>NC_142871.1:107482500-112282500 GCF_051225735.1 Oryctolagus cuniculus
CAGATGAGTCCAACTTCTCACATGGAACACAGGCCTTCTAGCTCATGTTGCGTCATGCTCCTCTCGTCTCCTTGTTAGCCAAGTAAACTGTGAACTCCATGAGTGCTCTCGAGATACCGTGTCCTCTGAGGACTCGGGCAGCTTGCAGGCGCACCCAGTCTACCATTTCTCTAGAGTGGGCACTGGTGGTTCAAGAGGGACTCTTGGGGACTCACCAGATGCCAGGAAAATATAAGCATCATTTAATGTTATTTTCTCATAACACTTTTCCAAATCTTTTGGTATTTTCAGAGCAGGGATTTTGTCAACATGGACTTGAGTTGGGTGCATTCTTTCCATTTATTTCTCTGTGTGCTGTTCTCGTCCTCACAGAATGCTGCCTCTGGTGTTCATATAGGGTTTTCTTCTGTCCCTCTAATAGCGTCTATCCTCAGAGCTCAGACAGCCCTTTCTGTCACAAGAAGGCTCTTTTGGAAGCAGAATGAGTCAAGTTTGCCATTTCTGATCTTCCCACAGTGTGGGGTTAGCCTCCATGATAAAGATGTGAAGTGTGTGTGTGTGTGTGTGCCCATGCAGGGGTTCAGGGAGAGAAAGAGTGAGAGAGAAATTGCTCAAAGCCGCACTTTTAAAGAAGCATGCCTGAACCCACATGGCTGTTGTCTGCATATGACAGGCACACTCGCCTCTGAAGTCATTAGGTGCATGCCATATGCCTTGAGAGCTGAGTGGAGGCCATATGTACCCTGTGAGATAGTGTTAGGAGGACCTGGATAGAAACTATGCAACCCCCAGCCCAGGCAGGTGAATGTCTGACTGCCTGCACCCTGAAAATATTCTGAATCCTGTTGTGATTCTCAGCCTGGACTGCAGCTGTGTGTTTGCTTTGAAAGACTGAGCTCTTAGTTGGCTCCTGAAGTCCTGTGTCCAAAACGCATTAGTAGCAGCTAGTACCTTTTTGTAGCTTCCAGACAGTGCTTCCTGTTTCCAAGTGATAAGGACCTAAAGATGCTCCATGCTTTCTCTCTGTGTCTCTTTCTTCTGTGTCTCAGATTGTGATTTTGCTGATTACTGCCAACAAAAAAAATGCTGTATTTTAGTCCACATCTGCTAGACGTTTACAGAAATGTTTGAGTTACAGCCATCTTCTCAGCCCCAAGGCAGAAGATCTGACATTTTCAGTTGGTATAGAGCGGCAGAATTTTGCCCCCAAAGAATGTAATGCACCTTCAAGCATTGAAAGCACATGACTGCACAAAGGCTGACCAGGTTGCTCATGAGAAGTGAAGGTTCTCCAGTGTCCTCCTCCTGAGGGGATTATGGGCCAAAGTTTAATCCTGCACTTTGTGTTCTCTGTACCTTCAGCATCCTATCACTCCTTCTGAGATGTGGCTGCTATTACTTGTGCTCAGTATTAATTATTCTTTGTTTTTTTCATCTATTACCAGTGACTTCACTCCCTTTTCTTCCTAAATTCATTATTTGCTTATCAAATGCCATAAATGTTTTATAAACATACTACGGCTCAGTAATACAGTGCTAAAAGTCTTTAAAACATTTCTTAATTGTTATTGATAATAGATGTTGACTATTATAAATAGTTGATAGAATTCCGCAATGGAAGCATTTGGCCCTTAATATTTCTTTGATAGAGACTTTATTCGGTCTCATTACTCTTTAAAAAAAAAAGATTTATTTATTTAGAAAGGAAGGATGACAAAGAGGCAGATAGAATGAGAGAGAGAGAAATCTTCAGTCTTTCCACAGTTTGGTTTACTTCCCTAAATAGCTGCAACAGCCCTGTCTGGGCCTAGCCAAATTTGGGAGTCCAGAACTCCAACTGGTTCTCGCACTGTAGTGTAAGGGGCCTGAACGCTTGGGCTGTCTTTTGCTACTTTCACAGTTACAGCAGTGGAAAGTGGATGGGCAGCAGAGAAGCCAAACTTTGAACTGGTGCTCGAATATGTCACACCCTTGCCTTCAATATCATTATGCTTTTTTGGTCTGTTCAATAATTCCATTTCTTCATGACTGTATCTTGGTAGTATGTGTTCACAGGTATTTTTCCCTTTTTTCTTGATTATATTTGTTGGCATAAAATTAATCATAATAGCCTGTTATGAACCTTTATTTCTGTGGTATTGTGATATCTCTAATCTAAAATTTTATTTATTTGACTCTTCCCTATATTTGATTTAGTCTATTTTTTATTTTTATCAATTTTGTGATTTTTTCATAGAACCAGCTCTCTTAATTTTTTTAAAGATTTTATTTATTTATTTGAGAGGTAGAGTTACAGACAGTGAGAAGAAAAGAAAGAAAGCAAGGTCTTCCATCTGAGCTTCACTCCCCCATTGGCCGCAACGGCTGGAGCTGTGCCAATCCAAAGCCAGGAGCCAGGAGCTTCTTCCAGGTCTCCCACATGGGTGCAGGGGCCCAAGGATTTGGGCCATCTTCCACTGCTTACCCAGGATACATAGCAGAGAGCTGGATTGGAAGTGGAGCAGCCAGGACCACAACTAGTTCTTTTGTTGACTATTTGTGTTGTGGTAAAGACTCTATTTCATTTATTTCTGCACTGATATCATTTCTTCTCTACTTCTAATTTTGGGTGTGGTTTGACCCTTTTTCTAATTCATTAATGTGCCACAATAAGTCGTTAGAGAACTTCTGTCCTTTGTTGTAGCATTGTTTTGCTATATTCCTTGGGTTTTCATATATTGTGTTTCCATTTCCATTTATTTCAAGAATTTTTAAAAACTTTCTTATTAAGTTTGTCTTTGATTCATTGCCTATTCAGGAGTAATTTGTTTAATTTCTATGTGTATTTTTAATTATAAAAGGTTCTCTTGTTACTGGCTTCTAATTACTGTTTTATTGTGATTGGAAAAGATACTTGATGTGCTTTCATTTAAAAAGAATATTGAGACCTAGTTTGTGTCCTACCATGTGATTTACTCTGGAGACTGATCCATTTACTACTCAGAAGAGTGTGTATTTCACAGTAATCAGATGAAATATTCTATACAATTCAAGTAGGTCCAATTCTTTCAGTGTGCAATTTAACTGTACTCTTTGATTTTGTCTATATTTCTCATAACTGAGCATATTTAAATAGGGAGCGATAAGAAGTATGAAAAATAGTCCAGTCTTTTTTTTTTTTTTTTTTTTACAGGCAGAGTTAGAGAGAGAGAGAGAGAGAGAGAGAGAGAGAGAGAGGGAAAGGTCTTCCTTCCATTGGTTCACCCCTAAATGGCCGCTATGGCTGTTGTTTTGCTGCTGGCTCGCTGCGCTCATCGAAAGCCAGGAGCCAGGTGCTTCCTCCTGGTCTTCCATGCAGGTGCAGGGCCCAAACACTTGGGCCACCCTCCACTGCCCTCCTGGAACACAGCAGAGAACTGGACTGGAAGAAGAGCAACCAGGACTAGTACACAACCAGGACTAGAACCCAGAGTGCCAGCGCCGCAGGCAGAGGATTAGCCCAGTGAGCCGTGGCGTCGGCCAAAATAGTCCATTCTAAATAATCTATTCCTCCATACATTTTGAAATTTCAATGTTGCATTTCTTTCTGTAATACCTGCCTCTTACCATTTTAATGTAGTTTTCATTATTTTTAAATGTTTTATTTTTAATCTTTATACTGAAAAAAACTTTGGGTTATGTATTCACTATTAGAGCTTTATAAAATTTTATATTTACTCTTAGCCATGACTTTTCTTTTGTGTGTATGTTTTATATTAACTTTATAATTTTTAAATTTATTTTAAGAGGAGAGAGAGAGCAGACTGAGAGGGATCTTTTATCCACTGGTTCACTCCCCAGATGCATATAGAAGCCAAGACTGGGCAAATCCAAAGCCAAGAATGTGGAACTTAATCTATGGTTCTCAAGTGGATGTCAGGGACGCATGTATGTGAGCCATTGCCATTGCCTCCTAGGGTGCACATTTTCATTTTTATGGAAGAGTAATAGTGTATTGTGTATGTATCCTGTTACCAGAGAAGCAAAGGGTCCTTGTCTTCGCGCAAGAAAGAATTCGGGCATGAGAGAGAGAGCAGGGGAAAGCAAAATAGCAAGGTTTATTAGGGTAGGGACAACCGTAAGAACAGATGGGCACCTCTCCAGACAGAACCTGAGAGAGAGTGTGCAGTGCACATTTAGGCTGGGGTTTTTAAGGGGATGGGTCTTGCCTTTTCCCTCCCCTTTCCTTCTTCTCAAAGGACTTGTTGGGTGTAAATACAAAAAATTGCTTTCTGAGTTTTTCCCCCTGAAGTTATCAGACAGGGGAAGCCTGGCTGGCGTGGCCCGCCTCACCAGCCTTAGAGGAAGGATGTTTACCAGGCCAGGTAGAAGGGGCAGGACCTCCTGGAAGGTCATCAGGACCCAGGCAGGACTTTGAAGTGCAGGTACTGGGCTTCTGGAGCTTCTGTAGTGGGTGCTGGTCTTCAGGCCTTTCTCATACACACCTAGGCTCAATTTCTGACTTCCTACCTAACATCTACCACATTTCTTTCCAGTTATCAGCTGCTGGACATGAGGGTTGACTTTGCTATTGTGAGTTGAGCTGCTATAAACACGGGTGTACAGTAAACATTTAACTCGCTGGTTTAATTTTCTTTGGATATATTCCCAGGAGTTGGATAGCTGGTTCATATAGTAGACCTATTTTTAGTTTTCTGAAGAATTGTCCATAATGGTTGTACCAATTTACATTCCCACCAACAATTTCCCACTGCAATTTCCCCACTATTTGTTATATTTTTTTTATTGTTAACTGGAGGGAGGTGGTACCTTATTGTGGTTTTTATTTACATTTTTCTAATGGCTAGTGACATGAGCATTTTTTGTGTCTATTTGCCATTTATACTTCACTTATTGAAAAAAGCCTAGCCATATATTTTGCCTATTTTTATTTGAAGATTCATTCTTTTTTAAAAATTATTTATTTATTTGAAAAATTATAGAGGCAGAGAGAAAAGTCTTTAAACTGCTAGTTCACCCCCTAAATGGCTGAAATGGAAGGAGCTGGGCAGATCCAAAGCTGGGAGCCTAGAGCTACTTTCAGGTTTCCAATGCAGGCGCAGGGGCCCAAGTAATTGGGCCATCTGCACTGCTTTTCCAGGCCATAACAGAGAGCTGGATAGGAAGTAGAGCAGCTAGGACACAAACTGGCACACATATGGGATGCCAGCACTGCAGATGGCAGCAAGATCTGGCCCCTATTCTGCCTGTTTCCTAATGGGATTGTTTGTTTTCTTCTTGTAGAGTTTCTTGTGCTCCTGATATATTCTCAATATTAATCCTTTGTCAGTTGCATACTTTACAAATATTTTCTCTGATTCTATCAGTTCCTACTTCACTCTGCTGAGTGTTTCCTTTGCTGTGCAGAAACTTCTCGGCTTGATTAATAATATTTGTCTATTTTTGCTTTTATTGTCTGTGTTTCAGGGGTCTTCTCTAAGAAGTCTGCATAAACCAAAGTCTTGCGCTGTTTCCCCTAAGCTTCCCTCTAGTAATTTAATGGTTTTAGGTTTATATTTATATCTGTTTCTCTATATTTTTGAGTAAACCTACATTCTTTCTTTTTTCTTTTTTACTTTCTTTTTTTTTTTTTTTTTTTGACAGGCATAGTTAGTGAGAGAGAGAGAGACAGAGAGAAAGCTCTTCCTTTTTTCATTGGTTCACTCCCCAAATGGCCGGTACAGCCCGCAAACTGTGGCCGGCATGCTGCGCCAATCTGAAGCCAGGAGCCAGGTGCTTCCTCCTGGTCTCCCATGCGGGTGTAGGGCCCAAGCACTTGGGCCATCTTCCACTGCCTTCCCAGGCCACAGCAGAGAGCTGGACTGGAAGAGGAGCACCGGACAGAGTCTGGAGCCACAACCAGGACTAGAACCCCGAGTGCCGGTGCCAAAGGTGGAGGATTAGCCAAGTGAGCGCGGTGCTGGCCACAGAAGCATTCTTTTGAGTTATTTTTCAGATATGTTGTCAGTCTTCCTTCTTCACAGTCTAATATTAATGCATCATTATGTTCCTTTGGTCAAGTCATCTTTTCTTTCTTGTGCACGTTTCTTGTGTTTCTACGTTGATTTTTGTGCATCAGGGGGAACTCTTGTTCCTATCACTTGTGGATGATTTTATTCATTGAATACTTTATTCCTGGAGATGTGCCTCTGGGGCACACTGGAGAACCCTACGGCTTACACTTGTGTTCCAGGGTTATGTGCTGCAAGGGACCAAGGAGTTCAGGCCATATTTGTGTGGGGGCAAAAATCCAGAGTGACACCCAAGATGGACATGGTCAAACACCTCTGGCTACCATCAGTGGTGAGAAGGGATGTTAGAGTTGATTGGTGTTGGTTGGAGTCCTAGCATTTCTCTATGCCAGGGTAAACTAGCTAATTCACAACTTAGGTTGAACTCATAGTACCAATGCTCTTTAAAAACCCAGACAAGCACACTGTATAAAGTGTAAACTCACTCCATAGTGTGTCTAGCAAACCCACTGTGGGGAGTCTTGCCCTGGTGTCTAAGGTTTAGGAGAAGGATAACATGGGCACTCGCTTGGCCATCTAGCTAAGAAAGTACCACCGGTTCAATCTATGAGTGTTCATCTAATGATAGGGGCTTTGGGGCCATGTCTGGTACTGGATTTTAGCATGGCAGGCCTGGTGTAGGGTTCAAGTATAAGATATGGACTTACCAACTTCTTCATTCCCAAAGCAGGAGGCCTCTTACTACCTTTCTCAGTGATTGATTCTCATTATTATATCAACATCCAGCACTGCAAATCTCACTTGACTTCCTTAGCTCTTATCAAAGTGGATTGGCTTGTGAATAGCTATACAAATTCATGCCTCCATGGGGAGATGGAGTTGAGAACATCTTATTAAGCTTCCATTTTCTCCACTCTCTGAGATTTTACAGCCATGTGAATATGCTGCATGCACAATCTCTCAAGAATTAAACTATGAAATGTTTTTATTAAAACCTATTATTTTCAAGTTTGGGGCAGTTCAGTTACTAAGAAAAATGGATTCTTATTTTAAGTTTATTTTTATGGAAAAATATGCTACATCTGAGAGTTAGAAAGAAAGTGGTTTGGGGAGCATCAGTGCAGTGTGATTGAATCACAGAGCTGGGGCTGATGTCCTGGACAGAACATTACACTCTTATTGGCATCACCTTGAACATGAGTTTTCTCACCTAAAAATGAGGACAATAACATTACCTTATTACACATTGCTTGTGAGAGTAAAATTAGGGGGCTCTAGGAATCACTTAAATGGAGGGTGTTTGGTACAGTAGTTAGGATGCTAATTCCAAAACCTGTACCCCATGTCTGATCGCCTGGGTTCAAATTCCAGCTGCATCCCCAGTTCTAGCTTCCAGCTGATATGTACCACAGGAGCCAGCAGATTTGGTTCAAGTGGTTGGGTCTTTAACTCCCTCTGTGGGAGACCTCGACTGAGCTCCTGGCTTCCAGATTCATCTGGCTCAGGCCCAGCCATTGTGGATATTTGGGGACTAAACCAGAAAATGACAGTTCTCTCTTTGCTTTCTATCTATATGCCTTCTCCATCTCTCTTCCTCTTCCTCTAGTTGCTTCTCCATCTTTGTCTTTCTTCCTCTAAAATTAAGAAAATCCCTGGGCTGTCTCAAGTTCTAACAAATGGCTGCCATTTTGAGTATTGCTTAAATCACACATCATCAGGTCTGGCTTTGCATTGACTTTATGTGTCTCCTTCTTGAATCTAAACTAATTAAGCAAGAGCACAGAAATATTGTCACTATCATTGCAATATTTCTTTAACCCTATAGAAATCTGTAGATCTATACTGCTACATATGACTATTTCTCAAAGTTAAAGCTAGTGTTGTAAAATGTGATGACAAAGCAAGACCCTTCAGGAGCCTAACCCTGCTCTCCTTTAAGAAAACTGGGCTATAGGGTCTGCCAGAAGGTGACTGTCTTCACTTTGATTGCTTTATGTTTTACAACAACTTGATGACCTTCTTTTGCTTGAAATTGTTCAGTTTAATACACTCCCATGTACTGTGTTTTAATATGGAACTTCACTTTAAATGTCTTCACTCAGAAGGAAAATTCTGAGATTTGGCCTTGTCAGTGTTATTAAAAGATGACCTTGGGAAAATGACTAGCAAGAATCGAGAATGAGCTCCCAAAGGCATTACCTGGTAAATACTTGTCTAGCTGCTCATGAAGTGGAAGCTGTTAGGTTGCTTTGAACTGATCTCCATCTCTCAAATTTTAGAACATATCACAATAAGAAGTGGGGTGATTGTGACCTAAGCATGTATATCCCAATTAAATTAAGAGCTAGCATATTTTTAAGGTTTATTTTGTTAAGAATTACAGAGAGGGATGGAGAGAATGAGAAAGGGAGAGAGAGAGATCAATCTTCCATCCTATTGTTCACTGCCTAAATGGCCACAATGTAAGGGCTGGGCCAGGACAAAGCCAGGAGTCAGGAGTCTCCTACATGGTACAGGGGCCCAAGGTCTTGGGCCATCTTCCACTGCTTTCCCAGGCACATCAGCAGGGAGCTGGATCAGAACTGGAGCAGCCATGACTCGGACTGGCAACCACATGGGATGTGAGCCCTGCAGATGACAGATGATGGATCAATCTGCTGTTTCACAGTACCGACCCCAATCGTTAGCATCTTGAAGTTTGTATACTGAAACAAAGATGTACAGTAGAAAAGTGTCAATTTCCATGTAACAACTTCTTTTTATCCTAATTCCCAACATATCAGTGGGGGATCTGTTACTGTTGCTGACATCAAATTAATCTTGATGGTTAATGGAACCATAGTCATTAATATATGGTTGTTAACATAACCATTAATGATAATAAACTAACGTGATTGCTGCAAGATGAGTGTTTATTCCATGGTAATTGAGAATTTCTTTTGTGTGATACTCTGTAATTTGGTGTGAGGAGTAGGCTCTCCTTTCTGATTTTTTTTCCTGTCTTCAGTGTGGTATCTGGGTTTGCAGGTAGTTAATAAAATATTATGGCTTAAAGAACATCTTTATATTTGTGTTATGACTGTGTTCTCTCTCGCTTATATTGAAAATACTTACAGTACTTTATCAGTTTGCCCTCTTCCGCCACAACAGTATCTTCTAAGGTGAGATGGTATTATATTTATTAGTAAAATAGTAAAACAAAATTAGTAAAAGTTTTAGTTCATCCCTGTAGACCTAGATTATCACATTTATTTTAAATATTACTACAACTGTGGAGGGTAGTATTTTATAGAGATAGCAAGAAATTGAGTAACTTATCCAATTTCACCCAAGTAGTAATGCTAGATTCAAGTCTAGCTTTTCTGGTGCCAAATTTTATGATTTTAACCATGATTCAAGCATAGCACTTTGATACGGTATAGAGATATATGAGTTGTTTGTGTTTACAAAGATATTTCTTTCATCAGGATCACCTAAAAGTACTGAGGAATCAGAACTTTTTAGAGCAGGGGCAGGTTTTACATTTTTAGCAATATCCCTGTTAATTTTGATCCACCCTAACATCCCAGGGTCCACTGCCCTAAACCACAACCACTTCAAGATTGGTTTATTTATCTTTGTGGTTTCCAATTTTCTATCAGTGACTGTTATAGTGCTAAGTTTATAGTAAGTGTAAAAATAACTTTGTTGACTTAAACCAAATTGATTTGAGCATCCTCCTAATATCCTGAACACTATTTTCAGAATCTGAGTTGGAGGTAAACATCTAAGTGCAGATTAAGTGGCTTTAGATTTTAGATTTAGAAGCAATCAAGACAGAAAATATAGATTACTACTTGGAAATCCTGCAGTGTGTTTTGCTTATATGATATTAAATCTTAAAGAACTAGCCAACCTCAAACCTTGGCCCTTTGTGTTGCTTTTCTATTGTATGACCCTTCCTCTCAATGGAGGTTTATCCAAAGGTCATTCACCTTATTTTCCTGTTAGTAAATTACCTTCAAGAATACAAGTCTGCAGAGAATCTCTGATTACATATTATGATTAATGAAACTAGAGTCTTCAGTTATTATGACCTCTGGAGGAGGTCATATTGTGCTGGTTAAGTTCGTGTCAACTTGACTAGACCATGGAGTAGCCAGATTAAATATTACTGGCAACTGTGTCTGTGAAAGTATCTCCCATTTGAGTTAGTGCACACTGGATTGCTTTTATTAATGTGAATGGGAATCTATTGAGGGAATAAACAAAACCAAAAAAGTAGGGAAAGAGAATTTCTTCCCTTTTGTATTATGGTACACTAATAGCAGGGATAGCTCATCTCATCTTCTGTCTTGGAATGTAATATACATCATCAACTGCCCTGGTTCTCAGGACTTGGACTGAATTACCTCACCCTCTCTTCTAGGTCACCAGCTTACAAACAGCAGAACATGACACTTGTCACCCTCCATAATTGTGTAGGCCAAGTCCTCATAACAAATACAAAGATAAAAGCAAATATATTCGATTAATTCTGTAGAAGCCTAATATACCCCACCCCTGAACCATGGAATACAAACCACAAATGAAAAAAGCAACATATTTCATTGAGAAAAACAAAATTTGAAAAAAGAGAAGTGAGACATGTATCCCAAATTAAGGTTTTTCCTGTCTCTACTTCTCTTCTTTCAGGATAACCTTCCTGAAACATGAAACCTAGTTGTATTTCTTAGTTCAGAGTTCAGAATGAGGATCAGAAGACCCATGAGACCTCCCATATAGTGATGTAATATTTTGAGATCTTTATTTTGCTTCAGTAGTTTGATCCTGGACTTTAATCCTTAAGTAATTTGGGATACACAAGTGGAAATGTTTTTCAGTTGCTTTCAAGTGAAAGGCAATATTCCCAAATAATCTTGCATTTGAACAAACAAGCAGATGAACGTTTTTGCCACCTCAAGGCTCTATGGAAGTTTCTCTGTCAACCAACATCTATTGTTCATTTGTCCCTTTGATACAAAGCATTTTCTTCCACCTGAGTTTATACAGGAGTCTTGCTGGGACATCATTTTCCAAAACTTTACTTATGATTAGTGCATGTGTAAATTTCTTTTTGACTTTTGCTAGTTAAACACTAGGTATTTTTCAAATAAATATTCAGATTTAAGGTATTCTTTCTTCAGATTGCTATGAATTGTGGTTTATTCAACTGATCACTGTAAGATAATTCTTTCATTTTCTCAGGCTTAATTTACTACCTATTCTATCTCCATGTTAGCTTTCACTGCCCCTGATTTTACCTTGTTTCTCCCTCTTTCTATCAATGTGGGGGCTTCAGTCCTTGAAACCACTGTAGAGAATCATTCTGTGCTGCCATGTTCATTGGGTGCTTCCCTGAAGACGGTGTCTCTCAGTCTCCACTTGGCTCACTCACTCCAAAGAACTGGGGAATCATCTTAGCTCATCTCTCTGACAGTGAGAAACAGAGCAGACCATGGACAGGGGCAGATTACAGCAACATCCACCCATGCTTTCAGAGCCCTATTGCCTTTCCTACCTTATTGTTACCCCCACAGAATAGGAGCCCACTCTCTTTGTAATAATCTTGTGATTCCAAGTTGCCAACAAACCTGTCTTCTTTGTTCTTGGAAGATTATTTGAGAACTTCCTATGCCCAGTAAGTGTTTCAACTATAGAAGGCAGCCCCGTGAAGGACTGGCATTTTGTTGTTGCTGCTTGCTTTCTGTTTTGTTTTGTTTTAAATTTCTAGTTTCATTGCTTACCAAAAATTGTCAGAACTATAAATTTTTCCTCTTTTTTTTTTCCCTTTCTACTTCAATGTCAGGGCACTCACTACCCTCAGCATACCATCAATAGCAAAGCACAACAACCACAACAACAAAAGTTTCAACATTTTTTCCTCTGGAAACCTATATTGGGCACTCAAAATATTTTTTCTATTATACTTGCTCCGATGGTCTGAAAATTTCAGAAGTTTATTTTGATTTTTTATTGTGGGTGGTATTTATGTTTCACCTAAGTAAAGTAACTAATACCAACCAAGCTCTAATGCAAATGTCAGTTGATATTATTAAAAGGAATATATTACCCTGATACATTTAATAGCTTTAATGAGATATAATTCATAAATCATAAAATTCTCCTACTTAAAGCAAACAATTCAATGCATTTTTAGAGCATCCACATACTTGTGCAACAGTTGTAATCCAACATAAGAACATTTTATCACTACCAGAACAAAAGTCTACACCCTTTAGTAGTCACTCCACATCTCCCGCCTTCTCTTTCATCCTAAGCATCCATTTATCCTTATTCCTTTATTTATTTACCCATTCATGACATTTAATGCAAATGGAATCACATTATATGTGATCTTTTGTAACTTGCTGCTTTTGTGTGGCATAATTACTGATAATGCAGAATTAATGGCTGTCAGTTTGATATATTTTATGTCTTCTCTGTTATTTGTTCTATTATCTTCCATTATCTTCTTTCTGCAAAAGAATAGGTATTTTTGGTATAGAATTTTGATGTCCTTTTTTAAGATACAATATTGGTTTTTAGTTATTTTCTTACAGTCTTTTCTTGGAATAATAAAATTTGAGACCACAAAAGAAAATAATGAGCATTCCTATGCAGGTACTATATTAAATAGAGAAAATCTATATATGGTACAAATTTACATTAAGTATACTAAAATGAATACTCTGTTCTCTATTCTCTAAATATAAAGCTACGTAATTCTATTTCTCCTACTCTATTTAAAATGCACCTTCAAAAGGCAGTATTTATATAATTTCATTGCTGAGTGAATAATGTATAATGATGTAGTTTGTGTAATATAGTAAACTGGTGAAAGAGAAAAAGAGGGGGGATATTTTGGAGTAAAATTAGTATATCGGCTGAAAGTCAGTTAGCATTAATATTAGATTTTTTTAATTGAAGAGCTTACCTTTTCTGCAGTGTATGCTTTAGGTGATTTTGTCAATGATGTAGAATGTTGATTCATTTCTAGCCTCTCTGTTCTCTCCATTTGGTCTATATGCCTGTCTTTATTTTCTATAGTAAGTCTTGAAATCTGGTACTGTGTGGCCTCAAGATCTGTTCCTTTTGATTTTGAACTCTGTGAAGTCACAAGTGCTTCCATATGAATTTTAAGATTGGTCATTGATAGTTTCATGAAATTTCATTAAATCTAAAAATCAATTTGAGTAATATGGATATTTTATTTATTTATTTGAAAGTCAGAGTTAGACAGAAAGAGAGAAAGAGAGGCAGAGAGAGAGAGAAGTCTTCCATCCGATGGTTCACTCCCCAGAAGGCCGCAATGGCTGAAGCTGTGCCCATCTGAAGCCAGGAGCCAGGAGCTTCTTCCAAGTCTTCCATGTGCATGCAGAGGCCCAAGAACTTGGGCCACCTTCTGCTGCTTTCCCAGGCCATAGCAGAAAGCTAGATTGGAAGTGGAGCAGCTGGGACTCGAACCAGCACCCATATGGGATGCCAGCACTGTAGGCGGCAGCTGTTCTTGCTACACCATGGTGCTGGCCCCAATATGGATATTTTAATAATATTCTTCTAATCCGAAAGCTGTCTTTCCACTTTTTGCTTGTGTTCTCTAATTTAATTCATTAAGATTTTTTGTAAATGTTCATTATGGAAGTCTGTCACATTCTTGGTTATATGTATTCCAAGATATTTTATTTTTGTAGCTTTCATTACCGGAATTACACTTATAATTTCTTTCTCAGCTACTTCAATTGCTGTTGTATTAAAGTTTCATTGATGTTTGTCAATTTTCTATCCTTTGCCCTCAGTTAAGTCTTTCATTAGTTTTAAGAGTCTCTTGGTAGAGACTGGAAGAGGAGCAACCGGGACAGAGTCCAGCGCCCCGACTGGGACTAGAACCTGGGGTGCCAGCGCTGCAGGCGGAGGATTAGCATAGTGAGCCATGACTTCCCCCTTTTCTATTAATGCACCTTTTATTATTTTTTCTTGCCTAATGGTTCTGATTAAAATTTCTAGTACTATGTTGAATAAGAGTGGTGAGCTCTTATTGCCTGGTTCTGGATCTTAGAGGAAAAGCTTTCAGCGTTTTCTCCACTCAACATGACATTGACTGTGGGTTTGTTTTGTAAATATCTGCTACCATATAAGTTTTTTACAGCTTTTTAAGTATGCCTATAAGGGAATGTAACTATGTCATCATAAAGAAAATAGTACTTTCACATTTCTTAGATATCTATATTAACTTAGAGGGTTTTTTTTAAGATTTATTTATTAATTTGAAAGAGAGTTACAGAGAGAGGTGAGACAGAAAGTGAGCTCTTCTATCTGCTGGCTCACTCCCCAAATGCCCACAATGGCCAGGGTTGGGCCAGGCTACTGCCAGGAGCCAAGAATGTCCGGGTCTCCCACGTGGATGCAGGAAGGAGTCCAATGACTGGGGCCATCTCCACTGCTTCTCAGGTGCATTTGTAGGGAGCTAGATCAGAAATAGGACAACCAGTACATGAACCAGTGCTCATATAGGATGCCAGCACAGCAGCCCACCACTTAACCAGCTGTCCACAGTGCCAGGCCCCAAAACAAAGACCTGTACAATCTTGCCCCAACCTATAGATATTTCAAGTTAGTGAATTTTATTAAAAACAATCTAATTTTTGATTACTATGAGCATATGAACCAACATATCATGTATTAATGTTAACATCTTTGAAACTGGAATATATCTTCACAATACATATTAATTACTGTGTCAGAGTTTAATTGAGAACTTTTGCACCCTATACGTGTTTCCTATAGATTAATAACTAACTATCATAAGCATTTATTATGCTATAGCTTAGCGGTCAGAAGTCTAAACTCAGGTGCTGCAAGGTTGTATTCCTCCTGAAGACTTCCATTTACTTGCCTTTTTCAGCTTCCAGAGGCTGCCTAAATCCCTTCTCTCATGGCCTGTTCTTTGCATTAAACCCAACGTCTGCATTCACCTTCATAACCCTATTTTGTTTTAACTTCTTGCTTCTCTTTCATAAGGGCCCTGGGAGGACACTTATGACTATACTTTAGGTCCCCCAGATAAACAAAGATAATCTTGACACATTAAGATCCACAGCTTTTTCACTTTGGCAGTTTTTCTTTGCCATATAAGATAAGTTTCACAAGTTTCTGGAATTATTACCTGGATACTTTTGGCTGGATTGAGGGTAAAATGGTGGGAGAAGTGTGATGGCATTATTCCCTCTATCATCCTAGCCTTAGTGGTAGATAAAATGAAGTGAGATGTTATAATCAATTAAATACGGTAATGTGTCTTCATCCCTGCATTCTGTATTCCATTCATATTGATTTGGTTTAGATTCTCTGAACTTTTTCACCTCATGAACTTACTCTTCCTATAAATCCCTCCCTTCTTTCTCTATCTCATTTGCCTAATTTGTTGCTGTGTAGTAATTCGGTATAACACGTGTTCATTATCACCTGTTCAGGCAGCTTCCCAGTGACATTTAATTTGTTCTGTTTCTCCTTATATTTGCCTGCATTAGGTTGTTGTACTGTACAAGAAGTTAACATGAATTAGAGATTTAAAGCAACTCACATTGATTATTTCACAATTTCTGAATGCCCATTGCTTTAGTGTTTTGTTGTTGTTGTTGTTGTTGTTAGATTTTGTTTATTTGATATTTAGAGTTTCAGAGAGAGAGAGAGAGAGAGATCTTTCATGTGCTGGGTCACTCCCCAAAAGGCCATAACAGCCAGGGCTGGGCCAAACCAAAGCCAGGAGCCTGGAGCTTCTTCCAGGTCTCTCACATGGGTGCTGGGACCCGAGCGCTTGAGCCATCCTCCAGTGCTTTCACAGGTGCATTAGCAGGGAGCTGGATGGAAACTGGAGCAGCTGGTCCTTGAACCAATGCCAATATAGGGTGCCTGTGTCACAGGCTGCAGCTTTATCCACTGCACCACACCTCAGAACCCTCTTTTTCTCAGGTGCTCACTGTCTCACAAGAGTAAAATCAAGTTGTCAGCCAGGGCTGGAGGCTAAGGCCTGGATTCTTCTTTGTTGTTGGTAGAATTTAGTTTCTCATAATTTTACAAATCTGGTCTTGTTTCCTACTAGCCTTCTCCCTGGCATATTTTCAGCCTCTGGGGTCCAGTGGCACTCCTTTTATGTACCACTGTACACAACATAGCTTTAATTTTACTTCTTCAAGCAAGAAGGAGATTGCCCAGAATGCTTTTAAAGCCTCATCTATTTTGGTGATTCTTACCCACAGTAGTGTAGCTGATTGGCCCTCTTTTTATTTTTTCCACATTTATTTATTTGAAGGGCAGAGTTACAGAGAAAGATGGAGAGAGAGAGAGAAAGAGAGAGATCGAGAGATTGAGAGATCAAGAGATCATCCATCCTCTGGTTCACTCCCAAAATGGCTACTATAGCCAGGGCAGGACCAGGTCAAAGCCATGAGTTAGGAGCTTTTTCCATGTCTCTCATTTGGGTCCAGAGCCCACAGATTTTAGTCATCTTCTAATGTTTTACCAGCTGCATTAGCAGGGGACAGATTTGGAAGTGTAGCAGCCATCACATAAACTGGTAGCCATAGGAGATGCCCGCATTGCAGGTGGTGGCTTTATCTACTGTGCCTCTGTTTTGATTAGGGATTTTAATTATATTCACAAATCCTTTTCTACAGTATAACATATCATAATCACAGGAATGATGTTCTATCATATTTACAAATCTCATTGACATTTGAATAAAGTAAATTATATAGTATATATACTGCTGTTGGATATCTAGAAGTCAAATTGGATTCTGATCACAAGGGACTCTTTTTCATGAGAAACTGACCTTGTTTTCCCCTTATTACACTGCATTGATTTGTTTATCTATTTGAACCCCTCATTGTTATAACCCTATGATCTACCACAGTGTTTGTCACATACTAGGGATTCATTACTTATTTACATAATGATTAATATACGAATTACTGTGTTATGGAGCTACAGGGAATTTGTGTATATTCTGCAAAGAGAATATCGGGAGCATTTTCTCAAGTGAGTAAGAATTGTTCAACTTCATAATGGATTATATGCAGGAAATTATTTTCAAAGCAACAGCTAAATTAACTTTCCACTAACAAAGCAAAATACCTAGTCTCATAATTAAATATTTAGAAGAAGATAATTATAAATAAAGGGTATGCATGAGAAATTTTCCTTAAAGGCAATCCATTTTTCTTATGTATGGGTGACAGATATTTATTCAGTGCAACTTCCCTTATTTTACAAAGGAAAAAAACTTACATTATTATAAAATGGTATCCAAAAAGATATCAAATTCAATACATTTCAATCTCATAATGGTTTAAGAGAAAGGAAAAGGCCTTGCTCCTATTTGAGTTCTCCATGGTTCCTGCAAAGGTCTTGCAATAAGTAGCCATTTATTAGATTGTTTTAGTGGAGGAAATACTTATTTCTATGTCCTTGAAAAGTAGCTTCATATTTTTTTCTTTATTGTTTTCTTTTACTTAATTGTAAATTCAAGTCCCAAGTATTAATTTAGTACAATTTGGCCCTTATTTTGTGGACACTAGTTATATCATTTTAGTTCCTTAACTATACACATGTTGGTACTTTCAGCAGGTCCTAGGTTGGCCTCCTCATCTTTGTTCCTTTGGTTGGAGTTGGGAGAAATACAGAAATCTCAGGATTTTCAAATTGTTATACTGCCTCTGTATTTCTGAGCTTTGACAACTTCATCCCTTGCCTCAATTCTTTATATTATCCCCTCATTACTGTAGTTGTCACATTAATGAGAAATCTGAGAATTCAAGGACTAAATGATTACTGGACATTGTGTGTGTATGTGTGAGTGTGTGTGTATGTGCATGTGTGTGTGTGTGTGTGTGTGTTTAAGGTATCAATCAGGCACTTTTAGAAGCTATGTTTATAAATATATGATATTATATATGTATATATATATGCATGTCAGACATTTTAGTGAAAGAAAGTCATCATTTAAATGTTCTCCAAATAGCTAATATCTAAATATATTTACTATGCTTTGAAAATTGGCACCTGTATATTCATTTTGTTTTTCTGTCCTCACTTTTCGTTGATGTGGACTCTCTAGGATCAAGCCACAGTATTTCTTAGCCCTAAATATCCCTGTGCATTTCACACAATGACAATCACTTTATCTAGTTACATTTTTGAAGAAAACATAACACTTAATTTCAGGACTGAGATTTCCTATTAATATTAAAGGCTTTAATGCAGTGATTTTTTTTTCAATGTTTACTTGTTTTTAGAATAGCAACAAATCTATCAAGCAAAGCTTATGTTGATAGCAACCTCGGGGATACCAGAAAGAAAACATAACAAGCATCGAATCATTAATAATGTACATTATTAATTACAATGTCTTCAGAAAATATTGCTGAACAAGAAGTGGGGAATATAAAGAAACAAAATGATATTTAAATGGGTGTTATCACTTAATATCCCTGCCTGCTGGTACTTTGTTAGATGAAGCATAGAAATCACAAATAACTTTTCTTTCTTAAATTGTAGCGCAGAGAGCATCACCGTGATAATGTGGAAGAAAACTATGAGTCACTGCATAGAGACTAAATTGAATGCATTAATGCACAAATACAGCAAATAAATGATAGCACTGACACTTTGATTCTTTCCTTTCCAGGATCTCACTGTGAATTTGGGCCTTGTGAGCCTAAAAATCCTTGTGAGAATGGAGCTATCTGCAGAGAGAAAATGGATCTGGAAGCATTTCCTCTTGGGTTCCAGTGCCAGTGTGGGGAAGGTTTTGCAGGTCCACGCTGTGAAGTCAATGTCGATGAGTGTAGTTCTAACCCTTGCCTGAACGGATACTGCTATGACAGTGAGTCCACTAAGCCACTGCTGGGGTTGTTGTAGGCTACTCGAACTTAGAACCTGGCTTGTTCATGGAAGAGCTCAGAATATAGCCATGTTTAATAACTGAGTTTAGCTCGCCTTGTATATCAGTGCCAACGGCAATTATTTTCACTTAGCACCCAAACTTCTGACAATTATTTATGCTATTTTGAGTCACAACTATAACAAATGAGAATTTTTTTAAGATTTATATATTTGTTTGAAAGAGTTACAGAGAGGGAGAGACATAGAGAGAAAATGAGGAGAGGGGAGAGAAAGAGAGATAGCTTTCATCCATTGGTTAATTCCCTAAATGCCCACAATAGCCAGGGATGGGCCAGGTCGAAGCCAGGAGCCTTGAACTCCATCTAGGTCTCCCACGTCGGTGGCAGCACTGAGTATTTGGGCCATCTTCTGCTGCTTTTCCCAGGCACATTAGCAGGAAGCTGGATTGGAAATGGAGCAGCCAGGGCTCTAACCAGTGCCAATATGGGATGCCAGTGTCACAGGCAGTGGCTTAACCTGCTATGCCACAATGACAGTCCCACAAAATGATGAACTTTAATGAGATGTGACTTCTATATTTTGATGATAGTGTTAACCATTTCTTCCTTGTTTTGAATGGTAGAATTTTTAAAGTCCTCACTAGTAGGCAGGGGAAAATATTTTCAAATTATTTTTCTGAACAAGGATTAATATCCAGAACATATTAGATATCCTAGAAACTTGATAATATAGAAAAATTAATCTAGTTAAAATGGGAAACTGATGTGAATATACAGCTAATAAAAGAAGAAATTCAAATAACCAGTGAGTTTATGAACAAATACTCAACATTAGTTTTTGGGAAATGCTAATAAAAACAACAAGATTTATTCTTACCTCACTTAGGATGGCTATTATCAAAAAAAAAAAAAACAAAAAATAACACATGTTGGCAAGGATGTGAAGAAAATGGTACTCTTATACCTGTTGGTGAGAACCTAAATTAGTATAGCCAGTATGGAGGTGTCTTAAAAAACTAAAAATAGGGTCCAGCATTGTGGTGCATTGGCTTAAGCCACTGCCTGTGTGACTCTGGCTCCCCCTAAATACTGGTTTGAGACCCAGTTGCTTTGCTTCTGATCCAGCTCCCTAAAAATGTGCCTGGGAAAGCAGAAGATGGCCAAACACTTGGAACCTTGCTCCGCATGTGGGAGTCCTAGATGGAGTTGCTGGCTCCTTGCTTTGGAATGGCCTAACCCTGACCATTGTGTTTATTTGAGTAGTGAACCAACATATGTATGATCTTTATGTCTCTCCCTTTTCCTGTCACTCTGCCTTCAAATAAATGAATATAAATCTTTAATTTGAAAACAAACAAAAAACTTAAAAACAGATCTACCATAAGATCTAGCAATTCTACTTACAGCTATATATCCACAAGGAACAAAATCAGCTTATCAAAATGATATCTGCATTTCCATTTTCAGTGCAGCACTGTTCACAATAGCCAAGATCCAGTATCAACCAAAGGGTCTACAGCATTTGGATGCATAAAGGAAATGAAGTAAATTCTTGGTGAAATTTTATTCAACCTTAAAGAAAAATCCTGTCATTTGCAGCAAAATGTATAGGACTTTAGTACATTGTGTTAAGTGAGATAAGTCAGTCTCTGAAAGACAAATACCTTATATTAGCATTCTCTGTGGAAGCTAAAATAATTGATCTGAATGCAAAATAATAATTACTACAGGTTAGGCTGTTGTATGTGTTTAGGGTAGGAGGCAGGAAGAGAGAAAGTCTAGATAACACACTCAGGCAGAAGTAATAAACTCTATTGCGCTACCAGACAACAGTTCACAATAACTATCACATATTTCATTAAGAACTGTCAGAGATGAGGTCAACATCTCCAAACATAGGGAAATGATAATTGAAAAAGATTCTAATTGCTCTGATATGACATACATGCTATGTGCATGTATTGAAATGTTACTTTGTGCCCTATAAACATGTACAATTATTAAATGTTAATAAAAAATTAAATAAATTGAAAAAGTGTTCATTATAAATCATCTTGAAATGGACATTTATATATATGTGTGTATATATGTGTGCTTTTATGCATATGGTAAGTTTTAGGAGTGAAATGAGCACCTCAAAATGCACAAGTTCTTTTAAAAATATCGTGAAAATTTTAATTGACTTATGGTAATTGTTCCTATTTATGGGGTTCCGTGTGATATTTAAATACATGTATGTAGCAATCATATTAGGATAATTGGCATACCTGTCACCTCAAATGTATCTCATTTCTTTGTGTTGGAATATTCAAAATCTTGTCTACTTGCTGTTTTTAAATATTCAATTGATTGTTCTTAACCTTAGTTACCCTATTTGGGAATACACATTTCTAGTTTTAATATGTATCAACATATTTTTCTCCAAAAGACTGAAGTTACTTATTCTCATTAACAGTCTATGATGCTGGTTTTTGTATACCTTCTATAACTCCATGTACATCAATGTATAGTTTCAAAATTTCACCCTGTGATATTATGAAATACGTATTTTGTTTCATTCTCTGTTTCTGACAAACAACTCCTGAAACCTTTGGTGTCTCCAGAGTGATGTCTTTTGTACCCAAATGAGTTGGCTGCTATCTGGCTGTCCTTGGGTATGTTCAGTTTCAGGGCTAGTTACCGGAAACACCTAGGCAAGATTAGAGGTTTGTCTCAACTCCCAACCTTCCACGATGGGAGAGTGGCCAAAATTTAAATTGATATCCAATGTTCAGTGATTCCTGTGTAATGATACCTCCACTAAAAGAAAATCAAAAGAACTGATTTCAGAGAGCTTCTTGATATCTGAATGCATGGAAGTGGCTGGAACGTGGTGAACCTGAGGATGGCAGGGATGCTGTTCCCTTACTTTCCCCTATACTTATCTTCCACTGATTGTTCATTTGTATTCTTTGTATTTCCTTCATAATGTACTAGTAAACATTAAAAAGAGTAGAATTCATTATTACTTGTGTATACATATGTAGACACGCATATGTGTTTCTTCCTGCTGAAATATATTTCTGAAGGAATATAAATTTAAAAAGAAAAGAAGGCAAGGCAATAAAACAGGTAAAACAGAAGGAAAGAAAGGAGTAAAAAGGAGAAAGAAGAGAGAGTGAATATGCAGGATAAACTGGGCATGATATGATGTTGTAAACTAAGTAGTTAAGAAGCATGAAGAGGGGAAAAAAGCTCTAATTGTACTAAAGATTTTCCATGTTATTTTATCTTCCTTTTTCCCTTAAAATAATTTCTACATGAACCTCCAGTAAATTAATGAGGTAAAAATAGTATTATGTAAAAAACACATTTCAATGGAAAGTCATTTGTTGTCATATATTATCACTTTATTCAAGCTATTAATTCTTTTTTCTTTCCTTAAAAGCAAGGCTCTAAACATGCATGTCCTCAGGGAAGAAAATAGATTTCATAAATAGGGTGAAGCTATTTGGATATAAAGCAACAGGTAGCGGTGGGTCCTTAGCAAACCGGAACATCTACTTAGATACTAATCTGAGATTAACTTTTCTAACACTGAGAAAGTGTAACAAAATAGATCAGTGACCTCTAGGTTACTATTTGCTACTCCTGATGTAAATCATCATTGCCCTAATTTCCACTCCCCTCCAAATTTTGGTCCTTTAAAGATTGTGTTTTTAAATATTATGAAATTCTCAAATTATTTTGAAGTAAACTGGTATTATATTATCTCATTGCTCAAACTTAAAGATGTTTGATAATGCTAGGAATAACTCTCAGATTCCTGGTGCTCACTGTGATAAAAATAAAGCAAGCAGAGTGGTAGGTCTGAAAGAAAAGTTAGAGGCTTTTATTTAATATTCTGGGAGACCTAATATAATGGTCATATGTAGATGATTTTAAATTAAGCAATTTGAATACAAATCTGGGTAGGTTAATTGATATAAAAGGAACCTATTTATCATATGTATTATGCACTGCCAAATGAAATATAAAAAACAAATTGAGCATTTTGCAAACTATTATAAGTCCATTTTAATTGTTCTTTCATGTATAATTGAAATCCTTTAAGTTAAATAGAACTTAGCAAGTAAGACATTTAGAATATATCATGGATGACTGTGTAATAGACCATTAAATGTACAATTCAAACTTCCTTTGTTTAAAAGTGAAATGCAATGAGTACAGCAGTTTCAGGGTAATTGGCAGTAGACACCTGTATTATGGTTAAAGGAATACTAAGAGCTTTGTTCCCGTTGTTTCAGTGATTGCTGGCTTTTCCTGCCTCTGCAGTCCAGGCCATGCCGGACTGCGATGTGAACATCACATTGACGACTGTCTCCTGCATGCCTGTGAGCACAATGCTACCTGTGAAGATCTGCACCTTGTAAGTATCCGCTGTCCTTACCAATACATCCTAATGTGGAGTAACCAGTCTAACCTGCACCAGGGTAGTGTGCTTTCGCCTCTACAGTGTCTCAGCATGCACACTTCTTCATGTTAGAAAACAGAAACTCAAGCAGTAATGTTAATAGAAATAACAGATGCTTGTCACCAATTTATGACTGGCTTAAAAGTTATATAAAAAGCAATTCACACTTTAAAATTCACAACTATTAGCAGCCTGTCTTGCAGGCACCTATTTTTCTCTGAATCAAAATACTATACACACTTAAATATTTCAGTGTCATTCATTAGGTTAAATTTTACTTTGATTTCCATCTCATGCTCTACACTTCCATCATTTCCTTCATTCATCTGTGTTGGTGGTGTCCTTTCAGTACACATTCATTTGTCATCGCCTTTGTCACAAGCATGTGCCATTCTGCCTTAAATGGACTGTGACACAGTTGGAAAATCAATGGGATCGCCTCAGGCTCCTCATTTCTCAGAAAGCCTGACATAAAAAATATCTACTCATGGTGGACTCACTCACTGACTTGCTTCAGAAAATAAATGACATACTATGCAAGTTAATGCTGTGATGCTAAAATAGGCTCATAGTTTATTCTTCAGCAACAGAATAGATTTTTACAAAAAGACTCCAGTAGGTGAAGTTAGATAACAAGGTTTTGAAGAAGGAACCTATTTTCCTCAACATATTTTGACTATCAATGCACTGACTTGTTTGTTTTTATAATGAAAGCATAATTTGTGTCACACTGTTTCTTTTCCACAAGGAAAGCAGACACCCAGAGCAATAATTATAACTGACATTTGAATATCTGTGACCACAAGCCGAGATGATCTATAGGTTAATAAGCCACTGTTCAGTTATGCGTAGCTGCCTGTTGCTTCATCTCTGTTTGTACCCGATGCATTATCTAAGGCAGTCATGCTAATCTCATCCTACTCTGAGGGATCCCTTTAGGAACGTGTATGTGGCCATATGTTGGTCTCAGGCAACAAGGAGGTTCTTCCTGGGGAAATGCTTCTCCACTTGCATGCAGGATGGCATAAAGAGGTAAACGTGACCTCTCCTAGGCTTTGTAACACCTGGATTTTATGCATGTAGTTACTGTGATCATTTTCAGGGCCCAAGGGAAAGGGAAGAGTTGCAACCTAATGACAAATAACCCTGGAAGCAGCAGAGCTGAGAAACTGGAGGAAAAATGGCTTTTGACTAACTGTGGAGGTGGTTGAAACTCCCAGGTGCCTGCCCAGTCTTTGGACCTAATTATACGCGATCAGTTAGGGTCTTTTGTTTAATATGATTTGAGTCCAGAGATCCTTTTACTTGTTGGTGAACCATGCAATGTGGCACATCCATAATGTGAATGAGCTTTATTGTAGCCTGTACTGGCAGTCATAACTTCTGCAATAGTCGGAGTTTATTTTAGTTATGAGAACTTCAACCCATTATCATAAGTTTTTAAATCCAGAGCTAACCCATTTGACTATGACCCAGTCGGAATAAGTTGGCGAACTCAAAAGGCTTCCATAGCCTTGGCAACTCATGACTAGAGCCTAGGGAGATTACTGACGCCATAAACGAGAGTGTCAAATTGTTAAGTCAACAACAGGAGTCACTGTGTACTTACTTCTCATGTGGGATCTGTCCTTAGTGTGTTGTCCAATGTGAAGTAATGCTATAACTAGTACTAAAACAGTATTTTACACTTTGTGTTTCTGTGTGATGAAATCTTTACTTAATATATACTAAATCGATCTTCTGTATAGAAAGATAATTGAAAATGAATCTTGATGTGAATTGAATGGGAGAGGGAGCGGGAGATGGGAGGGGTGTGAGAGGGAGGGAAATTATGGGGGGGGGGGCATTGTAATCCATTAACTGTACTTTGGAAATTTATATTTACTAAATAAAAATCAATAAAAAAAGAAACATAAAAAAAAATCCAGAGCTAACCCTGAAAATGATAACACCAACTCATCTGACCGCTCAGGAACTTCAACTTTAGAAGCTGTATCCTACCAAATAACAGAATCTCTGCACATACTGTCCTCTCACTTACTCATTTTATAAATTGCCAGTAGGAGGCTATTCAGAATAACTTCAGACTAGTATAATTTTAAAATCTTGACTCCTGTTTCTGGGTATTATTATACTTAAAATTAAAGGAAGAAAACATTTTTTTAAAAAAGGCAAGGTTGAAAAGGGAATAAAGTTTTCAAATTAAATAACTTTCACCAAAGACATTATATTTTTATTAACTGGTTTAAAAATTGCTTTGGTTTTTGATTAGTGTGTAATACTTATACTTTCATGAGATGCAGTGCAGTATTTGCACACATGTAAACACCATAAACTGCTCAGATAATTAGCATAGATAGCATTTCCATTTCTTTTTCTTTATATTTGGAGCCTCTGGATTCTTCTCTTCCAATTATTCATAGAGTGCACGATGCAGTGCATTGCTGTGAATTATCGTCCCCACACTCTGCTATGAAACTCTAGAACTAACTACTTCTAACTGTTGTGCTACATGTTATTCAACCTCTATCACCCCTTCTCTCTTTTCCTAGCCTATAGTAATTGCTATGTAACTTCAGTTATACTTTTATTTTCAACTTCCTCATGTGAGAGAGAATATACAGTATTTGTCTTTTTGTGTCTGGCTTATTTCACTTAAATATATTTTTAAATATATTTTTATATACAGGAAGACTACTGTAATTATTCGAATTCTATCCAAAACTATCAACTTCATAGATATAAGTGTCGTTGGTTTAATGATATCTTTCCAAGAAAAGTATTCTTGAGACAATAGTTTGTTTTTTTAATTAGCCAAAGTTCAAAGCATTTTGTAGCTTTCAGGTATTTTTGCCTGGCACCCCAAGACTAGCTCCATATTTGATAATTCTTAAGAACGACTCAGAAAAAATCACTTAATTCATTGTTAGAAGTTATTACAATGAGATATTAGAGATTTTAAACAACAAAGGGGAAAACACATGAACACAGTCCAGGAAAAACGAGGCACACATTGTCAAGTGTTTTCTCCCTTTGGAGTTGAATGGATAGCACCATAATTCCTCGGAGACAATCTGGGACAATCAGAAGCGCACTAAGCCTGGTGTCTGAGGTTCTTACGGGGGTCAGTTATGAAGGCTCACAGCACCTGCATATCTGACTTTGGCTAATCAGCCTCCTGCTCCTGCGCTGTTCAAGCTGATACAGGATTTCTCAAAGCCCCAGCCATATAAAACAAGTCATCCAGCACAAATCGCATCACAAACATGAATTACTTGGTATAACAAAATGTCTCAAGTATCAGATACATTATCATCTGTCAGGTTATTCCAAAGCCCAGCTGTTTTCTCCCCGGATTCAGTAAACAGCCAAACCTTAAAAAAAAAAAAAAAGCGTTGAAATATATGGGGTTCTAGCACCCAAGCTTTCTAGATAACTCTTTGCTCTTTAGATATCTTGTTAAATATTCCATATTTGCATAGCAATAAATAGTACTTACTTGGCAGAATGGCACATTCTATAAATAACAACTAAAATGAAAATCTCTACGAAATATTAGGTTAGAAAGAGTTTAAACTCCACAATTTTGAAATAAAGGCTGTAATATATATCATAAATAATTGAAATAAAACAAGGTCCTATTCCTATTTGAGTTTCATATTTATTTGTTTTTAACCACTCATTCATAAAACAAAAAGTGAAATACTGAAGGCTTCGAAGTGGAAGAGAAAATTAGAAAGACATAGAATGGGATTCTTCTGCAGAACATTTGGTAGTTCTGATGGACAGAAAAATAACTTTAATCATCTGTGAAATGTTCACATCTGACTATAGAATCAGCAGCCTCTTTATTGTACTGATGGGAATCTCAAAAGGATCCCAGGTGATCCCAAAGACAGGCAGCTTGCTCTTTCCAACTTACTGTGCTTGTAGATTCAAATGAAAATTTTTTCCTTTACAACATTTTGCTTTGATTATATTTTAGCCTCATAATGTTGAATTTAATGTAACAATCAGGGAACTTTGAAACTATGATGAGCAGTGTTTTGTAACAATGGGCTAGTTTTCTTTATTTCCTTTCTTTGGTTCTGTATATTAGGAAAATCATGGAAGAGGAGGAAAGTATTTTTTTAATACTTAGCACATAGTAAAATGAAACGTTAGAAATCAGTGTAGTAAGACTTGCTCCTCTGTGTAAGCTTTTTAGGTATCTATGAGAATATTCTTTGTGGGTGTTTAAATATGGATGATTGAATTAGTCTCTTGTTTTTCCCTCTTGTTCTACTTTCATTTTCCTCTGTATCCTACATAAATAATGGATGCTTAATTTTGATTCCAGCATGAGAAGCAAAAATAGTGCAATAGAACTACTATGTGGAAAGAACATTTTTATTCATAAACAACTATATGAAATACATACATGTATACTGATATACTATAGATAGAAATGTTCTCCAAAATACTTAGGTGTAAAAAAATCCAAATTTATATGCGTTCTAAGGAAATATAAAACTGCTTTTACCTTCATCCATCTTACAGTTGGAAAAAAGAAAATTATTTGAGAGTTGCTTATTTGAGAGTGAGCTTATAAACACCAGGGCTGCATAAATCAAGAATTATTATGAAGCTACTCTCGCTATGGCTGCTACTAATATGCCTGTTGCAGCATCCCCTTGCTCTTTTCAAAGATTATTTGATGTGCCAAATGATTCTAATTCTTGCATACAAAATTTGACTTCTAGGACCTCCTCTGCTCTCTTCTCTCCAGATGCATGATGCTTAACTAATCAGTGGTCAGATCCCAGTTGTCCTTTCAGTATATCCAATTAGAACCACTAAAACCTCTAGGTTCTGCTCTCTTCCCTGAATTACAAACCCCTATCAGTGTGGAATCAGTCCATTTGCTCTCTGTCCAAATACGGAGGCTTCAATTTCTTTCATGTTTTCCCTTTTCATAAGATTTGGTTAATCTCATTAGCCAAAAATTACCAGAAACACTGACTCGGTGTCAACAGTTGGGGAGCTCCAGAATTCTTAAAATTTAGCTATCTATCTAAATATGTCTTTATAGGGAAAAGAAAAATACCATATTAAATATGCCTTTATAGAGAAAAGAAAAATACCTTTATTATGTATAATTTGTATATTTATATTGCTTTTAAATCTTGGATACTCTGGAATATAGCATAAAATGAAAAATATGAAAAATGAATTTTCATCATTGAATTTAAACAAAAATATGTATTTACTTATTTTTATATGAAATGGTAGTAGGAAAAGAGGTAGTAGGGAAAGAGAGAGAGGGAGATTTTTCTACCAGCTGGTCACGCCCCAGATGTCTACTACAGACAGTACTGGGCTAGGCTGAAGCCAGAACCTGGGAACTTAATCGAGGTCTCCTGTTTGTGACAGGAACCCAGGTACGTGAGCCATCATTTGCTATTTCTGGGCTGTGCATTTTTAGGCAACTGGAGTTGGGAACTGAGCCAGGACTAGATGCTGGTGTCCCAAGTGGAATTTTTATCGTTGTGCCAAATGCCTACCCTTTCTTACTCATTTTTAACTTAATTATGTTAGTTATGTTCTATATTTACATGAACTTAAAGTTATAGAGGGGGCAGTTGGAGATTATCTGATTTTGACATATATTTTTTTCATGATTTACTATTACTCACTGAACTTACTAGAAACATAAAATTAAAAAAAATCATAATATTCACTAAAGTTCACTATATATAACTATATTGCTTTAAAGACTACATAGCTGTGGGAGAAGATAGCGGAATAGGGAGGGAGCACACCAATAGTCTGGGAAAAGATAGTTCAATAAAAGTGGAGATTCTGTAGTTTTGGGGAAAAGTTAGGGGAAAAAACTGCAGAGGAAACTCTTCCAGAACGAGTGGGACATGGTGGACCTGCAAGGAGGCCACAGGCGCCCAGGGCGCAGGACCCCAGCCGAGGAGTCTACGCACCAGCGCTGGAAAGGGAGGTGAGACAAGGCAGCTGCCACCGCCGCAGCAGCCACCCACAGCCAACACAGCAGCCACCCCCCACCCCCGAACGGACAGGTGAAAAATGCACGACTGAGTGTGGGGGTAGAAATCAAAATCAAAAAAAGTGAATAGCACCTGTGGGAAGAGGGCGCGATCCAGTGGGATGAACAAGGATTGAACATGCCAGGATCCTTCCGTGTCTCCGCCCTCCCCCCAATCAGAGCTGCAGTAGGTGGAAAGCAGCCATCTTGTTTGTTCAAATTCAGGCGTAAAGGAGAATGGCCTCTGCTTTCGCCATTAGGGTGAACAAAGGAACAGAGAAACTGGCCCCAAGGGGCGGAGCTTAGCACCTCAAAGCCCTGACACCAGCCCACTCAAGTTACCAAAAAAATAAAAATAAAAAACAAACAAATAAATAAATAAACAAACTCTAGAAGGTAGAGCTGCCTGCTTACACTGGTTATTGGTACAGACCCACAAAAGCCGATAGCAGAGGGAATCAACCTGAAAATAAAGCCAAAAAGAAATGTCGAAGAACAAAGGAAAAATCCAGAATAAGAATATAGAAGAACCTATGAACTCATGAATGGAGCAGTTTAAACCATCCATAATAGAGGCTGAAGAAGAAGAATTTGAAACCATGCTAGAAAAAGAATTCAGAAAATTCATAATCAGATTACTTAGAAATAATGAGGAAACAGTTTCAAGATCTGAACGAAAAGCAAGCCCAAGGATTAGAGACCCTAAAAAGAAGCCAGAATGAAATACTAGAACTGGAAAACTCAATTGACCATATAAAAAACACCATGGAATTCCTCAGGAATCAAACAGATGAAATAGAAGAGTGAATATCAGAATTCGAAGACAAGCTTCCAGAAATAATACAGTCAGTTCAAACACAGGAAGAAGAAATTAGAAAATTAAAAAATACGGTTGGAGAGCTACAAGATTCAATCAAGTGTTGTAATGTTAGGATAATAGGAGTCCCTGACAGTGTAGAAAGAGAGAATGGAGTGGAAGGCATTTTCAATGAAATAATATCAGAAAACTGCCAACAGAGGCAAATGGATAATAACAAGCAAATTCAACAAATAGCCAGGAGCCCCAACAGGTTAGACCAGAAGAGAAATTCACCACGACACATTGTAGCAACACTCAGCTCAGTGAAACACAAAGAACAAATCCTAAAATGTGCCAGAGAGAAATGACAAATCGCATTCAGGGGTAAGTTATTCAGATTCACCCCAGACTTCTCATCGCAAACAATACAGGCAAGGAGACAATGGCATGATATATTCCAAGTTTTAAAAGACAAACAATGCCAGCCTAGAATACTATACCCTGCAAAGCTATCATTTATGAATGAAGGGGAAATAAAGATCTTCCGTGACCAACAGAAACTGAAAGAATTTGTATCCTCACTTCCAACCCTACAACACTGGCTCAAAGATGTGCTGCACACAGAAATACAAAAACAAGAATTTCACTACAAAAAAAAAAGCGAATGTAGAATAAACTACAAACAAATTTCAAAATACATAAACAGCTCGTTTCAGGAAACATGACTGGGAAAAGACAGTACTTAGTAGTCACACTGAATGTGAATGGCCTTAATGCAAATACCAAGAGGCACAGACTAGCTGATTGGATCAAAAGACAGAATCCATCAATATGCTGCCTTCAGGAAACACACCCTATCAGCAAAGATGCACGCAGACTGAGGGGGAAAGAATGGAAAAAGATATTCCAAGCTAATAGAAATCAAAAAAGAGCTGGTGTGGCCATCCTAATATCAGACAACATAGACTTTAACATAAAAATTATTAAAAGAAACAAAGAAGGGCATTATATAATGATTAAAGGATCTATCCAACATGAAGACATTACTATTACAAATGTATACGCACCTAATTACAGGGTGCCTGGCTACCTGAAAGAATTACTAAAGGATTTAAAGGGAGATATAGACTCAAATACAATAGTAACAGGGGACTTCAACACCCCACTCTCACCAATGGACAGATCAACCAGACAGAAAATCAACAAGGAAACAACAGAGCTAATTGACACTATAGACCAAATAGACCTAGTAGATATCTTCAGAATCTTCCACCCCACAGCCACAGAGTTCACATATTTCTCCCCAGTGCATGGAACGTACTCTAGGATTGACCACATTCTAGGCCATAAAGGGAGCCTCAACAAATTCAAAAAAATTGAAACTATACCATACATCTTTTCAGACCATAGTGCAGTGAAACTTGAAATCAACAACCCAATAATCTCTACACCATATGCAAACACATAGAAAATGGAAAACATGATCCTGAGTGAACAGTGGGTCATCGAAGAAATCAAAAGAGAAATCAAAAGATTTCTAGAAACAAATGAAAATGATAACACAACCTATCAAAACCTGTGGGACACAGCAAAAGCAGCACTAAGAGGAAAATTTATAGCAATTGGTGCCTACATCAAGAAGCTGGAAAGGAACCAAACAAATGACCTCTCCGTGCACCTCAGGGATTTAGAAAAACAGCAGCAAATCAAGCCCAAACCCAGCAGAAGGAAAGAAATACTAAAGTTTAGTGAAGTAATAAACAGAATTGAAACCAAAAAAAAAAAAAAAAAAAAAAAAAAGAGAGAGAGAAAAGATCAACAAAACCAAGAGCTGGTTCTTTGAAAAAATTAACAAAATAGCCACACCATTGGCCCAACTAACCAAAAAAAGGAGAGAGAAGACCCAAATCTGTAAAATCAAATATAATAATGGAAATGTAACAACAGATACAACAGAAATAAAAAGAATCATCAGAAACCAATACAAAGAGATCTATGCTAACAAATTAGGGAACCTGAAAGAAATGGATAGATTCCTGGATACATACAACCTTCCTAAACTGAGCCTGAAGATATAGAAAACCTAAACAGACCCATAACCATGAAAGAAATTGAATCAGTAATAAACGCACTACTGAAAAAGAAGAGCCCAGAACTGGATGCCTTCACTGTTGAATTCTACTAGACATTTAAAGAACAACTAACTCCAGTTCTCAAATTATTCAAAAGAATTGAAAGGGAGGGAATCCTCCCAAATTCCTTCTATGAAGCCAATATCACCGTAATTCCTAAGCCCGGAAAAGACACAACAGAGAAAGAAAACTACAGACCTATCTCCCTGATGAACATAGATGCAAAAATACTCAACAAAATTCTGGCAAACCAAATCTAACTGCACATCAGAAAGATCATTCACCTGGACCAAGTAGGATTTATCCATGGTATGCAGGGATGGTTCAATAATCGAAAGTCAATCAATGTGATACATCACATTAACAAATTGAGAAACAGAAATCCTATGATTATCTCAATAGATGCAGAGCAAGCATTTGACAAAATACAACACCCTTTCATGATGAAAACTATTAGCAAATTGGGGTGAGAAGGAACATTCCTCAACACAATTAAGGCAATTTATGAAAAAAAAAAAAAACAATCATCAGCATCATATGAATGGGGAAAAGTTGGAGGCATTTCCATTGAAAACTGGCACCAGACAGGGATGTCCACTCTCACCATTGCTATTCAATATAGTCCTAGATGTGTTGCCCAGAGCCATCAGGCAAGAAAAATAAATTACAGGGATACAAATGGGAAAGGAAGAAGTTACACTATCCCTATTTGCAGATGATATGATCCTATATATAGGGGATCCAATAAATTCCTATAAGAGGCTATTGGAACTCATAAAAGAGTTTGGTAAAGTAGCAGGATACAAAGTCTATGCTCAGAAATCAACAGCCTTTGTATACACAGACAATGCTGTGGTTGAGGAAGAACTTCTAAGATCAATCCCATTCACAGTAGCCACAAAAACAATCAAGTACCTTGGAATAAATTTAACCAAGGATGCCAAAGACCTCTATGATGAAAATTGCAAAACATTAAAGAAAGAAATAGAAGAAAACACAAAAAATGGAAAAATCTGCCATACTCATGGATTGGAAGAATTAATGTAATCAAAATGTCCATTCTCCCAAAAGCAATTTACAAGTTCAATGCAGTACTAATCAAAATACCCAAAGTCATTCTTCAAAGACCTAGAAAAAATGATGCTGAAATTCATATGGAGAAACAGGAGACCATGAATAGCTAAAGCAATCCTTTACAATAAAAACAAAGCCAGATGCATCACAATTCCAGACTGCAAGACATACTACAGGACAGTTATGATCAAAAGAGCCTGGTACTGGTACAAAGCAGATGGATAGACCAATGGAAGAGAATAGAAACACTGGAGATCAATCCAAACATCTATAACCAACTCATATTCAACAAAGGACCTAAAACCAACCCCTGGATGAAGGACATCCTCTTCAACAAATGGTACTGGGAAAACTGGATGTCCACATATTGAAGTATGAAGTAAGACCCCTACCTTACACCTTACACAAAAATCCACTCAATATGGATCAAAGAACTAGAGATACTCCACGACACCATGAAACAAATTGAGAGCTTAGGGTAAACCCTTCAAGACATTGGAACAGGCAAAGAATTCCTGGAGAAGACTCCAGAGGCCTGGGTAATCAAAGATAAAATAAACAAATGGGATTATCTCAAAATGAAAAAATGCTCAGGATCCCTAGCCATCAGGGAAATGCAAATCAAAACCACAATGAGGTTTTACCTCACTCTGGTTAGAATGGCTTACATACAGAAATCATCTAACAACAGATGCTGGAGAGGATGTGGGGAAAAACGGACACTAATCCACTGTTGGTGGGAATGCGAACTGGTAAAGCCACTATGGAAGACAGTTTGTAGAGTCCTCAGAAACCTGAATATAGCCCTACCACATGACCCAGTCATCCCACTCCTTGGAATTTACCCAAATGGAATTACATGGGAAAAAAAGAGCTGTTTGCACCTCAACATTTGTTGCAGCTCAATTCACAATAGCTAAGACCTAGAATCAACCTAAATGCCCATCAATGGATGACTGGATAAAGAAATTACGGGATATGTACTCTATGGAATACTATACAGCAGTAAAAAACAACAACAACAAAAAACAACAAAATGGAGGAATCTGGAAAATGTCATGCTGAGTGAAATAAGTAAGTCCAAAAGGGACAAACATCATATGTTCTCCTTGATCGATGACAACTAACCAAGCACCTAAAAGGAAACCCATTGATGTGAAATGGACACTGTGAGAAAAAATGACGTCATCAGCCCTTGTCTTGACTGTTGAGGAACAAATTACTATTTTATTCCTTTTAGTATTCTCATTGTTGTTGTTGTTCTTTTTGTCCTACTTAATACCACTGGTTGAACTCTGTAATTAATACACAATTTTTCTTAGGCGTTTAAAATTAACAGAAAGGTGATCTCTGTTAAATATAAAAGTGGGCATAAGAGAGGGAGGAGATATACAGATCGGCACATGCTCACTCGGACTTACCTCCAAATGGTGATAGAAATTTACTAGGGGATTCCAATTCAATCTTATCAAGGAGGCATATACCAATGCCATCTCACTTGTTAAAGTGATATGTTTAAGTACATACTTGATCAAAAAGATAGGGAAAGTGTTGAAGAGACTTCACAAATAAGACCAGTGTCTGCAAATAATGAAGGATAGAATTAAAAGGGAGAGAATGATCCTGTGGGGGAATTAGGACACACAGCAGACTCATAGAATGTCAAAGGCCCTAAACAGCACTCCGGCCTCAGAATCAACCCTTGGGGCATTCGGATCTGATTAAAAGGCCCATGAGAGTCTCACAGGCATGGAAAGTCAAGACACTGTGGCAAAAACAACCTGAATGAAAGATCTCGGTGAACAAGACCCCGGCAGAAAGAACAGGCCATCAAATAAGGAGGCACCTTTCTCTGAAGGGAAGAAGGAACCTCCACTGTGATATGGCCTCGACTAAACAAGTTCAGAGTTGGTGAACTCAAGGGGCTTCCATAGCCTCGACAGCTCAAGACAATAGCCTCGGGCGATGACTGACGTTATAAATAAGAGTGTCAACTGTTAAATCAATAATGGGATTCACTGTGCACTTGCTCCCCATGTAGGATCTATGTCTTTAATGTGTTTTACTGTGAGAGTTAATGATAACACTGCTAGTCGAACAGTATATCTTCTTGTACGGGTGTGTGGGTGCAGTCTGTTGAAATCTTTGCTTAGTATATACTAAGTGGATCTTCTGTATATAAAGATAATTGAAAATGAAACTTGATGAAGAGCGGAATGGGAGAGGGAGTGGGAGATGGGAGGGCTTCGGGAGGGAGGGAGGTTGGAGGGGGAAGCTACAACAATGCAAAAGTTGCACTTTGTAAATTTACATTTATTAAATAAAAAAAGACTACATAGCTTTTCTTTTTCTAAATTTTTTATTTTTTGAAAATTTTTAAGGTATACAGTTTTCATGTATTTCATACATACAGATTTAGGACCATAGTGATACTTTCCACCCTATACTCCCTCCTACCCATACTTCCAGCCTTCTTCCTCCTCCATCTCTTTTCCCATTCTTATATTTTACAAAGATCAATTTTCAGTTAACTTTATATTCTACATGAAGTAAAGAGCTTAACCAATACAATTCTGTTCAACAAACAGAATACAATAACAAAGTACCTAATACTGGATATTATAATTGGTTTACCAATTTCTTCAATAAACTATGAGTTGGAACCAATATTGTTAAACATGGAATTGCCATGGAAAATACACTACAAATTCTGATTCAATAGGTGGGTCTTAGCATCTGAATAACAAATAATATTTCGTGACTTTGATGTGTACTTTTATCTGGGAACCAGGTAAGTAGGTAGCTAGATGGCACTTACCAGCTTTAAATTTTTGTAATGTTGGAAGTGAAACACAAAAGTTTCTGTTTTATGTGTACTGGTAATTCTCAATGAGCCCCTACAAAGAGCAATAACGGATGGTATGAAATATCAAGAGCTTTATCCTCTGTGTTTCTAACATCATATTTCACAGCATCTTCCTTTTGTAAGTCCTATTCCCTTTTGGATTCTTCCATCTGTCTTAGTGCTTTGTTTTTTAGACAAAGAGAGTAAAATCTAATCTTTGCTTTCCAATGCTTTTGTGAGAGAGATAATAACACATTGTTTTCTATTCACTGTTGTAATATCTTAGTGTAATGTCACTCACCTTACGTATTAACATCTGTTAATGAGGAAATCTGCACATGAAATTAGAACTTTTCCGAAATCCTGGGTAACATATTTCAAATTTCATCCATGAAGTATTGAAAATAATCAATGACAGAGTGGTTGTAACTATATCATAAAGGTGGTCTATTGATTAAATAGATTGGTTTAAACATCTTCCATATTGACTATATACCCAAAAACTCAATCTAAAATAGCATTAGCTAATAGCACTGGTAAAATGGTCACTACAGTGACTAGGCAAAAAAATAAATTCCCTTCTTCATGAGTACTCTAAATAGCCAATTTTTGCTTATATGAAATTATATACACATACAATTCATTACTCAGATCTCTAATTTGTATTTTAAATATTCTTACTTTAAAAATTTGTTGAAAGAGCCAATGTGGATTAGCCTATTGAGCCGGCAGAATTAGTTCTTTAAAAGTCTGGTATAATTCAGCAGTGAAACCATGTGACCAGCTCCCTGATAATGTGCCTGGGAAGGCAGTATATGATAGCTCAAAACTTGGGCCCCTGGCACCTACATGGGAGACCCAGCTAGAGTTCTAGGCTCCTGGCTTTGACCAGACCCAGCCCTGACCATTGTGGCTCTTTAGGGAGTGAGCCAGGACATGGAACATCTCCATTTCTCTTTCTGTCTCTTCCTCTCTATATATACTCTTCCTTATAAATAAATGAATAAATCTTTAAAAATTAGGCCATTTTAGATAATGAAGTGGATGCATATGTGTAGAAAAAGGCACAAGTTCAAGTGTACATGCCTCCCTGTCTCTGTGCACACAGAAAATAGATTAATTTTTTTCTTTATGCTTTCACAAACCAACCTAAGATAAATAGAAACTGAGAGTTTTCTACAGTAAAGCTCTTGAAATAATTACTAGAGTTAGCAGATAAATTCCATCTTTTAGTCAGTTGATGAAGAACCTCAGTTTGAATTACCAAAGTGCTACGTGTTATCATGTAGATTATAGGAGGGTTAGCATAGCGTTTAAATGTAAAGGCTGCAGACAGAGCTGTGCTCCTACTAGATATGTTATCATGAAAGAACAGTCTTCCTGGCCAGCGCCACGGCTCACTAGGCTAATCCTCCGCCTGCGGCGCCAGCACTCCAGGTTCTAGTCCCGATTGGGGATTCTGTCCCAGTTGCTCCTCTTCCAGTCCAGCTCTCTGCTGTGGCCTGGGAAGGCAGTGGAGGATGGCCCAAGTGCTTGGGTCCCTGCACCCACATGGGAGATCAGGAAGAAGAACCTGGCTCCTGGCTTTGGATTGGCACAGTGCCAGCTGTAGTGGCCATTTGGGGAGTGAACCAATAAAAGGAAGACCTTTCTCTCTATCTCTCTCTCTCTCACTAAGTCTGCCTGTCAAAAAAAAAAAAAAAAAAAAAAAAAAAAAAAAAAAAGACCACTCTTGCCACTCTTGCTAAGCCTCACTTCATTTTACTAATGGGTATAGTAATAGCAGATACTTTGTAGAGTATTCAGAATTTTTTTTTTAACTTTTATTTAATGAATACAAATTTTCAAAGTACAGCTTATGGATTACAATGGCTTCCCCCCATAATGTCCCTCCCACCTGCAACCCTCCCCTTTCCCACTCCCTCTCCCCTTCCATTCACATCAAGATTCATTTTCAATTCTCTTTATATACAGAAGATCAGTTTAGCATACATTCAGTAAAGATTTCAACAGTTTGCTCCCACACAGAAACATAAAGTGAAAAATACTGTTGGAGTACTAGTTATAGCATTAAATCACAATGTACAGCACACTAAGGACAGAGATCCTACATGAGGAGTAAGTGCACAGTGACTCCTGTTGTTGACTTAACAAATTGACACTCTTGTTTATGGCATCAGTAATCACCCTAGGCTCTTGTCATGAGTTGCCAAGGCTATGGAAGCCTTTTGAGTTCACCAACTCTGATCATATTTAGACAAGGCCATGGTCAAAGTGGAAGTTTTCTCCTCCCTTCAGAGAAAGGTACCTCCTTCTTTGATGACCCGTTCTTTCCACTGGGATCTCACTCGTGGAGATCTTTCATTTAGGTTTTTTTTTTTTTTTTTTCCCCCGGAGTGTCTTGGCTTTCCATGCCTGAAATAGTCTCATGGGCATTTCAGCCAGATCCGCATGCCTTAAGGGCTGATTCTGAGGCCAGAGTGCTGTTTAGGACATCTGCCATTCTATGGGTCTGCTGTGTATCTCACTTCCCATGTTGGATCATTCTCTCCCTTTTTGATTCTATCAGCTAGTATTTGCAGACACTAGTCTTGTTTATGTGATCCCTTTGGTTCTTAGTGCTATCATTATGATCAATTGTGAACAGAAATTGATCACTGGGACTAGTGAGATGGCATTGGTACATGCCACCTTGATGGGATTGAATTGGAATCCCCTGGTATGTTTCTAACTCTACCATTTGAGGTAAGTCAGCTTGAGCATATCCCAAATTGCACATCTCTTTCCTCTCTTATTCCCACTCTTATATTTAACAGCGATCACTTTTCAGTTAAGTTTCAGCACTTAAGAATAATTGTGTATTGATTACAGTATTCAACCAAAAGTATTAAGTAGAAAATTAAGTGTATTATGTCTCATGTATTTAATTTCATGTAAAACCCATAACATAATGCCTGTCTCATAAAAAGCAATTAATAAATTATATATCATGTTTGATGATGGCAATAATGATAATGATGATGATGATTTAACTGGGGTTACAGGTAGAATGTTTCTCTGTGTCAAGATAAAGCTCTTACATTGAATTGTCAATCTGGGTATTTTACTCAAGTATATGTAACTGAGCTAAAATAATATTTTGTTGAAAATAATTTCTTTACTGGCCCATTTACTTTATATTAATACATTTATTTTTATACCAAATAGTAGAATATAAACACTAATACATTTAATTTGTACCAAATACTAGAGTATAAACTTATATTTCCACTTAAAATTCAAAGCAAATATAAAGTAAAATATCTACTAAGAACACTGCTAACTCTTAAATCATTTTGTCATATTTAATTGATGATATTCATCACTTAGTTTCAGTTTTCCTAGGGAGAGACTTATTCCTTATTTACCATATTTTTAAAATTTTTATATGCTTAAGAGTAAGATAGGACAATGCATTGACCACAGTAGTTTGCAAATTAAAAAAATAAAAGAAGGAAAGAGGGGGAGGGGGTATGAGGGAGAGAGAGAGAGAGAGAGAAAGAGAGGGTGGGAATGAGGGAAGAAGAACTGAATGATCAGATCTTTGCCTGTATCTCTTTAACTATTTTTAGATTTTCTCATAAAGTAAGAAACTTATAGTCTAAACTCATACTAAGATTCCAGAGATTTAGCAGATGTTGATAGCTTTTGTGTGACTTGATCTCAGGCAGTTGGGCTCTTGGGCCTTCATTTAAGTTTAGCTGTGAGATTGCTCCATTTCTGCTGAAATGCTCTCCATCTGATAGACACAAAGCAAAACACCTCAGCCTGATCCCTCTCTCTTCAGGTATCAAGCCTTTAATCTGTTTAACTCCATCTAAATCTTATCAGGGAAACAGCTTTCCAGGTCAGTTCCCCTGATTTAAGTTGCTAGCCTTTTCTGCCCTCTCGGAGCAAGAAAATCTCCCTTAGTCTAACTGCTGTGCTTAAAAGACTAAGAATAAAAGTTTTCCCTCCATATTCAAGGCTGAAACAAAAAACTCAAAGGAGACCAAAGTGAATGACATGGATATAAGTGTGGTGAATAAATGAACATTATTAAATATAGATGGATTTTAAAATATAAGCAATCAAAGATTAGTTGCCTGTCAGAAAATATAGATCCCATTTTGTTCCATAGTGTGTCTTTCCAGGACATCTTTTACAGTTCACAAGTCTATCACAGATGTGTTTTACATAGAAAACGTAAGGTTTATAATGGTGACGAGGTTTCTTATGGTCCCACAGTTTCACATGGTATGGTGAGGAAAGGTCTGCGAACAACATACCCCTCTCCAGTCCCTCTTTCATCCCAGCCCATGCTGCACCTCTAAAAATAGGAGAGTTTGGGCTCGGTTGCCTGCAGGACTCATGAAACGAGGGAGGACAAGAACTCCAAGAGCAAATCAGTATTTCAGAGACTCCACAATAGTTAAACATCACCTGGGCCATTTCTAAAACTGCATGCATATTTGAGATTCACCCTTTGGTTATTCTGGTCTAATGCATGGGGGGTGAGGTTGAGCTTCGGCGTTTTAAAAAGCCCTTAAAGAGGATCCAGATGCAGGCCTAAGTTGCATAAATATTGGAGTGTCCATATTCACTAGACTGCATGGAGATCAAAAAAGCCACAGTGATTTATATTTGTAACATTTTGCTTGGAGCACTCAGCACCCAACTTTTGCTAACCTGACTGAAACTTGCACTGAGAGGTGCAGAGTGGCCAACTCAAAGGATAGCCTAACAACAGGTGGTATGACCTAACCACATGGATTGAATTAGATGTGAAAGTTTGCCCTTCTGAGTATAACTTGAGCTATAGGGAATTTAGACCTAGAATTCTAAAAACTAGATTTAGGATTCAGAATTTTGTATTAAGATAGAGAATTAAGATGCTAAACATTTCTTTCTATCTTGAAGGGGAACTTCTCCTGGAAAAACTGCTTTGCTCACCAATTTCTGGTGATCAATTCTATCCTCAATAGTCAGCAAAAAGTGGCTACTTAAGAATATTTGTGCAGAACTAATAGGTAAATCCATTAAGGGATTTTGGAAACAATGGGCTTTAGGGACTTTTCCCCAGACTGTACAATACCTATTAAATTATGATCTAATGCATAGAAGGATATATAGTGTGATGCCAATTTTTGCTACTCAATTGAGACCTTCCTCTCATGATTTTGGGTGGGAGCTTTAGGTAGCAATTATCCACAAGGAAAATTTTTATCAATACTGCAAGAAGCAATGCATAGTCTGAGTATTTCTATTCAAGGGGTCTTGCTGAAGCTTGGCAAGAAACATAAATATAAAAAGCATATTAATTAGGAAAGATGAATGCATTTTATTAGTAGAAATGCAGTAAGAGAAAGTTTTAGGAGCAGCTGCACTCAGTCTAGTAGAGACCCCGGACACAGGAATGAATGTTGGACTTTTGTTTGATTGGTAGCTTACTAAAGCATAATATACTGCTGATTTAAAAATATAGTACTGGTAAATTATTTTTAAAAATATTTATTTGTATTAAAGGCTGAACATTGAGGGGAGGGAAGGATGGAGGGAAAGAGACAGACACTCTTCAATCAACTGTTTCTCTCCACAATGGTCAATTCTGGGCCTGGTCTAAGCCAAGAGCCAGGAACTCAATTCTGGTCTCCCAGATAGGTGACAGAGGCCTCAGTGCTTGAGCCATCTTCCTCTGCCTTTCTAGGTGCATTACATGGTGGTAGCTATATCAGAAATGGGGCAGACAGTACTAGAATCAGCACTCCAATATGGGATGCCAACGTTTCAAGCAGCAACATAACCCACTGTGCCATAATGGCAGCCCCCAGACAATACATTTTAATCTTATAAATAGGTTTCAATCCTCTTTGGTAGGATATGCAGCTTCCCAATCTCATCAAAAGAGAAGCTAATAGTTACAGTAACTGAAACAGGAGATAGCTAAAGAATGAAGAGCTCTAACTACTAAAAACTTGGATCAGGAGTGTGCTTTGTGACAGAGCTTATTAAGTCACTACTTGGGAGGCCCACATCCCTAACTGGAGTGACTGGGATAGAATCCTACTTCAATTTCTGATCCAATCCCGATTTCCTGTTAATGCATCTAGGAGGGAACAAATGATAGTTCAAGTGCTTGAGGCCTGCTACCGCATGGAAGATCTGGATGGAATTCTTGACTCTCTTTGCTTGTCCCAGATCTAGTTATTTTGGCCACTTGGGAAGCAAACCAGCCGAATCTTGGGCAATAATAATAAATAGATTTAAAAAGCTTTCCAATATAGAGAAAGTCTCCTTTACGATAATAACAAATCTGAACTTTGCCTTAGTAAAATGGAGATGATAAAGCTGTGGAGAGCTGTGACACAGTGCATACCTGAATTCTGAAAACTGTAGTAAGTAGTAAGTAGGAAAAGCTAAGAACAAACTGCTGAATAATTGGGAAAGAACACTAATACACCCAGCAAATTAGGGTAGACCCCATGTTAGTTTTTATGCATATTATCTAACTTCAAATTGTATGCTTAAATAATTATGTTCATTTTATTTGTAAGCAGAAAGAGAAAAAGGCCTTCCATCTGCTGATGGAAGTCAGGTCTGGGTCAAGTTGAAGCTATAACTCAATATGGTCTTCCACATGGGTGGCAAGGGTCTAAATACTTGAAACTCCCAAGATGTGCGTTAGTAGGAAGCTAGAATCCAAGGCACAGCAGGACTTGAAGTGGCTACTCAGGTAAAGGATGTAGCTGTGCCAAATGTCAAACCCCTGAATTGTATTATTTAGTGGCAGATAATTATATATATATAAATAATATGTATTTTATATATATAAAATTATAATATAATATATATATAGCAAAAGGTAACATTTTGATATATGTTTACCTAAGGAGTGATTAAAGCTGGAGGTTAACAAACCAATCACCTCAAATACTTTACTTGTGGTCCAAACATTTAAAACCTATTCTTTTGCAATTGTGAAATACACAACGCCTTACTATTTTAGTGTATAATATAGAATTATATACAATGGGCAATTAAGCCTCATTTCTCCTGTCAAACTAAAACTTTGTGCCCTTTAATCAACATCTTCCTTTTTCCCATCCTCCTGGCTCCCCTAGCATTGGTTAATTCTATGAGAAACAGATTGACATTTTTAGGTTTCAGACACCAGTGACATCATGTGTTAATTTACTTTTCTGTGCCTGGCTTATTTCACTTAGCATAATGTTCTTTAGGTTGAACACCAATATAAAAATTCTGTTCTCAACATTATATTTGAATTGTAATTTCAGTCTCAGGTTGCTAGATTTATCTAACACAATTTCAAATATCAAATTTTTTCTGGGGTGTGTTGGGTGTTATGTGTAAGAGTTAATACTGGGGTGTGGGATAACTGCATCCCATATTGCAGTGCCTAGCTTCAAGTTCTGGCTCCTCACATGATTCCAGATTCCAGCTTATACACTCTGCGGGAGATAGAGGGTGATGGCTCAAGTATTTGGGTCCCTGCAAACTGCATGAATGACCCAGATTGAATTCCTGGCCCTTGGCTCCCAGATTTAGCTTGGCATAGCTTCAGCTACTGCAGACACTTGGATAATGAACCAGCAGATAGGAGGCATTTGCTCTCGCTCTCTCATTTACTAGGTATCAGCAACGATTTTTTTGAAAGTAAATTACAGGACACATTTACACTACAAAAAAAGAGGAAAGAATTTTTATTTGAAGTTCAAATTAGTTGAGTACTCAATAGTCTAACAATCAGACTTCATTTTGGAGCTTGTATATCCGTCATTATGTATACCTACTGTAGTGATCTTTTTTTAAAATATTTTTGAAATTTATTTTTATGTCTCACTAAAAGAGTTTGACCTCTGAGTTTGTAAAATAAGTAAAGATATAATTGTTATGTGTGATTTCCCCTAGAAATTCTTAGAATGTTGAAGAGAGCAAGAAATAATGAGAGACAAAAATAAATAAATAAATAACTCTGCTCTCCCCATGTCTGTACTAGCAATTGAGCTGAACAAATGGGGCCAATGTCCAAGGTGCTTGCTGATAGGCTTAATTAGATACCAAAGTAATTTACAAGGTCTTGTTCATTCAGCTGACAAATTGAAAAGGAAAAAATTCTGTCCCTAAGCAAAATCATAACATTTGTATAGGTTAAGACCTTTCACATACTCTGCACAATATTTGGAACAAGGTTATCTTCCTTGGCCATCTGCTTTTGCTTCCAGTCATGACCTGCGATTGTGTCAGCTTAGTTCCAACCAACTGGACCTATTTATGTAAGGCCTGCCCTGCATCTGCATGCATATTCATAACACCAGCATAATTCTCTCTCACATATGTGCAAAAGACCTTACCAGAAGTTAATATATGTGATGGCAAGGCAAGCCCAGTAAGGATTCATTTTCTGATCTTAAAAAGATCCTTAGATTCACTGAAAGGTAAAAACAGTTTATTTATAAATTTTTTACTAAAGGGAGACAGAATTCAAAAAACCTTTTTGGAATTCTAACATTTCTGAAAACCAGAAAGGAAACATTTATTTCTGTCCCCCCAAAATTGTTGTGCTACAATAGTAGTGGCAGAAAAATGGATAAGCATAACACCTGTATTACTTCCACAGAGGGAAGACCACCAGGAAAATAGATCATGAATACTCTATAAGATGGAAGTAGTTCATTTTGTAAGACATCATACAAATTCATCATATATAGGCTTATAAGAAAGCATACTCATTTCTAATTTGAAGTAATTGCTTATATTATAATATAACTAGATACTTTTATATCTTTAAATAAATTATCTTGTTTTTCTTGTATGTCAAACTGATTACTATGCAGAGTGCTGAGATTTCTTGTTAATTATATGAATGACTAATGAAATTTCAGTCTAATTGTAAAATTCATGTATGTTCTTATGTAGACAGTTTAGAAAAGTAAGGAAAACTTTTAATAATTAGTCATCTCCAATCTAACTACTAACAGAATTTAACCCATATGTCCTGATTCACAAAATTGTTATGGTAAGTCTTATCATGTTTCTTGTACTTTTCCATTGCTATTTTGATAATCTCTTTGCTCTATTAGAAGAAAAGTTGCCCAGTAGGATAATCAGTTCAGAATTGGGTACTCTCTCTTTCCCCAAGAGTGGAAGAATTTTGCACGGGGCCATGGGGCTCAGTGATTGAATCTGTCCTAACAATTCTATTTGGGCTCCCATTAGTTGATCTTTAATGGCTTAAGTCTGAATTATCTGCTAAATTGAATAGCAAGCAAATTTCATATAAAGCAAGATTTTTATCTTACTTTGAATAATCAGATCTGGGAATCTAAGATCACCTTTTAGCACTGATGGGATTCCTGGAATTGAGTAGTCTCTACCTAGTCTAGATAACCCTCTACGTTCCTGCTTTCTTCCTTTACTGAATAATAAAACCCCATGCCAATTGTCCAGTACCCCGGTGTGTAAATACTGCAAGGGATGTGCCAAACACCAGTCTTCACAGTCTCATAGTTTTATGGGCTCTCCATGTAAAGATAAGCTAAAGTGAATTCTCTTACCCAAGCTAAACAGTGAGAAAACACCTCAACATTGAGGCTAAAGCTTAGTGTGTGTGTGTGTGTGTGTGTGTGTGTGTATGTGTATCCAACAAAATATTCCTAACCCAGTGGAAAATCTGCACATCAATTTTACATAACTTCGTTAATGTACTAGCACAGAGGAATGAAAAAGTAGGAGGAATCCTTTAATGGGCTTCATCATAGACTCAGAATGTCATTAAAATAATGTTTAAAATTCTGTGACAGCATTTTCTAAAAACTTTTTGTATTAAACAGATCATCTTAGTAGAAGCATCTAAATACATTTTTGTGGTAATACTGATGCTGATTTAACCTAAAATGAGTGAGTCTGTCCATATGTATTCTCTATATATTTACTTTGACACAAATAGCTGATATACATCCTCACTTCTTATAGTCACACTGAAATATGAGTGCATTAATTGACTGAATGCAGTTATCTATCTTTTTTATGGTATCACTAGATAAAAAAGTACATTCTTCTGAAATAATTTCAGTTAATTAAGTCATTCTTGCTCCATACTGTACATTATTCTGTTTAGGCAGCATTGCAATCCTGTTGACATTTTGCCCAAGAATGACCTCTGTTAAAGTTAATTCCTTTGCAGTTGCATTCTGTAAGTAAATCAAAACTTGAAGTGTAATGTGAGCAGTTTATCTTTTTAAAGATGGAGAATATCAGTATGAGAGGAAAATAAAAATGACATGAAATTCATAATGTTATATGAACCATTTAAGCCATGATGTCTATTTATTTAATAGACTTAATCTTGACATCCATTACTTGGGTACTGGCAAATACCATACGGTTATATTTTTAGAAGAATTCTCATATAGATGTTAAGTCGTATTACTGGAGAAGAGAAGAATGAGAAAATTCTCTACAAATTACAAAAGTATTATTATTCTTAGCATCTTCAGTTTTTGTTCAAAATTCAATAATTTACTAAATTCACATACAACCAACAAAATAATTTAAATTTTTATGCACATTATAAAGTACATATTTGGTATTATTCTAAGACATCTATCATCAAAGATAACTACTTTAAGTTATTAATAGTTAATAAAATGAAGTGGTTTACATCCCATCAAAATCATTTTGAAAGTCACACATATCGGGACTGGCACCGTGGCATAGTGGGTAAAGCTGCTGCCTTCAGTGCCAGCATCCCATATGGATACCAGTTTGATTCCCGGCCACTCCACTTCTGATCCAGCTCTCAGCTATGGCCTGGGAAAGCAGTCGAAGATGGTCTAAATGCTTGGGCCCCTGCACCCATGTGGGAGACTGGAAAAAGCTTCTAACTTTGGATCAGCTCAGCTCTGGCTGTTGCAGCCATTTGGGTAATGAACTAGAGGACAGAAGACATTCTCTCTCTCTCTCTCTCTCTCCCTCTCTCCCTCTCTCCCTCTCTCCCTCTCTCCCTCTCTCCTTCTCTCTGTAACTCTGCCTTTCAAATAAATAAATATATCTTTAAAGTCATACATATCTTTACAATTGAATCAGCCAGTCATACAAATCAGAATTAGGATTCAATTGCCACTGGTTTCATGCCTCTCTTGAGACAAACCATTGCCAAAAGTTTCTAAAACTCTTTGATTGTTATGATATATTTTACAGCAGATAAAGAGAGACATAGAGGCAATAAAACAGACAGCTCTCATCCTCTAGTTCACTCGCAAGATGGCTACAATGGCCAAGGCTACACTGAAGCTAGGAGCCAGGAATGCAATTCATGTGTTCCATGTGGGTGGCAGGAACACAACCACTTAAGTCATTATCATTGCCTCCCAGTGTGTGTACTAGCAGGGAGTTGGAATTGAAGCAGAGCCAGAATTCAAACCCAAGCTCTCTAACAGACATTTATATATATATATATATATATATATATATATATATATATATTTAATCTCAAAGAGAGGAAACTAAAAAGGGCCACTGAACAGAGGTGTGGCAACATATGACTTAAGGTACGTTTTTTCCCCTGTTGTAATTTCTCTTTTGATCTGTCACACTCGGTGATTCTACATGCCTTCTTTTTACACATGCTTCTTGAAGGTCAGGGATATTTATTATTCACCTTCAGCACAGTACACTGCTGAGATTAAAGTAAGTGATCAATACTTATGTGCAAAATAATCACAAAAAGTACACTTAAGTCCTGAAATAGTGAGCCAAGTACAGTAAGCAGATCTCTGGGTTTTTTTTTTTTTCTTTTTTAAAATTTGTTTGTTTGAAAGGCAGAGCTAAAGAGATGAAGGCAACAGGAGAGAGAAAGAGAGGGAGACAAAGTGGGGGAGAGGGAGACCAAGAGAGAAATTGGTTTTGCTTGATTGATTTCTATTCCTCAAATGCCTACAGCAGCCAGGTCTGGGTCAGGGCCAGAGCAAGGACATGAAACTCAATCTGGGTCTTCTACATGGGTAACAGGGAATGAACTGCTTGAACCGTTACCTGTTTCTTCCCAGGATTGCATTAGTGGTCAGCTGAATCAGAAGCATGAGTTGCATTGATCAGACAAGTGAGCAGACACAGCAGCAGACATCTGAAGCGGCAGCTTAACCTGGTTTACTGCAACACCTGCCCTGAAAGAACTCTATTCTTTTTTTTGAAGGTTTTTATTTAATGAATACTAATTTTCATATGTACAGCTTTTAGGGACATAGTGTTTCTTCCCCCCATTCCCACCCTCCCACCTCCCACTCCCTCTCCCATTCCATTTTCCATTAAGATTCGTTTTTCGTTGACTTTATATACAGAAGACCAACTCTATACTAAGTAGAGATTTCAACTATTTGCTTCCACACAGAAATACAAAGTATAAAGCACAGTTTGAAGACACGTTTTTACCATTAATTCTCATAGTACAACTCATTAAGGACAAGTGTCCAACATGGAGAGCAAGTGCACAGTGACTCCTGTTGATTTAACAACTGACACTCTTATTTATGACACTGATCAGTGATCACCTGAGGCTCTTGACAGGTGCTGCCAAGGCTATGGAAGCCTTTTGAGTTCTCAAACTCTGTCAGTTTTTAGACCAGGCCATATGCAAAGTGGAAGTTCTCTCCTCCCTTCAGAAAAAAGTACATCCTTCTTTGATGGCCTCTTCTTTCTATTGGGTATCACTCACAGAGATCCTTCATACAAAACCATTTTTGCCACTATGTCTTGGCTTTCCTTGCTTGAAATGCTTTCATGGTGTTTTCAGTCAGGCCTTGGGTGCTGATTCTGAGGTCAGAGTGCTTCTTAGGGTGTTTGTCATTCTATGAGTCTGCTGTTTGGACTGTTTCCCATGATGGAACTTTCTCCCCTTTGGAATTCTATCTATTGTTATTACCAAGCACTTGGTCTTATTTATGTGATCCTTTGAATTATGGTCCTATGTCTATGATCAATTCCATACTTAATATGATCACTTTATCAAGTAAGATGGGATTAGTGCCACCCAGCTAAATGGGATTTGGAGTCCTATGGCAAGTTTTTAGCTTCACCTTTAGGGTTAAGTCTGTGGGAATGTGTGCTGATCTGTATAGCTCCTCCCTCTCCCATTCCCACTCTTATTTTAAACTGGGATTTATTCTCAATTGATTTAATACATCTATGATTAATTCTTTTTTTTTTTTTTTTTGACAGGCAAAGTGGACAGTGAGAGAGAGAGACAGAGAGAAAGGTCTTCCTTTACCGTTGGTTCACCCTCCAATGGCCGCCACGGCTGGCGCGCTGCGGCCGGTGCACTGCGCTGATCCGATGGCAGGAGCCAGGTACTTATCCTGGTCTCCCATGGGGTGCAGGGCCCAAGCACTTGGGCCATCCTCCACTGCACTCCCGGGCCATAGCAGAGAGCTGGCCTGGAAGAGGGGCAACCGGGACAGAATCCAGCGCCCCGACTGGGACTAGAACCTGGTGTGCCGGCGCCACAAGGCGGAGGATTAGCCTAGTGAGCCGCGGCGCCGGCCATCTATGATTAATTCTATGTGAAGTAAGGAGTTTAACCAATAGTATTAAGTAGAGAAAAAAAAGAATAAAAAGAAATAAAGTGAAATAAACTGTTACTCAACAGTTAAACCAAGTGCTGTGCAAGTCATTGTTTCTCATCAGTTTCACTTCTGCAGGTTTTCTTTTAGGTGCTCTGTGGTTGTCACAGATTAAGGAGAACATATGATATTTGTCCTTTCGGGAGTAGCTTATTTAATTAAGTATGATATTTTCCAGATTCATCCATTTAGTTGTAAATGACTGGATTTCATTTTTTTTAACTGCTGTGTAGTATTCCATAGAGTACATATCCCATAGTTTCTTCCATTTTGGGCATTTAGGTTGATTCTATGTCTTGGCTATTGCAAATTGAGCTGCAATAAACATGGAGGTACAGATGATTCTTTTATTTGCTGATTTTATTTCTTTTGGATAAATTCTGAGGAGTGTGATGGCTGGGTTGTATGGTAGGACTATACTCAGATTTCTGAGGTATCTCTGAACTGTCTTCCATAGTGGCTTTACCAGTTTGCATTCCCACCAACAGTGGATTAGGGTACCTTTTCCCCACATCCTCACCAGCATTTGAAGAACTCTATTCTAAAATTAAAATGATCTGGGTTCTTCTGGTTCAGAAAACACTTGTTTATGACCATAAGATGACTCTCTAATTACTAATTCATTTATCAAATATTTTTGAGGTTGAATTTTGTGATCCAAATGAGGTAAATCTTTAATTCTCCTCAATATTTTTATGAGAGCTATGCCTTCTAGTCAAGTTTTATTCTTTTTCAATGTATATGGTTCTAAATTAAGGATATGATGAGCCTCATAGAATTTTTGACTTAACCTCACTCAAATGAACCATTTCCTAAGTATTTTTAAATGAAACTGAACAATGAAAACCACCTTAGGATTGTTGAGAAATCATTGGTTTTATAAAACTTTAAAATGGTTCCCCCATTCAATTTGATATTGCTAATGATCTTTAATCTATTCATCCACTTGTTATTCTTACATTGTCTCATTCATAAAACTTAACAAAGCATATACAATATATAAACCTACATCATTCTTTAATAGGAAAGATACAGAGACACATTAAAATATGTGTATTAGGCTGGCGCCGCGGCTCACTAGGCTAATCCTCCGCCTTGCGGCGCCGGCACACCAGGTTCTAGTCCCGGTCGGGGCACCAGATTCTGTCCCGGTTGCCCCTCTTCCAGGCCAGCTCTCTGCTGTGGCCAGGGAGTGCAGTGGAGGATGGCCCAGGTACTTGGGCCCTGCACCCCATGGGAGACCAGGATAAGCACCTGGCTCCTACCTTCGGATCAGCGCGGTGCGCCGGCTGCAGCACGTCGGCCGAGGTGGCCATTGGAGGGTGAACCAACGGCAAAGAAAGACCTTTCTCTCGGTCTCTCTCTCAGACTGTCCACTCTGCCTGTCAAAAAAAAAAATGTGTATTAATGCAGTTGCACTATACTACCTATATTAGTTGCCTTCAGAATACTGTGATATGGATTCAGCCACTAATTATTGAAATTTAACAATTACATTTAACAATTCATATTTCATTAATACTGTACCATAAAAATACTGCATATAAGGAGGTATATGGAACACTTATTGTGGCATTCTGGATAATTATCTTGAGGCTACACGCTAATTTAAAATATGATCACTCATCACATATTATGGGCTATTTCGTGAAAACAGCTATATATTCTACTCATGACCTAGCTTTAACTTGACTCCTCTGAAATTTTTCGGCATTATTTTACTGCCTTAAGGGATTGGGGTAGGATTTAAACTGAGATCATTTCTCCATAATCGTGCACATTATCATGGCATGTTGAAGTAATAATAAAATTTAGCATTACCATCTTTTATGTGAAGAGCAAGAAAAAACTTGCAGCATAATTCCTTTTATTGCCCATTCTAGGGTGAAAGTTTTTTTTATTTCTTTTTTAAAAATTTCATTATTATATATATATGTATATATATATAATCATCTGGCACAATAGGGTTTGAAAGTGTCTCCAAGGATTTTGTAGCTCTTGCCATAATGACATCCCAGAGTAATGCTGACACTGTCATTGAATTCATCGCATTTTGAACATAATTTGCTTGGTCACAAGGCATGACAGCTTAGTAATAATTCCTAAAATCATAATGTTTGTTGTTTAATGTTTGTTGAATAATCTATACCATAAGATATCTTTTAAAATACTGTTTATTGATCAAGTGACTATAATGCTTAAACATATTTGTCTAACAAAAGGAGTCATTTAATTGTATTATGCCTTAACAATAATAATTTGGTTTGATGCTTTTACCTTGATCCTGATGGATTATGTATTTCTCTATGTTCTCCTTTACATATCTTACTCTATGATAGTTGTAAATTGAAAATCCCCACAATCTGTCAAAAAATGACCTTTGCTTTCTCTCATCACTCTTATTCTAGTCTCGTGTCACAGAGAACTAGCTGTGGTCTAAGTATCTTTAGCAAAATTTAAACTTTCACAAGTGGAGCCAATATCTATCTTTAAGAGCCTTACAAATTACTGTTTTCTCAACTTGTCTGCTCCCTTTCCCTGCCCCTTCAACACTTCATGGTGTTTATTTTGAAAGGTGTCTACCTGTATTGTGGAAGATACACTGCTTTTACTTGTATTTCTATTCTTTTCTTCAATGATAAGATCATAGGATTGTATAAGGCAAAATGTGGTCTCTGAACCAGCTACATCAGCACCACCAGGAAACTTTTTATAAAAGCAAATTCTTGGGTTCCATCTCATACACGCTGAATAAGGAAAAATGTGTGGTGCCCACAAATTTAAGTAAATGCTTCAGGTGATTCTAATTATACTTAAGTTTGAGGACCACAGTTGTAGGCTTTGTGTCACTTCAAGTTTTGCATTTACTCATTCAACTACACTGGAGTTGGCTTTCATCTTCCCCTCTCCATGAGCCCTGATGTAAATTTGGTGTCCTGCTTTTGGCTTATGTTCTCAGATTGAGAGTAAGTGGTAAGTACATTCTAGGCTCCCAACTGTTGTCAGTAGTGAATTTTCCTCACTTTGTTTTTTGCTGATGGTCAAAGTGACTTTGATAATGGATACTTTCCTAGGACTTAACAGAAATGCTGTTGAATAAAACAACTTTGTTTTAGTCATTCCCACACAAATATCTAAGGAGGCCTGGCTTCCTTATGAACTCTTAGACCCCCCAAAATAAAAAAATAAAAAGTAACATTGAAAATAATGTATCTCCCAACCAGAGTTACTCCAGGAACACTATTAGGGAAGTCATTGTGACTCCTCTTCCTATTCATGTGAAGTATGTAAGTAACTCTAACAGCATCAATCCTGCCATGTTTACCATAATCTTGAGACTTATGCAACTAATATGCCAATGTAGTTAATTAACTAATATACTAATGCAGTTTTAGTTCCATTTGGGGAGTTTATTTTCATCTCATTTTAAGTTTGCATTGGCTATTTTATATGAGTATTGAAATGTATTCGCGACGGAAACATGGCTCTCATTTGTATCTATGTTAGTGGGCATTGATTTCATAATATATAATAACGTCTATAAATACAGTTGCTATGTAATTTGAGTGTCTCCCACACCAGGATTCATATGATGATGCCCTATGGTGATGGTATTAGGATTTGGAGTATTTAGGAGGTATGTTAATCATAGAGGTGGAACTCTGTAGACTGGAATTAGTACCATTATAAAAGAGGCCAGAAACAGATCTCTTGATCCTTCCACCATGTGAAGCTATACTGAAGTGTTGTTCATCAATGGACCAGTGTGTAGGCCCTCATCATATTTTATGGCACCTTGAACTTGGATTCACAAGCCTCCTGAATTATGAGGAGTAGATTTCGGTGGTTTATATGCCACCCAGTTCATGATATTTTGTTACAGTAGCCTGAAAGAACTAACAAAATTATTATGCTAAAATAGGCCTTTGCAATATAAAATAAGCCATGCTGTACATTTTAAGCCTTGAGACTGATTAAGACTCACTTGATATTCATCACATTCTGATTAACAAACTCCTGAAGAGAAGTGACCCCCAAGTAGTGGCTCTTCTATAGATCAGAACATGTCAAATTTGACAGCTTCTTTCACTGTCACTGGTTTACCAGTTATAACTGCTTGTATCCTTAGTTTATTTAACATTTAAAAATGTAACATATTTAGTATTTTAATGTAGCAGGATTCCTGTACAGAGATACAGGCCCTTTAACAGGAAATAGTATTTTATTGTTTATGTTGGCATAAGGTCTAGTTGTAATTTTTTTATTCAAAAGCCTGAACCCCTAACAAAGAGGGCTATTTCATTATACATGTTTTTAGCCTCTTTGTTTCCTTTATATGGTTATGTGTATACATTTGATTGGATATTCCAACATTCCATGTTGGCCACAGGATACAATACTGCACATGCATACATAATTACTGATGATGTTTTTGTTTTTGTTTTTTCCTACACACATAGCGAGCCCCACACTGTCTGTTAAGGGTTAACACCATTGCTCTGTACTAGCAGGCAGAACTTGAAATGGTTACATATAAGCAGATAATGACTAGAGTTGAATCATTTACAGGCAAGCAGATAATGACCACATTGCATTTCCAGGGTAATTTTCTTTTTTTCTGGCTGACTTTGGGAGCCCTCTACCACAACTTTAATCATGTTAGTTTGAAACAAGTTTAATTAGTAAACAAATGCCTCTACCTCATTAGTATTATTCAGTATATTACATCTGACAAATATAAAAGGAGGCAGTGATCATTTTTAATGATTTTAAAATTTTGTGTGAACTTGCAATCCCTTCTCTGTAAATATTAATTAAACTACATTTTATAATGCTGTACAAATTTTTATTTTTAAAAATATTTAATCACTTAATATATGCTCCAATTTTTATTGTAGTGTTTGGTTATAATTAAATAGACATTTGTCTAATACATAATGTAGTTTCAATATGATAGGCATTACTAAATGATAATGTTTCATTTGGTGATTTAGAAGAGAACTTATGAGTTAAGAAAGTCAAAGTGCGGGATGATTTTTAGGAGACTGAGCTCATCCAGATAGTTATATATAGAAACCTACTCCAGGGGCTGCCTGCAATGCCAGCATCCCAAATGGGCATCAGTTTGAGTCTCAGCTGCTCCAGTTCTGTTCCAGCTCCCTGCTAATGCACCTGGGAAAGCAGGGTAGAATGGCCTGAGTCCTTGGGCCCCTGCAACCATGTGGGAGACCTGGCTGAACATTCTGGCTCCTGGCTTTGGCCTGGCCCTTCCTCAGCTGTTATGGCTAATTGGGGAATGAACCAGCAGGTGGAAGATCTCTTTCTTTCTCTCTCTCTCTCTCTCTCTAAACTGCCTCTCAAAAAATAAATTTTTTTAAAGGAAACATTACAGATCTATGTGTTCCATTAGCCCTTCCTTTATGTGCAATATTCACTATAGTTAAACAATGTTTGTGGTAAATAACCATTTGTTAATGACAAGTCTTCAGGATTTTCTTTGTCTATTTGTTTATAGAAGATTAACTATTCATGTGAATTTGACAAATGTGGGAGAGATTAGGATTGCAGTGGGATGAAATATTAAGGAAAAATATGTCCTATCTGATGTCTGTCTCACATGTTATAGATTTATAGAGTATCCAAATATTCAGAGGTTTATTCTCTTGGGGAATATTTCTTAAGTTATAGCACAGAGAGGAGGATTTTTTGCTGTGTATTATGAATGACATAATATTTGCATTTTTGTTGGAAAGCTGATTTTTACACATCAAACTAGGAGAGGTGCGTGTTGATAGAAACAAAATTATCATTGTTACATCCTATCAATCAGTAGTACATTTTTTATCAACCTTAAAAATTCTCTGATATCAACAATAGCACCTAAATGGTATAAAATGTGTGCAGGCCCTGACCTAATCAATCTCAAATGCCACTTACAATGAAATACAATTATTTCAGAACTTTGTTTTTATACTAAAACATGAAGAACAAAATCATTGAATCTGTTTTATATTCTTTGGGAAACTGTCGTTTCCACTAAGTTTGAATCTCATGTATTTTTCCCTTGACTTAAATGGATTGAATAATAATCTTCCAAATTATTTTTGACAATGTTAAAGTCACACACATACACACCTAAAAGTCTATTCAGCATAATATTTTTATACACAAAACTATGACTCTTGTATGTGATCAATAGGTTTGTTTTATGAAAGGCTCAGAATCTCATAGGCTTGTTATTCTGACAGACTATTGAACAATTATGCTTAAATATTCTTTCCTCCTATTAAATATTCATCTCTATACTCATATACATATATGAGTGTATATGTACATATGCATATATGTGTATACATATACATATACCTATACTCATAAATATACATATAAAATAATATGATCTGTCCAATATTTATTAACTATATCATATGTTAAATGGTTTATATACTAGAAGATATTAAAATCAATTCTCTACCTTATTATTCTAATCACTCATTAGTTTAATTCTGATTCACACAAATAGTATAATAATTAAGCAATCTCTATAGTAATATTTAAAGATTTATTTATTTATTTGAGAGGCAGAGTTACAGAGAGAGAGAGAGAGACAGAGAGAGAGGTCTTCCCTCTGCTGGTCCACTCCCCAAATAGCTGCAGCTGTCAGAGCTGGGCTGATCCGAATTTAAGAGCCAGGTTTCTCATGCAGGTGCAGGGCCCAAAAACTCTAGTCATCTTTCATTGCCCTCCCAGGCCATGAACAAGGAACTAGATTGGAAGTGGAGCAACCAGGACTTGAACTGGTGCCCACATGGTATGCTGGTGCTGCAGGTGTTTGCAGTAGTTTGCTTAATCTACTGTGCCACACCACTGGCCCCTTTTAGTAATTTTACCTACTGAAAGACTTGAAGTCTCAGGATAACATCCAGGATCAAAAACTGAGCAGTGCCACTAAAGGGAGATTCTACAAGGCCTTTGAGATCCCATGGTTAGTACAGTTGATAGAATTGTTTAGAATTTTCGCTGCCTCTGTTAAGTATGGAGACAGGCCAGTCCCCTAGAGGGTATGAAGGAAGAGTTACCTGGAGGTCTCACTAGACAATCTTTGTATGTCTAGCCAGATGGACCTAAATCTCGGGGGAGGGTAGTTGCATGTAATCTTGCTAGTCAGGGATCTCTTTCATCTTCAAAGAAAGGGGCAGTGTGGCTTCACAGAGAGTGCTGAAGGCTTTCAGGGAATATGGGGTCTGCTGCACTCATGAGTAAGTCCCGGGCAGGCTCTTCTGTTTTTAAAGCTCTCCAGCTTCAGTAAGGCTCTTTATGTGTTTCAAAGGACGCCTCCCAACTTTCATTCTTTAAAATCTGTATTACCCTTTTCCATCTTTTTGTTTTTGCCTTTTTCATTAGCACTCAGTAAGAGCCATCTTTCTCTTCTTAAGATCTCTCCTTCTTATACCTGCAGTACTGCATTTGCCAGTGCATTGCCTTCTACCAGTATCTCACACCTGTTCTCAGCCCTCACAAGGTTTTATTAGTTGCATTCCTAAACCGTGCTCTGGACTATCCACCCTTCAGTACAACTACTGACAGGGTCTTCTTTCCCAGATCACCAGCAGAGAGTTCAGTTCCAAAACCAATTTTTTTACAGTTCCCATCTTGGGCCACTCTTGAGTGCAACTCTTTTAAGGTGGAATCCACAGGAAACTTAAAATGAGGGGTTTTTTATTCCCTTGCAGATAATTGTGCAGTACTCGGAAAACATTTGTGAAGCAGTGAAGGAAAGAGACATGGACAGAGAGATAATTTGAGCAGCAATGTGGCTTTAACAGACATTAGATAGCATTACAGATGCCATGCCACCCTGGGTACATTGCTAGAGATGTCTAACATTGAGTCATATGGCTTGGTCTGTATACCTGGGCACAGAGTGGTGAATGGATATGGGCTGGGGGTTGGAGGGACTGGAATAGCGTTGGGGCAAGCAGAAACCTTCAGATAAGGATACATCCCTTGACAGCATTCAACTGTGATTTGTCAATCGTCAACATTCCCAGCAGCTAGAGCAAAGAGAGACTGAGAGAGGAGCAGGGGTTGTGGTGGTACCCACAGCACCTTGCAGCAACAGCCGATGGTGCTTCTGACCAGGAATGAAACGCAACAAATGCCTAAGCAACCCAGTGTTTGGCAAGCAGGATTAGGGAAGCCAAACTGGGTAGCTTAGGTGATGCAAACACATTGTTTTATTTTCTGGGGAAGGAAATATTGCTCGAAGCCTTTGTGCAAGGCATTAGGCACTTTCTCTTTGAAGCAATGACTCAGTAGGGGAGGTTCATCTGAGAGGAGTATCTTTGAATGAGTATACAGATATTGTGAAACCATAAAAATTTGCAAACATGTATCCTTATTTAATATGTGAATACAAACTCATAAATCTATTTCAAAATAATAACATATTTTAACAGAAAAATTAAGTTTAAGAGAGGTTTTGAAAATGTAAAATCACTGTAGTTTGCAAAGCAGTGAAAATTTTAAATAACAACTGTATCCCTGAGAGTTTTACAATTGAAGTCAAGGAAACTTTGAGTTAAGTGTGTTTCAATAAATATTTGATAAACACTTTTCGCTGTTTCTGTAAGGAATAAGAAAATATCTCTGCTTGTGGAAAAAGAAAACAGAATTGAAAGGTAACTTCATGTTACATAAACAATCATTCCTTCATTCCTGAGGAGAGCTGTGGTAAAGTAGTAGACTTGAAAAAAAGGGAAGACTTCATCAGCTGTGTTAATATTTTTTTTTTTTTTTTTTGGACAGGCAGAGTAGACAGTGAGAGAGAGAGACATAGAGAAAGGTCTTCCTTTTGCCGTTGGTTCACCCTCCAATGGCCACCGTGGCTGGTGTGCTGCAGCCGGCGCACCGCACTGATCCGAAAGCAGGAGCCAGGTGCTTCTCCTGGTCTCCCATGGGGTGCAGGGCCCAGGCACTTGGGCCATCCTCCACTGCCTTCCCAGGCCACAGCAGAGAGCTGGCCTGGAAGAGGGGCAACCGGGACAGAATCCGGCTCCCCGACCGGGACTAGAACCCGGTGTGCCGTCACCGCTAGGTGGAGGACTAGCCTATTGAGCCGCGGCACTGGTCCAGCTGTGTTAATATTATGGGCACTCGTTATTCTACTTGCCTCTGAAGGCCTCATTCATTCAACTACAGTGATCATATGTGTCTTCTTCCTGCCAAGCGTTGACTCTGGAGATACAAAGTGAGTTGGGCTTAGTACTTCCAACATATCCAAATTCATGTTGACAAGAGAAAGTTTGCTAATTTCAGGCAACCAAAACCAAATAATGCTGTAAATCAAGTGTGAATAAATAGCAGACACCTCCGCAGTGCAGAGAAAACAGAAATGATCCGGAAATTCTCATAACTTGATGAATTCTTTGCTAACATTGACAAATCTGGGGGCCAGTGCCGTGGTGTAGTGGTCTTAGCATCTGCCTGTGGCACCAGCATCCCATATGGGCACGTGTTCATGTCCCGACTGCTCCTCTTCCAATCCATTTCTCTGCTTATGGCCTGGGAAAGCAGTAGAGGATTGCCTGAGTGCTTGGGCCGCTGCAGCCCTGTGGGAAACCTGGAGGAAGCTCCTGGATCTTGTCTTCGAATAGGCTCAGCTCCAGCCATTGTGCCCATGTTGGAGTGAACCAGCGGATGGAAGACCTCGTTCTCTGTCTCTCCCTCTCTCTCTCTCTCTGTAATTCTACCTTTCAAATAAAATAAATATTTTTAAAAAAGAAAAATCTGATAGGAAATTTCTCAAACATCCATCTTAACAAATGTAAAAGATTGTATCAACAAATGTTGAGTAAAAGTTAGCAAGTGTGAATAATCTCAGTGGCTAGCAAATAAAAGTAAATGTTTTGATTGAATGTAGGACAGTTTAATTTAGCATGTTATACTAAGAATGGCAGTTTAATATATCTAATAATTATTATTAAATAAAATTTTAAAAAGTGAAAGACTTTTCTTTATGGAATAAAGAATTCTGAGTTAATGCAATCATAAAATAGTTTGAGGGGCCAGTGTTGCAGCACAGCGGGTTAGGCTGCCAGTTTGATGCTGGCATCCAATGTCAGAGTGCCAGCTAGAGTCCTCGCTACTCTTCTTTCTACCCAGCTCTCTCCTGATGCTCCTGGGAAATCAGTGTAGAATGAACCAGGTGCTTGGATCCTTGAAACGTACATGTAGACCAAGATGGACTTCCTGGCTCTTGGCTTCCACCTGACTCAGTCCTAGTGCTTGCAGCTGTTTAGTGAGTGAATCAGCAGATGGAAGCTTGTTCTCCTTGGTAGGTATTGAAAACTACAAGTTATTAGAAATATGTGAGAGTTACCTTCTTTGCCATCATTTGACTACTACATTATAAAAGCATGCAGTAGGCCAAATTCTACTGTTGCACATTTGTAGCATCAGGTGGGACCCCACTCTGCTGACACTCATAGAAACTATTGGATGAAAATTTCACTTTAGGATACTGCGACAATATCCTTGCTATTGAAACCAGATTTGCATGGCTGAGAAATCTGAACAAGGGGAGGGGCACATGACAATTCAATCATCAAAGCAAAGTTCCCTTATTATGGTTAAATACTAACAGGCTCACCGCACACTGGTCAGGAAGGAACAAGACTGGACTCTAAAATTATTTAGAGCTGTCACTAAAATACTTAAGTTCATATAACATGAATAATAATTTTTGAGCAGGTTCTCTTTTCTAACTTAATGTTGATTGATACAAACATTATATTTACCATATTCATACCAAAATGTGTTCAACATCATTGATCAACAGTACAGCATTTCTTTGGGAAATGTGCCCTTAAAAGGTTATATCCTGCATAATAGTTGAGAAATGGCAGATGTGAGAAGGCATGGATTTTTTGTGTCACATTAGGATTTTTGTAATAGACTCAAATGTATACATATAAGTTAAGAGTTTCAAGTTAGGCTTTCCAGAAAATAAGGGAAAAGGTTAAAAGGCCACTATTGAAATGTTTTGGAAGATATCTTGGAGAAAACAAAGGTTTACAGATATGTTGGAGAAGACAAAGGTATATGGAAGTCTCTAAGATTCCCTTGGATCTATATCAATACAGACATCATTGATTGCAGTTTAAAAAATAACTATGGCCGGCACCGTGGCTCAATAGTCTAATCCTCCACCTTGCGGCGCCGGCACACGGGGTTCTAGTCCCGGTCGGGGCACCGGATTCTGTCCCGGTTGCCCCTCTTCCAGGCCAGCTCTCTGCTATGGCCAGGGAGTGCAGTGGAGGATGGCCCAAGTGCTTGGGCCCTGCACCCAATGGGAGACCAGGAGAAGCACCTGGCTCCTGCCTTCGGATCAGCGCGGTGCGCTGGCCGCAGCACTCCAGCCACGGTGGCCATTGGAGGGTGAACCAACGGCAAAAAGGAAGACCTTTCTCTCTGTCTCTCTCTCTCTCACTATCCACTCTGCCTGTCAAAAAATAAATAAATAAATAAATAAATAAATAAAACTATGAAGATCCATTCCAAATCACTTTGTCTTAAAAATTTTATGATAATTGCAGCCGGTATTGTGTGGTACAGTTGGTTAAATTGCCACTTGTAATGGAGCATCCAATATTGGAGTGCTGGTTTAAGTCCCATCTGCTCTGCTTCCTATCCAGCTCCTTGCTAATGAATTTGGGAGAGCAGCAGATGATGGCCCAAGTACTTGGACCACTGCTGCTGATTGTGGGAAACCTGATGGTATTTCAGGTACTGACTTTGGTCTAGCTCGTTGTGGCCATCTGGGGAGTGAGTCAGTGGATAGAAGATCTCTTCTCTTCACTCCCCTCCCTTTCTCTACCTTCCCCTCCCCTTACTTTCCCTTCCTTCTCTCTCATTCTCTGTCACTCTACCCTTCAAATAAATAAATGACTTTAACAAAACTTGAACAAATTTGAGATAGTTGTTTAAAATGATCTCTAATTATACCAGAGGAAGATTATATGATATGTGGTTGTAAAGTCACTAATAATTTCAGATGCCACATATTTAGAAATACTACTAATATTTAGAAATACTACTAGTATTTAAAAATTCCCATTAATAATAAGTATTTATAGTAACAGGATAAAAGGAAAATATCTGGAGAACCATTTGTAAGTTTCAATTCATAAGTCAGAAGTTATAATTAGATACCCAGTTTCCTTTCTATATGTAACACCATAACTGTGATTTTATTCCCCAGTAAGCTAGGCACATAAAGAAAAACATTGTATGACTTCAATCATATGTAGAATATAAAAAGTTGATATCATAGAAGTTGAAAGCAGAAAAGAAATAGCTAGAAGTTTGGGAGAGTAGGGGGATGGAGACAGGTAGAAATTGGTCAAGGGATATGTTAACAGGAGGCTTAAGTTATGCTGTTATGTTGCACAATAGGGTAAATATTGTTAACAATACTGCATTGAACTATTTAAAATAGCTAGAAGGGAGAAATTTGAATGCAGTTATTATAAAGAAACTATAAAATTTAGTTATTAATATGTTAATTATTCTGATATTATAACACAATGTACTTGTATAGTTGAATCAAAGGATCAAATAGTACCTTAAAAATGTTTATTATTTTGTGTCATTCAAAAAAAAAGTGAGATGAAAGGAAGACATTAAGATTTATAATTTATATGCAATGTGAATATATATAGAATATTATGACATAAGAAGACTAATTTCTCTGTTTTTAAAGTTGCATTTGTGTCATAAACTGTTATTGTAAGGGTTTGGAAACAAATGAAATTATAACAGTTACTTTTCCAAGGAAAAGCATAATTCCCAAACCTCTTATTGTGTTCCCAGCTGTTCCCTGATATAATTATGCTTCTCAAGAATTATCAAATCAGTGGAAATATTTTACACAACTGGTGGGAATACGTGGCACAATAGAGAGATTTTCCTTTATCAAACCTGGGTGTTCTAGGATATATTAAGAAGGCCATAACAGCCTGATATGGGCAGTGTATAATAACACATAATCAATATAGTTCCCTTTATTACATGTCTGTATAGGTGAAGCTGAATGTTTATATAAGCACATATGTTATTGGACTTTCTACACTGGCATCTCTAGTGTGGGTAAGGAATATAATTTTTAGTCACTCCTGTATATGAGACATCTTATTGTTATGACCTCTGCCATCTAGCAACTGTATAGTATGTGCGAAAAAAATGAAGATGTGGAAATTCAAATAAAGAGGGTTGTTTCACATATATGATTTAAAGATTCCCCTGAAGAAAATCATCAAATCTTTTTCACAGGATATATGAGAGATTATATTCCTGAACTTATTCTCTTACCAGATATTGTAAATTGATTTTTAAGCTACATTTGGGAAGACTGAACAGGAATCAGGAGATTTGAGTTCTAATTCCAGTTTTGCCATCAATTACAGTAGTTACAGTAGCTTGAGCAATTAAGTTAACCTCCCTGGGTTCAGCTTCCTCGTTATAAAATGAAATAGGTTAGATGGATCACTGGTTTTCAATCTGTGCTTTGAGGCGCATGGAGGGGGCGTTAATGGTGTTCTTAAGGGCTGCTGAGCAGGGTGAATGGCGCAGACTCAGTGTTTTCCTGTTTGAATCAAAACTGTTTTGCTTTGCACTGTTGTATGTATTTATACACCACAGGGAAATGTATTTTTGTAAGAGTTTTTTATTTAATATTAACAAACAAAATTTTAAACCGATTGGACCAAATAGTACAATGTTTTATACACTATAAATAAGAAAATATGTAGACCTCTGTGGGCTCCCTAATGTGCCAGAAAACTGAAAATGAGAAAGAACTTATATATTATCCTTTTGTGAACTATTTTGGAAAATGCCTGATGAGAAAACAAGTGATTTTGAGGCAATGGTGTGCTAGCATTATTGTTGTCATTTGGCCTTCCAAACCCAAAAGTAATGGTCCCAAACATCTAACTGTCTATTGCAGAAAAGCACTCATATTGTGGGATCTTTATATTTGTGGTGGTCTCTCAAAACTCTCAAAAGATTATATTTTGCGTATTCCTAAGTACTACGTGTCCTTAGGGATAAAACTTTGGGAAATAGACTAAATCTCCAATTTTGAAAGTGAATCAGTATTGAAAATGGTATCCAAAACCTTTTCAAAAATGTGTCTAAACAGTACAGATTGATGACAGATGAGTTATATTCCCAGGATCTTGTACTGAGAGTTCAAATGCTTTTATTCTAGTTTTAAAATCATACTTAAACAACAACAACACACTGTGAAACGTAAGCACACCTTTCGGAAAAGATGAAGGTAGCATATGTAATGCGTGATTTAAATTGTATGGATTGGTACTAATAAGAACTATAGGTTTAATGTAGCATAGTAAACAAATAACTGAGTTATTTTTAAAAATATACTATAAATTTTACTAGTAGATTGATGATAATATAGGAAATACGGATAGAAATATTTCTATCCTTACTGTTCCTTTCCGTGATTAGAATATTAGGTTCTAAAATACTAATCCATTCTTTTTATTTTTTCCATTTTTATTTAAGGTATACAAATGATGCATTTCATAAATACAAATTAAGAAACATAATGATTCTTCCCACCCTACCCTCCTTCCACCCATACTCCCAATATTCTTCCTCCTGCCTCTCCTATTCACATTCTTATTTTTTACTAAGATCTAATTTCAATTAACTTTATACATGTAAGACTAGCCCTAAGTAAAAAGTTCAAATAATAGTATATAAAAAAACTGATGCTCAACAGTAGAGACAAGGGCTGTACAAAGTCACAGCATCTCAGTGTCAATTTCACTTCTGTAGATTACCTTTTAGGTACTTTATTAGTTACCACAGATCAGGGAGAACATATGGTATTTGTCTTTTTTAAATGTTATTTAATTATGCAAGTTTCATGTATTTCATATATATTCAGATTTAGAAACATAGTGACACTTCCCCCTGTATCCTCTCTCCCATCCATGCTCCAAACCCGCCTCCTCCTCCCTCTCACATTCCCATCTTAATTTTTACGAGTATCTATTTTCAGTTCACTTAATGATCCTATAGTTAATCATACACTAAGTAACAGAGTTCAACAAATAGTATGAAGAAGAGAAAATAGAAAACAAAAAACACTGTTCCTCAACAGAAAATTCAGGGCTATAGCAATCAAATCTTGAAATGTCCACATCACTCCAATACATTATATTTCAGGTACTCCAGATCAGGGAAAACATGTGATATCTGTCTTTTGGGGACTGCCTTATTTCACTAAGTATAATGGTTTCTAGTTGCAAAAGACAGGATTACATAATTTTTACAGCTGCGTAGTACTCTGTAATGTGTATATACCATAATTTCTTTATCTGGTCAACAGTGTGAATTGTGCTGCAATGAACATGGGGGTGCAGATAACTCTTTTGTATACTATTCTTTCTTTTGGTTTGAGTAAATCCCCAAAATTGGGGTGGCTGAGATTTCTGAGGTATCTCCATGTTGTCTTCCACAGTGGCTGGACCAGTTCACACTCCCAGGGTGTGGACCAGGGTATCTTTTTCCTCATTTCTCTGACAGCATTTGGCATTTGTTGATTTCTGTATGAAAGCTATTCTAACTGGAGTGAGGTGAAACCTCATTGTGGTTTTGATTTGCATTTCCCTGATGACTAGTGATCCTGAGCATTTTTTCAAGTGTTTGTTGGCCATTTGAATTTCCTCTTGAGAAATGTCTGTACAAATCCCTAGCTCATTTCTTAACTGGATTGTTTGTTTTGTTAATGAATTTCTTGAGCTCTTTATAGATTCTGGAAATTAATCCTTTATCCGTTGAACATACTATAGCACCAGCCCCATCCATTCTTTCACTTTCAATCTGTGTGTATCTTTGTTGGTGACATGTGTTTCTTGTATGTAGCAAATGGATGGGTCTCCTGCTTTTTTTTTTTTTTTTTAGTTTCCAGTATTTATTTATTTGTTTATTTTTTAAATTTTATTTAATGAATATAAATTTCCAAAGTACAGCTTATGGATTACAATGGCTTCCCCACCCATAACTTCCCTCCAACCCGCAACCCTCCCTTTTCCCACTCCCTCTCCCCTTCCATTCACATCAAGATTCATTTTCAATTCTCTTTATATATAGATCAGTTTAGCATATATTAAGTAAAGATTTCAACAGTTTGCTCCCACACAGAAACATAAAGTGAAAAATACTGTTTGAGTACTAGTTATAGCATTAAATCTCAATGTACAGCACATTAAGGACAGAGATCCTACATGAGGAGTAAGCACACAGTGACTCCTGTTGTTGACTTAACAAACTGACACTCTTGTTTATGGCATCAGTAATCACCCTAGGCTCTTGTCATGAGTTGCCAAGGCTATGGAAGCCTTTTGAGTTCACCGACTCTGATCATATTTAGACAATGTTGTAGTCAAAGTGTAAGTTCTCTCCTCCCTTCAGAGAAAGGTACCTCCTTCTTTGATGACCGGTTCTTTCCACTGGGATCTCACTCACGGAGATCTTTCATTTAGGTTTGTTGTTTGTTTTTTTTTTTTTTTTTTTTTGCCAGAGTATCTTGGCTTTCCATGCCTGAAATACTCTCATGGGCTTTTCAGCCAGATCCGCGTGCCTTAAGGGCTGATTCTGGGGTCTCGTGTTTTAATTCATTCAGCCATTTGGTATCTTTTTAACTGGAGAGTTGAGACCATTTACATTCAAGGTGACTATTGGTGCATAATTATTTGGTCCTGTCATTTTTCCATAAATATTCCTATTGTTGACTTTGGGTTGCCTTTGTAATTTTACTGGGAGATTTTCTGTGTTCACCTTTTTTCATAGTGATGATCATGTTTCTGTGTTTATGTGTGTTGCACAACCTTAAGCAACTTTTCTAAGGCTGGATGAGTAGTAACAAATTCTTTCGATTTCTATTTTTCATGGAAGGTCTTTATTTCTCCTTCATTCATAAATAAGTGCTTGCAACTGTCAACTGGGTTGACAGTTTTTTTTTCTCTTAAGACTTGGACTGTATCTCAGTATTCTAGCCTGTAGGGGGGTTTTTGATGAGAAGTCAGATGTGAGTCTAATTGGATATCCTTTGAAAGTATTCTGGTATTTCTCTCATGCATATTTTAAAATCTTTGTTTATGTCTTACTGTGGAAAATTTGCCTACAATATGCTGCGGTGAGGATCTTTTCTGGTCATTTCTATTGGGAGTTCTATGTGCTTCCTGTACTTGGATGTCCCCTTCTTTCTCCAAATTGGGGAAGTTTTCTAAATATTTCATTAAAGAAGCCTTCTAATCCATTCTCTCTTTCCAGACCTTCAGGAACAAGACTGGTATGTTGGGTCATTTGATAATATCCCTTAAATCTCCAATATAGTTTTTAATTTTTTGAATTTTGTCTTTTTCTTGTCGGAAGGTAAAATTTCCAGAAATTTGTCTTATAACTCAGATATTATTTCTTTTGCTTCAGTCTTTTGTGAAGCCTTTCCACTGCATATTTTATTTGATCTATTACATTTTTCATTTTTAATGTTTCAATTTGATTTCTATTTAAAATCCCAATTTCATGGGAAAAATGTTCATTCATGTCATGTATGTATTTCTTTAATTCGTACATTTGCTCTGGTTACTTCTGAGATATTATATAATAATTTTTTGGATTCTGTTTCTGGTATTTCATCAGTCTCTTTATCTTTACATTCTAGTATTGAAGTGTTGTGTCTTCCTTTGGTGGCATCATGTTATCTTCCTTATGCCTGTTTCTTGAATGTCTACATTTATTTTTATTCATTTGTGGAGATACTTGCCTCCCACCACCCCCGACTACCCTAACCCCCTATTTTATCTTTGGACTATCCACAGTGCCTTAGTGGAGTGTCTTTTCTTTAAGTGAATACCCAGAGGTGTGTGCTGGATGTGGCCATGGGGCTTAGTTCTGTGCTCCTGGCTTAGAGGAGTATCCATGGTGACACCCAAGTTGGGAGTGGTAAATCTGTCTCTTTTTTTTTTTTCTTTAATCACAAGTAGGGTTGATCAGCTCTGTCGTCATAGTCTCACGCTCACCTCCTCTCCTCCAAGGCAACCTATGCCTGGGTGCTAGCTATAGTGGGTGCAATATTCATCTGCACTGCCATGTGACCCACACAAAGGATCAGGGCAGTCCTCTGTGTGAGCACGGATCCCACAGTAATGATTATCACCAGGTAATCAGGGAGACCTGAGCATGTGGATCTGCCCACAGCAACTTCTCAGAGACCCACCACACCCTGTGCACTCTCACACAGCCACAGTGTTTCTACAGTTCCAGCACACAAAGCTCCCACAGTAAAGTGCTCCGAGGATTGACTCTTCCCTGCCAGTCTGTCCCATCCACAGAGAGGTAGAAACGCCCTCAGAGCCAGCTATCTGTGGGTGCTTGGACCAGGCAGCCTAAGCCCAGAGCCCATGAAATGCTGGGAGGCTTGGGGCACCTCGCATTCTTAGCTGGGCACACAGTCCCCATCAATTCTCCCAGCCAGATTCAAGTGTCTCCTCTGGGATGGTTGCTAAGGTGCAGACACAAGCTGGAGCTACCTATGTCCAAAATGGCCCCTGCCTTTTCTCAGCTAGTTACAGGTAGCCATTGCCTGGTGTTTGGGAAGAGAGAAACATGCCCCTTTTTTCCCTCTAGGTTGGCAGGTGCACTCTCCCACATAGGGCTCCAAGCCAGACTCATGCTTTATCACTAATGGCTTCAGCTGATGCAGTCTGGTCACACTTCACTCTCCAAAACAAGTGCTGAGGCTCTCGGCTCCTGGAGTCCTATGTCTTGCCCTTGATTGTGCTGCATGTCCAGACATATCACATGGATTCACAGCTTCCCTGTAACTTGTGTGGTTTCCACTGCAGTTTTCTCCCTAAATTCCTTGAGATTGCACTCTCTCCACTTTTGTTTATGTATCTTCTTCTGGACTAGAGCAGTAAGCTTCCTAACTATTCCACCATCTTGGAATCTGTTATTTCTTTTTTTTTTTAAAAAAGAAGTATTTCTTTATTTGAAAGATAGAAGGAAACAGAGATCTTCCATCTGCTGGCTTACTCCTGAAATAGCCACAACAGCTGGAGCTATACTAATACAAAGCTAGGAGCCAAGGAGGAGTTTCTTCTTGGGCTCCCACATGGAGACCACATGGATGCAGGTGCCTAAGGACTTCGGCTGTTTTCTATTGCTTTCCCAGGCCATAGCAGAGAGCTGGATAGCAAGTGGAGCATCAAGGACTTGAACCGGCACCCATATGGGATGGCAGTATCAAAGGTGAAGGTTTGAACCATCCTGCTACAATGCAGGCCTCCATATTTGTCATTTCTAACTAAAAATATAATCAGATGAAAACAATGACTAAGTTTCTTACAGGTTTATATTTACGTTAGATTTTTTTATAATTTATTTTATTTATTTGAAAGAGTTACAGAGAGAGAGAGAGGTCTTCATCCTCCGGGTCACTCCCCAGATGGTTGCAACAGCCAGAGCTGAGCTTCTCTGAAACCAGGAGCCAGGAGCTTTGTCTGGGTCTCCCACATGGGTACAGGGGCCCAAGGACTTGGGCCATCTTCTACTGGTTTCCCAGGCTGTAGCAGAGAGTTGGATTGGAAGTGGAGCAGCTGGGACCTGAACTGGTGCCCATAAGGGATGCCGGTGCTGCAGGCCAGGGCTTTAACCCATCACGCGGGTCCCTAGAAAATGTTTTTAAAAGTCAATATACCTGGCCGGCGCCTCAGCTCACTAGGCTAATCCTCCGCCTAGCGGCGCCGGCACACCAGGTTCTAGTCCCGGTCTGGGCACCGGATTCTGTCCTGGTTGCCCCTCTTCCAGCCCAGCTCTCTGCTATGACCAGGGAGTGCAGTGGAGGATGGCCCAAGTGCTTGGGCCCTGCACCCCATGGGAGACCAGGAGAAGCACCTGGCTCCTGCCTTCGGATCAGCATGGTGCACCGGCCACAGCACGCCAGCTGTGACGGCCATTGGAGGGTGAACCAACGGCAAAAAGGAACCTTTCTCTCTTCTCTCTCTCTCACTATCCACTCTGCCTGTCAAAAAAAAAGTCAATATGCCTTAATTTATATGATCCATTATCCGCATCTACTATGTAGCTTTTCATATTCTTCACATGTTTATATTTTTCCAAGAGTCAGAAATTTTTTCTACAATTAATTTACCTTTAAAGTATCATTCATTGTAATGTCCATTTTCATTGCCTTATTTCCAAATATGTTTAGACAAATTCAGCATTTATAAATTTTTGTAGAAATTGTTTTAAGTATTCCATTAACTTTCTGTCAGAATAATACATAGTATTTCACTTTCGATTTTAAGTAACAAGATAAATCATTTTTCCAGTTGAATGAAATCATATTAACATAATTTTGTTTGTTTGCTTTGAAGAATACTGAATTTATGTCTAAGCCTGAGTAATATTATTTAATGTTTGGAAATCTTTGTGTCTCTGGCCATCTCTGTAAGTCTTTATAGATTAAAATGAATATGTAAAATTACATTTAAAAAACACACAATAAGGCAAAGATTACTCTTAACAACAATTGAGTTCATTATGAATTTTAATTCCATTTTTTCTTTTTATTGAAAACAAAAAAATCTGCATTTACTTTTGCCAAGAACCATATGAACCATGCAGCAGAAAGACACCACAGTTTGAAAATTTTTATTTTCATTGCTTCAGTTTGGATCAAACTTTTCAGGAATATAGTAGTAAGTATCAAAAAGCATGCATTCTGTGAAGATGACTGTTGTGTCTAAGACCAAATCAAATATTATGATCCCATAAGACAAAAACTTTAAATAATGGAGCCAATGTTGTATTTTCTTTCATTGAGACTTAAAATATTTATTTAAGAGCAGTGTTTTGGCTCAGCAGATTACGCCTCCTCAAGGGAGGGCTGCATCCCATATCGGAGTGGCTGATTCTAGTCCTAACTACACTATGCTTCTAATCCAGCTTCCTGCTAATGTACCTCTAAGACAACAAATGATGGCTCAACTACTTTTGTTCCTGCCTCTCATAAGGGAGACCTAGATGGATTCCTTGGCTCCTAGTTTTGGCCTGACTCAGCCCTGGCTTTTATGGTAATTTGGGAAGTAAACCAGTAGATGGAAAATCTAATAAATCTATTTTTTTTTTGACAGGCAGGAGTGGACAGTGAGAGAGAGAGACAGAGAGAAAGGTCTTCCTTTGCCGTTGGTTCACCCTCCAATGGCCGCCACGGCCAGCGCGCTGCAACCAGTGCACCGCGCCGATCTGATGGCAGGAGCCAGGTACTTATCCTGCTCTCCCATGGGGTGCAGGGCTCAAGGACTTGGGCCATCCTCCATTGCACTCCCAGGCCACAGCAGAGAGCTGGCCTGGAAGAGGGGCAACCGGGACAGAATCATATAATTAATCATATAATCATATAATTAATTTGGCGCCGACCAAATAAATCTGTTTTTTTAAAGATTTATTTATTTTATTTGAAAGTCAGAGTTACACACAGAGAGAGTAGAGGCAGAGGGAGAGAGAGTTCTCTAATCCACTGGTTCACTCCTCAATTGGCCACAATGGCAGGAGCCAAGAGATTCTTCCAGGTCTTCCCACGCGTGTACAGGGGCTCAAGGTCTTGGGCCATCTTCTACTGCTTTCCCAGGCCATAGCAGAGAGATGGATCGGAAGTGGAGCAGCTGGGACTTGAACCAGCACCCAAATGGGATGCTGGCACTGCAGGCAGCAGCTTTACCTGCTACATCACAGCACTGGCCCCTAATCTATTTTTTAATATGGGGAGAGAGAGAGAGAGAGAGAGAGACAGAGAGACAGAGAGAGAGAGAGAGACATGGAGAGAAGGGGGGAGGGGGAGAGAGAAAGATCCTTCATCTCCTAGTTCACTCCCCAAATGGCCCTAACAGCCAAGGCTGGGCTGAGCTGAAGCCAAGAGCCTGGAATTCCATTCTTTCTCCCACATGCATGGCAGGCACCTAAGCACTTGGGCCATCATCTGCTGCCTTCCCAGGTGCTCAAATAAATAAATCGTAATTTCTAAACATTTTAGATGTCTTTAATGAAAGGGTTTCTAAGGAAATTGAGTAATTTTGTCTTCTGAGGAAAACATAATTGTTAAATGACTAGAATGTATAAACAAAATATTTATCATGAGTATATTATTAATAGTTACATCATTACATAGTTTTATAGTCATATCCATTCTTTCTGGATGTGATAATTTGTGGAAAAAAGCACATAAAATTCCTGCCCTCCTGGAATTCATATTTGACAATTTAATGGAAGATATACAAAATGTATATTTTTTAAAAATTCAGTAAGTCCTAGGCAGAAATTAGGTCAATATGTACACAAATAACCAATGTAATTTAAATCCATCATAAATAATATAATGTAATTGTGGGAATGTATCTATATATCAGAAATTAATTAAGGGTTGAAATACAATGTGCCACTAGTTTTTGATCTTGAAAAACAGAGACAACTGGGAAAATATAGACAAAGGCTAGTAGGAGTAGGCACAGGTGAAAATACTGAAAAATTCAGGAACCACATTACATTAATATTTACTGTTAGTAAAAATCATATATCATAATAATTCTATATTTATTACTCCTATCCTTACTCCCTCATCAGACCAATGCCATTTTTCCTGCTGTTCCTGGATATTAAGTAACATGCTGAATATTATATAGCTAACAATTTCTGGAGTGTGAATTTAAGTCCAAGCTGCCTGTCACCAAGTCCTCCCAATGTTAAATACTGTAATAAATTCTCAGATTTTATTTTTCTAAAAAGGTATTTATTCTACTTAAATAATTGAAAGATATTTTTACTGACTGTAGACATCTAGATTGGCAATTGTTTTCTCTCACTCAATTGCAAAACTGGTCCAGTGAGTGTGTGCTTCCACTTTTAAAAGGAAGTCATAAGTATTGATCACCCTTTGAAAGTAATATGTCTTTGTTATTTGGCAGATTTTAAGATTTACTCTTCATCTTTCATTTAAGCAATTTTTTAATCTTTAATTTTTAAAATTTATTTCCAAGGCAGGGGGGACACAGACAGTAAGAGATCTTCCATTTGCTGCTTCACTCCCCAAATGCCTACAATTCTAAGGCTTGGCCAGTTTGAAGCCAGGAGTCTGGAATTCAGTCCAGGTCTCCTACTTGGATGACATGTGCCATGTACTTGAGCAATCATCTGCTTCCTCCTAGGCTACTCATTAGGACGAAATTGGAATTGATAATGAAGCCAGGACTTGAACCCAGACACTATAACCACTGCTAAAAGCCCACTTCTCAGTAATGAAACTTAGATAATATTTTCTTTGTATTTATTCATAGGGGGCCCCCACTGACAGTTACTTAAAGGACTCCAATAATCATAATATCTGGATTGCCTATTCTGTCTATTTTTCTCATTTTTTTTCACCAGCATTATTTTTTTTTATTCCGTATCAAACATTTTGTTCCAAGCAATGAAAAATTCTATCAAGTGTTGACATATACCATAGGTGATTATTTTCTTTCTCTGACATGCAAATAGAGTACAAAGAAATGACTTCACATGATTCAAGTGGGACATTAGCATGGTATGGGCTGAGGTTTTTTTCTCTGGTGTTTTTATATTCTAGATCGTGGCCTTCTGAAATCTTAAATGAAAGCCAGAAGTGATTATCAGGACAATTCCATCTTGCAGGCTCTAAGCTCTGACCTCTTTCTTTCTGCACCACTATATCGATGAAGCTTTGTTTTTGTGTAGTTTCACAGGGTAAATGCAAAGCTAAGGAGGCACAGGTATATCTAAAAGATAGTGTTCATCAAAGTTTGAGCAAACTTGTCCACTCTTATCATGGACTGTCTTCTGGACTGATCTGAAGGCTAGTATTTTTTATCCTCAAAGAGACTGCGCCAACTCCAACTATTTCTTTCTAGGTGGCCCTTATGTTTCTGGATGCAAACAACCTCCATATCCTGTCATGAAAAGCAGAGTCAACTATAATCTTTTCCTAATTTTTTTCCCTTCTCTCTAGAAATTAGGAGATACATATTGATTGATATTATAAGAATTCAATAATTACTTTATATATCTCCTCATTGTGTTCTAGTCTATAAGATTTCTGATGAGAATTCTGTTGTGAATCTAATGGGAGTTGCTGTAAATGTGGTACTTTTCTCTTAAAAATTTAGAAATCTTTGTTTTATAGTTTTAAAATTTTACTGTAAAGTGTTGCAGTTAGATTCTTTTCTATTCATGTCCTCTTGAAGTCCCTCAAACTTTCTGTATTAGCACATACATTATCTTTTCCAGAGGAACTTTTCTGCTATTATTTCATGGAATAGTTTTTCTAATCTTCATCACCTCCCTGACACACATGCACGCACACACACACACACACAAACACACACACATTCACATGCTCCTTCAAACTTGAATATCGGTTCAACTGGTGGTATCCCACAGATGTCAAACATAGTTTTCATTCTTTTTAATTTTTTATCTATTGAATTATTTTAAAAGTAAATAAATCTTTTAAAAAAGACATGTTTCAAGATCTCATACTTTTCCTTTTTATGTATCTAGTCTCTTGTTAAGCCTTCAATTATAATTTTCAGCTTGACTTACTGAATTCTTCATTTCTAATACTTCTTACCTTTCAATATCTCTTTGTATTGAATTTCTCATTCATTTCATACAGTAATTATATAATTCATTTAACTGATTATTATTCTCTTTGTTTCTCAAATATTTTGTCAATCTCTGTTTCTTCATGGTCTGCTACTAAATCATTGTTTCATTTGAGGCATTATATCGTTTTGCTTATTCTTATTTCTTTTGTTCCTGCACTGATTTTTGCATATCTGGTAGATCAGTTGTTTATCACTTTTAGAGGATGTTTTCATGGATTGAGATCCATTTCCTGAAGATGTATCTTTGAGTATCAGTTTGGTAGACTACCTTTAGTTCCATTTGGATTCCATAGTATCGCTTCCTTATAAATTTTGTTTGTTTTTTGTTGTTATTTTTGCTGCGGTTGATGGTAGCAATAATTGGAACCTGGAATAATTCCATGGCCCCGTGAAATTCCTTGGATACTCATTATTCAGATCACTAGACATCTCCTGAGGATGGGCTGGAGTCCAATATCTCAGGTGTTGTGAGGAGGCCCTACTAGTGTTGTGAGTAGGACTGGCTCACAAATTACCCGCCAAAACCCAAGTCAGAAGCTGGAGCTGTGAGATCAGCACTGGCACAGGGCATGGGTGCAATTCATGGACTCCTGCCACTGCCCTGCTCCAAAGCCTAAAAAGCTAATTCTTTGTGGCAGACAGAGGGCTACGAGATTCCGTCTTGGAAGTGGCTAGATCCACAAGAGTTTCTCTGGCTCTAGAAGAACAGAACAGGTAGTCTTAGGCCACACTCCATGGGCTACTTGTTAAACTTAATGAGGCACAGGAACAAGAACACACTAGTTTTGGAGGGGCATAGATACTTGGAAATTTCTGGAATAGTGGTTGGAGCCATGATCTACATTCTGGGCCTGGTTGCGTGCAGAAAATCCAGACCAGAGCCACCAGCAAGGAAGTGGTGTGTTGTGCTCGTAGTGGCATGGAAATCACAGAACAGAAGCACAGACCACTGAGCTGGCAGAGCATGCAAAGTTAGGCCAGAGCCCTGAACAAACTAGAGACATACTATTCCGATCATGGCATGTTAATTCTTAGGCTAGAGCCTTGAGCGAGCAGACTTTGTGTTACCCAGAAAGCCCAGGTAGCTATATGTGTGAGGGATAAGCGTCCAGAGTGGTGCTCAGGTGGGTCATGGCAGAAAAACCATGGCTACTGTCTGTGGGAGGAGCCCAAGTTTGATCAGTGTAGAGTTGTTGTACTAGTGTTAGGAGAGGGCTGGGTGTAGTCAGAGTGATTTCATTGCCCTGAGAAGAATGTCTAATTTGTGGTACCAGATAAGAATAATGAGGATCTAATATCATAAATTGTGAAACTTTGGTTCATTTTGGTAAACATATTAAACATACATTTCATTCTTCACTGAGCCTGACTCAAAATATTATTGCAGTTAATGCAAAAGCAATGTGGCTTAAAAACGATATGTTTGGTGGGTATTTGGCCTAGTGCTTAAGAAGACACTTGTATCCCATATCAGATTATATGGATGCAATACTTTGTTCTGATTCCAGATTCCTTCTGATGCAGACATTGAGGAGAAATAAGTAGAGGCTGAAGTAGTTGGATCCTGGCCTCCTGCATGGGAAATCTGGACTAAATTTCCTTCTCCCATTTTGGTTTGGCCCAGTCTCAGTCATTGAGGGCATTTGGGGAGTAAATTGGTAGAGGGGGTTGCTTTGTCCCCAATAAAAACAAAGAATATTTTATATTTAATTATTTTTTAAAATTATTGGAATTAACTTACTCTTCAGTATTGCATGGGAAAGTGTTTTGTAGCCAGAATATCTAAATTCAGATAAATTTTTTCAGAATCTAGAAGGGACTGCTGAATAGCAATCAGTACTTGAAATTTGGGTTGCATCTAGTTGATACTCAGTTTTGCTCTCTTAAACATTTACATTTTTTAATGTTTAAAATTTTAAATGCAAAGCCTATTTCTTTCATCCTTTTGTTTCCATTTAGTACAGAATCCCTCATATCTGGTGATAACTGCTTAGTACTTGATACTTTAATGATAATTATACCTTTAAATTGATGGTAATTTTCCACTAATTATTAAATCATCAAGAATACCACACATTATTAGCTCTTAAGCCATATATAGATATAATAGGAAAGAAGTTTGATTGGCTTTTTGAGTCACTAATTTGTTTCAGAGTATTCCTGAGGCATCAGGATTAAAACCAGCCATGCATTTATGCTTTTTTTTCTTTATTAAAATGATTCATACCTTTAGCAAGCAAAATTTCAGAACATAACTAAAGAAACTTCTCTACATGGCCCACGGATTTCATTCCTCTCCTGTCCATTTTACTCTGTGTGGATCTCCACTTCCTACTTACCATGGTTGGTATCATTTTTCTGGTCATAAAATTATTTCTATTTCACTTCAAGCATTCATAAAGCATTTGGATATCATTCGTATAATCATTATATTCAATTTTTAATTGTTAGTTTTGTTTTAGTGCTTACCAAAAAAAAAAAAAAAAAAAGAGAGAGAGAAAGTGAACAAAGTGATCAAAACAGTCCATGAAAATTGTGGATGTTACCACACTCCTAGAAGAGGTTAACAATGTAGGAAATATGATACATGAGAAAAATTGCTGCCAGCACCCAAAAACCATGTGTACAATTAATAAGTGCTTTTGATGAATTAGTGCTTATGTCAGAAATAAAGCCCATTGTTGACAATAAGGTGGATTTCATTCTTCTGTTTTTCGCCTATTAATGAGGCATTAAAACTCATACCCTTGAATTATATCCTAAGTGGACACACATGAAGAAGGAATGTATTTGTTCTTGAGATTGATGTTTTGTTTCACTACAGAGTTTAAAACAAATATACTGTCCATATCTAGGAAAATTTTAGAATTTTTTTGAAATTGGTTTTGGGCAATAACTTCTTTCATGTTATTTCTTCTCTCATATTTGTTGTTTTCTGTTTAATTGCATTAATTAATCAAGATGCTAGTATATATTGAACTAAAACCCATTTTCTAATCTGATGGAGTTACTACTCATATATATATATATGTGTGTGTGTGTGTTTGTGTGTGTATGTGTGTGTGTGCTTATGTGTTTGTAACTGTATAAACTTGTTACTCTATTCACTATTGGAGAAAATGGGTTGCTGTCATCTAGCACAGTTCTGTCAAGTGGGAATGCAATGGAACCCACTTGATGTGATTTATTTTTGATAGCAGAAAAGAAAAAAATGAAGAAAAACATAAAAAGAAATTAAATTTAATTTAATAATATGTTTTGCTTAACTTTTTATATCCAAACAATTACAAGGTAAAAGTAATAAAAAATACTGAGATATTTACCATTGTTCTTCCACACTAAATCTTGAAAATCCAACACGTGTTCTATATTTACAGAATATCTCAGGTTGCTAACAACATTATAACTTTCTCTAGACAAATGTGAATAACAGTTACTATACTGAAAAGAAAAAATATTGACAAATTAATACTTTAGTATTCTTCATGATGTTAAAAATAGATGCTGTAAGTATAAGAGCCCAAAGTCTAACCTTTGGTATGAATGCTATTCTTCCAAAATTTTTTCAAGTAGAAATTATTGTCCCACAATATTTTGACATGTTTGTGGTTATTTACTCAATAGTGGGAAATCAAAAATTTATTTCAAGTATTTCAAATAATATTTTCATTGGTCAGTTGTGTACTTAGAAAAACATTATGCCATACTGGCATTGTGATATAGTGGGTAGGATTGTCCCCTGCATGATAAATACATTTTTGAGGTCTTCAGTAGATTTTGTTGACAAATTATAAAGCTTTGTCATATTAGATATGAAACAATATGGTTCACACTTTTTTTCAATATGGTAAAATAAATTTTGAGTATTCTATAAACAATGGAAAAGTGCACAACTTGACGGAGATCTAAATGTTCATGAATAACATCTGGATTATAAGCTTAATAGTGAGAAGCTAAAAGTTGTATCATTTTCATCATCCTTTAGAGCTACCGGTGTGTGTGCCAGTCTGGTTGGGAAGGACATTTTTGTGAACAAGAGTCCAATGAGTGTAAAATGAATCCTTGTGAGAACAATTCCACCTGTACTGACCTTTACAAAAGCTATCGGTGAGTAATATATTTTTAGTGTTCTTTAGGAATTTATTGAGATTGCTCAGTGTTCTTGGGATTCATCCAGACATTATTTTCACTTTATATGCATTTAATTAAAATAACCACCCAGAGATGAAAATCAATTTCCTGAAAAGAGAGTGTCACATTCATTTGAAATTTGCAAATACCAAAGTCCAGATGTCAACTCAACAAAGGAAGAAACAAATTGTAACGTGAGCCTACCATTTCCAGATGTGCATATTACAAATGCATTGACTCCTCAAGGCATGCTTTTGTCATCCTGGTGTTGTTTTAGAACATTCCTGTGTACTGGGCAATATCAAGTATGACTAGAAAAGGGTTGGTTTAATGAATTAAAACTTTCCATTTATTACTTGGTGATTATTTTGAGTTTTGATTATTTTAGTGTAATTACTGATGCATTTTACAACATCCATTATTCATATACTCCCTAATTCAATTGTGTTAATTAGTTCTTAGATGAGAAGTCGGAACAACCACTGAACAGAAAACCCTAGTAGCTACTGCTATTTTTCAAAAGCTTAATAGCTTAATATATTGATAAATAGTTCTTAGTCCTTGAATTATTGGGTATATATTATATCTCATGTAGTTGCAAAATCAACTGTACAGTGACTGGAATTCTTTTCATCTTATAGAAACATGTGAATTGAATACATTTATGTTCAGATTTTTACAGATTTTTTTGGATAGAAAACTAAACAGACAAAACTTTTATCTTCCTTAAATAATTATATAATATGTAATATGCTAGGATATATACTGATTACATATATATAATTTATGTATGTGTGTTGTTCATTTTATATATATAATGTGTGTATATAGATATTTTACCATTTAACTCTTTAATTCTTAAAAATAATTTGTATAATCATCTGTGTGGATCATTAATGCTAGCAATAGCCCTCAGACAACTATTATTCAGACACAGACCTATGGTTGAACAAATTGAATATATAACTCACGTCAATGAGGATGACACATACAATATAGATCCACAGGAAATCTCATTCAAAAAGTAAAAGAAATGTTTTGAATTTGTGACGTGTTTTTATTCACACTTTAAGTACAACTTTACCCTGGATTGGAAGTCACCAGGGATTGGTCAGAATTCTATGACTGGGTTCATAATAAATCTTATCTAGAAGGATGAAAGAAGACAAGGAAGAGGTGAAAGGTAAATTTTTTAAAGTGGAAGTAATAACTCATGCTAGCTAAGAAAAGTGAATGTTTTATTATTCCTTTGGTTTGTATGATGTTCATGTTTTCGTCTCAATTTATATGTGATTATGCAGTAGTCTAGTTATATTATGATCCATCTCTGTGATGGAGTGACTTTCTGACACTGATATTCTGTGAAATTGTCTTTGATGTTTATGACAACAGGATATCAAGGTCTAGTTTAAACCTTATTTAGAGTATCTGAGCAGCTCTAGGACAATCTCCAAATCAGTAACTAGTTCTCTCTTTCCCTATAGTCTTTTATATATATATATATATCTGTGTATAACTATATATATAGTCTTGTATATATATATATATATATGTGAAATGTGGGGGTGTATTGGTTTGTGTGTTTGTATTTTGAATGTATCAGTTGTGTCTGTGCACTTATTTGCCCCCAAATATATTACTTATCTCTAAAAAAATTGAGAAATCAAATCTGAAATTATTACTTCACATGATATTACTTTTATTTGAATCAAAAATTTTTTGATGTAATGATTTTTAAATTTTATTAATTTATTTTAAATTTATTTTAGCTGAGAAATAGAGAGAGAGAGAAAAAAGATAGAGAGAGAAAGCTCCTATGTACTGATTCCTTCCCCAAATCCTGACAACAACAGAGGATGGGTTAGGATTGAAACCCAAGAATACTTTATTTCTTTCTCCTCCCTAGTTGCTCTTGCTAAAACTTCCAGTACTTTTTGAATAACAGTGATGAAAGTGGACATCCTTGTCTTATTCCAGATCTGAGGAGAAATGCTTTCAGTGTTTTCCTACTTAGTATGATATTGGCTCTTAGTGGTATACAGCCTTTATAATTTTGAGGAAAGTTCCTTCTACTCCTAATTTGTGAGAAGATTTTATCATGAAGGATGTTAAATATTAGCAAATGCTTTATCTGCATCTCTTGAGATGACCATATGGTTTTTGTTCTTCATTCTTTTGATGTAATTTATGGCATTTACTGATTTGAAAATGTTGAACCGTGCTTAAAGTTCTGGGTCAAATCTAGATTGTTATGTATGATCTTTTTGATGTGGTTTTGGATTCAATTTGCTAGTATTATGCTAAGAATCTTAGCATCTGCGTTCACTAAGGATATTAGTCTGCAGTTTTCTTTTCATGTTGTGTCCTTGTCTGGTTTTGGTTTCAAATAATGCTGGCCTCATAAAGAAGAGTTTGGCAGAATTCCATCCTGTTCAATATTTTTGAATAGCTTGAATAGTATTGGAGTTACTTCATCTTTGAATGTTTTGTAGAATTCAGTTGTAAAACCATCCAATACCATACTTCTTGGTGAAAGAGTTTTTGATTACTGCTTCAATCTCATTGCTTGTTATGAGTCTGTTTAGCTTGTCTACATCTTCTTGACTTAACTTTGGTAGGTTATATGAATCCAGAAATTTATTCATTTCTTTGAGGTTATCCAGTTTATTACCATATAGTTCTTTGTAGTACTTTCCTATGATATTTTGTATTTTGGTGGTATCAGATGTAATGTCTCCTTTTAATCTCTAATTTTATTTATTTGTGTTTTTGTCTGTTTTTTTTTCCTTTGTTAGTCTGACTAGAGGTTTATCTATTTTTTATCTTCTCAAAAAAAACCAGCTTTTTGTTCTATTGATCTTCTGAAATGTTTTTTTTATATTTCAATTTCATTTATTTGTGCTCTCAGCCTTATTAATTCTTTCCACTTGATGTTTTGGGGTTTGATTTGTTCTTGTTTTTTAAATCTTCAAGCTACACTAATAGATCTTTAACTTGAGACATTTCTTTTTTTTTTTTTAACGTAAGAATTTAATGCTGTAAACTTCCCTCTTACTACTGATTTTGCTGTATCCTACAAGTTTTGAGATGCTGTGTTTCCATTTTCATTTACTTCAAGAAAGTTTTTGATTTTCTTTTTAACTTCTAAATGACTCATTGATCATTTAATTGCATGCTGTTCAATTTCCAAGTATGTATGAGTCTTCTTTTGTTCTTATTGTTGATTTCTAGTTTCATTCCTTTGTGGTCTGTGAAGATACATGGTTTGATTTCAGTCTTTTTCAATTTTCTGAGACTTGATTTTGGCCGAATATGTGGTCTATCCTAGAAAATGTCCCATGTGCTGGTGAGAAGAATGTGTGTTCTGTAGCTGTTGGGTGAAATATCCTGAAATGTTCATTTGCTCCATAGTATATCTCAACTCTGATATATCATTATTGATGTTTTTATCTGGATGATCTGTCCATTGATGACAGTGGGCAAAGTCAAATTAACCATGTTGCAGATGAAATGATATTATACATGGAAAAACCTAAATACTCACCAAAAACTATTAAAATTGATAAACTAATTGAGTGAAGTTGTAGGTTAAAATGTAAACATACCAAAAAACTTTTTGTGTGCTAGTGATGAACGCACAAAAAGAGAAATCAAGAAATAAATCCCATTTGAAATGGCCACCAAAAAAAGTATATATATATATATATATATATATATAGCTGAACATTATTCCTTTGTGTATGTATATGTATAAAAAAGAATGAAAATCTACCATTTATGGCAAAATGGATGGCACCGGAGGACATCATGTTTTTTACTATAATGCATTTTTAAAATCTATTATTTCAAAAACTAAAAAAAAGGAAAGAAAGTAGGAAGGAAAGAGGGAAGGGAAGAAAGAAAGAAAAAGGAATATCATTATGTTCTTGGAATTCTATCTACAAACCGGGGCCAGCGCTGTGGCACAGCTGGTTAATGCCCTGGCGTGAAGCGCCAGCATTCCATATGGGCGCCAGTTATATTCCCAGCTTCTCCACTTCCAATCTAGCTCTCTGCTATGGCCTGGAAAAGCAGTGGAAGATGGTTCAAGTCCTTGGGCCCTTGCACCCTCCTGGGAGACCTGGAGAAAGCTCCTGGCTCCTGGCTTCGGATCAGCGCAGCTCCAGCTGTTACAGCTTTCTGAGGAGTGAACCATCAGATCTCTCTCTATCTCTCTCTCTCTGCCTCTCCTCTCTCTGTGTAACTCTGACTTTCAAATAAATAAAGAAATCTTAAAAAAAAAAAAAAAAGAATTCTATCTACAAACCACAATGAGCTGCTAAACTCATCAAAAAATAAAATAAGAAAATTATATATATAAAAATAGTTAGGAACTCATTCTAGGTCCTGCACATGTTTGTCAGTTACACAGTTACTTAATTCATCACTGCTACCTTCCATAATCTGCATCAGTAGGGAGTGGGAGTCAGGGGCCAAAGTTCAGTATCAAGCCTGGTACTACAATGTGGGATTAGGACGATTTAATTAGCATTTTAACCACACAGCTAAATGCCAATTTCTGACAGAGAACATTTAAAGTAAAAAAAAAAAAAAAAAAAAAAAAAAAAGGCAACAAACTTATAAGGCTTAAAGAACACTGTATTTTTTTAAAGATTTGTTTATTTATTTGAAAGTCAGAGTTACGCAGAGAGAGAAGGAGAGGCAGAGAGAGAGAGAGAGAGAGAGAGAGGTCTTCCGTCCATTGGTTCACTCCCTAATTGTCCGCAATGGCCAGAGCTGCACTGATTAGAAGCCAGGAGCCAGGAGCTAGTTCTGGGTCTCACACATGGGTGCAGGAGCCCAAGGACTTGGGCCATCTTCTACCGTTTTCCCAAGCCACAGCAGAGAGCTGGATAGGAAGTGGAGCAGCCAGGTCTCGAACCTGTGCCCATATAGGATGCCAGCACTTCAGGCCAGGGCTTTAACCCTCCGCGCCACAGCACCGGCCCTTGCATACTGTATTTTAATATTCATGAGACATAATCATTCTTTCTGGATAATCCTGGGGCCACTAATTATGAATTCCTAATGACTTAAATTCCTAAATGTGTCAGAAGATATCAATTCAATTAACATAAACTCTCTTGTTCATGTCATCATTCCTGAGATTTTTCTTTATCTATACTTCATCTCAAAATAAAAACTGCTGCATATTTGTGGTTATAAACATAGAAGGCCAAATAAAGTAGAATCTCTTATTATTTTTATATATTACAAAGATAAAACATTGATGTGAAGGTTATATTCACATTGGATTTAGTAGCTTATAAGGTGATAAGTGCATTCATTGCATGTATCATCATTGAGATACACATAATTTGCATGTTTCATATGTATGTTATGATAAACTGTTCATTAGGAATTTCTGATAGGTTACTTTTTTCAAATAACTTCATTGAGACACAATTCATATACTATATAATTTATACTTGTAAAATATACAATTCAGTAATGTTTAGTATATTCACATAGAGATATAACTGTATCACCACTTCATTTTCAAATATGGCCATCATTCCAAACAAAACTCATATCCATTAGCAATCCCTCCATAATCCCTCACATAGGTCCTTGAAACCACAAATCCACTTTCTGTCTCTAATAGATTCTCCTGTTCTGTAAGTTAATAATATAATGCATGGTCATTTGTGACTGGTTCTTTGTACTTAATGTTTTCAAGGTTAATTTTGTAACAAATATCAGCATGTAATTTGTTTTTATGTAGTCAACAACATAACATTGCATGTTCATACCATATTAGTTTATTCTTCATTTGATGGACATGTGGATTATTTCTTCATTTGATGGACATATAACCAAATAATGCTGTTACAAACTTTAATACAAAATATTTTATGGAAATATATTTGATGTTCTTTTGAGTGTACAATTAGGAGTGAAACTGTTGAATCATGTGATAACTGTATGCTTAACTTTTAGGAGAATTTTCCAACTCTATCCAAAGTGAATGTACTATTTTATAATCCCACCAGCAATGTATGGTGATGACAATTTCTTCATACCTAGTCAATATTTATTGATATGTCTTAAAAGCAATCTTATTTATTTCTTTTATTTACTTTTACTTGAGGGACTGAGACTCAAAGAATTTGAGAGACAGAGAGGGAGACAGATGGAGCTTCCATCCACTCCTCAAATGCCTGCAATGGCCGAGGCTGTGCCAGGTTAAAGGTGAGAGCCAGGAACTCAAGCCAGGTCTCCTTTGTAGATGGCAAGGACCGAATCTGAATCCCTACCTGCTGTCTTCCAGGGTACTGCTTGGCAGGAAGCTGGAATCAGGACCAGAGCTAGAACTTGAGACTTCACACTTTGATATAGGAGTCCTGAGTGGCATCTTAACTGATGCACCAAATGCATTCCCCTCTCTTTAGTTTGAAAAGTGGCATTGTGGGATACAACATTCTTGGTTGATATTCTTCATCACTTCAATTACATCACCTACTATCTTCTGATCAGGTGGACTCTCATGAGAAATTAGTGTTAGTTTAATCTCTGTCTCTTGACAGTATAACTAGGAATTAGGTTTTAGTCTCTTTGACTTTATTCTACTTGGAGTTTGTTGATCCTCAATGCTTAGATATTTTTATATGAAATTTGAAAAGTTTGGGGCTATTATTTCCTCAAATAGTTCATCTGTTTTTTTTTCTTCTTTTCTTTTTATGTAACTGCCATGTTATTAAACTCTCAAAGATAGGCCCTTATGTTCTCTTTTTTTTTTTAAAGGGCATTTTACTAATCACAATTTTAAAAGTATATTTATATTTGACGCCGCAGCTCACTAGGCTAATCCTCCGCCTGCGGCGCTGGCACCCCGGGTTCTAGTCCCAGTTGGGGTGCCAGATTCTGTCCCGGTTGCCCCTCTTCCAGTCTAGCTCTCTGCTGTGGCCCGAGAAGGCAGTGGAGTGTCGCTCCCCCATTCGCGGAGGAACAACACTAGACACTGTGCTGTTCTTTTTGCCCGGCTCTTCCCGGGTTAGCTGCCGGTCCCTCACTCGCGGAGGAATGACGCCATCCTGGGTTGGCTGCCGGCCCCTTCACCTCCGTGGAGGGGCGGCACCCCCCGCTGCTTCCCCCGCTTCCACGGAGGAGCGGCACTCCACCGGCCGGCTCTCTCGGGGGGCTGCTCAGATGTTCCTCAGGTGTTCCCTCAGATGTTCCTGGTGCATGTTGTTTCTCTTCTCCTTTATAGTCCTCTTCCACCAATCCCAACTCTGCTACCCACAGGCCGAGCATGCTGCTCTCCTCCAATCAGGAGCAAGATCAGCTCCTGCAGCTTATCAGTCAAACTGATGAGGCAGCTGTGTAGAGGTTGTTTAGTCTCTCTCTCAGCGCCATATTGTGGGAGAACAGATGCATAGAATAAGTCTTAATTCCAGTAACTTAGTCTAGTCTCAGTTGCTCCCCACAGTGGAGGATGATCCAAGTGCTTGGGCCCTGCACCCGCATGGGAGACCAGGAGAAGCACCTGGCTCCTGGCTTTGGATTGGTGCAGCACCGGTCACAGCAGCCATTTGGGGAGTGAACCAACGGAAGGAAGACCTTTCTATCTGTCTCTCTCTCTCACTTTCTAACTCTGCCTGTCAAAAAAAAAGTATATTTATAATTTTACTTTCATTTTATTTAAAGGGAAAGACATAGGGAATTTAGGGGAATGAAAGTAAATAAATAAATAAACTTTTTTAATTGTATATTTGAATTGCATGTCAAATTCCACAATTTTTCTCTTTAAGTATATCATTCAGCTTCTATTAGCATTCACTGGGATCATTACTTCAAGCAGCTACAATATTAAGCAATTACCACTGAAGGTTTGTAGCACAGTCTTTGGGTGTAGGACTTTCTGAACAGAGCGTAGAGTCAGGGAAATAAAGTTGATCCTTGCTAATGGAGCTTCTCAGAGTGTGGCTAGACTAGTAACATGGTAGCATCCCTTGATAACGGTCTTTAGAATGGCCTCCATACTCATACTGGCTGGCTGCAGAGATATCGCAGGTGCAGCGTTATTGATGTTCAAGACCCTTGTAGAACTGGGGTGACTTAAATGGAAATAGTGCGAGTTGATTCTACAAATCCAACTATGCTGATGAAATTCAGTCACTTACCTTATATAAACACTGAAATTGTTTTAACCTTTTAATTCCTTTCCAGAGTCCTTTAAAACTACTTATTTTAATTATGCTTGCCAATGTTTTTGCTTCTTTGATGGAAGAATAGATTTTTATTCAGAAATTCTTTATCTACTATTGCAGAAGAGAATTTACCTAACTGTATTTTAGAATACTCAAATGAGGAAAGTGGTATTGGTGAAGTGTCCTGGATCTTTTTTTTTTTTTTTTTTCCATTATTGGAACTGGCTGGATCAGAGGTTCTTGTCTTTGTTTAAAAAAATTCATATTGAGATGTATAGTAGTGATGAATGAAGTAGCAAAACTTAAAGAGAATGCACCTGACGGACCAGGAAGGCATCTCAGGAAAGAACTGAGAGCCCAGACTGCTTGAATGGAGTTTTTATAGATATGGATATGGGCCCTCTGTATCTCCTCCTCCAGCCTCTTCTGGGATATTGCTGGGTATATGGCTTTCTGGGTATGGGATTCCTGAAATTCCTCCTTAACTTACAAATAACTCCTTTGGTGCAGGTCAGAGTGGGCTGGAATCCACATAATATAAGAGAACAAGGACACCTTTTGACAGCTCAGCAGGTAGAGCAGGGGAGTATAGATTGCACAGGGCAAGACTATTCATTTGCAAATGCTGGTATGTTTCCAAGGCTTGCTTTACATTTATTTTCTCATTCAATGGCACACAAATTTCCATTTTTGTTTTAAAACCACTCTCAAACACATAGGCTAATGTCTACCTTGCTATTCAACAGTTTCATGCCAAAGGATTGGTGTAAATTAGGGTAAGAAAGTTTACGGTATATTCACACAATTCCAGTTTCCTTATAAGGAAAGTATAAGTAATAACAGCAATATTTCATAAATTTATGATGATATTACATAAAATTCTGTCCATAAAATATTTTGTGATAATTGATTTATTGTGTACACTAAAAATCACTGTTTTTAAGTTATTCCTAATATTTATCTTGTTTTCAAAAATCCATACATGAATATGACTAGAATAACATCTTATAAATGATGAATGCTTTTACTTATGTATTTATATCATTTCATTCTATTTTATATAGTTAAAAATATAGCAAGAGAAGAACACCCAAAAGAGATTGCTAATTATTACTTAAAGCTTAGAGATTTTTGTAGCTTTTCCACAAACATCCACAAAGCTAAAATTTCAGGAATCACAGTAAAAAACAAGATCTACATAGTATTTAATTTTTTGAAGAGGCATTTTAAAGAAATATTGTTAAAAAATCTAAAGAATATTTTTACAATTACATATTATTTAAAGGAAATAATACTATGCCCTATAATGAATGCTTAAAATAACAAATTTTAATAGACTGAATAAGAATTGAGTTTCATCGTAGGATTTTATTCCTTGAGAAGAAAAGAAATAGAAATATAGACATTTGCTGGAATCAAATCTCTCTAGGTGATTTGTGTGTCCAGAGTTATTGAACTACCTACATGTGCTCATTTCTGTAAACAACTGGAGTTAACATAGTTTAGTGTTTACACAGTTTCAAGACATTAAAAAGTAAATTGAGCTAGGGATGTAATTTGAATGCTGACTGCAACCTGCCTTCTGCTATTGCTGGCACGGTTTAGGATTTAACTGCCTTCTTTCTTTCTGATTTTTCTTCCCCCAAAGCAGAGTCAACAGCTTTAGCTACAGATGGGGCTCTGTATGGCAGTTATTGGACCCAGATGCCACACTCTGGAGCATGTTTTGCCAACAGCATCTGGCTCCTTTGCTGCCTGTGTAATTGACATTCATGTTGATACTTGGCCTGCTTTTCTTATGGACCCTACAAAGTAGACTTTCAGAGAACATAAAGGTTTGCTTTTCATTGTCAATTGGGGAAGTTTTCTTCTTTTCTCTAGTTGATGTTTGCTGACAAAGTACTAATGCCTTGAATTTTAAAGCATTATACCTTACAATTTTTCATGTGTCTTAGAAGGATATGTTTAAAACTTCTTCATGGACATGATAACTGTAAAGTCTGAAAATTAATAAGAATCTATCATGATGTATATGCATTTTAATATATTGCTTAAAACCTGAAAATTCTGGTGAGTTACTTGAAATTTTGTTTCTTGCTTTTTTTTTTTTTTGCTTAAGTTGCATATAGAATCCCTAAATGCTAATATCAAAAGAAAAACAAAATAAAATTTTAATGGAAGCAGTACAAATCTATGGTATAACATCTAGCTATAAAAGCTCTTTTACATTGGATATTTATTTTTGTATTTGAAAGTGAGAGTTACAGAGAGAGTGAGTGATCTGTCATTTGCTGGTTTACTCCCCAAATGTCCACAACAGCCAGGGCTAGGCCAAGCCAAAGTCAGGAACCAGAAGCTTTATCTAAGTCTCCCATGTACGTAACAGGGGCACAAACACATGGGCCATCTTCTGCTGCTTTTCCCAGGGCTTCAGCAGAGAGCTGGATTAGAGCAACAGGGGCACAAAACGGCACCCGTTTGGGATGTATGTGTCACAGGTGGTAGCTTTACCTGCTATGCCACAGCATTGCCCCCCCCCCCCCCACAAAGCTCTTTTCTTTATTAAAAGAACTCTGGACAAAGTATATCTGGGTTTATGGATCTCTCATCCTTTTTTGGCAATTGCTACAGTTTACATTTCTATCTCACAGATCAAACATAATGGACATGGAAATATTTTAATATTTTGCAATTATAACTTATTATTTTGAGGATTAGTTATATGTGCCTGTCTCCATATATGTTTATGTTTCTGTGCTTGTAAATTACATTTCTAGAAATGAAATTACTAGGTCAAAGTATATCTACATTCAAGAATTGGATGGGTCTTACCAAATTATCCTTTGTACAGACTTGATAGTCACACTGAATTAATGAGACTATTTGGGACAGTTGTAGTTTATATAATTTTGTGCCAGTGCAAATCTCCTGGTGAGGCTTTATTTATGCGCATGTTATATATCAGAAAAATAAGAGTTGGAGATCCCCAAAAACCCAAGGCTTAGATATTTGGTATAAAAATTGAAGTATTAAAAAAAATGGTGCAGAGTTTAAGCCTCTGCTTATAGTGCCAACATCCCGTATGGGCAACAGTTCGTGTCCTACTGCTTCTCTTTCAATCCAGTTCTCTACTTATGGCTTGGGAAGTAGGACATTACCCAAGCACTTGGGCGCTTGCACAGGGGTGGGAGACCCAGAAGAGGCTTCTGACTCCTGGCTTCAGACAAGCCTAGCTCCAGCTGTGGTGGCTGTTTGGGGAGTCAATCAGGGAATGCAAGACCTTTCTCTCGGTCTCTCCCTTTCTCTGTCTGTAAGTCAGCATCTCAAATAAATCTTTACAAAAATGGTATATCCAAATGCTAGAACAAGGAGTGTGGAAGCCAAATCCCTGGTTTCAGACCATCATCATTGTGTCTTTCTTGCTCATGTGTAACAGTTTTGCTACAAATACAGTATTTCATCAAACTTTCTTTTAAATATTTGTCAAACAAATAGTTTGGAATTATATGTTTGTATAACTTTAATGATCTTGTGACTATTTTAAAATTTACTTGTTATGAGTGAAATTGAACATCTTTTAATTTGATTATAATCTTTAGCCCTTGCCTATTTTCCTACTGGATTATGAAATTTTTGCTTTTGTATTTTTCAAACTATTTAGAAAAGTCATTAAGCCTTTGAGTATAATATAAATTAAAAATATGCTATCTCAAATATAAATGAAATATTAACTTAAAAATATAAAATCATATATATATTCCCCCTCACCCATCCTTCAATTCTCAAAGGAAAGCAGCCATCACTATAGTTCTAACAAATGTTTGAAAGATTAAATGTCTTTACCCAATGGTAAAGTTGGAATGCCACATAGTTCCAGTTTCTTCAAAAAGAGTTACTGAAGTTGGAAGTTTACTTTAGTTGACAGGTAAACACAAACTACAACCAATTGTAACTTTATTAATAAGCCTTACAGTTCACTGATTAAATAAAATTGCTTTTTGGTGACAGTAGTACAATAAAAGGAAATGGGAGGAATCACAGTATCTGATAGAAGGCCTCTTACATTGTATGTGAAGTAGTGTGGTAGTGTTATGTCTGAACATAATGAAAAGCTAGCACGGTGTCTGTAAAGAACATTCTGAATGAATGAATGAATGAATGCATTGTTTCATTTAAACTGGATTAGAAAGATAGAGGTATGAGGCCATTTTACCAGACATTATGATATTTTTCAAAAGAGTCAATTCATGGTTTCTTGATGCCTTTAGAAGTTTCCTGAATACCCTCTCTTACCTTGCTAGAGCATCTTTGGCATTCTTTGACTTCTGCTATAACACTACCCTGTTCTCTGTCCTTATGTTCCCATGGTATTCTTCCTTAGGAGTGTCTTTTTCTGTGTCCAATTTTTTTCTTTTTGTAAAATGCTCTTGTTGGGTTAGGGACCACCTTAAATAACACACTTTAAATTATTACTACCATAAAGGTTCTGTTTTCAAAAATATTACCTTTTTTATTCCAATTTTATTTGTTTTGAAACAGATACAGAGAGAGGGGGTCAGGGAGAGATCATTCTTTAATCTGATAGTTCACTCCCCAAAGGGCTGCAATGGCCTCCGCTGGTGCAAAGACAGGGGCCAGGAGCTCTTCTCAGTCTCCCATGTGGGCGCAGGGGCCCAAGGACTTGGGCCATCTTCTGCTGCTTTTCCCAGGTATGTTAGCAGGGAGCTGGATATAAAATGGAGCAGCAGGTTCTCAAATTGGTGCCCAAATGGGATCCCAGCATTGCAGGTGGCAGCTTAAGATGCTCTGCCACAGTGCCATCTCCACAAGGTCACCTTGTGAAGGTCTGGAGACTAGCACTTCAAGATCTTTTGGGAAACAGCAATTCAGTCCACCACACCCCCTGCAGTGTTTGTAAAGTATAGATACTAAAATATTTCTTGTGGTCATGGTAGCCCAGGATTTTATGATTTAGCATGGATATTAATAAAATCACTTAAATTTTTGTAGCCAAGTTGTGCAAGTATATATTCAAGGATTATTTTTATAATTATAAACATAGATAGATAAAAATAATTTCATATTAATTGTCTCATTTCATGTAGAACCAAACTAAAAAGTACAAATTATACTGTTATTGCCTTAATATTTGTAAATTAAAATCAAATTTAAACTAAAAAATTAAGTATTGTTTTATATTGAATTTTATTTGTTTGCTTGTCCTTTAATACTTATTTGTGAAGATGTTAATTTGCTTTATGCAAAGCCCTGGAAAAAATAAAATTTAAGGAAAAATATAAAAATATACCCTGACAAGATAAAACAAAAATGATTCAGACAGATTCAAAACCTGTTCATTAGAAATCCTTCACTGTTTGATCCAGATTCAATGTTGCTTGTTAGGGCCATGTGTTAAGACTGTGTTAAGCACAAAATGTAACATTCTGGATTATGGTATTTGATAGTAAAATTGCTTTTATTGGCCTGTGGGAAAAAAAGACAATAAGAATTTGTGAAGAAAACAGGGAAAGAATATAAATGAGAATCTCCTTTATCACATACCTTACAAATAAATAAATAAAATCTTTAAAAATATATAAACATTTTTTGACATGGGAACATTTATAATATAATCATAAGGACTTTTGAAATATACATTATTATTAAGTGTGATTTATATCTATAATATATCACTAAATCTTATTCTTTGTTTCTAACTAAAATCTTGTACCCTTTGGTTAACACTTTACCTTTCCTCATCCAGCACCCTCTCCTAGTCTGTGGTGATCACCATTCTACTCTCTACTTCTATGAGTTCAACATTTTTAGCATCCACATGTAAGTGAGACCATGCAGTATTTGTCTTCCTGTGCATGGCTGATTTCACTTAGCACAATGCGTTGTAGGTTCATGCATGTCGTTATATGTGATGAAATTTTCTTCTTTTTCAAGGCTAGATAGGTCTCCACTGTGTGTGTGTGTGTGTGTGCATGAATGGACATAGACAAATACATACAAGTACTTGAAAAAGTTCATGAAAATGGAATTTAAAGCAAGTTTTTCTGTTTTTAAAAATTTTGACATCAACAACTACATGGCATAGTCAAAAAGTTCATGAAAGACATGTTATGAAGAACTGTATATATGGGAGTCTGTATGTATATGTACATATATGCATATATATTACATATCCTTTATTCATTCATCCATTGATGGACATTTCGATATTATACTGGTTTACTTCATGCCGTCTTGCACTCCAGACATAAGTAGCTCGCTTTCTTGCTTTCTTTCTTTCTTTCTTTCTTTCTTTTACAGGCAGAGTGGACAGTGAGAGAGAGAGACAGAGAAAGGTCTTCCTCTTTGCTGTTGGTTCACCCTCCAATGGCCACTGCAGCTGGCAAACTGTGGCCGGTGCACCGCACTGATCCGAAGGCAGGAGCCAGGTGCTTCTCCTGGTCTCCCATGGGGTGCAGGGCCCAAGCACTTGGGCCATCCTCCACTGCCTTCCCGGGCCACAGCAGAGAGCTGGACTGGGAGAAGAGCAACCAGGACAGAATCTGGCGCCCCAACCGGGACTAGAACCTGGTGTGCTGGTGCTGCTAGGTGGAGGATTAGCCTATTGAGCCGCGGTGCCAGCCAGTAGCTCCCTTTCATTACAATGAGATTGTACTCAAAGCATCCTATATTCTTTAAAATACCTAATGAAGATTTTATTATTCAAAATTCCTAATTATGTTAATGTTATAATGAATATAGAATATATAGTAAATATATAATAAGATGTTTTATATATATATATGTATATGTATCCTCTATTTAGCATTGACTTTTAAGGAGAAAGCTTCTCATTACTCATTTCATGTACATTATGAGTTTGATGGCAAATGTTTTATTTTAGAGAAATGGGCTCCCTGAATTGGAGAATCTTTCCCTGTGCAGGCCTTCCCAAGTATTGCAGTTAAATTGACATTTTACACCTAAAAATATGTATTTTGTGTTATGTATTTTGAGAATCTTATAGTATATTATTTGTTTTGTATGAATTCTTTCCATTTTTTTTAATTTTTATTAATATAAAGTGAACAAATTTTATGTATTTCATAGGTATGTTTCTTTTTTCCACTGACATTCAGCTCAAAATCAAGATTTTGTCTTCTCAATGTGTTTAAGTTGTAGCCCTACCATGTTGTGTAAATATCTTTAAAAAATAATCTGTGTTTAAGCAGTTTTAGGATTACATAAGAAATATGCAGAAACCTCAGTAAGTTCACATATTGCCCCCTCCCATTCCACTCTCAAATTTTGCTCCTATTATTAATATTGAAATCAGTGTGGGCATTTTTTATGTCTCATGAGCCAATGTTGATATGCTATCATTGACTATGGATCAAAGTTCACATTAGGTTTTACTCTGCCTTGTTTAATGGGTTATGAGATGTGCATAATGGCACGTATTCATTATTGTGGTATCATTCAGAATAGTTGCATTGTGCTAATAATACACCAGCTTCTATTAATGTACCCTCTTCTGTAGAACCCAAGTAACACTCTGTTTTTACTGTCAATATTATTTACCTTTTCTAAAATATAATATACAAGAGTCACACAATATGTATTTTTTTCAGATTGACTTCTTTCGCTTAGCAATATCTATTTAAAATTTATGTTTTTATAGCATCATGCCTTATTTTTCTGTAAATAGTATCTATTATATGTGTACTCTAGTTTGTTAAAGCACACCTTGGTTTCCATCTTTGGAAATAGTAAATAGGCCACTAATATCACCCATGTTCAAATATTGTGTACATTTAGATATTCAACTAATTTTATTAGTTATTTGAGAGCCAAAATTATGGGTTGTTTTATGCCTATTATTAATTTTATAAGAGATAGCCAGACTTTATTCTGGAGTGAATGTAACTTTTTGAATTTCAGCTACCAATGAATGAGAGTTTCTGTTCTTTGATTTTCACAGTATTTGAGGTTTATCAGTGTTTTAGATTTTAGTGATTCTAGTAGGTATGTAGTGGGGTCTTGTTTCATTTGTAATTTTCAGTAACATAGGACACTGAGCATCTTTTCATGTTTCTTATCTAGCAACTGTGTATTTTCTTTGGTAATGTGTTTGTTCAAGATATTGTTCATCTCAGGTCAAGGCAATTGGCCTGTAAGGATGCCATTTGGTACATCTGTATTCCTTATCTAAGTGCCTAGATTTCAAGTCCCGGGTATATTGTTTATTTTAGTTTTGCACTAATTCATGTAGTCTGGGAGGTAAAAGAAGATGAGTACCAGAATTGGGTCTCTTTCATCCATGTGGCAGACCCAGGTTGAATTCTCAGACCCTGGCTTCAACTGGCTCAGCCTGCTCTGAGGCATTTGGACAGTGAAACAGTAGAGGAAGTTCTCTGTCATCTCTTCATATCTCTCTCTGCCTTCCAGGTAAATTAAAAAAAAAATAAAAATTTTAAAGACACATGTCTATTTTTAATTGAATTTTTGAAATTGTTATCTTTAAGAACTTACATAACTTTGCATTTTTAAGTTTAGAACTATGATCCATTTCTAACTGTGTCTGTTTTTCACGATTTATGTTCTTGGACAATTTTGTCTTCATTAAATATCGACCTCATCAGGTTAAATTAAAATGATGTGTCCCTACTTTTCAGTCTTGTTTTTACATAACACATGAATACATGTAGATCAAATGTCCTCTGTACAGGAAGAATTAAAGAAATTGTTTTTTCCTGCTGCACATTCTCACCGCTAATCTTATTACTCAGCATCTTCAAAGGACTTTCTATGACTTTAGAATTTTCATCCAAATTAAAAAAAAAAAAGATAGAACTCATAATGGAAGTTCCACCATGCTTTGTCAGCAGACCACAGTTTGTCTTTGGATATTGTTTGCCTAGATTATCATCACATATGCTGAAATAAAAGTTCAGTCTCACTTGCTAATACCAGTATGTCAACACACCAAAATGTCAAAATTTATCAAAATTCATTTTGGCAGACATTGGAAAGGGGTAGTTTTTCTTAAAGATAGGGAAGGAAGGATTTCTGTGATTTATATATGATATTTTATTTTAAAAAAATGGACCACAAAGCAAAGGGACATGGACAAAATGTAAGATAGAAAAGGATATAAATGATGACATTTGAAATTTAAAAAATCCAAAAACTAGACACTCTGTTATTTGAAGATATAAACATAAATATAATTGTGATGAAATATTTGGTAATGATAGTGTTGTTTAAGAATAGGGATTCCTATGGAAGGATAATAAAAAATATGACTAGGCAGATATTCATACAGAGCTTCAAACAGTTTTGAGATACCTGATTTCTTAATAGTGGAATGAGAAATCTGAGTAATGCATGATTAATAGCCAATAAAGTTATTAGAATAATTAAATCAATGTTACCATTTAGTACCTGAGATATAAAATAAAACTATAAAATAAAGTATATAATCCTAGAAATGTGTCCATATTTAAAGCACCAGAATGCAGGTAAAAGAAACTGGAAATATAAATTCAAGTTTAGACCTATAGATTTTATATCTATAATTGGTGTTTCTGATTAATAGTTCTACATTCATTCTACAAGGCATTATTCCTTTCTGTGTTGTAACTAGTAACCTCCAAAGAAATGAAGAATTAGAATTCTTTGATTAAAAAATTGTTATATTAATTGAATTATTATAACAATTTTATTGAATCTTTCTTGTTAGGATGATCAAACACAAGATAAATAAAACATTTTACTATGAATTAAACATATAAAATAACAATATTTTAAATATTATTTTTATTATTGAATATAATTTTATGCTCCCTAGGAAAATATATATATAAATTATAAATGTAAGTGAATACATATATATATATATATATATATCAAGTTAGGTAGTTTCAACTATAAGTATTAGAAATTATGATTTAAAAGATAAACCAAACAGCAGTTCATTTAACTGCAAGTCCAGAGATAAGGTGAGTTGAAGTAAGAAATAACCCAATTTCTCTGAGTTTCCTCATGGCTGTACCATATTCTGTATGTTAAATATGTCAATAAATTCACTATTGCTGAGTGATATTAGTCATCCTGGCTTCATATCTGTACCCTCTGACATGAAATGAAAGAGGGTATGACTTCTGGAGCCTGCCTCATTAGTATGAGCAAGGGTATTTCTCATAAGACTTCAGCAAATGTCATAACTCTTTGACTTGAATTGCATTGGATGCTAATGCTAAATCAATGCTAATTAATTTAGGCTTCTGTTCCTTAACCAGACCCTGCAGGGAAATGAATAAACTTGGCTGTACACTGGAACCACTTAGAAAATGTTATGGCCTGGGTCCTACACAGAGAGATTTGGATTTGATCTGTTTTGGGTGTCCTCTGAGCTTCAGGGATTTTGTGAACAAGTAAATGATTCTAACATGCAGCCAAATTTGAAATTCACCATCATAAAGGAATTAGGCCAACCCCTGGCATAGAGTATCCAATCCATATAAGACCAACTTTCTGTTTAACACATGTAATACAATGGAGAGGAAAGCTACCTAAATAAAATCATGTGTGTAAGGAAATGGACAGAAGGTGATGAGTAATATATAGGTAACTGATAGCAACATTTCCAGTTGTATATTAAAATGTCTACAATTTGAGATAAAAAATTCACTATGTATGTATCAAGATACTTACTTAGAATGTAGGATGATACAGATAAATAAATGACATTAAATTATATTCTTCAATGTGGTGTATGTATATATATATATGAATATATATAAATGAAGAATAGCAAGCATACAAATGCTTGTATTTGTGTGCTCTATTAATAAAACCTTTATAGATACAATAAAATGGAAAAATCATGCACTGCAATTGCCATAAAAGCTAAATATTCTACTTATTTCAATTATGATGAATAAAATACCTAAGCTTGAAACAGCTATTATCCTAAAATATTAACATATTTTCTAGCTTTAATGGCAAATTGGAGACACTGAAGAAATTTATTGAAGTAAAATCATTTAGGAAGGGGAAAACATTTTATTAAGAGTACCATATAAATTAGACACTGAATAAATAACCATGGAAATAGAATATAGGTATGAGGTTTGATGGGAAAGAAATATCAGAAAAATTTTAAACATTAAGTTCTTAAAGCAAATGGTCACTTTGACAATAGCATAAATGCCTTGAGCAACTGAAGAATGCATGAAAGAGTCATTGGATGCAGATTTATTCCTCAAGATTTTACGTACTTCACAATGGGACCTTCTGGTAACAATGGCATTGATAAATTACTAAATATTCTGAAGATTAACAAGTTTAACATCAAATTTTTTAATTCAAATTTATTGAATTTCAAAATTTTCTTCAGTGATATGAGGGAAAAAGCTCAAACCAACAATATGCTACTCAAAATCAGAATATTTTTTGCTTTGGGGAATGATATGAAATACTGTATAGTGCTTGTTGTATGCAAGCGTGAAAAACCAGGGGGTAAAAAGGAGAGATCATTTGAATTTTTTCACCCAAATCCAGCTCTGGTGGTAAAGTGATCTTTCAGCAACATGGTGTAGCCAGTTTTCCATGTTTCAATACTACATTTGTCAACATGTGGCCTATCATTCATCATTCAAGTTTTCTACTATGACTAGTAAAGATACCTAGGCATTTACTCTCTACTGAAGACCTTGAAAGGAAATTAAACCCCTGATGCAATTTCTAATATCTGTGGAGAAGAGAATCCTGCATTACTTTATAGGAAGTCAATTATCTGAGAATATGTGAAGAAGTAATAAAACACTCATCAATAAATGTCTTGGATTCTTCACATGACCAGAAATTAAATTTCTATAAAACCATTAATGACATATATAGTCATCTGAAAATTTTATGATGATAAATTCACCATTATTATTTAACTGACATTTCTTAGGTCATTTTAAGGAAAAAACAACAGAAATATGGAACCATTTACAAGATATGATTGGGTCAAATTGGAAACCTAAGTTAAAAAAAAAACAAAACTTGAGAGTTGTCTCCTATCAATGATTTCAGCATAATGGTGGAAAGTCTTTAGAAGTGCTGATCTTATTTCCTATTTTAGATGTGTGAGGGAGAGAGGCAAGAATGTTCTATTCTAGGCCAGACACATTTGGAAGTTATTAATCTGGAAAGCTTTAGGATTTGTGCAGAGGTTATTTCAACCAAAATTTGGCAAAGAGACTTCTCTCTGGTGCAGCAGTGTTATTCTTGCCAAAGAGGAGACAAGCTCGAAAGGAAGTTGTGCTCATGCCTATCTTATTGGCAATGGTGCCAAGTTAAGCAGAAAGTCTGTTGCAGGATAATGACTTCTGATGTTGTTGCCCAAAATCAGAGATGTGCTGCAAAGAAAAAGTGAGAAGTATATTCATCACAATCACAAAAATCATGTTAAAAGGATGCAACAGCCAGTAGGTGGATAGTAAGGGTATCCGAAGTGAATGCACTAACCTTGATGCCTAGAGAGATCTCTACAAATAAAGGGTGAAATTGAGAAAAAAAAAAGAAGTGTGAGCTGTGGAGTCAGATAACAGAATAAAATAAGTCTTCAAAATAAAGATGAAAAGTAAGTCATTTTTGCAAAAGAAAAGTTGTTTAGTTGTAAGAATATTATATACTCTAAGTTATAAAGTTTCTATTACAGAATTACATTAACACAATATAATCTTCTATCTCCCATCGAATCAACTACTCTTCCAGATTTCATAATAACCTAAGTGAATGTTCTTTACAGGTATTAGCTAAATTAGTTCCCGTCCAAGAAAGGTATTTCATTGTCTTCATTTATAGGGAACTAAGACTCAGAAAAATAACTTTCTTTTGTTCACATACCTAATGTAAGATACATGGCATTGGAATGCAGAAAATCAGACCCATCTGCCCATCTGAGTATGTTTTCACTATACCCATTACCATTTCTTCTCCAGATTATATATATATAATGTATAATATATTATATAATACATATTATGCATTATATAATATAATATATTATGTACATATATATTATGTACATATAATATACATGTATACATACCTATATCCATATTCATTATACATATATATTATACAGAATATATATACCTATATAAGTGAATATATATGTATGTATATTATATATGTGTATCTATACATCCATATATAAATGAACGTATATGTATTTATATATATACATATATAAGTGTATGTATATATATATACGCACATATATATAAGTGAATACAATTATTTTGACATAATTTGGTTCATAAAATTTATGTATAACATTTTACATGATTATCTAATTCATAGTGTATAAATAATATTTATTTATTACAGATATTATCAATGACCTCTTAAAGTCACATATCTTCTTTTGATCTTTTACCATTGCAAATAATGAAATGGGGAACTTTTAATGTGTATTTTTGTGCCCTTAAATGTGTACTTCAAAATATTTATAGGAAGATTGATTAAAAATAAGGGTTTTTTTAGGGCAAAAATTTTTAATGTTGGGGTAAGGTATTAACTTAGCTGTAGGGCATTGTTTGGGAAATCCGTGTCCCAAGAGTGTCCGTGGGCTGAATGCTTACCACCGGTTCTAGACTCCAGCTTCTTGCTAATGCGATTCTGAGAAGCAGCAGTGTTGACTCAGTCATTGAATTTCTTCCGCCTAAATGGAAGACCTGGATGCAATTCCTGACTCCTGGCTTTACAATCCCCACAGTCCTGGCAGGTTTGGATATTGGAGAGTGAGCAAGCAGATAAGAGGGTGCTCTCTCTCTCTCTCTCTCTCAAATTTTTAAAAATTATATAAATGTTTATTTTTTAATTCTATTCTCCATGAAGTTTTTAAGTACCTTTTTATATCTATATCTATAATATCTATCTATCTATCGACCTAACAGAAGTATCTGTATCTATCAGAAGTAGAATAAAAGCATTTATATTAGCTCTTGTTGAATACATTGAAAATTGAATTCCACAGAAAACAAAGTCTCAGATGGAGATTGTCGCGAAATGAGTTTAGTATGAAGAACTCTTCATATATGTATGGTATTTTATACATTGTAACTCAATAAAGCTTTAAAGGAAAAGAAACTGCCGGCGCCGCGGCTCAATAGGCTAATCCTCTGCTCTGCGGCGCCAGCACCCCGGGTTCTAGTCCCGGTCAGGGCGCCGGATTCTGTCCTGGTTGCCCCTCTTCCTGGCCAGCTCTCTGCTGTGGCCAGGGAGTGCAGTGGAGGATGGCCCAAGTCCATGGGCCCCGCACCCCATGGGAGACCAGGAGAAGCACCTGGCTCCTGCCTTCGGATCAGTGCGGTGCGCCCGCCGCAGCCCGCCAGCCACGGAGGCCATTGGAGGGTGAACCAACGGCAAAGGTAGACCTTTTTTTCCTTTCTTTCTGTCTCTCTCTCACTGTCCACTCTGCCTGTCAAAAAAAAAAAAAAAAAAAAAAGGAAAAGAAACCATCTAAACCATCTATGGAAGAATTAAAGAACTATAGAGAAACAAGATCAGTCAAGGTGTCTCACATTGAGGCTAGGGGACCCAGACATTATTTGCTCACATAATCATAATTGGGGACGTCCCAGGGAAAGAGAAATAAAACTTGTGTAAAGTGATTCTAGCTGAGGGCTTGTCTCCATACTTGATCATAGCCAAAGACCAAGAAGTGATTGGGCATTTCTCAAAGCTGTCAGCCACCATCAGCCACAAAAGTTGAGTTAATGAGGGCTTCAGTCAAAGACTGAATTGTATTTCCAGATCATCTTGTTTCTTATTAGTTCTAACAGACATGACTTGGAGACTCTCAAACCTGTAACTTTAATATATTTCTAGACAAATGAGTCAGGTTCACCTTTTTGGGGAGCAACTCGGACTAGACTAAGTTACTGGAATTAAGACTTATTCTATGCATCTGCTCTCCCACAATATGGCGCTGGGAGAGGAGGAAACAGCTTCTACACAGCTGCCTTCAGTTCAACCAATAAACAGCAGGACCTGCTCCTGATTGGAGGAGAGCGGCGTACTCGGCGTGTGGGCAGCCGAGTTGGGATTGGCGGAAGAGGACTATAAAGGAGGAGAGAGACAACATGCACCAGGAACATCTAAGGGGAACACCTGAGGAACATCTGAGCAGCCCCCGAGAGAGCCGGCCGGCGCTGTGCCGCTCCCCCGCAGAAGTGGGGAAAGTGGCTGGGGGAACTGCCCTTCCACGGAGGTGGAAGGGACGGTAGCCAACCCGGGAAGAACCAGCAGCAAACCCGGGGAGGGCCGAGCAGACAAAAGAACAGCGCAGGGTCCTGTGTCATTCCTCCACGAAGACGGGGAGCAACACACCTTCCCACCTTTTTTTTTTTTTTTAAGATTTATTTATTTGAAAGAGTTATGCAGAGAGGAGAAAGAGAGAGAGAGAGAGAGAGAGAGAGAGGTGTCTTCCATCCACTGGTTCACTCCCCAGTTGGCCACAATGGCCGAAGCTGCAACAATCCAAAGCCAGGAGCCAGAAGCTTCTTCTGGGTTTCCCATGCAGGTGCAGAGGCCCAATAACTTTGGTCATCTCCTACTGCTTTCCCAGGCCACTGCAGAGAGCTGGATGGGAAGTGGAGCAGCCAGGACTAGAACTGGCACCCATATGGGGTGCCGGCACTGCAGGTGGCAGCTTTACCCACTATGCCACAGCACCAGCTCTACCTTTCCACCTTTAAAACCACAAGAAGGCCGGCACCACAGCTCACTTGGCTAATCCTCTGCCTGTGGCACAGGCACCCCTGGTTCTAGTCCCAGTTGGGGCACTGGAATCTGTCCTGGTTGCTCCTCTTCCAGTCCAGCTCTCTGCTGTGGCCCAGGAGTGCAGTGGAGGATGGCCCAAGTGCTTGAGCCCTGCACTTGCATGGGAGACCGGGAGGATGGGGGAGCACCTGGATCCTGGCTTCAGAGCGGTGCAGCACGCTGGCCATGGTGGCCATTTTGGGGGTGAACCAACAGAAGGAAGACCTTTCTCTCTGTCTCTCTCACTGTCTAACTCTGCCTGTCAAAAAAAAAAAAAAAAAAAAAAGTAAAACCACAAGAAGTGGGGCCAACGCCGCGGTGCACTAGGTTACTCCTCCGCCAGCAGCACCAGCATCCAATATGGGCACCGGTTCTAGTCCCAGTTGCTCCTCTTCTAGTCCAGCTCTCTGCTGTGGTCTGGGATAGCAGTAGAAGGTGGTCCAAGCCCTTGGGCCCCTGCACCCACATGGGAGACCAGGAGGAAGCACCCGGCTCCTGGTTTTTGAGTGGCGCAGCTCCGCCCATTGCAATCACTTAGGGAGTGAACCAACAGAAGGAAGATTTTTCTCTCTGTCTCTCTCTCTCACTGTCTGTAATTGGGTCAAATAAAATAAATAAATAAATAAATAAATAAATAAATAAATAAAAAACAAGAGGCAAATTCAGATGCTTCCAGTTAGAATTCCTTAAAGTTTTGAACCTCAGGTAAAGAAACAATGTGTGGGCTCTACAAACAAATTAGTCAATTTGAAGTATGAATTTGAGAACAGGGACAATTACAAGACAGTAAGCATATTCTGAGTTTCCCTGGGTGAGCTTCATTTTTACCTTCCCCTCATATGTACCCATTCTACCTCCAAGACAATGAAGCTTCACAAACCTAGATGTCAAAATCAAACTGAGCACACGTACTTGGTAATTCTTCTAAACGTAGTAAGGTAAGAAATAACCATATTTATGTGTCATGGTATAGTTTCATCCTGTACCTGGTCTTTCATTCAGTCAGTGAAATTGGGGTCTAAAAGTGGGCGAGCAACATGAACTTTTGTTGGAATACCTACCCTTAACTTTCCATTCATGCATTCTTTATTTTCTGAAAATATCTCTGGGTTAATTTATATATTTATGTCCTTGTTTATTAGAAAGGCAGAGCAATAAATAGAGAGACTGAGCAACAGAGAAAGAATGCAGGGGGAGTTATCTTCCATTCAATGATTCACTCTCCAGATGGCTATAACAGCCAGGCCTTGGCCAGGCTACATCACAGACAGTAGCATAACCTGCCACACCAAAACCAGCCCCTGATTCTTGATTTATTCTGATTATATAAATTTGAGAATATGTCCATTATTTACCAGCTTACCTTGCCCCCACAGACAATGCTTTTGTTAAGTATCTCCATAGATTTCTGTGGATTAGACTTAACATTATCTTCCTGTCTAACCTTGGTGGTCAGTGTGGTTGTGTACAGCTGGCTCTGAGTGTTACATACAACAACTAGTTTTTTAAAATTTCTGAAATCCTGTCACCCCCATCTCATTTCCCTGAGCTCCTGATTTCCCTATTGACTCTTTGCATGATATATCTGCTATTAATTTTTCAGTGACTATGGGCTCACTTTCTCCCAGTTACCTGCATATAATGCTAGAAGTGTGATGGAAGTGATGCTTCATGATCTCCAGAATTCTATCTGTTCTCTTATATTTTTTGATTATTATAATTCTGCAAAATACGAAATCTCCAATTATATTAAATTCCACACAATAAATATTTTCATATTATAAAACCATTGTAAGTGACAATGATATCCATACAAACATCATTTAAAAACAAATATGAAAAGTTTCAGAAACATAAAATAAAAACAAAGCAGACATTATAAACAAAAACAAAGGAGATGAAAGAGTAATTATTTTGTTTTAAATTCAAGTTGCTCAGTGATTAGTATTGTTACCCCTTTCTTCCGTTATGTTTCATTTGTTTTCGAACAGACTATGCCTATAAGTTAGCAAGTATTCTAGTATTAATATTTCCAGTTATGTTAGCTTTAGATTTACATTGAATGGACTAAAAATTCTTCACAAGTGATTTGACCAAGCACAGTTCATCTTCCAACAGTGTGAACAAATAATAAACATATATCAAAACACCACCTGTACTCCACGAATATACAATCTATAATCATTATCAATTAAAAAAGGAATAAACATGAGAAACAATGACAAAACAATGATAAAACAATGACTAGATCAGCCCTTGTCCTGACTGTTGATGAACAACTTAATACTTTATTCCCTTTAGTATTTTTTTTATTCTACTTAATACTATTGGTTGAACTCTGAGATTAACACACAATTATTCTTAGGTGTTTAAATTTAACTGAAAAGTGATCTCTGTTAAATATAAGGTAGGAATAGGAGAGGGAGGAGATGTATAATTTGGGACATGCTCAAGCTGACTCGCACCAAATGGTAGAGTTAGAAATGTGCCAGGAGATTTCAATTCAATCCCATCAAGGTGGCATGTACCAATGCCATCTCACTAGTCCAAGTGATCAATTTCTATTCACAATTGATCATACTGATAGGACTAAGAGTCAAAGGGATCACACAAACAAGACTAGTGTCTGCTAATACTAGCTGATAGAATAAAAAAGGGAGAGAACGATCCAACATGTGAAGCGGGATACATAGCAGACTCATAGAATGGCAGATGTCCTAAAAGCACTCTGGCCTCAGAATCAGCCCTTAAGGCATTCAGATCTGGCTGAAGAGCCAATGAGAGTATTTCAGGCATGGAAAGCCAAGACACTCTGGGGAAAAAAAAAAAAAAAAAAAAAAAAAAAAAAAAAAAAAAAAAAAAAAAAAAAAAAACCCTAAATGAAAGATCTCTGCAAGTGAGATCCCAGTGGAAAGAACTGGCAATCGGGCCATCAAAGAAGGAGGTACCTTTCTCTGAAGGGAGGAGAGAACTTCCACTTTGACTATGACCTTGTCTAAATAAGATTGGAGTTGACGAACTCAAAAGGCTTCCATAGCCTTAGCAACTCATGACTAGAGCCTAGGGAGAATACTGACACCATAAACAAGAGTGTCAAATTGTTAAGTCAACAACAGGAGTCACTGTGCACTTACTCCTCATGTAGGATCTCTGTCCTTAATGTGTTGTCCAATGTGAAGTAATGCTATAACTAGTACTGAAACAGTATTTTACACTTTGTGTTTTGTTGTGCGTGCAAACTGTTGAAATCTTTACTTAATATATACTAAATTGATCTTCTGTATATAAAGATAATTCAAAATGAATCTTGATGTGAATGGAATGGGAGAGGGATCGGGAGATGGCAGGGTTGCAGGTGAGAGGGAAGTTATGGTGGGGGGGGCGAAGCCATTGTAATCCACAAGCTATACTTTGGAAATTTATATTTATTAAATAAAAGTATAAAAATAGAATAAACAATCTTATGAGAATTATATTTTCTCAGTCCTTATGTGAGTGAAGATATTTAATTACTGCACCTATAGTTAAATATCTTCTTCACTGGTTATGAAATTCTTAGGTGTCATTTCCTTCCTTTAGAGCTTTGTTAACTCTACTGTCTTCTAAGCATGAATGTGGCTACAGTGAAACCAGCACATCTTCTACAGTAGGAGAGTTTTGACCTTTGTTTTCAATAAGTGATGATATTGCTTTCATTTTCTCTTTTTTTTTTTTTTTTTTTTTTTTGACAGGCAGAGTGGATAGTGAGAGAGAGAGAGAGAGAGAGAGAGAGAGAGAAAGGTCTTCCTTTGCCGTTGATTCACCCTCCAATGGCCGCCGCAGCCGGCGCGCTGCAGCCGGTGCACCATGCTGATACGAAGGCAGGAGCCTGGTACTTATCCTGGTCTCCCATGGGGTGCAGGGCTCAAGGACTTGGGCCATCCTCCACTGCCTTCCCGGGCCACAGCAGAGAGCTGGCCTGGAAGAGGGGCAACCGGGACAGAATTCGGTGCCCCGACCAGGACTAGAACCCGGTGTGCTGGCACCGCTAGGTGGAGGATTAACCTATTGAGCCGCTGCGCCAGCCTTCATTTTATGTTTGAAATCCAATAGTTTTATCAGGCAAACTTGTATTTAAGTGATGATTATTGTAGTTGCTATTTTTAATACATCCTAATATATATGACTTTTAAATTTCTAAATTAGTGTCATGATTTTCTGGAAGGTTCCTTTTCTGACACCTTTTCACTTCTCCTGGTCTCCTAATTGTGCATATTTTTGCTTCTTTATTTATGAACCCAACAATTTGCTTCTATTTTTTAAAAATAATTTTTTAAAAATAATTCTTTTGCAACTTTTCAATTTTATTTAGTCATTAATATTAACATTTCTATGAAAGCCTATATTTCTATAACAAATTCAATTTTGCCTTCAATTTTTTTTCTGAAATTCTGTCTTAGTGTTTCATATCTTTTATAAACTAATTTTTTCCATAATCTTTTATACTGCTTAAAATTTTACCACATCGATATATTATTTACATTACATTTTTACTTTTCTTGAAATTCTCTGGTTTGTAACATTTTATCTTTAGCATAGTAACACCTTGTCTTGTCTTTTGCTTTACTCCTTTTATACCTTCATGCACCAATGAACACATCAGGTCATGTTTTGCTGAGCCCTTTGTATAATCTTATCATTACATAAAATGAATTCTTTATAACCTGAATATTTTTGGGAAGATTTGTTAGTTAAGAGAATATTGCTGCCCAAGGGAAATCAGTAGACATTCCTACTGCTCAGATTAAACAATATATGATGTTGATGTTGATTTTTCACATGTTTGTGTAGGTATGCATGTGTATGCTTGCATGTGGAACCATGAGAGACAAGGAGATGGGTGAAAAACAGAGAAAGGATTGATTCCCTTCAATTCATCATTGTACAGTAGTAGCTGCAGAACTTATTTTCCCTTTCATCAGCACTCAGGCTTGGTTCAATGTCTCTGAAATTCCAAATTCTACCACTGCCTTCACACTGTCCTGGACATTCTGTGGTAGAAAATTGGCCCTGATTGACATTTCAAGATGTGTTTTTCATTGATTCCCTGTTCTGGAAACTTCTACCTTGTAACAATTCTGCTGGATTCCAGTAGCAAGAACTTGTTTTTCATATTCACTGTAATCTTAAGCCTTCTTTTACTATATACAGTATTTGTCTCTTCTTCTTTTGCCTTCATGCCCGGGATTATTGATAACTTTTATTGAAGATGAAATTATATTGTCTGTTTTTAATTTTCATTGTCATTTTGGGTGAAATTCAGAGACAGAAAGGCACTGGTGAATTGAATCCATAATTTATAAGGGTAATGCTCTTCTGTTTTGGAATTATTTTTTCTTCCCTTAGTTTGAATTATAGCTGAGTGTTTTTGTTTTTTTTTTTTTTTTTAAGGCTAATTGAATATGGACCCTAGAATGACTAACCAAGTGCCAGGTGTAGTCTACTTAGGAAATATGAGAATGTGTCTAAATAATTTCCACAGTACCACAAAAAGTAAATGATCCTTGAATGACTTTGTTTCTTACAAGAATTTCTTTTCTCTGTCACCTTTATTTCTGTTGTCTAAATTCCACTTCAAATTTTAAAGGACACTTTTTTCTTTGACAGGCAGAGTTAGACAGTGGGAGAGAGAGACAGAGAGAAAGGTCTTCCTTCCATTGGTTCACCCCCCAAATGGCTGCCACGGCCAGCACTGTGCTGATCTGAAGCCAGGAGCCAGGCACTTCCTCCTGGTCTCCCATTCGGGTGCAGGGCCCAAGCACTTGGGCCATCCTCCACTGCCTTTCTGAGCCACAGCAGAGAGCTGGACTAGAAGAGGGGCAACCGGGACAGAATCCAGTGCCCCAACCAAGACTAGAACCCGGGGTGCCGGTGTCGCAGGCAGAGGATTAGCCTAGTGAGCCGTGGCACCGACCAATCTTGTGCTTTTCAAGAGAGACTTGATCTATTATTTTAAAACTTAGTGAAATGACGGGTTCCATAATAATATATATACTTGGTAAATGTGTTGGCTTTTTCTTAAGTAGATTCGGTCACAGTTTTGACATTTGCTAACTAAATTTATGTAAATTTCAAAATTAATTGTACTTTATGCACACAGCTAAATTAAGTGTGCATAATTATTATTTAAAGCATATATATGAATGATGTTATCTTTAAATGTTTTGTAACAGATATAGCATTTATCATAATGATAGTCATAACAAAATAAAGACATTTTATTTACTACTTATAATAATGTATGTCTGAATGTATAAAAGTATTGGCCGGCGCCGTGGCTCAATAGGCTAATCCTCCGCCTTGCAGCGCCGGCACACCGGGTTCTAGTCTCAGTTGGGGTGCCGGATTCTATCCTGGTTGCCCCTCTTCCAGGCCAGCTCTCTGCTGTGGCCCAGGAGCACAATGGAGGATGGCCCAAATCCTTGGGCCCTGCACCCGGATGGGAGACCAGGAAAAGCACCTGGCTCCTGGCTTCAGATCAGTGCGATGCGCCGGGCACAGTGCGCCAGCCACGGCGGCCATTGGAGGGTGAACCAACGGCAAAAGGAAGACCTTTCTCTCTGTCTCTCTCTCTCTCACTGTCCACTCTGCCTGTCAAAAATCAAATAAAAAAAAAGTATTTTAGATTTTGATAACAGAGTATATTTTGTTTGGGGACTTACAAAATGATGTTTATTAAATTTGAATTTTAAAGCATTTCTTATAAAATATGACAAATTGCAAATTTATATATTTATAAAATATCCATTAATTTGTTTCATTTCTAGATCATGTGGTTATTTCCTTTAAGTAGCACTCAGTACCTTGTTTTTATTCTAAAATTATTCCTCTTGAGCAGTGCTTGAAAGAAAAAACACATATGGAGAATTTATACATTTTAAACAGTATTTAAAATTATACATTTTCAAGCTGAATTAGAATATAATTTGAATATATGTGTGTATTATATGAACATTATGCAGCATATACCCATCCATATATTGGCTTACATAATTTTTTAAATATTTATTTATTTATGTGAGAGAAAGAGTAATAGACAGTGAGAGGGAGAGACAGAGAGGTCTTCCGTCTGCTGGTTCACTGCTTAAATGGCTGCAATGACTGGAGTTGTGCCAATCCGAAGCCAGGAGCCAGGAGCTTCTTTCAGGTCTCCCAGTTGGGTGCAGGGGTCCAAGGACTTAGGACATCCTCCACTGCTTTCCCAGGGTGGATCAGATGTGGAGCAGCTGGGACATGAACTGGTGCCCAAATGGTATGCCAGCACTGCAGGTGGCGGCTTTACTCGCTACGCCACAGTGCCAGCCACTTACATTATTAAGCAATAATACAGTACACTGTAAATTCACCTAAATATATAAGAATTATATTTAAAAACAGCTTACAGTGTCTTTTTTTAAAGATTTATTGTATTTATTTGAAAGACAGAGTTACAGAGAGGTAGAGACAGAAAGAGAGGTCTTCCATCCGCTGGTTCTGTTTGTTTTCAGACGGTCTTTATTTCACCTTCATTCCTAAATGAGAGCTTTACTGGCACAATATTCTGGTCAGTGCTCAAGGATGTGCTGAGAATCCTTCCTTCTTCTCTTCTCCCTCCCTACTTCCTTCTTTCCTTCTTTCTATTTTTTTTTTTTTTAAGATTTATTTATTTTGTTTGCAAGTCAGAGTTACACAGAGAGAGAAGGAAAGGCAGCGAGAGAGAGGTCTTCCATCTGCTGACTCATTTCCTCAATTGGCTGCAATGGTCACAGCTGTACTGATCTGAAGCCAGGAACCTGGAGCTTCTTCCAGGTCTCCCACATGGGTGCAGGGGCCCAAGGGCTTGGGCCATCTTCTCCTACTGCTTTCCCAGTCCATAGCAGAGAGCTGGATCAGAAGTGGAGCAGCCGGGCTGGCGCCCATATAGGATGCCGACACTATAGGTGGCGGCTTTACCTGCTCCACCACAGCGCAAGCCCCCTTCTTATTTTTAAAATATTTATTTATTTGAAAGCTGAGTTACAGAGAGGAGAGACAGGAAGTGTGTGTGGGGGGGGGGGGGGACAGAAAGAAAGAGATAGGGAGAGAGAGTGAGATCTTCCATTGCTTTTTCACTTCCCAGATGGCTACCTTTGATGACCAGAGCTGGGCCAGGATGAATCAAGGAGCCAGGAGCTTCATCCAGGTCTACTAGATGGGTACAGGAGCCCAAGCAGTTGGGTCATTTTCTCCTGCTTTTCCAGGAGTATTAGAAGAGAGCTCAATTGGAGGTGGAGCAGTTGAAACTCAAACCTGTCCCCATATGTGATACTGGTACAGGGCCAGCCCTCTTCTTATTTATGAGATAATGCATTTTTAATTTACATTACAATCAAAGGCTTAATGCCCCCCTGTAAGAATTCAACCAGAAAAAGTAAAAAAGCCTTTAGTTCACTGGGAATATAAACAAGGAGTATAAACTGTAATCAAGTGAAAAAATGTCCATTTCTCTCATCAACAGTAAATTTTGATGTAAATACAAATCATTACAACTATAGTATTATTCTTAACCACTGGTTTGAAAAAGATATAAAATAAAGAATACCAAATTATATTTACAATACTGCTACACACAGGCAATTTTTTCTTTTTTTTTTTTTTTCATTTTTCGTTTTTTGTGTTTTGGGATTTTGTTTTGTTTTTGTTTTGTTTTTAATTTTAGCTTCCAAATGTAAGGGAGAACATACGATATTTGTGTTTCTGTGTCTGGCTTATTTCACTCAACATGATGTCCTGCAGTTGCATCCATTTGGATGTGAATGATAGAATTTCGTCCGGATTTTAAGTGTCAGTATATTGAATGCTTGACCTAGCAAATGTCTTGCATGGCTGGCATTTTAGCTTCCTGGCACGAAATGAGCGATTCTATGAATCTTGAGAAATCTTGAATTATTTTGTGGAGATGTTGACTTAAAGAGCAAATCAAATATAACAACTGTGAAAAAGACTATTGATTAGTTGTTGTCTTCTTACATAGCCCAGGAGGTTAAATCATGTGGAATATTAGCAGCATGTAGATAATTTGAAGAGAATTATATCAAGGAATTAACCAAATAGTTTATATAAAATACACAATGCTTAAAGATAGACAATATACCTTCCAGTAGTTATAAATGATATGTACAAATGGATAAACAATGACACATACCCCATATTGTAAGGCATATACATTTAGAAAAAAATATATATATATATGGGATTTGGGCACAGTGAGTTAAACCAGTGCTTGCAATGTCAGCATCCTGTGTCAGAGGGCCAGTGTGGACATTTGGAGAGTGAACTAACAGAAGTGCTTACATGCTCACACTTGCTCCCCATCCTCCCTTTCTGTCTCTCCCTTTTTCCTTTAAGATAAATAAGTAAATAATAAATCTTTGCAAAAACCAGAAATTCACGTTATTTAGAATCCACACCAACAATCTCCTCTTTGAACTCAAAAAATAAGAAAACAGTTCGTCTTTTTATTGGAACAAGTATGCCAAATTTCCTACTTATTTCTACTCACTCAAATTTCTGATATTTTAAATAATACTAAAGACTCTCACAATGAAAAGGAGCAATTCTGTGTATTTTACAAGTGGATTTTATATTTTAGTAGAATAGAATGCAGCATTTATATTTTTTGATGCTAATACCATTGGCAATGCTTATTAAAAGTGTGGCATGTACCAATGCCATCTCACTAGTCCCAGTGATCAATTTCTGTTCACAATTGATCATAATGATAGGACTAAGAACCAAAGGGATCACATAAACAAGAATAGTGTCTGCAAATACTAGCTGATAGAATCAAAAAGGGAGAGAATGATCCAACATGGGAAGTGAGATACTCAGCAGACCCATAGAATGGCAGATGTCCTAAACAGCACTCTGGCCTCAGAATCAGCCCTTAAGGCATGCAGATCTGGCTGAAAAGCCCATGAGAGTATTTCAGGCATGGAAAGCCAAGACACTCTGGGGAAAAAAAAGAAAAAACCTAAATGAAAGATCTCTGCGAGTGAGATCCCAGTGGAAAGAACGGGTCATCAAAGAAGGAGGTACCTTTCTCTGAAGGGAGGAAAGAACTTCCACTTTGATCATGGCCTTGTCTAAAATTATCAGAGTCAGTGAACTCAGGGGGCTTCCATAGCCTTGGCAGCTCATGACAAGAGCCTAGGGTGATTACTGATGCCATAAACAAGAATGTCAATTTGTTAAGTCAACAACAGGAGTCACTGTGCACTTACTCCTCATGTAGGATCTCTGTCCTTAGTGTGCTGTACTACATTGAGATTTAATGCTACAACTAGTACTCAAACAGTATTTTTCACTTTATGTTTCTGTGTGGGAGCAAACTGTTGAAATCTTGACTTAATGTATGCTCAACTGATCTTCTGTATATAAAGAGAAATGAAAATGAATCTTGATGTGAATGGAAGGGGAGAGGGAGTGGGAAAGGGGAGGGTTGCAGGTGGGAGGGACGTTATTGGGGGGAAGCCATTGTAATCCATAAGCTGTACTTTGGAAATTTATATTCATTAAATAAATGTTTAAAGAAAAGTGTCTGTGAAATGTTTTTGCAAGCCTTGATTTTTCTTTAGAGCTTTAACTTTTAATTTCGTACTACAGGTAGTACTGTATGTGAAATCATGTTGCTAATTTAAGTTATTTATTAAGCATCAATACTCTCTCTTACTCTGCCATCACCATAATTGTCATTTTCCAATTTAATTGATTGAGTTTTTATCTTTCCAATACTGAGATCAAAATCCTTAAGAGTTCTCCTCATTCCTCACTCTGGCTCATCTTCTGATACTAAATTTTGTTCAAATCTTTTTCTAGCCTACATCAGAACTATATCTCAAATTGAATGTACCTTGTGACTGCCTTTCAGGTTTTCATAATCTCATGAGTCATAAAACAATAGTTTCCTTGATGACCTTCATACTACCAAGTCCTCCCTTAAATGTCTACTCTATAACAATTATTGTATTACTTCCATGCTTAAAAATAAAATATTTACAACTAATTAATTTTTTGATCAGTGCTTTTTGTTCTATTTTTCACAATGACATCTAACTTATTTCTGTTATAATCTTTAGTACTTTAATCAACATTTAAGATTTGAAATGTTCCTAGAATTAGTTCAATGTATTTTGTGTAAAAGGATTTTTGATTTCTCACAAGAGAACAAAATAGAGTGTATTAATCTTATTAATTCATTTTCAGCTGCTTACTATGGAAACTTCACACTTAAATAGGCATTCAGAATGTGTTTTGCTTCTTTGTAATTCATAAAGACTTTGCTCCTAGCTGTTGGCTTGAAAGATTCTGCCAAATAATGCCAATTCTGAAATTATTTCATGCCACAAACTTAAAACCAGATTGAAGTTTTCACAAAAAATAAACGTTTTTCTAGCCATCAACAGCAACCACTTTTTCTAATTTGTACAAAATCAGATTCAAATATATAAGACTGTGGCTTTCAGTGTTAGTTACTAGTAGTTACTTTGTTCACAGGGAATTTGTTTTCTGCAAATATCCATCCATCTCTATAAGACTCAGACGAGACATCCTCAGTCTTATTGCCATATGGCCAGGTACCTTCCTGTAGATTTGATCCTTGTAATGACACCACATGAAGTCTTGGGCCACCTGTTATTTGAAAAGACAAAACAAACCTTTTGCACATATACTAAGCATTCAAGCATTGTCAGTTATTTACAGGCAACTCCTTTAAATTACTCAAGTCGAAATTATTTATTCAAAAGAGAAAAAGATAAATACCTGCAATATTTATATACATTCCTTATAGTACCTATGGATATGACATGGTAGTGATTTCAAGAAATTCCAGATTTTATCCTCTTCAAATTTCTTTAATATTTTCATTGATTGCAATGGAATGACTGAATCGTTGTATTTACTAGAGTTATTTTAAGTAAAATCAATGTATTGAGATAGTTCATTGGGACTTGTTAATATCTATTTTTGACTTTTCCATTTTAAAATGTTTTAATGAAATATATTTATTTTTAATATTATTTAATTTTGAACATCTTAATTTGCATATAATATTCCTAAAATTAAAAAAAATATTCATATTTAACCATGCATATTTATGATGTACAATGAGAAGAAGTTAGAACATATACTCAATGTGTGGCTATCAAATCAGGTAAAATAATATTCCTATCTCTTTAAACATCTAAAAAGACTTTATTGTTCTTTTCTTTCTTTAAAGGATTTCATAATAAAGTGATTCTCAGTGTCACAGCAACTTCATGAAAATTACTAAAACACAATTCTCATAAATTCTAATGTTAATGTGATACTAATGCAAATAATAGATCCATTATATTTTTAGAATTATACTTATGAATTATATTGGATTGAACATTTTCTGTGGAATACATGGCAACACTTAGCCCATATTCATAGCATAAACCAATCAAGTTAGAAAATCAGTCTTTCATTATTATTTATCAATCTATTAAGTGGTTAGAAAATGAATTTGAAATGTGCCCCTAAATGAAAGAAAAGTGGGAAAATGGGAGGAAGTGGTGTGGGAGTCAGGTCCTGGGGTTGCTAGCCACGTGACTTAGAAAAATCATTTTATCCTTGGTGCTTCCATTTATACCATCTATAAAGTGAGAATAAGAAAACCTCTTCCACATATCTCAAAACTTTATTGAACATATGAGATCACATAATATATTTGACAGTGTTAAAATGCAATGTGGGCCGGCGCCGCGGCTCAATAGGCTGATCCTCCACCTAGCGGCACCGGCACACCGGGTTCTAGTCCCGGTCGGGGCGCCAGATTCTGTCCCGGTTGCCCCTCTTCCAGGCCAACTCTCTGCTGTGGCCCGGGAAGGCAGTGGCGGATGGCCCAAGTGCTTGGGCCCTGCATCCCATGGGAGACCAGGATAAGCACCTGGCTCCTGCCATCGGATCAGCACAGTGCGCTGGCCACAGCACGCTGGCCGCGGCGGCCATTGGAGGGTGAACCAACGGCAAAGGAAGACCTTTCTCTCTGTCTCTCTCTCTCACTGTCCACTCTGCCTGTCAAAAAATAAATAAAAAATAAAAAACAAAAAATAAAATATAAAAAAAAAATGCAATGTGGCTTTGCAAACAAATGAAAAGTATTTCTAAAAATTAAAAATATATTTATTATTGCAATATATATTATGCTTAAGTTTATAACAATTATTTTCAAAATCTCTGATAGTAACTACATGTCACTGTATACGATACTTTTAATTCATCATGTCATTACTCTTTTAATAAACTGAGGTTGCCAGTTTTATTAAACTCTCTGATCCTCAATTTTCCAAATGAAAGAATTTTGGTAAGCATTTGCAATAGATTATCAATATTTATTAGATGCATGATAATATGAGATTTTAGTAATCCTTACCCATCAAGGAACTAAAAGCTTAATAGCAGAGATAAGCCATCCAAAGATTGTAATACAAGATAGCAGATGTGATAAATCCCTAAATGTTTCAGCAAGCAAATTTTAGAGCAGGGTGAATCATGTGTGGCTTAGTATATAAGTCAGATTACAGGTGCTACTGTTGTTTTGAAACACTCACTTTCAGAAATGGACTACAGGAAGTAATGAAAGTTAAGAGAGTTACACACTGCATGTCTCTGTAAGGGACAAGGTGTCCTGTAAGTATTAATACTGGAACAGTGAACTAAACCAGGACTGCAGAGGAAATTTCAAATAGTCATCAAAATAATTAGTACATTTTTAAAAAAGGAAATCTTAAAATTCAGACTTTTACTCATTGATAAAGTATATAACACTTCCACCATTTTGTTTTTGTATTGAAAATGTATGACTTATTTTAGTTGTAAAGTGTTTCTTATGCTACAAATATATCTTATAAAGAAATGTTGAATTATAGTGTAGCAATCATTTTATGCATACTAAATGTTAGATAATTATAAAATGTATCTTTTTAAATTGATTTATTGAACTAATAAATGGCTTACTAGTCAATTATACCTAAAACTGTCTTACCCCTTATTAATTTTAGTGTATTTCAGTGGCTACTACTGCTTCTTAGAATTCCATTTCAGCTATGGATGCAAGTCATTGATTGAACTATCTCCTCTCCCTTCACTGATGTCCTCCAGCCTTAAGATTTCTGGAGATTTCAGATTGTAAATGAAAGCATTCCTTCCACCCTTCCTTTCTTCCTTTGTCTAACTATCCTATCATTTTTTAAGATATTGCTTATCATGAAACATGTGAGATGATTAAAGTATTAAAATATTAAAGTTACTTTAAACAGTAATCAAATTATAATGTGTCAGTTTCATTATTATCCTTTTTTGTATACTATATTAACTACCACATATCAGAGAAAACATATGATATTTGTCTTTTTGGCACTTGCTTATAGCCCTTGCTGTATTTCCTTCAGAACAGTGCACTTTCTACTTTTGCTTGTTGAACATTATGGTTAGTTTTGCATTAAGCCTGTGATTATAAAGTAAATTGAAATTATGTAATTTCAATTTAAAAAAAGGTAAAAAAAATTTTTAGAAAAATGTTTGAAGGTGGGAAAGAGAGGAGGGAAATATTATTATCTCCTTAGAATTATATCTATGAATATATGAAGTCTGATCTCTTCATATTAATAAAAATAAAAAAATTAACCTAAAATAAATTTAATTAAAAATTTAAAATGTATATTGTGAAACAGCACAAGAATGATTACTAACTTCTTTTATAGCTCCCAAAAGTAAAAAAGATAGCATTTGAGGAAAGAAATTCAGAAGTAAGTCTGTGGTGGTAATTGGCTCAGATTACGTGCAAGAAAACTTTAGGGGCTCAATGGGCTACAGCCCTGGCCTGAAGCACCAGCATCCCGCAGGGCACCGGTTCTAGTTCTGGTTGCTCCTCTTCTGATCCAGCTCTCTGCTGTGGCCTAGGAGGATGACCCAAGTCCTTGGGCCCCTGCACACATATGTGAGACCTGGAAGAAGCTCCTAGCTCCTGGCTTTGGAACAGCGCAGCTCTGTCCATTACTGCCAACTGGGGAGTGAACCAACAAATGGAAGACCTCTTTCTCTGTTAACTCTGTCTTTCAAATAAATAAAATAAATCTTAAAAAAAGAAAACTCCGGAGATAAAAAGATAATATGAACATAAGCCAACGCCTACAGTGCTAGCATCCCATATGGGCGCTGGCTCGAGTCCCAACTGCTCCTCTCAACAATCTCTCTCTCTGTTGTGGCCTGGGAAAGCAGTAGAAGATGGACCAAGTCCTTGGGCCTTTGTAATCATGTTGGAGACTCAGGAGAATCTCTTGGCTCCTAGCTTTGGATCAGCCCAGATCTGGCTGTTGCAGCCATTTGGGGAGTGAACCAGCATTCTCTGTCTCTTTCTGCCTCTGCCTCTGCCTCTGCCTCTCTGTAACTCTGCCTTTCAAATAAGTAAATAAATCTTTTAAAAAACATGACAGAAAGGATTGTGTTGCACAATACCTTGTTGTGATAAGTAATGGTGTTTGTGACTTAAGCAAAATGGATAGTCTATTATTTTAAACATTTTTAATAAAAATTATATGAGGATGTTCAAAAAGTTCATGGCAATGCATGTCATGAAAATACTAGTTTCAGGACTGGCGCTGTGGCATAGCAGGTAAAGCTGCTGCCTGCAGTGCCACCATCTCATATGGGCGCCGGTTTGAGTCCCAGCTGTTCCCCTTCTGATCCAGCTCTCTGCTATGGCCTGGGAAACCAGAAGAAGATGGCCCAAGTCCTTGGGACCCTGCACACTGGTGGGAGACTCGGAAGAAGCTCCTGGCTCCTGGCTCCTGGCTTTGGATGGGCTCAGCTCCGGCCTTTGCAGCCATCTGGGGAGTGAACCAGCTGATGGAAGACCTCTCTCTCATTGACCCTCCCTCTCTCTTTGTGTATTTCTGACTTTCAAATAAATATATAAATCTTTTCTTAAAAAAAAAAAGAAGGAAAATGCTAGGTTCAGATTAAAAATTTTTTTTCACCAAAGTAAACATATCTTTTTTTCTGTTTTCTGCAGTTTGAAGTATTCTCATACATTCATGTAAACGACTTAGTAAAACATTTGAGAAAATAATCAAAAATGAAATCTAAAAGATTGGATTTAGAAATAAAATCAAACAGCTATATTAACTTTAGAATTCGCATTAATATTGTTACTGTAGCGGACAAAGCTGCAAGTAAAGAAATTATACTATTGCTCATATATAGAAGTTTGTCTTTCTTAAAAAAACTCTATTTTAAGAAATTCTTTAAAATATTTTAAAAATTAATCAGTAAAGATTTTTCTGAAAATAATTGTTCTAATAGTTCTATGCTTTATTTCATGATTCAAAATTTAACATGTAGTATAGCTACTAAAGATTTATGGCTCTACTTCACCCACATGTTCTCCACGAAATCAACTATAATTTATGATTGACTTTGACTTAATGAGTTTAGGAGGAAATCCTTGTATTTACCTTCTTTTATAGAGAGAATATTTTATTGAAATGTTGCCTTGCCTTGCCTTGGAGAATTCTCCTGATCATATGAGAAGAACTAGCTTAGTTTGTTGGAATGTGGTTGACTAAAATGGTGTTTGAAGATGGATAAATAGTGAATGGTTAAAGGGTAGACTGAACTAGAGTTTGTGTTGAATAGACAATATCTAAGTACCTTAATTTTGCGGTTTATCTTCAATTTTTCATATTATTCAATTATTAATAGAAAAATGTTTTCAAACTTGTTGCAAATGTCTATCAAATAACCATCCAAAAATTGAAACCAAAAGTGTATGCTTAACATAAAGGAGTACCATGTTTGTGATTATAAAAGTCACATCTGTTGAAGACATTGAATTCAATGCCATTTCAGTCTTATAACCATGATCTTATCTATAAAAAAAACTTCCTTTAAAGGAATGATAAAAAAATTTTGATCTGTTGGTGCTTTAGTTAAACAGTTATTGTATGATCTATTCCAGGGTCTACCTATGTTAGAAATTTGCCAAATGGTTCTTCAATCTTATTTCTGCAAATGCAGTCCTGCAGTAGAATAGATTAATGCATCCCAGAAAATTAGGCAACCAATATTTTAGATAACTATCTATTAACCCTGTTATCAATCTAAAAATAATCCTATTATTTAAATAGAATGATTGCATTGAAATACAAAGCATAAAATTGAAAGTGTTGTTTCCTTAAAATTGTGTTGCAGCTGTGACTGTAAGTCTGGATGGACTGGAAAAAACTGCAGTGAAGAAATAAATGAATGTGACTCTGACCCATGCATGAATGGAGCTCTGTGTCATGAATCTATTGTCCCTGGGCAATTTATATGTCTGTGCCCACCCTTTTATATGGGACAATTTTGCCATCAACGCTACAACACATGTGATCTAATCAATGATACTTGCAGAAATAACTCAACGTGCTTGACTTTGGTAGATGGAAATCATTGTATTTGCAGAGAAGGTAAGAGAGCTTGCATGTGTTTTAAAGTTTTAAATTAATTTGTCAATTTACTTACTTTTGTTTTGTCCCTATGGGATGATGATCCCTAAGAATGAGTTGAAAAACCCTTCAAACACTAAAGGATGATAGAGTATCTGACTCCAAATTGAGTTATAAAAATATGTTGATAAAATACCCCTAAGGAGATAATTGCATAGACTTGGGTAGAAGTAAGGAATGGTAAAACTTTGCAGGTCTTTGACCCAGTTTTTTTGGGGGGGGTTTGTTTGTTTGTTTTGTTTTTTGTTTTTCTTTCCTGTTGGAAATCAACTTCCCTTCTTTGTTAAAATTTCTCTTTCCTAAAAATTGTGTTCTGTTGTGATCCTGACAATAGCAGTTAAATATGCATAGAGAAATAGCCTAGGTGATCAGATGCTTCATTATAACTTTGCATCTGGAGCTATACAGAAATATTACTTCTATGCTAAGATTGGTCTATTACCATCTTGTGACTCTAGTGGTTACTTTATTCCATAAGACCAAACTCATATAAGAGAGAATGTACTGACTGAAGGATATAATTGAAACCCCTGAATCTAGCCAATCCTGAGGCCAGTACACCTCTGGCTTTCTGAGCCCTGTTAGCCAATATTTCACTTGTTACAATGAACTTTGTTGGCAAGGGTCTCTTTGGATGTGATTAGTGCCCTAGTTATGTGGGGACATACTTAGTACTTAATGTACCAATGACTACCCAAGAACTGTACCATCTTCAATGGAAATGATTCTTGCATAAAACTAGTAGGCACTTTGAGTATAACTGTAAGTTCTGTTTAGAGGTCAATAAGTGCATTTTACTTTCTAGTAGTCACTAGTGGTAGTTCAAGACCCAGCTGCTCCACTTTTGATACAATTCCCCATTAAGCAGAGGATGGCTTAAGTGCTTGGGTTCTTGCACTCAAGTGGAAGACCCAAAAGAAGCTCTTGGCTACGGGCTTAAGCCTGGTCCAGCCCTGAACATCATAGGCATTTGGGTAATGAACCAATGGATAAAAGATTCTCTCTCTCTCTCTCTCTCTCTCTCCTCTCCCCCTCTCTCCCCCTCTCTCCCCCTCTCTCTCCCTCTCTCTCTCTCTCTTTCTCTGTCTCTCTGTAACTCTGAGTTTCAAATAAATAAATCTTAAAATAGAAAAAATATGGAGTTTTTATAAAGTACATAATTAAATATTTTCTCAGCAAAATTAAGAAAAAAACTTTCTGAAAAAATATTTAATAACAGTCAAGAAGCTAATTTATTCAGTAGATTGTTTTACTTATCCTATTTATAGTCTCAAAATTTAAATATCAGGTAAGTGTCAGGGACAAGGGTATATTTATTCATTTTAAATATAACATCCTCTATCTTTTTTTAAGATTTAATTTGTTTGAAGGCAGAATGACAGAGAGAGAGAGATGGACAGAATCAAAGAGACAGAGAGGGAGACAGTTAGATCTTCCATCTGCTGGCTCACTTCCCAAATGGCCACAACAGCTCATAGTAGGCTGAGTTGAAGACAGAATCCAGGAACCCCATCTGGGCCTTCAGAGTGGGTAGCAGGAGCCCATGGACATGGGCCATCTTCCATTGGTTTCCTATGCACATTAGCTAGGAAATGGATAGGAAGCAGAGCAGCAAGCCAGCTTCACAGACAGTGGCTGAATCCACTGTGCAACAGTTCTTGCCCTTGCCTCCTGCATTATCACAGGAAATACTTTTCTGTCAGGAATGCATGTTTAGTTTTCAAAAACATAATATTTTTGATAATTTGCTATTCATAACTGCTTTTCATATGTTTATATATAAGCTGATACATCTTTCCTTTTGTGAGGTGAGGGGACAGTAGGTTCGTAAAGTATTGTAAAGCCTACATCAAACTAATAATAGCATTCCCCAACCATTTGAACATCCATAAAGGTATCGAGGACAAATATAGATTTCACTGTCTAAATAAGTATAATATTTATTTAATCTGTGTTGGAATTTCTTTATTCTGTGTTAAGCCTCCAGAGAAATATGAAAAAGCAAATTAGTGGTTTGGGTTAAGTGTCTGTTGGACACTATGAATCCTTTGCTTTGTCACTATGATACAAAGAAATTTAAAGTGCACATCATTTTTTTAATTGTTTTGCATCTATATATACAAGAGTACTTCAAAAAGATTTGGGGAAATCAAAAGAAGTTTATTTCATTTTACAAAATCTTTGAAATTATGCACAGTCTTTTTATAGAATGCATTTTCCAGGAACACTTTGAAGAGTCTAGAAATTGAGGAAATGATTTTTGTAAATTAGATCTAATATAAAAGTGTTTAATGTTCAACTTCTGCAATATATAAAAGCTAATGCTTTAATATTATATAAAGAAAATCTACCACAGAAAATTAAAATTAGGTTGAAAAGGGAACATTTTAAATTTTATTTGTTTATTTAATTTAAAGACAGAGAGGCTAAAAGAAAAGAGATGCACAAAGAGAAATCTCCATCTGCTGCTTCAGTTCCAAAGAGCCTCAATAGCTGGGGCTGGGAGAGGGCAAAATCAGAAGGCCAGAACTTCATCTGAGTCTGCTATGTGGGAGGCATAGACCAGGTACCCATGCCTTCACCTGCTACCCAAAATGCACATTAACAATAAGCTGAAACTCAAAGATGAATCAGGACATTATTCCAGGGGCTCCAATATGGGATGTAGGCATCTCAAGTGGTCTGTTAAACACCAAATGCCTGCTCCCTCTATGAAACATTTTAACAGCTATACACTGTTAATTGTATAGTGGGAGAGCAGATGCATAGAATAAGTCTTAATTCGAGTAACTTAGTCTAGTCCGAGTTGCTCCCCACAACATATGTTGGTGTTGCAACATTACAACAGTGGTGCTATAAAAATCTAAAAATTCTACTATTTGATAATTGACTCAACATACATTGATTTGCTACCACATGTCATTTCTTAAGATAGGGCTCTGGATAAATTGAACATGGCAAAGGCATGTTTAAGGACGAGACACAGGCTAAGTCACCATAAAAGTGCAGTGCAGTAAGAGCTTTCACATTCATGACAGAGATGCATACAAGGAGGATTTGTGGATTGAGTCTCAGCGCCGTTTAGGATGACAACTCTGAGCTGTGTTCCAGTTGCTTCCTACGAGGCGGGCCAGCAGGCTGAGCCAAAGTTGCTCACAGCAGTAACCTGCACCCTAACCCATTTTCTTCATGGTTTTATTTCCTACTCCCTTGCAATAATTCCTGGGATTGTCTCTCAAATAAACTGCTTGTGTACAAATTGTTATCTCAGATTCTTCTTTTGGAAGAACCCAATCTACGACATACAGCAAATCACTTCACTCTGGCAACTATGATTGATCCAAGGCTGGACATGTGACTGGAATATTGGCAGTCAGAGTCCTTTCTTAGAATTAATGATGAGTGAAGAGGTTTCTCTTTCTGCCAGTTTTTCTGTTGGTGTGGGCAACCGCTGTATAACCTTCACATGGAGAAAATCTGCATGCAGTGGTAGAAATGTGTTTGGGGGAGAAAATAATCATGGCAGTTTTGGCATGCCAGCTAGACTACCAATAAATCACATTCCTTGTCTAAATGAGTTTTTTTATTTCTGTTGTATATATAAAAAAAAACCAGTAATAGATAGCATATAGTGAAGAGAAAGAGCTAATTAGGGAGAAGTTGAATTAACTGGGTTCAAGTTCAAGCTTATAGAAATGGAATATAAAATTCATATGAGGATTCAAAAGGTACAGATGATATTAGATAAATACATGTGAATGTTGTTTATAGTATGCTACTGTGGTACCATGTGTGTATGCAGTGAGAGATCTAAAATCATATTCTTATTTATATAAGGGAAACACAAGGAGGGAAAGAGGAGGGAACACCCTAAACTCTCATCCACTGTTTCATTCTTTTAATGCTCTCAATGGGGCTGGGCCAGGGCCAAATCCAGGAAATTATAAGGATTCAGCCTCCCATGTGGGTGGCAGGAAACCAATTACTAGAGCCATCATTACTGGCTCCCATGGTCTGAATTGTTGGGAAGCTGGAATAAGGAGGTAGAGTCCGGAACAGAAAATCAGCTCTCCAAACTGGGATTCAATCTTCTTAATCATTAGACTGAACACCCACAGCTTTGAAATGTATTTGTTGGCGCCTTCACTATGCCCTAGCGGGTAAAGCCACCGCCTGCAGTGCTGGCATCCCATATGGGCCCTAGTTCAAGACCTGGCTGCTCTACTTCTGTTCCAGCTCTCTGCTGTGACCTGGGAAAGCAGTAGAAGATGGCCCAAGTTCTTGGGCCCCTGCACCCACATGGGAAGACCCAGAGGAAACTCCTGGTTCCTGGATTCAAATTGGCACAGCTCTGGCTGTTGTGGCCAACTGGGGAGAGAACCAGCGGATGGAAGACCTCTCTCTCTCTCTCTGCCTCTCCTTCTTTCTCTGTGTAACTCTGATTTTCAAATAAAGAAATAAATCTTTAAAAGAAATTTATTTCTTTTCCAATATTCTCCTTATGAATGGTTTTATATGCTTCTTTCTCTTTCTATTTTTAATAATAAATCATTATGTACCTAACTCTGTATTTATGAAGTGCATGACGTTTTTAACCTTAAATATAAGGTTTCTGGAGAAAAAGTAACAAATCAGTTTATAGAAAAGAGCATCCCTCTAGCACATACTTTTAATTTAAAAGAAATAATTAATTTCTAAATATAGCTACTTTATCCTCAAGTCACCAAGGGGAACAGAACAAAAGTTTCTTTAAATGACACTTTATCTGGGTTAAACTCTGTCAAAGATACCTTGTAAGGTGTTAACAGTGAAAGTCAGATTTGCATCATTTAGATGTGCTATTGATTTACAATTAGAATCCTAGGCTTGATGGATTTGTAGAACCAGAGGAGACAAGTAGTTGCATTTAAATGTGTCTATTACTTCAATGGGTACTCCTGTCATTATGGTAATGCCACTTAACCTAAGGTGCATAATTACAAGCACCAAATAAAAGTGTCACTGGATAAAATAGCCTGTGTAAGTTAAATGTTGTTCCTTTTGACAATTTAAAACATGCCCCTGGGTAGTAGCACTTACCTTTTAGTTTTAAGTAGCAGTGGAAATTCATACTGGGAAATTCTTCAAAGAAAATATGTATACAGTTAAATTTAAAGCCGGCAAAATGTTGATTACATTTATAATTTTTAGTTTCTAAAAGTTTACTTAAAAGTACTATTGAAATCCTCATTAAACCCTATTGGAAATGTTCTACGTATTCTTAATGTTTACAGTATGTATTTTAAAATATATATTTTAACTACTGTGTTTGAATACATATCATGGTATATTCCAGTTTTTATCCTATTAATTTTCATTTCTATTTATTATAATGATTCCAATTCCAAGTAAGTGTAGTTACAGTGAAGTCTTGAATGATGAATTATTTCCTAGTAAAACATTTTTATGAAATCCTCACTATTGTTCAGATATTTTTCCATACCCATACTCTTTAGACAATAAAGTGAAAAAATGCTGAATTTTTGAGAAATGAGAAAATAATCATGATTTTAAAAGCAATACTAGTAAACATACTGATTTTTTTGGACTCAAGCGGCAAGTTTAGTAACCCATTTTGTATATTTTGGAGAACTGGAGAAATGCAAGGGAACCTCATTTACCAGCCATTCAGGCTCATTTGCTACAATGCTTAATACAGCAGTGTAAGGAAAGGAATAAGCAACCAAGCAGCCATTTGAGAGTGTCTCACTGTTTGCATAAAGAACCCTAGTGCAGTTAACAAAGTACAGTCAGCTGAATAGTTCTGGATAGGGACAAATTACCAAAGAACAGCGCAGTGTTAACTCACTATACTTTCTTTGTGGAGACTCTATTAGCTGGCATATATTCAAAATAAACACCCTTCACACAAATCAGTATGGACTTCTGAAAGGAAGGACTATAGAACAAATACTCTGGACAGGTGTATACACATTTCACTCCTTTAAAATCCCTGAAACATAAGGTTTCTCAGCAAAGCTCTGGCTTATTTTGAATTCATTCCACGTCTGCTTTATTTTTTCTCTCAATGTCTACTGCATTTCAGCAATCTCATTTCCTCAGTCCATTGACATATGTTGCTAGTTGGTAGCAAAACTCCATCTCAGAAATGTCAAACTTAATGAATAAGGCGAAATCACAGAAAGCAAGGTTTCGCTCTGAGCTGTCTGAGCTCCCGGTCCTCAGTGTCCTGACTCATCTGCCCAGCTGAAATCATGGAGGCTCATGGCGCTTCTTCCTGATTTCATTAGTGCCCCTTGAGTTCCAGTGCCTTAAAGAACATTTCTAAGGAACATTTGAGTGGTAGAATCCCCCCACTACCTCCCAAAACAAGCCATGCTGAATGTAAGAATGGTGGCATGCATCCAATTTTCTAAATTTTAACTTGTGAAAAATCTTCACTGCTGCAAAACCAAATATTTAAGAAATGGATATCTTTTGAAACTTGAAAGCCAAGTTGTTCATAAGTGTACCATGTCATTTGCAACTTATTTATAAAAAGCAGTAATAGTGATTGAAGAATGATGTGAAGTGTGTTGTGATAATAACAACCTGCTCACCTTGAAACAAGGAGACCCATATTAACTTGGAAATAGTTCATTTTATTCTTACTAATGCTGAAGACACAACATCTAGCACATGAATAGATTATAAGCATGTAACTACAGAGATTAACTTGATTAACTGAGAACTGAGCAAGAAGCAAATGGGGCAAATTAATAATATTACTTGTTCCAAAGACTACCTAGACTACTAACCATATCAGCACTAGAACTATCTTATCATTGGTATTTCATGGTACATCTACACTATTACTTGTTCCAAAGACTACCTAGACAGCTGAGCACATCAGCACTAGAGCTATCTTATCATTGGTATTTCATTGTGCATCTTTATTCCAGCTTTCGACTTTTAACTTACTGATATATTTTAATTTTTTTTTAAATGTCATGTAGCTGCTTCTGTTACTTTATTTAGTCTGTCTCTGACTCTTGATTGCATTATCTTTAAAAATCAAAGTAAAGGGGCCAGTGCTGTGGCTTAGTAGGTTAAGCCTCTGCCTGTGGCCCTGGCATCCCATATGGGGACCTGTTCAATTCCTGGCTGCACCCACATGGGAGACCTGGAATAAGCTCCTGGCTTTCAGATCAGCCCAGTGCTGCTATTGCGGCCACTGGGGAGTAAGCCAGCAGATAAATATTTAAAAAAAAAGAAATCAAAGTAAATACAATTATTGGCACATGTGGTTTGAAAAACAAAGCATATTTGTTTTCTGTTCATTTTGTATTTGCTCCTTTTTCCTTTATATTAAGTTTTGTTGTTGTTTTCTGTATTATATCTTGCTAAAGAGGAGGCCAGATTTTTAACATGTAACATAGCCTCCCTGTTAAACTCTGGAGGGAGATAGACATGGAATATATGGTAGATAAAACAAAGTAGGTCAATCCATGTTGTGGGAATCTAAATACAGTATTTACCACCCATCAGAAGGGGCTAAAGTCGAAATGGCATGAGACAGAGTCCAAGGAAGCATTGCATTATCATCCACATGTTGATGTTAAAAATGATTTGAAATGTTGAAGAGATATTTGAAACAGAAAAAGAAGAAGCAGCTCTGTTAGAAGAAAGGAGAATAGATACTATGGGAGGAAGACAGCCATTCAGGGGTAGTTAGATCACCCGCACCTTTAGATTTTTCTCAGATCCAGTGTCAGTTTAAGTGTTTGCCAACAATAGATACAATTTCCAAAATAATCTGAGTGGCCCTCTGTATTCACACTAAATAAGCTGATTGTATATTAAACATTTTTAATGTCATTGCAATTGTTCATTGTTAAATTACATAACTGAGAAAGCAAGACAAAAGCAAATCCTCATAATGTTTTTTTATTTGTTTTTTAAAGATTTATTTATTTATTTGAAAGTCAGAGTTACACAGATAGCAGAGTCAGAGAGTGAGAGAGAGAGAGAGAGAGAGAGAGAGATTTTCCATTTGATGGTTCATTCCCCAATTGGCTGCAACAGCCAGAGCTGCGCCGATCCAAAGCCAGGAGCCAGGAGTTTCTTCTAGGACTCCCATGCAGGTGCAGGAGCCAAAAGACTTGGGCCATCTTCTACTGCTTTCTCAGGCTATAGCAGAGAGCTGGATCAGGAGTAGAGCAGCTGAGCCTCAAATCGGTGCCCATATAAGATGCCAGCACTTCAGGCCTGGTCATTAACCTGCTGCACCACAGTGCCGGCCCCCGTGTTTTTGAACTAGTGTAAAAAAATAGAAGGGAAGGTTAGTTTGTAACTTTATATGAATATTTTGTTATACTTAGTTAATATGAAGCTAATTCAAAAAGTTCATGGAAATGTCTATTGGATTTTAAAATGTTTACTGCACCAGAATAAATGCATCTTGCAATATCATTTCCATGAACTTTTTGAAGTACCCTCATATATCCATAAGCATCATTGTTTAAACGGACATTGTAAATATTAAAATGCTAAATTTATTTTCAAAACTAATATCATTTGGAAGTTTTTGACATGTGTTGAAATAATTACAACTGCCTCTCTTATCAGTATGTATAATTGTATTACAAATTCTTTTTTTATACAATTGGCATGTGTTTAAATGGATGACTAATTATGTGGCTGTGGATAAAATAATGTGTTTTGTTTGAATCATTCAGATATGAAAAGTAATTAAATAATTTGCTCATTTGCTAAATGCCTTGAATAAATTTGATCATTGAAGCTCAATTTTACTTTAAGATTGGTCATCACATTAATTCATTTGCTTTCCAGATCATTTCAATTCTTCTTGTTCAAACATTTAAATACCTTAAAACAACAGCAGTGTTAACAACATTTCTACTTTCCTGGGGATTTAGTAGCATATTCTTGCCCTTGATTATTTCATTTCAACTCATTAAGCTTGAAACTAGCACAATTGTATTCATATATTATGTGAATCAGAGTTTTATGAGAAGCCTGAGATGAGGTATTTTCTTTTTATTTTTTATTTTGATTTTTCTTACTCCACACCAAGGATTTCTCATCCATTCCCATCTCATCCCTCTTTGCAGGATTTTTAGGTGACCACTGTGAAATTGACGTGAATGAGTGCCTCTCACTTCCCTGCCAAAATTATGGTGACTGTGAAGATGGGGTCAATGAGTTCAGGTAGAAAAGAACAAAAAAAAAATCTAGATGCATATTTATATATTTAGTTGTATTTTTGTTTAAAATGTCTATTGACACACTAAACATTTATGAATATAAAAATTTGGGCTCATGATAAAAGCCTAGGGTGATTACTGACGTCATAAATAAGAGTGTCAATTGTTAAATCAACAACAGGAGTCACTGTGCACTTGCTCCCCATGTAGGACCTCTGTCCTTAATGCATTGTACTATGTGAATTAACAGTAAAACTAGTCTTCAAACAGTACTTTATACTTTGTGTGTCTGTGGGTACAAACTGTTGAAATCTTTACTTAGTATAGAGTTGATCTTCTATATATAAAGATAGTTAAAAATGAATCAATGAAAAATGGGATAGGAGAGGGAGTAGGAGATGGGATGGTTTGCAGGTGGGAGGGTGGTTATGGGGCAAGAACTGCTATAATCTAAAAGTTGTGTTTTCAAAATTTTTATTTATTAAAAAAAAGTTTTCTATTAAAAAAATGGCTGCAGAGGCTGAAACTGCACCAGTGAGAAGCCGGGAGCCGGGAGCCTCCTCTGGGTCTCCCACGCAGGTGGAGGGGCCCAGGGACTTGAGCCATCTGCCACTGCTCTCCTAGATCATAGTGGAGAGATGGATGGGAAGTGGAGTAGCCAGGACCCGAACTGGAGCCCATATGGGATGCTGGCACTGCAGGAGGCAGGCTACGCCACAGCATCGGCCCCAGTATAACACTATTGGGAAATAGGATAACCACAGTTCTGGCATAATTTATATTTAAGCATATGTTATTATTGAACTGAGAGGCAGGATAAAGGACTCCATATTTTAAAAATCACTTTAAATCTATATCACTGTGCTTGAGATTCTTGGAAGGAAAATGACATCCAGAATAAAATTAATGAATGTACTCCTTTTCCCCAGACACGTCTGACCATTACTGATCACTTCTCTGAGCTGTAAACTTTCTAACTGTAAACTCTAAGAGTATCTTTAATTCTTGTGACCTAGAAAACTCTGAAGACTACTTTCCCTTGGGTTTTAGCTGTCCTGCCTAGCCTTTAGAGTAGGTAGATACCTGTAAATAGAAAAAAAAAAAACATATTATACATATAAAAGAGTGGATAAACTATTCTCCCCTGTTCTCCTGTTTTTTAGTAAATAACTTTTTATTTCACTCTTAACTATGTAGATATATTTTATGGAGAGTTTGTCTGGGGAAGGTTGGTATTTGGTTTTTTAAGTGATATGATCTCTGTCACAACTGTTCAACTCAGCCACTGTAATCCAAAATATAAGCAGCCATAGATGATGTGTAAGCCAGTGAGTCCAGCTGTGTTTCAATACATGCTTATTGTCAAAAATGGAAACAGGTCAAATTTAGTCTTCAGGCCATAGTTTTCCAATCTCCATTCTAAAACCACAAACTTTTACCAAAAAATAAATAAATAAAATAATTGGGATCACTCTAAAGTCTGCTAACACAAAACTGATTAAAGATTACAATGGAACAATTTTTATGAAAATGATTATTGTGTAAGTACTGTCCTTGATTGATGTCAAATAATATTAAGTCAAGTAATAGGGGCCAGCTCTGTAGGGTACAAGGCTAAGCTTCTATCTGTGGTGCCGGCATCCAATATGGGCTCCGGTTCATGTTCTGGGTGCTCTTCTTCCGTTCCAGCTCTCTGCTTGTGGCCTGGGGGGGCAGTGGAGGGTGGCTCAAGTACTTGAGTTGCAGCTCCCATGTGGGAGACCCATGGTGGCCATTTGGAGGGTGATTCAGCGGATGGAGGTCCTCTCTGTTTTTAATTCTACCTCTTCAATAAATTTTGTTAAAAAATTAATTGCCAATTAGTATGTGCAAATATAAGTGGGAGATGGGAGGGTTGCGAGTTGGAGGGAAGTTATGGGGGGGGGGGGGGAAGCCACTGTGATCCAAAAGCTGTATTTTGGAAATTTATATTTATTAAATAAAAGTTAAAAAAATAAAACTATGGAATGAAAAAAACAATTTGGAATTATAAAATTAATTAATGCTTATTTTACACACCCTAAAGGAGTATGAATTTTTTTTTCTATAAAAGATGTATTTGCAGACCTGGGTTTTCTGGACATCTGTGTGAAATTGAAATTAATGAATGTTCCTCTAAGCCTTGCAAAAATAATGGAACATGTGTGGATCTGGAAAACAGGTGAGTGACTAACTTTATTGAATCAATTATTTTATACATGTGATTTAACAAAGTGAGCACATGTGCTCATTATATAATTTAGGAAGCTGAACATCACCAATGAGTACCTTGCTTCTTGTCCCCAAATCCATGCTTGTCCCTTTCACCAAAATGTATCAAATATCCTGAATTTCATATTTACCACCATTGCTTTTAATTTACAGGATTAACAATTTGTACATATGCCTGACCAAAATACATTTTTGTTTACATGTTAACATTAATTAAAAATATAATTTATAGCCTTCTGAAAGTTATTTTATTGAACACAAATTTGTTGTAATACCTATGGATCCATTTCTTATATTGAGCTTTTATAGAATATTTCATCTTAACTATATGCTGACATTGATTTTTCATTCTACTGGTCATGGAAATATGGGTTATTTACCTTTTTTGTCTAAACAACAGTGATATTAAAATTTTAAAATATTTCTTTAAATGCACAAGTACCAAAGTTACTTTACATACATAGATTATTGGACCATTGGGAGACATTTACACATTTACTAAATTATGTTGACTTTTTCTTTTTTAAAAAATGAAATATTCACAGTATAAACAATAATGAATTTTATTCAAATTTTCCAGATGTTCCATTTGGGCCTATATGTTCTATGTAAATTATATCTCATTGTAGCTTTACTATGCATCCCACTTGAGGATATGAGCTTGAGCTTTTCTAGAAATGCCTAGTTGTGGCATCTACTCAGGAATATTCTCTTCTAATTGATTTGAAAGAACTGATATAATCAAGAAGGCCTATTTTAGTTTGATTATTAAATGCTTTCTACTAATTGAAATAAAATTCTACCTTCTGTGTGAGTACTAAAACTTAATTTTAATATACCTTAATTCATCGTTTTATTTATAGGTTGTCTTTTTGGTTTTATTTAAGAATTCTTTTTTCACTCAAGGGTGAAAGAATGTTTTATTATTATGTTTATTTATAAAGTATTTGAAATTATGTCCTTTTTATATCTTAATACATCAAGAAGTTTGTGTGTTTCACATTTTGTGTGAGAATGAATAGTAAGAATTTGGAATCTAATTCATTCCATATAATTAGCAATTGTGTCTGCTACATGTATTGACACAGTACATATTTTTTTACATTAATACATCTAATTCTTAATATTAGGATTTAGGTTCTATGCTTAATATTTTTATTTAATTTTTGCTTTTTAAAATTTTATTTAAGTTAAAAAGTTTCATGTATTTCATATATACAGATTTAGAACATAGTGATCGTTCTGCGCCACGGCTCAGTAGGCTAATCCTCCGCCTTGCAGTGCCGGCACACTGGGTTCTAGTCCCGGTCGGGGTGCCAGATTCTGTCCTGGTTGTCCCTCTTCCAGGCCAGCTCTCTGCTGTGGCCAGGGAGTGTAGTTTAGGATGGCCCAGGTACTTGGGCCTTGCACCCCATGGGAGACCAGGATAAGTACCTGGCTCCTGCCATCGGATCAGCATGGTGTGCCGGCCGCAGGGCGCCGGCCGCGGCGGCCATTGGAGGGTGAACCAACGGCAAAGGAAGACCTTTCTCTCTGTCTCTCTCTATCTCACTGTCCACTCTGCCTGTCAAAAAATAAAATAAAAAATAAAATAAAATAAAAAGAACATAGTGATCATCCCCAAACTATCCTCCTCCTGCTTACACTCCAAACCTTCTTCCTCCTACCTCTCCTATTACCATACAATTTTTACAAAGTTCTATTTTAATGATATATTAATGATAACAAGGTTAACCCTACAGTAACTAAAGAGTTCAAGAAATAGGATGAAAGAAAAAACACTGTTCCACAAAGGAAAAGATGAGGGCTATAACAATCAAATCTTAAAATGTCCACATCACTCCTACTCATTACAATTTAGGTACTCTATTAGTTATTCCAGATCAGCGAAAATTACGTTATCTGTCTTCTGGGAACTGGCTTATTTCACTAAGTATAATGGTTTCCAGTTGCATACATTGTTTTGCAAAACATAGAATTTCAGCCAGCGCTGCGGCTCAATAGGCTAATCTTCTGTCTGCGGCACTGGCACACCGGGTTCTAGTCCTGGCTGGGGCCCAGGATTCTGTCCCAGTTGCTCCTCCTCCAGTCCAGCACTCTCCTGTGGCCCAGGAGCACAGTGGAGGATGGCCTAAGTCCTTGGACCCTGCACCCGCATGGGAGACCAGGAGAAGCACCTGGCTCCTGGCTTCGGATCAGTGCCATGAGATGGCCACAGCACACCGGCCACGGTGGCCATTGGAGGGTGAACCAACGGAAAATGGAAGACCTTTCTCTCTGTCTCTCTCTCTCACTGTCTAACTCTGCCTGTCAAAAAAAAAAAAAAAAAGTAAAACCACAGCTGAGTAGTACTACATTCTCTCTGTATGCCATAATTTCTTTATCCAGTCATCAGTTGATGGTTATCTAGGTTGACTCTATATCTTAGCTATTGTGAATTGAGCTGCAGTGAACATGAGGATACAGATGTCTCTTTCATTTGCTGCTTTTTTTTTTTTGATTTAGGTAAATTCTCTGGAATAGGATAGCTGGGTCATATGGTAGATCTATATTCAGATTTCTGAGATATGTCCATACTGTCTTCCACAGTGGTTGTACCAGTTTGCATTCCTACCAACACTGTTTCAGGGTGCTGTTTTCCCAACATCATCACCAGCATTTGTCATTTGTTTATTTCTGTATGAGAGTCATTCTAACTAAGGTGACGTTTTGATTTGTGGTTTTGATTTGCATTTCCCAATGGCTCCTGATCCTTAGCATTTTTGAAAGTGTCTGTTGGCCATTTGAATTTCCTCTATTGAAAAATGCCTGTTCAAGTTATTTGCCCAGTTCTTATCTGGATAATTTGTTTTGTTGTTGTTGAATTTCTTGAGCTCCTGATAGACTCTGTATATTGCCCTTTATCAGTTGCACTGTTTGCAAATATTTTATCCCATTCTGTTGGTTGACTCTTCAATTTGCTAAGTGTATCCTTTGCAATGCAAAGTTTGCTTGATGTAATCCCATTTGTCAGTTTGTTTTTGATTGCCTGTGCTTCTGGGGTCTTTTCCAAGAAGTCTTTGCCTATGCTAATATCTTGCAGAGTTTCCCCAATGATCTCTAATAATTTGATGGTATTTGGTTGTAGATTTAAGTATTTGATTGATTTAAACAATGGTGAGAGAGGGCATCATTGTCTGGCTCCTGAACATAGTGGGAATGCTTCCAACTATTCCCCATTCAATAGGATTCTGGCGGTGGGTTTGTCATAAATTACCTTGATTGTGTTGAGTAATGTTCCTTGTATACCCAATTTGCTTAAGGTTTTCATCATGAAAGGATGATGTATTTTATCAAATGCTTTCTATGTATCTATTGAGATAATCATATAGTTTTTGTTCTTTTGTTTGTTAATATGATATATTATATGGATTGATTTGCAAATGTTGAACCATTCCTACATACCAGTGATAATTCCTACTTGGTCCAAGTGAATGATGTTTCTGATGTATTGTTCAATTCAATTAGCTAGTATTTTGGTGAAGATTTTTGCATTTATGTCCATCAAGAATTTTTCTTGGTTTCTCTTTGGATTTCTTCTATGATCCACTGTTCATTTGGGAGCATGTTGTTCAGTGTCCATGTGTTTACATATGATCTAGAGATATTTGAGTTATTGATTTCCTCCCAGCCAGGCTCAAAGCCAGTGGAGACCACGGATTTTTCCCTTTGCTAGAACATCTGGATCGCACACATACACAAGAGCCACAAGCAGAATGTTGCTCTCTCCCCACAGCTACCACCAGTACTGCTGAGAAGATGTTTTCCTTTCTCAACCAGTTGCTCTGTGTGTACACAGGGTATGCACAACTGCCACTTATGCCAAAATGGCACCCTCCCTTTCTCAGCGAGGCACCAGGCACCATTGTAAGGAGGATGGAATTAGAGAAATGTGCTCCTTTTACTTCCAATGGGTCCATGGGCACTGTCTAATCCCTACGGCTCCAGACTGGACTCATGTTATGTTCTCTCTCTGTCTATATCATCATGGATTGCTTCATTCTGACCTCACCTCTGTCTCCAGGTTGGCACTCTCTCTGGCACTTGGCTGCTGGAGTCTTGTGTTCTGTCCATTTTCATGCTGTGTGTCTGCACCTTCCATACAGGTCCATGCCTTTCCTTTTCCTTCCAGGGAATTTCTACCACATTATTCTCTGTAATTCTCCCCCTGAGAATGCTTTTCCTACAGTTGTTTTTGTTTATTTTTAACTATTTGTCCCTAGCTTAGAGCAGTATGCCATTCCCTATTCCACCATCTTGGAATTTCCTCAGTACATCTTTTTCTCATTGATTTTAGTTGAATATTAAGTTTGCAAATTTTTCTATGCCTATTTCTTTCCTCTGTTCCATTGTTGTAGTAAATTCAGACATCTACATACTGGTATCACAAATTGAAATTATGTAGCTATCAAATATCTCAATAGTAGTATGGCAAGACACTCATTTATTTAATATTTTTCTAGAAGTTTTAGGTATTTTTGGCGATTTATTCTGTCACAGTAACCTTTTATTCTACATACATATATAATCCATAAAATCAAGCAAACTAAGATCTTACAGAATTTTTATTGGAATAAAACAGATGTTTAGATCAGGTTGAGAAGAATTGTTGAGAAGAATTGTTATCTACTCAGTTCTTTTAATACATTTTCTAAAAAGCAGTTGGGTAAATTCAACTGGACATTCACTGAATAGGTTACTAAAGAACTGATTGCCTAGATCATGTTGGACTCAGATACCGAAGACTTTGTTTATTTGTCTAAGGGAGATTCAACATCTAGCATTGTTAAAAATAATGTTAAACCTTGGTTAAATTTCTAGTAATCTTCTGACATTTCTATCCATTTCTATGGCTTATCTATTTTTCACATAAATATTTGGAATTTCTATCCTAAGAATTTCAAGTCCCATTGGGTCACTAAATTACTTTTCAACTTAAAATTTTGACATAGCTGAAGGGACATTATGAGATCTATCGATTTTTCTTTTCTTTATAATAGCTGTTATTCAAAATTGGAAATTATTTCTATTACTAATTATATCACTACATTTTGTAATAGGTAGTGGTGGTTGGAGGATGGATCTGTTGTCCTATGTGAAATAACCTCAAAAATAATTTTGTACTCCTACTAGTGAAGCAGTGGTATTTGAGAGATGAGCCTAAATTTAGAAAAAAGTATTCAATAGCTCCGAAAAGATCTGAAGTTCCTTTTTCACCAGTGGGCAATCATACTGGTAAATATCCTCAGATCTCTATAGGTAAAAGTTCAGAAAGATACCGGGAATGTCTGTGACTATGTGAAGAAACCGTCTTCAAAGGGACATGCTCCAACATTCAGTTGAGACACTAAGTCTGTTACATGAATAGATTAAGCCAGAGAGTTATGAATACAGTAAAGATCAAAATGAATTACATTTATTTCCTGCATACATATACATTTCAATGGTATATTCAATTTCTAGAAACCCTTTGTCAATTAGCCACTGCCATGGAAAACCATCATCAATCGGCAATCACTGTGGATATCCGTGAATCAGTTTCATCATCTTTATTATGTTTCACTGATTTCTGTGCTTCTTTGCTCTTTTTGAGTCTGATAATCAAGCATAACATACAGATTTAATCCTTTTTTTTGAATCTCATTATTTTGTTTCTTATCAAGAAACACAATTCCTCTACAACATCAAGCATTGTCCTCTCCTACCTATAAATGACAGGCATTACAGAACTAGTTAAGAACAACAGTGCTCAATTTAGTATAAATAAAGACACAAAAATAATAATAAAAAGTAATTATTATGTAATATGTGTCTTGCTTTAATTCATGTTTTAATGTTTGCTCTTCTCATATGATTATTGAAATTGAGACTGTTAACAATGAATCTCCCACGCAAGTGCAGGGGCCCAAGGACTTGAACCATCTTCTACTGCTTTCCCAGACCATAGCAGAGAGTTGGATAGGAAGTGGAGCAGCCAGGACTAGAACTGGCACCCATATGGGTTGCCTGTACTGCAGGCCATGGTTCTACCTGCTACTCCACAGCGCCAGCCCCAACAAAGAATCTTAATGACATCTTTCAATGATGAGTTTGCAGACATATGACAGCACATGAATGGTAGCCTCTACTCATCTACAAAGCCACTGTAAGGCTAGACATTGAAACTGTCATTTGCAGACATTTACTAATATATGTTATTCAATACTACTGTTTGTGTAAGTCAGTTATGAGCTCCTTTATGTTACTGACAACAATATCCGTCTACTGAAACTTCATCACTAGCGAGGTCACCAGAACAACAGTAATAACAGTGACTAACCCATTCAAAGAAAAGATGTGGAAAAAGTTTTGTAAATACCTAACTAATATGATTTTCATAGTCAAAGTATTATCAAGAAGTGTATTTTCAAAAAAGCATAATGTGTGATGTTCATGAGATTAGTAGATTTTTTTGTTACAACGTTGAAAATGGCTGCTTAACAACAAAAAGCAAAATGACTATACATACTTATATAAATTATTTGCCTAGAAACCAGTCATCATGCAAATGTTCCACTGTTGCACTCAGGAGAGAATTTACTATAACACGTTGTTTCAGATTAAATCCACACCTGTACTCATCAATTATAATGTATGCATAAAAACACATTAAATTATTTTTCCAGAACCAATACATATGTTTCTTTACTTGTTGCTTGAAGGTCATATGATTAACATCTTAAATTACAATACCTGAAAGACATATGATAGATAAACTGAAACAAATAAACTGCATATCATAGCATAATCAAATCTCTATTAGGTGAATATTATATTTGATAAATTTTGCTATCTGCAAAAGTATGTGCTGTGGCATAGTGGGTGAAGCCACTGTCTGCAGTGCCAGCATTCCATGTGATCGCTGGTTCGAGTCCTGGCTGCTCCATTTGCAATCCAGCTCTCTGTTATGGCCTGGGGAAGCATAAGAAGATGGTCTGAGTCCTTGAGCCCCTGCACTTGAGTAGGAGACTGGGAAGAAGCTCCTGGCTCCTGGCTCCTGGCTTTGGATTGGCGCAGCTCCAGCTGCTGTGGCCATCAGGGTAGTGAACCAGGAAATGGAAGACCTCTCTCTCTCTCTCTGCCTCTCTGTAATTTAAATAAATAAATAAATCTTTAAAATATAATTATTTAAGAGATTACATCTACAACATATTTTATAGCTAGGTAGATATATAAAGTTTTATCTGAAGAATTTATTTAATTTTCTTCATAAAATTTAATCTAAACATCCCTATCCACTTTTCAAGTTAAAGATGGTTCATGTTCTCAGAAATATCTTTAATTATATATAATTTTGGTTCAAAATTTGTGTTATCATATCATAAGGATAATGTCTAAAATCCTTTAACATATATAATAAATTTTATCAAAATATGAATTGACATATGTTTAAAAGCTATCATAATTTTACCATGAAATGCTATTTTTGACTATAGCATTTGTAAAATTACCCACTGAAAAGAATATAATTATAGCTCAGACATTATAGCAAATGCATTTTTAAATCAAAACTCATAAAAACCTGTTTTTGGCGGCCAGCATTGTGACACAGCAGGTTAAGATGCTTTGAATCCTGGCTGCTCCACTCCTAATTATTGGGAAACGGCCCAACACTTCCCACCCAGGGGGGAGATGTGGATGGAGGTGCAGTCTCCTGGCTGCAGCCTGGCTCAGCCCTGGCCAGTCGCTATGGCCATTTGGAAGTGAAGGAGAAGATGTAAGCACATTTTCTCTCTCTCTCTCTCTCTCTCTCTCTCTCTCTCTCCTCCCTCTCCTCTCTCTCTTCTGATCTCTTCGTAACTCTGCCTTTCAAATAATAAGTATATGTTTAAGAGCCCGTACATTGTCTTGGATCTTATAGTATTATTTAATCTGTGTAGTAATTATATTTTAAAATAACTCAAATTTACAGATGCAAATCTTTTACTGATTAATTATTCTCACACTTGGAATATGATAAAAGAACAATGTAAGGGGTCTTAGTTGTGGCATAGTGAATAGAGCTGCAGCCTGCAGTGATGGAATCCTATCTAGTCCAGCTCCCTCCTAATGACCTGGGAAAGTAGCTGAAGATAACCTAAGTGCTTGCACCCTGCACCGACATGAGACACCCAGAAGAAGCTCCTATCTCCTGGCTTTGGTCTGGCCTAACCCTGTCTGTGTGCCCATTTTTGGAGTGAACAAGCAGTGGCAGATTTCTGTTTCTTTTTCTCTCTCTGTTTTTCTCTCTGTCTGTAACTGTGCCTTTCAAATAAATAAAATAAATCTTTTTTAATAAAAGAACAATATAAATAAAATATATGCATTAGCTACTTTTAGGGCTTTAAATTCTTGATATTATCTTATATTATTCTATTGTTTTTCACTTTACCAATATGATATTATGCAAATTATAATTACTCTTCCTTATTTCTATTTCAATTTGTTGAATTTATCAGAAATGACACAATGGGTCTTAAAAGTCTGGCTAGAAAATTTCAAGTCATCATCAAAATAGCAAGAATAATAAAAATGCCCTATACCTAGTCATTTTTAAGTTTACATGGTATTTTTTGACGTACAAACTTTAAATTTAATTAGAAATTTTCATTTCATCTGAAACATACTACATATTTCATAGAACCAGTTGTCTTTGGGGATGCAGGATATTTTTATAAATGCATCTGTATGCATTAAAAGCTGTGGATACAGAGTTTCATTAAAAGGAAGATATGATTTAGGGACTTTTAATGAAAATGCAATAATTACTGTAAATTGAACAGTTAAGACAATGATAAAAATCAAGGTTCACTTTTACTTTTTCCCTCAATCTCAGTAGATGTCATTAGCATAAAGGGTCTCTCAGTGAGTACTAATGACAGGCAAATCATTCTGAAACTTGATGGAATGTACACTTTAGGGAGAGGCCAATAGAAGGAGAGATTTGAAATTACCCTAGGTAATTTCATGCTTTGAACGTTTCTGAAGGAGCAGAAAAATAAGGTTTATATGATCTGAAGAGAAACCAGAGTATAGGAGCAGAAAAATAAAAATGTTGGTGTTGAGCATTCTTCCTCCACTGTTCTTTGAGACAGGAAGTAGAAAGAAAACAAAGAAAAGGGAAGGAGGTAGTGAGAAATATATTTAATTGTTCTGGGAAATAGTAGACAGGTATTAACATAGATGCTTTGTTCTGTAGAACATATTTTCTTTACATTTTTAAAAAGATTTATTTATTTATTTGAAATGCAAAATTAGAGAGAGAGAGAGAGAGAGAGAGAGAGAATCTTCCATCTGCTATTTTACTCCTCAAAGGATCACAGTGGCCAGAGCTGAGCTGATCCGAAGCAAGGAGCCAGGAGCTTTCCCCTAGTCTCCCATGAGGGTGCATGGGCCCAAGGATTTCAACCATCTTCTACTGCTTTCCCAGGCCATAGCAGAGAGCGGGATGGGAAGTGGAGCAGCTGAGATTTGAACTGGCGCCCACATAGGATGCTAGCACTGCAGGCAACGGCTTTACCTGCTACGCCATAGCACCAGCCCCTGTAAACTGTTTTACCAGTACTGCTGCCAGTAGTGGGTCTGTTATGTTTTTATTATTGTTCTAATCTGCAAAATATTACATGCCATTCAGAAAACTGCTAAGTTGACCATAGAATCTCGGGACTTCCTGGAATTGTTATTAACAAAACACAGATCTTTTGCATGCCGTTTGAACAGACATCTATGGCTTATCTAATTATGATTGGAATTAATTTTATCTACAAATAAAGCATATTTTGATAATGTAGAAAACTTTCAACATCAAATTCCAGGAATTAATAATAGATTTGATTAATACAAACAATGAGACAGAGTATGAAGTAGAAGTGATGTGTTCTTAGAAAAAAAGATTAACATCAATGCTTGCATAGTTATCAGTAAAATTAAGGCTTTAGAAAAATAGACTTCTGGAATTACAAAATGTGTGTGGGTTTATATGCTGTGAGATCATCTGTGAAAACAGAAGGGTAAGGTAAGAATTTGAATTCTTGAAACAGTTTGCATGATAAATGTTCTACACTGAAAAAGAACAAAAAGAAAATGTAGAACATTCTGAGAATCCCCATTTTAAGTTGGTGTAAACAAATTTGATGAAAAGGTATGTATGCAAAAAAGAATAAACACTGCAATTTGCAAGACATATGAAGACTAAAACTCAGAAGGAATAAAGGAGAATTCTGGGTAGATAGTAGAATCTGAATCTGCTCTTACATCCCAAAGATAACCATATATAAACAAATAGTAATTAAAACTAAACAAATCTACAGACGTAGCACAATAAGACAATAATCCATAAAAAATTCAGACTATTTAATGGAACAACTAAGTATGTGCAAGGGTACTTCAAAAAGGAAATGGAAAAGAATATTAAACAATATTTGATGCAAATGAAGAGAATTATACATGCTTGCTTTATAATAGGCCAATTTTTTTTTATTTGACAGGCAGAGTTAGACAGTGAGAGAGAGAGAGACAGAGAGAAAGGTCTTCCTTCCATTGGTTCACCCCCCAAATTGCCGCTATGGCCGGCACTGCGCTGATCTGAAGCCAGGAGCCAGGTGCTACTTCCTGGTCTCCCATGTGGGTGCAGGGGCCCAAGCACCTGGGCCATCCTCCACTGCCTTCCAGGGCCACAACAGAGCTGGACTGGAAGTGGAGCAACTGGGACTAGAACCCGGTGCCCATATGGGATGCCAGCACCACAGGTGGAGAATTAATCAAGTGAGCCACGACACTGGTCCCGCATCTTTTTTTTTAAGGATTTATTTAGTTATTTTTTTGAAAGGCAGATTTACAGAGAGGCAGAGGGAGTGAGAGAGAGAGAGGGAAAGGATGAGAGAGAGAGGGAAAAAGAGAGAGGGAGAGAGAGAGAGGTAGGGAGGGAGGGTTCCTCTATCCACTAGTTCACTCCCCAAATGGCTGCAATGGCTGGAGCTGGGCCGACCCAAAGCTCCAGGAGCCAGGAGCCAGGAGCCAGGAGCTTCCTGCAGGTCTCCCATGCAGGTTCAAGGGCCCAAGCACTTGGGCCATCTTCTTTCTGCTTTCCTAGGCCATAGCAGAGAGCTGGATCACAAGTGGAGCAGCCAGATCTCAAACTGGTGCCTAAATAGGATGCTGGCATTGCAGTCGGCAGCTTTACCCACAATGCCACAGCACTAGTGCCATAGGCATTTTCAACAAATATTTTGAAGTCCATTTATATGTTTAAGATACTGAAAATCAAATTTCTCAGTGTTGAAAAAAATTTTGAAATATAGAAATGATCCAGATGGCAATAGATCCTGTTAAATTAGAATTAGAATATTTGTATTCATATGTGTATTTTTAAAAGATGCACATGTACACAGAAATTTTGAATAAATATGAACCAACATATTTATATATACATAGTTAATAAAAACACAGGTGTGTATATATGTTTAATATATATAATGTAAATATCTATTATCATGGATTCCAAATAGAAGAAGATATAAACTATGAAAAAATTTTTCATGTTCATAGATTGGAAAAATTAATCTCAACAAAATGTGCATAATGGAGCCAGCACTGTGGTGCAGTGGGTTAACACCCTGGCCTGAAGTTCGGCATCCCATATGGGCGCCAGTTCAAGACCCGGCTGCTCCACTTCTGATCCAACTTTCTGCTGTGGCCTGGGAAAGCAGTAGAAGATGATCCAAGTCCTTGGGCCCCTGCACCCTTGTGGGGAACCCAGAGGAAGCTCTCTCTGCCTCTCCTTCTCTCTCTCTCTCTCTGTGACTCAGACTCAGATAAAAAATTTTTTTAAAAAAGTCCATACTACCTAAAACAATTTACATTTCAGTGTTACCACAGTCATAATTCCAAAGATGTTCTACTCAGGTCTGGAAAAATTGACCCTAAAATTCATATAGAATAACAAGACACGCCAAATAGCTGAAGCAATGCTAAACAATAAAAATAAAGCTGGAGTCATCACAATACAACATTCCAGGACATATTACAGGGCAGTTGTAATCAAAATAGCCTGCTATTAAAACAAGAGTAGACATTTGGATCAATGGAACAGAGACTAAAGATAATACAATTAGTGGTACACTAAATAAGTGATTAAAGTCAATACCCTAGCAACATGAAGAGTTTGGGAGAAATACAATTATCTTTTATACCATCATGGTGTTACATGTGAAATTTTAAAAATTTTTGTCCAATTGACACAAAGCTTCCCTACTCTTTCTATACAACAAACCAGTAAACATTTTCTGTCACCTTCTCTTCCAATAAGTATACCTGATTCTATTGGCATGTACTTACTAAAATGTTTACACATCCATATTCTAATATGTCTCTGAAATATGAAAAGGAAGGCAAAACTTTATCTATACTTGGATCTGTGTGTAAGACTGGTGTCCTCACTCAATATATTAATATATTCCGAATGAGTAAAAGTAAAACAATACAAGGATGTTAGATTTCTGGTGGGTAGAAAATGATAACTGAGATAAATTAGGAGTTCTTTCAGAAAATTGGAATTAAAATCTGGTTTAAAATTGTTGCAAGAAATCTTGGTAAAATTTTTTGTATCTAGAATTCTAAAAAAGAAAAAAATTGTATAGAACTGTTTTTCCTAGTGTATTCTTGCTATCAAATTCAATTTTTGGAAATTATTGCACATTTTAATTATTGTTTTTAACAAATGTAGCAAGTGAGTTTGGATAATTAAAATTGTTGCTTTCTTCATATTGATTTCATCATAAATTCTGATAAAAATTAAAACTAGCAGAAGTTAATATATGAGATAAAGTGGGGACAGTTGAAACTCAAGGGGTGTTCAAATGAATGCTGAGAGTTACTTCCTGTTAATGCTTACTTGATATTGCCTATGAAGTCTATGACTTTTTAAACTTGATATTTAACCATTGATTCTGCCAATAGCTGGCATTACGGTTAAGCGAAAAATGAGATTGTTTCTATTAAAAGGAACTTTTTTAAATCGTCAAATAGAGATTTTTTTAAAATTTATTTTTTAAGGAATACAAATTTCATAAGTACAATTTTAGGAATACAGTTATTCTTTCCACCATACCTGTGCTCCCACCCACACTCCCACCCCACCTTTTCCTCTCGTTCCCCTTCCCAGTCCCATTCTCCATTAATATTCTTTTTCAATTAACTTGGCACACAGAAGACCAACTCTATACTAAGTAAAGGTTTTAACAATTTACTCACACACACACACAAAACTGAAAACCAGTTTTACAGTTAACTGTCATAATACAACTCACTGAGGACAGAGGTCCTACATGGAAATTTAGTGCACAGTGACTCCTGTTGTTAATTTAATAATTCACACACTTATGTATGGTGTCAGTGAACATCTGAGGCTCTTGACATGAGCTGGCTAGGCTATGGAAGACTTTGAATCCACAGACTCCATCTGTATTTAGAGAAGTTCATAAGCAAAGTGGAAGTCCTCTCCTCCCTTTAGAGAAAAGTACATCCTTCTTTGATGGCCACTTCTTTCTGCTGGAGATTCTTCATGCAGAACATTTTTTGCCACAGTGTCTTGGCTTTCCATGCCTGAAATGCTCTCACAGGCTTTTCAGCCAGACCAGGAAGCCTTACAGACTGATTCTGATGTCAGAGTGTTATTTAAAGAGATTGTCAGTCTGTGAGTCTGATGTGTGGACTGCTTCTCATGTTGGAACATTCTCTCCTTTTTAATTATATCTATTATTATTCCCAGACACTTGATCCTATCTATATGTTCACTTTAACACTTAATATGATCACTTTAACACATAAGACCACATTTTTACCACCCAGCTTAATGGGATTTGGAGACCAATGACAAGTTTTTAAACCCTTAGAACTAAGTCCACAGGAATGTATGCAGAACAGATTCCCTGTGTGGTCCTTGGGAAAGAGCTTCCGATCTCTGGCTCCTGTGGGTATATCATTTGCCTGCTAACTACCTCCAACTTCGATCAGCTGTGCGGAATTACTTCCCTTTTGAATCAAAAAAAAAAAAAAAAAAGAGAGAGAGAGAGAGAGAGAGATTTACCACGCCTAACCTGGGAGTGTCACCTTTGGCACACCAAACAGAGCTCTCAGGCCACACCCTTCTCAAGCCCTAAGGCTCCATCAAAAACAGATAGTCCACTTAATCTAGAGTCATAGTATAACAAGAAAAAGCACCACAGTGAAGAAACCAAATATCTCCAATATGCCAAATAACAAACGCAAAAACCGAGGTAATAAAAACAAGGAAGTCACCATGACGCCCTCAAATGAAAAAGACACCCCAATTCAAGATTATGAAGATGATGAGATAGAAGAAATGCAAGAAGCAGATCTCAAAAAATTGATAAGAACATTAAGAAGTTCTCAAAAACAAATTCTTGAACTACAGAAATCCTTAATGGACAAGATAGAAAATCTCTCTCATGAAAATGAAATATTAAGGAGGAATCAAATGAAATGAAACAACTAGTACAACAGGAAACTGTGATAGTGACTGAAGTGAAGAATTCAATAGATCAAATGAAAAACAATAGAGAGCCTTACAAACAGAATGGGTGAAGCAGAAGAGAGAATATTGGACTTAGAAGACAGAGAACAGGAAAGGATACAGTCAGACCAAAGAAAAGAAGAGGAAATTAGAAATCTAAAACATATTGTCAGGAATCTTCAGGATACTATTAAAAAAAACAACATTCGGGTTCTAGGAGTTCCTGAAGGCATGGAGAGGGAGAAAGGATTAGAAGGCCTTTTTAGTGAGATATTAGCAGAAAATTGCCCAGGTTTGGAGAAGGACAGAGAAATCCTAGTACAGGAAGCTCACAGAACCCCTAATTAACACAACCAAAAGAGATCCTCACCAAGACACATTGTAATTAAACTCTCCACAGTGAAACATAAAGAAAAGATCCTAAAATGTGCAAGAGAGAAACGTCAGATAACTTTCAGAGGATCTCCAATCAGACTCACAGCTGACTTCTCATCAGAAACTCTACAAGCTAGGAGGGAATGGCAAGATATAGCCCAGGTACTAAGAGAGAAAAACTGCCAGCCCAGAATATTATATCCTGCAAAGCTATCATTTGTGAATGAAGGTGAAATAAAGACTTTTCATAGCAAACAGAAATTGAAAGGGATCATTAGTTTTTTACATAGTCTTTAAATTGAAGATTTACACTGGTACAATTGTAAAAGAACGCATTTGCCAGATTAAGCTCAATTATATTTTCCTTTTTTTAAAGATTTTATTTATTTATTTGAGAGGTAGAGATACAGACAGTGAGAGGAAGAGACAGAGAGAGAGAGGTCTTCCTTTCCTTGGTTAACCCCCCACCAAATGGTCACAACAGCCAAAGCTGTGCTGATCTGGAGCCAGGAGCAAGGAGCTTTTCCTGGTCTCCCATGTGGGTGCAAGACCCAAGCAGTTGGGCCATCTTCTACTGTTTTCCCAGACCATAGCAGAGAGCTTGATTGGAAGAGGAGCACCTGGGACTAGAGCCGGCGCCCATATAGGATACTCCGAAGGCAGATTATTAACCTAGGGCACCACGGTGCCAGCCCTTCAATTATATTTTTCATGTTTGTAATAACTATTTACTCAAGTACATTCCTTTTAAAATTTTCTATGTAAGAAACATTTGCACTGAAAAAAATATTTTGAATGGGTACTTGTATTTTTTTCAAAGCAAAAAATATGTAGATCTATCAATAATTATTTAAAATAAGTCAAAAGTCTTAAATTTCATATATATGAATTTTATATAAATTTTTTTTTCTGTTGTTAAGATGCTGATTTCACATTGATTGTCCTACTTTTCTGCAGCTTTTTATGTAATTGTCAACCTGGGTATCATGGTTCCTTCTGTGAACTCACTGGAAACGAATGCAAAACCTCATCTTGTGCAGAAGCAGAAAACTGTGTCAGCACGAGTGGTGAGGACAGTTGCATCTGTGGCCCTGGTTACACAGGTAAACTCATAACTCTGCCGTCTGTGCTGACATGTCTGTGTATATAAATGCCAGCCTTATATTTTCACTCTAAACCCTGAAATCAGTTTTCACATATTAACAGGATAGGAAAGTAAAATACACAGTCTCTTGTAGAAGAAATTAACAGTAAACTATGCTATTTTAATCTACATTTTTAAAACTAATTGTATTTGAACATCAATTTACATTATAGTTTTTTTTAACTTTTATTTAATGAATATAAATTTCCAAAGTATGGCTTATGGATTACAATGGCTTCCCCCCCCATAAAGTCCCTCCCACCCGCAACCCACCCCTCTCCCACTCCCTCTCCCCTTCCATTAACATGAGGATTCATTTTCGATTCTCTTTATATACAGAAGATCAGTTTAGCATACATTAAGTAAAGATTTCAACAGTTTGCACGCCCATAGAAACACAAAGTGAAATATACTGTTTGAGTACTCATTATAGCATTAAGTCTCAATGTACAGCACATTAAGGACAGAGATCCTACATGAGGAGTAAGTGCACAGTGACTCCTGTTGTTGACTTTACAAATTGACACTCCTGTTTATGGCATCAGTAATCTCCCTATGAACCAGTCATGAGTTTCCAAGGCTATGGAAGCCTTTCGAGTTCACCGACTCTTATCTTGTTTAGACAAGGTCATAGTCAAAGTGGAAGTTCTCTTCTCCTCCCTTCAGAGAAAGGTACCTCCTTCTTTGAAGACCTGTTCTTTCCACTGGGATCTCACTCACAGAGATCGTTCATTTAGGGTGATTTTTTTTTTTTTTTTGCCAGAGTGTCTTGGCTTTCCATGCCTGAAATACTCTCATGGGCTTTTCCACCAGATTGGAATGCCTTTAGGGCTGATTCTGAGGCCAGAGTGCTATTTAGGACATCCGCCATTCTATGAGTCTGCTGAGTATCTCGCTTCCCATGTTGGATCACTCTCCCCTTTATTTATTCTATCTGTTAGTATTACCAGGTACTAGACTTGTTTATGTGCTTCCTTTGACTCTTAGTTCTTTCATTATGATCAATTGTGAACTGAAATTGATCACTTGGACTAGTGAGATGGCATTGGTACATGCCACCTTGATGGGATTAAATTGGAGTCCCCTGGTATATTTCTAACTCTACCATTTGGGGCAAGTCAGCTTGAGCATGTCCCAAATTGTACATCTCTTCCCTCTCTTATTCCCACTCTTATGTTTAACAGGGATCACATTTCAGTTAATTTTCAACACTTAAGAATAACTGTGTATTAATTACAGAATTAAACCAGTCATATTAAGGAGAACAGACAAAAAAAAAAAAACTACTAAGATGGATAATGTATTAAGTTGTTCATTAACAGTCGGGCTATGCTGATCAAGTCACCATTTCTCATAGTGTCCATTTCACCTCAACAGGTTTCCTTTTTGGTGTTCAGTCAGTTGTCACCAATCAGGGAGAACATATGGTATTTGTCCCTTTGGGACTGGCTTATTTCACTCAGCATGATGTGTTCCAGATTCCTCCATTTTTTTGCAAATGACTGGATTTCGTTGTTTCTTACTGTGGTATAGTATTCTAAAGAGTACATATCCCATAATTTCTTTATCCAGTCTACCGTTGATGGGCATTTAGGTTGGTTCCAGGTCTTGGCTATTGTGAATTGAGCTGCAATAAACATTAGGGTGCAGACCGCTTTTTTGTTTGCCAATTTAAATCCCTTTGGGTAAATTCCAAGGAGTGGGATGGCTGGGTCGAATGGTAAGGTTATATTTAGGTTTCTGAGGAATCTCCAGACTGACTTCCATAGTGACTTGTACAGTTTGCATTCCCACCAACAGTGGGTTAGTGTCCCTTTTTCCCCACATCCTCTGCAGCATCTATTGTTGGTAGATTTCTGTATGTGAGCCATTCTAACCGGGGTGAGGTGGAACCTCATCTTGGTTTTGATTTGCATTTCCCTGATTGCTAGTGATCTTGAACATTTTTTCATGTGCCTGTTGGCCATTTGGATTTCCTCTTTTGAAAAATGTCTATTGAGGTCCTTGGCCCATCTCTTAAGTGGGTTGTTGGTTTTGATATTGTGGAGTTTCTTGATTTCTTTGTAGATTCTGGTTATTAACCCTTTATCTGTTGCATAGTTTGCAAATATTTTTTCCCATTCTGTCAGTTGTCTCTTCACTCTCCTGACTGTTTCTTTTGCAGTACAGAAACTTCTCAATTTGATGCAATCCCAATAGTTGATTTTGGCTTTGACTGCCTGTGCCTCCCGGGGCTTTTCCAGAAATTCTTTGCCTGTGCCAATATCTTGAAGGGTTTCTCCAATGTTCTCTAATAACTTGATGGTGTCAGGTCGTAGATTTAGGTCTTTAATCCATATTGAGTGGATTTTTGTGTAAGGTGTAAGGTAGGGGTTTTGCTTCATGCTTCTGCATGTGGAAATCCAGTTTTCCCAGCACCATTTATTGAATAGACTGTCCTTACTCCAGGGCTTGGTTTTGGATCCTTGATCAAATATAAGTTGGCTGTAGATGTTTGGGTTGATTTCTGGTGTTTCTATTCTGCTCCATTGGTCTATCCATCTGTTTCTGTACCAGTACCATGCTGTTTTGATTACAACTGCCCTGTAGTATGTCCTGAAATCTGGTATTGTGATGGCTCCGGCTTTGTTTTTGTTGTACAAGTTTGCTTTAGCTATTTGAGGTCTCCTGTGTCTCCACATGAATTTCAGCACCATTTTTTCCAGATCTGAGAAAAGGTCTTCGGTATCTTGAATAGTATTGCATTGAATGTATTAATTGCTTTTGGGAGAATGGACATTTTGATGATATTGATTCTTCCAATCCATGAGCATGGAAGATTTTTCCATTTCTTGGTATCCTCTTCTATTTCTTTCTTTAAGGTTTTGCAATTTTCATCGTAGAGATCTTTAACGTCGTTGGTTAAGTTTATTCCAAGGTATTTGATTGTTTTGTAGCTATTGTGAATGGGATTGATCTTAGAAGTTCTTCCCCAGCCATGGCATTGTTGATTTTTGTGCATTGATTTTATACCCTGCTACTTTGCCAAAATCTTCTATGAGTTCCAATAGTCTCTTAGTAGAGTTCTTTGGGTTCCCTAAATAAAGAATCATATCATCTGCAAAGAGGGATACTTTGAGTTCTTCCTTCCCAATTTGTATCCCTTTAATTTCTTTTTCTTTGACTAATAGCTCTGGCTAAAACTTCCAGAACTATATTGAATAGCAGTGGTGAGAGTGGGCATCCCTGTCTGGTACCAGATCTCAGTGGAAATGCTTCCAACTTTTCCCCATTCAGTTGGATGCTGGCTGTGGGTTTTTCATAGATCGCTTTGATTGTATTGAGGAATGTTCCTTCCAAACCCAGTTTGCTTAGAGTTTTCATCATGAACGGGTGTTGTATTTTATCAAATGCTTTCTCGGCATCTATTGAGATAATCATATGGTTTTCCTTCTGCAGTCTGTTAATGTGGTGTATCACATTGATTGTTTTGTGCACATTGAACCATCCCTGCATACCAGGGACAAATCGCACTTGGTCTGGGTGGATGATTTTTCTGATGTGTTGTTGCATTCTATTGGCGAGAATTTTATTGAGGATTTTTGCATCTATGTTCATCAGGGATATTGGTCTGTAATTCTCTTTCAATGCTGCATCTTTTTCCGGCTTAGGAATTAAGGTGATGCTGGCTTCATAGAAAGAATTTGGGAGGACTCCCTCTTTTTCGATTGCTCTGAATAGTTTGAGAAGAATTGGAGTCAGTTCTTCTTTAAATGTCTGGTAGAATTCAGCAGTGAATCCATCTGGTCTTGGGCTTTTCTTTGTTGGGAGGGCCTTTATTACTGTTTCAATTTCTTTCTCAGTTATGGGTCTGTTTAGGTATTCTATGTCTTCCTGGTTCAATTTAGGTAGGTTGCATGTGTCCAGGAATCTATCCATTTCTGATAGGTTTCCCTGTTTGCTGGCATACAAGTCTTTGTAGTAATTTCTGATGATTCTTTTTATTTCTGTGGTGTCTGTTGTTATGTTTCCTTTTTCATCTCTGATTTTATTGATTTGGGTCTTTTCTCTTCTTTTTTTAGTTAGTTGGGCCAATGGGGTGTTAATTTTTTTTTTATTTTTTCAAAAAACCAGCTCCTCGTTTGGCTGATTTTTTATAATATTTTTCTTGATTCAATCCTGTTGATTTCTTCTCTGATTTTAATTATTTCTCTTCTCCTACTAGATTTGGGTCTGGGTTGCTGTAGATTTTCTAGATCCTTGAGGTGAATTGAAAGCTCATCTATTTGGTGCCTTCCAATTTCTTGATGTAGGCACCTATTGATATAAACTTTCCTCTTAACACTGCTTTTGCTGCATCCCATAAGTTTTGGTATGTTGTGCTGTTATCCTCATTTACTTCCAGAAAGTTTTTGATTTCTCTTTTGATTTCTTCTATGACCCATTGTTCATTCAGGAGCATGTTGTTCAATCTCCATGTGTTTGCGTATGCTCTAGGGATTCCTGAGTTGCTAATTTCCAACTTCATTCCTTTATGGTCTGAGAAGCTGCATGGTATGATTCTCATTCTTTTGAATTTGCTGAGACTTGCTTTATGGCCTAGTATGTGGTCAATCCTAGAGAGGGTTCCATGTACTGCTGAGAAGAATGTAAAATCTTTAGCTGTAGGATTGAAAGTTCTGTATATATCTGTTAGATCCATTTGGGCTATAGTGTCGTTTAAATCTACTGTATCCTTGTTGATCTTCTGTCCTGTTGATCTGTCTCTTTCTGAGAGTGGAGTATTGAAGTCCCCCAGTACTATTGTATTGGGGTCTAAGTCTCCCTTTAAGTCCGTTAACAAATCTTTTAGATAAACCGGTGCCCTGTAGTTAGGTGCATATACATTGATAATTGTTATATATTCTTGTTGTATTGATCCCTTAATCATTATATAGTGTCCTTCTTTGTCACTCTTAAGAGTTTTTGTGGTAAAGTTTATGTTGTCCGATATTAAGATGGCTACGCCCGCTCTTTTTTCATTTCTGTTGGCATGGTATATCTTTTTCCAGCCTTTCACTTTCAGTCTGTATGGATCTTTGTTGGAAAGATGCGTTTCTTGTAAGCAGCAAATAGATGGGTTTTGTTCCTTAACCCAATCAGCCAATCGGTGTCTTTTAACTGGACAGTTCAGGCCATTCACGTTCAATGTGACTAATGATAAGTGGTAACTTTGCCCTGCCATTTGCCAAAGATAAGTTCTAATATATGCTTTGAATTCCCTGTGATCTTTTGCTGTGAGGTTTCCTTCCTTTACCTTCTTTCATATTGATGACCGTGTTTCTGTGTTTCTGTGTGTAAAACATCTTTAAGCATCTTTTGCAGTGCTGGACGAGTGGCAACAAATTCTTTCAATTTATGTTTGCTATGAAAAGTCTTTATTTCACCTTCATTCACAAATGATAGCTTTGCAGGATATAATATTCTGGGCTGGCAGTTGTTCTCTCTTAGTACCTGAGCTGTATCTCACCATTCCCTCCTAGCTTGTAGGGTTTCTGATGAGAAGTCAGCTGTGAGTCTGATTGGAGATCCTCTGAGAGTAATTTGACGTTTCTCTCTTGCACATTTTAGGATCTTTTCTTTATGTTTCACTGTGGAGAGTTTAATTACAATGTGTCTTGGTGAGGATCTCTTTTGGTCGTGTTTATTAGGGGTTCTGTTAGCTTCCTGTACTAGGATTTCTCTGTCCTTCTCCAAACCTGGGCAATTTTCTGCTAATATCTCACTAAAAAGGCCTTCTAATCCTTTCTCCCTCTCCATGCCTTCAGGAACTCCTAGAACCCGAATGTTGTTTTTTTTAATAGTATCCTGAAGATTCCTGACAATATGTTTTAGATTTCTAATTTCCTCTTCTTTTCTTTGGTCTGACTGTATCCTTTCCTGTTCTCTGTCTTCTAAGTCCAATATTCTCTCTTCTGCTTCACCCATTCTGTTTGTAAGGCTCTCTATTGTTTTTCATTTGATCTATTGAATTCTTCACTTCATTATGATTTCTCGTCACTATCACAGTTTCCTGTTGTACTAGTTGTTTCATTTCATTTGATTCCTCCTTAATATTTCATTTTCATGAGAGAGATTTTCTATCTTGTCCATTAAGGATTTCTGTAGTTCAAGAATTTGTTTTTGAGAACTTCTTAATGTTCTTATCAATTTTTTGAGATCTGCTTCTTGCATTTCTTCTATCTCATCATCTTCATAATCTTGAATTGGGGTGTCTTTTTCATTTGGGGGCTTCATGGTGACTTCCTTGTTTCTATTATCTCAGTTTTTGCGTTTGTTATTTGGCATATTGGAGATATTTGGTTTCTTCACTGTGGTGCTTTTTCTTGTTATAATATGACTCTAGATTAAATGGACTGTCTGTTTTTGATGGAGCCTTAGAGGCTTGAGATGGGTGTGGCCTGAGATCTCTGTTTGGTGTGCCAAAGGTGACACTCCCAGGTTAGGCATGGTAGATCTCTCTCTCTCTCTTTCTTTTTTTTTTTTTTTTGATTCATAAGGGAAGTAATTCCGCACAGCTGAAGGAAGTTGGAGGTAGTTAGCAGGCAAATGATATACCCACAGGAGCCAGAGATCAGAAGCTCTTTCCCAAGGACCACACAGGGAATCTCTTCTGCCCTCAGAGTGGGCTCAAATTCTCCTTCAGTCTCCCACTGGGTGTCCAAAGTTACGGAATTGTAGCATCTCTGGAGAGTACTCACGTGAATTCTGTGAGTTCTCTCCCCCACCGTCTCTTTTTTCACAGCCTCAGTTCAGTAGCACCACAAATTTACTAGGTCCTAATCTCCTGTTAATTCGCCCCACCCAGAGTCAGGTTTTTCTGCTAGGCTCAGGGCCAGTGCAGACCTGAGGTTGCTCTGCTTATGACGTATGTCCAAGATGGCGCCTGCTCTTTGTCTTGCTCGCCCTTGAGAGGTGAGCGGAGAGAGAGAAGCCCGTGTCCATGCCAGTCACCTTTCTCTCTCTCTCTCTCTCTCTCTTCCAGTTAGCCTGGTGAACTTTCCCCCCCCGGGGGTCGTTCCCTCTAGTCTCCTCTCTCCGCTTGCCTGCCGGTGTCTCGGGCTATTGAGGTTCGGCTCACCTCGCATTCCAGTGCTGGTGTGTTGAGTCTGCCGCTGGTGTCCCGAACTGTGGGCTCCCACGCTCTCCACGCAGGTCCACTGTGAATCACGCGTTCTGGAAGAGTTTCTTCTGCTGTTTCCTCCCCTACTCTTCCTTGAACCTGCAGTATCTCCACTTTTATTAAACTGTCTCTCCCCGGACTATCAGTGTGCTCCCTTCCTATTCTGCCATCTTGCCTCTCTGGTTTCTCTTCAGATCATATAAATCTTTTGCCTTTTACATTATAGTTTTTAAAATTGAATTTATCTGAAGTAGATTCATATGGGTATTAAAAGTACCGACATGAATAATCTAATAGAGGTAACAGTTATATGTGTTACATAGACGCCATTTTTTTCATGTAAGTGCTTTTGTATATTTCATTAAACACATTTATATGCCCCAAAGCAAAAGCCCTTGGGAATTTAAATTTGAATCAGAAAACATGATGTAGAATTAACTATTCTAATTGATTTACATAATTCTATCCAAACATACAGGTAAAATCCATCCAGGAATTTATAAATAGTAGATTAAGCCTCTGGTGAAAAAAAAAATTAAAATCTATAATATTTTGGTATACCAGCATTAATTATAATGCTATACAAGCATTTATTAAAATCTCACAACTTGATTTATGTTCTATGTTTTACAATGCTGGTTTCATATGGGTTCCTAACTTGAGAGAATCCAGTCAAGTGAATGTCATATGAGATTATGTGCTGGTAGGAGCAAAAAGTGCTAAACAAATGTTAAACAAATGGAAATAAGGTTGGAAAACAACAGCCCTAAGTAACTAGAAGCATTTCCAGAGAATAAGTGAAAGAAGGCAAGACACTTTGTTCAAGTGACTTGAACAAAGAATCCAATGTTTTCCTGAGGAATCTTGATGGCTTTAGAGAAGGTTGCTTTGGCAACAGTTGTTACATGCACAAAAGCTCCCATTCAAATTAATTTTAAAAATACAATTAGCTATATATTTTAACAAAGAAACATTAGATTTAGGCTATCAAGCAGTGTACTTTGTAAGCATCAGATTCCTCATTATCTTCCAAATTATTGAGATTACTCTTTGAGACCATAGATTTCTAAAACAGTTCCTTTCAACATGTTATTGTAGCCATTGTTACTTCTGCTGACAGTGTTAAAATGTAAGATTACACACTGAGCTCAATATGACTGAGAAACACATAGAAAAACTATTTGATATAACTGATATTTTAAATGACTTTAATATTTGAGAGATTGGCATGATATTTTTGTTTTTACAAGATATTTTCATTGTAAAATATGGTGAGTTCATTGTTTTAAAATGACATTGGTTAAGATACTACCAGTGGCAAATTTAATCTTTTTGTATATATTTACATAATGACCATGTGCCAGTAAAAAATTATTTACTCAAAAATATGCTTTAGTCTTTCTGTTTTTTTTATTATTTATTTGAAAGTCAGAATTACAAAGAGAGAGGGACAATGAGAGACAGAGAGATCATTGATCCACTAATTAACTCCCCTGATGGCTTTAATGGCCAGGGTTGAGCCTAGTGGAAGCCAGGAGCCTGGAGCTTCATCCTGGCCTCCCATGTTGGTGACGGGTCCCAAATACTTGGGCCATCTTTCTCTGCAGCATTTTCTAGGCAATTATTAAGGAGATGGATCAGGAATGGAGCAGCCTGGACATGAGTTCGCCCCTGTATGGAACATGTTGTCACATGACATGGCTTTACTCACTACACCACAATGCCAGCCCCTACATTTACATTTTCATGTAGAGCAAGAATTTTGTAGGTAAACCACTATTGTAGGCTTAGCAGGTAATAGTGTACCAGGATGAGTTCAGATTTTTTTTTTTTTTTTGGTCTTTGATTCATGTTTATATTCTCACGGGATGCAGAATCGCTGCTATGCTTTTAGTCAATATGCTTATACTGAAGCCAGCAAAAGAGAAGAGTGCTTTCAATTATATTTGACCTCATCTATCAAGAAAAACTTGCAAACATACTGAAAAAAAGACGTCTGCTTATATCTCATTGACCAGAACTGTTTCACATGGCCATTTTTAGCTGTCCTAAAAAGTGAGAGATTAAAAATTTATCTCTTTGAATTTATAGTCAAGGAGAGCAAGAAAAGCTATAATTATGGAGAACATGTTACAGTTTGGGTTTACTCAGAGAACGATTTATGACTACATATTCAAAGAAAGGTCATTTCTTTCAAGAGAGTTACATGTATTTGTTTCTTCTACATGCTCTTTTAGCATCCTGATTGACCTTGTGTTTCATGCATGGGCATAGAAAGCTTCTTCCAATTTTCAGACTTTTGTGGAATTTATTTAGTCTTAGCCTTCTCTGGAAATAGTTCTTCCTCAATATTCCTAAAACTCAATTTTAAAAAAAATTATATTTAAAGCTATTTATTTTTCTTATATTTTCTTTCTAGCAAGTCATGCCATTGTAAATATTTACTTAAGGTATCTTAAATTTTAAGACACGCAGATCTTAGATGTTTTGAATGTTTTTGAAGATCATCCTTTGAGTAGTGACAAAGCCAGAATATACATTTAAAGTAACTTCTGTTCTACTTTTATTTCTACCCTTATTTTCTTCTACAAAAAATTAATACTTGAGTGAAATGTTACTAGTGACATGGAAGACAGAAGGAAGAACATTAGGTATGGCTTTAGGGTATCTTTCTATAACCTTGCCAACATTTGTTATTTTGGGGGTTTTGATAATAGCCATTCTGACTAGAGTGAGATAATACCTCATTGTTGTTTTAACTTGCATTTCCCTGATGATTAGTGATCCTGAGCATTTTTTCCTGTGTCTTTCTGCCACTTTTATTTCCTCCTCTTAAAAAAATGTTTGTTCATATGCTCTGCCCATTTCTTGTTTGTTCTTTTCTTTTTCTTCTTAAAATAATTTTTATTAATATAAAGAAAAGTTTTCATATATTTCATAGGTACAGCTCTAAGAAAATAACCATACTTCCCTCACTCCTTTTTTCCCTCCTTAAAACCCCCTCTTGCCTTCCACTCTTTTTATCTTTAATTTTGGCAAATACATACTTTTTTTTTTTTTTTTTTTGACAGGCAGAGTTAGACAGTGAGAGAGAGAGAGACAGAGAGAAAGGCCTTCCTTTTCCATTGGTTCACCCCCAAATGGCCACCACGGCCGGTGCGCTGTGCATATCCGAAGCCGGGAGCCAGGTGCTTCTCCTGGTCTCCCATGCGGGTGCAAGGCCCAAGCGCTTGGGCCATCCTCCACTGCACTCCTGGGCCACAGCAGAGAGCTGGACTGGAAGAGTAGCTACCGGGACAGAATCTGGTGCCCCAACTGGGGCTAGAACCTGGGGTGCCGGCACCGCAGGTGGAGGATTAGCCTAGTGAGCCGGGGTGCTGGCCAAATACATACTTTTGATACACTCTATAATCACATGCTTAGTGCTCATTGCCTAAATGAATTTGTCTTGTTGTTTTTGAGTTTCTTGTACTGCTTCTATAATCTGGCAATTAATCTTTCATCAAAGACCTAGATTGAATTTTTTTTTACATTTTGTCAGTTGTCTCTTCACTTTGTTAATTGTTTCCTTTGTTGTGCAGGGGTTTTTTAGCTTGATATAATCCCATGTGTCTATTTTTGTTTTTATTGCCATAGATCTTTGTTTCTTACAAGAAAGACATATATCACATTTTCTCTTACATGTGGTAGTTAATATATAAAAATAAGTATAAAAATTATAGATATCATATTATTTCATATAACTATTTATTAAATTGTCCTCATTTTGTACCATGTATATGACAATATAGCCTTCTTTCCACACTTTGTGATCATTATCGTGAATACAATATTTGAGAATATCAATAGCACTCTTTTCAAGAAAAATATTTTATATGTGTGTATTTAATATGTATGCACACAATGAACATGATAAAATGTTAAAATTTGTTAAACCTTAAAACTAAAAATATTCAATCAAAAATAAATATAATATATAACCTGTTAAAATTTAGTAACAAATATATTATCAGCAAAGTTTAGCTTTGCCTGCACGTTTTGCTTTATTTAATCTAGTAAGTAAGGGCATACATTGTTCCAAAATATTTCATAATCGTTTTTCTCTAACATATTTTTGGAAACAGGATGCTTCAAAGAACACTTTAAATAATAAAAGTGTCTTATTAATTCTTCGCTCTATGCTTTATATTTGATTACCTTTTAATGCTCTGTGGTAATTAAAATAGCATGTTTCTATTCATCTTTTAATTTTTTTACCTACAAATTTTTAAGCAACATACAAATTACACATCTCTAAGGGGAAACTTCGTGTTTCACCAAATGTGTACATTGTGTGAATCCATTGAGTGTAAGTAGATTTATCTCTAAAAACCTTTAACATTTAGGATGAAAACATCAAAATCTTCTATAGTATTTTAAAATTATCCATAATCACCTTACTGTACAATAGAATCCCAGAACGGTTTATTATATAACTATAGACTAGAACCCATTAGTCAAGCTTGCTGAATCTCTCTCCCTCCACAGCCTCTGATAGCCATCTTGATACTTTTAATGTAAATGAGCTTTCCTACTTTTTTAGATTTCACATATGAGTGAGATCATGTGATATTTGTCTTTCTGAATTGGGTTTATTTCACTTACATAATTCTTAAGGAGACTTCTGATATCTCTAATTGGAGACACACAATAAATGAACATTTATAAAGATTATTTAAATTTATTTTATTAATCTAGTTATTAAATTAACAGTTATCACAAATAAAGGCCAAATTTACACATGTAGTAAGTAGACCAACTGAGTTTAAGCATATAGAATACACATGAGATATGTGATCAAAGACTGAAGTTTTTACTAAAAGGAAGAAATCAGTTCATCAGTGCATTCTTGGTTAGGTCAACGTTGAGCATTATTAAAATATATTTCATTATGAATTTCAATTGAAGCATTAATTATATTTTTCCAATATAAATATAATTAATAAATTATATTTCTTTCTCAAAATGTATAAATAATTCATTTAAACAAATCTTTTCTGAACCACACACAATTACATAGTATTAAAATGGAAAACTGATTTATGAATTTGTGTTAAAACTGTAATTAAAATTACATGTGTTGCCTATAGTTACATTTATATCAACACTTATATACCTAATGGAAATATAATATAAACATAAAATACCTAAGTCCTTACCAATGAAATAATAGCTGATAATAATATCAGGTAGAGAATATATATATATTCAAATAAACAATCAAAATAATGAATTGTAATTATCTTTTCATCTAAGGACTGCCTGTTTTTTTCCAGATATGTTCCATACATACATACATACATACATAAGACTGTAAATCGTTAAATATTTTATATGCTTGAATCAAATAAGTCACCTATCTTTTAAAAACATTATTTAATGGAGGTAAATACCAAAACTATTTAAGAAATTTTAAAAATCTACTTTGATTCTATGCTCCATAATGTTTAGTATGGTCAATTGATCCATTGTGTTTCTTTCTAGTTCTTGTAAAGAGATAACTTATTGTTATGTTTCTGTTGCCAAAAACACCCACCTCTCCTAACTAACCATTACTGTTGCTCATATCCTATAACAAATGCTACTTACTTTAGGATGTAGAATCTTTAAATTCTCATGATTTTCTTTTCCTTTCATTTATTTTCTTCAGTGTACTGATCATAGTTTTGTGAAATCCTCATTTAATTATCAGCTGATAAGGAGACAACCCATTTCCATTTTGGCACTGTTTCATCTCTATTGTCCATTAAAACTTAGTCTAATCTACCATAGTTTGTCAACTTATTTCCTGTTTTAAATATAAAATATTAAAACAGAATGGGTTCATATTTTAATGTGTAATATTAAACAGAACATAAAGTGATTATATGGGAAATAACATATATAAGAGCTATATAATTTCACGTTATAAATAATAAAAAATTATGGATTGTGAATATATAATAATTTAACTACTAAGGCTTACTTTATATTTTGTTTCATTGATAAATCTAAGTGTATGGTCATTAAAGTTAAGCATTCTGGAAAACCTGTGGAATTTGAATATATCTACCTTAATACCAGTGCTAATCACTTTTCTTTATCGAGAACAGCAGTATTACTGGCATGACATTTTCTGTTTCCTACTAATGTGGTCAGAAAAAGAAAAAAAAAATGAAACAGACAACAAAATTGTACTCAACCAATTTTCCTTATGTGACAAGATTCAAAACTCTTTTTGACAACTCAGATGTGCAAATATGTTGTTTGTCTAATAATGAGCTCAATATAATATGAGCCCAGTTTCATCTGCTAGAAGGAAATGTCAATCTACTATGTCAAAAAGAGTTTTTCAAGATCTAATTCAGTTACTTCAGGTTTAGAATCCAATATCTTGTTGATTTCAGAGGACCATCACCCTGTTTCTATATTTACTCTGTATACAATACAGGAATACTTCATCTTTAGTGTTTGGGTGCCTTAAAAAGGAATAGGCCCCTGATTTCCCTTTGTCTCTTCCATTGTCTTTGCTTAGCAGGGCTGAGAAGTCTCTTTCTCATCTCAAATCAAGCATCTTATTATAAAATTACTTCCATTTTATAATATATTAATCTATTTATCTTTCATTAAAGACTGATTCTTTAAATTTTTTAAACATATTTATTTATGTACTTATTTGAGAGAAGGGGTGGGAGGGTTCAGGTAGAGAGAGAGGGAAATATTTTGCATCTACTGGCAGAATCCCTAATGACCATAGCAGCTATGTCAAGGACAGGCTAAAAGAAAGAGCAGAGAAATTCATTTTGATTTCTCACATGTGTGCCAGGCTCTCGAGTGTTTGGTCCTTCTGAGGGACATGAGTAGAAACCTGGAGTCAAAGCAGGGTTGCCACTTCTAAAACTAGCACTCAGATACAGGATGCCAGTGTCACAAGTGGTACCTTAACCTGCTGCACACAATGCCATTTCCAAAGATGGAAAATTGTGCTTTGAAGAATGGTGTTCATATCATTGAATTACAAAAATCCACTTATAGCTTTAATTCAGTTCTTTTCTATAGGCTGTTTTTAACTCTTCTTAAAGAAATATCTATTTGATGCATTTATATCAGTTTTAATAGCAAAAGGAACAGCTATGAAAAAGCAATATAATTCAGAGTTTACTATTGAACATACACTCTTACTATATATTCATAACCCAGATGTTAATTCCAATGGTGAATAACCAGATTTTATTGAATTACACCCACTAGTGGCTACAGAATATAATTGCACTTTCTATTTGTTCATTCCACAAAGGAATATGTGCCTATTATATCTCAAACACTGTACAAAGCCCTGAGGAAACATGGAGATGAACACAATAGAGAAAGTTTCAACTCTTAACTGTCGTTCTCCTGCGAAGAGGGGGAGCGACATAATGGTGCCGTGACTCGGATAGGAAACCTAGGAGGGAAGAAGCGGGAATAAGCGGGAAAATATCGGAGAGAGACTAGGGAAGAAGTGGGAAGAAGCGGGAAAATACCAGAGAGAGAGACTAGCAAAGAGCCTAGGGAAAAGCCTGACGGAAAAAGTACCAGAAGAAATCTAGGGTTGAAAACAAAAGTGAAAGCTAGAAGAAACTTAGACTCGGATACGGACTGTGGGGAGAAGCCGGGAGAAATGAGGGAGAAATATTGTTGGAAGAAAGTTAGAAAATATACCGGGTAGAAAAAAAAAATGTTAGGGAAAATGAAGCCGCAGGGGTAGGCCGAAGCGGAGACGTAAGCTAGGTTGGAATTCGCCAGGTTAGCCTGGGGTTAGACTGAAAACCGAGAAGCGGAAACGTGAGCTAGGCTGTGATTCGCGGAAGCCACGGAGCACAGAGAAAGCGCACGGGGCACAAGCGGAAAGAGCGCATGGGGCACGAGTAGATAGGGAATGCGGGGCTGGCGCGGAGGCTATGGTGCAGGCGCGAAGGGTGCAGAGACCGCAGAGCGCGCGCGAAGCCGGGAAGCCGCGCAGATGAGAGAAGCGCGGGCTGAAGCCGCACAGAGCAGGGAAGCCGCTGTGGGGAGAGGTGCCAAGAAGCCGCCTCGGGGCGGGCGCCGGGAAGCCACGGGGATAAGAGAAATAGAAGTTTAGAAGTAAAATGAGAGAAATAGGAATGCTGGCAGATAGAAGTAAAACAGGAGAGATAGGAATGCCCGGAGATAGAGAAATAGAGAAAAATAAGGCCTCCCCACAACATGGCAATGAGAGGGCTTGGATTCAGTCTGCCTGATTAGTAAGGCGATAAGCACCTGCAGGCAGAATATCCGCTGCAGGTCACCGAAGATAGGCACGAATCAACATCAATAAGTCTCCCCACAATACGGCAATGAGAGAGCTGGGATTCGGTCTGCCTGAATAAGGTGATAAGCACTTGCAGGCAGCTCGAGCAGAGCATGAACTGCAGGGCACCGAACACAGGCACGCATCAGCGCCTAAAAACCTCCTCTCAACATGGCGAAGAGAGGACCCGGATTCGATTTGCCTGATTGGTAGGGCTTGTAAGCACCTGTGGGCAACTCCAGCAAGCAGAGAAGAGTGTGTGCCGCGGGGCACTGAAGACAGGCACATATCAACGCCAAAGAATAAAAAGAAAGGTGGAATTGTGGGGAGCAACTCGGACTAGACTAAGTTACTGGAATTAAGACTTATTCTATGCATCTGCTCTCCCACAATATGGCGCTGGGAGAGGAGTAAACAGCTTCTATGCAGCTGCCTCCAGTTCGACCAATAAACTGCAGGAGCTGCTCCTGATTGGAGGAGAGCTGTGTGCTCGGTGTGTGGGTAGCAGAGTTGGGATTGGTGGAAGAGGACTATAAAGGAGGAGAGAGACAACATGCACCAGGAACATATAAAGGGAACATCTGGATAACATCTGAGCAGCCCCCGAGAGAGTCGGGTGGCGGTGTGCCGCTCCCCCGTGGAAGTGGCGAAAGTGGCAGGGGGAGCCGCCCTTCCACGGAGGTGGAAGGATCGGCAGCCAACCCGGTAAGAACCAGCAGCAAACCCGGGGAGGGCCGAGCAGACAAAAGAACAGCGCAGGGTCCTGTGTTGTTCCTCCGCGAATGGGGGAGCGACATTAACCATATGTATCCCTGGGGAAAAATAGCCAACAAAATCCAAATAAATACATCTGATAACCTGAGATAATTATAAAGAAATGGAAAATATGTAACTGAAAATATATTCATCGATAAGATTATTTAAGGAAAAAATAGTAGCATATTAATATACAGAGGCTAAAACACGATGTTGATTTTTGTCATAAAGAGTATTACTTTGAATTTTGAGTAACACAGCAAGTCTATTACAAACTATTGAGGACTTGGGCTTGTGCTGCTGGTTTGCTATCAGTACCTTGTCCTTTCCTGCATGGCTGAAGCTCAGCAACACCAACATTCCAACCTACAGAAACCAATGAAGAATTTCCGAGGGCCGTGAATAGGACTTACAGTGAAATAGCACAGATCACTACCTGCCAGTCCTTTCCTACTGGCTCAACCTAATCACATGGCACTAAGCTACATGGGAGGCTGGGATTTTCCACAGGCCTTAGAGAAGGAAGAAAATTTAGCGAGTAAATATAGATCATATAGTAAGGGTATTTGATTTGGGTGATTTTAGATGTACAGTTCAGAAGTCTGAGTAATTGGACTTAAAGCACAGACTCACAAGATGAGATCATATAAAAATCTAGAGGAAAAGCATCCATGGCTTAGGAACTAACAGGTGGGAACACCACAGTGAGACACATAGAGAGGACAGTGAGGCTGCAGGTTAGTGAAAGTGTAAGAACTAGATAAGCATGTCGAGATACACAGAGGCAGAAAATGTGGAAGCTCCTGAAAGATTATATTTGAATTTCAAATTTTATTTATGTTTCTGTAGGTAGTAGGAGAGTATTGATCTAAGGAGTGTGATTATTATTTATCCACAAAATATTTTTGAGAACCTGCTATGGACTAAGCACTAATGTCGGCCCTGGAAGGTGAGTAGAACATCTCTGATGCCTTAGAATTTATCTGGAAGAAAATTCAGTGACACAAGTAAAATAGAACGTGTCAAGTCATGTTGCATCTAAAATCACTTGGGAGAAAATGTTGCAGATTCAGTATTAACATCAGGAGGTGGTGGGGTACAACTTAAACAGAGGGGTCATGGAAAAGAAAAGGTTTCAGGTGGAATTGCATTTTTTTTTTTTGACAGGCAGAGTTAGTGAAAGAGAGAGAGAGAAAGGTCTTCCTTCCATTGGTCCCCCCCCCCCCAAAATGGCTGCTACAGCCAGTGCACTGTGCCGATCCAAAGCCAGGAGCCAGGTGCTTCCGCCTGGTCTCCCATGCAGGTGCAAGGCCCAAGAACTTGGGCCACCCTCCACTGCTTTCCTGGGCCACAGCAGAGAGCTGTACTGGAAGAGGAGCAACTGGACAGAATTCGGCGCCCAAACTGGGACTAGAACCCGAGGTGCCCGCGCAGCAGGCGGAGGATTAGCCTAGTGAGCCTCAGTGCAGGCCAAAGAATTGCAATTAAATACTCAAATGAGGAAGTTGAGTATACAGTCATAAGAGGTGGTCTTTCATGGAGGCAGAATTTTGAGTGTTCAGATACACAACCAAGACATTGTATAAAATTACAAAGACACATGTAGATAGGGCTTAGAAGAGGAACAAGGTCTAAGCCCTGGGGATCTGCAACATTCAAGAGCCTAGGGGAGGAGGAAGAATTGGCAATGGAGATAGAAAACAGCAGTCAGTACTAAAGAAAAAAAAAAAAAAACAAGCAGATAGAGGTGGAAAACCAAGTAAATCATCTCCAGGGTTAGTCATGCAGGTGTTAAGGCTGACATTCTAAAGGAAGCAGTTTTACTGGAGTCAGTGAGGAGGATGGGCAAGTATGAAGTGGATTCAAGAGACAATGTAAGACATGAAATTGATGAGAGCATGCAGGATCTGATGAAGGAAGATTTTATTCAAGAAGAAAACAAGAAACGGGGCTGTAGTTTGAAGATGGAGTAATGCTAAAACTCAAAGTTTTAATCTTTATTTTTACATACATGCATAAGAAATGACACTGATTCTTGTGTTAGAAAATGGAATGCAACATTTCAATAATAGAAGCTGAGAGACATATTAAAAATCTGTGGGCATTGTTTAGGTGATTCATTATGTGAATGGGATTAGGATTGCCCAGTAGAGGCAATGAGGAATGCTCAAACCTGGCATACCACACACACAGAGCACCTGTTCATGAATGCATGGACATCTCCTCACATACAAACTCCATAGCTGATCAGTGAACTAAATACCAACTTCTATTCATCATGCTTACTCAAATGATTCTCACTTTTTAACTGCTTCTGGTTGAGTCAATGTGTTGAGAAACATTTTATTTTCTCTTATTATGAGCCTCAGGCTTTGTGGGTCCATTGCTGCCATAAACAAGAATTCACTGAGCACCAACCGAGTCTGTAATTGATGAAAGGGAAGGCTACTTAAGGATCAATAATTCCTGTGTTCCCTTCCTATCGCTAAATCTGAATTTACCTTGTTTTCCAAGGAAAATTAGAAATTTAAACTATGAAAATTATGCATGATTTTTAGTTAGCTTTATTTTAGTATTCTCATATGAAAGGTCTTATAATAGGCATTTATTATAAATGAATTAACAAATAGGAAGTGCAGTTATATTCTGTAGCCACTAGTAGGTGTAATTCAATAAAATCTGGTTCTTCACCATTGGAATTAACATCTGGGTTATGAATATATAGTAAGAGTGTATGTTCAATAGTAAATGTCAAAGGGCTTCACTTTTGAGACAGTCATCTGGAGTGGAAAGAGCTCAGATGACATTTGAAACACCCGTACCCCCTATCACAGTGTGTGCATTGGAGTGTTAGCTCTGCTTCCAAGCCAGCTTCTTACTAATGTGCACTCTGAGAGGTAGCAGGTGATAGCTCAAGTGTTTGTGTCCCTACTACCCATATGGGAGACCCAGATTGAATTCTAGGCTCCTGGTTTCAGACTAGCTCTGTTCTAGTGTTCTCAGGCATTTGAAGAGTGAAGCAGTGAGTTGATGATTTCTCTCTCTTTTTCTCTCTCTCTCTCAACTAAAAAGAAATTAAAAATAAAAAAGATTAATTTGAGGTTGGAATTTGGTAAAGGACTTAAGATGCCACTTGGAATGCCTGCATACCCTTTCAGAGTGCCTAGGTTCCAGGTCCAACAATGTTTCTGATTACAGCTTCCTGCTAATGCAAACTCTGGGAGGCAGCAGGTTATATCTCAAATACTTGGGCCCCTGCTATCCACAAGGGGGATCAGGATTGAGTTCCTGACCCTTGGCTTCAACCTGGCCCATCCCTGCCTGTACCTGGCATTTATTTGTGAAGTGGACCAGTGAATGGGAGATCTCTCTTTCCCTTTCCCACTTGCCTTCTCTCCCACCTTCCATCCCTCTCCCTCTCCCCCACACTTCCTCATTTCCTCCTTCTCTCTCCCACTCCATCTCTTATTCTTCAAATCTATGAAATGCATTTTAGAAGTTTTTCAAAAATTCATTAGAAGGGTATAAAACCCGATGCATAGACTTTTATAAGGAGAGAGTTTTAACACCTGGATTGATGGTCTAATATGAAATGTCAGGTGACCTCGATATGCAGTAATTGGGATAACCATGGTGTCTCTGTAGAGGTAACAAGTTCTGAATTGATTTATCCATCAAATCAGGACAACTATTTCATTAATTGGCAAGTTACTACACTACATCCCAAAAAGTGGGAAAATTAAATTCTCTTACTTCTCTTAGAAAACTAAAACCATAAAATATAATTTATTCATGTATGCACCTCTCCCTAATATATATGTGATATATATTGAGAAAGATAAAGACTTAATACAGCACATATCAAATGATATTAATTGCTATAGATAGAGATATTTTATGTAGGAAAATGATTATAAAAGAATAGTGGGGTTAAATTGAGTTAGGGAGTTGAATTTAAACAGAACAGTAAGGGAAAACCATGAAAAAAATAGGTTTGGTTGAATATTGAGATGCCTACTATATGCTGGTGTAATTTTGTACATACACATATATGATCATGTAAATGTAGAAAGTTAGATAGAATGAGAGATCAAGAACTGATATACTTAATTATCTATAAAGATGAAAATATTACCCTCGTAAAACATAATCATCCTTTTATGTGACTGCACCGTTTGAAGACATTAAAACAAGAAATTAGCTTTGGTATTTCCAGGAGACATTGGAATCTTTATAGCATTTATGTATGGACATCAAAACATCACTACCCCATTTATACATAGGAGATACACAAGAATTTTATCTTTAGCTGGCAATCTGACACTCAGAATATTAGAAAAAAAAAGCATACACATTGTACAAGGCTAACCTGGTTTTTAAGCCATTACAATGTCATAGATTCCTTGAAATGCTTTGATTTTAACACTTATTTATAATGGCAGCTTAGCACTGATTACACTTCCCAGTTACTTCATAACTGTGATATTGAACCAGTATAAGGATAATAGACAATATACTAGTAATAACACTGGAAAAATCAGATTGGCCCACATAATGCAGGATGAGGTGGTGGAGATAACATTCTAAGGCAAATACGGAGTTAAGCAAATTCCCACAATCAGCTTCTTTTAGCACTCTTTAATTGTTTATTTCCATTAGAAAAGCAGAATGGAGTGTCAGCATTTTGGTGCAGTGGGTTATACCTCTGCCTACAAAGATGACATCCCATATGGGTGCAGGTTTAAGTTCCCACTGCCATACTTTAAATCCAATTCCCTGCTAATTGCCTGGGTAAGTAGTGAAAATGGGGGTTGGGCCCCCGAGCACACATGAGAGATTCTCCAAGAAGCCCTTCTTTCCAGCCTTGGGCTGTGCTTAGCTTCATCCATTGAGGCTATCTGGGGAGGGAATCAGCCAATAGAACATTCGTTCTCTCTCGCTTTCTCTGTCTTCTTTCTTTAACTCTGCCTTTCAAGTACATAAAGATTTTTGAAAAGAAAAGCAGAAGGAAGGAATGAAAGAGGGAGTGAGAAAGAGAGAGAGAAAGAGAAAGATGAGCGAGGTCTTCTATCTGTTGGTTCACGCATTTCCCCAAATTCATGTAACAAGTAGAACTGAGCCGGCCTGAATAGGAAGTGAAGCCCGCTCGCTAACCCAGGCACTCTGATCTGGGCTGTGGGCATCTTAGGAAGAGGCATTACCACTTCACCAAACGCCCACCATCTTTCAACATTTTTACCTGTATTTTCAGGCACTTGTCTTCATGCTTATAAATAATATACTTATACTGCTGGTTTTCGATATTCTTATTCTATGTTGCACATTATATAATTGTTCTTATGGAAAATACAAATTTTTGACCATTTGAATTAAAATTTGCTTAAGATCATGTTTTTCACTGTGGAAATGTTCTTTTCTCTGGAATGTTATTTAAAAGTTTACTGTTTTCCTCCATCAATTGCCTCTATTTTCTCCAGATTCATTTGTTTTCCTGTCTCTATGTTGTATTTTCTTTTTTCATGTATTTCCTTATTTAGAGGAGTCTTTAAATTTCAGACAACCTTTGAATATCAGTTAATATGTAAAGGAGAACTGTAAAATGCTAGTTGAATACTCAATGAATGATTGATATGATTTTGGTCCTGCATGTGAGTGTGCATGAAAACCAGCTGCTTATTTGAGAGAACTGAAATGGCATTATTGAAAAGGGGACACAATTAAATGCAGGTAGGGACTGTGCAAAGAGACTTAACAAGATTTGACAAACCAAAACCTAAGGACCAGTTAGAAAGTTCTGGAAGTTAGAAACAGTCAACAAATGTAGGTTAACAACCTATGACATTCAAATATTTTTTCACTTGTTATAAATTACTTCAAATCCCTAGTGAAAGTTTATTTAAAAAATACCATGTGTTCATAGACCTTTAGGTGAATCAGAGATCAATGCAGTTTTAGCAGAAGCAGAGAATTTACTGAGAGGTTAGCATGATATTAGCTATCTTTCTCACACCTGTATTCTCTTTTTTTCACAGTATTATATTTTATATTTTAAAATATTTCAAATTATGCAGAAATATATAAAGAGTTCAAAGAGCACACATTGATTTAACAATTTTAACATTTTAAATATTTTCATAGTAACTTCATATATAAACATTATACACATAGACACAGAAACTTTTTTTTAAAGCAAGGGTAGATAAATAATAACATGATTCATAACAAATATCATAAAATGCGGAGAGAAGAGTGTATTATAAGGGTTATAATCCCATTAAGTCAACCCATATAAAAGTCTGTTTTACAAATAATATTGCATCCAGACATTTTAAAATATATATGTAGATATGTATTTTTTAATGCACACACACACACGCTTCTACATATGAGAGAAAACATGGCATTTGTTTTTTGACACAATGGCCAACCATCCAGAGATGTTTATGCAATCCCCAAATATAGGCTTGCTAAGAATTAAAATTCTAAATTGAGATTTGATATAATTTGATTTTTTTTTTTTTGACAGGCAGAGTGGACAGTGAGAGAGAGAGAGACAGAGAGAAAGGTCTTCCTTTTGCCGTTGGTTCACCCTCCAATGACTGCCACAGCTGGCGCACCGTGCTGATCCGATGGCAGGAGCCAGGTACTTATCCTGGTCTCCCATGGGATGCAGGGCCCAAGCACTTGGTCCATCCTCCACTGCACTCCCTGGCCACAGCAGAGAGCTGGCCTGGAAGAGGGGCAACTGGGACAGAATCCGGCACCCCGACCGGGACTAGAACCTGATGTGCCGGCGCCACAAGGCAGAGGATTACCCTAGTGAGCAATGGCGCTGGCCTAAAATTTGATTTAATATGACCATGTGATGTTGTTTATTTTACTTTTTTTTTTTTTTTTGACAGGCAGAGTGGACAGTGAGAGAGACAGAGAGAAAGGTTTTCCTTTGCCGTTGGTTCACGCTCCAATGGCTGCTGTGGCTGGTGTGCTGCGCCCGGTGCACGGCACTGATCCAAAGGCAGGTGCCAGGTGCTCCTCCTGGTCTCCCATGGGGTACCGGGTCCAAGCACTTGGGCCATCCTCCACTGCACTCCCTGGCCACAGCTGAGAGCTGGCCTGGAAGAGGGGCAACAGGGACAGAATCCGGCGCCCTGACCGGGACTAGAACCTGGTGTGCCAGCGCCGTAGGCAGAGCATTAGCCTATTGAGCCACAGCGCTGGCCCATGTTGTAACTTTTATTCCTAGTTATACCATTTTCCTTCTTCCTAGGCCCTATGAAGAAGTAAGCACTTGAAAGACAAAATTAAATTAAATTATTATGTTTATTCATGAGGGCTCAGTAGCTTCCAAAGTTCAGGGTACCCTACTAAATCCAAATGGAAATACACACCTTGCTTTATATTTCAAAATGAAAATATACTAATACTACAAATCTCCTCATTACAAAGAGATTGTGACATGAACTATAGGAAGAATTATGTATATAAACCAGACACCAAGTAAAGTTTACACAACTGACTACTTAGGGGGGTGAGGTCAACTGAACACTAAGGATGGAAAGCAACTGGAGGATGTCAGGTTGCAGATATGTTTCTAGAAAGCAGGCCTTGGCTCTTCTTGGAGCAGACATAGCACATACTGTTATGCCCTAAGTTCCACCTTCACAGCCAGTCTCAGATTTCACTGCATGTGAAAGGAACCACTCTGAATGTTCTAGACAATGACAATTCTTTGTGTCAAGTGCTTGAGGAGTCTGTTCCCTCTTAATGATCTTTTCCTTAAATCATGGGAGCCAGCTTATGTAGGTGCTTAGGCTCAAAGACTCCCTTCAAAGAGTGGGAGATGGAAGGCAATTAATAAATCTTCTAACTACCAGATTTACATGCAGATAATACAGGTAGTGTGTTCTCTTTTTTTGTACATTATTTACTTCTCAGCTCACTTTGCAATGATGTCCTCATTGCCTACAACAGTGACCATAATAGAGATTACTCCACTGACTTTTCTTCATCCTCTGGTCTCCTCTCCATGCTCTATTCTTACTTCCTAAGATCATGTAAGAAACATATTACTGCATACAAGTCTTCGCCTCAGATTCTGATTTCAGCAGAATCTGAACTAAGATGATAGGTCTATGATATGGGATCAGAAATCCAGTTATGGTACCTGAGGGCCAGGTATGAAGCATATTTCATACTTTTGGAAGTACAGAAATCCTTGCCATCAGCAGATGATACATTACAATTTCCAGAACAGATTTTTCCCTAAGTGATTGACTAGAAAGGTGAAGAAAGACAGCCTGATGTGCTTACTTAAATTCTCACTCTTATGATTAAAAGAATATGAAATTACTTCAATTATGAAAACTAGAAGCCACTACACAAACAGCAATCTAAAAGGCAATATGCCACCTATAAGGCATACAATATCTATTTTTAATAATGAAGTATTTTCCTAGTCTACAAATGATTCCTGAATGCGTCTTGAAAATGTCAATGATTTTCATTTATACCAAGGTACTTTCTCACACTACCATTATTTGACTGAATATTCTGTGATTCTGTACAACTGGCCAGATTTTATTTAAAAATTAAAGGAATTTGAACATCAAAATGTTGAAGCAATACCAAGCCAGTCAATTGTCATTTATAATAATTTAAAGAAATAGAAATATAATTCATTAGAAAGCAAAGGTCTAAATTTAATTAAAAAAAAGAGAAAGCAAGATTTTTTGTAGAAAATTATGACTGAAGTCTTGTCTAACTGTAATGTTAAGGGATGAAATCTATGCCTCCAATGTGATTAATTTATTATTATTGATATGCAAATTATAATTGTGTATGTGGTATGATGTATTTCCATCAACATGCACATTCTAGAAAATAATCAAGTTAATGAATATATATATCACCTCATCAACTGATTATTTTTGTGGTGAGAACATTAAAATCTATTCTTTTCTTTAAAGACTATATTAACTATTTATTTGAGAGATAGAGTTATACACAGAGAGAGGGAGAGGCAGAGTGAAAGGTCTTCCATGTGCTAGTGCACTTCCCAAAATGGCTGAAATGGCCAGAACCAAGCCAGTCCAAAGCAGGAGCCAGGAGCTTCTTCTGGGTCTCCCATGTTGATGCAAAGACCCAAGTTCTTGGGTTATCTTCTAGGGCTTTCCCAGGGTATAGCAGAGAGCTGGTTTGCAAGAAGAGCAGCTGGGATATGAATTGGTTCCTATATGGGATGCAGGCACCACAGGCAGAGGTTTAACCCACTATACCACAGTGCTGACCCTAAAATCTATTCTTAATATATATTATATTGAAACTTATTCTAATATGAAAACATACAATATGTTGTTAATATTACCAAGTTCAATAGACCAATAAAACTTTTTTCTTCATTCTGAGTCTTTGAATACTTTGATAACACCTTCCTTTTCCCCACTTCTTCACGTCCCCCAAGGGCACCTCTATTCTCTATTTCCATGAGATTGACTTTTTAAAAAAAAAAATATTTGTTTATTTGAAAGTCAGACTTACAAAGAGAGAGGGAGAGACAGAAAGAGAGAGATCTTCCATCTGCTGGTTCACTCCCCAAGCGGTCATAACAGCCAGGGCTGGGGCAGTCTGAAGCCAGAAGCCAGGAGCTCCATACTGGTCTCCCATGTTGGTGGGAGGGACCTAAGCACTTGATCCATCTACTGCTGCTTTGCCCAGGCCATTAGCAGGGAGCTGGACTGGGAGTGTAGGAGCTGGGTCACAAAGCTGTACCCCTATGGTATGCAGGTGTAAAGCCACAGTGCCAGTCTCGAGATTGAAATTTTTAGATTGTACATGTCTCCCAGTTTTGAAAGGGTACTTTCCTGAGGTGCTACAGTGAGTAATTAATGTCACTGCTCCATTTTAATCCTTTATTGTATACATTCTAGACATTTTCTTATCTTGTTTCCCCATCTCAGGTATTTTTTTCTTAGACTTTTTCATAATAGTTGTCAGCTTTATCTGAGTAAAGTAAATATAGTGTGGGGTGAATTAACTCCATTGTGCCTCTGCACTCTTGGCATTTCAGTCATTCTTGTGGGTTCATCTAATGAGCTCCTATAATGTGCCAACTTCTCTAGGGGATTGGAAAAGTGCAACAAATAGATCAGACTCCCCTAACTTCATGCTGCTTATGTTCCTCAGAAAGCCTGAAAGAACTCAGGCTTTCCTGTGTTTGCTCTCACTGTTAATCTTGACCATGCTTAAACTCTGAATTTCAGTTGAGACTTAGTGGTAAGCAAAGATTAAGGGAAGGTATTAGTAATTATTTCATGTTTAAACACAGAGGAGTCAAGTACTTCCTCCTAAACACAGAGTTCCCATAAGATAGTATCTCCTCCTTCTCCAACTCAATGACCACATTCATGGGTTCTATTCAGAGACAGTATGTTGAACCCTATGTCTGAACAACCTTATCTAGCCAGATGTCCTTCAGTCTTTAGAAGTTAGTGGTTCTGAGTTCTTTTTCCATCACTTTCCAACAATTAATTATACAACTTGCTAAAAAGGACTAATATGCTAAATTTAGTTCTTTTTGATTGAATAAAATGATTTCTAAATTGAGTTGTTTTAAGTCATAGTACTTTTAATGTTTTGATTCTTATTAAAATTTAAAATATATAGAAACAGAAAACATACACTTCCACTTGGATAACTAGCTCACTATAAGCAGTGATTGATAGCTGTCTTGACATGTGGCACATTTTCAATTTCACCTAAATTGTAGTTGCACTTAATGATGCTATTTACCTGACCACTACATACATTATAATTAGCTACCATGATTATTTCATAGTATAAAAATGTTTCCTCATTCCCAGTGTATCTATTCCATTCATTTGCTACCTTCCTCCGTAATTCCTTATTTCTTGATGAAAATTTTGACAATCACATTTCAGCCTACTGCCCAGTTCATGGACAAGTAAATTGTAATTTTTCTTTCATATTCTTTGTTGCCATCACTTGGTTTGCCTATCATTTTGAAGCACAATGCAAAAGACCCTTTCTGCTTTTAAACAGATTGAGATTTAATTTTCCTACTATTTAGGAAAATGCCCACAGTGGCAAAGATCTTCCTTCCCCAAAAAGGAATAAAACAGAACAAAGAAATATCTGCAGTGTTTCTGCAAAGTTCTTGAAGAGTTAGCAAAGACTTTTCTCATTGTGTTAGTGTTGCTTCTATAGAATATCTTGACACCTGGAGAGTGAACATAGTTAGACATTTATTGATCAACTCAGAATAGTTCTTTTACTTGCTTGCCCTCTCCAAGGGGGAGAGTGGAAGAAAGATGATTTTTTTTTTCTTCTGAAGGTATTTCATGTCATCCAGGCAGTTGTGTGAACAAATAATTAATTTCAGGTCTAAAAAAAAATAGGTGTTGCTTCTAGTCAGGACACTTAACTTTAATGCTGTGATCATGATGCCTCCTGAATTCATACAGAAGAGAAGCTAAGTAGGTTTCTAGGTTCTCTCTGATAACCAAGAAACACTTTGTTTTCATTTATTTATTTATTTGAGAAGCAATTCACAAAGACAGAAGGGGGAAAAATGAGTGTCAGACCTCAAAATACACATTCAAGTTTCTGTGGCAACATGTTTAGAATACAGAATTTCACATGTGGCTTTCTAATTCAGACAAATTACTCCTCAGTTCAATTGCTTTGATTCACAAATCTTGTTCAACACCTTCCCCAACATACCCCAGGTTAAATCTAGAGCTGCATTTTTTCTGGCACAGAATTTTGAGTAGTTGACGCCGCTGGTGACTAAAAGCACCTGAAATTCCCTTAACCAACAATCAAAATAAATTTCCTGAGATAAAAATGTTGCCAGATTTCTTGCTTTTAAAGGATTGTAGTGTATCGAGTTTGAGTCTCTATTATTCTAATAATTATTCTATATTCTTTTTCAAGGCTTAATTTTAGACTATAGAGCTCTGGAATATTAAAAAATAAATTCACATAATTCTTTTTTCTCATCATTGTTTTCTGCTTGAAAAAGATAAGGATAAAGGTAGTACTTTGGATTTTTCTGTTTTCTTATATTATACTAATATACATTAGTGTTATCTTTATTTTATATATCATTGCATGTTAATATATTTGATTTGTTAATAAAGTACATAATTATATTTTAAAGACCATCAAAATAATATCTAAAATATCTGTCACTCAAGTGAGTTCTAAAATTCTCTGTTTCAATCACACTATACCCACAAGTCAACTTTTCTTCTGATATCTATAAATTATGGCTTAGATTAACTTTATCTTTTTGAAATACCATGAATATAGATTGTAGATATTTTTTATCAACAGGGCATATTTTCTTCAAAATGGTGTTTCCTGGGTTATTTAAATGGCTATTTAAATCATTGATTCATTTACTTTAGTGTTACTATCTGAATATTAATAGACATATATAACAGATATGTTTTATATAATAGTATATAATATATAATTTATATAGTAGTATATCATATATAATAATTTATATAATAGTTTATATAATGATATATTATTGTATAATATATTATATATTATATATCATTATATATTATATATAATAATTTGTTATTATATGTAATATATTATATATATATATATATACCATTGTATGACTATACTTAAATTATATATAGGGTCTCACAGTAATGGTCATTAATTTCCATCATGACTCCAACAATTAAAGCTGCTATGAATGTTCTTATAGAAGTTAACTTCATGGAATGATGATTTCACTTCACCTGAGTAAATATCTAGGATTACAATTGCTGGGTATTAGGTTAGGGTTATATTTAACATTAAAGAAACTGCCCTAGAAAGACAAGAAACAATCCAATCTCAGAAAGTAATATAAGAAATAAAATATAAATTTTAAAATGTAAAATACTAAGGAAATGATGAGCTTGAGAAGATAAATAAGATAAACCATTAACCAATCAAAAAGGGAAATTATTCAAATTTTAAATTGAGTTATAGAAACTGTACACTCTACCTTATAAATATCTTCAAGTATTACATGTAATTTGAGCTCAAACATAAACAAATACAAGGTGATAAAATCATTCTTTAGTAAGACCAGAGTATAAAAACTGAGCAAGGAATATTATATTCTGAATAAATATTCACATTCTTCAAGAAAAATTGTCTTTTTCTATGAAACTCAGAAGTCATGGGGCTGCTCCCTTAATGAATCAGAGTGATAACTAGATAAGAGAATTGGTTATAGTTAAGTAAATAATAGGGCCGGGGCCATTGCTCACTTGGTTAATCCTCTGCCTGCGGCGCCGGCATCCCATATGAGCACTGGGTTCTTGTCCCAGTTGCTCCTCTTCCAGTCCAGTTCTCTGCTGTGGCCTGGGAAGGCAGTGGAAGATGGCCCAAGTGCTTGGCCCCTGCACCTGCATGTGAGACCAGGAGAAAGCTCTTGGCTCCTGGCTTCAGATCAGTGCAGCGCACCAGCCATAGTGGCCATTTGGGGAGTGAACCAACGGAAGGAAGACTTTTCTCTCTGTCTTTCTTTCTCACTGTCTAACTCTGCCTGTCAAATAAATAAGTAAATAAATAAATAAAATATTCAGGTTTTGATATAATCATAACTGTGAGCTGAGAATGATTAATCTCTAGGATATTATTTAATGAAGAAATTACAATTCAAAGGATTAAATGGCTCATGCTTAGCTAATCAATTAAATTCTGAAACTTCAGATTGTAAAGGCACACTATTAACTTAGGAAGAGAGTGGAACTGGAAGAGTTTCTTGTAATGTAATTTGCAGCAAAGCAATCATACACATAAAAGAATGATGCAGAAATCCCCTGGGGACCAGTCGCATTCTTTTTTTTTTAAACCTCATACATTTTAATCATCACTTTCCAAAATAATTCATTAAAATCCCATGTTTTCCTCAGTCACCTTTGTATAGGACACACCACTGTATTCCAATCATAGAATGATACAATGATTATTTTTCCTAGAAAACAGTGTTCTCACACATGTTTGAACTTTTCTGAACATAGTCCTCCAGAGGAGACTTTCTATGTTATGTATAATTATTGCCAATATACAAAGTTGATATAGCAATAATTTTTCAGGTGACCAAAATAAAACTTAATTTGAACATGGAAAAGTAAAACATAAACTTTTAATAATATGTGGGATAAATAAATCATAAACTAAGTTTTTTTAAATAGATATGATAGTTTGACAAAATTAGATTGTCTCTGGAACCTCTGATTTTCTATTTATATGCAATAAGGGAACAACCAGTTTACAACTAGTGTAATTTTAAATGCTTTTCCCATCACAAATATTTTCATATTTTTTTCAATTTGTGCTGCAATACTGTAGGAAAAATCGGGACTGGAGCAGTGGCCTTGAAGGCTAAGCCTCTGCCTGCAGTGCCAACACCCCATATGGTGCCTGTTCAAGTCCTGGCTGCTCCACTCTGATATAGCTCCCTGCTAATGTGACAGGGAAAGCAGCGGAAGATGACCCAAGTACTTGGGGCCTTGTACCATGTGGGAGACCGAGAAAAGTCTCCTAGCTCCTGGCTTTGGCATGTTTCTCGGCCCAGCTGTTGCAGCCAGCTGGGGAGTGAACCAGTAGATGCAAGATCTTTCTTTCTTTCTCCTTCCCTCTGTATCTCTGCCTTTCAAATATAAACAAACAAATCTTTAAAAAATAGAAAAAATGTTGCTATAAAGTTAAAAAAATTTTCAATTCAGCATGAGCACAAGATTTTTATATGTATTCATAAATTCATTTCCATTACTGAAAACATTTACTGACATATTAAAAAGATTCAATAAATATTATATGATTAAATGAGAATTAAGCTCTGAAAATTTAGTTTGATATTTTTTAAAAATGTAGAAATATACTTCAAATAAAATTAAATTATTTATGTACATTTTATTTATATACATTAATGTAGATAGTACTTCAAAGATTTTCATATATGCCATCTTTTAAAATGTAAGGTATTTTTCTGATGTAAGGTATTATAGTTTTTTCCAAATGTTCACCAGGATTTTAATTGCGCACAAGGTTTGTATTAAAGAAATGAAATCAAAATTAATGATGCTGCCAGTGAAGCTTGTCTAATGATGTCAGTTATCTAATGAAGATTCTTGTATAACAAATCTTAATTGGATATAAAAGACTGAGAAATGTACACAAATGATTAAGATCCCCTTAGTCTGAAAGCTAGTTTTGAAAAGTAGACTAATTTCATATGATTTCCTAGCAAAAGTTAGGAGTTCTGTGCTAAATAATAGGAAGTTTGTGTCAGGTTTATAGAAAATTTAGAGATAAAAACAGCTCAGTTCAGAAGTACTAGGAAATTGTACTAAAATTATATAAATAATATCTAAGGAGTATCTCCTGTCACAAAGCTAAGAAATGCATGCAAATTGGGTAAGCACTTATAGAGAACTCAGATGTTATTGACAGCTGACAATTGATGTTGGGTTTTCAAGACTTAAACAGACTTTTGTTCCACATGTTGTAAGCTGACATACCACTATATTAGACCCACAGAGCAGAACAAGATGGTGAGAGTTTTTTTAATGTCCACAATGGGCAAAACTTAAAAATGCTTTTCTTACGATATCTCAAAACTCTAAGTTGGACATTATTTCCCACTTACAGTTCATGAAATAGGAGAAGTTTAAGTATGTTGTGTTAAACCCAAAGAATAATAGAGGATTTGGGACTGATACCCAGATGTGGCATTTTCTGAAACATGGAACCCTACCTGCAGAAGCCTAAACTAAAAACAACAAAGAAACCAACAAATGTTGTATAAACCTTTTATAATAGGTTCATACGAAAACTGTCACTTAAAGCTAGAAATAAAATCATATACATGATTCCATTGACATTTCTATACTTCTGATTGATATCTGGATTTAGTTGACATGTATTGAAATATAGATGAGGTATATGCTAAATTGATATGTTCATAGTAAATCCCTCTACTTTCCAAAATAATTTTTCTTAAAAATTCTTCTGTTTTCCATACCAAGAATATAAACTCACCTTCTTATTCATACATATGTATACATTTTTGTAACACGAAAGTGACAGATCAATTGTGTAACTATTAATTATTATAATCTTAGTTTGTTAAGTTTTTTATTTTAAAACCACTTCTCTGGTGCCGGCAAGTGGGGTAGCTGGTAAAACCACCGCCTGCAGTGCCAGCATCCCACATGGGTGCCAATTTGAGTCCCAGCTGCTCTGCTTCAGGTTCCAGCTCTCTGCTGTGGCCTGGGAAAGTAGTGGAAGATAGCCCAAGATCTTGGGTCCCTGCACCCATGTGGGCGACCCAGAAGAAGCTCCTGGCTCCTGTCTTCTGGCTTCAGCCTGGCCCAGCCGTTGCAGCCATCTGGGGAGTGAACGAGTGGATGAAAGATCTCTCTCTTTCTCTCTCTCTCTCTCCCCCTCTCCCGCTCTCCCTCTCCCTCCCTTCCTCCCTCCCTCCCTCCCTCCTTCTGCCTCTCTGTAGCTCTGCATTTCGAATGATAAAATACTTTAAAAAAAAAAAAACTTCTATTTCCTGCTTTATTATTCTTCTTTTTAACAGCTGGTTTATTAGAGAAATAGGCAAATTAACATTTTCAGTACAGAAGATAACTTTAAATTATTTGTTATATAACAGAAACTATCATTGAAGAAAGTACAAATTTAATTTTAAAAATATATTTGATGTTTTCTGGATGCATCCATTTTGGGGATGAACCAAATGACTGGATTTCATTTTTTTAACTGTTGTGTAGTATTCCATAGTTTATATATCCCATAATTTCTTTATCCAGTCTTTGGTTGACAGGCATTTATGTTGATTTCATGTCTTAGCTATTGTGAATTGAGTTGCAATAAACATGGAAGTGCAGATAACTATTTTGTTTATGATTTCATTTCCCTTGGGTAAATTCCCAGGAGTGGGATGGCTGGATCATACAATAGGTCTATATTCAGATTTCTTAGGTATCTCCATACTGCCTTCCATAGTGGCTTTACCAGTTTACATTCCCACCAACAGTGAATTAGAGTACCTTTTTCTCTACATCGTTGCCAGCGTTTGTTGTTTGTTTATTTCTGTATGAAAGCCATTCTAACTGGGGTGAAGTGAAACTTCTTTGTGGTTTTAACTTGCATTTCCCTGACTACTAGTGATCCTGAACACTTTTTCATGTGTCTTTTGACCATTTGGATTTCTTCTTTTGAAAAATATATGTTTAAGTCCTTTGCCCATCTCTTAACTGGTTTGTTGTTTTGTTGTTGTGGGGTTTCTTGATTTCTTTGCATATTCTGTTTATTAATCCTTTATTAGTTGCATGGTTTGCAAATAATTTCTCCCATTCTGTCGATTGCCTCTTCACTTTCCTGAGTGTTTATTTTGCAGTGCAGAAACTTCTCAATTTGATGTAATCCCATTTATTAATGTTGGCTTTGATTGCCTGTGCCTCTGGTGTCTTTTCCAGAACTCTTTACCTCTGCCAGTGTCTTGCAGGGTTTCCCCAATGTTTTGTAATTTGATGGTGTTGAGACATAGATTTTGATCTTTAATCAGTGTTGAGTAGGTTTTGTGTAAGGTGTAATGTAGGGGTCCTGCTTCAAACTTCTGCATGTGGAAATCTAATTTTCCCAGCACTTTTGTCCACACAGCAGACTTGTAGAATAACAATCGCTTTAAGTAACACTCTAACCTCAGAATCAGCCCTTACAGCTTCCTGTTCTGGCTTAAAAGTTCATGAGAACATTTCTAGCAAAGACATTGTGGCAAAAAAAATGTTCTACATGAAGTATCTCTGTGAATGAGTCCCGAGCAAAAATAAGTGGCCATCAAAGAAGCATGGACTTTTCTCTAAAGTGAGGAGAGAACTTCCACTTTATGGTCTTGTCCAAATACTGAAGGAATTTGTGGAATCAAAAGCTTCTATTGCCTAGGCAGCTCATGTCAGAGAGCCTTTGGTGGTCACTGACTACATACATGGATGTGTTAACTGTTAAATTAACAACAGGAATCAGTGTGCACTAACTCCCCATGCAGGACCTCTGTCCTCAATGAGTTTTATTATGAAAGTCAAATGTAAAACTAGTTCTCAAACACTTTTTTGTTTGTGTGTGTGTGCATTATTGAAATGTTTACTTAGTATACAGTTGTTCTTCTGTGTACAAGTTAATTTAGAATGAATTTCAGTGAAGAATAGGATTGGGAAGGGGAGAGGTAGAAGGAGGAGGGATAAGAGTGTGGGTGGGAGCGCAGGAATGGTGGAAAGAATAACTATATTCCTAAAGTTGTACTTATGAAATTTATGGTCCTTAAAAACAAATTTAGAAACATACATACTTGAATATAAACATAGATTATTATAAAATAAGACTACATTATATGATAACAATCAATGGTATAAGTCTAGTATTAGAATAATAAAACTAAAAATGTGAAAAGACTGAGAATCATAAGAATTACACCTAACCATAAGACTTCCAAACATGTTTAATATTCCTTCAATAGAGGAAGGAAAATTCTATTGCTTTAAATATTTTAAAGGTTACTGAATAAATAATAAACTATAGGGAAACATGGCCTATATTGGTATTTTAAGAGGAAATAAGAACCTGAGGAGCTATTCACTTTCATGTTTCTGCTTTTTTAAGATGACAACTAAATAAGTCTATTTGGTGAAGCAGATTCCAAGGTCTAAGAGAGACATTTAAAATTTCTTGATGCCCCTAGGAGGCAATTAATCAACTAGAGAAGGAGTATATTAAATAGTTCTCTAAAAGAAAAACATCCAAGTTTCCTTAAGGTGCCTACTTATACGTAAATTCTAAATATTCATGACAGTTTTTTGATTAAATTTTATGATCTCATTGGACTGGTGGTATATTTTATCATGAGCATACAAATAGTGAATTGTAAGATTTTGGCGGTTTGCTAAATAAGTTAAAACATATCAAAGCAATCTAAAAAAGAGCAAAAACAAATTCTGGTTATAAATAATAATCCTTTATTTAATATTCCTAACATTACAAAATAAGAGATTAAAAATTAACCTATCTATAACATATTTTAAAATTTCTGCCTCATTGCTCTTCTACCTGAGTAAAAAGCCTCCATCACACACCCTAGCCACAAATTGGAACCCTCATGTCATTCTTGTATCTCTTGCATCCCGATATCCAATCCATCAACAACACTAATTAATCCACATCAAACTAATATTACTTGGTCTACTTATTTACATTATTGTAATTATATTAATCTAAGAGACATTATGTTTCATTCAGTGTTCAAATCCAAATTCCCAACTAATATCTCTGCTTCTACATCATTAAACTTTCTTTTCCAGATAGCAGCCAAAAGGAAGAGATAGATTTGAAAGATAAATACCATGCTAATGCTGCTCCAAAGAAAGTCATATTTTGGTAGGAGTTGTACTACACCTGTATATTACTTTATGAAGTATGGATATTTTCACAGCATTAATTCTTTCAACCCATGAATCTGAATATTTTCCACTTATTTATGTTTCCTTCAATTTATTTGATAAATTTTATATTTTTCATTATTCAGGTCTTCATCTCCCTGGCAATTTGGAGGTCTAAGTTCTAGTCCTGTTACAGTCATTAGCTTTATTTTTCTATGCCTAGTTTTAATTAAAAGGAAACCTTTTCTAGAATAATGAAATACTTTTCATATTAGCAAATTTTGTCCTCCTTATTTTCAAAACAGATTACATTGAGATATAGGAACTATCTTTAGTTATTTATTGATATCTCCAGAGTATCTAACATATGAGTATCAATACATATATTATCATTATAGATCCAGACTAGCATTTCTACTGTTACCCTATCATTGCTTCTCTAGGAACTTTGAAGTAATGAGAAGAACTTCTGAGTCGTAACAAGGATCAATTTCTGTATCACTGTATATGTGTATATATCACTATAAATGTGTATATATCACTATAAATCTTGAAGCTTTCTTTTCTCCAGAAACCTCATGAAAAAAATGAGTTGTTTTGAATCAAATTCATATTATCATCTATAAACTCTGTAATTATTTACTGAAGATAGATATTTTGTGAATTCAAAGGGAGCATTGTGTAGCATGCAACTAAATAGTGATAATTGTACCTAAAAATACGTAGAATACCTTAGATAACATCTCAGTGCCCCTGTCTATATAATAAAAAAGATTATGATGGAAACATTCTTTAAATGAGTTGCTTGTTTTATGTTTCCAACCCTCTAACACAGCTTTTGTGTCTCCTTACAACTCTTACATTGTTCACTTCATCATTCCTTTCATCTAAGCAGGGTCAAAAGAGTAGCACTAGAATACTTGGTAAATATGTGTTCTATTTTGCTTCACTCCATTAGCTCTAATTATAACCTAATGGTGTCTATTTTTACCTATTTTGTTAGAGGATATAATGAACTTGAGTTTTCTAATAATTTCAGAAGTTAAAAAACTATAAATACTGAAACACAGTATGAGTAAATTTGAATATTCTGAAAAGCAAGCTAGTGCTATACAGGCTGTATGAATGCTAATATACTTTCCCTTTATAAATGTATTGTGACCCATGCTTGTTGACAAGAAGACATTCAACTGCTGTATAAGTTCCACTTGATGTAATCAAGTATTTAAATGGTAAATGAAAATCATGAAGCTAAATAGTGTGGAGTGAGTATTTTAAAAGCCTCACTACCTTTATGTCTATCAACACTTTTTGCAGAATGCATTGCCAGAAAAATAATATAATGGTACTCAAACTGCATGATTCAAGGTGTTCAAAGAATACATATGGGGCTGATATGGAAATTTCTCACCTGATAAATAACATTGAATAAATTGCCTATGCACAGTTTGTGAGCTTTCATCTTTCATTGGAACATTAAGTAATGGTTATTACCATAGGAAGAACTGTGCACTGGATGGACCCATAATTTTATCCATTGTGGCAATCACCAAATTTGTCATTTTCTCCTTCACTTGTTCTGTGTACTCTTACTCAGGTCATGCTATTTATACTAGCTGTATTCTCTCGTTCAGTGCATCTTACACATTTATCCTCCAGCTTATACACCTTATCTCCTAAAATCCCCCTCCCATTCCTATTGGAAACAAACTATTTGTCATAATTTTATCTCCTGTGTCTGTTGATTGTTTGAAAACATGAACCCATTGTCATAAATCTCTCTCTTCAATCTGCTAGCAATGCAGTTACCTAAAAAAGATTTCCCCAGAAATGGCTGTTGCTTTCACAAGACATATAAGAAAAGCAGTTTTCACTCATGTGCATTTTTTTCAAATATCTGGGCCATCACTTGTTTACATACTCTGTAACTAAAGAGCAACTACTGAAGTATGTATGAACAACTGATGCTATAATAAAAATACAATTTTAATCATTAAATTTTTAAATGATGGTGTTCTTAGACTGAAGAAATAATAAAAGTGCAAAAATTTGGTAAATATCATCTCAGACAGTAATGGAATTATCTCATGAAAATTATCATGGTCAATTTGTTACTCCAGGGGCCAATGTTGTGATATAGCAGGTTAAGCCACTGCCTGCAATGCATCTCATATGGGCACCCGTTTTTGTCCCAGCTGCTTCACTTCTAATCTAGCTCTATGCTAATGTGTCTGAGAAAGCAACAAAAGCAAAGAGCTTGGGGCTTTGCAGCTATGGCTTGATTGCCAGGCTCTTTGAGAAATTTGAACTATAGGCTCTTCCAGATTGAAGTTGACATGTGTGCTCAGCTCATGGTCAAGTTCCTGCTTGGTCTGTGCTCGCAACTCTCATTACATAATAACCTGTCCTAATTTTAGGGAGTTTTGATGAAAGTAAAGCAGGCTTCAGTCAGTGTGGGCACTATATACAGGTGGTAGTTACATTTGGCTCTTGGCCCCGAGTTCCAGTAAAAGAAACCCCTCAAGAAAAGACCAGTATTTCTATTGGATAAACTAATGATCCCATCAGTCATGCGTTTAAGACCTTGTAGGACTGATGATTATGAATCTCATAGACCAGTTGCACCACTCTCTCAATTCATTGAATTGATTTGAGTGAGAGTTTGATATCTATTCATAAAAGCAGGGCAAACAGACTTTAAATTAAGGGAGAGAGGCTGGAAAACTGGAACCTGATGGTATCTAGCATCTATACTCAAGTCATTGTATAGGTGCTTGGTTTCAAATGTTGTTGAAATAATGAGTATTTGGAAAACTGAATTGAGACATGGTGAAACTTTGAGCTAAGGCATTTGCTAGGGAAGTGAGCCTAATGGATATAGATGCTATTGTTTTAGTTAAGTAGGATATAGGATGGAAAGATTTATGGATGGGTAGACTTTTCTAATTTATTCTTCTTAATAGAAAATGGAAGGTGAAGATGTAAAATGTAAGAAAATCAATATTAACTACTTTAAATAAACACTTACTTACCATTATGGTCATTAAACTAGTCATCACATTCAATAAGTTTTTATAAGTAAGTTAATTTTTGATTGACATTAATATTTAAACTTTGTTATCTATGTTCTTCAGAGAAAGAAATCCAATATGATACATGTCTGTGCATAAACATATACATGTTGCAAATACGATGTTTACTTGATGCAAACATTTTTGAAATCCAAATATATTATTTTCTAAAATACATGTTTTCTGTGAACCTTTTGAAAATACTTCCTGTGTTTAAGCAGATATGTGTGTGCGTGTAGGGTAACTTGAAAAGTTCATTGAGAAATGGAATTAAGAGAGAATGCACTTATCAATAAACACTTGATGAGAGAGAGGAAAATATTTTTTCATATTATTAGGACAGCCAATAGTGTTAAGTTGCAATCTGGACCTCAGTTGAGAGATAGAAAAAATCCAATGCATCAGCTCAAAGACTGGCAGAAAGTAGGACTTCATTCTTACTCTGACTTACTCTTTTCAAGCCCTCAGTGGATTTTATGATGCCCATATACATTGGGGGTAGCAATCTATTTTATTCAAACTACCGATTCAATTGTTAATGTCACAAAGAAAAACCCTCAAAAATACACCCAGAAATAATATTAAGCCTAATATCTGGGCTTCCTGTAGTCCAGTCAAGGTTACATATTAATTAATTACCATGTGACTTTTTACTTTGTTGTGTAAAGTAATGGAGAACTCTATTTGCGCTAGTTTATGTAGAAACTAAAATACTTCTTCAAAACACAATGCATTACTGCATTTAAAAAAATCCTGTTAATATAATTACACTAATGTTAGTCAATTGTGATACCTCAATTTATATTGTAAGAATTATTTTCATTGAAATATTGGTTAACAATTGCCTTAAGAATATATAGCTATCTGTGAAACCAAGAAATGTCTTTGCATTTGTTTTGAGGATAATATTGTGTTGTGTTTTATGTATCAGCTATGAATTCAAAATGTTAAGGCTCCAATAAGTCTCAAAGTTTTTTCTTCCTACACCTGCAGGTGCTTAGCCCTAATTGTACCCCTTCACACTGCTTGCTAAATTCGAAATAGCCAACACCTACTAAATTACAAGCTCAATCTGGATGCCTGGGCATCCTGTCCAGTGACTTGCACAGCCTCCGTTTCCCCACAGCTTCTGAGACTGTGAATAGTACTGAATTTTAGAGGTGACTTGAACTCTGAATGACTTTCACCAATCTTTAATCCCCATGCAGAACACACAACTTGAACTGCTGCTTCACATTGACAATGTTTTAAAGACTTGAGGTACTAAGTTTTATGATTTTGTTTTTATGTTTGTTTTCCTTCTAGAAAACTTACATGTAGGATAAGTTCGGAATTACTTTTTCAGTTCTAATAATATGTGATTTCTTTTTGGCCCTTGGTTATGGAGAGCTACTGAAAGTCTTTGAGCTGAGGAATGGCTGTACAGGAACTGCCTCTGCGAATGATTGATTTGTCAATTCTGTGAGGCATAAGTTAAATGGAGGGGAAAAAAAAGAGAGTGTCTCAGGTGAGGATTCTAAATATTAATGAGGACCTGATCTGGACTTGTGCCAGTATAAATGAAAGGAAGGGATAGTTATCTGATGTGACAGACATGGAACTTACTTCTGTAGTTTTAACCATGGGTCATTTACAAAGAGAAAGAGTTTAGAAAAGGAAGAAGGTTTATTTTTTTGGACTGGAAGAGTGGAATGTTGGTAAGGAAGCAGTGATGGAGAGAACTTTTTAAAAACTTGAAGAAAATAAAACCATGCAATGATCTTTATGACAGTATTCAAAATTGAATGTCTGAACTATTGTCACCCCACTGTAATGTACTTCACAATAATACCTTACATAATGTACATAGAATTGAAGACAGGACCTGGTATACTTAATACAAAGATAGGATAGAGAAATACAAAGACTAGATGCCTTGTTAAATCAATTTTGGTGTGTATAGGTGTTAGAATATGCACTGTACCCTATAAACATATTCAAGTATTTAGGTTAATAAAAAATCTTAGAGGCAGGCATTTAGCCTAATGGTTAAGGCACCAGTTAGAATGCCACACCACTGCCACACATTTTGTGCCTAGACTTGATACTCAGCTCAGGCTTCTGACTCCAGCTTCCTGCTTATGTAGACCCTGGGAAGCAGCAGTGATGGCTCAGTGATTGAATTCTTTCCAAACACATTGGAAACCTGCATTGAGTTTCCAGCTCCTACCCTGGACTCCAGCCTGGGACTCTTGCAGGAATTTGAAGTAGATGGGAGAAGGCTTGCTGGCTCATTACCTGTGTGTTCTCTTTCTCTCTCTTTCTCTCTCCTCCCCTCACTACCCCTTCCTCTCCCTTCCTCCCTCCCTCTCTCTACCATTCAAATAAATAAATAAATAAATAAATAAATAAATAAATAAATTTAAATGAAGAAATTTATTTAAAAAAGTGAGTCTGAGAGTTAAAGAAATGAGTACTGATGAATATTGTCAAATTACCTGTATGCAAAAGAAATAAAATTAAGATGTTCTGAGGAGATTGGGAGGAGAAGAGGAAGGATCTGGAAAGGCTTAAGAGTGGGCAAAAGTTGGGGCCTCTACTGTGCTGCAGCAGGTTAATGCCCTTGCCTGAAGTGCCAGCATCCCATATGGGTGCCGGTATGAGATCCGGCTGCTCCACTTCTGATGCAGCTCTCTGGTTTGGCCTGGGAAAGCAGTAGAGGATGTCCCAAGTTCTTGGGCCCCTGCACCCGTGTGGAGACCCAGAAAAAGCTCCTGGCTCCTGGCTCCTGGCTCCTGGCTCCTGACTCCTGGATCCTGGCTTCGGATCAACGAAGCTATGGCCATTGTGGCCAGCTGGGGAGTGACCCATGGGATGGAAGACCTTTCTCTCTCTCTCTCTTTCTCTGCCTCTCCTCTCTCTGTGTAACTCTGACTTTCAAATTAAATAACTAAATAAATCTTAAAAAATAAAGGAATGGGCAAAAGTTAAAGAGAATGAGAGAACGAGAGAGGAATCAGACTATCAAAAGAGACTTGAATAAGATCAAATATTTTAACAAATCTAAGTTATCAACTATTTGCCTCACTATTTTTCACGCACCATTGGTGAAGAAGAAAGATTTAAGATCAACATGTACGTCTTACCATCAAGGAAAACAGTATATTCAGTTCATGAGAAAAGAAAGAACCAAGAACACAGATTGACTTGTAATTATATAGAAATGATTAGGCATCTTACAGAGAGCAGAGGTACATTACTGAGTCACTTGAGTTGTTGTGTGTGTCTAATGGCCATTGAGTAGATGGCTATAATAGTAGTCATCTACAAGTTATTTGAGGGAAAAGAGGCTGAAATTTTGATGTGATGCTCACTCCCAAATAATGCTTATTGAGAGAACTGTAGGAAAAAATCTGGAGAAAGCGGTATACTTACATGCTTCAAATTTGAAAATATCTTGGTGTTAAATGATTGCACTCACATGACGGGAACAGGAACTTTTCTAGTCTTGTTCCAATGTTTATTTGAGATTGTCCTAAAGAAAAAGATGAACTTCCCATGGAGAGTGTCTCAGAAAACCTGGTATCATCAGGGAAAAACCAAAAATATTTCTAAGAACACTCATTTAGAATGAATAGGAATAAATAGGTAAAAAGAGTTTATAAAAAATTAAATATTGAAAAGAGATATTCTGCATTGATAGGAGATAGATTTATTTGTTCAGAAAATAGTTTAAATCAAGTATTATCACAAACACTTTTATAGAAATCATCTCTCATACTCGGTTATTTGACAATTATTTTAAGAACTACTTCCTTATTGAACTTCAAACAGATAATCTATACTTCTATTCCAAAGTAATAAATACAGAAAAAGGGCAAAGCCAATAGCATGAAAACTCTAAATGATATTGTCATTCCTTTCTCACAGAGCCAGTTATAAAGATAGTATTTTGGGAGCAAAAAGACATCATAGAAACAAGCATCACAATACACACCAAAATTTTAAACCCTAATCTAAGATGTTCTCATGATATGAAGAGACCAAGGGACATCAGTATAATCAGCAATGACCTTGTTAGAAGACAAATGTGGCAGAAAAGGGAAAATTATGGCTGCCAGATGAACATCTTGCATTTGTTTACTCTGTTATTTTGCCTTCCCAGACCAGGAAAATTCATCCCAGTCCTTGATAAATAATGTACTGCACACAAATGTGTTTATCTTCATGAAGGTTAGCTCAGTGTTAATTATAAAACAAACACTATTAGCATTAAGACACTTGTATATTAGTTCTGATAGTAATAGATGGACAATACTTGGTTACAAACATTGTTAAATTCTAGCTTACTAAAAGATGTCTCATTGATTCCAAGGATTTATGAATAAAAAATGAGTTTATTTCCATTTCAGTTAGTTCCTTGGTTTCCCCATGCTTAATACAGAGCTATGCAATTAGCATGATTGGATTTGAGAGATTGGTCTCCTTTTTAAAAATGTGTTTGGCATGGCAGTGAAATGTTAGCAAATGATTAACAATGTCTCTGAGGGAACAATCAAACCCTTGGTTCATAGTTATTCCCAAATTCTGAGGTGATAATTTTTTATTATTATTATAAGGAGGACTAATTTCAAATATTTCACAGATACAGTTCTAAGAAGATGGCCATACTTCCTTACCCCTCAATCCCTCACCTTTTTTCATTTCTTTTTTTTTCTTTAATTTTTGAAATAATATACTTCCACTTTGCTTTATAAGTACCGGCTTAATGTACCATTAACTGTAGTGTCCAATAAGTAAAACATAAAAGACCAGTGTTCCAGTGTTCCACAAGAATATAGACAGGTGCTATTAAAATAATCAATCATAAGGTGTACGTTTCATCATTATACATTACTTTTTTGTTTTCTATATTATCACACATCAGAGAAAATAAGATATTTTTCTTTTTGAACTGATTATTTCACTAAGCACAGTGGTCTCTAGTTCTATCCATTTTGTTTGTAAGAGACAGGAATTCATTCTTTTTTATGACTGAGCAGCATTCCATTATGTCTATGTACCACATTTTCTTTATCCAGTCATCAGTTGATGGACATCTGGGTTGATTCCATGTCTTAGCTATTGTAAATAGAATTGATATTAGCATGGAGTCACATATAACTCCTGCATATGCTGATTTCATTTTCTTTAACTTTTATTTAATAAATATGAATTTCCAAAGTACAGCTTATGGATTACAATGCCCCCACCATAATTTCCCTCCCACCCGCAAGCCTCCCCTTTCCCGCTCCCTCTCCCCTTCCATTCACATGAAGATTCATTTTCAATTCTCTTTATATACAAAAGATCAGTTTAGCATACCGTAAGTAAAGATTTCAACAGTTTGCACCCACACAGAAACACAAAGTGAAAAATACTGTTTGAGCACTAGTAATAGCATTAAATCACAATGTATAGCCCATTAAGTACAGAGATCCTACATGAGGAGTAAGTGCACAGTGACTCCTGTTGTTGACTTAACAATTTGACACTCTTGTTTATGGCCTCAATAATCACCCTAGGCTCTTGTCATGAGCTGCCAAGGCTATGGAAGCCCCCTGAGTTCACCGACTCTGATCATATTTAGACAAGGTTGTAGTCAGAGAGGAAGTTCTCTCCTCCCTTCAGAGAAAGGTACCTCCTTCTTTGATGACCCATTCTTTCCACTGGGATCTTACTTGCGGAGATCTTAGGTGTGTGTTTTTGTTGTTGTTGTTGTTTTTCTTTTTTCTTTTTCTTTTTCTTTTTTTTTTTTTTTTGACAGAGTGTCTTGGCTTTCCATGCCTGAAATACTCTCATGGGCTTTTCAGCCAGATCCGCATGCCTTACGGGCTGATTCTGAGGCCAAAGTGCTGTTTAGGACATCTGCCATTCTATGGGTCTGCTGTGTATCTCGCTTCCCATGTTGGATTGTTCTCTCCCTTTTTGATTCTATCAGCTAGTATTTGCAGACACTGATCTTCCTTATGTGATCCCTTTGGCTCTTAGTCCTATCATTATGATCAATTGTGAACGGAAATTTATCACTGGGACTAGTGAGATGGCATTGGTACATGCCACCTTGATGGGATTGAATTCGAATCCCCTGGTATGTTTCTAACTCTACCGTTTGGGGCAAGTTACCTTGAGCATGTCCCGAATTGCACATCTCTTCCCTCTCTTATTGCCACTCTTATATTTAACAGTGATCACTTTTCAGTTAAGTTTCAGCACTTAAGAATAATTGTGTATTGATTACAGTATTCAACCAAAAGTATTAAGTAGAACAAACAAAAAAAAAATACTAAAAGGGATAACGTATTAAGTTGTTCATCAACAGTCAGGGCAAGGGCTGATCAAGACACCATTTCTCATAGTGTTCATTTCACTTTAACAGGTTTCCTTTTGGTGCTTGCTTACTTGTCACTGATCAGGGAGAACATATGATATTTGTCCCTTTGGGATTGGCTTATTTCACTCAGCATAATGTTTTCCAAATTCCTAACAGGGATCACTTTTCAGTTAAATTTAAACACCTAAGAATAATTGTGTGTTAATCACAGAGTTCAACCAATGGTACTAGAGCAAAAAAAAATGCTAAAATGGATAAAGTATTACATTGTACATCAACAGTCAGGACAAGTGCTGATCAAGTCACTGTTTCTCATAGTGTCCATTTCACTTCAACAGGTTTCCCCTTTGGTGCTCAGTTAGTTGTCGCCGATCAGGGAGAACATATGATATTTGTCCCTTTGGAACTAGCTTAGTTCACTCAGCATGATGTTTTCCAAGTTCCTCCATCTTGTGGCAAATGACTGGGTTTCATTGTTTTTGACTGCTGTATAGTATTCTACAGAGTACATGTCCCATAATTTCTTTATCCAGTCTTCTGTTGATGGGCATTTTGGTTGGTTCCAGGTCTTAGCTATTGTGAATTGAGCTGCAATAAACATTAATGTGCAGACAGCTTGTTTGTTTGCCAATTTAATTTCCTTTGGGTAAATTCCAAGGAGTGGGATGAATGGGCTAAATGGTAGGGTTATCTTCAGGGTTCTGAGGAATCTCCAGACTGACTTCCATAGTGGCTTAACCAGTTTGCATTCCCACCAACAGTGGGTTAGTGTCCCTTTTTCCCCACATCCTCGCCAGCATCTATTGTTGGTAGATTTCCGAATGTGATCCATTCTAACTGGGGTGAGGTGACACCTCATTGTGGCTTTGATTTGCATTTTCCTGATTGCTAGTGATCTTGAACATTTTTTCATGTGTCTGTTGGCCATTTGGATTTCCTCTTTTGAAAAATGTCTATTGAGGTCCTTGGCCCATCTCTTAAGTGGGTTGTTGGTTTTGATGTTGTGGAGTTTCTTGATTTCTTTGTAGATTTTGGTTATCAACCCTTTATCTGTTACATAGTTTGCAAATATTTTTTCCTATTCTGTCAGTTGCCTCTCAGTTTCCTGACTGTTTCTTTTGAAGTAGAGAAACTTCTCGATTTGATGCAATCCCAAACGTTAATTTTGGCTTTGACTGCCTGTGCCTCTAGGGTCTTTTCCAAGAAGTCTTTGCCAGTACCTATATCTTGCAGGGTTTCTCCAATGTTCTCTAATAGTTTGATGGTACTGGGTCGTAGATTTAAGTCTTTCATCCATGTTGAGTGGATTTTTGTGTAAGGTGAAAGGTAGGGGTCTTGCTTCATGATTCTGCATGTGGAAATCCAGTTTTCCCAGCACCATTTATTGAATAGACTGTCCTTACTCCAGGGCTTGGTTTTGGATCCTTGATCAAATATAAGTTGGCTGTAGATATTTGGATCGATTTCTGGTGTTTCTATTCTGCTCCATTGGTCTATCCATTTGTTTCTGTACCAGTACCATGCTGTTTTGATTACAACTGCCCTGTAGTATGTCCTGAAATCTGGTATTGTGATGGCTCCGGCTTTGTTTTTGTTGTACAAGTTTGCTTTAGCTATTTGAGGTCTCCTGTGTCTCCACATGAATTTCAGCACCATTTTTTCCAGATCTGAGAAAAGGTCTTTGGTATCTTGATTAGTATTGTATTGAATGTATAAATTGCTTTTGGGAGAATGGACATTTTGATGATATTGATTCTTCCAATCCATGAGCATGGAAGATTTTTCCATTTCTTGGTATCCTCTTCTATTTCTTTCTTTAAGGTTTTGTAATTTTCATCATAGAGATCTTGAACGTCCTTGGTTAAGTTGATTCCAAGGTATTTGATTTTTTTGTAGCTATTGTGAATGGGATTGATCTTAGAAGTTCTTCCTCAGCCGTTGCATTGCCTGTGTATACAAAGGCTGTTGATTTTTGTGCATTGATTTCATATCCTGCTACTTTCCCAAACTCTTCTATGAGTTCCAATAGTCTCTTAGTAGAGTTCTTTGGGTCCCCTAAATAAAGAATCATATCATCTGCAAAGAGGGATAGTTTGAGTTCTTCCTTCCCAATTTGTATCCCTTTAATTTCTTTTTCTTGCCTAATAGCTCTGGCTAGAACTTTCAGAACTATATTGAATAGCAGTGGTGAGGGTGGGCATCACTGTCTGGTACCAGATCTCAGTGGAAATGCTTCCAGTTTTTCCACCTTCAATAGGATGTTGGCTGTGGGTTTTTCATAGATTGCTTTGATTGTATTGAGGAATGTTCCTTCCAAATCCAGTTTGCTTAGAGTTTTCATCATGAAAGGGTGTTGTATTTTATCAAATGCTTTCTCTGTGTCTATTGAGATAATCATATGGTTTTTCTACTGCAGTCTGTTAATGTGGTGTATCACATTGATTGTTTTGCGGGTGTTGTATTTTATCAAATGCTTTCTCAGTGTCTATTGAGATAATCATATGGTTTTTCTTCTGCAGTCTGTTAATGTGGTATATCACATTGATTGTTTTGCGCACATTGAACCATCCCTGCATACCAGGGATAAATCCCACTTGGTCTGGGTGGATGATCTTCCTGATGTGTTGTTGCATTCTATTGGCCAGAGTTTTATTGAGGATATTTGCATCTATGTTCATCAGGGATATTGGTCTGTAATTCTCTTTCAATGCTGCATCTTTCTCTGGCTTAGGAATTAAGGTGATGCTGGCTTCATAGAAAGAATTTGGGAGGACTCCCTCTTTTTCTATTGTTCTGAATAGTTTGAGAAGAATTGGAGTCAGTTCTTCTTTAAATGTCTGGTAGAATTCATCAGTGAATCCATCTGGTCCTGGGCTTTTCTTTGTTGGAAGGGCCTTTATTACTGTTTCAATTTCTGTCTCAGTTATGGGTCTGTTTAGGTTTTCTATGTCTTCCTGGTTCAATTTAGGTAGGTTGCATGTGTCCAGGAATCTATCCATTTCTGATAGGTTTCCCTGTTTGCTGGCATACAAGTCTTTGTAGTAATTTCTGATGATTCTTTTTTGTTTCTGTGGTGTCTGTTGTTATGCTTCCTTTTTCATTTCTGATTTTATTGATTTGGGTCTTTTCTTTTTTTAGTTAGTTGGGCCAGTGGGGTGTAAATTTTATTTATTTTTTCAAAAAACCAGCTCCTCGTTTGGCTGATTTTTTGTAATTTTTTTTTTTTTTTTGGATTCAATCCTGTTAATTTCTTCTCTGATTTTAATTATTTCTCTTCTCCTACTAGATTTGGGTCTGGCTTGCTGCAGATATTCTAGATCCTTGAGATGAATTGAAAGCCCATCTATTTGGTGCCTTTCCAATTTCTTGATGTAGGCACCTATTGATATAAACTTTCCTCTTAACACTGCTTTTGCTGTATCCCATAAGTTTTGGTATGTTGTGCTGTTATCCTCATTTACTTCCAGAAAATTTTTGATTTCTCTTTTAATTTCTTCTGTGATCCACTGTTCATTCAGGAGCATGTTGTTCAATCTCCATGTGTTTGCATATGCTGATTTCATTTTACAATAGGCTCCTGTGAATGGATGGTAAGCGCATATTACTTCATGTTAATGTTCAAATGACATTATTTATTAGAAAGAATCCTGCATTTCATGTTGGGAGATATTAATACTGGAAGTATATTATATTGTTATATTATATTACTATTTCTAAACCTGCTGAGAAGAAAATATTTTATATCTTTGATCTTCCCAGTCTTTACCACTCTTCTTAATACCTATGAGATAGTCATAGGAAGATGATAGGAAGATAGCACAGTAACTATAGCGATAATATTTTATATTTGGCACAAAAAAATTCAAGGGAAGTAATTCACTGGAATTTAATACACCAATTGCATTTTAGAGAATAATTTTCTCTGAAATTTCCTTCAACTTATTCATGTTAATTATAATTATTTGTGTGTTTTAGGAAGGTAAAACTATATAGGCAGTTCATAAGAATTTGTGAAGGTGAGCACATACCATAGACTGCTGAGTCCCTTTTATTACCTGTGAATCAATTTCTTTCTCTTTCTGTAGGTCTATATCATGCATCATCAAGGGTATAGGGGGATTCTATTGTTTTTATGTCTAAGACACAGGTACATGAAATGTATCTGTAACATTTAAATTTCATGGTGAGGGGAATTTAGGGAAAAATTCTACAAAAGACTCTTGGGGAGACAATAAGGGGGGAAAAAGGCTGAGGAAATGAATTCTAGATGGAATGCTTTCTGATGGAAGTTTCCAAAATTATGGATATGATGAGTATATACAGTCTGTGCTGTGCATGCCAGTAGTGTCTAGCCAGATGCAACTGAAATGCAGCTAAGGTGACTGGAGACAGAAATTTTAAATTCATCTTACTTTTACTTACACGGAAATGTCTATATGGGCAGGATGACTGTAGTATGGGACAGCACAACTCAAAATTCTAGCAATAGAAATGTACCTGAAGGCATACAGGAGGTCAGTTATGAAAATTATGCCATTTAATGAATATTTTAATAAAAGCTATATTCTTTCTGTTTTTGTATTTAAAGAATTGATATCAGTTGCTTTATCATTCTAAATTCTATTGAGTTGCTTTTTAGTTCTCAGGATAATGAATGTCTTTATTGTGTAATCCACAAAAAATTTATAATTCCAGGGCCATAGCAGAGAGCTGGATCAGAAGTGGAGCAGCCAGGACTTGAACTGATGCCCATATGAGACCTGGCACTGCAAGGGGCAGCCTTACCTCCTATGCACAGCACCGATCCCATCAAAATTCTTAAATAATAACATTTATTAACGTCCAGTAATAGCAATACATGTGACCATTTTGAGCATCATGCTAATTTGCCTTAGATTATTCATACTTAAAGTCAGTATTATGACTGTTTTAAGGATGTGGTACAACTCAAGGTCATAACACTAATATGTAGCAAAAGTAGAATTTTGAGTGAAGTTTTCTCAATAGTGTATTTCTATTCATAACCACAAATATGTAGTGCCAGAAATCAGGAAAATACAATGAGAGTCCTCTCCTTTATTATCTTTAAATATACATCATGCTTACATTCTTACATCATTCTTAACCATTGGTTTGCCAAAGATAGAAAACAAAGCTTGACAAAACCCTATTTGCGAAAGTACTGATACATACAGGAATTCCTTTTGTTTTTAAATCTTAGCTTCCACATCTAAGGAAACATATGTGTTATTTCTCTGGGTTTGACTTATTTTACTTAACAATGGTGCATATGTCATCTATGTATGCTGTTCTTTGAATGTGCCTCCCTGCTCTCAAAATTCACATGTCAAATCTTAATCCACATCATAGTGGTATTAAGAGGTAGAAAATTTTGAGACGTGATTAAGTCATGCGGTCTCCCAACTCCTGAAATGAGTATGTTATAAAAGAGAGAAGGGAACTACCTTTACCCTTCCCGATGGCCCTTCAATCCAGCCCACCATGTGAGGAGACATCATTCACCCCTTTTGGTGGTTGTAGCAGTAGGTCATCATCTTGGGCAGAGAGAGGTAGCCCTTGCCAGACACCAAAATCTCTGGTGTTCTGATTTTGGATTTCCCAGCCTCCAGAATTTTGAGAAATAATTTCCTCAAAAATTTTTTTTTTCATTTGTTGTAAATGCGAAGTATCAAGTATTTTATTTGGTAGAAGAAATAGACTAAAGCAATATAAGAGGTACCAAAGATATAATAAGCTTTATGGTCTCAGATCTAAAGGGCAGTAAATCAAGCTGTGTTGGAAACTATCTTAAATAAATGTTTTATACTTGATAAATTTTTAAAGACAAGTTTATATTCACTCTAAGTATATGCTATACACGAACTGCTACATATAAATATTATCTATTATAGTCAACTAATAAAATATCAAAAGAACTTGTGAAGTAGTTTTTGGTACCTTTCTCAAGGTAGATCTAAAAATATCATTTTGTAACTTGTGGGATTGGTAATTACCTAATGACTAAAGAAATTTATGTGTCCAATCTAACTTTTCAAAATTAAATAATAGGTTTTCATTGTATTTATAGTGAACCACTCAAGCAAAAATTAATTCAATATGATTGCATTGGATCAATGCAGTAGAAATAAGAGCAGATCTAAAAAGCATAGAAATTGTTTTTAATTACAAGATGTTAATCATTAAGAATAATGACAGAATTTGTGTTATGAATAGAATACATAATTAGTAAGACCCAGGAAGGAGGTAAAATTAAATCTGGTCCTTAATTCTATATATGCCATAGATTTCTCTCAACTGTTTCTTGGTAGTGAAGTTCTCACAATTTACCATGGAGCTGTAGCTCCTCCTAGTTGCTTATAGTTTGTATGTAAAATACAAAAATATGTACTACAGGTACAATCAAGACTAATCGATTATGTATTAAACAGAAAAATATTAAGTGGATCATAATAAAGAAAAAAACTCATTTTTAATAATTCTATACATATGCATAGAAAGTTCATAGTAAGATTAAGTCTACTAATTCCAATCACATTTACCTAATAAAATGAAGTCATTTGTATGTATGTATGTGTGCATGTTTTTAGTAAAAGAGAAAAACTCATTATATAAAAGCTCACATGGTTCTGTATCATTAACTCTTTCAAAACACTTAAATATTTTTCAAGAGATAATATCTAATGAAAGCAATTTTAACTGTATCTGGAAACCTATAGATACTGTGTGTACTGTTTTGTCCATTTAACCAGCACTGGCATCTTTTAGCAACGGAATCTATAAATCCTTGTAGGCCTCTGGTCCCATGTCTTCAGGTAGAAGGAATTGATAGAAAACTTTTATACATCAGCATTAAGCTTAGCAGGCATTATTTGTTGTTGTTATACTCATAAGTTGGTTTTTAAGTCTTTGAGGTGTATTTTTATTAAAGATTGGATGAGATATTGAAACCTATTCTTACATCATCTGTTTACTTCACATTTCTTTTGACTGAAACCACTCCAGAAGAGGTAAAATCATCATGTCTTTACTATGTCTCTCTTTTCAACAACTGATATGACAATGATATTGGAGTCACTTCATGCTACTTCACAATTTTTGTTTTGAAACTGTAAAACTATTATGAAATTGAAGAAGTTTATTAAAGATAATAAATGATCTTCATTCTTGAATTGTAAAACTTATAAATACTCCACATATTGAAAACTACTAGCAGATGAAATAAGAACAATAATTATTCAGTTTGAATGTTTGACTAAACAAACTAGTTTAAGCCTAGTGGGGTATTTAATACATGTAAACATATCACTAAAGACAAATTGATAATATTATTATTGTTGAGAAAGTTAATTATTTAACTGTTTAGGTTAAATAACATAAGACAAAGTAATATTTTCAGAAAATAACACAGAATTCCATTCTCAATGTTTTTTTTTTAATATTTATTTATTTGATTTGAAAGGCAGAGGCAGAGAGAGAGAGAGGTCTTCCATCCTCTGGTTCATTCCCCAATTGGACACAAAGGCCAGAGCTGTGCTGATCTGAAGCCAGGAGCTTCTTCCAGGTCTCCCACACAGGTGCAGGGATTCAAAGACTTGGGTCATCTTCCAATACTTTCCCAGGCCATAGCAGGGAGCTGGATCAGAAGTGCAGCATCCAGGACTTGAACCAGCACCCATATGGGATGCCGGCACTACAGGTGGCATCTTTACCAGCTATGCCACAGTGCCAGCCCCAAGATTTTGCTTTGTAGACAATTATTTTATAGGAAAAGAGAGAGAGGGACAGAGGAAAGAAAGACAGAGACAGAGAGAGAAAGAATGCTAGTTCTTCCCTCTTCAGGACTCCCAAGTGGCCACAACTGGCAGGACTGGGCTAGGAGCCAGGAAATCCCTCAAGATCTCCCAGGTGGGTCACAGGAACTTGAGTACTTAAATCACATTCTAATACTTTCCAGGCACATCATCAGAGAGTTAGACTGGGAGCATAGCAGCCAGGAGTGGTACAGGCACTCTGGTGTGGGATATGGGTGTCCCAAGAGGCAGCTTAATCCACTATACCCAATGACCAACCTTTCTTTTTCAGATGTGTTCATTCATTCATTCATTTATTGGATACACAGAGCAACAGAGGGAGAAGCCATTCATCCCAAAAGGGTCCCAAGAACTAGGGATGTACCAGGCCAAAGCCAGCAGCCAGAAACTCCATCCTGGTCTCACACATTGTTGGCAGGGACCCAAATACTTGAGCCTTTAGCAGGAGGCTTTAGCAGGAAAACATATCAGCAGAGCAGCTGGGATGCAAACTGGCATTCCAGTATGGGATGCCTGTATTGCACGTAGAGGTTTAACATGCTGTGCCACAATACTGGCCTCTCCCAAACTAAAAGTGGTGTTATATGTTAACAAAGGTAATGAAACAACGGTGTTCAGTGTAATGTTCTATACTTGACTTCTATATTTCTTAAATTATACCAGTAATCAATTGGTTTAATCAGAATATGAGCAAAGTGTAATATAGTTCCAGTTATGTGACACAAGTAAGTATTTGAATTCTAAGCTATATAATAATTTGTTCATTCAGAAATTATAAGATGTCCTGTACTTTGTTTTTGGCTTCCAAACAAAAGATCAACTATTTGCTTCCAGGACTGCATACATTGATGAAACTATTAGACAACAAAACCGAGAAACAATGTGGGAAGATGCCAGGGAGAAAAAGCAATACATGTGCGAGGGAGACATATGGAAATTATAGAAATACTAGAATAGATTTCAATATATCTGTCACAAGTAGTAAACATTACCACTTGTATAATCTAATAACATTTTTGTAAATATTAAAGCTCCTTTTATGCAATGTAAAGGATTTACTCAAAAAAATCTCACTTAGCAATAGTAAGTTCTAAAAACATCACCATATCATTATTGTGGAAAACAAAATCATTTTTAATAGTTGTCTAAAATTTCATTGTAAGGGTACAAGTATAATAAGGAATCCCAAATGTATGAATGTGTACATTTTCTAATTTATCACATTTATCAAAACAGTCATCTTTGTAGAAATATATTGAACCATTTCTAAAAATTTCCTTGGTACAAATTTCTAATGTGGAATGTCAAAGAGAATGCATTTGTACATGTTCATCTCTTTTTTTTTTTTTTTTTTTTTTTTTTTGACAGGCAGAGTGGACAGTAAGAGAGAGAGACAGAGAGAAAGGTCTTCCTTTGCCGTTGGTTCACCCTCTAATGGCCGCCGCGGCTGGCGCGCTGCGGCCAGCGCACCGCGCTGATCCGATGGCAGGAGCCAGGAGCCAGGTGCTTTTCCTGGTCTCCCATGGGGTGCAGGGCCCAAGCACTTGGGCCATCCTCCACTGCACTCCCGGGCCACAGCAGAGAGCTGGCCTGGAAGAGGGGCAACCGGGACAGAATCCGGAGCCCTGACCGGGACTAGAACCCGGTGTGCCAGCGCCGCAAGGTGGAGGATTAGCCTATTGAGCCGCGGCGCTGGCCATGTTCATCTCTTATCACATTAAATGTTTTCTACACTTATGTAAGTTGTTAACCAAATTATGTCATTTTCTACATTTTAATTTCTTTTTCTTACAATATCAGGTCAATCAGAAATGTAAGTGGGTGATCCTTTGATAGCATCTTCACCTAAATTAATTTTTGTTGACTTTAGAAGTATCTATTTATGTGCTGAATAATTATGCCTCACTGTGTTAATTTTGATGTCATGGCCTGCTAGAGAGGTAAACATTGGTGAAGTTACATATTCTTCTGTTTGGCACAGCAGCTTCTCCTAGAAGAAATTTCCCCTTCCATAAATTATGAAGTAAAAAAAAACAAAAAAAAAAAAACAAAAAAAAAACCAAAAAAATAAAAACAAAAGGATAAATAAGTGTGTGTATGCACAAAACTCTTCATTAGCAAACAGACTTCGTGTCAGGATGGGACAGGCTGCCACCTGGAGTGCCCACACCCCTTATTGAAGTACCTGGCATTGACTTCTGCCTCCTCCCCATCTGATCAAGTTTCCTGCTAGTTCATCTGGGAAGGAAGTGAAGAATAGCTGAAGTAGCTGGACCCCTTTAAGCCACTGTGGGAGACCTATACAGAATTCTTGGCTCCTGGCTTTAGCAAGACTCAGCCCTAGCTGTTGCAGGTATTTGGAGAGTGGAACATTAGAAGGATGATCTCCTTCTCTCTCCTTTTCTCTCTCTCTTTTCCACCTCTCCCTCTCTCTGTCATCATGATGTTCAAATAAATAAATATATAAATATCTTCTTAAACAATGGTTAATTTTCATAAGAGTAAAAAGATATTTTAAGTGACTATGATTATAAGGATAGTTCATTGTTCATGAAAAAATGTATATGTTTTATAATGATAACAACAGTAGGATTGAAGAAAAGGTCACAAGATGGGAAAAAAAATCTCACAACATATTCTTGTATAGATATTGATTCTTCTTGCATTGCTAAAGTCCCAATGTATTTATGGACGGATACATGTGGGTAAAAATAAAACACTAAAATTAATATAGAAATTCATAGGAATATGAGATTAGAGAAATTACTGGTTACTTTTATTAACCCAACTTTAAAAATTTTTAAATGCTTTCTCTATAAAACAAAGGAATAAAAGGTGCTTTATTATAATCAAAAGGAAATAGAGGGCCGGCGCCGTGGCTCAATAGGCTAATCCTCCACCTTGCGGCGCCGGCACACCGGGTTCTAGTCCCGGTTGGGGCGCCGGATTCTGTCCCGGTCGCCCCTCTTCCAGGCCAGCTCTCTGCTATGGCCAGGGAGTGCAGTGGAGGATGGCCCAGGTGCTTGGGCCCTGCACCCCATGGGAGACCAGGAAAAGCACCTGGCTCCTGGCTCCTGCCAGGATCAGCGCGGTGCGCCGGCTGCAGCGGCAGCCATTGGAGGGTGAACCAACGGCAAAAGGAAGACCTTTCTCTCTGTCTCTCTCTCTCACTGTCCACTCTGCCTGTCAAAAAAAAAAAAAAAAAAAAAAAAAAAGGAAATAGAGATGTCTTTTATATTACTTGTATTTATTATTATCATCACCCTAACATCTTTAATTGATTCAAAACTAGACTGATAAAATTGTGATATTACTGCACCTGTTGCCTCTAGCTTTGACATATATTTTTTTATAACATAAAGTAAAATTTCCCAAAACAAATATGAAAGTATTTGAATGTTCAGTAATGAATGCTCTCATAAAACTCCCTGGATTGAATCAAATGCTGTGAATTAACCCCCATTTATTTTTACTTAATCTTTAAAGTATGCTTCCTACTTAAGTAAATTTTAAATTAGGCGGAGAGAATACAATTAAATTTTATTAATATGAAAGTTTTCCATTTTTTTCTATTCTATTCTATATTAAGAATAGTGGCGAGTAAAGCTGAATTTACTGTGGTGTTAATTTTAAACTCTAGGCACTTCACTTAGAAGGAATTATTTTGATGTTTTGTGTCTAATGTTGTATTTATAACTTTGAAGTTACTTTTACTTTAAAAAAAAAGTATCTAAGTTGCTTCCAAATTTGCAGGTCTCTTTTTGGTTCTCATAAAGAACATTTAGTTTCCACTCTAATGTGTGGATTCATGTATTTGAATGAGTGGCTGGCAGGACTTCTTTGCTTTCCACAATGTTTCTCTTTGATGTGTTTGATTGCCTGAATGTGACTTCATAGGTTTTTATATCAGAATGTGACTATGCATAATTTGAAGGGCATAGGGTTAATGAAATCTTTACATTTCATCCACATCATGTTTTGGGACCCCTTCAAATGAAGGATTAAACATTTCAGCTATTCATTGATCTCTAGTTTCTTGATATAATTGTAAGAAATTATATTTCTTGATATAATTGTAAGAAATGAGAGAAATATATATTGCAAAAATGTCACACTAACGGCTCAGAGCCCCAGGACTCCAGAAAGTGATGTTGTTTGTCAGCTTGCAAGCACACAATCGTAGATCTTTTAATCTTACTTTTATTTTAATTAGTAAAGAAAGAATTCTAGTCTTTAATTTATATTTTGGGACCAACACTGCGGCATAGTAGGTTAAGCCTCAGTCTGCAGTGAAGACATCCCGTATTGTCACCAGTTTGTGTCCTAGCTGGGTTGTCTTCTCATCCAGCTCTCTGCTTATGGCATGAGAAAGCAGTGGAAGATGCTTGGGCTACTAAAACACATTAATTCATTTCTGAGTTTAATTAATATTTATATCACAATCAAGTGAGACTCAAAAATTAAAGCTGTGCTCACAGGTGTGAGAAACATGTTCTATTCATATGCTTATCTTTTGAGGTGATAATAAAATAATGTAATGGCTGATTTGATAAGTGATTGCCCTAATATTCCTGTGTCTCATGTAAATCCCTAGTTGCTGGAACAAGCAAAAATCTGGGAGATATATTATTGTTATATTATTGTTAACTAGTCACTGTGCAGAGCAAGACAAGACTACAGGTTTCTCCAGTGTTCTGCATATCATTCTACTTGTTGTAGGATATCTTCTCATCCCCGTCTCACCTTTACTGTACCAGAATCTGATAGTCACCATTCTACTTTCTCCTTCTAGTAAATCAGATTGTTTTAGATTGCAGAAATGATGATATTACGTGGTATTTGTCTTTTTGTGCCTCATTTGTTTCACTGAACATAGGGTCTTCATGCTCACAACATGCTGTTGCACCTGACATAATTCCATTCTTGTTAGAACTTGAAGAATATTCCATAGTGCAAATAATCCACATGTTCTTTATTCACCAGCTGACAGATTTATTTGTGAGAAGTACTACAGTCAACAGGATTCAAGATGTCTCTTCATTTCCTGTATATGTATACCCCAAAGAATACTAGTTTATGTCACTTTTAAGAAAAATTTTGAGGAATCGCCACATTGTTTTCTTTTTTCTTTTTTTTTCTTTTTTTTTTTTTTTTTGACAGGCAGAGTGGACAGTGAGAGAGAGAGACAGAGAGAAAGGTCTTCCTTTGCCGTTGGTTCACCCTCCAATGGCCGCCGTGGCCGGCATGCTGCGGCCGGCGCACCACACTGATCCAATGGCAGGAGCCAGGTACTTCTCCTGGTCTCCCATGGGGTGCAGGGCCCAAGCACCTGGGCCATCCTCCACTGCACTCCCTGGCCACAGCAGAGAACTGGCCTGGAAGAGGGGCAACCAGGACAGAATCTGGCGCCCCGACCGGGACTAGAACCGGGTGTGCAGGCGCCGCAAGGTGGAGGATTAGCCTAGTGAGCCAAGTGCCAGCCCCACATTGTTTTCCATTATAAGTGTACTTATTTACATCTCTATAACAGTGGGTAAAGATTCCCCTTTCTTTGCATCTTCAGCAACACTTTTTTCCATTTGGTAATAGTCATACTACGAAGAGTGAAAAGATATCTCATGGCGATTTTTGCCTTTTTCTGATGATTAATGATGTTGAATATCCTTTAATATATTTGTTGTCCATTTGCATGTCTTTTGAGAAATGCTAATGCAGATATTCCACCCATTTTTAAATTAGATTATTATTTTTTGTTTGCTACTGAGATATTTGAGTTACTTGTATATGTATATTCTAAATGTGCTTTTGGGTTCAGGTAGCTAATACATTGTTGAGAATTTTTACATCTTCTTCATTGAGGCTATTGACCTGTTTTTGTTTTTATTGTGTGTGCGTGTGGTTTTATTATCAGCATAATGCTGGCATTCTGGAATGATTTTGATAGAGTTACATCTTTTTGAAATTCTGAATAGGTTATGAAGAATTGGAGCTCATTAAATGTTTTGTAGATTTTGGTTATGACATCATCAGGTGCTAAAATTTTAGTGTAACTTTTACTCACTACCTTAATCCTGTGAACATGTCCTTGAGCTGTAGATATTTTCTGTGTCCAATTAATGTGCTTTTGGTAGGTTATACGCATCCAGAAATTAATGCAAATCTTCTAGTTTTGCCAATTTGACAAACATAAATATAAATGCAGACAGTAGTTTCTTTTGTGTTTCTGTGATATCAGTTGTAATGTCTATTTTCATGTATAAAATTGTTTATTTTCTATCATTTTTCCTTTGTTATTTTATCTACAGTCTTTTCAATATTCTTTTCAAAAAAACCCAAATGTTTTAATGTTTTTGAAATATTTATTTATTTATTTTGAAAGTCGTGTTACAGAGAGAGAGGGAGAGACAGAGAGAGACAAATCTTTTATCAACTAATTTACTGCCCAGATGTAATAGAAGCCAGGAGCCAGGAATTTCATTTGGGTCTCTCAGGCCATCTTCTGCTGCTTTTATCTGGTCATTAGCTGGGAGCTGGATTGGGAGTGGAGGAAGCAGAATATAGACTTGCATGCAAACGGGATGCTGGCATTGCCAGCGGTGGTTTATCCACTACACTACAGCTCCAGCCAGCATGTACGTTTTTTTGGGTCTCGATTTCACTTTTTTTTGTTCTAATTTTTTTCTTCTATGAATTTTTTTATTTCTCAATTTCTAGATCTTTGAAGCATATTCCCAGATTCTATATTTGAAGTTTTCTTTTTTTTTTTTTTTTTAATGTAGGTGCTTAAGGCTATAACGTTCCCTCTTAGTTATGCTTTTGCTAGATTTCACAGGTGTGCTATGCTGCGTTTTCACTTTCACTTGTTTTGAAAAATGTTTCATTTCTTAAAATTTATACATGGCTATTTGCTTATTCAGAAAATTTCTGTTCAATTTGCTGAATTTCCATTGTTCTTGTGATTTATTTCTAGTTTTATTCTCTTCTGGTGAGAATAAATACATGGTGTGATTTCAATACTTTAAAATTTTCTGTGCCTTGATTTGTGGTCTAAGAAACATTCTGCCCTGAAGAATGCTCTGTGTTCTGGTGAGAAGAATGTTTAAACAGCATCTGAAAGAAGTATTCTAGAAATGTTTGATAGGTCTCTTTGTTCTCTACAATAGTTAAAATCTGACATATCTTTATTGATTTTATGTCTGTACGATCTGTCCATTGATGAAATTGGGGTGTTGAAGTCCCCAACTAATAATGTATTGAGTCTATCCTTCAAATTTAATAATGTTTGCTTTATTGATTACCATGGCAATGGGGCCATATATTTTATAATTTTCAATTGTTCTTATTGAATTGATCATTACATAGTGTAATTCATCTTTTTATTGTTGTTGACTTAAAGTCTACTTTGTCTGAAATAACTATAGGTATTCCAGCTTAGTTTTAGTTTCCATTTGAGTGGAACATCATTTTCCATTCCTTCACTTTTGTGTAACACATTGCTGGTAAAACATATTTCTTTTTTCAGCCAATAGTTGGATGATCTTTTGTATATATTTGTAAATATTTGACCAACTCATAACTCTATATTGGGAATTTAATTAGTTTCCTTTTAATTATTAAGAGTTCACTCTTAATTTTTGTTATTTTTTCTTGTTTTTTCTATAATGTTTGTTTTTTTTAGTAGTTGGTGATTTTCGGATATGATGAGGTTTGATTCTTTTATATTTTTCATTTGTGTGACTAATTTGCTAGTTAACTTTATTCCTTAACCATTAAGAAAAAATGAGAAACAGAGAGCAGCAGGAGAGAGACAGAGCAAGATCCCAACCATTTATCAGCTCCCCAAATGCCTACCATGGGCAAGACTGGGCCAGGTCAAAGTTAAGGACTGGGAACTCAATGCAGTTTTCCCATGTAGGTGGCAAGGATCCAACTACTTGAATCATTACCTACTGCTTTCAAGGATCTGCATGATATTATTATTTTCTCACCTCCAAATATAGAACCACCTTAAGAATTTTTTGTAGGGCCTGTCTAGTAGAGATAAATTGCTGAATATATTCATTCTTGCTTATCAAGGAAAGGCTTATTTTTTCTTAGACAGCCTCACTCTATATAATATTCTTGGTTTAATGTGTTCTCTTTTATTGCTTACAGGACTTTGAATACATCACCCTATATACTTTGTCCTTTAAAACTTATGCTGAACCGCGGTGCGCTGGCCGCAGCATGCTGGCCGCGGTGGCCATTGAAGGGTGAACCAATGGCAAAAGGAAGACCTTTCTCTCTGTCTCTCTCTCTCACTGTCCACTCTGCCTGTCAAAAAAAAATGTTTATTTGAAAGAGTTACAGGGAGAGGGGAGAGGTAGAACCAGAGCCAGAGCCAGAGCCAGAGCCAGAGCAAGAGAGAGAGGTCTTCCATTCCATTGGTTCACTTCCCAAATAGCCACAACAGCCAGAGCTGAGCTAATCTGGAGCCAGGAGCTTCTTCCAGGACTCCAACGCAGGTGCAGGAGCCCAAGGAGTTTGGCCATCTTCTGCTGCTTTCCAGGGCCATAGCAGAAAGCTGGATTGGAAGCAGAGAAGCAGGGACTCAAACTGGCACCCCTATTGGATGCTGGCATTGCAGGCTGGGTGTTTAACCACTGCGTCACAGCACTGGCCCCTATGCTTCAATTCTGATACAAGATTCCCTTGTAGATGACTTGATGATTTTGTTGTTTCTATAACTGTCTATTTGTCTTGGACTTTCTGCAGAGAGGGCCTTATTAATTGGGTCTATTTGGTGTACTCTGAGTCTCCTAGATCTGGATGCCCATTTGTCTTTCAATACATAGGAAACTGCAGTTATCATTTCATTAAATAGGATTCATATTACTTTTCCTTTTATTTTCCTTTTGGAATTGCTAAAATGTAAAAGTGTAATCACTTTTTGGAGCTGCTTATATCTGGTAGGTTGTTCACCTTTCTTGTACATTTCCTTTTTTGCCTTTACAATTTATTTCAAAATACCTTTCTTTAGGTTGAGAAGTTCTATTTTTTTGTTGGTACAGTTTTGTTGCTATAAACTGTACTTTTATTTCATGGCTGTTTGGTTCTTATGATATCTGACTATTGGGTTTCTCTTTTAGATTATAAATTGCTTCTTTTTCTTGAATTGCTTAATCAAATTCTCTTGCATTTTGCTGAGTTTTCTTAGTGTCTATTTTGAATTCCTTTTTGGACATTCTGTGATTTCCTTTACTTGCGTTCCATTTCTGGAGAACTAGAGTATTCCCTTATGGATGTCATTCTTTCTTGCATTTGTATGCTTCCTGTGCCCCTGCATTGAGTGCGAGGTAAAGGTTCAGGCTGTACTGCGAAAGTGTCTTCCTTCTTCAGGACTTTTTTTAAGATTTTTTTTTTATTTATCTGAAAAATAAAGTTACACAGAGGGAGAGGGAGTGGGAAAGGAAGAAATTTTTATTTTCCATCTGCTGGTTCACTCTGCAAATGGCCCCAACAGCCAGAGCTGGGCCGATCTGATCCGAAGCCAGGAGCCAGGAGCTTCTACCAGGTCTCCCATGTGGGTGCAGGGGCCCATCTTCTATTGCTTTCCCAGGACATAACAGAGAGCTGTTTCAGAAGTGAAGCAGCAGGACTCAAACTGGCAACCATATGGGTGCCGGCACTGCAGACGGCAGCTTTACCTGCTACACCACTGTGCTAGCCCCTTCCTCAGGTCTTAAGGTCAGCAATAACCTGCTGTGCCAGACTACCATTACCTGGTGGTATGCTTAGATATTGAGTCACTATTGCATGGTTCCTTGAATCTTTAAAATTCTTGTTGAGTGTTTAAGGTAGCAGCCTTTTGTGTGCAAGTGTTAGATTTTTTTGAGGTCCCCGGGGGGTGGATATATCGTGGCTTCTGCCCCCTAAGCAGAGCCAGTTCTAACTGTGACTCCATTATGAAAATGGCACTCTACTGTAGCAGGTTGGCTTCAAGGAGGTTAGGGCAGAAAAATGTGAGTTCCTTCTCTAAAGCAAAGCTGCTGTGCAGACTCCAGAAAGCCCTGCAAGCAGATTCCAACTTTGTGAAGACTGTGGGTATCTCCTCTGTTAGGATGTCTGGTATACAGTCATGTGGTTTCCAGGGTTTCTCCTGTGTACGTTTAACCCGTAAGGGACAGAGAGAAGGAGAGGAAGGAGAGCGGGCAGGAGAGGGAGAGGGTGATAATGAAGTCTGGAGATAAAGAAGACTTCACTTAATTATAGCCTGATATTGAGGAGTTGCCCCTATTCTTTTCATAAAGGAGGTGTAGGAAACTGAGAAAAGATAAGATCTAAATGAACATCTTTATCATCTTCATTTTATCTTCATATATTTTTTGATGTTTATCCTCTGTTCAAAGCTCTAGGACTACTTTAATGAACTTTAATAGCCTCTATCTAATCCTAGGATATTTATAGACACAAAAATTAAGCATCAGTGAAAGTTCCTTGAGCTTTGGTAATAGTCATGGGTTATATAATGTTTTCATAAAATCTTTTCAAACAATGATAATATTAGCAAATTCATTGTTAATTAAAATGCTTAATGCATACTTGTTTAATACAATGCTTAATATATCCTGCACTGACATAGTCATTCTTTTTAATAACGCTATTTTTCCTATAACCACAATTTATTTACTTAAAATATTTCTGTTTATGACCAAAAACTTAAAACTGTTCCTAAGGAAAAACTTCAGCTCATGACAAATTTTCTTAGATAAGACCTTCCAGGATTTGCACTGAGGTGACTCGCTGCAGAATGATCTCAATAATAACATCTGTGGGGGAGAAAGAGAAGCAGGGCTTGGAAAATGATGTTGAGCTAAGATGTAGTCATAACAGCAGCCTTAGTCAATCTCTCATGGGACCCATAAGTAGGGATGGCCCATTAGTTTATCCAAATTGAGTCATTTTTATATACTCCACAACAACCAGTGAAGAGAGTCTAAATTTAGGCAAAGCAGTCCCCTTTTGGCAAGGAAAATTCATTTCTAGGGAAAAAATATCTGTGAGTTCCTCCAATGTTTAAGGGACATGTATGCTTCTGTTCTGAATGGGTTTCTGGGATTTTAATCATTTTATCTTCTACAGTCAACCCAGTGTGTGCTATTTGGATATATCCAATTTAAGAAAAATATAGCTTACCTGGATGCTGATCCCCTAAATTCAAATTTGTTTCCTAGTTATGTGCTTGGGCAAAGAATCTTTTCCATGAAAGAAGTACATTTTCTATCACTGAAGCTGCTCTTGGTACTACAGCTGATACCCATCTTCCTCCTCTATTGTGCAATGTATAGTACATTCATCTTTAATTAGCGGATGTGCTAGTATTGTAGTTTACCAAGTGAGGTAACCTGTGAATTTATGCCTGAAAGATCTGGTATCCTATGACGTCTATGTTTGTTCATTTCCTAGCAAATTATAATACCTTATTGCCAGTATTCATCCCTGCCCCTATTTTGTAATAACATCTACTTCCTCCTGATCATCAGCATCAGTTACCCCTGTAGCTTAGTTCATTGGGACTGTTAACTTCATATCATAGACTGGGTGCTTTAAAATAATGTACATTTATTTCTTTTTTTTAAATTTTTTTAACTTTTATTTAATGAATATAAATTTCCAAAGTACAGAATATGGATTACAATGGCTTCCCCCCCATAACGTCCCTCCCACCCACAACCCTCCCCTTTCCTGCTCCTTCTCCCCTTCCATTCACATCAAGATTCATTTTCGTTTCTCTTTATACACAGAAGATCAGTTTAGCATACATTAAGTAAAGATTTCAACAGTTTGCTCCCACGCAGAAACAAAAAGTGAAAAATACTGTTTGAGTACTAGTTATAGCATTAAATCTCAATGTACAGCACACTAAGGACAAGGATCCTACATGAGGAGTAAGTGCACAGTGACTCCTGTTGTTGACTTAACAAATTGGCACTCTTGTTTATGGCATCAGTAATCACCCTAGGCTCTTGTCATGAGCTGCCAAGGCTATGGAAGCTCCCTGAGTTCACTGACTCTGATCATTTTTAGACAAGGCCATGGTCAAAGTGGAAGTTCTCTCCTCCCTTCAGAGAAAGGTACCTCCTTCTTTGATGACCCATTCTTTCCACTGGGATCTCACTCGTGGAGAGCTTTCATTTAGGTTTTTTTTTTTTTTTCCCCAGAGTGTCTTGGCTTTCCATGCCTGAAATACTCTCATGGGCATTTCAGCCGGATCCGCATGCCTCAAGGGCTAATTATGAGGCCAGAGTGCCGTTAGGACATCTGCCATTCTATGGGTCTGCTGTGTATCTCACTTCCCATGTTGGCTCATTCTCTCCCTTTATGATTCTATCAGCTAGTATTTGCAGACACTATTCTTGTTTATGTGATCCCTTTGGTTCTTAGTCCTATCATTATGATCAGTTTTGAACAGAAATTAATCACTGGGACTAGTGAGATGGCATTGGTACATGCCACCTTGATGGGATTGAATTAGAATCCCCAGGTATGTTTCTAACTCCACCGTTTGAATCAAGTCAGCTTGAGCATGTCCCGAATTGCACATCTCTTCCCTCTCTTATTCCCACTCTTATATTTAACAGTGATCACTTTTCAGTTAAGTTTCAACACTTAAGAAGAATTGTGTATTGATTACAGTATTCAACCAAAAGTATTAAGTAGAACAAACAAAAAAAATACTAAGAGGGATAACATATTAAGCTGCTCATCAACAGTCAGGGTGAAGGCTGATCAAGTCACCGTTTCTCATAGTGTTCATTTCACTTTAACAGGTTTCCTTTTTGGTGCTCAGTTAGTTGTCACCTATCAAGGAGAACAAGTGGTATTTGTCCCTTTGGGATTGGCTTATTTCACTCAGCATAATGTTTTCCAAATTCCTAACAGGGATCACTTTTCAGTTAAAATTTAAACACCTAAGAACAATTGTGTGTTAATTACAGAGTTCAACCAATGGTACTAGAACAAAAACAAAATACTAAAATGGATAAAGTATTACATTGTACATCAACCGTCAGGACAAGAGCTGATCAAGTCACTGTTTCTCACAGTGTCCATTTCACTTCAACAAGTTTCCGCTTTGGTGCTCAGTTAGTTGTCGCCAATCAGGGAGAACATATGATATTTGTCCCTTTGGGACTGGCTTAATTCACTCAGCATGATGTTTTCCAAAAAATGTGGAGCCTAGAAAAGTTAAGATTATGGCAGCAGTATATTTGGTGTCTGGGAAGGACCACTTTCTGGTTCATCACTGGCACCTTCTGTCTGTTGCTTCACATGGTAGAAGGACAAGTGGTGTATGGCTCCATTGGGACAATTTTATAAGGGGACTAAGTTAATTCATGAGGTCTCTGCTCTTATGGTCTGATCATCCTGACAAAATTTCCACCTCTTAGTAGCATCACTTTTCAGGTTGGGCTTTCAACTTGTGAATTTTGGGGTGTGTGTATGTGTGTGTGTGTGTGTATATCTTCAGTCCATAGATCCTATAAAGAACTTCATTCCTTGCCTGATTATTACACAAGGAGTCCACAGAGCTATACATTTCAAAGAGGGGCTCTATGGTATTCTCCAGTGTAGGAACACCTCCTCGGGCAACAAGAACCTCTAGATCCACAGAGCCTGTGTTTTAGGAGTTAAAAATACAAATTATTTAACTGTTCACAAAGAATGATGAGATGGGGCCACTGATAATTTTATCACATCTTTCCTAATTTCATGTTTTATGACTGTTGGGGATGGATCATAACATAATCATCATTGATTGAGAATGTATATTGGGTCCTACCTATTAGTGTCCCATATTTGCATGTTATCATATGCAACCTGGCATCACAATTGCACCTAGAATCTTGTGGCAGGCATTATATATCATGAAACCAGTGGATGCTATGGCATTCTGATCATTTAAGTACATTGGTCCGATGAGATGTTATTAGAAATATTATACTGTGTATCAAAACTACATAAGACCTTTATTAGTGTGATGCTGGCCAAACTCCTGTTGAAAAAGAGGCAAAAAAGTCATATCCATACTCGGAATATGGATGAAACCTAATAATCTATCATTGTTCTTCAGTAAAATGTCTTCCGCTGACCATCAAGAGGCTGATATCTTTGGTCACTATCCCTGCAACATTGGCTATTTGGTGAAAACAGTAGCTGATCTGTATTGGAAAAAAGGAATCCATACATTTGGCCTAGGTACAGCCTCCATATATGCCATTCTTGCTACTACTTTAGGGCTGTTGTGGTAGCTACTAACAGAGTATGACTTAATTCTTTCTATGTGGTTATTTAATGTCTTTTCTTTGGTATAAAGGAATGAATACAAGTGTCCTAAATACATACTTCTTTTATTTTTTAAGATATATTATTTTTATTTATTTAAAAGACAGAGTTACAGAGACTGATAAAGACAGAGAGAGAGAGGTCTTCCATCCGCTGTTTCACTCCCCAGATGGCCACAACAGCTGGAGCTGCGCTGATCAAAGCCAGGAGTCAGGAGCTTCTTCCAGGTCTCCCATATGGGTACAGGGACCATCTTCTATTGCATCTTCTACTGCTCTACCAGGCCATAGCAGAGAGCTGGATCTTAAGAGAAGCAGATGGGACTAGAACCGGTGCCTATATGGGATGCTAGTGCTTCAGGCCAGGGCATTAACCTGCTGCTCCACAGCGCCAGCCCCAATACATAATTCTTATGCACTCCTATTTGAGCTAAGATATAGTCATAGCAGTTACTTCAGCAAATTATTAAATATACATGTTTTAGTACCATTTATTCCTGATTCACAGTGTGTCATATTTTTCATCTAGTTCATCAGTCCCTCCATGTTTCTTCTTATCTTGGACATTCTTTTTTTAAAATACTTTTATTTAATAAATACAAATTTCGAAAGTACAACATTTGGATTATAGTGGCTTTTTCCTCCATAACTTCCCTCCCACCTTCAACCATCCCATCTCCCACCCCATTCTTCATCAAGATTCATTTTCAATTATCTTTATATACAGAAGTTCAACTTAGTAGATACTAAGTAAAGATTTCAACAGACTGCACCCACATAGACACATAAAGTATAGAATACTGTTTGAGTACTAGTTTTACAGTTAATTTGCATAGTACAACACATTAAGGACTGAGATCCTATATGAGGAGTAAGTGCACAGTAATTCCCGTTGTTGATTTAACAACTGACACTCTTATTTATGACATCTGTAATCACCCTAGGTTCTTGTCATGAGCTGCCAAAGCTATGTAAACCTCTTGAGTTCACACACTTTGGCCTTATTTAGACAAGGCCATAATCAAAGTGGAAGTTCTCTCCTCCCTTCAGAGGAAGATATCTCCTTCTTTGATGGCCCATTCTGTCCACTGGGAAATGGTACATGCCACATTGATGGGACTGAGTTGGAATCCCCCGGCACGTTTCTAGCTCTACCATTATGGGTAAGCCCAAGTAAGCATGTGCCAAACTGTACATCTCCTCCCTCTCTTAGTCGCACTCTTATATTTAACAGGGGTCACTTTTCAGTTCAATATAAACACCAAAGAAAAACTGTGTGTTAATTAAAGAGTTCAACCAATGGTATTAAGTAGAACAAAAAAGTACTGAAAGGAATAAAATAGAAAGTTATTCCTCAACAGTCAGGACAAGGGCTGATCAAGTCACCGTTTCTCATGGTGTCTGTTTCACTTCAACAAGTTTCCTTTTAGGTGCTCAGTTAGTTGTCACCAATCAGAGCGAACATATGATATTTGTCCCTTTGGGACTGGCTAATTTCACTCAGCATGATATTTTCTAGATTCCTCATTTTGTTGCAAATGACTGGATTTTATTTTTTTTCTACTGCTGGATAGTATTCTATAGAGTACATATCCCATGATTTCTTTTCTTTTTTTTTTTTTTTTATTTTTTTTTTTTTTTTATTTTTTGACAGACAGAGTGGACAGTGAGAGAGAGAGACAGAGAGAAAGGTCTTCCTTTGCCGTTGGTTCACCCTCCAATGGCCACCGCGGCCGGCGTGCTGCGGCCGGCACACCGCGCTGATCCGATGGCAGGAGCCAGGAGCCAGGTGCTTTTCCTAGTCTCCCATGGGGTGCAGGGCCCAAGCACCTGGGCCATCCTCCACTGCACTCCCTGGCCACAGCAGAGAGCTGGCCTGGAAGAGGGGCAACCGGGACAGAATCCGGCACCCCAACCGGGACTAGAACCTGGTGTGCCAGCGCCGCTAGGCGGAGGATTAGCCTAGTGAGCCGCGGCGCTGGCCATCCCATGATTTCTTTATCCAGTCTTCTGTTGATGGGCATTTAGGTTGATTCCATGCCTTAGCTATTGTGAATGGAGCTGCAATTAACATTGAGGTGCAGACAGCTCTTTTATTTGCCAATTTAATTTCCTTTGGGAAAATTCCAAGGAGTGGTATGGCTGGGTCATGTGGTAGGGCTATATTCAGGTTTCTGAGGAATCTCCATACTGACTTCCATAGTGGCTTTACCAGTTTGCATTCCCACCAACAGTGGGTTAGTGTCCCTTTGTCCCAAATCCTCTCCAAAATCTGTTAGTTGATTTCTGTATGTAAGCCATTCTAACCAGGGTGAGGTGACACCCCATTGTGGTTTTGATTTGCATTTCCCTGATTGTTAGTGATCCTGAACATTTTTACATGTGCCTGTTGGCCATTTGGATTTCCACTTTTGAAAAATGTCTATTGAGGTCCTTGGCCCATCTCTTAAGTGGGTTGTTTGTTTTGGTGTTGTGGAGATTCTTGATCTCTTTGTAGATTCTAGTTATTAATCCTTTATTAGTTGCATAACTTGCAAATATTTTCCCATTATGTCTGTTCTTTCTTCACTTTCTTGAATGTTTTTTTTGCAATACAGAAACTTCTCAACTTGATGTAATCTCATTGTTAATTCTGGCTTTGACTGCCTGTGCTTCCTGAGTCTTTTCCAAGAAATCTTTACTTGTGCCTATATCTTGCAGGGTTTCTCTGATGTTCTCCAATAATGTGATGGTGAGGGTTTAGATCTGTAGTCCACGTTGAGTGGATTTTTTGTGTAAAATGTGAGGTAAGGGTCTTGCTTCTTGATTCTCCATGTGGAAATCCAGTTTTCTCAGCCCCATTTGTTGAATAGACTGTCCTTGCTCCAGGAATTAGTTTTAGATCCTTGATGAAATATAAGTTGGCTGTAGATGTTTTGGTTGATTTCTGATGTTTCTATTCTGTTCCATTGGTCTATCCATCTGTTTCTGTACCAGTACCATGCTGTTTTGATTATAACTGCCCTGTAGTATGTCTTGAAATCTGGTATTGTGATGCCTCCAGCTTTCTTTTAGTTGTACAAGATTGGTTTAGCTATTCAAGGTCTCCTGTGTCTCCATATGAATTTCAGTATCATTTTTTCTAGATCTGAGAGAATGTCTTTGGTATTTTGATTGGTATTGCATTGAATCTATAAATTGCTTTTGGGAGAATGGACATTTTGATGATATTAATTCTTCCAACCCATGAGCATGGAAGATTTTTCCATTTTTTGGTATCCTCTTCTATTTCTTTCTTTAAGGTTTTGTAATTCTCATTGTAGAGATCTGTAACATCCTTGGTTAAGTTTATACTAGCAGAAAAAATTCCTGGGTTTGGAGAAAGAAAGAGACATCCAAGTACAGGAAGCATACAGAATTCCCAATAAACATGACCAGAAGAGGTTATCTTGGACATTCTTATTTCAACCAAAGAATGACCAGATCCTCTGACTGCAGATCTTGTCGCTGGAAGGATTCACCTTTCCGTTTTCCACCCTTTGCAACCTGAGTGAGTTTCTAGCAAAAGAGAATTCTGCTTTGACTTCTTTCCTGTATACCAAGTCAAAGCAATACAGAATTAATCTCAGAATTTCTCCTTGACCTGTAGATAGCCAATAAGAAAAATCTTGTCCCCATGTAACCATAGTATGCACTTACAGATTCTGAGGTAAAAGAAGTGCTTAGGTATTGGAAGGGCTGCTTGTTATCCAAGCTGATTCTACCAGACTGATTCCTGATGTACCATCGACAATAGACTGATGCTGGTCCTACTGTGGATTGAATCCGTCCACAAGGATTTTTGATGATCCATGGTCAGGTTTTTCATCTGTACCAGAAACCAGAATTATGCCAGGGACTGTTTATAAATTTTAGAATTAATCTCTATTCCATATGGTATGGCCTTTTTCCAGAGCCCCATAGTCTATGAATCTGCTCTTGGCAACTAGCACATGAACTGTATAGCAACTTTTCCACTGCAGACATCTCTAATTCCATGGCAGCCCTGGCTATGTGTGGCCCAAAGAGCAAAACAACCTGTACAGCTAGCTGCCTGGCATTGCTACAGAGTTCCATTAATTTAGTGAAATTCTTATCTGTTATCTCTTCTTATATATATTTTGCCATGTTTTTTCTCTCTTTCCTTTAGGGATTCCAATTATAGGTTAGGAACTCTGGTGCTCTAGTATTTCATGTCTGTTCCATGTTCTTTCTGTTTTCTTGCTTTTTTTATACCTAGTTGTTTCTATTTAAATAAGGTGTATTAACTTATTTCCAAGTTCACATTTTTTTCTCTTCTGTTTACTAAGAAGCTTATTAAATTAATCATTCATCTGTAAGTATTATCTTCACAGTATTTCTAATTGAATACTTTTTTTATATTTTCCACCTTTTTCTTAATATTCTTCCGTGATTATTTTGTCCATCTACATTCTCCAATATTGTTTTTATCTCTCATTTATAATTTAAATAATCAGTTGAATTTCCTTTTTAATCATTTTAACCTTGGTGCCATCTTTAGTTTTCATTACATGGATCACTTTTTATTTTTGTCTTTATTTAAATGTGTCTCAAAATTGTTGATTGGCCTACCTTAAACTACAAGATTACACATTTGCTGAGATATCTTAAAGGATGCCTTTGGCCGGCGCCGTGGCTCAATAGGCTAATCCTCCACCTTGCGGCGCCGGCACACCGGGTTCTAGTCCCGGTCGGGGCGCCGGATTCTGTCCTGGTTGCCCCTCTTCCAGGCCAGCTCTCTGCTGTGGCCAGGGAGTGCAGTGGAGGATGGCCCAGGTGCTTGGGACCTGCACCCCATGGGAGACCAGGAAAAGCACCTGGCTCCTGGCTCCTGCCATCAGATCAGTGCGGTGCGCCGGCTGCAGCAGCGGCCATTGGAGGGTGAACCAACGGCAAAGGAAGACCTTTCTCTCTCTGTCTCTCTCTCTCACTGTCCACTCTGCCTGTCAAAAATAAAAAAAAATAAAAAAAAATAAAAAAAGGATGCCTTTGCTTTACTCCCTAAATAGAAATATTTTATGTGATGATTGATATATAGTTTTTATCTAATTTTTGCTAGTAATAAAATATCTTAGTATAAAATTTTCATTTTGATTTGATGGGTCTGTTTTATTTGTAATTCAAAATAGAGAAAGATAACAATTTCAATTTTCAAAGTCACTGCTTCTTAAATCCATGCTATATTATTATTTTATATCTATTGTAATTAGATAATTCACATGTATGATTGCATTATCTTAATCATATTCTGTATTATTACAGATTGTATATATTCATTAAGATAAATAGATTATTTCAATCATTGGCTGCATTAAAATTGTATTTGGCATTTTGCATGAGGCAAAAATAAAAATTATGAACCCTGGGTTAAAATAACTGATAATTGTTTTATTTACTTAAAAAGCCCAGAGAGAAAGAATGAGAGACAGAAACTATATAGCTAGTCAGGCCTGTTCTTCAGATATGGCTTCAGCATTCTATATTTGTAAATCTCCATAAGTGATACTATTATTCAATCGGATTTTAAAATAGAGGATTAAAGTGGTCAATGTCATCATAGTAGGGTAAGGAAGGTGAGATGGATCTAGATGATTCTGTTTTAAGCTACAGAGACTACATTTAATTCGGGATGCAGTAAAGAGTCCTATTTTGTTAGGATATCACTTAAGAAAAGAAAAGCATTAGTAGTGAGGATAGTGACTTTGAAAAACTTCCAAAATGTATGGTTGACCAGTGGACAGTTGAGCAAAGATGACATGGAGATAAATTAAGAAAGGGAAGACAGGTTGGAGAAAAGATAGATACTAGGATGATTAATAATATGATTATAATAATGTGATTAGCAGATAGATATATCTACTATTTATATATGTGTATTATCCATTATACAATTGTTGATGGATATAAATTTTTATTGACCATATATTTGAGTTTAGAATCTTTAATGGCTTATCTTTGGAAAAATATGTAATTCAAATACAAAAATATCCAATAGAGAGGTAGATATTAAGGAAGACAAAGAAATTTTTTCTAAAAGCAGGCATATAAAAAGACCAATAATTCTAAGGGTAACAATGCATTCTGTACAAAAAAAAAAAAGGAATTATCTGCGCTTTTAATGAAATAAAGGGGTCTTATTCTATAACTACAAACTGAAAATTGTTTTGTACATAAACTGTAGTTCCAAAGCAGCAAGATTTGTGGAAAAAAGAATAGGCTATATATAATAAAAGTAAAAACATAAAATCTTTGCCATAGTATTACCCTTGTCAAAGGAGTCCACAATATTAATCATTAGATTACTTACATATTATATACAGTGCTGTGATAAAGGTAGCAGGTGGTACAAACCAGATCAAAAGGAACTAAGCAAAGAATCTACAAGTATCACTAACACATAATTGTATGTGGGATACATTAACAAGCAGTAAAGAAATATCTTGTATATCAGCAAAGTAGGCAAAGGACTGAGACTGAGACTTGAACATAACTCTGAAAAAGTCCAATAAATTCTAAACTATGTGTTTTAGTTGCTTGGATTGACGGATACAATGTTAAAACCTTTGGATTTTAATCCTGTGAAGAAGATAGATGATCATGTTGCATAGTAATTTAGTGTGAATATCGCCTTCCATAATATGTATGTGCATCTTTCTGTACATCTCTCATTTATGTTGAAACGTATTTTTAAAAAGATTTATTTATTTGAAAGGTAGATTGATGGGGGTGGTGAGCAAGTGAGAGAGAGAGAGAGAGAGAGAGAGAACTCTCATCTGCTGGTTCATTCCCCAGATGCCCACAATATAAAGGGTTGGGTCAGGCTATGAGCATCTGCGTCTCCCATGTGGGTGGCAGGGGCCCATGTTCTTGGGCTGTCTTCTGCTTTCCAGGCACATTTGTAGGGTCCATGATTTTAGACAAAGTAGCTAGGACTCAAACCAGTGCTCTTTTTTGATGCCAGCATTGCAGTTGGTGACTTAATCTGCTGCATCGTATCACCAACCCTACAGCATAGATATTTTGATCTATAGTGCACATATGAGGAACTCTAAGTTTGGATGGGTCGGTAATTACATATGGAGCATAATTTTGAACTGAAATCTAACATTCCCCACAGCTTTATTCCTTTATTGGATATCATGGGAATTTCCCTGCTTGGAGGTGAGCGAGAGTAGAGCTGCTGTTGAATGTTTCCTCTGGGCTGCACAGGCACCATGAAATTTTCAGGCATGCACATCAGCAAAGTCACCATTATCTCAGATGCTGATTCTCACTGATAAAAGGACCAACATTTTTTCCAGATTTGTAAGAACAGCTTTGTTTTTAGTTGGAAAGAAGCATGGAAGTGTACAGAAAAATAAAAACAGAAATTATGTGTAAAACAATATTAACACATACACAGTAGAAAATGATTTATTTTTAACAAATATTTAAATGGATATGGTGGTGATCTTGTAAAAGAGGAAGACAGAAAAAAACTGTGAATAGATTTTATAGAATACTAGGAGGCTATTACGTGCTATGGATACAAAAGAAAACATAAAATAGAGTAATGGAAGCTTGTGTGTGAGAAAGTGGGTGCAATGTCAAGTAGTCTGTCTGAATAAGCCTCATTGAGATAGTGACATTTGAATAAAACCTAAAGAAAAAGAAGGTATGAATTGTGTATGTATCTGGTAAAAAAAAAGTTCTTGCAAGAGAAACAAAAGTACAAGGGCCCTGTAGGATGAACAAGGTGAAAGCTGTGGAAGACAGAAGAGGATGTAGGTAGAATGATAACTGAGTAGCCAATGGTGAGAGGTGAAGTGAAATATGATGTGTGTGGCGCAGATGAACTTTGACATCAAACTGAGAAAATATCCTCTCCAGCGCTACTTACAAAGTGAAGTTATAACCATGATTTTCATTAATGGAAGAAAGCTAAGGGGAGAAATATTTCCTAAAATGATATTGATATTTTCTACAGCTAAATTGAGATATATATAACTTCAGTGGAAAGAACTTTTTGACAATACAGTATCATGCCTCTTGTCAAGTCTCCTTAACTCTGAACAGTGCTATGTACATCTTGGCCCATTGTTATAACATTTTAACCCCTCACTCTGCCCTCTCCTGTGTTATATTTTCCATTTCTCCTTAATTAATATTTTCAACACAATTTGGCCAACATTAAATACATAGTTGTGCAAATAGATTCTTTTGGCCATTTGGATTTGATCGGTGGTACCTTTGCTAACACCTGAATCCTCAGTAAGTATAGTGCACATGTGATATTTTCCTAGGAAAATGATAGTGATCTACTGTGGGGAGCAACTCGGACTGGAAGTAAGACTTATTCTATGCATCTGCTCTCCCACAATATGGCGCTGGGAGAGGAGTAAACAGCTTCTACACAGCTGCCTCCAGTTCAACCAATAAACTGTAGGACCTGCTCCTGATTGGAGGAGAGCAGCATACTCGGCATGTGGGTAGCAGAGTTGGGATTGGTGGAAGAGGACTATAAAGGAGGAGAGAGACAACATGCACCAGGAACATCTATGAGGAACACCTGAGCAGCCCCCGAGAGAGCCGGCCAGCGGTGTGCCGCTCCCCCGCGGAAGTGGGGAAAGTGGCAGGGGGAACCGCCCTTCCACGGAGGTGGAAGGGTCGGTAGCCAACCCGGGAAGAACCAGCAGCAAACCCGGGGAAGGCCAAGCAGACGAAAGAACAACGCAGGGTCCTGTTTCGTTCCTCCATGAAGAGGGGGAGCGACATAATGGTGCCGTGACTCAGATAGGAAACCTAGGCAGGGTTTAGTGTCGTTCCTCCATGAAGACGGGGAGCGACAATCTACTATTAAACATGTGACAAACTCTGTGCTGGCTATTTTCATTACTTGGTTTTAATTTATTGCCCCAGTAAGGCTCATTTACAAATAAGAGACTTGATTGATTAATGTGCCTATATTAGTATTATTGGAATAAATATCTACCATTTCCTCGGAGGAAATATCCTTCCCCATTTTGCATGGTTGGACTTTTTCCACTACATTTCATTGTCCAAGCCAGATCACATTGTCATGCCCTACATAAATGGAATGAGAAATGTGATTTTCTCATTACAAATAATGATATCTAAGTCCCAGATTGAGCATGCTCCTTTAACTTGGATCTTGGAGTAAAAACAATGTGAAGTGGATCGGTAACTCACCCTCATGATTGAATATGAGTAAGAAAATAACCGATGTGTCATAAACCTCTGAGATTTAATGTACCCGGCACATGGAAAGGTCTCCATGTGTCACCTGCTTTGTTACTGTATCCTTTGTTATAATTTATTAAAGTATTTATCTTTTCCACTAGAAATGTCTTCTCTTGGCTATGAGTCAAGCTTTCCACTTGGTATCCTTAGTATTAGCACAGCAACATATGCACATATCACAGTAGTTGCAGAGTGGGTCATTTAAGGCAGTTATTAGAAGCACATGTCAGAGGGAACATTCTATGAATCCTGATCTGGTGATATGTGATCTGGAAGCATCACTTGCACTCTCTGAATCCTTGTTTAATCACAAGTGAGATGGGGTTAATGAGATCTGCCTGTAGTTCAGGTGAGCATTAACTGAGTTACTGTGCCTGCAGCAGAGGGCCTAGCACAACAGTAAGTCCTAGATCAATGAAATTTTCATTAGTAGATACTCAATACAAATGGACACATGGGCAAAAGATTAGACTGACCTGACCACTTCATATGATCCTCTACTTTTTTCCTAATATGTTATACGTGTGAACTCTGAAACACAATCTTGGCTTTCTATTTTGTTCTGCTTATGTTATTCTTCAGATATTTTCAGTTATGAATATTGTTCCTGACACAATAAATTACTAACAGGAAGAACTGTTTTTTTTTTTAATTTATTTTGCTTGATACCCCTAGTTGAACCCAGAGGTGCCACTTGGTAGGTGATTAATAAATATGCACAGCTTGATCTTTGAAAATGCCAGGTGTTTAGCCAAAGTATTATCACATTTTAACATCTCAGACAACACATTAATTGATTAATCAGGACAAAATTTAGAAAATTTCAATTTCTTTTTTAGTTCCCATAGCTAAGAAATGTTTGACTCTCAAGGACCAATACATCAGTATTCACAGTCACCGTGGATACAATTCATTACTTCACTTATATTAACCAAAACACTTCCTCACACTACACACAAATCTTCTAGGTAGATTAAGTTTATGCTTTGTTTTACTCATTCACATTAAATTAGTAGCCTGAGAATCCATAGATCTAAAGATATTTAACCTTGAAAATGTTTTCTTTTGCCACAGTGTGTCAAACTATCATTACAGATAGAGTGTCGTGATTTCTCTGTGATGATTACCATAATGAAAAAACTTTTGGGTTTTGCATTTAATGGTCCCATGTTTTGTCATTTCTGCTCTCACATAGGCAGTGATTGTGAAGTAAATATAGATGAATGCCTGTCAGAGCCCTGTCTTCATGATGGAGATTGTATTGATGGCGTTAATCATTATACCTGTGACTGCAAGAGTGGGTTTTTTGGAACACACTGTGAGACAAATGCAAATGATTGCTTCTCAAATCCTTGTCAACATGGAAGGTAGCTGTTTTTATTTTTTCTATTAACTCTATGGAAGTATACTTAACTCACGATATTTAAGACTTAATGTCAAGGGAAAGTTGATAAAGATAATTTTAATTATATTCTTTCATAAAATGAACTAAGTACAGTTAAGATGACAGATGTTGACTGTTTTAGCTATTGCAATGTAGTGATACATTATCTCTGCCCTTCTTTTATTTCTGTTCATTAGTATAAAGCAATTTTCAGTAAATGTGGATTAATTACACTTTAATATACTTAAAGATAACCGCTCATGGTAATAGAAATAGCAGGCTGGATTATGAGACATTCTATTATTTGCTCTGCAAAGAGATAGCACCACATACTCAGTATTTGAAATGTTACTAAGTAGGCTGATTCTTATGTCTCTGTGTGCATGTAAGATTTTTTATTTTATTTTTTTATTTTATTTTATCTTTTTTTGACAGGCAGAGTGGACAGTGAGAGGGAAAGAGACAGAAAGAAAGGTCTTCCTTTGCCGTTGGTTCACCCTCCAATGGCTGCCCCGGCCGGTGCACTGCGGCCAGCGTACCGCGCTGATCCGATGGCAGGAGCCAGGTGCTTCTCCTGGTCTCCCATGGGGTGCAGGGCCCAAGCACTTGGGCCATCCTCCACTGCACTCCCTGGCCACAGCAGAGAGCTGGCCTGGAAGAGGGGCAACCGGGACAGAATCCGACGCCTTGACCGGGACTAGAACCCCGTGTGCCAGCACCGCAAGGCGGAGGATTAGCCTATTGAGCTGTGGCGCCGGCCAATGTAAGATATTTTATAACTATAGAACAGGATAATAACTCATGGACAGAATATTAGTTTATACAAAAGTAAGTAGGGTGGCAAAAGAGAATGTATCATACATACACCATGCATCCAGCTGCATTATTTTTCTTCTCTAGTCCTTCTACTGACTTTGTGAACAGAAAAGGGAGGATTAAGGATTCAGTTTGGCCAGAGCTGACTTCAGTTTCCTACATAAGCCCTAGATACACTTTTTATCTTTCAGAACTCTTCCTTCTTTCCATTGCCAAGGGGAAGACGGCAAAATGAAAATTGATCAATTTCTTCAGTCCAGTCACCTTCAAGGATAAGATACCAAGAATAGACTCTGTGTTCTATTGCTCATGGGAGTGTGAGGTTTTTATCACCTGAACTAGAAAAGAATATTTTAAAGTGGCAAAAGTTTCTTTGAAGCTATGCTTTAATGTCTACTTGCTTAAAACTTTAATTCTAATTCTCTTTCAGGTGCATAGATCTCATCAATGCATATCAATGTTTATGCGATGCGGAATGGACTAGCACAAGATGTGAGGTCAAGATTACTGTAAGTTTTATAATTTTATTAAATTTACATGACGAAAGATATTTAAAAGTCAAGCCAATTTTTGTGGGTTTCAGAGCCATTTCTTCAACTGATATTTATGATAAAACTATTCTCTCACTTTTCTTCCATGGAATTCCTCAGCTGCCTAAAACAAAAGAACAAAGCAATCTTTTCTCACTCTTCCCCTATTCATGTCTTTAAAATTTTATTTTTATTTATTTGAAAGCTGCAGTGAGAGTGGGTATGTGTATGTGAAAGAGAGAGAGACAGAAAAGAAGAGCTATCTTCAATCTGCTAGTTTATTCCTCAAATAGCTGCAGTGGCTGGACCAGCTTGAAACCAGGAGCCTGGAACTCCAGCCAGGTTTCCTATATGGGAGTCACGGATTGAAATGCTTGGATCATTATATGCTACTTTTCCCAGGGACACTAGAAGGAAGATCTATGGGAAGCAGGGTGGCCAGGACTTGAACTGATGATTCCATATGTGAAGCTGTATCACAGGCAGTGGCTTAACCTGCTGTACCACAATACCAGTCCCCCTTCATGTCTTGTTATTTAAACTTCTGCAATCCAGAACCTTCCTTGTACTAAACCCTGAAACTGGCCATTTTCAACAGGAGCTCAGGTGATTTATGCTTTATTTATTTATTTATTTATTTATTTTGACAGGCAGAGTGGATAGTGAGAGAGAGAGACAGAGAGAAAGGTCTTCCTTTGCCGTTGGTTCACCCTCCAATGGCCACCACGGCAGGTGCACTGCAGCTGGTGCACCTTGCTGATCCAAAGGCAGGAGCCAGGTTCTTCTCCTGGTCTCCCATGGGGTGCAGGGCCCTAGCACTTGGGTCATCCTCCACTGCCTTCCTGGGCCACAGCAGAGAACTGGCCTGGAAGAGGGGCAACTGGGAAAGAATCCGGCTCCCCGACCAGGACTAGAACCCGGTGTGCTGGCGCCGCAGGCAGAGGATTAGCCTATTGAGCCACGGCGCTGGCCGATTTATGCTTTAAATTCACCTTCTCCTCCCTGGTGTAAAGTCACAGAAATGTTTGTCGATCTGTAGAGATGAAGCATGATTAAATAGATCCAGAAATGCTGGGAGAAAATAAATGGATGGATGTGCCAAGAAATGGGCATTACCTGTAATACAGGATCTTTCTTCCAATCTTCAGGCATCTGTAATGGTTTGATTGACATACATGGTATTTTATGGGTGTCAACTTCCTTACCAATGAGGAAATGTTGATTGCCTGAAGACTATAACTGTTCTTGATGGTTACCAATATCACAAGCCTTTCTGGAATAATGGGCATGGTTCCCAAATCCATCTTGATTGACTGTAATAGTGACATGGTAAAGAAAGAAACTATAGGGTCTAAACACTGCTTTTGGCATTGTGAAACTATGGATATTTAATTTAAATCATTGGATACCCTCTTCCTCATCTGTGAAGGAAAAAATTCCTACATCTTTGGTTGTTCTGTGAAGCTGCACACAAGATATCAATACTCAATAAATAACCCTTTCAGCAGGGGTAATAGAGTATAGTAATACACCCAGAGAGAACTGAGTTTGAGTATTTACACTGCTACTTACTTGTTGTGTGTTCTTGAACAAATTAATTGTATTTTGAAGTTAAGTTTTAGCTATTAAATGAGCACAACAAAGTAACTAACTTGTACATTATTATAAAAATTAAATGAGATAATGCACATTAATCAAATAGCACATTTTTGAAACATTAATTTTAAAGCTTAATTATCTGTTTACACTAAGTTTTTGGTTATAGATATTAAAAACTACATTTAATTGGAAAGGGAATATAATTAATAAAAGCTCAAGAATGAATGAGACATTCTATTCCATGTTGCATATAATATTATATGTATTGCCTGTGCTACTCCCTAAAATTGTATTTCTAGACAGTATAAATATTATTTTCTTCTTTTTAGTTAGGTATCAGTGAGTAGTATGTTTGACATATATATATATATATATATGAATATTCTTTTACACTTCCAATATTGTGAGAACATTTGTTAAAAATCTATATGGGGCTCAGGAAAGATGGCGGAATAGGGAGGGAGCACACCGAAGGTCCGGGAAGGGAAGGTTCAAAGAGGGGTGAGAATTTGTAGTTTTGGGAAACGAGAAGCTCTTCCTGAAACTGGGGAGACAGGGTGGACCCACGAGAAGGATGCGGACGCCTAAGGTGCAGGACACCAGCAGGAGTGTGTACGCACCAGTGCTGGAAGCCAAGGTCAGACAGGGCGCTCACCCAGAACTGCGGCAACAGCCACTGCCACCACTCCCCCAAACCACCCTGAGACGAACACTGAGACACACATGACTGAGTGGGGGAGGAAATAGAAAATGGAACAGAGTGAGTGGTGCCTGCGGAAAGAGTGTGTGATTCAGGGGTACTAATAAGCAAATATCTCTTGGCGCCTCCTCGGAGCTGCAGCGGGTGGGAAGCAGCCATTTTGTCTGTTTACATTCGGGCTTAAAGGAGAACTGTCTTTGCCTTGACACTAACCTTTGGAGGTAGAGCCCAAAGGTGGAGCGGAGCAACAGGACACTTCTTGCGCAGGGGTGGGCATCGAGGGAGGGCAGCTCAAAGCCCTGACGCCCGTCTACTCAAGTTACAAGAAAAAAAAAATTGAATAGCACCTGCAGGAAAAGGGCAGGATCCAGAACTGAGGGATCAACAGGAGCTGCCCAACCCATAATCAGAGCTTCAGCAGGCAGAGAGCAACCATCCTGTCTGTTTACATTCGGGCTGTGTAGAGCAGCCTGCTTACACTGGATATTGGTACAGACTCACAGCAACCTATAGCAGAGGGAAATTAACCTGAAAAATCACCCAGATGGTATGCCAAAAAACAAAACAAAAACCCACAATAAGAATATAGAAGAACATATAAACTTGCCAATGGAGCAGGCTAAACCAACCATAACAGAGGCTGAAGAAGTTGAAACCATGCCAGAAAAAGAATTTAGAAAATTAATAATCAGAATACTTAGAAATAATGAGAAACAGTGTCAAGAGCTGAATGAAAAACAAGCCCAAGGGTTAGAGATCCTAAAGAGAAGCCAGAATGAAATACTAGAACTGAAAAACTCAATTAACCATATAAAAAACACTGTGGAATCCATTGGAAATCGAACAAATGAAATAGAAGACCAAATAACAGAATTCAAAGACAAACTTCCAGAAATAATACAGTCAGTTCAAATGCAGGAAGAAGAAATTAAAAAATTAAAAAATACAGTCGGAGACCTACAAGATTCAATCAAACGGTGTAATGTTTGGATAATAGGAGTCCCTGAGGGGGTGGAAAGAGAGAATGGATTGGAAGGTGTCTTCAATGAAATAATATCAGAAAACTTCAAACAAAGGCAGCTGGATAGCAACACACAAATACAACAGATAGCCAGGACTCCGAACAGAGTAGACCAGAAGAGAAATTCACCATGACACATTGTGGCAACACTCAGCTCAGTGACACACAAAGAACAAATCCTAAAATGTGCCAGAGAGAAATGACAAATCACATTCAGGGGTAAGTCAATCAGACTCACCCCAGACTTCTCATCGCAAACACTACAGGCAAGGAGACAATGGCATGATATATTTCAATTTTAAAAGACAAACAATGCCAACCTAGAATACTATACCCTGCAAAACTATCATTTATGAATGAAGGGGAAATAAAGATCTTCCACGACAAACAGAAACTGAAAGAATTTATCCACCCGTCCAACCCTACAACACTTGCTCAAAGACGTGCTGCACACAGAAATACAAAAACAAGAACTTCACTACAAAAAAAAAGCGAATGTAGAATAACCCACAAACAAAGTTCAAAATACATAAACAGCTCGTTTCAGGAAACATGAATGGGAAAAGACAGTACTTAACAGTAATCACACTGAATGTGAATGGTCTTAATTCCACTACAAAGAGACATAGACCAGCTGATTGGATCAAGAAAGAGAATCCATCTATATACTGCCTTCAGGAGACACACCTTATCAGCAAAGATGCATGCAGACTGAAAGTGAAAGGATGGAAAAAGATACTCCAAGCTAACAGAAATCAAAAAAGAGCTGGTGTGGCCATCCTAATAGCAGACAAAATAGACTTTAACATAAAAACTATTAAAAGAGACAGAGAAGGGCACTATATAATGATTAAAGGATCTATCCAACAGGAAGACATTACTATTATAAATGTATATGCACCTAATTACAGGGCGCCTGGCTACCTGAAAGAATTACTAAAGGATTTAAAGGGAGATATAGACTCAGATACAATAGTACAGGGGACTTCAACACTCCACTCTCACCAATGGACAGATCAACCAGACAGAAATTCAACAAGGAACCAACATAGCTAATTGACGCCATAGACCAAATAGACCTAATAGATATCTTCAGAACCTTCCACCCCACAGACACAGAGTTCACGTATTTATCCCCAGTTCAAGGAACATTCTCTAGGATTAACCACATGCTGGGCCATAAAGGGAGCCTCAATATTCAAAAAAATTGAAACTCTACCATGCAGCTTCTCAGACCATAGCACAGTGAAACTCGAAATCAACAACCTAAGAATCTCTACACCATATGCAAACACATAGAGAATGGACAACATGATCCTAAACGAACAGTGGGTCATTGAAGAAATTAAAAGAGAAATCAAAAGATTTCTAGAAACAAATTAAAATGATAACACAACCTATCAAAACCTGTGGGACACAGGAAAAGCAGTGCTAAGAGGAAAGTTTATAGCAATTGGTGCCTACATCAAGAAGCTGGAAAGGAACCAAACAAATGAACTCTCCATGCACCTCAAGGATTTAGAAAAACAGCAGCAAATCAAGCCCAAACCCAGCAGAAGGAAAGAAATACTAAAGTTTAGAGAAGAAATAAACAGAATTGAAACCAAAAAAAAAAAAAAATACAAAAGATCAACAAAACCAAGAGCTGGTTCTTTGAAAAAATAAACAAAATCAACACACCAGTGGCCCAACTAACCAAAAAAAGGAGAGAGAAGACCTAAATTTGTAAAATCAAAGATAATAATGGAAATGTAACAACAGACACAACAGAAATAAAAAGAATCATCAGAAACTACTACAAAGAGATGTATGCTAACAAATTGGGGAACCTGGAAGAAATGGATAGATTCCTGGACAAATACAAACTTCCTAAACTGAGCCATGAAGATATAGAAAATCTAAACAGACCCATAACCATGGAAGAAATTGAATCAGCAATAAACGCACTACCGAAAAAGAAGAGCCCAGGACCGGATGGCTTCACTGCCGAATTTTACCAGACATTTAGAGAACAACTAACCCCAGTCCTTCTCAAATTATTCAAAACGATTGAAAGAGAGGGAATCCTTCCAAATTCTTTCTACAAAGCCAATATCACCTTAATTCCTAAGCCCGGAAAAGACACAACACAGAAAGAAAACTACAGACCTATCTCCCTGATGAACATAGATGCAAAAATACTCAACAAAATTCTGGCAAACCGAATCCAACTACACATCAGAAAGATCATTCATCGGACCAAGTGGGATTTATCCCTGGTATGCAGGGATGGTTCAATATTCAAAAGTCAATCAATGTAATACATCACATTAATAAATTGAGAAACAAAAATCATATGGTTAGCTCAATAGATGCAGAGAAAGCATTTGACAAAATGCAACACCCTTTCATGATGAAAACCCTAAGCAAATTGGGGTTAGAAGGAACATTCCTCAACACAATTAAGGCAGTCTATGATAAACCAATGGCCAGCATCATATTGAATGGGGAAAAGTTGGAGGCATTTCCATTGAAAACTGGCACCAGACAGGGATGCCCACTCTCACCATTGCTATTCAATATAGTCCTAGAAGTGTTAGCCAGAGCCATCAGGCAAGAAAAAGAAATTAAAGGGATACAAATGGGAAAGGAGGAAGTTAAATTATCCCTATTTGCAGATGACATGATACTATATATAGGGGACCCGATAAACTCCTATAAGAGACTACTGGAACTCATAGAAGAGTTTGGTAAAGTAGCAGGATACAAAGTCAACGCTCAGAAATCAACAGCTTTTGTATACACAGACAATGCCAGGGCCAAAGAAGAACTACTAAGATCAATCCCATTCATGATAGCCACAAAAACAATAAAGTAACTTGGAATAAATTTAACCAAGGAGGTCAAAGACCTCTATGATGAACATCACAAAACACTAAAGAAAGCAATAGAAGACGACACAAAAAAACGGAAAAACCTGCCATGCTCATGGATTGGAAGAATCAATATCATCAAAATGTCCATTCTCCCAAAAGCAATTTACAAGTACAATGCAATACCAATCAAAATACCAAAGTCATTCTTCAAAGACCTAGAAAAAACGATGCTGAAATTCATGTGGAGAAACAGGAGACCCAGAATAGCTAAAGCAATCCTTTACAATAAAAACAAGGCTGGAGGCATCACAATTCCAGACTTCAAGGCATACTACAGGGCAGTTATAATCAAAACAGCCTGGTACTGGTACAAAAACAGATGGATAGACCAATGGAACAGAATAGAAACACCAGAGATCAATCCAAACATCTATAACCAACTCATATTCGACCAAGGACCTAAAACCAACCCCTGGAACAAGGACAGCCTCTTCAACAAATGGTGCTGGGAAAACTGGATGTCCACATGTCGCAGTATGAAGCAAGACCCCTCCTTACACCTTATACACTCAACATGGATCAAAGAACTAGAGATGCGCCACGACACCCTGAAACTAATTGAGAGCATAGGGGAAACCCTTCAAGATATCGGAATAGACGAAGAATTCCTGGAGAAGACCCCAGAGGCATGGGTAATCAAAGATAAAATAAACAAATGGGATTACCTCAAATTGAAGAGTTTCTTAACAGCAAAAGAAACAGTCAGGAAAGTGAAGAGGCAACCAACAGAATGGGAGACGTTATTCGCAAACCACACAACAGATAAAGGATTAACAACTAGAATCTACACAATGATCAAAAAACACCACAGAATCAAAACAAACAACCCAATAAAAAATGGGCCAAGGACCTTAACAGATATTTTTCAAAAGAGGAAATCCAAATGGCCAACAGGCACATGAAAAAAATGCTCAAGAACACTAACAATCAGGGAAATGCAAATCAAAACCACAATGGGGTGTCACCTCACTCCAGTTAGATTGGCTTACATACAGAAATCAACCAACAACAGATGCTGGCGAGGATGTGGAGCAAAAGGGACACTAATCCACTGTTGGTGGGAATGCAAACTGGTAAAGCCACTATGGAAGACAGTCTGGAGAATCCTCAGAAACCTGAATATAGCACTACCACAGGACCCAGCCATCCCACTCCTTGGAATATACCCAAATGGAATTAAAGGGGAGAAAAAAGCCATTTGCACCTCAATATTTGTTGCAGCTCAATTCACAATAGCTAAGACATGGAATCAACCTAAATGTCCATCAACGGATGACTGGATAAAGAAACTATGGGATATGTACTCTATGGAACACTATACAGCAGTAAAAAACAATGAAATCTGCGCATTTACAACAAAATGGAGGAAACTGGAAAACATCATGCTGAGTGAAAGAAGCCAGTCCAAAAGGGACAAATAGCACATGTTCTTCCTGATCTATGGCAACTAAACAAGCACCTAAAATGATACCAATTGAAGTGAAATGGACACTATGAGAGACAGTGACATGAGCAGCCCTTGTCTAGACTGTTGAGGAACAACTTACTATTTGGTTCCTTTAGTATTTTTGTTGTTGTTGTTGTTGTTGCTTGGTTTGCTCTACACAAGTCCACTGGTTGAACTCTGCAAACAATGCACAACCATTCTTAATAATTTAAAAATTAACAGAAAAGAAAATTGATCTCTGTGAAACATGGGAGTGGGAATAAGAGAGTAAGGCACATACTTACTCAGACCTACCTCCAATGGTGGAACTAGAAATGTGCCAGGGGATTTCAACTCAACTTTACCAAGGAGGCAGGTACCAATGCCAGCACATTTGGTAACGTGATAAGTATAAATACACAACCAATGAAAAAGGGTAAGTGTCGAAGAGATTTCACAAATAAGACCAGTGTAAGCAAATAATGAAGGATAGAATCAAAAGGGAGAGAATGATCCTGTGGGGGAAGCAGGACACACAGCAGACTCATAGAATGGCAAACGCCCAAAACAGCACTCCTGCCTCAGAATCAACCCTTGGGACATTCGGATCTGACTAAAAGGTCCATGAGAGTCTCACAGGAATGGAAAGCCATGACACGGTGGCAAAAAACAATCTAAATGAAAGATCTTGGTGAACAAGACCCCAGCAGAAGGATCAGGCCATCAAGGAGAGAGGCGCCTTTCTCTGAAGGGAGGAAGGAACCTCCACTGTGCTATGGCCTTGACTAAACAAATTCAGAGTTGGTGAACTCAAGGGGCTTCCATAGGCTAGACAGCTCATAGCAAGAGTTTCGGGTGATTGCTGACATCATAAATAAGAGTGCCAATTGTTAAATCAACAACGGGAGTCACTGGGTTCATGCTCCCCATGTAGGATCTCTGTCCTTAATGTGTTTAACTATGAAACTCAAAAACAACACTACTAGTTGAACAATACCCTATACCTGGTTCGGTTGTGTGAGTGCAGCCTGTTGAAATCCCTGCTTAGTATATACTAAGTTGATCTTCAGTATATGAAGGTAATTGAAAATGAAACGTGATGAAGGGCGGGATGGGAGAGGGAGTGGGAGAGAGGAGGGCCACGGGAGGGAGGGAGGTTGGGGGGGGAAGCCACAACAATACAAAAGTTGCATTTTATATTCTACTTTAAACTATTGGTTGAACAAAAAAAAAAAAAAAAAAAAAAAAAAAAATACACAATTACTCTTAGGTGTTTAATTAATGCTATAACTAGTACTCAAATAGTATTTTACACTTTGTGTTTCTGTGTGGGAGCAAAATGTGGAATTTTTTACTTAATATACGCTAAATTGAAAAAAAAATCTATATGGGCAACAGTGCTGTGGCTTACCAGGTAAAGCCACCTCTTCCATTGCTGGTATCCCATATGGGCTCTGGTTCAAGTTCTGGCTGCTCCACTTCTGATCCTGCTCTCTGCTATGGCCTGGGAAAGCAGTGGAAGATGGCTCAAGTCCTTGGGCCCCTGCACCCACGTGGGAGACCCAGAAAGAGCTCCTGGTCCTGGCTTTAGATGGGCCCAGTTCCAGCTACTGCCGCCATTTCAGGGGTGAATCAGCAAATGGAAGACTTCTCTCTCTCTGTCTCTGCCTCTCTGTAACTCAGCCTTTCAAAAAAATAATCTACCTGTATGTTTCCAGATGGTTTTCCAAACATTTTTATTTAAACATAAATGCAAGCTCATTATCCTCATTACTAAATGACTTTGTTTCACTTAGTGTATCATAAGAACTATTGCATTAAAATTCATAGAATCCTGACTCAATCTTTCTAATAGCTACAAAGTGTTCCAAATAAATGTTGAAAAAACAGTTACTTAATGAGAGTTTGAGCACGCCAACTACTCTGGATCCTATTAAATTAACTCATTTTTAATAAAGATTTACTAATTTGTTGGAAAAATGCAATATGTTGTGAATTTAATTTATATTTCCCCAGGTTTCTACCAAGATTTAGCACTTTTCCCTAAGATTGCTTACCATTTGTATCTCTTTGTTCCTTCATCTATAGCCTTTGGCCTGAAATGCATTGTTTTGACTTTCTTTCTCTTTTCTTTTTGGTTTACATATACTAAAGTAAAAATGAAATCTACTAGGTTCTAGCAATTTGTAAATCTTTAGAACATTCTTATTCAATTTCTACATTGTGCATGTATCCACTTTCCCTTTTTTGGGACACTGGGCTCTGTATATTTCCTTAGAAAATCCCTTTATACAATAATCTTGTTTTCTTTTTTTTAAGATTTATTTATTTTATTGAAAATCAGAGTTACACAGAGAGAAGGAGAGGCAGAGAGAGAGAGAGAGAGGTTTTCCATCCACTGGAACACTCCAATTGGCTGCAATGGCCAGAGCTGCGCCAATCCAAAGCCAGGAGCCAGGAGATTCTTCCAGGTCTCCTACCAGGATACAGGGGCCCAAGGGCTTGACTCATTCTCCACTTCTCTCCCAGGCCATAGCAGAGACCTGGATAGGAAGTGGAGCAGCCGGGACTCGAACCAGTGCCCATATGGGATGCCAGCACTGCAAGCGGTGGCTTTACCTGTTATGCCACAGCGCCATCCCCCTAAAATAATCTTTAATATATTTTCTTACTCTTATATGCTACAACTTTATGTTAAACATTGCTGTTTGGTGTTTAAACCCATACTGAATATTTTATTATAATTGATAAAAGGGATTTAATTTAATGTTTCAATAGAAATATAATAAATTTTCCAATAACTTAGACAAATATGGCTATTATTTCTCTTTTGATTCGAGGGTGCTTCACTTTTTATACACTAAATCTATCAGTTTGAGGATGATTGTGTTTCTCTGATTTTTTTAATTCCATCCATCAGTATCATCTTATTATTTTAGTGCAATGGAATTTTTCTATTTCTTTTAATTCTATTTCTTTTTTAGTTTAAAAATTTATTTTTAAACATTTTGCCACATTCCCTTCAAATATAGATTATGTGCATATACGTATACTATTTTTCTTGAAGATAGTGATAAATAGATATTCATAGATAGAGATTAATAAGACAAAGAGATTAACAATCATGTCCATTACATGGTGAAAAAAGGGTAAATGGTCACTTATGATTCAGTGAAGCAATATTTAAAACGTATTTTTTACTAATATGTTAAGTGCACTATAAATGTACCTTTTGGTCATTTGTTCTGTAAAGATCAAATATTTACGAGAAAACAAAATACCATAATTACCAGACACATCTCCTTTGCTTTCATTTCCACTTGAATGTGTTCTCTCAGTTCTCTCTCTGTGTCTCTCTCTCTCTATCATCAGCAACAGCATCCATTTTCTCTCTTATTTATTAGTTGACCTATTTATCTTCAGCTTCTCTGCTGCAATGCCTAGGTTAACAGCTTCTGCAGGACATTCAAGAACCAAAATCCAAATATGTCTTCCAGGCTACAGAGATAAGAACAGTGGAGATACTTGAACAGTACCAATTAAGAGGGGTCCATATGAGGCACATTGTTACAAGGGAACCTGATTGGGAAGGGAAAAAGCATAGTTTATTGAAAAGCTGGAAGCAGAAATTCATAAAATTACTTTTTTTGTTTGTTTTTGTAAAGTTGACAATTTGAGTTAAGTTCTGAAAATTGGAATTAATACTAGGGAAAAACAAACTTGACAGACCATGGAAGAAATACCTTGGGTAGTGAAAAGTGCATTTACCATTTTTTGTGTACACACAAGTCCATATACACATAAGCAAGAGAGTAGAGTAGCATAGAAAGCATCTACTTATCTTTCAACTTGAGAGCACTGGGAAAAATGGCCCGCATTCTTCTAATGCAAAATTTGCTGCATGATGGGGCTTTTTATATGATAAAATTATATGTATTTTGGAAGGACTAGTGTTTGACATAATTGTTAACTTTGAGTTTCTCGCATCCCATATCAGAGGCATAGGTTTGACGTCTCACCTCTACTCATGTGTCCAGCCTTTTGCTAATGCACATTTTTTGAGGCAGCAGAGGCTGTTTCAAGTAGTTGAGTCTCTGGCACACATCTTGAAGATCTGGATTTAGTTCCTGGCTTCTGCCTCCAGCTAGGCACAGCACCACTTGTTACAGACATTTGGGGAGTCAATCAATGAATGGTATATTTCTCTCTGTATCTCTGCCTTTAAAATAAATTTTAAAAACCAAAATTTTAGAAAATTATTATCAATTTTGTCTACCATGTGTATTATATAGCACTTTATATTTTTAACATTATTTATTAGTATACATAGGATCTGACATTCCAAAGGTGTTTTTTTTTTTATATCTAAATTTACTGAATCACAAAATTCTAAAGTATCTGTTGTTGGCAAGGTTAAAAGAAACATATTCAAGAAATCCTAGTATTTTTCTCATCTTATTTCTACTTGTAATCCACTTCCTCCTCTATTTGCTATTCAGGTAAGATTTGAGTTGAAATCATCTCCTCACCAAATGGTAGACTGTTTCCCACAAATCTTTTTAGAGAGTATCCAGTATCTATCCATTTCTGTTATTTGGTCTTTATTTACTTTTTCAGGGGTACTCAGGCCTCAAAACATGCCAAATGCAATAAACAAGAACTCTGAAAAAGATACTATGCATTTTTTAGCATTTTTATTTTTTACATATAAAAAGAAAACAAACTTCCTGTATTTCATATATACACTTTTAAAAGCATAATGGTACTTCCTGTCTTACCCTTCGTCACTCCCTCACCCCTACCCCCTCCTTTTCTTATTTTTAGTTTAATCTTTACAATGGCATACTTTCAGTTTTCTTTATAATCACAAGTCTAACCTTCCACTAAATAAAGAATTCCACAACAATAAGTAGAAAAACCGCTAGGACACTCCCTTGGTCTTTACCATAAGTAATATCTCACAAGGGAGAACATTTATTACACATTAAATACAGGCTGCTTTTTCATTTTCTCTACCATACAAATGATTCCACAGTATTATATCTGGTTCTAATTTATTTTTGCTAGTATTCTATTGTGTAGATGTTCCAGTGTTTATCTAATCAGTATCCTCCTCTTGATATTCAAGATATTTTATGTGTATTGGTCTTAAATTTACTTTAATAGATGAGATACAAAAGTTTCAGTTAAGCATACTCTATTTCACAGCAGAAAATATCAGTAGAACTTTTAAGACTTTCTCTTGCTCATTTGTCTATGCTTGCTTCCTTTTGGCCTTCAGTATTCCTTCCCTAGTAAAAAAATAAAATATTCCTAATAAACACACTATGCTTGGATGTTTATTAAGACTCATTTACTAATAATATATTTTGGAAAATAGGACTATTACTTCAAGGTATTTGTATCATTTATTTATTTAAGTGACAGTGACAGTATGTTCTCCCAGATACTTGATTCTCTATCACACTGTTTGCCCTGTCCTATAATTCTTGAGTCTGTAGGTTAGGGGCAGATCTTGATCACTACCCAGGTTTAAAAGTGAGCCTACCCATAAATCAGAAGAGCCAAATGGGAGATGAGAGAATAAAGAGCATTTACATTTATTTTCCCAGCCCCTCTTGTTCACCAACACCATTACAATGCTACATATTCCTTAATAACATCTATTCAAAGTGTTCTCAATCTTTTTCAGTACTTGACCTGCACTAAGTTCTCAACTCCCGGCTTTGGTGTGGCCTAGCTTAGCTGTTGTGTCCATGTAGGTAATAAATTGGTGGATGGTGACCTCTCTCTGTCTCTCTTTCAAATTAAAAATTAAAAATAAAAGATGTTGAATTAGGGTTCTTGAAAGAAATACAACCAATGGTATCACTCAAGGCCTGAGTACCAAAGGAGATGTGTAAAGCCCAGTCTGAGGCCCAGAGAAGATAAGATCAGATATCTCAGCTAAAACAGAGAAAGGGTAAAAAGGAGTAAATTCCTCCTTCTTCTGCCTTGTGTTCTGTCAGGCTCTCCATGTACTTATGCAGTTTGGACTGGTAATCTGCTTTCTTCCAACTGCCTTTGTCATCCATGAATATCATCATAGACACTTCTATAAATATTGTTTAATATAGGTACTCCATGACCAGTCAAGCTGATACATAAAATCAGACATTGTAGATATCTTCTGCAACACTTTTTTTCCTAACTTGAGGAAATAGGTGTGTTTATTAAATGTTGCAATTTTTAAGAATGTTTTTGAAATTCTATATATCTTTCAAAAAAATTAGGAAGTTCGTGTCATGAATTTGGCATTATTTGTAGCTCCATCCCTTATACACATTCTTTCTAGTGTTTCATTTGCTTTTGCATCCCAAGATGATTCTGGGACAATGGTTTTGTTTTTATGCTTTTTAACGGTCTTCTTTCCCAGAATTTCTGCCAGGAACAATTTCAAGGAAAACATAAAAAGTTTCCTTTCAAGAATTACAACTTTGATATTTTATAATCTTTTCTTTATAAAATAATCTGAAACTGTAACTTAAGATTAATCTGAGACTCAAACAAAATCTTTTCTATTTTAGCTACTTCAGTTCCATATTCAATCATGTAAGTTTAGATGGAAGAAAAAACAGTAAGTGGATATTATACAAGGATGAATCTTAAGGTATAGGTAGTCTTTACTATGTAGGTTATCATATGTACAAACTCTGTAGCCAAAACATTTTGTAAGAGAGAAATCAAGACTTTGTACTACAATGAGCCTTAGGTTGGAATTATAGGCATTTAGTGTCTATGTAGTTTCATTCTGTTATAATCTTGCTTAAGACCTTACTGACCTATACCAGTGCCCTTATGCTCTGTGAATGAAATAGTACAGATGGATGAGATTCTTGCTGTCCAATGTCTAGTCCATGGCCTAATAACATAAGGATCACCAATGGGATTGATAGAAATAGAGAAACTCAAGCCTGCAACCTACTGTGTTTGAATATGCAATTTAAAGAATGACTCTGGATATTCATATGCAACTTAAGTTTAAGAAACACTAGGGTACATTAATGGAACTACAGGAAGTTCAGATAATTCTGTGAAGTTTAACATGCAATACAGATGATAGGGTATAATTAATATCATATCCTGTTCCTTCACTTCACTATAACAATTCCTATGTATCTTTTTTAAAGGCATTGTTTTTCTCAGATGTACAGTTTATAAATATTTTCTCCAATTGTCAGTTGCCTCTTCACTTTGTTGTTTCCTCTGCTCTACATAAGCTTCTTAGCTTGGTGTAATCCCATTTGTCTATTTTTGCTTTAATTGCCTGTGCTTTTGAAGTCTTTTCCAAGAAGTCTTTGCCTATGTCTTGCTGTGTTTCCTTCCTCTCTGTTTTCCTCTAGAAATTTGATAGTTTCAGGTTTTAGGTTTAGAATTGATCCACTGTGAGTTGACTTGTCATAGGGAATAAGGTAGGGGTCTTATTCTCTACTTCTGCATGCAGAGATCCAATTTTCCAGACATCATTTGTTGAAGAGATTGTCCTTTATCCAGGGAGTGATTTTAGCTCCTTTGTTAGTTGGTTGCAGATATGTGGATTAATTTCTGCAGTTTCTAATCAGTTCCATTGGTCCACATGTTTATTGTGCCATTACCAGACTGTTTTGATTGTAACTGCCCTGTAGTATATCTTGAAATCTGGTATTTTGATTCATCAAACTTTGAATTGTTTAAGATTGCTTTAGCTATTTGGCGCTTGTGTTTCTATATGAATTCAAGGGCACTTTTTTCTAGATCTGATAAGAGTGTTCTTGGGACCACATTGAATCTGTGAATTGCTTTGGGTTAGTATGGTATCTTGAGGATATTAATTCTTCCATTCCATGAACATGGAAGCTTTTTCCATTTTTTGTGTGTTGTTCTATTTCTTAATGTTTTACACTTTTCATTATAGAGATCTTTCATGTCATTGTTTAAGTTTATCTCAAGGTATTTAAAAATTTTTGTAGCTATTGTGAATAGATAAGCAAGTTCTTTCTCACCCATGGCATGGTTTGCATATATAAATACTATTGATTTCTGTATGTTGATTTTGTGTCTTGCAACTTTGCAAACTCTCTTATGAGTTCCAATAATCTGAGAATAAAAATATTAAGAGGCCTTTGCCGTGACTCACTTGGCTAATCCTCCGCCTGTGGCACCGGCACACCGGGTTCTAGTCCCGGTCGGGGCTCCGGATTCTGTCCCGGTTACCCCTCTTCCAGGCCAGCTCTCTGCTGTAGCCAGGGAGTGCAGTGGAGGATGGCCCAAGTGCTTGGGCCCTGCACCCCATGGTAGACCAGGATAAGTACCTGGCTCCTGCCATCGGATCAGCGCGGTGCGCCGGCGGGCAGCCGCGGCAGCCATTGGAGGGTGAACCAACGGCAAAGGAAGACCTTTCTCTCTGTCTTTCTCTCTCTCACTATCCACTCTGCCTGTCAAAAAAAAAAAAAAAAAAAAAAAAAAAAAAAAAGGAATGGGCTTAGGGCTGGCTCCATGGTTCACTTGGTTAATCCTTTGCCTGCAGTGCCAGCATCCCATATGGGCACTGGGTTCTAGTCCTGGCTGCTCCTCTTCCAGTCCAGCTCTCTGCTGTGGCCTGGGAAGGCAGTGGAGAATGGCCCAGGTGCTTGGGCGCCTGCACCCACATGGGAGACCAGGAGGAAGCACCTGGCTCCTAGCTTCGGATCGTCATAGTTCCGGCTGCAGTGGCCATAGCGGGGTGAACCAAGGGAAAAGGAAGACCTTTCTCTCTTGTCTCTCTCACTGTCTATAACTCTACCTGTCAAATAAATAAATAAAATCTTTAAAAAAAAAAAAGAAATGGACTAAGTATATGAACAGGCATTTTTTACAGGCTGAAATACTAGTGGTCAATAGGAACTTGAAAAGATGCTCAGGATCACTAGCCATCAAGGTAATGCAAATAAAAACCACAATATTTCACCTCACCCCAGTTAAAATGACTCTCATTCAGAAATCAAAAAATTACAAATGCTTGTAAGGAGTTAATAAAAGCTACTTTAATACTATAAATTTAATACTATAAATTGACAATGTAAACTAATACAGCCATCATGGAAGACAGTGTGGAGGTTCCTCAGAAATCTGAAAATAGATCTACCATATGACTCAGCCATCTTACTCCTGGGAATTTTTCCTAAAGGAATGAATTCAGCAAATGAAGAAGTTATCTGTACCTCCATGTTAATAGCAGTTCAATTCACAATATTTAAGATATGGAATCAACCCATCATCTGGCGACTGAAAAAGAAATTGTGGTTTATATACATGACAGAATACTACTCATCCATAAAAAAAAATGAAGTCCTGTCTTTCACAATAAATTGGATGCCATTTCAGTCGATTATGCTTAGTGAAATAAGCCAGTCCCCAAATGATAAATACCATGTGTTTGTGATAACTAATAAATAGAATACAAAAATGTAATGTCTATGAGTGAAATTGAATGTTTATAGCTCTTATATATACTCCTGAGGAACAGTGGTTTTTCTATTTGCCACTTGTTGAATTCTTTAATGGAGGATTGATCATGGGATTATATAGTAAATTGAATGACTGTGATTGCAAAAATTAAATAACATAAGAAAGGAAGATAGAGGAAGTGTGGGAATGAGAGAGGAAGGCAGTGTGGGAAGTAACATTATGTTATTAAAACTGTATATATGAAATGCATAAAATATATAACTTTATATATATAAATTTAAAAAGTTAAAAAATGCATTTTGTTTCTGCAAGATCTTATTTGAAGCAAATAGTCCACTACTTTAAAATACCATTGTTTAAAAAATAAATAAAATAAATAAATATAACACATAGTATTATGAGAGACATACTATGATAAAGATGTTCTCAGAAAGCAGCTTTCTATTTTTCACAGCAGTTCAGCAATCATAGGATCATTTGGATCACACCACATCCCTCAGAGTACAGCTATCTCAGTCAGCAAGATAACTGTCACATTTACTTACCAACCCAGCTATCATTTTTCTCAAAGAATTACACAATGAATATATCACTGCTCAGTTGCTTTCACACCCCTCTACATTTCCTGGCATGACATTGTGAGTACATGTTGAATGGATATAGCACTGGGGTCTAGTTCAGTTGTCTACTGGATCCCTCCTAGCTTCTATTCCTCTCTTAAATAGCTTTGTTCTTTCTTTTATTTTCTGAAATTATGTTAGTGATTTCTTCCTGGGATGTACTTTATTATATTAAATTGAAGATAGCAAAGTAAAATAAATGATGAACAAAAGGAAAAACATCCTCCTCAATATTTGAAATACAAGGGTCAAGAACTTTGAATGACAATTTGATTTTCTCTGAAAAAGAATTACTTTTGTTTTTCCCATTAAGCCTTCTAATTAATTTAGTAAAAGATTCTTATGAACCCTAGAGGCAGAATTCTTGGCAGTCGAAAAGCTATCCCTTTCTTCCTATGGGAGCTGTAATCCAATTAGTTTATGTAATTATTTATAATAAAGCATTATTTATCCAGCCATAAGGCTAAGAGGGAAATATTTTCATGCCATTCCTGTGAAATTCTGCATTTACATCCTATAAATTGGCAATATCTACAGGAAGACAGCTAAGTGTCCTTTGTGATCATAGGAGTGCACGTTTTCACCATAGCTAGAGTAACTATCAGAACGGCATTCAAGTTTTTAAAAACAGGGGCCAGTATTGTGGCACAGTGGTTTAAGTCACCATGCGTGATGCTGGCATTCCATGTAGGGATTGGTTCAAGTTCTGGATGCTCCACTTCTGATCCAAGTCCCTGCTAATATGCCTGAGAAAACGAAGATGGCCCAAGTCCTTGGGCCCCTGCACTCATCAGGGAGAGCAAGATGTGGTTCCAGGCTCCTGGTTTCAGCCTGTCCCAGCACTAGCCATTGCAGCCATTTGAGAAGTGATCCAGCAGATGAAAAGTCAGTTCTCTCTCTCACCCTCTGTCACTCTCCCTCTCCTTCCCCCCTCCATCCCCTCCCTCCCTCTCTAACTTTGCCTCTCAAATAAATAAATCATTAAAAACAAAACCAGCAAACAAAAAAGCCATGCATCTAGTTCTATCACTTGAGTAAGAGTAAAAGATCATCATGTGGGTTCCATGCAAGACCTGAGTTTGAATACTCAAGGGAACATAATCCTTTTCATACTGGAAATAACATTATTGCAACTATATGATAATCCTGATAAATCTGTATTTTTCCACTGGGTATATATTATGAATACAGTGGCTTCCATATTGGCCTTTTCAGTTTAAGCTTTGATTTATAATAATTAATGATAGTTATAAAAATTATACCTTTCCAGGGCAAAATGTTAAAGAAATATTTCATATTTGTATATATTCCTGAGGATATATTGACTTGAGACCCTAGAGCACAAATTACTCTAATTTGTGTATGTTCATTAAGAAATTCTGGGTACATAACACATTGAAGGTAAATAAATAACAGTTTTACTAATAATTTCATGACTTTCCATAAATTATTTCTCATGATTATAGGTGCAAATTATTCCAGTTAACACTGTTGAAAATGATGGTATATTATATTTATTGTAAACTTAAGATGTACATGTTACAATATAGTAGAAATTAAATATAAAGAGAAATGCATTTGATTTTCAAATCAAGTGGCAAATGTTTAAATAAAAATCTTGCAAGCCCTTTGGCCTTCAGAATGTAAGGGGAAGGAAGATGACATTTACTGAACAAGTTTCATGTTGCAATCACAGTGCCAGATATTTCATATTCATGTATTTTTATTTTATTTGGCTTGATAGCAACCTTGTGAAGTTGGTGATATTATTTTGCGTACAAATTTAGTTATAATAAAATATCATTATGTAAGTAAACTAGATTGTAAAAATAGTCTCAAATTTAAAAAATAAGCGACATGTATTATCCAGATTCTTCTCACTCAAAAATCCCATGTGCTTCTACGACTGTAATTTTCAGAAATGCTGGATGTAAATATTGAAGATTGCAGAAGCAAAACTGGGTAATTAAAAGACAGTGAAATACTGTTTTTCATAACAAAATGGATGCAGTTGGTGACCATTATGGTCAGTGAAGCAAGCCAGTCCTCAAAAGGCAAATATTATATATTTTCTCTGATTTTTGGTAACTAATGTTTAGAGACAAAAATGTAATGTAGTTGAGTGAAATTGACATTTTGATATTTAATTATTTATTATAACCATGTCTATATCCTAACAAGCAATGATCTTTCTATTCACTACTAGTTGAGTTATTTAATTAAGTTTGTGACTATAAAGTAATTGAAATTAAAAGAAAAATAACAAAGGAAAGATGAGTAAGGATGGCATGGAGGGAGGAAAGTAGGAGGTATTTTATGCTTAAAACAAAACTATATATGAAATACATGAACTCTTCCTTTTTTTTTTTTTTTTTTTTTTTTTTTTTTTTTTTGACAGGCAGAGTGGACAGTGAGAGAGAGAGACAGAGAGAGAAAGGTCTTCCTTTTGCCGTTGGTTCACCCTCCAATGGCCGCCGCTGCAGCCGGCGCACCGCGCTGATCCTGGCAGGAGCCAGGAGCCAGGTGCTTTTCCTGGTCTCCCATGGGGTGCAGGGCCCAAGCACCTGGGCCATCCTCCACTGCACTCCCTGGCCACAGCAGAGAGCTGGCCTGGAAGAGGGGCAACCGGGACAGAATCCGGCGCCCCAACCGGGACTAGAACCCGGTGTGCCGGCGCCGCAAGGTGGAGGATTAGCCTATTGAGCCACGGCGCCGGCTTGAACTCTTCCCTTTTTATAATCAAAATTTTTAAAATTAAAATGATTAGATTCAGATCTCAAATATTATAAATGTTGGAGTTTATTAGAAAGATATAACTATTATAAAATTTTGTTCCAAGTTCATGATTTACAGAGAATTCCATTGGAAGATAATGAAAGCGCCATTAATCATTGCCATAGGACAGCAGACTTAAATGGGCTGTCCCAGCGACACTGGAATATATGAGTATTTTTGAAATTAAGGGTCAACAGATTCCTGATTTTATCTACAGAGGGTATTTTCATATTATTATATATTATATATATCATACTATCATAATATTATATATTACATATATGAGGTAGAGAGTTCTCTACCTTAGTACTTGCTTTTTATTCTTTTAAGTTGCCTTAATTCATTTGAGAGGCAGACAGACATGCAGAGAGACAGACAGGTAGTGTCCCCATCCACTGGTTCACTCCCCAAATGCACATAGAAGGACTGGGAGGAGATCAAAGCCAAGAACCAAAAGTAAATCCAGGTCTCTCACATGAGTCTCAGGAACCCATTCATCAGCGCCATCACTTGCTACCTGCCAGAGTGTGAATAGGTAGAGAGCTAGGATTAGAAATAGGAGCCTGGTGTCAAACCCCAGACATTCTGATGTGGCATCTGGACATCATAGCTAGCATCTTAAATACTAGACCAAAAGGCTGTCCCTTTGCATGGTACATGTTTTAATAAAACTCAGTTATTTTTCTGGAAAATCAGTAACAGTTATTTGATAGATTATTTCTGATAATAAAAGATAGCAATCCAATTACATTCATGTGCAAGTAACTTGCTTAATAGAGGAGGGAAATATATGACATGCCTTTATACTAGTTTCATAAAATGTTTTTAATAAAACTATAAGTAAAATGGTTGGCATCACTATTGATAATTTAAATTTATGTTTCATTTCTTAATTTAGGACTGCAGTTCAATTACTTGTATGAATGAAGGCTTCTGTCAGGAGTCAATACATGGATTCACCTGCATTTGCCCACTTGGATACACAGGTGCATATTGTGAAAAAAGCTTTGAGCCTGAAATGAATTTAGTCCTTTGTCTGAATGGAGGGATTCGTGTTGATGGACCAGAACTCAATTTTGACTGTAGGTAAGTATATATATTTATTTGCAATTAACCAAATATACATTTGCAGAAGCTGTTAAACATCCATTAGTAATGCACTCTGAAATGTAGATACCAAGTTTCATCTTAAAAATATGTGATCACAATTTTGAAGTGAACAGTTATAAAAAAGCATCATATATTTTGGAGCACCATATATTTATAACAGTCCCATGTTTGATTTCATACTTTAATCATCCCTTATTTTATGTTTTATACCTCCTCTCCCTTTTAGAAATGGCCTTTTTATTCTTTTCTTCAATATAAAATTAAATAAATGATTTATACATATTTCACATGTATAGTGTAATACCTTGCCACAGATTCATTTCCATTATTGCCAAACCTGTCTTCTAGGATCTTAACAAGTTTTAAAAATATGAGTTTTTATATGAGTTATAATTTTTCACTATATTTTTAATGAATTATTTATGGTATATTTTTAAACTTCTTAGGTGATAAATTTTCATTTCCTTTATTTTTTATGATTGTATAATATGTATAATTGATTGGTCATTTGAGAATCCAGCTGCTATCTGTTCAATTTGTGAAATGTTAATTGAATCTAGGTTTTTAAGAAATATGTACACACATACTTTTCCCCTTTACTCCATTTCAGTCTGATTTATGATAAGCTAGTGTTAAGTGAAAATATCTGAATAACTGTTTTGTCATAATAGCTTGAAATCATTGACAGGTTCACCAACTGTATTTTGATACATATTTATGGCACCTAAAAAATTTCATGGAATGTGTAGTTAAAAGATAATCTTATTTTGGTGCAAAAAACATTTTTAAATCGATGTGTATGAGTAGTCTTCAATAAATTAGTAGAAAATGTATATTATTGAAAAAGGTATGCATATAAGTCAAAATGTTCTTGCACCAAAATAAAATTATAATTTATTTCCATTTTCCATGAAAGTTTTCTTTTAGAGAATTTTATTAAGACTTATTTATTCCTTTGAAAGACATAGATAGATTGGAGAGGGGCAGAGAAGAAGAAAAGGGGGCAAGAGAGATTAATCTTCTATCTGCTGGTTTACTCCCCAAATAGCCACAATGGTCACAATCTTCATCTGGGTCTCCCATGTGGTACAGGGGCCCAAGAACTTGGACCATCATCTGCTGCTTTCTCAGGAGCATTAGCAGAAAGCTACATTGGAGGTGGAGCAGCTGGGACATTAACCGGCAGTGGCTTTACCCAATATACCACAAAGCTGACCCATTCCACAAAAGTTTTGGTGTCCTGACTGTTGTTCCATAGTAAAGTGCATCTATTATGCATTTTAATCAATTATTTCTCTTTAACGTTTTGAAAAATTCTACGTTATATTAGTATTTTTGAAAGATTTATTTATTTATTTGAAAGAGTTACACAGAGATAGGAGAGGCAGAGAGGCAGAGAGGGAGAGAGAGGGAGAGAGAGAGACAGAGAGAGAGAGACCATCCATTGTTTCACTCCCTAATTGGTTACAAGTGCCAGAACTGTGCAAGGAGCCAGGAGTCTCCTCTGGGTCTCCCACATAAGTGCAGGCTCCCAAGGACTTGGGCCATCCTCTACAGCTTTCACATGCCATAGCAGAATGCTGGATAGGAAGTGGAGCAGCTGGTTCTTGAACCAGTGCCCACATGGGATGCCGGCATTGCAGGCAGCAGCCTAACACACTAAGCTGCAGCTCCGGTCCCCTTATATTAGTATTAAATACCATACTTTGTTCAACAACTAGGGCATGTTTTGTCCATTTAATTATTTTGTTCTTTACTGTACAAATTATTCTATTTGGTGAATATCTCTAGTAAATCACACTTAGATGCCAATTTCACATAAACTAGATACCGTTAACTATCATATGAAGATAATGCTTACATATTACTGTAATGCAATAATTATTTTTTACACATTGTGATGAGACATATGTGCATCTTTGTGTGTCTACATGTGTGTATTTAAAATACTATTGTATTTAATTTTGAACACAATCTCTGCTTATTATATCAAACCACTCTGATAAAACATAATATACAACTTATAACTAGAGATATGTAAAACAAAATTATATACATGATCACTTGAGGGTCCATTATTTCCAATGGAGACAGGGTTATTAGTCAGGATTCTATCCATGAAATCCCTAATTTACCATTGAAATAAGTGGCATTAAAAATAAAATGTATGCTTCTATAACCTGCTAGTGTTTGCTAAAGCAAGCACTGTAAGTGTTCCATTATAAATATTCCTTTTTGGGGAAAGTTATCGATGTGCTAGCTAGGCTGACCTTTCTTAATGAATGAAGGCAATGGAATTCAGAGTGAAGATGCCTGTTTCCTTTCTTGATGTATCTCCTGGGAGAAGCAGGCGATCATTACTGCTACAGGATTATTGCATTTAAATATGAGTCACCTGTCTCCAAGATTTTCAATGTTCTATCAATGTGTCTGAAAGCAAGTTTGATGGGCTTTCATGCTGAACCACAGGAGTCATAGGAATTGATGCCTAAACCAAACAATCGTTAGATAGTGAAAAATGAAAATTCATATTTTGGGAGGAAGTGCTTTTGTGAGTTAAATTTTCAGATTTAGATATGAGTTAAGTGTTAACCTGTGACATATTAATTTAAAATAATTAAATAATTATTTTGTTAATTTAAAAAGAAAATTAAATTTACCATTTTGAGTCCCAGTTTTCCTTCTTAATACTATCAAAAAAAAAATCTCACTCTTAAAAACCTGAAAAAAATTTCATTATTTCTTTTATGTATCTTCATATCTTGAAAGTTTATTTTTCCTTTTTCTTCTGTAGGTTAATATTGATACACTGATTATGCAATCTGCTCTGTATTTTAATGTAATATATGATATATGTAAAGCTCTTTCCTTCACATGATACATAAGTTTAATGTCTTATTTATTCTCAATTATCTTTACATCTCAATTTTTATCAGGCTTTATTGAGTATTTTCTTATAACTATTTTTTTCTTATTTCTCAAGATATATTAGCTTTTAATTACTTTTTAGACTTACTTTTAGACTTATTATCTAATGTTCACAAACTTGTTTGAGTTCATTTTTTTTTCAACTTATAACTGGATTAATCTTTTTTCACATAATTGTTTAAGCTGTCTCAGAAACTCAGTTGCCACCATATTTTTAAGACTTATTTTATATATTTGAAGAGCAGAGTTAGAGAGAGATGGAGAGGGGAAAAGGGAGAGAGAGAGAGAGAGAGAGAGAAAGAAAAAGTCTTCCATACATTGTTTCACTCCCCCAAATGGCTACAACAGCTCAAACTGGGTCAGGCAGAAACCAGGAGCTAGGAGCTTTATCCTGTTTTCCCATGCAGGTGCAGGGACCCAAGGAATTCTGTCATCTACTGCTGCTTTCCCAGGCCACAGCAGAGAGCTGGATCGGAAGTGAAATAGCCAGGACTCAAACCAACGCCCACAAGGAATGCTTGCACTGCAAGCAGTGACTTTACCTGCTATGCTACAGCACAGGCCCCAGACTCTCTCTCTCTTTTTAAAGATTTATTTATTGGTGCCAGGGCTGTGGCATAGGGCCTGAAGCCGCTGCCTGCAGTGCCAGCATCCCATATGGGCGCAGGTTCGAGTCCTGGCTGCTCCACTTCCAATCCAGCTCTCTGCTGTGGCCTGTGAGGTCAGTGGAAGATGGCCCAAGCCCTTGGGCCGTTGCACAAGCATGGAAGACCCAGAGGAGGCTCCTAGCTCCTTGCTTTGGATCAGCACAGCTCCAGTCATTGCAGCCAATTGGGGAGTGAACAAGTGGATGTAAAACCTCTCTCTCTCTCTCTCTGCCTCTCCTTCTCTCTCTCTCTCTCTGTGTAACTCTTTCAAGTAAAATAAATAAATCTTTAAAAATAAAAAATTAAAAAGATTTATTTATTTATTTATTTGAAAGGCAGAGTTACACACACAGAGAGCAGAGAGAGAGACAGAGAAGGAGAGGCAGAGAGAGATCAATCATCCATCCTCTGGTTTACTCTCCAAAGACCTGCGCTGGGCCAGGCCAGAGCCAGGAGCCAGGAGCCAGGAGCTTCTTCTGGGTCTCCTATGTGGGTGCAGGGGCCCAAGGACTTGGGCCATCTTCTACTGATTTCCTAGGCCATAGGAAAGAGATAGATTTGAAGTGGAGCAGCTGAGACTCAAACAAGTGCCCATATGGGATGCCAGCACTGCAGGCAGGGGCTTTACCCACTATGCCACAGCACTGACCTCATAATATGTAAATTTTTAAAACCCAAAGATAATAAATGATATTTGGTGAGATTTTCAATGTCTTTGTTATTCACAGAATGTACCTGTTATTTAAAATAATTGAAAGTGTCTTTTTTTGATTCAGAAAACATAATGCTTAATGATTCCATTACTAGTTGTAAACTCAAGTGCATGTTTCTTGCTGACTTACTGAAGACGGTTTTAAGATTGCCTCTAGTGACCTAGTTATTGCACAGATAAAAGAAGTTGGTGCTCTATCAACTGCCATAAACAGAAGTTATTGTCAGTGGGAAAGTAACTACTAGAATCCAAAGCATTGCTCATTTACTATATTATGGTATTTTTGTTTCAAATTAAAAAGAATTATATAATTTATACATTATATATATACATGCACACAATCTATAATTTATGTGGTTAGAAGAGAAAAAAAACGTGGTCAAGATCAGAGGATAGTCTCTAGCTGCAGTACAACATTTGTTTTGTACTTTATGTCCTGTTACAAAATTTAAAGACATTAACAACTTTGGTCAGTTTAATAATAGCTGCTTTCAGAAGTCCATAAGTATTATTAACCATGTGTAACACTTTAATAGCATTTTAATGCTTACAAGTTTTATTAAACTATAAAACCCATGTTGAAATTACAATAAAATCTAAATTAGATTCACACAGCAAAGAATTGCAGAAATAAGTAGCAATGTTATACATAACTTTATTCTCTGGCACCATGTAAATTACAGAGAATATAGAAAATAGTTTAAAAAACAAAGCACTGATGGGACCAGCATCATGGCTCAGCAGATGAGCCCACCACTTGGGAACACTTGCATCCCATATCGGAGTGCATGTTGGAGCCCAGGCCCCGATCCAGCTTCCTTCTATTCCTGCTAATGATTCTTGGAAGTAACAGATGAGGGCTCAAGTACTTGGACCCCTGCCACCCTCATAAGAAACCCTTAGTAGAATTTCAGGCTCCTGGCTTCGGCCTGTCCCTGCCCTGGCTATTGCAGCAGGTAGGAGGGGAGTGAACCAGTGGGTAGAAGATATTTCCCTCTCTTTCTCAAGCGTGTGCTCGCTTGCTCTCTCTCGCTCGCTCTCTCTCTCTCTGCCACTGTGACTTTCAACTAGATGAAAATAAATAAATAATAAAATGTGCATTTTAAAAAGCACACAAAAAAGACTGGTTTTGTTTTGTTTTAGAATGTGAAGTCCTTTCTCAAGCAGGTGGTTTTCCCATGGTGCTCTCCGCCTTGGCCATTGCAGAGACTTCCCCATCCATACAACTTTCCCTCACTCCAGCTGCAAATCTCTTCTGTCTGATGTTTCTTTCCAGATTCCATTCACCTGATTGTTTTCTCTAGCGTCTCACTGTATTTTATTTCTTACTCTTCTTACTCACCTAAACCTCTTTACTTTTTTTGCACTGATCTGAACATAAGTATCTCACACTAATAATGGAACAAATAATATTTGATTATTTTATTTCCTCCTAAAGATGTTTCAGGAAAATAAATGAACATTAATAAATTTTCATTAATAGGTCTTAGCAACCCTCACATATTGTTACATGAAATATGTGAGATAAGTAGTCGTTACTGACCTCCCTGCTGTACTACTTGAGGAAGGATAACTGCTATTTTCTTAGAAAAGCATGCTTGATAAGAACAATCAGAAATGAAGGCACAGAGAAGTTATTGAACTTATAATGTTTGCAAGGTAAGGTTATTGGTGCTACAATATCCATTTTTCACCATCATCAATCACCTTTACTGCGAGTTAATTTGTTTTATAACTTGGAGTAAGACTTTGCTATTTTAACAGCCACAATTAGAAGACTTTTCATTGCATAAAAGTTATATTTTCAAAAATATGACATAGAGCATGTAACAGTCTAAATCTACAAGATTTTATTTTATTCTCCCTTAGTCAATATAAATTGCAATATTTTACTTTATAAAGTATTAAAATGATAAGATAATAAATAATGGCCACTTTCCTTGGGGAACCTGTTTGCTGCCAAAGCCATTTAGATATCTATAACAATATTTGGAGGCCATAAAAAATTACCCACTTTAAAGTTAGCTTGCTGTAGATTTATTGAATTCCAGGTGCTGCCTGTAGTTACCTTGGCAGGGCCAGACCAAATGATTCTGTGGGCCTTTATGGCCCAAAGTCTGGACACTATCCATCCCTGCTTTAATAGGCGTACTAAATGGACATAATCTTTATTATTTTAGCCCAGTACTTCTGCACATAGATGAAAATTTAAAATGTGAATCTATTTTTCATTTTGCATATATAGTTAATAGTATTGATATAATTTTAAATGTATATTTTAGTCATCAAATTTTAATAGAATGTACCGTGACTAAATTGCTATAGAATTTTCATTAATTGCTGAAGGAGAAGTTCATAAAGTCACTTGTGATCCAGAGTATGTAGTAATTTCAACAGCTTATTTACTTTTTTGTTTTAAAATTTTATGCATACTAGATAATATGATAAATTGAATGTGAGTAGCTTTAGATTTGAAGCATTCTACCCAATTTATGATCTGTGTGACTTACTTTGAGTAACTTAAAACAAAATACATTTTTCAGTACATATAACTTGGCTATTCATCTTAGAATGATATGGCTTTTAATCTACATTTGAATTATCAACAGAGAATAATGTATTATAAGACTTATTTTTCCTCAGAAGTATACTTTGGTAAATTATTTGCAATGCTTAATGCATGTCCTGTATGAAATAAAACTTGTATGGAAATGTATTTGTAGGGAAATGTTCTACTGATCAATCCCTACAACTGAAGACTGGTCCTAAAATCATGACTTATAAAAAAGGTGTTCTGGAGGTAAAAGCCTTTCTAGAAGTACAGATACATATTCTCACAAATTTTTTTATCAGATTTTAACTATATTCCATTGATACATTGTACTCATATTGAAAAGAAAAAACTGTCCAATCAAGATTATTGCTTATTTTTAGGTGAAAAAGATAGATAAGAGAACTTCCAATGTAAAGAATTACATAGTGTCATACTTTTCTATTATTAATACACCAAATGTAAAGGACACTAGTTATCTAATAGTGCTAGTGTAAATAATTGGCCAGAATCTGAAGGACTAAATATGAGAACAAGGTTAAACTTTAAAATTTGAAAAGCTGATTCTGAAAGAAACTTACAGTAAACCATCCAATTATACTTTTCTTCATGTAGGTACATAAATATTTAGATACCTAAAAATATTAACATTATAAATGGTTACTTCAGCTCTATAATATATCTGGTTTGCTGCAATGGTTTAAAAGACTTTTCAGAAAATTCTAACTCTTTCACAATAAAAGCCAGTGTCAAAATTTGTTCTCTGCCTACCTGATTGGAGGGAATTAAATTTTAATACTGCGTTCTGCAGTCTAGGTTGATAGTACTTTTTCATCAAAGACACAGACAGTAAGGAAAGAAAAAAAATTGCTCATACTTCTTATTATCAGTGGAATTACTATATCTCTGCAGGTCAGGGCCTTCGTTGCAGCATACTTCAGTTCCTTAGCAATACCTTTTGTAGACCAATTTATGTAGCAGAAAACTCTTCTTGCCTTCCAATTTTAAAAGCATGTTTTTGATTTCTCTGTATACATTAAATTTTCCCAAGCTGCTTTCAAATATTTGAGGTTTAGCAGAACTATAAACCTGATAATGAGATTTTTGGAGATAAAGGGATTTTTTCATGAGCAGTGTAAACTGAAATATCAGTGTGTTTGTGTTATGTGTATATGCTTATGTATATGTGAAGAGAAATACAAAATGCAGCAGAGGGTGAACACTATTAAAATCTCCCAGTGGCTTAGAGATAAAAAAGCATTCAATTTATTTACATTCATGTATAGTCAGTCTTCCTTATCCATGGGCTCCACATTCATAGATTCAACTAACTGTGATTTGAAAATATTTGGGAAAATCTACATTTTTCCTGAACATGTACAGAATTTATTTTCTCATAATTGGTCTCTAAATAATTCAGTATATCAATCACTGAAATCACATTTACAGTTTATTAGGCATTATAAGTAACTTAGAAATGAGAGTAACAAGAGGATGCATGTGCATTATGTGCAAATCCTATGCCATTTTATATATGGAAATAGAGTATCGAGATTTTGCTATATGTACAAATCTCTGTTTATTTTATATTCAGAATAATGTTTATATTGCATCATATACGCCCTGCTCTACATAAATGTCTTTTTGAAAAATGATTAACTCTTTATTCAACGAAAAATTGTCAGTGCTTTCAAGTCAGTATATATAAAAGGTATAGAGATAATTTAGTGTAGAGATAAATTATAAAAATTGCTTAAATGAATAAGCTTACATTCTGTTATGGAAACCTATAAATAAATGTTTCTGTGTGTAAAGCAACACACTGCAAACATATAAAACCTCTATAGAGGAATACTATAGAAAGTACTTTCATTGTCACATGAATAGAAATGTGATATTTGACAAAATAGAGTTGGTGAAGTATGAAGAAACCAGACCCTGAAGAAACTTGTAAAAGGTGCTTATTGGATTAATGCAGTTAATCCTATAAACAAGGACAGAGGGTTCTTTAAAGAACCTTGTCAATGAGGAAGTTAAATGGGAAAGTTTATAATTGAGAAAAATAAACTTTTGAGACTGATTTATCTGGTTCAGGAGATAAACTACTCTGTACTGCAATGAACCAGATGAGGGGTGAGTCCTGTAGAAACTGTGACCATGTAGAGGACAGATTAGCACTAAGAGAGATTTACAAGATAAAAGTATCGTTTGTGCTATTGATTAGATGTGGGAGTAGAATGGACAGTCAACAGTGAGTACTTTTCAAGCCCTGATGATTATATAGATTCAAATGCAAAAATGTCCTGAACATTATGTGATTGTTATTGTCTCCAGTCATACTGGGAAGAGATCCTTGGTGTCCTGCCATACATAATTGCATGGTTCAGTTTGAATGAGTTGTTAGTTCAAACCCCTTTCATTTATGTGATGCAAAAGACCTAGCTAGAATGAATATTTAAACTAGTTTCTGTTAATTCATAGAATTACAACAATAATGTGGTGCCTCTCATGTATGTTTTCTTATTTTATTTTAACTTGGGTTAATCTAATCCCATTTCAAGAATAAAGTAAAAACTCATTTAACTTAAGAAATATGGAGAGGGACGGATATTGGTATAGTGGGTAAAGGCACTGCCTGCGATACCAGCATCCCATATGTGTGTTGGCTGCTCAACTTTCTATCCTACTCCTTACTAATGGCCTGGGAAAAGCAACAGAGGATGGCCTACACACTTGGACCCCTGGTGCCTACTGGGAGACCCAGAAGAAACTCTTGGCTCCTGTCTTTGGCTTGGTTCAGCCCTGGCCTTTGCAGCCATCTGGGGAGTGAGCCAGGGGATGGAATATCTCTCCCTCTCTCTCTGTCTCTCCTCTCTCCCCTCTCTCTTCTCCTCTCTCTCCTCTATTCTCTCTGTTCTCTCCTCTCCCCTCTCTCTCTTTATAACTATTTTTCCCTAACTGTGAATTTTAAATAAATTAATAAATCTTTTTAAAAAGCCATATGGAAAGTACTTAAGTATCTATAAATACTTTACTATTTAAAAGTATTTAAAATTTTTAAATGTTTTAAACTAATAACTAAATTTTAAACATGATTTTTGGGGAGCTGGCATAATTGCCTTGCAATAACAGCATTCCATATGAAAGTGCCACTTTAGGCTCCAGTTGCTTCCTACATATGTGCTTGGGAAGGCAACAGAAATGGCACCAGAACTTGGGCGCCTGCCACTCATGTGAGAGACCAGGATGGAGATCCTTGCTCCTGGCTTCAACCTGACGAAGACCTGGCTGTTGAGGCAATTTGGGAAAATGACAGCAAATGAAAGCTCTCTCTCTCTCTCTCTCTCTCTGTGTGTGTGTGTGTATGTGTGTGTGTGTGTCTGCCTGTCTTCCCCTCCCTTTGTCACTCTGACTTCAAATAAATTAAAAAAAAAAACTTTCTTTTTAATTGTTCATATCCCTGTGGCTTAAAACTATTTGTTTTACCATTAATTATGTTTAAACAGCTTTATGAGCAAGATGCGAACCATTGAAAATCCTTAGAGCAGGATGAATACATAACTTCAGAATTCATAAAACTGAAACATAATTGATGAGTTAAAGACTTTTGATAATACTCCAAGGTGAATATATGCTGCATTTTGCTATGCAAGTATATGTAGGTGTGACAAGATTTATTTTTGATATCTTTAAAATTTAACCCAAAATAAGTGAAATTCTTCTTAATTTGGGAAACATTAATGTTTATGATATTCTATTTAATATCTAATGTTTATAAAGAATACAATAAATACATGATTAATTTTATTAACATGTATATTTTATTAAATTTATGTCCTTGGTTTATTAATGAAATTTATATAATGTATAAGATGTAAAATAGCATTTTACTTTTTCTTCTGGGTATCTAATAACTGGAACAAGCAGGTGTTATATGAGTACTGAAAAAAGCTGTCCTTTTTTTTAAGTTTGAATGCCATCTGGCTTGTTGGCAACATGAATAGACAGTTTGCATTTCTGGATTTAAAGATCTCATGGATATGTTGCTTGTTAAAGATTTATATGGAAGATTGGGGGATGCAAGCATTTTCTGGCACTATAGTCTAAACCTGTTTAAGATGTCTTTTCAGAATTATTTATAGAATATGAAATTACATATATTTTAAATTTTTATTCAACAAGCAGAGTGACTGAGATAGAGATAGAGAAACAAAGCAAGAGGCAGTTCAACAAAAGGATTTCCCAGTCTGGTTCATTCCCCAAATGGCTGCAATGACTGGACATGGACCAGAGCTGAAACTGGGAGTCTGGAACATCATCCAGGTCTCCACAGTGAGAGGCGGGAACCAACCTAGAGTCTGCATTATTAGGAAGCTAGAATCAGGAGCCTGAGCCAAGGTTGACCTCCAGTACTCAGTAGAAATATGGGATAATGACATCCTAACTGCTAGGCCAAATGTCCATCCCCAAAACAACATTTTATAGACACTTTTTTATATAGGCTTTATGAGTTACAATTCAACAGTGAGATGTTATTTGATGAGATATTAATTATACCACTTTTATCTCTGTTTATTTGAGGGGAGTAGCACGAGTATGCTTTAGATAAATAACAATACTAGGAACAGTAAGGATTTCTCTTAAAAGCTCTCCGTTTGATTTCAACACCATACGCCCATGAAAATGTGTTAAGATAACAAACATTTGGTACATAGCTTGTCTGTGAACATTAATTTTGTATCTTGGAAGTGGGAGTCATTCACAGAAGCTACTTTTTTTGTCCATTTCTGCAGTGGCTTTAATGTTCTATTACATGGCATAATTAATCCTGCTATGCTACACTCCTGTATATTAAGGCCACTGTTATTATAACACTTACTTTGTTTTGTTTTGTTTTTCTCCCATCTGATCACAGTTTTTTACTTCCTGACTCTTCATAGCATATGTCACATCATTTGACAGTCGAAAGATAGAACTGGCTGATATTGATTGACCTGATTTGGATTCTGTAGGCAAAAACTCAATTCCTTCAGACTTTTCTCCTTTTTCAAATGCCATTTGTTTCGGAGAAGTGAAGTGTTTTTGACTGTCATGAAGAGTATTCAAAGGAAAATAATGATATGAATTTCCCTTTGCCACATTCCAAGGAAATACCACATTATTTAGTTTTTCTAAATACACTCAGGCCCCAAATAACAAGATTGGTATAAGAATTCTGCAATGAATTTTGATGTCTTTCACCTATACTTCGATCATATAAAATACTTGACACTTAAATGGTGACTGATATGTCCATAAGAAGAACACTTCATTTTTGAGCAAATAGTCATTTTCAAGGCCATGTCATTAACTTAAGAAGAGGGAATTGTATTCCTTCTGACTCAGTTTGACTGAGTACATGAGCATATTTGGAAGTTCAGAGTCAGAGGACAGCATGTGGTGCAGTGAGTTAAGCCACCACTTGCAATGCCTTCATCCCATCTGAGCCCCAGTTTGATTCTTGTCTGCTTCACTTACTATCCAGCTCTCTGCTAGTGTACCAGGGAAGGCAGCAGAAGATGTCCCAAGTACCTGGATCCCTGCTACCCACATGGGAAACCTGGAAGGATTTCTAGGCTCCAGGTTATCTCCTTATCCAGACCTGGCCTACTGGCCATTTGGCGGGTAAATCTGCAAATGGAAGATTTCTCCTCTCTCTCTCTCTCTCTCTCTCTCTCTGTGTGTGTGTGTGTAAAACTGCCTTTCAAAAAATATAATATTTAAAAGAAAATGGTGTGTATATATAAGGCTACTGTTTTCCTCTGAGGGTCTGTCTTTTCTCAGAGACATTGGAGGAAGTAGAAGCATGACCTTATTTTTTTCAGAACGAGAAACTCAATTTCATATCAGACAACTTGGAGGTAGCTCTTAAGTGGTTGATTAACCTCTTTGAATGGCTACTACTTCCAAGATCCAAAATTAATGTTCACAGACATATTATGAACCAGAAGTTTATTTATACCCTGTGCCTGCAGAAGTGTTTCATATTATTTTTTTTTTCTTAATGGACATTCGGAATCACATTGCTAGTATCTCTTTCCTGGAAGTGGAACTAGTCTGATATTATTCCCTCATTGTCTATTGTATGACTCTTCTTGTCAGTAAAACTGTACATCTCTTAGAGAGTGCCCCAATCTAGTCCCCATATACACTTGGGAAATTAAATGGATTTTTAGGATAATTGCTCCCACATCAAAAGCACAATCTTGCATTGTGGGGCTGTCAATTACACAGAGAGAGTAGGAGAGAGAAAGAGAGAGAGGGGCAGAGAATTGTCTTCCATCCACTGGTTCACTCCCCAGTTAGCTGTAACAGCGAGAGCTGCACTGATCAGGAGCCAGGAGATTCTTCTGGGCCTCCCAAGCAGGTAAAAGGGCCCAGGCACTTGGGCCATCTTCTACTGATAACCCAGACCATAGCAGAGAGCTGGATTGGAAGTGGAGCAACCAGGACTCAAATTGATGCCCATATGGGATGCTAGCACTGCAGGCAGCAGCTTTATCTGCTATGCCACAGCACTGGCCCCACTGAAGCTTTTTTTGTGTGTCTTGTTCTAGTACTGACACAATACTGTCAACAAGCATTCATACTCACTCTTTCCTATATTTTGTTTGCCTATAAAATTCTTATATATGTAAACATTTTAAATCGACTTAATTTCAGCATAGAGTATGGGTATATCCCCATTAGTAGTTACTTCTAAGAATAATGGCATTATTATCTCAAAATCATCTTGATACACTTCTGTAGATTGTTATTCTATAATTCATACTCACCAAAGGAAGTCTCTTACCAATTCTAGATGAACTTTTTTTTTTTTTTTTTTGTAAAGAGGCAGAAACTTCTATTTGATTGACAAGCGACAGAGAAAGCGTCTGGTCCAAGAGGAGACCAAGAGGAGTGCCTGAGTGGGACACTGGCTTTGAGAAAGTGTCCTGGGTTTTTAAGGCATTACTTTTTTTTAAACTTTTATTTAGTAAATGTAAGTTTCCAAAGCACAGTTTATGGATTACAATGGTCCCCCCCCCATAATTTCCCTCCCAGTTGCATCTCTCCCATCTCCCGCTCCCTCTCCCATTCCATTCACATCAAGATTCATTTTGAATTCTCTTTATATACAGAAGATCAATTTAGTATATATTAACTGAAGATTTCATCAGTTTCAATCCACACAGAACATAAAGTGTAAAATACTGTTTCAGTACTAGTTATAGCATTAATTCACATTGGACAACACATTAAGGACAGAGATGCCACATGAGGAGTAAGTACACAGTGACTCCTGTTGTTGACTTAACAATTTGACACTCTTGTTTATGGCATCAGTAATCTTCCTAGGCTCTAGTCATGAGTTGCCAAGGCTATGGAAGCCTTTTGAGTTTGCTGACTTTGATCTTATTCAGACATGGTCATAGTCAAAGTGGAAGTTCTCTCCTCCCTTCAGAAAAAGATACCTCCTTCTTTGATGGTCCTGTTCTTTTTACTGGGATCTCACTCACAGAGATCTTTCATTTAGGTCCTTTTTTTTTTTTTTTTTTTTTTCCAGAGTGTCTTGGCTTTCCATGCCTGAAACACTCTCATGGGCTTTTCAGCAGGATCCACATGCCTTAAGGGCTGATTCTGAGGCCAGAGTGCTGTTTAGGACATCTGCCATTATATGGGTCTGATGTTAATCCCATTTCCCATGTTGGATCGTTCTCTCTCTTTTTGATATTATCAGTTAGCATTAGCAGACACTATTCTTGTTTATGTGATCCCTTTGGTTCTTAGACCTATCAGTGTGATCAATTGTGAACTGAAATTGATCACTTAGACTAGTGAGATGGCATTGGTACATGCCACCTTTATGGGATTGAATTGGAATCTCCTGGCACATTTCTAACTCTACCATTTGGGGCAAGTCCGATTAGAATACTTAATTTCAGACATCATTGAATTTAACTTTCAACTGAAGTTCATGAAAATTTCTGAGATTGTATATAGTCAAGAATAATCAAAAGGTTTTTCTGTTATTTTCATGTATTTCATCCATTTTTGCATAATCCCTTGTGAATTTATTGTCAGATAACTTGATGCCAGCAGGAATGAAGAGATTGTTCATCAAGGAAGTCAGCTCATTGATTCTCAGAATTCAAACCCAGGGAATATCCAAAGGGAGTACTCAAAATTTGTTTCATGAAAATGCAGCTTATGACATGTGAAAATATAACATAGCCTACTAAAGAACAACCATAGATACAGCCCCCACAAACACACCAACATTGGTACTCTTTCTTTTATTTTTGAGATCTCTCCCCCCCTCTCTTTACCCCCTTCCACCTCTCCCTCCCTTCCTTTCTCTCATACCATTCCCCCCACCTCTCTACACTTCCTCCTTTATGCTACTCTTCCCCAATGATATTTTTATCTTCCCCTGGATAATCTGAAGTTAATACCCTGAATTCTTTCAAAATATAATACAACTTACACTTCTATCCCTACAGAACAAAATTCCAAGGTACAGCAACAAAAACATGCATAGCATGAGGTTCTATGTATGCAATCATGTGTTCCTTAATGAGAGTAATGACCTGATAAATGCACTGTTAGGCAATTTTTTGATTGTGGAAATGTCATAGCCTTTACTTAGACAAAACTAGATGGTAAACATTAAGCACTCTACATCACTTTTTGATGAAAACAAGAGACTCGATGACAACATGAAGTGTGTGTCTCTTGGAAGTGAAAAAATGGCATACTGTTTATAGTAAACACTTTTTTATAAGATTACTAGGAGTTCACCTTAATGACAATAAATATAATATGGTAAATATATAAATCATTAACATTGCCCATTATTGAGTATTATTAATCCTCAAAATTGTCTGTGTATTTTTTTTATGTCTGGTAATATAGTAGGTTTTTTTATACAAACATAAGTAATGACTTTCACTTTGACGTTTTGAGAGCTATGACATCACTAAACAACAGGAAATACTCAGCCCCATAAAAATCTTATGGGACCACTGTCATATATGTGGTTCATCACTGACCAAAACATCATTGTGAGATGAATGACTGTGTGTATTTGATAGTGTATGTGTGTTGTGCATGTATGTGGACCAGATCATAAAAGTCTGTGTCTCAATACTTTCTCCTGTGATAAAATGTCAAACTAAATGGCATTGATTATTTGAGTTACTCTACTGCAAAGAGTACAAAGAATTACTATATTTGAAAGTAATTCCTCTTTTAAAAAGGCTCAATAATATTCAATTGTAATTAGGAGGAAACTTAAGAAAAATTGTGAAAAAAATTGAATTGCAAGATAACTTGGATTTTGTGCAAAAACAGTTTAAAATCAGTGCAATATTTCCATATTACAAATTGTCTATGAACTTATTGTATTACTCTCATACATGCTATACTTTCTTTATTCAGTTACCCATTAGTAGACATTTAGGCTGTTTTTATATCTTGTCTATTGTGAATAATGCTGTAATGAAAATGAAAATGCAGACTTATCTTTGAAATTCTCACTTGTTATTTTGGGCAAATACTCAGAAGTGGGCTTGTTTTCATATAGGACATTATACTGAATTTAAAGAAGTGAATCACAGGTACATGGTTACATTTATATGGGTTATCTAAAGCAGTCAAATTCACCAGGAGAGTAAAATGGTGGTTTCCAGAGTCTCAGGCAAGAAAACATGGTATAAAATTTTAATTATGCAAGAAAATTAAATTATAGATACCTGTCATGCATCATTGTACCTATGTTTGAAAACACTATTTATATGTTGAAAACTTTGCTAAGAGGAAAGTGCTCATATCAAATATTCTTACCAACATAAACAAAGAAAAAATGAAAACTATTTATTTTGTTATTAACTATACATGTGTGACATTCAATATCATAATTTGATATATGTATTCAATTTATGATGATCAAATCATTATAGTTAGTATTCCCATTTCCTTGAACAGTTAAAAAAGTATCAACCATTGTATGTATCTATGGAGACACTGTACTATTCAATAAATGAATTCAATGTATACTGATCAAAATGTATTTTAAAACATTTGTCTATTTTGTGAAAGGCAAAGTTACAAATAAAGAGGAAGAGAGAGACAAACAGATATTCCATCAACTGGTTCACTCCCCAAATTGCTGCAATGGCCAGGGTTGGACCAAGGTGAAGCCAGGATCCTGGGATTTTATCCAGGGCTCCCATGTGAGTGGCAGGAATCTAGGTACTTAGGTTATCTACCACTGCTTTCCAAGATCCAACAGCAGGGGCTGGATTGGGAGTGAAGCAGCCAGGACTCCAACTAGCCTTCATCTAGGATGCATCTGTCATAAGTGGTGGCTTAACCCAGTGTGCCACCATGCTGGCCCTGGGAACAAAAGAGTTTTCATAAATACATTTTAATATGTTTTTTTTTATTTTTTTATTTTTTGACAGGCAGAGTGGACAGTGAGAGAGAGAGACAGAGAGAAAGGTCTTCCTTTGCCGTTGGTTCACCCTCCAATGGCCGCTGCAGCTGGCGCGCTGCGGCCGGCGCACCGCGCTGATCCGATGGCAGGAGCCAGGAGCCAGGTGCTTTTCCTGGTCTCCCATGGGGTGCAGGGCCCAAGCACCTGGGCCATCCTCCACTGCACTCCCTGGCCACAGCAGAGGGCTGGCCTGGAAGAGGGGCAACCAGGACAGAATCCGGCGCCCCGACCAGGACTAGAACCCGGTGTGCCGGCGCCGCTAGGCGGAGGATTAGCCTAGTGAGCCGCGGCGCCGGCCACATTTTAATATGTTTTAAAAAGAATTGAAACTTATGTAGTAAAACATGTGAGGAAAGGAACATTTAGTCCAGTAATTGGACACCAAACATGAGAAAAGACTTTCACTGAAATATTTACTCCTGAAACTCAAGTCGTTGAACATTCAACCACACAAGTAATGAATGCTAGCTATCATATTAATGAGTTTTTTATCAGGTCTGGTACAGGATCTAGTTGCATCTGCAAAACTAATTTATAACCCTCTATTAATATCAGTAGGCAAAATTGTCAAATATGCACTTGAGCATTTTTTTGGCTATTAAAAAGGCTTATTTTTTAAGACTATCCACTGATATTCAACATATTCCAGATTAGGATATTTCCAAAAAATATACTGCATTCTTCCTCCCAGATCATTGTTGCTTCTTGAAATTTTATGAGAATATTTGAATCAAATTCTAATTTTGATTTGCAAATATTATATGATAGAATTTCCCAAAAACAATAAGTCATAGCTAAAAATTGCTAAAGAATTAAAATTAACTCTTTTATATTGGTACGTACAAGGTTACTGTTCTTAAGCCATTTGTATAGTTATTTTCTAATAAAGAACCTTTTCTTCCTTGGACTCTTTAGTCTCTTAGTATGAGAGAGACTTTTTTCAAGGTCATACAGTAATAATTAGAGATGTAAATAGGGAAAGGTCAGTCTGAATCATTTATTAGCTAAGTAGCTTTCATACATCAGTTTTGAAATGTGGATGAAAAAATTTGTGCTTTAGATTAGTAACATCTCTCTACATATCCTGGATACTTAGAGATACTCCTCTGACCAATCAACAGATTTAGGTTGTGATTGCTAAAGATCTTCTCTTAATATTATACAGATGCTTCCCATCTTAAGATAGGTTTTGGGATGGGTGTTGTGATACAATGGGTCAAGCTGTCACCTTTGGCAACAGCATACCTTATGGGTGATGGTTTGAGTCCCAGCTGGTCAACTTTCAATTTCACTCTCCATTAATGAGCTTGGGAAGCAGCAGATGATGACCCAAGTACTTGGGCCCCTGCTCCCATATAAAAGACAGGGATGGAGCCCTAGCTCCTGACTTCTGCCTGGAACAACTCTGGCTGTTGGGCCATTAGGGAAGTGAAACAGTGGATGAAAGATCAATCTCTGTCTCTCTCTCCCCCACCTTCCCTCCCTCTCCATCTCCCTCTCCCTTTAACTGTACCTTCCACATCAATCAATAAATAAGTATTTTAAAAATGTGTTATGTCCTGATACACCCATCATAAATTAAAAATATTTTATGTCAAAAATGCTTTTGATACACCAAAAATAGGAAACACAGGTGGACATTTAATAGACGTGATGAGTTGTGGTAAAACAAAATATACCACCTGAAAATTAAGTATACTACAGAGATAAGTGCTTGCTTTTGTGGACATGTGGCTGACTAGGAGCTATGATTCATGGCTATTACTATGTAGAATTGCATCATACATCATGTCCCCACCCAAGAAAAAGGACAAAGTTCAAAATTCATACCATGATTCTACTAAATGCATATCCCTTTTGGACCTTCATAAAATTGAAAACTGATGAGTTGAGTAATTATTTAAGTCAGAAACTGTCTGAATTTAAAACACATATACTCACAGATAAGTTGTTTGGAAATACCTACTTATTCCAGTATTTTACACATAATGTATGATTTTAAAATAAATAAATATGTTATTAGCACAAAGATACATATTGCTTTTGTTGAATTAAAAATATTTTAACTACCTAAACTATTTTTCTCTGCTTTGGTGCTTGAGGTATCAATCTTATATCTATTTTTTTTTTCTGGTTTTTCTAAGGCAATTAATTTTACTTGAAAATTAGCAATTAATGTTCTACCTAAAAATTAACTAATAATATGTTTGCACTGTTTAGGTAAGAATGAATTCTCATATTTCACTTAAATGTTTTTCAAATTAGGGCCCTTGAACATATCTCTGGCATATAAAAATTCATCAAAATAACAATCTCAATTTTATATGTTAATATTTACCCATACTTAAAAAACAACTTATTTTCTGTTGTTTTGATTATGAATATGGAATCAAAACTGACACAGAATATTGTGTTTTATGTATAAATTTCTATTTATCATCCCATTGCAGACTAGCATTATTACTTTTATCAACAGTGTTAATAAAAAACAATTTGTATGGGGTTGATATTCAAAGTTATAATCAAATGATAGCCACCTTACATTATAGTCCAACAGAATAGCTGAGTTTCCCAGTAATCTGAATGCGCAAACGTGTGGAAGGATTGAATCATCATAAGGCAAAAAGGAGCATAGACAGGATGAGCTCAACAGAAGCTGAATATGAGTGAGAATACCTGTCATGTTGTGAGGAATGATTTCAGTTCAGCAAACAATGTCTTTGACCACATAAAATTATTATCAATTTCAACTTTATAATTTTTGATGCTCTGTGAACACTATATTATTTTGGTCTGCTTATGTAGTTCTATGAAAACTGTAAGCGTATAGAAATCATGCTCTGTCATTTACTTGCAGTCTTTCTTCCTCATCTATAGTTTTGAATTCCTGTCTTATCACTTACCCTTTGTAGAAAACCTTATGTTCTCATCTAATGATACACCAAAAATATTCAATATAATATGCTAGGATATTAGAATATTCTTTAAAAATATATTTATATACTTATTGGTTTACATTTTTTATAAGCTTAAGATTTTTTTTATTTTTTAATTTTTTTATTTTTTGACAGGCAGAGTGGACAGTGAGAGAGAGAGACAGAGAGAAAGGTCTTCCTTTGCCGTTGGTTCACCCTCCAATGGCCGCCGCGGCCGGCGCGCCGCAGCCGGCGCACCGCGCTGATCCGATGGCAGGAGCCAGGAGCCAGGTGCTTTTCCTGGTCTCCCATGGGGTGCAGGGCCCAAGCACCTGGGCCATCCTCCACTGCACTCCCTGGCCACAGCAGAGAGCTGGCCTGGAAGAGGGGCAACCGGGACAGAATCCGGCGCCCCAACTCGGACTAGAACCTGGTGTGCCGGCGCCGCTAGGCGGAGGATTAGCCTAGTGAGCCGCAGCGCCAGCAGCTTAAGATTATTTTAAACACAGTATGAAACAAAAAGTGGTTTCATTGATGCTAACAATCTGTAACAAATTCAGACTGGCAGATTATCCTGGCTTCTGCTTTGATCACATATTTTTATTAAATAACTGGTTAAAATATTGATACAGTTTTAAGTAACTCATGAAATCATTGCACTTGTTGTTGACTTCTATCCAGTCATGAAGCTTCCCTTAAGAAAGGTTGTTTCTTTTTCCCAGCTACCAGTAAGTAGAAATCTTTATGGTACATACAGCTTGAGGCCCTTTCCATAATTCTGAAGTAGTGAGTGGATGTGTAATGTGTGTAGGTGTTTTGCTTTCAACATCATGTAGTTAATGAGTTTAAAAGCCATTGAAAAATAGGTGTTTTTTTTGTGGGTTTTTTTTTTTTTTTTTTTTGCCTAATGAGTGACATTTGAAGAGTTTTGTGAAATTTATGTGCATTTTTGGTCTTAGGCTGAAATGTACAGGATAAATTTCTTTTGGCACATTATGTAAAAAAAAAAAAAAGGAACTGTGATGTAGGAGAATGGGGAAGGCTGTTACCTAGGAAAATTCTATTTAGGCTTCCATTTACAGGAAAAAATAAGCATAAGGAGAATAGGTAAAAGCTAATATCTTCATCATATAAATGCTATGTATACATTATTGATCATAGTTTCACAATAAAATCTAAAGATGAACTTATAAGATCTTTTTAAATTGTGTATATATTACTTTTTTTCTTCCATTTAAGAGAAAGGCAATAGATAAACAAATAGGAAAAATAACAAAGAAAAATATTTCTGGATGACATATTACTAAGAATGAGATGTGATAATGATAATGTTCCCTTTGTCTACATTTTACCTTCATGAAACTAAAGTAGGATTATTTTACATTTTTATTTAACATCTACAATAATGAAGCTATAAAAATTGGTCTTGTATTCAATGCTATATTCTCCTAGCACTTTGACATTTCTAAATATTTGTACAATTTTAAAATCCCTTTCCTTCCTTCCTTATAGTAGCCATTGGATGTTTACTTATCATGTACTTAATAAGCACTTAATGAGTAGTGTGCAAGTAGTGTGCCCATAATTAAAAATGAGTACAGGAAAAAACACAAGTATTCTTTCAAGAGTTTGCAATCTTGGGATCGAGTGTAGGAAGTTGCATACAGGGACAGCAGAAAACAAGGAATTCAGTACAATATGGTAAATGATCATATTGGTTAAATTCAGACTACCAAGAGGCATCTCCTGTAATACAGAATCAGGAAAAACATTTTGGTATGGTTACAGCTAGAGTGTGATACAGAAAATGTGAAGAAAGACATGATTTGGATTTTGATAGAGGATTTGGATTTTGTAAGGGGGGTTGTAAAGCCCAGTATCAAATACTTGTACATGTGTAGAATTCCAAATGACTGAATTTTATGAAGCACATGTGTGTTCGGAGGGTGGGCAGAGAGAATATTCACAGCCGCATGTCTCTGTGTGCATGTTTCTCTGGTTGGAGGATGCAAATGAATGGTTAGTGAATGGAGTACAAGAACCAAGAGCAGTGACTGAGAGTCAGAATGGCAAGTGCTTTGTGTATTTCTAAGCAGCTTAGAAAGCATTTTCAAGAATTCAAGAAATTGTTGAAAGGTATAGAAATGATAACATGCTTGTATTTTGTACATTTCTTGCTGTTGACGAATGGGATTGCATAGGCAGGATTAGAGAATGTAACTCGGGTCAAATATCATAGTGGCTTTAATTTAGATTGTAGCACAAGAAAGAGATTAGTGGATAAGTGGAGATACATTCCTGTGTTGGAATTGAATAAGTTGCTGAATAATCAGATATGATGGCCAAATGAAAGATTGACATTTGCAACAATTTTTCAAGGTGACTTACGGAATTTTGGTGATGCATAAATTGAAAATATCTACCATGACAAGCTGCATATACCCTTGTAACAATTATATTAGAGGTTTTGTTGTTTTTAATGTTTTCTGACATAAAATATTTATGTACATATAATATAAAAATGTGAAAAGACACTTTTTTTTTGACAGGCAGAGTGGATAGTGAGAGAGAGAGACAGAGAGAAAGGTCTTCCTTTGCCGTTGGTTCACCCTCCAATGGCCGCCGCGGCTGGCGTGCTGCGGCCGGCCCACCGCGCTGATCCGAAGGCAGGAGCCAGGTGCTTCTCCTGGTCTCCCATGGGGTGCAGGGCCCAAGTACTTGGGCCATCCTCCACTGCACTCCCTGGCCACAGCAGAAAGCTGGCCTGGAAGAGGGGCAACCGGGACAGAATATGGCACCCCGACCAGGACTAGAACCTGGTGTGCCGGCGCCGCTAGGTGGAGGATTAGCCTATTGAGTCGCAGCGCCGGCCAGAAAAGACACTTTTGATTACATAGAGAGTCTGGAGTTTATAATCCAGTATGATATTCTTTTAATGGGTTTATATTTATTTATTTCTGTGATATTTTAATAACACATTCATATCAGGGTAGACATATCTTTCTCCTTAAACATTTGACTGGGAAATGTCTACAGGTAGGAAGAACTGGGAAAAGGACAATAACAGGTATTAAGTATGGTCAGAAAGAATTAAAAACTTCCTGTATTCTATTGCACATTAGAATAACTACAAGCAACAATAATGCATTGTTTATTTTTCTAAAATAAAAATAATTAATAAAAAGCATAATACCATAAAGTGAAGAGACTCTCAGCCACTGTCTTGGTTCTTGTACTCCATTCACTAACCATTCATTTGCCTCTTCCAACTGGAGAAACATGCAAGATAAAAGATGCTAGTTAGGTGATGAAAACTGATCATCTGTGATTGAAGATGAGAGACGTAAGAGACTGCAGAGGGAGAAACTAGGAAGCAATTAAACTGCCTTGAAAAGACCCATAGCAGAAGACATAGAGGCATTTGCTATCTGCAAAGGCTTAATGTACATGAAACTGAAACAGGAAACTCTTGAATCATTATTAAACACATTTAGAGGGGACAGTGTTGTGGCATAGCCACCTCCTCTGCAATGCTGACATCTCCAGTGGGCACCAGTGCGTGTCCTAGCTGTTCCATTTCCAATCCAGCTCTTTGCTAAGGTACCGGGGAAAAGCAGCAGCAGATGGCACAAGTGCTTTGGACTCTTTATCCACGTGGGAGACCTGAATGAAGCTCCTGGTTTTGGACTTGCCCAGCCCTGACAGTTGCTACTATTTGGGGAATGAATCAGTAAATGAAGATCTCTCTCTCTCTCTCTCTCTCTCTCTGTCTCTCTCATTTCTCCAACTGACTTTCAAATAAATAAATAAATCTCTACAAGATTTTTTAAAAATATTTATTTATTTATTTGAAAGAATTACACAGAGAAGGAGAGGAAGGGAGAGAGAGAAGTCTTCCATCTGCTGGTTCATTCCTCAATTGGCTGCAGCAGCCGGGAGCCAGGAGCCAGGAGCCAGGAGCTTCCTCTGTGCCTCCCATACAGGTGCAGGGGCCCAATACTTGGGCAATCTTCTACTACTTTCCCAGGCCATAGCAGAGAGCTGGATTAGAAGTGGAGCAGCCAGGACTCGAACTAGCACCCATATGGTATGCTGGCACTGCAGGAGGTAGTTTTACCCGCTACGCCACAGGGCTCCAAGATTTTTTTTTAAAAAAAGCATTTAGCTACATGGATACTCCCTATTCCAAACACTGTTGCCCCCTTTACTCCTGTTTCATTAACCTACAGACACAGGAATATCTAAACACAATAGCAAAAATTTACTCTCTGGGAAGATTATAAAGGAAAAACTTTGGAATTGTGAACATTGGGCACCACTGAAGCCGGGAGTGCTGTGCTGTAACCAGAGCTGTGAATGTCTACACTGACTGGTGAAGTCTGTAGCCCCACTCCTGCTTAGCTTCCAGATCAAAGGCGATAGAGAACATCTTTATTAGACTAAAAATAGGACCACTTCTTCTTCTCTACAAGGAAATACTTGCTCTTAAAAATATTAATAAAATTGGGGCCGGAGCTATAACACAAGGCGTTAATGCCTTAGCCTGAAGTGCCAGCATCCCGCATGGGTGATAGTTTGAGACCCAGCTGCTCCACTTCCAGTCAAGCTCTCTGCTATGGCCTGGGAAAGCAGTAGAAGATGGCCCAAGCCCTTGGGCCCCTGCACTCATGTGGGAGACCTGGGGGAAGCTCCTGGCTCCTGGCTTTGGATCGGCAGGGCTCTGGCCATTGTGGCCAATTGGGGAGTGAACCATCGGATAGAGGACCTCTCTCTCTCTCTCTCTTTTTCTCTCTCTCTCCCTCTCTCTCCCTCTCCTCTCTCTGTGTAACTCTAACTTTCAAATAGATAAATAAATATTTAATAAAATGTCCAAGTTCCTCCTTAGTCACTTTCATCTGTACCCAAATTTTATTTTTTTAATTTTTTAATTATTATTTATTTATTTGACAGGCAGAGTTAGAGAGAGAGAAGCAGAGAGAAAGGTCTTCCTTCCATTGGTTCACCCCTCAGATGGCCGCTACAGCTGGCACACCATGGCAATCTGAAGCCAGGAGCCAGGTGCTTCCTCCTGGTCTCCCATGTGAGCGCAAGGCCCAAGCATTTGGGCCATCCTCCACTGCCTTCCCGGGCCACAGCAGAGAGCTGGACTGAAAGAGGAGCAACTGGGACAGAATCCGGTGCCCCAACTGGGACTAGAACCCAGGGTGCCAGTGCCGGAGGTGGAGAATTAGCCTAGTGAGCCACGGTGCCAGCCTGTACCCAATTTTTAAAGTCTACAAATACACAAAAACCTCTCAATCTGATATGTAGTGCCTCATTCTTAGATAGGAATAGCTCAACAGGGATCACTAGACATCTGGATAAAGCTTCTAACATAAAAATAATCAAATAAAGAAAGATTAAAGAGGAACCCAGAGGAATCATAGGCTATACAGGAAGTAAAAATAAAGCTTCAAAAATATAAATAATATACTCAAAGGGATAAGCAACATATTCATCTATTTAAAACAGCAATCAAGAAAGAACATGACATAAAAATAAAGCTTAAAATTAGAAATAGTTCTTTTGCAAACTGAACAGATAAATGAGAAGTTGAAAGTTAAAGTTTGAAAGATCAAATTCAGAAAGTTTTCCAGGAATCAGATCTCCATACCCCAAAGAAAAGCCACATATATGAATATTGAAAGAATCAGCTGCTAATATCAAATCTTCATCAAGCAATATCTGATTCAGAATACTCCCAGAAAGATACAATGAGTAGGAAAGTGATAGAGGAGCAGTTCAGTACTACTTCCCAGAACGGAAGTCTGTGCTGTTGTAAATTGGAAGAGATTGAACAAGGGCCTTGAAATTTCAGGAAAATATGACTGTTTTGATTTTTCAAGTACTAGAGATCTGGTTTGGGAATTGTGGTCTAGAGAGTTAAGCCATGACTTGGGAATCCTATATCCCATACCAGAGTGCCAGTTCCAGTCCCAACTACTCCGCTTTTGATCCAACTTCATGCTAAATTACTTGGGAGAGTTTAAGATGATGTTTTAAGTACTTACATCCCTGCTCCCCTGGAGGTTACCTTGGAGGTGACCCAGATGGAGTTCTAGGCTCCTGGAATTAGCCAGGCCCAGTCCATGCAGTTGTGGACATTTGGTTTCATTTCAATTTGGTTTCATTTCTTTTGGTATGTACCAATAGCACAATTGTTGGATGATAGAATAGTTCTATTAGTTTTTTGAAGCTCTTCCACATTGTTGTACACAGTGGCTATACTAAATTACATTCCTTTCAACAATGTGCAAGGGTTCCTTTTTCTCCATGTCCTCACCAGCACTTTTGTCTTTTTGACTGCAGTCACTCAAATTTGTATAAACAGATACCTCTTTGTGGTTTTCATTTGCATTTCCCTGATGATTTTTTTATATTCCTTTTGATCATTTGTGTGCCATCTTTTTAGAGATGTTGATTCAGATTTTATCCACTTTTTAATCATATTATTTTTTTGTTTTTGTACTTAAGATGTTTGAGTTCCTTGTATATTCTGGATATTAATCCATTATAAGATATATAGTTTGTTAATATTTTATTTCATGTTTTAGGTTGTCTCTCCATTCAGGTGATACTTCATTGTGCAGATCTGTTGAATGCTATAATCTCATTTGGCTATTTTTTGCTATGGTTTCCTGTTCTTTTGGCATCTTATCTAAAACATCTTTGCCCATTCCCATGTTCTGAAAAATTTATCCTCTGTGTTCCCCTAATAATTTTATCTTTTGGTTCTTACATTTGGTCTTCACTCACCTTTGATTTTATTTCATAAGATACAGGGATCTATCTTCTGGGTGTGGATATCCAGTTCCCACATCTCCTTTGCTGGTTCTTGGCACCTTTGTTAAAAATAAGTGAACTGTAACTTCTTGGATTTCATTCTATGTTCTCTATCAGTTACATTGTTCTATTTTCTATTAATGCCAGTACCATCCTGTTTTCATGACTATTGCTTTGTTGTATGTATATTTTGATATCAGGTAATGTGATTCCCCTGGCTTTGTACCTTGTCCTCCTTTGTTTGGGTACTTTGGGCATTTTGTGGTTTTACAAACTTTATCCTTTTTTTCCTATTTACGTGGAAAATATGATTAGTGCTTTGATAGGAATTTAATGGATTTCTGTTTTTTGAGGCAACGTGAATGAACCTGGATATTATGCTATATGAAATAAGCCAACCATAAAAAGACAAATACCTCATGAGCTTACTCATATATAGAATCTAAGTTGATGTCATAAAATTAGAAAATCCTACTTGAGTATAATTGGACCCAGATGCTTGGAAAGAAGAGGAAAGGAGAGTTTATAGTGGGATTAATAAAACAGCATAAAGTTACATTTAGATAGGAGGAAGAATTTCTGGTGTTTTGTTAAGTAGAGGAACTATAGGTAAAAATACTGTTTTGAATATTCCAAAATAGCTGGAAGATGGAATTTTGAATCATTTCACTAAAAAGGAATGGTAAACTTAAGTAGTGAAGAATATGATAAATATCCTTATATAGTTATTATACAATGTAAACATTGATGAAATTCTCATGCTATAGTAACAGACATATACAACTACCATGTGTCAAATAAAATAAAACCAAGTCTCAAAGCAAAATCTCGTCTAGTTAAACCAGATATGCTTATTGTAAAACCCAAATTATATTCTACTACATATTTGTAAAAACTTCACTTTCTCAGCCTGTGATTTGCACATTTAGAATTTTATTACTTTATTTGAAGATTTTACTGTCTTTACTATTTGACCGTAAGGTCCATGAGTATGAACTCTTAGTTTGTTGACCACTGCACCAGTAGAGAGGAGGGCTCTGTAAGTCCTTCCTGACTTCTTTAGCATTGAGTTGGGACCTGGATTAATGTATATCTGCTCTTCTTGAAAATCTTCCCTACAAGAAAATAAAATCCATTATGGCAAGGCCTTTGCCCTTATTTGAAATACATCTTGAGCAATTAGCAAAGTGAGCAGTAATACATAGTGTATAAAAAGTAGTGCAACAAATATTTGTTGACTAAATGAAATGGGTTTTGGTCATACTGGCAGTTATCAGACTCCAAAATTGATTTTAGTTGGCGAGAACATGAACATACTGAAATAAATGAAACCTGTTTAGTGTGGGATTTTTAATAGCAGTCTTAACTTTTAACAGACACAGAATATTTTCATGAGAAATCAAAAGAATGTGTTTGAGACAGAAACTGTGACCTAGTATTGCTAATCTGTGTGTTTAACAGTAAAAAGCTGTAGGAATTCTGAAATAATAATGCTACCTATGTTTAAAAAAAGAAATGATATGACTGTTTTCAAAAGATAACTCTTTAAATTCTAAACATTTTCTCAATGAAATGAAATAATATCAAGACCAGAAAAATTGTTTAAATTATAACTTATACAAAGGAAGATTGTGAGCATTCAATGAAATTAATTAGTATGAAAATATAAAAAATGCTACATAAACAAGATACAATATAATAACTAATTAAGCTCAAAAGAAAAAAATGGAAATCCTCTGGAGCTAGAAATGAAAAAGGAAAATTAAGATAGATCTTGGCTGGCGCCGTGGCTCAATAGGTTAATCCTCCGCCTGCGGTGCCGGCACACGGGGTTCTAGTCCCGGTGGGGGTGCCGGATTCTGTCCCAGTTACTCCTCTTCCAGTCCAACTCTCTGCTGTGGCACAGTAAGGCAGTGGAGGATGGCCCAGGTGCTTGGGCCCTGACCCCTCATGGGAGACCAGGAGAGGCACCTGGCTCCTGGCTTCGGATCAGTGCGGTGCGCCAGCCACAGTGACCATTGGGGAGTGAACCAACAGAGAAGGAAGACCTTTCTCTCTGTCTCTCTCTCTCACTGTCCACTCTGCCTGTCAAACAAACAAAAAAACAAAAAGATAGATCTTAACATTTTAGCTGAAACATTGGCAACTCAAGTAGTAAAATACTTATGAATATATTTGCATATTGTCTAAAAATTGTGATTCAGGGTTTAATGAATGCATAGGAACATAATACAACTTGATGCTTTCCATTTAAGGAAGCTAAAAAAAACAGTGTCCTGAGTATAAATGATGCCCTAAAGGGATGCACTATCTGTGGAAGGAAACCTGAAATCCTTTTATATATCAGAACTCAGTAATATTAATATTAAAAAATCACCCTATAGAATCCAAACATTAATTATGGGCCAGGGGGAGCCATGAGAAATCGAAATTGAAAATCTCACTTTGTGTGAAAAGTGTATGATGGTCTGAATTTATACCATCTGAGTTATAGGAAGTCAAGGAAAGAAGTAACATAAACACTGTTCCAAGTGAGCTGGAACCAAGCATTAATAATATACTCACCTCATAATTATTGAAGCTGATTATAGATAAGTTTGTCTTCTGATTAAGAGGAGGATATATCCATGAACAAAGCTGACAAAAAAATCCTACCTTCAGGTAGCTTATGTTTTATTAAATACAAGAGATAATTAGCAAGGTAAGTAGGTAAGGAAGACCAACATTATTTGTCCACATATTTTTATATAGCATAACCATTGAAATATTGCTAAATCCGTAGTTCCTTCTTCAATTTCATAGGTCATACTGTGCAATTTATATTTATGAATCAGCATAATGTATATAACATTAGATATACTATATATATAGTATGTAGTATCCTGTATATATATAGTATATAATGTCCTGAATATGAGACCAAAAATATAGCTTCATATGACTTTTTTCAAATTAATCCTCCTTTAGTATATAATGAAAAGATAAATTGACTAATGTACTTGAATTATAAGTACAAAAAATACTAATAGATTATAATTAATGACTGAAGCATTAGTTAATGGTGAATAAGAATTTGTTCATTCTCATACTTTTACATGTAGTGTTTTAAACACATTTATTTCTTACTGATATATTTAGATCCATTCCATTATACGTATATGTGAGATATACTCAACAACTTAAATTAAATTAAGAAAAGTAGCTATCACTATATTGTATTTGAAAATTTTAAAACAAACATAAAACTTAATAGTGAAAAGAATTTATGTTAGCTTAAGAATTAGAAGGAAAAAAATGTCTGTTTATTTAATAGTACTGAAAAGAAAAAATCCACTTTAGTCACTTAAAAATAGTATTACTTCCTTAAAGACAGGTGGTGTTCAAGAGTTGTTTTTGGAGATGCTTAATCTTAATTAAAATTCATGAAAATTTTGTTTTTCCTGCTTCATGACCCTAAATTGACTATTGATTGCTTCGGCAAGTGAGCTGAAAGCATTACGTTCTTGCTTTCTTTCAAAGTGAGTTCCAATATTCTGAATGGTTCACAGTGTAACTATTATTAGTAGACTGCAAATCTGAAACCTACATTCATTGCATTTAAGAATTTTCCCAAATCACATGTAGGGAGCATAAACTCATATAATAATAAATTTTATATCTACAACATCCCTATGAAAATGTGTCTCTAATAGTTATATTAGATATGGATCATCTGTTAACTTATGAGTAGAGATCTTAACTTAACCAGGAGATAGTGTAAACACTAATCTTATTCATTTTTGAAAGTAGACAGGCAATAAGTATATTCATCAATTTTACTGAAGAAATTGATACTCAAAACAATCAAGAGGCATACTCAGAACACAAATGACTAACTTTTCTAATATAATAAATTTCCTATCCATTCTATCATATTTAGCATCCCCAACCATCTCACAGGTTTTAGAAAATTAAATACAATATGCATTGTATTGGAAATTCAATTTTTCACATGATAGTTTTAGTAGATACTATTTTTGTTTTTATAAATTTGCCCTCATGACATTGAATATGAGGAAATTAATGGGATTGGTGGAGCTTATAATTTGTTCTATTCAATGTAGGAACAGAAAAGCTGAGTGGAGACCAAGGTTAGATTGAAAATTGATAGCAATCCTCAGTCAACAGATTGTTGAGGTCAACAGGATAAAGGGCTGAGATTTATTCATGTCTGGATTTGTGGTGTAGTCATGGACTTTATAAATGTCACCTTATATATCTCATAGAAAGTTTATTATTAAGTAATCATGCAGCATGGTGATTTTGCTGCACACTGGGGGCACTGAGTACCTTTTAAACAAAATATAAAATAAGTAGATGCTTTAGTCCCTGCCCCTAGAAATTCTGATTCAGTAGCTCTCTGGTATGGTTGGAGTATCTTAGTGAGGAAGCAAATGCACTATCTGGGAACTACTTGCATTAAAATTGTTCATTACCTACCTGAAACCAACTTAACTACAAATCTTCCATTTTTATTTACCAACTATGCAAACACTTTCTTGGAGTGTTCCTGCCTCTGCTTGTGAGAATCTGTGTTTCTGTTACAGACAGTCCTTCCAACACCTTGAAAATTGTGGGAAACTTCTATCCTGCAATCAATGGATTACACAAGTATAGAGCAAAATCAATTGTGGCCTAGAGAAATAAAAACACAAAAATACTATATCCCATGGCTTTTTTTTCTTTTTGGATTTCTCAGACTGCTAATTGAGAGGAAATGCATGTCTGTCTACGCTATTAATTCCAAAATATTGGTGAATGGAAATGTATGAAATTAAGTTCCTGTGTTTATTTTATAAAGTAACATTTTTGACAAACAATAAGTTTTTTGATAAATATCATATACTTACTTGGGATGCAAAATTCCACCAATCCTATATTTATCTCTTGTATTAAAAACCCATAATAAATAACAAATATTTCATTCATTTTGGTTCTAGTTTCATCAGTTTAGGAGCTTTCCAAATTTTAATGCACTAAATGACCCTTAAAATTTATTTTAACTTGAGGTTTAAATATTGTTTACAGCCCTTGCCTTTACTCCTGCAGAACAGTGTTCTTTCTGCTTTTTACTTGTTGAATTATTTATTTTGTGGAGGATTAAGCCTGTAAGTAAATTGAATTTATAATATCACAAAATTAAAAGAAAAAAAAAGGGAAGAAGGGAGTAATGGAGAGAAATAGTAGGAACAATATTATGGGCTTAAAATTATATATAAGAAATATATGAAATCTATCCCTGTTATATAAATAAAAAGGAAAAAAATCTAATTTTATTTAAGGTATATAAATTGCATCTACTTCATAAATACAGACTCAGGAACATAGTGATACTTCTCACCCTAACCTCCCTCCCACCCACACTCCCACAATTCTACCTCCTCCCTCTCCTATTCCCACTCTTAATTTTCACAAAGATTTGTTTAGGTTTTCTATGGCTTCCTATCTCAATTTTGTAAGATTGTCTGTGTCCAGGAATCTATCCTTTTCTTCTAGATTTTTCCAATTTGTTGGCATACAGCTCTTTGTAGTAATTCCTGATGATTCTTTTCATATCTGTGGTATCTGTTGTTACATTTCCATTTTCATCGTTGAGTTAGTTGTTTCTCTCTCTCTCTCTCCCCCTTCCCTCTCTCCTTCTCCCTCTCTCTCTTTCTCTGTGTGTGTGTGTGTGTGTCAATTGAGCCAATAGTGTATCAATTTTTTCAAAAAGCCAGCTCTTCGTTTTACTAATCTTTTGTATATTTTTTGGTTGCAAACTTCTTTATCTCTTTTCTAATTTTAATTATTTCTTTCCTCCTAGTAATTTGTGGTTTAGTTTGTTTTTCAAAGTCTTTGAGATATAGTGATAGCTCATTTATTAGCTCATTTATTTGGTGCCTTTCCAATTTTTTGATGTACGCACCAATTACTGTAAATTTCCCTCATAACACTGCTTTATCTGTATCCTATGTTTAGATATGTTATATTGTCATCTTCATTCATTTCCAAAAATTTTTTGATTTCTCTTTTGATTTCTTCAGTGACCTACTGTTCATTCAGGAGCATTTGTTCAGTCTCCATGTGTTTGCATATATTGTAGAGTTTCCTGAGTTGTTGCCTTCTAGCTTCATTCCATTATAGTCAGAGAAGATGCATGGTATGATTTTAACTTTTTTGAATTTGCTGAGACTTGCTTTATGGCCTAGCATGTGATCTATGCTAGAGAAAGTTCCATGTACTGATGAGAATGCATATCCTGCAGCTATAGGATGAAAGTTCTGTAATTGTCCTTTAGGTCGATTTGGTCTACAGTGTAGGTAAACTCTGCTATTTCCTTGCTGGTTTTTTGTCTGGTTGATCTGTCTATTGCTTAAAGTGGATTATTGAAGTTCCTGTTACTATTGTATTGGAGTATATGTCTCACTTTAAATCTATTTTTTAAGATTTATTTATTTATTTGAAAGGGTTACACAGAGAGAGAAGGAGAGGCAGAGAGAAAGAGAGAGAGAAAGAGAAAGAGAGAGGTCTTTCACTTGCTGGTTCACTCCACAATTTGCCGCAACAGCCAGAGCTGACAGTAGCCAGGAGCTTATTTCAAGTCCCCCATGATGGTACAGCTGCCCAAGGACTTGGGCCATCTTCTACTGCTTTACCAGGCCATAGCAGTGAGCTGGATCAAAAGTGTAGCAGTCAGGACTTGAACCAGCCCCCGTATGGGATACCGGCACTGCAGGTGGCAGTTTTACCCACTATGTCATTGCATTGGCCCCACCTCTTTAAATCTATTAACATTTCTTTTAAATAGCCAGATGTCCTGGAACTTCGTGTGTATACATTTATTATAATCACATCTTCCTGTAGAATTGATCCCTTAATCATTATATAATGTCTTTATCTCTTTTAACATTTTTGTGTTAAAGCTTATTTTATCTGATATTAAGATGTCTACTCCTTCTCAAGTCTGCTTTCCATTAGCATAGAATATCTTTTTCCATCCTTTCATTTTTTTAAACTTAATTTTAATAACTATAAATTTCCAAAGTACAATTTATGGATTACAATGACTTTTTCCCCCCCATAACTTCCCTCCCACCAGCACCCTCCCCTCTCCTGCTCTCTCTCCCATTCCATTCACATCAAGATTTATTTTCAATTATCTTTATATACAGAAGATGAAGTGAGCCACGGCACCAGACTAGGTATGCTTCTTGTAGGCAGCAAATAAATTGGTATTTTTTTAATCCATCAGTCAGTCTGTATCTTTTAATTGGAGAATTTATTCCATTTACATTCATGTTAACTATTGATAAATAATGACTTGCCCTGCCATTTTTTTTCCAAAAATATTCCTATTGTTTGCTTTGGAATTCCTTTATACACTATGGGAGAGTTTCTGCCTCACATTCTTTCATAATAGTGACTGTATTTCTATGTTTCTGTGTGTAGCACATCCTTAAGCATCTTTTGCAAGTCTGGACGAGTGGTCACAAACACTTTCAAATTGTTTGTTATGGAAGATCTTTATTTCACCTTCATTCATACATGAGAGCTTTGCAGGGGACAGTATTCTGGATTGACAGGTTTTGGTTTTTTTTTTTTTTTTTTTTTTTTTTTTTTTTTTTTTTTTTTTCATTTTAAAACTTAGGCTATGTCTCTCCATTTTTCTCCTAGCCCTGAGGGTTTCTGATGAAAAGTCAGCTGTGAATCTAATTAGAGATCCTCTGAAAGTAATCTAGAATTTCTTTCATGCACATTTTAGAATTTTTTTTTAACTTTTATTTAATGAATATAAATTTCCAAAGTACAGCTTATGGATTACAATGGCTTCCCCCCCATAACGTCCCTCCCACCCGCAACCCTCCCCTTTCCCACTCCCTCTCCCCTTCCATTCACATGAGGATTCATTTTCGATTCTCCTTATATACAGAAGATCAGTTTAGCATACATTAAGTAAAGATTTCAACAGTTTGCTCCCACACAGAAACATAAAGTTAAAAAATAATAGATGATTTTTTAAATGATGATGAAATCAGATCAGACCTATTGTCATGTTTAATCCCAGTGAGAGTCAAGTTGAGAATTGATAATTTCTTCTTTTTTTTTTTTTTACAGAAGATCAGTTTAGTATGCATTAAGTAAAAATTTCAAGTGTTAGTTGCCTCTTCACTTTGCTGAGTGTCTCCTTTGCTGTACAGAAGGTTCTTAGCTTAATGTACTAACATTTGTCCATTTTTGCTTATATTGCCTGTGCTTCTGGGGTCTTATCCAAGACATCTTTGCCTAGGCCAATGATTTGCAATGCTTCCTTTGTATTTTGCTCTAATAATTTGATGGTTTAAGGTCTTAAGTGTAGATCCTTGATCTTTGTGAGTTGATTTCTTTATAAGGTATAAGGTAGGAGTCTTGTTTCATACTTATTCATTCAGAGATCTAGTTTTCTCAAAGCAATTTGCTGAAGAGACTATCATCTTCCATGGAACAGTTTTAGCTTCTTTGTCAACAATTAGTTGGTTGTAGATGCATGGATTAATTTCAGGAGTCTCCAAACTGACTGCAATAGCCAGGATTGAGCCAGGCCAAGCTGAGAACTCAGAACTCCATCCTAGCCGGCGTTGCAGCTCACTAGGCTAATCCTCCACCTTCGGCACCGGCACTGCAGGTTCTAGTCCCAGCTGGGGCACCAGATACTGTCCCGGTTGCTCCTCTTCCAGTCCAGCTCTCTGCTGTGGCCCAGGAAGGCAGTGGAGGATGGCCCAAGTGCTTGGGCCCTGCACCCGCATGGGAGACCAGGAGGAAGCATCTGGCTCCTGGCTTTGGATCGGTGCAGGCGCCAGCCATAGTGGCCATTTGTAGGGTGAACCAACGGAAAGAAGACCATTCTCTCTGTCTCTCTCTCTCAATTTCTAACTCTGCCTGTCAAAAAACAAACAACAACAACAACAACAACAACAAAAAACAAAAAAACAAAACTCCAACCAAGTATGGGTGGTAGGGCTTTAAGTACTCGGGCCTTTATCTGTTTCCTCCTAGGATGCACAGTAGCAGAATAGAATCCAAAAGCTAAGTGGTCTTGAATTGAATCAAGTACTACGATATAGAATATAGGCATCCTAATGGGCAACGTAACCACTGTGCCAAATCTCTATCCTGTATGATATACTTGTAATTAAAGAGTGAAATGATTTCCAAAATAGAGACCATTGTCATAATCCTCAGAGTGAAAATATAAAGTGAAATCTATTTTCTTATTAAAGATAAAATCTAGTTTCCATCCTATATGAGAGTACGTGAAAAAGTTCATAGGAAATGGAATTAAGAAATAATGTGGATTTTTACATGAAATTTTTAACCTTGCTCCCTGCCCTAGTACATACAAAAAATGCATTTCTCAGCATTTTGTTCCACCTCCGACTCAGGACACATTTAGCATTAACTGTTTTGTTTTGTTTTTAAGATTTATTTATTTACTTGAGAGGCATAGTTACAGACAAAAAGAGGGAGAGACAGAAAGAAAGAGGTCTTGCATCTGCTGGATCACTCCCCAGATGGCTTCAACGGCTGGAACTGGGCCAATCTGAAGCCAGGAATCAGGAGCTTCTTCCAGGTTTCCCATGAAGTTGCAGGGGCCCAAGCACTTGGGCCACCTTCTACTGGTTTCCCAGATCATCAGCAGAAAGCTGCCTAGAAAGTAAAGCAGCAGAAATTTAAACCTGCGCTCATAAGGGATGCTGGTGCTACAGAAGGATGCTTAACCTACTAAGCCTCAGCACCAGCCCCATTTGGCATTACCTGAAGACACTTTTGATTGTCATAATTGAGGGTGACAATTGCTACTCTTATCTAATGGAGAGAGGACAATGTTGCTGTGCAATATCTTGCAATTCACAAAATGACTTAAACAAGATTACCTGGCCTCAAATTTCAATAGTGATGAACTTGAGAAATTGTGCTATAAATAAAAAGGGTAGAGAAGAGAACCAAATATGAGCTCAGTAAGATTCTTCATTAGAATTATCTAAAATTAATATATATTTATATGTATGTATAATTATAATTAAGATCTAAGTATGTATGTGTATTTAACTGTTTCTAAAATAATTACTATAATTAATTGTAAATTATTCTAAACTTTCTTTGACTAAATCGCAAAAAATGAGCAAAAATCCTTGAGTTTCTCCAAGCTGTAAATATCTATACCCAAGATCTTATGTATAGTGTCTTTCCTTGTTAGAGAGATAAAGCATCTGTAAGCCAGTGTAAGCTTTTCAACACACTAAGGCACTTAGAAACAATTCAGAAAGGATATCTTGGTGAAAACTTCATTACTCCAGAATTATCTTTATAATATAATCTAAAAAACAAAATCATATAAATGTGCCTCAATCTGTTGAAAATCTAAATTCTACAAAAAGCGAAAGAAGTTGAAATAGAATTTCTGCCTTAGAAATCTGAGAGAAGGTGGGAGTAGTGAACATTCTACTTTATGAAAGTTAATTATACATAAATAATTTGTTTGTCTCTATGATGACAACTGTGCTTATAAATTGAAAATTAAATGTATGTCTGTATGTTCATTTGTTTTATTTGAGAAAGAGACAGACAAAGAGATCTTTTATCCACTGGTTTATGCCCTAAATGCCAATAAAAGCCAGGGCTGGGCCAACCTGAGGCCTAAAGCCAGGAACGCAATCTGGATTTCCCACATCAGTGGCAGGGACTCAAACACTCGAGCCATCACCTCCCAAGACATATATACCCAAGCACTCAGATATGGGATGAGGTTGTCCCTAGTGGTGCTTTTACCTTTAGGCCAAGTGCCACTGCCCCACCATATATACTCATTTAAAGGACTTTAAGTCTGAGTATTAAAGCTGCTCTTCTTCAAGCTGCTTAAATTTTGACAATAGCTGATTCAAAATGTCAGAGAAGTCACAAAGTTTCTCTTATCAGATAGCTTAACCTTTTGTTTAACTCACATTGAGAGTCACAGTGATTAATAAGATTTCCATTTCATTTATTACCACCACATGGATCTTGATAATTTAACTACTAATCTCCAAGATTTCTCTAAATATTCAATAAAGAGAGGTACATTCATTGATTTTGTATAGATTTAGAAAACAGTGCCATTCAGATAATGATACTTTTTCTGCAAAACCTCTGAAAATGTGGCTTCATAAAGATATTATTTTCTGCTGACTGACTCTATAACTGAAAAGGCAATGAAGTGATGAGAAGAAGCATCTAAAAGTAGGTACATCTGTTTTGCCCCTAAAGGTCACACATGTGGCCAGGAAAACATTTTGCTTATTTCTCATCCTGGAATTGTATTGAATAGCTTAGGCTTTGAGGACTTAAATTGCAATCTTTTGTTCTAATAATCTTTTCTGAGTTACCTACTGGAAGCTAAACATGTCTTCATTGAAATTCAGCTTTCACTCTAAATATATAGAGAAGAAAGTTGTAACCTATGTAAAAAAAAGGACAATATGTGTCAATCAGCAGACATGACAAAAGAGTAATTATGTGTGTATGTGTGTGTGTGTGTGTGCGCAAAGATACCACAATTTGTTCAATGATGATTTTCCATTTTTTATGTTTGAGTAGGGACAGACCATGCTGTCTTTATGTTGGTAAGAATAGAATTTAAAATAAAATTTCCTCTAAATTTTGCATGAGTGAGGTCCAGATTTTTTTCTAAATTTTTGATTTCAGACTGGGCTACTGTGGATTTCTTTCAATGAGTTTGAATGTTTGAACAAAATTTACATTAATTTAAACAAAATTATTTTTGAATGGCTGCCTAATTAGTTGTATTCTACAACATCCATCTTCTAGTAATCTCCCTGAATGTAGGAATATATTTTCAATTTACATATGTAGATAAGCAAAAAGTCAGATTTACTTTTCTTATGTGGGAATAAATGTAAAGGTATCAGGTCATGACACTTTCTTTTATAAAACATTAGAGGACTGTAACTTCATAGAGATATTACTTCTTGCACATACCTATTAGTATGAATGTTAAAATCTTTACTAGTCTTCCTAAGCAAGAATTACCCCATTAGCATAAATCATATCTAGATGTTATATTGGAGTGAAAATACATTTCAGTACAATCAGGTAAAATAGAAACTAGCAGGTCACTGTATTGGGAATATAGAGGAAAATAATAAAATTCATTATAAAAGTCAAAAGATATAATCTATATAACTTATTGATAGTCTACAATTTAGAGTGTTGGGAAAATCATGAACTATTCAGAAATACATGGTGCAGTGTTCTGATTTTGTTTACAAATTTTAAAATGAGCAATTAAAATTTAAAAGAAATCTTTCTGTCTCTCACTAACTCTCTGACTCAATAGACTATATGTCAACTAAACATTGGGACAAGGTAAAAAAATCTTTGGAAAGCTCTGAAAGTTCTCCAAGTAATATATTTTATTTTGCCCTTACAACTATCTATTATTAAGAGAGAAAGTTTGTAGTATTCTAATATTTTTTCTAGAAAGCACAGCTTAGACTATGAAGTTGGCTTTTTACAATTAAGTAGATTAGGAATTTGGAAGGCAATGTGTGAAATAAATTATTTTATGAATCATAAATAATGGTTATTATTATTACCTTTATAAAATAAGTATTTGAACCTTCATATGCAGAGTAAACTAAATTTGCTATTCTAGAAATTCTTTTCATTATTCATAATTTCTTTAGGCATAGTTGTTTTTTCATTACTTTTTACTTACTGTGTAGAAATGTGGTATTATACAAAGGTAGTGTATAGTCATGTAGTCTGATCATGTAGTATTTAATATTCACAATGAAACATTTTTGGTAGGTTGTTTGTGTCCAGGAACTATCCATTTCTTCTACATTTCCCAATTTGTTGGCGTACAGCTCTTTTGGTAATAATTCCTGGTGATTTGTTTGTGGTATCTGTTGTTACATTTCCTTTTTCATCTCTGAATTTATTTATTTGGGTTGTCTCCCTCTTTTTACTTCGGTTAGTTGGGCCATTGGTGTTTCAATTTTGTTCATTGTTTGGAAAAAAGCAACTCTTAATTTCACTGATATTTTGTATTTTGTAAAAATCCATTTTCTTGGGTCTGGCAGTGTGGCTCAGTGAGTTGGTCCACCACTTGTAATACCAGAATCCCATATCAGAGGGCCAGTTTGAGTCACAGCTGTTCTACTCCCTATCTAGTTTCCTGCTAATGGCAGTAATGAGAACACCAAGTACTTGGGCCTTTACCAACCATGTAGGAGGCCAGAATGTACTCCCTGGCTCCTGGTTTATATTGGGCCCAGACCTGGCTGTTGCAGCCATTCGCACCATATGCCAGCAGTTAGTCTTCTCCCTTTCCTCCCTCTCTCCATCTCCCTCTCCCTCACCCTTTCCCTTTTCCTCTCTTCTTTTCTGTCTTCATCTCTGTATCTGTCTCTCCCTTTCCATTACTCTGCCTTTCAAATAAATGAATACATATTTTTAAAAATCCATTCCTTTCAGTAGATTGTATTTTTTATAATGGTTATAACCCTCATAAGTGTATTATGTTCATGTTTGCTTAGGGACATGACTCCTTGGTCTCTACATTCAAAAAATATCAAATACTAGACTCTAGATTTTATTTTCTTAGTTTAGAAGAGATGGGGGTGTGACTATTGCATACCTTTTCATAGTTTAACTACTGTAGAACTCTTGAGACTTCTACAGTATATAAATGACCATACCTGGTGATATTTGGAGAAAGTTTATCCCTAGTAAGGGAAGCACTGGAAAATACTAAGCTGGATGTGGTCCCTTCTATAGCTGATCTGTCAAACAGCACATTTTTTTTTTCAGTTTGTGGACTTTTTTGAGCAAGTTTAATTGTCAAAAAATTTAGTAGAAGGTACCAAGAGTTCCTGTATACCCTGATCTCTACACCCATGTTTACTGTTTACATTAAATAGATTACATTATTATTATAGATGTGATTGTTAAGCCAATTCTGATATATTATTATTGACTTAAATCCACAGTTTACATGAGCATTATTCTCTGTGCTATATACTCTATGTCTTTTGACAAATACATAATGACATATACCCACCATTATGGTACCATACAGAATAGTTCATTTGCCATAAAATTTTATGATCCACCTTTTCTTCCTCCCAAACCCAATCCCTGGTATCAGAATACGGGGTGCCATATGATATTATCACAAGCTTATTATTAAATTCCCAATATTAATAAGCTTGTGTGGGTTATTGCCTAATATTCAGAGAAGAATTCTGAATATCAGCATAAATGAACAGGGCAGCATGATAAGTTTTAAGCTTTTTATTCAGTAGGAGAAATGCATAGGAGAATAAGGGCCCTATCTAAAAAAGAGAGGGAAATCTGGATTTATACTGAGTACCAGTTGCAAGGTGTCCGGCGCGTAACAAATCTTCCCAGGCAGACGAATCAATTAATTCACAGGTTTTTATTGGGGTTCCGCTCCCAGGCAAGGTTCACTGGTCCCAACAGAGCAACAGAGTGGGGGCTGGAGAAGTTGCACATCAGAAATTGGGAGAGCTCCTTTTATAGATTCAGGGCATGGGAGTTAAAGGTTGAGGGGGGTCTGATCCTCATTGGTTGAGCTTTAGGCACCCACAGGGACCTTGACAAGGACTTTTCTTCCCTGCAAATACAGGTAGGGACTTCTGCATTCCTGGAAGTATAGGCCTTCCCTCCTTGCGGATCCCAAAGCTACCATCCCGACCTTTTGATGATAGGAAAGGGGGCGACGATGAGTCTCTCTGGCTACTTCCTGTTGACTGGGGACATTGTCTACAGGGGCCTGCTGGGGGTATCGTGGGGGCTCCGCAGGGACAGACATGTATGGATGGAGAAGCATCTTGTTGACTGCCTGGTTGCTGAAGGCCTTGGTTCATTCCATTATCATGTCCTGTAAACACTTAAACAGACACTGTAGTATACAAGTCAAGGTGAGAATAACAACCAGTGATCCTGAGAGTGGCACTAACCAGGTAATGAAAGGATTTCATAGAGGAGAGGAAATGAGGGGGGTCTCTGGACCCTTTTGGGGACAGTTTGATGGACGTGTTTAAATCTGATCCCAGCCAAGACCGGGAGAAAGGCCACTCAACTTTTGCAGGTAGTGGGGTTTGTCTGTAGAGAAATTCTGAATAATCATACAACATTAAGTGGAGGAGAGGACCATCAGTACACACAGGTTGGGAGCAGAGCCATTGATGTTAGAGTAGAGGCTATTATTACAAAGGAATGAGACCCAAGTGGGCTAGACAGGGTCTAGAACAAAGGGCAGAGTCATTATTAGAGAACCCAAGAAAGGTGCTGTCTCAGCCACAGTTAAGTTCTCTGAGAGACAAATAGAAACTAACAGAAGGGGCTTGATAATAATCTGGTGGGCTTTAGGTCTTGTAAGTTAAGAGGCTGAGACCTGTCTGTCTCTTCACATAGGGTACATCCTAAGGGAGGTGTGAACCTCCTTGGGAAGGCATCCTGTTGACTTCCATTACCTACCTGGCCTGGGAGGAGAACTGGCCAGGTGAAGGCAGGTGATATCTCTAACAGGAAAGGAAAGTCACAGTTCTGTAATGTTGCTGACCCTACTTGGTCGTCCCCTCAGCTGCAGTGGTCACTTTGGAAGCTGGGCTGAGTGAAGGGCTTTTCAGCTTAGAGCCAATAAGATCTGTGGCTCTACCTGAAGTCCTTCAACTCCAGGGCAGTTCCACTTCCAGAGATCTTGGCTGGCAGAGCTGCCAGGGCCCATCACAAGCTGATTTCTGCTGAAGCCACATTGAAAAGCCATTACCACATTGAAAGCCACTGCAGTGGACTGACCTGTTGGGTCTCCTTGAGGGCAGATCACTGTACAGAACAGCTATTAATAGGCCTGCCACCCATCTTTACATTTCTGATGCCTGGCTTTCTCTTCCTCCTGGTTTTTGTTAAAGCAGACCAGAGGATGCAAGTCAAGGGTGTGCTCAAGTCCCAGATCACTTACTGACAATAGCAATACCAAATGAAAATTTAGAAAGCAGTTTAAATCATTAGATAACAAATATAGCAGTTTCAATACTAGCTTTTTAAAACTTTAACTGTTTTTTAATTTACCAATTGATTCAAATTACATTCTGCTCTTAGTAACCTCAGCTAACCATACTTTCATTTGGTACCTATAATACATTATTGGCTTCATCTGTTTACAGCGCCATCCCAAAGTGCTGAATACAATAGATGTGGCTGGAAAAAGTCCATCCGAACCTATAGGAGGACAGCTAAGCACAGAACTAACAACACTTTAGTTTTATGAGCAGCAAATCTGATATATAAAACTGTGGATGAAAAAAGACTTTCAGTTGCCACGTTTAAAATTATAAATTCATTATAAACTCAACAAGAGCCACTTGCTTACTTCACATAGCGTTTTTGAAAGCACCTGTAGGATTTTACAGAACATTTAACTCTTTAGGCTTCTGTGGCTTCCTCATTAAGATCCAAGATTTCTTTCGTAACCTTCTGTGACTTCCACACACCCTCTTCAACTTACTTGAAACATTCCATCATTTCCATTCCAGTCTAGAGTAAACTAGCCTTCAGGATGAAGTCAATCTTACAAACTTTGTCCTTTCTTTATTCAAAATAACTCTTTCCTTTTTACTTTCCTTACCAAATTCACATTTCTATAACATTTTTAACACAAATTTAACATGCTGAGTATACAAGAGTTTACAATAAATTAGCAATTACACCTAAATGACTTAAGATGCTGATATGATGTATCTCTATTTGAATTCAATTAAAATTAAAATTGCATTAATCTAAAACAAGTACTAATTACCCATTGCTGTTTTATTGAGTACTGATTACCCAGAAACCTGTTAAAATAAATTGCAAAAATAAGTTCAGTAAGTTACAAAGCAATTTTTTCAAAGGTAGTGATCTTCCTAGATTCAAAGAAAGGAAACCAGAGGAGGAGGCTAGAGAGCCACGTGTTCAGGAACAGGTCCTTTTAAAACTTTGCCAGAGGGCAGCCAAGGAAGCAGGAGCAGTGAATCCAATTAGGATGGGGGTGGGGAGCTTGACACTGGTGGTTGGGCCACGTGGCTACCTGGCTTCCAGCAATGGCAGCAGGGAGAGGCAGGACATGGGGTGGGGCAGGGCAGATGAATGTGCATATGGGGGCGGGAGGTTCCTGGCTTGCTGTGGGATCCCCAGGAACTCAGGAGGGTCCGAAAAGACAGAAGGTGGAGAGTTTGGCAGTAACACAAAAGAGGCGTCCTTAGGAGGTGGGGGCCCAATCTTGGCCAGCAAGACCTGGGCCGTGGAGTAGACAGAGAGGAAATTAGAGAAGAGGGTAGGACAGGAGTGGAGGATTCAGAAAGCCTGGACATAGGGGACCTCTGACCATTTTCTCTCCCTGCGGCAGAAATTCTCATGCCTGGGTGGAGTAGAAGATTAGGCATTTACGCCATAGGTCCTGGGCCAGTCCCAGTTTCTTCAAGTTCTTTAGGAGGCAGGCCAGAGGGCATTTTGAGTCCCACCCTCAGGATTAGCCAGATCCCATGGTCTCCCCGGTAGCCTGGATCCACTGAAATTCCGTCAAGGCGTCCCCTGTCCCGGACTTCAGTAGACGGATTAGAGGTCAGTCCTCTACGGGGCCAAGCCAGCTGCGGGACGTCTCCACAGTCGCTGGGAGGCTAAACAGAGGAGAACAGAGCCCACGTGCGCACGATTTGGAGGTCTCTGTCTGGATGGAGAGCTAGCCGGAGATCGAAGAGACTGGGCCAACCTAGAGGAGGGAGGGAGAGCAAGGGAGGAGTTACTTACAGTTGGTCAAGCATGGTCCATAGTCAGCCTGGGGCACCAGACAGGTTCGGGGAGGCGCCAACCTCAGCTCCCAGGTATCAGTGCCATCTGCAAGGTGTCGGGCGTGTAACAAATCTTCCCAGGCAGACGAATCAATTAATTCACAGGCTTTTATTGGGGTTCCGCTCCCGGGCGAGGTTCCAGGGCCCCAACAGAGTGGGGGCAGGAGAAGAGATTGGGAGAGCTCCTTTTATAGATTCAGGGCGTGAGGGTTAAAGGTTGAGGCGGGTCTGATCCTCATTGGTTGACCTTTAGGCACCCGCAGGGACCTTGACAAGGACTTTCTTCCCTGGAAGTAGGCCTCTCCATTCCCGGAAGTGTAGGCCTTCCCTCCTTGCGGGTCCCAAAGCTACCACCAGTGATATCGGATTTGACCCCTTAAAATTATACCGGAATATGGCCCCTTAAAGTTCCACAGAAGTCCCATCTGGGGTGCCACATGTGCTATTGGAATTTGGGGTGCCATATGATATCACCATGTTCTTATGAGTAAACCCCCAATATTAATAAGCCCAAGTGGGTTCTTGCCTAATATTTAGAGAAGAATTCTAAATACTATCATAATGAACAAGGCAGCATGGTACATTTTAAGCTTTTATTCAGTGCAAAAGATGCAGAGGAGAGTGAGAGCTTTATTTTTAGGAGAGAGGTAGATCTGGGTTCATACCAAGTACCAGGAACCAGCCACGTGGAAGAACATCTAGGCCAGGCAGCATAGGGCTGGTTGGCCCAAAGGCCATGTGCCCTGGAGGCACAAGGCTACAGCCAGCCCCCCACTGGCAAGAGGCCAGGGTAAGGAAAATGTAGGAAAGGGCCTGACACACCCTGTTCCAGGCTTTTAATCCACTTCCAAAGGAGAGTGGTTAATTAACCTGATTGGCTGGTGGGCACCCAGGTGTGGCCAACTAGGGATATGTGGTCACACAGGGGTGTGGTGAATGCATGGTCTTCCAGCTCACAAACCTTATCAGTTTTAACCTGTATGCCTGTCTACTTTTACCAGGAGCAAGCTGCATGGAGGAGCATGTAGGCCAGGAAGCATGGGGCGGGTGGCCCAAAGGTCATGCACCCTGGAGGAACAGGGCCCACAATGGCAAAAGGCCAAAAAGGAAGGGCTGGTCCCACCGTGTTCCAGGTCTTTAATCAACTTCCAAAGAGCAGTGGTTAATTAATACAGATGTGACCAGATAGGAGCATGACGTCACACAGGGGCATGGTGAAGGCGTGGTCTTCCAGCTCACAAACCTGATCAATTTTATCCTGTATGCCTGCCTACAACATCCCTAGCTACTGCTCATCTTATTGTATCCAGAGTTTTCCCTTTCCCAGAATTTCATATAGTTGGAATCATACAATATATAGACTTGTGAGTTTGGCTTCTTTCTTTTATTAAGTATAAACTTATATTCATCCATGTGTTGTTGTAGGCAAATAACTCATTTCTTTCTACACCTGAGAAATATTGCACTGTTCAATTCAGTTCTTGATTCACCTAATGGTGAATATTTTGGTTGCTTCTATGTTTCAGCAATGACAGCTAAACATGCTGTCAGTATTTCTGAGCAGGTTTTGCCATAGGCACTATTTTTCCATTCATTTAAATTCCAAAGAGATTAATTGTTGGATTATAGGGTAAGAGTATGTGTAGGTTTGTAGGAACTGTCAGTCTTCCAAAATGTCTGTATCTTTCCCACTGTGAGAGTCAGTTGGGTTAATAGGTAGTCAGGAGATCTCAGTGGAATTTGGAGCTTAAACTATTTGCTTCCTCCCCCAAAACATTATCTTTAGCAAGAATTCATTCCTTAGGAATCTCAAAATTTACCATGAGAATAGCAAGGGAGCTCTTCTGGAGACACAGCTTATTGTGAAAACAAGTTACATATCCCACTCTTAGCAGGCCAGACTGGATGGAGAATTGTAAATCCAGCCTTTTGATGTTTTTTGTCACCGCCTGGTAACGGAATGCCAATCTCATTGTGAAGCTTTTCTCTTAACCTTTGAAATTGTACTTAAAAATCCAGAATGCTACAAGGCCTTTGGGTTTTTTCCTCTCTTGGAAGCCCCTCTTCATGCCTTTACGACTGGAGGTCCCTGGTTCTCATAAATACTTTTAAATATATTTGTCATCTTCTTGGAAAAGAACTGAGGTAACAAGAATTTCTCTACTGCCATTTTCCTGTAACATCACAACCAATGAAAGATAGTTCTGGTTAATCTCAATATCCTCACCAGCATTTGATGTTGTCAATTTTTTCTTTCACCTGTCCTAACAGGTGTATGTGAAACACAGTATTTTAATTTACAGCTTCCTAATAATAGAAAATGAGTATTTTAGGCTGGTGCCGCAGCTCACTTGGCTAATCCTCCACCTGCGGCACCAGCACCCCAGGTTCTAGTCCCAGTTGGGGCACCGGGTACTAGTCCCAGTTGCTCCTCTTCCAGTCCAGCTCTCTGCTGTGGCCCGGGAAGGCAGTGGAGGATGGCCCAAGCACCTGGCTTCTGGCTTTGGATTGGCCGGAGCCACACCAATCTGAAGTCAGGAGCCAGATGCCTCCTCCTGGTCTCCCCTGCGGGTGCAGGGCTGAAGCACCTGTGCCATCCTCCACTGCACTCCCGGGCCACAGCAGAGAGCTGGACTGGAAGAGGAGCAACTGAGACTAGAACCTGGTGCCCTTATGGGATGATGCTGCAGGCGGAGGATTAGCCTTGTGTGCCATGGCGCTGGCCCCATGAATACTTGCATCTTACCTTGGCTGATAATTGTTTGGATCTTCTAATCTTGAGTTGAGAGCACTAATGTCCATTAATTGTAAATGACAAATAACATGTTTTGGAAATCTTTTCTATCAGTCCTGGGTTATATTTCATTCTCTTGACCAAGTAACTTTTGTGATAAGGAATGAGATCCATAGTTAAATTCTTAGAGAAAAGCACACAGGCCTCAGGAAGCTGTCTTAGTTGCAATTTTTTCAGACCATAGTGTATCTAAGTGCCAGGAGAAGAGAAAAGGATACCCTAGGACAGATGGTCTTTCCCTTTTGTATTTATGACCCAAGCAAATAACTTTGATGCTTTCCTTTTACTCCACCAACACTTCCAGCCAAACTTTTGCAGATTTCCTTGGATTGAGATACCTTTATCTCATCATGTGATTCTGAAATCGGACAAGACCCCCTAAATTTTACCCTGAAATGTGGCCCCTTAAAGTTCCCTGGAAATGCTATCCAGGGTGCACATGTACTACTGGAATTTGGGGTGCCATATGATTTCACCACGGGCTTATTACTAAATCCCCAATATTAATAAGCCCAGAAAGGTTCTTGCCTAATATTTAGAGAATTCTAAATACCGGCACAGATAAAGAGGCAGCATGGTACATTTTAAGCTTTTATTTAGTGAGAAAGATGCATAGGAGAGTGAGAGCTTTATTTAGGGGAGAGAGGTGAATAGGGGTTCATATTTAGGGGAGAGAGGTGAATACAGGTTCATACCAAGCGCCAGGAACCAGCCACGTGGATGAGCATCTAGGCCAGGAAGCCTAGAGCACATGGCCCGAAGGCCATGCGCCCTGGAGGCGCAGGGCTACAGCAAGCCCTGTCCTGGCAAGAGGCCAGGGAATTAGAGCCAAGATGTGGCCCGGCTTGTAACCCACTTCCAAAGGGGAGTGGTTAATTAACCTGATTGGCTGGTGCGCACCCAGGTGTGGCCATGTAGAGGAATGAGGCCACACAGGGGCATGGCAAAGGCATCAGGTTGGGGCATGAGCCACACAGGGGTGTGGTGAAGGCGTGGTCTTCCAGTTCACAAATCTGATCAATTTTAACCTGTATGCCTACTTCATTCCCCTCTCAGAGACTCCAGACCTTAATCTTAAGGGGATGTTGATGGGCGTTGAGTCACCATCTTCTATAGCTACTTCCTGCTGATTAGGGGCACAGACCCTGCCTGTTCTCATTCTGGAAGTCTCTGCCTATCTCATCTAATGAGTTCCTTTCATGAGCTGGATCTCTTTCAGTCACCAGCATTCTCAGTGTCTCCTGCATGGTCATCGTTATTCTCAGAAGCTGCTGGGTTCTGCTGGGTTCTTTTAGATATAAATGAAGGTCCATTGTCACTCTGGAGTGACCGTGGGAGTCCAAAGTGAGGCACGATGTCTTTCAACAAGGCTTTAAGCACCTCATGTCCTTTTCCATTTGGGTCAAAAAGGCCTCTATGCATCCTGTAAAAGTAACAATAAAGACTGGAAAGTACCTAGAATTCCTTGTTGAGGGCATACTGGTAAAATCAACCTGCCAATCTACACCTGTTCATGTTCCTCTCCTCTGCACAGGAGTCAACAGGGGAGGTGGCCTTACGTGGTGAGGGTTATTCTGTAAACATAGAGGCCAAGAGAGAGTCATTTCCTTTATGACCATATTTGGTCTCTTTGCTCCAAAAGCTCGGGAGACCAATTGTACTAAGGCATCTCTTCCCAAGTGGGTAGAGTTGTGTAATTAAATGGCCATTGGTAGCATAATTTTATGATTTAGCATCCACCATCCATTTGCATTTTTAGTATAGCCTCGCTGATGGTCTCATTCATTTTCAGGCTCTGTATAGTAAGATTCCTTAACTACTTCCACAGATTGACATATAAGGGCCATTTCCAAACTTCCCTGTGTAGCTGCTCTATCTGCTAACTCATTTCTCTGGTTAACATAATTATCTCCCTTCTGATGTCCCTTGCAGTGGATGACGGCCACTTCTACAGGCTCCAGTACTGCCTGAAGTAGAGCCAGTATCTCTTTTCCGTATTTAACAGGGGAACTCTTTACAGTCATTAAGCCCCTCTCTTTCCAGATTGCTGCGTGTGCATGTAACACAAGCAAAGCATATCTGTAATTTGTATATATATCATCTGCCTTTCTAACTCCTTCCTTCATATAGCTGCTGCCATCAGTAAACCATTTGGCATCTGCATTTGCCAGGGTCTCATCTCGTAGGGCTGACCTACTATAGTACACCTGCCTAATTCAATTCAATGCAAATGTGGCTCACATCATTTACACTCCATGAACTTTAGTGCTCTCAACTCAAGACTAGAAGATCCAGACAGTCACTAGCCAAGGTAAGGTAAAATATTCTGGCATCTGTGAAACATGTGTAAATGCATCGTGGAGTCTCAGCAGCAATGAAACCTTGAGCTAATTATTTCTGTGAGATTACATCTAACAATCACTCTCTGAAAATAACAGATTAAATCAACTATTTAATTTAAATGGAAAGTATATCATCAGTTATTTAGTAGTGTACAGTCTCACTGAAACTTTAAATGTTATCCTTAAACATTCATATTCATAAGTATATTTATGATATTTTAATATTGCCAATGGCACTGAATAAATGCACAATTAATTTCCTAATTAATAATGTCAAGATTTTGAGATTATTTTCAAATGCATGGAAATTTTCTCAAATTAAGAGAATTTGTTGTGTTACAATTAAATATTGATGGAAAAATAATAAAGTGAATTAGAGCACAAAGGTTGTTTATTTCTCCAAAATGCCTCAAATGTAGAAAAAAAGCAAAATACTCTCATTTTAAAAAAGAAAAAAATACAAACATATTATTACATATAGTTTATAAGATTACTTATAAGCTCTGTGCCAAAGCTTTTATTTACAAGAACTTTGCTGTGTTCTCATTAGGAAGCTAATCGATATATTAGCAATAAAGTAAGTACAAAACACATTTAAGAAAAGCCCAGTACCTGTTCATTACTTCTTTGTCAGAGTGTGATGTTTAAAGCACCATCAACACAGCCAAACAAGAAGTACACATTAGTAAGTGCCTTGTGATTCTTTATCATTTTAGATGCCATTTATTTCTCTGGGTTATTTAACTTTGCTGGATTCTACATTCCAATAGCATGCTTACCACCAAATTAAGGCTACTGGTTGTCAAGTGCTTTGACAGTGTGGTAAAGAATAATAACTGAAATCATGTTATCATCTGGAATCCAGAGTTCTCCTTTATATGCCATTCTGTGTCACCTGTTTTATGTTATAATCTTTTATAAAATTAGATACCATCTGAAATTTAGCAGGGATCATAATGACAGTAATGTTCCCCTCTGACTTCTCAGTGTACCTAATGAAGTATGGAAAGAAATTTTCAACAAGTGTCAACCACGTTAGCTTATGATGCCAACCAGAAAATGTGGCACATGGTATTCATTTTCTAAGCACCAAAATAAAACATTATTAATATATTTATATTTTTATTTGAAAAATGTTAAAAATTAATGATGAGACATGTGGTAACAATTCAGATCAGTCCCATTTTAAATTTTGTTCATAGAGACAGAATTAATAATTCTGCTAATATTATATAATTACACAGAACAGCAACAGTCAGCAAAGAATTGACTAGAATTTCTCCTTTAAAGAATGGCCAGCCTTCCAGATAGCCAGAGAATATACTTAAATATCATATGAAGATTTATATTTTTGCTATATATGTTTAGGTAATGACTCCTTATATAACATGCGTCTCCTTGAAAAATCTTTTTGTAATGTTACAGATTGGAATAATCCCTCTGGTTCTTCAATGTATCTTTTATGATGTAAATAGGATACCCTCTAGCTATTTCCAGAGTAATTTAAAACTCATCCTATGAAACTTCACAAGCTAGAGAAATAGGAAAAGCATATCTGGCCAGAAAAACAGGTTTGCTAGATCTGCAAGCAATGAATTTTTAAAAGGTTTGCTTAAAACAACAGACTATGTCAATTGGCAATATCAGTCCACATATGAGCTTTCGAATGCTCTTTTTCTAAGCCCAGACAGCTGGGCAATTTGTACAATATTTAGTTTTTCCTTTCTCAGCAGCCCATTTTGATTTAGTGCTTTTGCATTTTTATACACAGCAACGTTCCTGCAGAAAGTTCTGTTTTGTAGATAAATTCTGTAAATTGATAAAAATAAAGGATTTGTAGAGTTTGCCTATGATAGAAATGTGTTGCTTTAAAACATCATTATTACTGTTAGAGAACTCCCAAAGAAAACATAATAAAATAATCTAGTAATTATATTTTTTAATTTTGAATACAGGTGTACTACCTTCCAACATACTTGTGATGTTTTGGACTTTAAACAATAATTCATGAAGTTATTTCCATATAAAACACTGATACATAGTTGGGGAAGTTTATAATTGATAAGAATGTTCTCCTACCATAAATATTCCAATCCTGAATTCCAAGTGCTAAGGATTATGCTTAAGATTTTTGTGGCTTAGATAAAAAATGTACAACATAGTTTGTATATGAGAGAAAAAAGATTAATATCAAAGATTTGATTTTTGTGTCCCAGAACCTATGTATGAAATTATCTTTCATTTTCCCACAAGCATATAATATATAATTTATGCTCATTTTATAGAAGAGAGTACTGAAGCTCAGAGAACTTAATTTGCCACAGGGATCTCTGCCCCTTAGTGAGAAAACTGGGTATGAACCAAGGTTTATCTGACATCCAGCTGCCTCAGGAAAATTTCATGGAGATAGAACCATATCAAAACTAGACCAGCTGAGAAGTTTTGATGGAATTGAAATAAGAAATTACAGAATTGTTGGATGTAGCTTTGTAGGGGAATAGGGAGAGAAGAGAAATCTATTTTTACTGGGGGAGCTCTATAGTCCACTTTGACTGCCACAACACAGTGCCAAAAACTGTATAGCTCATAAACAAAAGAAGTTTTTTAAACACAGTTATGGAGTCTGAGAGCTCCAAGATCAAGGCATTTGTGTCTGGTGAGAATCCTCATCCTGCATAACTGGTTGTCTTCTTGCTATGTTCTTATGTGGTTGAGAGCAGAGTTCTCTTGAGTCTGTTATGAGGATACTAATTCCATTCATGAAGTCTCAGCCTAATCTCCTAATTACCTCTCAAAGATTTCCACCACTAATGCCATCCCATCAGGGATTAATACTTCCATGTGAGAATTTTGAGGCACAGATGTTCAGTCTACAACAAGGAGAATGTCGTAGTAATAGTACCAAATTTTGCAGAAGTCTCAAACAACTAGGATGGCAGTGCAGAGTATATTTGTTTTGTGATGTTTGCCTGTCCATTTGTTGATTTGGACTATTCTGATTTTTTAGAAATAAATTGATTCTGAGTGTTTTTAGATAGCTGTCAATAAGGTTTTCCACAATTATCATCTCTGGTATATTGGTCCAGGAGAGGTCCACTTGTTTATATTTTTTGTCATGGATAAGTCCAGCTACTTGAGTATGTTCTCCCTACGTCAGAGACTATTTACTTAGGTGATAGGTGCTAGAATTAGGTTTCCCTGGTGACTAAAAGCAACTTTGTGAGATAAATATTAAATAGTTATAAACACAAGTTTTAACAGTCTAATTTAGCAGCATATGCAAGAAGTAGATATGGGAATGCCAGGTGTCATGTGAAGGGAAAGAATCAGATAAAGAGTCATAATTTAGCAATGAAAATGGTCTTAGAAAACTAGATTTTTTGATGGGAAGATTCAAACCAAGGTGAGAAGTTTGGAGTCTCTATCAGATGGGCCAGGTTATGGCTGATTGAGAATAAAGGGGCATGTACATGTTATTAAGAAAATAAATTTTTGGAACTGTAATTTGTACATAACATAATGAAGCTCAAGGATAGAAAATGAAGCCCTCTTAGTAGCTACTAAGAAATTCCAATAAGGGTCCAGCACTGTGGCACAGCAGGTTAATCTGCTCTTGGCAGTGCCAGCATCCCATATGTGTTCCAATTAGAATCCTGGCTTTTGATCCAGCTCCATGCTTATGGCCTGGGAAAAGACCTGAAAGAAACTCCTATCTCCTGGCTTTGGTTTGCCCTAGCCCTGATCATTGCAGCCATTTGAGGGGTGAACAAGTAAAAGGAAGATTCTCTCTCTCTCCACCCCCTCTTTCTCTCCCTGTGTGTGTGTGTCTTCTCTTCCTCTGTAATGCTGACTTTCAAAGAAATAAATAAAAATATTTTTATATAAAGAAATTCTAGTAAAAATCAAGAAGTACCCTAGTTATAGGGAAAATGGCGTGCAGAGGTAAATGGTGAGATAATGCTAAAGCTGCCTCTGTGCTAAAATACAAAAATTAAATTGTGTGTCCCCATGCTTTTCCCTTCTGCAAAGATCTATATGTGATTCTGCATTGAGTGGGACTGAATCTGCACATTGTCATAAAGTAACCCCAATAGAGGTCTTTTCAGTAATGGCCATGGGCTTATGTTTACCTTTGTCTGCTGTGTTGCCTTCCCATTCCATATTAGAAAAAGAGAGTTACAAAGAAAGATAAAGGAAGCTACCTGACAAATGACCTTTAGTTTCTTGAATCTTTATCCCAAGTCAATGCTAGAGAAATGGCAGCCAGGATTTTGTGGCTAGACTTCTAGAGTCACTGCCTGCAATGCTAGCATCCCATATGGGCACCAGTTTGAGTCCTAGCTGTTCCATTTCTGATTCAGTTCCCTGCTAGTGTGCCTGGGAAAGCAGTGGAGATATGGGCCCCTGCAAGCACATGGGAGACCAGGATGAAGCTATGAAGCTCCTGTCTTCATCCTGGTCCAGCCCTGGATGTTGTGGCCATTTGGGTTGTGAGCCAGCAGATGGAAGATGGATCTCTCTCTCACTCTCTCTCTCTCTCTCTGTCTCTCTCTCCCAATCTCTCTACAACTCCACCTTTCAAATAAATATAAATTAAAAAAAAAAAAAAACACTTAGGGTCTCCAAAGTAGATACAACCATAAAATGAAAGGAAAAGCAAGGAGCGAAATATGTCAAAGAGTTCCGATCTTATAGCAAAGGACTCATATTTTACAAATTGAGAGGAAATATGGCAATCTGTTTCCTTCTCTATACACATAGCCTTATGAGGTTTGTCCCATGCACGTAGAAGTTCAGGAAGCATCCTTAGTCAGTTCAAGTAGCCTGTGAAGGGCTGAATGGCCCCGAGGAACTGATAGAGCTCCCTACACAAATCAACAAGACTTTATACTAAACCTGATTGGGTAACCGTGTTCCTGAACTTCTTGAAAACAAGCAGTACAGAAGAGGAAGATCATGATAAATAGGAAAGCTGATACAGAGAAGAACATATGATAGTCCATTCAAGATTGCTAAAAATAAGCTTTAATGATAAAATCAGATTAAATTACCTACAAAATAAAACTAAACTGTATATTATTCTCAATAAACAAAAAAGCAGGATTTTTCATATTAATTTTATGAAAATAAAGCAGTGACTATATAAATTGGAAATGAATTTCAAAAATACAAATTAATATGAACTTTTCTCTGAGTATAAGAGATGAGTAAGTAGAAAAAAATAAAAACATTTGCATAAAACAATCAAATAGCTTATTTTTACACTTAGAATATTGTACACAGGAGACAGAAAATGAGCCTTCTTTTAAGACATCATGTACTCTGAGTAAAATGACCAAATATGGAAGTAAAAGACAATCTTAAAGTCTTTAATATAAAAATCTTTGGGACCATAGTATTTGCCACAAAATAATAATACATTAAATTAACAATAAAATAAAAAGCAGTGAACAGAATTCCTAATAAATCAAAAACTACAAGCTATTTATGAATGAAATGGTACGTGCTAAAAACAGTGATGCAGAGCCATGTGGTACAGCAGGTTAAATTGCCTCTTGTGATGCTGGCATCACATGCTAGTTTGACTCTTGCTGCTCCAAGTCCAAACCAGCTTCCTATTCATAAGCCTAGGAAGGCAGTGAATGATGGTCCGAGTGTTTGTGCCCTGTCACCCATGAAGCACACGAGGATGGAGTTGCTGGCTCCTGGTTTCAGTCTGGCCCAGACCACATGTTGAGGCCACTTGGGGCATGAATGGGCAGATGGAAGATCTCTCTTTCCCTCTCTGTCTCTGTGTCCCTGTCTCTGCCTCTCTTTCTCTCCCTTTGTGTGTGTGTGTGTGTGTGTGTCCCTCTTTCCATCACCCTTTCAAATAAATAAGTAAAAACACTGATGCAGGCAAAGCAACAGAAAGGAAAAGCCCAAAGACTTAAATAACTCAGTAACAATTTAAAATGAAGTAATTAAAGCAAGTAAGTGAAAGAAAAAAAAGAACAAAATAGTACAAAAATAAATACAAATAGACATTTAGTAGGACAGAAATCAAAATCAGTGTGCCATAATAAATCACAACCAACTGATAAATTAACCAAAACACATAGATTTTATCAAAACAGAATCTAGTTCTTTGAAGTCTCATAAAACAGGTATGCATTTGGCAATTTTAGTAGACCCAACTATAGGAGAAATGTAAAAAATATAAATGTTATAAACCAGTATGTATCCAAAGTTTCAAGAATTTTGTAAGAATGATGTAGTGGAAAAAAGTGAAGAAGTGTGAATGGTTGTTTAAAATAATAAAAACATGGAATGAGATATGTCCTTGAGTAAAAGAAATAGAAAGTTACAGGGGGCAAAATGAAGTGCTTCACAGTGTTATCTATCAGAGAAAAAATACATATCAACAGCTCTATTAAAATATGTCTATTTGGCAGTTTGGAGCTGGTTGAAATTGCAGTACACTATATTATGTGCCTCTTCTGCTTGGAAGCATTTAATGTTGTCAATAATTATGGGTTTCTGAGGATGTACAGATGCATTTGAGAGTCTTATAAGGGGTAACGCTACAGAAAGTGACCTTCATGGGCTCTAATTTACTGGCTTCAATTTTTTACCAAACTTGTTTAAACAGAAAGAAAATTCTGTTTGTAAATGCAAATGTTGCTCTGAGAGTTCTTTGTAAATACTACTCATAATAATTCATTTAGAGATATTACGTGTTTAAGTAGCAATTTTGCCCTGATCGTGGTGTTGCCTCTCTTCAAATCTCTCCTTATTCACCTATTATGAGGTATCATCACTTTGGAAGATTGAGTTTAAAGGAAATATACTGAAACAATGGACCTCGGAAGCACTAGACACTGTTATTTGTCAATACACTTAAAATTTGCATACAACTGCACTGCTGAATTAATCTACTTTTCCCCTGAAGTGAATCTTTTTGAGACTTTTTTTCTATAGAAACTCAAATGTTAAAAAAAAAAAAATAGTAAACCAACTACTCTGAGAATAGCAGTCTGATTTTTCTATCTGCAGCTAGTTGAAATAGAGATAAACGCACCTAATAGCTTTTAATGTGTGCTATTTTTGTCAATATGCAGTAACTAACATAAGGTTAATTTTAAATAATATATTTTAATTGCTTTATATACTATTTTTGATTCCTATTTGTATCTATGTTTTTCTTTATCAAAGAAGTGACCAAAATGCATTATCCATATCCTGATCCATAGCAGTCACTCAGATTCTAACTTATGCACTCCTGATTCTTGCTACTGAGAAAATATTTACAGAATCTACTAGCAGGGATAGAGAGCCTTTTATTTCTGTTGAGGGCTATTTGGATATTTATAACAACCTTTGTGGGCCATATAAAATTTTCAACTTAAAAATTAGCCTGCTACAGATTTATTGGATTTCAAGTTCCACCTACTGTAGTTGCCTTGACAGAGCAGACCAAATGATTTTTTGATCCTTATACACCCTGCTGGCAGGATATTCTCCACCCCTAAACTAAAGATTTGTTAAAGAATGACTGGCAAGAAACTTACTGCCTTCTTTCATATTGTGTTAATAATCTTCACTTATGGTGCTGGGTTTTATAGCAAGTCATTATCAAATTTATTAATATATTTCTTTTTTTTTTTTTTTTGACAAGTAGAGTTAGACAGTGAGAGAGAGAGAGAGAGACAGAGATAAAGGTCTTCCTTCCATTGGTTCACCCCCCAAATGGCTGCTAGGGCCAGTGCACTGCACCGATCTGAAGCCAGGAGTCAGGTGCTTCTTCCTGGTCTCCCATGCAGGTGTAGGAGCCCAAGCAATTGGGGCATCCTCCACTGCCTTCCCAGGCCACAGCAGAGAGCTGGACTGGAGGAGGAGCAACCGGGACAGAACCCGGTGCCCCAAGTGGGACTAGAACCTGGGGTAGCGGTGCCACAGGCAGAGGATTAGCCAAGTGAGCTGTGGCGCTGGCCTCATTAATATATTTCTACAAGGAGTATATTTCTAATGTCATACCTCACAGAAAATTTTATGAAATATATTTCATCTTAGAACTTTTGCAATCAAACCTCATGTAGACTAAGAGATTTATTTATTAAAAACAATACCCGATAAATGTATGCTTTCTTTCCCAAAGGTAAGGCAGTGAGAATAGGACATTATAATCACTGTTTCAAGAACAGGAATTAAAATGGCAAAAAATTGTAAGCACTTTCTATCTGCAGAGGTGAATGCAGGTGACATGTGCAGTCTCAAATACGTGAGAACATAAGCATGTTTACCTTTGCAACCACATGCATACCACCACTTTCTTCTGTGTGGAGAAAGCAAGAAATATAATAAAAAAAGATAAAACTTTTGTAGAATTTAATCATGTCTCACTCTCAACAGAGATAGTTGAATTAGCCTTAGTTCTTTATTACATCACTTGCATGTTGCCCTTTGGAGAAACAATACCAGCAATTGATGTCCACCTCCAGAGTTTTCAGGAATTCTATGATTTAAGTTCATATTGTAGCAGACAGTTATGTAGGTAATCAGGACAGACTCCCTAATGTGCATACAGTGCAGAAACAAGTTAGCTTTGCCTTCTGAAATTTGCTAAATGAGGGTTTTGATTAATGTCTTTTAAAAAAAAAATTTCAGTAATAGTTTATTTTCACAATTATTAAGACTATTTTAATTGAGAATTATATGTATCTGTGAGTACAATGTCACATTTTGATATTTTACACATTGTTGAATTAGGAAATCAGGTTATCTAATATCTATCAACTTATATCCTTATCATTTCTTTGTAGTGGCAATGTTTGAAGTCTACCCATTCAGCAGTTGTGAGATACATGATATATTAATTGTCACCTTAATGTGCAGTAGATAACCAACATTTATTTCTCCTATCTACCTGAAACTTCCTACCCTTTGACCAAAATGTGACCATTCTCTGATCACTCCCAAGGCAATGTTTACATTCTCATACTAATGTTAGTTACAAGTCATAAGCAGTAGAAACTGAAATCTTTAGGCATATAAGGATACTTCTTGAAAAGTTCATGGAACTTTGGGTCAATCAATAATTTTATTTTGATGCAAAAATATTTTCAAATTCATTCAGTCAAGAGACCTTTAGAAAGCTTAACAGAAAATGCAGATTATGGGGCCCCTGCTGTGGCCTAGGGGGTAAAACCACCACCTGCAGTGTGCTGGTTGGAGTCTCAGCTGCTCCACTTCCTATGCAGCTCACTGCTGTGGCCTGGAAAAGCAGTGGAGGATGGCCCAAGTCCTTGGGCCCCTGTACCCACGTGGGGGACCTGGAGGAAGCTCCTGGCTCCAGATATGTCTAGCTCTGGCAGTTGCCATCATCTGGGGAATGAAACAGCGAATAGAAGACATCCCTCTCTGTCTCTCTCTCTCTCTCTCTCTCTCCCTCTCTCTCTCTTTCTCTTTTTCTCTCTTTCTCTGCCTCTGCCTCTTTGTAACTCTGACTTTCAAATAAATAAATATATCTTTAAAGAAGAAAATGAAGATTATTAAATACTGCAGATTTGGTCATATATGGTTCATTACGAGACTAAATGTACAAACCGATTTTATATAATGATCAGTGATGAGTCAAAAAGATAATCTTGTTTTGCAATAAATATCAATTAGCCCAAATTCTCCCATCTCTTGATTAGCTACTTATTAAAATTAAAGAATAAGTTTACTGCTGTAGGTGAATGGAAGAGTTCTTTCTTTTTAAGATTTATTGACTTATTTATTTATTTATTTGAAAATCAGAGTGACAGAGAAATAGAGAGACTCAAGAGAATTTTCATCTGCTGGTACTCTCACATGGGTGGCAGGGGCTCAAGTACTTGGGCTATCTTCCATTGCCTTTCTATGTGAATTATCAGGAAGGTTGATAGGAAGTAGAGCAATCAGAACTTGAACTGTCACTCTGGGTCTGCCACACAGGGACAGGGGCCCAAGGACTTGGGCCATCTTCTATTGTTTACTCAGGCCACAACAGACAGCTGAATTGGAAGTGGAGCAGCCAGGGACCCGAACCAGCACCCATATGAGATGCCGGAACTACAGGAAGCGGCTTTACCTGCTATGCCACAACACCGGCCCCAGTTCTTTTCCTATTCTCCTAGCCCAGTATAAAGGAAAGAAATGGAATTTGTTGCCAAGAGAAATATGGTCTATCCTGGCTTCTCACTTCAGCAACAATGTGGTAAATATGGCATTTCAGAGGATGAAGAAACTAGGTTTGTGGTGTTTTTTTTTTTTTTTTTTTTTTTTTTTTTTTTTTTTTTTTTTTGACAGGCAGAGTGGACAGTGAGAGAGAGAGACAGAGAGAAAGGTCTCCCTTTTGCCTCTGGTTCACCCTCCAATGGCTGCCACGGCTGTCCGCCAGCGCACCGCGCTGATCCGATGGCAGGAGCCAGGAGCCAGGTGCTTTTCCTGGTCTCCCATGGGGTGCAGGGCCCAAGTACCTGGACCATCCTCCACTGCACTTCCAGGCAGAGAGCTGGCCTGGAAGAGGGGCAACCGGGACAGAATCCGGCGCCCCGACCGGGGCTAGAACCTGGTGTGCCGGCGCCGCAAGGTGGAGGATTAGCCTAGTGAGCCGTAGCGCTGGTGGTTTGTATTCTTAAGTCAGAGGATAGTAACTTCAATCAAATAATGAGTTCCTGTAGGATTAATAAGAATAGTATGAAGTAGGTACAAATTCTGATTCTTCAAATAACCAGAGAAAGGAGTCAGATCTTCCTGTGTGTCAATGAGTCTAATTATGGCTCATGAAGCCAAATGTTCAATTGCCAGTCTTCATAGCATTAATAACCCAACAGCGATTTCATTCAGTTTAAAGACAAACCTAGAAATCTTACATTTTGATATTACCATTTGCCCCTGCAACATAATAAAGTTTTATCAATCTGTTTTAATCCAAGGCACAAAGTTTCAATTTACTTGGAGGGCAGAATAGTGGCCAATGAGGCAAATGTAAGGATGCCAGGCTTTGAAAAGGTATTTTGCTCAGGAATCTGACCAATGGACTGCTGGAGCAAAGAACAAAGCAGGGACTAAGGCCCATTAACTAATGTGTATACACTGTGTGAGACACATCTCCCAACGATCCGCTCAGCAGAGACTCTTTTATGGATGTAAATGTGAGAGAACAGAACAGTTGGTGTCCAGAAGCATGAAATCTACTTAGCTATTGTACAAGCCAGTAAGGTATTCATTCTCATTTAGAGGACTAAGATAAAATATTCTGCTACAGGGATATATGTGTGTGTGTATATATACATATATATTTAAATACATATTTTAAAATTACAAAATATTTTAATATATTAATTTTACTGAAATGGGTATTCTGTTCCCAAAACTTCAGTCAAAACATGTATGTACTTATAATGTGCCATTGCTCAATGTGCTGACATGAGTCCCACAAAATATTCAGTATTTGGGGGTATGAAAGATACAGTTAAAGCTTATTGCAATTCAGCATGACAATTGTCATAGTAGAACTTTGAACAAGATAGTTGATAATAGAGAAAATTAACCCATCTTCCTGAGAGTCAGAAAGAAATCAAAAGGTGTGACATTTCAAGGGAGATTAGAATATATCTGTGGGGAGATGCTGGAGAAGCATATTCCTTAAACATAAAGAGAATCGGGTTGTAGCAGGGAATGTCATTTTTGAAAACCAGATGCTTTGGACTGTATATTTGACTTGGAAATAGGAAATGATAGTGAAGGTGGAGAGGTAGATTGTAGATAGGCTGTATATGGCCTTCAATATTATCCAGAGACTTTTATTGTGCAGAGATCCATGTACTGAGTCCAAAAGAGCCTAAATTAACAATGTCTCTACTTAAACACTGACCTTGCTCGTGATTTTAATTTCTGTAAAATAAATGATAAAGCATTGCAGCTCTGTTTTTTTTTTTAATCCAGGCAATTTGTTGACTTGATTTGCTGTCTTTTTTTAAAATTATATTTCTACAGAAAATTTTAGAACATTTTTTCCTATAGCTCCCTATGATAAATAATAGCACAAAAGTTCATGTAAGCACCTTCATTTTATGGTCTACCTAAGATTTGTTCTATGCTGACTCAAAGGACCCCCAATTTGTCATGGCTTTACATGTGTATGCTACAATTTTAGTAAGGCTCTATTTGCAACTAAAATCAAAGTTAAATTGGAGAAATAAAATTGTGCTAAAAATCATGAGTAATGCTTTACAGCTTGTACATAAAAACATCACAAATTTTGAATCTGCTTATAATTTAACATTTTGAATTTGTGGGAGTAATCTTAGATCAATGGTGTTTGGAAACAGGCTGTAAACCATTACAGATTGAATCCTGCAATGATCCTGTTCTCAGTTATATTTCTTACAAAGTCCTTATCCAAATAAAAATCTCTGACTGAAAATTAGGTGATACCTTCAAATATATAATTAAATGGAGAATTAATAATTACGTGGTGTTTCGGTGCTTCTGTATTCTTTAAGTATTGTCATAAAATAGATTGAAAATCCAAAAACGCTTGTAACTATTAGATAAAATTTGATTCAAAACAAATTTTGGAACCAAATTTTCAACTTAATGACAAATACAAAATATATAATACTTAAAGAACTTTTGGGTCAGTATTTGCATCTATTATGATAAACAATTGTTATATCTGATTAGTGTCAGCAAAAGTGATTATTTTTATGGAGGTTTGGATGCACTGTATAACATTCCTATTATAAATGTAAAAATGCATTACATATTACTGAAATATAAATTTGCATAAGCTAGAAATTCCTTTTATGTACTAATTTATTCTAAATCATCATTTGTAATCAGGTCCATCAATCTATAAGATGACTTTCAAATTTTAATCCTAAATTTTCTCATTTATTTTCTTTCCAATATAATTTTCTTGGGATGGCATACATTATGGTAAAAATACTATTCATTGTTTATTCTATACCACTTAAGAGGGAAGAAGCATGAATTATTTTATTTTTCTTCATTATTTTCATTAACATGGCTTCTTTCATTCATTTTCTAATTTTTAATCTTTATTCATCCATTATTTGCTATTTATCTCAATAATCATCTTTTTGAATATATAACCACTAAAACAATTAGGATTTTGTTATTTGAAACTTGGGAAACACTAACTTCCTTAACAGATTTAGCATCTTTTTTGGCTTTTATTTATTATATACATAACTTTCATTGAAATCTCCCTAAAATGGAGCTATGGAAACGATAACCAGGCAATAAAACATTAACTTTTATACTATTTTGGAGTAAATATCACATTCATGGAGAAAGTGTTTTCCAAAGTAAAGCAAAGTTTAATTATCTCTTCTCTATATTCAAATTAATTCCAACTACCATAATGAAGTACAATTAAATAATATCATAAAACACAATTATAATGATATATTAGCAATTATAATATTTCTTATAATAGAAAATTTCAGTGACTCAAATTACTCTGAGGCATTCTATTAATAATATGAAAGTGTTTGCTATGATATATTTATCACTAGTCCTTATTCTTCCTAAATTCTAGCACTTACTCAATATTCAAAGCTAAATTGCATCTTTGAGTGTTGAGTATAGCAATTAAGATGCTGGTTAAAATGCTGGCATCTCATATTGCGTGCTTAGGTTTGAGTCCTAGCTCTACTCCTGATTGTAGCTTCTTGCTAATTTGTACCCTGTAGGGAAGCAGGTGATGACTCAAGTGCTTTGGTCCCTGCCATGCACGAAGGAGACTCAGGTGGATTTCCTGATACCTGGCTTCCACCTGGCCTATCCATGGCTGCTGTGGGCTTTTGGGAAGCAAATCAGTGGACAGGAGTCTCTCTCTCTCTCTCTTTCTCTCTGCCTCTCATGTAAATAAAATAAAACTGAAACATTTTTAAAGTATTTAAATATGCATAAAAAAAAGCAGAGTGACATGATGGCTATGATTCAGGACTCAGAGCAGACAGCCTGGGTTGTTGTTACCTGGTTGTCTGCTGTTGAGTCCACAACTATGATCTGCCACTCAGTCATCATGTGACTCCAAAGACATCATTTAACTTCCGCTGCCCCTACCTCTTTTATAAATGCCAGTTGTTTCACTATTATTCTTTGTAGGCGATAAAAGACCAACTTAGTGTAAGCAAAAGGAGTTTCTTATGGAGTAATACATATTTTAGAGAATTTCAGATATGCTTAAAAACAATCATTTTATAGAAATTCCATAGAATTTTCATGGCACCAAAGAACTGGATTGTATGATTTCAGGTACACCTGCCTCTGAAACATAAACTGGTTTAGGCACAAGAAACAGTATTTCTGTTTGTGGATTCTGCTTTAATTATTCAAATCTGCTTTTCAATTTTTGATTGCTATAGAGAATCTGCATTTTGTAATTTGGTTTTGTTTCACATTCCTGTTTTCTTATTCAGAGAGACTGAAATGTCTTTTTTTTTTTAATTGATTTATTTGAAAGGGGGAGGGGGTCACAACAGGGAGTATCTTTCATTTGATGGTTCATCACCCAAATACTTCTAACACCTGGTGGTGTGCCAGACTGAAGGCAAGAACTCATTCTCGTTCTCCCATGTAGATGGAATGGACCACAGTCCTTGAGCCATCATCTGCTGCCTTCCAGGTTGCACATTAGTAGGAAACTATATCAGAAGTGGAACTGATACTTGAGTCCAGGGCTTCTATGTGGGCCATGAGTATCCCAAACAATGATTTAACTGCTACACCAAACACTTGCCTCATAAAATGTTTTTAGAATGGTTATTGAATCATCCAATATGTAGTAGCAGCAGAACAAATTTGTATTATTTTATAAATACTAAAGTCTTGAGTATGTGATCTACATTTTTCCGTAATGTTTGATATATTATGTAATTTCAAATGTTAGCAATTAACAAATTTTCACTTAGGTGTATTTTAATCACTTGACTCCTACTCGGACCCTTAAAACAATGCAATGCATCTCTAAAATCCACATTTCCTGATATTAGTAGGTAATAGGATTCTAACAAATTCAAAATATGTTATAATGTCTTAAAGAAAGGAGACATTATAAGAAACATATATAGCTAAATGGTCAAAAGATATACAGAACACATATTGTTTCTCAATTGCCTACTGTATTCTTAATATGCTAGTATATCTTATCATTCTGATAAGAAAATTAAAATATTACATAGGATTTAAGATTCAGGCTCATACAATCTTTCTTATGATAGATTTTTAAAATTATACAATAATAATTTTCTGTAATTTTTTATTTTCAATAATAATTTTCTAAATTCTCCCAAACCTGAATCTTTAGGGCAAAGTTTAAGATGTGACAATATTATTATTATTCTGCTCTTTTAGACTTTGCCCTCTTCTTCCAATGTGCAATCGAGTAATTAAAATACATGGAAGTTTCAGATTCTATTGTGTTTTCTCAACCACTGTCTTTTCTGAATCCACAGGATTCCCAGATTCCCTTCCTTATATTTTAGATAAAAATGGAAATAGTTCCAGCATTTTATTCCCACACACTAATGGATCATCCTGCTTAGTCTGTTAGCTATACTCCCCGATCACAATTTAGAGACCACTAACATAAATGCTTTACCTGAATCTGTACACAATTCAGCAGCATTGAAACTGTTTTGTTTGGGGAATGATACAAATGATAAATGAATGATTTGATAAAGCTAACTCATTTTTTTCTTAATTGGAATGTTTGGAGTACAAATAATGCATTAAGCTACAAAGGACAATTTGGAGACTATAAAATTCAAAAAGATGAATTGGGATTTCACTGAGGAAGAATTGGCAGATGATGTGAACTGCCAGATATGGAGAATTACAGGCAAGAGCTAGGGCTAGTAAGTAAAACAAGAAAGATAATGATAGACAGATAGAGTCCTAAATAAACACCAAAAAAGAGAGGAATATTTAAGGAGTTAAAACTGGTATAATACTAGTAATAGTTGGAAGACACTCCTGTTAGAAAGACTGATCAGAAAAAAAAAAAAAAAAGAAAAGAAAGAAAGACTGATGAGAGAATGGGCCATCAAAGAAAGAGGTACCTTTCTCTGAAGGGAGGAGAGAACTTCCACTTTGACTATGACCTTGTCTAAATAAGATCTGAGTTGGCGAACTCAAAAGGCTTCCATAGCCTTGGCAGCCCATGACAAGAACCTCAGGTGATTACCGAGGTCATAAATAAGAGTGTCTATTGTTCAATCAACAGGAGTCACTGTGCACTTACTCCCCATGTAGGATCTCTGTCCTTAATGTGTTGTACTATGTGAATTAATGCTATAACTAGTACTCAAACAGTACTTTATACTTTGTGTTTCTGTGTGGGTGCAAATTGTTGAAATCTTAGCATATACTAAATTGATCTTCTGTATATAAAGATAATTGAAAATGCATCTTGATGTGAATGGGATGGGAGAGGGAGTGGGCGATGGGGTGGTTGCAGGTGGAAGGGAGGTTATGGGGGGAAAAGCTGCTATAATCTAAAAGTTGTACTTTGGAAATTCATATTTATTAAATAAAAGTTAAAAAGTAAAAAAAAAGAAGACTGATTAGCAAGAGAGAAACTTGAGTTTATCAATGTGTGTTTTTCATATACAAATAAGAGTTACTCTGAGAATGAGCAGGACATGAGATAACATTGAATTCCAGCTTATATAGCATCTTCCACAAGGAAAAGGAGTTATCAAAGGGTGACAACACATAGGAAAAGTACACTAAGTCTCTACTCAAAGGCAAATGGATGGCATAAAAAGAATAATTGGCAAAGCTTGCTATTAGAAATTGCTCTGAGCTCATCTTCATGTCATTGAGAGTACTCAGTGGGAAGCCTTTGTTCTCCCTGGTGAAAAAGAGGGAATATTCTCACATTGTTGTAGATCTATGTCCTGATTTTAGACAAATAGAGGGAGGGCAAAGTACTCTGCCTCTTGTTAACTATCTTCCTCTCTACAATCTTTCGTATTTTGTGGAGACATATTTTGGTCTGTCACACTATTCACCATTGTTTCCCACACCTTCCTCCTCCTTTCACAGGCACACACTCATACACACACCCCTTCTCCCCCTCCACACACTCACCACACAAAGAGAAATATGCAGATAGATAGAGAGAGAGATCTTCCAGCCACTTGGTTCAATCTTCAAATGCCTGCAAGAGCTGGGTCTGGATCAGGCCAAAGTCAGGAGCCCAGAATTCTACCTGGATCTCCCGCATGGATGGCAGTGTCCGAAGTATGTGAGCCATCCTTGGCTGCCTTCCAGGATGCATGTTAGCGGGAAACTGTATCAGAAGTAAAGTACTACAGTACTCAGGAGTTGAACCAGGCTCTCTGATGCGAGATGTGGTATCCCAAGTGGTGACTTCAACTGCTGGGCCAAATGCACACCCCAGATTCAGGGTGTCTCATGATGAAAAAACTGACAAACTTAACTTTATCCAAATAGGAAGCTCATTAGTTACATATTGTCTGTTCAGGAAATTGCTACTAGATCTCAAGGAATAGCTCACTAAAATACCTAAGATGTGGCTTTGGAAATAGCATGATGGAGATTGGAAATCTAATGGTCCCCAAATTCTTTCATAATGTTCTCCCAATAATTCTTTATTTAAAAACCACTTTGATGTGCTGTTATATCATAAACACTTAAGAATGATACTTTAAATGGTGACAGATTGGAGCTCTAATGTGTCCTTAACATATCATGTTGGCTCCAATTTGTTTTTCTCAAGGTCCACTTCACCCCCTAGGAAGCCACTGTTCAAGGACTTTCCGAGGATGTTTGTGTAACTTGCAGTGAAATGGAATGAGATCAGCCAATGTATATTCTTGTACATAAGGGACTTTTATTTTACTCTTTATAATTACAAGTGCTTTCAAATTTTATTCCAAAGAAAGAAGCAAAATATTCACTACACACACACACACACACACACAAATGGGAATTCTAATTAGATTTCCAAAACCATAGTTTCCCTCTCTTGAATATTTTTACCTAGTGTTGCCATTTTTCTGAATCTCAGTGGAAGATAAGTTTTGGAATATTATTAAGTGACCACTTAATGAGCATGGTTTTTTTTTTGAGTAATGAAAATATTTTGGAACTTGTCAGAAGTGAGATTGCATAACACTATGAATATTCTAAATGCAACTGAATCCAACATTTCAAAATGCAAATTTTATCTTATATGAATTTCACCCCAATAAAAATTACAAATGTCATTGTTCAGAAAAATAAAATACTTTTAAACTTTTTCATACCTTAAAACACTATTCCCATATTAATCATGTGTATATTGACACACTTACCCACTTTTAAAATCCTTATTTCCCCAATATCTTATTAATAATATACATATTTATGTCTCCCAGAGTAAGCATTGTGATCCTTAGAGCACATTCCTAACCTTTTTTGAAAACTAAATTCAACTATTTTTAAAATGTTTTAAAATAAAATAAATGATAAATAAATTAATTATCTTTGTTAAATTGTATGAATCTATTATCCAGTATGATGAATATATTTTTATCGTCTCAAAATAAAACAGAATTTGAATATAGGGTGCAGGCGTACACCTTCCGGATAGGTTAACGCCGGCGAGACCTCAGAGACACCAGACGCGTTTATCGGCTTTTCAGCTTCACTTTATTTTTCAGCAGACTCGCGTTACATGTCGCGAACGCCCCCCTGTTACCGGCATTCATTCACAACTCCTTCATTCACCACTCCCGCTTACTACTGGAGTTCATTCACAGCTCCCGCCTGTTACCAGCGTTCATTCATAACTCCCGCCTGTTACCGGCGTTCATTCATCACTCCCCTTTTACCAGCGTTCATTCATTCCTCCGTCTTTTACCAGCGTTCATTCGCTCCCCCCGCCCACCGTCCACCTATTTATATATATCATTCACGGAAAACATGTTACCAACTAAGTGTGGGAAACATGCAATAACAGGATGCTTAAAGTCAAAACAGGATCTTGCAATTAGCAACGGGCAGGGTGGAAAAAGCCCAGCACTAAACTTCTTGTGCTTGTACATGTCGGGAGGGGCACAGCTGGCCAGGCTGTCCCGTTCCCCGACAATAGGGCATTCTATTTCCTCTCATATTACATGTAATAATTTTATTTTAGGAAATTAGAAATCATAGTTAGAAGTTTATTCATGCCTATGCCAGAGTTTGTGTTTTTTTGTTTGTTTGTTTGTTTTATTTTTCATGTTTTCTCTTTCTTTGAAATGTGGAGAGAATTAAAAAAACAAAAAAAAACAAAAAAAAAAAACAAGCAGGTAGAGATCTTCCATCTCCCAATTCACTCTCAAATTACCCCAAAGGCTGAGGGTACTCCATGTCAAAGCTGAGAGCCAAAGAACACAATCAGGTCTCCCACGTTGGGTAACAGGAATCCAACCATGTAAGCCATCACCACTGCCTGCCAGCACCCACATAAAAAGGGATCAGAGTCAGTAGCCAGAGCTGGGCATTGTCAATCTTTGTCTAAAACTCTCAGCCAAACACTTGCCATAGTAGTTTTAATAACAAATATACTTGGAGCCGGCATTGTGGCACAGCAAGTTAAAGCCCCGGCTTGCAGTGCTGGAATCCCATATGGTACAGGTTCAGGTCCTTGCTGCTCAACTTCTGAGCCGGTTCCCTGCTAATGCACCTGGGAAGGCATTAGAAGATGGCCCAAGAGCTTGGGTCCCTGCACCCAGGTGGCAGACCTGGAAGAATCTCCTGGCTCCTAGCTTCAGATCAGCTCAGCTCTGGCTGATGCAGTCATTTGGGGAGTGAACCAGTGGATTGAAGACGTCTCTCTCTCTCTCGCTCTCGCTCTAGCTCTAGCTCTAGCTCTACCTCTCTCTGTAATTCTTTTAAATAAATAAAATAAATCTTTAAAAATAACAAATATACTGGGGCCAGCACTCTTGCATAGTAGATTAAGCCAAAGCCTGCAATGCCAGCATTCTATATGGACACTTGAGTCCTGGCTGCTCCACTTCTGATCCAGCTCTCTGCTAATGCACCTGGGAAAGCAGCCAAGAATGGCCCAAGAATTTGGGCCCCTGTACCCATGTATGAGACCTTGAAGAAGCTCCTAGCTCTTGGCTTCAGTGTGGCCCAGCTATTTGGGGAGTGAATCAGCGATGGAAGATTTCTGACTCTGTCTTTCTCTAAGCCTGCTGTTTAAATGAAAGCAAATAAATCTTTTAAAATATAGCAAATAGACTTGTCCCAACAATATGAAAGTTCAAAGAAATGGCTTTCTAGTATAACTGAAAATACTATTAAACAGCAACAGTATACAATTTGCAATCAAATATGATTTTTTCAGCAGTTTGGATGATAAAAGTTATTGTCCATCATGTCTTCACTTTTTTAAAATTTAAAATATTTTTCTCAAATAAAGATTTACTCACCCTATTTAATTTCTTCCTCAAAAACCACAAGTTTTCCTCTTTTGCACAAGCTATTATTACTTTTAATCTCTCTATATATAATGTGTATGTCTTTTAATAGACATTATTAGATCATTTTACTAAAAATTTTAAATAGCTGATTGTATTAATGTGAATGATAGACCATTTTGCTTTTGATTAACTTCCATAAATTCTGAAACTGACCTCATTTAGGCAGCGAGACTATTTTTTAGAAACTATGTTGGGTATAAAAATGTAAGAGTTGTCCTAGCACAATAACTGGAAGAACCCAAAAATTAGGAGGTGATGGGATGCCTTCACTGTGTCCTTTGCATGTAACCTATGCAGATCTCGCATCTGCTGAGAAACACAAAGCAAGGAGCATATGTTTGTCATTCCAAGTCTTAATTAATTTGGGATTTAAGTCACCTTTATACGGAAACTTCAATTTATAGATTAGTGGCATGTGGCCCTAGAGGTTTACATCTCATTTCCTAATTTCTTTGTCAACTGGAAATGATCTAGTGATTCTACCCGAAGATATGTTTGAGAATTCTGTTGTTTTCAAACAAAAAAATATATGTAAAGACATGAATATAAGTTAAAATGCACAGAGGGAATCACTTAGACTTTATAAATTTGTTTAATGGTATAATTAGAAAATTGATGGTACTCCATATTAATTATAGCAACATAATAATTAAATTATGTTAGGCTTATATTTCAATAACAGAGGATCAGTATTTTAATATAATTTGCCCTTTTAAAATTTTGTACTATGCTTTGTTATGTTGTTTTTAAGGTGAAAATGATTATTTCCTTATTTATTCAAATAATAATTTCTAATACACCAAGCCTTAAATGATGTATATAGTATTTCAGATCAAAAACTGAAAAAAGAAATTTCAAGTAAATTCTCTAGAACACTTTTTGTATTTGATTTAATATATGGTCAACATCCATATTTTCTTCAGGTATTCTAAGCTATATACATAATGTTTTATCTCATAAGACAAAAAATTTCTTTTTTGTAAAATTATAATTCCATTAAAAATCAGACACAACCATGAGAAACTATAATTTATTAATAATAAATAAATAAATAATAAATAAATAATAACTGTGTATAAAATTCAAGTTAGGAATAATAAACTCCATTCAAACTTTGAAGATTGACAGTGAATTTTATTTGCTGCTTCCAAGAAAATTTAGATGGCAGTTTGCCTGATTTAGACACATATTTACACAGTTGTAGCAGTTAGTAATTTGGTGAGATAAAGTGAAATCAAAAGCATTTTATTTTATCTTTTTTTTTACCTATACATTTCATGTTTTTGAAATTACCCAGTAGTTCTATTGATACTTCCAAGGATGTACAAATATATACTTAATATCATAAGCACAAATTTTTTAACTTTTATTTAATAAATATAAATTTCCAAAGTACAACTTTTGGATTATTGTGGCTTTTTCCCCTGTAACCTCTCTCCCACCCACAACCATCCCATCGCCCACTCCCTCTCCTACCCCATTCACATCAAGATGCATTTTAAATTATTGTTATATACAGAGGATCAATTTGGCATATACTAAGTAAAGATTTCAACAGTTTGCACCCACTCAGAAACATAAAGCATAAAATTCTGTTTCAGTCCTAGTTATACCATTAATTCACATAGTACAACACATTAAGGACAGAGATCCTACATGGGGAGTAAGTGCACAGTGACTCCTGTTGTTGATTGAACAACTGGCATTCTTTTTTATGACGTTAGTAATCACCCAAGGCTCTTGTCATGAGCTGTCAAGGCCATGGAAGCCTTTTGAGTTCGCCGACTTCGATCTTATTTAGACAAGGTCATAGTCAAAGTGGAAGTTCTCTCCTCCCTTCAGAGAAAGGTACCTTCTTCTTTGATGGCCCATTCTTTCTGCTGGGATCTCACTCACAGAGATCTTTCATTTAGGTCATTTTTTTTTTTTTTTTTTTTGTCAGAGTGTCTTGGCTTTCCATGCCTGAAATACTCATGGGCTTTTTAGCTGAATCCGAATGTCTTAAAGGCTGATTCTGAGGCCAGAAAGACATTTTATTTATTTATTTTAAAGATTTATTTATGTATTTTAAAGTCAAAGTTACAGAGAGGCAGAAGCAGAGAAAGGACTTCCATCCACTGGTTCACTTCCCAAATGGCCACAATGGCTGGATCAGTGCCTATTTCAAGCCAGGAGCCAGGAGCTTCTTCTGGGTCTCCCACGTGAGTTCAGGGGCCCAAGGACTTGGGCCACCTTCTACTGCTATCCCAGGTGATAGAAGATTGCTGGATCAGAAGTGGAGCAGCTGGGACTTGAACCAGCACCCATATGGGATGCCTACATTGCAGGCAGTGGATTTACCTGCTACACCACAGCACAGGCTCTGTGAAAAGACACTTAACTGGAGTCATTTGGGGATCTTTTCTCCTCAGGGAAATAAATAAACCTTAGTGATATCCCTGTAATGGAGAAAAGGAAAAAAAAAATCATCTAATCTTCTGACTTCCATATTCACCTCTCAGTCTTTGTTTTTGTTTGTGTTTTTGTTCAGATTACTTAATTCCTTTATCACTGCTGGTTTTATAGCTTTCATACTTGATTTGGGATAGAGAAAGTTTTGATAAGACTGGAAAATTGCATAAATCCCATTAGTGTCCCTGTGTGCATTATAAAGCCCTCCCCTCTGAGGAAGTAACTCTGTAGCTCGATAGGGAGTATTGCTTTGAAAAAAAAAAAAAAAAAGAAAGAAACTTATGGAGGTGTGATTGACATGTAATATATGAGTTGACAAGTTTGGAGGAAAATATATGCTTTTGAATTGAACACCACCATTAAAGCTGTAGGCTCATTCATCACTTCCCTAAGTTTCTTCATGCCCCCTTTATTGTCACTTTGTCTGTGTTCAGGTATGAGTGTGTATAATAAGAACACTTAACATCTCTGCTGATTTAAGTGCACAATATAGTACCAAATCTGTAGCCAATGTGTTACACAGTGTTATACATAAAAGTCCAGAATGTATTTATCTGGCACAACTGAAACGTTGTGTCCTTTAACCACTATTTTTTTTCTTTCTACCTCTCAAGAGTCACTCATCATTTTACTTTATTTCCATGCGTTTGAATGCTTTATATTCCACAGGTAAATAAAACAACATAGTGTTGTCTTTCTATGTCTAGCATATTTCTTAGCATGTTGATATGTCTTATAGTTTCATCTATGTTTTTGCAAATTGTAGGATATCACTTGAATATTACTTGACTTTCTATGAAGACTGCTAATATGCCCTTGTATATTTGTATTGTATTTACATTTTCATCTGTTGACAGACATTTTGTTTTCTACATCTTGGTTATTGTGAGTAATACTGCAGTAAATGTAAGGGTACAGATAGTTTTCTTCAAGATTGAGATATCCAATTCTTTGGATAAATAATCAGTTGTAATATTTATAAATTATGTTTTTTAGATTTTTTTAGTATCACTAATATGTTGATAACAAATGAAATAATTCAAATGTGTTGAATAATTTTACTTTAAGTTTAAATAAAGAAATAGTTTCTTATATGAATATAATAGAAGATAAATATTTTGATAAGACAATATATCAATGTAATTTTAGTATCAATTGTATATATTGCTACCCAAATTTATATATAAAAAGGAGGCAGATAAGGTCTGAAAACTTATACTGCATTATAAATTAAATAATTTAGTAATTAAGCAATTTAGATTTGACTCAAATCTTAAAATATAACATAGTCTATATTATGGCTTAATTACCCCACTAATACATTTAAATTCATATAAGCATACTTCTGTGCATTATTAAACATACAATGCAGGGAAATAAAGAAGAATGGAGGCATAATAAAACAGAATTGTTTTACTTGTTTCCCGTAGATCATAATTAATAAGAATGTCATCAGGTGATAATACTCAAAGATATATCAACATCAATGAAAACTTCAGTGGACTTGATTTTGCTTTCTATGTCTTTTAGGGCACCACGACTAAATATTCCTCTTCCTATCGTGTGTACCTCATGTCCAGTCTCCACTGTCCTATGCAGGAGCCTGTGCATACACACACAATTACTGACATACTTTGAAGAACTTAGAGAAAATTTTGCAGAATGGCCTTAATATTTATTTAAAAATTGCAAAATGAGAACATAAATACCTAGAAAAGGTGACAGATAATTTGGAACAGACTGACTACACAAACCATCAAACTTTTGATTAAGAGACTCATATAACTTATGCTGACTTCTGTGTACCCAGAGCAATAGTTCCACAAAAGAAGTGCAGTAAAACAAATGCAAAATAAAAATTATACCTGTAAGATATGTCACCTGTGGCAGCTGGCTAGCCTTGATTATTTTTCACCAATGTGGCAATGAATTATGGTTCAGAGAGGTGAAGTAGAGAGAGTAAAGCAAAGTTTTTTAAAGTAGGTTGCAAAGGAGGAACAGCCTGTTGAGAGAGGACATTGCATACTTTCTTCCTGAATTGGGACTTTCATTCCTAAATCATGAGGGGCATTTACTAGTCATGTAGTCGTGATGCTCATGATTAGCATTTGTGATTGACATCTGAGAGTTTCTGTCTGTTGGTTCTCTAAGAATGTGGCTGCAAACTAGACTTTTCTACTTTGGCTAAGCTACCATTTCATCAGGATACTTGAGCTACAAGCTAAACCACACAGAGAATAGAATGGAGAGAATAGGATCCTTGGATTTGCCCATGCAGGAGGGTCTTGTTTTCATTCCCCAAACATTAATGTCTATCTGGCAAACATTATCATTAAATCTTTTCGATTGTCTTTCTTCCATGGTAAAATTCTGGTTGCTCTACACTGAAATCAAGAAAGAACAAATGAATGGGCACTATGTATGGAATTGTTTAATCTAAAAGGATCTTTAAGATCGAATTTTTTAAAAAAATTACCATAAGTAGATTATAATGTTATTAACGTAAGCCATGGCAAAATTTTGGAAAATGTGCTCTTTCATCATCTTTGTTATGATTGATACAAGTATATACTGATGCAGAAGTTGAGCAGCCTTATTTGCAAAGGGAATAAAAACTGACATTTGACTCCCACTCCAAGAATATGCATTTTACTTCAAGAGAGAAGCAAGTTAAGCGGGCAGGTTCATGGAGAGAGAAACAATAAAAATGAGTTATTTAGAATAAATGATGAGATAATAAGAGGCAATGAATTCTGTATAATGAAGAAACAACAGGTGATCATGTAATCAAATAAAGGGAAAACTTGGAGAAAGAATCAATCACAACATTTAAGGCAATAAAAAAGAGCATCTTTAAAAAGACAAATACTGTATGCTTTTGCTGATCTGTGGTAACTAATAGAGTACCAAAAATGTAAGGTATAGGAATGAGATTGACATTTTGAGATTTGAAGATTGCAGCACTTGTCTCTACCATTGAAGAGCAGTGGTTTTTTTTATTATTATTATTTTCTTACTATTTGCTGAGCTCTTTAGCTCTTTACTGAGTGTTAATCTTGTGAATATAAAGTAAACTGAAAATAGGTCTTTGTAAAGATCTAATTTGTAAAAATTAAAAGAGCGAATATGAGAGGAAGGAGAAGGAAGTATGAGAGTATAGGCAGGAAGGAGGGTAGGAAATATCACTGTTTCCAAAAAAAAATATATATATATGAATTACATGAAATTTGTTTACCTTCACTATTTTTTAAATTGAAATGAAATAAAAAATAGCTCTAGAAAAATTTAAAAATGAATATTTACCAATAAAGAAAAGATTACAAATTATTTGTTAAAAAAGGGACATTGAGATAGGAGAACAATATCTTCTTAGAAGAAAATATATTTATATAATAGAAGTGAGAAGTAGGGCAGAGGGCCATTGTGTTTGGCCATTTGCTGAATCATAACCTGGTGCATCATACTAAAGAACATGAACTTTCCTCTCTGGCTACTGGGGGAACATTAGAAGATTAATTCAGAAGAGCGATGGAGTATGCCAGTAAGATTTAAGAAAGAAGGGAGAGAGTGACACCAGATCTGGAAGATCTCCAAACAAACATAATTCAAAAATTAATTTTATCCATTTCTAGTCTTCCAAACATTACTTAGGCCATGTTCTCACTGTAAATTTATATATTTTACATGGCCTTGGTTACTTCCTCAAAATAACTTTTTATATATATTCCAGAAAATAAAATTCTCTTAAGAAGCTTCCTTTTTTGCAGTCTCCTACAAATTACTCAATCACAGCTTCCTCTTATCCCATGAGGCATGCTGTAACTCATCTAGCATAAACACCATCATTACCTTCTCATTGCAAGCATGCTATGTGATCACACATTTCTCCCGACTTTAGAAGTCACCTGGAACATCCCTCTTTTTCTTTCCTCCATCTCAGAGGAAGCATTTGTTTCCTATCTTTGACCATGTGTTGTCATTTACAACCCAATTGTTGATTTACAGCTTTGTGTAAAATCAGTCAATAACTCCATGCCAGGCATTTTAATTCCCCTGTTTCTTTGGTATTTCCCTTGTAAATATATTTAGATCTTTTATTTTTATAAATAAAAAATGATCAAAAAGAGTATGCTTTCGTTCTCCCCTCACAACCATTCCAGCATCACTCTGAATTTCTCTCCTTCCTTTGAGCAACAAAATCCCCAAGATTTGTCTACATTTATTATTTTTTCTTTATTGTCACAGCATATGCTTTACCTATCTAAATCGTCATTCCTTAAAGGTTTTTTCTCCAGAAAAAAACTAAACTTTCACTTTTTTCCAACTGTTTCATCCAGTTAACCAATAGATTTATAATCTAGACACTTCTTAAATTCTTTCTTTCTTTCTTTCTTTTTTTTTTCTTTCTTCTTTACTTTTTTTTTTTTTTTTTTTGACAGGCAGAGTGGACAGTGAGAGAGAGAGACAGAGAGAAAGGTCTTCCATTTTGCCATTGGTTCACCCTCCAATGGTTGCCACGGCTGGTGCACTGTGGCCAGCACACCGCGCTGATCCAAAGGCAGGAGCCAGGTGCTTCTCCTGGTCTCCCATGGGGTGCAGGGCCCAAGAACTTGGGCCATCCTCCACTGCACTCCCGGGCCACAGCAGAGAGCTGGCCTGGAAGAGGGGCAACCGGGACAGAATCCGGCGTCCCAACTGGGACTAGAACCTGGTGTGGCAGCGCCGTAGGTGGAGGATTAGCCTATTGAGCCACGGCGCCGGCTTAAATTCTTAATCCCTTTGTGTTTTGATGAAATGATTTTTTTCCTCAATATACCTATAATAACTTCATGTTAAAAATCCTATCAAAATTCATTGGCATGCCATAAACCAACAAATACCTGTTTCTTTTTCATCCATGGATTGACATTTAGATTTTGCTCAATTGGGCTTCTTTTGTGTGAAGTGAGTTCACGTGTCCCTTATCTCCTTTTTTTTTTTTTTTTTTTTTTTTTTTGACAGGCAGAGTGGACAGTGAGAGAGAGAGAAAGGTCTTCCTTTGCCTTTGGTTCACCCTCCAATGGCCGCTGAGGCCGGCGCTCTGCGGTTGGCGCACCGCGCTGATCCGAAGCCAGGGGCCAGGTGTTTCTCCTGGTCTCCCAGGGGGTGCAGGTCCCAAGCACTTGGGCCATCCTCCACTGCACTCCCTGGCCACAGCAGAGAGCTGTTCTGGAAGAGGGGCAACCAGGACAGAATCTGGCACCCCGAACGGGACTAGAACTTGGGGTGCTGGCGCCGCAGGCAGAGGATTAGCCTATTGAGCTGCGGTGCCGGCCCCTTATCTCCTTAAATATGAATATACTGGAGGTATATTCTTCCTACAGAGCAGAACAGAAGTGATAAAAAGCCAAGTCAAATAATTTAAGCACATGTCAATCTCTGCTCATGTCATAGAGCAACCTCAATAACTAGTTGGAGGAGTTACTTTCTAATCCCCAAACTGAGTTCTCTCACCAGACCTGCAGAAAGCCAGTCACTGGACTAGCACCACAAAGGATGCTGTTATTGCCAAGCACACAGCAAGGAGTCAGGCAGCTAAAGCTCAATTCTTAAACTCCTTGAGGGAATAAAGGCAGCACATCTTACAGTTCAATGCTGGGGAGTCAGGGGGTGCCTGTTCAGTGTGTGTCTAGGTTCCTTGTTGATTGGAGGTATTCATTGTCTTCCTTGAATGGTTGGGTATACCATCTTCTTTATGACAGATTGAGTGCTTCATTCAGTCTGAAGCTACATGCAGTTGTTGGGTGCTTTCTGCTATAGGCCAGAAAGCTCCTTGAAATGTGACCGTTGGAGATAAAGCAGGCCCTCTAGATGTTAAGTATTAAAGAATTTCACTGGGCCAGTTTTACCACTCCCTCTATTCAGTGAGTTACTTTTACTGTGTGGTTGATGAGCAATTATAAAGGAAAGGCAAGGACATCTTAAGCTAAGAGTGAGAGGTTGGGAGACTAGAAACTGATAGTATCTTGTACTTGTCTTCAAGAGATACTTTATAAGCGTTTCTAATTCATCTCACTTTGGTTTCTTGATACTGTGTGACTTAGCTAGTGATTTCAGTTGCATGTTCAAATAGTTAGAAGCAATAATATAGCTAAAACAAACCATGGTACTCAAATGTTTTCTCTTAGATGACATAGTTACTGGTCAATAGACTTGACTGGTGTTCATGCTGTACTCAAAGATAAAGATCACTGTCTAAGCCTTGTGGAATGAGATGGTAGGCAAAGATGGTGTCAATGTCAAATAAATCAGTGAATCTTTGTAAACATAAGATCAAGCCTCACCTTTGTTTAACTACATAATTAATGCTGTTATTTCTTAATTCATTCATAAGACCTTTCAGATTTGTTTCCACTTCAGTTTCAGAAAACTGTTACATAGTTGTCTATCTGTAACAGATTTAGAGAGGGAAAGTATCTTCGATCTGTGTTCTCTGATGACCTGACAAGTGACATGATCACTGTTTGATGTAGGTCAATGCAAGGAGTTAACATTTATAAGAGGGGCCAGCTCTGTGGCACAGTGGGTTAAAGGCCTGGCCTGAAGCTTTGGCATCCCGTATGGGCGCCGGTTCTAGTCCTGGTTGCTCCTCTTCTGATCCAGCTCTCTGTTATGGCCTGGGAAAGCAGTGGAAGATGGCCCAGATCTTGGGCCCCTGCACCCACATGGGAGACCCGGAAGAAGCTTCTGGCTCCTGGCTTTGGATCAGCTCAGTTCTGGCCATTGTGGCCATCTAGGGGGTGAACCAGTAGATGGAAGAACTCTCTCTCTTTACTCTACATCCCTCTTTAACTCTGTCTTTCAAATAAATAAAATAAATCTTTTTAAAAAAGATTTATAAGAAAACTTATAATTGTCTTGATGACCCCTGATGTATGAAAATTCAGATAAATTTGAAATTTTCTAAATTTTTAAGTCCCAGAATTCTATGCTTTGGGCAAAATGAGAAAGCTGAAAAAAATGCTTTCTTTAAAAAGAAATATATTTAGGCATTAATACAAACATCTCCCCCCAAGATGAAATTTGAGTTTTCATGTTTAATTCCATAATCTTATGAGTCACCTAGTCTTTAAACTCTAAAAGTTTGTGATGAAAATAAAATTCAAATTATTTGTTCACGGGTGGGCACTTGACCTAACAGTGAAAACATTAGTTAAAATACCTGTAAACCATATCAGAGTATATAGATTCCAAATCTAGTTCCAGCTCCTGATTCAAGCATCCCGCTAATGCAGACCCTGGGAAGCATCAGTGATGAAACAAGTAATTGGGTTCCTGCCATTCACAAGGGAGGCTTTGAGTTCTGGGCTGCAGCCATGCAACCATTGCAAGCATTTAGAATAGGAATCGGTGAATAGGTGCTCTGTGTGACTGTCTCTGTATATCTGTCTCTCTGCTTCTTCAATAAATATTAAGAAAGCATTAAAAATCAAAAAAAAATCATTTGTTTACATTTATAGCCAGTTCAAATTATACATAAAAACATCACAGTGATTTTCTTATGTCCACATTCCTCTGGAGGGAATCTGAGTAACATCGTTATGTGTCCCATCACTTTCCCTTTACTCACCATTTGGTGACAGGATCCATTGCTTTTCTAGAAAATTAGATTACTGTAGTGCAAATTATGCATAGTCAGTTGCAATTTTCCTCTCTGTGAGTTTCTTTAAGTACACGTTATTCATTGTTTATGAAATGTTTCATTTGTAAATCTGTTTTGAAAGCCCAAAATGGAACATTATGCTTCTACAGAGCCCTCTCTTACAGATTTTGTTTTCATTCTAGAGGAATTATATTTTAAATATTATATCTGCTTTCTGCTGTGTTATCTTCCACAACCTTCTTTAGAACTTAATACATCACCATCGCTCATGTGAAACAGCTGTTAACTTCACTGAATAAGGTTACAGGATTAAATTCTGTAATGCTGTGGTAGAATTAGGTCTGTATTCTTATATTTATCATAGAAGAGTTTTTTTACAAGAGCTTTACACAACTTGATTTCTTCTTTTCCAGTTTGAACATTTTGGTGGAAATAAGGTGATAAGCTTTCAACAATATCATTACATATTATTTATCTATAATTAGCTTCTAAGTTATAAGCCATGTTTATTTAAATAAGATACATATATTCTATCTATTTAAAAGATTAGATAATGTTACTTGATTCAAGAAATATTTATGAACTCTATTGATATATAATATGTGAAGTAGAGGGAATTCAAATGATTGGGCACTCTGCCCTCCAGATGTTCATTTACAAGGAAATACGTAAATTGTAATAGACATTCACCAAACATCATAACATCCAAATAATAGAAAAATAAGCCACTAATTTTGTCTGGCAATATAGGGGAAGCAGTACATAGCAGAAATCTCACTAAGAGGGATAAAGTTTGACAGGGGTCTGGAGGATCAGTTGGATTTGTTTGGCAGAGAAAAGGTGAAAGACAATTTATAAATCACAAGCAGAATGGAGAGGGAGGAGGAGGAATCTTGGAAATTGTCAAATCATAACATAACAGGGAAAGAAAAGAGGATTTTGAAACTGAAACATAAAGGGTTGATCATAAATGGGATATACTGAAAATTTTGATTTACATCATCTCATAACTTTTTGTATTCGATTTAAAAGACATTGTAGAGTCACCTAGATATATTTTCACAGTAGTGACATACTTAATTTTATGTTGTATGAGAGCATGTATCAGGAAACATTAAAGTATAAAAACAGAAGAAGGGTGAAGAGGTTGACTAAAGTAGTCACTAGGTGTGGGAATTCAGGTACAACATGTAAACAAACTCTTGGGGATGCCCACATTGGAGTGCGAAGGTTCAAGTCCCATCTCTGCTTCTCCTCTGGCCTTGTGCTGATGTGTATCCTGGGAGACATCAGGTGATGGATCAGATACTTGAGTTCCTGCTGTTCACGTGGGACATTCAGATGGAGTTCCAGGTTCCTGGCTTCAGACTGGTTCACTCCTGGCTATTTTAGGCACTTGGGGGATGAATCAGTGGGTAGAAGATCACTAGATAGTGTTAATATTCTGCGTGTGTGTGTGTGTGTTTCTTTGTCTCTGTGCCTTTAAGTACACATTTAAGGAAAAACAGTCAGTAAAGGTGAAATCAAGAAGATATGTATATGAAATGGATGTGCAAGATGAGGATCAATCAATCAAGGATCAATCAAGGATGATTCCAGCATTATCCAGACTGGATATTTTAGTAGCTGATGCTGATGCTTAGTTGTGATTTTATACTGAGAACAGGTCAGAGGAGATATGACTTTAATGTTTCAATATGTTGGTTGTATGCTTTAATATATTTAACATGTTGGGCATATGGCTATAAATGTATACACTCTTCTAAAACTCATTATTGATATCAAGAAGAAGGTTGGGAATATTTGGAATTATTGATGGTTTTGAGATAAATAGACATGAGCAGAAATCAGCTATAAAATGGTACTATGAGAAGATATACATTTATTTAGGAAGAAAATATTTTCAATAAAATCTTGAAGATTAACAATGATAGGAATGGCAGACAATGCAGGGGAAGGAATAATATTACACCTCAGACCATGTCAAAGAAATAAAAAATTATTAAAATATGGAAGTAAGTTGTAAAGGCCAAATTCATCATTGACAGCATAGGAGGCCTTGTTGACCATTAAATCCAAGGTGCTTCTCAGTAATCCAGCTGGAATATCCAGCTGGTACCTGAGTATCCTCATATGTACTTTGGAGAGGGTTATGGGTAGAAATACAGTCTTGAAAGCTGTTTGCATAGAATGGGGAATCACTTGGAATGAATGTTTCCAGATGAAAAAATATGAAGGAAAAAGAGATGGGAAAATTCAATCTTGAAAAATACAGACATTTAATGTGCTAACACAGTAGAAGTGTCTAGAAGAAGGAAATGGGAGAATTCAGGGAAACACAAAAGACATTAAGATGTAAATGTTAAATGAAGAAAAACATTAAGAACCTAAGATATTGGGACCAGTGTTGTGATGTAGTAGGTAAAACCACCAGCTGAGATGCCAGCATCCCCTATGGGCACAGCTCATGTCCTAGCTGCTCCACTTCCAATCCAGCTCCCTGTGAATGGCCTGGGGAAAGCAATGGAAGATGGAACAAGTACTTGGGGCCCTACTACCCACATAGGAGAACCAGATGAATCTCCTGGCTCCTGGTTTTAGCCTGGCTCAGCATTGGCCATTGCAGCCATTTGGAAAAGGGACTGTAAGATGGAATATTTCTCTGTGACTTCTCTCTCTCTCTGCAACTCTGACTTTAAAATAAATAATCTTTTTTAAAGAAGCTAAGATATTGTGATAGATTTTAGAATAGAAAGAAAAGATTAAGATTTTTGCAATTAGAAGTTTATTGGTAACATAAGGCAAATTTAATTGACTGGTTAAGGAAAATTCAGACTGTGGGAGAATTAGAAGTAATGAGGAGATATGGAGGATAAAGTGGAGAAGGCAAGGAGAAGTTACATTTCCCACATTTCTTAGTGACCATTTTCAATGTGAGAAAAGTGTTCCTTTTCCTAGTATATAGAACAGGAACAGCATGTTACAAGAGGCTAGGAATTCAAGTATGACCTTTTGGTCAAGAAAACAGATGGCATAATAAAACTTCTGAAAATTCATTTAAAAACCTACGCACATACACCTGATAAGAGTAATACCTGAAAGAGAACAAATAATAGCTCATTTTTTTTATCATTCTGATCCATTGTATGAATAATTCTTCACAGATTTTTTTTTTTCAAACTGAGAAAAAAGTCATACTGAATGCATTACTTTTAGAATTGTGTTCACTTAATGGATGAGTCAGATTTAATATTGTATTGGTAATAGGATGAGGACATAAGAATGTTTTGATTCTTATTTTAGATATATTTTGTCTCTCTAGGAAGATAAATCATTTGAACTGATCATGATTTAAAGCATTGCTTCTCTCAGTCCAAGGAGTAAACACAGCAAGATACAAAGCTTTAGGTAATTGGAACCTGTTCTGATGGATGGGAGTGGAGTGGGCTGGCAGATCACAATAGGAAAACTACACAATTAATGCATGGAAACTTTTTCTTAATGAGTGGAATGAATGTCCTGCATTACTCATTTATTCAAATACCAGTCGACTATACAATTACTCATTCCTACCACAGTGACCTTCGACTAGGATATAAGTAACTTTAAAGGAGGAGTTGTTGTTTTTAGCTTAGATATTTATTAGAGAGATACAAAGACATAGAAATAGCCAGATGAACAGTCAGAGAGTTCCTATCACTCAACAAATGCCTGCAACCCCCCTGGACTGGGTGAGATGAAGTTGGGATCCAGGAACTAAATCCAGGTGTTAGGAGCAGGAAACCAAGAACTTGAACCATGATCTGCTGTCACCCAAGTTCTGTGTTAGCAGGAAGCTAGAATCCAGAGCAGACTAGGATTTGAACCTTGGCACTCTGATATGCGATGAGAACATCCCAAGAAATGTCTTAACTGCTAAGTCAAAAGCTCACCCGAGCAGGATTTATTGCTAGTAAAAGCGTAGTCCAAAGGATACTCTTCTGGTCTCTTTATTATAAATCATCTCCATTCTAGGATTTTAAATATAAGATTTTTTCCCATTCTATGACCAGGAATGGGAGATTAGAGAGAAAAGGCAGTTGGTGTTATTTTATTTTTCAAGTCTCTTTCTTTCTTATACCTAGTAAATGTTCTTTTGCTTTTGTACTTGAGGAGTTTTGTTTTATTTTTCTTATTTTGTTTGTTTGCTTTTCATATTTGTTAAGTGCCTGGTATTGACCCTAAAGTTAATCAGCTTATTTTGGTATGCAAGAAAATATTTGCAATTAAATTGTTTTGTCAATAATTTCTCTAACTAAATTTGAGGCCACCTATTATAAACTATTTTACTTAAAAGTAATATTTTACTTGTATTCTTTGTATATTATTGATTCATTATGAAATGTTTAATGACTCAGTATTGATATTTATTTACCCTTAATAAAATGATTGCGTATTTTAATGCATGTAAAATGATATATACAATGATATATACACACACTAAATTTATTGCGAATTTATCCTGATATATTACAAAAGATTGTACAGTTGTGCCATTCATCATTATTGCTTTGTGGTATCATTTGAAGTTTCAAAATCAATCTAATTTAAAGATATCTTCTGGGCTTTTTTGAAAAACAAGATTGTAGGTTTTGTAATGTTTGAGCAGCACATGACCCTCTGTGATTTAAAGTGACATCATGTCGAGAACAGAGTCTGTAAAATATGGAGGCAGACCAACACTTGCACCATGGGATTTTTGTGTAAAATTAAAAGTCTGCACTGGTGATTGAAAGTTGAAAGCTATCCAGATTCTTTTCTTCACAGCAATGTACTGTCACCTGCCTATGCTAGTAAACAAGGCAACAGAAGCTGTCAAAAGTTCACGCACTTTGAGAGGCTAGCAGGTGAATGAAAAAAAAAAAAAAACACTAAACTGTAGTGATGATTCCTTTTAGGGCTTCCAACCTGAATGACTTGGAGAGCTGCTTTATAACTGACTTCACCTCCAGCCTCTTAAACCAACTCCTCGGGTTCTTGGTCAAATCATCACTGAACATGTTCTCACTGCAGCAGAGTCTTTGTGTTAAATATTTAAAATAACAAAACAATGAAAAAATTATGAAATGTTATGAGTGCCAAATAAATCTTTCATGTTGATAGATTAGCAGGTGGATCCTGGTAGCAATGGAACCATTATGAGGTTATGAAGAAGGAGAATATCAAGTAGCAGGATAGGGTTGAGGCTGATGGCAAAACCAGTTGGAATACTTTTGGATAATGTGCAGTGATTAGGATAAAATGCAGAGCTGGCTCACTAGGGCCATAGATGTAACAGGGTGAGGTTGGGGCAAAATCTGGGAAGGGTTGCTAAACCAACATGTACACATTTCCTCAGGGTTATGGGACTATGGCAAGCTGTACAATGCATCCAACATTTCAGCAATGCTCAAACATGTACATAGCAACTCATCTTCAAGGAGGAAGAATACTGATTTATAGAAAATTTTGTTGGACATGAAGTATAGTGACATGGATCACAGATGCTGCATCAACATAAAGAAGAGTTCTTGCATCAGCAAATAAAAGGGGTCAATAATATGAAAAGTGAGCATAAGATTTATTAGGAGGTTTTATTGCTCTATGATTTATGAATCACTACAGATGGAAATGATATAGTATAATATTCACAAATATGATATGATAAAGATTATTAAAACATCTAGCAGTGCCATTTTTAGTTTCAGTTGTAAGTAGAAAATGTCTCTGAGCATTCTGTCCTTTACAAATAAGATGCCCAGATATGCTTTTAAATGGAAACCTCATTGCTAGTTTTCCTATTTGGGTTTATTTAGAGAGAGGCTGCCATTAGTCTCATTATTATGACGAAGATAATGAGTGGGGGAAAGTTTCACAGGAATGGCTCAAGACCGAGTATTCCAAAATTGTTAGGAGCAAAAATTATGGAAATAAAATGCCTTACTGGGTGTCTTCTCAAGCTACAGTTCTAAAACTAGTAGCTTGATTTCTGAGTGTCTCCCTTTCTTATCATGCAATTTTCAACCATGGAACCATTACAATTTACCCTTTCCAAGTTTTAATATAAGGAGTTGTTGCTACAGAGACAATATCTCTGTAATAGCAATTCAGAAGTCCTGTATAAACCAAACAAATGATGTTGTCCCTCATCGAAGGGAAGCTTGTTAATATGCTATTTGATTTATTCATTTTCTAAAGAAATCCATCACTTTTCAAATTTGCTTAAGTAGAATTATATCTTAAAATAATAGTAATTACAGTTGATGTAAATGGCTAAGGAAAAACTAAATTACATTTGAATTAGTGTCATAAGAGCAGTGAATACTATTGAAGAAAACTTATTTTCTAGGATTATTTTAGGAAACAGTGTTAATGAAATGTATTTCCTTTTTGGCTTTGAGAAAATTCAGTTTCTTTAAGAGATATTTTATTTTGAGTAATGAACAAAAGGATTTAAATCAAGCCCTATATTGTCCAAAATAGTAACTTTTAGAATTGCATTTAGAATTGCTAGTTTCAGTGTCACTTTTCAAATAAGTCATTGAAAATTATGTATTATAGGTGATAGAATGCTGCCTTCCTTCTCTTTTTATTCATGTTATCCCTCCTCTGCCTTTGTTTTATCAAAACTGCTAACATTTCTGTCCAGCTCCCATACACTGTTGCCTTGGGCTGTGAGAAATTAAGTATGCATACGTTTACCAGACGTTCAATTATATATTCTTATTTGTACTGCCCAGGATTCTGACTCATAAACTGTCAGATCCATCCTCTTGCTCATCAAAATAATTTTTGACTTTATTATATACAGCCCAGCCACCTGTCACACTGACAACTCTAATACATGCTGTTGCTTTAGAGCACATCCATTGAGCTTTGTTTTCTGCGTGAATCATTCTTTCCCTCCATCACAAACAGAAATCTTCAACTACAGAGCCATTTCCATTCCACTAGACTATTTTTATGTTGAAATATTTACAGCCCAGTTAACAACACTTTAGCTTCTCCCTAAATCCATGATTTATTTCATTTGTGCAACATGCGTTACTATAAACTGACTGCATTTACTGCATGTTGGACTCTAGGAAATCATCCTCATAAAAATCAGTTTTGTTCTAAATGCCATCAGATTCCTCCCCAGATGCTGTACAAATGTAAGAATACAAAGTAAAGGAACCAAAGCTCAAACAGAAAATAATCAAACTAAAACCCAGATCTCTATTGGATCATTTCACCAGCCAAACATATTTGAATAAAAATCATTTTTAATATTTTATACTTTTTAGCTAAATAATCTTTAACATACTCTTTTGAGGTTAGCACAAAAATTCTGTATCATAAATGGGAAATTTATTTTGCATCTTTTTCAGAAAGACACCAGGTAGAATAGAATGGATTGATGTGGAAGGAAACCAAGCTTCTCCTTAGGATATAAGTTTCCTGGGGAAAAGGGATTTGTTGTGCTTACTGATGCATTGCCCATGTTCATAGAGTGCCTGACCTATTCTATCCACCATTAAATATCAGATGAAAGATGGGATGAATATTTTCACTCAAGAAGTCTCACATCATGTTGTAGAACTTTGTACCTCCTCCACCTAAGACTGTTTTTTTAACATATAATTGAAGTTTAATCTCTCACTTCCTCTTTCTCATCAAACATTTGCCATTTTATGAGTCTGCTGTGTATCTCACTTCCCATGTTGGATCATTCTCTCCCTTTTTGATTCTATCAGCTAGTATTTGAAGACACTATTCTTGTTTCTGTGATCCATTTGGTTCTTAGTCCTATCATTCTGATCAATTGTGAACAGAAATTGATCACTGGGACTAGTGAGATGGCATTGGTACATGCCACCTCGATGGGATTGAATTCGAATCCCCTGGTATGTTTCTAACTCTACTGTTTGAGGTAAGTCAGCTTGAGAGCAGCTTAATATGTTATCCCTCTTAGTATTTTTTTTGTTTGTTCTACTTAATATTTTGGTTGAATACTGTAATCAATACACAATTCTTCTTAAGTGCTGAAACTTAACTGAAAAGTGATCGCTGTTAAATATAAGAGTGGGAATAAGAGAGGGAAGAGAAATATATATTATATTAACATTATTTTTAGTTACCCTACTATTTGATAGAACCTCAGAACTTCTTACTCCTATCTGGCTATAACCTAATACCAATCAATCATTTTCCATTTCTCACTCTCTCCTACCCTCAAAACATAGAATAACCAGCATTGAATTTTTTTAAAAAAATGTATTGATTTACTTGAAAGTTAGAGTCTGAGAGAGAGAGAGAGAGAGAGAGGATGAAGGGAAGGGCAGAGAGAAAGAGATCTTTGATCTGTTGGTTCACTTCCTAAGTGACTTCTGCCACACAAAGCACAGAGCCAAGGGCTCCTTCCAGTTCTCCCTTGTGGATGACAGGGGATCAAATAATTGGGTCATCTTCTGCTTCTTTCACAGGTTATTTAGCTGGGAGCTGGTTCAGAAGCAGATCCACTGGGACTTGAACTGGCACTCATATATGGGTTACCTGTGTCACAAGTGGTGGCTTAACCCAGTGTACCACAGCACTAGTTCCAACTACCATTGCATTTTTAAATTTATGAGATTAACAATACTTTTAGAATTCTTATTTGAGAGAGATCAAGAGATACTTATCTTTTTGTGCTTGGCTTACCTCACTTAACACAATGATCTCCAGTTTCACACATGTTGCAGATGACTAGCTATCAACCTTTATATGGATGAAAAATATTCCATAGTGTATATATAAAAAATTTGTTTATCCATTCACCAGTGGATAAACACTTAGGTTGTTGATATTTCTTGGCTTTTGTGAATAGTGCTAAAACAAACGTGAATATAGGTGAATTTCACTTCCCTAGAAAATGTACCCAAGAGTGGGATTGTTGAATTATACTGTAGTTCAATTTTTAGTTTCTGGGGAATGTCCACACTGTTTTCCACTAGTAACTCCATCAACTGTGTGCAAGATTGAGCTATGCTCCGCATCCTCACTCATGCTGTGATCTTGTGTCTTTTTCATAATAGTCAATGTAAATGGAGTGAGGTGATATCTCATTGCATTTTTGATTTGCATTTCCCTTATAATTAGAGATGTTGAGGATTTTTTCTTGTACCTTTGTGCCATCTGTATGTCTTCATTTGAGAAATAATTGTTAGATCTCCCTATTTTTATTTGGATTATTTCACTCTTCACTATTGAAACCCTTATATATTTGGGAATTTAATCCCTTGTCAGATGCATAAATTAGAAATATTTTCTCCCACTCTGTAGGTTGTTTCTTTATTTTGTTGATTGTTTCCTGTGATGTGCAGAAGCTTGATAGTGTGATGCAATCTCATTTGTCTAATTTTACTTTTGTTTTCCATGTTTTGGGGTTGTAGTCAATAAAACCCTTACCATTCTAATCTCCAGTGGAGTTTCTCCTATATTTTCTTCTCAGAGTTTGGAAGTTCTTGTATTTAGGTCTTTAATAAATTTTTATTTAATTTTTGTAGTTTGTGAGGGACAGCAAAGTAGTTTCCTTCTTACACATGTGCCTTTTGTTGAAAAGACTATCCTTTTTCTAATGTATGCTCTTAGCATCTTTTTGAAAGCTCAGCTGGCTTTCAAATGGGTTTACTTCTTACTGTCTTTATTCTGTTTGATTGATCTCAGGATCTGGTTTTTGCCAATACCATGCTGCTTTAATTATTGTACATTTGTAATGTTTTTTGAAGTCAAATAGTGTAAAGCTTCCTCCTTTGTTCTTTTTGCTCAAGATCCCTTGGGTTCTACAGAGTTTTTCCACATTCAATATGATGTTAACTGTTTGCTTGTTATGCATGTACTTTATTATGTTATGCATGTACTTTATTATGTGTTCTTTCCATATGTGATTTAGTCAGAGATTTTTATCATGAAGAGATTTTTGAGCTTTATCAAGTGCCTTTCTGCATCTATTTAGATGATTCTTTTAATATAGTATATAATTTTTATTATGTATATGTTGCACAATCCTTGCATCCCTTGGGTGAATCCTATTTAATCACAGTGATTAACAGTTTTAATGTATTGTTAGATTTGATTTACTAGTGTTTTGTTGTGTCTATGTCATCAAGGATATTGGTCTGTAGCTTTCCATTTGTTACATCATTGTCTGGTTTTAGTATTATGGTAATGCTGACCTCCTAAAATAATTTTGTAAAATTTACCTTCTCTTCTATATTTTGAAATAATTTAAGAAAGATTAGTATAATTTTTTCTTAAAATATTTAGTAGAGTTCAGCAGTGAAGTCCCTTAGTCCTGAGCTTTTCTTTTATGGTAGTGGTTGTTGTTATTATTACTACTATTGATTCAATATCTCTACTTGTTATTGGTCTATTTTGTCTGTTTCATCATAAATCAATCTTGTAAGGTGCACATGTGTAAGAATTTCTCTATTTCCTGAAGGTTATTTAACTTTTGTTATGTAGATGTTATAATGTCTAACAATCCTTTATATTCCTGGTATGTCACAGATAGTGTCCCTGAATTCATGCCTGATTCTATATATTTCTCATTTTTTAGTTACCCTAAGTAAGGACTTATTAGTTTTATTTATCTTTTCAAATAATCAGTATTTTGTTTCAGTGATATTTCTTATTCTGTGTATCAATTTTTATTTTCTGAAATGTATTATTTCTTTCCTTTTACTAAATTTGCATTTGATTTATTCTGGCTTTTCTAGGTCTTTGAGGAATAGTGACAAGTTGTTTATTAGAATTTTTTTTTTTTTTTAATGCAGGCACTCATTGCTTTAAACTTCCCTCTATGTAGTACTTTTGCTGTATCTCATAAGTTTTGGTATGTCAGGTTTCCATTTTCATTCACTTCAAAACTTTTATTTTCTTCCTTGATTTTTTCCTTAATCTATGGTTATTTAGGAGTAGCTTTTGCATTTTCTGAATATGGTTTCCAAAGGTGTTCTTGTTATTGACCTACTTGTATTGCATTATAGTAAGGAATGAAATTTGGTAGGAATTCTATTCTATTAAATTTGTTGAGTTTGTGACCTATCATATGATCTATCATGCAGAATATTCCATATACTGTCAAGACGAATGCATATTCTGTAGCAGTCAGATGGAATATTCTGTAGGTGTTGGATAAGTCTGATCTAGAGGGGCTGGTGATGTTGTGCAGCAGGTTAAAGCTGCCACCTGCTTTCCCAGCATCCCATGTGGGTGCTGATTCAAGTCGTGGCTGCACCTCTTCTGATCCAGCTCTCTTCTATGGCTTGGGAAATCAGTAGAAGATGGCCCAACTTCCTAGGCTCCTGCACCCATGTGGGAGACATGGAGGAAGCTCCTGGCTCCTGGCTCCAGATTGCCTCAGCTCTGGCCATTGTGGTCATTTAAGGAGTGAACCAGTGGAATGGGAGACCACTCTCTCTCTGGCTCTACCTCTCTCTGTAACCCTTGTTAAGAAAATGGCTCAATCTTATCTGTGATGCAATCTACACCTTAATTTACATCCTATGCCCCGGCTCCTGCCACCATTGCTGAAAGCCAGGTAGCTACATGGCCCAACCACCGGTGCCATGATCCACCCCCAACCTAATGGGGTTGGCTATTCCTACTTCCCTGCCCTACCCCTGGAATACGTATATTAGATCCCCTTCCCAGACACGCGTCCCTGCATCACTTTTTCTCCTTCTTCGCCCCACCCCTCTGGTCTGTTGGGTTTTCCCCAATAAACCCTTTCCCTTACTCTGCTGTTTGGTGTGTTTTGTGATGGCATAACAACTCTGTTTTTCAAATAAATAAAATCTTTTTGAAAAGAAGTCTGACCTTGAGTACAATTTAACACTGCTGTTTATTTATTGATTTTCTGTTGAAAGTTTGATGTTAAAGCCCATTATTTTATTGGAATTATCTCTCCCTTTTGGCCTATTAATATTTGCATTATGTATTTGTAAGCTCCACTATTGCTTGCATATAAATTTTAGATGATATCTCTTCACGTATATTTGCAAGTATTATTTCCTCTGGTTGAATAGAACTCCTTTTCATTATATAATGGCTTTCCTGGTCTCTTTTTATTGCTCTTGATATGAAATCTATTGTATGTAATTGAAGTAAGGCTGTTCCTGATTTCTTCTGAGCTCCATCTGCAAGAAACATTTTACTTTTAGTCTATGTGTATCCTTATAGTTGAAGCAAGTTTCCTATTATCAGTATATATGTGGGTCTTATTATTTTTTTTTTTTTAAGATTTATTCGTCTTAAAGGTGGAGTGACAGGGGTAGGGAGAGATGGAGAGAGCATCATCTGCTGATCTACCTCCCCAAATATCTACAACCGTCAGGGCTTGGCCAGGCCATGGTGAGGAACTGGGAACTCCATCGTTCTCTGCCATGTGGGTGGCAGGGGCCCACACACTTGAGCCATGCTCTGCTGTCTTCTCAGGTGCAGCCGCAGGAAACTGGATCAGAAACAAAGCAGCTGGACTCAAACCAGCTCTCAGATATGGGATTCCAGCATAGCAATTGGTGCTTGATCTCACTGCAATACAGCATTGCTAGTGGGTCTTATTTTTTTAAATCCATTTTTTCAGTCTATGTATTTTATTGGAGAATTAAGTCCACTGACATTTAAGGCAATTATGGGTAGGTAAGTTCTTACTACTGCCTTTTTGATTTCTATTTTTTTAATTAGATTCTTTTTTTTTTCTTTTTCCCCTCTTCATTTTATGGATAGGTGATTTTCTCTACTTTGGTGCCTTGATCTTTAATTTTGGTTAATCTATTATAGGTTTTTGCTTCATTATTAACATGAGGTTTATTAAAATCTTTTAGCTATAACAAGCTGTGTTAAAAGATAAAGACAATATTATCAATATAAGTAAAGAGACAAAAAATTGAAATAAGAAATATTAAAAAAAATTTTAAATTTGTGGTCTAATTCTTATATTTCATCTTACCTCTTTTTATATTACCTGCCTCTTAATATTTAAATGTAGTAATCAGAATATTTTTAGTCTTTAGAGTAAAGACTTTTTAACCCCACATTAAAAATATTCTGGCATTTGAATTTTTAAGGTTATTTTTATGTCATTTACTTCATTGAGTATTTTCTTCATTTGGTATTTTCTCCTTACTCATTATTGTCTCTTTCAGAGTGAAGAATCCCCTTTAGCATTTCTCTTAGGACAGGTCTGGTGATGATGAATTCTGTCAGCTTCGTTAGGGGATGTCTATCTCTCTCTTATATTGGAAGGATTGCTTTGCCTGATGAAGTATTCTTGACTGGCAGCTTTCCTTCAGTCCTGTGAAAATCACCCCACTCCCTCTTGGCCCGGAAAGCTTCTGCTGAGAAGTCGGCTGCAGGCAAATTGGGACCCTTTTAGGTACTATGTGCTTCTTTTTTCTTAGCAGCTTTGAGAATCTTTTCTTTATCTTTAACCTTGGAGAGCTTAATCAGGGTAAACTTGGTTGAGTTGAATCTATCCGGTGACCATTGGCATTCCTGTACCTGGATAGCTGAATTGGTCTCTAGGTTCAGGAAGTTTAGTTTTTATCTGTTTGAATATGCTTTCTTGCCCTTTGTCATCTTCATGTTCCTCTGGTACACCAATAACTCAGATATTTTCCCTTTTCAGGCTGTCCCAAAGTTTCTGAAATCTTTTTCTATTCCTCTATATTATTTTTTATCTTATCCTTCACCTGCATATTTTTAAATAGTCAGTCTGCAAACTTACTGATTATTTCATGAACTTGATGTATTCTTATTTCCTTGCCCTCTATAGCATTTAAATTTCACTTAGTGTACTTTTCAGTTTCATTTTTGTTTGATTTTAAAAATTGTTTTTCCATGAAACCTCTCTATTAGAAATTAACTTATTTCTCTGTGTTCTCTTGAATTTTGTTGAATGTCCTTAAATAGATATTTTCAAATTTGCATCTGAGTATTTAAAAATTTGTATTTGAGTGATTTCTAGCATCTTATTTTACTCTTTAGGTCAGGTCGTTCTTCCCTGAAAATCTTGAAATTTGTTGGTGCATTATGTCACCTTCACATTGAAGGATTAGTGTTATGGTTATTCAGCTTTATTTGTAGTTGTCCTCCTACAAATTGCAAGCAGTCTGTTTATTTCTCTGCATCTATGGGAACCCCTGCTATTGCAATACTAGATGACAATGCATTGCAGGTATGCACCCCATGTCTGTAATCATCATCTTTGTATGGATTCAGTCCTATAATTCTCTCCAAAATCAAATTGGCTCAAATATGCTGTTGATGTATTGCTCAGTATTAGACGCAAAGTGCCCAAAAAGATGTAATATGTCCCTACAGTCCTCGTTCTGGGTGTATGATAGGCTCAGATTTCTCCTCTGTGTCCACCTATGATTGTGGATCAGACGTGGAGCCCACAGCACACCACAGCAAGTACAGCCTGCGTGTAGGACCAAAGAACATCCTGCTATTGGCCATCTGCTACTGAAATGGGTTCTTTGAGAGAGAAAGAGAAAGAAAGAGAGAGACTCTCCATTCACTGGTTTACTCCCCAGTGGCTTCAATGGTCTTTGCAGGGCCAAGGTGAAGCCAGAAACCAAGAACTCCATTTGGTTCTGCTATGTGGTTGGCAGGACACAAGAACTTGGACCATTTACTTCCGCTTTCCCAGGCACATAATCAGGGAGCTGGATTGGAAGTGGAATAACCAGGAGCTAATACAGGATTCCAGCATCACAGGCAGTGGCATCATCTGCTGTTCAACAATACCAGCCCCATTTTTTTTTTTTTTACCATTACAATGGCGTGAAAGCACACATTTAGTAGAGCCATACTTTGAATTTTGATTTTCCTAGACTAGCAATACAGTTTAGAATACTTTCTTGAATTGGACAGTATTAGTGAGTCGCCACTACCAGTCAACCACAGGACCACAAGGCTAAAAAACTAAAGCTCTGCAGCTTACTATGTTAAGCTATACTGTTTAGTAGATTAGATATAAGAAACCCATTTTTGCTTTAAATAGTATTTTCAATTTACAATGGGCTAATCAATATGCAATCCACCATAATTTTAAGCACCACAACTGTACTATGATATTTCATAGTCTATGCTAAATGTTCCACACACTTCATTTTCTTTAGTTATTTTCTTTAATTCTTCAGCTGCCTAATGATATTGATACTATTATCTCCCCCCCACCTTTTTTTTTTTTTTTTTTTTTTTGAGAAGAGGAAGCAATACTAGAGATCGTATTACCTAATCAAGTTCATACAGTCAGTCTTTCTATGTGGCACATACATTGCTAAAAAGTTCTACATTGTGCAAAATCACAAGACAAAACAATAAATCTCAGAAAATATGGAGTTAAGGATACAACATTCAACAACCTTGGGACATGTTGGAAAAAAATAAACTGAGAGGATCAGTAGTATGCTATATACATATTAAATAACTAACATACATAAAAATACATTAAATATGCACTTATGAAAAATATGTGATTCCTTTTTGGAAGGGAGCATCAGGTTTCAACTCACAAGTTATGGTAAAGCGATTTTTGATAGAAAGTTGTAACTGCAGATGAGAGTGAGTGTGGCTCCAAACACATGGTGAATGAGATAGCTGGCTGTGGTTTGGGGTATGAGTGCACTTCTGTATGAGTCAGCTCTACAGGGCAGTTTTATGTGTTCACCTAGTGTTCCCTAGGGGTGAATTAGTACATCAACAAATACAGAATGTGTATTCTGTTTAACTTTTACACTGAAGTATCAATTACCTTTGGATAAACATGTGTTTTCAAAACAAATCTTATAGCTGAACTGAGGATACGAAAAGAGAATGGCTTGTAGCAGTGTCATTTTGTAAGAGTATTTGATCTCTTTTAGACACACAAGCATACACACATTTCACACTTTCTCCGTCTCTGCATATATTGAAGAAAATATGAAAAACATAAGAGGATTGTAAGGTATTTCAACTATAAGGATTAAAGTTTAATATGTTGTATTCCTTTCTCAATTCTTTTGGCTAAGTGTAAAACACCATATGTCCATACGCCACATGATGGAATTTTGAGAATAGCCACACAGCATGGTTTCGAAGGGCATGCCCCCAAGTTAAAAACACTCTTTTTGAAGTAAATAGGAAGAGCTGTGTATTCTTTGAACTACAGCCCTTTTTGCTCACCTACACTTTACCACAACTGAAGAAAAGGGATGGGGGGGGACGTTGGGATGAGATGAATATTTTCAGGTGCTTTGTAAGTTCTAGATACTTTATATTTGATATAATTAGATTTCTCAGGAATTGAGGAGGGGGGCATGGAGTCTTATTAGCCTATTTATTTTAGTGATATTTAAAATATCAGGAAAGTCAAACAGATTTCCCAGATTTCAAACAGCAGGATGAGTATTTTAAAGTAGGTCTGTCTGTACAGTGAAGTCCATTACATGATACTGCCTAATTAAAGCCATAAGTAAGTAAAAAAGGAAAGCATTAATCCTGATTATTCCTTCTCTGTGTTTGTATTCTAAATTCAGTAACTATGAAAAGAAACTTTTTATTATATCTTCAAACTAGATTTCCTTTTTCTTCTCATTATTATTCATAGGGTAATCCAATTACTAATGCCCCAAACCTGAAGGCAATGTTTGCATCCTCTTTTATTCACTGGATGAAATTATTTACTAGTTCTTATGCTTTGTTAAATCATTTATTTAATATTTCCAAGTATCTCAATTTATTTTTGCTATTCCTGTAATTCAAACCACCTCATCTCAAAGCTGTGTTCCTGAAATAAGTCTGACTTATTCTCTTAAACAAACAATGGTCTCTTAGATCCACATTCTGAATTCTGTCTTCTGTCTTCTAAATACCAGCATATTTGGCTTGCTACTATGAAATGTGCAGTAAAGAATACAATCAATCCTCCAGAAACATATCAGTCTCTGAGTCCTTGAGAAGTAAAGAAATTAGATAATCTTGTGGTTTTATTTTATTAATCTATTGGAAGATAAGGCCTACTGTAGTACATCATTATGCATATTTTCCTGAGGTTATCAGTATCAATAAGCTTTGTCAACTTGAGACAGTCAGTCTCATTAAATGAAGAACTTTCATAGAAAATAGTATTTAATATATACGTTGATTAGGTGTAATATGTAGGTCTTGTAGACTCATTGAAATTGCTCAACAGACTTTACTTTGTCAACTTGATGACCTCATTTGCTGTGATGAACAAGTCTTATGCTTCCATAAACATTTGGACAAGACCTGAAGTCTCGTAGTTGATTTTTTATGTCTCCTGTGCTTCTCTGGATGCCTGCTGTGAGCTATGATAGTGATTGCCTTCAGTAACCTGTATTAGTTGAATTAATTAACACCTAGACTTGGAATCTGTCCCTTTTGAAACAAAAAAGCAGAGAGTAGTAATTTTCTTACTCAATAGCTGCCCCCAAAAGAGTGCCATTTAAAGATCAAGCTTGGGATATAATTGAGAGTTTTCATGCTGACAGCACCATGAAAGGGGTTTTGAATGCAGTCATATTCCATGCAGAGAGTATAGGTAAGCACTGTTCCAATCCAGACCTGCTTACACTGGTCTTGAAGAGAGAGGAAGTTCAAAGTGAGCCTTTTTCCTGTTGCAGTTTTAGAAAGCATATTTTGAAACCCTTAAGGGAGTGCTGCTTAATGTTTCAGTATGTTTGAAGGAATATTTACTGCTTTGATTTTATATTTATTACCCACAATACTGGCATTTTAGGACATAAAGTTACTTTACAAAGTCATATAAGGTGTACTCATTTAAAGAATGTATTTCCCTTGGCTATTTTGCACTTCAAAAAAGACAGAAAGGGACATGTGGATTCCTGAACATTGTTCGGTTGGGTTTTTGAATAATTTGAGTTACTTTAGTGGGGCTGGGCATGTTCTCAGAATGCCTTGTTCTAACAATTGTTTTGATGTGTGGCTTCATGAATTTGATACTTTGAAACAAACTGTGCTACACTCCATTGCCTTGGAGAATTTGCCCCTGTTGTTACATGGTTATCTTCTGATTCAGTTTGTTTTACAGGGCATTGGTCCTGAAATGCTTCAGCCTGTCCATACTTTCAAATAAGTTGCAAGAAAGATGGAAAAGTCTGTTTTTTCAGGAAATTACTATAGTAGCATAAGGGCAACTAGTAATGAATGCTCTGTTGTAGTGTGTAATTTCTTCGTATAAGAACATTTGCAGGGCTGGCACTGTGGTGTATTTGGATTAAGCTGCTGCCTGCAGCGCCAGCATCCTATATGAGCACTAGTTCAAGTCCAGCTTCTCCATTTCTGGTCCCACTCCGTGCCAGTGGCCTGAGAAAGCAGCAGAAGATGGACCAAGTTCTTAGGCCGTGCATCCACGTGGAAGACCTAGAAGAGGCTCCTGGCTCCTGGCTTCAGCCTGGCCCAGCTCTGGTCATTGTAACCATTTGGGGAGTGAACCAGTGTGTAGAAGGTCTCTCTTTTCTCTCATCTCTCTCCCTCACTCTCCCTCTCCCTCTCCCTCTCCCTCTCCTGCTGTAACTCTGACTTAAAATATAATGTTTTTTAAAGAACACATTTGCCCGCTGGCGCCGTAGCTCAATAGGCTAATCCTCCTCCTAGTGGCGCTGGCACACCAGGTTCTAGACCAGGTCAGGGCGCTGGATTCTGTCCCGGTTGCCCCTCTTCCAGGCCAGCTCTCTGCTGTGGCCAGGGAGTGCAGTGGAGGATTGCCCAAGTCCTTGAGCCCTGCACCCAATGGGAGACAAGGAGAAGTACCTGGCTCCTGCCATCGGATCAGCGTGGTGCACCAGCTGCGGCAGCCATTGGAGGGGGAACCAACGGCAAAGGAAGACCTTTCTGTCTGTCTCTCTGTCTCTCTCTCTCTCACTGTCCACTCTGCCTGTCTAAACAAAAAAAAACAAAACAAAAAAAAAAAAAAAAACATTCGCACAGTGGTTGCTATATTCTGAGAAAGATATACAAAATTCAGAAGTTTCACTCAGCTCCACTACTGACAAAACATTAATTATTGAATCTCTGTGGAGTTTTTTGTTTTTTTTTTTTGCTTTTGTTTTACTATTGTCCTAGTTCTAACCTTTTATATTCTTTGCTCCAGCAGAATATTAATGGGTTACTCTACCCAAAGTTCTCATCAACTCCTAATCCCCACCAAACTCCTCCTTTTTTGTCACCTGAATCACCAGCAATGAGTTATTCCTCATTGGTACTGGAGTCATCTTCTGCAAGAGGTTACTAATGTTTCCACCAACTCTCTTCCCATAATCAAAGTGCTCTATGATATGCTTGCTCTACCTACCCTTTGTACCTTATTTGCTACTGCTTCTACGTTCTCTACAATTCAGCCAAATTAAGGATATCTTTCCACATTCAAAGACCTTTTTCTTTTTTATTATTATTATTTTTTTAATTTTTTATTTGACAGAGTTAGAGAGAGAGAGAAAGAGACAGAGAGAAAGGCCTTCTTTCCATTGGTTCACCCCCTAAGTGGTCGCTACGGCTGGATCTACGCCGATCTGAAGCCAGAAGCCAGGTGCTTCCTCCCAGTCTCCCATGCGGGTGCAGGGGCACAAGCACTTGGGCCATCTTCCTCTGCCTTCCCAGGCCACAGCAGAGAGCTGGACTGGAAGAGGAGCAACCTGGACTAGAACCCAGTGCCCAGGCAAAAGATTATCCAAGTGAGCCTCAGAGCCAGCCCTCAAGCCCCTTTTTCACATACAAATTTTTTCATACACACATGCATGCATGACTATTTCAAGCTGTAAAATAGCATTCTCAGAATAGTAGTTTTCCAGCTAGCAAGCTAAGTTAAATTCAATTTTCATTTTACTTAATCATCTCTTTATTTATCTATAATAGTAGTTACATATTCAGTATGCATTTCATGATCTAGGAACTATGCACCAAACTAGGGTTATGGATGTGAGCAAAACACAATCAATTTCTTCAAACCACATAGGTCTTTCCTGAGACCCCCTCCTTGTTTGACTCATCTGAAGATAGACACAAAAGGAAATATTTAACCACTTCCTCTGCCCCATGCACTTTATTATCCCTGTATTATTTCATATAATGTACCAACTGTGTATGCTGAACACTTTCCTCATCATATTTTGTACCTTAGGATGAATATTTTGAATTTAGTTAAAATGAACAGATGAACCTGCTGATATGTCATCATCTTTATTTTTTCTGGAGATTCCTAGAACCATACTATATACAATGTTTCTTGGTTGATGATCATAATGTGGCAGAGTTATTTGACCATGTTTAATAAATTTACATCATTTTAATTTATTTGTTTGAAATAGAGAGTGGCAGAGACAGACAGAGACAGAGACAGATTTTCATATGTTGATTCATTATTCAAATGACTATAACAGCCAGTGCTGTGCCAACCAAAGCCAGAAGTCACAAATTCCATCCTGGTCTCTCACATGGGTGGCAGGGACCTAAATACTTGGGCCATTCCTCACTGCTCTCACAGGAGCATGAGCAGGGAGCTGGATCAGAAGCAGAGCAGCTGGGAATTGAACCAGCACTCCAATATGGAATGCGGGCAACACAAGTTGCAATTTAACCTGCTTCATCGTTAACAGTGGCCCTGTAAATTACATCGACATGTATGTGATATATAAACTCATGAATTGCAATATTCTTAGGTTGTTTTTTGTCTCTCTTACCAAGAAAATATAATGACAAAATGTAATGTGCAAATGAATGTGGTTACATGTTTGCAGTACAATTTATAAAATCCATAATTTAGGACAAAAATACTGTTTTAAAAGTACAGGCTGTCTTAGCCGGCGCCGTGGCTCAATAGGCTAATCCTCCACCTTGCGGCGCCGGCACACCGGGTTCTAGTCCCGGTCGGGGCGCCGGATTCTGTCCCGGTTGCCCCTCTTCCAGGCCAGCCCTCTGCTATGGCCAGGGAGTGCAGTGGAGGATGGCCCAAGTGCTTGGGCCCTGCACCCCATGGGAGACCAGGAAAAAGCACCTGGATCCTGGCTCCTGCCATCGGATCAGCGCGGTGCGCCGGCTGCAGCGGCGGCCATTGGAGGGTGAACCAACGGCAAAGGAAGACCTTTCTCTCTCTGTCTCTCTCTCTGTCCACTCTGCCTATCAAAAATAAAAAAAAAAAAAAAGTACAGGCTGTCTTAATACAAAGAAATATTTTCTATTCTTTTTTAATAAACCCAGGCTTATTAAAATAGAATATTGATTTCTGCTTGAAAAATCTGTCACGTAATTCAAATATTAGTGTGATCAGTTGTTTAAGTCAGCAATATCTTTTTAATTATTAATAATGAAATATATAATTACAGAATTACTATATTATTCATGTCTTTCCAAGATGCACGACCTTGGTAGGAATTTGTGTTTTCTACAGAAATCTTGGTAACTCCATCTTATAGTAAAGTATTTTTTCAGGGCAACACTTTTTCTTTCTCCTTGGACATCAAGCCCATCAAATCTCTGTATAATATCCAGGTTTACTACAGTGGAAGGAACTATATTATTTCATGAAGTGAAAACCACACTGTTACTCTTGAACTATAAAATAAACTGTCCTGACCATAATTCAAGCTATCCCCCAAGACCTTATGTGAATACTTCCATAAATGTTCTAAAAAAATAAAAGGTCTGCATGACCTAAAAGGTGATCTACCCAATAATATCTTAGAGAGAACTATGTAAGCAAAGTGAGATTCTTTCATTATATACAGTGTCCTTTCACATAACTATCAATTTCCCCATATTTGTAGTGCAAGACTAATAGTAGCCTATTAATTTTCAATGTAAAACTCTTAGATCTCATTAATCATTTTAATATTAATAATAAGAATTTCTTATTGGAAGCATCAAAGTTTCATTATTTATTGAGCCTACCTAAAACTGAGCTTCCTCTTGACCTATCAAAATATGCCTTATATGCTACGGAAACATAATAATTCACGTTGTCACTGGATGGCTGGGTCAGGCTGTTGTCTCTGATGTAGGAAAGAATTTAAGGATGAGACATAAGCAAGTCCGTATTAGAGGACTAGAATTTATTTGCAAAAAGAAAGTACATACTCAAGAACAAATGTGGTCATGCTTGAGTAAGCTGTGCCTAGTGAAGGTTAGAGTCATCCATTCAAGGCTGGGGAAAGTTTGTGGGTCTCATGAGGCCTGAAAATTTGTTTGGCCTATCCCTGCTAAGACAACTACAGGCATGACCTGAAATTCAATAAATCTATAAATGTAATTTTTAAGTTAAAAAGTGTGCATGGCCCACAAATGTCATTATAAGCACCCAAATTTCCCTTGACAGGAAAAAAGCTTGGCTCCTGCATGATCTGGAGTAGTTGCATATTCATGCAAGTCAATGTGTGTGTTTGTAAGGGGTGGTTTTGGGAGTGGGATTTTTGTGCTGCCCACTTTTTTGAGAAGTTCAGCAAGTGTCACAGTACCAGGTAAATGATAGGAGTAGGGGTATCAGCCATGATGATTTTATTATAATGTTATCGTAATTACCTATAGGTCACTGTGGGGACATGGTCAACACCACGTTGGGTATTTTTATCTGGTGCCAATTGGAAGTCACAGTTTTGCAGAAATATCAGTTTTATGTTGCCTCAGACTCAGTATGACAGAAGGTTGGTTGAGCAAAATAGACATAGTTGAAGCACTGGTTACCTCAAATCTCCCTGCTAGCTGCCTTCTTACCTGTATCATCTCTTTTCCCCCCTCAGAGAATTTCATCCCTTAATATTTATGGGTACTTGAGGAAGAAGCCCACTTTCTCTAATTTTTCCATCATTCTTGCTTAGCCAGGGAACAACAATCCCTTGCTGACTGATCTAGAGGTTCCAGTGGAAGATTTGGAAGTTCATTACAAGTTATTGGTAACATTTGGAATCCCTTCATAATTCTAATCTTTATATGTAACAAATCTGACAATTAGGTTGAGTACACATAGGCCAAAAAGTAGCAAGAAAAGAACCATGTCAGAGAAAGCAGAGTATTTTCTGCTGCTTCCTAGGAGGTGGAAGTTGAGAGATTTCCCCTATCAAATCATCAAGATGCTTGATTTGATCATACATCCTTGGATATGTTTTTCCATGAGCCTACTCTTGTTAATGTAAAGTGCAGCAAATTTTGTTAACCTTTGCACGTACTTCACCCTGTTCTGCCAGTAGAGGTAGTCAGTTGTTCAAGACCACATTATCCAGGGAATCTAAGGAACCCTGTGGTTGCGCTAATGCCTGGTCATTAGTCTGAAATAAGACATCAAGGGCAGCAGATGTGTTTCTTGAAATGAGTTCATGCTCTGTAGGAAGATTTTTCTCCTTTGTTATTATAGGAAGAGTTTACCAGATAGTTTCCTGAGGATGATAAGAGAAGAAGGAAAAACTTGTAACCTGGAAAATGCAACACCTTTAATTATCTCTTTAGGGAGGAATTTTTGGAAAAACAAAAGTTTTGCTTATCATTTAGCCTTTCTTAGATAAACTTAAGGTCCTCAGTTGGCTCACAAGAGTATGCAAAGATATCCTCTATGTGTGCCTTTGAAGACTCAAGGAATAGAAGTTTAATTTTTGACAGATGCACCCAGATAGAAATTTCCAATAATTTAACTGCAGTAGAAGTAGTAAGTAATGCCCATTAGGTTCCTTTCCATGTAACTGTAATTGGTCCCAACAGGACCACAATTTCCAAGTTTTTTAAAAAAACTGTATCTCCTGAGGAGATAGATTGTTTATGACTTTTAGAATCTGGCACCAGGAATGTCCTTTTTTTTTAAATTAAGGTATACATATTTCATGTATACTTTTTTATTTATTTATTTATTTTGGACAGGCAGAGTGGACAGTGAGAGAGACACAGAGAGAAAGGTCTTCCTTTTGCTGTTGGTTCACCCTCCAATGGCCGCCGCAGCTGGCGCACTGCAGCCTGCGCACCGCGCTGATCCGATGGCAGGAGCCAGGTGCTTCTCCTGGTCTCCCATGGGGTGCCCACTGCACTCCCGGGCCACAGCAGAGAGCTGGCCTGGAAGAGGGGCAACTGGGATAGAATCCGGTGCCCCGACCGGGACTAGAACCCCATGTGCCAGCGCTGCAAGGCGGAGGATTAGCTTAGTGAGCCGCAGCGCCAGCCCAAGGAATGTCTTTTTGCTATATTTTGTCAAGCCTTCTGCACCAGGCCTAAATTGATCACAACCTTTATTTGTTCTTAGATACATGGATCAAAGAGTATGCTAGAGGTGAATAAGGGACTCTAATATAATATCTCAAAAGCATTAAGTTATAAAGTAAGCTTGGATGCCATCCACATCCTAAGAAAGGCAATGTGCAATAGGTCTCTTGGTATAGCTTCACCAGAGTCATTGTTGGATAGCAGTTAGTGTTTCTAACCATGAGGCATCGAGGTAGCAGATTTCTAGAGTGCTATCAGTTGAGTTTCTTTAGATACGAAGCCGGAGCTATCATTACTCCGGAGGGACATTAGAAGCCCAGAATATGGGATTATTTCTTTTAGTAGGAATTTGGATACTTCTTGTGTCTTTCTATTCAGGTTGGGAAGGCTTCTATATATCTAATGAAAGTGACAATGAGGACTAATAAATATTTGTGACCATTTTCTGATAAAATGTTAGTCAAGTCTGTTTATCAGTCTTCACCAGGGTAGATTGCTCTCCTTTGTGCAGGAGTGAGTAGGGGAAGTAGTTTTGCACGGTTACCAGGGTTATTGTACAGAGTGGACAGGGTAGGTTGTTTCTTTATGCGGTATGTAGTTCTTTCCTTCAGAGACATAAGAAACTCTTTGAATTAGTTACTCTCTTCCACATGGGTACAGTCATGCATTTCTGTCATAATTTTCCACAAGGAGACCACTGAGTGCCTGATTTTATGACCTAAGTCCACAACCCATTGATTTCATTATTGAATGATCTGCTGTTTCTCAGATGATGGAAGTTGAAATTTCCCTTCCCAAAATCCTGGAGCCCTGTGGCTTGATTATAAATCCTTTTGATTTCTTCTTCTTTTATGAGCCTATTGTTGTAACTGAGCCCATTCTTTCCAAAGGTGTGGCTAGGAAATTCCAGATGTTTCTAGAGAGTGGGGTACTTGAGTCATTTCCAGTTCCTCTTGAGTGACAGCCCTCTTTGTTGCAGTTTCAGCCAATAAATTTCCTGTGATGGTGTGGCCTTCCCACTTTTAGAGTACCTTCCCTTGTAACCAATAACAGCCACCTTTGGAGTCCCCGTAAGTGTTTGGAGGACAGAGAAAATCTCTCAGCAATGTTTAATAGGGAGGATTATTATTTTTTTTAATCACTGGACCTCTCTCCAAATATCCATGTATATGTATCATAAGGAAAGGATATTTGGAGTCTGTATGAATATTGATTTCCTGGCATTTCCCTAGCTCTAGTAAAGGCAATACTTTCAACATTTTAAGCTGAGGTTCTGGGTATTAATACCTGAAATTCTGGGTATTAATTAATCATAACTTGTTGAGGATCTACTGGTATACCCTGCCTTTATTTTTTTTAAAGTCTACTTACTTTTTTTATTTGAAAGACATAGTGACAGAGTGAGGTAAATACAGAGATATGACAGACAGACAGACAGGGATAGAGACATAGCATTTTCTACCTACTGATTCACTCCTTAAATGCTCACAACAGACATGGCTGGTCAGGACAAATCTAAAAGCCCATAACTCCATTTGAATCTCCCATGTGAGTGGCAAGGGTGCAACTACTTGGGGCATCTTCTGCTACTGTCCCAGGTGCATTAGCAGGGAGGTGGATCAGAAGAGCAGCTGGGACTTAAACTTGCATTCTGATATGGGACGCTGGCATTGCAAGCAGCAGCTTAATCTGCTGTACCACATTGCTTGTCCATATCCTTCCTTCTTTTCTAAGCCCTTATTTCATGAAATAACTGCCAACAATGAACCGTTTAACATCTGGGTTTTCCAGAGGTTCATCCTATAGGTCAAGTCTACTGGAATAGTCCTGCTCTGTGGTCCCTACACATAAACAAGCCAGCTTCTTAGCAACTTCAGATGGCAGAAGGATAGCTGGACTGATGACTTGGAAGAGTTTGAGTGTTACCTCTGGTTACTCCAAAAGAACAGCCTGATATTTAGTAATGCATCCTTCTGTTAGCCATTGATGTCCTTTAATTTCAGGGTCCCCTTGTACTTGATGTGGTGTTTAAACTTCAAGAAACTGGCCAAAAGTCACTTTAATGGTTTCCACTACTAAAAATGAAGTAGCCAGAACTTCTCTCAACCTCCTCAGGCCATCATCCAACCACTGATTCCAGCTGTTTAGAAAATTAGAACACTACTTATAGAAATGGACCAAATTTTAGGGTGAGTACACTCCAGGCTGTACCTTGTATTTTGGCTACAAGCAAGGTGAAGAGCTTGTCTAGTAATCCTCAGTACAGAGTCTGCTGTCAGCAGCCTCTTGATCTTTTGCAAGACCTCATGTTGTTTTCCTATACATGCAAGTGGATCAGAATCAGGACACTTAATGTCCGCATTAAGTCAACCCAAATCCTGGAATTCAGATTCTGCAGAAGCCTGCATTCCTAGGCTTGCCTGTAGCTATTCCTTTGTCAGTGAATGCCCTAAATGCAGTATGCTTACGTTGAGATGGTATTATTTTCTTGGTTAGGACACATCTCAGATAGATCACTTCCTGTTTAGAAATCTGGATTTTGTTTGTGGAAATTTTATAACCTAATTTACCTAAAATAATTAAGTCCTGAATCGTGTTTTCATCTAGTTAGTCCTTATAGGTACTGCAGATAAGGATCTTAGCTACATAGTATAAACTGGCTCCAATCCTTAATTGGTGCTGTGTTCCCTGGTAAGGGTGTTTCCAAACACATGAGGACAATCCATAAAGCCTTGAGTAAGGCCTGATGACTGTTGAGTCATATTTCAGAATGGATCAGCTCATTCAAAGGTGAACAGATACAGGGATTCTTGGTATAAGGCCATACAGAACAATGCAAAGGTGAACAGATATGGAGATTCTTGGTATAAGGCCATATAGAAAAATACACGTTTCAGGTCTAGAACCATGATTCAAACAGTGCTTTCAGGTATCTGGACTAGGCTAGTATAGGAGTTTAGTGCAATAGGATGAACTGGAACATCCCCCCATTTATGGCCCTGAGATCCTGAAGCCATCAGATTTTTCCCATTTGGCTTTCAGCTGGTAGAATGGGGTATTGCAAGGGGGATGACATGGAACCAAGATTTCAGGACCAAGAAACTTAGTAATCAAAGGTTTAAATATTGCCATCAATGAAGAAACCCCGTCTCGCCTTTTAGGAGGATGATGGCAGCATGTGTATACCTTCTGGTTATGCTCTGCTCCCAGACCTAAGAATTCACTATTTGTTGGGTTTCAAAAATAAGATCATCTAAGCTGCATCTCATCTAGGTACTCATCAGTATCATAACAAAATACATAGATTAGGAGTGACTAACTTCAGAGAAGTGCCCAAGGAGGATGGCAGATTCCTGCTGACTATTTGTACATTTCAGTATCACCCCAAAATGATGGGAGATGAAACAAAATTCTATCAGAAAATCAAAGAAAAAATAAATTGTTGGGAGCAGCACATGTCATTAGCTCCCATGATGACACAACTCTTTGAGAATAAGGGTCCTGCATGAAAATTCAGAATACAGTAAGAGACTCCTATATCAATCAGAAAATTGATATTCTTACCTGCAAAATTCAGGTCACTCAGGGATATAAGAGTGTGATTGTCAGATGGGTTGTGACAGTTGCCTGAATTTCTGAGCCCCATCTATCTTCAGATAAGAACATGAGAGAACGGGGAATCCTCTCTTCCCTTTCGAGTTGAAGGTAATCTCATTTTCGTTGCCCCTCTTGTTTACACGGGTACAGGTGTTCTGAGGAGGGAACCTTCCTTGCACTAATGTCCCACTTTCCCACATCTGAAACAGTCTGCCTTGGACCTTTCAACCAACCACGGTTGGACACCACCCTGGATTGACCCGAAAGTCACAGTGTGCTAGTTACAGTGACTGTTTTCATGTGAGCCTGTTATTTGAATGTTGTTTCTTGTGTTGAAGTCACCTTTCCCCCTTATGTTTGTCTCTTCTATTAAGCACACAAAAGTTATCTCTAGAATTTATTTCATTGGACATTGGGACCTCATTGTCAGTTTCTGGAGTTTTACCCAAATATGTGGAGCTGACTGGTGAAATGGGTACTAAGACCCCTAGTAGTGCCAGAATCTATGTTGGTATAACTTTTAAAGGCTTCTACCAGATATTCCTGGAATGAGGATGGATTTTTTTTTTCTGATGCTGTTTGCCCTCCCTGATTTTGTCATACTTTGCAGGTTTCACCATATAATTTTTCATCAAGTCATTATATGAATCACCATATGATCCTGATGCTTTGAATCTTCATGGACCCCTGGTAATTTCAGTTAGGGTCCATTTGCTGGGCTGCTCTGTGTTCCACATTATACTGATAAGGCTGCTTTGATCCTGAGGAGTCATCATATATCTGGGCCTCAGCTTAGATCCACTATTTTTTTTCAGTGATAAAAGAAGTACATAGAGCAATGTGTAAGTCACTCTAGATCAAGTCAAAGCTCATGGTTAGGGCCAGAAATTTCTCAGTTAGGTATTCTAAAAATCTCTCTAGTTTTGTTTGCCTTAATTTATGTCAGTTATGGAAAAATAACAAGTACTCTAATTGCCCCAGCATCTCTATTAGCCATCTCTCAGAGTACAAATCATACTTACACCTGGATGGTAGGAGTTCTCAATGAGACTGAGTCCAGCCAAACTATTTTCCAGTAGAGAGGAATAGATTAGGTAGTTAGATGGAGGCAGACAGCTAGTAGAAAGTGAAATAGGATCAGGCCTTGGCAATGGGGGGGGGGGCTCTTCACACCGTGAAAGTTTTCAGTGATGGAATAAGCTGAGATTGAGGTGGTTGAACCCTGAGTAGTGGAGGACCACTCGGTATTGGGTCAGCCACCATATTTGTCTGCCACCTTCCTGAACCAGTAGTCTCTATGAAGGTATCAAAACAGAGCCTATAGTTCTTTCTAAGGCTGAGTTTCTTAAAGAGTGATATGAAGGTTTGGACAAAGGAATTTTCAAACATTTTAGTTGTCTCTTACCAAAGAGATCAAGTTGGAGCATAATGTAAACCTTGAGGGTCCCTTCTGGCAGCCAAGTTTCTCTGTTCTCTAACTTTAATTGTGGCCAGAAGGGCGTGTCTTTTTCCCTTTTAGAAAACTTGGTTTAAAGGTTTGCCAGTTTTTAATGAGACAACACAGGGGTAAAAACAAGGGGATGGGTGATAAACGACATGTGGTTGACAAAGCCTCTTTGTGACCTAAGGACAGCATAAAGAAAAAAGAAGAGTGGCTTATGATGCTATGAGAGTCTTAGAGTGGAACTGTTCATATATAGCATCACCAAATGTTAACTGTATCCTTAGGTTCCCTGGGTGCTCCTTTGTGGACCAATTTGTGTCTGCAATCCTACAGTCTTTAATATAATTCATGGTTTCTGAGCATCATAATGCCACTTCATTTTTCCCATACATTCACATCTTCTGGGAATTTCCATGGGGGCGGGAGGGAAGCAGTGTTGGAGTTGGTCTTGAAATATCTCAGCTCCTATGTCTAGCATTTTAGCAAGATGGTAGCCTAGTTGGTACTTTGGGTGTGGCCTGTAATGATTTTATCTGACTGTTAAAATAATCCTGAATATTATCAATTGAAGTGACAGTAATGGGCTTTTATTTAAAGTATATGGAGTAACATTTTTAAAGATTTATTTTATTTATCTGAAGGTCTTGCATCCACTGGTTCATTCCCCAAATGGACACAATGTCCAGTGTTTGGCCAGACCTAAGCCAGGAGCCTTGAATTCTACCTGGGTCTTCCATGTGGGTTTCAGGGAGAAACCCTCAAATTGTTGGAACATCTTCCAACACTGTTTTATCAGGTGCAATAATAGGAAGCTAGATTGGAAGCAGAGCAGTTTGGATGCAAGCCAGTACTCTGCTATGGGATGCCCACATTGTAATATGGGGAAACTCTTAAATGAAGTATGCCTTAGAACACTCATAATCCATGTCCTAGAAACACATCCAGATTCATCATTCCTGGTGTCTCCATGGATATGGGAGGTGACAATATTGTAACAACCTCAAGATAAGTGGGAGGTTGCTAGGATGTTGTACATGTTGGAGCCAGAAGTATGAGGATGACTTTATTCTGAAAGATTGTCCACAAAGACAGCAGGGGTACTCAGGAGTCAGAAAATTTAAAAAAAAAATCATTTTTCATATGTAGACAGAGACTTGCTGTTTAGGTAACAAACACCTCATTGATAACAGTGGTGAAATATGTGATGGAACACTCATCTCAAAGGAGCAAAAAGTCTTGAGTTTCAGAAGGCATAAGTGAGAGGCCAGGAAATGTAAAATGTCTAGAACCAGATAGCAATAGACAAAAGGAGGACCACTTATCACTGCATGGCCTGGGACTAAAACCCACTATTACAAAAATTCTTCAGGAAGGATCAGTCTGTGTTTGACCTTTATAGTGCCAGCTCTCAACAGTCCCACCTGCAATAATGTCTTGAGGGAGCAAAGTTGAGTTTCCTTGAGTTTGTTCATAGTTGTTTGGAATGATGTGAAGGAGAGAAAGAGAAAATGAAACCAAAACTCAAAAGCGCAAGGGAACAGAGACTTAGGAGAGAGTCTCACTGGTTGATCTCTGTGTGGGCTTTAACCTCCTCTTTTCATTGGCTCACCAAACTAGTTGTCAAATGGCTGAGTCCACATTCTTGCCTCTAACCCAGGAAGCAGTTCAAAGATAAAACACAAGCAATGTATACTCGAGGAATAATGGAAACATAGGATTTATTTGCAAAGAAAAGATACACACTTAAGAGGGAGGATAATTCTGGGCAAGCTTGGGAGCAAACTGTACCCAATGAGTTTCAGGGTTATCATTTTATATGTTCAGAATAATTGAATATTCATTCAGTGTGTTAGTGGATGTGTTTTAATTAATTAAAACTCAGAAGGGATAGTATTTGGAACAGGACTTGAGAACTTTCCATTTTCTTGCCTTTTTCTATCATTCTTTTTTTTCTTTTTTTTTTTTAATTTTTTTTGACAGGCAGAGTGGACAGTGAGAGAGAGAGACAGAGAGAAAGGTCTTCCTTTTGCCGTTGGTTCACCCTCCAATGGCCGCTGCAGTCAGCGCGCTGCGGTCGGTGCACCGCGCTGATCCGATGTCAGGAGCCAGGTGCTTCTCCTGGTCTCCCATGGGGTGCAGGGCCCAAGCACTTGGGCCATCCTCCACTGCACTCCTTGGCCACAGCAGAGAGCTGGCCTGGAAAAGGGGCAACTGGGACAGAATCCGGTGCCCCGACCGGGACTAGTACCCCGTGTGCCGGTGCCTCAAGGCGGAGAATTAGTCTAGTGAGCCGCGGCGCTGGCCTATCATTCTTATAAGTGTCATGATATCAGGTTATGATGGGGGTAGGAATTTCACTTATGGTTATTTTATTATAATGTTATTATAATTAGCCATAGGATATCAAAGTGTTGCATTAGCAACGTGTTGGATATCTTCAGCCAATATGGGTGCTGGTTTTTTGGAAATAGTAGTTTTGGGCTACCTCAACTCAGCAGCGGGACATGGAGTTTTGAGTGAAATAGTGTTAGGGAGGGAGTGATGATCTTAGATCTCTCTTTGCTAGCTACCTCCTTTCCCATATTAACAGTGCTAAGAATCATGTATGTATTTTCTGTTGACTTTTTAAAACAGACACGTCAGGGAAAATCATATGCTGAATCTCCATTTTGAATTTATTTTTTCTCCAAAATCTGACATTGCATGATAGTTGTTGAAATTCACTGTTGACTCTTTCTTTTCAAAAATCCCCAAAACTTCTACTTGCTTCTCTTATAACTCTTCAGGCCCCCTTCCTGCAAACTTTGCTAAACTAAGTCAACCTTGTTCAACATTTTAAGGAGTAAAGTTAAAATGGCCTTGAAATAAAATTTTCAAATTATAGCTTCAGAGAATAACTAAAATGATAACAACATACTCAGTTGGTAAAGCTCTGAGCCTCCTACTGTGAACTGAATTTGGGAGTGGAAAATGACTTAACTATATGGAAAGTGATTTGGTGATGTTTAACATGAATAGATTACATGGACACTTAACTCCTAATCAATAATCCCACTTCTAGAACTCATTTCTCCAAATACAATTATGTGAACATAAACAATATTTTCAATAGATTATACAATAGCAAGCTATTAGAAACAATTCAAATGTCCACCAATAGTTGACCTGATAGGGATAATATGTAATTAATAATGCAGCTACATAAAAGTATAATTAAATGTAAACAAGCAAGAGAAAGATTATGTTTTGCTGGAAGTAATCCTAAGGTTATACCTGACCCCAAAAGATAAACTGCCTAGAGTGGGCATTTATCACAGCAGTCAAGATACTGCTTTGGACACCTGCATCTTATATCAAAAGTGCATAATTTGAGTACTGGTTCTGTTTCTGACTCCAACTTCTTGATAATGCACATCCTGAGAAACAGCAGGTGATGGTTCTAGTACTTGAGTCCCTTCTACCCACAGATTAGACCTAGATTGAGTTCTGGCTCCCGGTTGGCCCAGACCTGCATGTTGTATACATTTAGGGGTTATTCCTGCAGATGAAAGATCACTCTCTGATTTTTTCTGTCTTCCTACCTTTCAAGTAAAAGGTAGATAAATCAATAAAAATTGTAAAAAAAAGAAAATAGAAGAGAAAAAGTGATGGTTTATGCAAACAAATATAATGTATCAAGTTCATACAAAAGTAAATAAAATATTTCAAGTGATTTTAGTATAAGATCTCTATGACACGTATTTAGTAGGGGATGTTTTGAGGATAAAGAATAGTACATTTAAACTTACTTTTTTTGATCTTTAAAAAGGACACAGGAATCAACCAGAAAGAACCCAATGGCATAATGGGACCATCAAGACAATAACTACTGCAGTAATTGTAAAATAAGAAGAAAAACTCCTGACTTCCTAGCCTTACTAAAGAGAAAGATAAATTTCACTATTATTGAAAATGATGTTTATCTCCTTTTGTAACATTAGTAGCTAAAAATATTAACAATTAAGATGATAAACAATCATTGTATTGACATTTAAGAAAAACTGTAGTTCATCTCCAGTCGATGTGGGAAAATTCTTTTTTTCAAAGTGAAAACGGAATTATATAATTTAGCATTTTCAAATTTATGATTAAGAAACTGGTTTTTTCAGAACCATCAGTAGATGCTACAATATTTAGGAGAAATGTTTTCTACAGTGAAAGTGTTAACCATTGAGTCTTTGCTCATTGCAAATTGAGCAAAAAACATGCAAATTATCATCTTAATCACTCACATTTAGCATTACTACTCACTCATAGGACAATACCCTACATGACTGCTGAGGGCAGCACTCAAGCTTCCTCCAGTCATGGCAACAAGAGGGTCAACATGGGGTCTCAGGACAAGAAAACACATAGGAGGCCTGAGCCACTCTCAGTCTTCTCAGCAAAGAAGCCCACTATCCTCTCTGGATAATCTCCATCTCTGGCTCTATCGGTCATCTCACACAGACACACAAAATGTTTCAGCCACGCTGACCTCCTCTGTAGCCAAAAATAGCAGATTAGTAACAATTTACTATACTAAATTTAATGATAATTTATTATACTAAATTAGCCCCCCCAAAAATAATTCAAAGTTTAAACCCACATTACATAAAAATGGGGATATCATTAATTAAAACTGACATTAATTAATTAAAGTAGTTAAGCAATTTTCCTTGGGAAGAATATAAAATTCTTTGGGGACACATTGATTCTTGCATGGATGGAGAAGACAAGTGGGCTGTTGAGAATTTGAGCATGATACTAGGTCACAGCTGGAATGTCGTCAACATGGAAAACATTTGAGACTCTAGAAATAAAGAAATCCCTAGTGGTGTGGCATGCAGAGAACTGGAGTCTTGGAATAGGTCTAAATATTCAAACTTAGAAGTTATCTTTTTTCCAATGCATTGAAATAGAATTAGGAACCAGGGTAGAGATATATACATATTAATCCAAGAAATGGTAGAGGCATAACAGGTAAAAGAAAAGAATTTCAACAAGGAGGTTTCTATGCAGGCGATATGGTACCAAATCATCCAAGAACTTTCAATTCCTTAGGCTATTAACAGTGTTTTGGTACATTAAAGATATTAGTTAATATGAGAGCAGAAATTTGGGATAAAAAGTATCCATCCCTTCAAGGTTTTCAATCTACTTTTGCTTCAGGAAACCTCATAAAGTTATTCTCACTGTTGAGCGATGCATACAGAGGATTTTGATTTTATTGATAGTAATTGTGCTTGCCCTGTATAAGCAGAGAGCTTGAATTTATTAAATAAGATTCTTAAATTCTTTGCAATTATACATGAAAAAAGTGGACACATTTTGTCAAATTGAAATATCAGTGAATAAAGTCTTAAAGAACTAGGGACATTTTGTCTTTTTTGAGCATCTATTGAACAATTTTCTACATGATGTAGAAAGGTCTACAAAGGTCAAGCACCCCAAGGCTATTTGTACTGTCTCCCTTCTGCCATAGAAGAGAGAGAGAAATTCATGATGCCACTGAGAATGGATTTTAAATATTTATTGAAGTTCATAGGTCTCCATGCAACTTTTATAGAACATTCCTTCCTATCACCTGTAAAAAATGTTATCTGCATATATATTTTGATTGTTAAGCTTTTTGGCCTTTGAAGTATGAAGGTTGTTTCATTGTTTTCCTATTAGCTATACTTCAGCACATTTGTCTGTCTAAATTATAGCAGGGTTAAAAATAGGTATTATACTTATTGCTTAATTTCTATGCTAATTTCATTAAACATGAATTATTCTTTTCTATTAAGGTGAAATACAGGTGTCTACTAAGATGCTACTTTCCCCTAAAGTTGATTTTGTTTAGCAGTATTGTATGAATATGCGCTTAAGTGCTGGTGTGAAAAGATTCTGTACTAGGCATCTTTTTCAAAATGGCATTGAGAGTAATGAGATAAAATCATTACCTCTTATTGTTACTAAATTTGTCACAGAATATTACCTTCAGAAGATATTGATTCATTTTTAAGACCCTGAAGAGTGAGCTTTATCATGAATAGCATGAATAAGTAGAAGATTAACTCATTTTAATTAACAGCAAAACTATTTCCTTGTTATAGGCAAAAGGATTAGACAGTGACTTTTAGAAGTTCTGTGGTTGCTGGCAGCAGTACATCAAAGCTTCAAGTCATTTTGAAATTGTGGCACTAGGAGATTTTATTAAGGGCAGAGAATGAGATAATGTATTCAAATAGTAATGGAACATGTTGCTTCTTAGCATCTGTTCACATGATGAAGGAGTTAGTGTTATCATAACTCAATTATACTGTGCTGTCCCTATGGTCAGCATAAATAATGTACATCTTCCATCTCATATTGGTCCCTTCCAGTGATTGCAGCAGTCTCTCTGTTCTCGATGTCAGTGCAGTGTGTACCTGTGTGGCAGGAAGACAGAGGCTGGAGGAGACTGTCAAATAGTGATGTGTGCAGTAGTATGTTGAACCTGAACTCCTGCTCTGGCATTTTGGTTTTGTAGAAATTATTGCAACACATAGTGCATAGTTTTGAGTTATAAAAAGAATGATGAAATTGCTTCTAAAGATAAAACAGTTTTCCCAACTTTGGAATAAGGCTAAATGTAAGAGAGATAGAAGCCATGCAACAGTTGGAAAGGAATATCGCTAAATCTTAGTGTTAAATATGTAACTTTTATAACTGAAATATCTTCTTTCAAATAAGGATCCTGTCAATATTTTATTTCCCTGTGAGGGATAGAGGGCAATGAAACTGCATAGTTGGAGTCACTTATCTATTTTTCAGGCCTTGGTTCAAGTTCAACCAGAGAAGTTAAGTTAATGTTTTTATTTTTTTTTTCTTGTTGTCAGGAGGAGGCACAGAGAGAAAGTTATTACTTATTGCTTCTATCTAGTGTGCAGTTACTTAATTCAAAAGAGCAAGGCACATCAGCCTCAGAAAGCTATTTAGTTCAGTTGTGTAAGGTCTCAGGAATCCAAATTGATTGTGGAGAGGGAACAATGAGAGAATAAAAGGGTAGAAATTATATATTTTAGAGGAATTTACATTAGTATGTGTGCAATACAATATCCCCATCATACGGAGCAATAAAAAGTGAATGTCTCTCTGCAGTTTCTTTTATGCCTCCCTTGAATATTTTAAAAGGCTTCAGGGAGGTTCAAATCCCATTATACCTAAATTAGAATCCTAGTCTAAGAAAAGAGGCAGAAAGTTTAGTTTTCAAAGTCATCAAGATACACAGAGTTCATGGGAGAAAAAAACTGAGAAGTCAGACTGTGTGCACTTTTCCTAAACAAAGGTGTTGTCTCCCTGTATGAAGCACTAATGCATTTGAGCCTTGGAAGGCTGCCATTCTGGGATGCTGTTTCATTACTGCTGTGTAAGATGATTTGTAACAGGGGCATAGGCCAGTGAATAAACAAACAGAGACTAGAGCATCAGTTAAAAGGGAAAGGTTATTCTAAACCAAATTAGAACACACTAAATATGTATTGGAAAAATCCCCTGAAAGATAAGCCTGTGAAATATCTTTCTTGCAAAGTGTATGGAAACAATCTAAAAACAGAGTAGTTTAGTAACAAAATACTACATACATCTTACTTTCTTCTAAGGACTCAATAAAATAACCGTCCTTTATTGATACATGATTTCTCCTTTCTGTTTATCCACATTCCAATTTGTATACACAACAATGGTGAGGTGATCATAAACTACAATTTGTATTATTTTTTCTACCAACATATTCCATTATAAGGTTGATTCTGTATGTGTAGCAAATAAAAATAGTAGTGACAATGTTTACTTTCCAAACACAATATAAAGATATTACTAGACATATACTAGTGTGGTGAATGAGCTCCTTCATCTAAAACTACCTTTTCTTAAATAAAAAAATCTCTAGTTATAGTTATATATAACTAAAAAGCCTAAGCATGATATTTGCTACACAAGTGTAAATGTGTTATTTGCTGTTATTTTTATTGTTAGTGCATATTATCATTATAAAGAATAAGTTAAAAACAAATGTTTGGGGTCAGCACTGTGGTGCAGTGGGTTAATGCCCTGGCCTGAAGCGCTGGAATCAAATAGGGGTACTGGTTCGAGACCCGGCTGCCCCACTCCCGATCCAGCTCTCTGCTATGGCCTGGGAAAGCAGTAGAAGATGGCCCAAGTCCTTGGGCCCCTGCACCCACATGAGAGACCCAGAAGAAGCTCTTGGCTCCTGTCTTGGGATCAGTGCAGCTCCGGACGTTGCAGCCAATTGGGGAGTGAACCAGCGGATGGAAGACTTCTCTCTCTCTCTCTCTCTCTCTCTCTTTCTCTCTCTCCTCTCTTTGTATAACTCTGACTTTCAGATAAATAAATCTTAAAAAAAAAGAAAAAAAGAAAAAAGTTAACCATGCTGAGGCTCTTATGCCAGGAAAGAGAAGTCAACATATTATAATCAAAAAATCGTGTCTTAGCTCGTTCAGGCTGCTATAACAAAACTGTCATACACTGTCAGCTTCTAAACAACAGAAGTGTTGCTCCGAGTTCAGGGGTCTGGGAAGGCCTACAGTAAGGTGCCAGCAGACTGCGTATGTGGGAGGGTTTGCTTCTGGTTCTCAGCTCCTTGTATCCTCACATGGTGAATAGAGCAGCTACCCATTCGGGTCTTTATGATAAGGACACTAATTCCATTCCTGTGGGTTCCATGACCTAATAACTTCCCAAAGGCCCTGCCCCGAATACCAGCACCTGAGGATTAGATTTCAATTTAGGGATTTTGAAGGCATATAAACATTCAGACTATAACAGATGAGCTAATCTTTTGTCGTCCTTAACCATCTTCCAGATAAGGAAGAACATTTGTTCACAGTTCTAAAGCTTGAATGAAGAGTGAGTTTGATGAGGTTTTTCCACTGAAGGAATGGAGGCAGAGCACAGTCAGTTCTCTAGAAAGGAGGAAGTAGTAGGCCTGGAAATGAATTTGAGCTCTTCCCAATACTGTGAGAACAAATGATTTCCATCTCTCACTCCCACCCCCTCCTCCTACTTTTCTTATCTTTCTTTTAATTTTCACAATGGCATACTTTCAACTTACTTTATAATCACAAGTTTAACCTCCACTAAATAAAGAATTCAGTAAGTAGCCAGCGGAAAAACCACCATTCCTGCAGAGTGTAGACGAGGGCGAGGGAGGGTAAGGTGGGAAGTATGGTTATGCTTTTAAAACTGTATCCATGCAATCCATGACATTTGTTTACTTTCTACAAATTTTTAAAATGCTTTTTAACAAAAGAAATGAATTCCAGCACCAGAGTCCTGGTTTCCATTTTTACTTTTCATCTGAGGATGGGGTTAGGGTTAGGAGGATGGTTTTTGGTGAAGACAGTGGGCTACCAAAAGCCTTGAATATACCAAGGCAGCAACTTCTGAGGGAAAAAAAAAATCCAAGATGGATCTGAGCTCTTCAGCAATACAGAGCCCAGGAACTCAAGCATGACCTTTCCTGGGAAGCATTTACTACTGCGTGTGGGCCTTTTTCTAGCACCAGCAAGCCCAGGATTCCTCATTGAGCCCACGGGAGCAGGTGAAGGATGGTTCCCCAGATCAGCAGTGTTGTGTATTCCTGCTGGCTGCTCAGCTGGGGCTCAGAAGATGTGGAGCAAGCTGTGCTGTAATAAGGGAATGTGGAATGTCTCACACCTTTAGTTTGAAGTGCAAATAATTAAAGCATGTGAATGCAGTAATAGTTAAGAGGTCAAACATAACCCAATTCTGCTTGTAATATTCTGGTACTGTTAACTGTTCCTTTCTCTTTTCTTTTCCTGGACACATTGTATTATCAAAGCAAAATTTATACTAGGCAAACTTAAGTAGGCATAATAACTTTATTGAAGACTGTTCCTAAAGAAGAGAGGTTATAATTCTGAGTAGAATTCCTCTGAAACAGATGGTGGGAAGGTAGGTCATCTATGTGTATTAATTGGCCTTATTCAAAGGAAAAACATATTTTTTGTGACAGGACATAATTTTACCATGGAGCAGGATGCTCACAGAAAGTTAGACTCCTATCTCCCAGAGTCTGAAATTAGGGGCTCTATCAATCTTGGTGATTCTATCTCAAAGGGATGGTTCCTAGGTTCTTGAGGAAGAGAGCCTTAGAGTGTTAAAATGGAAAGAGGTTTTCAAAAATGATTTACACTTCAAAAGATTAGAAAATGAATTAACAATTAGAAACAACTTTTCTTTACAAAGTAAATGCTGTAAGAAAAGAAAGTTAAATCTAGGATAGAGGTCTCAAGTAAAGCTGAGGCAAATCTTAAGACAAGCTTGGTCATATTCAAGATTAAGAATCAGATGATGAAGTAACATGGTAAATGTGACCATCTCAATAAACTTATTTTTTTCCTTTTAATGTGAAATGTTGATTTTAAACGTGCCTGTCATTCCCACCCTCAACATACTGAAAGGGACTACAACCAAAAGGAAGGATATCTTAAAACCCAATTAAATGCATGTAGCTTTTGTAAATCTGAAAGCACAGTGACCAAGCCTCTGCAAAGATTTGTATTTATTAAAGTGTGGACCCATGCTCACAAGTAATTAAAAAGCAATTGTAACATTTAATTGCATCTCTTTAAAGAACATTAGAGGTGATTCATTTCATTACACTGACAATCACTTCTCAAAATGCCTTTTTTTCTATCTCCCTATTTCTCCTGTTCACAGTACTGGTCCAGGAGCCTTCAGTCACTGAGTTTCACAAAAATCCTACACATGCCACAAGCACACCACTTAGGACACTTCTCTCTCTTTCCCTAACTTTCCTTAACTCTACAAAATCATGTACATTCCTCTCTCTCTCTTCCTTCCTCTCATATTTTCTATGAAATTGTCAACATCAGTTTTTCCAGATACTGTTCATGTTCTGTACAGATCATATGAGTCAAACTCCTTAAATCTCTTTGCAAATCCCAGCATCTTAGACTAACCTGTAAAGTGACATCAGAGTAAAATAAAATGATGCCAAAATTTGTTATGATTACTACTAAGTTTTAATCTTGTTTACTAAGGATCACTTCCATATATTTCAAACTGAAACAAGTAATTTGTTTCACTTTGTTTTTTCCTAATCTATGAAACAGATCTATAAAGTCCATGTTAAAATATGCATATCCCCATTATGACAGAATATGGAAGATGTTGTGAGTGTTCTCATATAATTGCTTGAGGGCAGAAACATAGTATTCTTGAACTTCCAATGAATAACATGAAGCATGCAACATTATAAACACGATCATAGAATGGACCTAAGGACTAGATTATAATACAGTTATAATGATATTTACATAATTAATTTGTTGATTTATTAAGTTATTTAAAATGAAATCTGGGTTTAAAATAAGAAGCCAAGAACTCTGAAGAATATAGGATGTATATGAAAACAGAGAAGTAATAACACGGTATGGGAAAAGAAAACATAGGCAGAGGCTATCAGAATGAAGACAAGCACATGGGTAACCAATTACAATGAACACAATAAATGATTTCTTAAAACTGAGTAAACAAGGGAAATATGATGGCCAGAGGGGAAGTCAAACTGTGATCACAATGATTATGTTCCTAAGCTTAAAGTACGGGGAGGGGTTGTGCCACACAGAAGGATGGATGACATCGCAAGAGAAGCAAATCGTGATACATAAAAGTAGTTTAAGCATTTAGAGTATTTATTTTTATCTTTTTCTACCTCTATACCCTGGGGGACTTTTTGTGAATTATATTTTTAGGTTAGTTAGCACTTTTTAAAATATATTTTAAAGTAAAGCATTTTTATGAAAGATTTGTTTTCAGCTATTATTCCCATGATTAATTTTATTTTAACCACTTACTGTCTTTCAGTCTTTTTAGTCTGATAACATTAAAACGACTGATAGATACTTTTAATTTTTAGTTGAATGGCAGAGATGCAGAGAGAGAATTCCCATCTATTGGCTCACTCCATAAATGCTTGAAATGACCAGGGTTCTGAATGAGGAGTTAGGAATGTAGTCCAAGTCCTCCAGCTACCTGAGCTATCACTGCTGTGTTCCAGGGTCCACATTAACAGGAAGCTGCAACAGGAACTGGAGCTAGGTATCAAACTAAGCTAACTTCAATATGGGAAACAGGCATCCCCACTAGACTCATCACTACTAAGACAAATGCTTACCCCTAAAATAACAGATATATTACTTTGGGGTTTATTAGTGTTAACTGTCATTATGAACTATGTTCACCAGGTCTAGATTTTTATTTTAAATTCTATAGAAAATTTACTAAAAGAACAACTCTCAGAATGATTCCTGGAGCAATAGCCAGCAGCCTTACTTGGGAATTTGTCACAAATACATATTATTATGCCTAACCCTAGACATAGGTGGGTTATAGCAAACTGATGTTAATAAGCTCTTCATATGTTATGAGGCATGCTAAAGTTTAATACACATTCCCAACCCATGAAACTACAGTATTTCCCCCAAATAAAGCTAAGAAACCTCACAACTTAAAATAATATCATTAATTGTATGTTAGTTATAAAATATAGTAAAAAATGGCACAAAAGTAGTTATGAATTCTCAATGAATTTTTTTAAAGATTTATTTATTTGAAAGAGTTACAGAGAGAGGTAGAGTGAGAGAGAGAGAGAGAGAGAGAGAGAGGTCTTCCATCTGCTGGTTTACTGTCCAGATGGCTGCAATGGGAGCTGAGCTATTCTGAAGCCAGGAGCCAGGAGCCAGGAGCTTCCTCTGGGTCTCCCACGGGGATTCAGGGGCCCAGGGATTCCAGCCATCCTCTACGGCTTTCCCAGGCCATAGCAGAGAGCTGGATCATAAGTGGAGCAGCTGGGACTCAAACCAATGCCCACATGGGATCCGGGCACTGCAGGCCAGATCTCTAACCTGTTGTGCCACAACACCAGCTCCAAATGACCTTTTAAAATAAGTGCTTACCAGAATGTCCTTCACTGAAATCCATGGGAAACATGAGACATGCTGGTGTCATCTGCACATGGTCTCCAAAGCTGGAAGACAACCTCTGGCATCTGCTCTCCCCACCCACACTGTGCCTAGATGGGATCTGACATCCGGCTGTCGTGGGAAGACTCTGTGTATCTGATGTCTTTAAGAAATTAGGGGTTCTAATGAAGAAACTAATTTTTAAATTGAAAATTTATGTACCAATAAATTGCATTAACCATTTTAATGGAGAGAGGCATTTATTAAAGTCTCTGTGACCTTTTGCAGTTAATTAAGCAGAGAATGCAAAGTGAAGATACAAGACAAATTCTTGAAGTTCCTAAACATCAACTATTGATTAAGCGCCACTAGATTTCTGTGTTGCTTTTGTGGACTAGCAGAGAGAATAGGGTAATTTACTCCTTATCCTAAAAGTTACTGAACTGTAATAAAACTTTCTGTCTGCTATTGATCTTTAACAGGGGACAAAACTAAACAAAACCTCTAAAACTTGCAAGAAAAAAAGGTTTGAGTGATATTCCTGGCACTTTCAAAGGACTCAACTGATAGCCATGAAATAAGAACAGAAAGTCCTCTTAAACATCCTGTTGAATAGACAGTGTCATGTTGGGGTGGGAATTAGGTTCCTTTTGAGGAGTCTGTAAGAACACCTATATGAAGAGTCAAGTGACAATTGAAACATAGGTCTATTTCAATGAGCGTACTTAGGATTGGAGACACAAGTTTAGAATCATTGTCATGTTGCACATGAATGACATTCATCTATAAATGTTGTCACTTGACAAGAACTTAGAGAAAAGAAAAAAGAAGACAACATATTCTGTAGCCCCATCGAACAACAGCACTTAAGAACTTAGTGATTGAACTTGATACAGTGCCAAAAAATAAACAAGCAGTAGAAGACTGGAAGGGGATGTCATGGAGGCTAGAGGCTATTTCACTTCACGGGGAGATTATTTTCGTCAAAGCTCAACATGAAGTTAAGATTTACTAGAGTCTTGACTTTTATAATCAAAATGATGAATCTGATGATTTTTGTCACAGTACCTTTAAGCATCAGACATGAAAAATTTGTTTTCATGAGTTGAAGAGTGAAAAAAGTTAAAAATTAAAATACATTAATTTAATGGTGAAGGGAAAACAATGAACAGGGTGACAAGAGAATCAGGCAATTTTCTTTAGAATGGAAGGGTTTAGTATATGCAGTGTTAGCAAATATAGAAAAATCTTCGTATACCAAGAAGAGCATAGCTTCCGCTGAAGTACAATTGCTGTAAGGGTGGTTAAACAGTTAGGGGCACTTGGAACTCAAATAAGGTGGCAGCTGGGTAAATTAAATCATGAAGATATTATGTGTATTTTTAGGCCAGAATAATAATTATCCCCAAATGAGTTTTAAATGCCTAAAACAATTTTTATAAACCCATTAAATTGACATTTAAATATAATACAAATGCACTTGAATAATACTAATTTTGAAATATCTTAAAAGCTAACAATGACAATATCAATAGTGATTATGGCTATTTCTTTAGGTCTAAATTTTATATAAAACCTGGAATTTAAAATGCAGTCTGCGTTAAAATCTTTGAGGCAAGCAAAACTAAATTTGATTTAAACTATAATAGTTTGAAATCCAATTTTGGATAAATCCTTTAAGCAAAGCACTTACTATAATTTAATTTTATTTTCATTTACCATCTCTCCCTCCCTCTTTCATTTTTTTTTCTAGTCATTCCTCTTTTGCTTCCAAAAGATTAGTTCATTATTTTATTAAAAACATATACATGGGGGTTGGTTTTGTGGCGTAGTGGATTAAGCTTCCGCCTTTCATGCCAGCATCTCCTATGGGTGCTGTTTCAAGACCTGGCTGTTACATCTCCAATCTAGCTCCTTATTACTGTGCCTGAGGAAGCAGCAGAAGATGGCCCCATTGCTCTCTCATGTGGGACATCCAGAAGAAGCCCCAGGCTTCTAGCGTCTGCCTGGCTCAGCCCTGGCGTTGGGCCATTTGTGGAGTGAACCAGTGTTTGGCATCTCTCTCTTTGTCTCTCTGTCTCTCCTCTTACTCTATAACTCTGCCTTTTAAATAGATAAAAAATCAATCTTTAAAAATAAACATGTACATGAATTTACTAATTATTTATAGTATGTTATAAATGCCAAACATTATCACAATGGACAATGTTTCAGAAAAAAAAAATATGGTGCATGAAAGCTTTAAAGTCTGTAATCTTTTTATTACAGATATTTCATATTTATATACTCATGTATGGATACAAAGGTAACTTTGCATGTGCATCTTTTTCATAGGCATGCAGAAGTAAACATAGAAATGGATATAAATTGTGCTGTGTATAAACATAGGTAAAGATAATCACCTCATTTCAGCTGTAGTGCTGGTCTATGTCTAAGTCTACAGCAAAACAATAAACTGGGTGGCTTATAAAAAACAGAACTTTACTCCTCCTGGTTCTGGAGGCTAAGAAGTTCAAAATCAAGGCACCAACAGATTCCTTATCTGCTGAGACTGTGCTTTCTGGTTTGAAGACAGCTAGCCACCATCTCACTGTGTCTTCTACCCACAATGTCAAATGTGCTCCCTCAGGCCTCTTTTATAGGGCACTAATCTACTGGTGGAGGCTCTACCCTCAGGACCTAATTACCCACTTGAAGCTTCCATTCTTGATCCCATTACTGTGGGAGTTAGAATTTTAGCATATGAATTCCTGTGTGTGTGAGTGCAGTGAATGGGCACCTTATAAGGTATCTGTTTATTGTGGTACCTATTAGTACTTTAGGCTGATTGCCAGCCCCCCTCTTTTCCGGGCATATGGCATGATTGTACTTCCTAGCTCCCTTCTGTTTGGGTGGAATAGCATCAACATTTTTGGCCAAAGAATGTGTCTGGAATTGATCCATGTGTCTTTGAAGGAAAAGCATTTGAATAAGGATATAAGACTTAGCAGAGCTCAGATCTGCTGATGTACAAATTGGCAAAGCCCAACCAGCCAGATCCAAAGTAAGGACAATGATGAAGGGCACAGGGCTGTGGGCCCGTGATTGACTTATCTCTTAAGCAAGAAATTTGTTACATTAAATCTCTGAGATTTAGGTCATTGTTCAAATAGTATAATTTATTCTCCCATAACCAATTCATTTACAAATCCATGAAAAATGTGTTACCTAACCAATTAATATTGCCACATGAAGTAATGTCCAATTAAAACTTCCTCACTTGGACTTTTTAAAATGTGACTTAATGAGAATAAAACCAAAATTTCTCCATTATTAGTGATGGTATATTTCATCAGGATATAGTTTTTCTGTTTCACAAGTATATGTGATTAGTACTATGTTTCTGGTGGATTCTTAATTTTATGTACTGTAACTTTAGTATCTTTAGGAAGAATAATCCTATTATTTCTGGGAGAAATCATTGATTTTCCCTGTTCTAATAAACTCTTTTAAAGATTAAAAAGATGTGGCTTTCCTGGGTAAAAGACTATTTTTCTTGAATCCATTATTTTAAAGATTTATGATGGTTTATCATTTTTTGTGTGTATGTGCAGAGTTATCTGATAGTTGGAAGATAGATGGAAGCAACATATGGTCCTATTACAAAATGTGTAGAGCAGTAATTCTCAGAATTGGATGGGGATATAGTAGAAGGACCTCAAAACACAGTTCCTTGAATTGGAATAAAAATTATCATTTGCCAACTAAGTGACTTCGGAAAATTACTGAGACTTTTTTAAAGATCTATTTTCATTTTCCTTGAAAGAAAGATGCGGATAGATGGACACACAGAGAGAGCTGTTCCATCTGCTGGTTCATCTCTCATATGGCTACAATAGGCAGGGCAAAGCCTGACAGTCCATCCTACTCTCTGACATCAGTGGCAGGAACCCAGGTACTTGAGCCATCATTTGCTAACTCCCAGGCTGTTATCTTCATAAAATATAGTGGCTTTTATTGTTTTGTGTGATAGTTGTTTTTACTATGTTATTGAAATCTCTGCAAGAGTTTTGTCTGTTGTGCTCATCATTGTGTAGAGTGTAGAACAATATCTCATACATAAATGGTATTTGAAAATATTACTAAAAATTGTTCAGAAAATAAAGGAGAGGAAGTAGAAGCAAGAATAAAGGAGAAGAAATAGAAGCAAACATAAAGTTGGTTATTTCAAATTGTCAAAAAACTGGAGACACATATTTTTTGACAAAATTAAAAGTGGAAATATTATAAATTTGTATTTTAAGTGTAAATTTTTGTAGAACAGTTAGCAAACAATGCTATGCTAAGCTTTTATGGTCCATCATTTGCTTTCATTTTCATGTATAAATCAATTATACTAATTAAAATAGATTGTAATCTATTTATTTATTTTTAACTAAAATAGGAGCCATATAATAGGAGCCTGTAAGGAGCCAATTTATTTGATAATAAGGACTTTTATAATTTTCAGCTGTGAAAAACAAAGTATCTATTCACAGGTAACTGAAAATGGTAAATTTATATTTCTAGGACCTCTGTGCCTTCATTATTCCAGTTTTAGAATCTATGCATTTTCAGATTATCTAGCCTCTAGCTATTCTACTTATATGCTACAAGAGACTATAGTTATTTGTGTAGTACCATTTAAGACAAATGAAGGGACCTGCACTGTGGCATAGCAGAAAAAGCCACCACCTGCAGTGCCAACATCCCTTGTGGGCTCCAGTTCAAATCCTGGCTGCTCCACTTTCAATTCAGGTCTCCTTGGGCCCCTGCCCCCATGTGGAAGACCCGGAAAAAGCTCCTGGCTTCTGGCTTCAGATCAACACAGCCATCTAGGGAGTGAACCAGCAGAAGGAAGACCTCTCTCTCTCTGCCTCTGCTTCTCTGTAACTCTGCCTTTCAAATAAATAATTAAATAAATGTTTTTTTAAAAAAGCAAATGAAGATTATCAAGAAGCAAAATTTATTTCTACATACATTTGTCTTAGTTTTAATAATTTGGAAATAGAAGTATGAGGTAACTGCTCACTCATAACTTGCTACAGTTTGTATACACAGCAAAACTATGAAACAAGTCTGGCATATTTGTTTCTCAGAACAAAATACGAAGGACATTTTATTGATAAAAGTTATATTTGATAAGATTTTGTTAGTCATGTTTAGAAAGTAATCTTATTGTGTATAATAAGGTATACAATATGTGTTTTTTATATATATATACACACATATACAAAGGGGCTTCAAAAAGTACATAGAAAAATGAAATTAAAAATAATACACATATTCTCTGAACATTTTGAAGGCGTCTCATATGATAATCATGTCCTTTTTAGACTTTATGAATATTATTACTTTAAAGAAACTCATTTTTAATAGTATTGTTAATACTCGATGATGAGTGGCTAACGTGATAGATCTTAACAAGATGCAAATTCATAATATTATGCATTAGATATTTTAAATGAAACATTGTTAATAAATTTCAATACTTTATAGGCAACAAAGATTGATGTCTGATAATATTATTAGACCTTGAGCAGAAGAACATTCAAATGAATATTTTTAAAATGTGAAACCAACTTATGTCATCAAAATAGAAAAACAGTAAAATCAATCACATATCTTAATGTGTTTCAGCAAGGTCATTTCTCATAGGTATTGATGTAACAGAAAAGCATTTAGTGCAAAAACATTCTGGCAATTCTAAAGATGCTTGAGTTTTATAGCTGTCCTTGCTCACTTTTCCTGGGGTGGGGGAGGGGTGGGGAGGAAGAGGATTGCAGGTAAGCATTGATTAAATGAATGATAAGGTCCTTGATGGATCGATTTTTTTCACATTTTTAATTTAGAAGGCAAAACTTTCCATCACAGTTTAAGCTAAAAATTATGGCTGAGATAATAGAGGTCTGATTCCAGTGAAAGTTAAAAAGGAAGAAGTTGCTGCTCAAATGTCAAGACATCTTATGGTCCAAGATGATTAAAACTAAACTGTTTGCTATATGAATCCCAAGGTACAGCTATATCTCAGCCATGGTGACATTTAGCCAGTGACTTTTCATAGCGTGTTAATAATGTATAGCTGTCCCTATATAAATTTGCAGTGACAGAAGTGGCCGTTTGAGTGGAGCAGCTAATAAGATTTATTCTTGACTGAAAATGCAGATTTAAATAGCATTTCTTTAAAAAAAGACATATAAAAAGAGATAATGTATCTAACAGACAATAAGATCATAGATTTTTTTCATGTGTTTTAATAGAAATCATAGAATTGTGCAAGCAATGTTTGTTCTATTTATAATGAATATTCTATTTGGCCTACCCCCAAACCTCATCTGAATCTGATTTCTGTTCATTCTGCATAAATCGGAAGAATTTACCTTACAAATAACTTCCTTAGGGGGCATTTTCTAACCTTTGAATTACTTATTTCCATATAATGTGTGTGACTTTTCCATCACAAGACAAACTATATCCTTTTGTGATTATCTTTTGATGCCATCTTTCCCATTAGACACCTCTAGCATATTTCCTAACAAATTTTAGCCTTCACAGAATTTGTAAATAATTATTAAATGATTGGATTAATCTATGAATATTTGTGCTTTGCAAAGTGCTAGCTATGATTGATTTATAAGACAATGAACTGAAGTTGATAATTAGAATTCATTGTATATTCTATTAAATATTAATCTCCATTTAATTATTTTGTTCTAGTAGACATGGGAAACTACTGTTTTTAATCATGTCGGGTCTGGTATTTCAAAATAAGATCTGAATGATAGCACAAATAATGCATAAACTATGAAATATCACATGGTAGATGTGAGGACTGAATGTAGAAAAAGAAATATGGAAAAGAAAAGTTAGGTAGCTATATTTATTTAATTTCTATAAGAATATAAATATCCCAAATTTTTGCCAAATTCTAAAAAGTTATCTACTTTTTGCAATTATTGTCAAATTTATTTGTTAATATAAGTATTATGACAAATATGTCACACTTACAGGTCAAATATGTCCAGTACCAACAATTTTGTGTGGATACACATAATTACATTCCCAAAGACTGAAATAGCTGCTGTTTAATTTTCCTGCAGTTTCATCAACATGAGCTTTTCCATATGTGTTTTGTTTCCCGACTGCCTTACCAAACTGTCACAAACTGGCTGAATTCAACAACAGAAATTTACTCTCACAGTTTTGAGAGCAGTCCAAAATCAACGTCTCAGGGTTGGTTCCTGCTGGAGTCTGTAAGGGAGAGTTACCCCCTCTCTAGCATCTGTCAGCCTCAGGTATTCTGTAGCTTATATATGATGGTCTCCTTGTGTCTACGGACTGTCTCTCTCTCAGTTCAGGCTTCCCATTGTCATAAGAGCACTGGTAATGGGATTACAGCTCACCCTAATGACTTCATCTTAGCTACATCTGTGATGATCCTATTTCCAAATAAAATTGCATTCTGGCATACTGGAATTTAAAAATATATCTTTTAAGTAGTATAATGCAACCCATAATATTGCTTAATATAAAAGAATAGGAATGCATATAAAATACACAGACGCACATGCATTTTGCTTACCTTTCCTTTATTGCTAGACATACAGGTGGTTACTAGTTACCTACTACAATAAATAGTACTTCCATGAATTCTGTATTAGTTTACTATTGCTGCTTAATAAATTACCCCTAATTCAGAGTTAGAATCAGTAGCATCATTAACTCACAGTTTTTGTGAATTAGAAGTTCAAGCATTGCAAGGCTGGATTCCCTGTCTGGAGTCTTAAGGAGCTGAAGTCAAGGCAGGCCCAACCTCAGATAATCTTCCAATTGCTATATAAATTAATGTGATTCTGAAGTGAGATTTCGTTATATTCACTAGTTCCACGTGAAGCTCAAGGGAAGGAGTTTTTATGTGATTGTGGGACACAATCAGCTAAAAATATTCTCATTAGTTTTTTTTTTTTTTTAAATAATCTTTGTTATTTATTCTTAATAGGCAGGGTGACAGAGAGACAAGAGATTGAGGGAGGGAGAGAGGAGAGAAGAGGGGAGAATAGAAGAGAGGGGAAGGGGTGGGGTGTAGAGTCAATCTGCTGATTCACTCTCCAAATGTTCATGGTACTTATGACTCAACCTGGCTGAAGCCAGAAGCCAGGAACTCCACCTGGGAGGATTTCAGGGAATCAAATACTTGAGCTATCATTATCTGTTTCCCAGGCATGTTAGCAGGGAGCTGGAACAGAAACAGAGTAGCCAGGACTTACAGAAGCAGTTCAATATGGGATGTGGGAGTCCCAATCAGAGGCCTGACCTGCTGCATCAAAATGCATGCCCACTTCTCTGTATGTCCTTTTGAGGATAACTTTTCTAGAACTTTCTTGGCAGGGAAATTATTGTCTCAAAGTAAATGTTAATTTGGTGAGTTCTTTAAAGCTTTTAAAACTCATTGCTAAAGTTTAATTTTCAATCCCCCCAATACCCTGTAGAGTCTATATGTCACCACATCCTCAGTAACCAAAATTTCTCTCCAGAATAAATATAAGTATTTAAAATAGCAAATGTTTTTAAAGAAAAATTATTAAAAAGTGCTATTTAATGTTTTATTTCATTTAAATATAGTTTATAAAATTATAAATTAGATTATAATGTAATTGTTCATTACTTTTTTTGTGATAGTCATACCAATACACATTTTGTTTTTATATTATTTTGATTTTTTCCACTATTCTTATGATAAACAAGAAAAAAGTACTTAGGATATTGACAATAATAAACCTTTTAAAGGAAAATATTAATACATAAATTCTTGTGGCCGGTGCTGTGGTGCAGCAGGCTAACGCCCTGGACTGAAGTGCTGGCATGCCATATGGGCACCGGTTCTAGTCCTGGCTGCTCCTCTTCTGATCCAGCTCTCTTCTATGGCCTGGGATAGCAGTGGAGGATGGGCCCCTGCACCCACTTGGGAGACCTGGAAGAAGCTCCTGGCTCCTGGCTTCAGATCCGCACAGCTCCAGCTGTTGCAGCCAACTGGGGAGTGAACCAGCGGATGGAAGACCTCGCTGTCTGTCTCTGCCTCTCTGTAACTCTGTATTTTGTTTCTTTTTTTTTAACTTTTATTTAATGAATATAAATTTCCAAAGTACAGAATATTGATTACAATGGTTTCCCCCCCATAACGTCACTCCCACCCGCAACCCTCCCCTTTCCCACTCCCTCTCCCCTTCCATTCACATGAGGATTCATTTTCGATTCTCTTTATATACAGAAGATCAGTTTAGCATACATTGAGTAAAGATTTCAACAGTTTGCTCCTTTTTTTTTTAACTTTTATTTAATGAATATAAATTTACAAAGTACAGTTTATGGATTACAATGGATTACCTGTCATAACTTCCCTCCCAACCACAACCCTCCCCTCTCCCGCTTCCTCTCCCCTTCCATTCACATCAAGATTCATTTTCAATTCTCTTTATATACAGAAGATCAATTTAGTCTATATTAAATAAAGATTTCAACAGTTTGCATGCACACAAAAACACAACGTGGAAAATACTCTTTGAGTACTAGTTATAGCATTAAATCACGATGGACAGCACATTAAGGACAGAGAGTCTACATGATGAGTAAGTACACAGTGTCTCCTGTTGTTGACTTAACAAATTGACACTCTTGGTTATGGCATCAGTAATCACCCTAAGGTCTTGTCATGAGTTGCCAAGGCTATGGAAGCCTTTTGAGCTTGCTGACTCTGATCAGATTTAGACAAGGCCGTAGTCTTAGTGGAAGTATTCTCCTCCCTTCAGAGAAAGGTACCTCCTTCTTTGATGGCCCCGTTCTTTCCACTGGGATCTCACTCACAGAGATCTTTCATTTAGGTTTTGTGTTTTTTTTTTTTTTTTTTTTTTTTTTTTTTTTTTTTTTTTGCCAGAGTGTATTGGCTTTCCATGCCTGAAATACGCTCATGGACTTTTCAGCCAGATCTGCATGCCTTAAGGGCTGATTCTGAGGCCAGAGTGCTGTTTAGGACATCTGCCATTCTATGGGTCTGCTGTTAATCCTGTTTCCCATGTTGGATCCTTCTCTCCTATTTTTTATTCTATCGTTTAGTATTTTCAGATGCTAGTCTTGTTTATGTGATCCCTTTTACTCTTAGTCCTATCATTATGATCAATTGTGAACAGAAATTGATCACTGGGACTAGTGAGATGGCATTGGTACATGCCACCTTGATGGGACTGAATTGGAATCCCCTGGTATGTTTCTAACTCTATCATTTGGGCAAGTACGATTGAGCATGTCCTAAATTGTACATCTCTTCACTCTCTTATTCACACTCTTGTATTTAACGGGGATCACTTTTCAGTTAAGTTTCAACAGTTAAGAATAACTGTGTATTAATTACAGAATTCAACCAACAGTATTAAGTAGAACAACCAAAAAAATACTAAGAGGGATAACGTATTAAGTTGTTCATCAACAGTCAGGGCTATGCTGATTAAGTCACCATTTCTCATTGTGTCCATTTCACTTTAACAGGTTTCAATTTTGGTGCTCGGTTAGTTGTCACCGATCAGGGAGAACATATGATATTTGTCCTTTGGGAGTGGCTGATTTCACTCAGCATAATATTTTCCAGATTCCTCCATTTTGTTGCAAATGACCGGATTTCATTGTTTTTTACTGCTGTATAGTATTCTATAGAGTACATATCCCATACTTTCTTTATCCAGTCTACTGTTGATAGGCATTTGATTCCAAGTCTTAGCTATTGTGAATTTAGCTGCAATAAACATTAAGGTGCAGACAGCTTGTTTGTTTGCCAATTTCATTTCCTTTGGGTAAATTCCAAGGAGTGGGATGACTGGGTTTCATGGTAGGGTTATATTCAGGTTTCTGAGGAATCTCCAGACTGACTTCTCTAGTGGCTAAACCAATGTTCATTCCCACCAACAGTCGGTTAGTGTCCCTTTTTCCCCCACATCCTCACCAGCATCTGTTGTAGGTAGATTTCTGTATGTGAGCCATTCTAACTTGGGTGAGGTGAAACCTCATTGTGGTTTTGATTTGCATTTCCCTGATTGTTAGTGATCTTGAACATTTTTTCACATGTCTGTTGGCCATTTGCATTTCCTCTTTTGAAAAATGTCTATTGAGGTCCTTGGCCCATCTCTTAAGTGGGTTGTTTGTTTTGTTGTTGTGGAGTTCCTTGATTTATTTATAGATTCTGGTTATTAATACTTTATCTGTAGCATGGTTTGCAAATGTCTTTCCCATTCTGTCAGTTGCCTCTTCACTTTCATGACAGTTTCTTTTGCAGTACAGAAACTTCTCAATTTGATGCAATCCCAATAGTTAATTTTGGCTTTGACTGCCTGTGCCTCCGGGGTCTTTTCTAACAAGTCTTTGCCAGTGCCAATATCTTGCAGGGTTTCTCCAATGTTCTCTAATAATATGATGGTGTCTGGTTGTAGATTTAGGTCTTTAATCAATGTTAAGTAGATTTTTTGTAAGGTGTAAGGTAGGGGTCTTGCATCATGCACCATTTATTGAATAGACTGTCCTTGCTCCAGGAATTGGTTTTAGATCCTTGATCAAATATAAGTTGGCTGTAGATGTTTGGGTTGATTTCTGGTGTTTCTATTCTGTTCCTTTGGTCTATGCATCTGTTTCTGTACCAGTACAATGCTGTTTTGATGTAATTCTGTCTTTAGAATAAAATAAATCTTTAAAGAAATTAAATTCTCAAGATCAAAGCAAATGCATGATAATTACAACACCTTATGTTAATGTGATATTAATATAAACAGAACATATTCAATGTAGTTCATGGATACAATTCTCTAAGACTATAATGACATTTCCCTCCCTCTTCTTTTCTCTTTCTTTGTTCTTTCTTTTTCATTCTTTCTTTCTTTCCTGGTTTTTGAGATACCATCTTCTTAATTTGTGTTACAACCAAAGGCTTAATGTTCCAGTAAATAGAAAGTTCCATAAGTAAACGTAAATAGTAAAAAGATCCTACTTCAACAGGAATATAAACAAGGGCTATAAATAATAATCAAATGAAAAGATGACCTTTTCACTCATACAGAATAAATTTTAAAATAATCAAAGATGATTAAAGTAGTATTAATATATTATTTTTAACCATTGTTTTTACAAATTTATTAAAGCTTGACAAAACTATATTTGCAGCAATACTGATACATATAGGTATTTCTTTTTTTAATTTTAATTTACATATTTAAAGGAGAACATGCAATGTTGGTCTTTCTGTGTCTGGTGTTTTTCACCCAACATGATGTTGTCCAGTTACAACCATTATGATGCAAATGATAGAATTTCATTCTTCTTTATAGCTGAATAATATTTCATTGTGTGTGTGTGTGTGTGTATTGTATTTTCCTTATCCATTTATCCAATGACGGATGTTTTGGTTGATTCTGTGTTTAACTACTGTGGAGAATGCTGGTATAAACATGATGTATCTCTCTCTTTTTTTTTTAAGTTGTATTTCATTTACTTGAAAGGCAAAGTCACAGAGAGAGAGAGAGAGATCTTCCATCCTCTGTTTTACTCCCTAAACTGCCTCAATGGCTAGGGCTATGCCAGGCTGAAGACAGGATCCAGGAGTTTCATTGGGGTTTCTCACATGGCTGCAGGGGCCCCATGACATGGGCCATCTTTGTCTGCTTTTCCAGGTGCATTTGCAGGGAGTTGGATCGTAAATGGAGCAGCTGGTCTTTGAACCAGCATGCATATAGAATGCTCGCACTTCAGACTGTGTCTTCAACCCACTGCGCCTCAAAGCCAGCCCTAATACATATCTCTTGATACAATGATTTCATGTCCTTTGGGTTACCCAGCAGTGGGATTGCTAGGTCATATGTAAGTCTATCACTAGTTTTTAAAGAAATCTTCATACTGTTTTCCACAGTACCTGAACTAATTTACATCCCCATCAGCAGTGTTTAAGATCTCCTCTTTCTCCATTCCCTCAACAGTGTTTATTACTCATTGTCTTTTGGATAGTATCCATTTTGCCAGAGGTGAGGTGACATCTCATTGTGGTTTTGATTTGCATTTTCCTGATGGTTCGTGATATTGAGCATTTTTTCATGTATTTGTTGGCTATCTGTATTTCTTGCCTTGAGGACTGTCTGTTGAGGTCCTTTGCCCATTTCTTAACTGGATAAGTTATTTTTTGTTGTTGAGTTTATTATGTTGCAGGTATATTCTGAGTATTAATCCTTTGTCAGATAGGCAGCTTGCAAATTTTTTCTCTAATTCTTTTGGATGTCCCTTCACTCTGAATTAAAACTTTATCAGATATGTATATTGCAAATATTTTTAGAAGTTTGTCATTTGCCACATGGTTTTCCTTTCCTTCATCTATTTATTTTGCTTTACTCTGTGTTTATTCCTTATAAATCTACTCTTCAATGAGTTAGTTCATATTCCACAGTAAAAACAAAAACATTTAAGATGTCATATATATGCACACATTCTCAGTGTGAATGATTCAAATGACAGCTGTATAAAATTATAGATTGTAAAACATCTTAAAATATCTTACACACCTTTCCTCTGCAAATTGTGTAGTTCCTTTCTAGAGTAATTAGTTCAGCTTACAATGTTATGTAAGCATTTGATTTTTTTCTGTAAATATTTATATTATCCATCTAGACACCTTTTCTTAAAAAAATTAGGAATACATTGAACTCATATTTTTATCTAACCATATCTGGGGGATGTGCAAATAGTTAAATTGACTTCTTCATAATCACTACCTAATCTTTCATAGTATAAGTGAACCATAACTCTAACTTTTTATTGTCAGACGATGATGTTGTATATATTTTTTTTACTATGAAAGCAATGCTAAGATATATTTTATTTTTCATGTTGTATTGCCATTTTTAGAATACTACTATGGTAATTTACTCATGATTTCTTTGTTATTTATAACTTTGCATAGTGAGTAAATGTACTTAACTGAATGTTTTATTATCATATTAGTCTACATTTGTGAGTAGATGTGAAAAATTATTTTCATCCATCATATGTTCTTAGGGAGTTTATATGACCTGAGTACATATTTCTTGAAGTTTTGTAGAACACATGGTAACATTCATCAAGTCAGGTATTTCATTTTATTATCTTCTAAGAATTTCGTGTTCTGTAATTTTCCAACTTCTTATACAATGTTGAAACTTTGTATTTATGTGCAAAGATAATTTAGTATATATTTGCAAGCACACTGTTCTAAACTTATATGCTATTCTACATTTCTTCTGTATAATCCACATTGTCTAATTCATAGGTTTTATTCAAATTTTAAACATTACTCCAATATAGTTCTTATTAGCAATGCATTCATTCCCTTTTTACCCACTCCAGAATCTATTTCTGGATTATCTTTGGTAGCTATGGTTTCTGAATGGCTCATGATTCTTTTTCTTTTATGACATTGACTTTTGATGAGTAGAAGCCATTTATTTTGTAGACTATTTTTGTTTATCTGTTTTCACATTATTCAACTCAGGTTATGCATTCTTACAGGAAATACTATATTACTCCAAGACAGTTTTTTTTTAAGGTGCCTTAAACTATTGTGCTTTGAGGTGGTTTTAAATTATGTCCCCCAATTATTTGTTGCTCCTTTCAAGGAGAAGTGAAGTCTGCATCCCCTCTCATAAAGTCTCAGAATTTTAGGACTACTTTAATCAATAAAATGGAGCAGAAGTCATGCTTCCATGACTAAGCTGGAAAACACCTGGTGATCTCTGAGAGTTTATTGTAGTATTCATTCTGCAAATCTTTAGCTGTCACACAGAGTGCAGCTACCTTGAGATCACCATGAGGAAATATAAATTAGTAAGACCACATGGAAAGCAAGGAGCCCAGGTATTTCCAACACCAAGTGTTAGAGTCTTCCCAATCCAGTTGCCAGACACTTGACATGACATCAGGATCTTCTGTCTTCTGACTCACTGAATGAGAGAAGGTTCCACTTATCTGGGCCCAGTGAATAACAGATGTATGTGCATTATACATGGCTGATTAATCTACCACTTATGCTTACCAGGCTATGGAATGGCTATAACTGCCTTCTAATGTATAGGATGACTGCACTGATCACATTGTTAGTAAACAAGTATTAGAAAACCATATATTTTCCTAGAGAAGCATTTTTCCATAAAGCTACTCATTTACTCATGTATTTGTTCATGTATTTCATAAACCTTCAGGAACACCAACTCTAGCTTAAGTCAAAAATGTTTCTCACCTTTCAAGGGTCAGAAGAACCATTTTGCATGTGAAGAATAGCAAATACCACTTGAGGTGAAAGTTCTAGCAAAGAAAAGGTAATGGTTGAAAATAATAGTACATGCAGTTTTTCTTTCTTTTTGTTGAATTTTCATACAACATATACTTTTCTGGTTATAAAACCATATATTAATTATCAGAATATTTTAAAGGATCACACAAATTAAGAAAAACAGAGATAATCTCTCCACTATATGATAATCATTAGTATAGTGACACATGAGCAGCTTTTCCATTCTAATAAATTTTGATATAATCAAAATATGTATACATTGGTATATGTTTATATTTCATAAAATTGAATAATATTCGTAAGATAATGAGGAATTTAAAAAGAAAATTATACTACAATAATAATCATATTCTGCAGACTTTAAATAACATAAATGTCAATGTAGCTCAACATACATATAAATATACACATGAATGAAAAGTTTGTGGATAAATGGAAATCAAAGATAAACCTATTTTTGCGTAATTTTTTGGAACTATGTGCATAGTTTTTTCCATAATATACATTTTCCATTAACTTTTTGAAGACTACTCATACCTGTATATATGCACACAGATGAGCACATACACACCCACACACACAATGCTACTTCAAAAAGTTTATGGAAGAATGCAGTTAAAAGATAATTTACATTTTTCACAAACTCATACCTTTTAACACACATAAAAGTTGTGCTAATTTATTGGGTACCCTGTAATATTACAATATATGTATACATTGAAGACTCCTCGCATATTTGTGTCTGTGGGAGTGTACTTTTAATTGAAAACTTTCACATTATAATTATACATTCTGGATGCATTTTTTTCAATGTTATTATTCTCTAAACTCATTTATAGCCTAGTACTAATTTTTGTCAGAATGTACTTTTACTAAACTTTGGTAAAGAAAAATAGGCATGATAACATACAGAATTTTCAAGCAACATAGTTAACACATTTCATATTAACTATTTTTGGAGAGCAGTCATTCCAGCACAATGCTTTGTAAAAATTACTGTAAAATTAGATTTTCTCACAGTTACAGAATACATAAGTAAATAATTTTGACATCAAAAAGTAGGAAAAGTCAGCTTATTTCTACATATTTATTAGCATTTTATTTTATGTAGCCTTTCTTTTCTTAAATAAATTTATTTATTAATATGAAGTGAACAGATTTTATATATTTCATATATATAGTTTAAAGAACAAAATGATACTCCCCACCCTCCCTCCTCCTTCCTTTCTTATCTCTCTTTTGATTTTTGCAATAACGTATTTTCAATTTATAATCAAGGTCTTAATCCTCCAAATAAAGGATTCAACAAGTCGAAAGTAGAAATGGCACTGTTATCAGGCATATAGACAAGGGTTATAAATACTATGTGTGCTTCTGGAGTCTTTTCTAAGAAGTCCTTGCCTATGCTAATATCTTGCATTGTTTCTGCTATGTTCTTCTCTAGTAATTGACAGTTTTTAGGCCTTAGGTTTAGATCCTTCATCCATTATTAGTTAATTTCTTTGTAAAGTAGGGTTTTGTTACTTCTGATACAGAGATCCAGTTTTCCCAATACCATTTTTTGAAGAGACCGTCTTTTCTCCATGAAGTAATTTCAGCTCATTTTTCACAGATTATTTGGTTGTAGATACATGGATTAATTTCTGGAATTTTTACTTGGTTCCATTGGCTCACAGGTCTATTTTTGTGCCAGTACCAGGTTGTTTTGATTATAACTGTCTTGTAATATGTTTTGTAATCTGCATTGTGATGCTTCTAGCTTTACATTTATTGCCTTCCTTTATCTTCATTAACACCCCTTAAAAATTATGTAACAGCCTTCATAAACAAGTATTAATTGGACAACAGTCTTGAAATTAATGTTATTAAAACTACTGTATGGAGTAATGCATACCAGCATTTGCAAAGAATTTTTCTTACAAACATATCAATCTTCATAAATATCTGGAAACAGGAAAAATTATAAACATAAATATAAGAATTTTTTTAAAAGATTAAACATCCCTTGAAATTAATGTTATTCAGAATCAGATATCTAAAGAAACAAAATCATACTGAAACCAAAATGTGATTAACTATGTGATTTTATTAATTTTTATTGATTTTTAAAATTTATATAAGGTGAACAAATTACATGTACTTCATATATACTGATTTTAGAATATAATAAGTTCCTAAACTACCCTCTCTCCCATACATGCTACCATCCTCCCACTTCCTTCCATTCTTATTTTTTCCTTAAACATTTACAAGTACATACCAGTTCGTACTTTAAGTGTATTTTGTAATCACAAGGTTAACCCTCCACTAAATAAATAATTCAACAAGTATTAAGTAGAAAACCCACTGTTTCTCAAGAGTGTGGACAAGGACTATAAATAATAATCAAATCTCAAAAATCGGTTTCACTCCTACACATTACGTTCTTTTGGGTATTCTATTAGTTACCGCATATCAAGGAAAACAGATGGTATCTGTATTTTTGGGACTGGCTCATTTCACTAAGCATGATGGTTTCCAGTTGCAACAATTTTGTTGTAGAAGATAGGGATTTTTTCTTTTTATGGCTGAGTAGTATTCCATTGTGTATATATAACACAATTTCTTTATCCAGTCATCACTTGTGATTTTTTTTCCTTTTTTTATGGATTTTGCCAATGTTGATCATGTATGCTTGCTACTCTTTATTGATAGCCCATTCACAATATAGGATAGATTCTAGGGATCTATGTATCTATGATAATACTTCAAAAACTTCCTAAAACAAATGCAATCAAAAGTAAAGTTTATCTTTGTGCATAAGTGTTTTATATTCATGTATAATTTTTCATCAAATATATTTTCCATAACCTTTCGGAAGACTTTCCATGAGCATATGAAAATGCCTACTATCCCCCAATTCTTAATTCATAGGATAAATTCCAATATTAATATATCAAAACTTGGAGCCAGCACCATGGCTCACTTAGTTAATCCTCCTCCTTGCAGTGCCAGCATCCCATGTGGGCACCGGGTTCTAGTTCTGGTTGCTCCTCTTCCAGTCCAGCTCTCTGCTGTGGCCCGGGAGGGCAGTGGAGGATGGCCCAAGTGCTTGGGCCCCTGCACCCGCATGGGAGACCAGGAGAAAGCACCTGACTCCTGGCTTCAGATTGGCGTAGCTCCGACTGTAGCGGCCATTTGGGGGGTGAACCAACGGAAGGAAGACCTTTCTCTCTGTCTCTCTCATTATCTAAATCTATCTGTCAAATTTAAAAAATATCTCAAAACTTTAACAATAATGCAGATATTATCATGTAGTATTTGTATTTTAATAGAAAAATAACATTAAATATACTTTTATCATGGTTAGAGAAGAGCAAGTCCTGCTTTGTTTTGAAGATTTAAGCTCCTGATTCATCTCAACATCATGCTTTTTACACTTGATAATATAAACAACAACAGTCACAGTAATTAAAATCTAAAAAAAAATCACTACTACTTAAAAATTACATTTTATAGACATCTAATAAGTGCATCCTTTGACATTTCTTACCTATTTTTCCTGCTTATTATTAAATTCTTCCTCATGCCCATAATCTTGAATCTAATATAATACTAAAGTTATAAATGAAGAATCTTATAAATATTAATAAATTGACATTATAAATAAATTAGTAAAGTCACACAGCTAATTATTGCATTATCTTACATATCTAATGCCATCAGTATATCAAGAATTTGAAACCTTAACACTTTACTCTTACTTTATTTTATTTTATTTTTTTTGACAAGTAGAGTTAGACAGTGAGAGAGGTCTTCCTTTTTCTGTTGGTTCACCCCGCAAGTGGCCACTAAGGCCAGCGTGTTGCGGCCGGCGCGATGTGAGGCCAGGAGCCAGGTGCTTCCTCCTGGTCTCCTATGCAGGTGCAGAGCCCAAGGACTTGGGCCATCCTACACTGCACTCCCGGGCCACAGCAGAGAGCTGAACTGAAAGAGGAGCAACCAGGACAGAATCCGGTGCCCCGACCGGAACTAGAACCCAGGGTGCCGGCACTGCAGGTGAAGGATTAGTCTAGTGAGCCGCTGCACCAGCCAACACTTTACTCTTAATATCATGTACTACTCTCTTTGTTTCTGTTAAATTAAAAATAGTCTTCTGGAGTACTCCCTATGGAGTTAATCTCAGATCCATGGTTGCATACAAAACTGATGTTCCCAGAGAGGATCCAATATTGTTATTCTAAAATAGTTCACTTGTGTTGATCAAACACATCACTGAAATCTTTACATCTCTGTTTTATTTGTTGATTTAGACTTGACTGCTCTGATGTCTGCTTTTTGATGGTCCATTGCGTGGATAATGATTTGTTCATTAAAGTCTTCTAATGGTTTATTGCTCAGCCTTGGATTTAGCAGTAAGAGGGCCCCAAAATTGTATAATAGGTGACAAATAGAAATGCCAAACAATATTTATTCCTGCAAAGAAATCCTGTTAATTTATGAAGGCTAGTTGATGTAACATATAGTTTTGATGAATGGAATCCCAAATGACTCTTGCTAGTTGTTTATGTACTCAATGTTATTAGGGACTTAAAAAAAAAAGTACCAAATCTTTACAGGGTGAAGAATTCCAAATAAAGTAGTGCAAGCAGCTGACATGCTGATGCTGTGTTCTGCCAGTTCTTGTAGATATTTTTCCCATCCAATAGATTCACATTCTTTTTGTTCAGAGCTGTGTGACACAGATGATTGTCCTATAATTGAGAATATAGCACGAGCTATAGTTTGCAAGAAAGGATATCCCAGATCACCATGATAATCATATTAAAATGTATATTCACTGTAATTCAGGTAGACTGAAATCAGAAATCAGTTTGCAAAATAAATTTTCATACACACACATAAACATATATATATATATATATAATTTTCTAGTTCATTCTCTCTTCATATATATTGTTTTCTAGCTCATCCTCTCTTCAGAATACCATTTCATAAAGTTATATTAGCTCATAGACCTAGGTTTATTTCATTATAATGCTAATTTCAGGCATAGCTGGATCCAGGGATGATTGTGCCCAGAAATTGTTGCTCTGTTTTTTGATTCTGTTCCCATGTATAAATTAGCTTTTTTGAAAGGTGGACTATTAATGGTGAGAAAAATCGCTATTGATATCTTAGACTCTGTCTTCTCAGGTTACAATCCTGAAGAAAAAGCAGGTCAACTCATAAGAAAATCTAATTGGCATTGCTTGAGTCAGATTCTTACATCCAATGCAAATGATGTTACAGGAAATAGGATGTTCTGAATTACTCATCTTAGATTGCTACCACCCTTTACGCATAGTAATACACCCTTGTGGACCTCACACATGGCCTCATCACACCTTCACTGCCCTACCCAGCCCAGACTATATGGGTTTTCCTTAGAGGAAAAGATGTGAAAAATTGTGAATAGCTTAATCCTTTATGAGTAGAAAGACCACACACACCAGCTTGTCTGAAGTCATGTCTGTCATTATGGAAATTCAATCACATTTCCATGTGTTAATGAAAACCTGTAAACAATCATTCAGCATGTTAATAATTAAATAAAAGCATAAAATGAGTCATATTTCCAAGAAATGTTATAATTGAAGGTGTTTTTCTTCTAAAAGATTTTATTTATTGTTTTAGAGGTAGAGTTACAGGCAGAGAGAGAGAGAGAGAGAGATCTTCGTTCCACTGGTTCACTCTCAAAATGGCTACAATGGCCAGAGCCAAGCCAATCTGAAGCCAGGAGTCAGGAGGTCTTGTAGGTCTCCCACATGGGTGCAGGGGCCCCAGGACTTGGGCCATCTTCCACTGCTTTCCCAGACCATTAGCAGAGAGCTGGATCAGAAGAGGAGCAGCCGGGACATGAACAGGCACCCATAGGGGATGCCAGTGCCACAGATGGAGGCTTAGCCTCCTACGTCACAGGGGCAGCCTGAAGGTGCTTTTGACTTTAACTAACAATAATGGCAATGACAAAAACTCAAGGGAAAAAGAGTGGTTTCCAAATATTTATTTATTTGAGAGAGAGAGAGAGAGAGAGAGAGATTTGGATCACCCATAAAATGCCTGACTTGGCCAGGACTGGAATGAGACTGAAACTGGAAGCTTGGAATGCTTCCCAGGTCTCCTGCAGGAACTCAGTTATTCAAATCATCATCGCTGCCTCCCAGGGTCTGATGAGTAGGAAGCTGTAGCTTGGTGTCAGAGCCAGGGACAAATCAGGTTCTCCAATGTGGGATGCAGGTGCCTTAACAGGCATCTTAATCACTAAGCTAAATGCCCACCCCAAGATTTCTGTTTTCCGAAGTTAAGAAAGGCATACATTGATGACTGCAGCTCTGTTTCAGTAGCTTGATGATGCCATTAAGTACGCAGTGTCTTTCCGTCGTTGTGTGCTCTGTTGCACAGACTCTGTGTTTTTCTTTGTGTGGACACACAGTGGGTAAGAATAGCTACACATCTAAGATAATTTTAAGTGTTAAAGGTAGAGTAACAGGTAACAGTGCAATTTGCTATTCTTATTCAAAGTGGACTCTGTTTCCCAAAAACGTGTGTGTGTGTGTGTGAGAGAGAGATAGAGAGAGAGAGACAGAGAGACAGAGAGAGACAGAGAGATTGAGAGTGAGAGTGAGAGAGAGAGAGAGAGATGTTCCTGTGATGCTCTACCAGTGCATGAAACACACTCATTTATTTATTTATTTATTTTTTGACAGGCAGAGTGGACAGTGAGAGAGAGAGACAGAGAGAAAGGTCTTCCTTTGCCGTTGGTTCACCCTCCAATGGCCGCCACGGCCGGCGCGCTGCGGCCGGCGCACCGCGCTGATCCGATGGCAGGAGCCAGATGCTTATCCTGGTCTCCCATGGGGTGCAGGGCCCAAGCACCTGGGCCATCCTCCACTGCACTCCCTGGCCACAGCAGAGGGCTGGCCTGGAAGAGGGGCAACCGGGACAGAATCCGGCGCCCCGACCGGGACTAGAACCCGGTGTGCCGGCGCCGCAAGGCGGAGGATTAGCCTAGTGAGCCACGGCGCCGGCCAACACACTCATTTATTTAGTTTTATCTTTGGGACATACAATCTGTACCTCCTCAAGTAGCAAAACAATGCAAGCTTGAAGCAATTCTACAATGAAGATACAGTTTCGGAGTAATCTGCTCTGCCTGGTTCAGCAGACTTTCATTTTCACTCAACATCTTTTATAAAGTGGAAATGTCATGTTCTTGACTGGAGAGAAGTGCTGGAAGGCCTAAGCTTCCTGAAAGGGGCTGCTGACCTTAGCTTCAGAGCTGAATGTCCCTGAGGCATTTATCTATAATGAGACTTAGTGCTTAGTGATTACAAAGAACAGGAGGGAAGACAGATAAGCTATTTTTGTTTTCTTCTCATCATGAAGTTCAATAATGCCTATTTTCTATAGTTTGAATGAATTTTAATCTTTAGTTTAAAAGCTTACCAGTTAATGCATTTTCACTAAAAACTTGCCAAGGACTTTTTAATTCATGATATGTTCATTTATTACTAAGCTTTGAAACCACTTTAAGAGCTTGTGTAGTGAAAAACAGGAAAAGTATTTTTGTAGTTGTAATATTCAAGCATAATAGAAAGCTTAATAAAAATTAAGCATATAAAATAATGAGCAATATGGCAACTAATTAGATGCTCTAGTGATCACATTACAATACAGTTACCAATTTGAACAGCTATTTGTGTACCGAATCCTTCTTACCTGTTAATGAAGCCAGGTGAAAACCTAGAGTGCTTTATTGTGCTGTAACAATACGTTAAGAAACATTGAAAAGGCAGGCATGAAATCATTTCCTACGTGGTAACCCCAATCAGTGTAGCATAGGAAGACATGTTTTGGATGCAAAGGGAATCAAGTCCAGACCTTTGACTTGAAACAAAGTTTGGAGATTGCCATGGAGAAACCCAGAGTTGGGCAAGGCCCCGGGGGTCCTGACCCCAGGACCCTAGGACTGAGCCTCTGTATCCTCTTTAACCAGATGGCCAAGGGACTGACTCTTCCACCCCTCCACCAACCTTTGGCAGGCAATGAGTAACAAGATTATAGTTTCTCAGGAGTAGGATAGACAGTTGAGCATAGGACTGTTGAAACTCAGTATGCACCAGCCTGGCAAAACCTAGCAGAGAACAGATAACTAATGGTCCTTGTTACTAGGCCACAGCCTATGGTCAGAGATTAAAGCTGCCTCACAGCCCATGTGGATCCCTCCACTGTAGCTCTTCTGTCCTAGCCACTATCACCTGTGGCTGGTTGTAGCAATCTTGGGGCATGTAGCAACAGTGCATGGCAGTGTTGGTATTGGTCCTATCCTTATGCTTAAATGGTCTTAGTGGGTAGTGGGCTCCAGGTGCTTATGGGATGTGTGGCTGCAGGACTGCTCACCCCCATTTCTCTCCCAACCATAGGCAGTAAAACATGGAGAGAATAAGCACTACTGTATTCCAGCTGGGGGAGGAAAGGAAGTTGAATGCCAAATCTTTGCCTAAGAGCTTGGGCCCAATCATTGCATCTGAGATGTGAGTCCCAGATCTGGGAAGAATCCCACAGGTGCTGTCCACAGGTTCACATCTATAAAAGAGTTACCAGGGCCTATGCCATATCCAGGTAGAGGTTGACAGGTGCAGAGGATCCTTTATATACACTCCCCTGGCTCATTCTGAAGAGTAAACCAAATGCAGATTTGAGACAAATCTGGGCTTGGGGTACCCTCTATGGAAAAAAATAGGAGGGGACATATCAAGAGCACACTTGTGGCAAACTATGGCATAGGGCATCACCCAGTGCTGAAATAGAAGTATCCAGAGACTCAGAAAAAAAAAAAAAAAAAGAAAAAGTAGACTGCTTAGAATTCCTTGAAGGCTAGGCACAAGCTAGATTAAAAGTCTGTAATAAATACTAAACCTTCCTCATGCAGACAATATTGTACACTCTTAAGCATCAAGAATTTTTAAAGAATAATTAACTCAAATAATGTACAAAATAAGGTGTCATGCTGAGTAGTTAAGATGTCAATCTGATATCTGCAAACTATTGGCTACAGAATTCAAAATATATCCTTAAATGAAACTCAACAAGCTTCAAGCAAACACAGAGAAAAAACTCAACACTCTAGCAGAAATGATTAGCATAGCAATTTACAAAAAAATAAATCCATCAGATGGAAACTGTGCAAAATAAAAGGTAAAAGGTGATAGAGGGTATCAATAGCAGGATGTATAACACAGAAGCAGTAGTCAAGCTCAAAGCCAGGCTACTTGAATATATATAACAAAGGCAGAAAAAAAGAATCAAGAGCAAAGAAACAACTATGGGAATGTTGGGACAGAACTGAGAGAGAGAATGTCAAAGTTATTAGGGCTGAAGATGGACTTGAGAATGCCAAAGGGTTAGAAAGTTTATTCAAAGAAATGATGACAGAAAATTCCCCAAACCTAAGAAAAATATAACAATCCAGGAAGAATATGATCAAATATCACCGTCTAGATTCAGTCCAACCAAGTCTATACTGAGACCAATTATAATCAAGCTTTCAAATATCCAAGAAAAAGAGAATTTTCAAAGAGGAAGGAATAAATAAATATAAAGAGCCTGGATGTAGACTTTTCAGCAGAAATCTTATAGGCCAGATTTTCACAATACTGAAGGAAAATCTCTTAATTTTTTGTCTCTTTCCTTGTCTATAGTGAGTGCTAAGTAGCTATCATTTCAAAATATTTTATTGTATCCAAAAGATATTTTTATAAGTTTTGTGGTAAACAAAATGAAAAAAGCTATAGTAGACACACCAAAAACAATAAGCAACAAAGCAAAACACACTACTGGAGAAAATCACTGAAGAAATTATACATTATATAATTTTAATAAATATTTAATTTATTAATTTGTGTTATTCCATTATAAACTCAAATATTATTCTCATTATTTTAGATATACTTAGAGATTCCAGTCATAGCTTCCTTGGGGAAATAATCTACAAGTATTGCTATGAATATTGAAACATCATTTCAAAAAGAAACACAGTTGTCAAACGATTATTCCTGTCCCTGACTCACAGGGACCTAGAATTCTTCTAAACATGCATATACAAAATTCAAGTCATTTGTAATATACTTAACAATTGCTTCAAAAATTAGAGAATTGATTTTTAAAAATATTTACTATCCGTATTTTCAGAATGTATTCTTGCACATTTTAAAAGTATCAGTTCATAAGAGTGGATTTGTCTGAGACATTCTGTGAGCTCTAACAGTTGGTGTATTTCAACTGATTGGGTGAGGGCTGTCAGGGTCCCCAAAACAGAGGGTATCTGATTCAGAGCAGTGTATGGTTCCAGAGGAGGATGGCATGGCTGAAACTATCTGTGTGTCTGTGTGAGATAACTAACAGAGCCAGAGGTGGAGATTACCCAGAGTGACAAGTGGGCTTCTTTGTTGAGAATACCAAGGGTGGCACAGGCTTTCATATGTGTGTATTTGTCCCAAGACCCCGTGTTGAACCCCTGAAGCCATGTCTGAGGGACACTTGTGTGACTCCCTTGTGCTTCTGCTGAAAACCACTCTTCAGTTGCACTATAGTCGCACAATAGTTTCCCTGCCTGGCTGTTGTGACATTGCAGAGAATCCACTGGGATGGAAACGCCGGCCCCTCTGCTTTGTCACCTCCATCCTACAGAAACTTCTCAGAAGGTTCTCCAGATGCCTCACGGCCTTGGCAAACATGAGATTGACCGCTCAATAGCTGCCTGTGTGAGGACTCTTGGCAGCACATCTTGTTTCCACTATTCCCTTTCCAAGGCCACCCCACGTTTTTACTCTAATGTAATCCAGTTTATCCATGATGCTCACTGACCAGTAAGGTCTAACCCACAGCTTCGCTGCCTCTAGCCAAAGCACAGGCATTACTCAGTGACTCTTAGCGATTTCATGCAACACCAAGTGGCCACTCCACAAGTGGCAGAATTATCTATTAGTGTCCTTTATATTGCCTTCACCATCAGGACAGATTTTAGGGGTCTGACAATATTCATAAATTCATGATTAGGAGATATCTTATAAAACATATTCTTTTTAAAATATATACATTAAATGTAATATTCAGAAAGAATACAAAGAAAATTCCAGAACCTGCATAAAAATTATCATTTTACAACAGATTACATTCATTTTTAAGTATTTTATTTTACTTTAAATTAGTTTTTAACAGTTTCAATATGATTTGCAGATACAATTCCAAGAACATAGTGATATTCCCATTCTTTGAACCTTAGAAACACATAGTTGAAGCCATGACTAGATTAAAGGAAACATACTTCTAAGTGTTTTATATTAAATTTTTCATTAAAATTATTTTTCATAGAGAAATGAATGAATACCTGTTCTAGCTTAAAGTTTCAATATTACTTGAAAATTTTATTATAAAAATTACTAAATAAAAAGATAAAAATATTTTTATGGCATAGTTTTTCCACAGCTATCATTTTTATAGGTCTCATGTAATGTTTTCTCACCACAATTTAGGATAAATATAATTAAAATGATTTTATTTTTTCCACTGGCTTTTCTAATGAAAAATTCAAATCAAAAAGAATGATCAGGAATTGTAAGTTTTGATAGAAACCCTAAGGTTACTTTCAAAAGTTCATGCAAATACTGAATTCAAAAATATATTTGGTGCCCAAAATTTTGAAAATCATGTATAGTGTTTTTTTAAGATTTATATATTTATTTGAGAGAAAGAGTTGTTAGAGAGAGAGTGAGAGACTGAGAGAGAGAGAGAGATCTTCCATTTGTTGGATCACTCCCTAAAAGGCCTCAATGGCCAGAGCTGGTCCAATCTGAAGCCAGGAGACAGAGCTTCTTCCAGGTCTCCCACGCACTTGGACCATCTTCCACTGCTTTCCCAGGTCATAAGCAGAGAGCTGGGTTGGAAGAGGCACAGCTGGGACTGGAACAGGTGCCAATATGGGATGAGGCCACCGCAGTCTGAGGCTTAGCCCTGTACAGCACAATAACAACCCCACGCATACTTTCTAATAAAATGAATTCTCCATGAACCTTATGGTGAGTCTTCACAGGTGAAGATCAAAATAATAAAACAGCAACTTAATATGTTATCCCTCTTAGTATTTTTTTTGTTTGTTCTACTTAATACTTCTGGTTGAATACTGTAATCAATACACAATTCTTCTTAAGTGCTGAAACTTAACTGCAAAGTGATCGCTGTTAAATATAAGAGTGGGAATAAGAGAGGGAAGAGATGTGCAATTCGGGACATGCTCAAGCTGACTTACCTCAAATGGTAGAGTTAGAAACACACCAGAGGATTCCAATTCAGTCCCATCAAGGTGGCATGTACCAATGCCATCTCACTAGTCCCAGTGATCAATTTCTGTTCACAATTGATCATAATGATAGGACTAAGAACCAAAGGGATTATATAAACAAGACTAGTGTCTGCAAATACTAACCGATAGAATAAAAAAAAGGGAGAGAAGTATCCAACATGGGAAGTGAGATACACAGCAGACTCATAGAATGGCAGATGTCCTAAACAGCACTCTGGCCTCAGAATCAGCCCTTAAGGCATGCGGATCTGGCTGAAAAGCCCATGAGCGTATTTCAGGCATGGAAAGCCAAGACACTCTGGGGAAAAAAAAAGAAAACCTAAATGAAAGATCTCCGCGAGTGAGATCCCAGTGGAAAGAACGGGTCATCAAAGAAGGAGGTACCTTTCTCTGAAGGGAGGAGAGAACTTCCATTTTGACCATGGCTTGTCTAAATATGATCAGAGTTGGTGAACTCAGGGGGCTTCCATAGCCTTGGCAGCTCATGACAAGAGCCTAGGGTGATCACTGATGCCATAAACAAGAGTGTCAATTTGTTAAGTCAACAACAGGAGTCACTGTGCACTTACTCCTCATGTAGGATCTCTGTCCTTAGTGTGCTGTACATTGAGATTTAATGCTATAACTAGTACTCAAACAGTATTTTTCACTTTATGTTTGTGTGGGAGCAAACTGTTGAAATCTTTACTTAATGTATGCTAAACTGATCTTCTGTATATAACGAGAATCGAAAATGAATCTTGATGTGAATGGAAGGGGAGAGGGAGTGGGAAAGAGGATGGTTGCGGGAGGGAGTGACGTTATGGGGGGGAAGCCATTGTAATCCATAAGCTGTAGTTTGGAAATTTATATTCATTAAATAAAAGTTAAAAAAAAGAAAAAAGTAATAAAACTGTGTTCATAAGCATACTTGAAGTTATAGCTATTCTTTTTCTTTTTTTTTTTTTTTTGACAGGCAGAGTGGACAGTGAGAGAGAGAGACAGAGAGAAAGGTCTTCCTTTGCCGTTGGTTCACCCTCCAATGGCCGCCGCGGCCGGAGTGCTGCGGCCGGCGCACCGCGCTGATCCGATGGCAGGAGCCAGGAGCCAGGTGCTTTTCCTGGTCTCCCATGGGGTGCAGGGCCCAAGCACCTGGGCCATCCTCCACTGCACTCCCTGGCCACAGCAGAGGGCTGGCCTGGAAGAGGGGCAACCGGGACAGAATCCGGCGCCCCGACCGGGACTAGAACCCGGTGTGCCGGCGCCGCTAGGCGGAGGATTAGCCTAGTGAGCCGCGGCGCCGGCCAGTTATAGCTATTCTTTAGAGAAATAATGTTTCTGGGTATAATTCATCCTAAATCAACTTTTTAAAATTCATTTTATGCACTGATTAATAATTATTAAATGATTTAGACTGATGAATAGTCAGTTTTATAATTCTTTCATTGAATATTTCAGAAGTCAAACTTCTTTTTTCCTGGCAAATTCCTCATCTTATTGATTATATTAGTGAGACAATTAATAACAACTTAGATATCAGACATTTTTTATTCTATGCTGAACTGGAACCTATGTTGAAAACTTAGCTTACAATTAAAATATACTACATGGAGCAAGTGTTGTGGCGTGGCAGGTAAAGCCTCAGTCTACCGTACCAACATCCCTTATGGCACTGGTTCATGTCTTAGCTGCTCTACTTTCAATCCAGCTCCCTGCAAATGGCCTGGGAAAAGTAGCAGAAGATGGCCAAAGTGTTTCGGTCCTTGCCACACACATGAGTGACCTAGAAGAAGTTCCTAGCTCCTGGCTTTAGTCTGGCCTACCCTTGCTCTTGCAGCCATCTGGGTAGGGATAGTGAACCAGCAGATAGAATATCTCTCTGTCTCTCCCTTTTTCTCTTTAACTCTGACCTTCAGATAAATAAATATTTTTTTAAATTAAAATATACTCCAGAAATGACAATTATCTAGAACAGAGTAGTATAATTTTCACTCATCTATTAATCTACTTTGCCTTGTGGAAGGATGAAAAAAAGTACAGACATTGATTTTTGTATAGACATATATTTAAAAAGAATAAAACTGGAGATACATAATAATTTTTGAAATGCACAATGTTCTATTCTCAATTAAGTGCAACATGTCTTTTCCCCTTGAGTGTTCATTATTTTCTGCAGATTTTCAGAATACCCTGCTGTTACAAGATTGTGTAGATTGTAAAATGTCCTTACTTTTAATATTAATCCCAACTCAAACATGTCTTGTAACCAAGTGCTACCCAACCATTCCAATCAGGAATAAGTCCCTGGATTATAGGCAAGAATGCAAAGTAAATAGGAAGAAAAATGATGTAAGAATAAAATTAAAAATCTTATCAAAGATACAGGGACCTATGAAATTGACATAAACTTGGAGAATTGTTTTATTCAGATATTATTGCCAATGATAGTTGAACAGAGCAATTTATTTAAAATTAAACAAGAAGAAAATCGACAAGGTTGATTATATGAGAGATCATTCAAAAGATCATGATTTATTTTCAGCTTTATATACTGTAATTTATAAAGCAATGCACTACTCAAAATTTGGTCTGTTTGTTTCCAAGCCCATGCGTTTCCACCAATTTTATTTTTTTAAAGATTGAATGTACTTTTAGACACAATTCTAAGATAATAAAACTTCCCTTCTCCCTCCCTCTCTCCCCCATTATTTTTTTCTTTCCTTCTTCCCACGCTTCCTCCCGTCTTTATGTTTTTTTTTTAATTTTTTGATGTTTTTAATTAACATCCTTGTCAAAGATTAATGCTCCAATAAATAAAGAGTTCAACAAGTAAGAAGTAAAAAGACTGTAGTTCAGCAGATGTAGGCAAGGTCTATAAGCAAAAATCAAATGAAAAGACATCAAATTTACTCATATAAAGTAAATTTTAAGATAATCACGGATCACTAAAATTGTGATAGCATATCATCCTTAACAATTTAATTGACAGACATAAAACAAAGTATGATAAAAGTATATTTGCAGCAACACTGATACAGGCACTTCTTTCTTTTTCTGTTTTTTGATTTTTTTAAAAATTTTACTTCCCATAGATAAGGGAGAACATGCAGTATTTGTCTTTCTGTGTCTTACTTGTTTTGCTCAGCACAATGTCCTCCAGTTCCAACCATTTTGATGCAAATGGTAGAATTTCATTCTTTTTATAGATCAATATCAAACCACTGTGTGTGTCTGTGTGTGTCTCTGTGTGTGTGCATCAGTTTTCCTTTATCAATTCAATACTTCAGATATTGTGAATAGTAGTAATAAGTACTTGGTTGTGCAAGTATCTTGATACAACCTGGGTATATACCCAGTAGTGGGACTGCTGGATCATAAGGTGAATGTATTTCTAGTTTTTTAAGTAATCTCCACACTGTTTCTCCACAGTAGCTTCATTAATTTACATGCCCACCAACAGTGCATAAGTGTTGCTCTTTCTCCACATCTTCACCAGCATTTGTTACTCTCTTATGGATAATAGCCATTCTGAAAGGGGTGAGGTTATATCTCATTGTGGTTTTGATTTATATTTCCCTAATGGTTGATGATGTTCAGCATTTCATATATTCATTGGCCGTTTGTATTTAAAGATTTTTATTAATATTTATTTGAAAGGCAAAGTTACAGAGAGTAGGAGAGACAGAGAAAGAGAGAACTTCTACCCACCCACTGGTTCACTCCCCAAATGGCTGCTAAGGCCAGGGCTGAGCCAGGGTGAAGCCAGGAGCACAGAGTTTCTTCCAGGACTCCCACATGGGTGACAGGGGCCCAAACATGTGGACCATATTCTGCTGCTTTCCCAGGTGTATTAGCAGAGATCAGAACTGGAGCAGCCAGGACTCAATATGGGATGCCTGTGTTCTAGCAAGAGGCTTAATTTGCTATGCCACACTCAGGCCCCAAGGCCATTTGTATTTAAAAGATAATGATTTGTATATTAAAGATTGAGATATATTTTGGAAAACTGAGGAAGCCTTAATATAATTTCATTAGGTAAAAGAGAAGTGAAGATTGCAATAACATGTTTGTTGCATTTGGAGGCCAGTCAGAAATAACAATGACTCACAATTTTAAATGTAATTTTGTTAATCTGATAATTCTTAAATATATATATTTTAATATTTTAAGATTCAAAAATAATTGTTTTCCATCTTGTGAAATTCTGGTCCACTTTTTCACTTAGCTTATTTAAACTGCTTGAAAGTTTGACACTATTACCACATGATAGCTTCCATCTCACACCTTTCTATATATGAATGTATCAATATCTTGTATAGACACACGTCACACATGCCAAATACCTCTTATGTACACATATATGCAGGTACTTCAAAAAGTTCATGGCAAAATGCAATTAAAAGATACATTTGTTTTGATGCAAAAATATTTTGAAATTCATACATTGTTTTTTCATAATGTAGATTTTCAGCATTTTGAAACCTTTTGTATTGAAATAAAGTAGTTAAATTTTTTAAAAATTTTATTTTCATTTTATTTGAAAGGAAGAGAGACAAACATTGAGAGATATTTTGCCTGCTAGTTTACTTCTCAGATGCTTGCAACAGCCAAGGTTGGGCCTGACTGAAGTCAGGATCCAGGAACTCCATCTGAGTCTCCCACATGGGTCACAGGGACTCAAGTACTTGAACTATCACGTGCTGTCAGCCCCAAAATAATTAAGATATAGAATGGTAAATAGCTCTTCCACAATGCCACTTTTAGTATTAATCAGATACTTACTATTTGGTCACAGAAAACATTAAAGTAGTATAAAACTGGTTTCCCTGTGAAAACAACTTTAATTTCTCTCTCAACAAGTATTTCTGAGTCTACATATATTGTTTAATATCTACATAGAATAATGTATCTATTTAACATAATAATGTGACAGAAGAAAAGGAGGGGAAATCTGATTGCTGGAAAAAGCTATTCTTCCAGTGTCCAAGATGGACACTCTTGGCAGTGACAGACCTAGAAACCTTTTTATAGGATGGGAGATTTCCCATGAGACAGTAAACTTTGCAGCAAAATAAAGGATGTTTTCAAGTGTTTGTAGGAGAGTTTTGAATGCTCAAGCATCACTCTACTTAATAGAATGTCATCATATTTCTGAAACAATAAAAGAATGACATGTAAGGTCTTTATAATCGAAAGTAGGATAGTTCTTGATGATTTTCAGGTATTAGATTAAATATGGTGGTTCCACTTAATTCAATTTTCCACTCAGAGCTGTTGAAAGTCCAAATGAGTTGCCTTGCAAAATCATGTGTTCTTTGATGCCTACATCAAAGATCCTTAAAATAAACAGCTATTTCTTTAATATGTTAGTTGGACAATTCCAGCATTAGAAAATATGGACATTGAAATGAGATAAACTATTTAAAATTTCATCAGACACCTCTTCCACATCTGGGTACACAGGGTACCCATATCTTGGTACAAATTAATCTCAGGATTACTTTGGATTGACTTCATGGTATACTTTCAGTGGATTCTTCTAAAATATCTGCCAATGGAATTCTTTTTAATTTAAACTAAAGCTACATAAAAGGCCTCAATTACTGGTGAGCTAAAAATATGTGCCTTTTGGAGCCGGCGCCGTGGCTCAATAGGCTAATCCTCCACCTTGCGGCGCCGGCACACCGGGTTCTAGTCCCGGTTGGGGCGCCGGATTCTGTCCCGGTTGCCCCTCTTCCAGGCCAGCTCTCTGCTATGGCCAGGGAGTGCAGTGGAGGATGGCCCAGGTGCTTGGGCCCTGCACCCCATGGGAGACCAGGAAAAAGCACCTGGCTCCTGGCTCCTGCCAGGATCAGCGCGGTGCGCCGGCTGCAGCGGCGGCCATTGGAGGGTGAACCAGCGGCAAAGGAAGACCTTTCTCTCTCTCTGTCTCTCTCTCACTGTCCACTCTGCCTGTCAAAAAAAAAAAAAAAAAAAAAAAAAAAAAAAAAAAAAAAAAAAAAAAAAAAAATATGTGCCTTTTGGATTGTTTTGAGGATTTTCAAATGTGTGTCAATGACAATTAAAAGTGCAGAATACATAACTAGAAAATGTAACTCCTATTAAGTTTATGCTATTCATTGCTGGGTAGAATAGAGCAATATAATGCAAACGTACAATCATTCTTCATAATTGGGAATTTTTTTCTTGAGATCATTCTGATCGCAATACACTAATTTAGAAAAGATGATAGAAATTAAAATAGATTGAGTTAAGTTTTCTCGTCCACGCTGATTCTAGTTATTTTCTCTCTCTTTTTTTAATATGTATTTATTTGAAAGACAGAGATACAGAGAGAGAAAGAGAGAGAAAGAGCGAGAGATCTTCCAGCGCTGGGCCAGACCAATGCCAACAGCCAGGAGCTTCTTGCAGGTCTCCCACAAGGATGTAGATGCCCAAGGACTTGGACCATCTTCCAATGCTTTCCCAGGCACATTAGCAGGAAGCTGGATCAGAAGTGGAGCAGCTGGGCAGGAACTGTCACTCATATGGGGTACTGGCACTGCACATGGAGGTTTAACCTATGCCACAACATCTTTTAAAATTAATCCCTAGGCTCAATCTACTTTCTTGTATATTAAATATTTTACACCTAATGGGGGGATACATAAAGGTAAATTCCTGATATCACAGTGTAGTTTGAATGTATTATTCTCTGTTTTCTGATAGGTTATTTGCCATATAAAGTAAGTTGGGACACCACCTGTGGCACGTGGAGTAGAAGATTTTGGTTCCTATCTTCCCATCCTACCATATTGGGCATTTCCCAAGCACAGTGTCTGTGTCTGCCTCAACTACCTCCATCTCTCCACTTTAGGGCTTTTTTGAAAAGTGAAAGATCGGGCCGGCACCGCGACTCACTTGGCTAATCCTCCTCCTGCGGTGCCGGCACCCCGGGGTTCTAGTCCTGGTTGGGGTACCGGATTGTGTCCCAGTTGCTTCTCTTCCAGTCCAGCTCTCTGCTGTGGCCCAGGAGTACAGTGGAGGATGGCCCAGGTCCTTGGGCCCTGCACCTGCGTGGGAGACCAGGAGGGGACACATGGCTCCTGGCTTAGGATCAGAACAGCATGCCTGCTGCAGTGGTCATTTGTTGAGGGGGGGGAGGTGAACCAACAGAAGGAAGACCTTTCTCTCTGTCTCTCTCTCTCTCACTGTCTAACTCTGCCAAAAAAAAAAAAAAAAAGAAAAGTGAAGGATCTTATTGCATACACAGGACCCCACTACAGTAATGTCCAGGAGTCTGGACATGTCAGTGCCCTGCAGGCAAATCCAGATTCATAGGCAGCTGTCAACAAACAATGCTCTGGCTCTCAACCATTCTGAGGACAATTGATTTGCCTCCTCCAGATATCCTCAGCAGGTCTTCACTGTGTGCATAGTGTTGTTTGGTAAATTGCTGTCAAGACTGAATGGCTTAAAACAACAAGCTCTTACTTGCTCATAGCTTCTGTGGGTCAGTAGTTAAGCCTGACTTATCTGGGTGGTGCAGGCCAAGGATATTTCATGAGTTGCAGTTAAGATGCCAGCTGGGTTACAGTCATGCAAAGACTTATATGGAGCTGAATGATCTAAGCTCACCCAGGCAGCTGTTGATCAGAGGCTCCAGTTCTTCACCACTTGAGCTTTATAGTTTACTTGGATGTACGGATGACGTGCCACTAGCCTATCCAAGAGCTCCAGGAGAGAACACAGACAAATCATGCTTTCTTCATATACTACTAGGTAGAAATGCATTATTAAGTACAGTCTATATTCAATGAGGAAATAACTTCCATGTTTTGAAAAGTGTAGATGAGGGGCCTGCATTGTGGCATAGTGGGTAAAGATGCCACTTGCCACACTGGTTTATGTCCCGGCTGTTCCTTTTCCAATCCAGCTCCCTTCTACTCGCCTAGGAAAACTGTGGAGGATGGCCCAAGTGCCTCCCCCTTCACCCATGTGGGAAACTGGAACAAGCTCCTGGATCCTGGCTTCAAATTGGCCCAGCTCTGGTCTTTGCAGCTTTTGGGGAGTGAACCAGGAGATGGAAGATCATTCTCTGTCTCTGTCTCTGTCACTCTGCCTTTCTAATGATTTTTAAATAAATCTTAAAAAAAGTGTGGATGAATCTTGTACTGAGTGCTGATTATCCACAGTGGCAAACTCATAAATAATGCCCTTTCAGTTGGCTTCTCTTTCCCATTTCATGCTTCCACTCCTTTACTTTTATTTATTTGGGTCACCTTCCCTCAAAAACAGCTTGCCTCCTTTGTCTCAGTTTCTAAATAACTAGTATCCACACAAAAGGACTGAGCACTATAATATTTAAATCCTCCTAATATTGAAGCTTAAGTAATGTTTCAGTGTAGACTGATGTGACATGGTATCATCCATAAAAACAGGCCTCTTCCCAGTTTTGTTCATTCATCGTCATTGATACAAGTTTAGTTGATCTTACTTGCTTTTAATATAAATTATTTGACTTGCTCATATATTGTTTTAACACTATTTGGACAATATTCTGATTTGTAAAGTAGTCTCATTTTGTTATTTGTTATAATAACTGCCTTTTGAGAATATTTTCCTCTTAATATGTGTGCATAATTAACAATAATAATAGTGGGATTGCTCAGAATAAAAGTAAAACTGTAAAATTAGAAATGGCTTTTAAAATCTATAATTTAGGCAATACTAACAAAATTACCTATTTTATATTAAGAATCAGTTAAGAATCCATTTAATGTAACTTAAGGCCATAATAAAATTGAATGCTACATTTGAAAATGCATGTAATGATTTAGGTTCCAATCTATCACTATTTCTGAAAAAGTTAATTAAATCATTTTAAAACACTAGTTCTTTTAAAGATGTAGAGGGTATAACAGTACAGCATATTCTGGATTTCTATGGGACAAATAGTCAATACCATTCCAGCCCTTGTCTCAACTTGAGGAAAAGTGGTTTCGGTTTTTTTTACTCATATCATTTGTTGAACTCTTTACCTAATGTGGGGTTAATATTATGAGTATAAAGTAAACTGAAAATAGGCCTTTGTAAAAGTTATGAGTAGGCATAGGAGAGAGGAGGGGGGTGAAAGCATGGGCAGGAGTGACAGTAAGATGGAAAGGATCACTGTGTTTCTAAATCTGTATAAGAAATGCAGGAAATTTGTATACTTTAAATAATTTTTTAAAAAAGACTATTCCAATTAAATCAGTGGTTCTGCCTATTCAGTGAGGATATACTGGACTTACCTACCTTGTGCTCTTAGATTTCCCGGACATCTCTGGTAGTTTCCAATATCAATTTACAGAGACAGTAAGAAAAAGAAAAAATAAAGTCAGTGTTCTCAATGGCCATTCACATGGTACATAAATATAAGAAAAAATTTTTGGATTCCAGTCACTTAGATCAGTTGTTACAACATTTTCCGTTCCAGTTTGAATATCTGATCTATCATCCAGGACAAAGAGACCTAGGCACACTGACAAGACAGATGTAACATGGTTTGTTTTGTTTCATTTTGACCATGGTTATTTTGTATTTACATGAAAATAGCTCCCCAAATCCAAAACATGTTGATTTTTGGCCAAGACACAGATAAATAAAAAAAGTTAGGTAGAAGCTATATCCAGAGTATATGAGTTCCTAATGGGGGTGGGGGGGGGGCTCCTAATTCATGACTAACAAACATCAGTTTTAGAGAAACAGTGTTTAATATTCAGTGGAGGGTGTATACTTCATATTTACTTAATTGAATTCTACAAAAAAACGAATTGTATTCATGAGTTACTTTAAAAAATTATGTCACAGAAAATAACTGAGTATTCTGAAATTATATGAAATATCATTTAAATATATGACACTCTTTAAATATTCTTAACGTGAAAATTATTGGATTCAGCGAAGTTCCTATTAATGAATAAATACTCAGCATCCGAGCAGTTAGATTTAATGTTTTTAAACTCGATGATTTACAATTTGAAAAAATTATGTTATAATGTCTTTTCCTCTTTGACAATTATTAAACCACATTCTATTGAGCTATATTATCAAAGAGAAGCAAATGGCATATTAAAGATTGTAAATACAGTTCTTTTAAAATTGTACAAACAGACATTTCAAAGGCAAATAGGAGTTTTGTGTGTATATATAAGTTGAATTACAACCCACTTAAATTGTTACCCTCCTTACTAAAAAGAAAAAAATTTTTCTGAATAGAATTGATGGTATAGGGTGGTAATTAAGTTTCTTCTGATTGCTTCTTATTCTTTGTTACTCCAAATTTATGACGCCAGATACTATTTTATTTGTTTATTATTCACAAACTTTTCCCATTATTTGTTTCATAATTTATCTTGAAAAATGAACCAAGTGGTAATTTTGGTGTGGCTGATTTTATAAAATTTCCCACAGACAACAAATTTGATGGGAGACATGGATTATGCTTTTATCTTTAAGGACAAGAAACAAATAAAGTAGCGGAAAAGGGACCTGAGCTGTGGTGCAGTGGGTTGAAGCCCTGGTCAGCATCACTGTTATCCCATATGAGTGCTGGTTCAAGTCCTGGCTGCTCCACTTCTGATTCAACTCCCTGCTAATGCACCTGGGAAAGCAGCGGAGGATGGCCTAAGTCCCTTGCACCCACGTGGGAGACCTGGATGAAGCTCCTGACTCCTGGCTTAGGCGTGGCACAGCCACAGTGCTTGTGGCCATTTGGGGAATGAACCAGAGGATGGAAGGCTTCTCTCCTCTAATTCTACCTCTCTCTCTCTACCTCTCTCTATAACTCTTCCTTTCAAATAAATAAAATACATCTTTAAAAAAGAAAGAAAGACAATAATGGAAAAGAGATACTATGACATTGGTCTTAATCAATATGAAATAAAAGTAGCCATATCAAGTAAATAGTTGAGTGCTTAGCATAGCTGTTGAGATGGCTGCATCCCATATCTGAGTGATTTTGTTCTAGTCCTGGCTCTGCCCCCAGTTCCAGCTTCTGCTAATGTGTAACCCAGGGAGTCAATAGGTTATGTGTCAAGTTGAGTCTCTGCCACCCATGTGGAAGATTATGTTTCTGGTCCCCAACTTTGACCTGGTCCAGACCAGGCTGTTGTAGGTATTTGGGGATTGAGACAGCTGATGAGACAATTGTCTATCTGCCCCTCAAATAAAAAAATAATAATAATTGAACCAATATCAACAATATCAGTGTTGAGGACCTAGAGGAAGATTATATTCTAGGGTAGTATCATAGTTACTATAACCACATTACATGATTACATTTGCAACTTACCCGAAAATGTTGGTGAAGTTGTACTTTCAAATTTGAAATCCTGGATGTGAGGGCAATCTGGCTGAAACATCTGTCACCCCACTGATCGCCAGGGTTGATTCAGCTGATCTGGCTGGCTAGGCGAGTGTCCCCTTCCTCCCTCACCGCTCCATGTGTATCCCTCCCAAAGCTGTGCGCTCAGTCAAAGAGGATGACCTTCCCTTCTAGAGGAGGACCGGTCTTTGGTCAAGGGTATACGAGTAGCTGTGCTCCCCTGCTAGAACCTACAAACAAGCTCTCAAATTTGAAATCCTGTTGGGGCCCCTCCTACCACTTGCTAATAGCACCTCAAACTAAATATTTGTATCAAGATCCTAAATGAAAGAACAGTGTTTCATCTTCCTGAAGTTTAATTATTAGTTCTCATGAAAAGAAATTTACTTCCAGTGTTTTATTTTTTAATTACCAATGCTTCAGAATCAACAAGTTTTCTGTCTTCTCAGTATTATCAAGCAACTGGTGTTAAAAACCCAGTATGACAGTATTGTGATGTAATATTATCTTAGTAGTATTTTCTAATATGTATATGTTATTTATTTATGTTGTAAAAAACTTGGGCGTATTATTTCAATCCATCAGACCATGTATTAAGATGTTTATCAGTGGATAAATGTATGCACACCTACAATTGATATATAAAGAGCTCAATTTCTCCAGATGTTAGAGATTGTTACAGATCATGATATGAGTATTTTTTAAAGAATTTTGTCTTATAAACTGTTATGCTCTTTTATTGTATAAGAACTGAAAATCTTTTCAACACTGAAAAGAAGTAAAATTTAATATTGAAATTTTAAAGATAGGGATCCGCATTATAGCGCAGCATCTGAACTACTGTTGTGATGCCAGCACAGCATATAAAAATATCAGTTCCTCATTCTAATCCAGCTTGTTGAAAATATGCTGGGGAAGGCAGCAGAAGAATGCTCAAGTACTTAGGCACCTACTACCAATGTGGCAGACGAGGAAGGGGTTTTGGCTCCTTTCTTTGGCCTGGCCAAGACTTGGCTATTGCGGCCACTGGTTAGTGAACCAGTGAATGGAAGGTTTTGATCTCTTTATCTTTCTCTACCTCTAACTCTGCCTTGTCAGTATATTTTTAGATATTAAAATTATGGCCTTTTGCAAATCACAAAGCATTTTTGTCTATATCCAAACTTGAATCAAGATGTGGAATTCACTCCCAAAAAATAAGGCTGATAAAGCATGAAGTACCCAAAGTAATTCATTATGTGCATAAAAGAGTTGATAAAGAAATAAATATACTCATATCATCTCTTCAGAAGATGTATAACAAAAGCATGATTATTTTAATAGATGCACAAAATCATTTGACATACCTCAATGCCCACTCATAAGAATTGCCAAAAAAACAAAACAAAACAAAACAAAATCTAGAAATAGAAGGGAACTTTCTTACCACAATAAAGGGCTAACATCATAGCTAACTTTCTCCTAAGGAATAAAAATAAGGCAAGCTATTACCTACTGAACTAATACAAGGAAAATAAATTGATGGTTTATAGATTAGATTGGAAGAAACAGAGCTGTCTTTATTCACAAAAAATGTAATAATTGTCTTTTGTAGAAAGCCCCAAGGAATCTAAAGGGTCTTTTGAAATCAAATTTAGAATGTGAACTTTAAAAATCCATAAAATTGATTACTCAAAAGATGCACAATAGTTTGATCAATTTCTTATCTAGTAGTGTGCTCTTTGGATAATTCAAAAATAGCTTAATAACTGGTACAAAATAACATGAGGTAGCCTTAAGTTATTACCTCAAATGCTTCGAGAGTGCCCCAATTTAAACATGACACATGTTAAATATGATGTGAGGTTTATAGAGAATATTTTCAAGAATATTCTAGACCTGCTTATCACTTGAGATGCCTAATGTCTAAAAGCTACACATTTCAAATAGTCTTTAGGATTTTTCAGCTGCAAACATCAGGAAATATGCATGTTTAACTGACCAGAAGAGCACTGTTAATTTTTTTTAATCCTTAAGTAAAAATATTTTGCTATTTATTAAATAAAAAGATATATCTGAAACTGGTAAGGTGCTATAGTGAGGGAGCAGGATCTATAAAAGTCGGGCTGGCGCTGTGGTGTAGCAGCAGAAAGCCCTGTCCTGAAGCGCCGGAATCCCATATGGGCACTGGTTCTAGTCCCGGCTGCTCCTTTTCCGATCCAGCTCTCTGCTATGGCCTGGGATAGCAGTAGAAGATGGCCCAAGTCCTTGGACCCCTGCACCCAGTGGGAAACCCGGAAGAAGCTCCTGGCTCCTGGCTTCGGATCGGTGCAGCTCCGGCCACTGCGACCATCTGGGGAGTGAACCAGCGGATGGAAGATCTCTCTCTCTCTCTCTGTCTCTACCTCTCTCTGTAACTCTGTCTTTCAAATAAATAAAATAAATCTTTAAAAAAAAAGGTCAATTGTCTTCTTATAATGAACCTTGGACCCTTGGGAAAACACAGAAAAAGAAAAGCCCACAAAATTACAATGGTGATCATATCAAATTGATCATTTATGAATAAATCTGTGAACACTGTATATAATATATGTGGAAAACTATAAAATACTGATAAAAGAAAACAAAGAAAATCTTACTAAATGGAGTGATATTCCTTATTCATGAATTAGAAAATGCAATTTTGTCAAGATGCCATTTCATCCCAAATTGATTCATTGTTTCAAAGTAATCCCACTCAATATCCCAGAAAATGTTTTGTGTACATATTTGGACAGGTAATTTCAAATATTTAGGTAGAGTCTTTCTTCTGAAAAAGGCAGAGCATAATTTCTCATGCCTTAAATATTGGATGTGTATACAACTTTCATCTAAAATGTACTCACAATCCAATGTGATGAGATGAGGTTTTCCTCTGTCTTCCTCCCCCAAACCCACAAAGACATGTATTTATGAAAATGCCATCTAACAAGCCTAAGACAAAGCACAGGAAGCAAAATAACTGGCCATTATTACTCAAAGCAGTCAAGGTCATTAAAAATAAGGAAGTATGAGAAACCATAACCATCTAAGGAGCCAAAAGAAACATGACAGCTAAATGTAATGTGATATTCTGAATAGGATTCTGAAGCAGAAGAAAAAAGGACATTGGGTAAAAACCAGGGAAATTGTAATAATATTTGTACTGCAGTTAATGATAATGTGTCTCTGTTGTGACATCAGTAGTGTCAAATGTATCATATTAATGAAAAATGTTAGTAACAAAGGAAACTGGCAATGGAATATATGGGAACTTCTGGATTACTCCTGTAACTTTCCTATAAATATAAAATTATTCCCAAATAAAAATTAATTGCTTTAAAAATACTGTAAGTTTTGTTGCCTTTCCTGCTTTGCCATGGAAATTAAAAACAATATTAATATTGGTGGTAAGTATGTGGACAAATGAGGATTTCATAGAATTCTGGTGAGCAGCTTGTGCATTTTTGAATAATCATTTATGGTACTAAAGGAAAGAAAATACATAGTTTGATTATGAACAAGATGGGCCCTGATTTTGTTCATTTTGTATGTAAGGGAACTCTTCCAGTGAAGGACAGGAAAGATGTCATGAGTTTGTTCTACAGAGGGGAGTGGATTCATGATCACAGTGGCAATTCCAAAATGATTTCCTCTTGATAATGCAAAATGAGTCCATTAATCCATACAGTTAAAAGAAATTTTGGGGCCTATGCTGTGGTACAGTGGGTTAAAGCCCTGACCTGAAGCACTGGAATCCCATACGGGCACCAGTTCAAGACCCGGCTGCTCCACTTCTGATCCAGTTTTCTGCTACGGCCTGGGAAAGCAGTAGAAGATGGCCCAAGTCCTTGGGCCCCTGCACCCACATGGCAGACCCAGAAGAAAATCCTGGTTCCTGGCTTCGGATCCATGTAGCTCCTGTCATTGCAGCCATCTGGGGAGTAAACCAGCAGGTGGAAGACCTCTCTCTGTCTCTACCTCTCTGTAACTCTGTCTTTCAAATAAATAAAACAGATCTTAAAAAAAAAATTTGGTTATGGGTCAGGAATGACTCTTCATTGATAAGATTCATTGAGTAGCATAGTGGAATCAGTAACATGCTCAATCATTTCATATTCCTAATAACTTATTTGTGGCTACATAGAGCCAGCTATAATGAAACATAGGACTCAATTTTTATATCACTTAACCATGTATCTCTGTAAATGGCTATCCAAATAAGAGTGGCTAAATTTAGCAAGCCAAATGAGGCCAAATTTCCAAAATCACTTGTCACTGAAACTACTCCTTTTGAAGTTTCATGTGGAGAATATTATTTTTCTCTTCCAAATTCTCGAGGCATCTGAGTATGCCTTGGTTTGGGCGGCGTAAGGATATGTGTACCTTCATTATCACATGATTGGCCTTCTCGCTTCTTACTAGGATACTTCATTGGACTTAGGCCCCATCGAACTGATTCAGGATAAACTCATCTGAAGATCTGTTACTTAATGACATTTTTAAGGTTATATTACCCATTAAACCATGTTCAGAAGTTCTGAGTGTTAGGAATTGGATATATTTAGGGGTTACAATTAATCTTATTATATCACCCTAAAGCAGGTTCCCAACTGCAAATTGTTGGATCCTTGAAAACAAATTTTAATGAGGTCAAAGATGATATTGCTTACATATGTGACATACACATGTTCATTTTTCACTTTTTTTCCTTAGATGCCTTTCTGGATTTTCTGGTCAATTTTGTGAAATTAATATAGATGAATGTTCTTCATCACCATGTCTTCATGGTGCTAACTGTGAAGATCACATCAATGGATATATTTGCATATGTCAACAAGGTAATTATTGACAGAATACTGTTTTAGTATGTTGTATATATTATAGTGATATATATGTTTATACACCTGTATTGTATTTATCTAAAATTTATCTAAGCTTCAGGTTGTTGGTCTTATTTCAATTGTGCACATAGACATTCCTTCATAAACGTTAGCACTTATTATTATTGGTATTATCACTTCTTCTATTAAATCTCAGCACAGAGATGAACAAGCTGAATAGTCTTATTCAAGATATGATTTCAGGGCCAGCGCCGTGTCTCACTTGCTTAATACTCTGAGTGCGGCATAAGCATCCCATATGGGCGCCAGATTCTAGTCCTGGCTGTTCCTCTTCCAGTCCAGCTCTCTGCTGTGGCCTGGGAGTGCAGTGGAGGATGGCCCAAGTGCTTGGGTGCCTGCACCTGCATGGGAGACTGGGAGGAAGCACCTGGCTCCTGGATTCGGATCAGCATAGCTCCAGCCGTAGCAGCCATTTGGGGGGTGAACCAATGGGAGGACCTTTCTCTTGGTCTCTCTCTCTCTATCTGTCAAATAAATAAAAAAAGATATGATTGCTTCTATGTTATGAATATCTGTGTCTCTCTAAAATTCATAGATTGAAATCTAATCAGGAATACCATAGAGGCAGGAGGTGGGGCTATTGAAAGATGATCAGTGCAGAATCCTTATGCATGAGGTTAGGACCCTTGTGAAAGAGACTCCAGAGAAGTAGCTGGCCCTTCTACAACGTGAAGACACATTCAGAAGATACCATCCAAGAACCAGGAAGCAGGTCCTTAGCAGATGTTGAATCTGCTAGCAACATTATCTTGGACTTCTCAGTCTCCAGAACTGGGAGAAGTAAATTTCTGTAATTTGTGAGCCACTGATCTATATTTTTGTTATGGCATCCTCAACTGACTTAAAAAACTGCTCCTTAATAATTGTTTTGGTTTTTTTTTTTTTTTTTTTTTTTTTTTTTTTTTTTTTCTATATCCACTTTGGCCTTGTTATCTTTAGCTCTATAGACATATAATGAATTAGTGTTCATTCATCTGTTTTCTTTCCTTAATTCTCTAATTTTTCACACTTGTTGCTCTTTTCTGACATCTTTGGTCACTCATTTTCAGCATGTAGCTTCCTCTATGCAGAAGTGACATTGACTGTCAGAAGTTCCCAGAGCATAAATCCTCTCTTAGGACTATATGTGAGGAGTATTTCTGGTGACTTGAAAAAATACCATTACTTACAGACCCCCAAAGAAGCCTTCAGATAGTTTTTGGATATTGTGTTTATTGGGTCCACTGAGAAAATAACAGCCAGGCAGCCATTGGGGTATTAGGAATTCTGTGATTTATGTGAAGCCATAGAAACTAGTGAATGCCAATGTTAGGTTTTATTTGATCACACAGAACATCTACAGACCTTAACACCCACATTCTGAAATAGCTACCTGTGCATAGAGCAATAATATTTATGAGCAAAATAAATAGAATAAAGAGTATAGCTTTCTGATGTAAGAAATGAATGCTCTTTCAAAAATCGTGCCTCTTCTAAGCCGAAACATCTTTATAGGGTTCTGAACATTTAAAACATTATGATGGCTACCACAGCAATGTAAATAATGCTCCAAAAATACTTAAGAAGCAAAACATCTTTATGTGTTTTTCTTATCAACATATATCTTATAATTGCTAGTTTCCTTTTTTTAATAGCTTACAATTGCTCGGTAAGCTTTGCAGTAGTAGGTTGAGATTCCACTTATTCTGGATTCAGTAGGAAGCAAGGAGCCATTTAAAGCCTTTGCAGTATTCAAATGCAGCCCCATGCCAAATGCTGCTCAGCAGCTCCATGGTGGAAAACACAAGACAGCAAAATTATACCTCTCTGTGATGTTAGGTGGTATTAAGAACTTGTTGGTACTTTTGATTTAAAACTTAAAAACTAATTAAAGTAGCAGAAGCCAACTGAGCAACAAATGAAACAAATTCTTTGTTAATTTTTTTTTCTTTCTATAACTATTTTATTTGTTGAATAGATGAGAGTTGGACAGAGAAATCTCCCATTTTCTGGTTTATTCCCTAAATGTCTGCAACATCTGGGGTGGAAATTCAGAACTGGAATTCCATCCAGGTGTCCCTTATAGATAACAGAGGCCCCACTATTGGAGCCACCACCTGTTGCCTCCCATGGTGCACCTCAGTTGGAAGCTGGAATTCTGAGGTAAGCTAGGATTTGAAACTAGCCATGCACTCCAACATGGGAAGCAGATATTCCACCAACATCCTAGCCAGTAGGCCAAACGCCTGCCACCCAAATAAATTCTGAAGAAGTGCAGCAGCCACTATTTGACATTTCTGTTCCTGTTCACAAGGGGTATCTCCAGCCCTGGCTTTTGATCATGTAAACCCAGCTCCCATCTGAAATTATTTAAGCAGTAATTTTATTTCTGAGCATTACCCATTTCCCCTTCCTCATTATCTTCAGTGACCTAGGTTGCAGTATTTCCAGGGTGTTCCTATGGTAAAATTCACTCTCTGGCATAAAGTTCTGTAGTTTTGACAAGTGTGCAAGTTGTATAACCACCACCACAGTCAAATAACCACATTGGCTAAATGTGCTATGCTGCCCTTGTACAATCAACCTTTTCCTCATCTACAACAGAAATTGATTTTGATAGGATTTAAATATATATTTACCATTTCTGTCATATAAGTCTTCTAGTTGTTGTACTTTTCTTTCTCTTGTATGCTGAATTTAAAATCTGAGGGCCAAATGTGTGAGTACTATAGCATACATGGCCTTAGGAAATAATAATAATTAAATAACAATACTAGCAAATAAACACTATGGTATTTTATGTATATTATCTCAAGTTGTTTGCAAATCAGCTTTGAGAAGAGGGTATCCCATTTACCCATTAGCGAATAGTCTCAGATCCCCTGGGAATTTCCCATAGCACATTAGAGACAGAACTATTTCACACCAGAAAGTCTTGCTCAGCAAGACTTGCACACTTGTCATCCCTTATGTTCCCCTCATATGTTATATTGCTAAACAGCAATTACTCATAAAGCTTCATTGATACAAGATGAACAAATTCTAGAGATATGCTATGAAACACTGCGCCTATAGTTCACTGCAATGTATTACACAGTTAGAAATTTGTTAAGGGATCAGTGCTGTGGTACAGCAGATATGCTGCTTCTGATGTCAGCATCCCATATCAGAATGCCAGTTCTAGTCCAGGTGTTCCTGTTCCAATCCAGCTTTCTGCTAATGTTCCTGGGAAATCAGCAGAGGGTGGACCAAGTACTTGAGACACTGTAACCAATATGAGAAATCCAGAAGGAGTCTAGACTCCTGGCTTCAGCCTCGCCCAGCATCGGCTGTTGTGGCCATTTGGAGAGGTGAACAAACAGACTGAAGATTTTATCTCTGTCTCTCCCTCTCTCTCTGTCTCTCTGCCTTTCAAATAAATAAATAATTTTAAAAATTTTGCTTAAAGAGTACATCTAACATTCAGTGTTATTATGGCAATAAAAACTCTAATTAATAGTCATAAATAATGAGTCTTCCCTGGTAAGATCTGTCAGTGTGTCATACCTTAGTCTGGACATTAGCAATTCTACCTACTGTGAGAATTCTTTAGTTTCCCCATCCAGATTTGCTTGAGTTTATCTTACACTCTTCCACTTTTCTGAGTAGTACAGTAGTTTATCTTCTCCCTAATGCCATAGAAAGGCACCAAGACTGATTCATTTAATTCATATATGTCCATTTTCCTCCATCACCTATAAAAACAAGTTAAAACAATAATCAACTAACTGATAATTCTTTCTTGGACTCTGGCCTAAATAATGCCACTATCATATTATATAATTCTGGATAAAATTTACCTTGACTAGCGATCCTTCTGTCTGTATATTGCTGAAGCATTATAAACTGTCTATTTCTATCAGTTGTGGACTTTTTCCTTAAATGCTAGTCACATTGCCAATCATGGAAATTCTCTTCATCAAAAAACAACTCTCTCCTCCTTCATGGTTATAACCCTGGGTGGTTCTTCCACTGTGTCATGAAGATTTTTTATGCCATTTATCTTCCTTCCACCTCTTTCTTTTAGTCCAAACAGAACATTTATAAGAATTCTGCAAGGTTCTGAACAGAACACAGTTTGAGCAACTAAATATTGGTTTCCCCATTAGATATATCTGCAAAACACACTATCATTTAAAGTAAGGTGGAAGACATTTTAAATGCCATTCAGTTTTATACAACTAAATCCTAGTAGAGAGGTTCTATAAATGTGTCCTTAGGGAGTGTTTACCACCAGCTGAAAAAAAAATGTAATTCCTCTGTGATGCTAGCCAATGTTGTGTAGTCACTGACAGTGCCATGTTAACATTAAGCCCTTTACATATCTCTGAGTAAACAAATCATGTAGTTTTCCTTTTCCTCCAAAATGACAAGGTGCAAAGCTTTGCAAACGGAGCACAGACAGGAGCTCATGCATCTTAGCAAGAAGCTGTGCAGTGTAGGATCTGAATACTGCATGGGAGAACCCTAATCTCTGAGTTCATTGTGTACCTGGCAAGTAGCTTAAATGCCTTAGTATTATAGCCATTTAGAGCTTGTTGCCATTGAACTATCAATAGACATATATTCAGGATGTTTTTACAGAAATGAAAACACATTTTTGTTTTAGTCTATATGGTCTGTTTTTCGTGTTGTGTAATGATGTTTAACACTTGGTAAGTGAAATCAGACCCATCTCATAATGAGCAAATTGAAATTGACAGGGAACAGTGTCTGTATTGCAAATATGAATGCTTCATCCAGAGTTGTTCTCTATCCCTGTGGCAATCACTTATAACCAGGAGGGATTCAATGGTATTTACTAGGTGATAATGGAAACTGCAGATACCCGTTATGCACTTAAAGTACTATAATTCATTTGGAAGCAGACTTGCTTCATTATCCTTGGGTAAGGAAAAAGAGAAACATCAAAATAGCTACTAGTAGAGCTCAAAGTTATTAAATAAGGGAGGTGGCTCCTGTGTTAAAACAGAAGGGATATAGAATAGCCCATTTTTAAAATCAGGGCCCATGAAAAATAAAATGATCTTTATATGAAATAAGAGTGTATATGATTATATTTTCTGAAGACTTAGAAAAAACAATTTTTCTGCATATTATAGGTTTAGACTAAGAAAACAAAATCATTTTAATTTATGTTATCCAGTTGATAGTTAATATGTTAACTAGTAAAGCAATTATTTGAGGTTTAGGTTTAATGTTGTTTTATTTTCCCAAGATTAGATGCAGATTACTTGGCATTGAGAAGGAAAATGAAATGAAAGATATATAAAACTTAGAAATGGTGCTTTATATCTTCACTAATAAACTATCATAACTGCTATATCATAGCATAGAATGTTAAAATTTAAACTGGTTAGTGTTACTAGATGTATATTTTTATGTTTTTTAACTTCCGTTGTATTCATCGATTTAAAATTACTCCACTTTTTATCATAATATGCCATATAATGGCATCTTTATTTTACACTCACATTATTTGGCATCATTTATTCTACAAGCTTATTGTCCTATTATATGTCAGATATTAGATTAATGCTATGATTTACCACCATAATGATTTTGATCACTGTCCTGATTGCTAATGACAACCTTTGGTTTCTTGTTTTAAATTACCATTTGTCGTCTCTGAATAGTTGGTTACCTTGTTACAAATGGACATAAAATCTGCATGACAAACAAAAGATGTTTTCTTCATCTCAACTTCCGAACATTTTAAAAATATTTCCAAGATTAGATGCAAATTACTTTTTTGTGGTTTTTAATTTTCCTGATTTAAATTCATTTATTGAGGATTGTATTAAGATGGCAGAGTAAGGAGAGAGCTTATTGCTCTAGTCTAGGAGAAGATAGCTTAAAAAAAGTGGAGAGAGTATAGTCTCAGGGAAGAGTTAGGGAGAAAATGGCAGAGGAAACTCCATGCAAATTAGAGGGATACTGTGGACCTATGTGGAGGTTGTGGATGCCCACAACTTAGGACCCCAACAGCCGAGAGCCTCCTCACTAGCTTTGGAGAGTGAGATGAGACCAGACTGCAGCAGCCCAAGCCCCTGGCAATAAAACTGCAGGAAAAACCTGGAGGGAATCTGGCTAGGAGCTCTTTGGGGGATAGTGTACCTGCCAAAGTAGAGGAGAAAAAAAAAGTGAGGGGACACAATTCTCTTTCTTCCCAGTTACCCTACAATGGTGCCCTGTAACAAGCCGATAGAGAGTGGGTACCATTTTGGACATATGTAACAGTTGTGCCAGCTCATGGCCATGCCCAGCAGCCAGCAGAGACAAAACCGAGTCTGGCAGGGAGAACTGACAGGGGACTGGGTGCTCATGACTATGGGAGGCTTGTGTGCCAGGACTGTGAAAATACTGAGGCTGTGTGGGAGGGCTCAGGGTGTGACTGGGACATTGGGCAGTCACTGTGGGAGTCTCCACATGCTCAGGGCTCCCTGGTTCCCTGGTGAGGGACAATGCTGTGGAATCTGCTTACACTGAAGACTGCACAGATCCACCCTTGTGGCAGCACAGATGAATATTATACCCACTGTGGCTAGCACACAGGCACTGATAAACTTTGAGGAGAGGAGGTGAGCTAAATCTACACCAACAGAGCAGAATAAACTTGCCCTGTGATATAAGTGGGGGGGGGGGAATTTACCATGCCCAGCCTGAGTGTCATGTTAGAAATTCTCTTTAGCCTGGAGAACTGAACAGAGCTCCCTGGCCAAACCCATCACACATCTTTAGGTATTCACTAAAAAAAGCAGACTCTCCACTAATCCACAGAAACATAGTCCAAAGATAAAAGCTGCCACAACAACAAAAAGAAGCTAAGAAACCAATGAGTATATCCACAAATGCCAAATAATAAATGCACTAATTCAAGAAACAAGAATAAGAAACACAAAAAGACACACCCAAAAGAATACTACACTTCAATACTAGATAATGAAAATGAAGATATTGATAAATGATAGAAATGGAATTCAAAAAAATTGATCATAGGTTTATTTAGAAGTAATCACAAGGAAATACACAATCAAATTAGATCCATACTTGACATGAAAGAAAATTTCTCCTATGAAATTGAGAACTTAAAGAGAAGTCAAAATGAAATCTAGGAAATGAAGGATTCAATAGAACTAATAATAAATGCAGTGGAAAGCCTTAACAGCAGAATCAGTGAAGCAGAAGAAAGAATATCTATCTCAGAAGACAAATCATAGGAAATTATACAGCCACACCAAAAACAAGAAGAAGAAATTAGAAAACTAAAAAAACACTGGTGGGAATCCACAGATACTATCAAACAACCCAACATAAAGGTTCTAGGATTTCCTGAAGGTGTGGAAAGAGAGAGAGTATTAGAAGGCATTTTTAGTGAAATAATATTGGAAAATTTTCCTAATTTGGAGAAAGGGACATCTAAGGACAGGAAGCACATAGAACGCCTAACAGATATGACCAGAAAAGATCTTCACAACAACACATTGTAATAAAACTCTCCACAGTAAAACATAAAGAAAATATTCAAAAATGTGCATGAGAGAAATGCCAGATTACTTTTAAAGGATCTCCAATTAGATTTGCAGTGGATTTCTCATCAGAAATCCCACAGGTGAGGAGAGAATGGCAAGATATAGTCCAACTTTTAAGAGGAAAAAACTGTCAACCCAGGACACTGTACCCTGAAAAGCTCTCATTTATGAATGAAGGTGAAATAATGACCTTCCATAACAAACAGAAATTGAAAGAATTTCTCACCACCTGTCCAACCTTGCAAAAGTTGCTTAAAGATGTGCTACACTCAGAAACACAGAAACATGGTTATCACTATGAAAGAGGATAAAGGCAAAAAATCCCCCAGGAAAAGTACAAAGGAAATACAAAGTAAAAAATATGGAATATTCATGGAAAAATGGCAGAGCAAATTTGTTATTTATCATTAGGCACCTTGAATGTAAATGTTTTTATCTCTCCAGTAAAAAGACACAGACTGGCTGAATGAATTAAAAAATAAGACCAATCTATTTGCTGCCTACAAGAAGCACACCTCACCAAAAAAGATGCACATAGACTGAAAGTGAAAGGATGGAAAAAGATATTCCATGCTGACAGAAACCAAAGAAGAGCTGTTGTACCCATCCTAATACCAGCTAAAATAGACTTTAACACAAAAACTGTTAAAAGAGACAAAGAAGGGCACTATGTAATGATTAGGGGTTCAATTCAACAGGAAGATGTAGCTATTATAACTGTATATGCACCTAATTACAGAGCACCTGGCTATTTAAAAGAAATGTTAAGGGATATAAAGGTAGACATAGAATCCAATACAATAGTAATGGGGGATTTCAATACCCCACTTTCAGCAATGAACAGATCAACCAGACAGAACATCAGCAAGGAAACAACTGACTTAACTGACACTAAAGACTAATGGACCTAACAGGTAACTACAGAACTTTCCATCCTACAGCCACAGGATACACATTCTTCTCACCAGTGCATGGAACTCTCTCTAGGATTGCCCTCATGCTAAGCAACAAAGCAAGTCTCAGCAAATTAAAAAAAAAAAAATCAAAATTATACCATGAATCTTTTTGGACCATAGTAGAATGAACCTGGAAATCAGCAACTCAAGAATCTCTAGAATATATGCAAACAGATGGAGACTGAACAACATGCTCCTGAATGATCATTGAAGAAATCAAAAGAGAAATAAAAAAATTTCTGGAAACAAATGAAGATGACAATTTAGCATATCCAAACTTATGGGATACAACAAAAGCAGTGTTAAGAGGAAAGTTTATAGCAATTAGTGCCTCTATCAAGAAATTGGAAAGGCACCGAAGAAGTGAATTATCAGTGCTTTTCAGGAACCTAGAAAAGCAACAGCAAACCAAATGCAAAACTAGTGGGAGAAAAGAAAATATAAAATTAGAGGAGAAATTTAAAAAATTGAAACAAAAAAATACAGATCAGCAAAATTAAGAGCTGATTTTTTGAAAAAAACAAACAAAATTGACACACAGTTGGCCCAACTAAGCAAAAAAAGAACAGATAAGAACAAAATTAAAATGTTAGAGGTGAAAAAAGAATTGTAACAACAGACACCACAGAAATAAAAAGTATCATTAGAAATTACTACAAAGAGCTGTATGTCAACAAACTGGGAAATCTAGAAAAAAATGGATGGATTCCTGGACACAAACAACCTATCTAACTTGATCCATGAAGACTAGAAAACCTAAACTGAACCATAACCAAGATAGAAATTAAATCAGTAATAAAGACCCTCCCAACAAAGAAAAGCCCACATGGGATAGCTTCACTGCTGAATTCTACCAGACATTCAACAAAGAACAAACTCCAATTCTTCTCAAGCTATCCAACACAATTGAAAGCTAAGGAATCCTCTCAAATTCTTTCTATGATGCCAGCATACTTTAATTCCTAAACTTGAAAAACATGCAACAGAGAAAGAGAACTACAGACCAATTTCCCTGATGAACATAGACACAAAAATCCTCAAAAAAAAATTCTAACCAATCGAATCCAACAACTTATCAGAAAGATCATTTACCCCGACCAAGAAGGATTTATCTTTGGTGTGCTGGAATGGTTCAACATTTGCAAATCAATCAATGTTGATACATCACTCTAACAAACTGAAGAACAAAATTTATATGATTATCTCAATAGAGGCAGAGAAATCTTTCAATAAAAAACAACACTCTTTCATTATGAAAACTCTAAGCAAACTGGGTATAGAAAGAGCATTCCCTAACACAATCAAGGCAATTTATGACAAACCCATGGCCAGTGACCTATTGTATGGGTAGAAATTGGAAGCATTCCCATTGAGATCCAGAACCAGTCAAGGATGCCCACTCTCACGATTGCTATTCAGTATAGTCCTAGAAATTTTAGCCAGAGTCATCAGGCCAGAAAAAGAAATCAAAAGGATTCAGATTAGAAAAGATGAAGTCAAACTATCCCTATTTGCAAATGATATGATTCTGTGTATAGGGGGCCCAAAAGACTCTACTGAGAGACTACTGGAACTCATAAAAGTATTTGGTAAAATAGCAGGATATAAAATCAATACACAAAAATCATTAGCCTTTTTATACACACAAAATGCCATGGCTGAGAAAAAAACCTTGAAATCAATCTCATTCACAATAGCTGAAGAAAACACAAAAACCTTGGTATAAATTTAACCAAGGATGTCAAAAATTTCTGATGGGAATTATAAAACATTCAAGAAAAAAATAGAAGATACAAAAAAATGGAAAAAAATCTTCCATATTTGTGGATTGGAAGAATCAATATCATCAAAATCTCCATACTTCTGAAAGCAATTTACAGATTCAATGTGATACCAATGAAAATATCAAGGACATTCTTCTCAGATACAGAAAAAAATGATAAATGATAAAAATACAGAAAAAAATGATAAAAAATCATATGGAAACACAGGAGAACCTGAGTAGCTAAAGTAATCTTATACAATATAAACAAAGCTGGATGCATTACAATACCAGATTCAAGACATACTATAGTTCAATTATAATCAAAATAACCTGTACTGGTATAAAAACAAATGGATAGACCAATGGACCAGAATAGAATGCCAGAAATCAACCTAATCATCTACAAGCAGCTTATGTTTGACAAAGGAGTTAAAATCAATCTCTGGAGCAAGGACAGTCTCTTCAACAAATGGTGCTGGGAAAACTGGATTTCCACATGCAGAAGTATGAAGCAAGATCCCTACTGTATACTTTACAAAAAAATCCACTCAAAATGAATTAAAGACCTAAATCTACAACCCAATACCATCAAATTTTTAGAGAACATTGGGGAAACCCTGCAGACATGGGCACAGGCAGAGTACTTAGAGAAGACCCCAGCGGCACAAGCAATCAAAGCCAAAATTCACAAATTGAGAAGCTTCTGTACTGAAAAAGAAACATTCAAGGAAGTGAAGAGGAAATTGACAGAATGGGAGAAATTATTTTTAAGCTATGCAACTAATAATGTTCATAATCAGAAAATATAAAGAGATCAAGAAACTCAACAGCAACAAAACAAACAACTCAATGAAAAAAATGGGCAAAATACTTAAACAGATATTTTTCAAAGAGGAAATCCAAAAGGGCGACATAGAATACTACACAGCAGCAAAAAAAAAAAAAAAAAAAAAAAAAAATGGAATCCATTCATTTGCAACAAAATGGATGAATCTGGAAAACATACTTGGTAGAATAAACCAGTCCCAAAGGGAAAAATATCGTGTGTTCTCTCTGACCTGTGATAACTAACAGAGAACCTAAAAGGCAATTTGTAGAAGTGAAATTGACACTTTGAGAAGTAATGACTTGAACACAGCCTTTGTCTTGACTGTTGAGGAATAGTTTTTTTTTTTTTTAATACTATTTGTTGAACACTTTAGTTAACATATAGTTAAACATATGTATGTAAAGTCAGTTGAAAATAGATATCAGTAAAAAATAACAGTGTGTATCAGAGAGGGAGGAGGAAGAGGGGTGAGAATATGCGTGGGAGGGTAGACAAGGTGGGAAGAATGACCATGTTCCTAAAGTTGTAATTCTGAAGTGTTTGAAGTTTGTAACTCTAAAGTTGTATAGTTCTGCATACATTCCTATGGACTTATTTCTAAGTGCGGTTTAAAAGTTGACATAGGGGCCGGCGCCACGGCTCAATAGGCTAATCCTCCGCCTTGCAACACTGGCACACCGGGTTCTAGTCCTGGTCGGGGCGCCAGATTCTGTCCCGGTTGCCCCTCTTCCAGGCCAGCTCTCTGCTGTGGCCAGGGAGTGCAGTGGAGGATGGCCCAATCCTTGGGCCCTGCACCCACATGGGAGACCAGGAGGAAGCACCTGGCTCCTGGCTTCGGATCAGCACAGTGCGCCGGTTGCAACAGCCATTGGAGGGTGAACCAATGGTAAAAGGAAGACTTTTCATTCTGACTCTCTCTCTCTCACTGTCCACTCTGCATATCAAAAAAAAAAAAAAAAAAAAGTTGACATAGGACCCCAAAACCCCTTAAACTGGGTGGTAAAAATACCAGCTTAAGTGTTAAAGTGATCATATAGTTAGGATTAAGTGGTAATAATAGAATTATAAAGAGTAAATGCTCCAACATGGAAGAAGTCCACACAGCAGACTCATAGAATGACAATCTCTTTACATAGCACTCTGACCTCAGAATCAGCCCTTAAGTCATCCTTATCTGATTGCAAAGCCCATGAGAGCATTTCAGGTATGGAAAGTCAAGACACCGTGGCAAAAAATGTCCTACATGGAGGACCTTGATGGATGAGACCCCAGTGGAAAGAAGTGGTCATCAAAGAAGGAGGTACTTTTTTTCTGAAGGGAGGAGAGAACTTCCACTCAGCTTATGACCTTGTCTAAATACTGATGGAGTTTGTGGATTTAAAAGGCTCCCATAGCCTAGGTATCTCATGTGAAGAGCCACAAATAGTCACTGACATCATACATAAGTGTTAATTGTTAAATTAACAAAAGGAGTCTCTGTGCACTAACTTCCCATGCAGGACCTTTGTTTTCAAAGAGTTGTGTTATCATTCTTGGTTGCTACTTTAACGTTAGTTAAATTTAAGAAAAAAAACAAGAAGTGAAATTGTCTACAAGATGCAATGTCTTTGAACAGCCCTTATCTCGACTGTTGAGGAACAGTTTTTCTTTTTCTTTACATGCAAATTGTTGAACTCTTTACTTAGTATATAGTGAGTGTTGGTCTTCAGTGTATAATGTTAATCAAAAATGGATCTTAGTGGAGAATAGGACTGGGAATGGGAGAGGGAGGAGGAGGAGGAGGGGTGGGAGAGTGAGTGCGAGGGCGCGTATGATGGGAAGAATCACTGTATTCCTAAAATTGTCTTTATGAAATGCATAAAGTTTGTATTCATTAAATTAAAGGTTTCTTTTGGAAAAAAAGAAGGGTATCTATGAACTCTATTGGACCTCTTAAAAATTAAAAAAAAACTATTTTTTAAAAAAAATAAAAAATAAATAAATTCATTCATCTGGTCCTCATTTCTTATCATCATCTTGTCCCACCTAGCTATTCATTTCACTTATTTCTGATTTTTTGATGAATATGATTGGCACTCCACATTCATTTCTGTCTATTTTAGTTTCCTGTACTGCAGAGGCAAAAAATATTGAAAAAGGAAACAAAGTAAAATAGAAATACATCCCTACTCCCTGACAGCAGAGTTTGTGAATATAATTATGCTCCATGACTAATAAACATACCTAAATCTAGTGGCTCTGAAGGACACCTTTCTGGATGTCTTAGCAATTTATTCTAATAAAGAAGGTCTTAGTGATATGTGGTGTTTTTGCTGCAGATCTCATCATGAAGTCACTGACTGTGTGTATTTAATGGTAGTCCTGGCAGAAGTGTCAATCAGACTGCAATTTGTGTTCAGTGGCTGGCTTCAGGGTGCGGAGAGACACAGGGTGTATAGTAGTTCCTTAATAATCCAGTTTCCCTGGATTGACACAATTGGTTGTTAGGCTCAGTCATCCTAATGGTGACCTTTATGTGTCTTCTTTTTAATCTGACTGAGGGAGTATCTCAAAGAATGTACTTGGAGTTGCTCCTATGGCCCTTGTTTCTCTGAACATTTAATTCTATTATTAAGGCCCTGTTTTGTTTAAATACCTACTGGTTTCTCTTCTTTATGCTGATCAGTGGCTAACTTATTTTCAAAATTTATTTTACTGTGGCCAGCACTGTGGCATAGCAGGGAAAGCTGCCACCTGCAATACCAGCATCCATATGGGTGCCAATTCAAGTCCCAGTTGCTCCAGTTCCAATCCGCCTCTCTGCTTATGGCCTGAGGAAAGCAGTGGAAGATGGCCCAAGTGCTTGTGCTCCTGCACCCACATGGGAGACCCAGAAGAAGCTCCTGGCTCCTGGCTTTAGATCATTCTAGCTCCAGCCATTTGGCCATTTGGGGAGGGAACCAGTGTATGGAAAACATTTCTTTCTGTCTCTCCCTCTCTGTTAGTAACTCTGCCTCTCACATAAATAAATTAATCTTTAAAAACTCAATTTTACTTATTTTATAGGCAGAGTTACACACACACACACACACAGAGAGAGAGAGAGAGAGAGAGAGAGAGAGAGAGAGAAGAAGAGATAGAGCCGGCGCCGCAGCTCAATAGGCTAATCCTCCACCTAGCAGCGCCGGCACACTGGGTTCTAGTCCCGGTCAGGGCGCCGGATTCTGTCCCGGTTGCCCCTCTTCCAGGCCAGCTCTCTGTTGTGGCCAGGGAGTGCAGTGGAGGATGGTCCAAGTGCTTGGGCCCTGTACCCCATGGGAGACCAGGAGAAGCACCTGGCTCCTGCCTTCGGATAGGCGCGGTGCGCCAGCCGTGGCGGCCATTGGAGGGTGAACCAACGGCAGAAGGAAGACCTTTCTCTCTGTCTCTCTCTCTCACTATCCACTCTGCCTGTCAAAAAAAAAAAAAAAAAAAAAAGAGAGACAGAAATAGAGATCATCCATCCATTGTTTCACTCCCCAAATGGTTACAACAGCCAGGTCTGGACCACACTGAACCCAGGAAGGAGGAGCTTCTTCTGGATCCCCCACAGGGGTGCAAAAGCCCAAATAAGTGTTTCATCCTCTGCTGTCTTTCCCAGGCCATTAGTAGGGAACCAGAAAGGGATAGTGGAGCAAGTTGAACTTGAACCAGCACCCATATAATTTGCCAGCATAGCAGGCAGTTGCTTTACCCACTATGTCACAATGCCTGCCCCTAACTTAGTTTCTCTTCTAGGTTGTGACTTTTGACCAAGCTTGACTGACTTTAGACAGGATTCCTTCTCACTATAGACCTCTGCCCTCTCCTTGTAACTCTGAACTTAAGAAAACTAACTGCAAGTTCTTTGTCTGTCCCTTTGAGATGTAGAACTTCTCCCAGTCTCGTCATTTTGGCAACTAAGAGGTATCATTCCCAATGACCTACAAGCATCAGACCTTTCAAGGGTAATTCAAAAGTAGGTAGTACCCCTCTCTCCAAGTTTCTGTCGGAGAGTAGGAGTCTAACTTCAATCAGACAGTTAGCAAGCCAGACAGCCTTACACAAACCTTGTTTGGTATTTTTCCCTTAGCTCACCTAAGTGTTGGAAAATCCTCCTATTCTGATTTATTTTAGTGGAATTGAATTCAATTTATCTCCCCTATTGCAAAAGTTTCTGTCTCCTATTATAATTAGTACAGTAGAATAGTGTCTTTCTTGTCTGTTTTTAAACAGTGCAATTTATTTTTCAATTTTGTCTTATCACTTAAAGTTCTACCATGTTCTTCATAGCATTAGAAATGAGAAAAACTGCCTTATTACAGTTGTTTAAAATGTAGACTGGAACATATTATCCATTCAAAAAATGCATTACAAGGGTAATCACTTGGCATTAAGACACTTCTTGTGATGTCTGCATCCCACATCAAAGTGCCTGGTTTTGAGTCCGTACTTTGTTCCCAATTCCGTCTTCCTGCTAATACACACCCCAGGATGCAGCAGGTGATGGCTCTAGTACTTGGGTCCCTTTTGTCAAGTGGGAGACTTGGTTGGAGTTCCAGGCTCCTGGCTTTGGCCTGGCCCAGCTCTGACTATTTCAGGCAAATGGAGAATAAACCAGCAGATGAAAGCTGTCTTTCTCTACCTCTCTCTCCTTCATTCCCATCTCTGTATCTTCACATTTCAAACAAGTAAGATAAAATTTAAAAATTATAAATATTATATAATAATATGTATTATATTATACATTGACTATATTGACTATGATAAACATATGTGTACCTACCATTTCCCTTGAGGGATAAAGTATCAGTAATAATTCTAGCTTCTTCTATATTCCTCCCAGAGTATATTCATATCCTGTCACCGTGAAATATCTTTTGTGATTTTTATATTCAACATTCTCTCTTAATTCCTCAGAGTTTTGCTATATTTGTATTTATCTATAGGCAGTGTTACTGAATTTTTTGTGTATTTGACTTTCATAAAAATAGTTTTCAGAATGCTAGTATTTCTTATTTTTATGCTCAACAGTATGTTTGTTAAATTCAACCATGTGAATGGTTATAATGGCATTTTATAAGTCCTGCAAAAGTATTTTCTCGGTGTCACCCTTTATGTATTTTGTACTTGCAATATGTACAGAATCATCTCAGCATATCAAAAGGTATTGGAAAGTAGAAAGAACCCTGGACAAAGATATGTTAAATTTAGTCTTTTGGCATCTACTTTGAATTTTGATCTCAACATTGCCAAGTATTTAAACTTGTGTCTTTATTTTCTTCTTATAATGCAATATTTTATTAAATGATTTCTTGGCATCCAGAATATTTATCTATTTCTCTTCTAATTTATCACAAAAGAACAATAGACCTACATTGTTAATTAGGAACAGAAATAGCAATTCTCACTAGCCATGGTGCAGATTAAATTCTGCTAAATATATAAAAGATAAAGAAAGAAATGTTAAAATGTTGTAATTATATAATAGGCATTGTCAGTGAGGTATGAGAGCTGCCCCTAAAGGCCTGTTGTCTTTAGGTAGAGTGGTTAACAAGGTGTTGTAGTATGTTACACATGTTAAGATTCACCAGAGATGCTTGTTTCATGGGAAAGTATCAGTGGTTTGTAAAAGCAACATTTCCTCAGCAGTGAAGAAAAGAGCTGTTCAAAATCATCACGCCGCAAAGTGTCAATTTCACACCTATAGATTACCTTTTAGGTACTCCATTAGTTACTACAACTCAGAGAGAACATATGGCATTTGTCTTTTTGGGGACTGGCTTATTTCATTAAGTATAAATGTTGCCAGCTGTGATGCAATGATGAAATGATTTTGAACAGTCCTTTCCTTGACTGTTGAGGAACAATGTTTTTGTTTGTTTGTTTTGTTTCTGCATACTATTTGTTGAACTCTACATAATGTAGGGTTAATCTTATGAGTATAAAGTTAACTGAAAATAGATCTTTGTAAAATATAAAAATGGGAATGAGAAAGGGAGGAGGAAGAAGGATGGGATTATGGGTGGGAGGAGATAGGGTGGGAAAATCACTATTTTCCCACATTTGTATATATGAAATGCATGAAGTTTATATTCCTGAAATAAAATTTAAAAATAAAGATAAAAATAATTCCAATTATGTACCAAGTAAACCATATCTGGGATGTTCTCTTGTATAGATTAGCAATATCAGCTGCTAGGTTGATTATAAAAATGGTGAAATGCTAGCAAAAGACAGAATACACAAACTAAAACTATATTTAAGCATGAAAATTAGATTATCATGATTAAAGAGAATTCTTATACTTGGTGGTCAAATGCTTAAGAAATACCAAATGTAAGGTACTGCAAGTATTGCGAGAAACATTGCATATCTAGATATCTGTAGTAGTTGCTTTACTTTGAATTCAAGATTTATATTAAAAGGAATTATGAAGTCTGTTTATTCCATTTCCATCCATGTATTTATTTTGAATAAAATAAGTAAAAATATTTGAATACATAATTTTGAATGGCACACAAGTAAAAGTTGAAACTTTATCCTACATTCACTTGGTTTCATTTATAAGTAGCTGCATGGTTTTATAGAAAATTATTTATCTTCTTTGAGTTTAATTTTCATGTGAACTAAATAGGTATAGTATTATAATTTTAAGGTAAAATATCAAAGATAAACCAAAATAATTTGTTATACCTAGTATAATTGTAGTCAACAGTAAGAGCCAATAAGTAAAAGTTGTTACAGTCATCAACATCATCATCATGACAGTCTTCATCATCATCGTCGTCATCATGGTCATCATTATCATCAAAAATTGAGTATCTGCTTTGTGACTTTGTTTAACAGGGTGGTCTGGACATCACTGTGAGAAAGAAGTATATGAATGCATTGACAACTCATGTACTGCAATATACAAAGATGAACCTGGCTCATCGTATTTCTACACATCAGAATCTGTGGTAATTTGTTGATTTTTTTCATTGTCTTTGAAATGCAATAAATAATAGAATATTGTATGGTAAAAAATAAAGTTAGATGAGTTAAGCTTGGTGCTTTCATTTTCTCTGTCTATACATGCTATACTTGTGTTTGCATCCCCTTATTCTGATTCATTCAACAACTGTACTCTCAGGCCTACTTTCAGGAGAAGAGCATTCTGACGAATTGATCTGTACTAAGTAACTTAATGTATTATCATTTAACATTTTAATATATTTGGGAGGAGGATGCCAGTAGAGGATTTACTTAATACTTCCAGGTGTTGGCAGTACTTTATTGCTCAAGGATATAGCACTACTTTCAGAGTTGGACTCTGAGTATTGTATGTCCAAGCAGAATAAATCTGCTTTCCCAGAAAATTTGAATTGGTTGGAACTTACATTAACACTAGAACAAACTTTTCTTGGTACAAATGTCTCTATTAAAACTTAGCTTTGACAACAATTCATTTTCTAAGCCACCTGCTGCACACAAATGCACATAAGAATAGTAAGGGAATACCAGTTGGCATTATTGTGCTATCACAAATTTTGATGTATTTCTTTGCAATCAATGATAAGCTACTCACAACCAAGATTAAGGCTAAGTAAGTAGAAAGGGGCATAAATTAGGTGATCCAATACAGGATTAACAAATCAAACTTAAAGGAAATGAGAGACTAGTCAATGTTTAAAAAGGATGCGTAGATGAGGATGGAGCTAGAAATTCTCAAACCTAGAAAATCAAAAAGAAAAACAACTAGCAGAGCTATCTGTAAGTGGGAAACAAACTGAACAGAAAATGTCCAATGCCTGTCACAAAACAAAGTAACCTGAGTAATCTGAGAAAGAAATTGTGGAAGGGCCTGTGCTTAAGTCAAGAGTTCTTCCTTTTTAAATGGTAATCCTAGGAGTAGCCTGTCCTGGAAGTATGCAGAGGAGCTAAAACAGAACTATTTTCCTTTCTCTGAGAATTCTTCAATTCTGATTTTGCCCAATGGGGAGAATTTTCTCTTAGTGATTCCAGTAGTATGGATTTCTGAGAAAGAATTCCATGTACTCTGAAACCTGTGTATGGAAGTTATTTGGTGCCAAGAAGTTAATTTTCTGGCCCCTCATATTACAACAATAATGACTTCCTCAAAGTGAAGTAGACAGGCATACAGGTTAAAATTGATTAGGTTTGTGAGCTGGAAGACCACACCTTCACCACGCCTCTGTGTGACCTCATGCCCCTACCTGCCAGACCTGAGTGCCCACCGGCCAATCAGGTTAATTAACCACTCCCCTTTGGAAGTGGATTAAAAGCCTGGGACCTGGTGTGTCTCCACCTTTCCTCCTTTTCCTCACCCTGACCTCTTGCCAGGAGGGGGCTGGCTGTAGCCCTGCACCTACAGGGCATGTGGCCTTCAGACCAACTGGCCTTATGCTTCCTGGCCTAGATGCTCTTCTACGTAGCTGGTTCCTGGTGCTCAGTATGGACCCAGATCTACCCCCCCTCTTAGATAAAGCTCTCACTCTCCTGTGCATCTTTTGCACTGAATAAAAGCTTAAAATATACCATGCTGCCTCGTTCATTTATGCCGGTATTCAGAATTCTTCTCTAAATATTAGGCAAGAACCCACTTGGGCATATTAATATTGGGGATTTATTAAAGAGCATATGGTGATATCATATGACACCCCAAATTCCGATAGCATATATTCTGGGGAACTTGAAGGGGCCACATTTCGTATATATATTAGGGGGCCAAATTCCGATATCAAAAGAGTCAGTAGAAAGGAAATGAAGACTGAGATATCTCCTTTATTTAATATAGTCTACCAGATAGATCCTGATGCATGGAAATCTAAATGACTTAGAAAATAAAAGCCCTGTGCATGCTTTTATTTTATATGATTACCATTTCATATGGATGATATGTTTTATAAATACAAATAATTTAATACCCAAATCCCTAAAATTATTTTAAATGGTTAATACAGTTTCACATTTCATTCAATATTTGAAATATGAATCTATTAATGCTGGATTTCTTTTTTAACAAAAAATCATATCTGGAGGATAAATATTTATTTGTATATGTTGAAAATGTAAGTATCTTAAAAATAGCTTTATAAAACTACAAATGCACTATTTAGGAAGGGGCTTTACAGATTTAATATACTTAGAGAGGTATTTACTGAATTATTTAAACTGCATAATCTTATAATCACTCTCTTAAGTACTGAAAACAAAAAAAAAGCTTTCTATAGTAGTGATAATATCTAGGAAACTGCAAAGAGGTAAGGTGGATTCAACTTTGTTAACACATTAGCTATGTTCTAAAATGAGTAGATAAAAGAGGAAACGTTTCATTAAAAAATTCAGCACTGAAATGTTTTACATACCAGTGTTATAGCATTACATAGAGAATTTCAATTAAATCTTAAATTTCCAACTTGGAAAACAGTATGTAAATTATTAATACAAATAGAATGCAAAGTATTGTACTGACATATAAGAAAATCAAAGAAAATTTTCAAAATATGAATCATTTCAAAGTCTGTTAGTATCAAGTTAAACTTACAAATACTGAAATAAAATTATGTATGACAAATATGCTTTGAAAACCAACATGACAAATGCATAAAATTGTTGGAAATTTGTCTTTTAAACTCTTTTTATCCCTATCCCCCTAATCTTGAATATAATTGGGATATTAAAAAATCACAACTATGGGGAATGTTCAATTTCACTAGTATCCTGCCTGCATATTTATAAAATGTACGCCACTCACAGAAAGATATAGAAGCTGAGACATGAAACAGAAAGATTAGAATAAGAGTACAATGATTTGCATTAGGAACAAGAGTAAAGTGCAAGTAGAGTAGACTAGCATCAATAATGGGCAAAGTGAAGGGCTGACACTCAAAGAAGTAATCCTTAATTTTAGCACTAGAATACAAGGGAGGAGATTGAACATTGTATCAGTTGTCGCATTCTGGTGTAACACTGCTTATTTCAATGTCTACTGCGGTAGAATGTGAGCCCTAGAAGGGCAGTGATGACACTGGACTTTGTTGTGTTCCTAAGAGCACAGCGCACAAAACATGTATTGTGGTTTTGGTCATCATTGTTGAAGCTGGTTTAGTAGAGCTCTCAGCATATTCATCATAGTTGTTTAAAATCCCATTTTAGGAAAGTGCAACATATCTGCCACAGCTGAATCAGATTTTGATGCTTGTACTGTTTGTTCAAATTGATTTTTGTTGTTGGCTTTTAGTATGCCTTATAATTTTATATTTAAATCTGAAAAAGAAACTGGGATAAAGAATCCTCTGGCTAAGAGTTAGCCTGGCTAAGAGTTAGCTCTTTGCTGTAGCTATAGGTGTCAGATACTAAAATTCCCCTTTATTCATATTTTATATCCTCCAATGTCTTTATGTTTTGTTTTAGAATTCTTGAATTAAGGTCTGAGATGTGCAGTTCTTCAGTAGTAATTCTTTGAAATTATAAATGAGACCTGTTTAAATAAATATCCATAGTAGAGTGGGTGGGGTGGGGTGGAGGAAGATTTCAGTAGTCCCAATCATTTAATGAGCCTTTGCCTCTGGTCTGTGAATTCCCTTTGTGCTTTTCAGCACCCTTTCCCTTTCATGGAGACAGCAAAGCTATTAGGGTCTGGAGTTAGGAATTTCTCCTCCTGGTGTGCCAACAAGGATATGGTGAAGTGGTTTCCCTTGAGGACAGGGCTTGTTAAGAATAGAATGTTCTTAACATACACATGGTCCTATGTCTTATGATGCTTTCACTTCAGATTTTTCAAGTTTATGCTGGTGAGAGAATAATATGCATTCGATGGAGATTTTACTTGGCATTTTTAATTTTGATCTTCTCCTGGCCTGGTGACATATGGTACAATACAGTCTTTTAATGGTGGACAGTCCCAGTGAGCACAGCTCCTTGTCCACCCACAAGCACAAGAGTAAACAAACATCCTGTACATTGCACTGTGTTGCTAGGATGTTGGGTAGGTTAGGTGTAGCTAATGCATTTCAACTTCGGATATTTTCAATTTGTGATGGGTTTATCCAGATGTAAACCCACTGCAAGGCAAGGAGCATCTGCATTTCAAAGCAGCTGCTCTCTTTCCCTTGCTGGAAGCAAGCACAAGGGTATTTTTCTTCAGGCTTCACTGTGAGAATCTGGCAAAACTCCTAAAGGTAAAAATTCATGAAGGTGTAGGAGATCACCAAGATGGAGCCCCCTGGAGATTTAATTCTCAAGCTTACTCACACTGAGCTTCCAGCATTGCATCAATTATATTTGGTTTTCCTACAATGGTACTGGCTCCAGCTACAGCGTAAGTTTATTCCTGAACTTTTGCTCTGCTAAACTATGATTCTCTGTATCTGCCTGATAGTCTCTTCAGTGTTTACAACAGCCGTTTTCCCTGTGATTGCAATTCTCTGAAAGACCCATGAAGTATGTTATCTTTCAGTTTGTTCAACCTTCTTTTTATCGATAAGAGCGATGACTTCCAAATTTCTTAAATGCTAAATAAGAACACAGAAATGTCATGGTTGTTTTAAAAATGAAATAATTGGGTTGGGCATTGTGTTGCAGAAGAGTAAGCCCCCATTTGGGAGACCCCTATCCTACAGTGAAGTGTTTGGGGATTGGTATTGCCTCTGACTCCGATATAGCTTCCTATGAATGATCCTTAGCAGGCCTCAGATGATGGTCCAAATACTTGGATCCCTGCCACTTACGTGGGAGATCCAGATGGAATTCTTAGCTCCTGGCTTCAGATGGCCCAGCTGTTACTGTTGTAGGCTATTGAGGGAAAAAACCAATGGAAAGAAAATTTCTCTTTCTCTATATCTCCGTTTCTTTCTGTTCTTCTGCCTTTCAAATAAATAAATAAGTAAATGTTTTTAAAAAACAGAAAGAATTTTGTTTATATTTAATAAAAATATATATGAATTTTCTTTCATTTATGGTTTTTAATCTGGCTTTTATAAATAGATTTATTTATTTATATGAGACTTTTCAAATATCTCACTTTGGATAGTTCTATTTTTCCAATGCACCTAGAATTCCCCATGAAATTTTTTAAAGCGATTAATTTGGCTAACAATTAGATATTCCATTTTAATAGGGAATCAGAAATTATAAATATCTTACATATGTGTTCCACCTGATACAGTAACAAATGAAATCCTATAAACCATTACAATGACTGAAATTGTTGGAAATATGCAAGCATTAGAGTCTGACTTAACATGAAACAACAGAACATTATGCAAACTATTAAGCCTTGTGGTAGCAATTTATGTTAACCTGAACTTTGCTCTAACTCTAACATCCTTCAAAAAAATGTTTTCTTTCCATATTACTTTTGTTTAAGCTATTTTATAAGTGCTTGCTAATTAGAATGTCATACAATAGTGTTAATTCAGCTACATGCTTACAGGATTAGAGAAGATTAGTATTACTACAATTATTTTTGGTTTTATGGTGAAGAATAATTTGGGAAGCAAATAGCCCCTGCTGAGTAGAGAGATTGAGAGCTTTCTTCTTTATTTCTGAGAATTAATTTTTGGAAGGTAACATGAAAGACTTGAACTCTCAGGTTTTTCTTAATATTTGAAGCTCTGACAATTTCTGACAAGCTGATAATTAATGTAGATTATTCTTTTTAGCAGATCCAATTGCTAAAGTGAATCAAAACAAGGTGAATGTACTTGCATGATTCTGAATTCAAACGCTCTGTGAAAGAATTTAAGTGGCGGAACAAAATTTATCAACTGTCCTATACTTGATAAAAAATTGAAGAAAAAAAATCATCCTTTTCTTAATGTGATCAGAATTGCTCATTTCTTCCTCAGTAAATGAATTTCTACCAAGCAAGATTGATCCATATATTAACCCATGGCTACCAATGGTTCAGGCTTATTGCATTTTGCAAATAATAGCAGTCAATAGAGTGTTGATTGCATTCAAAAACTAAAACGCAGATATTTAAATACTACAAGAGCTATAGTTATATTAAACAAAAATGAAAAATAGAATGATTTTATGAACAAGAAAAACTGATCTGAGTTCTAGGTAGTTTACAGCCAATAATTTTGAATGCCATCTTCAAAATAAATCTCGAAAGTAAGATACTGAATAGCAAAATAGACTATTGAATTTGGTGTTCATGTGTGGTTCCTGTGTTTGTTTCCTTGTGACATACAATCAATATTACTAATAAATATTTACTAAATATTTATGATGTTCAATATACTATGAACCACCCTATTAAATAATTAATGGCTATTGTCCCTAGAAAATAAGTAAGCGAAGTTACAATTCTTAGACAATATTCATATTTCCTTCTTAAATATAATTTTTGGTTTTAACATTTATTTTTGTTGGAGTTCAATTTGCTGATATAAATTACTAAAAGCATATCCACTGAACATTCACAATAACAAACTATTTGAAAAATTTATGAAGAAATACATGAACACACTCCATTCTTAAATTAGGGAAAAAGGAGAGACTTAAGAAAACAAAGCACTAATGATCCTTTTAATGTGTAATCTGAGTTTTTTTTTTTGATATGTATATTGAGCACTACTCTGTGCAGATCCTGAAAATAACATAAAAAATAATTAGTATTATCTTTTCATTCAAATAAACCATTTAGCTACAGAAGAGACAATGATATATTGGAAAATAAGTCAGTAATGTGTTAAAAATGCAGGAAAATCTATGATGAGGATATGAAAGATATTAAATAGAACACTGTGGTAGTAATATTAAATATAATGCAATAGGGTAGTTGGCAAACCCTGAGTAAACAGTCATTAGGAGAATGTTCTCAAGGGAGGAAAGATTACTTAGGACTTCTTCCTAAGGATTAGGAAGGATTCTTTGAAAGTGCTAAAAGTTAATTTGTACCTCATTGTATAAACCTACCCTGAGGGATTGCTCAAAACTGCTCATGAGAATGTAAAAATGCAATACTCACTAGGAAAGACAAAAAACGTTTGATCGGTTCTTAGGAATAGTTTCACCATGAACAATGGGGACATGTGTTCTAAACACCCCTGAGCAACATAGGGACAATATTCTGCAGTGCAACCCAAGGAATGTGATGGTTTTGGAAGAGACAACAGTGTAACCTGGAATGAAATCATACATCTTGACAATGTAAGGAGGAAGTTTTCTGTATTAAATAAATATAATTTATAATGGGAAAATGTAATTTTTTGTTTTTAAGAGTATAGTAGTTAAACTAAATTATATAATAATTTGTGGCACAGCTATTATGCTTAATCTAAATGTCTTAAAACATTAGTTTTAATTGGTAAACTGACTATAGTAGAATTGAGACTAGCCATGCCCCATAAACCTAATTAATTAGATGTTAACAGCAAGGATTGTCCAACACTCCTTTTTATGTATCTGGGTTTTGCTTAAATCTGACTGCATAAGAGTTTATTTTTATTTATTTATTTATTTTTTGCTAGAACCTGGAATAAACTTTATGTTGTGAATTGATTCAAAGGAGAATGGGATTAATATTTTAGATCTCAATTAGAATGAAATCTCCTGAGCCCACCTCCTCACCTGTAGCAAGAGGGGTATGGATGATTAGAAAGCTTAGCCATAACAAAGTCCACTGGGGAGCTGGACACAGAATCTTAAACACCCAAATTTATAGATCAATATTCTTTCCTCCACATTGTATCTGTTACTTGTTTATTATGAAGATAGACTTCTATATTTAATATTGGCAGGAATATCAGTAGAACATATTATTGGGCTACTCTCCAAAATAATGCTAGATGGTGGAAATCAAAATTCTATCCAAAATCCCAAAACTTTGCCTTGATCTGCAAGGCTTTGTACAGTTTAACTCTTCCTGAGTGCTTCTCTAGCCTTTTTCCAGCATGCCTTCTCCCAACCCTCCAAGCTTAAGTTCCCTATTTAGACTTTGCTATTCTAATTTATCCTGATTGTGTATCCTTCCACATGCTTAACTCTTGTCTACGAAGATCCTCAATTTTTTTTTTTTTTTTTTTTTTGGTCTACTCTAAATTTTTCTAATTATCTCTCAGGTTTTGCCAAATATTTCTCTCTTCCAGGGAAACTTTTTAAGATCTTACAATATATGCTTACGTAAGTTTGTTTTTTAAAGATTTATTTATTTATTTGAAAGTCAGAGTAACACAGAGAAAGAGGAAAGGCAGAGAGAGAGAGAGAGAGAGAGAGAGAGAGAGAGAGAGAGGGGTTTTCCATCTGATGGTTAGATCCCCAATTGGCTGCAATGGCTGAAGCCAAGAGCTTCTTCCGGGTCTCCCAGGTGGGTGCAGGGGCCCAAGGACTTGAGGCATCTTCTACTGCTATCCCAGGCCATAGCAGAGAGCTGGATCAGAAGTGGAGCAGCTGGGACTCAAACCGGTGCCCATATGGATGCTGGTGCTTCAGGGCAGGGTGTTAACCCACTGCACCACAGCACTAGTCCCTGCTTAGGTAACTCTTTAACAGAATCAATTTTTTGGTTAGTTTTAGTTTCTCAGAAAGATGCAACAGAAAGTATAAAATGTTATTATATGTGGTATGTTCAAAATGTTCACAGAAAATATGTATTATGAGAAAACTATGCATGGATTTAAAAAATTGTACAAAAATAAATTTATATTTTAATTCAATTACCATAAACTTTTTTTTTATTTTTTTATTTTTTGACAGGCAGAGTGGACAGTGAGAGAGAGAGACAGAGAGAAAGGTCTTCCTTTGCCGTTGGTTCACCCTCCAATGGCCGCCGCGGCTGGCGCGCTGTGGCCGGCGCACCGAGCGGATCCGATGGCAGGAGCCAGATACTTATCCTGGTCTCCCATGGGGTGCAGGGTCCAAGGACCAGGGCCATCCTCCACTGCACTCCCTGGCCACAGCAGAGAGCTGGCCTGGAAGAGGGGCAACCGGGACAGAATCCGGTGCCCTGACCGGGACTAGAACCCGGTGTGCCGGTGCCGCAAGGCGGAGGATTAGCCTATTGAGCCGCATGGCCGGCTCTCCCATAAACTTTTAAACATGCTATCTATCTATTTATTTATTTGAATAGCAGAACAAAAGAGAGAGAGCCTTATCAATCCATCCTGCTCCACTAACTTGTCAACCATGGATCGTTTTATGTCTACATGGTTTTGCCTTTTCCAATATGTCATATAGTTGGAATCATACAGTATGCAAGCTTCTTAGATGGTTTATTTTACTTTATGATATAAACTTGACATTCTTTTATGTCTCCTCATGGCCTAAGAGTTCATTTATTTTTAGAGCTGAATGATATGCCATTATCTGTATGTACTATAATTTATTCACTCATTCATTTACTGAGTACATCTTGGTTGTTTGCTCATTTGGGCAGCCATGAATAAAGCTATTCTCTGCAGATTTTTAGTAAACATAAGTTTCTATTTTAATTGCATAAAACACCTTGAAATGCACTTCTTGCATCATATGGTAAAAGTATGTTTATTGGCATAAGAAAGTACCAGGGCCGGCGCTGTGGCGCAGTAGATTAATCCTCGGCCGGCATCCCATTGGGCGCCAGTTCAAGTCCCGGCTGCTCCTTTTCCCATCCAGCTCTCTGCTATGGCCTGGGAAAGCAGTAGAAGATGGCCCAAGTCCTCAGGTTCCTGCACCCTCGTGGGAGACTGAGAGGAATCTCCTGGCTCCTGGCTTCAGATCAGTGCAGCTCCGGCCATTGTGGCCATTTGGAGAGTGAACCAGCAGATGGAAGACCTTTCTTTCTGTCTCTCCCTCTCATTATCTGTAACTCTACCTCTGAAATAAATAAATAAAATCTTAAAAAAAAGAAAGTACCAAACTATCCTCCATATATATCTATATATCTATATCTATACACCTATATCTATATCTATATATATCCTCCCATATATCCTCCCTAAGTGTCTATACCATTCTGTATTACTACAAGTAATTAGGTAGCACATTATAATTTTCCTTCATTGCAATTGCTAAAACTTTAATCTCTCAGTTATTTATATGGCTGTAGTTTGCTATTTGTCCATCCTTTCTTTTCTCCTCTCTCCTTTCCTTTTCAATAATTCATGTAAGTTCAGGAACTGTACAAATGTTATTTTCTTCTATTCTCCAGGTAAATGTCACATAGTAGATTGTAAGTAAATCTATTTTATCAAATTAACTAAAACAAGGATGAGTCCTAATTATCTTGGTGTCAATTACAAAAAAAAAAAAAAAAACCTGAAAAGTTTTATGAAGCAGGCTGATGTTACAATGCCAAGCATCACTGAAGAGATAATGAGTTCTTTTCTCCAATAATAGTTAGAATGATCTAAATTTTCACTAAAGCCAAAAAAATTCCACTAAAGTTAGTTACCATTTTTGATGCATTAACTGTTTTCCATGCTAAGTGCTTTGGGTGCATTATCTCATTTCATTTTGAAAATAGATTTGTGAGATGAGGAAACAGACTCAAAGAGGTTGGGACATTATACATATACAATAAGTGTTGGAGTTATGTTTGTCCAGTTAACCAAATGCCATGTACATACTCACCATGACAGAAAGGTTTTCTTCTGCAACCAATTACAGTTTGACATTTCCCCTCTGAGCTATACTCAAATTTCTATGATAAGCTTACAGTTCATTAAAAAAGGTTTTAACACTTATAATTTGATGTGGTTTGAGGGACTGTGCCTCCTCCCATTCACATCTGTATGTTGAAACCATGACCCCGAGGCAATGGTATTAGAAGGCAGGAACCTTTGGAAAAGTGAGGTCACTGGGATGGAGTACTCAGGATTAGAATTGGTGCCTTTATAGGAGATGCCAGAGAGCTGGCCACTCCCTTCCACCACATGAAGACAGAGCTAGAAGGCGGTATATGGGAACGTGAGTCCTCACCAGACCTGGACCTGATAGCATATCCATCTTGTGTTTCCCCTAGTCTGCTGAACTGTGATTATAATCTATTGTTTATAATTCTGTCAGTTTATGGTATTTTTGTTATAGGAACCTGAACAGACTCAGACATATTCCTATAAAATTAGCTTACATTTTATACCAAAATTTCTTGTTTCATATGGTTCTTACACTATAATGAATGAGATTGTGTATTTTATACCTGCTAATTTATTCCATAAATAATTAATCTAACTAGCAGTAGGAAGAAATATGATAATATACACCTATTGTGTTTTTGATGATAGAAACCATTATCTATTTGTCTGCTTTCCCTGGCATTGCCACTGAGAAATGTAGGATTTTACTTCTTTCCTTATAGTCTGTTTTTTTTTTTTTTTAAATTCATATCCAGTGCACCTGTTTTAAAGTTTTGCTCTCTCTTAATTAAAAATAAATGAAACTAAGAAAAGAGTCAATGTTTAGAGAGACATAGGACCTGTTGATGGATGCTCTCCATAGAGTTCAGGAGTACTGATGTACAGTGTAGAATATTTTGCATGTGGCACTTAATTTATTTTGGGTGTAAGGGTGTAAGGTGTCCTTGTATCATAGTGATGTTTCTGTATTATTGTGTGTAATTGTTTTCATGCCATTTGCACTGGCATTTCTCAAGTAAGATGAAGGTTATGTGCATATTCCCAGAGTTTGAAGATCAGGTTGAAAGGCATTCTAACTAAAGCCTAACGTATTTGAATCTGAAGGGAGAAAGATCAAATGTATTGTCACAGTATGTTACAGATAATGAGATGGGCTTAATAGTTTTCAGAAGACATTATGATTAATGACTTAAAATGAGGATGCAAATTTTGTGTTAAGTGGTATACGTGCTAATGAAAAAATGAATGATCAGCATACAGATGGATCACTGATTTGTGCCATGCACAAGACTGTAGCTATTTTGGTTTGTATATATCAGCCCGTGGAGAAAGCAACAAATAAATGATAGGATGTAGAAATAATGTGTGTTGTTACATACATACACAAGAGGATATGGTTGTACAAAAAAAGTATGAAGCTCAATTTTATTTGCTTGCATTGGCTAAAGAAATAGTTCCAATAGGATAATAAGCCTGGATGACAAGTATGGTAAGTAAAATCAGATAGATATATATACAGATATAGATATACATATACATATACATATTGCGCAAAGGAAAACAGGTAAACAAGATTTTAAGTTTTTTTCAAGGAATAGGAATAAAAGGATATGTGTGCCTGTGGCTTTGTGTGCAAAACTAAAACCACCTTTTATGATACATATTTTTTAGAATTCAATATGTGTATATTACTGGACTTGGACCAACAGAGTTATTTTTGATGTGTTTTGTATTATCTTAAGGAACTTTTATCTTTTAAAGATAAGACATCCATATAAACCTATGGGTATAATACAGGGAAGAAAAGTGGCCTAAAATGTAAATAGTTAAGAAATGTAGCAATTCAGAGAATGAAGACATTATTTGCACTGTAGGATTGGAAAGGAATAAAAAAATAAGTGTCTTTTCTTGTTGGAAATTAGCTGAATATTTATGACTGGAGAAAACTTCCCCTAAATGGTATACATAGGATTTGGTAGTAAGAAAAACAAAAGTTTAACCATCTGTCAGCTTTCAAATAACAGTTGGGGAATTCTGAGTGTTCACCTTGGTAAGTCATTATTTTATAAATTCATCTATGCTACCAGTAACAATAGATGAGCTTAGAATAATGAACTTCTGAGATGTTTTTGTGCATTTGTTTAATTTTTAAAAATAATTTATAAAAAGTACATATTTATTCTACATTTCTTTATGGTAAAAACATCCAAAATTCCTATCCTCTATATTTTATAAAGGAATATATGGCAAATTAGCATTATTTTCACCCTACTGTCAATAAAATCCAAGAATTTCTTAGCCCTCTGTAGTTATAATCAAGTTCTCATCAACCTTTCTCAATTCCTCCTTCTCCATTCCACTCCTCAGCCTCTTACAACCAGATTTATATTTTTAACTTCTATGAGATCACTTAATTTTAGAGACTACATACAGCTGAGATCATGTGATATTTGTATTTCTTTTTTTTTTAATTGTTTGAATAGCAGAGATACATGGTGTAGAGTTTTTGTCCTTCCACTTGTTTACTCCCCAGGTAGCTGCGACAGTGGGGGCTGGCTGATCCCAAGCCAGGGGCCAGACACTTCATCTGGGTCTCCCACATAGGTGAAGAGGCCCAAATATGTGGGTCATCTTCTGGTGCTTTCCCAGGTGTACTAGCAGGAAGTTGTATGGAAAGTGGAATAGCCAGGACTTGAACTGGCACACCCACATGGGATGCCAGCTCTACAGGCAACAGATTAACCTGCTGCACCACACTGTCAGCCAGTGATATTTGTCTTTTTGTCCTTCATTTTACTTAACATATTTTATTTGTATATAGGGATAGATCTCCATCAAGAGTCAGCCTCCAGGACTAGTGATCTCAGGGAAACCTTTAAGGTATTTCATTTCAATGAAGTGGGAATTTCAAAACCTCAATCAAGAGAATGCTATTGAAGCCGGCGCCGCGGCTCACTAGGCTAATCCTCCGCCTAGCGGCGCCGGCACACCGGGTTCTAGTCCCGGTCGGGGCGCCGGATTCTGTCCCGGTTGCCCCTCTTCCAGGCCAGCCCTCTGCTGTGGCCAGGGAGTGCAGTGGAGGATGGCCCAGGTGCTTGGGCCCTGTACCCCATGGGAGACCAGGAAAAGCACCTGGCTCCTGGCTCCTGCCATCGGATCAGCGCGGTGCGCCGGCCGCAGCGCGCCGGCCGCGGCGGCCATTGGAGGGTGAACCAACGGCAAAGGAAGACCTTTCTCTCTGTCTCTCTCTCTCACTGTCCACTCTGCCTGTCAAAAAAAAAAAAAAAAAAAAAAAAAAAGAGAGAATGCTATTGAGAAAATGACTACAGAGATTGAGTTATATAAGTCACATTGATAATTTACACCATTAGTGATTTTGATAGTTATTTAAATGTTCTGATATAATGACTTAACACTAACTAGATACTCAATATTACATTGTGTGTTAACTTAGCTAAATAAAAAAGAACTTAAATTAAAAGAAATAGCATTTCCAACATGAACTGGGTCACAGTGAAGTATATAGAATTCAAACTATTTCTTCTTTTAAGATTCGATAACTGTAAGTCTAAGAAATATATCAGTAGCATGCAGGCACCTTTTTGATTAGTGTCCCCAAAGATAATTGTCATGTAATTGAACTTTATGATTGATTATTGTTGAAAAAGTCTCAACTCTTTAAATCTGGATTTGACTAACTCATGTCTTCTATGAAAAGGTAATTTGCTTATTGCCATAGGGGTTATTTTTTAGTCTAAAATTTTTGACATTTTTATCAGAATTTCTGTTAACTTCTTTATGTGAGAATAGAAGAGTATTCAGAATAAATTTATAAAAAGAGAGTTTGAATCTAATCTTTCATCTATCAATCCAAAAACACAAAAAGTTTTGTGTGTGTGTGTTTGTGTGCTATTGCGAAAATGAAAATGGGAAAATATTTTATATATCGTCATTGGAAATGTATTAGAAGAATATGACTGGGGCTGGCATTGTTATGCATGGGGTTGAGCTGGCACCGATAGCACCAGCATCCTAGGTGAGCACCAGTTCAAGCACAGCAGTCCCACTCCTGAGCTAACTCCCTGCTCATGCACCTAGAAAAGCAGCAGAGGGGGTCTAAATACGTGGCCTCTGCCACATGTGGGAGACCTTGATGAAGCTCCTAGTATCTGTCGTCAGCCTGTCCCAGTTCCAGTCATTGTGGCCATTTGGAAAGTGAACCAGCAGATGGAAGATCTCTTTCTGCCTTTCCCTTTCTTTCTGTAGCTCTGCCTTTCAAAGAAAGAAAAAAAATAATTTTTTAAACAAAATATATGATTTACATGCATTGTCCTGAGTAAGTTGTAAATAGGATTTCCTTTCAAATGTTTAATTACTTTCATTTAGTAATTTAAATTTGGGTCTCAATTTGTGGACCCATTGTACTCTATGGGGTTGTGTGATAAGTCACTATGAATTTTAGTAGAAACTAATTTATGAAGAGCTTGTCTTAAGTCTCCAGGTCAACATTTCTCAGCTAGGGCCAAAAGGACTACTTTGGCTGTTAAAAAGATAGATTACTGAGACTGCAAACATATTTCAAGTAATGAACACAATATGCTACATCATAGACATTTTTGAAGTCTGCACATTTTTCCATGAATGTGAACTAGTGATGTATTAAGAAAGATTAGAGATTATGAAGCAATCTGATATTAGGATGAGTCGAATCAAAAACGTTAAATACCAAGGTCAGTTATGTTCATATTGGGATGTGTGATAATAGTGAGATCTCAAGAAGGAAAACAACATATGTGATATAGGAATTAGTGTGCTATGTGAAAACATAGGCAGATAAGTTTTGAAAAATACCCAGTGGTTTTATGTACTATGGATAAATAATTTTTAGTTTTTCCTAAGAAAGGCAATAAACTGATGATTTTCTAAACTGAATAATGGCCTAGTCTGACTTTCATTTTGAAAATAACTCTGGCACATATTCTGTACTGAGTAAATATGCTTTGAGATCTTGCCTCTAAAATGCTGTCTCTGATCTCTTGCCTTATATGCAATAATACCTGTTACTTGAGCATCCATCTGTAGTACTAACCTTGACTTTTCCCCTGAGCCGTGACGTCCATTGCCTTTATTATTGAATCTTCCTCTGGCAAGGCAAGCAAAAAAAATTTGATTCATTACACTCCTTAAGATCTTTATCCCTCCATTCATTAGTCACCTAAAAGTTGTCCCAGTAGACTGAAATTACATGGCAAAGCGATGAACTTGTGCTTTCTGAAGCAAATCCGCTGAAGCAAATACCCAAAGATCTGATAGCCAAATTCAACCAGGGAAGAGAAAATGACCTCCAATAAAATTGAGGCGTCACTACCAATTATCAGAAACCCAGGAAGAAGTGATTATCTCACATTTATGTCAGCCTCATATCATAAAATTTAAATAGGGCAGTGGCATTTGTACTTTGAGAAAAATTCCATAGATTCTCAAGGTTCTTAAACTGATAGTTTATAGTTTAAGATTTTATTTCTTTTTTCAAAGATTTATTTGTTAATTTAAAACACAGAATGACAGAGAGATGGGGTGGGGATGGCGAGTGGGAGGATGAGAGATAGGAAGATATGTTCCATCTGCTGATTCCCTCCCCAAATGGCTATAACGGCCAGGGCTGGGCCAGGCTGAAGCCAAGAGCCTGCAGCTCTATCTGGGCCTCCCACATGAGTAGCAGGGGTCCAAATATGTGGACAATCCTTCCCTGCTTTCCTAGGCATATTAACAAGGAGGAGGAGCAGAAGCAAAGCATTCAGAACTCAAATTGGTGCTCCCATAAGAGATGTCAGCATCATAGGGAACAGCTTAACCCACTGTACCACAATGCTGGCCACATGGTTTTCTAATTTTTATCTTTATTTAATAAAGAGAACAATAACTGATGTGCATCAACAATTGACTAGAATACTAGAAAAGATTCTGAAAAGATTTTGTTTACCCACTGTTATATTCCCTGAAAGAAATCAATATATTTATCTCCACTCATGAAGAGATATTTTGAACTCTTATTTCAATATATTGTGGACAACCTAGAATTTAAGTAAAACAGTAATACATTGCAGTATACCAAGGAAGACTCTTGGGAGTCATTCTAAAATGACAAGGAATTTGTGGCTATCCAGGCACTCCCCTACCCAAAAGAAACAAGAGAAATAATGCAGATTGGGAAATGAAGAATAAAGGAATGATAGTTTATGTATATTATTGAGAGCTTGTCTACCTTTTTGGTATGTAGTTGGAACAGAGAAAACCAAAAAAAAAAATATGCATTTATCTTTAGTACTTCACAAAAGGCAAATTCATGCCATCTGTAGAGCGGTCTATATGCAGCCATTGACACAGAATCTTTGTACAGAAGATATGCACTGACTACACTTTCTTCTTTAGAAACCACTAAACCACTTCTTCAGAACCAGTTTGAGTGATCACTACATGATCCTGGGAGCCCTATCACATATGTGAACTATACAAAGGGGATGCGTCTTTGGAAGCTGCATGTTTACATCACACAATTTTAGATTACAAAGATCATATGATGTTTTGTAAGGTTTTATCATATGAATTGTTGATATGCAGAAAAGTCGAGAAATCTGACAGATTCTGCCCTAGAATCCTGAGTGATTTGTACTCTGATGGGGTTTTTCAAAAAGTGTAGATGGCTGTTTGCATTTGGGCTGCAGCAGAGGTCTTTCAATGCTCAGAGATCGCCTGACTGCCACTATTGCCCTTTGCAATCCAATCTAGCATGTGTAAAGCACAGATAAATTTATGTGGGGTTATTTTCTTGGAATTAATGAGAAAGAAGAGGAGAGGAAAGAAAAGATAGAGAAAAAAAAAAAAAGAAAATAAAAAGGAGGCTGGCTCTGTGGCTCACTAGGCTAATCATCCATCCACCTGCGGTGCCAGCACCCTGGGTTCTAGTTCCGGTCGTGGCGCCAGATTCTGTCCCGGTTGCTCCTCTTCCAGTCCAGCTCTCTGCTGTGGCCCGGGAGTGCAGTGGAGGATGGCCCAAGTCCTTGGGCCCTGCACCCACATGGGAGACCAGGAGGAAGCACCTGGCTCCTGGCTTCGGATCAGCGTTGTACGTGAGCCGCAGTGCTCCAGCTGTAGTGGCCATTGCGGGGTGAACCAACAGAAAAGGAAGACCTTTCTCTCTGTCTCTTTCTCTCTCTCTCTCTCTCTCTCTCTCACTATCCACTCTGCCTGTCAAAAAAAAAAAAAAAAAATAGTACAGCCAGTTTGGAAAACGGGGTGGACTCCAGAAGCTAAAAATACAGCTACTACATGATCCAGCAATTCCATTACTGTATATACAGCCAGAGGAATTGAAACCCATGTGCACCTCCATGTTCACTGCAGTGTTTATTAAAAATAAATAAATAAAAAGGAAAACAGAACAGACCGTTTTTTTCTGTGTGTATTTTCCCCATAAGTCCTCCCTAGTTTAAATAGATATAGTACTATAGCCAGATGCAGTATCCTTAGCAGTATTAGTGGCCTGGAGGCACTATCCTGTGGGAGACTAGCATCTGTGAAATTAAATAGCCTGATTCCCTCACCAGGTGTAGCTCACTGTCAGTGGGAAGTCCACCCAACTTAAGAGGCACACACTTGCATAGACCTCTGCTGACTAAATAACCAGAAATATTCACCCAAAGTTGTATTGTTGTTGATCGCCAATGCACAGGAGTTACCTGAAACATATTTAAATACAGTATATGAGATATGGCTAAATGTCTTTGTGCTTATTTAACTTTGCAATTCTTAAAAATTCAAAGAATTTACCAATTCCTGCTAATCAATTTAAGTTCAGCAACATTAATCATTTTTTACAAGTCTCAATTTTATTTTAAAAACAGTGACACACAAATAGAGTGAGATATTAAAAAAGAGAGAGAGAGAGAGAGAGAGAGAGAGAGAGAGAATGAATATCTTCTATCTGGCTAGGATGGCTAGGGCTATACCATGCAGAAGCCAGGATCCTGGGACTCCATTCAAGTCTCCCCCATGAGTGGCAGGGGCCCAAGTACTAAGGCTGTCTCCCATTGTTTTCTCTGGTATTTTAGGTGGGAGTTGGATTGGAAGTGGTGTGGTTGGGACTTGAACCTGCACTCAAATATGGAATGCTAACATTATATGCGATGGCTTAACCTGCTGTGCCACAATGCCAATTCCTATATTGAGTCTTTTTAAATAAGGGATTTGAGAAAAGAGAGAAATTCTTTTTATGAAGTATAGAAGAAACAAAGGAAGAGCATAATATTACTAATTATAATTCCTTTTCATTTGTTGTCCCTAGTCTCAGGACAGACTACTCACATGATCTCTACTCATGTATCTCAGAGTAAAAGTAATGGCTCATCTGAGTAAAGACGGGTGTCCCCTTACCAAAACACAGTTAGAGTAAGTCCTAGTGTTTCACAGCATAGTGAATTGACTGTAGTTCACAATAACATACTGTGTACGTTATATGCAAGTAGAAGGGATGAGGTTCAAACGCTCTAAACATTACATAATGACAGAGATGGAAATATTAATTACTGTATTTTCGTCAGTACACACTGTACCTATCTACTGAAATATCACACTATACTTGTATTTATTTCAAATAGGGCTTATTTTATAAGCACCACTTCCTTGTTTTAGAAAAATCAAAATGGCAGACATACTACTTATGCCTAGAAATTTTCTTGGAATCTTCGTTAGTGTTTATAATTCTTCATATCCTTAATTTATTCAGATTGATCTTGAATTATTTTCTCATTTTTCTTTTTTTAATTTTTAAATGTTTAATCCAGAGTTGCAGCTAATGATACCAAGTTTTATGCTTTATAACAGATGTTGGTTATATTGTACACAGACCAAATCCAGCATGCACCATTTTTGCAAAAGTTTCATTGGAACAGAGCCATACCTGTGCTTTTACATATTGTTTATGGGTGCTTTCACACTATGACAGCAGAGTTGAGTAGTTGCAACAGAAACTGTATGAACTGCAAAGCCTAAAATATTTTCTATCTGGCTGAACTAAATAGGAAAAGTTTCCAAGTTCCTGATTTAGAACCTAGGGACATGTGGAAGAACTTGTATTCTGATCACCTAACATGAAAATAAGCCCAGGCTAGTGCTGCAGCTCACTAGGCTAATCCTCCGCCTGCGGTGCTGGCACCCCGGGTTCTATTCCCCGTTGGGGCGCTGGTTCTGTCCCAGTTGCTCCTCTTCCAATTCAGCTCTCTGCTGTGGCCTGGGAAGGCAGTGGATGATGGCCCAAGTGCTTGGGCCCTGCACCCGCATGGGAGACCAGGAGAAGCATCTGGCTCCTGGCTTTGGATCGGCGCAGCACGCCAGCTGTAGCAGCCATTTGGCGGGGGGGGGGGGGGGGGGGTGGTGAACCAACAGAAAAGGAAGACCTTTCTCTCTCTCTCTCTCTCACTGTCTAACTCTGCCTGTCGAAATAAAATAAAATAAAATAAAAAGTCCAATAAATTAACCCTATCATACGTGCCTAGCTCATAATAGCTGGTAATATCAGTCTTTTTTTTTTTTACATTTATTTAGTAAATATAAATTTCCAAAGTACAACTTTTGGGTTATAGTGGCTTCCCCCCGCCCATAACTTCCTTCCTACTCACACCCCTCCCATCTCCCACTCCCTCTCCCATTCCATTCACTTCAAGATTCATTTTCAATTATCTTTATATACAGAAGATCAATTTAGTATATATTAAGTAGATTTCAACAGTTTGCACCCACACCAAAACACAAAGTGTAAAATACTGTTTGAGACTAGTTATAGCATTAATTCACACTGGACAACACATTAAGGACAGAGATCCTACATGAGGAGTAAGTGTACAGTGACTCCTGTTGTTGACTAAACAATTTGACACTCTTGTTTATGGTGTCAGTAATCTCCCTGGGCTCTTGTCATGCATGAGTTGCCTAGGCTATGGAAAACCCCTGAGTTCACCAACTTAGATCTTATTCAGACAAGGTCATAGTCAAAGTGGAAGTTCTCTCCTCCCGTTAGAGAAAGGTATCTCCTTCTTTGATGGCCCTGTTCTTTCTACCGGTATCTCACTCGCAGAGATCTTTCATTTAGGTCCTCTTTTTTTCCCTCATTTTTCTTAGATAATTACTTAGAATAAAATAGGCAAAATTACTGAGATAAATTTATGAAACATTATCTATTAATAATTTACCTGATAAATGTTGTTATGTGTTTCCCTTAAAGTTCTTATTAATTGTAGGAAACAGTTTAGTAATCTTTTATCTATCTATGGCTTGTTTCAATTCAATAGTACTTAAATCAGTTTATTATGATAATTTTTTCATTAACTTTCTTCATGATCATTAATTGAATATATTTTTTTAGGATTTTATTTGTTTATTTGAGAGGTAGAGTTACAGACAGTGAGAGGGAGAGACAGAGAGAAAGGTCTTCCTTCCGTTGGTTCACTCCCCAAGTGGCCGCAACAGCAGGAACTGATCAGATCTGAAGCCAGGAGCCAGGAGCCAGGAGCCAGGAGCCTCTTTCTGGTCTCCCATGCTGGTGCAGGGGCCCAAGCACTTGGGCCATCTTCTACTGCTTTCCCAGGCCACAGCAGAGAGGTGGATTGGAAGAGGAGTAGCCTGTGCTAGAACCGGAGCCCATATGGGATGCTGACACCACAGGCGGAGGATTAACCTACTATGCCACGGTGCCAGCCCCCCATTAATTGACATTCAAGTGAATTTTTATTCCTATTAATATAATTTTTATCTAAAAACTTATATTCTTTGAACTTTCATATTTGTGTGGTTGACTTTCTAATAATCTAAAAGATCATTTGTTTTTCAAATGTCAAATGTTATTATTGGTTGAATATGTTTACATATTGCTTACTAAATGTGGGGAGCAACTGGGAGCAACTCGGACTAGACTAAGTTACTGGAATTAAGACTTATTCTATGCATCTGCTTTCCCACAATATGGCGCTGAGAAGGGAAACAGCTTCTACACAGCTGCCTTCAGTTCAACCAATAAACTGTGGGACCTGCTCCTGATTGGAGGAGAGCAGCGTACTCGGCGTGTGGGCAGCCGAGTTGGGATTGGTGGAAGAGGACTATAAAGGAGGAGAGAGACAACATGCACGAGGAACATCTAAGGGGAACATCTATCTGAGGGAACACCTGTGCAGCCCCCGAGAGAGCCGGCCGGCGGTGTGCCGCTCCCCCGCGGAAGTGGGGAATGTGGCAGGGGGAACCACCCTTCCACGGAGGTGGAAGGACCAGCAGCAAACCCAGGGAGGGCCGAGCAGACGAAAGAACAGCGCAGGGTCCTGTGTCGTTCCTCCACGAAGACGGGGAGCAACACTAAAATACTATATCTAATTTGCAGAGAAAATTTTTCAAGTATAATTTTGTATTCATTCAAGAAATGCTAAGTGGTTATCAGCATTTCAGTAGTGTGCTGAATACATTACAGAATGGAATGGACATAAGCTCTTGCCTATAAATGTTTACAGTGTACTAGTAAAAGCACGTAAGGAAAGGTAATAGACAAAAATATAATTCAATTCTACTTAGTATTTGAGAAGAAATGCAAAAATTATAATGAGAGAAAAATAATGTAGATGATAGGGAAAACCTAGCTAAGGAAACATGTAAGTTAGACCTGAGGAATGAGAAGAAATAATTTAAGGAGAGAATTAGGGTATGGCTGTGCTATCAGGGGTATCAATTTATGCCAGGGACAAGAAAAGAGAAACCTCTTATCCCATATGGATTTGCAAAGAATGGGCAGTGTAAGTCAAGTAAGTATGGGGTAATCAAAGGAGCAGAAATGACTGTAGAAGTAAGCAGGGTCTGATGCTGTAAGAAGTCATAAATAATAGCAAGTATTTTGGATTTTATTCAAATGTAATAGCAATATATTAGTTTTTTTTCAATAGGAAGTGAAGTGACCTCGCTCAGATATTGAAATTATGCCTAAACTGGGAAGGAAGCTCTGCAAGGAGGGTGAAGGCAGGAGTGAAGAAACTGGTTTACAAAGAAATCACCTAGGAAATTTCAATTCTATATGAAAGATAATGATGGCTTCACATAGAGCTGTGGCAAAGCAAATTACGAGAAAAGGTAGATTTAAAATGTATATGAAAGATGAATTAGCAAGACCTGACATTGAACGCACATGTGAAAATGCAGAAAAATAGAATGATGGAGTACTTGAGCAGCAGAGTGATGGTAAGGTATTTTCTGAGATCGCTAGACACATATGGCAGAATGGAGGAGCTGAATCAGCAGTTCAATACTGAACATATTAAGCTTTTTGACTCAAGAAGTATATTACATAATGATGCTAAATAAGTACATATTTGTGTAAGAACATATACAAAGAGATTTGACATAGTTATAAAATGTAGGATTAATCAACATATCTTTATAACTTTTGAATAGATACAAATAATTCTAGAGAAAATGTAAAAAAAAGGAAAGAAATGAGTTTGAAGAAAAACCCACGATAAATTTCAAATTAGAGTTCTGACACAGGAGAAGGAACCAAAGTGGAAACAGGATGAGTATGGGGAGAAGTAAGATAAAGGCGAGAAACCAAAAATTGTAAAGATAATAGTAGACTTTAATTGAGTGTTGTTGAGAATTTGAGTAACATGAAGACCAGAAACTATACTTGGAATTTAGCAGCATGGTCATTTCTGAAAATTCACTAGTAGAGATCTAGTAACATGGTGAAAAGGAATCTGGATAAGAATGGTTTGATAAAAAGAAGTGGAATGTGTAGAGTATTTTATGAATAACTCCTTTTTAAATAGCTCTTTTATACAAATAAAACATCATCTTCAGCCTATTACATTTTCAGTCAGTATCAATGAGTGCTTGTTATGCTACACATGGTAGACATTCAAAACATATTGGGTATAAGAGTTTGGGTACAAGAGTGAGTAACAGAATTAAAGATGTGATGACAAAATAAGTAACAAATAATAGCCGTAAAGTTAAGAATTAAATAAAAATGAAAGATTTACTTAAAGAAAAGATATATATTTGGAATTGCAGTTTCCTTCATATGTAATGAAGACATTATGAAGAAATATCCAACTTTTGGGGGGTATTTTATACTGATTTGTGTTCATTTCAGGTAGCAAAGAATATTATCACAAAATTCAAAGTGAGGCAGAATTTGGTGTATTAGTTAGGACACTGATAGGTGCTTTAAGAATAGCTTTCACAATGTTACTAAATTAATATGATGTAAATTAATTTTTCATTCATATGAATTCCAAGTGAGTGTATCTGATTTCAGCTCCCTTCCTAAGATGAGAGATTCAAACACCTAACTATTTTTTTCTTGTGGCTGTACCATCTTTTAAATGAGTCTTCATGGGTCAGGTCATAGAAGAGGCTGGAGGTTCATACAGAGCAGATTTTGGGGCTGTAACTAAAATTGACACACTTCATGACCATCCTTTTATTGCATTGTCTGGAACTAAGTTGCCTTGTTACATGTAACCATAGAGTGACTTAGCCATGTAGTCCAAGAGGAAGAAGAAATATGTTTAGTAAACATGCAGTTAGACCTAACAGACAGAAAGACAGATAGATAGATATAGATAGATAGAGATGAATAAAATATGTATATATATATTTATAATATATAGGCTTGGAATGGATGAGTAAAAAAGTAGGTCATAAACAGTGACTTGATCAGCTCTTGTCCTGATGGTTGATGTACAATGTAATACTTTATCCATTTTAGTATTTTTTTTGTTCTAGTACCATTGGTTGAACTCTGTAATTAACACACAATTATTCTTAGGTGTTTAAATTTTAACTGAAAAGTGCTCCCTGTTAGGAATTTGGAAAACATTATGCTGAGTGAAATAAGCCAATCCCAAAGGGACAAATACCACTTGTTCTGCCTGATAGGTGACAACTAACTGAGCACCAAAAAGGAAACCTGTTAAAGTGAAATGAACACTATGAGAAACGGTGACTTGATCAGCCCTCACCCTGACTGTTGATGAGCAGCTTAATATGTTATCCCTCTTAGTATTTTTGTTTGTTTGTTCTACTTAATACTTTTGGTTGAATACTGTAATCAATACACAATTCTTCTTAAGTGCTGAAACTTAACTGCAAAGTGATCACTGTTAAATATAAGAGTGGGGATAAGAGAGGGAAGAGATGTGCAATTCGGGACATGCTCAAGCTAACTTACCCCAAACGGGAGAGTTAGAAACATACCAGGGGATTCCAATTCAATCCCATCGAGGTGGCATGTACCAATGCCATCTCACTAGTCCCAGTGATCAATTTCTGTTCACAATTGATCCTAATGATAGGACTAAGAACCAAAGGGATCACATAAACAAGAATAGTGTCTGCAAATACTAGCTTATAGAATCAAAAAGGGAGAGAATGATCCAACATGGGAAGTGAGATACACAGCAGACCCATAGAATGGCAAATGTCCTAACAGCACTCTGGCCTCATAATCAGCCCTTAAGGCATGTGGATCCGGCTGAAATGCCCATGAGAGTATTTCAGGCATGGAAAGCCAAGACACTCTGGGGGAAAAAAAAAAAAAAAAACCTAAATGAAAGATCTCCACGAGTGAGATCCCAGTGGAAAGAATGGGTCATCAAAGAAGGAGGTACCTTTCTCTGAAGGGAGGAGAGAACTTCCACTTTGACCATGGCCTTGTGTAAAAATGATCAGAGTCAGTGAACTCAGGGGGCTTCCATAGCCTTGGCAACTCATGACAAGAGCCTAGGGTGATTACCGATGCCATAAACAAGAGTGTCAATTTGTTAAGTCAACAACAGGAGTCACTGTGCACTTACTCCTCATGTAGGATCTTTGTCCTTAGTGTGCTGTACATTGAGATCTAATGCTATAACTAGTACTCAAACAGTATTTTTCACTTTATGTTTCTGTGTGGGAGCAAACTGTTGAAATCTTTACTTAATGTATGCTAAACTGATCTTCTGTATATAAAGAGAATCAAAAATGAATCTTGATATGAATGGAAGGGGAGAGGGAGTGGATAAGGGGAGGGTTGTGGGTTGGAGGGAAGTTATGGGGGGGGAAGCCATTGTAATCCATAAGCTGTACTTTGGAAATTTATATTCATTAAATAAAAGTTAAAAAAAATAAAAAAAAATCTACTTGGAGGAACATTTCAGAAGGAAACGTCATATAATAAATTCTTCCTTATTAGTACTTAAAGAATATAATGAGATGTTTCCTGTCAAACTTGAAATTGCAGCAGTAAATTTGGAAGTTTTCCAACATTTGATGGATATTGACTAGGCTCATAGCATGCAACAAAGGAGAGGGAAAGTATGATTTCCTGACTGATGGACTTAAATGTCTTAGATTAATGCCTTAAAAAATTCAGCGATAAAACAGTACACAGTATTGGAGAATGTATCAGTTATAGGAACAAATGTTGGAAGTGATAATATAAACTTGTTTTAGGATAGATAGCTTTTACCAATGAACATCAAGTAGTCTGGATCTATTAATAAAATCATTGCTATGGTGATATCTAAACCCAATGTTGTCAAGTTTTTGAACCACCTATATATTCTCTTTTAATGCACAGGAAAAGCTGTGATGTGTGTGTGTGTGTATAGTCATATGATAAGGAGTGAAATTGTAGATCTTGGGATTTTTAAAGATTCCCTAATATTATAGTGGTGATTATTTAAAATACTTAACGATGGCCTGTGATTATAATTTGGAAGAAATATGCTGTCCAGAATTATGCAAGTATTTATGAGTTCTATGTTAGCTATGCTTTCATTCTAAGGTAGTAGAGTGGCATTCTGGTCTCTACAGGGGTTTCACGTATATTTTCATTAATCTTTGAAGTCTTTCACTGATTTGCTGCTTATCATTGAGTGAAGACAGATTAACAATTTTAAGGTCTTAAACTGGAGAATCATGTTCCATTTTCCTTGATATTTCTTCTATGACTTCTAGCTTCACTTTTTACTATTTTCTGAATTTTATATTTTTAAAGCAGTTATCTAACATAGGAATCCTCTTACTTTTATAAAAACTTTCAGTCATGAGTTGAAAGTGAATCCAAAAAATATACCTGAAACAAAATCTATATCCAGAGCAAGACCTAAGTTTTATAGAATGTAGATGTAATCTTGGTCAAATATTACAGCAGTAAGGCAGAGATACATTTACATGGTATCTTTAGTGTTAGGAAATAGTCATGTGTTCATATTTTAGTCATTTTACAATTATATTTCATTAAGGATAAAAATGCTGTAAATAGTAAAACATTTTAACTGTGCAATTAGGCGAAAATTTCTTTGTTCATTTGCTTTTTTAAATTCATACACCCCAATTATCTTTCCTATGAGCTCAAAACAATTTCTTTACATGTAATTATTTCATAATATGACAAATGAAGTTATTTATGTTAAACTAAAATATATAAAGAACATTGGTTTTGTAAGCTAATCAAATTTAATACTTTGAAAAAATCTAAAGAAAGTGATTCTGCTGCAAGTATGGCATTTTCTATTAGCTTCTAACTATTACTTTTAGTGCAAAAAATTTTGTAATTTATTTTGTACCTCATATCCATATATCCTTATTTAATGTTATATGGTTCAAATTCATCATTAACAATCCTTAAAATGAGTTAAAAGTAGTATTTTAACTGAAAAATAAGGCAACTAAGAATATGCATTCAATTACACATATCCCAGTCTTGAATGAATTAATTTTGAAATGTAAGATTTGCTGTATATATTTCATTTGTCCATAAATAGGTGATGATTTGAGCTATCTAATGTGACTATAAAGATACAAATGGTCTTCAAAAACTTTTGTCTCTGGAGCAAAGAAATTCTAGCTTAATTTAATTATGGTGATTGTCATTTTCAGACTTGTTCTATTGGACTTCTTCATGATGATGAAATGAGCAGAGTCACCTGTTTACTTCCCATTTCTCAAAGAACAGATGTCACTTCTTCACAAACATATATAATACTCCCTTCTGAAACTTCGGTCAGTAGTTCTCCATCTGTAAGGGCTACCGCAATCTGGACCACAATGGATACTTATCCAGCTGATCAAGGTAAGTAGAAGCTAGTGAGACACAAAGAAGTTTAAGTTTGCAAAAGTTGTGAAAATATATTTTTATTTTCTAAATTGTGTTTTTAGAGGTATCAAGTTGTACTCTGATAAGAATATGAATATTCTTTAATAATATTCTATGTAGACTAGTGGGAAGATATTTATTAACAGACTTTATTCTGATGAGTAAATTCTGATAGAAAATTAGATCTTCATTCATGATTTTAACTAACTGTAAATCTAACTTAAAAGCACCTTGTACTGCTTTCCTCACTATGTCTTTATTTAATGTCCTCTAAACCATTATGTGTAAATTAACACTCTTACTAATTTATTTCTAAGCCACTCAGATTAAAAAAAATGGGTTTTCCTGTTCTGAGATATTTTGACATCTTGAAGCTGTTTGATTGTGTCTTATTATTCAATTCACTACATCAGGTGATGTCATATTATAAAAAGTAGATCATATGATAAATTCCAAATTCAGTCTTCTTATAGTTAATGAAACTCAGGATAATCAGAATGAGAATTTTAGCCCATAACAAGAAATTCTTTAAGAAAAAAAAAAATCTTGGGGCCTGCATTGTGGCACAGTAGGTTAATCTTCTGCCTGCAGTGCCAGCATCTCATATAGGCGCCAGGTTCTAGTCCCGGCCACTCCTCTTCCAATCCAGCTCTCTGCTGTGGCCTGAGAGAGCAGTGGAAGAGGGTTCAAGTCCTTAGGCCTCTGCACCCACATGGGAGACCAAGAAGAAAAACTCCTGGCTCCTGGCTTTGGATCGGCGCAGCTCTGGCCATTGCAGCCATTTGGGGAGTGAACCAACGGATGGAAGACCTTTTTCTCTGTTTCTCCTTCTCACTGTCTGTATTCTACCTCTCAAATAAATAAATACATATAACCTTTAAAAAAAAGAAAAAAATCTTAAAGATTATCAGATAAACAGAAAGGTAGCTCACTCTACTTTTTGTCTATAACTTCTATTCTTTTAAAGAACTAAAGTGAAATATAGTGTTATCTGACATAAATGGCATTTTGCCTTTAATCAAAAATAATGTTTAGAGCGTTCTAATATGGTGGGTCAAATATTCATGGATTCTATCTGGGACAATAGATTGTAAATTTTTGTGTTTTATAATTCAAAGGAGTCGTTTGGTTGTGAATATGTAGACTCTCTGTAATGCCATTTATTCTGATTTTGGCTCTCCTTTGGGCTGTAAATAATGGAATACTGCATTTATGCAATTTATGTGAAGTCACTAAAGTTCCTCATATGCGTTCATTAGATGGTTGATCTGCAGAGCCATAAGTGTCGACATATAATATGTGGGACATGAAAGTGAAGCTTACTAAAGAATCAACCCAGGGTCAAAGTTGTTCATTTTTAATTTATTTTTCTGATTTTTTTTGCCTCCTCCTTTCTTAATCTCCAAAAGAGACATTTTCAAACATGATGTTCCTCCAACCATTGGTTTGGCAGAATGAAGTATTGATATATCTTTTTAAACCTACTTACTTGGAGAATTGATTTCCTCTAAAGAACTTTCAGCAAAACAGTCTTTGTCTTTTCTTTCACAGCTGTTTCCTCTTCTGGATTTCTGAATTTTGGTGTTCATGAAGAAGCACAAACTGTCTGGAGCAAAACTTCTGTATCACAGCTGTCTATCCAAACTTCTGTAGCCATGCCAACATTCTTTTTCCCAGATAGAAGAAAGACACCACTTATGGGCTCCTCCTTACTGACAGATTTTACTTTTCCTACACAATCCTTTTTACTTGAGAGATATCAGACTGCTGCCTTATTTGCTACCACAATGAATTCAGTAATTAGTGACATTGCAGGGGCTGCTACTGAGTTAAACAGACACTCATTACTCTCCCGTGGATTCACGCTCTCAACTGCTTCTACAAGTGTACCTCCAGTTGTCTCTAGGGGAGCTGAAGAAGGTATTGAAAAATATTCAGCTGTTTCTTTAATTTCAAGAATACAGCACTGGAGATTACTGAGCTCCTTGATGTCTCCCATTCTTCCTGCTAAGATAATTATATCCAAACAGGTAGCCATCTTAAACTCATCAACTCTGCACCGATTCAGTACACAAGCCTCTCTTTCCAGTGAACATCACGCTATTACTGAAACATCTAGCGACCGGAGACTCACAAACATCAACTCACAGGCTGCTGATTCTTTAAGTGAATTAAGCCAAACATGTGCAACTTGCTCTATGACTGAAATAAAATCCTCTTATGAATTCTCAGATCAAGTTTTGCATAGAAAACAGTCCCAGTTTTATGAGACATTCTGGATGAACTCAGCAATATTAGCCAGCTGGTATGCACTAATGGGAACTCAAACTATCACTTCTGGGCATGCATTTTCTTCTCCTACCGAAATAACACCATCAGTGGCATTCACAGAACTGTCATCTTTATTTCCTTCTAAAAAGAGTGCAAAAGGAACAATTTTATCCTCATCCTTGGAAGAATCCATTACCCTATCAAGTAATTTGGATGTTAATTTATGTTTGTATAAGACATGTTTATCTATTGTCCCTTCACAAACTGTGTCTTCAGACTTTATGAATTCTGATCTGACTTCCCAACTAACTACTAATGATCTGTCACTATCAGAAAACATTTTAAAACTATTGAAAATAGGACAATATCCTGTAGCTGTGGCCCCCACTGGCATATTGAGTCAAGGAAATGTAAAGGACATAGAAGAAGGTGGAGTACCTCATACACACATCAAACATCACAGAAGCGATAATTCTCTGGATCTTGAATTAAACTTACAAACTGATTCCGGTGTAACTTTGAAGATAAATACAGAAACTGTACATTCAAATGACTTCAAAAATCATCTGCCACTGCCTACAGATTTGCTGTCTGATTTTGCACAAATATTCTCTAATGTTGTACTTTATACAATTTCAGCACCACAACCCCTTCCTGTACAGACCTCCTTCCCCACTTCTGTAAGTCAGCCATCTAGCCCATTTTACATGGATTATCCACCCTTCACATCTGATTTAAAAGAACAGGGCAGGACTGCTGTAGACTGGCCCAGATGGGAACTTCAGCCTAGTATGCAGGATCGGCAATCTCTTGCTGCAAGCCAGGGGCCTTCCATCACTAGACCTCTTACTTTGTCTTCACTGGAGTCCCTTACAGCACCTCAACAGCTGATTGTTTCTGGTGAGTTTCCCTGTTTCTATTCACTAAACTTTTAGAAATGAGTTTCTTTACTACAGAGAAGAAAGAGTCTGTCGTGGTCACCAGGTGCTCTAAACAGCCTCATTGTAATCAGGGCAGCAGCCAGTTCAATGGAGACGGAACCTGCTGTTGTACCTGACACAGATGGTTATTCTTTATGCACTGCCACAAAGGCTGCCAGATCAATACAGGAGTATGTTGGAGGTGGCTACACCGCTGGCAAGCAATCAGAAACTGAGCTAGTTCCATTCATTACAACAGATCTTTCAAAGTTTAGGGATAACTTTTATTATTCTCATTTCTTGAAATAGCTTCTTTGTCAGGTTGGGTACAATATAACCTAACCTTTCTAGCATTTTCTTCAGTGCTAGTATTTTTTAAATGGGAACTATGATGGAATCAAGGGAATTTTATTAGGTTTTCCTATCACATATGGTATAATTTATCATTTCTTAATATTTAAAACTGTAAATTTGAAATCGTATTACAGTATTAAACAGAAAGCCTATTTTCTCTGATAATATTTCTACTTAAAAGCAGTTTTCAAATCACTTGTAGTACCTTCCTTTATAATTTCTATCAAACTTGTCAGGATGCAAAAAGAAAAAAAAGAATTGTATTTAACCAAAAGAAAGAGCATTTTTTCATTATTTAAAGAAGTTCTATCTTATTAAATTGCAACTGTTACTTTTGTGGTAGTGAAGTTAATGATAAATTTATAGCTAATGAGAAATTTATAGTTTCAGTGAGAAATCTGTGTATGATTTTGCATATATATGTATGGTTGCATGTTTTTGCTTCAGAGGAAACACATTGTACACATCAACCTACAAAAGTGTTTAGGTATGTAACTTATGGATTACATTTAATAATAGGAAAGACCAAATTGTTATATCAAAATTTCTAATGTGATAGGAGTTTTCTTCAAAAGTTTCTAAAGATAACATAATATATTTAATTATATGTTGAAATGCAATATCCTCATGGTACTTTCATAAGGTGTTAGCTTGCAGTTTGACTGTTATGATTAAAATATAGTGCTTAATATTTCATATTCCACATACAAGATTGTTGGTATATGCAGGTGAGTTAAAACTTCTTTCAATAAATGTATCCCATAGTAAAGCCTAGAATATTATAGGGCGGGGGATGAGCATTTGGCCTAGGGGTTAAGATGCTTGTTGACAGTTAAGGGCCCAGTGTTGTGGCATATTGGGTTAAGTCACTGCCTGTGATGCTGGCATCCCATATTGGTGCCAGTTCATGCCCTGGCTGCTTCACTTCCAAACTAGCTCCCTGCTAATGGCCTGATAAAAGCAGTGAAAGATGGGCCAAATGTCTGGGGTCCTGTCACACACATAGGATACCAGAAAGAAGCTTGCAGCTCCTGATTTCGGCCTGCTGCAGTCATCTCAGAAGTGCATCAGCAAATGGAAGATTCTCTCTCTCTCTCTCTCTCCCCCTCTCGCCCTCCCCCTCTCCCTCTCCTTCTGTCTCCCACCTTTCTCTGTCTCTCTCCCTCTCTCTGTAACTCTGAACTTCAAGAAAATAAATAAGTCTTCATAAAAGCTTTCACTTAAGATGCCACATACCATATCTGAGTGCTCTAGTTTAATATTTAACACCTGCCTCCAGTTTGTGAATTCAGTCCCTGTGAACCAGGCAGAAATGCTCATGTAACTGTGTTCATGCTACTCAGGTGGGAGACTTTGATTGTCTTCCCAGATACCAGTCTTGGCCTTGGCCACAACTGACCATTGTGGGCATTTGAGTAGTCAAACAAAAAAAAAATTAAAAAATGTTTCTCTCTTTCTCTCTTTCTTTCCACCCCTTCCTCCTTCCCTCCCTTCTTCTCAGTTAACTAAAATTTTACAAAATATTCAGGACACATAGCCTCTGTTACCAGAAAATCAAGCTTTAAGTTTGCCTGTTGTGAACAAATCTCACTACTTCCATTTTTCTTATCCCCTCACTGCAGTTGTAAATGTTCTGATGATTTTGATCTTGTCCAAATATCTCCTTCCAGTTTTACTTACCTAGTCATTTTGGACACAATACTCAGTCATTTACAAGACATTTGCCAACATTATCAAATATGTTCATCACTATGTTGGTCAGCGTCACATCAGGGAATATATAACACACTTAGTTCAAGTATCTCAAGAAAGGATAATGGGAGCATTATTTACAAAGATTAGGGTGGAGTTTAAGTCAAATGCGGAGAGATTGTATGGTTGGAGAGGACTAGTAGGAACAAATCCCCATTACTATCACCTTGAGCCTTAAGGTACACAGGGAAAATCAGGAATCAAACCTGAAGAGGAAAGGATCCAGGTTGCAGAAGCTACAGGTTTTAGGAGTAGAACTTGGGCAATTGAAGACAAACAAACAGGGAAGAAAACAGGCAATTCATACCTAACCTCACTCTCTTGTCTCCTGGCCTCTTGGTTCTTCCCACTGGCCAAACCCATTCGGATGCTGGAGGATAGGATCAGATCTTTGAATTCACCTGCAGTGTTCAGAGGGCAGAATGAACAATGACAGAAAGATCTAGACAGGCAAATGTGATATATTTGACTTCCATAGTTATAAATTCCTAGAGGAAGTGAATTGATGTAAAGAAGACGCTGTGGCCTACAGTGAATAAAACATTGACTGTTCAGTTCCTTTCATTAAATGTTTTCCAGACCTAACCTTAAACATTTTCTTGGTATTTTGTCAATGTTTGGTCAAAGAACTATCATGGGAACGTCTACCTATTTATATGTGTATGTATGTACGCCTGGTTCATTCTTCGATATTTTCTTCCAACCAAGTCATTCTATAAGCACAGTATATCACTGTTATATTTAAATCTTGTTATAATCAGCCTTAAATATAGCTAGAATGAGAAATATTTCCAAGATAGTTTGGGTTTGGTATTATAATCACACACTTTATTACTTATATAAGGACCTAGAAACATTTTAATTTAATTTCTTTGGAGAACTTAGTTGTAGGAAATTATTCTTGATGAGTGAAGGAACTTTAAGGCTTTAACACTATAGTCATCCTTTGGAGTCTGTGAGGATTGGTTCCAGGACCCCGAGGATAACTAAGTCGGCTAATGCTCAAAAGCTCTTACATAAAATGCCTTATTATTTGCATATAACCCACACAATTCTGATATGTACTTTAGATCCTCTCTACATTGCACAAAATTCCTAATACATTGTAAATTCTATGTATATAGCGGTTATACTGTATTGTTTGGGGAATAATTACAAGGAAAACAGTCTATGCATTGCTATGAGAGGGTATTTGGATCAGGGAACTCTAGGTGTTTGTTTTTGTTCTTTCATTTCCTAATAACTGGTAAAAAGAGAAGTGAGTCATATTTTTGTAGGAAAGTAACACTAAACTGCTAAAGCAGATTCCTTTTCTCCCTCCTTAAACATTTGTTCCTGTGTTAAAAGAAGCCGGAGCAACTGATCCGATCTAGAAAACAGGTAAGAAAGGCAATTTAGATTTTATTTAGTGGAGCTGCCACTGTACTTCAGAGTCAGCCATCAGGCACTTCAAGGGGTACAGAAAACTCAAAGAAACGTGTTTCTAGCAGTGGCTCCATGGTGTCTCACTTCACTAATAACAGGGGGTTGTGTGGAATGTTGTAGTTTTTGCTTTTTTTTTTTTTTTTCTCAGTAGCCCAGTGCAAAGCAAGGAATCTACCCCAGCAAGACCACGTGGAGTTGAGTTTTGCTACCCATTGTAGTTTCCTAGTATGGAAGTAACATGTAGGGAGGAAACATAACACACAAAGGTCTACTTTAGAAACATAAGGAAATTCTAGTTATATACTTGCTCCATATTTGATCAGAGTCATGGAAACGACTTAAAATTTTAGAATTGCAGACCACTGTACTAGGACCAACCTCATTTTTCTTCTGTATAAAGACATTAGGCCAGCCTTTTAAAATATCATTTCCAGCTATATGTATTAATAATTCCATCAAGTATTACAGTAGCACTGGATTACAAAAATAGTACTAAAACGGGCCAGCGCCAAGGCTCAATAGGCTAATTCTCCACCTAGCGGTGCCGGCACACCAGGTTCTAGTCCCGGTCGGGGCGATGGATTCTGTCCCGGTTGCCCCTCTTCCAGGCCAGCTCTCTGCTGTGGCCCGGGAGTGCAGTGGAGGATGGCCCAAATGCTTGGGCCCTGCACCCGCATGGAAGACCAGGAGAAGCACCTGGCTCCTGGCTTCGGATCAGCGTAATGCACCGGCCGCAATGTGCTGGCCACGGTGGCCATTGGAAGGTGAACCAACGGCAAAAGGAAAACCTTTCTCTCTGTCTCTCTCTCTCTCACTGTCCACTCTGCCTGTGAAAGATAAAAAAAAATAAAAAAAAAAAAATAGTACTAAAATGAATGTTGTCTATGAGTTCCATTTATTTTCTTCTTTTTTTTAAATTTTTTTTTTTATTTTTTTTTTATTTTTGACAGGCAGAGTGGACAGTGAGAGAGAGAGACAGAGAGAGAAAGGTCTTCCTTTTTGCCGTTGGTTCACCCTCCAATGGCCGCCGCTGCAGCCGGCGCACCGCGCTGATCCGATGGCAGGAGCCAGGATCCAGGTGCTTTTCCTGGTCTCCCATGGGGTGCAGGGCCCAAGCACCTGGGCCATCCTCCACTGCACTCCCTGGCCATAGCAGAGAGCTGGCCTGGAAGAGGGGCAACCGGGACAGAATCCGGCGCCCCGACCGGGACTAGAACCCGGTGTGCCGGCGCCGCAAGGTGGAGGATTAGCCTATTGAGCCACGGCGCCGGCTATTTTCTTCTTAATAGTAACAAGATTATAATAAATAAATAAAAGGGGTATTTTTTCCAGGAATAAAGGATGAGTCAGGGTAAGGTTTTTAATAGCAATTTACCAAATCACTAAACTTTGACACTGAATTATAGTTTATTAGGAATACTTATTTTTCTCTATTTTTATTATAATTTATTTGGACTTTGAGTTTTCTGTACCCCTTGAAGTGCCTGATGGCTGACTCTGAAGTACAGTGGCAGCTCCACTAAATAATATTTGGACTGTGTAAAATTAACTGTATTTACTACAGATCCAATATGTTGCTGTTTTTACTGGGTCAAACTGTGCCTGTGGAAACCCAGAACACGTGAGTAGTGAAATCAAATGTAAGATCCTGACATGTTTTTTCTGTATTTCTCCCAGTATCTTCCTCACAAATTAATGCTTTCTGTTTTCTTTGTTGTGTAGCCTATGGTATTCAAGAGCATTCATTATTTTTATTTACATTGGTCACTCAAATGAGTAGTATATTATTGACACTCTATATAAAATATTGTAGAATGAACATGATGATTTAATGATATAAACTTTTTCTCATTAGTGTTATACTTCTTTAGTTTCAAAATCCTTTAATTTTCATTGCTGAATACTCATCCCAATAGTATGCGACTTTGAAGAAATTAATACCATAAGCTAAGGATTGGCAAACTATAGCCCACAGGCCAAATCTGGCCAAACACCTGTTGAGTTTTACTAGAATGTAGCTATATCCATTTGTTTACATATTGTCTATTGCTAATTTTATGCTATGACAGTAAAGTTGAATAGTTACAACAGAGACCCTATGGTTAGCAAAGCCTAAAATACTTACCATCTCATTCTTTCCAGAAAAAAAAAAAAAAAAAAAAAGATCTGCCACCTTGTGGTACCGCTAAACATGTGGACTTTTATGAGTCTCAATTTCATAGATTTTACTCTCTTGGCTGATGTGTCTATATCAGCCATAAATAATAAGTTCAGACTTCAGACCTAATTAACACTGTTGTACATGTCCCATTGCCCTTGTCTTCTGAACCACCCTACAGAGATCTTGCATAAACAGAAAAAATGTTGTAGACACGGTTTTCTACTTTTTATGAGGCCCTCATGTGTGTTTCCCCAGCTGGCCTCAGAGATATGTGACCATTGCAGCCACACAGAAACTTGTGCTCAGAAGGATCCCACACTTGACAAAGCCATGCTGGGTAGGGTTCATGCTAATTTAAAATTTTAATTTCTGTTATGCAGAATAATATTAAATAGTAAATAAAGTATCATGAAAATTGAGAGAAAAGTCATTATGAAGAGGAAAATGGTTCCTATCACAGAACATTTAGTTGTAATTGTTCCTGCATTTTTAAACACAGCCCTTCATTTTTCTTCTGCTCTCAGTTCAGCAATAACATCTGTGGCCCTGTCCATGGTTCTGCTGTTCTATATTTCTCCTTCCCCGTCTGCTAATCCAGCTTCCTGCATCGACTCCCCACCAGCTCAGCTCTGAAATGGGGAATACTTTTTTGGTTGGTTCTTAAACTTTACCCTACTCATTCTTTTCTTAAATTATTTTATTTAAAAATGATTAATACTTAACGTTTGTACACATTATGGGGCACAGTTCAGTGTTTCACACATAAACATCAACATCCTTTTCGTTCCCTCCTTTCTACATAGCAATTACTCTTTCCTCAGTTGCATTTTCTGTTTCAATATTTGTCTTTGGAGATAGAGCACCTACATTCATGCCTTCAAATATGGTTATAAATATAGATTCCCTATATTTTGACTAATCAATATTTTGTTTTACCTATTAGTCTCAAGCGTAAACTTAAATAAAATTCCCAAATTAAGGTGAAATTAGTCTCTCCCTAACTTCCATCCCTCTTGCTACTCATCCTTTCTTTTCCCCTGATTGATCTCTCAGGTGAAATTTATGTCTGTATAAATTTATCAGCCTCAGGATGAACTATTTTTTAATTAAGGGTGCCATAAATCTGTCTACAACATACTTACATCCAGCCTTTGTGTCAGCGTTTATTACTCTAGTTAGGCTTTTATCTTTTCATTTGGACTAATGCGGTGTTCTCCAAAATGAGTTAACTACCTCTAGGTTCTATTCTGTTTTATATCCCCCCCATTATTATAGGGTTTTTTTTTTAAACATGATTTCTTCATTCCTCTTCTTCAAAAGATACAATAGTTCTATTTGCTTTAAGAGAAAGTTTACTAATTCCAAATAGAATACACAACCTTAATTGTACAATCTGAAATCATCCCTACCCTATTTTAGACTGAAAACTACTTAATTCTGTCATTCAGCTGCACATACCCTGCACTTTAGTTTTCATAGATGCCACCTCATAAATTCACTCACTTGCTCAGTTTATCAAAATTCCTATTTTCATGCCACAAATCAAATATCATTTCCTTTTGGAGGACTTTTATAAATTGCTTGAAGATTTAGGTATTCCTTTTATCAGTGTTTCTGTAGAACATTGTGCATAATTCAGTGTAAGCCTGACTTTCATTGTTTGTTGATTTGGTTAGTTTCCCTCAGCAGTATTTTGGTTCTTACAAGACAAGATTTATATGTTAATAGATACAAAACTTTATCCAAATGTTCTTGTAAAGATGGAAATTCCAGGAAGGACTATGAGAATCCTGTCTTTAAAATGCTCATGCATACTCATCAGTTTAATATAAGTAAAGATAAATCAGCTGTAAATGCTATCAACACAAAAGCTGTGGATGTGTGTAGGATCAGAAACAGGTTTGTGGGACAGTGAACATCATAGAGTAAATAAGCAAGACTGGAGTACCTGGTCCCTAGCAACAGAACTGGGTGGCTCAACTTGTAATAATACCAAGGAATTTTCAATTTAGTCATGGCTTAGGGTGAGTTTAGGTAGGTAAGTGATTTAATATCAGGATACTCTAGTCATCAGTCTGATCAATGGAGGCATAATATCATGGTTTATTTCTGGATAATCAACCAGTACAGGACTTGATTATGGATGCTGAGGAAGCAGAATTTATTTAGGGAACAGCTGTCTGTTCTTGAGCAAAGATGCATCAAAGCCAAAATTCAGAGCAGGTTATAGTTCTACAATAAGAATGTGAAGACAGGCATTTGATGTTTTAAAGCAGGTGATGTAAGCCAAAAATCCAGTACTATCTCTGATCTGGTCAAATGTGACAAAGAAGCATGGGGAGGAAATGTTTTGAAAAAGAATCCCCACAGATACTGATTTAACATCTCTGGATATTAGGAATGTGAAGAACTTCTAGTTTCAATGATAATTGTAATAACTGCATTTTAATAAGCACTCACTTAGCAAATGACAAGTAGGGTTCAAAATCTGGTCTTTGCACAAAGTTATAGGTGAAAAACCAGCAGAGTATCTTGCTCAGGTCTTGCTGCTATCATTAGTGTTGGCATTGGAAATTGACTCTGTGAGATCCAGATGTGATGGAGTTTTCCTTCCCACACACTGTTCAAAAAAGAGAGTGGGTTCTGTCTATTCATCATGTCCTTCAGACCTCCTGGAGCAGATCTTGGCTGGCCTTTATCAAGAATGGTCGGTGTTAAGGGAGGCCAGAGTAGAATTGGAAAAGTTAGGGAGTGCAAAACTGAGACTCACAATTTTTGGATGACATAACTAATTCTGCTGATGAAGAAAAGCATTCGACTGTCTACAGACCCGATTTTCTTCATTTCCATTTACTAATGTCAGTCATTTGTACACAGGAAATAAATATAATGATACTGCTATTACATCCCAAATCTATTTATACTTGAAGCATGTGGTGCAATTTGACAAGTTGTCACCTTTATAAACATCAATCAGCAATATTTTGAGATGCTATTTAACATCAATAATTAATATATTATTCAAGCCCTATCACAGATTTACCATCAAGTAGAGTAGCGATTAGTGTAACATATGTTCTTCTTTAACAGCCATATTTTACTTTCAACCTCTTTTATTGAGTATATCCCATTAGTTATGCTGTGAATTACATATTACTAAGTAAAACAGATAATTCCTGACCTCCTAGAGCTTTGCTTCAAGTGGAGAGGCATAATAAACACTAAGAACAATACATCTGTAATTCTATATAGTCTAAATATATGTGTATATAATAAAACACTCTGTCACATATTTAAACATGTGTGTAATTGCACACATGATGCATGAGTATACATATATATGTATATATAAATATGCAGAGAGCAATAAAGAGAATTAGAGAGAGAATGTGATAACCTAAATTCATAGAAAAATGAAAAGTAGAGTTATAGGGAGTCATCACAAGATTCAAGATGATGTGATATAGGCAACAGAATTAAATAATAGAGTCAAGATAGATATCTTTGAGGAAGTAACTTGCAAAGGCCAAATACTAATGTGTAGCTATAAGGAGGAAGAAATTCCACAAAGAACAAGCGGTCACTGCCATGTTAAGGCAGACGTGTGCTTGACACATAGGAATAGCAGAGGAAACATTGTGCAGGATCTGGTCAACAAGGGATACTTGTGGAAGATGAAGTCAGATAAAAGGAAAGGGGGAACAAAATAAGATTCCATGAATTTTAGGGTAATTTTAAAGACTTGTATCTGTATGAAGCAAATTATGCAGTGAGTGTGGGCAGACATGTGAAATGAGAATAGGTGAGGCTGAAGCTGGTATACAGGCAGGAAGAACAATTGGGTGGCTAAAACCCTAATCCAGGTGAAAAGTGACCCTGGCCAAGACTAGACTGTCAGCAGCAAAGACCTGAAATGGTCAGATGTTAGATGTATTTTTAAAGTTAGACCAACATGATTTACTAATACCTTGGATTTTTTAATGTCACTTTTTATTGAGTAGAAAGAAGAATCTTAAGAAACCCTCTGAAAACAAATTTAGGAAACTTATAATAAAAAGTTTATCCAAACACACTACAAGTGAACTTACCAGAAAATTTTCTTATCTATAAAACCGTCTAATAGGAGTTCTAGTACAATGCAAAAATCTGATAATTTTGTAATGACATCCTTGATTGTGGCCCTGAGGAAAGATTGCTAAGAATTAGAGTCATATTCAGCCTGAAATAGATATTTAGTATTTTATATTTGTATTAATCCTTGGAAATTTGAGTCTTCATTTTGAGTTGAAAAACTCTCTCAACTACAATAACTGATAAGCCAAGTTATCAATGCCATGACAATGTCTTTTAATAATACTGTCTGCAGGTGTGTGTGTAGACTGGTGTGTATGTGTGTGTGTGTGTGTGTGTGTATACAACAGAAGTATATATAATTATAGGTACAGAAACCTAATAATGCAATATGAACTATTCAGAGAGAAAAAATGCTGTAACTAGAAAGTATAGAATGAGAAAATATTGAAAGAAAGTAGATGTTGATGACTTGAGATTTGATTATTCTGAATCTGAAAATGTGACACAAATGTTGGAAAATTTTATATATTATAATGAATGACATATTAGCTTCCTAGGGCTACCATGACTTATACAAATTGGTTGGCTTCAAACAATGGAGATGTATTGTTTCAGAGTCTAAGTCAAAAATATAGCGTCAGTAGGGCCAAGCTACCTCTGAAAGCCACAGAAGAGAATTCTTCCTTGCCAATTAATTTCTGATGGTGGCTATCAGACCTAGGGATCCTTAGCTTGCAGCTGCATCCCTCCACTGTTGTCCATGTGTTTTCTCCGTGTGCCTTCCCATCATCTTCCTGTGAGGACACCAGTCACACTGGATTAAGGATCAACCTAAAAATATATGGACATTTCTTAATTAAATACATCTGCAATAACTCTGTCATAATGTCACAATATGAAGTGCTGGGAACTAGGAACTTGCTGTATGTTTTAAGTATACAGTTATATCTGTAAAAATATTTTAAAAATGCACAGTACGTGGTTAGTTTTACTTATTAATTTATGGTTTTCTTCTTTTTTTAACTTTTATTTAATGAATATAACAACTTTTGGATTACAGCGGAATTTTCCCCCGATAAGCTCCCTACCACCCGCAACCCTCCTCTCGCCTACTCCCTCTCCCCTTCCATTCACATCAAGATTCATTTTCAATTCTCTTTATATACAGAAGATTAATTTAGCATATATTAAGTAAAGTTTTCAACAGTTTGCACCCATACAGAAACACAAAATGAAAAATACTGTTTGAGTACTAGTTATAGCATTAAATCACAATGTACAGCACATTAAGGACAGAGATCCTACATGAGGAGTAAGTGCACAGTGACTCCTGTTGTTGACTTAACAAACTGACACTCTTGTTTATGGCATCAGTAATCACCCTTGGCTCTTGTCATGAGTTGCCAAGGTTATGGAGGCCTTTTGAGTTAACCGACTCTGATCATATTTAGAAAAGGTCATAGTCAAAGTGGAAGATCTCTCCTCCCTTCAGAGAAAGGTACCTCCTTCTTTTTTTTTATCTTTTATTTAATGAATATAAATTTCCAAAGTACGACTTATGGATTACAATGGCTTCCCCCCCATACCGTCTCTCCCACCCACAACCCTCCCCTTTCCCACTCCCTCTCCCCTTCCATTCATATCAAGATTCATTTTTGATTATCTTAATATACAGAAGATCAGCTTAGTATACCTTAAGTAAGTATTTCAACAGTTTGCTCCCACACAGAAACATAAAGTGAAAAATAATAGATGATTTTTTTTAAATGATGATGAAGTCAGATCAGACCTATTGTCATGTTTAATCCCAGTGAGAGTCAAGTTGGGAATTGATAATTTCTTTTTTTGTTTGTTTGTTTGTTTGTTTTTTACAGAAGATCAGTTTAGTATACATTAAGTAAAGATTTCAACCGTTTGCACCCCCATAGAAACACAAAGTGACATATACTGTTTGAGTACTCGTTATAGCATTAAGCCTCAATGTACAGCACATTAAGGACAGAGATCCTACATGAGGAGTAAGTGCACAGTGACTCCTGTTGTTGACTTTACCAATTGACACTCCTGTTTATGGCATCAGTAATCTCCCTATGCACCAGTCATGAGTTTCCAAGGCTATGGAAGCCCTTTGAGTTCTCCGACTCTTATCTTGTTTAGACAAGGTCATAGTCAAAGTGGAGGTTCTCTCCTCCCTTCAGAGAAAGGTACCTCCTTCTTTGAAGACCTGTTCTTTCCACTGGGATCTCACTCACTGAGATCTTTTTGCCAGAGTGTCTTGGCTTTCCATGCCTGAAATACTCTCATGGGCTTTTCAGCCAGATCCGAGTGCCTTTAGGGCTGATTCTGAGGCCAGAGTGCTATTTAGGACATCTGCCATTCTATGAGTCTGCTGAGTATCTCACTTCCCATGTTGGATCACTCTCCCCTTTATTTATTCTATCGGTTAGTGTTAGCAGGTACTAGACTTGTTTATGTGCTCCCTTTGACTCTTAGTCCTTTCATTATGATCAATTGTGAACTGAAATTGATCAATTGGAATAGTGAGATGGCATTGGTACATGCCACCTTGATGGGATTGAATTGGAATCCCCTGGGTACCTCCGTCTTTGATGACCTGTTCTTTCCACTGGGATCTAACTCGCAGAGATTTTCACTTTGGTCATTTCGTTTCTTTTTTTTTTTTGCCAGAGTGTCTTGGCAAAGATCTATATGCCTTAAGGGCTGATTCTGAGGCCAGAGTGCTGTTTAGGATATCTGCCATTCTATGGGTCTGCTGTGTATCTCGCTTCCCATATTGGATCATTCTCTCCCTCCTTTATTCTATCAGTTTTTCAGACACTAGTCTTGTTTATGTGATCCCTTTGGTTCTTATTCCTATCATTATTATCTATTGTGAACAGAAATTGATCACTGGGACTATTGAGATGGCATTGGTACATGCCACCTTGATGGGATTGAGTTGTTATCCCCTGGCACATTTCTAACTCTACCATTTTGGGCAAGTTGGATTGAGCATGTCCCAAATTGTACATCTCTTCCCTCTCTTATTCCCACTCTTATATTTAACAGGGATCACTTTTCACTTAAAATTTAAACACCTAAGAATAATTGTGTGTTAATTACGAGTTCAACCAATAGTATGAACGAGAACAGAAAAATACTAAAAGGGATAAAGTACTAAGTTGTTCATCAACAGTCAGGGCAAGGGCTGATTAAGTCACCATTTCTCATAGTGTCCATTTCTCTTCAACAGGTTTCCATTTTGGTGCTTGGTTAGTTGTCACAGATCAGGGAGAACATATGATATTTGTCCCTTTGGGACTGGTTGATTTCAATCAGCATGTTTTCCAGTTTCCTCCATATTGTTGCAAATGACCAGATTTCATTATTTTTGACTGCTGTATAGTATTCTATAGAGTACGTATCCCATAATTTCTTTATCCAGTCTACTGTTGATGAGCATTTAGGTTGATTCCAGATCTTAGCTATTGCAATTGAGCTGCAATAAACATTAAGGTGCAGACCACTTTTTTGCTTGCCAGTTTATTTTCCTTTGGGTAAATTCCAAGGAGTGGGATGGCTGGGTTGAATGGTAGGGTTATATTCAGGTTTCAGAGGGATCTTCAGACTGACTTCCATAGTGGCTTAACCAGTTTGCATTGCCACCAGCAGTGGGTTAGTGTCTCCTTTTCCCCACACCCTCACCAGCATCTGTTGTTGGTAGATTTCTGAATGTGAACCATTCTAACTGGGGGGAGGTGAAACCTCATTGTGGTTTTGATTTGCATTTCCCTGATTCCTAGTGATGATGAACATTTTTTCATGTGCCTGTTGGCCATTTGGATTTCCTCTTTTGAAAAATGTCTGTTGAGGTCCTTTGCCCATCTCTTAAGTGGGTTGTTTGTTTTGATGTTGTAGAGTTCCTTGATCTCTTTGTAGATTCTAGTTATTAATCCTTTATCTGTAGCATGGTTTGCAAATATTTTTCCCATTCTGTCAGTTGCCTCTTCACTTTCCTGTTTCTTTTGCAGTACAGAAAGTTCTCAATTTGATGCAATCCCAATAGTTAATTTTGGCTTTGACTGCCTATGCCTCCGGGGTCTTTTCCAACAAGTCTTTGCCGGTGCCAGTATCTTGCAGGGTTTCTCCCATGTTCTCAAATAATATGATGGTGTCGGGTTGTTAATTTAGGTCTTTAATCAATGTTGAGTAGATTTTTGTGTAAGGTGTAAGGTAGGGGTCTTGCATCATGCACCATTTATTGAATAGACTGTCCTTGCTCCAGGAATTGGTTTTAGATCCTTGATCAAATATAAGTTGGCTGTAGATGTTTGGGTTGATTTCTGGTGTTTCTATTCTGTTCCATTGGTCTATCCATCTGTTTCTGTACCTGTACCATGCTGTTTTGATTACAACTGCCCTGTAGTATGTCCTTAAATCTGGTATTGTCATGCCTCTAGCTTTGTTTTTGTTGTGCAAGATTGCTTTAGCTATTCGAGGTCTCTTGTGCCTCCATTTGAATTTCAGCATCATTTTTTCTAGATATGAGAAGAATGTCTGGTGTTTTCATTGGTATTGCATTGAATCTATAAATTGCTATTGGGAGAATGGACATTTTGATGATATTGATTCTTCCAATTCATGAGCATGGAAGGTTTTTCCATTTTTTGGTGTCCTCTTCTATTTCTTTCTATAATATTTTGTGATTCACATCGTAGATATCTTTAAGGTCCTTGGTTAAGTTTATTCCAAAGTATTTGATGGTTTTTGTGGCTGTGTGAATGGGTTGTTCTTACCAGTTCTTTTTCATCTGTGGCATTGCCTGTGTATACAAAGGCTGTTGATTTTTGTGCATTGATTTTATATCCTGCTGCTTTGCCAAACTCTTCTATGAGTTCCAATAGTCTCTTAGTAGAGTTCTTTGGGTCCCCTAAATAAAGAATCATGTCATCTGCAAAGAAGGATAGTTTGAGTTCTTCCTTCCCAATTTCTATCCCTTTAATTTATTTTTTTTTTGCCTGATGGCTCTGGCTAAAACTTCCAGAACTATATTGAATAGCAGTGGTGAGAGTGGGCATCCCTGTCTGGTACCAGATCTCTGTGGAAATGCTTCCAACTTTTCCCCATTCAATAGGATGCTGGCCGTGGCTTTGATTGTATTGAGGAATTTAACTTCTATACCCAATTTGCTTAGAGGTTTCATCATGAATGGGTGTTGTATTTTATTGAATGCTTTCACTGCATCTATTGAGATAATCCTATGTTTTTTCTTCTGCAGTCTGTTAATGTGGTGTATCACATTGATTGATTTGCAAACATTGAACTATCCCTGCATACCAGGGACAAATCGCACTTGGTCTGGGTGGATGATTTTTCTGATGTGCTGTTGTATTCTATTGGTGAGAATTTTATTGAGGATTTTAGTGTCTATGTTCATCAGGGATATTGGTCTATAATTTTATTTCAATGCTGCATCTTTCTCCAGCTTAGGGATTAAGGTCATGCTGGCTTCATAGAAAAAATAGTTAGGGTTCCCTCTTTTTTATTATTCCAAATAGTTTGAGAAGAATTGGAGTTAGTTCTTTAAATGTCTGGTAGAATTCAGCAGTGAATCCATCTGGTCCTGGGCTTTTCTTTGTTGGGAGGGCCTTTATTACTGTTTCAATTTCTGTCTCAGTTATGGGTCTGTTTAGGTTTTCTATGTAATCATGGTTCAATTTAGGTAGATTGCATGTGTCCAGAATCAATCCGTTTCTGATAGATTTCCCTGTTGGCCGGCATACAACTCGTTGTAGTAATTTCTGATGATTCTTTTTATTTCTGTGGTGTCTGTTGTTATGTTTCCTTTTTCATTTCTGATTTTATTTATTTGGGTCTTTTCTTTTTTTAGTTAATTGGGCCAATGGGGTGTCAATTTTATTCATTTTTTTCAAAAAACCATCTCTTCGTTTGGCTGATTTTTTTGTAGTGTTTTTTGGATTCAATCCTGTTGATTTCTTCTCTGATTTTAATTATTTCTCTTCTCCTACTAGATTTGGGTTTGGTTTGCTGCAGTTTTTCTAGATCCTTGAGATACCTCAAAAGCTCATTTATTTGGCGCCTTTCTAATTTCTTGATGTAGGCACCTATTGCTACAAACTTTCCTCTTAACACTGTTTTGCCGTATCCCATAAGATTTCATATGTTGTGTTGTTATCCTCATTTATTTCCAGAAATTTTTTGATTTCTCTTTTGATTTCTCCTATGACCCAGTGTTCATTCAGGAGCATATTGTTCAGTCTCCATGTGTTTGCATACTCTCTCGGGATTCCTGAGTTGCTAATTTCCACCTTTATTCTGCTGTGGTCTGAGAAGCTGCATGGTGATTCTAATTCTATTGAATTTGCTGAGACTTGCTTTATGGCCTAGTATGTGGTCAGTTCTAGAGAAGGTTCCATGCCCTGCTGAGAACAATGTAAATCCTTTAAATGTAGGATTGAAAGTTCTGTAGATATCTGTTAGATCCTTTGGGCAATAGTTTCGATTAAATCTGCTGTTTCCTTGCTGATCTTCTGTCCAGTTGATCTGTCTATTTCTGAGAGTGGAGTATTGAAGTCCCCCAGTACTATTGTATTGGAATCTAAGTATCCCTTTAAGTCCCTTAACATATCTTTTAAATAAACCGGTGCCCTGTAATTAGGTACCTATGCATTTATAATAGTTACATCTTCCTGTTGAATTCAATGATCCCTTAATGATTATATAGTGCCCCTCTTTGTCTCTCTTAACAGTTTTTGTGGTAAAGTTTATTTTGTCTCATATTAATATGACTACACCTTCTTTTTATGATTTCTCTTGGCATGGAATATCTTTTTCCAACCTTTCACTTTCAGACTGCATGCATCTTTGTTGGAAAGATGTGTTTCTTGTAAGCAGCAAATAGATGGGTTTTGTTCCTTAATCCATTCAGCCAGTCTGTGTCTTTTAACTGGAGAGTTAAGGCCATTAACGTTCAATGTAACTATTGAAAAGTAGTAATTTGCCCTGCCATTTTCCCAAAGATATTTTCTAGTATATGTTTTGAGCTTCCTATGATCTTTTACTGAGAGTTTTTCTTCCTTTAACTTCTTTCATATTGATGACCGTGTTTTTGTGTTTCTGTGTGTAGCACATCTTTAAGCATTTTCTGCAGGGCTGGACAAGTGGCGACAAATTCTTTCAATTTCTGTTTGCTATGAAAGGTCTTTATTTCACCTGCATTCACAGATGAGAGCTTCGCAGGATATAATATTCTGGGCTAGCAGTTTTTCTCTCTTAGTACCTGGGCTATATCTCACCATTGCCTCCTAGCCTGTAGGGTTTCTGATGAGAAGTTAGCTGTGAGTCTAATTGGAGATCCTGTGAGAGTAATCTGACGTTTCTCTCTTGCACATTTTAGGATCTTTTCTTTATGTTTCACTGTGGTGAGTTTAATTACAACGTGTCATGGTAAGGATCTATTTTGGTCGTGTTTATTGGGGTTTCTTTGAGCTTCCTGTACTAGGATGTCTCTGTCCTTCTCCAAACCCGGAAAGTTCTCTGCTAGTATCTCACTAAAAAGGCCTTCTAATCCTTTCTCTCTCTCCATGCCTTCGGGAACTCCTAGAATCCGAATGTTGTTTTTTTCATAGTATCCTGTAGATTCCCGACAATATTTTTTTATTTCTAATTTCTTCTTTTCTTTGGTTTGACTGTATACTTTCCTGTTCTCTGTCTTCTAAATCTGATATTCTCTCTTCTGCTTCACTCATTCTGTTTTTAAGGCTCTCTAATGTATTTATCATTTGATCTATTGAATTCTTCATTTCATTATGATTTCTCTTCACTATCACAGTTTCATGTTCTACTAGTTGCTTCATTTCATTTTGATTCCTCCTTAATATTTCATTTTCGTGAGAGAGATTTTCTATCCTGTACAGTAAGGGTTTCTGTAGTTCAAAAATTTGTTTCTGAGAACTTCTTAATGTTCTTGTCAATTTTTTGAGATCTGCTTCTTGCATGTCTTCTATCTCATCATCTTCATAATCTTGAATTGGGGTGTATTGTTCATTTGGGGGTGTCATAGTGTCTTCCTTGCTCTTGTTTCCTCAGTTTCTGCATTTGTTGCTTGGCCTTGTGGAGATATTCTCTGTTTTTTTTTTTTTTTTATTTTTTGCTGTGGTGTTTTTTCTCATTATACTATGACTCTAGATTAAGTGGACTGTCTGCTTTTGATGGATCCTTAGAGGCATGTGATGTATTTGGCCAGAGAGCTCTGTTTGGTTCTTCAAGGTTAAGGGTGTGCCAGTGGTGACTCACCCAGGTTGTTCTCTCTCTCATTCTCTCATGCACTCTCTCTCTCTCTCTCTCTCTCTCTCTTTTTAACTCAGAAGGGAAGTAATTCCACACAGCTGAGCAGAATTGAGTGTAGTCAATATATGAAATCTGGCCCCTGTGGGTATAATATTTGTCTGCTGTGCCCCATGGACCACACAAAGGGTCTATGCAGTCCTCCGCGTAATCTCAAATTTCCCTGCAGTCTCCCACTGGGTTGCCAAGGTTACTGAGTTTGTGTACTCTGTGAGTTCTCTCCCACACCCTCAGATTTTCACAGTCTCAGTTCATTAGCACCACACCTTCACTAGGTCCTAACGTCCTGTTATTTCTCCCCACAAGAGTCAGGTTTTTCTGCTTGGTTGATGGCAGGCGCCCCTTTATGTGTGTCCAAATGGCGCCTGCTCTTTGTCTTGCTTGCCTTTGTAAGCTGAGTGGAGAGAGAGGCTTGTGTCCATGCTGGTCCCTTTTATTTATTTATTTTTTCTCTCCTCTAGTTAGCCTGGTGAACTTTCCCCAGCGGGGCTTCTAGCTCGTTCTCTCTAGGCTTTTTCTGCTGTTTCCCTGCCAATATCTCAGGTACTGACCTCACCTCCCCTTCCAGCGCTGGTGCATAAACTCTGCGACTGGGCTCCCGAGCCATGGGCATCCTACAATTTTTTTCCTGAGCCTTTCCCTGAAACTGCAGTAACTCCACTTTTATTAAACTATCTTTTCTCGAACTATCAGTGCACACCCTCACTATTCTGCCATCTTGGCTCCGCCACCACAAGTTGTATCTATCTATGGTATTCTTCTAATAACACATTTTTAAAGCAAAGGCTGATAGATTATGAAAAAAACAATGATTGTATTTTCTATAGTACTATATTTATGTAATTTTATTCAAAATTGCTTTTTTTAGTTTTTTAGTTTTCTTTAATTTTTGACATAACATATTTTCAACCTACATTATAGTCAAAGGTTGATGCTCCACTAAATAAAGAGTTCAACAAACAAAAGGCACAGAGATGATAGTTCATAGGAACCCAGGCAAGGGCCAAAGACAGCAATCCAATGAAAAGATGTCAACTTCATTAATATATAGTAAATTTCAAGATAGTCATATTATCAAAAAAATGGCAGTATATAATTCCTAATGATTTGCCCTACAAAATTTGACACAGATTATGACAAAACACTATATTTTCAGCAAAACTGGTATTACAGGCATTTCTTTTCTTTTCTGTTTTTGTTTTTAAAGAAATCTAGGATTAATATGATTCAAATTTTATGAATAAATATACTATATGTGTTCTGGTATTATGCAATGATATAGCCGTTTTTCCCCACAAATATCTAAGTGAGAGCAAATTAACAAAAACACTTCCCAAATGTTTTTCTTTTTCTGACCCTGTACAATTGCATATTTGTGTTTTTGTTAAGGATTTAAATTCTATTATATTAACCTGCCTTCATCTCATCTAAAAAAATCATTTCTTTCTCCAATATTCTGTAGCCCTAGTGCTGTGCATATACATAATTCTCCAGGAAGAAGGACCATGAACCATGCTTACCAAAGAACATTGAAAAAGTGTACCCATCACCAGTTCACAACTTGTGAAAAGAACTCTGTGCACTGATCACCTATTACAGGCCTTTCACTGGCTGAGCAGGACTGTAGCAATTGCTTCTATACTAAAACAAAGGTTGGCCCAGACTCTTGGATTTTAGGAAGTTCTGAGTTGTATGACTTCATTGCTTGGTAACAGGACTGAAACAGAAAAATATGAATAAATCTTAGGAACCCTCTGTCTACAAATAACTTATTAGCTCTTTGGCTTTAGAATATAATTGTATTTAGCTTCAGTTTACTCACCAAGAAAATTGGACTACCAACAGTTTTGTGCAGTCATTATAGTCAATTAATCTATATGAATTGTAATCACAATACCACCTAAAGATTAGCCTGTCTCCAAATTTTGTTTTATTTGTAAATTCAATATACATATTTAGTTTCTGAACTATTAAAACCAACCCCATTTAAATGTATCTGGTTCTTAAGCTTTGAGTATCTTAAAATTGTGCCAGATTTTACCATGAAGTTTATTGATATATACCCTGCCTTTGGAATTTTCACTTACTACTGACAGATTTACCCTACTCTGATACTTGGTTTCTATACAGAGTCACATTCCTGCCTCCCACATGTCTCATATATCTGAACACACTTTGGCCAGGGGTTCCCAACCATTCCTTAGATCTCATTTATTACTACTTATAATTTTTAATGTACATTGCTAGTTCCAGAAGATTCAATAGCTGATGCTATGGTGAAACTCTTAGTGCCTTAACTGGTACCTGTATTTCTCATCTCAGGATGTCCCTTCCAAGATCCTAACTCCACATACTGCATTTATAAGTTGATATTGAATATCTAACCCCTCCTTGCCTAGCTTTTAACTAGAAGAACTTTCAACTACAGAAAACACATTCACTCCTGTATCTTATTGCTGTCTCCTTGGTCTTTCCCTTTTATTTCTTTTGAAGCATAATTTGCTTTCTGTACAGTATTTAATTCTAAAGATTCAAGACATGAAGAGTTCATCTGTATGTTCTAAGAGGTAAAATTCTATATCCAATTTGCAAACTTCAAATTATAACATACCTGTTTTGATTTGGGGTCATAAACATGTGTCATTGTTTTCTATTTAATTTTCAATCTCCATTCTTACATTGGGTTGGTAGAGACTTTCTAAGTAGATTGCTATTTTGCTTAGACTTTGCATAGATTTTAATCTTCCATAGCGCTTCTCTCTCTCTCTCTCTTTCTATTTCTCTCTCCCCTCTCTCTCTTGTACTATTGCCTCTGCCACTTTCTCCAACAGCCTGATGAGCTTTCCTAGTGGAAGGAAATGAGAAATGTTGCATTTTATCATTTTGACAGCTGATATCAATAAAGTGAAATTGTGTTCTTTTAGACCATTTAATATTTGTACCTGAGGGTATATACATATTAATGTAACAATGATTTATATTTTAAAAATTGGATCTGTACTTATAATTACAAATATTTTATTAACTGGTTGAAAAAAACATATTTATTTTTATTTATCCCACAGGAAATTTTCATTTTATTAATATTTAAAAGCACAAGAAGTTAATGTATCAATTGTGATGCCAAGAAATACAGTAGAAGCTGAAGCATTCATGTGAAGTATTTATACTTTAAAAAAATACCTTCTGGAAATTAGCATACTGCTTCCCACAGTGTCCTGGATGCTGATGGAGGGTTTAAAATTTAGTTTCTGCAGTCAAAATCTCCATGTAATCTTGGGTCTACTTCATAATTTCCTGGCTCATCTGTCTCTGTTTAAATGTGAATAATAATCAAAAGGGTTGCATACAGATCTTGTGAGGAAGGAACTAGACAATTTGTATGCCGTGCTTAACTACATATCTGTAAGCCATAAACCTAGATAAATTGTAGCCATCCTTGTTCATTTTAAAAAAAAAAAAAATTCCTTCTCATTTTATTTTAAATGCAGGGAGATAATGACAAACTGACAGACAGAAAGAGATCTTCTAAAAATTCACTCCCCAAATGCCCAGAACAGCAAGGATTTGGCCAAGTGAAAGTTAAGATCTGGAAACTCAATCTGGTCTTCCACATGGATGGCAGGGACTCAGTAATTGGGTGATCATGTGCAGCCTAACAGGTGAGTATCAGCAGAAAGCTGGATGGGAAGTAGAGCAGTGACTGGAATCAGACACCCAACATGGGATGAGGCTTTCCCAAACTGCATCTTAAACGTGTGCCAAATATTTGCCCCAGCCATTATTGTTATTTTTTAAAAAATATTTATTTATTTATTTGAAAAGTAGAGATAGATTGGAGATGCAGATGGAGATGCAGATGATGGAGATGGAGAGAACTTTCATCTGCTGGCAAACTCTCAAATGGCCACTACAGTTGGGGCTGGGACAAACGGAAGCCAGGAGACTGGAACTCCATCCACTTCTCCCATGTAGTTGACAGGGGCCCAAGAACTTGAGCATGGTAAAATTAGTAAGAGTGTAAAACAAATTATTTGTTAAAACAGTTATTAAAGGCCGGCGCCGCGGCTCAATAGGCTAATCCTCCGCCTTGTGGCGCCGGCACACCAGGGTTCTAGTCCCAGTCAGGGCGCCGGATTCTGTCCCGGTTGCCCCTCTTCCAGGCCAGCTCTCTGCTGTGGCCAGGGAGTGCAGTGGAGGATGGCCCAGGTGCTTGGGCCCTGCAGCCCATGGGAGACCAGGAGAAGTACCTGGCTCCTGCCTTTGGATCACCGCGGTGCGCCGGCTGCAGCGCACTGACCGCAGCGGCCATTGGAGGGTGAACCAACCTCAAAAGGAAGACCTGAGCCGGCGCCGTGGCTCAATAGGCTAATCCTCCACCTTGCGGCGCCGGCACACCGGGTTCTAGTCCCGGTTGGGGCGCCGGATTCTGTCCCGGTTGCCCCTCTTCCAGGCCAGCTCTCTGCTATGGCCAGGGAGTGCAGTGGAGGATGGCCCAGGTGCTTGGGCCCTGCACCCCATGGGAGACCAGGAAAAGCACCTGGCTCCTGGCTCCTGCCAGGATCAGCGCGGTGCACCGGCTGCAGCGGCGGCCATTGGAGGGTGAACCAACGGCAAAGGAAGACCTTTCTCTCTCTGTCTCTCTCTCTCACTGTCCACTCTGCCTGTCAAAAAAAAAAAAAAAAAAAAAAAGGAAGACCTTTCTCTCTGTCTGTCTCTCTCTCTCACTGTCCACTCTGCCTGTCAAAAAAATAAAAAATAAAAATAAAAAAAACAGTTATTAAAGATAGGGGGGAAAAACATACAATGTGAAAATAAACTACCAAAATAGTATGATTAAGAAATAGAAATCAGGGGTGAATTTCAGTGGTTAAATGGCTAAAATGTCACTTGAGATGCCTCCATCCCATACCAGAGTGCCTGTGTTTAAGTCCTGAATCTGCTTTTGATCCAACTTCGTGCTATTGCTACTCAGAGGCAGCAGGTGATGGCTCAAATACTTGTGTCCCTGCCTCCCACGTGACAACCCAGATTGAGTTTCTGGCTCCTGGCTTTGGCCTGTCCCATCCCATGTTGTTGTTGACATTTAGGGAGTGAACCTGTGGTGAAATGGTGGAAGACTTGTATGTGTGTGCATGTGTGTGTGTGTGTCTCCCCCCAACACTTCTCTCTCAAATAAGTAAAATAAATAAATTTTGGAAAAGAAGGAGAAGTTAGATGTCTCTTCTGTGTTGTTCCAATGTCGTTGTGCCTCTAGATAGTGCTAATAAGATGTGGTCATAGAAAGTAGACTTGGAGGGGGCAGTGTTGTGGTGTGGCTGGTTAAACCTATGCCTGCAATACCAGTATCCCATATGGGCACCCAATAGAGTTCCAGATGCTCCACTTCTGATTCAGCTCTCTGCTAATGAGCCTAGGAAAGCAACAGAAGATGACCCAAGTACTTGTGGCTCTGCACTCAGATGGAAGACCCATAGGAAGTTCCTGGTTCCTGGTCTAGCGTTGGCAGTTGTGGCCATTTGAAGAGTAAACCAGTGGATGGAAGATTCTCTCTCTTTCTCTCTTTCTCTCTCTCCCTCCCTTTCCCTCTCCCTCTCCCTTCTCCTCTCTGTCATTCAGCCTTTGAAATAAATAAATAAATAAATCTTTAAAAATAGAAGTTAAAAAAGAAAGAAAGGTAGTATTGGGTATCTAGCACAAACACAAATATGCAAGTATCAAACTGAATTCATCTGGTAAGAGACGGGATATTTCTTTCCTTTTTCGAATATTTATTTACTTGAAAGGCAGTGCCACAGAGAGGAAGAGGGAGAGAGAGAGAGAAACAAATAATTTGAGTGCATGTGTGTTAACATATATGTATGAGTGCAAGTGCACGTGAGTGCATGTAATGTGTGTGTAGGTTTTGTGTGTGCATGAGTGCATTTGTGAGCAGGTATGTGTGGGTGTGTGCATGTGCTGGCACAGCTCTCCCTGGGCTCCTGTGGCTCTGCCTCCAACCTCCATGCGCTCCTGGAGCTGCCTTTGCATGACAATGAGGGTCACCTCTTCTTTCCATACCATATCCCAAAGTTCTGCACAGAATTGGACCTGTGGGTGACAATGCAGACCTCCTGTCTATCATAGCCCTGGAGAGAGGAATCCCAGGAGGAGGGGGAGGCCATGAGAGCAGAGCACTGGGGAACTCCCAGACTGCAGAAGCTGGAATCATGGTAAAACCATGAACACACGTATATGGACACACAAGCACCAACAAACACCACCAGAAACCAAAAGGTGGAAAGGAAATGAATTCTGGCGTGAGGACCATCTGACCTCAATTCCTTGTTCTGCCACTTCCAACTGTGCCACTACAAACTTGTTTTCTCATGTGCAAATTGGGTATCATAATGTTTATTTTGCAGGAATGTATCGTGGACTAAAGTCAGTGAGATATACTGAGAATGTAGCATACAACAAGTGCTCTGTGAAAGCTGGTTGCCTTGCTCTCCTACAGCTTTCATCTAGCACAAAATACCAAAGCAGTGTTCTATGTTTGTGGAAGGATGCTTCATTTTTGTCTATTGCTTTTCATTTTCAGTAGCTAAATGGAGCATAGTCTCCCCAACCTGTCTTTCACCCTTCAGGATTCTTGACTTCTCTTTCTCAAGTGGTGCAATTCAGCCGTTTTTCACCTGTTTTCTGGCTAGCACCTGGAGGGTCAAGTTGATCTACTGCTTCCTTGGCTGGCAGCTTTTCTCCCCTGAGCATCCTATCATGCCTGTCCTGCCCACCTCAAGCCACCAGAAGGCACTGGTTTGACACCCACTTAGATCCAATAGACTGATGGGAGAAGTTGGGTTGAACCCACCTTGCTGTATGGCTCTCATAGCTAGACATCAATCAGAACATCACTAAAGAGAGAGTATGAGAGAGAGAGAGAGAGAGAGAGAGAGAGAGAGAGAGAGAAATCTCCCATCCATTGGCTCACTCCATAAATAGCCTCAGTAGCTGGGGCTTGGCCAGGCTGAAGCCAGAAGCCTGGAACTCCATCTGGGTTTCTCACATGGGTGGCAAGGGCCCAAACACTTGTGCCATCTTCTGCTGCTTTCCCAGGCACATAATCAGAGAGCTGGATCCCAAGAGGAGCAGCTGGGACATGAACAGGCCCCCATACCACAAAAGCAACCCCAGATATTTCTCTTTTCTCAATCAACCATTATTTCAGAACATGTGAATCAATAGTAAAGACTGTGTACATATTACTAATGATCAAAAGAAACAAAACTGAAAAAAATAGTTTCAAGAAAGTAAGTGACTGAAAGATAAAATGATACTTAGTCACTAAAATAATAATACATAAATCTCATAAGCATCCAAAAATGCCAAATGATAAGGCAAAATAAATTTCTAGCACAACTCTATAAAAAGACATTATCACAAGTACCAATCAATTAAATAATTAGGCAATTACCACCTCAGGAGTGACAGTTAATCAGCTACTGTAATCTTTTCCATCTATGAGAAAATAGAAGTAGGAGAACTAATTATGTCTAAATCATTCTCACTTCAAATTCATCACCAAAATATTTGTTGTAGATTTTAAAATAATTATGTGTATGTGAGAGAGAGAGAAAGAGAGAGAGAAAAAGGGAGAGAGATGGAGAGCATGTATATATATATATATATATATTCAATACTATAAAAATATGGATTTTATTTTAAATTATCTCTATAAAATCTGAAATGTACTTATTTGTATTTTATTAATTTGACTCTAGCTGTTTTCAATTCTTGGTGATAATTGATGTTAATCAATTTTCTCTATTTCATTTAAAAGAGGCATAATATTGAGAGATTTTATGTTAATTGACTGAATCACAATGAAGAAATGAAAATGTAATATTATTGGCCGGCGCGGCGGCTCACTAGGCTAATCCTCCACCTTGCAGCGCCGGCACACCGGGTTCTAGTCCCGGTCAGGGCGCCGGATTCAGTCCCGGTTGCCCCTCTTCCAGGCCAGCTCTCTGCTGTGGCCAGGGAGTGCAGTGGAGGATGGCCCAAGTCCTTGGGCCCTGCACCCCATGGGAGACCAGGAGAAGTACCTGGTTCCTGCCATCGGATCGGCGCGGTGCGCTGGTTGCAGCGCGCTGGCCGCGGCGGCCATTGGAGGGTGAACCAATGGCAAAGGAAGACCTTTCTCTCTGTCTCTCTCTCTCACTGTCGACTCTGCCTGTCAAAAAAAAAAAAAGTAATATTATTATTTTAAAATATAGGCAGTATCAATACTCCAGCTTTTAAACTACAAGTATCTGTGTGCCCAGATTTTGAGCAGAACTATTAATGTTAAAGACAATACATATAGGGTTACACGTTACATGCAGCATATCTGAAACAGAAACAAGATAATGCAAGTTATTTGGGAATGTAAATTTAAGTTATATGACTGGGAATGTGGATGAGAGTAAAATTCTCAATGCACTATATATCTCCAAATTTCAACTACAATAATCAGGCTTACATCACTTTGTTAATCAAAACATAGCTATTGTCTCAAAATTGTTTGAAAGATCATTCCTCATTGTTTATTATCCAAAATTTTCACATGAGAGAATCATTTGAGTCCTTTGTTCATTTACACATTTTATTTCTAATAGAAAATTTCCACTTAGTGACATCAGCTTTCTTTTTAAAAATGCTCAACTGCTACCAACACATAACCATACTAATAATCCTGATGCAATGATGCTTTGAAATATTATGTTTGTATTAAAGCATCTGCTTCCTTTCAGAATTAACTTTTAGTAATTTCTCTTGGGAATTTATATCTTATCATGTAAGGATTTTTTGAGATAGGCACGTATAGATTTAAATTGTAAACATATCTCTTATGTCTTTACATTGAAAATTTTGTTTAGCATAATTAATGTCAATTAAACTCAAAACCCATCTTCTTAAAGGCATTTTGATTATTCATTTCAATTTTGTTTTCAAAATTGACTTAACGTCCTTAGAATTTTTAATGTCTACTTCTTTGTTATGAAGTGAATTTAGGTAAGGATGTTGAGGAAGCATTAGTTACTAGGGAAAAACAATAGTTTGTCATAGGAGACAGGTATTCTGATTTCTCATTCCACCTTCAGAAATGGCAAAATAAGCCACATTTTCAGTACTTTTGCCACCTGTTTTATTTGCTAGCCCTGGAAGTATTATTAAAGCTATACTAAATAAATTTTATCCTTTTTGATTTTGTTACTTCAAGTATTTTTGTTCATAAAATACAAGACTATATTTCTAAAAACAAGGGACAATGGGAAACAATTGAAAGAATTAGATAAGTCTCTGCTCATCTTCACAAATACACTCTTTTATACATAATCACAATTATTTTGAAGCAACTGTAGGGAAACTGGTATAAGTTATGCAAGCGTTTTAAATTTAATTTTTAAAATAATACATATATATGTGTGTATATATATATATATATATATTCCTGATGATGCGACTTGGAGACCAAATTAGGTCTAGGACTGAATAATGTAAGTGCATTAACAACCCTGGAAATATGGCTTTTCATTGTCTTCTCTAGCTTTTTTCATGAATAGGGAAGTCCATTTGTGTACTTTTGTCACTGAAGGAAAATCAACCCTGCTATATTTCCATTTCAAATTCTAAACCCTGCTTTGGCAGCTGGCTAAGTATGACAGGCCCAGACAGACTGACATAAATTAAAGAAATCTCAGTGAGGAAACTGGGTTCACAGTTTTCTGATCTTAGAGGACAGGGGCTTATTCAGGAAGCTTGATGTGAGGTGTATGTGTGTGTGTTTTGTTTTCAATTGCTGTATAACAAATGACCACAAATTTGGTAGTTTAAAAAAACACTAAATGTGTTATCTTGCCAATTATATAGGCCTCAAGTCTTGACAGAGTGTAAATAGATTCTCCACCACAAATGACTATTCGCATTTGGGCTTGAGGTCTTCTAAGCTCCTTAGTTGTTAGAAGAATTCATGTGTTTTTGTAGTAAGGATGGCATACTATTTTCCTACTGGCTGTCAGCTGGGCACTGCTCTTGGCTGCTAGAGGCCATTTCCCCATCCATGCCTCGCGATGTCCTGCATCTCAGCCATAGAGTACCTGCTTGCTTTCAAATCCTTCTCACCCTCTGGATTCTGTTGATCCTCCTACACTGCCATTAATGGAACAGAACCCTGCAATTAAAGGGCATGTTTGTTTAGATTAGGACAACCCATATAAACTCTCTTTTGTCATTTAACACAACAAAATCACACAATTATATCTTATGATAGTCATAGACAACACAATCTCAAAGGAGAATGTCAGTCAAGGAAGGGAGCTGTTGGAAGGACTGGTATAGAATTTTCCCCACAATACATGAGGCTGCAGAAAACTCAGTACAGCAGAGTAGATTGAAACCAGAAATCCTTGGAAATAGATAGCTTCCCAGTTGATAACCAGGATCATTGTCCCACTTCCTTGGGATCTAGTCTGGCTAATGAATGTGGATGGAAGTAGAATCTTGGTATTTAGACTGGGATCAGAATACATACTTAGAAAGGGAAAAAAGGTAACAAGGAAAAAAGGGAGACCATTGGCACTGACTCATAGTAGCAGTCACCAGAATAGGGCAAATTATGAAGACAGTGTTTTTTTTTCTCAAAGTGAATTGGCTAAATATATTAAGAACTTTCTAATGTTCTAGCAATGAGCTAAACACAATGAATTTATCTTCTCACTTTATCTTCACAATAATCTCTCTGTGAGTTCTGCAATGACCATGGGCAAGCAAAATACAACTGTTATTCTGGAAAGATCTTTTGTACTAAAAACATATCATGACTCTTCTTCGACTGTAGTTCTGTGCTTGTAATTCTACATGCATTTGTCCATTTGCCCTCAGCACACACTAGAAGACAAACTATTTAAAAGCAAAATATGGGAGCAGGCATTTATTCCAGTGGTTAAGATCCCCACATCCCATCTCAGAGTGCCTGAGTTTAGGTCCTGGCTCAGCTTCTGATTTCAGCATCCTACTAATGGGCGTCCCAGGAGACAGCAGGTGATGGGTCAGGTAGTTGGGTCCCTGCCACTTACAGAATGATTTACCAGCTTCTGGCGTCAGCCTGACCTGACCCTGGCTGTTGCAGGAAATTGGGGAGTAAAGTAGCTGATATATCCCTCTTTGTCTGTTTTTCTATCTTCCTCTCTTTCTTTCTGCCTTTCAAATAAATACACAAGTAAATAAAAATAAAAATGAATAAAAGCAAGGATTTTGTTCCATGCATGTATATTTTTACTATTAAGCACAGGGATGTAGACATTCAGTATAAATTGAATTCATTTTATTGTTTATAAAAGCAAACTTTTGAGCAAAAAGTTATAGTGGAAGAAGTTGAATTTATTCTTTGGAAACCTGAATTCTAATCCAGCTCCATTTACATGTCTCTGGAATTATGCACACATCACTTAGTCTCAGCATCTTCATAAGACAAAGAACTAAATAGGATTTTATTTGGTTATAAATTCCTATTAAGTTTTGTTATGTTAAAATTGTTATCCTTTTAACATACTCTCAATTGGAATTTTTTAATCACCTCTAATTTTGGAGAGGTACCAAACGAAAACCAAGTGTTCATTTTCCCAGTATATCGACTTAGTTATACATTGTTAACAGTTTTAATTGGATGAAAAGTGATTCATAAAAACAATTTCATCCTCAAATGTTTCCAACATAAAACTGGTAGTATTTATCCCCTGTTCCATTGATTTTAATGTCTAATTGTTATCAATTATGCGCCTATGTTGAAGAGAGAAACTGTTATCTATTTGTTTACTGTTCATTCCTTTCAGCACATACTGATAACTGAAATACCTATGGTCTTTTCTGTCGTCTCCTTAGAAATTATTTCTATAGCAACTGAGTATATTTAGCTGGAAAACCAAGGAATGTCATGTAAGAATGTTGCATTCATACTACAAATGCCTTTACATGATATTTTATCTTTGACGTTGAAAATATTGATACAAAGTTCTTTTGTAATAAGTAGTAGAAAATGAAGCAAAATTTTGATTTATTTATCTTAATCACAAGTAAATAAGTCAAAGGTAGTCACATCGTTTTAATTCATAAGTGTGTCCAAAGTTTATGATTCTAATATCAATATCAAGAATAGTGCTAAATTATTTCCAAAAAGTTAGTACTTTTGATTTTAAGTCATTGTGAGAAAAACATACATCTCAAATAAAATGTTCATGTTTTCCATGTATAAAATACATTTTAGACAAATTATCTTTTGAGATAAATTAACACTATGTCAATATTAAGATGATTTCTCTGGATCTGGTATTATGCAAGGCATTTTGAAATAATTTTTCATTATATAAAGTATACAACTAAATGAATTTTTCATAATGGAAAGTGATTTAAGACAGTTTATAAGTAATTTAAGTTGTCTATTGTTGATTTTTGTTGTGTCTTCTTTGTTTTGATCATCTATCAACATTTATCTATTCATCTATTGCTTTGATAGACACATTTATATTATGAGATTTATATATATTTGTAATAAAGTTGAGTTTTCTCTAAAAATATATCAAATAGCTGTTAACTGTATTTGGCCAGAAAAATAAAATCCACTCAAGTTAGAGTTACTTTCCTGAAAGTGATACTTTAGGCCTTTAATAGCTTTTTTAAATTTAAAGTGATTTTCACATTCCTTATGTTCCTTTCAAGAACTGTGTCAAACCTTCATCCTTAGTGTCCCTCAACCTTCTAACCACTGATGAAATCAACCCTTGAAGTTTTAGAACTAACTGTATATCTCCATAAGACTTCTTTAATCATGATTCACATGTGGGATTGATTCCTCAGAAAATTATTTTCATTTTGCTCTTTTTTAGCAGCTCCTCTGATAGAGAACTGAAATCAATTCTCTTATACACTGAATTGTTTCCCCCACAGATTTAATATGCCAATGCTTTATCCCCACTGTGAGTGTATTTGGAGGTAGATTCTTTAAGAAGGTGATTAAGGTCCCATAGGGTCATAAGGGTGGTGTCTTGTTCTGATAGGACTGGTATTGATAGAAGAAAAACTAGAGACAGAGGAGATCTCTTACACAGAGAAAAGATCATGTTAATACACACCACAAATGTGGACATCTACAAGTTAGAAAGAAGGTTGGCACCAGAAATGGTCCAGCTGGTACCTTGATCTTGGACTCTAGCCTCCAGAAAAGTGAGAAAACAAATTTCCACTGTCTTAGCCACTCATCAGCTTTATTTTGTCATGGTGGCCTGAGGAAGTCAATCCAACAAGTCATTTCTGAATTAGATTTACTATGCTAAAGAAACAATTTTGTTGTTCTTAAACCAATCTTATGTAGGTTTTATGCTGACATAAAGTGAGTGTGGTATTGCTACTGTGTTACTGTGTTAAAATGCTGCAGGAACCTGAGAACATACTAGAACCCATGTTTAAAACTATTGAATTAGCAGCGAAAGTTCTTGGCATTGTGCTTTTCAATTTTCCTCCTCTCCTTGGATGGTAATCTTCCTTAAACTGCTATATTTCCTAAGTTGTCTTGTCAGTCATGGGAGAAAGAAGGCCCATATCTCCCCCTATACACGCTTCCAACTTTATCAGTTCTCCGGTAGGACTGCTCTTTTTGAATTTTTTCTAGACCTCATAATTTTCTCACTTACATACAAATGACTAATATTCAGTGCAAGATAATGCCAGCAGATTGGTTTGCCTGTCTGTGCAGTTATCTTATCCCTGGAAAATGTACAGAAAATTATAGGCTTCTCTCCAGGTAGGATGGTGGAATAACCAAAGAGATGAGTATCATGTATAGCCTGTTGTCTAATATCTGAATACTTGTTCCATATGTATTGTCCCATTTTCTAGGTCTTTTTCCATCAGATTGTCCAATCTGGTCTCTGTTACTTCATCATGGTTGAAAAAGTCTATTTTATCTTTTACTTCTCCTTAGAATAATTTTTTGTAAGTTTTTTTTTAAATTTCTTAACATAGGTTACAATTTTTTTTTAACTTTTATTTAATGAATATAAATTTCCAAAGTACGACTTATGGATTACAATGGCTTCCCCCCCATACCGTCTCTCCCACCCACAACCCTCCCCTTTCCCACTCCCTCTCCCCTTCCATTCACATCAAGATTCATGTTCGATTATCTTAATATACAGAAGATCAGCTTAGTATACATTAAGTAAGGATTTCAACAGTTTGCTCCCACACAGAAACATAAAGTGAAAAATAATAGATGATTTTTTTTAAATGATGATGAAATCAGATCAGACCTATTGTCATGTTTAATCCCAGTGAGAGTCAAGTTGGGAGTTGATAATTTCTTTTTTTTTTTTTTTTTTTACAGAGGATCAGTTTAGTATGCATTAAGTAAAGATTTCAACAGTTTGCACCCCCATAGAAACACAAAGTGAAATATATTGTTTGAGTACTCGTTATAGCATTAAATCTCAATACACAGCACATTAAGGACCGAGATCCTACATGAGGAGTAAGTGCACAGTGACTCCTGTTGTTGACTTTACCAATTGACACTCCTGTCTATGGCATCAGTAATCTCCCTATGCTCCAGTCATGAGTTTCCAAGGCTATGGAAGCCCTCTGAGTTCTCCGATTCTTATCTTGTTTAGACAAGGTCATAGTCAAAGTGAAAGTTCCCTCCTCCCTTCAGAGAAAGGCACCTCCCTCTTTGAAGACCTGTTCTTTCCACTGGGATCTCACTCACAGAGATCTTTTGCCAGAGTGTCTTGGCTTTCCATGCCTGAAATACTCTCATGGGCTTTTCAGCCAGATCTGAATGCCTGTAGGGCTGATTCTGAGGCCAGAGTGCTATTTAGGACATCTGCCATTCTATGAGTCTGCTGAGTATCTCACTTCCCATGTTTGATCACTCTCCCCTTTATTTATTCTATCGGTTAGTGTTAGCAGGTACTAGACTTGTTTATGTGCTCCCTTTGACTCATAGTCCTTTCATTATGATCAATTGTGAACTGAAATTGATCACTTGGAATAGTGAGATGGCATTGGTACATGCCACCTCGATGGGATTGAATTGGAATCCCCTGGTATGTTTTTAACTCTACCATTTGGGGCAAGTCAGCTTGAGCATGTCCCAAATTATATATCTCTTCCCTCTCTTATTCCCACTCTTATGTTTAACAGGGATCACATCAGTTAATTTTCAACACTTAAGAATAACTGTGTATTAATTACAGAATTAAACCAGTCATATTAAGTAGAACAGATAAAAAAACTACTAAGAGGGATAACGTATTAAGTTGTTCATTAACAGTCAGGGCTATGCTGATCAAGTCACCGTTTCCCATAGTGTCCATTTCACTTCAACAGGTTTCCTTTTTGGTGTTCAGTCAGTTGTCACCGATCAGGGAGAACATATGGTATTTGTCCCTTTGGGACTGGCTTATTTCACTCAGCATGATGTGTTCCAGATTCCTCCATTTTGTTGCAAATGATTGGATTTCGTTGTTTCTTACTGCGGTATAGTATTCTAAAGAGTACATATCCCATAATTTCTTTATCCAGTCTACCGTTGATGGGCATTTAGGTTGGTTCCAGGTCTTAGCTATTGTGAATTGAGCTGCAATAAACATTAGGGTGCAGACCGCTTTTTTGTTTGCCAATTTAAATTCCTTTGGGTAAATTCCAAGGAGTGGGATGGCTGGGTCAAATGGTAGGGTTATCTTCAGGTTTCTGAGGAATCTCCAGACTGACTTCCATAGTGGCTTGACCAGTTTGCATTCCCACCAACAGTGGGTTAGTGTCCCTTTTTCCCCACATCCTTGCCAGCATCTGTTGTTGGTAGATTTCTGTATGTGAGCCATTCTAACTGTGGTGAGGTGAAACCTCATTGTGGTTTTGATTTGCATTTCCCTGATTGCTAATGACCTTGAACATTTCCATATAATCCTTAGCCAAATTCTAGATTTCTGAAATATTTTATCAATTAAATCACCAGAAACTCAATTCACATATGTATAACTTCTCAGATACCCTTTTCCTTTACCAGTCAATTATCTTATATGTCCTTATATGGTGCTAAAAATTATCCACATATTTGCTTCCAGACTGCACTTAGTATATTGCATAATACTCATTTGCTTATTTAATTCTTGTTTCACTTGATAGTGAATTTTTTTGCAAAGGGAGAGCAAGTCTCATGTTTAATTGTACCTGCATTTATAATACAGTATGTGATACCTAGCATATATTCAGCAGCTTTTGTTTAATATATATTAAGTAATCAAATGGATTAATGAATGTCAAGTAAGCCAGCAACCTACTCTTTGCAATATAAAGAATTAAATTTACACTTAAAGAGTGTCAGATTAACAGATACATGTTTCTAACTGAATCATAATATGTTGACTCTTTATAAATTTATTTAACTAAATTTAGTTCTGAGTTATAACACTATTGAAAGATACTGAGAAAAACTGCTTTATGAGATTTTCCATTAGATGTTTGTCTGGGATTTCTTTGAGTCATAGCTTCAAAATAAGTTTCACTACATTAACCTTTGTTCTTCCTTATTTTAAAATAATTTATTTGAGAAACAGAAAATGAGAAAGAGAGAGAGAAGAAGGAGAAATGCTCCCATCCATTGTTCACTCTCCAGTTGCTGCAGCTGGGTTAGGGTAATAGCTGCTGCTTCTTAGGGTCTGCATTAGTGCGAAGCTGGAGCTGGGAATCAGAAGTGAGCATTGAACCCAGGCATTCTGATATGACAAGTGGAAATCCTAGCCACCAGGATAAACTTCCCTTCTCTTTTCTTCATTTTACTAACTTAAAAAATTGGAACTGAGCTTTTGTTTCCTTGATAATACACTGAGCCAAATGATTTGCATAATTTGTAATTTTCAGGTTTTCCTTAATATATATAAATATAACATTTGTATTATATACCATTTCATCTATTTCAAGAAAGCCTTAAATGAACTGATTTAGAGCCAAAGCAATGTATAAAATTCCAATTTTCATAATATATTCAATTATTAAAAATTAGCTAAAATGTATAGTGCCTAGGATGCACTCACCTGCATCATTTTAGAAAAAGAATGTGAGGTAACTTCCCATTCTTAACAACTGTGCCTTTTCATTCAGGTTTGATGGAAGAAATACTGTTTATTATTAACAGCAATGATGATTAGGAAGGTAGTGTGGTGGTGGTGGTAGTAACCATGTTCAAGTATTTCATGATTACTAAAGGAAGAAGTGCTACTAGTTTGTGCACTTCCCTAGAACTACACTCTTAATCCTTGCAAGACCCAGGATTTGCAGCTATGACTGGTCCTATAAAGATAATTACTCTTCTCCATATAGTAAAGAAAATATAGAGAGACAATATATTTTGTTCCATTGGCTGCCACTATTATATTACTAGGGAGATAAGGTAGACATTATTAAATCACATATTAACTATGTACATCACTTCCCATGTTGGATCATTCTCTCGCTTTTTGATTCTATCAGCTAGTATTTGCAGACAGTAGTCTTGTTTATGTGATCCCTTTGGTTCTTAGTCCTATCATTCTGATCAATTGTGAACTGAAATTGATCACTGGGACTAGTGAGATGGCATTGGTACATGCCACCTTGATGGGATTGAATTGGAATCCCCTGGTATGTTTCTAACTCTACCGTTTGAGGTAAGTCAGCTTGAGCATGTCCTGAATTGCACATCTCTTCCCTCTCTTATTCCCACTCTCACATTTAACAGCGATCACTTTTCAGTTAAGTTTCAGCACTTAAGAAGTATTGTGTATTGATTGCAGTATTCAACCAAAAGTATTAAGTAGAACAAACAAACAAAAATACTAAGAGGGATAACGTACTAAGTTGTTCATCAACAGTCAGGGTGAGGGCTGATAAAGTCACCATTTCTCATAGTGTTCATTTCATTTTAACAGGTTTCCTTTTTGGTGCTCAGTTAGTTGTCACCTATCAAGGAAAACAAGTGGTATTTGTCCCTTTGGGATTGGCTTATTTCACTCAGCATAATGTTTTCCAAATTCCTAACAGGGATCACTTTTCAGTTAAAATTTAAACACCTAAGAATAATTGTGTGTTAATTACAGAGTTCAACCAATGGTACTGAACAAAAAAAAATACTAAAATGGATAAAGTATTACATTGTACATCAACTGTCAGGACAAGAGCTGATCAAGTCACTATTTCTCATAGTGTCCATTTCATTTCAGCAAGTTTCCCCTTTGGTGCTCAGTTAGTTGTCGCCAATCAGGGAGAACATATGATATTTGTCCCTTTGGGACTGGCTTAATTCACTCAGCATGATGTTTTCCAAATTCATCCATCTTTTGCAAATGACCGGGTTTCATTGTTTTTGACTGCTGTATAGAATCAAAAAGGGAGAGAATGATCCAACATGGGAATTGAGATACACAGCAGACACATAGAATGGCAGATGTCCTAAACAGCACTCTAGCCTCAGAAACAGCCCTTAAGGCATGCGGATCTGGCTGAAAAGCTATGAGAGTATTTCAGGCATGGAAAGCCAAGACACTCTGGGAAAAAAACAAAACAAAACAAAACAAACAAACAAACAACAAAAAAAACAACTAAATGAAAGATCTCCGTGAGTGAGATCCCATTGGAAAGAACGTGTCATCAAAGAAGGAGGTACCTTTCTGTGAAGGGAGGAGAGAACTTCCACTTTGACCATGGCCTTGTCTAAAGATTATCAGAGTCAGTGAACTCAGGGGGCTTCCATAGCCTTGGCAGCTCATGACAAGAGCCTAGGTTGATTACTGATGCCATAAACAAGAGTGTCAATTTGTTAAGTCAACAACAGGAGTCACTGTGCACTTACTCCTCATGTAGGATATCTGTCCTTAGTGTGCTGTACATTGAGATTTCATGCTATAACTAGTACTCAAACAGTATTTTTCACTTTATGTTTCTGTGTGGGAGCAAACTGTTGAAATCTTTACTTAATGTATGCTAAACTGATCTTCTGTATATAAAGAGAAACAAAAATGAATCTTGATGTGAATGGAAGGGGAGAGGGAGTGGGAAAGGGGAGGGTTGTGGGTGGGAGGGACGTTATGGGGGGGAAGCCATTGTAATCCATAAGCTGTACTTTGGAAATTTATATTCATTAAATAAATTAAAAAAAAAAAGAATGCGGTACCATTCTCTGAAGGGAGGAGAGAACTTCCAGTTTGATTATGACCTTGTAGAAATAATGTTGGACTTTGTGAACTCTAGAGGCTTCCATAGCCTTGGCAGCTCATGAAAAGAGCCTCAGATGATTACTGACATCATAAATAAAAGTTTGAACTGTTAAAAAAATAAATAAATAAATAAATCACAGATTAACTATGTACAAATCTCATTACTACTTATGCAGAAAATTAAACTAAAGAGCAACTTACAATTTGAGAAGAAAAAGATGAAAATTTTTTGAAATAATGTTTTAAAGCTAGAAAATAAATTATTGGATGGACATGGAATTGTTTTGTATTTAAACCCATGTATATGTTTTCTTTCAGATCTCCTAAATACACAAATACACATGTACTCACACACATGCTGATACTCCCAAAATGGAATTGAAATATGTTTATGTCTGTGCAAAAATTGAAATATCTACATATAATTATGAAAACTCACAAAAAGTATATATTATTTTTAAAAATTATTGCTTTGATATCAAAAGCTTCACACCAAAATAAAATTAACGTTTCATTTCCATTTTTTTCATAAACATTTGGATATACCCTTCATTTATTTCTACTTTTAATGATCTTGTGTTTTTTGTTTTTATTTTGGGGAATTTGTATGACTTCCCTTCTGTCCTACTTTACTGAGGTATGGTTGACAAACAACCGATAGATATTTAAATTATACTGTCTTGATATATGCTTATATTTTAAAATGATTACCATAAACCAATAAATTAAGGTAGTCATCACTTCACATAGATAACTTGTATGTGTATTTTTTGTGCTGACAACATTTAATATCTATACTTTTAGTAATTTCAGGTACATGGTATAATAGTATTAGCTATAGTAACTATTTTATACAGTAACTTCTGAAATATTAAAACATGTATAGTTGAAGCTTTATTACTTTGACCAACATACCTTATTTTTTCCCATTGCCAACCCCTGATAACTACTATTGTATTCTCTTCTTCTTTGAGTTAACCTTTTTCAGAGTCTAAGTGAAATCATGTGATATTTGTCTTTCTGTGCCAAATTTATTTCACATAGTAAAATTTCCTCTAGGTTAGTCTATAATATGACAAATGACAGAATTTTTAAGGTTTATTTTTATTTATTTGAAAGAGTTGCAGAGAGAGAGAGAGAGGTCTTCAATCCACTGGTTCACTCCCCAAATGTCTGCAACCGCCAGAGCTGAACTGATCCAAAGCCAGGAACCAAGAGCTTCTTTTGGGTCTCCCCCATGAATGCAGGGGCCCAAGAACTTGGACCATCCTCTGTTGCTCTCCAGGCACATTAACAGGGAGCTAGATCAGAAGTGGAACAACCAGGACTTGAACCAGCACTCATATGGGTTGCCAGTGCTGCAGGCCAGAGCTTCAACCCACTGTGACACAGCACTGACTTCAATTAGAGAATTTTTAAGGCAAATTGATTTTCTGTTGTACATTATATTTTATTTATCTGTTAATCTGCTGATTGACAACTATCTTACACTATGTATAAATGTCAAATCAAAAATGGCTAAGGACTTATACATTAACACCTGAAACTGTAGAACTACTAAAAGAAAACATAGGGATAAAAATTCTTCACCTTGGATTGTACCATTATGTTTTTAATATAACATCAAAAACAAAAAAGAGAATTGTAACAAAGTAAAGCAAAAAGAGGCAAATAGGTCTACATAGAACTAAAATAGTTTTCATTAAAAAAGCATATGATCAATATAGTGAAAAGACATGTTAGGGTTGGGGGCAAATATTGATCATCCATATGTCTGACAAGGGTATCATATCCAAAATAGATAAGAAACATAAATAACTTAATAGCAAGACGATAACCCAATTAAAAATTAAGCAAAATATATACAATAGACATTTTTCTGACAGACAAGTATATAAAAATCTTTGAACATCACTAATCATCAAGGATGATTATTAACTCACACCTCTTAAAAAGGTTATTGTTGGTCATAGTGCATAGGAAATAGAACTCTTGCATGCTGTTGATAAGAATGTAAACTATTACATTTTACATATGAGAATTTGGGGTCTCTCCAGAAAGACAGGAAATAGAATTACCTACTGAATGAACTAGTTAAGTGATTATATCTTTTTTATTCCTAAGTACATTACCCTTGAGTTAGGCAAAGATGTTTGTTATATAGTAGATATTCTACAACATTGGTTAAAGAAATGAGTTAAGTACAAGGATGATTCATACAACATGCCAAGAAATTTGAAAAGTTTTGTTAGATCTAGTTCTGGATCTAGTTCAGATTTAGTAGACATAATGAGTTCTCTCTCTATACAAATTATAATAATATTGTGAAAGTCCCTTTAAATTCTTAAATCAAATTTGGTCTCAGAATTTTGAATACATCAGAATTCTCTACGCAGTTTAATTATTAATGACTATATAAGTGTTTGTTTGAAAAGTCTCTCTGATGTTCTTTAAAGACCAAGAATTCTTTTTCATCTACTTAAAAAAAAAAGTAAAAAGAATGCTGTACTCTGGAACAGAGAATAAATATTGAATATCAGAACTTTAGACTATGCATCTTTAATAAGCTCTAAGTGCATAGAAAATATGTTCAGTAATAACCTAGAAAATGTGAAAACTTAGATAGCCGTTGACCTTTTCTAGCTAACCAAATTAGACGTGTTGATAAGTTATTAACTTCATCAGTAAAAGTAAGTCACCTAATTCAATATCTTATTCAAATGCTACCATTGTTTTACCATTAATAAATATACTCAAAGTTAAAATGTTTGCATTGTGCAAAACCTTTTTTTTTATTTTTAAAGATTTTATTTATTTATTTGAGAGGTAGAGTTACAGGCAGTGAAAGGAAGACACAGAGAGAAAGATCTTCCTTCCGTTGGTTCACTCCCCAGATGGCTGCAATGGCCGAAGCTGCGCCGATCCTTCTTCCCAGTCTCCCATGCAGGTGCAGGAGCCCAAGCACTTGGGCCATTCTCTATTGCTTCCCCAGGCCATAGCAGAGAGCTGGATTGGAAGAGGAGCACCTTGGCGTCCATATGGGATGCCGGCGCCTCAGGCAGAGGATTAACCTACTGCGCCACTGCTCCGGCCCCTGTGTGCAACCTATTAAAAGTGATTTATCTGACTTACTTAAGGTATACTAAGCTGATCTTCTGTATATTAAGATAATCGAAAATGAATCTTGATGTGAATGGAAGGGGAGAGGGAGTGGGAAAGGGGAGGGTTGTGGGTGGGAGGGACGGTATGGGGGGGAAGCCATTGTAACACATGAGTCGTACTTTGGAAATTTATATTCATTAAATAAAAGATAAAAAAAAAAAAAAAGAAAAAGTCTTCTGCCAAAAAAAAAAAAAAGTGATTTATCTGTGGTGCAGTTACTTATTACATGCACATAGAAACAGAAGAGCGATTTTTGCCTTTGATAGTTATGCAATTTAGGGAGAATATTTGAAAAATTGATCTAAAAGTCATGTTAATAGTTGGTCAGACTGATATCTGGCAGTAGCAAACATGACAAATGTTATTTCAAATGAAATAATATGTGTTATATACTGAAAATCATGTTACCAGTGTCAGTTGTTAATTTTAAAATTGGAGACATAAGCATATGCTCATAGGAACTTAAAGATTTATTTGTCGATAATCTAGGGCATTCTGCTCATTTTTTTCATGAAAAGTTTGAAATCCTCCCAGCAATGAAATTTATCATATTATACTCTAGTAAGTTATGTGAAAAGGAAAAATAGAGTAAAAATTGGATACCTACTTTTTTTCACTCTAAGCTAGACACAAGATAGTTCCACTCATTTATCCTCAAAAGGAGATATAATTTTTGAAAATTATAGTTATATTTGTATTATTGGTAATGTAAAAATTAGTCAGAGTCCACTTACTCTTAAATACATTTAAATTGAGGTTCTTCGATTTGGTGATTAAATCTCTGAATTTCTATTTAAAACTTCTTCTTGAACTCCTATTTAAAAACTTAATTTTCACTGAAGCTTATAGCAATGACAATTTTTGTGAGGAAATCAGTTTGATAAAACATTAATCATTAAAATATTTTTGAAGATCGTTAGTAAAATGCGAAATTTAGGGACCGGCATTGTGACATAGCAGGAAAGCTGCCACCTATGACGCCGTATCTCATATGTGCCGTGGTTCATCTCCCAGATGCTCCACTTCCAATCCAGCTCTCTGCTAAAATGTGAAATTTGTTTATGTATTTCCAGAGTTAAGGAGAAGCAGAATGAGATAAATAATAAATGTAAAAAATTAGAAAAGACTAATCCAAAAAGAATTAATCCTATAAATATATAATTGATTTTAGGATCTAACAAGTCTGTGTTTTAGATAACAGAACAAGCAGTGTTTTAGATAACAGAACAAGTAGCAATGTTTTCTGAGGATAGTGTTGGGACACAGGGAGTTAGGCCTCTGGTTGAGGCAATGGCATTCCATATCAGAGCAAGGGCTACTGATCCAGCTTGCTGCTAAAGCACTTGATAAAAGATCAGATGATGGCCTAGCTGCTTGGGCCTCTGCCACCCATGGGAGATGTCAGATGTACTTCCTGGCTCCTGGCTTCAGCCTGGTGCAAACTTAGATTCTATGGCCATTTGAGGAATGAAATAGCAAATGGAAGATCTCTTTTTTTCACTGTGTCTCCCTCTCTCTCTGACACTTTGTCTTTCAAATAAATAAATAATCACTTTTTTAAAAAAAAAATCTGTCTTCTCTCTATATATTGAATATTGAAATAACTTTATTTTTTTTCAAAAACATAGCACTGATTTTCTAGGGTTAAAATGCAAAACAAACTAAGAAAGGAAGTTTCTCTCCATCATTTCCTGACACGTAGTCAAACTGTGGGACACTGGGCACTCAAGATTAAGCGAAAAAAAAAAAAAAAAAAAAAAAAAAGATTGTTTCTGTGGAATATGAGTTAGAACAAAGGATATAATTTTGAGTATTATTTTAAAAAATGTAAAAAATGTATACAGTTCTCTGGGTCATTGTTTTAGATGTTAAAATTTCAAGCTAAAACTTTACCATAATTCTTTAGAAGGTGTACTATACTTTAATAACGTTTGTGGTTTCAGATAATTGGCTTTTTAAAATGTACAGTAATGTAGATAAAAATCTTAAAAGTAAAACAATCGATAGAATAGTCAAACAGGATACAAAGCAGTAAGTCTGAGCTGTATGTAAAATATTTTTGGAAAAAAAAAATAAAGTTGGGAGACAGTGTGGTTCAGTGGATTAAGCAACAGCTTGGGATACCTGCATCGCATGTGAGAGTGCCTGGGATCATGTCCTGGCTTGGCTCCTGATGTAGCTTCCTGTTAATGCACCTGGGAAGAAGTAGATTATAGCTAAAGTGCTTGAGTTACTGCCATGCACATGGGAGACCTGATTAGCTCCTGATTTGAACGGTCCAAGCTCTGGCTGCTGTGGGCATTTGGGGAGTAAAGCAACAGATGGAATATCTCTCTATCCCTCTCTCTAACTCTCTCCCTCTCTCTTCCTCTCTCCCCTTTTCCCTCTTTCTCTCTTTCTGTCTCACTTTCATTCTTTCAAATAAATAAAAATGAATAAACATTAAAAAAAGTTGGGAATATATAACAGAAGAGAAAAATTTATATAAATATGCATATATTCACCTGATAATTCTATATATTTAGTTATTTAATAAGTATAAATTTATGTTTGATATATATCAGAATATTGAATATAATTGAATGAAATATTTCCAATGCTTTTGGACTGAAATATGAAAAAATGTCTGAAAATATTTTAACAAATGAAAACAATAGAATAGGATACAGCAAGATAAGAACAATGATATACTCAAACTTTATGTATTCTATTAATAACCTACCCTGAAGTTGTCGCTCCCCCTCTTCATGGAGGAACGACACAGGACCCTGCGCTGTTCTTTCGTCTGCTCGGCCCTTACCGGGTTTGCTGCTGGTTCTTCCCGGGTTGGCTACTATCCCTTCCACCTCCGTGGAAGGGCAGTTCCCCCTGGCCACATTCCCCACTTCCGCAGGGGAGTGGCACACCGCCGGCCGGCTCTCTCGGGGGCTGCACAGGTGTTCCCCTTAGATGTTCCCCTTAGATGTTCCTGGTGCATGCCGTCTCTCTCCTCCTTTATAGTTCTCCTCCACCAATCCTAACTCAGCTGCCCACACGCCGAGTACGCTGCTCTCCAATCAGGGGCAAGTCCTACAGTTTATTGGCTGAACTGGAGGCAGCTGTGTAGAAGCTGTTTTCTTCTCTCCCAGCGCCATATTGTGGGAGAGCAGATGCATAGAATAAGTCTTAATTCCAGTAACTTAGTCTAGTCCGGGTTGCTCCCCACAGATCCCCCTTTCTTTTTATTTTTTGGCGTTGATACGCGCCTGTCTTCGGTGTCCCGGAGCACACACTCTGCTCTGCTTGCTAGAGTTGCCACAGTTCTTACAAGTTCTATCAATCAGGCAAACCGAATCTGGGTCCTCTCTTCGCCATGTTGTGAGGAGGTTTTTAGGCGCTGATGCGTGCCTGTCTTCGGTGACCTGCGGCTCATACTCTGGTCGAGCCGCCTGATGGTGCTTACCGCCTTAATCAGGCAGACCGAATCCAAGCTCTCTCATTGCCATGTTGTGGGGTGACTTATTGGTGTTGATTCGTGCCTATCTTCGGTGACCTGCAGCTCATACTCTGGTCGAGCTGCCCGCTGGTGCTTACCGCCTTACTAATCAGGCAGACCGAATCCAAGCTCTCTCATTGCCATGTTATAGGGTGACTTATTGGTGTTGATAACGTGCCTGTCTTCGGTGACCTGCGGCGCATAAGCTGCTAGCCGCCCGCAGGTGCTCATCGCCTTACTAATCAGGCAGACCGAATCCAAGCCTTCTCATTGCAGTATTGTGGGGAGACTATTGATGTTAATAACGTGCCTGTCTTCGGTGACCTGCAGCGCATAAGCTGCTAGCCGCCCGCAGGTGCTCATCGCCTCACTAATCAGGCAGACCGAATCCAAGCCTTCTCATTGCAGTATTGTGGGGAGGCCTTTCTATTTCTCTATTTCTCTATCTCCAGGCATTCCTATTTCCCCCATTTTACTTCTGTCTCCCAACATTCCTATTTCTCTCATTTTACTTATAAACTTCTGTTTCTCTTATCCCCGCGGCTTCCCGGCGCCCGCCCCGAGGCTGCTTCTCGGCGGCTTCCCGGCTGAGCCGCTTCAGCCCGCGCCTCTCTCATCTGCGCGGCTCGGCTTTGCGCGCACACCCCGCGGTCTCGCACTTAACCCAGCGTTCCCTATTTACTTGTGCCCCGCACGCTCTCTCTGCGCGCGGCAGCCTCCGCGAGTCACACAGCGTAGCTTACGTCTCCGCCACTAGCATTCAATCTAAGTTCCCCGGGCTAACCTGGCGAATTCAACCCAGCTCACGTCTCCGCCCCACGATTTGGCTTCCCGTCCTTCGCTCCCCGGGCTAATCAGACGGATCCCAATCTGGCTTACGTTTCCGCTTCTGGTTTCAACTTTTCGCCCCCTATTCCCGGGCTAACTTGAGAATCCCAAAGTGGCTTTCTTCTCCGCCTCGGCCTGCCCCCCGCGGCTTCAATTTCCCTAACATTTTTCTCTACCCGGTATGTTTCCCCAAGCTTTTTTCCAACAATACTCCTCCCTCATTTCTCCTGGCCTCTCCCCACAGTCCGCATCCGAGTCTGTTTGTTCTAGCTTTCACTTTCGCTTTCGACCTTAGAGATTTCTCCCAGCTTCCCCCCGTAGTCCGTATCTGAGTCTATGCCTAGGCTTTCAATAGCTTCTTCCGGCACCTTTTTCGTCCGGCTTTTCCCTAGGCTGTTTGCTAGTCTCTCTCTCCGATATTTTCCCATTTCTTCCCGTTTCTTCCCTCCTAAGTTTCCTATCCGAGTCACGGCACCATTATGTCGCTCCCCCTCTTCATGGAGGAACGACACAGGACCCTGCGCTGTTCTTTCGTCTGCTCGGCCCTTACCGGGTTTGCTGCTGGTTCTTCCCGGGTTGGCTACTATCCCTTCCACCTCCGTGGAAGGGCAGTTCCCCCTGGCCACATTCCCCACTTCCGCAGGGGAGTGGCACACCGCCGGCCGGCTCTCTCGGGGGCTGCACAGGTGTTCCTTCAGATAGCTGTTCCCCTTAGATGTTCCTGGTGCATGCCATCTCTCTCCTCCTTTATAGTCCTCCTCCACCAATCCTAACTCGGCTGCCCACACGCCGAGTACGCTGCTCTCCAATCAGGGGCAAGTCCTACAGTTTATTGGCTGAACTGGAGGCAGCTGTGTAGAAGCTGTTTTCTTCTCTCCCAGCGCCATATTGTGGGAGAGCAGATGCATAGAATAAGTCTTAATTCCAGTAACTTAGTCTAGTCCGGGTTGCTCCCCACAGAAGTGAAAAAAACAAATTATACAAATGATATTTAAAATATAAACAAATATACCAAAATTTTAGTTTTCAATTGCCATTGGAGAAGATTGTATTATCTAAATTTTAACATAGAATTTATAATGCATTTGCAATACTGAATTCTTTTAAGTTATTATAAAATTATTAATTAAAATATGTTAACTATTGGAGATGTAGTTGTGGTGCAGTGGCTTAAGCCACTGCCTGCAATGCTAGCATCCCATATGAACACTGGTTCAGGTCCTAGCTGCTCCACTTCCAGTTCAGCTCCTTGCTAATGCTCCTGGAAAAGCAGTGGAAGATGGCACAAGAACTTGGGCCCCTGCACCCATGTGAGAGACCCATAAGAAGCTCCTGCCTCTGGCATCAGCCTGGTCCAACCCCAACTGTTACACATTTTTGGAGAGTGAACCAGTAAATGGAAGATCTCTCTTTCTCTCTGTGTCTCTCTTTCTATCTCTCTCTGTAACTCTGCCTTTCAAATAAATAAAAAAATCTGTAAAAAAAGCTATACCATAATCTTTCATTGATATTAAAAATATTAAAAATTAGAAGTATTATTAAAATATGACATCATATAGGGAAACATTAAAAAGAAAAATATTATCAGTCTCTACTTTTTAAATCAGTAGTATACACCCAGTAAGTGTTTAGACTTCTGTCAGTCAGAAGCATTCCCTTTTAAACCTCGGAATATCCTCAAAGAATGATCATGATTGTGTTCTAACCTCAATGATTAATTTCTTCAACTAGAGTGAGGACTACTGGTAGACAAAACATTCAAGCCAAAGCATCATCACATAATTCAGCAACTTTAGTTCTGTGAACACAAAAAGATTTCTTTTTTTGGTTCTTCACAAGGAGGAGAAATAACATATTAAATATCATTAAGAACATTTTTCAGGAACTCTGAATTTCAACTCTGAAAGTGAAGGAAAAAAATGTTTTTGTTTGGATTCCTAAGCGGAACACGGGCATGTTTTAAAGGCATCTAATTGTTAGCAATGTTTTTAATAGAAACCACAAGCACCCCATGAAACATGCTTTTAATTCTTTTTTTTTTATTTATTTTTTAACTTTTATTTAATGAATATAAATTTCCAAAGTACAGCTTATGGATTACAATGGCTTCCCCCCCATAACGTCCCTCCCACCCGCAACCCTCCCCTTTCCCACTCCCTCTCCCCTTCCATTCACATGAGGATTCATTTTCGATTCTCTTATATACAGAAGATCAGTTTAGCATACATTAAGTAAAGATTTCAACAGCTTGCTCCCACACAGAAACATAAAGTGAAAAATAATAGATGATTTTTTAAATGATGATGAAATCAGATCAGACCTATTGTCATGTTTAATCCCAGTGAGAGTCAAGTTGGGAATTGATGATTTCTTCTTCTTTTTTTTTTTTTTCAGAAGATCAGTTTAGTATACATTAAGTAAAGATTTCAACAGTTTGCACCCACATAGAAACACAAAGTGAAATATACTGTTTGAGTACTCGTTATAGCATTAAATCACAATGTACAGCACATTAAGGACAGAGATCCTACATGAGGAGTAAGTGCACAGTGACTCCTGTTGTTGACTTAACAAATTGACACTCTTGTTTATGGCATCAGTAATCTCCCTATGCACCAGTCATGAGTTTCCAAGGCTATGGAAGCCCCTTGAGTTCTCTGACTCTTATCTTGTTTAGACAAGGTCATAGTCAAAGTGGAGGTTCTCTTCTCCTCCCTTCAGAGAAAGGTACCTCCTTCTTTGAAGACCTGTTCTTTCCACTGGGATCTCACTCACAGAGATCTTTCATTTAGGTGTTTTTTTTTTTTTTTTTTTTTTTTTTTTTTTTTTTTTTTTTTTTTGCCAGAGTGTCTTGGCTTTCCATGCCTGAAATACTCTCATGGGCTTTTCAGCCAGATCGGAATGCCTTTAGGGCTGATTCTGAGGCCAGAGTACTGTTTAGGACATCCGCCATTCTATGAGTCTGCTGAGTATCTCGCTTCCCATGTGGGATCACTCTCCCCTTTATTTATTCTATCGGTTAGTATTAGCAGGTATAGACTTGTTTATGTGATCCCTTTGACTCTTAGTCCTTCCATTATGATCAATTGTGAACTGAAATTGATCACTTGGACTAGTGAGATGGCATTGGTACATGCCACCTTGATGGGATTAAATTGGAGTCCCCTGGTATGTTTTTAACTCTACCATTTGGGGCAAGTCAGCTTGAGCATGTCCCAAATTGTACATCTCTTCCCTCTCTTATTCCCACTCTTATGTTTAACAGGGATCACATTTCAGTTAAATTTCAACACTTAAGAATAACTGTGTATTAATTACAGAATTAAACCAGTCATATTAAGTAGATATTGGCACAGGCAAAGAATTTCTGGAAAAGACCCGGGAGGCACAGGCAGTCAAAGCCAAAATCAACTATTGGGATTGCATCAAATTGAGAAGTTTCTGTACTGCAAAAGAAACAGTCAGGAGAGTGAAGAGACAACTGACAGAATGGGAAAAAATATTTGCAAACTATGCAACTGATAAAGGGTTAATAACCAGAATCTACAAAGAGACAAGAAACTCCACAAAAACAAAACCAACAACCCACTTAAGAGATGGGCCAAGGACCTCAATAGACATTTTTCAAAAGAGGAAATCCAAATGGCCAACAGGCACATGAAAAAATGTTCAAGGTCGCTAGCAATCAGGGAAATGCAAATCAAAACCACAATGAGGTTTCACCTCACCACAGTTAGAATGGCTCACATTCAGAAATCTACCAACAACAGATGCTGGCGAGGATGTGGGGAAAAAGGGACACTAACCCACTGTTGGTGGGAATGCAAACTGGTCAAGCCACTATGGAAGTCAGTCTGGAGATTCCTCAGAAACCTGAATATAGCCCTACCGTTCGACCCATCCATCCCACTCCTTGGAATTTACCCAAAGGAATTTAAATTGGCAAACAAAAAAGCGGTCTGCACCCTAATGTTTATTGCAGCTCAATTCACAATAGCCAAAACCTGGAACCAACCTAAATGCCCATCAACAGTAGACTGGATAAAGAAATTATGGGATATGTACTCTTTAGAATACTATACCGCAGTAAGATACAACGAAATCCAATCATTTGCAACAAAATGGAGGAATCTGGAACACATCATGCTGAGTGAAATAAGCCAGTCCCAAAGGGACAAATACCATATGTTCTCCCTGATCGGTGACAACTGACTGAACACCAAAAAGGAAACCTGTTGAAGTGAAATCAACACTATGAGAAATGGTGACTTGATCAGCATAGCCCTGACTGTTAATGAACAACTTAATACATTATCCCTCTTAGTAGTTTTTTTTTTTTGTCTGTTCTCCTTAATATGACTGGTTTAATTCTGAAGCATGCTTTTAATTCTTAACAGAATCTTATTCACATATCCAAAAAGGATGTAATGCCTGTGCTGGTATACAATTTCTGTAGTTAGTTTTTGAACTACTCAATTCCCTGAGCATTAAGAAATTATACACCTGCTTCTGGATGTCAGCTCCCAACTTCCCAACTCCCCATGGAGTAGAGTCTGGGAGCAAAAATTCTATTCCTTATAGTGTGTGTCAGTCCTTTTTTGTGTGATGGTGCCTTGAGAATAATGACTATTTCTGTTCGTGGACAATGTTAAACCTTAGGAGATACTTGCATAGGTTATAATAATTTTTGTCCTATTTTTTTTTAACCAAGCCTGTGAAATACTTTGGCTCTGATACAACTTGATTTGAATAATGTGTTATCCTGAGTCTTCCTCTAAGGCAGAACATTCTCCTGCCAGTACTGTAGTACTCTTTTGGGAACTGCATGTGAGTAAGCCCTTGTACAGAAGCCATTATACTGCTGAAACTGAAGCATACAAGCAATGCTTTACATTTATTGTCTAAAAGTGGGTATGTAATGGAAAGGAAACTTCCTGGGAGATTCCAGCATAGCTTTGTCAATTCAGACTGAGCCATACTGTTTTCCACAAGGGTTCACGCAGTCTCTACACCATGCGTTCAGAGTATGCTCAGATTCTTGTTTCATTGGATTTTATAGACTGTATTGTCTATAAGCCAATGCCCATGTGGGATTTTTAAGATGTGCTGGGAGCAGATAAAACAATTCAAAACCAAAAAGTAAAATTTCTTTGGCTAATGAATATATATCAATCAGCACAAAAATGCGACTTGGAATGTAAAACTCTAGAGTATTCAAAATAAATGTATCAAATTGTTGATTTATAAACAAATAATTGATAAAACAACAATAAATCTTTCAACAGTTAATTATAAAGAGATGCTAGTTACATCTGCAGAGAAACAGATTGATAGTCATTATAAAAAAAAAAGACAGAAAACAAATAGATGACTCTAAGAAGAAAGACTACTACATTTTTAAGACAACAAAATTTTGTAAAACCTGAAGAATCATCTAGGCAGACTTATGGACTTTAGCCCATGTCATAATTCTAATATTTCTAGAATATTTTGGTGCTGGAAATTATAACAAGTCTTTAAAAGTTGCATATAAATATTATTTAAGAAAGCATATTGTGTAACACTCTTATTTTCTTCCTGAAAGACACGTGGAATGACATATAAGAGACTTTGAACCTGCCTTGTCATGTGTTCTTATAAGCATTTTAAATAAGCTGGAACAGCAACAAGGCCATGTTAAAATGAGACCTTGAAAAAGCAATAGTCTGAGCACTCTATGCTGTAGACAACAATATCAAAACATTAACAACCAATTTTGATTAAAGAAAAAATATCTCATTTTCTAAGCATATGCTGAAAAATCCCACACTTTAATGATCTTTGTGACCACATATTGTTTACTATCTTGCCACATTGCCATAGGAGCAGTTCTCATACTCAGGGCTATTGACATTTTGGGCTTGATAATTCCTTGTTGTGGGGACTGCCTTGTGGACTGTAAAACACCTATCAACATCATTGGCCTTTACCCGCCTAGATTCCAAAATCATGTACCCTTTCTCCATCAGACTGTGCCAAACAAAAGTGTCTACAGACATTGCCAAAATCATCCTCAGGTGAAAACTATTCCAGAGAAAATGTTTAAAGATAGTTTTAACAAATTGTTTAGTGAAGTAGAGATTCAAAATGGTAACATTCAGGAAATATTTGGTCCAGTCAATAATCTTAAACTGAAGTATGCAAATATCAAAAAATATTTTCTTCAACCAATGCAAAACTTGTTTTTGAGTTGGCTCTTAAAAATCCCTATTATTGCCATAAATCAAATCTCTAAATTTATGGATTGAAATCTTCACATTAGTCAAGTACTCCTATAGGGAAAGAACGGCTTAAATGACTTTATGACATCATAAAACTTAGCAATGTACTATATTGGAAGACATTTTAAGAAAATTCTTGTTTCTTTTATTTTAGCTCAAAGTGAGAATAAATGTCTATGATATCACAGATGTCTCTACAGTGACAGAACAATAAAGAAGCTGTCAGTGCTATAAGAGCCACATAGTAAATGTTTTAGGATTTGCGGACTAGAAGATCTCAATTGCAACTACTCAGTTGCCATTAAATGTGAAAGCAGCCATAGATTATACATAAACAAATGCATAGGCCTGTGTTCCAATGAAACTTTAGTTACAGGGGCTGACATGGCACAGTGTGTTAAGCCACCACTTGCAACAGCAATAGATCATATTGGAGTTCCTGTATGAGTCCTGGCTACTCCACTTCCATACAGCTTTCTGCTAAACAGCCTAAAAGGCACCAAAAGATGGCCCAAGTCTGTCTCCCATATCTGAAACCAGGATGGAGTTCCTCACTCATGGCTTCAGTCTGGCTCAGAACTGACTTCTGTGGCTAGGTAAAGAGTGACTAGCCGATGGAAGATCTCTCTTTGTCTCTCTCTCTCTCCCTCCACCCCCCTCAGTCATGTGCCTTTCAAAAAAAAATTAATAAATAGACCACTTTAGATACAAAAGCAGAATTCAGGCTGGTCATTGTTTGCTGACTCTGTAACAAATTACTGCTTCATTTCTGTAATGCCGAATTTATATAATTTGACTATTACATTTTTAGCAATAAAACCAGCACTAAATTAATTTAATTAACACTATATCTGCCCAAATACCATTGTGTTTTTTTTTTTTTTTTGTATGAAGGTGAAGTATCACACTGATAGCCTCAACTTTGAATTACTATTAATTTTAGCAAATAGCCATTTGGCATTCAACAAAATAAATATTTGTATATATATATATATTCAACTATATATATGATATACAGAACACACAGAGATGTGAAAGACTGGAATTATAATAATTTGTTTTTTAAATTATTTCTTGTTTGTAATCCTCTAGTGCCTAGATGATACTTATTGTAATTTAAACAGCAACACTATTATTTTAAAGAACAAGAGGAAAAGTTTCATTTGGGAAATGCCATTGGAAATCCAGTTATTTTCTCTTGGAATCTCATGTTTATGTATGTTTTGGAATGAAGTAGTTTTTATGTCATTTAATATTGAAAAGAACCCAAGAAACTTTATGTGGATTTTTAAAAAGATATTAATAAGCCTAATCTCTAAAAGATTGTCTAACTAGTTAAAAGTTTAGGCGAGGGGCTGGCATTGTGGCTTAGGTAAAGCCACTGCCTGCTATGTTAGCATCCATATGGGTGCTGGTTCGTGTCTCAGATGCTCCACTTCCCATTCAGCTCCCTCTAATGATCTGGGAAAAGCAGTGGAAGATAACTTAAGTGTTTGAGTTCGGGGAACCCACCTAGGAGACCCAAATGAAGCTCCTGGTTCCTGCCGTCAGTCAGGCTCAGCCCTGGCTGATGTGGCTGTCTAGGAAGTTAATCAGTGGATGGAAGTGCTCATTCTCTCTCTCTCTCTCTCTTTTTCCCCTTCTCTCAACAACTTTCAAATAAATATTTTTTTAAAAAAAAAATAAAGTTTAGGTAAGCTGCAACTCTTGTATCCCAGCAAAAGGACGCTATTTCTTTACCTGTCAGTTTGATATATCCACCTTCCCAGGATGCACATGTCATATCTGGCACTAGAGCACATGCTAAGACTGAACCATTTTTGTATGTCCAGTTGGGGTACCACCCACTTCCTTATAAAAATAGGTATAAGGCAGCAGAGCTCACTCTGCCATGGACCCTGCTTAGAAGTACCACTCTCTCTCTTTTCACCACGGAACTCACTCGCAAGTAACATTCTTACTTCAAGATTTTCCACTTTCCCACTTTTTCTTTATCTAATCATTGGTTGATGGATGCCTAAGTGGATTCCTATCTTAGCTATTGTGAATTGAGCTGCTAGAAAAATGAATGCAGGTAACTGTTTCATATGCTGATTTCAATTCCATGGAGTATTCCCAGGAGTAGGAAAGCTGGGTCATACAATAGATCTATTTTTAGTTTTCTTTTTTTTAACTTTTATTTAATGACTATAAATTTCCAAAGTACAGCTTATGGATTACAATGGCTTACCCCCCCCATAACTTCCCTCCCACTCGCAACCCTCCCCTTTCCCTCTCCCTCTCCCCTTCCATTCACATCAAGATTCATTTTCAATTCTCTTTATATACAGAAGATCAGTTTAGCATACATTAAGTAAAGATTTCAACAGTTTGCTCCCACACAGAAACATAAAGTGAAAAATACTGTTTGAGTACTAGTTATAGCATTAAATCTCAATGTACAGCACACTAAGGACAGATATCCTACATGAGGAGTAAGTGCACAGTGACTCCTGTTGTTGACTTAACAAATTGACACTCTTGTTTATGGCCTCAGAAATCACCCTAGGCTCTTGTCATGAGCTGCCAAGGCTATGGAAGCACCCTGAGTTCACCAACTCCGATCATATTTAGACAAGGCCATGGTCAAAGTGGAAGTTATCTCCTCCCTTCAGAGAAAGGTACCTCCTTCTTTGATGGCCCCATTCTTTCCACTGGGATCTCACTTGCAGAGATCTTTCATTTAGGTTTTTTTTTTTTTTTTTTTTTTTTTGACAGGCAGAGTGGACAGTGAGAGAGAGAGAGACAGAGAGAATGGTCTTCCTTTTGCCGTTGGTTCACTCTCCAATGGCCGCCGCGGCCAGCACGCTGCAGCCAGTGCACCTCGCTGATCCGATGGCAGGAGCCAGGAGCCAGGTGCTTTTCCTGGTCTCCCATGGGGTGCAGGGCCCAAGCACCTGGGCCATCCTCCACTGCACTCCCTGGCCACAGCAGAGAGCTGGCCTGGAAGAGGGGCAACCGGGACAGAATCCGGCGCCCCGACCGGGACTTGAACCCCGTGTGCCGGCGCCGCTAGGCGGAGGATTAGCCTAGTGAGCCGCGGCGCCGGCTCCAGACACTAGTCTTGTTTATGTGCTCCCTTTGGCTCTTAGTCCTATCATTATGATCAATTGTGAACAGAAATTGATCACTTGGACTAGTGAGATGGCATTGGTACATGCCATCTTGATGGGATTGAATCCCCTGGAATGTTTCTAACTCTACCGTTTGGGGCAACTCAGCTTGAGCATGTCCTGAATTGCACATCTCTTCCCTCTCTTATTCCCACATTATATTTAACAGCGATCACTTTTCAGTTAAGTTTCAGCACTTAAGACTAACTGTGTATTAATTACAGAATTCACTAGTATTAAGTAGAACAAACAGAAAAAAAAATACTAAAAGGGATAAAGTATTAAGTTGTTCATCAACATCCATAGTGTTCTCCATAATGGGTGTACAGATTTGTATTCCCACCCACAGTGTTTGTAGGGTACCTGCATGCCCACAACCTTGCAAACATTTTTTTTTTTGATTTTTGGATAATTACCATTCTAACTGGTATAAGGTGATACTCATTATGGTTTTTATTTGTATTTAATTGATGTCTAGTGATCCTGAGCATTTTTCTTGTGTCTGTTGGCCATTTGTATTTCATCCTTTGAAAAATGTTGTTCATATTCTTTGCCTATTTATTTACTTATGTAAATTATTTATTTATTTATTTTAAAGGGAGAGTTACAGAGTGAGAGAGAAGGTGAGACAGAGAGAGAGAGACAGAGAGAGAATCTTCCATTAGCTGGTTCACTCCCCAAATAGTCGCAACAGCTGGGAATGGGCCAGTCTGAAGCCAGGAGCCAAGACTTTCTTCAGGGTTTGCCACGTGGGTTCAGGTGCCCAGTGCATTAGCAGGAAGCTGGATAGGAAGTGGAGTAGCTGAGACTTGAACAGGTGCCCATAAGGAATGCCAATGATGTGAGCCACAGCTTTAACCTGCTGTGCCGCAAACCCAGCCCCCTTTGCTCATTTATCAACTGGCTTGTTTATTTTGTTGTTGCTGAACTTCTTGAGCTCTTTATATATTCTTAATATTAATCCTTTATTAGATGCATAGCTTGTGTTCTATTAATTGCTAAGTAATAATCATCCTCCATTGTCCTGGAAATGAGATATTTATAGCTAATGTGTAAAGCCACTTGTAGAGATAACACAATGGGTTTTAATTTCCTATCATAAAATTGAAAAACACGAGGGCACACAATTTAAACTGTTAGCCTAATATTGTCTAGGCTTTATCTCATGCTTGTTTTTGTGTTTATCAGTCCATGAGGTGAAGCATGGATTTACTTAAAGAGAGTTAGTAAGTCTCTCAGATTCTATTTGGGAAGCCAGTATCCAGAATAATGTGGTGAGCTAGTTTGTCATGAGATAAAATTCACAATTGCTCAATATTATAGCCAAGAAGCTAATTGTATTTTAAAATGTCTGGAATTTATACCCTTAAATGATTTTTATGACCTCCTTAGTTTTTGCCAGAATAAAAGTATTCACAAAGTAGCCAAGCAAATAAAATTGTTGTAATCATATTTATATTTAATGGCATCTCTATGTAGCTTAAAATGGCACCTTTTTTCCAAAAGTATCATTTATTTTGAGTTTTTTTAATGTAAATTATTCTTTTTTTTTTTTAAACTTTTATTTAATGAATATAAATTTCCAAAGTACAGCTTATGGATTACAATGGCTTGCCCCCCATAACGTCCCTCCCACCCACAACCCTCCCCTTTCCCACTCCCTTTCCCCTTCCATTCACATCAAGATTCATTTTCGATTCTCTTTATATACAGAAGATCAGTTTAGCATACATTAAGTAAAGATTTCAACAGTTTGCTCCCACACAGAAACATAAAGTGAAAAATACTATTTGAGTACTAGTTATAGCATTAAATCTCAATGTACAGCCCACTAAGGACAAAGATCCTACATGAGGAGTAAGTACACAGTGACTCCTGTTGTTGACTTAATTATTCTAATGGAACTTTAATAATATAACCTCAAGAGCATTGTAATTTCTTTGAATTATTTCACATTAACTATAAAAGGTCTTTAGTTTTTCAGGGTTGGAATTATCTAATGATTAATACTTACTTACATAAACTCTAACTTAAATACGATGTAACCGTAATTAGTGCAGCATTTTGTAAAAATTCACTACCAGATCTTTTCAGAGTGAACAAAATTACATGTATAGTTATTTATTCCCAAACTGAAAATTTAGTTTCCCAAAATAATTGGGTGGCTATACTGAAAACAATTAATAACAGGTGAAATTGTCATAGAATTATTTAGACTCATCCAAGAGCTTCTCAATTTTTAAAGTGAACAGTCACTGGGATCATGGTAAAAACAGTTTCTACTCAGATATCCAGTAGGCCTTGAGCATCTACACTTGTTACTAAAGAGTGTTCAGTTTATGCCAAGTACTGTGTATTGACTGGTCAGTACCTGGTGGATGGCTTTTCTTCTCAGGTTTTCTGATTACAAATTGACATATATTTAGGTGTTACGTACAAAAACCTGTGTAATTGTCCTGGTATTTTCCAAAAGAGCAATGTTTCAACATCATATATAAAGTGAGTTCTTTCCTCATTGTTCTCCAGTTATCTTAATGCAAGTTACTTTAGTTATGCTCATTCCTCTAGTCCTCCTTATCTCCATCTCAGAGGGAAGTGTACTCTTCTTCTTTGAGTTGAAAAATAAGTATATATGTACACTATCAGCATTTTCCTTTTAAAATATTTTAGTATTTATAGCTATTCATATAATATAGCAGGAAATGCAATTGGCATTATAATTTAAATTCATAAGTAGGGTAGTGTTTTATTTGGTTGATATGAAAATAAGGAGCATCAAGGGAATATAGCTATTTGAAAGTTGAATTTTTTATACAGGCTGATGCATAAAAGCACTAAGCTCCTTTCAAAATATGCTAATTGAATTGAACCTACAAAAATGTTTCAGGAATAAAAAAATAAAAACTCAAGCATGTGATTCCCTTGGGATGCCATTTTACAATCTTATCATAGAAAATATTCAAAAAAGTGAATTCATTTTCATAATAAATCTGTATAAAGTATTTATGGGAAAGTATTGAAAACAAGCTACATAAGCACTGCTCTAAATTCTCATCCAGGCAGATAGTACATGTATAGAAAAATTACTAGGGTTATAGAAATGGTATTGTTTTATCAATTATTGCTTGATAATTGGGAAATACATTTTTCTACGGTATCCTTTGTTTAAAAAACAAACAAAAACATCCCATTGAGGACCCATAAATCTATCAATGCTTTTTTTTTGACAGAGTTATCTGAGGATAATTGAAATGATTTCAGTAAAGTTAATTTTTCCATTTAAAAACAATTACTTGGTTGTTGCCATAATGATTGCTAGAAGAGCAATCACATTTGCCCTGAATATAACTAGGTCAAACAAATGTCACAGATATCCTTGATTTTTAAATCTGTTAAAGGGACCTTTTCACTAATAAGACTCCGATATTAAAACTGTGCTGCTGCAAACCGATGAAGTATAAGGATGACCACCTATGCTTGAAGAAGAGAGTAATCTTTATATTATACACTGTATTTTAAATACAAAATTTTAAATAGGGGGTATGGTGCTACGAGCTTAAAAATTAATTGAGGTAATGTATTAATAAGCAAATTATGAAAGGAAAACTGAAATAACATATAATGCTAAAATAAATAAGTACATGTGTAGCTGCCAATTTCTTGTTAAATGATTCACACTTTCTGATTATTTGCCTAAAATGATTTGATACCTATATAGAAGAATGAAGTAATTAGTTGTCAAGAAACAGCTACTACAGCCCCTCAAGTCAAAGACTCCTTGCTCCTCACTTCTGCAGTTACTTATTGGGTCTTTCAGACATTTCATAATAACACTTGGCAGTCATTAATTTGCAATTACCTAAAAATTAGATAAAATCAAATAGAATTTTAAGGAAATTACTATAAATTTATATATATATATAAAGCATACACATATAAATAAGGCAAATAATTAATCACATATAATTATGTGTGGGTAAATTAGATCATCTGTGATTGGATTGAGATTTAATGTATATGACTGAATGTTATTTTCCACATTAAAACATATAAGTAATTGCCTACAAATAAAAATGCAAAGAGTGACTGTACCATAGAAACTTTTTTCACCTAAGCAATTAAAGAATTTCTAAGTTTCTGATCAGTGTGGATAATTATTAGTGAAAAGAAAAAAGAATATGGAAATAAACATGCCATAGGAAGACATGAGTAGTATATATTAGATGTTTCCTCCCTCATATTTGAAATCATTTGAAAAGACTTAGTACATTCCAAGTTTTATTTTCCCTAACTTTATTCTTAAAACAAGAGGAGAAAGAAAAAAAAATTTAAGTGGGAAGGAGAAGTTTATCCAGGAATTAAAAAGGTGTGTAACTGGTATAGAAGGACTCTGTTACATCAAGCATTAGCATTGTCTTTCATTAACCATGTCACACTTTATCTCCATCATGCAGTCGGAGATGGAGGGTCCACTTACTAAAATTCTGAAAAAAAAAAAATGAGATGCTTTACTTGGAAATCAACTAGGAAACATGACAGAGATGTTCTTTTTTAAAAAAAAAAAAAATTATTTATTTATTTGAAAGACAGAGAGAGAGAGAGACAGAGATCTTCCATCCACTGATTCACTCCCCAAATGATCAGGCCAGAAGCCAGAAGCCAAATGCTTCTTCTAGGTGTCCCTAAGTGCAGGGGCCAACAGATTTGGGCATCCCCTGCTGCTTTCCCAGGTGCGTTAGCAGGGAGGTGGGTCAGAAGTGGAGCAGCCACACTTGAACAGACACCCATATGGGATGCTGGCTCTGAAGATGGCAGTTTAACCCACTGTGCTGCAGCACTAGCCCCAAGATATTTGTTCTATGACATCAAATGCATGACTTTGCAAAAGATGGCAGTGCCATTGGCATCTTTCACGAACATTTAACTTTATTTACATTCTTTTACTTGAGATTCTTTTTCTAGTATAAGAGTAGATGTCAGATTTTATGGTTTGAGTGTGTGAGTATGTGTGTGTGACAGCCTTTTTTGAATAAGTATTATCCCTCATAACTTAATATAAAACACTATTTCTGTCATGAAAGGCAACTTGTTACTTTCACATACTTTCACAGAAGACCTTAGTTTAACAAACAGAATAAGGTGATCTAAGATCTTGTCATGTCAGATATGCAACAGCTTATGAAATAAGTTATAAATTAAGAAAGATGACTGTATTGGTCATAGTCCCTAAGTCCTGCATTACCTGAATTCCAGCTGCCAGCTCATTAAATTTGCTGTCTGGAGACTAGCAACAAACAGCTAGGGGGAATAAGCTCAGATATTTCCCTGACTCTGCCATAGTAGTTGTTCTGAGAGTAGCCACACATTTTCTATGCCTGCAACTCCCATCAGATAGTTGCAACATGGCTCCGGCTTTTATCCAGGGACTGGTGCTACTTCAGGTGACATCATCTTTTCCCTGTACCTCTCCAGCCTAGAGTGGTTGATGGTTTTCAGAAATTGCTCATATCTAGGATGCCTCTCCCTCTCGACTTGGTCCTCGGCTCCATCTTTAACTTCTGAACCACATCTTTGAACTGCCTTTCTGCAATTTTTTGTTTTCCTGTCTATACCATGAATGAAATAATGAAAGTTCCACTATGTATTGGGTTATACTTGTTTCCATCAACCTGTTTCAAACATTGTATTTCTCATATACTATACAGCTGAAACAAAAATTCTCATATTGAATGAAAGTCTGTGATTTTATCTTAAAAACTCAAAGCTACAAGATTGACAGTAACTGGTAAACAGTCCAAACCACTTGAACATATTACCTGATGGGAGTTCAAACACAGTTTTGGAAATAATCCCTAGGAGATGTGTATACAACATCTAACATATTGTAGTTATGAATAAGCAATCAAGAAACCTGGATCTCTATATGGCTTTAAATGCTTATCAGTGAAAGTATAGTATTTAAAAGTATAGAGTAGGGAGTTTGAATTGTAGGCTTGCAACGTTCTCCTTCTGGTACATTAGGCTGCTTAGCCTGTCAGAACTTTGGACTTCACAGGAATATAAGAGGGGCTGGCACTGTGGGATAGTAGGTTAAGCCTCCAGCTGCTATGCTGACATCTGGTATGGGAGCCAGTTTATGTCCTGGCTGCTCCTCTTCCAATGCAGCTCTCTGCTAGGATCTGGGAAAGCAGTGGAAGATGGTCCAGGTGCTTGGGCCCCCGCACTCATGTGGGAAACTCAAAGGAAGCTTCTGGCTCCTTGCTTGGATCAGCCCAGCTCAGGCCAATATGGCCATTTGGAGAGTGAACCAATGGATGGAATAAACTTCTCTCCCTCTCTCTGTAACTCTACTTCTCAAATAAATAAATAAAATCTTTAAAAAAAGAATGTAAGAGGAATACTCTTCATCATTCCCCATGTAAATGGTGTTTTGTAGTATTTTGTTAATTAGATTTTGTTAACCTAAGTTTTATTAATTTACTACCAAAGAACTCAGTACAGATACTTCAAGCCATTTTCAGAGATAACAAAATTTCAAGTAAATATAATCTGAATTTATGATATCCCAAACGTCATTTGAATTTCTGATTTTGAAAAAAAAATGGAGATTCAAATAAAATTTTCCTGATGAGAGTGTTTTCTGTAAAGATCATAATAAACCTGAGAAAGAAAGTCAATTTCAAGTAATTTTAGGATAGGTAAATCTTCCAGAAAGAAGTGAATAAAGAGAAAGATCGGTCTAAGTATTATGTTCCTGATTCATCTTCCTCTCTAGTGATTTAGATGATGTTGAAACCTTCAAAGAAGAAGTTGAAGCATAAAAGACTCTGGAATTTGTGGTAACTTGTAATCCACCTTTGAAATTTAAAGCTATAAATTAAAGGCAATAACAACAATAAATTACCTGTTCTTTTTGGCAATCTGACAGTTGGTGGACTTTAAAGGACAAAGACTGACAAAAGCCCAAATCTGTCCAACCCTGGAAATTCTATAGCTCAATTAAACAGCTATCACAGCATTCCCTTTTGAACTAAGATATCAGTTTCTAAGGACAGAGTTAGCTGTAGTTAAAGAAGTTATTTACTGGGGTGTAAAGTTGTAAATACATGAGAGTTTTGGGAAGAAAATGAAAAATAAGGAATGAAATAGAGCTCTTGCCTCGGAACTTTTAGTAAAATGTGGCAGTGAGCTCTCTCTCAAGGAAATTACTTTGCTACCCTCACTATGACACACCTCCTTTCATACAGGATGTTCTTCCAATCCCTTCATTAAATGTCTGATATTCCTGAAAAGTGCTCAATTACTTTTCATCCCTTTATATATAATTTCTTTTAAATAATACTGCTTTCATTCATCTTAAATGTGAATTGAAGCATTGCTTTAATCTCAGTTATAGAATGGCAGCAGGGACAAAGCCAGAAAGCTACAGTGATAAAAGGTACAGCATCAAAAGTGTTATACAGCAGTGTTCAGCAATAAATCGTAAGTGTGAAATATCCTCATCAAACTACGTCTTCTGTGTCCAAATGCTTTATATTCAGGTAAATGCTAGAGTTTATGTCTTAGCTAATAACACAAGATAATTGAGGGTTTTCCCCCCGAGGGAAGGAGCATCATATAAACAGAGTAATACTGAAACTTTTAAATATGTAGAAAATTATGTTGGTAAGCATGTATCCAAATTCTAGGGTGCATTTTGGAAGATGATGTTTATAAAAAATCCTCGAAGACTAAGTCATAAAGGTCACTGTGACAGCAATATTAATTTGATCATAAAATAAAAAATGTTTGAGTAAGACAGCTATTTTTCTTTCATGAGAGAAAACTGAACATTTGATGTGCTCATCAAAATTCAGAGGTGAAGTATTTCATTATTTTTGACAACTAATATTCAAAGCTTTCTGTTTTATATTTATCTGTGCATTTTAACAAACTCTGTATGCAGATTCAAATATAATGTTTCAGATAGGTAAAAAAGTGATCTCTAAAATGGTGTATGACTGAATAATTATAAATGAAGAGCCACGTTTGAAAATGCAAAGGCCTTTCTCTCCGAGAGCCCTTCACTGTTTAGAAACTTGTTTCTGACTATATAAAATGAAAGGAGGATAGTTCTCTAGGTGATTTCTAAAACTTACGTGAAACTTTACAGTTACAAAACACCTCATGTGTATTACCATCTTCCATTCTCACAGATATTTACATAGTGGAAAATGCAGGCATTCTGAATTCCTATTTCAAATATTGGAAGTCTGACTCAGGAGGATCCTGTAAGCCATGTGGTAGTGAATAGCAAAGATGAAAAAAGACCCTAACTCCTTTGAAATCTGAATGGGTTGAGAAGGCGAATGAGAGTTGAGGGAACTGAATACAGATCTAAAAAGGAAGGGAAAAGGCAGGGTGGTGATTTGAGAAGCAATAATAGAAAACATGACATATTTTAGGTTTCTGAGAAAATGCAGTGAAAATGAATTTCCTAATGGGCAAATCGCAAGCATGGTTTAAGGATGCTGTAATGGTAGCATGCTGTTTGGGGACATGGATGCCCTCTGTATAAGCAAACAAGTAGGAAGAAAAAGATAAATTTTTGGCCAGCGCCGCGGCTCAATAGGCTAATCCTCCGCCTGAAGCGCCGGCACACCAGGTTCTAGTCCCCGTCGGGGCGCTGGTTCTGTTCCGGTTGCCCCTCTTCCAGGCCAGCTCTCTGCTGTGGCCCGGGAGTGCAGTGGAGGATGGCCCAAGTGCTTGGGCCCTGCACCTGCATGGGAGAGCAGGAGAAGCACCTCGCTTCTGGCTTCGGATCAGCACAGTGCACCGGCCGCAGCGGCCATTGAGAAAAAGGAAGACCTTTCTCTCTGTCTCTCTCTCTCACTGTCCACTCTGCCTGTCAAAAAAAAAAGTTAAATTTAGAAATTCTCAAGAAATATTGCTTTGATTAACTATGTGTATTCTTAAATGCAACAAGACCAGAAATTGTCAGAATTATTAGGAGTTGATGGATGGGCAAAACTAATCGTGTATTGAATATTTTCAGTTTGCAAGAAATCAAGATGAACTCGAGATTGTTCTAGTTGGTGTAGTTAGATTGGAAAGAAAGACACATGAGAAAGTATAGGGAATGTGGTGGGGAACAAAGCTCAATAGCTAGGGAGCAAGACTTGAATTTCAAGGTTTGGTTAGCTCTAGGCATCTCTTGAGTCTCTGTCTCCCTGTTAAATCTCTCTATATCACATTCACTCCCCAGTGAGAGGATATTGTTAGCAATGCTCACTGCTATGTAATATTGAATTGTCTTGTTAGGCCACTTCAATGAGGTATTAGAAAAATTGGTATGGGGGCTTGGCATCTGCTACTATTGCCTTTATCTTAGTGAGGCTGGTATTAGAAATCAGAAGAGATTATGTATAAATCATGATCCTATATTGCTCCCCTGAATAAGTAACTGTTACCATGGTTTCCCCAAGTGAAAAATATGGACGTTGAAGCGTGTAGGTTTTGCTTAGTGCTGGTGAGTTACTTGTGCAGACAAAGGACATAAAAGTGAAGCTGGAACCTGGAACTCAGATTCCAGCGAGAAGTTTCCCCTCAAGATTTAAAGTTGCTCCCTCAGCTGCTAGCAGCTAGCAGAGACTTTTTTTTCCTTTTTATCTAGAAGAAATTGCGTGATGTTTTCTCAAACTGAGAAAATCATTCAACTTGTCAGTGAGGTTGGAAAGACAAGCTCTTTGATATGCAGCAGCAGCTTGAACAGTCCCTCTCTTCTTAGCTGTCAGGATGGGAGGCAACATTTCAACATGTATCATCACAGAAGATATTTTGGGACACTATTATCTTAGAAGCATAAGACAAAAGTGCTTCCAAGGCCAAAGACAATATTAGAATTTGAAATCTCTGGGCAATGAAAGGGCATAGGAAGCAATGGACATCTTTTGCTTGCCCATCCCAAGAGTGTGAATGACAATAAACACATCAGTTAGCGTGGCAGTGTAGTAGAAAGCAAGGACTTTCAACAGATTTGATCTCAAATGCCAGTTTAAATCAAATGGCAGTGACTGCCTGGAAGTCTTCCTTGGAAAAGGTGTCAACACAATTGCTATGGAAAGGGCATTGTGACACAGCAGCATCATAATCGTCCCACCCACCAAATAAGAATCTATATTTATCTTTTACTTAGCACCATTTTTACCAATTTAACTATTTTTAAGTATAAAACTTGGGAGTGTTACATATATGCTCAGTGTTGGTTAATCAACCTTTAGAACATTTTCATCTTGCCAAACTGAAACTCTCTATGAATTAAACAACTGCAACAGTTATGAAACTTGGGAACATTATGCTAAGTGAAAGAATCTAGTTACAAAAAGCCAATTGCTGTATGATTCCACTTAAATGAAAATCTGCATTTTTAAAAGATCCTCAAGCAATTCATTTAAATGCTACAGCACTAATTTAGGTCACATCTGGACTCAGCAGGCATGAGCATCATAAAAGGTTAGTAGCACAATTACTAGATATATTTTACCTAGTGGAGTGGAAAGAACATGGATTTTGAAAAGAAGGAGGTACCTTTCTCTGAAGGGTGGAGAGAACTTCCACTTTCACTATGACCCTGTCGGAATAAGATCGAAGTCGGCGAACTCAACAGGCTTCCATAGCCTTGGCAACTCATAACTAGAGCCTAGGGAGATTACTGACGCCATAAACAAGAGTGTGAAATTGTTAAGTCAACAACAGGAGTCACTGTGTACTTACTTCTCATGTGGGATCTGTCCTTAGTGTGTTGTCCAATGTGAAGTAATGCTATAACTAGTACTGAAACAGTATTTTTACTCTTTGTGTTTCTGTGTGGGTGCAAACTGATGAAATCTTTACTTAATATATACTGAACTGATCTTCTGTATATAAAGATAATTGAAAATGAATCTTAATGTGAATGGAATGGGAGAGGGATCGGGAGATGGGAGGGGTGTAAGTGGGAGGGAAATTATGGGGGGGAAGCCATTGTAATCCATTAACTGTACTTTGAAAATTTATATTTACTAAATAAAAAGTTAAAAAAAAAACCTCTTAGGAAGAAAAAAAAAAGAACATGGATTTTGAGTTCAAGAGTAGCTGTTTTAAAGTCCTAGTTCTACTGCTTACTAGCCATTTGATGATTGGAATTTTTAAGCTATTAAGACCCATCTTAAAAGGTATACAATATGATCATAATAAAAACTGATTAAGATTCTTTTTGATGGGTAAAGGACCTGCACAGTGAGAATTGACTGTACTCTCTGAGCACTGTAGGGAATTTAGTGAGTAATTTATCATTATTATCATCTGTGTCAAAACACTGTTACTATTGTCTTTTAAAATGTATTCTGCACAATAGCAAGATAACAAGTTCTTGAAATCTACAGAATCTTGACCTGTTAGAATAATTTCAAGAAAGTATACAAAACATGATGTAAGATCATAGACATTATGAAAAGCCAAACATTGCACAGTTTCCACTAACCTTGAAAGCCATCTCTATAAAAGGCCAAACATGCAGCACCTTACCAGTTACACAATTTGCCTCTTTCTGACTACAGAAAAAAAAAAAAAATGAACAACCAATTCAGAGCTATTTCAATTATCCGAAGTTTTTCATCTTTAATTATCAAGACATTTTAAGTAACACATTGCTTCCAATGAAGAATGAATGGAATAATCCTAACCATCCATTCCTGGAAACAAAAAAAATCAATAACCATTAAACATTAAATAGACATACCTCAAGCTAAAATAGCAGTTCAATTCCCCTTACAACCATTGTGATGACACACACCTGCAATGTTCATTTTTTTTTTCCTATTAGAATCACAAGTGTGATGCTGGAGAATCCTTTACCAAAATTTTCTTTGATCTAGTTTTTGCACATAGCAGCTTGCTTAGTCTTTACATCATTTGCATATAAATCATTCTGAGCAGCTTAGATTCAGGTGATTATAGGCCTCAAAAATTTAGAACTAGATCACAACTTTTTCTTTTCCAGCAAGATTGCTATCTCAAGATGAAAACCCCAGGGTCTACTTAATATTTTACGGATATACCGATTTCCAAACTCTTTGACAGCTCTCTCTGCTTTGTATTCTAGAAGATGACTTTTAGAGTCACTGGAAAGTTGTTCTCCAGTTCTACCATGCTTCCTGGACATCAGCATTTTCTCTCTTTGCCCTAATGCTCTATCTCAAGGCTTTGGAAGATTGCTGCAGAGAATTCACTGAAAACCCAGGATGCCTGGCAGAAAATATCTTACATGTCCTGCTTCATGCTTATCTATTTAGAACTGTTGGCAATGGACATAGCTAAGGCCCAGAGGTCCTTGGAAAAATTCTTTCAACTCATGAACGTGGCTTCAGCTTTTGCATGCTCTCATGTGCTCAGTAAAGGCTCATGAGAAAGCGTTAGGAATGACTGTTTGCTATAAAGGTTTCTGAACATTTTAATCTGCATTCCCTGTGTGAACATTTTACATTTTTAAAATTTCAGTTAGTTTGTGCTTACCCAGGTCTATTCCAAATTCTTCTTTCTCCTGCTTTTCTGCCAAGGATTAAAGCCGATATTATTAATTTATTTCTATGAACTGGTAACTTTCATAGTTTGTTCATATTTGTAGGATAGGAGCAAAGGTCTTAGGCTTTCTATACTAACCAGAAGTCTAAGGCTTTTCTTTAAATGCTTAAGATAGTGGTAGACTATGTTACAAAGTAAAGAGCTTTTCTACAGAAGGTAGCTTCTAATTTCTCTTGCTTTTTGCCTATTTTAGATAAGTACATCTTCTCTAGCATGTGAAATAACTCAATTTAGTTTTGAAATTGTCCTTTATCACAAAAGGGTTTGTCAATCTTTTCAATTTTACAAATAGATCAAAAGATAAAAGTAGAGTATCAGAAGAATCAGAAAGTGAAACAGATAGTTCAGAAAATAGTGACTAGAAGAAATTTCTTGTGACAAATCATGGGTTAATTAGATTTGCAAGAATGCAGTTACTTTTAGTTTTCAGAGTCTCAGTATGCTGTTGTTTTGCTTGACATTGAAGAAAATAATAGAAATGGGAGACCAAATAATATTATTTTAATGAGATTTTTTAGACACCTTATTCCTTAGCCAAGTCTTATTTTTCAAGATTATTGCAAGTTTAAAGGTTGCTATAACCCTTACAACTTGTAACTAAAAGAATAAAACAAACAAGACTATATAGTTACTATGTTTGCAGAAAATATGGTTTCACTTAAAAAGGTTTTTAAAATCTCTTAGAATAAAATCATACTATAAATCTCTGTTATTAAATCAATATTATAGTTATAAATATTTCAGGAACATTGCATAAATGTTCATCTCATTATTTGAGAAGTATTGATTATTGAACAAAATTTCAGTGTATTTTATAACCCTAGGAGCAAAGAAAAGGAATGGAAAATAAAGATATTTTCTTAGAATTAAGATATATGAACATACATTTCTATTTTCCCTCAGATCAAGAATTTCCCAAATCCTTCTTTGATTTTTGTACTCTTAAATTATAAAGATCTGAACCAGTGAATTGGGCTAAGTTTTTAAAATTAACAGTATATTTGTTTTATTTATTTATTTATTTATTTATTTGACAGGCATAGTGGACAGTGAGAGAGAGAGACAGAGAGAAAGGTCTTCCTTGGCCGTTGGTTCACCCTCCAATGGCCGCCGCAGCCAGCGCTCTGCGGCCGGCGCACCGCGCTGATCCGATGGCAGGAGCCAGGAGCCAGGTACTTATCCTGGTCTCCCATGGGGTGCAGGGCCCAAGGACTTGGGCCATCCTCCACTGCACTCCCTGGCCACAGCAGAGAGCTGGCCTGGAAGAGGGGCAACGGGGACAGAATCCAGCACCCTGACCGGGACTAGAACACGGTGTGCCGGCGCTGCAAGGCGAAGGATTAGCCTAGTGAGCCGCAGCGCTGGCTTATTTGTTTTATTTTTAAGTTTCAGCTATTTATAGTAAAGCAGTCACTGTACTAAAAGTCACTGTACTGAAAGCACTGTTTTATTTATGACTTCAAGAAAATAAAGACTGGACTTCAACTGGACTTGAACATGAGCAGCTTATGGAAATGATTAGGATGTTGAAGGTGTGTACTTCCTATAACTCCCTCTTATGAGTGCAAATATCCATGAACAAATTTCAAGTGGCCAGCTGCTATTTTTTTTTAAAGATTTATTTATTTACTTGAAAGTCAGTGTTACACAGAGAGAGAGAAGGAGAGGCAGAGAGAGAGAAAGAGGTCTTCCCTCTGCTGGTTCACTCCCTAAATGGCCGCAACAGCCAGGGACGCACTGATCCAAAGCCAGGAGCCAGAAGCCGCCTCCAGGTTTCCCATGCGGGTGCAGGGACTTGGGCCATCTTCTACTGTTTTCCCAGGCCACAGCAGAGAGCTGATTTGGAAGTAGAGCAGCCAGGACTGGAACTAGTGCCCATATGGGATGCTGGCACTGCAGGAGGTGGCTTTACCTGCTATGCAGTAATGCTAGCTCCTGGCCAGCCAATGTTGATCTGGCTCTCTTATCACAGAATCTACCCCCAGCATTATATTCAAAGAGTCATTCTCAATTCTCTTTTAAATATTTATTGGTTTTTTATTTATTTATTTTCACTGTATTTGAAAAAGATACAGAGACAGAGGTAAAGAGACAGAGAGATGGTTTCCATCCACTGGTTCACTACCAAAATACATGTAACCACCAGGACTTTGCCAGGCCAAAGCCAAAAGCCCAGCGCTCCATCTGTTTCTCTCACATATGTGGCAGGAGCTCAAGTATTTGGACCATTATCTACTGCTCCCAAAGTGTGCTCTAGCAGGAAGGTGGATTGGAAGCATAATAGCTTGACCTGTTTTGGTGATCTATGGGACAATGAATAAATTTGAACAAAACCGGAAAGCACTCACTTCTGATGTGGGATGTGGGTATCTTAAGCTGCAACTTAACCCCTGCACCAAAATGTCTGCCTTATCCTTCTCAATGCTTTCTTCCAGAATTTAATTCTCCATCTTACTCATCTATTTCAAAATTTTTAAATGATACTTTATATGTTTGGCTTGGCACAATCTACAGCTCTGCAAACTATTTGAGCTTTATAAGCTCCCTGACAGTTATACTCTATTATTCCTTCACCTTTAATTTTAACTAGAACTCATAAAGCAATGATAATATATCAAGCATTTCTTTATGATCATTTGTTTAATCATTACACAACAGTATTATATATATCCTATAAATATCCTCATGATAAAAGTATCATTTTTATATTATTATAGTACCTTCACATAATAGATGACCATTAAATATTGGATTAGATGTAATCATTTATATACTGAACAAATACACATTTAATGTCAATCTTCTTGGAAATCCATTAGATTGTGTATATCACCAAGTTGATTAATCTGATTGTTACTTTCACAATCAAGTATGGGAGAATGCATAGCTGATGATCACTTATTCTAGAGGTGGGGATAAATCAGAGCATGGGCAAGAATGGAAATTATGCACAAATTGTTTTTGATAATATATAGACATTCCATAGACTGCTAAGAGAAATTCTAGCATTCTACGTAGAGGAGAGTAAAGAGTTGTGACATACTTGGACTGCAACAAAGTTTGGGGTGGTCAAACCATGGAGTGAAGTATATAAATAAAATAAAAAGAGGAAGATGTTCCTGACATGTTGACTGCTGCCTTTGCTATATAAGGTGGTTAAAATTTAACCTTAATGCAGTCAAAGCCAAAATTAACAAATGGGATTACATCAAATTGAGGAACTTCTATATTACAAAAGAAACACTCAGGAAAGTGAAGCAGCAACCCACAGAATGGGAGAAATTATTTGCATAATATGCAACTGATTAAGGATTAATAACCAGAATATATAAAGATATCAAGAAACTCCACAACAATAAAATAAAAAACCCAGTTAAGAAAAGGGCAAAGGACTTAGATATTTTTCAAAAGAGGAGATCCAAATGGCCAACAGACACGTGAAAAAATGTTCAGGATCACTAGCCATCAGGGAAATACAAATCAAACCACAATTAGATTTTACCTCACCCCAGTTAGAATGGCTTTCATACAAAAATTAACAAACAACAAATGCTGGTGAGGATGTGGGGGGAAATGTACCCTAATCCACTTTTTGTGGGAATGTAAACTGGTAAAGCCACTATGAAACACAGTATGGAGACATCTCAGAAATCTGAATATAGACCTACCATATGACCCGACCAACCCACTCCTGGGAACAAACCCAAGGGAAATGATTCAGTAAATAAAAGAGGAAGAAATAAAACTATCTCTAGTTGCAGATGACATGATTCTATACATAAGAGAATAAAAGATTCCACTAGGTTGGGGACCTGTGTCTACATACAGTGAGGGAAGTTTTGTGATCTTCACTCCCACCACGCACAACAGGGTTCCCTGGAGTACATATGATTTGTCAAATTAGGGAATTTTTTAAAAAAACTATTTCTCAGTTATGTGTCCCTCAGTATGTGGCAGATGTTCATTTGGTGTGAATTCTCATTACCTTTATAAATGAACTTGAAATTAAGGGAAATTTTTTTTCTCATAAATCTTAAAAAGAACAAAGTTTTGAAAAACATCCATTGAATGGAAAGGATTGCATGCTGTTTTTGAATGATTTAGAAGTGCTTTTTATTCATTGGCTAGTATTTCTTTTTTATAACTTGTATCAAAACAAATCATCTTCATTTTTCTCACACGGGAAAAACAAGTTGGTAATGGTGGTTTGTTTTTATTAATTAAAATTGTTTTGCTATCAGGTGATTTCTTTAACAATGTTACTTACATTTCTAAATTATATCATATTTTAGTTAATTCTGAAATCATTGATTTGCTTTTAATTGCTCACATCATGAATATTTTTAAAATGTTCTACATAAATTTGCATCTCTTTTTCTTACAGCTTCTTCTGTTTATATATTCTAAACTTGGAAATGTAGAATCAGTCAATATTAGAAGTATCACTGGAGAATTTATTTAATTTTTCATTTCTTATGTTTAATCCTAGCTACTAAAATGTGTGGGCCTTAAAAGTTTTTTTTTTACCTTAAATTAACTTTATACTCAAAAGTTTCAATTTTCATAAAGTGGAGGAGATAGGTTATTGTGCTTGCTTTTTTAAAACATTTTTCTTCATTCTGAAATGATGCTGATTTAGATATGTTAATCAAGTGAACAAGATGCTATATATATATATATATATATATACACACACAACATAAAGAGAAGCTCTACAAATCACAGTATAAAAATTTGAAGTTTGGAAACTGTAAAATGTACTATATTTATATGTAATTCTAATTAAAAGTTGCCATAAAGGCTGAATTGGAAGCTTCATGTCTGCATGAAATTTCCTGAATTTTTAATGTGTACGATGGACTTAACTTTTCTTGAATATTAAATTCTGCCAATTTCTATGAAACTAAAAAAATAGACTCCACTAAATGACTATTGGAATTCATAAGAGAATTTTATAAAGTTGCAGGATAGAAAATTAACATATAAAATCAATAGCCTTTGTGTGCACATAAAATGCCATGGCTGGGAAAGATCTTGTGTGATCAGTCCTGTTCATGATAGCTACAAAAGAGTTTAGATACTTTGAATAAATTTTACCAAGAAGGTGAAATATCTCTATTATGAAATATTACAAAACATTTATGAAAAAATAGAAGACACAAAGATGGAATAGTCTTCCATGTTCTTGGATTGGAAGAATTAATATAATCAAAATATTAATATTACAAAAATCAGTGTTCACGTTCAATGTGATCCTAATTAAAATATCAATGACATTCTTCTCAGATCTATAAATATTATGCTATAATTCATGTGCAAACACAAGAAATGCCAAATAGCTAAAGCAATCTTAACAGCACCAACAAAGCCTGAGGCATCAGACATACTACAGGGCAGTTATAATCAAAACAGCCTGGTACTGGCACAAAAAAGAGATAGACATTCAGACCAAACAGATTAGAAACCCCAGAAATCATTCCATGCATTTACAACAAAACTTTCACTAAGGAGGTAAAATCAATCCCTGGAGAAACAAATGAACAAATGGTACTGGGAAAATTGGATCTCCATGTGCAAAATTATGAAACAGGAGCTATACCTTACAACTTATACAAAAATCAGATGAATCCAATGTCTTAATCTAAGACCTGATACCATAAAATTACTAGAGGAGAACATTGGGAAAACTGCAAGCCAAGAGGAATAGACAAAGACATCTTGGAAAAGGCCCCAGAATCACAGGCAATCAAAGCAAAAAGACAAATGGAATTACATCAGTCTTAAAAGTTTCTGAACTGTAAAGGAAACACAGAAAAGTGAAGAGGTAACCTACAGAATGGAAGTAAATATTTGCTATCTATGCTACTGATAAAGGATTACCAAAGAGCTAAAGAAAATAAGCATTAACAAAAGAAACAATCTATTTAAGAAATGGGCAAGGGGTGTGAGCAGGCATTTTTCAAAAGATGAAATTCAAATGACCTACAGGCACATGAAAACGTGCTCAGGATCACTAGCCATCAAGGTAGTGCAAATCAAAACCACAATGTGGTTTCACCTCACCACAACTAGAATGGCTTTCATACAGAAATGACAAAACAATTAATATAGTTGAGGGTCTGGGAAAAAAAGTATCCTAATCCACTGTTGGTGGGAATGTGAACTAGTACTACCATTGTTGAAGACAATATAGAGATTCCTCAGAAATCTCAAAAATACACCTACCATATGATATAGCCATCCCCCTCCTGAGTATTTACCCAAATGAAATAAAATCAGTGTATGAAAAGGGTTATCTATACCCCCATATTTATTATAGTTCAATTCACAAAGCTGAGATATGGGATCAACCTAGATTCCAAAAAATGAAATCCTGTCTTTTGCTACAAAATGGATACAAGTGGAAACCATAATACTCAGTTAAATAAGCCAATCCCAAAAAAATAAATATAACATGCTTTCCCTAATCTGTAGTAATTAATAAAGCACCAAAAATGTAATGGGTATAAGTGAAGTTGACATTGTTAGAATTATTGATCATGGCCCTTGTCTCTACTGTTGAGGAACATTTTTTTTCTTCATGCTATTTGTTTAATTCTTTATATAATTGAGGGTTAAGCTTATGGCCATAAATAAACTGAAAGTATGTCATCGTAAAAATTAAAATAAAGAATAAGGAAGGAAAGAGGAGTGAGGGTAGGTGCATGGGAGGATCGGTATTGTGGGAAGTATCACTATGCTTATCATTCTCTATATATGAAATTTCTTTAGCTTATAATAAATATAAAATAGGTAAAAATAATTATTTGTGTTGCTACTGCAGACAAAGAATTTGTGGTAGCGCTCCATGGGTCAAGACATTCATTTGGGTCATGGATAAGCTCTTAAAACCAATCAGATAGGGCTGTTGCTGCGGCATAGCGTGTTAAAACCACCAACTGCAGTGCTGGAATCCCATATGGGCGCTGCTTTGAGGCTGGGCTGCTCCACTTCCGATCCAGCTCTCTGCTATGGCCTGGGAAAGCAGTAGAAGATAGGACCCTGTACCCACGTGGGAGACCTGGAAGAAGCTCCTGGCTCCTGGTTCAGATCAGCACAGCTCTAGCCCTTGCAGCCAATTGCGGAGTGAACCAGCAGATAGAAGTCCTCTCTCTCTCTGCCTCTCCTTCTCTCTCTCTCTAACTCTTTCAAGTAAATAAATAAATCAAAAAAAAATCAGATACAGCTGAGGTCCCTGATATTTATTCCTCAATAACTCCCATGGTTGTTTAAATTCTTGAAACTAAGATGTTTCCTAACCTGGATACATAGATTGGTTTCTTTTTTCCTAACCAAATCCCAACTGATATATCAATGTTCCAGGAATTTTAAATTCCAAGAGATGATATCAAACCAAATAATTTTATATATGCTATAGAAAATTTCATAGCTCCTGAAGCAAAATTAAATGTTTTATTGAACAAGGAAAAATTTCAGAGTAAAATTTTTAAATATGAGGCTAATTATTTTCTCCTAACTGAATCTGCACATTCATTCCCCCTATTCACTTGTATGAAATAGGCAGACTTTTCTTGTCATTTGCAGCTAACAGAGATATCCTGCAGTAAGTTTATCCTCCACAGCATCTTAATTCATTAATATTTATATTGAGTTTCAGTATTTTAATCATTATTCAAACTCTACTGAAAATCAAGTCCTCCCTACCCACAGCTCACACCCCTTTGCAGAAGAAATCTATGATGGGAAAAGGATGCTTGTAGTTTCCCATCAGCAGTTCTCCCTGGCCAGCTGGCTGCCTCTACTCGGGCTGGCAGATTCTCTTTGTTGGGAACCTACCAACTCTAGTAGTTTATTTCCTGGCCAGGATCTAGGAGAGCCCAGATCTGTTCTTCTTTCTCTCTGTTTCTTGAGTTCCATTATGGATTCAGAGGAAACACACAACATTGAACCACACTTAGATTTGGAGTAGTTTCTATATGAACTCAACACTTTTTTTCATTTTGCTATGTGACAGAAGTTTTAGTTCCTGTTTCTTACCTTTAGATTTCTGCATGCGTGCTAAATAGCCATTCTCCCTCTTTAAAACCTACAACAAATAAAAAACTCTTCTAATTTGATCCCTCTCCCATTTGGGTTTGAGGTGGCGTATTAATCCATTTTATAGTATGATAACAAAATATCTGAGGCTCAGTAACTTACAAAAAAGAGGACTTCTTTTAAACACATTTTTGAATGTTGAAGAGAATGATGCTGGCATCTTCTCAGTTCTGATAAGGACTTCAAGATTGGTAGGAGCACAGTGGCATGTGTGTATGTGTAGGAGAGAGATTCAGGGGAAGTTTGAGGCTCCCTTATGTCAAACGCATGCTCAGTCGTCAGGGACATGGAGGCATGCGGGAGTGGGAACTGAAAGAACACTCATAGAGCTGTAGGCAGATGGGCCATTCTTTATTCAGGCAGCAGCAGCAATTGCAGCATAGGTCACCAAAAAACAGCAGCAGCAGCCCACAAGGGCTGGCCCCTTTTATACAGGGTTACACAATGCCAAGAAGTTACCCAGCAGAAGATGTATCAGCCCTACTGGGCTTGCTGTCCATCAGAAAGTGTATCTATTACTGGGACCGCCAGGTTATCATGGAGGCAAAGATAAGAAGGCATAGCAGCATGCAATCTTAACATCATTAATCAACCTATTTATCTATATTTTCATATTGTTCCAACACCTTATAACAACCCGTTCTCACACAAACTAATCCAGACTCATATAATTTGCATTGATTCCTTCTAATGGTGGTGCCCCCCATGCCCTTTTACCTAAAACAAGATCCCCTTTATAGATTTCACTGCCTTCGCACCACCACTCTGGAAATCAATCATCCAGATTGAGAGGCTTTCCCAAAAACCTCGGATCTTCAGTCATTTCTTCTCTAATGAAGCTACCAGCACTACTCATGCCAAGCCTTCCCTAGGTGGATTTGGGAACCCATAATTCCTCCCAGGTGCTACTCATCTGATCCTTACTACTCCTCTGGGGGCTGAATTACTCCTCTCTCAGCTGCTGGAGTTGACAGCTTTCTCCTTATCCTTGTCCTGTTACTGCTATCCCCTATCCATGTACCTACCAGGCATCACAGATTCTACTGAAATTACCATTCCTACATGTTCTGCATTCAGAACTTGATAAAGTACATGTGCTTTTCTTCTGTTGCACATCCTAGTTGTAGATCCTTTTTACTGAAATATATTCCTATCCGTTTATTTTTGAATGGTTTTAGGTTACATTTAAAAGTAATTATTACCTAAGACTATTTTTAAGGATTTCATTTTTTGATGGCAGTATAATAAGTCATGTATATTTATACCACATTTTCTAAATCCATTCACGTGTCAATGGACACCTACATTGATTCTATAGCTTGATTATTTTGAATAGTGCTGCAATGAACATGGGAGTGCAGGTAACTCATATACTGATTTCTTTTTAAAATCTTAACATTTGCATCAAAATGGGTGGAACTGGAGATTATTGTGTTTGGTTAGATAAGCCAGAAACAAAAAGGCAGATTGGGCATGCTATCTCTCTCATTTATGAAAATTAGAAAAATGTGTGCAAATTTCACACATATTTATATATAAATCAGAATTTAAAGCAATTAGTAAAAGCTGGAATGGGTTGAGGAGGGGATTGGGTATAGATTAGATAATGAATACTAAAACCCAGTAGGTTGAATGTAGAAGGTTCTGGTGTTTTGCAGTGCAGTGGGATGATATGACTCATGATAATGCATAACACTGTTATATAATATAACCAAGGATGTAGTAAAACCTAAACACAGACAAGACAAGGAAATGGAAAGGATGGTTGGTTTAAGTTATGTATATATGTTGAAAACTTGCATTGTACCTCCTAAAAGTGTGCAAGTATTACATGCTAATCCAAAATTCAAAAATAAATTTTCAAAAATATTATTTTAATGATAAAATCTACTTATTAACAATCATAACGGAAAAGAGGAAAAACAGTTCTCCAAAATATATATGCATATTATACATTTTAAACCACAGAGTGAAATCAAACATGGAGAGAGACTCAGAATATTCAGAAGAAAGTAGAGAATATTAAGAGAAATCCCTTGGGATCCAGTCATGGCTCATCTGTTGGAGATCAGCTGCTGGCTGGAAGGGTGGGGAAGCAGTCTGCACTGTCTGAGGGTGTTATTACAGGGAAAATATCTTGTTTTCACACAGGAAAATCAGTTGACACTATTTCTTAGAACTACAGAGTGAACGAGGGGAAGATTTGATAATTGCTTAAGGGATCTGACACCTTGTTATGGTGACAGGGTCAGAGATTTGGTTCTGCATTCTGCTTTCCTGTCCAGGTGAGATATTGTCAATAGCATGTAAAAGTTTGAAATGATGTCAGACTTTTAGAACACTTTTGTCTTTGTTGATGAGTTAAGTGAATTTCAAAGGAAAAGTAAGTAACCTATTGAAGGCGTGTGAATGAAACACTGGCAATGTCACCTGTAATACAGGCAATGGTGTAATTGTATTTGGTAGGTTGTTGCAGCATAAGGAGATATTTACAATATAATTAGTAGTACAAATTATAGGCACTTTTTTTGGAAAGCATTGAGGAGCTAATAAATGTGTACCTTTCTGTAATTTGAAAAACACATCTACTATTATTTGCTAGTGAGTCATCCCTTTCACAGCTTTCTATTTTTTAAGCCATATGCGCTCAAAAATGAGAATTAACCAGAATGTTTCCTGTGTCCTACTGCACTATGTAGCTCCATTGTTTTGGACAGATTGCTTTCCTTGCACATTGCCTTATAAAATACAGACGCCCCTCATGCTGTCTACCCTGTGCTGAGTCTTTCATCTTGATACTTGGAGCCCCTTAGTTATCTGCATGCCTGATTGTGTATCATTCCAATTTGTGATGTTACATTCATAACTCCTTTACCTTCACTCAACACAAAAATGCTTCTTATTGTACTAAATTGATGAGAAAGACTGAGATAATTGCAAATTAATTGCTTTCAAGAGTTGATAATATATAACCTTATAAATGGGTAAATACACATTATTTAGTTAGCTTTCATCAATAAAGCTATAAGAGTACGTTTTCAGATATCAATGTTGTGCTAATATTGAGACATTATTCTTAAAATTGATATTTGCTATCACACATACTTATATGTTACTTATATGTTATTTACTTTTGTATATAATTTCTAGTGAATTTTGATATTTAGTTCTATATTTTTTTCTAAATCAATTAAAGGAAAATTTATTCTATGTCATTTTGGAGCTAGCCTTCACACCAAAGTAAAATGTAAACCTGTTCAAATTAAATATTGATAGAAAAATTTATTAGGCTAAACATCTGTGAAACCATTTTAATTTTCCTTTAACCAACTTTGAATGCAAATATTTTAATTACTCTCAGTGCTCTACTTCAATACAATGCATCTGAGACTTTAATTGTGTTGAGAAAATAATTTAGGGTAGGGGAGATCTGGCATTGTAGGTCTTTCTCATTTCCTGTGAAAGTAAGTGATTTTTATGGTAACAAATCATTTTCATTTTCCTTTTTTTTAACGATTACATATTTCTTTTTGTAAGTAGATGTAGATCATTGAGTTTGATGATTTTGACAATAAACTTTCTATTTTAAGTGTTTTGATCTTCAATATTTGATTTAATGTTTCGAGATTTATTCAGCTGTATGGATATATAAATTCTGAATGTATGATGCAATTATTATGAATTAATTACCTCTTAGGTGACTTTTAAAAGCTGGAATTTAATGTGCATATATAAAAGGGGAAACTTAGTTAATATACAATAAAATTATATGAGAATTACTTAAACTTAGACTATAAATGTAAATTAGATTCTTATTAGCATATAAAACTTTCAGTATTACTGTTCTCAAGATATTTAGCCATTGCCATAAAGCATAATTACAGCTAGAATTAATTTTAAAAGAAAATAAAAACAGGACTCTTTTTAGTGTGGGTTTTGGTTATCTAAAAAATGCATTTAATTAACCTCTTAAAGACAATTATATTAGGTGGAAATTAAGAAATAAACATCATGAACATTTCCTATACTTGTTAGACACATAGATTAATGTATGTACACATACAGATATACATGTATCTCATGCAGTAAGTACAAATGTAGAAATTAATACATTAATATTACCATTTAAATAAACAATAAACTATTTGACACTTGAAAGTATGTAAGTTTAGATCTATTTCATTAAGAAATACTCATTAAAATTCGGATAAAAAGATTTAATGGTACTAAAATGTATTTTTTGTAATTTTTATTTATTTACCATTTATTTTCATTTCATTTATAAGACAAGACAGAGAAAGAAATAGAGACAGACAAACATTTTTCCATCTAGTGATTCACTCTCCAAATGTTTGCAAAGCTGGGATGAGGAAAGGCTGAAGCCAGAAACCAGGAGCTCATTGGGTAGCAGTGTTTGTGCCATCATCTCTGCCAATCAGGGTGCACATGAGCAGGAATCTGGAATTAGAAGCAGAGCCAGGACTCAAACCCAGACTTTGGATAATGGGAGGTGGCATCCTAACCACAGGGCCAATAACTGGCCCCTTGTACTGAAATGTAAGAATTTTTCATCTCATCTTTTAGTGAAATTTGAAAAATAAAGCATATTCTACTTAAATAGATATTTATAATTAAGTGATAATCATTAATGCACTTAAACAATTGTTATTTACTGTTAAAATTAATCAATATGTCTAATAAGATATTTCCTTATATCAAAAGTGAGATAATATTTTACTAATCAATTGAATATACCATTATTCTAAATCTGTACAAAATTTTAAAAATAAATGTTTTCATGCTTGCTTTTTTTTTAGTTTATTTGAAAGGTAGAGTTATAGACAGTGAAATAGAAAGAGACAGAGAGAAAGGTCTTCCTTCCATTGGTTCACTCCCCAAATGGCAGCTATGGCCGGGCCGCTGTGCCAATCTGAAGCCAGGAGCCAGGTGCTTCTCCCTGGTCTTCCATGCAGGTGCAGGGCCCAAGCACCTGGGCCATCCTCCATTGCCCTCCTGGGCCACAGCAAAGAGCTGGACTGGAAGAGCAACCAGGACTAGAACAGGCGCTCATATGGGATGTTGGGGCTACAGGCGGAGGATCAACCAAGTGAGCCATGGCACCAGCCCGGCCCCTGCTTTCTTTTTATAGCAACAGCTAACTGAACTAATACTAACAGAAAATCCAGAATTCATATCTTGAAATATAGATTCTGTAGACTTGATTGCAACACTAAATGCAGCAAATATATATTACTAGCAGAGAAAAATTGTGAAAATTTAACTAAAAACAGGTCTTGCACCTTTTTATAACATATAAGACAAAATTTCTGACACTCATATATTTGTTATACTCCTTTGCTTTGGGGAGGAAAAAATGTTCACACTTTTCATTTAGAAAAGTCACCTTGTTCCCCTTTCAACTTTCCTTGTCTTCCTACCTCTTTAATTTCAACATGTGCTGAGTTCTGAGTCTCATATTTATTTATCTCTCCAACCTTGCCTCAGAGCAGGATTCCTGCAAAATCAATCTTTGGAAGAGAGGCCAGATAAAGGCAGAATTTTGACAAAAGGACAGTAACTTGGGATGCCAGTACCTGCTCTGTGATAGCTGAATACCGGTGGAAAATGCTATCACTATGAATAGAAATGTTTAATGTTCTTTCTATGGAGCATTCCCTCAAGATTGAATCTTGGGCAGCAGCATTTAATTGGCCATGTTTGGGTCACAAGCTGGTACTTCTGTTGTTCAGTATGAACAAAAGGAAGGTCCTTGTTCTTTCAAGAAAGATGGAGCTATGTAGTTCCTAATTTTTGATCAGCCTGCTATTGTTTCTTCCTGTACTTCCTAATTAGTACTGAAGTTGATTATCTTACACAGATAACTAATAAGCCTAATGATTTCTTTCTTCCAACATCCTGATTTTCACACAGCCTTATGTTTACATATTTAATTAGCACTTTCCCAAGGTAGGTACAGAGGATGTAATTATGAATAATGAACTGTCCAGCCAGAGTATCACCATCAAGGGAGGAGCTCAAACAATGAGCTGTGCTCTCTTGTGATAAATAGTATTGTAATCATAAAATGATGCTATACAAATTCATATTGGAAATGATTCAGTGAAAGTTACTTTAAAAGGCACCATAATTTTTTCCATTCTGTTGGCCCCCTCCTTGGCTTGTTCCACTTTCTTGTAAGAATTAAGCTTTTTATACTACATATACAATTGCAACATTTTCTGTTCTAAGACCTTAATTGTTTCTCTTTCACATGTAGAATGAAATCAATACTCTTTATCACTGGATTTAAAGTTGTCCAAGATTTAGGTTCTATTGACCATTATAATTTTACCTTACAGTAATCAAAAGCCTTAACCTTCAGACAGCAAAAGCTTATACCATGTTAATGTTCACTGAATTAACATATTTGTTCACATTTTGCCCTCCTCCTATGATATGACTAAGTTGTTCCTGTAAAAATTCTGTAGCTGTGGATAATGCAGATACCCCTGAATATTTGAAGCCTTAACTGATGGCTTCAGCCTGAAGGATTCTCCTTAGAGTTAGCCATTCACGATCCTTTATCCATTTTCTAATTAGCACTTAATCATTTTTAATAGGAACAGCAATAATATTTTCTTCCTCTTTTCTATTCAATGTCTCCTACACATAGTAGATGCTATAAGGTTATAGGTCTCAAAATCCAAAAGTAAATTAGACATTTTCTTTCTGCTTAACATATAGTATATCATTTCAATTATTTTCATTGAATATCAGTTTAAAATATAAAAGTAAACTGCTCTGTGGATAGCAACAAATCACTGTAACAAAGCAAAGAAAAAAGTTGCTAAACAAAGGCTGTTTACCAGTTTATAAATGTCTGTGAGTAGAAAGCAGAGAGCTTCTTAAATACAGCTAATCCATTTTTAATTAAACTATATACTGTTAATTTTGTATTACCTCTCATAAAAATGTAAACTTGGCTGTTTGATAATTAAATTGAACTGAATTACCTAATAGGTTTAAAACTTACAAGCATGTTACAGTGAAACTACATCAAAATATTTCTATATAAGTATAAGCTGAAAAAAATACCAGGTAAAGATATTTGGGTAATTTTTACATAAGTTTCTTTTACTCTTTTAAGTGGAATCAGCATGACACAGTACTAGGAGATATATTTGCATTACTTCTTCAAGCTCTCTTCATTTTTTCAGAAAATCTATGGAAAAAATCCTAAACCATGTGCAAGTATAACAATTTAAAGCATATAAAAGGAGTGTTTTATTATTTTTCTTAAAAGTGTTTCACGCATCATTTTGAAATATGTCAAACACTAAAACCTTTCTGTTCTAAAAATTTATAGCCAAAATCTAAGCTGTCTGCACTATCTCACTTCTTTGTTTATAATTTTTCCTGGGCAAATTCCTATGTGTATGTTCTCCCTGATTGGCGACAACTAACTGAGCACCAAAGGGGAAACTTGTTGAAGTGAAATGGACACTATGAGAAACAGTGACTTGATCAGCTCTTGTCCTGATAGTTGATGTACAATGTAATACTTTATCCTGGGCAAATTCCTATACCTGTGCCTGTTTCTTTCTCTCTAAGTATTTTTGCACTTTTAAATTAACTTCTAATATATTCTTACTCCCTTACTCCAGTACTCCAGTATGACCTATTGTATCTTTATATTCTTTTGTTGCCTTTTTTCCCATTTCCCTTAAATATTACAGATCAATTATATCTTAATCTTCCATTCTGCCTCTTTCCTAAGACACTGAATTTCTCTACTCCGTTTCTTAAATTTCTTCCTCTTTCACTCAGTCTGGTGCAGTCTAGCTGGCTGCTTCTCCTGCCTCCAGCGCACTAGCATACAGAATTTTTTTTTTTTTTTAAGGGAAAGAGTTTATTGGGAAGGAGGAAAAGAGGGAGAAGGAAGAAGGAGAGCATAAGAGAGAAATCAAGAGAGAGAGGAGAAAGCCACTTGTTTGGGAACTGGTCCTCTTAAGCCTTTGCCAGGGGCCAGGCAGGGAAGTAGGAGCAGTGAATCCCATTAGAATGGGGGTGGAGCTGACACCGGTGGTTGGGCCATGGGGTCACCTGGCTTCCAGCCATGGTGGAGGGGGCTAGAGCCTAGGATGGTGTCTGGGGTGCCAATTGCACCATAGATAAGACTGTGCCATGTTACTAACATCCCCCCTTTTGTTTTTTATAAAGCAGGAGCTGTGTGAACACTCTTATCAATGGCCTTTCTTCATTCTCATTTTTCTTAATCTTCCTATAGTTATCTGTTTCCACTTTTGAAATCTTGTGCCTGCTTTAACTCGTCTATCCTTTTCACATTCTCCTCCTTTGTCTTTTAACATTTTTAGATGGTGCTTTACATTGGCTCTTCTACAAAATAAAATATATGCTAGTTTTTTAGAATTTTATTTTAAATACATGGCCTAGTTAAAACAAGTAGGAGAAGCACCTGGCTCTGGGCTTCCGATCAGCACAGTGCGCTGGCAGCAGCGTGCTGGCCGCAGCGGCCATTGGACTGTGAACCAATGGAAAAGGAAGACCTTTCTCTCTGTCTCTCTCTCTTTCGCTGTCCACTCTGCCTGTCAAAAAAAAAAAAAAAAAAAAAAGTAGAATTCAACTTGAGCTAATTTATTGAATGCAATTCTGTGTCACATGGGCACACAAATACAAAAGAGCTATCTTCAAAAAGTTCGTGGAAAATGCACACTATAAAAAATAATGCATTGATTTGAAAAAAATTGGAGCCAAAATTAACTTATTCTTTAATACTATTTTTTGGAAATCAAAAACAGTTGAACTGTTGCATGTGCATGTATGTATATATGGTTTGTCTACCTATCTATCTATCTATCTATCTTTCTTTCTATCTATCTATCTACCTCTCTATCTATCTGCATGTGCATTATACCCACAAAGGCACATTGGTCAGAATGATATTGAGTGGAAAAGCTAAAGGAATTTCAGAAAGATAAAATACAGAACAATTAGAAAACTGTGATGATCTCATCGGGTTATGCAATTTCCAAGAGTCTCTTCTAAATACTTTCATTTAAATATACTTTTTAGCATCTAATTTTGACAGCTAGGGTCAGGAGACATGACATATTTTAACATCTTTTATAATTTCATGTGTAAAGACAAAATCATCCAGGAGAAGCAGGTATTGAACAAGGAGAAATAGCAACAATCTACTGTATGCCTTTCTGTGTCTTCTCAGCAAGTGATTTGGCTCTGAGTGGATGTGCAGAGAGAGAGAAGTGAGACTGAGGGGAGCAGCTGACTTAAACAGTGTGTGTGTCCAGGAGTACTTGAGATCCAGAGTCCTATACACAACTGCATCTGTAGTCATTGGCAGCCATAAATATGACTAGGCATCCACACAAGAATAGTATCAAACAGATACTCAATTATCTAAGGCCTTATACTAACACAGGAAGAACATAGTTTGTTTCTCAGACATTATGGTTATGTACTATTCTTTGAGATATCCTCAATCAAGCACATTATCAGACAAATGATATGAAAGCAAATCCTGTTTTTATTATGAAGAACTCCCTATTTGGGACATATGCTCAACGTTTTTAATACGTGTACATGTATATTTTGTTTTGGTGGCTTTCTCTTCTCTTTCATGAAAATGCAAGAATCTACCACATTATGTCCTTAACTGGACAAGGTTTTTATACAATTCAGTCCCAGCTATTGGGAACATTTGACAAATGAACCTGCAAGTGGAAGATTTTTCTCTGTCCCTGTCTCTCTATCCCTTTCAAATACCTAAACATTTAAATGTGAAGTACACATATTTAAAAACAGTATCTAGTGCATTCTTTCTGTTAATACACATGTGAGAAATACACAGATCTTTTAATTAAATAACCACAGCAAAATACAAAATTTGATGAATTTTGTCCTGGATTTGGCCACGTATTTCATGACTATTTTGATATTTTCAGATACACATTTAAATTTTAAGTATTACCTATGATTGTTAAAACATCATCTAGAGCAATTCACTTTTTGGCAGTACGGTAGTAATTAGCCTTACTAGATTTTGTATGGAAGTATTTTGGATCTGTTAAGATAATTGTGTTTTTAATAAAGAATGGACTTTTTTTTTTCAAAGATTTGTTTATTTGTTTGAGAGGCAGAGTCACAGACCGAAAGAGGGAAAGAAATACAGAGAGATCTTCCATCTACTGGTTCACTCCCCAAATGGCCATAATGGCCAGAGCTGGGCCTCTCTGAAGCCAGGAGTCAGGAGCTTCTTCTGGGTGTCACACATGGGTGCTGGGTCCCAAGCACTTGGGCCATCTGCTGCTGCTTTCCCAGGCCATTAGTGAGAGCTGGATCAGAAGAGGAGTAGCTGGAACATGAAAGGTACCCATATGGGATGCTGGTGCCACAGGTGCCATGCCTCAGCGCTGACCCCAAAAATGGACTTTTAAAAGCACCAACCAATGAATTGTAATGTTTTTAAGATGAACATATTATTAAAAAGTTTTGAAAATCCATTGAATGAAAAACAATATGGGAATATGAAAGGAATTTTTTTAAAAAGTCTCAAATACTTTTGCTAATAATTTAACTTATTCATATTGTGAACATTACTTCAGTATAAATATACATGATAAGATATATGTTTAATAATGTTTAAAAAATAGAAAAATGCCTGAATATTAGTCACTAACATTTTTGTCGGAAATATCTTGCTTAGGGAATTTCAGGTAGATATTTTATCATTGTCCAAATATACTATCTTCTGTACTTTTTTAGATCTAAATAATTTGAATTTATTAGAATTTTCATTCTTTCCTCAAAGACATTTTAAAATATTTACTGCCAGTGTGTATATATTTACCACTAGAATCAATTTTCTGTTGGGCAGATTTAAGAAGTCATTGTAGCATTTGAGATTACAAAATAACAAGACAAATAAATAATTGATTCCTAGGATTCATTGTAAAAATGTATAGCATCTTCATCAACATTTCTGTAGGAGAATGGGAGTTACACACACCCATGTTCATGAACTGGCTTAGTTCTTGCCTATGCTGTTCCAAATGTAAAACTAATAAAAGTTTACAATTATATTTTTATTTCCCTTTTTCAGTCTATGCTTCTTTACAAATATCAAATACATAATTGTTGCCATTCCAGAACAGAATAGTAGCCATCTGTTTGTCATTATTTTTGCATGATAGAGAGTTGCTCCTGAGAAAGACTCAGCCCCCTTGATGTGTGTAATTGCAAAATACTCTTAACCACAGGGACATTATTACACACCCCACCATATCCATTAGTGTGTGCACTATAGAATTGAAGCTGATTATTATTTTCATGTAACCATCATGGCAGCTCCTATATTTTCCTAATCATATCCATTTGGTTGGATACAATTGAAGTTTGTTCCCATGACAACTGTGCTAGGCAGGAAGAATCCCAGTACTAGTATATACTATACTTCTAAGAACACATAATTTCAAGGAGGAAAAGATGGTAGGAGTAGGCAGGGTGTCTCTGTTCCAGTAGGCACAAAGAGAGTCCAAGGAATCTGCAACTTCAGAATATGCGTTAAAAATGGTCTGCTGGGGCCAGTGCTGTGGCATAGCAGGTAAAGCCGCCGCCTGTAGTGCCGATATCCCGATTGAGTCCTGGCTGCTCCACTTCAGATCCAGCTCTCTGATATGGCCTGAGAAAGCAGTAGAAGGTGGCCAGAGTCTTTGGGTCCCTGCACCCGCAAGGGAAGACCCGGATAAAGCTCCTGCCTCCTGGCTTCAGATTGGTTCAGCTCCAGCCATTGGGGCCAACCAGGGAGTGAACCAGTGGATGGACGATCTCTCTCTCACTCTCTTTCTCTTACCTCTCCCCTCTCTGTAACTCTGCCTTTCAAATAAATCTAAAAAAAAAAAAAAAAAAAAAAAAAAAAACAAAAAAAAAACGGTTTGCTACATTGTCAGGCAGATAAGTCATGAAAAAAATTGCTTTCAAAATATAGTATTGCTGTTTCAGAATGAATATTTTGTCTTCAAACTTTTGATAAGGCTGGGAAAGATTTCCAAATCTAAAATTTGAGTAAGAGGCAATAACTATGTGGTTTAAAAACAGAGACATTCTGCAGTTCTATAAACCTAGATTTATAATTTTTCTGAGTTCCAATCAAAATTTAAATTTTCAACCAATAGTTTTCTTCTTTCCAAGTCGCCCAAATAAATTGTTGTAGTCTATTTCTGCAACAGGGAACAGAGATGGTTTATGTAGAAAAGACAGGAGAAACGATATTCTGTTGAGGTGTTGAAGTAGCAAAGAATTCCCAAAATAGTAACCTAGAAAAAGGTCTGAATTATACATAGAAACAACAAAAATATAGAAACTGATATCACAGACTTTAACCTAAAGGTGACAATCAAGAAATAAACTCCTTTTCTTTGACAATCAGCTTGAGTCACACTGAAAGAGAAGAGGCCGGAAGATTGGTGGAGAGCTGAAGTAGGAATTAGAGAATAAACGTTAGTAATCACTTAGGATTTAATGCTCCATGATGTGGTTCTCATAAACAAAATCTCTTTGGGATCCTCAATAATTTTTAACAGCATATAAGGGAACCCTGAAACCAATATGCTTGAAATCCACTGTCTATAATCACAGAACTTGTAACGGTGCTGCTGGCATTTGAGAACAAACCTAAAAAAAAAAAAAAAAAATACTTCATTCCTTCACATTCATAACATCTTCAGGCTTAAAGAAATACTAGATCTCATTTTTACATAAATAATTTGTTTTATAATTAGAGAAACAGACTCAGAGAATATGCAATTAGTCTAGTTTTTATCATAGGACAGACAGCATAATTCTGGACACTACGGCAATGCTTTTTCAGTTTGTATGCATTCATTTATTTGAAATTTGTCTTTATTCTTATTTACCTTTAAATAGCATTAATATGTTATTTTAATCATTATAAGATTAACAAAAGGCAGCAAGGCCAATTTGCATATTTTGTTGGAGCATTTCATTTTTAGATTATGTGTTTGTGTACTATATAGTTTTGTCAACTATATGCTGCTCTTCTCATTTGAAAATGTTTTAGGAAAAAAAAACAATATGACACTTGGTTTTTGTTATATACCGATTTCATTAACTGTCCTGTTATGCTTTGCTAAGATGAAAACATAGACATTCAGAAAGTGAGACAGCCAAGCAGCAAGAATAGTTGAAAGCATGATATAACTAACATCAGCGATGTTGTAAAAACACTTGTCATTTTATTCAGGAGGATTCTCAAGTGTCAGATTCCTTGGCATTGCTTTATCACCTTAGTCAAATGTGTTCTTGCCTATGAGTGCTTTCCTTCTTTTTAAAAAATTTTATTAACATAGAAAACAGACTTCATGCATTCCATAGGCACAGTACCTAGAATCCAAGCATACCTTCCTCCCTTCCCCTCCAGTCCCCTTCTACCCTTCCCCTCTTTTCCTTTCATCAATTTTTGCAAAGACCTGATTTTAATCCACTCTATATTCACATGCTTAATTCACCACTAAGCATAATAGTCAACAAGTAAAAAACAGACAGACCACCATGGTTCCCCAGAATATAAACAAGGGGTAAAAATGACAATCATTGACAATTGCCCATTCCTATACAATTTTTGTATTCTATGTTAACAACCATATATCACAGAAAACATGATATTTCTGTTTTTGCAACTGACTTATTTCACTGAACATAATGGTTTCTAATTTCAACCCTTTTCTTTGTTTTTAATGGCTGAGTAGTATTCCATAGTGTATATATACCACATTTTGTATTTATCCAGTCATGAGTTTCTGGGCATCTGTGGTGATTCTATATCTTAGTTATTGTGAACTGAGCTGCAATAAACATGGGGGTACAGATAACTCTTTCATATACTGACCTCATTTTGTTTGGTGTGGAATGACTGGATCGTATGATAGATGTATTTTTTGGATTTCTGAGGAATCTCTATCCTGTCTTCCACAATACTAGTTTAAATTCCCACCAACAGTTATTAGGGTACCTTTTTCCCCACAACTTCACCAGCATTTATTGTTTTTTGATTTCTATATTATAGCCATTCTAACTACCGTGAAGTGAAACATCGTTATTTGCATTTCTCTGATGGCTAGTGCCCTGACCATATTTTCATATGTCTGTTGGCCATTTGAATTTCCTTTTTGAAAATGCCTGTTCATGTCCATTTATTTTTTTATTTTTTTTATTTTTTTATTTTTTGACAGGCAGAGTGGACAGTGAGAGAGAGAGACAGAGAGAAAGGTCTTCCTTTGCCGTTGGTTCACCCTCCAATGGCCACCGCGGCCAGCGCGCTGCGGCTGGCGCACCGCGCTGATCCGATGGCAGGAGCCAGGAGCTAGGTGCTTCTCCTGGTCTCCCATGAGGTGCAGGGCCCAAGCCCATTTCTTAATGGGCTTGTTTGTTTTGCTATTGTTGAGTTTCTTGAGCTCTTTTTATATCCTGATACTAATCCTTTATCAGTTTCATAGTTTGCAAATATTTTCTCCCACTCTATCCGTTGCCTCTCCACTTAATATTGACTGTTTCCTTTGCAGTACAGAAGCTTCTTAACTTAATGTTATCCTATTTGTCTATTTTTGCTTTTAGTTTATGTGCTTCTGGTTTCTTTTCCAAGAAGTCTTTGCCTATGTCAGTGTCTCACAGTGTTTCCATGAGGTTTTCTTTTAGTAATTTGATGGTATCAGGTCATATATTTGGATCCTTGAATTGTTTTTTCTATAAGGTATAACACAGGAGCCTTGTTTCATACTTCTGCATGCAGAGATCCAATATTCTAAACACTACTTGTTTAAGAAACTGTTATTTTTCTAGGGATTGGTTTTTGCGTGTTTGTCAAAGATTAGTTGGATATAGCTGCATGGATTAATTTCTGGGGTTTCTATTTTGTTCCATTGGTCTACATGTTTATTTTTTATGCCAGTACAAGGCCATTTTGATTATAACTGCCCTGTAGTATGTTGAGATTTGGTATTGTGAAGGCAAAATATTGATACTACCCAAAGCAATTTATAGATTCAGTGTGATCCCAATCAAAATACTAAGGACATTCTTATAAGATCTAGTTTAACAACAACAAAGAAGAGTCTTAAAGTTCTATGGAAACACAAGGGACTCCTAATAGCTAAAGCAATCTTAACAAAAACAGAATCCTTTCCTTCAAATCTTTTTATTTGTGGCATCAACACTACATTTTTAGGAAAAAAATCAAAAACAAGAAAGAAGAGTTTATTGTTACAGAAGCCAAACTCTAATAGAATTCTGTAAGGTATTAATAAGTAAATATTTTTTTCTGAATTTTGAAATGAAGAGTGGCGATCTTATTCCCATTTTCAAGTTCCTATTTGTATTATCCTGACTTGAGAGAGCCTCAGTTCTTTAAAATCATTTAGTTCCACATTTATCAAGTTATTTTAATTATGTAACTGGAACCAGGGTGTTTTAAAGTTGAAAAATCAAAACAAAACAAAATACAATTCGGTGTCTTTTTATTGTTGCCATATTGACATCAAAACTACACCATTCCCTCTTCAGATTTGCCAGGAAGTTGTTTTTTATGACTGAGGCTCCGTTCCATGTTATGCTACACATTAGGGAGTCATTGATTTGCATCATGAGGCAGAGTCTCTCTTAAGTATCGTTTAATTGAAATTAATGCTTATGGCACTGCACTGCAGAAGATTAAGCAGCCGTCTGAGGTGCTGGCATCCCATATCGGAGTGCCTGTTTGAGTCCCAGCTACTCTGCTTTTGACTCAGCTTCCTACTAATGATCTTGGGAAGGCAAAAGGTTTGGGGCCCTGCCACTCATTTGAGAGAATATTATGGAGATTCTGGCTACTGGATCAGTCTGTCAAATATGGTTGTCGTAGCCATTTGGGGAGTGAACCAGCAGATGGAAGATCTCTCTGTCTCTATCTTTACCTCTCTATCACTCTGCTCAAAATAATTAATCAATTAATCTTAAAAAAGAATTTTTCTTCACACTGTTATACAGTTGAGATGTGAATATTTTATGTTCTTTTCTCATAATCTTTTAAATAATCATCCTAATGAAATTTTATATTCAATCATTAAGAAGTTTGTAGCATGATTCATTGTTAAATATTTTAATTGAGGGGCCGGTGCCGTGGCTCACATGGTTAATCCTCTACCTGCGGTGCTGGTATTCCATATGGGCACCGGGTTCTAGTCCTGGTTGCTCCTCTTCCAGTCCAGCTCTATGCTGTGGCCCAGGAAGGCAATGGAGGATGGCCCACGTGCTTGGGCCCTGCACCCACATGGGAGACCAGGAGGACTTAGTGGGGGACATGAAGAACAGTGTTTCCTCAGCTCCCACTGCTTGTTTATATTATTATTTATTCTTCCACATGGATAGGTAAAATTGATGCAATCTGATGCTCATTTTTCTGCATCCCTGATACAGGTTGTGTTTGTATGGGTCTGTACCCATTTTTGTTTCAAATTCTTCTGGACTTTACCATTACCAGGTATAGAACCCTTGTGCTCTCGGGATCTAGGTAAGAAGACTTCCTTAGCACACGGTACTCCCTGAGAGAAAGCACAGCAGGGATGAGAGGGATTTGGGGTCAGGTATTGTCTTCCAGCTCCTTGCCCTTCTACCTGAAAGCAAACAGAATGGAGTGTGTATGGTTATCATGAAATTAAAGGTGGAAGTTCAGAGATATAACGGTTATCTTCCAAGTACTCTTCAGCATTATCAGGAGACTAAGACCACCATAGAAGAGCCAATACTTGGATGGTTTCTAGCTTTGGAAGTTATAACAGGTGTTTTAAAAAAGGGGAGATAAGAAGTCAGCATTGTAGCACAGAGGATTAAGCCACCACATGTAACACTGTAAGTAACCTATATATAAGTAACCTTCATATATGTAACCTATATGAGTGCTGGTTCAAGTCTTAGCTGTTCCATTTCTGACCCAGCTCCTTGCTAATGTACCAAAGAAAGAAGATGTCCCAAGTGCTTGGGTCCCTGCCACTGATGTGGGAGGTACAGTTGGATTTCCAGGCCCCTGCCTTCAGCGTAGTCCAGCCCTAGCCATTGCAAACATTTGGGAAATAAACCTGCAGGTGAAAGTACTCTCTCTCTCTCTCTCTCTCTCTCTCTCTCTCTCTTTGTGTTGTGTGTGTATATAACTCTGCTTTTCAAATACATAAATAAATAACTAAAATATAAAAAGGGATTAAGAGGAATATGCAACTTGGCCCCTAAAATCCAGCAGCAATGAAAAAACAAACAAAACAAAACAATACCACATGGGATTGTCTTCACATCTGATAATTATATTAAAGTCAATTAAATTTTAGGATCTAATAATATCCTATTGAGTTCAAGATGTTCAAGTTAATGAGTCATTTGTTTAATTTTTTTAAAAAAATGTATTTACTGAGAGGCAGAATGATATAGAGAAAGAAGGAGAGACAAAGGAAGAAAAAGGTTTTTCACCCACTGGCCACAACAATCAGGGCTGGGCCAGGCCCATGCCAGGGACCTGATTTTGGGTCAACACCTATTGCTTTCTCAGGCACATTTGCAGGGAGCTGGATCAGGACCTGAGTAATTAGGACTCAAACTGGCACTCCAGTGTGCAATGCCAGTGTTGCAGGCAGTTGATTTTGTCAATGCATCACAATGCCGATCCTGCCATTATTTTAAAACCTATCAAATTTAGAAATTATTTTGGTTTTGCAAATCTGACTATAAAACAGTTTTCTCTTTGGCTATAGAAACATGAAAATAAACAACACATTTTTTTCCAATTTGTATAAAGATTTTTCTGTAGTGAAAATTTTGATGTATTACATAACATTGTGAACACATTGATCTTAGGCTATCTTCACATTTATGTTAAGAAAATAGGAATTTTTTTCTTTCCAATATGTAGTTGTTATTAAGGCTTTTCCAGTTAACTCATGTTGTGAGTTAGAATGCCTAATCATCGTCAGATTTACCAAAAAGCAGTCAATACACTTCTTCTGTGTGATCTGAATTTTATTAAGTGGATTTCTAGTGAATTATTTCTCAGCAGACATGGAAATCGTTATAGGTTAGGTGTTTCAAAGCTTCCACATCACCACTCTGGAAAATCAACACTAATTTCTTACATCTAAGGTTTAGGAGAAGAAAGGAGGACATCATGAGCTCCACCTCCGAGGGACACTCAGTTGAATTCAATTCAGAGGTGGCAGGCATCTGTCTTAGGTCGAGATTGGTATAACATATATGTTCAGATAGTAAGGGTTTGGTTTTGTGACAGTAAATATATACAAGAACTTGTCACTAAAAACACACCTACTTTGTTTGATTTTGTCACATAAAATTACTTTGTAAATAAACAGAAAAAAGAAAAACAGAAAAAAGTGGCAAATCCCCACTTAGAATATAAAAATGAGACTGGTTCAATAATTTAGTAAAACTAAAATAAAATAATTTTAGTTGTAATTACATTAACTGTCATATCAGATTCATTGCAAAAGAAAATAAAATTTCAAACAATATATGGCAGAAAACCCATGATAATTATAACCTATAAATTATGTATACATATAGTTGTTTTTGTCACTCAATAAAACTGGAGATTATTCTAGTATTTATTGGGTAACGCAGTTCTAAATTAACAAAACACAGAAAGTAAAGTTACTTTGGATGTCTCCTTTGACAAGACATTGATGGCCGGCGCTCAGTTCACTAGGCTAATCCTCCGCCTGTGACGCTGACACCCCAGGGTTCTAGTCCTGGTTGGGCACCAGATTCTGTCCCAGTTGCTCCTCTTCCAGTCCAGCTCTCTGCTGTGGCCCGGGAAGGCAGTGGAGGATGGCCCAGGTGACTGGGTGCCTGCACCAACATGGGAGACCAGGGAGAAGCACCTGGCTCCTGGCTTCGGATCAGCTCAGCGCACTGGCCATAGCAGCCATTTGGGGGGGTGAACCAACAGAGGGAAGACCTTTATCTCTGTCTCTCTCTCTCACTGTCTAACTCTACCTGTCAAAAAAAAAAAAAAAAAAAAAAGACATTGACTCCTCAGCAGAGTAATATGAAGGTTTCACAAATATTAAATTTTATTAGGGATCATAAGTACAGGAGCTTTCAAATATAAATCCCACCAATTACTCCCATCTAAAGCATAGTCAGGGATGTTTATAAACCTTTGTTGTAAGATTAGACAAACCACAGTATTATAATTAGGCTATGACATTTAGGAAATAATTGACTTTAAAGCGAAATATTTTTTTCAAATTTTCAATGGTTGTGAAAACATTTCTTCTTTTAAAATTTTATTTAGGCATACAAGCTTCATGTATTTCATATATACAGATTTGGAACAGAGTGATACTTCCCAACCTACCCTCCCACCCACCCACATTCGAACTCTTCTTCCTCCACCCTCTCATAATCCCACTCTTAATTTTTGAAAAGTTCTATTTTCAGTTTACATTTTACTCGTAATGTTAGCCATACACTAAGAAAAGTGTTCAGCAAATAGTGTGAATTAAAAAACACTGTTCATCAGAAGTAGAGATAAGGACTATAAACGATCATTGAATCTCATAATGTCCATTTCACTGCCATATATTACATTTTAGGCAGTCTGTTAGTTACCATAGATCAGGAAGAACATACAGTATTTGTCTGTTGGGACTGGCTTATAATGGTTTCCAGTTGCATATGTTTTGTTGCAAGATAGGATTTCTTTTTTTTTTTCCCCTAGTGTATATACACCATATCTTTAATCAGTCATCAGTTGATGAACATTTGGTTGACTTAATATCTTAGCTATTACGAATTGAGTTGCTATAAACATGGAGGTATAGATAACTCTTTCATGTGATGATTTGTTTACATTTGGGTAAATTCTTAGGAGTGAAAAAACTGGATGACATGTAGGTCTATATTCAAATTTCTAAGGTATCTCCAAACTGTCTTCCAGAGTAGCTACATCAGTTTACAATCCCACCAACAATGGATTAGGGTACCTTTTCCCCCCACATTCTTACCAGCATTTGTCTGTTGATTTCTGTGTGAAAGCCATTCTAATGGGTGAGGTGAAACTTCCTGGTGATTTGATTTGCATTTCCCTGGTAGCTAGTGACCCTGAGCATCTTTTCAGGTATCTCTTGGCCATTTGGATTTCCTCTTTTGAAAAATGCCTATTCAAGTCCTTTGCCTATTTCTTAACTGGATTGTTTACTTTGTTGTCGCTAAGTTTCTTGAACTCTTTATAGACTCAGCCAGAACTGGGTCTGACCAAAGCCAGGCCTAATCCAAGTCTCTTAATCAGGGTGACAAGAATTCAAATACTTGAGCCATTTTCTTTCGCCTCCCCCAGTTCACATTATCAGGAAATTAACAGAAAGCAGAGTAGCTGGGAGTCAAACTGAGGCAGTGAAATTTGAGATCCAGACATTCCAAGTACCACTAGTCATTCTGTCAAATTTCTACCCTGATAGAAAAATTTTTAATTTTGTCACCAAGTTCAGTTCAAGAGAAATGGATATTGGGCTTAGGGGGTAAAATGTTTCTCATAATAAAAAACAGTAATTTCACAGTAAATTTACTGAGAGTGTGTTAAGTTTAATGTCCCATAACCAGAATTTCTGTCTTTTAAGTAAAAGTTAAAATAAAATTTGATCAAATGCACTTTTGAAGTACTTTTATATACATCAATTAATTTGCATAATTATCCTGAGAGATATTTTCTGTCTTAAGGATGAAGAAGTAGGATTTGGGGCAGATTGTATGGATTTCCCAAGTTATACTATGAATCAGGTGAAGTGTTGAAAGGCCCCCGCTTCCTGATTTCAAACAATTGCTGATTTGAACATAATATAGGCTTCTGAAGTGATAATTTAAAGCATATTGATTGCCTTTTATGATGCCAAATAGTGCTTTGAGTTATTATTCATGATTTATTTTAATTAAATTAACAAGAATTTCAGATCGCAAGTATTGATGATTGAAGTTTACTCTGATTATATTTTATGAAATAGAGTGAATAGTTCATGGATTGCATTTAACAGTCTTTAGATTATTGAAGTTGTCAGGGAATCTCAGAGTTGGCAAAGGGTTTAATTGATAGATATGTCCTTGTTTTTGGATTCAGGTTTAGAGAGTATCCCTATGCAGGACAGCTCAGTATTTACATATTTCTAATGCAACAAAAATATTAAAGACAAATGGGCATTGTAAGAAGATGAGAGGCCTTTCAATTATAGCCCTATGAACAAAGGAAAACCTAGAGACCTACCTGAGTGAGCTGTCAGTTTCCATAGGGCCTGATGTTGAGGATGAGCCATGGCTTTGTAACTGGGAATATCCTGCACAGTCATTTCTGTGTGAATGGGCCTCAAAAACCTGGCCAATGTTGAACCAAATAATTTTCTTTTCTCGGGTTTTAAAGATTTATTTATTTTACTTGAAAGTCACAGTTACACAGGAAGAGAAAGAGAGAGAGAGAGAGAGAGAGAGAGAGAGAGAAAGACAAAGAGGTCTTCCATCCACTGGTTCATTCCCCAGTTGGCCGCAATGACTGGAGCTCTGCCAACCTGAAGCTAGGAGCCACAGTTACGCCACAGCGGCAGCCCTGAACCAAATAATTTTCAAGCAACTTTGATTTCATTTACATGTAATGTATTTCCCCAAAACACTTCAGATGACCTATGATAAAAGTCACAAAAGATTTAATAACATTGAAGCAGAAAATAAAAATCGTAAAAAAAGAAGCAACATGCATGCTGACTGTGAGGATCTCAGCGAGTTATTGTGCAGCTCTGAATTTCCTACACTTCAGGACAGGGAGGAAAAAGTTATGAGAATGCCAATATCCAAAAGAATAATCAATGATAAAATATGTCTCAAGTCCAGCATTATTCTGAGCCTCTACCTTTAGAATCTTTCAGCAGCCTTGTAACTAAGCATCCAACTCAACAGATAATAATTAAGCATATGCTGCTTGTCTGAATCTCTGGTAAGTCTAGGAATTTCCAAAACATAAAAACAATTACATTAAGAAATACATAGATTTTTTCTTACAGAATTAGCCACGTGCTGCCTCACTAGAGACTCTTTGTGGTCTACAGAGGGAAACTGGTACTCACTAGCTTAGCACCTAAAGTCCTTGACAACCCATCTTTGAAGTTTATTTTTCATTTTTATTTAATTTTATTAAGGTACGTATAGATGCAGATTTAGGAACATAGTAATACTTTTCACCGCACCATCCCTCCCACTCAGGCTCCCACCCTTCCTCTTCCTCCTTCTCCTAGTCCTTCTCAATTTTTATAATGATCTATTTTTAGTTCACTTTGTATTCATAAGATTAACCTTACACTATGTAAACAATTCAACAAATAATAAGAAGGAAAAAAATACACTGTCCAGGACTGTAAACAAACATGGAAGCTCAAAATATCAATTTCACTCTCATGCATTACATTCTATTAGTTACCATAGCTCAGGGAAAACATGGTATTTGTCTTTTGGGAGATTGGCTTATTTCATTCAGTATAATGGTTTTCAACCTCAGCTTCTGCCAGACTTCTAGCTGCTGGTCCTTTGCCATCTTACCCACACATAACTTTTCTCACTATTTATCTTTCTTATCCGTGCTTCTGCAAAAGGTATAGTATCTGTCCAAAAGGCTCCTTCCTATTATTTTACCTATAAATATTTATTCATGTTGGTAAACACCATGCTAAACATCACCTCTTCCTGTCCACCTGTTCCTGAGTCTCTCAGGAAGTTAGTCATCCCTGCCTCCCTCAATTCTGCGTAGCATCAGCTTCCCTCGTCTCTCTCCCCAACGTGAAGTGAGTCTTCTGGAGGTCTTAATTAATGTCTAGCATCCAGTACAGGAGCATAAGAGAAGTCTCATTAAAGAGAGTTGCTGAAATATAAGAGAGTAATATTCAAACATCCCAATTTTATAAAAATCCTCTAAAATTTGAACAAAGGTGACGATTACTCAGAGGAATGAGATAATAAATTACAACCATATGGCTTTTCGGAGAGATCTAATTTGTTCTAAGAGTAGAACTTAACATGTCTGCAGGAGAGAATGGATGCCAAGGCCCTCACTCTTTTTTCTTTAAATATTATTGAGCTTTTTTTTTTTTTTATGATTCAGAGCAAAGATTTAATCTATGTTGGGGGACTTTATTACAAACAGTTTGGGCACTGCATTGCGAGAGTTAGAGAGACACACATCTGTGGATTTGACCCCACAAATATCCACTTGAGAAGTTAACTGTAAATCCTTTAAACCCTTTCTCTGAAACCCCTATTAATCACTCTAACACTTCCATCCCATATAAACTGTTTTGGGAAAGCTATAAAACAAGATGTTTTTTCTCAAGTAGCAGTGTCAGATTTGCTCAAGAATGAATAATTCTTGATTCGCAGCCTCCGGAGCTTTATAACATAAAGCTTGGAAACAATGATTTGACCTGAATTTCCTTTTTCTTCAAATCAAGCCAGGTTCTAAGCTCTAGAGAATATATCCCAAGGACAATCTATCTTTGATGTGTCTAGTGTACCTGCCAGGAGAATTTAACTGCCAAATGTTTCCACAGGTACTTGAAGAAATTGGCTCATTTTATAAAATTATATCATACTGACTATTCAATTAGATAAAATCTCTAACAAAGGAAAAATCTGCAGTTTTGATAGAACATTTTTTATCTTGACACAGTGAAATAACCAAATTTTGAGCTCCTGACAATAAAATAATATCAGTCATCTAAAGGGGATAGTTATGTTCCAACCTATCATGACAAGATAAAGGAAGTTAAATTCGTCCAAAAAACAGTAGCAGATCATTACAAACTTGCATTACAGATAAAGAGCTTAACACTGATTTATGCCATAAGAAATTACTCCTTAATGTGTTATAAAAATATTCCTGTCTACCTTTGTTCATGCAATAATTTTAAATTCCTATGATGCAGAAATATCAGAGATCTATTTTAAGCTAGTTTAGTTTTTACAAAATGGATTTTTTTCTACTGCTTCCAAGATTATTGGTGGATCAATTAACGTTAGAGCTTTCCTGCCAGAGTCTTGCTCACGAAAAACAAAACTGACACTAACAGGGGAAACTTTACCTTCAATTGATATATCACTAAGTAAAATCGATACTTGGCCTTCATTTTTAGAAAAATAGATGCACAAATATGAAGAGAATACATAAAATTAGTGAATAATTGAAATGTAAAGAATCAAAGTTTAACTTTTTTAAAAATACCCAGTTTTTTTTTCTGGTTGTACCATTTCTTTCAAACTGTTAGTTCGGTCACTCATTGTAATTAGCACCCTCATTATATGAGTATTGTTGACACAAATATAAATATAATAATCATAAATATAATTAAGCTAACATTTCTATATTAGTACTGTCAGTCCTTAACATATATTAACTGATGTGATATTATGACAACTCTGTGATATTGCTGCTCCATTATCACCACTCTACAGATGAGGAGCAACTGGTTAACAAAGATTAAGTAATTTACCTGAGTTCTAGAGTTATCGCACCGAGGTGCCACTCTGTTCCCCTGACAGTCTGAACCAAGGTTTTCATGGAGGTGTAACAAGGGGAGGGGAGACCCCTGTTCCACGTTACCCTCTTGCCCTTTTATGTCAAGGATGCTTGACATAAATATTATTTAAGTTGCTGCTCTTTTATGATAATGTTAATCGCTCCACAGATAAGCCCTGGAAATTTAGGCCTTTGTGCTTATCCTCACAATCTTCTCACTAATGAATAAAAAGTTATGCTATTCCAGAATTTAATATAGAATTGAAGATGAAGGAGAAATATTTCAGACTTTAAACCCTCTCAAAATAATGAGAAATAGTATCTACCTAAATAACCCAAATAAATAGATCATGCCAATGCCAATTTGTTGTTTTAGCAAACTTTTAATAGGCAAATTGTAGCTCTGCACAATTAACATAATCAATGCTACACAATCAATAATGAAAACAGCCAAAAACACTGACTAAACCTTGCCATGTCTAATTTAGTCCTATCATCTTGACACAATCACATTGGTTTTCTAAAACAGTTTTCTTCCTGATGGATGCTCTGAGAACATAAAATAATCCATTTAAGGCTCTGCAGTAACAATTCACCTCACTCAGCCTTCGAATTAAAAACATTTATGCATCTTCCGTTAACTCTCTAGGATTTACTTCCTGAATCATAATCAGAGAGAGTCAATCAATGTAATAAACTTAACACCTTGGCCTCCTTTGGATATACATAGTGAAGCTATATTAACAACTATTTGTGTTTAATTGACACAGAACTGTTGTGCCATAACTATATAATTTTTTTGAGAAATTCACATTACTTGAATGTGTGATTAAACCTTTTAAAATCAGGGGCATTTGATTATCAAGGAAACAAAATCAATCCAGTACAAATGCTAAGCCTATCTTTAAAGCTGCAAAAATGTACAGTGGCATGAATGTCAGTTTAAATGCAGTTTCATGTTTATATTATGAAGCTTTTGTTGTACTTAGACCGAATGTAAATATGCTTCCAAGAAATTTTCAAATAGCAAACAAATAAGTACCATGAAATAAGAAAGCTGAAATCATTGAAAATTAATCAAAGTTTGTAGGTATTCTATTAAATAAGAGAACTATAGTTATTATTTCTATATTTTATCCAAATATAAATCACTTAAAATACTTAATTCAAAATTCTTAAACACTAGAGTTACAGATATGAGTAACGGGTATATCACTTGAAATTACAGCTATGATAAATATTGAAACATGTAATTTTTGGGTTGATTTTTTTACTTGAAACTTCAATAATCATCATTTATGATTTTTAAAGAATTAATGTGGTGTGCATTGAGTGCTTCATAAATTCTACCTCAGGAATAAAAATCAAGCTCTAAGTTGCTGCAAAGGCTGTTAGAACAAGCCCTCAGCTGTCAGCTCACTATAGAGATCACAGGCTGCCAAAGCCAAGGTCAGGCCTCAGTCCTGGGGCAACTGTCATGGTGTCCTCCAGAACTCAACTTTATGTTTTATTCTGGCTAATCTATCTTCTCATGCAAACTTCGAAGGAAACTGTTGAATGTGTTTAGCTCACCCTTACATAAAATAATGAATAGATTCTAACTAATAATTGCAACTAAATTAATTAGCTATAATTTTGTGTGGCTATTTTTATTTTAATTTATAGTTAGACAAACTTTTTTTTTTGACAGGCAGAGTGGACAGTGAGAGAGAGAGAGAGAGAGAGTGAAAGGTCTTCCTTTTCTGTTGGTTCACCCCCCAATGGCCGCTGTGGCAGGTGCGCTGCAGCTGGCATACCACGCTGATCCAAAGCCAGGGGCCAGATGCTTCCTCCTGGTCTCCCATGTGGGTACAGGGCCCAAGCACTTGGGCCATCCTCCACTGCCCTCCTGGGCCACAGCAGACAGCTGGACAGGAAGAGGAACGACTGGGACAGAATCTGGAACCCCGACCGTGACTAGAACCCGGGGTGCCAGCGCCGCAGGTAGAGGATTAGCCTATTGAGCCTCGACACTGGCCAGGCTAGACAAACTTAATAAAACTCATAACTGCATCTCTATATACAGTATGCTTTATGAAAAAATATGATTTAATTTAGTAATTCAAATTACCTATTTTATCATTTTATTCAATTTATGTTTTATCCTAAAAATGCTTTGATTTCAAGTGAACTTTCCCCACCTGAATTTCCGGATTCCTTTATCTAAGCAGAATGTTACTGACTGACTTCCACTGATGTTAATATCAAAACTACTGTGCAGTAGACTGAGATGATTTTATTCCTCCTGATAGAATCGTAATTCCTCATAGGCTTCTTTCAGTGAACTTCTGCATGTAAGATGAATTAAACAGATGATCATTCTACAAAAGTAGCATATTATCTAGTCCACTCAGTACTAGAATTTGTTCTACTTATTAACAAATTATTGTTCCTTAGACGTAGTGAAAGTACAATTCTGAAATTTGGAGGCACAGGTATTTTGATAAGAGGGAAGAGACAAGAGAACAATAAAACTCTGTGACACAAAGGATTTTGCAAGTGGTACTGACAGTTAATGCAATAGTCATACATTTAAGTACAAGGACAGAGGCAATGTGGAAAAACAGGATCTAGATAATATAAGATTATCTGACTTGGCTCAAACAAGTATTAAGCTGAGATATTTATGGTCTGCAAAAGTCTAAGTCCTGAATAGGTGCAGTCCATTCAATCACATAGGTATGTTATGGCAGCAATTATTCAAATATGGTTTTTTTTAATTATTTATTTATTTGAGAGGAAGAGTCAGATAGAGAGAGGGAGAGACAGAGAAAGGTCTTCCATCTTCTGGTTCACTCCTCAAATGACCTCAATGGCCCAGAGGTGAGCCAATTGGAAGCCAGGAACCAGAAGCCTCTTCTGTGTCTCCCACATGGGTGCAAGGGCTGAAGCACCTGGGCCATCTTCTATTGCTTTCCCAGGCCATCAGCAGAGAGTTGGCCCAGAAGAGGAGCAGCCAGGACTTGAACCAGTGCCCATCCTGCCAACGCTGCATGTTAAGGCTTAGCCCACTACACCATAGCGCCTGCCCCCAAATACGGGTTTAAAAAAAAACACCACAAAACCAGGCCCAGACAATTGATGCCTTGACCGTAGGATGCTTTTGCAGCATAAGAGCGAATTTGGAGTTTGGCAGTTTGGAAACTTTCCATTCAGTTTAATTGATATATGCAAAAGTCACTATCTGAAAGACTGCCAAGATCAGAGAGAAAGTGAATTTCTGTGTTTGGGAAGCAGATCTGTTGAGAGACATGTTGGGCAATGAGGTTAAATTTAAATGCAATCATCAGATTATGAATAACCATATTTTTCATTCTTTTTTTAGTTTTTTTTCTTTTTTATTATTTTTTATTTTTTAACTTTTATTTAATGAATATAAATTTCCAAAGTACAGCTTATGGTTTACAATGCCCCCCCCAACAATAACTTCCCTCCCACCCTCAACCCTCCCCTTTCCCGCACCCTCTCCCCTTCCATTCACATCAAGATTCATTTTCAATTCTCTTTATATACAGAAGAGCAGTTTAGCATATATTAAGTAAAGATTTCAACAGTTTGCACCCACACAGAAACACAAAGTGTAAAATACTATTTCAGTACTAGTTATAGCATTAAATCACAATGTACAGCACATTAAGGACAGAGATCCCACATGAGGAGTAAGTGCACAGTGACGCCTGTTGTTGACTTAACAAATTGACACTCTTGTTTATGGCATCAGTAATCACCCTAGGCTCTTGTCATGAGTTGCCCAGGCTATGGAAGCCTTTTGAGTTCACCGACTCTGATCATATTTAGACAAGGCCATGGTCAAAGTGGAAGTTCTCTCCTCCCTTCAGAGAAAGGTACCTCCTTCTTTGAGGACCTATTCTTTCCACTGGGATCTCACTTGTGGAGATCTTTCATTTAGGTTTTCTTTTTTTTCTTTCCCCAGAGTGTCTTGGCTTTCCATGCCTGAAATACTCTCATGGGCTTTTCAGCCAGATCCGCATGCCTTAAGGGCTGATTCTGAGGCCAGAGTGCTGTTAAGGACATCTGCCATTTTATGGGTCTGCTGTGTATCTCGCTTCCCATGTTGGATTGTTCTCTCCCTTTTTTATTCTATCAGCTAGTATTTGCAGACACTAGTCTTGTTTATATGATCCCTTTGGTTCTTAGTGCTATCATTATGATCAATTGTGAACAGAAATTGATCACTGGGACTAGTGAGATGGCATTGGTACATGCCACCTTGATGGGATTGAATTGGAATCCCCTGGTATGTTTCTAACTCTACCGTTTGAGGTAAGTCAGCTTGAGCATGTCCCAAATTATACATCTCTTCCCTCTCTTACTCCCACTCTTATATTTAACAGTGATCACTTTTCAGTTAAGTTTCAGCACTTAAGAAGAATTGTGTATTGATTACAGTATTCAACCAAAAGTATTAAGTAGAACAAACAAAAAAAATACTAAGAGTGATAACGTATTATGTTTTTCATCAACAGTCAGGGCAAGGGCTGATCAAGTCACTGTTTCTCATAATGTTCATTTCACTTTAACGTGTTTCCTTTTTGATGCTCGGTTAGTTGTCCATGCTTATTTTGACATTTCTGTTTAAGTTTGTTGTATATCATTGAGTGGTTTTAAATAAAATATGAGTCACGGTCAGTTTTTCAATATGAGGGATTCATTAAATCATGAAGAGTTTAGAGTGCAGCAGAACAAGGAGAAGCCAGCAGGAATAGGCTGAATAAAAGATAGAATCTGAATGATAGACTGATAATTCTTAATAGAAAAGGATATAAGAGCTCAAAGAGGTAGAGAAGATGCAACTGGGTGACACTAAACAATTTGGAATACGGGAAGCAGTATCCCTTTGTAGATGAGAGCAGAAGATTCCTCACATCCAAAATGATCTTCAGGATGCATTGCCTTTGTGACGTTTGTTGGGCTGTTTGATTCCCAGTACTTGAGTTTCCTCATCAGTAAAACTTCATAATGATTTTTAACTCTCTTTGCATACTGTAAAATCAAACAAGTTAAAGTATATATATTACTTAATGAATGTTACCAGTAACTATTTTTTAAAAAGAAAGTGATATACTGCCTGAAAGATAAGGAAGGTGGAAAGATTCCAGAAATCCAAATGCAGGATGCAAGCGAATAAAGACAGTGAATGTACATTTGTTCACTTTATTATTCATTTCCACTGTGCCCAGGGTAGAAGTGTAGAAGCTTGTTGTATATGTTTCATCTTCTCATGCATTCTGGATTCTAAATCAATTCATGCCTCACTGCTTGTTGGTGTGTATCCCATTACTTCTCTTCTTGTTTACCATGACTCAAAAACGTGAAACTAATTTGATTAATCTCCTTTCTTCCTTCCTTTTGTCTAGACAGTTACTAAGATTTATTTCTTCTGAACATAAACAAACAAAGCACCCTCATCAGTCATTTCTTTATGTTCACTGCATTCACACTTCCAAACCTCAGTCCAAGCTGTCTTCATAACATGTTGGGTTAATGGTGTGGCTTCCAAGTAGGTTTCCGTCTCTCTCTATCACACTTTCTCAATACGAGATTTTGCATACATATTCTTTAACTATGTTACCCACTGCGGAAATTTTTCAGTTCATTTTTTTACCTGCTATCGCACTTCTATCCCTGTGCTATTCTTCTGTTTTGCATACTAGGAATCTTTTCCTTCATTCTTTTGCTCATCTCATTCCCATCATTGGGTTCCTTGTTACCTTGTAATCACACATTGCCCATCTGCACAGTGATAGTGTAGTCAGAATTCTTTCTTAACTATATAAGGCCTAAGCCCTCTCTTAGTTGCAAAACCTAGAAAGGCAAAATTTTGCAATTCATTGCATACCAACTACACATGGAGCAACTTCTTATAGAATTTTCCTGCTGTAAAATAAGATTCTTCAGAGCAGAGATTATCTTTTACTTTCATTGTTACTACAACTTGTATTTTGACAAGTAATGATAGGTTTGCAATATGTTTGATTTATGTAGGGTTTAAAAATATCTCAAAATTATATGAAAGGTAAGATGAATTATAAGATTACACTTATTTAGCATAATGAAAATAACCTACTCCCATAACTCATTATTTCTATAGCATGTTATATTATATTATAGATATTATATTATAGATATTACAACTACAATATTATTGAATAATGTGGAAAAAGTTCATAATATATAGAAGTAGAGAATTCCATCCAAGACAAAAATGTAGGCGCATTGCTTTTGGAAATAAGAATTTAAAGCTACTTATCCTTTGGCATAATTTTAAAAGGAAGTGAATAACAGACACAGTCCCTAAAATGAGTATGAATTTACAAAAGCTCATAATTATAGCATCAGGCTATTGTTTTTCTATAAATGGCAAAAAAGGACAATAGATATTCAAAATGGTTTTTGAATCATTACTTAAATAGTAGTAGCAAAAGAAAATATATAGTAAACAGAAAATATGATGGACAAGGATATAAGACTGAGCTTTACCCATATACAGAAAGAGGTCTCCTTAGAATTAATAACAGGTTATATTTGTAAAAAAAAAGGAAATGAAAGTAAAGGATATAAAATTGCATTGATATAATACTATGATTCATTTCATCAATATAATAAAGGATAGGAAAGTGGAGACTTTGTTATCAAAATTTAAATTCAGGTATTTAAATGCAAGTATACAAACAAATAAGTCATTCACTATTCATCTGCACCTAACTGAATAAAACACATACATATGATGGGTTTTCAGATCTTCATAACTAAAACTATAACCCTCTTCTATTTAAAATTGGTAGCATTCCTACTACTATTCAGTAAAAGAAAATTAATTTCTCTTCTAAATTATCAGTGTTTACAAATATATGCTAGTGCTAGGTTAAAAAGCAAAGGATAAAGCAGAACTTCACTCTTTATATAAATTGTTTTCTAGGCTTATCATCAGAGCTCAGATTTTATTCATCTTTGTATTTTCTAGTGTCTTGATTAAAGTGAATGTTAAATAGATTAGTAAATGAGTTAGTATTAAGTAGATAAATATTGCCATTCTAGAAAAAATAGCTTATCAAGCAGAGTGACTTTTTAAGATAATAGTATTTTGGCAGATGTTTTCAAATAATAGATTTTTCAAAGCAGTAATTTAAGGAAAAGTAAAATTTTGGTGCTTTCAATATTTTGAAACATATTACTAAGTCTTCCAATGGAAATTTAATTAAATTGATTGAAATAGCAGCTGTGCTTTGAATTGCTTGGTCATTAAAACCATGCAATCATTATTGATTCATGACATACAAAATAAGAAAGTTACAAATAACAAACCTACAATTGATGCAAAGGTTTAATGCAAATGTTTAAAAAGACCTTTCTCTCTGTCTCTCTCTCTCACTGTCTATAACTCTACCTGTCAAATAAATAAAAAAAAACCTGTGTTCTGCCCACAATACTCACTTCAGTTTGTACAGTTTGACTTGACCCATTTCACTGTTTCTCTCACTAAAATGCCAGGATACGGTTATACAAAACAAGATAAGATTGTCAAAGCTACCTAGCCTAGCAATACATCTATGGCTCAATTCCCACTGATTTATTTTTTTTTTCTATTAGCATTCATTGAAAAGTTTTGCTGACTTAGAGTATCTTTTAGCCTCCATTCTATCTATTCAACTCATTTTATTCTTTAATTGTTAATCCCAACCCCAAATTTCATAGCTATTATATAAAATACAGTTGATTCTAAGTTATTGTTATCTTTGAAGCCCAAGTTGGATACCCTACTTAGGATGTAATTTTAGGATATATGACTACTGTATAAGAATAAAGTGGCAGAGAAAATAAATGTAAGAAATTTCCTGAGATATTCCATGAGCTGGAAGTCCCAGATCCATGGACTATTACTTTGTCAACTCCCATTCCATCTCATATAATCAATGCTAGCCTTCACCAATGTGAGTAGGATTCCTAAACCATTTACTGTTCACAACCGCAGCACTAAAATCATACTAAATTTTGCTCAATCAAAAAAAAAAAAAGTAGACTATACCTCTACTAAATCACTGCTTATCTGAGGCCCGTGTTCCATAAATCACATTAAGATTAATTTCTTTTTAAGAAGTAACAGAACATCTTGATATCTTAGATGATGGTACATTTGCCTAAATTTATCAAGAGCTTCTACATATCTAAGCTATATTTGATGCTTACAACTCTTCTGTAAGGAAAAAAAAAACAGAGAAACCAAAGAATCTAATATTCAAGTGTTATAGAATGAAAATAGGAATTAAATCTGTATGTCCCAGTTTTAAGAATAGCCTTGTATACAATCCACTGTTACACCAAATAGAGAGCGATGAAAGGGTTAAAGGCTTCATGCAGAACCAAGACACAGTCAGGGACAGGTATTTTTCCATTAATTTATTTATACATTAATTCATTCAATAACAATTTACTTGGGATCTATAATATGCTAAGTATGGAAGAAAGGAATGAATAAAAGGAACTGTAGCAGCATGGCAGAAACTAAGAGCAGAGAGGGAAACGCAAAGAGTTTGTACACAGTACAGAAGAGATGAATACAGTCTGTGGAACAATGTATTTTCACCTGGGAATTCAGAATTGATAGATTAGAGAGACTAGGTGGTAAAAGTCTGAGAATGTATCTCAGGTATTCAGACTGTATGCTATAGACGATAATGAACTCGTGAAGCATTAATCAGTTCAAGTTCTATGATCAGGTTGTATTTAAAAATAAATAACTCTAGTTGCTCTGTGAAGACTGATTTGAGGAGTGATGAGTAGAGAAATCAGTCTTAAGAGATCAGGTGAGAAGCAATTTTCTTTCCTGGAACTATGAGGATAGAATAGACAGAAATATATTCATTCAGAAATTGAATTTTACACGTAGAATGCAGGAAATCATCTTTAATACATAGGAGGCTTTCTATCACTGTGCGAATAAGAAAAATCTTTCAATTCAACGTCCTGATGAAGATGCTCCTGGCCATGTGCCTCAGAAAATAAGCTGAAACAATATCTCCTTCAGGACTAGCTGCCACCATTGGCTACTGTGGCATCTTCCAAATATCCTGGTTCCTGTTAGGGCTCCATGTGTAGTAGAGAAGATATTTGTAGAGGAAAAAAAAATCTGTTTATCCTAATAACTTTAGCAGATATTTTTTAAGGTTTTTTTTAATGAGTACAAATTTTCAAATGTACAACTTTTAGGGATATAGTGTTTCTTCCCCTCATTCCCGCCCTCCCACCTGCACTCCCATCCCACCTCCCACTCCCTCTCCTGTTCCATTTTCTATTAAGATTCATTTTTAATTGACTTTATATACAGAAGACCAACTCTTTACTAAGAATAGATTTCAACTGTTTGCACCCACACTGACACATGAAGTATAAAGTACAGTTTGAAGACAAGTTTTACCATTAATTCTCATAGTACAACTCATTAAAGACAGAGGTCCAGCATGGGGAGCAAGTGCACAGTGACTCCTGTTGTTGATTTAACAACTGACACTCTTATTTATGACGTCAGTGATCACCCGAGGTTCTTGACAAGAGCTGCCAAGGCTATGGAAGCCTTTGGAGTTCACAAACTCCATCATTTTTAGACAGGGCCATATGCAAAGTGGAAGTTCTCTCTTCCTTTCAGAGAAAAGTACATCCTTCTTTAATGGTCCCTTCTTTCCACTGGGGTCTCACTCACAGAGATTCTTCATGCAGAAATGTTTTTGCCACTATGTCTTGGCTTTCCATGCCTGAAATGCTCTCGTGGTGTCTTAAGTCAGGCCTTAGGGACTAATTCTGAGGTCAGAGTGCTGTTTACAGTGTTTGTCATTCTGAGTCTGCTGTCTGGACTGCTTCCCATGTTGGAACTTTTTCTTCTTTGTAATTCTATCTATTGTTATTACCAGGCACTTGATCTTATTTATGTGATCACTTTGACTGATGGCCCTATGTATATGATCAATTCCATACTTAATATGATCACTTTATCACATAAGATGAGATTAGTGCCACCCAGCTAAATGGGATTTGGAGTCCCTGGCAAGTTTTTAGCTTCACCCTTAAGGGTAGAGCTGTGTGAATGTGTGCTGATCTGTACAGCTCCTCCCTCTCTCATTCCCACTTTTATTTTAACTGGGATCTATTTTCAATTGACTTAATACATCTATGATTAATTCTATGTGAAGTAAGGAGTTCAGACAATGGTATTAAGTAGAGAAGAAAAAAAGAATTAAAAATAGATAAAGTGAAATAATAAAGTCTTCCTCAATAGTCAAGATAAGGGCTGTTCAAGTAATTGCTTCTCATAGTGTCTGTTTCACTTCTACAGGTTTCCTTTTAGGTGCTCTGTTATTACTTGTCACAGATCAGGGAGAACATATGATATTTGTCCTTTTGACTGGCTTATTTCACTAAATATTATATTTTCCAGATTCACCTATTTAACAGTAAATGATCAAATTTCATTTTTTTAACTGCTGTGTAGTATTCCATAGAGTACATATCCCATAATTTTTTTATCCAGTCTTCTGTTGATGGGCATTTAGGTTGATTCCACGTCTTGGCTAATGTGAATTGAGCTGCAATAAACATAGAAGGGCAGATATTTCTTTTATTTGCTGATTTCATTTCCTTGGATAAATATTGAGGAGTGGAATGGATGAGTCATATGTTATGGCTATATTCAGATTTCTGAGTTGTCTCCAAACTGTTTTCCAGAGTGGCATTAAAAGTTTACATTCTCACCACAATGGATTAGGGTACCTTTTTCCCCACATCCTGCCAGCATTTGTTGTTTGTTGATTTCTGTATGAAAGCCATTCTAACTGGAGTGAGGTGAAACTTCATTGTGGTTTTGATTTGCATCTGCCTGATGGCTAGTGATCCTGAGCATTTTTCCATGTGTCTGTAGGCCATTTGGATTTCCTTTTTTGAGAAATGTCTATTTAAGCCCTTTGTCCACTTCTTAACTGGGTTGCTTGCTTTGCTATTTTGAGTTTTTTAATCGCTTTATATATTCTGGTTTTTAATCCTTTATCAATTGCATGGTTTGCAAATAATTTCTCCCATTCTGTAGGTTGCCTCTTTACTTTCCTGACTGTTTCTTTTGCTGTACAGAAGCTTCTCAATTTGATGTAATCCCAATTGTTAATCTTGGTTTCTATTTTTAGCAGATAGTAATGGAGGAGAAATGTAAAACTGAAGTGCAGGGAGAAGGGGAGTTGCTGTTGTCACCCCATTGTGACCCTGACACCATTTTGAATGTTGAGACCTAATTCAGTGAGAATAGTAAACAATGGGGAAAGACTGACCTCAAAAAGAATTTTATAAAAGGGAACAGAAAGGTGGGGACAATCAAGGGGAACCATTGATATGGAACAACTGTAAGAGTTAAGAAAGATTCTGAAAGATGACGGAGTCTGTACAACGTAGTGACTTCCATTTTCTTGTAATGCGCTTGTTCCATTTAACCTAATGTTCTATACTTCTTTCATAAAGTTACTTTTTTCTTTTCAATGTGGGCCTTATATGTTCTTGCAATTTAGTCAATAGTTTGGCTTTTGCTTGTTCTTATTTATAACTCGGACTCTCTTTCCTAGCGGTGAACAGATTTTTTTCTTTTTATGGGCTTCTAAAAAGTCCCTCTAGACCTTTTTTTACATTTAATTATTTTGATTTGCGGTTCTGCTGTTTGGTTTTTATATTCTGTCTTATTTAGAGTCATACCTGCTGTAGTTTGCTGCTTTATTAGCTGTTTATTAAGTAATAAAGGCTTCTGAATCAGATATAAGAATTAAAGACAAAGAGCAAGAAATGATTCTCCTCTATTTTTTCCTGAATAATCCAAGTAGTTTTCTAAGCATTGATGAATTTGCTGTCAAAATATTGTTTTGATCAGAATTACAATTTAAGAAAGCTCTAGGTATTCTATTCTAGTTTGCTAGTGTTTTCTTTTAAACATCTTTCCAATGGTTTTTTAATTTACCTGCATTATCACATTAATGGATAGAAGGATAACATCTCAACATTCCATTACTGTATCCACAGCCCTCGAGCTGTGCGTGCAGCGGAGCAGGCTGTACTGAAAAATTCAACTTGGACCACATCAGTCTCCCCTTTTGCTCTATCTATGCCATATGACAGCTACACTGATTTATTTGCTTTCTCTACGTTACTTCTTTAAGCCTAACATCACCCAACCATAGTATGGATCCCTGTTCCACTGATAAGCCCCCATCTCAGCTGTGGGCATTTCAAGCAACTCCCTGCTTAGTTTGTTGCTCTCCCCGTAGATCCACACACCCACCACCTTACATATCCCTCCAACTAATATCTGGAAAATTTAAAAGTAATTCTTGTCTTTGTCATGATTACATTCCAGAAGCTTTAAGTAAAATGACGGTAGAATTCTTGTTCAAGCGAACACTATATAAAAAGAACACTAAGGCAGGCATGAACTGAGACGCTCTTAAACAAAGTCGTGTATATTCACCTTTGTATACCAAGTGCCTAGAATAGTTCTGGGCATGAATCAGGCTCTCAAGAAATGGCTATTAATGAAATTCTGAGCAGCCATATGTGACCGTTCAACAGTGCACTTAGGTAAGGATAGTGCCTCTCTCACATAAGTAGTACATTGATGTATGGACTTTTTAAAAGTATGGATATTATGTACATTAAGACAAATAATATGCAAATATTAGTCTTCCGCAAATATAAGCATTTTTCTGAGAACTGCTTCTTGCTTCTCTTCTCTTGGCTATGGTGTTTTTACCATCATCTCACCATGAATAAGGGTGTTGCATAACCCAGGCCTGAATTTCAGTTATTTTAATCTTTTGGAATTAAATATGGTTAATATATTAGAAATACTTACAGCAACAATTTACATGTATTAGGTTAGTGTGTGCTTAATGATGATGCATTAATTTTCAACATTGGTTTACTTTTATGAGAAGTCTATAGTACTGAGTCACCTTTATATTATAGCTTATTAGAGTTTAAATGTACAACTTCTGGCAATAAATTGCATCTTTGAGAATCTAGATGTTACTCAGGCAGCATGTTTTAATTTCTTCCATCTCAGTTTCCTCAACAGTAAAGAAAGAATAAAGGAATTTAATGCATTAATTTCTGAACATTAATTTACGTATTAAATGTGAAGTCTGTCAAATATTTTAATCAATACTGTCACATAGAAGTTTCAATGACTATTCACTGTTAGATGTTATTTGGATGAAGTTTAAATGTAAAAACTATTAGCATTTTATTATATACAGTCGATATTTCTGGAAATTTAAAAATAGCTTTTAGGGCAGAAGTTTGTTATATACTCAAGGAGATAGTAATTGCAGCAAATCTAGTTTATTTATTTATTTATTTGACAGAGTTAGACAGTGAGAGAGAGACACAGAGAAAGGTCTTCCTTCCATTGGTTCACCCCCTAAATGACCACTACGGCTGGAGCTACGCCAATCTGAAGCCAGGAGCCAGGTGCTTCCTTCTGGTCTCCCATGCTGGTGCAGGGGCCCAAGCACTTGGGCCATCCTCCACTGTCTTCCCGGGCCACAGCAGAGATATGGACTGGAAAAGGAGCAACCAGAACTAGAACCTGGTGCCCAAATGGGATGCAGGCGGAGGATTAACCAAGTGAGCCACAGTGCCAGCCCCACAGGTCTAATTTCTATGTTATATGGTTGTGTGCATGTATGTGTGCATAAGTTGAATAATTTAAAATTTTTCCAAGATAATATTCTTTCAGAAAGATTCAATAGTCAGTTGATGACTTGTGATTATTTTATTATTTTTCATTTAGGAAAACAGAACTTTAGATGCAAACATAATCTGTTTTACTAAAATTAAACACAAGTTATTTTTTGTTTCTAAACAATGGAATGGATACCATAATAAGCATCTTCCTAATTACTGATCACCATAAATTAACTATTTTATTCCTTCATTCCAAGTACTAGTTAAACTCTATTATTTCAACATAACAAATTATTAGCTAAATGGGTGAGGGATTTATTGGATCTATAGATGTTATAAAAATAAAAAAATAAAATTTTCTGTTGGTTTTGGTGTTTGTTTTGTTGATAGAGTTCAACATGTAGTTTAAAAAATGTTTACCGTATGTTATGCACAATTAAACAAAGGTAGTTTTCTGCATAATAAAAATAGTGCCCTGTTAAGAAGTTTCTTTTAACATTTGTACTCTTCCAAGTACTGTCCATTTGACTATGGATCTAATATTAATGTTAATATCACTCCCCAACATTTTAGTCATTAATATTAAAAAAGCAAAGAGTGCTGTTGTTTTGAAATATTTATCAATATTTCATCTGTCTAGTGACTTCATTTCTAGTAACGCTGTACACTTTATTGCAGTGTGTTGAATTTTGAAAAGGCCTTGTATTAATATTCCTTATAATCTTATGACTTGAAGCATTCACATCTTGATTTCAGTATTGGAAAGATACACATACCACACAGCTGAGATTTCTGTCATCATTAATCACAGAAAAGATAAAAGCATAAATATTTAGACTCTTAGTTATAGGAATTTCCCATGGTTATCTATGAGAAAAACCACTTTCATTGTGTGTTGGAAAATATTGATTTGTGTGCTAAAATTAGGAAGTTAGATGACAACTTCTATCTGTAAACCACTATGACATTTTTCTTTTCTTTTCTTTTTTAAAAATTTAATTTATTTATTTGAGAGGTAGAGTTACAGACTCTAATGGTAGAGACAGGAAGTTCTTCCAAGTGGCCACAACTGCCAGAGCTGAGCCGATTCGAAGCCAAGAGCGAGGAGCATCTTCCGGGTCACCCATGCAGGTGCAGGGGCCCACGGACTTGGGCCATCTTCTACTGCTTTCCCAGGCCACAGCACAGAGCTGGATCAGAAGTGGAACAGCTGGGACTAGAACTGGTGCCATTGTGGATGCCGGTGCCACAAGCAGAAGTTTAACCTACTGTGCCACAGCGCTGGCCTCAGTATTTTTCTTTTTCTATATATTTTTAAAGATTTATTTATTTATCTGAAAATCAGAGTTACACAGAGAGAGAAGGAGAAGCAGAGATAGAGAGAGAGAGAGAGAGAGAGAGAGAGAGAGAGAGAGATCTTTCATCTGCTGGTTCACTCCCCAATTGGCCTCAATGACTAGAGCTGCGCCAAAGTGAAGCCAGGAACCTGGGGCTTCCTCTGGGTCTCCCACATGAGTTCAGGGGCCCAAGGACTTGGGCCATCCTCTACTGCTTTCCCAGGCCATAGCAGAGAGCTGGATCAGAAGTGGAGCTGCTGGGACACTAACTGGTGCTCATATGGGATGCCAGCACTGCAGTCGGCAGCTTTACCTGCTATGCCACAGCACTGGCCCCTCTTTTTCTATTTTTTTAATATTTATCAATTTATTGTAATGTCAAAGTTACAGAGAGATAGAGAAGAGAGTGAGAGACAGAAATCTTCTATCCTCCAGTTCACCTCCCAGATGACTAAAACAGCAAGAACTGGGTAAGGCAGTCACTTGGGAGTCACTTGGGGCTCCCCATATGGATGAGAATGACCCAAGTGTTTGAAACATCTTCTGCTGTTTTCCAAGATGCATTAGCAGGGAGCTGCATCAGAAGTAGAGCAGCTGGAACTGGAACCGGTGCCCATATGGGATGCTGGCATTGCAGGCAAAGGCTTTATCTGCTACACCACAGAGGTTGCCTGACTATGACATTTTTCATGGCCATTTAGTCATTGAAATATATTATTTTACTTTGGGGGAAAACTTATAAGCACATGGTACTTTTAATGTCATGTGATAGGCACTTTCAATATTTGTGAGGGAACTTCAAAAAAGTCTGTGAAAAATGGGACCAAAAATAAGTATATTTGACACAAATTTTGGAATCCATAGATTTGAGGGGGATCTCCAAAAAAGTTTGTGAACATTCATAATATGAAAAACTATGCATGGATTTCAAAACCTTTTTCACTAATATAACTTTACATTTCAATTCCATTTTTTTTTTTTTTTTGACAGGCAGAGTGGACAGTGAGAGAGAGAGATACAGAGAGAAAGGTCTTCCTTTTGCCGTTGGTTTACCCTCCAATGGCCGCCGCGGCTGGCGCGATGCGGCCAGCACACCGCGCTTGATCGGATGGCAGGAGCCAGGTACTTCTCCTGGTCTCCCATGGGGTGCAGGGCCCAAGTACTTGGGCCATCCTCCACTGCACTCCCTGGCCACAGCAGAGAGCTGGCCTGGAAGAGGGGCAACCGGGACAGAATCCGGCGCCCCTACCGGGACTAGAACCTGGTGTGCCGGCGCCACAAGGTGGAGGATTAGCCTAGTGAGCCACGGCGCCGGCCAATTCCATTTTTTTCACAGACTTTTTGAAGTACCCTAATATTGCCTTTTGACCATTCATTTTGGTATATTACATTGAAATTTAGGGCAGTAGTCTCTTCCTTTTTCTCTGCCTTCTTCTCATATGTTTCCTCTTTTACTCTTCCCTCTGTGCCTCTCCTCTCCTTATTCTAAGAAAATCCTCAGAACAAAGGAAAGAGCCTAATGCAATTCCTGTATATAATTGAAGCTTTAACTCTGTTTTGCCCCCTCCCTGTATTAACAGACAAGTACAGTAATTAAAGGAATCTCTCTAGGCTGCCTTCTAACTTACAGCATGGAATGTCTTCAAATTTCTCATCTAATGCATCAAATCTGGATTCTCTTCTTTGCTATCTTCCTTAGCTTGTTATTCTTGACTTTTTTTAATTACAGGACTATCTCTCCTTTGGTTTCTCTGCACTGCTTACTCCCCTTATCTGGCCCAGGTTCTCTAAATTACAATGCAATCTGGACCCCTAGATTACTAGTTTCATGAGAGAGAAGAGTATTGGTTGTTCATTTCTGAATTAATAATTTCAGTTCATGCTATAGAGAGACTATAATTTTATATGAATAAATATTCTAATAATTAATACAATTCTCTTCGAGCTAAATTAGTTCTGACATTAATTGCATTGCTGGAAGAATGCCTTCTCAGACTGTGCCAAAGTGTGCTAGCGTTGCTATCATTATGTTATTCATTAGTGAGGCCTCTTCATGAAGCCTGTGTCCTCCAAAATTAATCAGGCATTCAGAAAAGAGACAACATTTCTAAGGAGCTGTACAATATGTAACTGAAAGAATATAAAATATTTGATGTTAGAGGCCAAAAACTGAAAACAAATGATTCAGATCATACCTGATTGCTAAGTAATTTTTAAAAAAGATATATGAATATTAACTGATCAAGTGTTAATAGTCTATAATATGAAATGCCAGAAGAAGCTTGTGTTAACAAATATCTAAGACAAAAATAAGTAGTGAGTAGATTTTATACTAGAAATCTTATAATAAATTTTTATATTTCCACTATTGACAACTTTTTCTGTTTTGGATAATTTATAAATGGATTTATTACACCTTGAAGTATTATACATGTGTATTTTCACAGTTAGCACACAAACATATATATAAACATCTATGCATAAGTAAAAGCTCAATGGTCTAACCAGATACATAGTTGTATACATTAGAATTTTAAAAGCCATTAACCATAGTTCAAATACATTTAGCAAAATGTATTACAAAGTTGTGTTCTATATTTCCATGGTCCATATAAAACAATGCTTATAAATTTTAGTGAAACCTGTGGATATATTTTTAAATAAGTTCTCTAATCTATATAAATCTCTTTATAAGAGAGGATTATGTCAACACTAAAAATTAAAGAAAAGTGAATTCTTAACATTTTTGTTTTTCTATAAAATTGTAATTATCTTATATCATCCCTTTCCAATAAAACATTCAAGGAATTGCCATGACTTTATATATTTTTTGATTTATTTATTTACTTGAAAGTCAGAGTTACACAGAGAGAGAAAGAGAAGCAGAAAGAGAGAGAGAGGTTTTCCATCCGCTGGTTCACTCTGCAAATGGTTGCAACTGCTGGAGTTGCGCTGACCCGAAGCCAGGAGCCAAGAGCTTCTTCCAGGTCTCCCACGCAGGTGCAGGGGCCCAAGGACTCTGGCTACCCTCCACTGCTTTCCCAGGCCATAGCAGGGAGCTAGATCACTGATCTATTTTTAAAGAAATATTCATTTGTAAACAGAGTAACTGAGATAGAGGAAGAGACAAAGAGCGAGAGAGATTTTTCATCTGCTCATTCACTCTCCAAATGGCCACAGAGGCCTCAGCCAGGAGCTTGTAACTCTGAGTTTCCTGTGTGTAGTGGCTATAGACCCTAGATATTGAAATCCCACACCACGCCAGGTGCTACCATGAAGGAATTTTTGGAGATGACTAAATCCTTAATTAGCTGATTTTCAGTTAATCAGAAAGGATTAGGTCAGACTGGGCCAGGGAAGCTCGTTAGAAGAAGCTTAGATCTTCCAAAGAGCTCCTGTCTGGAGAGTTCCAATCTTCTCTTGATCCTCCCCATGTTACTACCTATGGACAAAAAAACTCAGGCCCTGTCTGTGGCATCCAGCTTGTTTGTGTCTATCCTTTCTGGTGGCCTGCTCTGTAGACTTCTCAGTTGCTTAGCTAGCCCCAACAACTGGGTAAACAATCTCCTTGCTCTCTCTCTTACCTCTCTCTCTCTCTCTCTCTCTCTCTCTCTCTCTGTCACTCATCTCTTTCTCTCTTCTACATGCATTTCTATTGTATGTATGTCTCTGTCATCTATGTTTCCATGTACATTTGTATCTACCTTTCTGGATATCAGTCCTACAAATGTCATTGCTTGTCTGTTGAACATTAACTGATGCAGTGCCCTTTGGGCCTAATGTTTGTGTTTCGTAATAGTAGAAGACTGGTTGGGTACAGTCTCAGTTACCTTTCAGTCCACAATTCACATGATTCTGATTTTAGGATCAGCATTCCTTTACCTTTGAGACACTTTCAGAGAACGAAGCCCAGGTCTATACATATTCATAAATTTGCCTTCATTAAATTTTACCACTTACTTAATAATACACCATTTTTCTTCACTTTATAATCTTTGTCATGAATCCCATTTTGTGTGCTATTAATATCTCTAATTTCAACAAAACAGTATTTATGTGCACTGTATAATATTTACATTTGAAGTGAATAGTAAAATTTTAAAAATTGTTAAATGCATGTGCTCATTGAACTCTTCCTTATACTTTTCTGTATTATTTGAAATATCTTAAAATACAAATTATGAGGTCAAAACATTTTTAAAAAGTATTATAACTCATGAGAACAAAAGATTCTTATATAGTTGCAGTATCATGTAACAAGCAATATACCAATTTAATTCTACTGGTCAGTGTGTACTGTGACTTAACACCCTCATAGCAATTGTGAATATAGTAAAAAGAAATCACCATTCTGATGATACAATAGTTATTTATAGAATCAATTCATGTTATTGTATTTAACCTTTATTATTAATATTCTTGGGGTGCACTAAAGATGTTTGTACATGGGAGTTTTCCCAAACTTGGTTTTGGAATCATTTCTCAATTAATTATCTATTTTCCCAATTGTGGATAGTATGGGACCATGCAATTTGGCCTAGCAATTAACACTCTTCGTGGGAAGCCTTCATTCCATATTCAACTGCCTAGGTTTAAGTCCTGGATCCACTCTTGATTCCACCTTCCTGTTAGTGCACATCCCAGGAGATAGCAAATGATGACTCAGTTTAATTCCTTTCAACAATACAGGAAACCTGGGTGGGCCTTGTGTTTGAATTTGGCCCTAGCACTGACTATTATCACCATTTTGTGAGTGAACCAGTATATGGAAATTTCTCTCTCTTTCTCTCTCTCTCTCTCTCAAAAAAAATGAATAAATAATAGGCAGCAGATACTCATATTCTTGATTTAATTACAATGGTCTATCACAACACCTTAACTTGTCCTGTGGAGCTCAAAGCAAGAGTACTTTGCTTGAATCTTTACTTTCCTTTTCAATATACTGAACAGTCTTCAGTTAAAAGGAGAGTTTCCAAAAATCAGCATAGAAGTGTATGGTTATGATATCTGAGAAGATTCTGAACCCTGAGTTTAGCCACCAAAACAGTGACATTTGATATTTGCTTGTCTCCATGCCTCTCTGTTTTGGGATTGGCCAAATCATAGTTGACATTTCCTCTGGTGACTATAATTAGGAAAAATTACTTGAAAAAAATGTTACACTATGTAAAAACTCCCCATTCTATAATAATATTTTCTTTCTATAAACAAGTTAATATTATTTCTTCCTGACCATGGTAAACAATTACTGTTCTACAAACAATTGAGTTGAATCTAGAGATAATATGGGAGACTAAATGTAAAATCAAACAAAATCAAACAAAATCAAACAAAAAACCCATGTTGCCATCTGGTGGTTCAACATACTTAGTTCAAGTGGGATGTGGGTGCATTTATAAGAATATGTTTAGATTCTGTACAAATTCTTACACAAACATAAGTATGACTAAATGACTATGTCATTGAAGTCTAGAAGTACTTTTATGTTTTTCTTGTTTTTGACTCCCAGCATTTATACATAAATATTCAAAAATATGTCTTAATGTAAATTGCAATTTACTATTATAGTCAAAGATTTACCATCTGGAACATAGTTTTAAATTCTATATAATATATATAAAAACATATATAAACATATATATGTATATAAATATGTTACATCCACTTATTGCAAAGTACAAATATGAATTAGAAACCAATGAGATTTGTTTTTTTGTGGCCTACATAAAAATATCCTTGTATTTTCAAAATAAGAAATGAAAACAGGTCGATTAAAAGCAGCGTGCTTTCTTTCACTGGCTCTAATATATTGACACTTGATAGATAATTTTGTTAGGGAATTTAAGTGATACCTTAACACCTATTTTAAGTGGATATAAATTCCAAAATTATTCCCAGATCCAATTCATATGATACTAAAGAAAATTATTTAATTAGAATAAAAATATTTGATTTTTCTATGGCATTATATTTTTCCAAAGACTCATATTACATTATGATTTCACAATTTGTTTTTTTATTTCCTTTTAATTTCATCTATTTCTAAATAATATCAGGTTAAGGACAAGTAGTTGCATACAGTAATTTGCATTATCATAATAAATCAATATATAAAGCTATGCTTCTAACAAAATTTTCCTTTCTCTTCAGTGTTTCTTCAAAGATTTTATGTATTTGTAACACGAGAAGGGATCCACAAATCTCTTTTGATTAATTGTCAATGAATCTATGTAAATTGGTTCATATACAAATTTCAAATGATTTTTTAATGATCCAAAGTCTAGAAAATATTATCTTTGCATTACTTTTTATGACTACTATAATGGAGTTTGAGGAGGAAACCTTGGACTAAATGTTCTGCAATTCCTTCTCAAAATGATTATCCCAGCTTTGTAATTTATTATAGTGGCCTGTATTGTCTGGTATATCACTGAAAGAAGACAAATCAGTGTAAATTGCAGCAAAATAGTAGGTTTGCTGTAAGGAAAGATTTCGCCACCTAGAAATGTGGTCATCTCCTTCACTGGTTCTCTCTCTTATAAACCTCTTACTGTTCATTTGACCTTGATGATTTATGTGAAAGCAACTAAGGATTGAATTAGGTGACCCTTTAGGGCTCCTTGGAGACATACGATTGTATATTCTTCTAAGTTGACCTTGAGTTCATTCCACAGTGATCATTTGGGGCACATGGATAGTTTTCCTTAGAAACAGATCAACGAGCAGCTTCTGTTTGGCATTCATGTTTCTACCACACAGACAACATGCCTGCCACTCTGTTCACATGCAGGCAATTAATCAAGTATAAATGTGCCCAGACGCCTCTGTCCGCTTAGCTGCAAATATGTTTAATCACTAATTTGGACAAATATTTATTTATAACACAATTATTTTTCAACAAAATACTACCTATTTGCATTAATAAAACAGCATATTAAAAGCTACTGAGCACTGTTATCTCACAGCTACCATCAAGGGAGTTGAGAAACAAATCAAGATACTGTAACATATTTTGATTCTATCATAGTTGAAATCTTTCAGATCTAAAATATGGAATTCATTGTGATATTGCTTTTTACAAAACAACAGAAATAACTGATTTTTCGCTTTACCTTGAGCCAACAGAAAAAACTTCCCATATCACGGAACATCATAGGTGTCATGATATAAGTACTTAATCTTTCATTTCTATATTCCAAAACATTATAATTATATAACTCTGAGATCCTCAATAACTATGCGCAATCATGTTTGAGTTCAACAAGATTATAGTTTAAAAAAAAGTCCCTTCTTTAAAACTGGCAAATAGTTTCCTTTTGTCTGCTTTCTCCCAAGTTCTCCCTGTGTTTACTAATCTTTAAATATAAATCAACAATCTTTATATATTCCTAATACATGAGTGTAAGTGAGTTTACAAATTAATTATGGATAGTAGGCATTGGTAATAATCTGCCTCAATAAAACTTAGATCCAACCAATTAATACTTATTTTTGCTCTGAATCATTGTGAAAATTCAGTCTGTAAGTATTTGGTTTTATAGGAATTCACTAATAGCTTCCTTGATTTAGTGGACAAGGAGTTAGCAAGTTTGGGACTCAGAATTAATCTTTCACAATCAATGAGAAGATTTTCTTAGTGAAATAATTATAAAACCATGATAAATTCCCTGTATTTCTTTTATAGCCCTGTAATCAGTACACTAAGTTGAAGTTATGGTTAGAAAGGGGAGGAAATGAATAAGAGATACTTTTGTCACTGCCTCAATTTGGTTAATGAATAGTTACACACTGTATCCTGGAACAAAAAAGTAAATAAATATCAATCCAGTGCCACAGTGACAGATGTCAATGCTTCTTGCTGTGGAATACTTTCTATACAAATTCATGCAACAACTCTACATTCCTTCCATTTGGAGAATTATCTTCAAAGTAGGCTTCAACTGAATCTGCTGTTTTTTCGCATGTTTGTGCCCTGTGAGAGCTTATCAAAGGCCAAGACTTCTGACCATGCTACTCAAAAGTCTTCCCTTATCATTCCCCTATTCATCTGTTCCTTACACACTCATTTAATCAAGGGTGGGGGGAAGATAGAGATGGGGGAAGAAGAAGGGGTGGGAGCATGGGTGAGAGGAGGGTAGGGTTGGAAGTATCACTATGTTGCTAAATGTTATATATATATATATATATATACTTATGTATATATATTCTTATATATATATAAGAAAGCATTATCTCCAAGTGTGGTCTGTGGAGAACAGGCCTCCCATGCATTCTCAACCTCTTTTTATGAGATAGGGAGTGGTGGCTTAACATGCATGATGCCAAGTGGCAGTTTTATGGCACCATCAACATGCAGTTCAATATACATAGGGTGAACAAGGCAACTCCTCTTCTTGCCTCTGGAGGGGCACAGGAGCATCTTGAGAAAGTGGGCATTTTGACATAAATAGAAAATACTGGTTCCAGTTCACTTAGTCCTAACTATCTGCCTGCCTATCCCACCATGTCAGTCCCCATCTCTGATACAAAACAGGAAGAACTTTCTTTCCTGGACCTCAACACTTCATTTCCTTTTACTTTCTGGCTCAAATATTTGCTTTTTAATTCACATTCCTAAATCAATAAGTTTTAAGTCTTTGAAAAGTACTCTCTTTCAAAAAAAATGAAAAGTACTCTCTTCAAATATGTTTATCCTCTTACATACTTTTTTTTTTTTTTTTTTTGGAAAACTGGACCCAGTGAATTTTTCCCTATCAGAGCAGCATTTCACTCAGGTCAGGCCCTGCTCTATACTTGTCCTGCCTGAGTCCTTCCTTCTTCCTAAGAGTTATAATTCCTTAAATATCCTTAAACACTGTGTTTCTTACCTTCAATATTTTTGTGACTCATTTACTATTTTGAGGATTTTGTAGCTTTTATATCTGAGGACAGTCTTATGAACTTTTAGCCCTATATGCCCAGTGGAATTTAGAGCCCTTAATCCAATATTACCTGCCTGTTCCAAACAGAGACGATTTATAAACCAAATTCTAACTAGAGATCCAACAGAAATAACTCACCTTGCTCTTTAAAGTAATAAATATTGCTCTTCTGACTAATATCTAAAGCTCAGCACAGACACCCTCCTTTGCCTATAATCATATTTTGACCACAACGATGATTGGTTAAGAGAACTAAAATTTAAGCTACAACAGTCTCCACCTAATGTCAGTTTAGCCAGTTAAAGTTTTGAGAGCACATTTTGTTCAATTCTAGAAGGTCACGATGTTACTTTCTGACACTCATGTACAAAACTGTTATTAAGTCTGCAGTGACCGCCTTATGGCTTTGTGCCCTTTGCTGAGGTTCAGGCTTTGCAGAACCCTGTAACTCACAGACTGACTGTGCCTACTAGGTGTGTGGATGACCAGAATTTGGCAAAGCAATTCAAGATATACCTGTCACTATTGCTGGAAGTAAGGATGTTATACCATCAACTTAAGACCCAGGAAGCTAATCCACCTATAAATGGGGAACCAAAAGTTGATATGCCCCAATATGGAAAACCCCACTGCAGTGGTCTTGTAAGATCTAAAGACACCTACACAAATCACAAGAGTGAAAATACCAATTGCAAAACAATTCATGGCTTGTGTTTGCCTCTGCCAATCACCAAGATCAAAAATATTGTTCTGCCTATTAAAATGTAACGCCTAAATCCATTAATTCTCTACTCCAAAAGCCTCTGTAAAATTGTAAACCATGTCTGTGTGTTGTAAATAAGGCAATAGATGTTAGAGATGCAGAAAGCACCCAATAAATAGCACTCCCTTTCCCATTTAAGTCTGCAATAAAAGACAATTTATAAAACAAAAAATCAAAATATCACTTTTATTACTATTATCAAAATGTGGCTTGTATCTAAGGGTATCTGAATTACTAAATCTCTCTCTGGTGAATCAGGCAGACTTCCTCATCCTGTTACTGGCCTCACTGAACCAAGGCATACTTGTCCACATGGAATACAACCTGTTTCTTCAAAACTGTGAAGGAGTAGTGAGGACCCTAATCCATGGAGGGCCACCAGAGGGAAAGGAGAAGGAAAAGAAAAGATCATGTCTGCTGTATTGTTCTTTCTAAACTCAAATCAGATAAATGATCTCTCTTCCCTGGTGAGAAGTCAGAGACAGGCTGGAGATGAGAAGGAATTTAGCTCCAGGAGAATTCCTTCCACAGAAAAGAAACCACCAACCTGGAAATGCAACCCTCCTCCTTCCTCAACATTTCCAGTTTTTAAATACATCTTGGCCAAGCTGCTAATTTAACCAAAGGGTTTATGGTGCTTTACTACTTGAGGGGATGACATCAAGCATGTCCTCTAGTTTCATACCTTTCAGTAAACAACATTTTATTTTTAAAAATTTTTTAAAGATTTATTTATTAGAAAGGCAGAGCTACAGAGAGGCAGAGGCAGAGAAAGAAAGAGAGAGGTCCTCCATCCACTAGCTCACTCCCCAGTTGGCTGCCACAGCCAGAGCTGCACCCATCCAAAGCCAGGAGCCAGGAGCCTCTTCCAGGTCTCCCACGCAGGTACAAGGGCCCAAGGACTTGGGACATCTTTCCTTGCCTTCTCAGTCTCCAGCAGAGAGCTGGATCAGAAGTGGAACACCTGGGACTCAAATGGGCACCCATATGGGATCCTGCCATTGCAGGTGGAAGCCCCACCCAGTATGCCACAGCACCGCCCTGTAAACAGAATTTTATTGGAACATGGACATACCATTCATGTACATACCACTTATGGTTTTTCACACTACCAAAATATGGTTTAAAAGTTTGGATAGAGAACTTATGACCCACAGAACCTAAAGTGTTGTGGTCTTTTAGAGTAAATGTTTCCCAACCTCTTTCCTAGACAACAAGAAACATGTCTTAATCATATTAGTCAGTTTGTATGGACCAACACAGTATATTTTGATATATTTGTTGACAGAAATTCATTGACTCCATTCATTGTTTAGTGGAAAGTGTGATTATTAAAACTTTGATTTCCAACTTGGAATATATGAAAGCAATTGATGGAGGAATCAGGAAAATTTTCATTGAAGAGATCATATATGAGAAAATCAGGAATCTGAAGACAGAAAAGTTGGCAATTTGTTTGTAAAACTCTCTTTCAGTCAGATGTTCTCTCCCAACACATTTAAACTATAATCTAAAAGAATTTCTGGAGCTGGTGCTTGACATAGGAGGTTAAGCCTATGTCTGCAGCACTAGTATCCAATATGGGCACCACTTCGAGTTCCGGGTTTTCCAATTCTGATCCAACTCCCTGCTAATGCACCTGGGAAAGCTTTACAAGATGGGCCAAGGCTTTGGGCCCCTGCACCCACATGGGAGATCTGGAAGAAGCTCCAGGCTCCTGGTTTTGACCTGGCCCGGCCTCAGCTCTTGTGCAGCCATTTGGGAGAAAACTAGCAGATGGAAGATCTCTCTCTCTCTCTCTGTCTCTCTCCTTCTCTCTCTGTATCTTTGCCTCTCAAATAAATAAATAATCTTTAAAAATTTCCATTAAATATGTATGCTAAAATATAATTTAATGAATTTAATGTATTTTCCTATTCATGAAACAGTAATACAGTATTAATAGCAACATCAAAAATAAAAATACAATAATTATTTTACACAACACTGATAAAACATGTACTATTTATCATGTGATATTATAAGTACTCTACTGAATGAATCCATTCATTCTTCAAAACCATATGAGGTAAGAAATATGTCCACTAAACTCGTGAGTTTAGTTTTTTTTTTTTTTTTTAGATTTATTCTGTTTATTTGAATGTAAGAGTGACAGGCAAGGAGAGATACAGAAAGAAAGAGATTTTCCATGTGCTAGTTCACTCCCTATATGGCCATAATGGTCAGGGCTAGGCTAGGCTGAAGCCAGGAGCCTGAAACAGCATCTTGGTATCCCACATTAATGGCAGGGACCCAAATACTTGAATTATCATTTGTTGTCTTACCAAGCACATTAGCAGGGATTGGAAATGGAGCAGCCAGGACTCTAACCATGACTCCAATTAGGATGCCCTTGTTACAAGCAGCTGCTGAACCTGTTGCACCACGATACTGAACTCTGATGAGGCATAAAAATAGAGTAATGTGTCACACATCATACAGATAAAAATGGCAAAGCCATATTTGAAAGAAAATAATTCTCTGCTCTTCAAAATGTGATCATTGGGTAATGAACAGAAATACAGGAATGTATTTCTAAGGGAATAATAAGACAATTAATAATAAATAATAATAAGTCTCCCACTTATCTATGATTTTACTTCCTAGGATTTCAGCTACTGAATCATGATCCAGAAATAGTAAATGGAAAATTTCAGAAAAAAGCAATTCATGAGTTTTATAGAACTTTTATTACAAAATATTTATTTGATTGTTCTTTATTATTGTTAACTTTGTCATGGTATGTTTGTATGGGAAAATTATATGTACAGGATTTGAAAATATCAGCATAGTCTGGTATTGTGGCATAGAGGTTTATGCCACAACCTGTGATGCCAAGATGCCATATGGATGCTAATTTGTGTCCTGGCTGCTCTACTTCTGATCCAACTCTGCTAATGGCCTGGGAAAAGCAGCAGGAAATAGACCTAAGTGTTTGGGCCCTTGTCACACATATGGGAGAACTATATCTCTCTGTCTCTGCCTCTCTGTCTTTCTGTAACTCTGACTTTAAATAAAAAAATTAATCTGAAGGAAAGAAGACAAAAAAGTAAAGAAAGAAAGACGAAGGAAAGAAGAAAGAAATTATCATCAGTTTCAGGCACTCTCTAAGGGTCTCAAAATGTATTTCTGTGGATAAGGGGCAATACTGAAATGGACCTTTGAGTACCCTATATCCAATTCTTCCTGGCTACCTAAGCCAAGACACTGACTATACCTCTTGAGTGTACATGGTTCAAGAATGAGCCAACTAAGTTCTCAGACTGAAGAGGTGGGAGAAGTAGCTCGCTCATGTCTTCTCAGAGAGTAGGGTATTTTGTTTTGTTTTGTCATTTATTGAATAGCAGAGAGAAAATATAATTTTTGTGGCTTCTGGTGGTCCTCAGTGAATTAACTTTAAGATAGACATTATGATGCAAAAAGAGCGACTTCATGAGAGTGATTCTGGATCAACCAAGCCCAAGCTCATAAGCTCATGGTAACTCCACTGTCTACCCCACCTCCCATACCTGTTGTAAACATATATATTGACTTATTTTCTTATTTTTATTTTTAATGATTTATTTGTTTTATTTTTAATATTTATTGATTTGATTTGAAAGGCAGAATTACAGAGAGAGAGAGAGAGAGAGAGAGGCAGAGACAGAGTGAGATCCACTGGTTCATGCTCTAAATGGCTGCGGCAGCTGGACCTGGGCTGATTGGAAGCCAAGAGCCAGGAGCCAGGAGCTTCTCCTGTGTCTTCCACATGGGTGCTGGGGCCCAAGCACTTAAGCCATCTTCCATTGCTTTCCCAGTCACGTTAGCAGGGAGCTGGACTGGAAATCAAGCTGCCGAGATTCAAACTGGAGCCTATATGGGTGCTGGTCTGGCACGAGGTGGCTTTACCTACTATGTCACAGCACCAGCCACTATTTGTTTATTTTAAAGGTGGAGTTAGGGAGACAGACAAAGACATCTTCAATCTGCTGGTTCATTCCCAAAATAGCCACGATGTCTGGGACTGGGTCAGGCTGAAGGCAAGAGTCTGGAACTCCAGGTTTCTCACGTGAGTGGCATGAACCCAAGTGCTTGGGCCACCTTCCACTGCCTTTCCAGGCATAGTAACAGGATGTTGGTTCAGAAATAGAGTAGCTGGAACTCAAACTAAATTTTGCATGAGGTGCTGGTGTTAAAGGCAGTTGCTTAACACACCGAGACACAATACTGACTCCTTAACTTATTTTTTTTTTTTTATTTTTTTTTATTTTTTTTTTTTATTTTATTTTTTTTTTTTATTTTTGACAGGCAGAGTGGACAGTGAGAGAGAGAGACAGAGAGAAAGGTCTTCCTTTGCCGTTGGTTCACCCTCCAATGGCCGCCGCGGCCGGCGCGCTGCGGCCGGCGCACCGCGCTGATCCGATGGCAGGAGCCAGGAGCCAGGTGCTTTTCCTGGTCTCCCATGGGGTGCAGGGCCCAAGCACCTGGGCCATCCTCCACTGCACTCCCTGGCCACAGCAGAGGGCTGGCCTGGAAGAGGGGCAACCGGGACAGAATCCGGCGCCCCGACCGGGACTAGAACCCGGTGTGCCGGCGCCGCTAGGCGGAGGATTAGCCTAGTGAGCCGCGGCGCCGGCCCTCCTTAACTTATTTTTAATGCAATTTGAGTTAGATTTCTTGGCATTAAGACCTATAAGTGTCCTGACTAATAAAAAATTAAGTAAGCCTAAAAATTCTTGAATGAAGTGAACAGAAATAAGCACTTGAAATTAGGCACAAAGTAGATGTCTCATAATGACTTAGAATCTTAAACTGATACACTTGAGATATAGTGAAATGAACACTTGGCATCACTAGACCTGGGTTCTTATTGTGGCTTTATATTTAACATGGTGAGACTGTTTGAGGAAATTAATTCAGATCTCTCAATCTGCTTCTTTCGGAGGTGAGAGATTTAAGCATATCCCCTGAGTCTCTTTTGGACCTTACATTTTATGACCCGAGGATGAGCTGAATTTATTCTAATCACATACTGATCTTTACAAGAGATTTTCTTTTATTTAAATACCATGTCAGTCCATTTACACATATAGGTAATAATGTGTAAAATTAATACTGACACTTCAATTTTTTTGGCTGCTTGCATTCTCAATAAAAGAAAACTGCAATGGCTTTCAACGGCTTATAATGAATAAATAACAAACAGCATTAAATACATTCAGAACCAAAAAGAATCATATTTAAGAAAAATTCTTTAATGAAATATTGGGCTTTTCCCAAAATTTATAACTATGAAAACAGTAAAGAATAGTAGTTAAAAATTAATTTTGTAAAGATGGTATATTCTGATTTCAATTTGAACCAAAACATGAAAAAAGTCTTTTGGAAAATCTGATGGCAATAACCAGTGTAACTACAACAGAGCTTGAATGAATACATGTTTTTTGTTTAACCTGATGGCCAGCAAATTAAAATGTATGTTGTAGCTAAGAGTTGAGGATTTATGCAACAGCAGTAGAATAAGTGCCAGCTGAATTAACAAGTTGATTGTGTAAGCAACAAACCTCATTTTAGCTAAACTGGATTTGACAAATTACATGACATTCTGCCGAATAAACTTGAGATTTATAATGTTTACTGCTATCAACAATAATGAAACAGCAGAGAACTTCAATATCTGACATTTTAATCTGTATATTTCACTTTTCTTCTTGCTAATCAATGTTTAATTCTGGAATATATTTTATGTTTTGTTATCCCTTTAGTTGTAAAGTTTAATGCAGCCTTATCAACATTAATTGAACTGTAACATTGCATAAAGATTGACTTTTACTTCATTTTTCCCATTTTTAAAGACAAGAATTACTGTGGAGAAAAACAATTTTAAGTCCACAAGAAGTCCACAATTGTTTTCAACTGCAACTAAAACTTGTCAGTGCACCTTTTAAATCACAATAGCTATCTATTGACATGATTAATATAGGAGGATTGATTTGTTTATTGACATTGGAAGTTACAATTTATATTTATTATACCTCCTATTGATGCAGTTATGAATGCTTAACATTCATAGGAAATAAAATTTCCAGCCTTCATGTAGAAAATATCAGACTTAAAAAAAGAAAACCTCAAGGGATGGCTATTGTGGCATAATTGATTAAGCCACATTTGTGACCTCAGCATCCCATATCAGAATGCCTGTTCAAGTTCAATTTACTCTGTTTATCATATAGCTTCCTGCTTATGCACCTGGGAAGGCAGTGGAAGATGGCCCAAGTATTTGGGTTCCTGCCAACCATGTTGGGAGGCCTGCATAGAGTTCTTGGCTCCTAGCTGTGGCTTGGTCCAGATCTAACTGTTGCAACTATTTGGGAAGTGAATCAACAGATGGAAGATGAATGATCGCTCTCATATCTACCCCTTTCTCCCATTTCTCTCTCTCTCTCTCCTGATCTTTAAAACTGTCTTACAGATCGATAAATAGCTCGCTTGGTTAATCCTCCACCTGTGGTACTGGCATCCCATATGGGTGCCGGGTTCTGGTCATGGTTGTTCCTCTTCCAGTCCAGTTCTCTGCTGTGGCCCAGGAGGGCAGTGGAGGATGGCCCAAGTGCTTGGGCCCCTGCGCCCACATGGGGTCCAGGGGGAGGCACCTGGCTCCTGGCTTCGGATCGGCGCAGTGCACCAGCCTTAACGGCCATTTGGGGGTTGAACCAACGGAAGGAAGACCTTTCTCTCTCTCTCTCTCTCTCTCACTGTCTAACTCTGCATGTCAAATAAAATAAAAAATAAAATAAGAAATAAAAATACAATCAGAAATAAAAAATAAAAAACTCAAATGATAATTATATGACTGACTTAGTGGGCATTGAAGGGAAGAGAGTGAAATAATATTATACACAGTTTGTGCCATTAGCGCTTGCTCAGAAAGGATGTCCTTGATTTCTGCAGCGTGTACGTGGAATGCATAGCAAGGGATGTGACTTCAAATGTTGCATTTCAAACTCTCACTTTATTGTTGCTGTATTTTAAATGTGGCTGCTCAGATATTTTCAGAATTCTCCATGGTGCTCAAGAGTCATTTCATTCTCTTTGTGAAAAGTAAGAAAATGAAAAGAAAAGCAAAGCTCTTAGTTTATTATTGGTTGAAAATAAATCAGCGGGCCTCAGGCTTGGAGAAAGAAAGGATTTGAAAACAAGGAGCCAAGAATTTGCGGTTTTGGAAAGGATTTTTCACCTTACGGGACAGAGCATGGGTGTATTGTCCAGTGAAGCAGGCAGTTTCAGGAAGAAATTGAGGACATTGGTAATATTGGTCAGTAATGTAAAAATAAAATCTAACATAATAAAGTTAAATTCTTTGAAAGGTCTCAAAAAAGCCTAGCTGAACAGTTTAGACCTCATGAGTTGGGCAACATTTGGAATAGGAAGGTAACACAATCAAATCCAATTAAGGAAAATAATTCTGGGATAGTGAGAAGAACTTGAGAAGAGACTTGGGTGTTGAGGTCAGTTAGTAGGGTATTACAGTAGCCTAGAGAAAAGCTAATGAGAGGCTCAATATTATGAGAAACATGTGAGGAACTATGATGCTGGAGCCGGTACTGGGCTGCCATCTGCGGTGTTGGCATCCCATATGGGCACCAGTTCCTGTCAGGGCTGCTCCACTTCCCATCCAGCTCCCTACTAATGCTCCTGGGAAGAGCAGCAGAATATGACCCAAGTGTTTGGTCCCCAGCCACCCATGTGGGAGACCAGGAAAAAGATCCTGGTTTCACCCAGGCCTAGCGCTGGCCATTGCCACCAACTGAGGAGTAAACGAGTGGATTGAAGAGCTCTCTCTGCCCCCCCCCTTTAACTCTGACTTTCAAATAAATAAGTAAGTCTTTTAAGAAAAGAAAAGAGCTATGAAGCTACTCTCCTAATTCAAAGCATTTTCTACTCTATCACATTACCCACAGATTGGTTTTCACTACATATCTCACTGTATTATTTTTTGATTATTTTAATGGCATAAGAAAAATAATAAACATTGTTATTTCATTAAGCAATATGTGACATTAAACTATTTGAGATTTCTTTATCTTGATAACTACATTACCTCTGACTATATTGCCTTCAAATGGTTTATATATAGAGAAAAAACTTCCCATTGTTCTAAAACCCTGACAAAAAGAACATATCTATGAAATTATTTTGATTTTTTACTTATAAATTCATGCAAATATTTTTAAATTAATGTGAATTCATTAAAAGCCATTATAACATGAAAGATTTGCACGTAAAGCAGAACTGAGACATATATGCCCTCCCAACCCCTAGTTTCCTTATCTTAAATTGTAATTGCAGCAATGATTAACAATATAATTATTATTGAAAGAAAATTATTTTACAGAACTTCAGTTGATATGTGAAATAGATACACCTATGTTTTGAGTATTATTAATGTTATTAATATGTCAACTAGTCATAAAATGAAAGCAATTGACAAATGGATCATTAAGCATTATTATAAGTATTGGCATTTATTTACCATAATAATCTATTCTCTTCTATGTTTTTGAATACAGGAAAAATTAAGTTTAAAAATACTTAAAGCAACATTTTCTTGTTTCCATGTTTTGAATTACATTTGTTACGCATTTCTGTGGTATATTATTTAAGGTCCTGAAATAGAAGGACCACAAAATACAGTCTAAGCTCCTAAAATTTTGCATTAAAATGGAAAGAAACCTTTTAAAAAGTAAATATTATTGAAAATATATTAATTGAGGTACATGCAAAGATAAGAATATCATTAATCAGACCACTTGAATGTCCTAATACCCTTTTGAATATATATATGTGTATATATATATATATTTATAACCTGAAAAAAACAAGGATAAACAGTTGAAATTTTATGTTGAAAGTGATAAACAGAAATTTATGAAAATTAGGAAAACAGTGCATAAAACTACATATGAAGATCTTAATCATGAACTTGAAAGAGTATTTCCATCACTATCATATGAATATGTGTCATTAATTGTATGCTGATCATGAAATAAACAAAGATCTACCAGGAAAATTGAAAGAAACTGTGAATATTTAATAGCCTGATTCTAGGAATTTAAGAAAATATAAGAAATTGCAATTTTAAAGTTTTGTGGTGATAAAATATGAGCTGGTCATGGTGCCGTAGTGAGATTTAATGAAGGGTTTGCCCAAAATCATTACTAATGAAATCTAAATGTAAAAGGAAGTCTACAATACTGATGAAAGATACAGGAACTGACTATAGCTAATGAGAATTGAGGCCATTTAGGAATTATGGATGCCACACATAGACTAACTATGCTGGGGATATGCTAATGAACCAGGCATGCATAAGTGTGAACTTACTATATGAATGAAAGCTCAAGTATTTGATCTTTCTCTTACTCCATGATTATGCTGACAAAAAGGAATGAATCACCAGAAACATATTTTCTGATTGGCTTCACAAATTTTCATACCAGGTGTTTCTGCTGATTGGATGATGACTATAATATTTTATTATTCCTTGACATCTTTTATGCTCATCCTCTAGCTGAATGCTTCATCAGAAATATGCTCTTGTCATATACTTTGTCCCAAATATGTCTTCATTAGTTAATCCATGTGATCAAGTTATCTTTAGATCAATGAAGAATAAATATAAAAACACTCTCTGTAACAGCGTGCTGCTGACAATAATGGAAGTGTGTGTGTAGAATGTTTTCCAAAGGAGTGTAGAATGTTTTCCAAAGGAGTTTAGAATGAAATGCTTGGAACTCTAGAGAAAAGACAGTTGTACGTGGCTATTAAAACTTTGGCTTGAGAGTAGGCTCAGAGATGATGTTCTACAAGGCAGTGATTTTGAAGGATTCCATATGAAAGGGAAAAAAAAAAGAATTTGACCTTCTTATGTATAGAAAACGTATCCTCAGAGTGCATCAGTAATCTGGAGGAAGTGGGTAGTAAAGAAATTTTAATATCAATAAGCAGGCTGCTGATTTTCATTCATTGAAAGATAGCAGAATAATATAAATGATTCTAAATCAAGATAGTTGTGATGATAGTGATGAGGCAGATGATGTTGGTAACCCTACAAAAAAGTGCTTATAGAAAACATGCTGAACATATGAATGGCCTTATTGAAGGACTAGAGCAGCATGCATTCATAACAGAAAAAGAAATAATTTCAGTTTATAAAATCAAAGGGAAACTTCTAAGAAAATATGATTGTTAATGAGGAAAATAGCTCTGGAGAAAACATTTAGAAAATCTATCCAGCAAAATTACCCTCATCCCTGCAAGACACAGTTCCTGGTCCCTCAACTGCTTCTAATAATTCTTCCCACATGAAAAATACAAATATGGTACACAGTGATTTTTTAATCTAGACTGAAAATCTGCTATGGTTTGTTGTTGCTATTGTTAACTATATGATATACACATATCTGGTGATGCTACCATGTTGCTTAGTTACCTGGAGCAAATTTGCTTTTCACTGTAATAATAGAATGCCATTCATTTTATTGTTAGTACTTACATGTGAATAATTATCAACAAAGATTGCCTATCAGTAGCATATAAATTCAGCATCAGGAATCATAGTGATGCAAACCAATGGTAGACTGTCTGCATGAGTGGCTGAGACAATAACACCTCTGCTTTCTTTTGTTCAAATGTTCACAAAGTGTTTAATGCAAAAAATATTAATAATATTGTGTCAATGTAAGTTCATCAGCTGTTAAAAATGTATAATAATGTGTTGACAGGGTACACAGGAAATCTCTACACCTCTCTCTCAATTTTGCTGTGAACCTGAAAGTTATCTAAAAATTAAGCCTTAACTGGAATTTAAGTATAAACTTTACTTCAGGTGATATATGTAAGGTACATATGAAACATAAACAAATTCTATATTCAATTTTAGCCCTCAACCCAAATATATCTTATTAGGAATATGCAAATATTCCAAAATCTAAAAAAAATCAGAAAAAAGTGAAACAGTTCTGGTAAAGGCCCTGCAGATAAGGAATTGTCAAGTTTTATCAAAAATGGAACACATACTTCCTTTGAAAGCATTATTTGGTTCAATAGTAAGTTTCTCAACCCAGCCATGGGCCTGCATTTCTCTTACAGTGTTTCTGAAATACTTATGAATAATATCAGGGTTAACCCTTGTATTCAATGGGAATCACTTATGAACTGTGAGTAGAAGCTGTAGAGATACATCTCCCCTGACACAACAGCAATGAGTAAAAGGCAGAGGTGGGTGATCAGCAATAAAGAGGGTGGAAATAAAAGGAAAGCTTAATCCCGGTTATGTGGTACATATGATGTCAGCATGAGCCAGTATCCAAATTGTTTGCTGACTACAAGTCCAAAACATGTGTTTGGAGTGATTATTTCAAGTATGCCTTCCAATTTTACAATTTTATGTTGTTGAGAATCTAAAAGTAAATGAATAAATGATAATTTGATGTGATGGGAAAGAGAAATAAAATATGAATTGTGTCCCTGAGTTCAAGTCATGTTATTCTTTGACAAGCTGAATAGTGCATGCTACTGGCATTAAAAAATGAAGGATGCAGGTGCACCATTAAATACTTAGGGGGTGAGAGAAGAGAACACCCTGTTAGTTGGAAAATCGAAAGTGAATTAATTAAAGAGGTATGATATTTAAAGTCCCTGAAGAGAAATTACAGTGTATATTGGAAAATTGGTGAGGGCCTGTTTGATGTATTTGGTGAGCCACTGGATGGGGACTCTGTTGAAGAAAGGACAAAAAGTGACAGTCAAGTGAGTTTTCCTTTTTGTTAGAAAATAATACTCCTGTATTCATTTTACTAAAAGAATTTCCTTTCCTTGGTAATACGGATTCTGTGGCTGCTTGGCAGCCTTTTTATTTTTAATTTTTTTAAGGTGAAAAACTTTTAAGTATTTCATATGTACAGGTTTAGGAATGTAGTGACATTTTCCACCCTACCGTCCCACCTGCCTGGCTTCCACCCTCCCTCCTCCTCCCTTTCTTATTAATTCTTTTAATCTTCAATGCCATGCTTTCAGTTTATTTTATGGTCATAAGAACAACCCTCCACTAAGTAAAGAATTCAACAGAAAGTAAGAGGATAAACTGTTCCTCAACAGTAGAGATAGGGTTGTCAACAATCATTGAATCTCAAAATGTTAATTTCCCTCCATGTGTATTTCATAACTTTCCTCAATAATTTCAAGCCAATGAGAAATTGAATTATGTTACTTGCTTAATCTGACAGCAGATATTCAGCTTAACATTAAAATTTAGCAGGAGGCACAATTTTTAATGGTAAATCTGAAAATCTATACATCATATGGAAATATATGTATGTATTCCCTTATGCTCCATTTATGCCTTTGAAGCAAAAGGCATTATTTTACGCTAACATTGACTTATATCTTTTGACAATTATAATGATTGTAGAGCCAAATGACTAACATAATTGGTCCTTCTGAGATGGTAAGAGCAGTACAGAACCATAAATATTCAAAATGAACAAATTTATTCAATTATTAGGTATGTTAGGTGTGTTGTTTTAAATAGTATCTTCTTTGAATTTTTACTCTGCAAATGAGTTAACTACACCACCTTGGGTATACTCAGAGATCTTCTGGGCAAAGACTGTACTATTTTTCACTCTGAAAGGACTGTTACTGTGTTCTCCAAATTTCAAATTTGAGAAACAGGCATTAACATTAGAAAAATAACATAAACGTATTACATTTCTCTGTTAATCATTCATATATCAGTGTAACAGACATGTATTGGGCATCATATTCCAGAAGCACATAAGGTACTGTACAAGAAAGACTTGTAATTAGTTAACTGCAAGTTAAAGAGATAAGCCCATTGGGTCAGCAGGCATAAAGGGAAGGGGGAATTAACTACTTGTGTTCAGGTTGCTTCCCTAGGTTGAATGGCATATGGATTTTCATCTAAAAATATCAAAACAGTAATGTGCTTAATATTACAAATTAAAGGACAGTTGCTATTGTTTTATATTTTAAGGAAGAATAAATTAGGCCTCCAGAGATTTAAGTGACTTGTTTCTTATAGCAGCAATAATAATTGGTAGAACTTGGCCTGGAACCCAACCATGATGGTAATAGTTGCCTGGTATTGAAATTTTACCGTGTGCCAGAGGCTTTGTGACTACTCAGCAGCCTTTTCTCATTTAATATACAGAGCAAACTATAAAGTATATCTATTTACAGAGCATAATAAACATCAGAAGACAGTATATCAAAAGAGTATAATATTAGTCTTAGACAATATGTCTTGCAGGAGAAATGTTGGCAATTTAAAAAGAGATATGGGGAAAGAATCGTAAGGTTTTATAAGCACAAGAATATCATTGGTAATTCAAACCTGATAGTATTCTGCCAACTTGATCAGAGTATAAAATAAAAATGAAATGTATTTGTAAATCAATGTTTGTCATCTGTTTTCCCTGTTGGTCTTTGCTTCATGGCAAGAGATAAGAGAAGCAGCCCAGTGTGGAAGCAACTGTGACCATCAAGGGTGCTGCATCCCCTGATCCTCTTGAAACAAAACATGAAATTATTTGTTCATTTATAGCCTTGTCTTTCCAGCACAAGATTTTCCTGAAACCAAAAACTAAATCCTGTAACTGATCTACAGTCATAAGCATCATGTTGACACAGATGACCCCGCCCCTTGTGGGACACATTCCGGCTGCTGGTTCATCAGTCTCCAAGTGGGCATCTTGGATCCTCTTTCATGTTACCAGTGCATTTATTTATAGCTTGGGTTCTGTAATCAATAGTTTACTATAATTCTGACATCTATCAAAAACTATAAAATAGCATTTTTGTATGTGAAGATAGGCACATAGTCTGTTATGTACTGTTTATTTTTGCTAAAGTGTAACTCACATAATCGTGATTTACTAGTATTTACTTGTAAGCAACATTAGGATTTCCATGTTCTTGCTGTAATCACGAAATCTGAAAAGGTCATATTAGCAATTTTTGTGTTTATTAGTGCTTAAGTGTGTCAACTGAAAAACAATTACTGACAACAGACTCACATATGCATACCAATTACCATCATGTCTAGTTACTCACATTGAAGTATTTACTTGTAATGTTTTATGGCTATATCATTGGGTAAATAGTTCACATTAAAATATGCTATGAAATTTATATTCCACATATTTTCTAATTTATTTAGCCTAAGAGCATAGAATGATTATTGTTCATAAAATTTAGACTTTCTATTTCAACCCATAAGCTCTCTAAATACATAAAGTTATAATCAAGGAAATATCCCTTGAGTTTTATTGGATTTCAGATACATATTCCTCTTTTATTTTAGAAAGTTGTAATTTTCTTCTAAATCTTCTTTAGTTATCTAGCATCTACAAATTCACTAATAACATAAATGCTGAAACATAAATACCATTACATTTTTATATATCAAAAAAAACATAAAAAATTGAAATTTGAAAGCAGTCACTAGGAGCCAGCATTGTGGCATAGCAGGTTAAGGTACTGCCTACAATGCTGGCATTCCATATAGGTGCCAGTCCGAGTTCCTTGATCCACTTCCAATCAAGCTCCCTGGTAATGAACCTGGGAAAGCATCAGAGGATGTCCCAAGTTGTTGGGCCCCTGCATCCACATGGAAGACTCAGAAGAAACCCCTGGCTCCTAACTTCAGTCTGGCCCAGACCCAATCATTTTGCAGCAATTTGGGGAGTGAATCTGAGGATGGAAGACTCTCTCTCTCTCTCTCTCTCTCTCTCTCCCCCCCCCACTCACTCTCTGTCTCTCTCTAATTCTGTCTTTAAAAAAATAATTGGCTTCTTGTGACAAAACTATGAACTAAATATAATTTAAGTAAAATTAATTCATAGAAATATACTTTCATTGAGGTATGCATTGTGGCACAGTAGGTTAAGCTGCTACTTTGAACCCCTGTATTCCATATAAGAGTTCTGCCTCCACTCTAATTAAGCTTCCTGACAATGCCCCTGGAGGCAGCATGAGATGGGTCAAGTACTCTAGTCCTTTTTACCCATGTGGGAAATCCAGATGGATTTTATGACTCCTGTCTTCAGCCTGACACAGCCCCTGTAGGGAGCATTTAGGAGTGAAAGAATAGACAGATCAATTTCTCCCTCTCCTTCTCTTCCCCTATTACTATGCCTTTCAAATAAATTTAAAAAATAATCAATAAGCATTTGTTAAAAAAGGAATATACTCTAATTTTACATGGGATATCGAAGTGTTTAGTTGAATACCTTCAAAAAAGCATGCTTTGTGAGTAATGATGATATGCATGTGATTATCTCAGGATGACATTGTAACATACTAAGTTTGAATTGGCTAATACTAACAAAATTGCTGCACTAAAACCACATGAATTTTTAGATTTTTCTTCCTTTAATGTCTTTATATCATGTCTCAATTATGTATCATTTTTATTATTTTTTCCTTTCCTTACTTTCATAATTTTTTCATCTTTTTAATTTTGTTTTGTGAGATAACAATTTTTTAAAAGATTTATTTTATTTATTTGAAAGACAGAGTTACAGAGAGAGGTAGAGACAGAGAGAGAGGTCTTCCACCCACTGGTTCACTCCCCAGAACGACCACAGCTGTAGCCAGGAGCCAGGAGCTTCTTCCAGGTCTTCCACATGGGTGCCTGGGCCCAAGGACTTGGGCCATCTTCCACTGCTATCCCAGACTATTGCAGAGAGCTGGATCGGAAGAAGAGCAGGCAGAACTAGAACTGGAGCCCTTATGGGATGCAGGCGCTTCAGGCCAGGGCTTTAACCCGCTGCGCCACAGCACTGGCCCTACAAATTTTTAATTTACATTATAGTCCAAGGCTTATTCCTCCACCAAATAAAAATTTCAACAAATAGTAGTAAAGAGACAATAGTTCAGCAAGAATATAGGCAAGGTTTACAAACAATAATCAAATAAAAAATGTAAATTTCACACTCATATTGAGTAAATTTTAAAATAGCCGCAGTTCATTAAAATTACAGTAGTGCATCATTCTTACCAATCTGACAAAGATTTAAAATGAAGTTTTACAGACCACTATATTTGCATGAAAACTGATATATGAAGGCATTTCTTTTGTGATTCTGTGTATATATATATATATATATATATTTTAATTATAGCTACTACATGTAAGGGACAAGTATTTGTCTTTCTCTGTCCAGCTTATTTCACTCAACATGATATCCTCTAGTTACATCCAATTTGATGCTAATTGTAGAATTTCATCCACTTTTATAACTAAATAATATCCCATTGTATTTATATATTGTTTATTCATTCATCTGATGATGGACACCTTGGTTGATTCTGGATTTTACCTATTGTGTATATTTGCCTATAGTGCTGCTATAAACATCTCAGTCCAGATAACTTTTGATACGACACGTAAATGTCTTGTGGATATATACCCAGAAGTTTGATTGCTGAATCATGTGGCAAGTCTATTTTAGTTTTTTAAGAAATCTCCTTACTGTATTCCAAGTGGCTGCACTAACAGTGCAGTGTATAAAATTCTTCTCTCCACATCCTCACGAGCATTCTCTGTCTTTTGGAGGATAGTCATTCTGACAGCGGGGAAGTCATATCTCATTGTGTTTTGATTTGCATTTCCCTAAGGGCTAGTGATGTTGAGCATTTTTTCAGATATTTGTTAGCCATTTATATTTCTTCTTTTGAGAACTGTCTATTGCAGTCCTTTGCCCACTTCTTAAATGTTTTGTTTTGTTATTGTTGAGGGTTTTTTAGTCTATTTTTAGTTTTTTTGAATAACTGATGTATTCTGGATATTAATCTTTTGTTGGAAAGGTAGCTTGCAAACAGTTTTCTTCCCATTTGATTGGATATTTTTCCCTATATTGATTGTTTCTTTTCATGTGCAGAAGCTTCTGAATTTGACATCCCACTTGTGTAGTTTTTCTTTTGTTTACTGTACCAGTGTCTTGAAGTATTTCCCCTGCGTTTTCTTGTAGCAACTTCATAGTCTCAGGTTATAAATTTAGGCATTTGATAAGTCTTGAGTTGATTTTTATATATGGTGAGATATAGGAACTAATTTTATTGTACATAAGTGTCAGTTTGTAAATTGGGTATTTGAGAAAAATTCTGTGTATGCTTTCATATATTTATATCATATTTAAATGTCTCCTAATTCAGTTAATATATTATAGATGTAATAGATATATAAAATATTATTTAGTTTGCCAAGTTCTTCATTAACAGTACCAATAGACAGATTTATGTTGGGAATTTTTTAGAAAAAATAAGAGAAATCTGAATTTGTTGTTTTTTTTTAATTTTTTTATTTATTTATTTTTTTGACAGGCAGAGTGGACAGTGAGAGAGAGAAACAGAGAGAAAGGTCTTCCTTTGCTGTTGGTTCACCCTCCAATGGCCGCCGCAGCGGCACACTGTGGCCGGCGCACCGCGCTGATCCAATGGCAGGAGCCAGGTACTTATCCTGGTCTCCCAGGGGGTGCAGGGCCCAAGCACTTGGGCCATCCTCCACTGCACTCCCTGGCCACAGCAGAGAGCTGGCCTGGAAGAGGGGCAACCAGGACAGAATCCGGCGCCCCGACCGGGACTAAAACCCAGTGTGCTGGCGCCGCTAGGCGGAGGGTTAGCCTATTGAGCTGTGGCAGCGGCCCTGAATTTGTTGTTTTCATGATGATCAAATCACAAGATGAAGAGATGACAGCTGGTTTTATCAACATCCTAGATTTTCTTATCCAGATATATTTCCATGTATTTTGCTGCTAACTTTCCTTATCATCACTACACATCTCCCCTTGTTGACTTCTGTGATACATTTATCTATGCTGAGCCAAGTCAAAAGCAATCTCTGATTTGGAGTCTCCTTCTTATCGCTATCAAATAATTATGATACTAGCAGTGACTGCAGCAAGGCCACACCTAATCAGGCTTACATAAGCAGTCACCAGAAGACAAGGCTTGTAGATACACTGAATCTTGTCTGCAAAAGAAGCCTCATTTTTCCTTGTAATCAAATATCCTTAAATAGTATATTTTCTTGTACATTGTTTCAGAATATATATAGATTTTGAAAGGTTTTACAGCTTACTCTTTTTGTTCAACATTTTTCTTCTTAGAATATTACAGATTGATGCATATTCTGTGTTTTGCAGTACACTAAGTGCTTCTTTAGGCTATAAATATTGAAGTGGACTTGCTGAATCATAGACGGGAAAAACATTTAACTTTTCCTGATTATGTCAAATCATTTTTTCCAAACGTATTCATCTATTCCTACTGTAACAATTCTGGTTATAATTTGGGAACACCTGGTATTTTCATCTGTGATTTTCCCCCAATCAGTTGCTTATAAAAAAAATCAGTGAAGTAATTGCATTCCCTGAATACTAATAAAGATTAGCATTTTTCATGTTACTGATAATTTATTTTCTCTTTTGAGAAGAGTTTTTCCAAGATTTTTACACATTTTTTATTAAATGTCTTTTCCTTGTTGGACTACAGAAGTGTTAGTTTTCTCTTTGCATTTAGTGTTAGATATTGATCTATTGTCAGCTATATGCTTTATATGTGTCCTCTTGCTATATATTACTTGTCTTTCCTTTACATATTTTAATGTATTAACATTAGCAATATTATTTCATTTTATATTTTTAAAATTGACAAGTAAAATACATATATTCATCACATACAACAATATATTTTGAAACATGTATGCATTATGAATGCCTAGATCATGATAATAAAATTATGAATCACCTCACATACTTACCATTTTTTCTAATGTGAATAAACAATATTCTTTTTTAGTAATTGTTTTTAACTAGACTCAGAATATTGTACTGTAGTTCTCTAAAACTTATTCCTCTTAACTGGGGAATTTTATAAGCTTTGAGCAACATTTCTTCAACCCTCACCCACCAATATCCAACCTCTGCTTCTCAGGGTTCCACTTTTTTAGAATCCACATATAAGTGAGCTCATATTTTGTTTCATATAACATAATGTCCTCCAGATTAACTCATGTTTTTGAAATACAGGGATCCATTCTTTTTAAGGCTATATAATATTCTATTCTTTCTTTTTTATTTATTTTTTTAGTATTTTTTTTTAACTTTTATTTAATGAACATAAATTTCCAAAGTACGGCTTATGGATTACAATGGCTTCCCCCCCATAACGTCCCTCCCACCCACAACCCTCCCCTTTCCCATTCCCTCTCCCCTTCCATTCACATGAGGATTCATTTTCAATTCTCTTTATATACAGAAGATCAGTTTAGCATACATTAAGATTTCAACAGTTTGCTCCCACACAGAAACATAAAGTGAAAAATAATAGATGATTTTTTAAATGATGATGAAATCAGATCAGACCTATTGTCATGTTTAATCCCAGTGAGAGTCAAGTTGGGAGTTGCTAATTTCTTCTTCTTTTTTTTTTTTTTTTTTTAACAGAAGATCAGTTTAGTATACATTAAGTAAAGATTTGAACAGTTTGCACCCCCACAGAAACACAAAGTGAAATATACTGTTTGAGTACTCGTTACAGCATTAAGCCTCAATGTACAGCACATTACTCTGTGTGGGAGACCCGGAGGAAGCTCCTGGCTCCTGGCTCCTGGCTTCGGATCGGCTCAGCTCCAGCTGTTGCGACCAATTGGGGAGTGAACAAGCGGATGGAAGGCCTCTCTCTCTCTCTGCCTCTCCTCTCTCTGTGTACTCTGGCTTTCAAATAAATAAATAAATCTTTAAAAAGGAGGGTGAATCAACGGCAAAAAGGTAGACCTTTCTCTCTGTCTCTCTCTCTCACTGTCCACTCTGCCTGTCAAAAAAAAAAAAAATTCTATTCTTTCTAAACAATACATTTTTCTTTACCCATTCATCCAGTGAAAAACACTCTAGTTAATTTCATGTCTCAGTTGTGGTGAGTAGCTCTGCAATGAATTTAGGAGTGCAGATACGTCTTCCAAATACTGGTTATATTTCCTATGGCAGTTACATTGTTAATTTTTTATCATTTCCTTATCATTCTCCATCATAGCTATACCACGTTACATTCCTTCTGACAGTATGCATTAGAACATGTTGTGCTTTAACTTTTTAATAATAGTTATTTTAACATATGTGAAGTGATCTCCTTGTGGTTTTAATTTTCATTTATCAGATGATTAGCCATGTTGAGAAATTGTTAATTTATCTACCAGCTACTATGTGTGTGCCTTCTTTTGAAAATATCTATTTCAGCCCTTTGCCCATTTTTAGTTTGATTATTTACTTTGCGCAATTGTGATGAGTTTTTTATGTGTTTCAGATATTAAATTTTCATCAGATGTATGGTTTACAAACGTTTTTTCTCATTCTGTAAGTTGTTCTTCACTCTATCGTTGTTTCCTTGACTCTACAGATGTTTAGTTTGTATTTCAATTTGTCTATTTTCCTTCACTTTTGTTGCCTTTTCCTTAAATACTACACTCAAAAGTTTATTACCCTGAGCAATGTCATTGAGTTTTCCTGTCTGAGTTATTATTATTTTACATTTTTTCAGTCTTCCATGTAAGTTTCTAATCTCCTTCCAGTTCCTGTATGTATGTGGTATCTGATAGAAATCTAATTTCATTCTTTGTGAATTTTTTCCAGTTTTTCCACCACCAGTAGAGTATTCTTTCCCATTATGGATTTTTTGTAACTTTCTTGAAAGTTTATTGACCAAGAATGCATGAGTGGGTTTTCTATTCTTATTTTTCTATTTTTATTTTATTTCCATATTTTATATTTTATTCTTATATTTCTGGGTTTCCTATTCTGCTCCCTTAGACTGTTTTAATACTAATACCAATACCATGCTATTTTGATCATTTTAGCTTTTTTTCCCCTTCCTTCCTTTGTACAAATAGCTCAGAACATAAACCCCATGCCAACAACAGTTCAGAGATCAGAGCAGTCCATCTGTCCTCATATTGACAGACAGAAACCGCTGTGAGGACTTGGTGAGGTGCTGGGTACATTTGGAAGTCAGAGCTGTAACTGCAGCTCAAGCTTGAGATGCAGTGGAATTCACTTTGGATCTTGGTTTGAGCCTTGACCTTGGCTTTTGACCAGCAGAGCCTGAGGCTCTTGACAGTATGAGAACCAGCATGCTTCCAGAGCATGGAATGAGTAATGTACGAAAGTACTTTGAGGTCACACTGACACTCTTTGGGATCTTGGACGTAACCTTTTGAGGTTTTATAATTGACTCATTAGCTTTGGAACATGTACTCATAACCTTGGCATTTTGGGTCTACATCTTCTTCAATCCCTTCTAGATGTGCTTCTTGGAAAAAATCCATGCTTCTCAGAAACCTGAGGTCTATTCTCTTAAGAGATTTATATCTTTGTGATCAAGGTTTATTGATGCTATTTCTGTATAATAGCTAGGTCTGATTGTGTGTGGGGCGGGGGGGTAAGAGTGGGGCCGGCACCATGGCTCACGTGGTTAATCCTCCACCTGCGGCACCGGCATCCCATATGGGTGACGGGTTCTATTCCCAGTTGCTCCTCTTCCAGTCCAGCTCTCTGCTGTGGCCCAGAAAGGCAGTGACAGATGGCCCAGGTGCTTGGGCCCCTGCATCCTCATGGGAGACCAGGAAGAAGCACCTAGCTTCTGGCTTCGGATTGGTGCAGGGTTGGATTTTATTGGAGGATGAGCACTGAAAATCGTATGTTGCTATCTTAATGTACACTCATTAACAAATTCTATAATTTCATATTATCATCGATATCCTTCCTCTCTTTTATGATTCATTCTTTGTGTGTCTCTTTAAAAGAATACTTCCTTGGGGCTGCCATTGTGGAACAGTAGACTAAGCTGCTTCTTGCAATGACAGCAACAGTTATGGGCATCAGTTCATGTCCCAGCTGCTCCACTTCCAATCCAGGTCCCTACTAACGTGCCTGGGAAAATCGTGGAGCATGTCCCAAGTGTTTAAGCCCCTGCAACAACATAGGAGACCTGGGAGAAGCTCCGGGCTCCTGGATTCAGCCCCATCCAGCCCCGACTTTTGGAAAGTGAACCATCAGATGCAAGATCTTTCTCTCTCTCTTTCTCTCTCTCTCTCTCTCTGGGTGTGTGTGTGTGTGTGTGTGTGTAACTCTGCCTTTTAAATAATCTTTTTAAAACTATCAATGTAAATAAATTATTATTAGTTGTTATTTCTTGTCTTCTTGTATTGCCATCTATTTTTCTTTTCTTGATGCTTTTATACAAAATGGACCAATACTCATGTTTCCTTGATATTTATAGCCTTTACTCTTAAATTATTTATTTAGAGGCAGAGATACAGAGTTGGAGAGTCGGAAAGACAACAGTGAGGGAATTCCTATATGTGGTTTACTCCCCAGAGGTCCTGATTCCAGGAGCATTAGCCAGGTCTCCCATATCGTGACAGCAACCCAATTACTTGAGCCATCCTTACTGCCTCCCAGGATCTGCATTTACAAGAAGCTGGGGTTAGGAGCAAGAACTTGGTATTGAATTCAGCTAATCTGATACAGTGCATGTATGTATTAACCAATATCTTAACTGCTTGTCTAAATATGCTCACATTTCTTTTATTTGACTAAGGAAATGGCCTTTCCTTCAGACATATTTTCTTTTAGAGTTTTGAACTTCAGTTATGGTAGAATATGTCTCTCATACATTGTAACTTTTTTTTATAAGCCCATCAATTAAGTAGCTTTTGGAATATTTCTCCAGAGCACAGTGCCTCTCTGCCTTCATGCTTAAGCAGCCAAGTGCAATGCTTTTAATTGTATGCAGTTTCAGATATATATTACATCATCTCATGTGTCCTACATTTCCAACTTTTTCTTTCTGCCTATTCCTTCTTGCCAAATTTCTTGATTCAATGAGATGTTTTCTATTGATATTTCTTCTGAAATCATAAGTAGTCTGTTTCTACTCCCTTAATATTTATCTTGTTATTAATATAAGTATTTCATGTATTTCATAGATAAAATTCCAAGAAGATAACCAAACTCCCTGCCTCCCACATCCCATCTTCCCTCAATCCCAGTTCCTTCCTTTCTTTATCTTTCCCTTAATTTTTGCAGTAATATAATTTAGATTACTTTATAATCACAGGCTTCATGTACCACTAACCATAATGTTCAACAATTAAAAAGCAGAAGCACATTATTCCACAGGAATAGAGACAAGAGCTGTAATCAATAATCTTTACAAATCTATCATGCTTACAATGTATGAAGTGACAATGTATGAAGTTCCTCAATACCTTACATACTCCTAATGAATGAGATTGGTTGTACTTGCCCTTCTTTTCATTTAATATTGTTTCCTCTTTTTAAAGTATTTATTTATGTTTAGCTATGTCTTCTCCTGTTTATATTTAAAATATTTTATTTTTCTTTTCTACCAATATCACTTGGTTCTTTTTCAGATCTTCTTGGTCATGTGTAGTTGCTCATTCTGTACATTTTTAACACAATCTTATTTTATTTTCACTAATTGAATTTGATAGGTTCTTCTTGAGGTGTTTAGTCACAGAACTTTGCTTCTTTTATATTTTTTGAAATATTTATTTGAGAGGTAACATTACAGACAATGAGAGGGAGAGACAGAAAGAGAAGTCTTCCATTTAGTAATTCACCCTCTGGATGACCACAATGGCCAAGGCTAGGCCAATCTGAAGCCAGGAGTCAGAAGATTCTTCTGGGTCTCCCACAGGTGTGTAGGGATCCAAGGCCTTGGTTCATCTTCTACTGCTTTCCCAGGTCATAGCAGAGAACTGGATTGGAAGAGAAGCAGCCAGGACTAGAACCAACGCCCATTTGAGATGCCAGCACTGCAGGCAGAGTATTAATGTACTCTGCCAAAGTGCTGACATGTTTCTTTTATATTTTTTAACATTTATTGAAAACACTTTGCCTTGGATTTATTTTTACTGATTCTTTAAAATTTGATCTTAAGTTATATTCTTCTTAGATATTGTGACATATTCCTTTTTTTTAACTTTTATTTAGTGAATATAAATTTCCAAAGTACAGCTTATGGATTACAATGGCTTCCCCCCCCCCCGCCAAAACTTCCCTCCCACCCGCAACCCTCCCCTTTCCCACTCCCTCTCCCCTTCCATTAACATCAAGATTCATTTTCAATTCTCTTTATATACAGAAGATCAGTTTAGCATATATTAAGTAAAGATTTCAGCAGTTTGCTCCCACACAGAAACACAAAGTGAAAAATACTGTTTGAGTACTAGTTATAGCATTAAATCTCAATGTACAGCACATTAAGGACAGAGATCCTACATGAGGAGTAAGTGCACAGTGACTCCTGTTGTTGACTTATAAATTTGAGACTCTTGTTTATGGCCTCAGTAATCACCCTAGGCTCTTGTCATGAGCTGCCAAGGCTATGGAAGCCCCCTGAGTTCACCGACTCTGATCATATTTAGGCAAGGCCATGGTCAAAGTGGAAGTTCTCTCCTCCCTTCAGAGAAAGACACCTCCTTCTTTGATGACCCATTCTTTCCACTGGGATCTCACTCGTGGAGATCTTTCATTTAGGTTCCCCCCTCCCCCCAGAGTGTCTTGGCTTTCCATGCCTGAAATACTCTCATGGGCTTTTCAGCCAATCCGCATGCCTTAAGGGCTGATTCTGAGGCCAGAGTGCTGTTTAGGACATCTGCCATTCTATGGGTGTGCTGTGTATCTCGCTTCCCATGTTGGATCATTCTCTCCCTTTTTGATTCTATCAGCTAGTATTTGCAGACACTTGTCTTGTTTATGTGATCCCTTTGGTTCTTAGTGCTATCATTGTGATCAATTGTGAACATAAATTGATCACTGGGACTAGTGAGATGGCATTGGTACATGCCATCTTGATGGGATTGAATTGGAATCCCCTAGTATGTTTCTAACTCTACCATTTGAGGTAAGTCAGCTTGAGCATGTCCCGAATTGCACATCTCTTCCCTCTCTTATTCCCACTCTTATATTTAACAGAGATCACTTTTCAGTTAAGTTTCAGCACTTAAGAAGAATTGTGTATTGATTACAGTATTCAACCAAAAGCATTAAGTAGAACATATTCTGCCAAATACCTGAGTACTACAGTCTATATCACCCTAATTGTGCAGTTGAGGTTTCCTGAGCATGCACACATTGAATTTAGTGTGCAAAGATGAGGATGAAGTATACAAGGGGACTGGTTTTTTTTTGAGAATTCTCAGAATGTTTTTTCTCCTAGAACCATGTACAAATGAGCATTCTTTTGCCAATAGTTTCCACAGGAATTTTATTTTCAGTAACTTCTTGGGGTTTTGTGTGAGAATACTGTTTGATCATTACTTTTCTTCTTCTTCTTTTTTTATTTTTGACAGTCAGAGTGGACAGTGAGAGAGAGAGAGACAGAGAGAAAGGTCTTGCTTTTGCCATTGGTTCACCCTCCAATGGCCGCCGCGGCCAGTGCGATGCGGCCGGCACATAGCGCTGATCCGAAGCCAGGAGCCAGGTGCTTTTCCTGGTCTCCCATGTGGGTGCAGGGCCCAAGCACTTGGGCCATCCTCCACTGCACTCCCAGGTCATAGCAGAGAGCTGGCCTGGAAGAGGGGCAACCAGGACAGAATCCGGTGTCCTGACCGGGACTAGAACCTGGTGTGCCGGTGCCGCAAGGCGGAGGATTAGCCTATTGAGCCATGGCGCTGGCCTACTTTTCTTGCGTATACTGTTCTCCATTTGGTCATCATACCAGAAGATTCACATGCTCAGAGTTCAGCCAAAAATGTCTGTCTTCAAGAAGATACCCGCCTTCACAGAACTTCCATTGCTTTTTTTTTTTTTTAAGATTTATTTATTTGCAAGCCATGTTACACACACACACACACACACACACACACACACAGAGGGGGAGAGAGAGAGAGAGAGAGAGAGAGAGAGAGAGAGATTTTTCCATCAACCTGTTCATTTCCCAGAGGGCCACAATATCTAGGATTGGGTCAGGGTGAAGCTAGGAGACAGGGGGTCCATCCGATACTTACACATGAGTGGCTGGAGCCCAAATACTTGGGCCATCTTCTGCTTCTTTTTCCATGCCATTTACAGTAACCTGGATCAGAAGTGGGGCAACCAGGTCAGGAAGGGGTGCCTATATGGAATGTTGGAAATTTTACCAACTATGACAAAATGCTGCACTTACATTTCAATGGGCTCCAACTTTCACATTAACTTTGGCTTCTCAAGATCCCTTTTCAGCTGAACAAAGCATTAACATGTTCATTAAAATATTTTAGCCAATAAATCTGAATTTTTTCCAATGTAGATGACCTTAGGCATATCTATCCTTACATTCTCCCAGAATAATTCAAAGAATTGGAATTTGATAATTCAGTTGTGACACTTTCTTGTTAGTATTAGCAAATATCTAAACACTCTGGGAAATCTCCAATCTCATTTTAGCTACATATACAGTGACACTGTTTATACAGTGAACTAATATATTTCTACTTTTTATTTTGTGTGAAATTATGCATGTAGTTTCATAATATTAATCTTCCCATAACATTCAATAAATGAAAACCTTAAATTTTCACATATATTCAAGATCTTCCATTGGTTTTATATTATATAAAGCCCAGGATTGAAAGCTTTTATAGAAAAGAAACAAGTTCTAGAAAATAATGTCCACCCTATAAGCAGGAACAGTTTAGCTAATATTTTAGCTGCAAATGGGAAGTAATAATTGTGTCAGGGTGTCGAATTCTGCCCAAAAATGAAGGCATCCTCCAAACGCCTAGAATCCAATGAAAAACATATAACTTCAACATACCAAAGGCCTGAATTGTAATGTAACCCTGATGGGGAAGTCAGAGTCAATCTGTTTTAGGTGCACCTTTCAGACTAACACTGAGAATTAACTGTATTTAAAAGCAAGAAGTGCAAAAGTAGTGCAAAGAAGAATTCTGACTACCTTTGTAACTGAAAGACACAGATGAGCCAAAATTAGCCTCTCACTTAAACATGATGAATTAGATAGTTTTATCTGTGATTCCTCCTAAAATCTCACAAAAACATAAAATATTTTCAAAGGTGAAAATCCATTAGGGCAAGTATAATGGTAGAGGAGAAAACAGACGTGAAATTTGGGGAATGAAAAGCAAATTGACAAGTCATAACAGCCAGGAGAACTGAGAACCTGGAAACTAAAATTGGCACTAGGAAAAGCAGAGAAGCATGATGATTTATAGCACAGAATCCACAAGAGCCTCAGGGAGTGAGAACACTAGATAACTGTAAGTGTAAGTGAAAATGGAGTAAGAATCCCACTAGTTAGATGTCTTCGAGTTGGTACATTTTTCACCAAACTATGTGCTGACATATCCAACAGTCCTTGAATGAAGTCAGACTAATTTTTAACCTTAATATGTCAGAGTATCCTGCATAGCCCAGTGAGCCCACTGAGATACACAAGGACAGCCAGATGACAAGAAGCTTCGAATCTTTACAAGATATTTTCCCAATTAAATGCATGTCTTTATTTCTCATTTTATTGTATTTTTCTCTGTGTATTATGTCATTCAAACTAAGTTAAATTAATACATCTCTATCTTAAGCAACATTGGAATTAAATTGATGTATTTTTAGTGACAGTATACAAACAAAATTTTGAATAGGAAGCTTTTTAATAACTAGGGCAATGAAAATATAAACTACTTATTATTGTTTTTGAGATTTTCTAATAATTACATTATAAAGACTAATGGTTTTACATAAAGTGTTACTTTTAAAATATTTGATTATATGAGTATTCATTTAAAAGTAAAATATAGATAAGTAACAACAAATATATGTAAGTTTCTGGAATGGAAATTTATTGCATTGTTTAATAAAGGAAAAGACAGTTTGGCCCTTTATTCTGCTGTATGAGTTCCCCATCATTTTGCCAGTTGAAAGAAAGTCAAGTTTTATAATGTATGGCCTGAAAAAAAAAACCTGAAATTTGCCAAAGGTTGTCATATTGAAAATGTGACAGATATGACAATTTTCACATAGTATCATATTGTTTCCTAAATTTACACAAGTATGAAGTAATCATTTCCCAAACAAGATCCTCTAAGTCCAGATCCTATATTCCTTTTAGAATTATCATTCTTAATCATGTTATCTTACATAACAGACATGTGTTTCTGTTAGAGCATTAGAATTTAAATAGTCATCAGAACATAAAATAATATTTTCAAAACATGCATAAAGGAAAGTCTATGTTGAATATGCTCATATTCCAACCTGTGACTCATACCATCACCACAGTTGTCACCATGTATCAGCCAACACTCCTTCCTAATCTGGCCTTCTGACTGTTCACCTTGATGGTGGGAATATCACTTTATTGGTCTGTACACTTTCCCTCCTAAACTTACAAAATGAATAATACATCTCCCTTATTTCCTTTCTCCATAATTTATAACCATATGATCCAAAAGGAGTATAAGTGACTTGAAAAAAGCCACATAATGCAAATCAGTTAGGATGCATGGCATACTCAGTTGATATATGCCTTAAATTGTTTTAATGGTGGACATTCAGATCCATTAAAGGTATATTAAAAGGTTGGTGGCCAGTGTAAGTCTGTGTTTCTTTGCACTCTTCTCTGTGGCCCTCTGTGGGTTAATAGCAAAAATAACTCTTGAAACTCTAACAATTCTGAAAGATCAGGTGAGGAATTGTAAATTACATTTAATTAAGAACTGATTGCTAGTAATAGGTGAGATATGGAAAATCACTTTTAACAACGCTTCTTCTCTCACTTATCAGAAAGTCTGAGAATTGAAAATAAGAATTAAAACTAATAATTGCCAAGACAACTAGAGAGGGGCAATTTTATCATAGGTACAATTGATGTGACATGCATTGTGTAATAAAGTATATTTGAAAAGAATATGAAGTATGTATGTTTCCTACATTATTCTTATCATATAGGAATAAAGAACTAACTATTCACTTTTTTAAGAATAGGGAAAAGATTTCATTATTGAAACATTGCTGAAAAAAGTCACATCTGGAAAATTGAGAAGGAAGTTTCAGAATTTTTCATTATAAGTTATTGAGACATTACTTGGTTATGTTACATTAGATGTTAATACTAGTAGTAATATTTGTATGTTTTACCAGAAATGAAATAAACAGCAGATACTTGCAATAAACTTAGATCTTGTTAAATTGCTGCTTTATTTACAGCTGTATTCTGAGCAGCCACTGAAGTCTAAATCTGTTGGCTTCTGGTGAATATGTAATGTATCAGGTCCGCTTAGTTTTATCTTTGTTTTTGTTCCATAAAGCCTATTATGAAAATATACATTGATAGGATACAGAAAGTCGCTCATTTCAGAATAATTATTTTACATTTGCATCACTAATCTTCTAAATACAAAATGGAATATGTCACATTTATAAAAAAAAAAAAAAAAAAAAAAAACAGAAGGACTTTTCAGGCTGGAACAGTAGATCTTTCCTAGATGTAAATGGAAGTCATTCAGGAAACTACTACAGCTCTGCAGCAACAGAAAATTCTCCTGTGTCACTAGCTTTACTTTCTGTGTAAAAATCTTGGCCAAGGAGGAGAAAGGTTTAACGAAGGAATGAGGTTGCTTCACACATTAGGGAGAATCATACAATCATCATAGAAATTAATTATAACTAAATTTCAGGGTACCTTTAGTAATTAAATATAATAAAACTTGATAAAGGTTTAATAATTATATATCGATCTGTGAAAAAGCAATACTCAAAAACTAACACAAAACATTCTGTATTTCATTCATAAATGAGGCATTGTTTGTACATTCTCTAATATTAGTCATATCTCACCATCTCAATCTGGAATTCAGTGTGAGGATCCATAATGAACCTTTTACAAATGAGTAAATTGCACAGATGAAGTTTAACATAACCAGTAAGCAGCCTGTTCACATGGATATAATTGGTATTAAAATGCATCTTGATAAAAGAAGCACTTTTTAAGCTTTATAATTTTAATCAACTTACTTTCTAAAGAACTTAGTTCCTTAGCACGAAAATGTAGTGATTATAAGGACATTGACCTTATACACTTTGGAGATTGAGGTGAGAGTTAAATCAATTGATGCATGTCAAAGTGCTATGCAGAGTAAAGGACATAATAATACACATTAATAGGCATTATAAAACAGTGTACTAATAAAACAGGTAAGAGTATAAAATGCTCTTGTAATGAAAAATGAGGGCCTTTTATGCACCTCAGGGGAATCTTTAGGGTTCTACCCAGGTCTGTTTAATGTGCAGTGGGATGAGCTTAAGACATTCATAAATAGGTACTTTAGGAGAAAAGCCTTGTGGTGCAGTGGGTGGAGCTGCAACTTGGAACACTGCATCCCCTATCAGTGCCTGGTTCTATCCATCCAGCTTCCTGCTAACATGCCTAGGAAGGGAGCAGAGGAGGACTCAAGTAGTTGGGATCTTGTCACCCACGTAAGAGACCCAGATGGAGTTCTGCCCTCCTGGAGTCAGCCCGACTCAGCCGTGGCTGTTGTGGTCAGTTGAGGGGTGAATTAGTGTTTGGAAGGTCTTTCTCACTCTCTGTCTCTCTCATTTTCTCGGGCACGCTGCTTTCCAAATAAATAATCTTTTTAAAAAATAGATATATACTTCAGAAAATTTTATTGTCTATACTTGGAAAATGCATTTTTAAAATTAGTTTTGGTTGCCAAAGCTTTCTATTTCCAGAGAAGGTTTTGCTCACCATATACAAACTGGAATAAATTATGTTAGCTAGTACTCTCATATATATTGTAATAAAACAACCTCATTTTTGCCACTATATTGATGAAAAGCCTGAGAGGTTGAAGGAGTTTAAGATATTTACCTAAGCTCCTGGAAGTATAAGTGATGGTGTAAATAAACCCAAAAATATTATTTTAAGTAGACCTGTTTTGTTACAAGATCACAGTAAATATTATTTTAATTTTCTTGGTAAAGATAGGGAAGAGTAGAAGTGAAGTGACTTCTCAAAGGTCACATATAGTAACTGATCAGATTAATACCAAAAATAAGGAATTTGTAAGTCAGTACATTTTATATTACCATAACATGCTGATTCCTAATCCCTTATGTTAAACGGAAAATTTTTGTAGTTATATTGGGATCTTGTGTAATTCACAGTTTTATAGTTTGATACAGAATTTAAGTGATGAATCAACAAAAACTCTTCAGAAATTAGAAAAGGAGGTGCATGTTGATAACTTAATAAAGCTAAGTCAAACTTTAGTGTGAAAATCAGAGTCTACCATGGAAAAATAAAACTAAAGTCAATCTTCAGCATAGATGCAAATACCTAAATGTAAATTATTGCAAACTAAATCTATACATGTATAAGTCATAAACATATTGGATTTATTCCTGGGATAAAAGAATGGAAAAATACAAAATCAGTACTAAGTTCTGCTAAATTTCTTTTTTTTTAATTTTTTAAATTTTTTTTTAATTTTTTGACAGGCAGAGTGGACAGTGAGAGAGAGAGAGACAGAGAGAAAGGTCTTCCTTTGCCATTGGTTCACCCCACAATGGCCGCTGCAGCCAGGAAACTGCAGCCAGCGCACCGTGCTGATCTGAAGCCAGGAGCCAGGTGCTTTTCCTGGTCTCCCATGCAGGTTCAGGACCCAAGCACTTGGGCCATCCTCCACTGCACTCCCTGGCCACAGCAGAGAGCTGGCCTGGAAGAGGGGCAACAGGGACAGAATCCGGTGCTCCGACCGGGACTAGAACCTAGTGTGCTGGCGCCGCAAAGCGGAGGATTAACCTATTGAGCCGTGGCGCTGGCCAAGTTCTGCTAAAATTCTATAGCAAATCAAGAATTGAAAAAGTTTATTTTCTTATAAAAGAAGGGCAAAATATTTTATTCAAAGTTTAAAAAAATTGAAAAGCCTACATTGCAAAAAGGAAATCATTATCTTTTTTTTTTTTTTTTTTTTTTTTTTTTTTGGACAGGCAGAGTTACACAGTGAGAGAGAGAGAGAGAGAGAGAGAGAGAGAGAGAAGTTCTTCCTTTTTCCATTGGTTCACCCCCCAAATGGCCGCTACGGCCTGCGTGCTGTGGCCAGTGCGCTGTGCCAAACTGAAGCCAGGAGCCAGGTGCTTTGTCCTGGTCTCCCACGCAGGTGCAGGGCCCAAGGACTTGGGCCATCCTCTACTGCACTGCCAGGCCACAGCAAAGAGCTAGACTGGAAGAGGAGCAACTGGGATAGAATCCGGCACGCCAATTGGGACTAGAACCCCGGGTGCCAACGCCGCAGGCAGAGGATTAGCCAAGTGGGCCGTGGTGCCGGCCTGAAATCATTATCATTTCAAGTCACTTTTTTTTCTTATAGTCCATGGCAAGGGAATTAGATATTTTAAGTATTGGAAGTAAACAAAGAGAACAGCTTATTACTCACAGATGATACAGAATTATAAAAAGTAGGAGTATTCAACATGATTTCTCATTATACACCCATCACTTGCATTTCTATATGACCATGAATTAAATATACTATCATAAAAAGTATTTAAAATGATATAAATTCCTAAGTTTTCTAGAATTTAACCTAAGAAAATTGACATATTATCTTAATTGTAGAACTATAGTAAAATTTTTTAAAAAGTCCTAGTAAAATGGAAACATATATGAGGTGTGTGCACTCATTCAGGAAGATAAATTATCAGAACGGTATTAATTGCTTATTTTTTAGTAAAATGACTGGATTTCAAGTCTATTTCTAGTAAGTTTTATGCAATATAATAGGATGATTGCATGTGTAACTAGCTCCAATATTCATATAAAATAGCATAGAGCAAAACATCAGTAATAAAATCCTAGGAAGGGCGAACACCATGCAGGAATTGCACTATCCAACATAAGGATTTGTCATAATGCTAATTAATTCAGTGTTTGATTGGCTTGGGGATGACAATCTGTCCAACGGAATAGGATAATAATCCCAGAAACAGATTCATGCACATTGAAGAGCGCTGCATGTCAGAATTGGTAATGCGGATTAATAAAAGAAGAATGACTACTCTGTATGTTACCCTAAAATAATTGGTACTCTACATTAAAAGACAAAGGTGAAGGGGAACATTGAAAAGAGTCTATGTGGAGTGAACATACTAAATAATTCTGTCATAGAAAATTGGAAATATAGTTTTTTTAAGCAGGAGAAAAGCATAATTTGATTTTTATGTTGTAAAGAGTTACTTCCTGTCCTTATTGCTTTCCATTAAAAATTTTCCTGCATAATCTATTGCCATTTGCTGGTGAAAAGAAAAATACTATGATCAAAGATGTTGTGTTTGTTTTCAAAAAGGTTGTTGATTGCTTTCAGAAAAAATATATTCAACTACTTGATTAGTTCTCCCTGAACTTTGCACACAATCATCTATTTTCTTTAAATCTACCTTTTTATCTTACATTCACTTTATACATTTCCAATGGCTAAACTGGGTTGGCTCTGAAAATCTCAAATGATGTGGTCTAGTTTATAATTTCAGTATTGTTGATTATTTTCTAAAGTATTTTGCATTCTATGGTTAATACATGCTCTAAATTTAACAATTGACTTACAATTCATGAACCAATCAATTTGAGGAATCAATGAAAGAAAAAAGCTTCATGACTTGTTTTGAAATATGCTTACTTCGTAAAAAATTTTTTCATAGAGCATATGTCTCTAAATCACCAGGAAAAATAGCAGCATTTCAAGAAGCATGTATTCAGCATGTAACAAACCTAGCACATAAAAAATAGGGGTAAATAACAACTTTCATACCTTCTGCTTTATTATTCAATATTAATATAATTGAGATTAATTAATATAGATTGTGTATAGGACTGTAAAATGAATCAAAAACAAATTGGGGCCAGCACTGTGGTATAGCCAGTAAAGCAGCCACCTGCAGTGCCGATCCCATGTAAGTGCCGGTTCGAGTCCAGGCTGCTCCACTTCCAATCTAGCTCTCTGGTATGGCCTTGGAAAGTAGTAGAAGATGGTCCAAGTGTTTGGGCCCCTGCACCTGCATGGGACACCCAGAAGAAGTTCCAGGCTCCTAGCTTTGGATTGGCACAGCTCTGGCCTTTGCAGCAATTTGGGGAGTAAACCAGGGGATGGAAGATCTCTCTCTCTCTCTCTCTCACTGCCTTTCAAGTAAAATAAGTAAATCTTAAGAAAAAAATATATATAGAATATGAAAATATAAAGTATTAAACATGGGGTTTTATTTAAAAGATTTAATTATTTATTTGAAAGGCAGAGTCACAGAGAGGCAGAGGCAGAGAGACAGAGAAAGAGAGAGAGAGAGAGAGAGAGAGAGAGGGAGAGAGAGAGAGAGAGGTCTTCCACCTACTGGTTCACTCCCTAAATGGCTGTAATAGCCAGAACTGCGCAGATCCAAATTCAGGATACTGGAGCTTCTTCAGAGTCTCCATGTAGGTGCAGGGGCCCAAGCACTTGCTCATCTTCCATTGCTTTCCCAGGCCACAGCAGAGAGCTTGATCAGAAGTGGAGGAGCTAGGACCACCCATATGTGATGCTGGCACTGCAGGTGGAGGCTTTAGCTGCTATGCCATAGTGCCAGCCCCTGGGGAGTAATTTCAGTAACACAATCCAAACACCACTTTCTAGAAATAGCACAATTAAGAAATAAAGTCACAGAGAGTATCTTTAGCTAGTATGAGTGGACTTCAAAAAGTTCATGGAACTGGAACCAAAAGGTAAATTTATGATGCATATGAGAGATATTTGGAAACTTGTGAAAAAGGCATATTATGAAAAGCTATGCATATATTTCAAAGAATTATCCCAAAATAAATGTATCTTTTCATTTGATTATTCCATGAACTTTTAAAAATACTGTTGAAACTTGTTGCTGCATCTTCTTACTGATAGAAACTCAAGAGTCAGGATGTGATACATGTTTCTTTATATAAACTTTATATAAAGTTAATAAGCCTTTCTCTATGAATTACATTTTATGGAATTTTTTTCTCAAATTCATACTTCATTTAACAACCAATGTACATGTGTATGAATACACTAACCCCAACTTCATAAATTTTCACTGTTATTTCCTAGACATTACATTCAGGGAACATAAAATTAGGACCATTTTTAAATTTTGATTGCAAAGTGTTTCTTAACATATAAGTAGTTATACATGGTGCAGAGAGCAACACACAGAGCAATATTCTAATGACAATTCATGGGTTACACTGATACTAACAATAACTTGATATGGAATGGGTTAAGACATTTACATTCTTAAACTTCAGTGCCATTATAGAGTCATTATCAAACTGTCAATCTTGTAAGAAATCCTGGAATTCAATTATTCTCTCAAAATATTTCAGTTTTCATGTTCAATTTCTTTCTTGTTTTAAGATTTATTTCATTTATTTGAGTTACAGAGAGAGGTAGAGACAGAGAGACAGGTCTTCCATCCGCTGGTTTACTCCCCACATGGCCACAATGGCCGGAGCTGCGCCAATCTGAAGCCAGGAGCCAAAAGCTTCCTCTGGGTCTCCCACATGGGTGCAGGGGCCCAAGGACTTGGGCCATCTTCTACTGCTATCCCAGGCCATAACAGAGAGCAGGATCAGAAGAGGAGCAGCCAGGACTATAACCAATGCCCATATGAGATGTTGGCACTTCAGGCCAGGGCTTAAATCCACTGTGCCACAGCACCAACCCCATTCATATTCAATTTCAAATATAGGACAGTAACTATTTTATAGGACTCCATTCCTTAAAGCTATTTGAATTTCAGGATCTTCTAACCCGAGAAACCAAAAAATACTGGCTTAAGGTAGGTTTCCTTTGTTGTTTTTCCTAATATATTTACTTTGTTGAGAAGAAAATACAATGATGAAGTGAATGTTCATAACTTAACTTATCAGAGATCTAAATATGCCCATTTGTTTTCATGCTGTCATATATATATATACCTACATGAATATACATCTCAGAATCATTATTTTTTTCATTTCTTCTAAAATATATTATCACTTTTCTATTTAAATCTAGTTTGTGTGCTAGAGGAAGTAGAGTCACTTATTGCTGGTTCTTCTAATTTTTTTTTATCTCATGCTCTGCGTTACAATGCAATGGAAATTTTACACATCAAACTAGTTTTGAACTACTCAGCTAGCAACAATCAAGTTTCAAATAAATTTCTCAGTGTCTAAGCCATTCCTTAACTCAATATGAGCTGCTGAGAGAACTGCCTCTCAGAAGGAGAAGCAGAGGCAGGAAGTTGGAGATAAAAGTTATGGTCTCTAGCTTGGACATACAATGAACATTTAATCATACAGTCAGATGGTAGCCAATGAAATAAATCATGAAACTGATCAAATGCTGGAATTATACTTTGAAGTATTCTTCCCAACAGGATACCAACTTTTCCCACTATGACCCATCCCAGTGGGTCTCACTGGGATCAGAACCTAGCATCATCTCTGATGGAGGATTTCATTAGTGACTCAATTCTAATCAGCTCACTTCCAAGAAAGGTTCACACTACATTTGGAAAGTTCTTCCTTAGTCTTATGTCCCAAACGTAAGAAACTTAGTAGCTATTCACAAATGAAAAAGTAGTTCATTTAAACCCCATTGGCTAAAATACTGAAGAACAGCAAGTATCAGATTGAAACTCACCCTTTGAACAAGAAAGTACAGAGACAAAGAGGATCTAGGTGTTTATGAGAAGCTTGTTGAGCTTCTTGCATAAACATGCATCTATCAGAAAGCCCATCCTACTCCCTTACTTCCTTTTAGTTAAGCAATTGCATTTCTTTATTTTGGGTCCCATTTTGGATCAGATTTCTGGTTATTAGTACTGAAGGCATACAAATTAATTTGGAGGTATAATCATAATATGAAGGCACAAGCTGGCACTGTGGCTCAGCACATTAATATTTTCTTGGGACTCCCTGATCTCATATGGGAGTGCAGGATAAATCCTGAATAATCCACATCTAATCCAGCTACTTGCTAATGAGCTAGGAAGCAGCAGATGATAGCGTAAGTACTTGAGTTCCTGCCGCCCACGTGGGAGAGCCACATGCAGTTGCTGGCTCCTGGCTTCATCCTGGCCAAGCCCTAGCTGTTGGAGTCATTTGAGTCATGAATAGTTGCACGGAAGATAAATCTCTCTCTCTCTCTCTCTCTCCCTGTCTCTCTCACTGCCTTTCAAATAAATTAATCAATAAGTATTAAAAGGATAATAATATGAGAAACAATTCAAATGAAAATTATTCTGTTTTGGAAGATAGAAAGAAAGGCATAAAATTAATAGTTATCCTACATAAGAAAAATATATAAAATTGTTATTTTATCTTAGCCATCATTATTAGGCTTACGCTTAAATTTTCGTTACAAAACTATTCTGTGCTCTTACCACCGTTATTTTCACCTGATTAGAATTTTTGCTGAGAGTCATAAAATCTGTATTGACGTTTTTGAATAAGAAACACCACAAATATGATTGGTTACGCCTCACATACGATTGACTACACAATGCAAAATTACTTTCTGAGATTTTTTTAACCCAAACATAGTAGAATATAGTTTTGCAAGCCTATTTAAACGAAGAAATCATATATATATGCAATAGAGGATAACAAGCATATCACATGCTTAACAAAATCAGATATTGTGCTAGTTACTTGGAATAAAATAATTAAATGTTTTCATGAAGCTTATGAATAAGTGAATGTATGAGATTTTTATATAGAGGACTAGTCAAATGATGAAAAAAACATTTCTTTTCTTAAAAATTCATCTGTAAAAATACACTTCTTAATGAAATTAGATTCTAAATTATCTTTTGGAAAATATATTTATTTCTAATGACTTTAAAAGCATGTTACAATTTATTTTTAACTTCACCAATATTGGGCATATTCATATTGTAACAGCCTTCAAAATGTTTTATGTTCTTTCAAAAATTTGAACTTTAAATCAAATTTATATTTTTCTATATTCAAGTCTTTCAAATATGTCGCTCCCCCTCTTCGTGGAGGAACGACACTAAACCCTGCCTAGGCTTCATATCCGAGTCACGGCACCATTATGTCGCTCCCCCTCTTCGCGGAGGAACGACACAGGACCCTGCGCTGTTCTTTCGTCTGCTCGGCCCTCCCCGGGTTTGCTGCTGGTTCTTCCCGGGTTGGCTACTGTCCCTTCCACCTCCGTGGAAGGGCAGTTCCCCCTGGCCACATTCCCCACTTCCGCAGGGGAGCGGCACACCGCCGGCCGGCTTTCTCGGGGGCTGCACGGGTTCCCTTAGATGTTCCCCATAGATGTTCCTGGTGCATGCCGTCTCTCTCCTCCTTTATAGTCCTCCTCCGCCAATCCCAACTCGGCTGCCCACACGCCGAGTACGCTGCTCTCCAATCAGGAGCAAGTCCTACAGTTAATTGGTTGAACTGGAGGCAGCTGTGCGGAAGCTGTTTACTTCTCTCCCAGCGCCATATTGTGGGAGAGCAGATGCATAGAATAAGTCCTAATTCGAGTAACTTAGTCTAGTCCGGATTGCTCCCCACAAAATAGAAGTCTAAAAACTTTAAAAAATACTTAATGTGTGACATTGCATACTCCTATGCCTTTAATATCACCAGTGAAATTGTACACAGAAAAAAAATCTAGATCACATAACTAAAAAAAAGTCAAAATTTAAAGTTTCATTTTTTCAATATTTGAGCTATACTTCATTAATGAATTCCTTGATTTAAACACATGTACATGCTTGCTTTTTAAGTCCATAAAGCATACGTGTTTTCTGATAGTATTCTGAACCTTCTTATTTTTTAGTTAAAGGAAAAACAATATTTGAGGCTTAACTAATTATTTCTTTAAAGTTCACAGAATTGAAAATTTAGCAGAAGTGTTTCTAAAGTTTCTCTGAAATTTTCAAATAAGAAAGATACTCCACATAGGTTACAAACTTTGTTATAAACTCAGATTCTTAAAAGAATACCATCCTATGATGGATAGCAAACTAAAACTAACATGGTGTTATGGAAAGCTCTGTCCCTGTCCTGGGTGCTGAATGAAAATAGGGAGGACACGTTTGAGAGTAAACAAAAGGAGAAATTTAATATATTAGTAGATGAAGACAATAGCAGACTTTTGAGTCTAATGGAATAGCATCCTGCTTAGTGACGCTGGTTTGGAGCTTTCAAGGGGGCCACAGAGGTTGGGATGCTGATCCGGGTGCTAAAGCCAGTTGCCCGTCTGATAACAGGGCATCTCGGACACCAGCTCTGTTCCTTGGGAATGTTGTTTGACTACTTGACTTTATCATGAGGAGGACACAGTAGTATATTCCACTCAAGTAAGTTGCTACAAAACATTATTTCAGCTGAGATCTGAAAGAGGCAAGTATTGCTTTCAGATTCCAGTGTTTTATTAATCAGGATGAAGCCCACTCAGCCTGGAGCCCATGCTTCTCTTTTACAATTAATTTACACCTCTGGTCATGCTTCCCAGTGCCCAGTGCTCACTAGGCTACTTTCCAGGAGCTGCTGGGTTTCTCAGGGCCACTTGCAGGAATTCACAAGCAAACATTATTTGTCTGTTTGAACAGACACTCTAGTTACTCACAGGCTTCAGAATTTTCTTTTGTTCATCAGAAAATGAAAAGGAAAAGAAACATGTATTCAATCTGGCTACAATGACTTTATAAATAACATCTCCTAATTATGGGAGAATAAATATTTTTGAAGTTTCAAAGGAGAGAGAAGTTTGTGTGCACACATGTGGGGTACAGAAGGAGCAATAGAATGAAGTGAAAGAAGGCTCCATATCCATTGTTTGAGGCACATCATCAACCAACAAAAATCAATTGAGTGTTTTTCAAGCAAAACATCACTTTCAATAATACATAAAGTTGGGGTGAATGCTTTGGCATAACTTTTATTTTCAACTTGAGAACCCCACATCCAGTATCAGAGTGCCTGGAATGCCGTCTCTGCTACTCTGATTCAATCCAGCTTCCTGTAACTGTGTACCTTGGGAAGTAACAGGTACTTGTTTCCATGCCACCCACATGGGATATTCAGATGAAGTTCCAACCTCCTGGGTTTGACCTGGCCCAGCTGTAGCTATTGTAGGCATTTGTGAGTGAATATGCAGGTGGAAGAAGTTTCTCTGTCTTCCTCTTTGTGTCTTCCTGCCTTTCAAATAAAATGAAAATAAATAGATAAATAAAATAATTAACAGCTTATTAAAAATAAACTAGGTTTTATTAATCATATATCTATAAATTTAAGAAAATAATTTTGCAGACAATTTGGCTCAAAATGTCTTCGAATTTTATTTGAAATATTATGGCTAATTATAATTTCATTCAAAGGCAAGAATGAAAGGGATCTGTTAATTGGCTCAGGTAATATAGAGTTAATACAAAGGGGTAACAATTCCTCTTCTCAGTAGTTGCTATCATCCTTGTGTAAGCCACCACAATCAAATTAAAATAACAGAAAATCATAATTTTGAACTAGCACTTCATATAAACAATGAGTAAGGACAACTTTAGAAAATGTCCCCTTTATTGTTAAGTTTTAGTTGAAAATCTGTATAAAAGCAGTGTTGTAGATTAATCATCTGGACACCTTTGCTTTCCACTGAGTCTTCTATTATTAAGCTTTCAAATACAAACCCATTATGACATAACCACTATGGTGGCTAAAGGAAATAAGTGCCTGAGATTGAAATACTAGGAAAAGAGTCACATATAAGCTGGTTCAGAGAATGTTGTTAATGTGAGTAATATGAAATACAAGAATTGAATATTCAATTGCAACTTACATTGTATTTTCTTTCTGACTCCACAGATTTCAGTTGTATTCAGTATTATGGAGATTCCTATCTAAAATTTCAGAATGTGTTTTTAAATCAACAAAATAGCATCTCCCTAGAATTTCAGACTTCAAGCTCTTATGGACTTCTTCTCTATGTCAAGCAAGACTCAGATTCGGTGGATAAATTTTTTACTCAACTGTTTGTTGAAAATGGTACTTTAAAGGTAAGACATTCAATTCACTTAATGTAAAAGAAATTTTAGCAAGTTCTGATTCCCTGATTTATGGTTAGTGTTAAAATGAAATTTAAATTTAATAACGTCTTTTATCTTTACAAGTGGACTCTTACTCTACTTTTGTAATTTCTTCCTGTTCTCATTTATCCATAAAAACAGTATATGGCTAGAATTAACTTTCTTTTCACTTTTTCCCAGTATTTTTAACTGTTCTTCCACTTTAACATTGATGAGTTTTCCCATTCACCAGTGATAATTTTTATTCTTTTGTTTATAACCCAGATACCCAAGAAATTCTAACACTTTCACAAAGACTTGAAGGGAAAAGTTATTTTCATAATTACACTAAGATGTCATTTTTCTTTTTGGTGGCTCATTCTTAAAGCTGACAATGGAGTTTTCTAGAGTTTGCATGACGGGCAATGATGCCATCACTTTGATCACTATTGCTGTGTGTGCTTATTTTTGAATCTTTGAATTGTCTTTTTAAATTTTTATTATTATAAATATTGATAGACATAATCCAGTAAGCAAAAACTCTTAAGGATCTTCACAACTCTTAAGAGTGCAAAGGGATTCTAAGAAACAAAATTTGAGATCACTGATATAATATTTGTTGGACTTCATAACAATATTGTTTTAAAATTCCAAGATTATTCAACTTAGAATATCTGGAAGCAAGTTTTGATTATAGAATACATGCACACTTCCCAACGTTATTTTTTCTAACAAAGCACTTCATATTCCTGTTATAAATACCTACTTTAGGGAACTCATTCTAATCATCACCAAAATAACATTAATTAGCAGAAGCTGATAAATGAAACACAATAATTGTATTACCTTTTTTTTTAGAAGCAATGAGGACTCTGGAGTAATGAGCACACCTGGTGTCATGAGTTGTTTCCTTTTTTTTTTTTTTTTTTTGACAGGCAGAGTTAGTGAGAGAGAGAGAGAGAGACAGAGAGAAAGGTCTTCCTTCCATTGGTGCACCCCCCAAATGGCCTCTACGGCTGGTGTGCTGTGCCAATCTAAAGCCAGGAGCCAGGTGCTTTCTCCTGGTCTTCCATGCAGGTGCATGGCCCAAGCAGAGAGCTGGAGTGGAAGAGGAGCAACCGGGACCAAATCCGGCGCCCCCACTGGGACTAGAACCCGAGGTGATGGTGCCACAGGCAGAGGATTAGCCTAGTGAGCCATGGTGCCGACCCACAATAGTTGTATTTTGTCTACCTTGTCTTTTATGGTGTGTTTTAAGTAGTTGATCTGAATTTCAATTAAACTATGGGAGATACATTTCAGTTAAATGAACTAGTTTCTACTTAGTTTAATTTTGGTTTATTAAGTAACTATACATATATATATATTTATATATAGAATTTAACACAATGCTTTATAACTTAAATAAATGCTAACAAAATATTGTAGATAAGTATAAATTTATTTTTATGTACTAATTTACTTGTTTATTCATTCATTGTACAAGATATCACCAGTCATGGTGCCAGATTTTTTGGATTCTGTAGTAAACAAAACATTGTGTATGTGGCATGTTGCTTTTGGTGTATTACAAATAATATGAAAAACATGTGGGAAATTAGAAAAAGAAGGCAGAGTTGTGTAATGAATAAAATATTAAAATGAATCATCAACTTAAAAAAATAAAAATAAAAATAAATGAATCATCAAACCTCCATTTGACCCTTTAGGATAAAGTTTGTTGACTCCTTCTTCACAGCATTTGTCTTAACTAGTACTTGAAATCCCTATTAACCCTTTAAAAAACTGCAAAGATATGGAGGTCAGATTAAGAAATTATAAAATAAATATACTATTTAACATTAGTCATGGTGAGAATACTTCCCCTAAGCACAGTTAGTTTCATGTGCTAATTCTACTGCCATGACTGTTAGTTCCTCTCACCACTGTGGACACCTCCAGTCAGAGGCAGTTGTGAATATTTTGTCACATAATGGATTACCAAGAGTAATGGTCAGTTACTCATTTTACTTTAAAAGGAAAAAATCAATTCACACTGAATTAAGCCAATATATTTAGGGATTATAAATTAGCTATAGAAAGGGATTTTTTTCCACATAGATTTTGTGACAAAGGATGGATATATAATTCTAATATATATATATATATTAAAAAAATTACTATATTTTATTGAGTTTCAATTGTTTGTTAGTCTCCACCTCAAAAAAAATTGTTAAGATCATGGACTCTGTAGCTAGACTGTTAGGGTCTGAATCAGCTGAGCCATTTAGGGGCTTTGAGATTTTGCATGTGTTTTACACTTAAATGTGCTCACTTGTAAAATGAGGGCAATTAAAATTGTTGTGAGATTTAAATGAGTAAATTGATAAATTTTGTGAAGAAAAATTCATAAATGAGTGAGCACATAAATGCATGGAAAATGCATGAAACACTCTCTGGGACATAGTAATCCTTGCTGAGGACCTGTTGTTTTCCTTTTGCATTGTTCAAAGATCCTGAAAACAAACTAAGGCTTTCTGAGAGCTTCACAGTATTACAGGTGCTTTTCTTACTCCTTTAAGGATGACAGATGACAAAATTTTATTCTGTTATGTAAATCCAAATTTCTGTTCTTTCCATTGCACACCATTGCTTCCTTGGAATGATTTAGAGGAAATCTCAGCATTATTTATCTTCATGACTTTAAGATTTTCCTTGTTCTGCTATGATTTGTGAGACTATGCTCCAATTTCCACATCTATTTTAAAAGTATAATCTTAGTAGGAATGCATTTACATTACAATTTTCACAAAGACGTATTTATGATTGTACTTTCACAGTGATCATAATTTAAAAGCAATTCAAATTCTAGAAATGCCAAATTGTTTATAAATCTTTTGGGAAATTTACTTCCTAGGAAAGTTTAATATGTCAAATATGATACTTAAAAATATTTAATTGGGGGCCAGCTTTCTCATGTACTGGGTTAGGCTACAACCTGCAATGCCAGTATCCCATATTGCCTCAATTTGGGGAGTAAACCAGCAGATGGAAGGTCTCTCTTTTTGTCCCTCCCTCTCTCTCTGTAACTCTACCTTTCAAGTAAATAAATAAATACATATTTAAAAAATATGTAATTGGCTATTTCTCATAGCAATGATTGAGTAGACACCTTCACTATCACACCTCATGTACTAGTCATTACCTATAAACTGGATCACAAACCATGGTGCTTCCCTGATTGAGGGCAAATCCCTTTACCTCAGTTTCCATCTTTGAGAAATGGAGGTAATAATAAATGGTATCTAACTCATATATGTGCATTTCTTTTGCTCTATGAGGAAACAATCTGTTGACATTTGGAATGTGCTCTCAATTCATAATGGAGGGATAATTTTTCAAATAGTAGTTCTTTTTATATGTATCACATAGGAACTATTTACGATAAAAGAAAAATCAAGTAATGTTAACAGAATTCTCTAAAAAAATTTTATAACTGTTTGACTTTGACAACCCTGGAGATAACAGGAAATAAGACTCAGTAGTGCCCAACAAATAATTTTCTACTATATCTAAATAAATTAGGGAGACCTCCCCACAGACATATACAGTAGTTAGTACACTGACAGTTTAAATAACTATCTTATTTATCAGTGAATATTTCAGAATATTAGATAAAAGAAGCCCCTAAACTATTATCCACGTTGTACAAAGTATTCCATCTGATAAACCTGAGTATGCACACTAATAAACTTGGCTGTAACCTAGACACAGATTAAGAAGCATTCAAAAAATAGCTGTGGTCTTGAACTTACTTACACATGGTTTGAGAGGAATGTTGTGCCAAATTTTTTGAAATAAAATCTCTTGCAAATTGCACACTAATCTATTTGTTTTTAGAAATCCTGATGTTGCTTAATATACTTCTTAAAGTCAGTTTAAAGTAGATAATTTAATGAAGGAAAGGAATGCTTCGTATTTACCAAAATCATAAACATTATAATATATAACATTTTTCTTTGGACTCCATGTTGGTGGATTTCAAATATCAACTTATACACAGCTGGATGCAGAGGAATTAATGGAACTCTATGCAAATTTTTTTTAAATTTATTTTATTTATTTGAAAGAGTTACTGAGAGAGGTAGAGACAGAGAGAGAGGTCTTCCATCCTTTGGTTCACTCTCCAAATGACCTCAATGGCCAGAGCTGAGCTGATCTGAAGCCAGGAGCCAGGAGCTTCCACATGGGAGCAGGGACCCAAGCACTGGGACTGTCCTCCACAGCTTTCCCAGGTACATCAGGGGGGAGCTGGATCAGAAGTGGAGCATCCTGAACTCAAACTGATGCCCATATGAGATGCCAGTACTGCAGGCCAGGGCCTTAACTGGCTGTACCATGGCACCAGCCCCACAATTGTGTTTCTTAGCATACATGTCAGTTACAGATCACTTGTAGAGTTGATCAAAACATTAAGGCGCCTCTCCAGAAAAGCACAGCTATAAAACATTCAATGTTCATACAGGCACACGCTTCATCCATGGAATTCCCAGGGTACATAATCCAATGCCTAGTATAGCTATGAATTTCCTTCCCTAGGACATGACCTAGTGGCACGTTTGCAGTAGTCTTACAAATGGCTCTGGATGCACTCAAGCCTCAGGAAGTTTGTGATGAATGTGTAACTCTCCTAATCTTTAAATTATCTTTTCTGTAACATTAACAAATGCTAGATTGTATTAACTGGACTTTGCAATGCTAAACCACTAGTATATAATGAAATGTGCTGGTAATACTTGCTTTCTAATAGCAGAAGCCAACTTTCTCAATCGTGTACCCTAGTATGCTCACATAAGAATGTACAAGTGTGTGTGTCTGCATATATGTATATGTTTACATTCGAAGGGTCTTCAAAGAGTTTATGGAAGAATGAGTCTTTCATCTTGTGGTTAATAGAACATATCCAACATCAGGCTAATTGTGTTCAATGCTCCTGACTCCAACTTTCTGCTAATGCAGACGCTGGGAAGTAGCAGTGATGGCTCAAGTAATTTGGCTTCTGTCACCCACTTAGGAGATGTAGATTGAGTTCCTGGTACCTGGTTTCAGCTGTCTACCCCAGGCTGGGAAAGCATTTGGAGTTAAGGGTCTGATAGGCCCCTTCTCTATATCTATTTCTCTTCACCTGTCTTTCAAATAAATAAACAATTTTTAAAGTTCATGGAAATTTGAAAGAAAAGATGTTTGTTCTTTAAATTGATACATAATCTTTTTCATATGTATTTTTCATGAACTTTTAGAAGAGCTCATGAACATACAGAATACTGATATGTTTCAGCTTCATTTCTAGTAGTAGTTCTTAATGAGATAATTTGAAATATCACTTCCTTTTACATTTCAAACTTATTTCTCAAAAGTGAAATAAAATGTATTGGTAAATTATACAATCCAGTATAGATACAGATATTAATTTCATACAGAGAAACTGAGGAAAAATCACGTTTTCTTTTCCCCAGTATCAATTCTTCTGTGCTGGTGATGCAGAATTGAAAAGCATTAACACTACCATTAGAGTGGACAATGGGCAAAAGTATACTCTGCTTATCAGGTAAGACATACTTGTTTTCTTTTCCACTTAATCTGTTAAGTAGCAAAAACCATTACTCTGAGTATTATCCTTGTTGTTTTAAAATCAAGGTTATCCTGATTACTAGTTACATGTGACTGTCTGTGAATAAGTGTTTATCAAGCTTTTCATATATCCTAAAAATTGTACTGGAGAAATGAGGTTATGGAGGTTACATTACGAATGAACTTACATAAGCAGATTACAAAGAAGCTATGAAAGCCTCATTATTTTCCACTTGAAAGAGTTGTACAACTCAAATTAACTGACGTTTTTGGAGAAAACAAAGTAAAGTATATTCACTGTAGAATGTTTGGAACATTCAAAAAAGCTTAAAGAAGAAAAGTACTGTGATCCATTGTGCCACAACCCAGAATAATTAATGCATTTTATTAATATCCCCAGAAGCTCTGTTAGATTTCCAAATGTTCATCAACATCTGACAGAAATCATTCTGCCAATTTGATAAGTGAAACTTATATTTTCCTTCTTTGATCTGTAGTGAAGTTTAATTTTAACATAGATTAATTGATTGTTGTTATGTATTTTTGCCTCTCTCCACCTTTTTTATTTCTTCAATAGATGCTTAAAAATTTAAAAAATGAACACCACAGCCATAATTCAGAATGAAGACTAAAATGAATTGTTTGGTTATGGCAATAGATTATTACTTAGCAAAATAATTATTCATTTAAAGCCAATAAAAGCGAAAGCAAACAGGCCTACTCAGGGACTGGGAAGAAAGTTAAATAAGAGGTTTTAAGGAAGTTTTAGTTATTATACTGTTATCTATATATACTGTAGATATATGTTATATATATTATCTATGATCAATATTTATTGATCAAAAGATTAATAGATCAAAATTGATCTATTATCCAGTAAATTCAGAAGATCCTTTATCATACATATCTGTCCTGAATTCTTGAAATAAACATCATCATTTTAAAGCCTGTGTGATCCTATTTAATAAATTCTCATATTCTTTCCTTACTGAAGACATGGATACAAACATTTTAATATCATTATTTAGCATTGTAACTTCCTAAGTTAAAACTTTGGGACCATACACTTTGGAGAGTTTCATTCTTAGAAGAGTGATAATATCCCTCAGTAGGTTGAAGCCACTGAGACACACTCTAGTTAATCAGGCAAACACAAAGCTAGATTGGACATGATGAGAGTTATAAGGAACCTTAGAAGATGTTGCTCTGGCCTGGGCATGTTGAAAAAGAGTTGCAAAGATAAAAATATATATCATAATTATATTTATCAAACTATTATTGTGTCAATTGTATCATTTTATTACAAATCCAATTTATTCCTAAGAAAAATTCTAGTTTTTATATTTATGTTTAGAGGAAAAACAAAGATCGAGAAATTATGTACAGAAAAACAGATAGCTGGAAAATGGCAGAGTTCCTGTGCTGCTCACTCCAAATCTCATGAAAAAGTTCAAGTTTTGGGACCTATGAATCAGTACAAAAACATAATATAATTTGATCTCTTATTTTCTCTTATGCTCAAGATGAGATAAAGATAAAAATCATAAATGATCTTCCTGTAAAAATACCAGCAGTGGCAAGGACAATATTAATTAGCACACATTAAATAATTGCCATGTACCAGATGCTTTATAAACCCTTAACTATACCTAATCGTTGTAATTCTCATTATGCCTGATTGCACTGGTTTCCTGGGCTTCTGTACCAAGGCACCAAGGACTAGATGACTTAGAAAGCACGTTTAATTTCACAGTTCTGAAGGCTAGAAGTCTGAGATGAATGTATCTACAAGTTTAGTTTCTTCTGAGGCCTGTCTCTTTGTGTCTTCATACCTTCTTTCTCTGTGTGTCTGGTCCTCAGGTCCTCTCATAAGGACACAAATTGTGTTGGATTGAAAACCACTCTAGTAACCCCCTTTAGCTTATTACCTTCTTTTTTTTATTTTATTTTTTTTATTTTTGACAGGCAGAGTGGACAGTGAGAGAGAGAGACAGAGAGAAAGGTCTTCCTTTGCTGTTGGTTTACCCTCCAATGGCAGCCAGCGCGCTGCGGCCGGCGCACCACGCTGATCCGATGGCAGGAGCTAGGTACTTATCCTGGTCTCCCATGGGGTGCAGGGCCCAAGCACTTGGGCCATCCTCCACTGCACTCCCTGGCCACAGCAGAGAGCTGGCCTGGAAGAGGGGCAACCGGGACAGAATCCGGTGCCCCAACCGGAACTAGAACCCGGTGTGCAGGCGCCGCAAGGCGGAGGATTAGCCTAGTGAGCTGCGGCGCCGGCCCTTATTACCTTCTTTTAAGACTGACCATCTCCAAGTAGGTAGTGGAATTTATGGTTTTGACATGTAAATTTAAAGCGTGATGTAATTCAGCACAGAACAACTGTAATTCTTGTTTAGAAGCTCAGATTCTTAAAGTCTTGGACATCTTTCTCAAGACCATGTTGTTAGCCAAACATGGAGCAGATTAGAACCCAGATTTCCTATCTCCTGAACTAATAAGCTTATCTCCTATACCATGGTCACTCTGTATTTTAAAAGTGACAAAATATTATATAAAATCTTTATTAATAAAAAGAAAAGGAAAAAATATTTATTAAAAGAAGTGTAATGTTAAAAACATTTTAAAATTCTAGAATACCTATTTTTCACTAACCTCATCACAATGTCACTTTTAAATATACTCAGCAATAAAGATCTTTTTTATGTTATTTGACTGTGATTTCTTCTTTTGCAGTTTACATGCACTACTGCTTTTTATTTTTATCAAAAAGCAGTTTATGTCCTGCCTATATCTGGTCTAAATCATCTAAATTCTGAAATATTTCTTCTCAGGTCCTTGGCTTGTTTGAAGTACTGTAATAGAAAAATTTATGGAAATACACTTTTTCTGTGATTGCCATCTATAAAGAGCAAGAGTGAAGCTCAATTGGTTTTATTTTTCTGTACCTTTAAAATGTGGGCTTGGAAGAAAAAAGGGAAAAAACTTCAGTTTTAAGCTAAATACAACTCAAGAATGCTGTGACTATATTCTCCCTCTCTACTGTTAACATACTATTTTAATTGAAGGTAAATGATATACACACATTTCACTCCCTACCCTAAATTCTTTCATCTTTTCTGTTAAATGATGTCATTCCTTTTGAATATAGGATAAGGGTTCTTCCTCACATGCTGTTATAGAACTTTAAGGAAAAAACCAGCAAGGTTTCCTAGGCTCATAATGAAGCACTCTACTATCATCAAAGATGATGCAAATAGCCTCCATGAAACAGTAACTAAGCTCATTACTTTTTGAGAATAGGGAAATATAAGCTATTCTGTAGACCAGTATTTCTCTTAAAAAAATGTGTGATTGCTTAACATAGCAAATGCAGGAAGAAAAATATGGAGCACTTAAATCAGGTGAATCATACATTGCCAAATCACACATACTAAAAAATCTTTCAGTGAGAAATCAGCTATAGCTTGTGCATATATTTAATGAGAGGAAAAGTGAAGATGGGACAAAGCAGTGATGTTAGGCTGCTGAGTAAAATCATACAGTATATCAAGAAGTAAAAAACAAATGGGTGAGGCATTGTCACTCAACTTTCGAACACCACAAGAGTATTTAAGCATAAAGTGCTGAGGCAGCTTAAGAGACTGATGCATGTATTTTCTGGAAAACACAAATAAAAGAGCATGATGTTGCTTTTTGCCCATTTTTGTTGAGTGTGCTTATGATAATTAAGAGTTCATTCATGTTAATTTTAGTACATTATTAACATATGATACTTATTATAAACACTATTGTATGTATTTCATTATAATATGCATAACATTATATATTACATTTCACTTTGGTTCTTGAATTTATTATTTTATTAAAACAAGTGTATTATGAGACTTTTGTTTTCATGTAAAGTCACTACTTAACATCTACCTTGTTCAAAATGAATGATAGAACTTGAAAGTCAAAGATATAATTAAGTTTGATTTTCTGAATTTTTCGGTTATAAAACCTAAAGACATTTTTAAGTGACTGCCAGTTAAAAATACATCCTTGAATAAAAAATTCCCTGTATTTTTTGTCTTAGTCTTAAGTTCACAGTCCACATCCTGATTTGTAATTTAAAGGAACCTCTGCCAATCCTTCTACAGCTGTCACATGGCAAATTTGTTGCTTTGGCCTTTTGACTGAAGGTAGACAGCTCATATTCTAAGAATGGTATACAGCCAAATAAAGTAGGAGAAATGAAAATGGCTTCTGTTATCCTTGAGAGAAGTATTTACTAGCTACCGTTTATGTGTAGTCATGTGAACATGTAATAAACTACAGAAAACACTAAAAAAAAACAGTATATATTGTCTACACAAACAATAAATGATACTTAGGGAGAATGACATGTACCAATGAAATTCCCATGTTGTCAGATATTTTTTCAAATGATATGAAACTGGATACAAAGCCTGAGTCCCATTGCATTATTCCCTTTAGTTGATAACAGAAGAAGTATGTTCCCTAAAAAATAAAATGGTATAGAAAATGAAAGGAATGAAATGATATAGTATTATTGTGTAGGAAAGAATGAGTTTAAACATGAAATGCAGTTGTATTCAAGTTGTATAAATCCTCAAATTCCTCAGTGAGAGCTGTGAGCTACGTCACGTGGAATAGACACCTATTAGAGACTTTTTAAGAGAGTAAGTAATATTATACAACTAGTATTCACTTTCCATAATATGGTAGGCTAATCGAGAGTATATGGTAGATTTCTGAGCCTTTCCATTTCCCTGTGCAAAATCTTCTTCTCTGCTCTTTTCCTATGAAATTAACCTGTGTGGATCATATTGGCATGCACTATTCTAAATTATTATTTTTTTTTTTTTTTTTTGGACAGGCAGAGTGGACAGTGAGAGAGAGACAGAGAGAAAGGTCTTCCTTTGCCATTGGTTCGCCCTCCAATGGCCGCCACAGCCGGCGCGCTGTGGCCAGCGCACCGTGCTGATCCGATGGCAGGAGCCAGGTGCTTATCCTGGTCTCCCATGGGGTGCAGGGCCCAAGTACTTGGGCCATCCTCCACTGCACTCCCTGGCCACAGCAGAGAGCTGGCCTGGAAGAGGGGCAACAGGGACAGAATCCGGCGCCCCTACCGGGACTAGAACCCGGTGTGCCGGCGCCACAAGGCGGAGGATTAGCCTAGTGAGCCGTGGCGCCGGCTATTCTAAATCATAATTTGACCTCATTTGAAAATAGAATTGTTACTAAAGTTAGCACGTTAAACTGAGGTTATGGGGCTGGTGCCATGGCACAGTAGGTTAATCCTCCACCTGCAGCGCCAGCATCCCATATGGGCACCTGTTCTAGTCCTGGATGCCTCTCCTCCAATCCAGCTCTCTGCTATGGCCTGGGAAAGCAGTAGAATGCTATGGCCTGGGAAATCAGTAAAGATGGCCCATGTCCTTGTGCCCCTGCACCCATGTGGGAGACCCGGAAGAAGTTCCCGGCTCCTGCCTTTGGATCATCGCAGCTCCAGGTGTTGTGGCCAATTGGGGAGTGAACCACCTGGAGGAAGAACTCTCTGTCTCTCCCTCTCACTGTCTGTAACTCTACCTCTCAAATAAATAAATAAAATCTTATTTATTTATAAATAATAAAAAAAAACCTGAAGTCATTAGGATGAGCCTCAATACAATGATACTGGTGGCCATAAAAAAGGGGGGAATTAGGAAGACAGAGAGAGATGCAGGGAGGAAGACATTGTGAAGGCCCAGGGAAAGGACAGCCATCCCCAAGCCAAGGGGAGAAGCCTGGAAGAGATCTTTTCCTCATAACCCTCAGAAGGACCCAGATACCTGCCATGACTTTAAACCTGGATTTCTTGCCTGCAGAATTGTGAGACAGTAATGACATTTGTTTAAGCCACCAAGATTTGTAGTTCTTTATTAAGGCAACATTAGCAAACTAACACAGGACTCCTTGTTATCTGACTTCTTTGGGGACCCAGCCAGCAGAGAATATCAGCAGGAGCTTAGAGCAGCAGGAGACTGATATCATGGAATGGATTGCCAGTGTCTTGAGTGGTATCTCATGGGCTGTGTTGCTCCCTCAAGTCAAGGTCTTGGCTCCTGTCAGATGACCCTCTCCTCTAAGTTCTAACAACCCCTCTTTCCTTTTAGTCTAGATGTAAAGGTTATTATCAGCATAACTTTATTATGGCATTGTGTTTCTTTTAAGTTTTTTAAGAACGTTTTTTTAAAGATTTATTTTATTTATTTGAAAGACAGTGTTATAGAGAGAGGTAGAGACAGAGAGAGGTCTTCCATCCGCTGTTTCACTTCCCAGATGGGCTCAACTGCCAGAGCTGCGCCAATCCGAAGCCAGGAGCCAGGATCTTCTTCTGGGTCTCCCACACAGTTGCAGGGGCCTGAGGACTTGGGCCATCTGCTGCTGCTATCCCAGGCCATAGCAGAGAGCTAGATTGGAAGAGGAGCAGCCGAAATCAGATCCAGTGCCCATATGGGATGCCAGTGCTTCAGGCCAGGACATTAACCTGCTGAGCCACAGCGCCGGCCATAAGAAAATTTTTAACAGAGCAGGAATGGTGCAATGAATTAACCTACCACCAGCAATGGTGGCATCACATATTAAGAGTTCTGGTTCAAGTCCTGGTTACTTGGCTTCTGATCTAGCTTCCTGCTAATGAGGTTGGAAGGAAGCTCAAGTATTTGGGGCACTGCCACTGATGTGGGAGACCAGGATGCAGTTCCTGGCTCCTAGCGTTGGCCTCACCCAGAAATGACTATTGAGTCCATTTGGGGAGTGAACCAGAGGATGAAAAAAACCACATCCTTTTTGGTGTTCAGTCAGTTGTCACCGATCAGGGAGAACATATGGTATTTGTCCCTTTGGGACTGGCTTATTTCACTCACCATGATGTGTTCCAGATTCCTCCATTTTGTTGCAAATGACTGGATTTCGTTGTTTCTTACTGCAGTATAGTATTCTAAAGAGTACATATCCCATAATCTCTTTATCCAGTCTGCCGTTGATGGGCATTTAGGTTGGTTCCAGGTCTTAGCTATTGTGAATTGAGCTGCAATAAACATTAGGGTGCAGACAGCTTTTTTGTTTGCCAATTTAAATTCCTTTGGGTAAATTCCAAGGAGTGGGATGGCTGGGTTGAACGGTAGCGTTATCTTCAGGTTTCTGAGGAATCTCCAGACTGACTTCCATAGTGGCTTGACCAGTTTGCATTCCCACCAACAGTGGGTTAGTGTCCCTTTTTCCCCACATCCTCGCCAGCATCTGTTGTTGGTAGATTTCTGCATGTGAGCCATTCTAACCGGGGTGAGGTGAAACCTCATTGTGGTTTTGATTTGCATTTCCCTGATTGCTAATGACCTTGAACAGTTTTTCATGTGCCTGTTGGCCATTTGGATTTCCTCTTGAAAAATGTCTATTGAGGTCCTTGGCCTATCTCTTAAGTGGGTTGTTTGTTTTGATGTTGTGGAGTTTCTTGATCTCTTTGTAGATTCTGGTTATCAACCCTTTATCTGTTGCATAGTTTGCAAATATTTTTCCCATTCTGTCGGTTGTCTCTTCACTCTCCTGACTGTTTCTTTTGCAGTACAGAAACTTCTCAATTTGATGCAATCCCAATAGTTGATTTTGGCTTTGACTGCCTGTGCTTCCGGGGTCTTTTCCAGAAATTCTTTGCCTGTGCCAATATCTTGAAGGGTTTCTCCAATGTTCTCTAGTAACTTGATGGTGTCAGGTCGTAGATTTAGGTCTTTAATCCATGTTGAGTGGATTTTTGTGTAAGGTGTAAGGTAGGGGTCTTGCTTCAAAAAGGAAACCTGTTGAAGTGAAATGGACGCTATGGGAAACGGTGACTTGATCAGCATAGCCCTGACTGTTAATGAACAACTTAATACATTATCCCTCTTAGTAGTTTTTTTGTCTGTTCTACTTAAAATGACTGGTTTAATTCTGTAATTAATACACAGTTATTCTTAAGTGTTGAAAATTAACTGAAATGTGATCCCTGTTAAACATAAGAGTGGGAATAAGAGAGGGAAGAGATGTATAATTTGGGACATGCTCAAGCTGACTTGCCCCAAATGGTAGAGTTAGAAACATACCAGGGGATTCCAATTCAATCCCATCAAGGTGGCATGTACCAATGCCATCTCACTACTCCAAGTGATCAATTTCAGTTCACAATTGATCATAATGAAAGGACTAAGAGTCAAAGGGAGCACATAAACAAGTCTAGTACCTGCTAACACTAACCGATAGAATAAATAAAGGGGAGAGTGATCCAACATGGGAAGTGAGATACTCAGCAGACTCATAGAATGGCAGATGTCCTAAATAGCACTCTGGCCTCAGAATCAGCCCTAAAGGCATTCAGATCTGGCTGAAAAGCCCATGAGAGTATTTCAGGCATGGAAAGCCAAGACACTCTGGCAAAAGATCTCTGTGAGTGAGATCCCAGTGGAAAGAACAGGTCTTCAAAGAAGGAGGTACCTTTCTCTGAAGGGAGGAGAGAACCTCCACTTTGACTATGACCTTGTCTAAACAAGATAAGAGTCGGAGAACTCAGAGGGCTTCCATAGCCTTGGAAACTCATGACTGGAGCATAGGGAGATTACTGATGCCATAGACAGGAGTGTCAATTGGTAAAGTCAACAACTGGAGTCACTGTGTACTTACTCCTCATGTAGGATCTCTGTCCTTAATGTGCTGTGCATTGAGATTTAATGCTATAACGAGTACTCAAACAATATATTTCACTTTGTGTTTTTTTTTATTATTTTTATTTTTTTTATTTTTTATTTTTGACAGGCAGAGTGGACAGTGAGAGAGAGAGACAGAGAGAGAAAGGTCTTCCTTTTGCCGTTGGTTCACCCTCCAATGGCCGCCGCTGCAGCCCGCGCACCGCGCTGATCCGATGGCAGGAGCCAGGAGCCAGGAGCCAGGTACTTTTCCTGGTCTCCCATGGGGTGCAGGGCCCAAGCACCTGGGCCATCGTCCACTGCACTCCCTGGCCATAGCAGAGAGCTGGCCTGGAAGAGGGGCAACCGGGACAGAATCCGGCGCCCCGACCGGGACTAGAACCCGGTGTGCCGGCGCCGCAAGGTGGAGGATTAGCCTATTGAGCCACGGTGCCGGCCTCACTTTGTGTTTCTATGGGGGTGCAAACTGTTGAAATCTTTACTTAATGCATACTAAACTGATCCTCTGTAAAAAAAAAAAAAAAAAAGAAAAAAGAAAAAAAAGAAATTATCAACTCCCAACTTGACTCTCACTGGGATTAAACATGACAATAGGTCTGCTCTGATTTCATCATCATTTAAAAAAAATCATCTATTATTTTTCACTTTATGTTTCTGTGTGGGAGCAAACTGTTGAAATCCTTACTTAATGTATACTAAGCTGATCTTCTGTATATTAAGATAATTGAAAATGAATCTTGATGTGAATGGAAGGGGAGAGGGAGTGGGAAAGGGGAGGGTTGTGGGTGGGAGGGACGGTATGGGGGGGAAGCCATTGTAATCCATAAATCGTACTTTGGAAATTTATATTCATTAAATAAAAGTTAAAAAAAAAGAAAAAAACCACATCCCACATTTCTGCCCCTTCTCTCTGCCTTTCAAATAAGTAAATGATTTTTAAATCTCTTTAAGAGACATGTAAATAGTATACATATTTGTGGGATACCGTGTTCTATTTTAGTACATGTATACACTGTATAGTGTTTAGTCTGGGTAAACATGTCTTATCTTCTCAAATATTTAACATTCCTTTAAGGTGAAAATATCCAAAACCCTATTTTCTGTTTTTTTTTTCTTTTTATTGAGAAATATACAGATTACTGACATTATTTATAATCACCCCACAGAGTAATGAAACCTGGAACTTCAAACATGCATCTAACCATAACTCAATCTGTGTTAATCAACTTCTTTTCATTTTTCCCTCCCTATGTCCTTCACCCTCAGTCCACTGGCAATCATCATTATCCCTTCAATGTCTAGGAGATCATCTTTCATTTTAGACTCCTCCTATGAGGGAAACCATGTGATACTTGGGTTTCTGTGCTTGGCTTCCTTTACTTAATGACCTCCAGTTACACCCATATCCTTGTAAGTGACAAGATGTCATCTTTCCAGATGACTGAAATTGTATTCCAGTACGCGTTATTTACCACTTTTTTGTATGCATTCATTAGTGGATGAACACAGTCTGTTTCCATTTCTTCACTTTTGCTACAGTGAACAAGGGAGTGCAGATGTCTCCTTAAGAAATTAACTTCATTTTCCTTGATCAAATATAAGTTGGCTGTAGAAGTTTGGATTGATTTCTGGTGTTTCTATTCTGTTCCATTGGTCTATCCATCTGTTTCTGTACCAGTACCATGCTGTTTTGATAACAACTGCCCTGTAGTATGTCCTGAAATCTGGTATTGTGATGCCTCCAGCTTTGTTTTTTGTTGTACATGATTGCTTTAGCTATTCAAGGTCTCCTGGGTCTCCATATGAATTTCAACATCATTTTTTCAAGATCTGAGAAGATTGTCTTTGGTATTTGATTTGTATTGCATTGAATCTATAAATTGCTTTTGGAAGAATGGACATTTTGATAATATTGATTCTTCCAATCCATGAGCATGGCAGTTTTTCTATTTTTTTTTTTTTTTGGTGTCCTTTTCTATTTCCTTCTTTAAGGTTTTGTAATTCTCATCATAGAGATCTTTGACGTCTTTGGTTAAGTTTATTCCAAGGTATTTGGTTGTTTTTGTAGAGATTGTGAATGGGATTGATCTTAGAAGTTCTTTCTCAGTCATGGCATTGCCTGTGTATACAAAGGCTGTTGATTTTTGTGCATTAATTTTATACCCTGCTACTTTGACAAACTCTTCCTTGAATTCCAACAGTTCCTTAGTAGAGTTCTTTGTTTCCCCTAAATAAAGAATCATATCATCTGCAAAGAGGGATAGTTTCAGTTCTTCCTTCCCAATTAGTATCCCTTCAATCCAAACATCTACAGCCAACTTATATTTGATCAAGGGTCCAAAACCAATCCCTGGAGTAAGGACAGTCTATTCAATAAATGGTGCTGGGAAAATTGGATTTCCACTTGAAGAAGCAGGAAGACCCCTACCTTTCACGTTACCCAAAAATCCATTCATCATGGATTAAAGACTTAAATGTATGAACTGACACCATCAAATTATTAGCGAACATTGGAGAAACCCTGCAAGATTATAGGTACTGGCAAAGACTTCTTGGAAAAGACCCCAGAAGCACAGGCAGTCAAAGCCAAAATTAACATTTGGGATTCCATCAAATTGAGAAGTTTCTGTACTGCAAAAGAAACAGTCAGGAGAGTGAAGAGACAACCGACAGAATGGGAAAAATATTTGCAAACTATGCAACAGATAAAGGGTTGATAACCAGAATCTACAAAGTGATCTAGAAACTCCACAACATCAAAACAACCCACTTAAGAGATGAGCCAAGGACCTCAATAGACATTTTTCAAGAGGAAATCCAAATGGCCAACAGGCACATGAAAAACTGTTCAAGGTCATTAGCAATCAGGGAAATGCAAATCAAAACCACAATGAGGTTTCACCTCACCCCGGTTAGAATGGCTCACATGCAGAAATCTACCAACAACAGATGCTGGCGAGGATGTGGGGAAAAAGGGACACTAACCCACTGTTGGTGGGAATGCAAACTGGTCAAGCCACTATGGAAGTCAGTCTGGAGATTCCTCAGAAACCTGAAAATAACCCTACCATTCAACCCAGCCATCCCACTCCTTGGAATTTACCCAAAGGAATTTAAATTGGCAAACAAAAAAAGCTGTCTGCACATTAATGTTTATTGCAGCTCAATTCACAATAGCTAAGACCTGGAACCAACCCAAATGCCCATCAACAGTAGACTGGATAAAGAAATCATGGGACATGTACTCTATAGAATACTATACAGCAGTCAAAAACAATGAAATCCAGTCATTTGCAACAAGATGGAGGAATTTGGAAAACATCATACTGAGTGAATTAAGCCAGTCCCAAAGGGACAAATATATGTTCTCCCTGATCGGCAACAACTAACTGAGCACCAAAGGGGAAACCTGTTGAAGTGAAATGGACACTATGAGAAACAGTGACTTGATCAGCACTTGTCCTGACTGTTGATGTACAATTTAATACTTTATCCTTTTTAGTATTTTTTTGTTCTACTTAATACAATTGATTGAACTCTGTAATCAACACACAGTTATTCTTAAGTGTTGAAATTTAACTGAAAAGTGATCCCTGTTAAATGTAAGAGTGGGAATAAGAGAAGGAGGAGATGTACAATTTGGGACATGCTCAATCGGACTTGCCCCAAATGGTGGAGTTAGAAATGTGCCAGGGGATTCCAATGCAATCCCATCAAGATTGCATGTACCAATGCCATCTCACTAGTCCAAGTGATCAATTTCAGTTCACAACTGATCACACTGATAGGTCTAAGAGTCAAAGGGATATCACAAATAAGACTAGTGTCTGCTAATACTAACTGATAGAATTAAAAAGGGAGAGAACAATCTAACATGGGAAGTGGGATACACACAGACTCATAGAATGGCAGATGTCCTAAACAGCACTCTGGCCTCAGAATCAGCACTTAAGGCACGCAGATCTGGCTGAAAATCCCATGAGAGTATTTCAGGCATGGAAAACCAAGACACTCTGGGAAAAAAAAATCTCTGCGAGTAAGATCCCAGTGTAAAGAATGGGGCCATCAAAGAAGGAGGTACCTTTCTCTGAAGGGAGGAGAGAACTTCCACTATGACTATGACGTTGTCTAAATAAAATCGAAGTCAGTGAACTCAAAAGGCTTCCATAGCCTTGGCAACTCATGACTAGAGCCTAGGGAGATTTATGACGCCATAAACAAGAGTGTCAAATTGTTAAGTCAACAACAGGAGTCACTGTGTACTTACTCCTCATGTGAGATCTCTGTCCTTAATGTGCTGTACATTGTGATTTAATGCTACAACTAGTACTCAAACAGTATTGTTCACTTTGTGTTTCTATGTGGGTGCAAACTATTGAAACCTTTACTTACTGTATGCTAAACTGATCTTCTGTATATAAAGAGAATTGAAAATGAATCTTGATGTGAATGGAATGGGAGAGGGAGCGGGAGATGGGAGGGGTGCGGGTCAAAGGGAAGTTATGGGGAGGCAGAAGCCATTGTAATCCATAAACTGTACTTTGGAAATTAGATTTCCTAAATAAAATTTTGAAAAGTAAAAATAATGAAAAATCTTTAAAAAAAAAAAAAGAAATTAACTTCATTTTCCAGTCCTAGGATTGCTGGATCATGTGGTAGTTCTATTTTCAGTTTCTTGAAAAACCTCCATACTCTTTTCCACAATGTCTGTACTGATTTATATTGCCAGAATAGTATGCCAGGGTTCCTTATTCTTCACATCATGGTCTTTTTGATAATAGCCAACCTAACTAGGGTGAGGTGAAATCTCAGTGGGATTTTGATTTGCATTACCACGATGGTTATGATGCTGAACACTTTTTGATGTACCTGTTGATCACTTTTATATCTTCTTTTGAGTAATTTCTGTTTAAATCTACTACTCAGTTTTAAATTTCCAATTTTTTTGTATTAATTAATTAATTTATTTATTTGTTATTGAATTGTTTGATTCTTATGTAGTCTGGATATTAACCCCTTGTGAGGTATTGCAAATATTTTCTCTCATTCTGTAAATGGCTTCTTCATACTTTTGATTGTTCCTTTTGGTGTGTAGAAGTTCTTTAGCTTGTTGTATGTTTATACATTGTGGAATAGGGCAGATAGATTCATCCTTCTGTCTGCAAATACCTTATTCTCCCAATCTAATTTATTAAAAGTTTGGGGGCTGGTGCTGTGTGGTAGCAGATAAAGCTGCCGCCCACAGTGCTGGCATCCCATATGGGTGATGGTTGAAGTCCTGGCTGCTGTACTTCTGATCCAGCTTTCTATACCTGCCTGGGAGACCCAGAGGAGGCTCTTGGCTCCTGGCTTCGCATTGGCATAGCTCCAGCCATTGCAGCCAACTGGGGAGTAAACCAGCAGATGGAAGACCTCTCTCTCTCTCTCTCTCTCTCTCTCTCTTTCTCTCTCTCTTCTTCTCCTTCCCTCTCTGTGTAACTCTGACTTTCAAATAAATAAATCTTTTTCAAAAAAAAATCTTATCATTTTCCAACTCATGTGCTCTTTAGAACCTATGTTAAAGATTAAATGGCTGGCAACTGGATGGTTTACTTCTTGGATTTCTATCCTATTCTATATCCATTAATCTATGGTTCTCTTTTTTATGCTAATACCATGTTATTTTTTAAGAGAGAGACTTTTATGTCTTTTTTTAAAGAGAGAGCGCCTCCACCTGCTGATTCTTTCCTCAAATGGCTACAACAGTCAGGAGCCTGAAGTCAGGAACCAGGAGATTGATCTGGGTCTCTCACATGGTTGTGGAGGTCCAATGACCTGTGCCATCCTCTGCCGCTTTCCCAAGTGCATTAGCAGGGAATTGGATCATAAGTGGAGCAGCCAGGACATGATCCGGCACCCATATACTATGCCAGCGTTTTAGGTGTCAGTTTAACCCATTATGTCATGCCAGCTCCAAGACCGTGCTATTTGAATTACTGTTGCTTTGTAATACACTTTTTTTTTTTTTTTTTTTTTTTTTTTTTTTTTTTTTTTTTTTTTTTACAGGCAGAGTGGACAGTGAGAGAGAGAGAGACAGAGAGAAAGGTCTTCCTTTGCCGTTGGTTCACCCTCCAATGGCCGCCGCGGACGGCGCGCTGCAGCCGGCGCACCGCGCTGATCCAATGGCAGGAGCCAGGAGCCAGGTGCTTTTCCTGGTCTCCCATGGGGTGCAGGGCCCAAGCACCTGGGCCATCCTCCACTGCACTCCCGGGCCACAGCAGAGAGCTGGCCTGGAAGAGGGGCAACCGGGACAGAATCCGGCGCCCCGACCGGGACTAGAACCCGGTGTGCCGGCGCCGCTAGGTGGAGGATTAGCCTAGTGAGCCGCGGCGCCGGCCCTGTAATACACTTTTAATTCAAATGTAACGCCTCCTCCTTTGTTCTTTTTTGCTTTATATCACTTTGAATATTTAGGATCTTTGTGGTTCCACAGGAAGTTTAATAGTGTTTTTTCTAGCTCTATGAAAAATGTCATTGGAATTTATTCAGAATTTTTATGTTGAACTCTATCAATTGCACTTTCTGCATATATTGAATAATAATATGATTTTTGTCTGTTGATGTACTGGTATGTCATGCTTATTGATATGTAAATTGTGATCCATGCTTACATCACTGGGATGAATCCCCATTGATCATGGTGGACAACCTTTTCAGTGTGTTTTTGGATTTGAGTACAAATTAACAACAGGGTCTACTTTTTTTTTTTTTATCTTTTATTTAATGAATATAAATTTCCAAAGTATGACTCATGTGTTACAATGGCTTCCCCCCCCATACCGTCCCTCCCACCCACAACCCTCCCCTTTCCCACTCCCTCTCCCCTTCCATTCACATCAAGATTCATTTTCGATTATCTTAATATACAGAAGATCAGCTTAGTATACCTTAAGTAAGTATTTCAACAGTTTGCTCCCACACAGAAACATAAAGTGAAAAATAATAGATGATTTTTTAAATGATGATGAAATCAGATCAGACCTATTGTCATGTTTAATCCCAGTGAGAGTCAAGTTGGGAATTGATAATTTCTTTTTTTTTTCTTTTTTTTTTTTTTTTTTTACAGAAGATCAGTTTAGTGTACATTAAGTAAAGATTTCAATCGTTTGCACCCCCATAGAAACACAAAGTGAAATATACTGTTTGAGTACTCGTTATAGCATTAAGCCTCAGTGTACAGCACGTTAAGGACAGAGATCCTACATGAGGAGTAAGTGCACAGTGACTCCTGTTGTTGACTTTACAAATTGACACTCCTGTTTATGGCATCAGTAATCTCCCTATGCACCAGTTATGAGTTTCCAAGGCTATGGAAGCCCCTTGAGTTCTCCGACTCTTATCTTGTTTAGACACGGTCATAGTCAAAGTGGAGGTTCTCCAACAGGGTCTACTTAAACACCAAAAATATCAATGAAGCAAAGAGAAAATGAACAAATTGGCAAACCCTTAACCAAACTAAGAAAAAAGAAAGAAGATGCAAATACATAAAGTCAGACATGAAGATAGAGACATTATGACTGACACTGCAGAAATAAAAGGATTTTTAGATATTACAATAGCAATTATTTGACAAGTTTGATAATCTTGAAGGAATGAACAAATTCCTGGACACAAACATACACCTTAGCAGGATTGAATCATCAAGAAATAAAATACCTACACAAGTAATAAGGCTGAATCAGCAATAAGTTGTCTTCCTTCAAAAAAAGCCCAGAAGTAAATAGTTTCATGCTGAATTCTGCCAAACATTTAAAGAATAATTAACATCAATCTTTCTTAAACAATTTCAGAAATGAAAAGAGAAGAGCATTCTTCCAAATGAATTCTACAAGGCTAGCATTAGTTTGATAACAAAACCAGGCATGGGCACAACAAGAAAAGAAAGTTATACACCAATATCCTTGATAGGCATAGGTGCAAAAAAAAAAAAAAAAAAAAAAAAAAGGAGAAAACTAAAAATACTAGCAAATTGAATCCAATAGCACATTAAAAAGATTATTGACAGAGCTTAGGACTCCCATATCCCATGTCAAAATGCCTGTGTTTGAGTCTCAAGAATCTCTGCTCCTAAATCTAGCTTCTTGATAATGCATACCCTGTAGACTCCAGGGATGGTTAAAGTAGTAAGATCCCTACCAATCACATGACAGACATGGATTGAGTTCTGGGCTTCTGACTTCAACCTACTCAAGTCTCAACTATTGTAGGCATTGAGGAGTAAGACAGTGGATAGAAAATATCCATCAATCTATCTCTGTCTCTTTGTTTCTGCCTTTAAAATAAAATTAAAATTAATAATTAAAAAACTATTTAAAAAGATTCTTCACTGTAATCAAATGTCATGACATTTTGTACTACTGCATATGGTACTCCCACTCCCTGCCTAAATCTCTTTTAAAAGTTTATGTATTCAACTTTACTAAAGTAATGCTTCTTGATAAGTGCCATGCATCTTCTACTAAGGGAATGAGTCTTCTCTCAGCATGGTTGAGGTTGGGTAAATGGTTAAATGAGGTAGGACCAGATGTGGTACGTCCCATTCCGTTTGGGATTCTAGAGTTCAGTCATGTTGATATACTTGATGGCAATGGAAGCTAGGACAGGTTTCCCAGCTTCACTCTCTAGGGGAATAACATAAGATAATAAATATTTCTATGAGAAAAAGTGTGATAAATGTTTACCATTAGAATAGAAACAGAAAAAACAGTAAATAGTTTGTAAAACTTAATGGTTCCATTTAAACCACAGTATTCATATTTCTTTAATCTTGGCTCTAAGTGGTTTACTGCACTGCTTGATGTGAATGGAAGAGGAGAAGGAGTGGGAGAGGGGAGTGTTGTGGGTGGGAGGGAAGTTATGGGGGGGAAGCTATTGTAATCCATAAGCTGTACTTTGGAAATTAATGTTCATTAAATAAAATAAAATATAAATATAAATATAAATATAAATATAAAAAATAAACTATATAAATTAGGGGATGGCATTGTGGTGCAGCAGGTTAAGCCCCTGCCTATGATGATGGCATCTTGTGTAAGTGCCAGTTCAAGTAGAGGCTACTCTACTTCCAATTCAGCTCCCTGCTAATGTGCTTGGAAAGGCACCTGAAAAATGGCACAAGTGCTTGGGCCACTGTCGCCCATTTGGGAGTTCAGGATGAAGCTCCAGGCTCCTGGTTTCTTGGCCCAGCAATAGCTATATAGCCATTTGTGAGTCAGTCACAGATGGAAGATTTCTCTCTCTCTCCTCCCCCCCTCTCTTTCACTCTTTGTATCTATGAATTTCAAATAAATAATTCTTTTAAAACTATATAATTATTAATGTATGTATTGTTTGCTTGCTTGAAAATGCACACAATACCCAATTACATGTTACTAGTAACTACTTCATGCCATTGTTTATTATTTAAATTTCTCTAGGACTTGCCCAGTGTGCTGATGCACAGTTCCTGAGAATGAAAAGTTATTTTATTTTACATCATATATCTTGATCTTCTTATATTTTTGGTAGAAAAATATATTTAAAATGCAGTAAATAGTTAATCTGCAACACAGAACAATCTGAAAAAGCTACCTATTTAGTGGAACAAAGTCAATCAGACATTATTACCACAGTTAGCATCAGAGTTTTGCATTTCTTTTGTGAGATATTAATAATAAAACCAAGGACTCGACATGTGTAAACCAGGGCAAGAGATCTTTGTCTCAGAGTTTTGGACAATCAGTGATATGGAAAAAATAAGAAAGGAAGTCATTTAACGACTTTACAAAACATAAAAATATTTTTTCTAATGAAATATGCACAGTATTCCATTATTCTTTTCATTACCAACTGCTAGTAATGTCAAAAAACTATGTCAATAGAATAATTATTTTATTTCCACTTGAACCAAATAGTGAGCAATTGATTTTGATTCGGAAATATTTGTTCACCCAGCAAAATGTCTAATACAAACCTGCTTTTATTTTTACTAGTGAAATACATATTTCAACACAAAATATAATGACTAAGAGTGAAATTTTGTTATTTAATAGAAAAAAGCTCATTTTATATCAGCTCTATTAGAAACTATGCACATTTAAGTTAAAGTTTTAGGTCAGTTTATTCAAATGCTTCACTAATCACCCCATAGGAGCTATTCAAAACGCAAGTTAAAATGATCTATACTTAAAAGTAGAACATTTTCCATATCTTTACTTGAAAATTTGAAAGCATATTTCCAAATATAAAAAATTATAGAAATATATCTCAAACAAGCTCACTACAATTATTCAAACTGTTACTCAAATCAGAGGCAAATAGTGGTTCTAGTGGTGCTTAATACATCTCTTAAACATCAAGTTCATTTTCATTTTCCTCTTAAGCGAGGGATTTGTCATTCTTATAAAAATCAGGAGTAAAACTACTCGGTTGATTCTCAGCCTAGAGGTCACTTGGACCTTTAAGAGATTGTGTTTTTTGTTGGTGTTTGGTTTTTGTTTTGTTTTGTTTTGTTTGACCTCAGCAAAAACATACAGGCATTACCACAAGCAGCACATAGTGGCTGCATGCCCATGCATTTATTTGGAAGCTATTATGTCCAGGTAGTTTACCAAACTGCAGAATATAAAAAGTGACAGCACACAACAATCAAAGGCCTAAATTCTACTCTTTCAGAAAAACAGATTTCAAACTAAATTTCTAATCACTGTTTTAGCCAAAATAATGTTTTAAGCTAAAAACAGACCAAATCATAAAACACTGTTTGCTTCTTTCTTCCAAATGTATGTTCTTTGAGATGTGTTGGGTAAATCATGTCCATTCAGTGAAAATGTCTGTGCCATCCAAATGTATGTCATTTAAAGTCCAAACAATGTATTGGAACAAAGGCTAGCAGACCATAAATACAGATTTCAGTAGCTAACCACTCATTTAACTATATTATTTAATTTGACCTGAGATCTGCCTTGTTTTAGATGCTGGTATGTGCTTTCAATCTGATTTGAGAAACACATACATATATATGGCTTAAAGTTTAAAATTCTGACTGCTTGAATCTTATTACTGATTGTGATGCCCCTGGTTCATTGCTTTCTAATTTGCATTATTTTCCTCTTTGTCAACAAGTGAGTTTTGTTTTCTATGTTAATATACTTATACTGATAACAAGCTAAAAGTGGATAGTTCATAATTTTAGTATTACTTACAAGGAAAGAGACAGTAAGAAAAAGTCTCACAAAAAGATAAAATACCAGTTGTATTTTGGTAAATCTTTTTATGAGATATTAAAGTGCAAATATAAAAATAAAGAGCAGGATTATTTTATTAACAGAAATTTGCAATATTGAAGGTAATGTTGAATAACAAAGTTTAATTATCATGAACTTGGAATATTATAATCCAATTGGATGCATCTAGAAATACTAGAATATGACACACTGAATTTAAATCTTTTAAAACATTTATTTTTGTGGAATATACCACCACAGTGTAGTTAACTTAATGAATCAATAAATGGCAGAAAATTCAAATGTTGGGAGTTGTTTTGTGGGAAATGAGCACACTTGTGAGAAATATTTAACATAATTATCATTATTTGAGAAATTAATATTGAATTCAATTCATATCATAATTTATTCTCAAAAATTGAAAGAACCTATCTTATTTCTAAAGTTGGAAAGTGAGTTTAGAAAATGGAACTGTGAAGTGTGAATAATGATTGCTTTGTCATTTTATGTTCACTGAAATGGCTTCAAAATCAAGAGCCAACTGCATATTTGCTTTCTTCAATTATGTGTTATCCATATTAATAGGTACAATATTTTTATTGACACAAAAGTTTCTCAAAAAGGATAGCCACCTATCTTTTACTTGTTTGGTCTTTTTCTGTATATGATGACAAGACTATGTTTCTAGTTGTCAACTCAACAATAGAAAATTAACTTTCAAAGAATTCTAACTGGGAAGTGTGGCACACCTCCAAAAGTGTCTTCCCACGTCATTTACTAGAGCCCAGGTGGAATGATGTCGTATGTATATTATTTAGGTTATACACATGGGTATCTCTCCAAGTGTATGCTCTATAGTTGCTTTTCCTACTGCTTTTGGTTCATCTTTTTCATATGAGCTTGCAGGTTACTTTAATTGTTAAAGCTTCATTGATTACCCTACGTTATGAGAAAGGAATATATTAAGGCTGCAACTGCAAATTCACTAACAAAAAATTCTGTGAACTATTGAGATTTTGAATTCCTAGTTAATCCTGACAGAAAAGTTTTTGTTTTTTGCTTTTCTATGGATTTCGTACTTTCATTTCTTTGTGGCATAATCAAAATTCTTTTTAAAAAACTAATATAAAGAAAAAGGATTTAGCTACAGTTCCAAGAAGATAACCACACTTTCCTCACTCCCCTGAAATATTTATTTTTAAGGGAACAGATCATTGATGACTAATTACCACATCACTGCAAATAAACATAGTACTAATGAAATTACCCAAATTTAAGCTTAAAGAGTGCTAATGAAATTACCCAAATTTAAACTTAAAACAGTTATAACTTTCTGCAAGATTTAAAAAAAAATTTTTTGAGATAGTGTGATAATATTGTGTAAAATGGTTCTCTTATATAATTAACTAAATTACAGTAAAATAGGGATAGCGGTTCTGCAATTGCCAAAAACAGATAACTAATTATAATAAAGTCCAATGAGTTAAATAGAGCTGAAGATTTCCAATTGGAGCATATAGATAGGTGCAGGTGGCATAATAAATTGCATATAGGGGAGGTAGGGAATTATAGAATGCCCTGAGAATGAATGGTAGGATTCTAGAGAAATAGTGGATTCCTCTTGCTAATTGGGGGACCTACCTACCTATTTCAATCCAAGCTGATTCCTCTGCTTGTTCACCAAACTCCATCGCTTTTCACATTATCAAGGATGTTGCTGTTTTGCTTTCACATTTTTTGCTTATGTTATCCATTTTCCTTTTTCTGCTGGTGCATTCCTTAAAAAAAAAAATAAAGGCAATTTTTAAAATTCCCCAGCTGAAACAAAACAACATTCTAGATCCTGTATTACTTTTGTTCTATTCTTCTTCATAGCTAAGCATCTCAAAAATGTGTAATATCTTTGACTTTAATTTGGTTACCTATTCTTCCACCAATCAAATCTGACTTCTATGTTCCCATAACCAACTAAACTTTAATTCTTAATTAGTTTTTAACATTTCAATATAATTCATAGATACAATTCTAAAAGTATAATAATCTGTATCTTCCTCCCTCTTTCTTTTCTAATTTTTTGAGATAACATTTTAAATTTACATTACAGTAATAAGGCTTAATGCTTCGTCAAATAAGAAGTTTAACAAGTAAAAAGCAAAAGGACCCTTGTTTAGTGGGAATATAGACAATGGCTATAAACAATAATTTAATAGAAAAATTAAGCTTTTGTGAATGTCATCTCTGAGTAAGGAGTTTTATAGTTTCTTTTTTAGAGTGAGAATGGATCTTACTATTACTTTGAGACAACATAAACATATAGTGTTCCAAGCAAAATGAAACAATGTCACCTTATATGACTGTAGACACTTTTATGTTTTTATTGTGCTGAGCAACCTAGTGAAAGATTTTGTCTTAAAATCACTTTCTATATTTGCTTTCAAAAGAGTATGAGTTTGGTCTTCCTCCTATCTCAGTGGCCAACCTTTCTTTCTCTTCTTAGATCTAGTCCAGCTTAGACCTCTCTTCTGAATTCCTAACTCATACTCATATATCCAAACACCTAATATCTCATCTTGGATGTCTGATCCAATCTAATAAATCTTGGGCCAGCACTGTGGTGGAGTGGGTTAACGCCCTGGCCGGAAGCACTGGCATTCCATATGGGTGCCAGTTTCCATACTCAGCTGCTCCACTTCTGATCCAGCTCTCTGCTATGGCCTGGGAAAGCAGTAGAGGACGGCCCAAGTCCTTGGGCCCCTGCACCCACGTGGGAGACATGGAAGAAGCTCCTGGCTCCTGGCTTCCAATGGGCGAAGTTTTGGCCGTTGCAGCCAGAATGAACTGGGGAGTGAACTATCAGATAGAAGATACCTCCCTCTCCCTCTCTCTCTCTCTGCCTCTCTTCTCTCTGTGTACTCTGACTTTCAAATAAATAAATAAATCTTAAAAAAAAATGTAATACATCTAAAAATTTCCTCTAGCCCTAATTGCCCACCTAACATCTTTACTCCTCACTCCCCACCAACGTCCTCACCACCTTTCTTATCTCAGTAACTAACACCATTATCTGCTTAATATACATCCTGAGTCGTTTGTGATTCTTTATATCACCTTATTCTTTATTCCCAACCCTAAAAGAAAGTTCTTCCAAAAGTTCATCTTACAGGAGTGCATTCATTCTCACTGTCTCCCATGAAGTCATATTGATCAACTCTTCACTTTCTATCTGGACGATTGCAGTACACTCTGGCCAAATTCTGAACACTGGTTACACAAGGGCCAAGGTTTTGTTTGATGCATGTTGCATCAAATCACTTCCAGTTTCCACCGTTCTTGAGTGGCTTATTTGTACTTGAAAATAAAATCGAGACTGGTGGTGGGGTGGGGTGGGGAACTCAATGACTGGGCCCCAGCCTATTTCCCTCTTTTTGCCCTCAGTGCCTGGGTTCTGCCCATGTGCATGAGCCATTCAGGCCAATACGCGCTCACTCTGGAACTCTCTGGAAACCTGTATTATCTCGGAGCCTTTAATCTTCCTGTTTATTTCTTTTATCTGGAATAGTGAGGGTTTTTTTTCTTTTCCTTTTTTCAGTCTTTTCCCCTTTCTGCATCCTCCTGTGGGCTCCACATTTTTTTTTCTTCATGACTCAAAGTTTCAGATTATGAATCACCTCTTTAGACCCTCCTTGACCAACCTAAAGTTGTTTGCTGTCAAATATTCTGTAATGGCAACAATTTTTATTTTTAATTTTTTGCTTTACTTATTGATTCCATGTATTCTTAATTAGATTGTAAGTTTTATGGGTCTATGGATTTGTCTGTCTTGTTCTATGGTAAATATACACTTTTCACCTAACATGTAACTGGAACATACAAAATTTATTAATAAATAAATGTTAAATAACAAATAAACGCCCAGAATGAAACTTGATTTATGGTTTCAAAGGTTTCCAGGTATTGAAGGGTAAATTACCAAGGGAAAGAAGTGTATCATTAAGTTAGCCACAGCTGTTGTCTGAGGAATAAGTAGCGTTTACGGGGAAATAAAGCAGAGCAATTTCAACTTGCCTTGGAAATCATCCAATTTCAGTAGGGTATGTGTGCTTTCCGATCACTGAGACTCACTTTCAGAATATTTTTTTTTTGCTGAGGTTATATGGCATTGTTTGCATGTTCTTATTAACTGAGGCAACAATCTGATACACAATAGACATTTTATAAAACATTAATATTAATAGCAACATTTTAAAAGTCTTTTTCCCAAAATATCTTAAAATAGTTCCTGTATTGAAACTTTGCGTATAAAGTTTACTGATATGCTTATATTGTGGACATATTTAATTTAGGTTGTAAGCTACCAAAATATGGAAACAGAGTTGATTAGCTGAATTATCACTATTATGATTATTTTAAATAGATGGAATCATTAACTTGTTTCAATTATGAGTCAAATCTTAACTTGTAATATTTTACAGCCATAGCGTGCGTTAATTATTGAAGAACTCTCTCACTAAAATAGAAACTTCATTTATTCAAATGGTTGAAAATTTGGGAGGAAGTATTTAAAAAGAATTCAAAAAGGAAGGCCAAGTACTATAATAAGCATTTCCTTCCATAAAATTATAGCATTTAAAATAATCAAAAGTGATTATGTTCATGTTAAGTATATTTGAAAGTTACTTAGTAACATGACCCATTCAGAAATACATAAAGCTTGTCTTCATTGAGCTCACTGGCAACTTCAGAGAATCTAGTTTCTTAGTGTATCCATTTAGGGCAACCAATTCTTTTCTTGGTGTTATTATATCATCTAAAGATGGATGGCAATTTAGTTAGGTTAGGAAAATTCTACATCCTACATTTCAGTTATTATTTGAGACTGATCAGAAATACTGTGCACATTTAAATATAAAACAAATTACAGTTAAAATGTTTAGTGGTCTGTATTTGGAAGAACCATTGATTTTACAACTGGGGAAGAAAATTGCTTGATGTTTTAAATTTCATGGTTTCAAATTGATATGTATCGTATATGACATTTTACTTGAACTGCAAATGGCTATACTGGATTGATTACCTTTCCAATCAGTCTTCATATCAATAATGATTAATCTATGAAGTGAAAATACTTTGAATTTAAAAGCTAAGCACTTTGAGAGTAAGAACTTTTCTTCTTAATTTTTATGTTCTCAGAACCTAACAAATTGCTTTGTGGAGCAAATAACAAATGTTTATTGAATAATTGAATCAATGAATGTATACAATATTTATAAAAGATTAATTTGACATGGTCAGAACAAAATTATCTAAAAAAAGAAAGCAGTTTGTGGTACTGTATTCTTTAGACACATACTGCATTTTAAAAGACTGTTATAGTCTATATGCTACCAAATGTAAGAGCAACTGTTTAATATGCATGTTACTGTTCTGGAGGAAAAATCTACACTTCAAATGAAGGCAATAGGCTATTCTACTTTTGGAAAATCTTGTGAAGTGACAGGAATATTAAACCAGTAATAAAGCAAGTTGAACACAGATATTATGTTCCTAATAATTAAACTCTTACTCTATCATTGTAAGAATGATTAAGAACAAATTTATTAATAAGGTTCCATTGCACTAATATGATGACAAGCATCGTATGAGAATTCTTTCTGGGACCCTATTTTTAAAAGTGGAAGCCAATGTGTAAATGCAAGGATAATTTTAAGAAAAATATTTTTGACCTCAATTAATCAATTGAGAATTCATAGCAGTAAGCCCAGTATTTCCTTCCTGAGGATTCTCAAACCTTCCAGTTGACCAAGTACTTTGAGGTTACAAAGTTCAAGGGTCTACATCATATGGAGAAGAGCAGTAAAATACATCCACTATGGTCATTATTTCATGTACTGAATATAGCATAAATGTTTATCCATACCCTGAGAGGAATGTGCCCTCGTCTTGTTTAAACCTCTGTCAATACCGCACAAAGTTCACACACTTCCTTGAATAATTGAGACTGTGGCAGTAACACTTCCCCACAGATAGCATCATAATAAGTAACATGAAATCTCCACCTTCAAATGAAATCTTATATAATGTCATTATGAGGAAAAAATTTCTATCTGTCCATCCATCTATATAATACTATTTACATTTGGCTGCATAATTATTTCTTGATGAGGTACAGTACTTCTGGATTCTGCTCCACCCTTCATGAACTTTAAAAAGAATCTACCAATAATTTAGGTATGCAAGACATATAATTTTACTTTCCACATTTAAACAACAATTTCCATTTATATTCTCCCATATCATGTGAGAGCAAAAAACCAGGTACAATCAATGTGGGTTTCGCCCTCTGTCCTTTTGATTCATGGCTGGTACTGATGTCATCAGAACACACTGGATTCTGCTGAGATAGAACTGTGTGGCCTGGACTTTCTCATTACATCACAGAGAGGGCAGCATGCAGGATTCCTTTGGACTTAAATGCAGGAGAAAATTCACTTTGCACTTTTTACTTTATGCTAAAGAAACAGCACAGAAATAGTTACCAGAAAGCAACTCATGATTTAAAAAATGAATTACTCTGCAGCTTTTTAAAGCATATACTTTAATATGCATCCAATGTGTACTCAATTATGAAGAACCAGCTATGTTCTCCCTGATCGGTGACAACTGACTGAACACCAAAGAGGAAACCTGTTGTAGTGAAATGGACACTATGGGAAACGGTGACTTGATCAGCATAGCCCTGACTGTTAATGAACAACTTAATACATTATCCCTCTTAGTAGTTTTTTTTATCTGTTCTACTTAATATGACTGGTTTAATTCTGTAATTAATACACAGTTATTCTTAAGTGTTGAAAATTAACTGAAATGTGATCCCTGTTAAACATAAGAGTGGGAATAAGAGAGGGAAGAGATGTACAATTTGGGACATGCTCAAGCTGACTTACCCCAAATGGTAGAGTTAGAAACATACCAGGGGATTCCAATTCAATCCCATCAAGGTGGCATGTACCAATGCCATCTCACTACTCCAAGTGATCAATTTCAGTTCACAATTGATCATAATGAAAGGACTAAGAGTCAAAGGGAGCACATAAACAAGTCTAGTACCTGCTAACACTAACAGATAGAATAAATAAAGGGGAGAGTGATCCAACATGGGAAGTGAGATACTCAGCAGACTCATAGAATGGCAGATGTCCTAAATAGCACTCTGGCCTCAGAATCAGCCCTAAAGGCATTCAGATCTGGCTGAAAAGCCCATGAGAGTATTTCAGGCATGGAAAGCCAAGACACTCTGGCAAAAGATCTCTGTGAGTGAGATCCCAGTGGAAAGAACAGGTCTTCAAAGAAGGAGGTGCCTTTCTCTGAAGGGAGGAGAGAACCTCCACTTTGACTATGACCTTGTCTAAACAAGATAAGAATCAGAGAACTCAAGGGGCTTCCATAGCCTTGGAAACTCATGACTGGAGCATAGGGAGATTACTGATGCCATAGACAGGAGTGTCAATTGGTAAAGTCAACAACAGGAGTCACTGTGCACTTACTCCTCATGTAGGATCTCTGCCCTTAATGTGCTGTGCATTGAGACTTAATGCTATAATGAGTACTCAAACAATATATTTCACTTTGTGTTTCTATGGGGGTGCAAACTGTTGAAATCTTTACTTAATGCATACTAAACTGATCCTCTGTAAAAAAAAAAAAAAAAGAAATCATCAATTCCCAACTTGACTCTCACTGGGATTAAACATGACAATAGGTCTGCTCTGATTTCATCATCATTTTTAAAAAATCATCTATTATTTTCCACTTTATGTTTCTGTGTGGGAGCAAACTGTTGAAATCCTTACTTAATGTATACTAAGCTGATCTTCTGTATATTAAGATAATCGAAAATGAATCTTGATGTGAATGGAAGGGGAGAGGGAGTGGGAAAGAGGAGGGTTGTGGGTGGGAGGGACAGTATGGGGGGGAAGCCATTGTAATCCATAAATCGTACTTTGGAAATTTGTATTCATTAAATAAAAGTTAAAAAAAACTTTACAGATCATTTTACAAATAGGATATTATGTAGATAGCTATAGTACAAGATAATTAGAGAAGCTCTTCTGGGTCGAGTCCTGGATTGAAGATAGTTCTCTGAATAGAGATTTACTGTGTTATATCTACTCTGAATTTTCTATATTTCCTTTGTAATCACTCAAGAATCCAAATAATTATAGGAAAACATTTTGAGAAATTATTTATCTTTTATAAATGCTTTCATTTGAATAGTATTACTAGCAAAAATTACTAGAATTCTAAGCTAGGATTTACTTTTTCTTCTTTCTAAAATAATAATTCAGATGAAATTACATTGTAAAAGAAAGATTCTGACTAAACTTCAATAGTTTTGAATTGTCCATACATGATCATTTTCAATGCAATTTAATTTAACAGTAAAATATGTCTTAGCAGCCTATTTTGACAAAACATTGATGGTTTCACTTTTGTTGATACTAAAGAAGACATATAGCATGGCAATTAACGCAAGTTTCTGGAAACAGGTAACACTGTCATTGATTGTGAGACACTGCAGTTGTTACCAAGTCAGGACCTTCACATCTTTATTTTTTCAATGCAGGTAGTAAGAGTACCCATTGCATAGGGTTACTGTTCATATCATGTAATGTACTGTATGTGGCTAACATGTACAAAATTCTTAATAAAACTTAGAAATCATTTGTCTATCAAACATTTTAAGTTTTTAATGCAAGTGTAGAGCTTTTTCATAGTAATGGGTCAGAGGTCTAATTATGATATGAATGTGTCCAGAAACAGATTTGCAAAACTGTTCATTCAGTACTATGCCACTATTCTTGTGGTTGCATTCAATGCGGTTCTGAAAACATCAGTCCTTTAGTTGAGGAACCAGATTCTATAATTGTCATTAGCATTGCTGTGCAATTTGGATCTCATAACTTCAAATTTTTACTGGATGTATTAAATATTTAAAACACTACAAATTAGAAAAATCTGTTTATTAACCACTCAACAAAGGTCAGCTAATATTATCATTATGTTATTTTCAACATCAATATATTTCCTTACTACCTAGTAGTATCCATTCTGTACTGAGTGAGATTTTGAAAAAAAAAAAATCTATATATCTGAGTAGGGCTTAAAAATCTTTAGTAAAATATGCTTTGAATGTCTCAAGTAAGTTCAATATAAAGATTCAGAAATAAAACTCAAATTCGTTAGTACTTGTCTGTAGTAGGTGAAGAAATATTAAATATTTACAAAGCTTTGCTGAATTAATGAATGATAGATGTGTAACTAAATGAATTAATCAATATAAGACAAAAGCAAGCCCAAGGAAAAGGGGAAAAGGCATAACAGCATACAAAGAATTCATGCAGAAATGCATACACATTCAATAAAATATGAAATAATTTTAATAAGCTCAGCAATCCAGTGGCTTACTGCTGATCTTGTCAATTTGGCATGAGTTTGCCTACCATGGACCAGAGTCCAGAGAATGAAGATTTGATAACACCCAAATGGAACTAATTTAGGTATCAGAAGTTTATATCCAAGTTTAGGTTCTTATTCATTTTTATTATAAATGTACAAAAAGGAATTTGACTTTGAAAGTACTTACTAGGGAAGTATCACGCAAGAAAAAAACACAAATTCTAGGAACTGAGCCAGGCTCTGATTTCTTCTGTCCCTGGAGTGTTTTATTTAAGGAAACCATTGATTTCTGCCACTACTCAGAAGAAACTCATGTGTGAAAGTGGCCAAGAAATCTGCCTCCAATTCGGTTTTCTAGGATCCCTTCCAAGGGGAGATCAACTTCTTTTAGATTAGCACATGAGCAGCTTTGCTGAAAGTAGCCTTTTATGCTTGACGCTCAATTTTTGTCTAACATGTTGAAAGGAAGGGGAAAAAGCCCACTGTGATCGTTTCATGAAGCTTAGAAACTTCAGTTTGCTTCTTTTTAATATGTAGGAAAAAGAAAAACACTACTACAATCAAATGAAGTTTTTCTAAAAGAACTGTCAACAGCTTACTATTTGCCTGAGGCTTCCTTGAGTGCATTTCATATGAGATACTAAAGTTCAATTAGAAACATCTAGCTTCATGTCTTATTTGAAGAAAACTGCAAAATCACTAGCAAATTTTTATTAATGAGTAAACTCACTTTCAAAGTAGGTCAATAGAAAATCCCACACCTGACAGCCTAAGATAATGGAACATATGAATGCTTCCCAGTAAACTAGAGCTTTTGCTTTTAATGCATGTAGACAGAATATTGTATTCTCAGAATTGGCCTCAGACTCATACATAAAACATTGGAGAGCAAAGTGGCATAAGCAGAGCATGCTTGATGTTCTTGCCAGGAGTAATCCTGTATTAGCAAAGAGAGAGAAAGTAAACTATGATGACGTGTACTGTTAATAAACCGAGAAGTTACATAGATGCATTTTGAATAAGAAGCTTATTATTTTTAGAAGCATGATGGAAAGTAGAATTGAAAATATAGACACAATATGACCTTGAGAACCTCATACTTTCTATATCATGAGGTGTAAAGACTGTATAGTTAAAGAAAAAAGTGAATTTACCTATGATTTCCTGTACAAACTGACTTTGTGGTTCCCAGTGTGCTCCACTGCCACCCCCCTCAAGGCCTACCACCGAACAGCAAACACACTCCCAGCCCCCAGGTGGACTTACTGATCATAAACACCAGAATCCTTTCTTTACCCGTGTGACACTTCTGGTCATATGCAGCCTATTACAGTTTTGTTTATTCTATCTTTCCACTTTTTGTGTCTTTAAATTGGATTTTAACAGCAAATTAATGGTAGATTCCATTAGAAAATTAAATAAGTAGGGAAAGACACTCCTGTTCTCTGTAAGCCCTCCTGTATTTCTAAGGTAATTCCTGTATTTTTAAATCTTATTGCATTTATTCTATATTTCTACCTATATCCTTTTTTTAAGCAAAGTAAGATTTATTAAAGTCAGAAACCTCCTGCTGCAATGTCAGGAGTGGGGCTCCAAGGAAGACTGAGAAATTTTTCAAAGTAGGATCTTTTAAGCACAATTCAGGGGAGGAACAGGATAACAGCTATCAATCAATCAAGAAGGCAGTGACAAAACCCGTCAGAGGGCCAGAATTGTAATCCTGTCTATCCTGCTCAAGATAAAACAAACAAACAAAAAACATCAGATGGGTGCATTGGTAATTTAGTCTTTCTAGTCTCATGATAAAATTGGAAACTCAGAAGGGGGAGATTTGTATTTTGTCTTGCTGAAGGCTGCTTCAGGGACTTGACCTAACTGCCTATTAGTCCATCTATTATGTCATCACACACACCCCCCACATGAATGTTGTTATGATATTGGTATGAAAACTGCTCTGGCTGCAAGGGGATTCATTGAGAGACAGCAGCAGGTCATTCTTCTGACAGTCAATCAAAGGGTCCTTGGTAGAATGCACATTTCCTCTGGGGCATCATCTGGACTACAGCCTGAAATGTGATGGCTTCTTAGTTGTTTAGTCCTGAGAGAACACAAAATTTTGTTACATAGGTTACAAGACATGGAAAAACCTTGATTGAAAAGCATTAGCACGTGATAGATAACCTATCATTTAGGACAGTTAAAAGAGCACAAAGAATTTTAACCCATAGTTATTTTAAAGTAGTTTTTGAATTTTGAAAATGTTAAAGCAATGTTTTTTGAATGCAGGTAGGAAACAGGTCAATGATTTTACACAATTCTACTTTACCAATGCATTGCAAACTCTAGGAGTCTTAGGAAAATATTTAACCTAGAAGACAAGACTTTAAGCATAGAACCAACAATGCTTTGTTACAAGACATACGTATGTATTTTTGGGATTCACGTTAAGGATGTCAAAAGATTTAAATTATTCCTGATTATAATACCAACTGAAAAGTTTATAGCATCTAGTGATCAATTAGATATCTCTATAGTGTAATAAGACATATGTTGGTGATTGGAGAACAGAGGAAATTTACATAGGTGGACAGAGAAACTTTTATAATTTAGCAAGCAAGATAATGTGAACTCTGAATCAGAGTGGCCAGGATGCCGCCTGCCTACCCCTGACCCCCCTGTTATTCTAGGAAATAAACTTAAGAGGGAGATTGAAAACATGCCCTGCAAGGAGTCTGGTCAGTGGTAAAAAAAAAAGATAAAATAAAATAAAAACCAGCAGCTTAAACAAACTCTGTTATCATGAGTTCTTGCTACTGTCTTCTTCACAGTAGTGATTAAAGAGGTAGGGAACAATACGATGCATGGCATCCTTTAATAGGAAGGGCCAAGTGAGATGAGGTGTTGGGCATTGGCTACTGAGTGCAGATGCAATAACCCCTCCCCTCCCCAAACCACCACCAGGAACACACATGCTTCCCAACATTTGAAACAAAGGAGTACAGTGAACAGATCCTGGGCAGATCAGGCAAGACAAGGTCACACCTAGTAGCGCATTTGAGAGAAAGTAAGTTGGTCTATGCCTCTTTTAAGATACTCCTTCCTGCTTGAATGTGGCCAAGAGACTGGCTGGAAGAGAGGTTTTGTCTTCTTATAAGACAGAATTCAGATGTGAGGAGAGTAGCAGTAAGAAATATAGCAAGGTATAGGGATTAGGAAGCACAATATGTATGGGCCCCACTGCCTCATTAATGAGGCAGATATCCTGTACTCATCTCCCTTCTCCATTTGGCTTTTGAACCCATGCAATTGGAGTGTTGCAAAGACTATGGCATAGCTTTAAAAGTCCCTGCCCCTTGAGATTGTCCACTATGACTCTTAGTCCTTTCTGCATCTCAGGTTTTAATAGATATTGTCTCTGAGGGGAAATGTGGCCAGGCCTAAGATGAACCTGGATCGGCTACTGAGTCCTTTTAAATGTTAAACAGATATAACAATTTTTATGTATTCATTTCCAAAATCATCATCGACATCCCTCAACTCTGCCTGTCCAGCCAAATCCTTCAGAAAAGTAAGACAACTTTGAGAAAATCAACAAGCAAATAATGAATGTCACATATTGATATTATGGACAGCCAGTTACCACACTACAGTTACCAACCCTTTATTTATGCACACACCTGCTTCTTAAGTAATTTCTTTATTTGTTATTTGCATGGTTTCAAATTACCAATTTTTTTTTCTTTTGGATGCTCTTTATCAGATCTACCATACGACTGTCAGAGATGACACTCTGCCATTCGCCTGTATTTGGCAAATGATTTCTAAATATCCATTTCCTCTTTCTTGTGTTATTTCATTTTACTGAAATAAAATGCTGGAACTTTTTGTCTATTAGCCTTTAAATCAAAGAATGCACAGAAAGTGACAGTCTTAACGACATCTGTATGTATATTTATTCAATCCTCAGACTTAATTCTGTACTTTATTATACACAAAGTGTGAATCATTTTTCCTCAGATTTGAAGGCATTGCTCCATTGATTTCTAGGATGCTTTATTGCTGTTAAAAAGGCTTATATCTTTCAGATATTTATTTACTCGAAGGTAGTATTTTTAATTTCTATTTCTTGAAAAACTTCTATTTTTACTTTTCTGAAATTCCAGGTACATGCTAAGATCTTAGCCCACTCAGCCTGCTCTACAAAACTATTATATAACTAGTAGTTTCTCAGCAGCAGAAGTGTATTTCTCACAGTTCTGGAGACTGGGGAGCCCAATATGTAGGCACTGGCTAATCTGGTGACTGGTAAGGCTGTTGCTTGGTTCATAGGTGGCACTTCTCACTGTGTCCGCACATGTTGAAAAGAGAGGAGAGGTCTCGCTGAGGGCATCCTCTACCACCATGGCCTAATCACTCCCCAAAGACCTCACACCACTTTATTTTTATGATTTACTTTATTTTTTATTATGGAAAATTTCAAATATTGCAAAAATAGAAGTCATAAAATACACTGAACTCCTATAAACATATCACCATTACAAAAGTCTATAGTTCTCTTTTGATCAATATCACTGATGAACATGGATGGTGGAGAGTTTAACTTTGTCCATCGTGTCATCTGAAAAGATGGATATTTTGTTTTTTTTTTAACTTTTATTTAATAAATATAAATTTCCAAAGTACAGCTTATGTATTACAATGACTAAGATGGATATTTTGACTTCCCCTTCCCAATGTTGATGTTCCTTTTTCTTTCTCCTCCCTGAATTTCCTTGTTAATACTGACAATAATGAATATGAGTGGTGAAAGTGAATGTCCTTGTCATGTTCAGTTTCTCAGGGGAGATGTTTCCAGTTTTTCTCCATTCAGTATGAAAATTGCTGTGAACAAATAAATAAATAGCCCTTATAATTTTGAGTTATATCCCTTCTGTACCTAATTTCTGAGGGTTTTTATCATGAAGGGATGCTGGGTCTTATCAAATGCTTTCTTTACATCTATTGAGGTGACCGTATGGTTTTTGTTTTTTTTCTGTTTTGTTCTTAATGCTTTCTAGCTTCTTAGTGAATGCTTCAATGATGTCACCTATTGTTTTCTTTATTTTTTAATCTGTCTATCCATATTCCTTTTTTTTTTTCCACATTGAGTTTTTCCTCACCATCCTTAAATGAATTGTGTTTCTGGTGTTTCATAGATTTTCTTTATATCACCATACACTTCTGTAGAACTGGTGTATTCTTTTGGAGTTACCATGCTACATTGCTGCTGCTTCATTTTTTCCTGTGTCCCTACATTGACATCTGCACATCTGATATAATGGTCCTTTCTATATGGAGTAGCTGTTTTTTAAAAGGAGGTTTGGTTTTTTTTTTTTTTTTTTTTTTTTTTTTTTTTTTTTTTATTGAATGCAGGGTATCATTTGTCTTTGTTGCTTTGGCTTCGGTTCTAGGTGAGCCCAGAATGTAACCTCTGAGCTCATTCTTTTGCCTTAATCAATGTCACGTATGTACATAAGTAATACTTTAGCATTCCCTAGGGGCCTCAGTGTGACTTTGATGTGAATATGGGCCTCCCAGGATGTGTATCTACAGTCCTCAGAGTTGGGTGTCAGTTACACTAGGGATTGTGATAGCTGGGATCCTTGTTCTTGAGCTCAGTGATCAAAGGGTGAGTGACTCTGGGGCTTGTGGTATCTTCAAGCCTGAGTGAAACCTTATGGTACCAAAAACAGCTGTGGTTCTATCAGGTAGATGGCAGCTTTCTTAGTTGTTCCTGGGACAGTATGACTGGTACTAAGGCTTCTAACACTACAAGCCCTAGTCAAGAATTGGGGGATGTGAACTGAAGCCTGCAACTGTACTACCAAGTTGTTATTGTTTACCTTAAGCCACAAATTAATATTTTGGGTTCTTGTCATTTACATAGATAAGACTTCTAAACACTAGCCCATAGGAGACATACAACATGGTAAAGTTCAGGATTTACTTGGAAAGTGAGAGAAGTACACAGGAGCATGAGGGCTTTATTAAGGGAAAATGGGTTGGAAAAATTAAATGGGGAATTCCATACCAATCCAGAGACTGCAAGCAAGAGAGGGCAAGTGGTCGGGAGAGTGGTGAGCAGTATGCGAAAGCGGGCACCAGAACCAGCGAAACAGGAGTCCAGCTCAGCACGCTCCAGCCTCTTATCCACTTCCAAAAGGGGAGTGGTTATGTAGTCTGCTTGACAGGTGGGTGGAAATAGGTGAGATCACATAGGGAGCAGTGGGTATCATCTCCAGCTCATGGGCCTAAGCCAGTCTCCCTGATTGGTCCCATATCAAAGTGACTACAAGTAACATAGGAGATTTTGCACTGGCTGGTATGCACTCTGAAGAGGTGGGATGCTGGCAGCTTCTTCCCTCGGTGTCACTGGGTAGATACCAGTGGGTTTCAGGAACTTAGTAATGATTTTTATAGTCCTGGTGTTGCAGGATAAGGTGGGGCCATTATTCAAATCTCCCTGGATGGGATCCTGGTGTTTGGGATGGTGGTAGCCATTTGTCCAAACATAATTCTGTGATAGAGCACTCCAGATACCGTGGGCGAGTGTGAGCTACTCCAAAGATTGTAATACATCCATGGTCCCTTTTTACAAGGCAGAGATGTACCGGCCTACTGCTCTCATGTAGCAGGCAAGGGTGATGCTGGACTTTATGCCTAGGGCTCCCTGCACTATGAGATAGGAGGTGCAGGTGCAGGTGCCTCAGGTGAAGTCCAGATGTTGTAATGGGCTGCTGCTTGTGCAAGCCCCGAGAAGCTGAGGGGAACTCCTGGATCACATAGAGTGAGTGAGCACAGGTCTAATGCATATTCTCAGGACTCCCACAGTTGCAGGATGCAGGGCGATCAGCTCTCTACCCTGTAAAATTACCCTTACTCTGGCCCTAGTAACATCTGGTAGCAATGTGATGGTGTGCCAGCTGTTGAATAAGAGCAACCAGGATTCTAACACACCCAATTGAGACTGGCACTTTGGGAGGGTAGAGAGGAGAAGGAAGTCTTTTATACTGATTTGTTTTTAATTTAAGAACTGTGTATTTCTGAAAATTTTCACTTAGTATTTTGGACCATAATTGATTGTGGATAACTGAAACTGCATAGAACAAATGGATAAAGGGGGAGGGGACAAGTGTGCTGAATTTTCAGTGTAATTCCAATAGGGCATTTTATAAGAGTAAGAATTCATAAATAATTAAAAATAGCTAACTTACAAAATAAATAAAAATATGCTAAATTCCTCATATATATTAGTGTTTTAAAATGATTTCTTTTTAAAATTTTTAAAAAGAACAAATTTCATGTGTTTCAAATATACAGCTTTAAGAACATAATAACACTTCCTACCCTACCCTCCCTCTCTCACTCCCACCTTCCCTCCCTCCCTCCTTCCTTCTTATTTTGCAATGATATACTTCAATTTACTTTATAATCACGGGCATAACCCTCCACTAAATAAAGAATTCAACAAGTAAGTAGAAAAATCACTGTGAAATTGACATTTTTGAGATTTGATTGTTGTTTATAGCCCTTGTCTATACTCCTGAAAAACAGTGGTATTTCTACATAAATTGAAGTCTTAAAGGTGAGAATTTGTAAGGTAAATATTTATGCTTATGCTTCTTTCCTTGAATTCTAAGTTAATTTTTTCTTACAAGTTCTACTTTTAGTAATACTTTTATCTTGTTAACATTTTTCCACTAAGATGCCCTTTCAAAATATTTCAAAATAAATTAAATTTAACAAATCTATCTTGTGTATACTGTCGCTCCCCGTTTTCGTGGAGGAGCGACACTGAACCCTATGCTGTTCTTTCATCTGCTCGGCCCTCCCCGGGTTTGCTGCTGGTTCTTCCCGGGTTGGCTACTATCCCTTCCACCTCCGTGGAAGGGCAGTTCCCCCTGGCCACATTCCCCACTTCCGCAGGGGAGCGGCACACCGCCGGCCGGCTCTCTGGGGGGCTGCACAGGTGTTCCTCTTAGATGTTCCCCTTAGATGTTCCTGGTGCATGCCGTCTCTCTCCTCCTTTATAGTCCTCCTCCACCAATCCTAATTCGGCTGCCTACATGCCGAGTACGCTGCTCTCCAATCAGGAGCAAGTCCTACAGTTTATTGGTTGAACTGGAGGCAGCTGTGTAGAAGCTGTTACCTCCTCTCCCAGCGCCATATTGTGGGAGAGCAGATGCATAGAATAAGTCTTAATTCCAGTAACTTAGTCTAGTCCGAGTTGCTCCCCACATATACCAAACAAGGTACTTTTAATGTTTAAGATTATTCATCTTTAAGTACAAAATGATCCACATTTTCCTAAAAGGCAATTAAAGTTTATGCTTGTAGTTAAAGCCAAGATTAAAATACAAATTACTACCCAAATGAAAATTCTGATTTTCTAAAAAAGTCTAATTTTTTAACTTAACATAAATGTTACAGATGTTTGTCAAAGAAAGTAAAATATCCATTACCAGTACCATATGCCACAGTATTAAGCTGGGCATACACTGACAATCAAAAAAATATATATAATATATGCATTAGAGTAACCATGTAGCATTTCAGACTAGCCCATGTGATATTAAGATTCAGTGTGTGATTGTCACATCATTTAAAAGACAGAGTTTTCCATATCTTGTGATAGTATTATGAACATGCCCTCTCAACCCCAAACACACAAAAAGACAGCGGATTGCTAGGCCATACAGTGTGTGACTGTAGAGAAAAAGACACTATGGCACTTGGAACCATATACAAGTAATAAATAGAGTTAGCTTTCATTTAAATCCAGACACTTATCCTGCAAGAGCAAAGAATATTAGCTTTCTCTTCTCCCTAGTCACTGCAGCTCTTGCTTGCATGGAAGTAGAATATTCACTGAAGTTAGAGAGTCTCGAAGATGAATCTCCTCTCCAAGTAACAAAAGACTTGAAACTAGTTATAGTTAAAATCACATTCAATCTCAGATATATTTTTGGGAATTCATTCTTGTTTTGTGGTAGGAAAATACAGTGAATCAGATTTTATTTTACACTTGAGTTTCCTCCAGCACCTGAGAATGCTCTGGAATATAGGATATAACTGTTGGCGACCAAGGAAAAATTGTTAGACTGGCCCCCAGAATACCAGTTGATTCACAGACTCATGAATCCTGTTTGATTCAGTTATGCTTTGGATATTCTTTTGTCTGTATTAACACAGTTATACTGAATCCTAAGAGTACAGTTCAACTCATTTTAAGCAATTATAATTGTCCCAAGAAGGATTAATCTGTGACCCCGTCTACTGACTTGAATCACTAGTTATTCTGAAAGGATAATGCTAGAGCTTTTAAACCCCAGATTTGAAAATATAACCTTATCTTGAAACAAGCATATTAAGTATTTTTGCTTTTGTCTTCCAAATAAACAATAATCAACAGCACTTATGTACCAAGTGTCTTTTTTTATTCAAATTTATGAAAGGAGGCAACAATGACCTTGACCCCTCTTAAGCCTATTAACACAAAACTATTATGATGTACTGTTCTCTTTTCCACTGCCCTCAACAAAGGCTGTACAGCTTCTACAATTACTCAGACATATTTTTCCTTTCAAAATGTTAAGCAAGATAGTGCAGTAAAAATAACAAAAAGAGAGGTTTTTTGTTTTGCTTTTTTTTTTTTTTTTTTTTGTAGATTCCAAATGTCAAAATATGGTAGTGGTGAAGTTTTTCCAACCAAAAGCATATGACAAGTGGTGTGGGTTGTTTTGTGATTACCTCATTTCAAAATTCTTCTGTTTACCTAAAATCTCGCAACCTGTACCTAGCAGATTTGGTTCTGGGTTTTGCTCTTAAACTTCTAGCTCTTTGATAGAAAGAAAAAGAAAATAATAAACTGTTTTATGTTCTTAGGTAGTTTAAAGCTTCTGGATTCCTTGTACCCACAGATACCTCAGAAGTTTGCATCTTGTATTTATTCTCATAATGGAAAGAATTTATACTGGACATGACATTGTGGAAAGGATAGTCTCAGAAGAATATACTGTCAGGATTCTCATTATACATGTGCCTAAGCTTGGGCTTGACTCTTAGTATTATTATACCCCCAGATCTACTGAATATCAGCAGTTATTAGGCATTCAGGCTACAAAAGTTGTAGGAATATATTCACCAGTATATCTAAAAAAGTTAGCCACTGTGTGGTCCTTAAAATTGTCCTCAGGCATCCCCTTTTATTTCTCAGATGGTTAGACTGAATATATATGTGGCCAAGTCTCATAGTTTTAACTTTAGGCTATTCCTTTCTATTAAAGTGCAGTCACAAACAGAATTATGTAATATACATTTAATATATATTATATATATGATATATATGTAATACATATTTAATCTTTATGTACTTTGAGCTATGAGTAATTATGTTTCAAACACAATAATGAGAAAATATTTCAGTCAACTCATTTTTCTTTTCCATTTGTTCTTCCATAAAATTTTCCTACTAAAAACTTTAGAACAGAAATAATACTCCAAAAATACCTCGTTATGTATTCTCTTGGTGGAACTTGTAAGTGTGTCTGGGTGCATACACACAGGAGGGAATATTAAAAAGTTCATGGAAAACAGAATAAAAGGATAGTTTGGTGCAAAAATTTTTGAAATCCATGCATAGTTTTTTTCATAATATGCATTTTTGTAAACTTTTGAAGATCCTTTGTACCACATAGTTTTCTCTGAAATTGTATTTACCTATTTTTTTAAAATAACATATAAAAATCTCTTGAAAACAATTTGCATTTGCATATCACTTAATCTAGATGAAGAGCTTAGGTGAGGAATTAGTATTCCAACTCCTCTTATAAGCATTAAATATAACAGGATAATCCAGTTACCTCCATTTTGCTGTTTGAAATGGTGTTATCTAGCTGGCGCCGCTGCTCAATAGGCTAATCCTCCACCTTGTGGCACTGGCACACCAGGTTCTAGTCCCAGTCGGGGCACCGGATTCTGTCCCAGTTGCCCCTCTTCCAGGCCAGCTCTCTGCTGTGGCCTGGGAGTGCAGTGGAGGATGGCCCAAAGTGCTGGGGCCCTGCACCCCATGGGAGACCAGGAGAAGCACCTGGCTCCTGCCTTCATATAGGCGCGGTGCACCGGCCGTGGTGGCCATTGGAGGGTGAACCAATGGCAAAGGAAGACCTTTCTGTCTCTCTCTCTCACTGTCCACTCTGCTTGTCAAAAAAAAAAAAAAAAAAAAGAAATGGTGTTGCCTTACATTATAATTAACTGAGGCTTTCTCTAAGAGAATTTTAGTTTAAACAATGAAGTAACATTTATATGCCTGGTTATATGCAACTAATAGAATTGAAAGCTAAAATTTAAGGTTTCAAATCATCAATTTTCATTTCAATTTTATTGTCCATCCTTGGGTTCTGAGTCTGAAGTTGTTATAGTTTGTGCCTGTTGTGATGGTGGATTTGTTGTTATAACAGCTTTGCCTAAAAAGTCTTTCCAGGGCAGCTCTGACTGACACAGGTAATGAATGACAACAGCCAATTATTCATGAAACTTTATTGCTGTGTAAGTGTGTGCATATGAAAGGAGGTATGTTTCTGATAGAAATGAATGTTGAGCAGCTTTCAAAGAGGGTATCATTTGACATCCATTGCTCTCCTATCACTTTGCATAAATATCGTCTGTTGGGCACACACACATATGGTGAGGATTCATTTTCATTGCTTAGCATCCATTATAATAGCCTTCCTCTGTATTTCTTTCTGGCATATCAGAAGATGTCAATTAAACAGCAGTGTGATGGAATCAAGGAAATTCTGGCTCAAAGGCCAGTATCTGCAACCATGGACAAGTAGTTGGATGTGGCAAAGCCTCTGGATGCTGATTTTTCTCAGCTATAAAATGGAGACAACAATAATACCTAGAATAAATAAGATAATGCAATATATAGTGCTGATTAACAATATCTGCATTTGTCTGTTTGGGCTGCTATAGCAAAAACGTCACAAAATAGTTGACTTTTAAGCAATAAATATATATTTCTCACTTTTCTAGGCTAGAAAGACAAAGATAAAGGTACTGGCAGATTCCAGAGCTTCCTGTTCACTTTTTCATAGATGGTTCAGCTTGTCCTCATGCTGAAATTGATAAGCAAGCTCCCTTAGGCCTCTTTTATATAGACATTAATCCCATGCTTAACACCTTGCACTCATGATCTGTTTTTTTTTTTAATTTTTAAGTTGAAATAGACCAACAGTACATGTATCAGGAGTATAAAGCTCTTTCATTTTTTTTTTTTCAAAGATTCATTTATTGGGGCCCGCGCTATGGCGCAGTGGGTTAACGCCATGGCCTGAAGCGCTGGCATCCCATATGGGCGCTAGTTCTGGTCCCGGCTGCTCCTCTTCCAGTCCAGCTCTCTGCTGTGGCCTGGGATAGCAGTGGAGGATGCCCCAAGTCCTTCGGCCTCTACACCCCTGTGGGAGACCCGGAGGAAGCTTCTGGCTCCTGGCTTCGGATCGGCGCAGCTCCTACCATTGCGGCCATCTGGGAAGTGAACCATCGGACGGAAGACTTCTCTCTCTCTGCCTCTCCTCTCTCTGTGTTACTCTGACTTTCAAATAAATAAATAAATCTTAAAAAAAAAAGGACTGATTTATTTATTTGAGAGGCAGAGTTACAGAGAGAGGGAGAGACAGAGAGAGAGGTCTTCCATCTGCTGGTTCACTCCCCAAATGACCGCAAAGGCTGGAACTGAGTAGAAGCCAGGAGATGCAAGCTTTTTGTGGGTCTCACACATGAGTCAGGGGCCCAAGCACGTGCACTGTCTTCCACTGCTTCCCCAGGCCATTAGCAGGGAGATGGATCAGAAGTGGGGCATCCAGGGCTCAAACTGGTACCATATGGGATGGCAGTGCCACAGGCAGGGGCTTAACCTGCTACACCTCAGTGCCATCCCTGGCACTCATGATCAAATCCCCTCTCCATAACTTACCTCAAAACAGTCACCTTGGGGTTAGAATTTCAACATATGAACTTTGGGGAATGCAAATATTCAGACCATGGCGATTTCATGTGTCAATTATTCAGGAGAAGATTAAAAAGTTTCACCCAGAATATATCACTTTAACTATTTAGATCACTTTAATAGAGCTGGATATCTGGATTTAAACAGAGTTTCAGTCAACAGTATATTTGCCATAGTTCACTGAACACTATTTTTCTCAATTTAATATCATTCAGTTTTTGTTTTTCTTGATGGTTTTTTTGTTGTTGACAATAATATGACATCTGCTGTAATTTCTTATGTATTGCTTTATGATCCTCTTATCCTTTCAATGTTTCACATAATTTATGCAATTTATGTTTGACAGATATACCCCTTTTTCAAAAATAATGTAAATTTTCTATAGAAATTAATGTATTTTCGTATGATATGTACAAATGATTTGGTTTTATCAATTTCTTGGCCCAGAGTTGATAAATATGTTGTGACCAACTGGAATAATGACATTTTGAAGCCGGGAAGATAGAATTGCACACAAAGCATAAAACATATCTAGAGAAAGGCAGTAAACAGAAGAGTAACAGAAGAAATAAAAAAAAACCTCTTAAGAGACAAGTGAGTTCAAAAATATTTTCCAGCCTGGAGTGAAAAACAGAAGCAGACATACAATTTAAGAACAATCTGAACAAACAAAATGTTATGAATTGAATTGGGTCCTCTGCAAAAAAAAAAAAAAAAAAAAAAAAAAAAACTAATGTAAACTAATGTTGAAGACCTAACTCTTAGCCCCCTTAATTGGATTTATTAGAGATAGGGTCTTTAAAGAGGTAATTATGAATAAATGTCCAAATGAGGACATATGTGTGGGAACTAATCCAGTATGACTGGTGTCCCTGTGAAAAGAGAAAGAGACACCATAGACAGGTGCAGCCAGAGAAAAGGCCAAAAATGTGTTTGTGGAGGAAGGGAGGACACTGTGAGGAGGTGACCTCATTGTGAGGAGACCTCAGAAGAAACTAAACTTATTGACACCTTGAGCTTACATTTCCAGCACCCAGAATTATGTGAAAAGAATATCTGTTGTTTAAGCTACCAAAACTGCAGCATTGTTCTGACATCTTTACCAGAGCAACACATCAAAGCAAGGCAGCCTAATGAAAAATCTAACATTTATTAGACATTTATCCTTGTTCCAATTGCTCAAGCCATCTATCAATAATCAAGGGATGTGTGGATTTATTGAAGTGTTAAACAGTCCGTCCTCCATAAAAACATACAAATCTTACATGTTAGTCAATGATCGAAGAAAACTAAATTTTAAATAACATGCACATTTTACCAGCAACATCTTATTTTATACATGCAGAAACTGATATCAAAAGGAGAAGTAGCCTCGGCTAGTTCTCTAATCTCATTATCCCAGCTAGCATTCCCACACACGTGTTATGAGGTATGAAAGCTCCCAAGATGCTTTTGTCAACTCACTCACACTCATGTGTCCACAGAAACTTCTGCATATTCTCTTCCCTCTGCCTAGTACACTCTTATGTAATTCTAAAGATCTGCTCATTTTTCTTTTTTCAGATTCCACTTCACATCCCATTTGTCTGGTGATTTAATCACTTGTATCTGAAATTAAGTCAGTCCTCAAACTCATTCAGCATATTGATGTGTTATGCATATCATCCTCTCCCTTGTGATTTAAATTGTAAAAGAAATATTCTTATGCTGTTTTATCAACCGTGAATCCAGCATAGATATCTTTTATAAACAATTATTTATTTGATTATTTGAAAGGCAGAGCTTTAGAGAGGGAGGAAAGGAGGGAGTGAAAGAGGAGGAAAGTGAGAGAATGAGAGTGAGAAAGAGAGAGATCTTCTTTCCACTGTTTTTCACTCTCCAGATGGACAAAACAATGGTGCTGGGACAGGCTGATCTCAAGAGCCAGGAACTCCATCTTGATTTCCCAAGTGGGTGGCAGGGCCCAAGCACTTGGACCATCTTCCACTGGTGTATTAGTAGGGAGCTACATCAGAAGCAGAGTAGCCAGGACTTGAACAAGCACACTGATAGGAGATGCTGGCATCCCATGCAGCTGGCATCCCATGCTGGCATCCCATGTAGCATGGATAACTTATCTGACACATGGTAGTGTTTGAAAATAATACCCACTTGGGAGTGAAAGTTTGACTTGGTGATTGAGGTACTGAGTTGGGATGCCAAAATCACATGTAGAAGTGCCTGGGTTCAAGTCCCATCTCCACTCCCAATTCAAGCTTCCTATAATGTGCACTTCAGGATGAAGCAGGTGATGGCACAAGTAGTTGAGCCCCTGCCACCAGTGTGTGAGACCTGGATTAGGTTCCAAGTCCTAGCATTGGTCCAGTTCAGTCATATTCCCCATGGGTATTTGAGGAGTAAACCAGCAGTTGAAAGTCTCTCTCTCTCTCCCTTTCTCTCTCTCTCTCTCTCTCTCTGTCTCTCTCTCTCTGTGTGTGTGTGTGTGTGTGTGTGTGTTTATGTGCTTCTTTGTCTCTCAGATAAATTAATTAAAATTGAAGTTAAAATAATATCTACTTCCCAAATAAAAGGTCCAATTGGTAATAAATGATGAAGCTTGGAGTCAAAAGGAAGTCTTCCTGACTCCAAAGTCCGTACTTTTCTCTTTTCTCTCAGAAGCATATAGATATACACACAGACACACAGAGAGACTCATGGACACATACACAGTATGTGTGCATATATGTGTGTGTGTGTGTGTGTGTGTGTGTATTTTAAGCCATTTATGAAAGGACCAAGCAGCAGACATAATTTAAGTATTTCTGAAATGAAATTCAGTTGTGTAGACAGAATATGGGACATCAAATAGCTATGATGCCTCAACTTTTCTCACACCCCTCCATAAAAAGATGTATGATACACAAGAGAAATCGGAAATCCCAACTGCATTGTCTAAGGCTAATAGATTTTATGAGTAGTTGGGTTCAATTAGATTGAATCAATATGTCCAAGCGTTAGGGAGTTAAAAACTTTGTGGGAAATTGGAATTAAAAGTGATGTTTACTTTTCATGAACTTTCTGAAGCCCATAAATATATGTTGAATTTTGTCAGATTAACCCGACTAACGACTTAGGACACATTTACCAAATTTTCATAGTGAAATCATCATCATTCTCTGAAAGTGGAATGTGCTGGCCATTCTCAAAATAGAATGGAAGACATACATTTGTAGCATAAGCTATATATAAGCTCCCAACATTTCAGTAACCCTAAGGGCAGTTTTTTATATTCAAGAAATAAAAGAGGTAAAGTCAGATTCTCAGTTATGATTTATCACCCAAATCATCTTAAAGTCATTTTTATCCCCACCTTAGGTTTCCAATAAGCAGGCTGACTCTATCACTTCCACACCTGTGTTTTTCCTTGAACAACTTTGGCTGAGCTGAGTATTTGGGAGGTTATCAAAACATGACCCAAGACTCTCTCTGGGGTTGTCCATGTAAGGAAGAAAGGACCACTGCAAACACTCTCTTTAAAACAAAAAAAAAGTGCGCCGGCTGCAGCGCGCCGGCCGCGGCGGCCATTGGAGGGTGAACCAACGGCAAAGGAAGACCTTTCTCTCTGTCTCTCTCTCTCACTGTCCACTCTGCCTGTCAAAAAAAAAATTGCATTTAAAAATTAACTTACATGTTTATTTATCCCTTTAATAACTTAGAAAATTAAAGATACTTCAAAGTATTCAGAAATTATGAATATCATGTTTAGATCATTTTAGTTTAAATGACTGCCAAACATGATATAAAAGTATATGAAGTTAACATATGGAATTTTCTGTATTCTTTTTCTAAAGTAGCTGTCTTATCTCAAGGAAATATTACTAGATTTAGCTAATTACTCATAAGCATAAAGATAATAATTGAATATATTGTTCTTGATTAAATTTAATCATTGATCATAGCACTTCATAATCTAATGTCAATTATTTTAGTATTAACTATTATTTTATAGCTCCTGAAATATAATTTAATTAGAACCACTTTAACTGATTTAGAGTATTGACCATATCACTGATATTTAATCTCAATCACAATTGCAAAAATACATTTTACAATCCACTTATTCAGTGGAAAGATTTGAAATTCTAGCAGAACATGATGTGAATAAACTTGAGTTCCACTTACAAACACAAAGAAAGCATGCATATATTCACATGGTTCCTTAGAATATACCCTGAAAGAAACGATCAACTAGAATAATACTTTGAAATTATCCAGGAAACAACTCAATTCCATGGTATTTTCAACATTAAATACAAAGCTTTTAGCTACTATTTGTTCAGCTGCCCCTAATTGTTGGAAAATCTAACCATGGCTCAATGAGTGCAAACAGTTTTTCTGCCAGTAGAAAGCCCCATGAGCAAAGGGATGATCCAATCCTATCATAGAGACCAGAACCAATCTACAGTCACAGAGGAAGTAGCATTTAAGCACCTGGCAACTGGTGGATTTCCTGTCTATGAAAAAGGTCCTAGCTTAGAATCACACTTACTTCCAATATGAGACTAGCCAGTGAATTAAAAACTCTGAATTTATTTTTCTCAGGCCAGTGCCTAAGCTCCATGAAGAAATCAAACATGGATAAGTCATAACTGCCAATTGAGAGGTTATCTTTTCACCAGAGACAAAACAAATATCAAGCAACCTCATAAGAAGAGGAAACAATAGACAATTGAATGAAAAAAATGGAATACTTTAGTTGTATAAGAAGTTAAAGAGTTCATTAAGTTAAGCTGCAAATATTGGAAATATTTTCAACGATAAGTGGAGCTTAAGAAATTTTTCTAAATTCCACATATGAATGAGATCATGTGCTTGTAGTTCTGTTGCCTGGCTTATGTCTCTTTACATAATGGCCTCTCTTTCTATGCTTGTTATCACAAATGAAAGAATTTCATTCTTTTAAAAAATTTATTTATTTTCATTGTGCTTGAAAGGCAGAGAAAACAAATCTCCCACCTGCTAATTCAGTCCACAAATGCTCATAATGGCAGGGGCTGGACTAGGCTGAAACTTGGAACCAGGAACTCAGCGTTGGTCTCCCTCTTGGGTGGTGGATATTCTACTATCTGATTCATCAGTACTGCCTCCCACGGTATATATTAACAAGAAGCTGGATTAGAGGAGCAAAGACTCAAACCCAGGCATTCCAATATCAGATCTGATCCTCCCAACTGGCATCGTAACTGCCCTAATTTCATCCCTTTTCAGACTGGATTCCATTGTGTAAATATAGCCCTTTTTAAAAAATACATTCAACCTGCCTTGCGGCGCTGGCACACCGGGTTCTAGTCCTGGTCGGGACGCCGGATTCTGTCCCGGTTGCCCCTCTTCCAGGCCAGCTCTCTGCTGTGGCCAGGGAGTGCGGTGGAGGATGGCCCAAGTACTTGGGCCCTGTACCCCATGGGAGACCAGGAGAAGCACCTGACTCTTGCCATGGGCTCAGCGCGGTGCGCCGGCCGCAGCGCGCCCGCCGTGGCGGCCATTGGAGGGTGAACCAACGGCAAAAGGAAGATCTTTCTGTCTCTCTCTCTCACTGTCCACTCTGCCTGTCAAAAAATAATAATAAAAAAAAAAACATTCAATAGTGGATGGACATTTTGGTTGTCCTATTTCTTGGCTACATAAATGGTCCTGAAATAAACATATGAGTGCAGAAGTTTCTTCAACACAAAAATTTCATTTCCTTTGGCTGCATATCCAGGAGTGGTAGTTCTATTTTCTGAGGTGACTCCATATTGCTTTATACCATATCCATGCTAGTTTACTTTCCCATCAAACATGTGCAAAGATTCCTTTTTGGCCTTATTGACACCATCACTTGTCATGTTTTTCCTTTTTATCCTTGCAGTTCTTACAGAAATGAGGTGATATTTCATTGTTGTTTTAATTTCCATTTGTCTTAGGCAATTTGGTCAGATAAAATAATGCATCAGCATCAAACATTTAAATTATGTCTGTTAGTTTTGTTTATGTAACTTATGGGCCTAGATTCTCATTTCTTGAAAGGATAGATTTATTGTTGTAATTGTATAGTAATTTCTTTGTATTTTTATGACTAAATAAATTTATGATTTATAAAATCTGTAAACTATGTACCACATGATTAAATCAGTGTCTTCTTCAATAAGGATTAAATAGAATACACACACAAGATTCTATAGGAAAGCTTATTACTGTCAAAAATAGTTTTGAGAGAACTTTTAGTCCAGTAGTTAACACACAAGTTGGATGCCAACATCCCATGGTGCATGGGTTTGAGTCCACCTCCACTCTGAATTCATTTTCTGCTAATATACACCTTAGGAAGCAGTAGATGAAGACTCAAGTGATTAGGTCCCTGCCACCCAATGGGAGATTAGAATCGAGTCCCCAGCTTCTTGCTTTGGTCTGACTCTGCCTTGGCTGTTACAAGCATTGGTTGAAGTTGAATGGAATGGATAGAATAAATCTCTCTCTCTCTCTCTTCCCCCTTCCTGTGTGTGCGTATGTGCGTGTGTGTGTGTCTGTGTCTTTATGTCTCTCAAATAAATAAAAAGAAATTTAAAAACTGTTCTCTTAAGCATAAAATAGAATTCATACTTATTTCTTAACCAACACCTTTATAATAGTCAAGACACTCAGATGAAGAAACTGATTTTCAACAGCATGGAATTTTGTTGTTTGTTGTCTTACATTGATGATACATTTCCAAGATTGGCCTGTTTCATCTCTGCCTTTTAGTCTTTGCTCAGCTGTGTAAAAGCTTAGAATCTGCCATATAAAGACATACTTACCATGCAAATAATACTGCAGTAGGTCACCCACATCTCTCTAGTGTTCAGCAACAACTTGACCTTTCCTGGCATGTACCTTGAATAACTAAATATAATGGATAGAATTTATGACACACAAAGTGTTTCTGCCAGGTCCTAATTAGTGGAGAGTAATGATTATTATGTGAGTACAAATGACAAATATGGGCAATCACTGCAAGTTTGGGAGAAGAACAATTAAAGGTATTCAAACCCCAGTGGTCCTCAAGAGAGTTCTTAAATATTTATAATCATGTAAAAATATCCATTATACTCATTTGACCTTTAAGCACCCTGTGTACTTATTTTAGAGAAAACATTGAAAAGCCTTGATGGAAAGATATTTACACTGCATAGTACGCTAGGCAAACTGTTTCATCAGCAAATGCTAAACAATAATGTTGTAAGACTAGTTTCCGACGTTCAGTCAATTCCTGTTAAATTCAGTCGAGCACAATGAGAACAGTGTTGCCTCGACTCTAATAAGCCTAAGGGAAAAGATATGACTGCTGTTAAAAACTGTGTCTCTTGAATAAAATAACACCCCTGCTGAATGAAATATTAGAATTTGCATTTTCCACAAAGAAAACCTGATGGTTTCCCTTGTTATTGTGGAGCCATACTTACCTTTCTTCTTCTTTCGACGTAACTGCCAGTTCTCTGGCTTAGGTGTGTGAGAAGAGATGATACGCTGTCTTATATTCATTTGCAATGTGTAACTTACTTCCAAAATATCTGTGAAGACAAGAATAAGCAATAAAGAATTTTAGAAAGAAGATAAAACATCCCCACATTTATCTAAAGAAGAAAGCCTGCAGAATTAGTGTACAGACAATAAAATTTCTGATGGTGAAGCAGATCACCCTTTGTGACAATGAATAGAAACTGAGAAAATAAGAGAGGCAAAGCCCCGCCTGTTGGTCCGGCATCCCACATGAGCACCGGTTCATGTCCCAGCTGCTCCACTTCCGATCCAGCTCTCTGCTTATGACCTGGGAAAGCAGAATAAGATGGCCCAAGTACTTGGGCCCTGCACCCACATGGGAGCCTTGCAAGAAGCTCCTGGCTCCTTGCTTCTAATGGGCTCACCTCTTGTTGTTGTGGCCATTCAGGGAGTCAACCAGAGGATGGAAGACCTTTCCGTCTGTCTCTCCCTCTCTCTTTCTGTAACTCTACCTCTCAAAGAAATAAATTGAGAGAGAGAGAGGAAGATTGATTTATGGTCATGCCTGGATTGCCACTGGGATCCCTGCATCCCCATTTCAGAGTACCTGATTTGAGTACCAGATACTCTGTTTCTGATACAACTTCCTGATAATGTGCACCACAGGAGGCAGCAGATTATGGCTCAAGTACTTGGGTCCCTGGTCCAGGGAAACCCAGCTTCAGTTCAGGGTTCTGACTTGGGCGTGATGCAGCTCTAGCTGTTGTGGGCATTTGGGGAGTGAACCAGTAGATGGAATCTCTCTCTCCCTCCCCCCCTCCCCTCCCCTCCCCTCCCCTTTCCTCCCTTCCCCTAGCCTCGCCTCTCCTCTCCTTCTTCTTTTCTCCCTGCCTTTCAAATAAAATAAGGGCTGGCATTGTGATGCCGTAAGAGAAGCCACCATTGTGACACTGGCATCTCATATCAGTGCCAGTGGAGTCCAGATTGCTCTGCTTCCAGTCCAGCTTCTTGCTGATGCACCCTGGAAGGCAGCAGATGATGCCTAGGCCCCTGCCATCCATCCAGGAGACCAGGATGGAGTTCCTGACTCAAGGCTTTGGCCTGGCCCAGCACTGGATGTTATGACCATTGGAGAGTGAATCAGTGAATGAAGGATTCCCTTACTGTCTCACTCTCCTGCTCTCCTGCTCTTCCTCTCCCTGTCATAGTCTCTACCTTTCTCTTTGCTGTTCTACCTTTCAAATAAATAAGTAAATCTTATTTTAAAAAAATGAGAATAAACTTCTTAAAAAATACTTATTTCAAGGAATTCACCTATGTGATTGTGAGACCTTGCTGGACAGGTAAAAAAAATGGCAGGACAGACCAACAGGTGGCAAATTTTGGAGTAGGAGTACAGGTGAAATTTCCTCTTCCTTCAGAAACTCTCAGTTTTACTCTTAAAGTCTTTCAACTGACTGGATGAGGTCCACCCATGTTATGTATGTAATACCTTGTACTTAAAAAGACATTATGTTAACCAAATTTCCTTCACAGAGCAATACCTAAATTAGTGTTAATTGAATAACTTGGATCTATAGTCTAATGATGCTGACATATTAAAGCTACGCATGTCAGACAGTAAATCAAGAAAAAATTATTATGAAAATATACAAATAGACAATGGTGTTATTTAAAAAGTTTACGTAATACAATTTCTATTAAATTATACAAGAAAATGAATTCTATTAGGATTTAAAGAATAGGGGTATATTGTAATTTAATGTAAAATAGTGAAAACATCCAAACACCTAGTAATTGGAAATGTTAAAGATAAATCATTGTACAAATACATGAATAAATATTATGAATTCATCAAAATTAACAGTTTAAAATAATATGTAATAACATAAATATATCTATAATTTTATTAAGTTAACAAAGAAGATAAAATATGAAAAAGTTCATATATTTTCCACTTTGGAGAAAGAACTATAAAATAAATATGTTTTAAATTATTTAGAATAATGGTTACTTCCAAGATAAATGAATATTGTATTGTATTTTCAGCATTTTGTAAGATATTCTCTAATAAATAATATAGTACAGTGTTTTCAAAAGAAAAATATTGTCAACCATCCATGAAACACCTAATACGTTTCAGATCATATTCTATAAAATGCTTCCACACAGGCTATTATAGTGTTTGCCAAATACAGCACTCTATTATGAATGTGAAGACACAGTGAAGACACAGCAAATGTCCTCTTCTTTTTTTAAGATTTATTTATTTGAAAGGCAGAGTTACAGACAGAGAGAGGAAGAAACAGAAGAGAGAGGACTTGCATCACACGGTTCACTCTCCAAATGGCTGCAACAGCCAAAGGAGGGCCAATCCAAAGCCAGGAGCTTCTTGCAGGTTTCCCACATGGATGAGTGGCCCAAGGACTTAGTCCATCTCCCAGTCCATTTCCAGGCCATCAGCAGGGAGCTAGATAGGAAGCAGAGCAGCAGGGACTGGAACTGGTGGCCACGTGGGATGGCAGCACCATGAATGTTTAACCTGCTACCCCAAAGCACTATCCCACAAATGTCCTCTTTCATAGTATTGACCTTACACTAAATGAATCACTGATCTTGTACAGAACATAATGTACTCCACATGCTCAATGTGGAGAAATCCAAATAAGCTGATACTGAACCCATATCTCCCTCTCAATCATAGACAGACAAAACCTGTAAAATTCCATTTCACTTCTTTTACAACTTTTGCCCCCACTCAAAATCTCACATATATAATACTCATTATTATTAATTTCCCCACCAAAATCATCTTCATCATGTAAAGATCAATGACATTTTTCTCAGTGAATTCTGAAGTATTTCATAGTGTAAATAAATGGTATTTTAGTGCAGACTGTACTAAAAAGACAATTGCATATTAAATTAATATCTACCTCATTTTCTCATTGTTATTCTCTAACAATTACACAACACAATTGAGTCTATAATAAACACAGATGCTTCAATAAAAAGATGGCCGTTTCTCTTTTTACAACAATAAAATATTTAATTGTTAGTATTAACACTATACATATATGTGTTTAATATATGTATTTCATTTTTCATAATTTTTAAATTTTCATAATTTTAGTATTAACACTATATTATATTACATATTCTATTAACACTTTGTATTTCATATAAGTATTTCAGATAAATATGTGCAGGTATTGTTTGCACACTTGTGTGTATATATATATATATTTGCATGTGTGTTTCCATTTAAATTTTAGAATATAGAATGTATTTTACTCTAAACATTTAATTGTAATAAAATCCCCACAGATATTTTTAAATAGAATAATTTAGGTGCTGAATTATGAACTTCTTAACACGTGAAGAAACTCTTTTTGAGGACGACTTATAAGAAAGAATACTCAGCATAACAAATATTAAAGAAAATTGTGGTACTAAAATAGTCAATCAGTTTCAAAAGTCACATTGAAAGATCGTAAATGTATGTTGAAAAATATGTGCTAATACTCAAATTCATAACATCTGACTGTGAAGTGATAATGATCTTTGATTCTATGTATAAAAATAAAATATAAGCTAAAACTTATCTTTTCAGATATTTTAGCTGTACTTTTTAAAACATACTACATTTTTCTTTTGATTAACAACAACAATTGTATACATTTATGGAGTACAGTGTGAAATTTCAATACATATATACAATGTAGTCTGATCAAATCAGTATAATTAACAATTCCCTCTCCTTTTCATTACTCTATGATTGAAACTCCAGCTTTACCTTCTGTCTGTTCAGAAAATATAGGTCATTGAGAAGCGTAGTCACCAACAGACCTAACTCTGCTTTGGTGCCCATTACCCAATATCCCTCTCTCCTCCCAACACTTCCAGCTTCTAGTAATTATCATTCTATATTTGATTACATTTTTTGAGTTCTTCGCTTGATGGAGAATATGTGGCATATGCCTTTCTGTGTCAGACTTAAGTTCACTTACCAAAATATGTATTTCTTCCATGGAAAAGAATATTCATGCAGGCAATGTATTGAAAATATTGATTGATCTTGTGAATATTGATATGAAAAGAAAGAAAATCCTGGCTGCTTCTAATCTTGCTGACTGGAACAATTTCTTGAGTATAACTTGACAATTCAATAGTAAATCATTAGAATTGCTTATAGGCCGGCGCCACGGCTCAATAGGCTAATCCTCCACCTAGCGGCGCCGGCACACCAGGTTCTAGTCCTGGTCGGGACGCCGGATTCTGTCCTGGTTGCCCCTCTTCCAGGCCAGCTCTCTGCTGTGGCCAGGGAGTGCAGTGGAGGATGGCCCAAGTCCTTGGGCCCTGCACCCCATGGGAGACCAGGAGAAGTACCTGGCTCCTGCCATCGGATCAGCGCGGTGCACCGGCTGCAGCGCGCCAGCCGTGGCGGCCATTGGAGGGCGAACCAATGGCAAAGGAAGACCTTTCTCTCTGTCTCTCTCTCTCTCATTATCCACTCTGCCTGTCAAAAAAAAAAAAAAAAAAAAAAAAAAGAATTGCTTATAATTTGACTTAATTCACCTCTAGGAACACTTCATAAGGAAATGATTTTAAAAAGGTCAGATTATTTTCCAAATGTTAATATCACATAGTTGTTCATAATTTCCAAATCTTGGAAAGCAAATATCCAATAACAAGTTTCATTTAAATAAATTGCAATATATTTCTATAAGAAATAATTGTACAGACCAAAAAATCTTGATTCAGATGCATAGTTATTGACCTAAAATTTATTGATATTGATGTAAAAATTAAACAACAAAGGACTAGTGATTACTATTTGATTAAATGCTGATTGAATATATTTATTGTTTTTATAAAAGCTTATAATGAGTTTATACTGTTTCTGTACTCGGGGAAAAAAATCACCAGTAGAGTTCATACATTATTTCTGAGTCATCCTCTCATTTGATAGGACCAAAGTCCAAACAAATATCTTTGGTATCTTAATGGGTATTATCTGTTTCACAACATACAAGGAAAGATTTTATTAGAAAAAATGTTAGTGAATAATTATTATTGCTATTGTAATATTGCAAAACTACACAAGCTATTTTTCCAAACATTGAAATTTACAGAATGATTGGAGCTGAATGGTTGTGCTTTTTATTTTTATCATTTAATGAATAGTTTCCTGGAAGCCATATCCTCCTAAGATATTTTTAACAATTTAATTGTAAGAAGTAATTAACCCAGAAAAAATCTAGTTTGCTTCTAAATACAGACTCTAAGTATATCAAGTGAGTTCTAAAAATGCTCAACACATTTTTCTTTCATGTTCTTAATATAGGGAATTATCCTTAAGCTTTTCAAAAAAGTTTTCAAAACTTTCATCATCAAAGCCTCAATATCAGCTGTATGGCCATACCTAGACTTAATCTGTTAGGTTTATGCTATGATACAGATAAAAGGAGAATGCAAAGAATTTCTGAAACTTTTTTTTTTCAGGGAAAATGCACATGCATCAAGTGCCTGACTCTTTCCTACACAAGTGGGAGACCTGATTGGAATTCTTTTAACCTGACAAGGCCCTAGCTGTTGCAGGCCTTTGGAGAATCAAAAAATGGATTGAATCTTTCTCTCCCTCTGTCCTTCTCTCGCTTTCTCCTTCTTTCTCTTTTACTATACAAATTATCAAGACAGATAGCATCAATATTTGTAAGTGTGATAATGACACAAAGTTACAAAAATGGAACAATAAAAATGAGGAAGGACCCAAGTGCACACACACACACACACACATATACATACTTCTATATACAAAACAATGTTGAAAGAGAAAAAATAAAGTAGGAAAACTTACTCTACCAGGAAGTAAATACTGTATTTTTAGAGTAAGTCTTATGACATTGATATATTGGTTCAAAGATAGAAAAATTGATCAATGAGACAAAATATACAGTCTACAAAGAGACCCATATATATATGGGCATGATTTATAACAGAAGTGATATTGCAGAACAAAGGGTAATCAATAGAATTTCTTCTACTCGTGTTCCTGATTCAGTTGTGATTTCCATAAGGAAAAGGAAAAATTGATACATGACTGCAGCTATATAAAAACCAATCTGAGATGGATTGAAGATATCAATGTCAACAATAAAATACATTTTCCAAAAACATGATAGATCAGAAACAACAACAATCAACAAAATACTAATTAATAAGTAAAAATTGATCAATTGTTATAAATGAAAAGAACAAAATATTGAAGGACAGCATTGACAAAGTAAAAATGTAAGAAGGAAAAACATTCAAGCATATCATGAACATAAAGAGAATTCTAAATTTGTTGTTAATATTCAACAGAAATGCACATATATGTGTATAGTATAACATATGCAAACATGCTTATAGTGGTGCTATTCATAATAGCCCTCAAATAGCAACAATTCAAATGTACACCAACACTAGGATACTTTTTGATGTATCCAATGCTGTACTTTGAAAGTGAACAAATTACTACTCAATTCCATAACAAAAATGAAAAATTTTTTAAAGATTTTTATTTTATTTATTTGCAAGTCAGAGTTACACAGAGAAAGGAGAGGCAGAGAGAGAGAGAGGTCATCCATCCGCTGCTTCACTCCCCAATTGGCCATAACGGCTGGAGCTGTGCCGATATGAAGCCAGAAGCCAGGAGCTTCCTCTGGGTCTCCCATGCTGGTGCAGGGGTCCAAGGGCTTGGGCCATCTTCTACTGCTTTCCCAGGTCATAGAAGAGAGCTGGATTGGAAGTGGAGCAGCCAGGTCTCAGACCGGCGCCCATATGGGCTGCCAGTGCTTCAGGCCAGGGCGTCAATCCGCTGTGCCACAGTGCAGGTCCCAACAAAAATGAATATTAAAAGCATAATGCTGAATGAAGAGTTTTGTGTATATATTTTAGTATAGACTGTATAAACATTGTCCAACCAATTAATTAAGCTATTACCAAAGGAGGAAAGATTTAGGTAAATAATTTATCTTACCATAAAACCAACAAATCCAGAAGTAGATTAATCTGTTCTAAATTTAAAACACTTAAATATTTCAGTACATACAAAGTTAAATTTTGACAAAATGACATATTGTAGCAATCACCTAATGAAATAAATAAATCCTGATAATAAACAGAGCTTTCTTATCTTCCAATATCTTGAAATAAATTATATAACTATAACAAATTACTTTGAAAAATATTTTTTATACCTTAAAAATATATTCTATTCTGCAAAACCACATTTGTATCCATTTCAACTTTGTTTTGGATATAAAACTATGAGTTAGTGTGTGTGTGTGTGTGTTTGTGTGTGTGTGTGTCTATGCATGAACTTTGGCCCTTCCTCTTTTTTCTACGTCCGTTTTTGTACCTTTGTATCTCTATCCCACTTACATGAATTAAATCTCATATGCATGAGATTGTGTATGTATGTGGGGAGAGAAGAGGATCTAGCTAGTAGTATTTTGTTTTTGACTGGTACTTTATATTTGGATATGTTCATAGAGTCTAGAGCCTCCTTTCTTTTTATGTATAATTTAGCAAAAAGTTTGTATAAATAAAGAATGCCCTATGACACAGAGTACCATGTACAAACTGATGCTATGTGAGTGTCTTTTATGATATGCACTATTATCTTGGCAGATAAATAGATAATTAAGTCATGGATCTAGCATTGTTTTTCTGTAAGGTAAGATGCTATATATTTTTGGGCTAAGAATCTTTGTTGTAATTATTCAACATTTCCTTGAATGCTGTCATGGATATATAAAGAAACATGTGGCTGTGTTCCAATTAAGTTTTGTTTACTAAGAGGTAGCAGGAGAGATTTCCCCCTTGAGCAGTGGTTTGCCAATCCATGGATTCAAGGATTAGTTAACATATGGCTAGAGTAGAAGAGGCATGCATATCTAAATGCTAAACTATTGTTGAAGTATTTGGTTTTTCTCATCTTTATAAAAATAAGCACATGAAAATAACTGCACTGAGTTTCTGAATTATACTTCATGTGTTCATTTTTAAAACATTTATATACATTCATTGGAATAAATTATATGTCTATAACAAATTACTTTGAAAAACATTTATGTTTTATACCTTAAATATATATTCTACTCTACAAAACCACATTTTTAATCCATCTTGTTTCTTTTCAATATTTTTCACCCATACAGAAAATTCAATAATGTAAAAAAATAAAATAGCACACTATACTCTTATCACTTCAATTAGTATTGGGAAAGATCTGTTTATTATCGGGATTTATTTATTTCATTACATGATTGCTATAATTTGTCATTTTGTCAAAACTTAACTTTGTACTGAAAGCTCTAAGTGTTTTTAATTTAGAACAAATTAATCTACTTCTGGCTTTGTTGGTTTTATGGTCAGATAATGTATTTACTTAAATCTTTCTTCTTTTGGTAATAGCTTAATTAATTGGTTGGACAAATGTTTATACAATACATGCTAAAATCATAAATTTCTTTCCTAAATGGTTTCAGGCAAGAATTGGATCCATGTAAAGCTGAATTGACTATTCTAGAGAGGATTATAAAATTCAGCGAAACTACCCATCCCTTATCTGGAAAACCTTTGCCAATATCAGGATCTGTCTTTATTGGTGGGTCACCACATCTTCATGGAAAAGATCAGGTATTTTGTTGATTTTTTTTAAAACTACAAATTATTTCATTTTGTTAAAAAAGTAAAATGTGCAATACATTTTCTAATTAGTAGAGTTACCTTCATGGTTTCAAAATAAAATTTTAAGATAGTCTACTAACATATACATATATATTATCTATCATACCCAAGTGTAGTAACAGCTTACTGTTCTCATTAAGTAGAATTACTCCCATAGCAACTATTTTATCTTAATACTATAGTATGTGTATTATATTTCCTGATAACATTAAGAGTGTGAACTTTTGTACACACCTAAGGTAGTGATTTTCACTGGATATTCCAGTGGGTCAAATTAATACCACACTAAGAATATGATTCAAAATATGGAACTGGAAAACCATTAAGTGTTTCTGTTCCCTGTGGGCTCAGTAAAATGCAATGACTCTTGTTTTAGAGCTTTGTGCAGATTTCAGCCTGCTATCTAAATTTGCATTGAGATAATTAGCTTATTGTCTTCATTATTAGGTTGTATTTTAGGAAAATAGCTTGCATGTTGACTTAAATGCTATTGATAAATTGACTACATAATTATTGATTATGTTACTTCATAGAATTGCTTTATAAATTTAAGGTTGTATGTTAAGTCCACTAATAACTTATTACATTTATGAATCTCATCTTACTATATTTGAAACTCTATTTACATATTTGAACATATGGTTTTTATATTATTGGAAATATAAACTCTTATTATTTCCAATTTCCACAAGTAATACAAATGGATACGAATCTACTTGCTATAAGTATTATAGGTTTGGAATACACAAGATAAAATTTCAAATCAAATATTCATAAATAAAAAATTACCCGTTTATTTGATGTGAAACAAATGCCTTTGATGAAATTAGGTATATATCTGCAAACATGAAGAAATTATCTTAAATTCAGGTTTACCCCATCAATAGTACATTGATTAATCATTAAGCAGATTTTTATGTGCTTTATTGAATTTTTTTAAGTAAACCATTCTACAAGCTCAGCAAGTCTAGAAAATGTTCTGTTTCACTTCCTTTTCTATATACCAAGGAAAGGAAAGTTTCTGTTACCTGGTTCAGGTTCAATCTCCATTTTGTAAGTGAAGGTAGCAATTAAATAAAAGATGAAATATTTATTTAAGATTTTATTTATTTATTTGACAGGTAGAATTGCAGACAGAGAGAGGGAGAGAGAGAGAAAGGTCTTCCAACTGCTGGTTCATTCCCCAAATGACTACAATGGCCGGAGCTGGGCTGATCCAAAGCCGGGAGCCAGGAGCTTCTTTTGGACCTCCCATATAGGTGCAGGGCCCAAGCACTTGGGCCATCTTCCACTGCATTCCCCAAGCCATAGCAGAGAGCTGGATTGGAAGGGGAGCAGCCAGGGCACAAACTGGCGTCCATTTGAGATGCTGGTACCACAAGTGGAGGCTTAGCCTACTACACCACAGCACTGGCCTCTGGATACAATATTTTTAAAACTTATGTAAATTAATATTTAGTAATTTAGATTTTGATTGATCTCTTATTTCATAGCTAGGTATATATTTTCCCAAGTAAATAATAGGTTTCTAGTGGGGGGTACTTGGGGCTGTAGTTAAGCTACCATTTGGCCTGCTTGTCTCCCATATGAAAAGGACCTGGATTTGATTCCCAGCTCTGCTTTGTTGCAGTTCCAATGTCCTGATTACAAACACCTTGGGAGGCAGCCAATGAGGGCTAAAGAAGTTGGGTTCCTGGCACCCATCTGTGACACCTGGATGGAGTTCTTGGTTCCTGGAACTGGCCCAGTATCAGTTGTTTTGAGGGATAGGAGTAATCCAACAGCAAATGGGAGATCTGTCTCTGTCTCTTAGAACGTGCTGTCTTTCTGACTTTCAAATTTTTTTTAAAAAAAGAGGTTCTCATACAGAATTTAACTTTGTAAGTATAAATTAATATAGGGCAAACATCTGCCCTATAATATTACTTTTAATATGAGGAAAACAAGATTATACAATGGGGAAATGGTAAGTTTGTGTTTGAGGTAACAGGGGACAGAGATGATTTTTCCAATATTTATCAATCACTATTAATCCATTAGACCAATGGATCTATATATTCCTGTTGAATATCTTTCCTGTCAGTGGGATATTGTGATAGAATATAAATTATCCGAAACCTGGGCCTTGAGTTCATGAGAGATCCTCCATGTATGGTTGTGGGAATCTCTGTGCAGGTGAGAACGGAAACCATACTCACTCATTGAACTGATTTTATAAACAGTACAGAGGGCTGAGGATCAGGGATCAGCATCCAAAGAATGGATTAAGGAAAGTGCCCACAAAAGTGGTTAAGGAATAGAGAATTTGGCAATAAAACAAGGGCAAAATGTCACAAAAGGAAAAAAAAATGACATTTCCCAAAGGAACCCATCCATATTCGACACCATTCCTACAAAGCATCAACCACAAATTTAGGAGAATAAGAACAGAAATCAAGCTGTAGTAATGTGATAAAAAATAAATGAAATAGAAAACACAACAGTGTGATTTTTAGGTTACTTTATCTAGAAACCTAAAAGAAAAATTTGGGTGTAGGTTAGAAGAGAATTTTAGAGTTTGGGAGATATATAATAATTAACTATTTTTCTAAAGTCTTTTTCTCTCAAGACCTTGTTTGGAAGAATTGGCATTAACTGAAAACTGGTTTTCTTCTGCTATTATAGGGAACCTGTACATTGTTGCAATCAGATTTATAGCAACAGGCAGTGTGTGGACTAGTGAAGTTACCTTGAAATTAAAAGAGCAGCCAACTAAGCAGATTTTTCCTCCCTGTTAAGCATAGTGCATTTAAAAGATTTTATGTCAGCCCCTTATTGATTTTTACTCTTTTCTTATACTATTACAGTGTCACAGTTACTGTGTGTGTATTTGTGTATGTGAGTAAAAAATGTTTGCGTGGCATACACTTAGATCCCTGCGTACTAAATGATGATTGCAAGCATCCTATAAAAATGTATGCAGATTATGGTAATACTAAAAGGGAAATCATAGGGGAGCCAAGATGGCTACTGTTTGTCATTTTCATAGAGAAGAACCAAAATAACATGTAAATAACAGCAGGTGAGCGCCAAAAGGAGAAACTTGAAACTCAGCAAGTATATGCAGGAAGCCTATGGGGCACAGAGACTTGGAATAGCAGCATAAAAAGAGAAATAAAGTGTGGTAGCAGCAGAGATCTTGGCCTCATGGGCAAGTGTGGCCCCCACTACAGGGTAGAGGCTCAGTGGGAGAGTCCCAAGCAGACCTCATATCCACGAAGGAACAGGACTTGCAATCATCATAGACTTTGGTTCCCAGCAAGAGCAGCTACCTGGAGTATCTTAAGTAATTTTGCATTAGAAAATGAAGTCACGAGCCGGCGCCGTGGCTCAATAGGCTAATCCTCCACCTTGCGGCGCCGGCACACCGGGTTCTAGTCCCGGTTGGGGCGCCGGATTCTGTCCCGGTTGCCCCTCTTCCAGGCCAGCTCTCTGCTATGGCCAGGGAGTGCAGTGGAGGATGGCCCAGGTGCTTGGGCCCTGCACCCCATGGGAGACCAGGAAAAAGCACCTGGATCCTGGCTCCTGCCATCGGATCAGCGCGGTGCGCCGGCTGCAGCGGCGGCCATTGGAGGGTGATCCAACGGCAAAGGAAGACCTTTCTCTCTCTGTCTCTCTCTCTCACTGTCCACTCTGCCTGTCAAAAAATATAAAAAAAAAAAAAAAAAAGAAAAAAGAAAAAAAAGAAAATGAAGTCACTATGTTTCTTCCAAAACTCCAAGAACAAATATAAGACCTCACAGATCTTCAACCCTGCTGAAAAACAGATTTCAGCTTTACAGACCCCACTGAATCCAGCAGTGACACTGATGGTGGCACCTTAGCACAAGCAGTCTTCTGCACTGCGTGGGGCAGGTGACCCATCTCAGCAGGTCCTGCTTCCAAAACCTTTTCAGTCAGGACACTTGCCTCTGTGGACTTGGCAGTTCCCCTGCATTTCTCCCTCTCCAGCAAAGGCAGCGCATGCCAGGCATGAATGAGGCCTGCTATAGCTCTCTTCCGAAGCCCACCCATGTTCTGGGAACCTGCACACACACAACCTCCCACCACACACACACACACACACACACACACTTCAGGACTGTGAAATTCCCTTGCCCAGCAAGTTTTGGCTTTAATGATCACATTGGATTCTGATTTTTTTTTTTTATTTATTTGACAGAGTTAGTGAGAGAGAGAGAGAAAGAGAGACAGAGAGAAAGGTCTTCCTTCCGTTGGCTCACCCCCCAAATGGCTGCTACGGCCAGACTACGCCAATCCAAAGCCAGGAGCCAGGTGCTTCCTCCTGGTCTCCCATGCGGGTGTAGGGCCCAAGCACTTGGGCCATCCTCCACTGCCCTCGTGGGCCACAGCAGAGAGCCGGACAGGAAGAGGAGCAACCGTCACTAGAACCCAGAGCCCATAAAGGATGCCGGTGCCACAGGCAGAGGATCAACCAAGTGAGCCACGACGCCAGCCCCTGGGTTCTGGTCTTAAAGCCCAAGCCTGTGTTAGCTTGTTTCTTAGAGTGCACACATTAAGGCTTCCAGCTCTCTTCTCCAGCACATTCCAGCATTGGCAAGCACCCCAAATTCATACCTGCTTCAGGCCGAACATGCCCATTTTTGGTGGGTGTGATCCCTCATACATGCACACACACACACCTGTCGGAGCTACTAGCTGGGGTCTCAGCTTCAGTCAACATTGCAGATTCCGGCTTGTGTCCAAAAGATTTACACAAGCAGTAACTTTTTGGGTAAGACCCCAAAAGGACAGACAACAAAACCAAAAATAGACAAATAGGATTACATTAAGATGCTTGCACAGTAAAGAAAACAATCAACAAAATGAAGCAATATCAACAGAATGGAAAAAAATCTGAGACTATTCATCAGACAAAGGATTAATATCAATAATATACATGAAACCCAAGAATCTCAACAACAAATTCAATTTCAAAATGGGTAAAGATCTGAATAAATGTTTCTGGGAAGAATAAACACCAATTACTAGTAAATATATGTAAATAGATGTGTAATATCACTAGTCATGAAGGAAATCAAGACCAAAATGAAATAAATCTCACCCCAAGTAAAATGGCTATTATTGGAGCCAGCACTGTGGCATAGTGCTGGCATCCCATATGGATGCCAGTTTAAGTCCCAGCTGCTCTACCTCTGATCCAGTTCTTTGCTTACGGCCTGGGAAAGCAATGGAAGATGGCCCAAGTGCTTGGGCCTCTGCACCCACATGGGAGACTAAGAAGCCCCTGGCTCCTGGCTTTGGATCAGCTCATCTCCAGCCATTGTAGCCATCTGGGGAGTGAACTTGCAGATGGAAGACTTCTCTCTCATGTGTATCTGTACTCGATGATCCAAATAAATAAATAAAATATTTAAGAAAAATATTGTCATTAAATCTAAAAAAAAAGACTGGCTATCACTAAAAATACTAATGACTGTTGTCTAAAATACTAACTGCTGCTGAAGTTATGAAGGTAAGGAAACATATGCTGCTGATGAAAATTTAAATTAGAACACTCATTATGGAGAATAGTATGGGGATTCCTCAAAAATTAGATATAGACCTACCATATGACCCAGCTATCTGACTTTTGGGTATATCTTCTTAAGAAATGAGACAGCATAGCAAAAAGATTCCTGGGCCCCATGTTCATTGCAGCACTATTCACAAAAGCCAAGATATGAAATCAAACTAAGTGTCCATCAATGAATGAAAATATAAGGAAAAAATGGTATATGCACACACAAGTAATATTCTGCCATTAAAAAATTAAATCCTGGTATTTGCAGCCAAATAAATGGAGCTGGAGGTCATTTTGTGAAGTGAAATAAATGAGACACCAGAAAGAGAAAAACAGTACATGTTCTTTCTTACATGCAATAACTAAAACAAAAATGTTTAAATATATATATTTAATCAAAATTAATATAGTGATTGCTAGAAGCTAAAGTTGGAAAGCATGGAGGGAGGGAGATGAGAGGAGATTGTACAGTGACTGTGTAAACACGATAGATTGAATATTAACAAGTTATTGTATGTTACAGCACCGAGGGATAACTATGGCTAATGATGATGTAAAACAATCCAAATAAGGAACTGGAAGAGGGGAACTTATAGGTTCCAAACACACACACAAAAATCATAACAAACACACACAAAAAGATAAGGAAACAGAAGTGTTGGTTGCTTGGTATGGTCAGTTGAAGCTCTGTATATGTATTGAAAAGTTACATTGTATGCTTTTAAAATTTGTATATATTATATACAAATCTAGAATTTAAAAAAAATAAGAGGGAAATGATAGATAGAATCAGGAAAAAAAAACAGTGTTGTCAGCCTGTTTCTGTGCAAGGCAACACTTCCGCATATCTTAGTATCATGCAGGCTCTAACTATCTAATTATTGTGTCCTGATTAAGAGCTGCTGTTTAAGCACAGTGGGTTGTCAGTGCTCAGAAAATTAAAAACAACAGGTTTGCAATTAAAAGGAAAAAAAGAACACCAAGGGAAAGAACTATAGTTGATTCCTCAAAACAGTAAGTGCTAACTTAGACTTAGCTCTAATCTCTAAGTGTCCAAGAATGTCTTCTTCACTGGTCAGAGACCCTCCACATGGTCAGAGTCTGATGACAGGTTGTTTAATACTTTCTCTAAGGAAAGCACACACAGCTTGTAAGTGAGAAGAAAATGAAACATTTAGACACTTTCCATTGCCTGCTTGAAGTGTGAAACGCTCATTCCCAGATGACCATAAATGACAATATCTTTCAAGGTCTGAGAGTAAATGCCCTGTCTGTAGTGTTTGGAAAGAATGTTTCTTGGTAGGTCTTTAATTCTTCATGCTTTTCAGTGAATGGAGTCTGGCTTTTGGGTTCAAATTACATGAAGATCAAAATTTAATTCCTAATTGCTAATCAAGCTATAACAGTACCAGGTAGTCCCTATGCTAAATGTGAAGGAAAAATAATTACAGAAAAAAACCAAACACTATTGTTAGTCCCTTGGCAGTTTTTTTTCTTCTTCAAATAGAAATTGATAATATAAAATGAGTTATGGAAACATGATACTCTTCACATGTAAGTAAATCACCAAAATTAAAAAGAGAAAATGCTTAAATAATGGTGTGTACTATTATATTGGACTGAAGTGTTTTTAAACAATACATGACTTACTCCATGAAACTAAACATTTATTTTTACTTAGCTTTTTTATTTCAATTTTTTATTTATATAAAGTGAATACATTTCATGTATTCCATATATACAGATTTAAGAGCATAATGATACTTTCCACCCTACCCTCCTTTTCACCCATGCTCCCACCCTCTCTCCTCATTACTTATATTTCTTTTAATTTTTACAATGACATACTTTCAGTCTATTTTATAATCACAAGCTTAATCTTCCACAAAATAAAGAAGTCAACAAGTAGTAAGTAGAAAAACAACTGTCCCTCAAAAGTATAGACAAAGGCTAAAAACAATAATCAAGTCTCAAAATGTCAATTTTACTCATAAACCTTACTTTTTTGTGCTTTATCTATTAATTACTACAAATCTGGGATAACATATAATATTTGTATTTTTGTGACTGGCATGTTTAAGCATAATGGTTTCCTGTTGCATCCATTTTGTTGTAAGACAGGATTCCAAACTGTATATGTACCACATTTTCTTTATTAAGTCATCAGTTCATGGACATTTTGGCTGATCACAGATCTTAGTTATTGTGAATTGAGCTGCAACAAGCATCGGGATTCAGATCTCTTTCATATGTTGATTTCATTTCCTTTAGGTAAATTTTCAGGAGTGGGATGGCTGGGTCATATAGCAGATCATTTTTTGGATTTCTAAGGAATTTCCATTCTGTCTTCCATAATGGTTATACTACTTTGCATTCCTACCAACAGTGTATTAGTGTATATTTTCCCCACTACCTCACCAGAATTTATTGTTTTTTGGATTTTGGATAATAGCCATCCAATCTGGGGTGAAACTCACTGTGGATTTTGTTTGCATTCCCTTGATGGCTTTTATCCTGAGCATTTTTTTCGTGTGTTAGCCATTTGAATTTCATCCTTTGAAAAATGTCTGTCCCTATCTTTGTATACACAGACAATGCCATGGCTAAGAAAGAACTTGCAAGATCAGTACCACTCACAATAGCTACAAAAAAAGATCTGTACAGTGAAAATTATAAAACATTAAAGAAACAGAAGAAGACACACAAAAAAATGGAAAAATCTTCCATGCTCTTTAATTGAAAGAATTCATATTCTATACCACCAAATTCATATTCCATACCACCAAAAGCAATTTGCAGATTCAGTGTGACCCCAATCAAAAAACCAATGAAATTCTTCTCAAATCTAGGGGGAAAAAATCCTAAAATTAATATGGAAACACAAGAGACCAGAATACCTAAAACAATCTTATACAACAAAAATCAAGCTAGAGGCATTACAATACCATATTTCAAAACATACTGCAGGGTAATTATAATCAAAACAGCCTATACTGGCACAAGAATAGATATGTAGACCAATGGAACAGAATAGAAACCCCAGAAATTAATCTACATATCTACAACTAAGTGATTTTTGACAAACGAGTTAAAAGCATTTTCTGGAGAAAGCATCTCAACAAATGGTACTTGAATAATTGGATCTCTGTGTGCCAAAGTATGAAACAAGACCCCTGCCTTACACCTTATATAAAAATCAACTCTAAATGGGTCAAGGATCTTAACCTATGTCCTAATAACATTAAATTACTAAAGGAAAACATCGGGGAACTTCTGCAAGTCATTGGCATAGGCAAAGACTTCTTGGAAAAGATGCCAGAAATATAAGCAATAAAAGCAAAATTAGACAAATATGATTCTATCAGGAAACAATAAAGTGAGGAGGTAACAAATACAATGGGAGGAAATATTTGCAAATTCTGCAAATAATTGTTTTTGATTTCAGTATGGTAAAGGAGTTCTATACTTTTAGAATTTTCCGTGAATTAGATTTAAGAATACTTTGGTAAAATAAATGAGTGCTATCTGCTTTATGTACATTCAAAAGATTGATTTACAAATTCAATAATTAATTTACTGCAAATTTATTTTTATAAAAAAACTGCCAGTAATCACTGAATCTTTCCCGAAAACATATTATTAAATTAATGATCAGAAACATAAAGACAGAATTAGTTTTAAGTATTTGTGATAAAATCTTGGAGAATAAATGAAAAATTCACTTCAGTTGTCTACATTTCAGTTTCCATAGGATATGTAGTAGTTTATGTTAAAATGCATCATCAATTGAGAATAGTATGTATCTAATGACAGTTACCACAAGTAAATGTTCTCAACTTAATGAGTTATTTCCCATCTGTTGCACATATAGTAGTTATATTTAATTTGTACTACATTACATCTTGCCTTTCTTAGTCAACCAATAAATCATTGTAGACTGACCGTTGCCTTATAATATGGCAGAAATTAGGTCCTACCCAAAACAGAGACAGACTGTCTTCCCATCATTCCACCTTTTTCCACCAACACCTCTTTCGTTTTTTGCTTTGATCCATCTGTTTAACAGTTATACATCTATTTCTTGCTCTCTTTGTAAAATTGAGTGGCAAGATCCTGGGAAGCCTGTTCCTGAATCTGTCCCCACCAGAGTTTGCTTCTTGTTTCGTGTGTTATGATATCATTTCTATCTCTCTTACATGCCTCCATTTGTATGTACTTCTTGTTTGTAAAGATCTCCAAACTGTTTAGACATAGTTCATTTTATTAAAAAGACATATATTCACCACTTTGCTTATCTCACTCCATTTTTTGCTCCCGCTGGAAAGTATAGAAGTGAATATATACTTGTCTGCACATGTAAACCTAGGAAGAAGTGAGGAGAAATCAAGCATTGAGTTGTAGCTTCTGGTTAAAGCAACTAGGGGAACATGCTACTGAAATGGGGAAGACTAAGAAGAAAATATTTAGGGAGGAGTGACAAGCTAATTAATTTGGGACTTTAAGTTTGAAGTGTCTGTGAGTCTTGCAGAAGCGGCCTAGTTAACACTTATATCCTAACTCAGGAAGTTTTCAGTGTGTGCTACTGGTGTCTAAACTTGTGAGACCAGATTATATTACTTGAGGAAAGAATGATGAGAATGAGAAGAAATCCCAGAATAAAGTCATGAGGAATCTAACATTTAGTGAGAAGGTAATTCAATATCAGATAGAAAAATTGGCCATGGGGGCAAGAGTACAGCTAGAAAGCATAATATCCCAGAAGCCAGAACAGAAAGTTATAAGAAGGAAATGCTATTCAACTGCATTGAAATCAGATCTTTAAAAATAAGGCCAGGAAAGAATCCACTAGATTCTCTGACGTGACCATTGCTGGTAAACTTCAAAGAAAAATGACATGGATATTGACCCTAAAGGTCCACACATTAAAGACTTGGGATCCAAAGTGGAACTACTGAGAGGTAGAGGAAACTGTATGCTGTGGAACTAGGGGGATCATACCCTTGGGAAGTTCTCATGTGACCCCCTGAGTTATAGTGAGAGGGTTGTTACAAAAGCCCAAATTTCAGCTCACCTGCTCTCTGCTACATTGTTTATCATGTGATCCTGCCTCCAAGTATGCTCCATCATCTACCACCCTCCATAGGTCCTCCCCAGAGCCAAAGATAATATTGTACCCTTTGGATTTTAAACCTTCAAAAATGGGCTAGCACTGCAGCTCACTAGGTTAATCCTCCACCTGCGGTGCCGGCACCCTGGGTTCTAGTCCCGATTGAGGCTCCGCATTCTGTCCCGGTTGCTCCTCTTCCAGTCCAGCTCTCTGTTGTGGCCCGGGAGTGCAGTGGAGGATGGCCCAAGTGCTTGGGCCCTGCACCCATATGGGAGACCAGGAGGAAGCACCTGGCTCCTGGCTTCAGAGCACCGGCTGTAGCGGCCATTTGGGGGGTGAGCCAATGGAAGGAAGACCTCTCTGTCTCTCTCTCTCACTGTCTAACTCTGCCTGTCAGAAAAAAAAAAAAAAAAAAAAAAAAAAAAAAAAAAAAAAAAAAAAAAAAACACCCTCCAAAACTGTCAGCTAAATTAATCTTTCTGTACTTCTTAAGTAGCCTATCTCAGATTTATGGTGTAAAAAAAAGGGCCGGCTTGTGAAGTGAAATGGACACTATGAGAAACAGTGACTTGATCAGCTCTTGTGCTGACGGTTGATGTACAATGTAATACTTTATCCATTTTAGTATTTTTTTTTTGTTCTAGTACCATTGGTTGAACTCTGTAATTAACACACAATTATTCTTAGGTGTTTAAATTTTAACTGAAAAGTGATCCCTGTTAGGAATTTGGAAAACATTATGCTGAGTGAAATAAGCCAATCCCAAAGGGACAAATACCACTTGTTCTCCTTGATAGGTGACAACTAACTGAGCACCAAAAAGGAAACCTGTTAAAGTGAAATGAACACTATGAGAAACGGTGATTTGATCAGCCCTCACCCTGACTGTTGATGAGCAACTTAATATGTTATCCCTCTTAGTATTTTTTTTTGTTTGTTCTACTTAATACTTTTGGTTGAATACTGTAATCAATACACAATTCTTCTTAAGTGCTGAAACTTAACTGAAAAGTGATCACTGTTAAATATAAAAGTGGGAATAAGAGAGGGAAGAGATGTGCAATTCGGGACATGCTCAAGCTGACTTACCTCAAACGGTAGAGTTAGAAACATACCAGGGGATTCCAATTCAATCTCATGAAGGTGGCATGTACCAATGCCATCTCACTAGTCCCAGTGATCACTTTCTGTTCACAATTGATCATAATGATAGGACTAAGAACCAAAGGGATCAAATAAACAAGAATAGTGTCTGCTAATACTAGCTGATAGAATCAAAAAGGGAGAGAATGATCCAACATGGGAAGTGAGATACACAGCAGACCCATAGAATGGCAGATGTCCTAAATAGCACTCTGGCCTCAGAATCAGCCCTAAAGGCATGCGGATCCGGCTGAAATGCCCATGAGAGTATTTCAGGCATGGAAAGCCAAGACACTGTGGGGAAAGGAAAAAAAAAAAACTAAATGAAAGATCTCTGCAAGTGAGATTCCAGTGGAAAGAATGGGTCATCAAAGAAGGAGGTACCTTTCTCTGAAGGGAGGAGAGAACTTCCACTTTGACCATGGCCTTGTCTAAATATGATCAGAGTCGGTGAACTCTGGGGGCTTCCATAGCCTTGGCAGCTCGTGACTAGAGCCTAGGGTGATTACTGATGCCATAAACAAGAGTCTCAAATTGTTAAGTCAACAACAGGAGTCACTGTGCACTTACTCCTCATGTAGGATCTTTGTCCTTAGTGTGCTGTACATTGAGATTTAATGCTATAACTAGTACTCAAACAGTATTTTTCACTTTATGTTTCTGTGTGGGAGCAAACTGTTGAAATCTTTACTTAATGTATGCTAAACTGATCTTCTGAATATAAAGAGAATCAAAAATGAATCTAGATGTGAATGGAAGAGGAGAGGGAATTGGAAAGGGGAGGGTTGCGGGTAGGAGGCATGTTATGGGGGGGAAGCCATTGTAATCCATAAGCTGTACTTGGAAATTTCTATGCATTAAGTAAAAGTTAAAAAAAAAAGTGCCGGCGCCGCGGCTCACTAGGCTAATCCTCCACCTTGCGGCGCCAGCACACCGAGCTCTAGTCCCGGTTGGTTCGCCGGATTCTGTCCTGGTTGCCCCTCTTCCAGGCCAGCTCTCTGCTGTGATCAGGGAGTGCAGTGGAGGATGGCCCAAGTGCTTGGGCCCTGCACCCCATGGGAGACCAGGAGAAGTACCTGGCTCCTGCCATTGGATCAGCGCGGTGTGCCGGCCGCAGCGCGCTGGCCGCGGCGGTCATTGGAGGTTGAACCAATGGCAAAAGGAAGACCTTTCTCTCTGTCTGTCTCTCACTTTCCACTCTGTCAAAAATAAAAAATAAAAAATAAATAAATAAATAAAAAAGCTAACTAATACAACCCCTATTTAAGCCTAAGATGTTGAGTGAAGAAGCACCAGAAATATTCTATTTAGAACTTAAGATTTCCTCTGGCAAAATGGGAGCATTCTAGATTAATTTGTATATATGTTGCAAATGTATGGAGAAATTTTAATATTTTTTTAAAAATCTACATTGAAAATCCATTTGGTATCACTTATAAAGTGGGAGATGTATATATCCCAGAGAGTAAAATTTTCCTGTTTAAGTAAATTTTTATACACATATACAAAGACATAGGCATTTGTACATTCATCGCAAAAGTATTATAACATGAAAAGTGAGAAATAACAGAAATGGATATTAACTTTATTAAGTATATCCTATATGTTGTAAATTCACAAATAGTGAAAAATGTAACACTCAGTTCCACACATCAACATGAATTCATCAAAAAACATTGTTGAAGGAAACAATGAAAAGTCATGAATGAATGTACCTTTATATGAACTTTCCAAATAAAAGAATGTCAATAATATATAAACTTTATCTATGCAAATATTCATATAATAGTTAATTATAGGGAAAGGAAGGACTCATACAAAATCAGTACAAGTATTACCAATTAAGGATAGAGAAGAGATCAAAGAGAAAGTCTCAATGTTGCTAAAAGGGTATTATACTAGGTAAGGAAAAGATATACATTCATTTTATTTTTAGACTTTAAAATATTTTATTTACTATAAAAACACATATTCAAATATTTATGTATATACGTATATGGTTTACATGTTATAATTTATATTTAAGTACTTAATATAAATATTTCGGTGCCAAAACTCTTTGCTATCCATGCTTGGGTTTTTCATGATATACCTCGAACTTTTTGAAGATCCTCATGCATGTTTGTGTATACCATAGTATTTGCTCCACAGTATGAATCACACAGATATTATTGGTGTTAACATACTACCCCAGTCACAGACTCTGTCACACTCTGTTCTCGTGGGATCACCTCACTTTCATGTAACGTCCCAGAAAACACCTCTTTAAGAACTCCCATCTGGTGCTCCTTCTACCTTCTCCTTTAACTGTAAAAGTCTCAAAGAGTTTTTATTTGAAAACTAACCAAGAAATAAATAAAACTCCGCAATAATACATTTCGGATCCATAGCTTCGACTAAGAAGAACAGTTGAGACAAATGAACATGTATTCACTTTTTCCTATATTAATGGATTTATTAAAATTAAAATCCTTCAATATTCCATCATAAGTGGTTAGGGAGAAATAGGTAATGTAAAGCTAAAAGTAATCTGGCTTACATTAGTTAGGGAATTCTAGTAATAGAGATCATAATTTTAAAACCCTATTTAATTTTGTAGCATTATCTATGTAACTGAACAGCAGGTGAAATAAAATCAATTTTTGGTTTAAGTGCTTTGGGGCTATTAATTTGGGAGATCATTTTCTAGCAAAATTTAAGGACTTAAAGCCAATTTAACCAAAGGCTAGAGAATAGAACCCACAAGTGAATGATCTCATATATGAAAATCATAATGTAAAATTTAAGGAGGCCAAGAACTGGAAAAATAAGTGAAGCATGAATTCAGAGAATCTGTAGCACAATCTAAGTTTAGAATGAAGTACTTCATAGAGCCAATTGTAAAATGTTATGGAGTGCAAACTTATTAAAATTCCCTTCATTTGTAAGTACACTGGCTCCAGCAAAGCTGGAAATTAAATGGAATCAGGTAACAAAGCATAAGGTAAACATTTTCTGATCATTGAGAACCAATTCACTTCATGCTAAGATTTTGTCAACTGTTTTAGGAATATGCTCCATTTTCTCTAAGATACCTGATTCTATTTTCTTTAAAACCCAGTTATGCTACAACTTCCAGTGTAGAAAGGACAGTAAATATCCCTGATTAAGCCTTGGAGTGCTGGGATTGGAATTCTAGCTCCTTCAGTTCGAAGCTATGGTAGCTTGCACTAATTGTTCATCCTTTCCTGGCCTCTTTTTTCTAAGCGTGCAAAATAGAGACACCAGACTCTTATAATTACAGTGAGAATGACTCAGATATTGCATACTATGTCTTTACTTCTTGTCACTGCCTATTACTCCTTTAAATTTCTTTTAAACATTAATATTTTATTCTACCCCATACTAAACCAACATTAAAAAAAAAAACTCTTTTTGAAGTTCTTTCAAGTCCCATATGTTATGATACACAAATGGGCTCTCTCATTGTGGAACATCTGAACCTTGTTTGTATATTAAATGTTTTTGAGATACTTAGTTTAAAATATTGCTATTTTGGTTGTCTGAAAAGCTCGCTATGTGTTTTATTTTTATATCACTTAAATGAGTGGATTAAGACTATACGGATCCCATGTATTTAAGACAATTGACTTTGCCTTTCTAGAGCAAGAAAGCAAAAAATATATCTTGTAGGAAATATTATTCATTGTCACTACTGTTCATATGTGTGTGTGTGTGTCCATTTCCTAGGATTTGCTATGTTTCTTGCAAATATTAGCTCATTTAGTCCTTGCAGCAACCAGGTAGAAACGCCTGTCCATATTTTACAATTGAGGAAATTGAAGTATGGTGTGAACAAGTAATTTAATCAAGGTTGCACACCTGCCTGAATCAGTGTTTGAACCCAGTTAGCACAGCACCTAGTTCCACTACATTTTGTAATCTCTACTTGGTATACTTGTTGAACTATAAACTAGAAATTTAGTTTGATATTTCAAAGAATATATGGAAATGAGGTAATTTTTGGAAGATCTATTTGTTTCAATACAAACCAAACTATACAAAATATTTTGCAAAATCCCTTGCCCTTATGATAGTAGTTAATAGTATTAAGCACTTTCTCTTTGGACAGTGTTATAAGCCTTCTCTTTGCTATCTCAATGATTTCAGCAGATCTTTGAAACAGATAAAATGACTAATTCCATTTTACAGATGAGGGAACTGAGGTTGTGAAGGCTGAATGACCTGACAGCCTGACATCATTTTCATGGTTTTTGAGTGGTAGGTCCAAAATTCAATCTCAGATTTTAAAAATGTATGTTACGCAGCTCTGCTATACCTTACAAAGTTAGCATTTACAAAGGCACATTGTCCTTGGTCTTTTTTAATGACTGAATTTTATTTGTTGATTTCTGTGTGAGAGCCATTCTTTTTTTTTTTTTTAAAGATTTTATTTATATTTGAGAGGTAGAGTTACAGACAGAGAGGGAGAAGCAGAGAGAAAGGTCTTCCTTCTTCTGGTTCACTCCCCAGATGGCCACGATGGCCAGAGCTGAGCAGATCCAAAGCCAGGAGCGAGGCACTTCTTCCCAGTCTCCCATGTGGATTAACCTACTGCGCCACAGCGCTGACCCCAAAGAGAGCCATTCTAACTGGGGTGAGGTGAAACCTCATTGTGGTTTTTATTTGCATTTCCTTCATGGCTAGGGATCCTCAGCATCTTTTCATGTGTCTGTTGGCCATTTGTATTTTATCCTTTGAAAAAAGCCTGCTCATATCCTTAGTCCATTTCTTCATTGGAATGTCTTGTTGTTGTTCTTGAATTTCTTGAGCTCCTTATATAGCCCGGATATTAACTCTTCATCAGATGTACAGTTAGAAAATATTTTCTCCCATTCCGTCATTTGCCTCTTCATTTTGTTGAATGCTTCCTATGATGTGCAGAAACTTCTTAGCTTGATATAATCCCATTTTTCTAGTTTGGCTTTCATTGTTTGTGCTTCTGGGGTCATATCCAAGGGTCTTTTGATATAATATATGTTTTAAACAAAATTCAAAATAGTTTTAACTTTATAACTGAGTTTTAAAATCCTTGTGTAAATTTTCTTAATACTCTGAAACCTTCTTAAATCACTTCTAGCTTATATGCTTATATTGTAAGTAAAAAATAGCAGACAAAAACAGGATAAAATTTCACTCATTTACCCAAAAACAAGTCTATCCACACCCATCTGTCTAGAGAGAGTATTAAAATATGCTAGGCATTGTTCTGTGTTGGAGATTAACTGATAAGTAATAAGATTAGACACTCTCTTCCTGTATCTTATTTACTAACGAAAATAGGCATAAACCTATCTCTTCTTATGGGGCAGGTGGATCAGTGTTTTCTTTATAAGTTGTGGATAGGGGCCAGCACTGTGGTACAGTGAGTGGGTTAAGCTCCCACCTTCTGTGCTGGCATCCACATAGGTACCAGTTCTAGTCCCAGCTGTTCCACTTCCAATCCAGCTCTCTGCTAATGCACCTGGAAAGCAGCCGAAGATGGCTCAAGTGCTCCGGACCCTGCATCTCTTCGGAGACCCAGATGGAGCTTCTGGCTTCTGGCCTTGGCCTGTTCCAGCACTGGTCATTTCAGCAATTTAGAGAATAGGCCAGCAGATGGAGGCTGGTTCTCCATCTCATCCAGCAGCTGGCTCCTCTCTCTCTCTCTCTCTCTCTCTCTCTCTGCCTCTGTAACAATGCCTTTAAAATAAATAAATAAATCTTGAAAAAAACATTTGTAGATTGGCACAGGCATTGTGGTGCAGCAGTTTAAACAGACACTTGCAAGGGCAGCACCCCAAAGCAGAGTGCTGCATCAAGTAGCAGCTGTTCTGCTTTGATCCAGCTCCCTACTCATGTACCTAGGAACACAGTGGATAACAGCCAGGGCACTTGGCTCTCTGCCACTCATGCAGAAGAAATATGGGCAGGCTTGGGCCTGTCCCAGCCCCAGTTCTTGGGACTGTTTGGGAAGTGAAACAGTAGATGAAAGATTTCTCTATGCCCCTTGCTCACTCTCTCTCCCTCTCTACCTCTGTGTGTGTGTGTGTGTGTGTGTGTGTCACTCTGCCTATCAAGTAACTAAAATAAATCTTAAAAAAGTTATGGATGGAGTTGAGGATGAGGTAGCTGAGGAAACCTACCTTGAGATAGCAAATACAGAAAGGAAGCAGTCAATGGGAAGGATGATAGATAAACTCACATTGGAAAACAAATGTTGTTAGGCATATTTGTGTTTTAAAATATAGCAAATTCACTTTGCTCCTGTAAGTCTAAAGTGCGTGTGGGAAGTCAGGTTGAGATTTCCTTGAGACAGTAGGTTAAGTCCGGAAGCAAGTTCTCAGTAAGAAGGAAGGCAATTTCCCAGGGAAGTATAGAATTCTAAAACTACCTTTATTAATACAAAACAGATCAGGTCTCCCTTACACCCACCCTGGAAATTGTTGGCATTCTCAGTGTGTCTCTACAGGGCTGTTAGAGGAGTTCCTAAGATATCATATCACTGACTGACTTCACATGCTTCAGACTCCTTCCTTTGTAAGTACTACCTTTATTTAGTATGCAAATATTAACCTTATCCTCAGTCCTCCATTTGTCTGAGTTTCGTATTCATCTGCAGTATCGAAGTCACATGTGGCTGCCCCAGACCCCACTGCTCAGTATTTTAGAGGTGTGTATCTGTCTCTGCTGAGATCACTTCTAACCATCTATAGCCTGCAAGTTCCTGTTATTCTATCCTCCAGTTTATCAAGGAAGCTTTCCCTGATAGTGAAGTTGGTTAGCTTCCCCTTAATAAGATTCCATCGAAACCTGTATTTGTAACTATTCTAGCTTTAACCATCTTGTTTTTACTGTAATCATCACTTTATCTTCTGCTTTCTTCCACTACAGCAAATACCGTTTGAAATAATGGACCTTTCTTGTTATCTTGCTTTTTAATCTCTATGGCTTGTATTCAGTTCGATGGGGATTCACACAGGTTTATTGAATAGAAGAATATTGAATTCAATTTTATTTTTGGACTTTATTAATTACAATAGAATTAGATTTACGTGAAGCTCACTGATAAAAATGAGCGAAAACACAGTTGTTGACAACAACAGGTTAGCTTCACAGTAAAGTACTTTGACTTGTTGTCGTTTCTGATATTGAGATTGTGTATCATACAAATGTTTCATTTTTACAGCTTTTGAATATATTTTAACTTTTATCTGTTTCCTCTTCATTTTACTGCTCTGAAGAAATCTTTTAATACACGGTAAAGAAAGGTTATGTGTGACAGTCAAACTTTTCCTTTTTTTCTTCCTATACTTACTGCATTGGCCAGAGCTACTTCCTTCTGTAAACGACCTTGTAAACAATTTGGCTTTTCAGTCACTATTAGGTTTTCCTATGTGTCCATAGACTCTGATAATAAAGACAGTGTTGTGTTCATTATATTCCTTTATTCACAGTCTTACCAGTGGGTGTTATGTTACAGAAAGCAAGCCTTAAGCTTTTCAAAGATACAAAAATATATCAGCCAAAAGCCATAAATTTGTTAGACCTCCCATACTCTAAGCCTAGGAAAATGTCATACTGTCCTTAGGGTCCTTACTTCATGTTTTGAATAGAGTTAATTTTTTCTATTATTTTGATTTTTAAAAAAATATTTATTTGTTTGAAAAGCATATGTGTACATATATATAAAAGCATATAGATATACTTTTTATGTGTATATATATATATATATGAGAGAGAGAGAGAGGGAGAGAGAGAGAAAATGACAGACAGAAAGATACCTCTTATCTGGTGGCTCATCCTTCAAGTGCCCACAGTAGTTGGGGTTGGACCAGGCTAAATCTAGGAGCCTGAAGTTTGATGCTGGTCTCCCATGTCATTGGTAGGGACCCAAGCACCCGAGCCAGCATCTGCAGCTTTCCCAGGGTATACATCAGCAGGAATCTGGAATTGAGAGCAGAGATGGTACCAGGGCTCAAACCCAGGTATGCTAATATAAGGAGAAGGTGCCTTAAGCTGTGTCTTAACCACTACACCAAATGCCTGCCCCTTTTTTCATTTTTCACACATTTTTGAAGGCACTTAATATGTATGGATATCAATTAATATGCACCGAAAATATACTACGTGTCATCCTTCATAAACTTTCAAAAAATTGTATTTGCTTGAAACAAAATGAGAGAAAGATCACAGAGACAGAAAGAGAGAGAGCTCTCATCTGCTGGTTCATCCTTCAAATGCCTGCATTGGCCTGAGGGCCAAATCTAGGATCTAGGAACTCAGTCAAGGTCTGCACATAAAGGGACAGGGATTCACTAACTTAAGCATCACAGCTGCTTCCTAGGTTCTGCCTTAGCAAGAAACTGCAATCAGTAGCCTATGTCAGAGCCAAACCAGGCACTACAATGTGGGATGCGGGTGCCCTAACTAGCATCTTAACTGCTAGGGCAACAACTGTCCATCAAGAGTTAATTTGGGGCTGGTACAGTGGCATAGCCGGTAAGCCGGCATCCCATGTGGGCACCCGTTCAAGTCCTGGCTGCTCCACTTCTGATCCAGCTCTCTGCTATGGCCTGGAATAGCAGTAGAAGATGGCCCAAGTCCTTGTGCCCCTGCACTCACATGGGAGTCCTGGAAGAAGCTTCTGGCTCCTGGCTTTAGATTGGCGCAGCTCTGGCTGTTGCAGCCATCTGGGGAGTGAACCAGCAGATGAAAGATTCTCTCTCTCTCTCTGTAACTCTGCCTTTCAAATAAATAAATAAATCTTTAAAAAAAGAGTTAATTTTAAGGTTAACATGACAATTCTGCTAGCAGCAAAAGTAAACAGCCTTATGAAGCAACCCAGTAACAACTTCTTATGTAATGTGGATTGAAATATTGACTAATGAGGCTACCATAATGTGCTTGATATATTCTTTTTTTTTTTTTTTTTTTTTTTTTGACAGGCAGAGTGGACAGTGAGAGAGAGAGACAGAGAGAAAGGTCTTCCTTTGCCATTGGTTCACCCTCCAATGGCCGCCGCAGCAGGCGCGCTGCGGCCGGCGCACCGCGCTGATCCCATGGCAAGAGTCAGGTGCTTCTCCTGGTCTCCCATGGGATGCAGGGCCCAAGTACTTGGGCCATCCTCCACTGCACTCCCTGGCCACAGCAGAGAGCTGGCCTGGAAGAGGAGCAACCGGGACAGAATCCGGCGCCCCGACCGGGACTAGAACCTGGTGTGCCGGCACCGCTAGGCGGAGGAATAGCCTAGTGAGCCACGGCGCTGGCGATATATTCTTATATATAGTTAATTATAAAATCTTTCTAAATGACTGCAGAACTGGAAGGTACAAATTGTTTCTTTTTTTAATTTTTTAAAAATTTATTTGACAGGTAGAGCTATAGACAGTGAGAGAGAGAGACAGAGAAAAAGGTCTTCCTTCCATTGGTTCACTCCCCAAATGGCTGCTATGGCTGGCGCTGCGCCAATCCGAAGCCAGGAGCCAGGTGCTTCTTCCTGGTCTCCCATGAGGGTACAGGGCAAGCACTTGGGCCATCCTCCACTGCCTTCCTGGGCCACAGCAAAGCCGGACTGGAAGAGGAACAATCTGGACCAGAACCTGGCACATAACATAGAGCAGGGACTGGGACCTCGCATGCCCTGAGGTGATGTTGTGGATGCTTCCTCCCTCTCATCACTTTGTTGTCCCCCTGTGACCGAGCAATAACCATTTTTGGAAAAGTCATCAAATATTTATTTTTCTATACCATGTATGCTTTATTTATAATATTTAAAATTTGGACTTTATTGGCCGGGACCGCGGCTCACAAGGCTAATCCTCCACCTTGCCACGCCGGCACACCGGGTTCTAGTACTGGTCGGGACGCCGGATTCTGTCCCGGTTGCCCCTCTTCCAGGCCAGCTCTCTGCTATGGCCAGGGAGTGCAGTGGAGGATGGCTCAAGTACTTGGGCCCTGCACCCCATGGGAGACCAGGATAAGTACCTGGCTCCTGCCATAGGATCAGTGCGGTGCGCCGGCCGCAGCGTCAGCATGCCTGCCGCGGCGGCCATTGGAGGGTGAACCAATGGCAAAGGAAGACCTTTCTCTCTGTCTCTCTCTCTCACTGTCCATTCTGCCTGTCAAAAAAAAAAAAAATTTGGACTTTATAATTAGAAATTCATACAAAATTTATTTTTTTTATTTTTTAAAGAATTCATCAATACATTAGATTCTCAGGGTCACAGAACATGCAATGATAATTACTATAACACAGTTCTCATCAGTTCTCAAATTAATGTGATATTAATACAAAGAGAACTGATTCAATGTAGTTCATAGGTACAATTCTAAGAATAGTGGGTACTGGCAAGAATGTGGAGAAAAGTAAACTCAGACATGCCTTTGAGTAATGTAAATTATTACAGCTATTGTGAAAAGAGTATGGAGGGTCCTCAAAAAGTTAAAATCAAAACTACGATATACTCATGTAATCCCATTACTGGGTATACATCCAAAGGAAAGGAAATCAGTCTGTCAAATAGATATATTCACTGTCGTGTTTAATACTGCAAAAAATTTGGAAATGACCTGTGTCCATTAACTGATGAATGGACAAAGAAAATGTGATACATATACACAATGGAACACTATGCAGTCATAAGAGTGATGATTTCTATCATTTCTTATGTGGAAGTCATTGCATTTAGGTAAATAAGCCAGTCATACAAAGACAAAACTGAACCATCTGTCATATGTGCAACTGAAAATACCAATTTAATAAAAAATGAGCATAGAATGATGGTTACTAGAAACTGGGAAGTGTATGGAGCAGGAAGAACTTAGAAAAGGTTAACTGACGCTAAGTTTTGGTTAGACAGTACAAACATGTTCTGGTAATCTATTGCACTACAGGGTGACTACAGATAAATCTATAGCTCACCAAATTTTTTTAAAGCAAAAAGAGAATATTTTGAATGTTTTCACCAAAAAGAGAGAATACAAGTTTGAGGAGATAATCATGTTTACACATAATTGAACACAGTACAATGTGTGTGTGTGTGTGTGTGTGTATCATGTGGCACCTTATAAGTATATAGATTTTTTTTATTTAAGCTATGTGAATTTCATGTATTTCATATACAGATTTATGAACATAGTGATAAATCCCACCAGACCCTCCCTCCTGCCTATGCTCCAATCCTTCTTCCTCTTCCCTCTCCCATTTCCACCATTAATTTTTATAGGTATCTATTTTCAGTTCAGTTAATTATCGTAAATTAACCCTACACTAGATAAAATAGCTCGACAAATAGAAGAAAAAAAAAAAACTGTTCCTCAGCAGAAGAAATAAATGCTGTAAACAATCACTGAATCTCAAAATGCCTACTTCACTCCAATACATTCTAATTTAGGTATACTATTAGTTACCTCAAATCAGGGAAAACATATGGTATCTGTATTTTTCTGATTGGCTTATTTAACAAAGAATAATGGATTCCAGTTGTGTCCATCTTGCTGCAAAAGACAAGATCTCATTCTTTTTTACAACTGAATAGTACTCTATAGCATATATATTTACAAGAATTTATTTATACAGTCAACAGCTGATGGACATCTGGGTTGATTCCATATCTTAGCTATTGTGAATGGTGCTACATGAACATGGGGATGCAGATAACTCTTTCATATGCTGATTTTTTTGTTTTGGTAAATTCCCAGGAGTAGGATGGCTGGATCATATGGTACATTTATATTCATATTTCTGAGGTATCTCTATATTATCTTCTACAGTGGCTGCACCAGTTCACAAACATTCCCATCAGCAGTGGATTAGGGTACCTTTTTCCCTGCATCCTCACCAGCATTTGTGGTTTGTTGATTCCTGTATGAGAGCCATTCTGACTGGAGTGAAGTGAAACTTCATTGTGGTTTTGGTTTGCATTTCCCTAATGGCTAGTGATCCTGAGAATTTTTTTCAAGTGTCTATTGGCCATTTGAATTTCCTCTCAAAAAATTCCTGTTAAAGTCTGGTGCCCATTTCTTAATTAGATTGTTTGTTTTGTTGTTCTTGAATTTCTTGAGCTCTTTATAAATTCTGGATGTTAACCCTTCATCAGTTCTATAGTTTACAAATAATTTCTCCCATTCTGTTGGTTGCTTCTTCACTTTGCTGAGTGTTTCCTTTGCAGTTCAGAACCTTTTCATCTTGATGTAATCCCACTTGTCAATTTTGGCTTTGATTGTCTGTGCTTCTGGGGTCTTTTCCAAGCAGGCTTTCCCTATGCCAATGTCTTGCAGAGTTTCCTCTATGTTCTCAAGTAATTGGATGATATTGGGTTGAAGATTTAGATCTTTGATCCATTTTGAGCGGATTTTTGTGTAAGGTAGAAGGTAGGGGACTAATTTCATACTTCTACAAGTGGAGATCCAGTTTTCTCAGCACCATTTGTTGAAGAGACTATCCTTGCTCCAGGAATTGATTTTAGTTCCTTGTCAAAGATAAGATGGTTGCACATGCATGAATTGATTACTGGAGTTTCTATTCTGTTCCATTTTTCTACATGTCTGTTTTTCTGCCAGCACCAGGCTGTTTTGATTATAACTACCCTGTGGTATATCTTGAAATCAGGTATTGTGATGTCTCCAGCTGTTTTTGTTGTATAAGATTGCTTCAGCTGTTTGGGTCTCCTATGTTTCCATATGAATTTTAGCATTGTATTCTAGATCTGCAAAGAATGCTGTTGGTACTTTCATTGGGATCATATTGAATGTGTAAATTGCTTTCAGTAGTATATACATTTTGATTTTGATCAATCAATACATGAACATTGCAGATTTTTCTATTTTTGAATGTCTTCTATTTCTTTTTTTAGTGGATTCTTTAGGATCCCGTATATAAAAAAAAATCTTGTTATCTGCAAATAGGGATAGTTTGAATTCTTCCTTTCCTTTTTGTATAGTTTGATTTATTTTTCTTGCTGAATGGCTCTGGCAAAAACTTCCAGGACTATATTAAATAGCAGTTGTGAGACTGGACATCCTTGTCTGGCTCCAGGTCTAAGTAGAAAGGTTTCTAGCTTATCCCCATTCAAAAGTATGCACAGGCTTTTCATAAATTGCCTTGATTGTGTTTAGAAATGTTCCTTCTATACCAATTTGCTTAAAGTTTTCATCGTGAAATGATGATGAGAGTTTAGGCCATTTACTTTCAAGATTACTATCAATAATTAATGCTATGGCCCTGATATTTTCCCATAAATATTACAATTATGTCTGGATTTTTTTGTACTTTTACTGGGAGATTTTCTGCCTTCACATTTTTATAATGATGGCTACCTTTCTTTGTTTCTATATGTAGCACGTCCGTAAGCATCATTTGTAAGGCTGGATAAGTGATGACATATTCTTTCAATTTCTGTTTACTATGGAAGGACGTTATTTCACTTTCATTCATAAATGAGAGCTTTGCAGGGTACAGTATCCTGTGTTGACAATTTTTTTCTCTTAGGACTTGGACTATTGGCCAGAGCCGTAGCTCATTAGGCTAATCCTCCGCCTGCAGCACCGGCACCCAGGGTTCTAGCCCCAGTCGGGGCGCTGGATTTTGTCCTGGTTGCTCCTCTTCCAGTCCAGCTCTCTGCTGTGGCCCGGGAGTGCAGTAGAGGATGGCCCAAGTCCTTGGGCCCTGAACCAGCATGGGAGACCAGGAGGAAGCACGTGGCTCCTGGCTTCAGATAGGTGCAGCGCACCGGCCATAGAGGCCATTTGGGGGGTGAACCAATGGAGGGAAGACCTTTCTCTCTGTCTCTCTCTCACTGTCTAACTCTACCTCTCAAAAAAAAAAAAAAAAAAAAAAAAAAAAAAAAAAAAAAAAAAAAAAAAAAGCTTGGACTATGTTTCACCATTGTCTTCTAGTCTACCAGGTTTCTGATGAGAAGTCAGCTGTGAGTCTAATTGGAAACCCTCTAAAAGTAATCCTGCATTTCTCTCGTGCACATTTTAGAATCCTTTATGTTTTACTGTGGAAAGTTTGACAAAATGTGTTGTGATGAAGATCTTTTCTGATCCTGTCTCTTAGGAGTTCAATGTGCTTCTTGTACCAAGACCTCCCTTTCTTTCTCCAAATTGGAGAGTTTTTCTGTAATTATTTCACTAAATAGGCCTTCTTGTCCATTCTCTCTTTCCATACCTTCAGGAACTCCTAATATCTGTGTGTTGGGTCATTTGATAGTATCCCATAAATCTCCAAAACTGTTTTTAAGTTTTCTAATTTATTCTTAGATTTTTAGGTCTGACTCAAAGATTTTCACTGATTTCTCTTCTAGCTTGATATTCTATCTTCTGCCTTACCAAATGTCGTTAAGGCTTTCCACCACATTTTTTATTGGTCTATTGAATTTTTCATTTCCAATATTTCACTTTGATTTCTCTTAAAATCTCAATTTTATGGGAAAAATTTTCATTCATGTCATGTGAATTTGCTTCTGATAGCTTTTGAGTAATCCTATGATTAATTTTCTATTCCATTTCCAGCATTTCCTCAATCTCTTCATCTTCACATTCTAATATTGAAATGCTGTTGTGTTCCTTTGCAGGGGAGGGGGGAGCGCATGGTGCTTCCTTATTCTTATTTCTTGAATTTCAGCAATTATTTTTAGGCATTTGTGGAGTCAATTGTTGTTTTATTCCTATGATGATGCCTACGATGGCTTTTATCTTTGAGCAATGCCTCTGTGGCTGAGTAGAATGTCTGCATTTTCAGAGAATGCCAAAAGGCGTGTTGTGGGTGTGGCCAGAGATCTCTGGTCAGTGCTCCAGGGTGGGGTGAGTATCCAGGGTAACACCCAAGTTGGACATAGATCTTCTCTTGTTAACAGAAGAGGGGGAATGGTTACCTCTGTTGGTGTGATCACTCCCTCACCTTCTCCCCTCCAAGCTGAACAATGCCCAGGTGTTAGGCACAGTGTGTTCAACACACATCATCGTCATTGTATGAATGACAAATGCAAAAATGATCTGCACAGTCCTCTCTGTGATCATGGTTCTCCCTGCAGTGATCTGCCCCAGGCATCCAAGAAGTTCCAAGCATAAAGAACCACATCCAGGGTTTGCCCAGAGACTCAGCTACACCCTGCACTCTCTCATGTAGCTACTGAGTCCCCAAGGTCTCAGCACAGAAGGCTCCCACAGTTGTGGGTACAGAGGTCTTGCTCTGCCCTGCCAGCCTGTCCAGTCGTCAAAGAGGCAGATGTTCCTTGAGACAGCTACGCATAGGCATTTTGAATCCTGGAGCCTGTGTTATGTTGGGAGGTAGTGGGAGCCTTACAGTCCCACATGGATGACCTTTCATTCTTCCAAGCCAGGCTCAAAATCAGTGGGGACTGCAGATTTTTTCTCTCCACTAGAATCTCTAGATCACACGCATACGCAAGAGCCCTAGCAAAATGTTGATTTCTTCCCACCATTGCAGCCATAATTTTTGAGAAGATGTCATCCTGTCTCTGCCAGTGCCTCTCTGCTCACACAGAAGCTTCCACAGCTGCCACCCACACCTGGAATGATGCCCATCCTTTCTCAGGCAGTGGGGAGGTTAGGGTGAGGTAAATGTTCCCACTCTACCTCCACTGGCTCTGCAGGCAACTGCCAGCCCTCAGGGCTCTCGTCTAGACTAAGGCCACACTCTCCCTCCTGCTGTATCACCATGGGTTGCTGCAGTCCCATCCTACCTCTCTCTCTTAGCTGCTGCCTACTCCAGCTCTTGGCTACTGCTGTTGTGTATTGTGTAATTGTTTGTTCCACACGTCCGCGCCTTCCACACAGATCCACGGCATTCCTCTTCCTCTTATAGAATTTCCAATGTAGTTTTGTCTCTAATTCTCCTGAGAGTACATTTTTTTAAATATATCTATCGCTAACCTAGCACAGTATGTTATTCCCTAACCCACCATCTTGGAAACCACTCCCCAACCCATGTACTCAGGGTATAGAATTTTAATATATTGGTAAAATTGTTTTAACATAAAATAATAGATTCCATTGAATTGGGGGGGGGGGGAATCCCTGACATTCAAAATAATGATCAGACCATTTATAGGATTATAACACATCCTAAGTTATAAGCCACTCTGAAGAAAAAGAAAAATAATGCAACTGTTGAAGCTATCTGTGACCATATTTTCTAAACACCCAAGAGAAGTTTTATTCCTGTCAGGTTAGTGGTTTAGGGACTGTTGCTGTGATTATAAAAGAACTATTAATTAAACTAACAATACATTAAAAACCAAAAATGAGTGTGAGTATACAGTAAAAATTATATTTATAGAATATGGAAAGCACTGTATCTCCTTTGTTTAAATTTGGCTACATTTTGAACGCTTCCCTATCCTGCTCCCAGCAAAGCTTCCTCCTTACCTTATTTGCATTACTCTAGCACTGTCTACAAATTCCTCTCAGTAGATATCGTATTGTTCTTTAGTCAGGTCCTTGGGTCTGTCACCTCCACTGGACAGTTAGGTCTTTGAAAATATTTAGGATACTTTTACTTGCATTTATGTCTTGAGAATTTTGGAAAAATCCTGGCATAGAGTAGATACAAAGAGTTTTTTTAAATTAAATCATAGGGTTTTTTAAAAAATGTGTTTTCTATTTCTTTATAAAATGGTGTGAGAGCTGGAATATATAGTTCCACATTCTTTGGAACTATGTGTTCCAGAAAAGATCACTTTTTGGAGACACTGTTGTGTCCAGAAAACTTAGTGTGTTTATTTTTGCCTGAGATTGATTTTTTCCTTCCAAGCTACTCCTAGGTTTTCAAGGGAAAAAAAAAAATACTTCTAAGTCCCTTTGCTGCAAAGAGCTGAATTACTAAGACTTTTTCTATTTGTTGTATATCTGAGTGCCCACAGAGCCAAGGACTAGAATAATGTATGCATTGAAAGCTAAATCTCTTAAAATTTGTCCTTTTTTAACAAATGGTTGCATTCTTTGGCTTCCACTAACCTTGTTGGTATATTTCTTATAGCAATAGGAGTATTAGTTTCCTGTTTGATATGCAACAAGCCCATTGTATATAAAAATAGACCTGTTCTTTTATGACTATGGCGTGTGTGTGTGTGTGTGTGTGTGTGTATTTGGTAATGAAACAAGTTGAAAGAGAAAGGGGGAAAGAAGAAAATTTTCCATCCAAAGTTTCAGATTTAGCCTTCCAAAAAAGGAGCTCCCATCTCATATTTGAATATCTAAAAACTCTAACATGACAAAGATATATTTGTAGCTGTATAAAATAATAAGTATTATTTTCCTTCTTAGATGTTACTTCTAGATCAGGAATAGTAACAAGTTATGATGCACCTGGAGGATCTTGCCCAAGAGGTATTTCAAGAAAACATGACACCCACAGGAAGAAATACTAGCTAACTTTGTGGCTAGTATAAAATATCTCCAGTGGTGGCCTATGTGTCCATTTCTGGATTTGGAGTATAGTTTTCCTCTCCAAATATGAGGTCAGTGTATAGAAAAAATGTCGACAGAATATTTATAGAATTCCAAAATTATGAAACCAGACGGTTGTGCAAGACAAATTAGAGCTCTGTTTCCTAAAATGCTCAGTTTCTTCATCTAAAATTTGGGGATAATACCTAGAATTATAGAAACAAACTCCTACTCAAACTAAGTAAATATACTTATCATTAATATTCTTATTATCCCTTTTAAAAGTGATAAATATTTTTGCCTCCATTCAGAGAATGGTCAAAGTTATGAAGATACTTGCAACCATTTGAAGAAGCTTAACAGAACTTCAGTTACATTTTTTCAAGTATTATTGTGTTTGATATATGAAAAATAAATGAGACTTTCTTTACTTGATAGATCAGGAAGAATGGTAGCTATTATGAACTAAATGGTTCCCCCAAAATTCATGTTTAAATATCACAACCTCATGTGACTACTTTGGAGATAGGCCCTGTGAGGAAGTGATAAAAGTTAAGTGAGGTGACAATGGTGGGGTCCTAATCTGATAGGTATTGTATCCTTAGAAATAGAGGAGGAGACACCAGAAGAGCTTTCTGTGTCCCTCTGCCACGTGAGCCAACAGTGAAAAGGAGGCAAACCAGGAATAAAATTATTGCCAGAAACTGAATTGGGCTTCCAGAACTATGCAAATAAAATCAATCTGTTGCTTTAAGCCACCAAGACTGTAGTACTTTGTTCTGGCAGCCCAACCATGTAAGATAAGAATCAGTGGAATAGTTATAAAAATGCAGATTTTGGTGCAAAGTAGAAATGCTTTCCAGAATAATAACTGGTGTGGAATTTTTCCTAATGGGAAATATTGAAGAGTACACTAGCAAGTCATTCTACAGAGAGTTTATCAAGGTGAGGCAATATCAAAAGAAGGGTTAGATTAGGTGAAGGTCCTCAAACATTGTTTGATAAAAACTGATACATTACACTTTTTATCATTCCTAAATAAAATAAATTTTCCTTTCAATTTATATAATTATTTATAAAACACTTTCTTAACCTTATCTTGCCTATTTTTGACAATAGAAAATTCTTTATCTAAAGTCATAATACAATGATATGGCAGTTGTTAGCACTATTGGTAAATTAACAACCCAACGTAAGTCCACTTAAAAATATTGAGATTATACTTCTTGGAAAGGAATTGCGTCCATAACACTTACAGGTTCCAGTGCGCATCCTCAGTGATTTGTACAGTTGCTTTCTATTTAGCAAAGCACATTCAGCCTTCCAGCCAGAGCTCTGAAACATCGTAATTCATTGGCACCCTCTGGTAAAAGGGACATCATGATTCTATTTTGAAAACCTCTATGTTTACATATATGATGCACACATGCCTGTTTCAGATACAGAATGCCAAAGACGTCAGATACAGAGATCACATAAGCAAATCAAGCAAATTTTGCTTTCTGAGAGAGAAAAAATTCAGTACAGACAGGATATTCAATAAGGATATCCACAGCACTACACTATAACAGCTCAAATGTATGCATTTTTTAACTTTTATTTAGTAAATATAAATTTCCAAAGTACAGTTTATGGATTACAATGGCTTCCCTCCCATAAGTTCCCTCCCACTCACACCCCTCCCATCTCCCGCTCCCTCTCCCATTCCATTCATATCAAGATTCATTCTCAATTATCTTTATATACAGAAGATCAATTTAATATATATTAAGTAAAGATTTCATCAGTTTGCACCCACACAGAAACACAAAGTGTGAAATACTGTTTCAGTACTAGTTATAGCATTACTTCACATTAAACAACACATTAAGGACAGATCCCACATGAGGAGTAAGTACACAGTGACTCCTGTTGTTGACTTAACAATTTGACACTCTTGTTTATGGTGTCAGTAATCTCCCTAGGCTCTAGTCATGAGTTGCCAAGGCTATGGAAGCCTTTTGAGTTCACCAACTTCGATCTTATTTTGACAGGGTCGTAGTCAAAGTGGAAGTTCTCTCCTCCCTTCAGAGAAAGGTACCTCCTTCTTTGATGGCCCTGTTCTTTCCATTGGGATCTCACTCGCAGAGATCTTTCATTTAGGTCTCCTTTTTTTTTTCCAGAGTGTCTTGGCTTTCCATGCTGAAAATACTCTCATGGGCTCTTCAGCCAGATCTGAATGCCTTAAGGGCTGATTCTGAGGCCAGAGTGCTACTTAGGACATCTGCCATTCTATGAGTCTGCTGTTGGATCGTTCTCTCCCTTTTTAATTCTATCAGTTAGTATTAGCAGACACTAGTTTTGTTTGTTTGATTCCTTTGACTCTTAGACCTATCAGTGTGATCCCTTTTGTTTAACAAGACTTATGAGCCCATCATACTTGGAAATCTCCGATTCTTTCATTCACAGCTTCATATACATAGTTAAAACTGTGTAAAACACAGCCCTGAGTCAATATCTGATGAGGAATACTCTTCCTTGATTGAGTTATCTCATTGGCCTTGACATTATACCACGTAGGAGTCAGCAATCCACAGCCACTGGGTCCAATCTGACCTGCCACCTGTTTTCTAATAGTTTTTTGGAACACAGTCACACTCACTTACTTATGTATTTTCTGGGGCTACTTTCATATAATAGGGGCAGAGTGGAGTAATAGAAACAGAGACCAAATGGTCTTAAATCTAAAAACTTTACCCTGTGTCCCTTTATAGAGAAAGTTTGCTGGTTTCAGTATTCTATATAATCAGAACATTTTTCCTGAACCACTTCCCTTCCCAATGAGATTCCAAACCTTGATTCAAACACATCTCATTATTTAGTGCTGTGAAACTAGAAAGAGTATAAGCCAGCAAGATATGTCTGAGAGTGAAGGAATATCCTCCACACTTAGCTCAGAATCTTGAAGGAATACTTTGAAAAAGTGGCAGAGGATAGACAATTTCTTTTGTTAGGGATATAAAAATGTCACCTTATTTTTTTTGGTAGTTAGTATTTGACTATGGTCTCTTTAAACTGAAAATAAGAGGCCAGATATACAGTTCTTAAAATATACTTTACCTTACTGAGCATATATGATGACCCTGAAAGGAAAGTCATTAACGTTGTGTGTACAATTCTGCCGTAAGAAACAAATGAACAGAATCCAAATTCTAATTAGCTTCACTCCTGTTTTTAATGTGGTTTTTTATTCACTACATATTTCAATTATTTTGTTTTGATTCAAGTTACTTAATGACATCCAAATATTAATTGGCCAAAGAGAACCATTGAAGAATTGCAAATTGACTCTACCCCCAGAAATAGATGTTGACTAATTCAAGTTTAATGAGCCTCAAAATAGCATTTTAAGTACATTTTTTTAGAATTTAATCATATCTGTCTTTAGGGCTTGGATTTAGGAATGCTAAAGGACTATTCTGGGCTAATTAAGCCTGCTCACCTGACAGGTTTTCCACAGCTTGTCTGACTCTGCTCAAGGCGATGGCAGCCATGGTTACAATAGGAAAGGAAAAAGGGGGATTATGTTGAAACAGATTTTGACAATATGGAGACAATTCCATCCTCAAAAATCATTCTGCATAACAATGTCACATATTACTTCAGAGTGTTGTGTATTTTCAAAACACTGGATAATTGTGTCAATTCTACACCAAAACCTATACCCTGTACAGAAATGCTTCCTCTCTGATCCAGTGAATTCTTCCAGCAGGAGAAGCCATACAGCCAAGGGAGAATGGGAAGTTTTAAGTGTTATTAAGCTCTGTTAAGAATATTCATTTTGATTGTTTTGAATTATGAATTATACTCAGAAATATACTGATTTGACATTTCATTAAACACATTCTCCTAATGTATAAAGCTGCTTCAAGGGCAAAAGGCTAAGTAGTTTTGGAAGCTTTACCAAACTCTCATGGGATACCAATGCAGCATTTAATTTTCCAAACAAATAAAATACTAAAGTGAAAGTGAGTGCTATTCAAATGGCAAGCCAGAAAGTGGAATGGGACCAACTGAAACATTCATCTCAAGGCACCACATACAGTATTTGTCTTTTAATAATGTTTAAATAATATAAAGAACATAGCATGCTGTAATGTTGGACCTTCTATTATAACAAGGTTAACGTTTAGACTTTGCCTGTGTAAGAAAGGGGAAACTTGAGATGTGTGATCAGGAGTGGGTAAGATAATACACATAAAGTACCGTGCAGAGTACCTGGCACCTTAAAGTTTCTGAGCAAATACTGAAGTCTTTCCAAATCACTGAACTGGAAATTTCCTGGTCCTTCACAGAATTCCCTCCTCCCACCTGAAACGACCTCTCCTTTGGCACTTGCAACTGGCTAATTATATGAATGCTATTTATGAAGTCTCTTAAGGATACCTGTGCCTGATTCATCTTCGTATCCCCTTAACACTGACTGCTTAGGCATAGTAACCGCTAAGTAAATATTTGAGTTAAAGTTTGAATTGATTAATGTGTGCCTGAAACAACGTTAGATTCTCCTAGGAAATAAACTACTCAAGAAAATGATTTTAGACTTATTTAGAAACTTCAGCAAATCTATTTGGGACTTGTATTCAAGTCAAATTATCTGAGCTTCAGTCTAACCTAACAACAAATATTGGAGCAATGCTTGCTTGGAATGATCAATGGATGCAAACACTCAAGTAACAACTATTTCATATATACTAAAAAGTAGTAAAAACATGTATATATCATGAAATGTGGGAAGTCACTCTGCTGTTTTTATATGTTATCTCAATTGGGAAAATAACTCTATGAGGTAAATAATTGATTAGCCTTATTTTATGAAGGCAGAAATTGATAAATCTGGAAATCAGACAACCAAGCAGCAGGATTAAAATATAAAGCTTGGCTGTAATTCCATACTCTATGCTCTTAATTAATTCATATGCACAAGTGCCTCTGTGTCTCCATGTGCAGTGTACCCACAATCAGAGGATTATGAGACAATTTCAAGCAGAAGGTGAGCAGATTCTTATTTTATTGTTTGAATTCTATGTTTATTTTACTGTGAGTTGATATAACCTGCATAGCAAATTCAGGATTTCAAGAATATTTTTGCTTAAGATTAGTGTGTGATGGTGTTACTCCTAAGTTGTTTTAAAGAAACTTATAGCGATAAAGGAAAGTATTCAGCTATGTCAATAATGATATAGCGCTCTGTAAATGACTGAAAATTAAGAAATATGAAGAGATATAATGGAAAAGTTGCTTTCTACATTTTAACTCATAAGAATAGATTTGTGGCCGGCGCCGTGGCTCAATAGACTAATCCTCCACCTTGTGGTGCCGGCACACTGGGTTCTAGTCCCGGTCGGAGTGCTGCATTCTGTCCCGGTTGCCCCTCTTCCAGGCCAGCTCTCTGCTATGGCCCGGGAGTGCAGTGGAGGATGGCCCAAGTACTTGGGCCCTGCACCCCATGGGAGACCAGGAGAAGCACCTGGCTCCTGGCTTCGGATCAGCGCGGTGTGCCGGCCACAGTGCGCCAGCCGCGGCGGCCGTTGGAAGGTGAACCAACGGCAAAAGGAAGACCTTTCTCTCTGTCTCTCTCTCTCACTGTCCACTCTGCCTGTCAACAACAACAAAAAAGAATAGATTTGTTTCTTTCCTTGATGTGCTAAATAATCAAAGGATTTGATGATTATGTACATGATATGTATATATATAAAATTGTAGTTAAGAACTACATTGTATGTATACATAATTATACTATATATTTATGCATTTATATGCTTTAATTGACTAATGATAAAAATGGTGAAGACTTTAATAACATATTACACAAATTTCAAAAAGAACTGCATAGAATGTGGAGACAACTTACTGGGAAGTTTGAGAGCATAAATGTTCTATTAAAACTCAAATTAAGGAAAAAATAGAAAGCTACATGAAGAGCAGAAACAATGTCGGTGGAAATTGAAGACAAAAAATTCATGGGTATTTTCCCAGATGCTTAAATCATCCATCATATACCATGAAAACCGAAAAAAAAAATACCTAGTTTAAAACTTGCATCTTTTTACTGGTGAAGAAACAAACTGTGAAGTTAAGCTTCTGTCTTTACTTTCTCTCGCCTACCTACAGAATCAATATAGAACATGTAAGAATAGATATATATGCCCTGCATAAAGGAAAAAAAAAAAACCTTGATGTTAACAAAAAGAAAAAGAATGGTATGGATCTTGAAGTAGTACTTTTTGGCTTTGCGGAACTAATCACTGTAAAAATTATTTTAAAGTAAGGATTTCTACTTGTATAAAACTGTGACTTAATGTATATTTACAAGAAAGATAATGTATTTTTTTAATATATAACATGGGCTGAAACTGTTTGCTTCTGCCCTTGCCAGAGTTTGCTCAAATAAATCGCAGGATTGGTATCCATATATCTACCACTCTCTTTATTGTGCTATTTTTTATTTAAAAGTTCAAAAAAACCTTATATTATAAGGTACTATCACATTCTGGTGTTATTAGTTCTTTTTTTTTTATTTATTTGAGAAGCAAAGAGAAATATACAGACAGATTGCTATGGACTGGTTCACTCCCCCAAAGCCTGCAGCAGCCACTGAGTGACCAGGAGGAAGCCAGGAACCTGGAACTCAATCTAGTTTCCCAGAACCCACATCTACTGCTTTTAAGTTGTTCGGAGTGATTTTTTTGTTTCTGCCACCCACTACAGCAGTGTGCATGCAAGCCTTGCTGGCTTCATTAATATCAGTGATCTCTGGTGGCTCAAAGTACCAGTTGCTTTTCTCTGTATTTACAAATTCACTTCCAAGAAAATAGATTTTCTGTACCTGTGGGACTCTGGTAGTCCCAGCACAAATGTTCCTTCATCCCATCAGGCTGCAAAAACTGGGTTTCAGGCAGTAATGAACCCACTTGGCAGGGCCTGCTTCCTGGTTGCCAGTGCTGGCTGCCCTCAGTCACCCTTTTCCGTGGTAGTGTCCCCAAGCCCAATAGACTGTGCTATCACAAACTTCTGTCAGTTCTTGTTCTCAGGAAAGAATATGATCAAAGCAATTAGAGCAAGTTGTTAAATGTTTGATAATTTAATATGGTTCCTCTCCAAGGGATATTTACACTTCAATGAGCTAACAGCCTTTATCCCAAAGGATCAGTTTTGGAGGGTGACATTTCTGGCATCAATTAACCATGAGGGAAAAGCTTTTATTTATTTTCTGAGATTTTGCTAACATCTTTGAAATTGCACAAGATCTGTTTAAATCGAGTGATGAGAAGATCTGTTAAATTAACTGTATTATTGCTAACACTTAGGACTTCCAAATGATTAATTTAGATGATGGACAGATAATGATAGCAAAAGAAATTTTTAAAACCCAAAACGTTTTAAGCGTTTTAAATGTTTGAGCAGAAAGCTCACAGAATTGTTGCAACATTCAAATGAGGTATAACATTCAATTCTTAGTATATTTGGATTCATAAACTGTAAGATTTCACATTTCTACAATTTCATAAACCATTGCTCATGCAGATTTTTATTTAGCACTAACATATTATATAGCACTAACACTGAACTGACATGCTAGAAATAAACTAGGGAAACGTGGAAACCGAGTCTCAGTTCTCATGAAGCTCAAGATGCTTTGCACTACAGTTATTTATTTGTGTATGTATCCTCTTTGCTATCCTGGAAGCTATTTATGGCAGGGACATATCCTCTTCAACCATCTGTCTATTGCCCTTAGCATAGTTTCTAATGAACCTAAGACTCTTGACAAATATTTGTCAGATGCATTTGCAAGAAGTATTGCTGTAAAACCTATGTAAAAACCATCAGAATTGAATATCAGATTTGTTAAATTTGACAATTTTGAGGAAAGTTGGTTCAGGAGAGAAGCTTGGAGAAAATACAACATTAAAAATTCAAAGTAAAATTATATTTGTCCCAAGGGACAAAAATAATTATTGTTCCTAAAAATAGCTATGATTTTGTCCCTCCTTCCAAGCACATAAAAGAATGAGAGATTATAAAGTATTAGGTAAGTAAGTGTAATAGTGTTGATTTCCTTTCTCTGTCCTGTATGTTGTAAGTAATCATGCAATCCGTCAGTACTATGTACAAATACTGAGAGCAAAACGAAAGGACAGGCCTCGACTTGCCCTGACAACCCTGGTGACGTTGACAAGGGTTGTATGGGTTAGAGTGGAGAGGAAACACTGAGAAACAGTAAGACAGCAAGCATAATAGGCTTCCTGTAGTCTTGCTCACAGGTGGATCATGGTAATGATATTAGTAAATGTGTATTGAACACTTAAAGGCCATGTATTATTTTAAAACATTTTATTTATACTAACTTATTTTAGCCCCTCAAAAAGTGGGATAAGTAATCAATGCAACTGATAGTCTCAGAAACATGTCTGTGGTTTGGCAGAAAACACAGGAATTATAATTAACACCCTTGGTGGAAAACGTTGTGATGGTTGCTGAAGAGGTAAAGCAACTCAAGAATAGTACTTTAAGATGGACAATATTAAAGCATAATTACATGCAAATTGTGTTGGCCCAGTTGAGAGGGATAAGGCTAAAAATAAGTTTTCCTCATGAGAACATTTTCTACCATGTTTCATAAGGAAAAAAAATAGGGCTTTTTTTTTCCCCTCCAGAAATCCAAAATCATCTCATGAATTATTTATGAATTTGCTGTCTATTTCTACTTCAAATGACTGGATGATCATTGAAACAGAAATTAATGTTTTGATTTACATATTTAGATACTTTGAATTTAACAGAAATTGGTCTATCCACAGGTCTCCTTGTAAAGGCTTATGACAGAGATAGGTGATAAAAGGAAGCTATCATTAACAGTCATAACTACAGTTACAGAGTGTATTTGGATAGATACAGACACCATTATGATAGATTCATATATAGATATAAATGCATGTTATAAGGATGTGATGATTAAAGATAAAAAGAAATTTCAGAATCTGTGAATACCTACCATTCAGCCTACCTCTGCCTGAATAATCCATTCCATTTATACCACATTTACATATGTAGACTAGTCAAAAACAAAACAACTAAAAAGAAAAACTTAAATAAATAAAACTAAACAATATTCAGCTCAGTTTTGTCTCTGTTTTCTTGCTTATATAAAATTCTATCAACCTGTCAAACTACCTGATAAATTTTCACTTGATGTGTTACTGTGAGGAAAACTGAATTTACTGGGCTTCAACACACTGGATTAACCTGTGTATAGAGAAATTTGAGGTTAAGGATACACATCTTTTCCAAGAATAAATTGATATAGTTAAACACATTTCTCTTTCTGCCTGTTTCCTCTGTCACTCCAGATTTAGATAATACATGGCTTGAGAGGAAAATAGAGTAAGTGGGTATCTTATGTGACACAGCAAATGGGATTGAGATCAGCCTGTAGAACCCAGAACCAAACAAGGAAAACTTTCTCCTCATTCTCCTAAAGCCCAGAGAAAAGACATCAAAACTGTCTGCAGCAGATGAACCATAGGTGACAAAAAATTACTGTTAATTCTGGAATGTAGAGGAATATTTGTGAATTGCTTAATGAGTTTTAAAGTTTAGAATTTGGTAAAATTATGTTTATAATGTTTCTTTATCTAAAATTTTTCAGTCTACATTCCAACCTTATAGATGGGAATTTGAAGTAATACCACGACCTGAAGAATATTATAGATGACAAAAATTTTTACCATTATTGTACTCTGTACAGAGACAATTCTGCAAAACTGTCAAAACAGTTCGCTTTAGAAGCTTCAAACCGAATCTATAGTTGCAAGAAACCTAGAAAATGAGTCGGTTGCTGGTGTCAACATAGCAAATGTCCTTTATTTCCAAATATATTTTGTATTTAGTGAACTGTGACTAGCAAAAAAACAGACAAAAAAGCGAGAAGCATTTTTATTCCTACTTCTTCAAATAGCTATTTCAAATGAAAGAAAGCTGTGCATTTTACTCTTATTTCAAGACAAAAAACAGGACATGTCTTTTCTTGTTTTTCATTCTAACAGTGCTTAAGTGCCTTATTATTTCAAGAGTCATTCAACTATCAACTGTCCTACAGGGCACTAACAAGTTGAAAACTCTCTTTAGGTTACTTTGAAGTGTTTCTTCCACTTTTATTTTAAACTAAAACGTGTAAAATTCAATAAAATAGCATTTTATTTTAAAATTTAAAATTTTAAAGTCTTTCAAATAATATTTCTAATAAAGAAAATTTTTCATTGAAAAATTAGGTAAGAATCATGAACTCAAATAAAAAATATCTACTTTTTAATAGAAGATTCTAACTTGTATTTATAGAATCATTAACTTTTATCTAATGTTGAACAATATCATAGACCTTCTATTTCAAATGAAGTTTTCCTAATTGTTCAGGCTGAAAGCAAATGATATCATATGTTTTTTATTTTCAACTTCAATTTCATTTTCATAGCATGTTACTGTCAATAAATGATGCTCATGCTAAACTAGTGTGGAAACTGATATAATCAGCAGCTATTTAAATTTTAAGACTTGAAATGGTACCAATTTATAATTCCAAAGAAATTTATTGCAAGACTCAACATTTCTGAGCATAACAAGATAGAACTGTATTATCTATTCCTTAACTGATTATCAAGCTTATCAGTGAATGACACATTTTGCTTTTAGAGAAAACCCAAATGCATAGCTTAGTCAGTAAGCTGATTCTTTTCTTAAAAAAAAATATTTATTTACTTTGAAAGTCAGAGTTACACAGAGAGAGGAGAGGTAGAGAGAGAGAGAGAGGTCATTCATCCAATGGTTCACTCCCCAATTGACCGCAATAGCCACAGCTGCCCTGATCTGAAGCCAGGAGCCAGTAGCTTCTTCCAGGTCTCTCATACGGATGCAGGGACCCAAGAACTCAGGCCATCCTATACTGCTTTCCCAGGCCATAGCAGATTGCTGGATCGGAAGTGGAACAGCTGGGTCTCAAACCAGAGCCCATATGGGATGCTGGCATTGCAGACTGAGGCTTTACCTGCTACGCAAAAGCACCAGCCCCGTAAGTTGATTCTAATGCTATAAATATTCTATCAAAACATTACAGTTCATCTCTAGGTCAAGTTTAATGGAGTTTGCTCAAGATTTTATTCATTTTATCTCTGTATAAACAATATTAGTTAAAGAATATAGATACCAAGTATTACATTTCTTTCTATTTAGTTAGAATACAATACATTTCTTTTCAAAGTTTCCTTAGGTTAAAATGCAATGATTCTTTTACTAGAATTAATGAGCATACATTCCAATATTAAGATGCTAATGTTGATTGAATGTCTCCCCAATTTTAATGTATTTTTTATTAGTGGTAAGATCAAAAACAAGCATGACACTGAATATGTAATAATATTCAGTGTTCATGTTGAAAAAATGAGAATGTATGACTGTGGGGAGCAACTGGGAGCAACTCGGACTAGACTAAGTTACTGGAATTAAGACTTATTCTATGCATCTGCTCTCCCACAATATGGCACTGGGAGAGGAGGAAACAGCTTCTACACAGCTGCCTCCAGTTCAACCAATAAACAGCAGGACCTGCTCCTGATTGCAGGAGAGCAGCGTACTCGGCGTGTGGGTAGCAGAGTTGGGATTGGTGGAAGAGGACTATAAAGGAGGAGAGAGACAACATGCACCAGGAACATCTATCTGAAGGAACACCTGTGCAGCCCCCGAGAGAGCCGGCTGGCGGTGTGCTGCTCCCCTGTGGAAGTGGGGAAAGTGGCAGGGGGCCCGCCCCTCCACGGAGGTGGAGGGACGGTAGCCAACCCGGGAAGAACCAGCAGCAAACCCGGGGAGGGCCGAGCAGACAAAAGAACAACGCAGGGTCCTGTGTTGTTCCTCCACGAAGAGGGGGAGCGACATATGACCCATAATAATATCCGAAGTCCTAAAAAAACACATTTTAGCTAAAACTACAGAGTGCTAAAAAATCTTCAATAAACCATCATTTATAGTATTTGGCCAACTGAATAGTGCCAATTCCATGAATGAAAATGATGATAAACAAACTTTAAAAATTCTCAGATAGGGGAGTATGGAAGAGAATGCTACCTGTTTGGTCAGGGACCTAAATTCTAATTCATTGCTGTTTTTATGCCCTGCCTCAGGTTTGTGACTTGGGAATTACCTTAACTCCCCAAAGTCAGAGGATTTGATAAGAATTGAAAGAGTCCTCTTTCCAAAATTTAAAATTAACAATATATGCAAGACATCAGAGAAATGAAGATGCATCTGTTGCCTTTGTTAGTGAAAATAGCTAAGTTTGAGACATAAATTTAGATCTTCGGTTAGGGAACTTCGAAATACATTACCACAGAACAAAATATTCACTCAGTTTGACAAAGAATTTGGTGAGTTCAAGGAAAGTTCTTCAACATACCACCTCCTTTGGAGTGTTTGACTTTTGAGAATAGAAAAAGGGAGCTGAGCTGACTAGACATACATATTATGACAAACAGGAATAGATATGAAAAGAAATGACATCATCTCTTTGGTAAAAGGTCCTTCAAATGTTAATAGGATATAGAGAAATACATTATCTTCCCAGAATAGCAAATGAATAGTAAATAGTGTATTTAAAATAAGCATAAATTGATGGAATCTACATAATAAAGTTACTGTGAGGAACAAATGAGATAAATTTATAATAATCTACTATGTGTTTTAATTGTTATTAATTTATCAATGAATCCTTTTGCCAAGCCAGACATTTTTTATTGGGCTTTCCTACTGTTTGTAAATTATGTGGGATGAAAATTTTTCAATGCTAAAATATAAACACTGGATCTTAGCAAAATGTTTACCAACATGTTAAAAGATTGTTTTTTAATACAAAATATGCATCTTCATCAATGTTATATATTGAGAAAGTAAAATACTTCATAGAAATAAATTTCCTTAAATTGCATGTAAGAGCTTGAAAAGTATAATGAAGGAGAAGTGCTTTGAAGGGGGCTAGAATTACAAAGTTAATTGAGCTTCAGTTATTAAAAAGGAAGTAGGGGCACGTGTTTGTCACAACAGTTAAGAAACTAATTGGGACACCCACATCCCGTATTGGATTCCCTGGGCTTAAGTCTCAGCTCTGTTACCTATTCCAGCTTTCCGCTAATGCACATCCTGAGGCAATAGGCAATAACTCTAGTAGTTTTGTCCCTGGAATCCACATGGCAGAACTGGATTGAGTTCTGGGCCTCTGGCTTCAGGCTTGCCAAACCTCAGCAGTTGAGGGCCTTTTGGAGAATGAACCAGCAGAAGAAAGATCTCTCTCTCTTTCTCTCCCTCTCTCTCTCTCTGTCAATATCAATCTCTATTTCTATCTCCAATCTATCTCTCCACCCCCCTACTTCCAAATAAAATGGCAATAAATAAATATTTCTAAAGTGCTAGGAAAGAAAGAAAAAGACAAGTAAATATACTGAAAATATCTGGAGAAATGGAGATTTTTTTAAACAAATGGGGCATTGCAAACCAATGTGGTGGAGCTTGACAACTGCTAGGGACATCAACACGCAAAGAAGCCAGTAAGCACCAATGGAAATGCTGGGTGGTGATAGCTGCCCAGAGGAAAATTATGGTATTTTATCTTATACAGCATCAAATATATGCAAAATTAGAGAAAGTATAAGGAACCCCCTAAAGCCATCTGTCAGCTTCAAAATTCAAAAATGCAACCAATTTTATCTTTATATAATCTATAAAATGTATACCCTATTGTCTACTTTCCAGATTATTTGAAACATATTTCAGGGTTCAAAACATTTTATTTTTCAATTATATACATGTATTTGTAAGTCAGGAATTCCTCAAAGATGCATAATAATTTTATTATCACACAAAAATTAATAATTCCTATCATAGAATCAGTGGTTATTTTCTTTTTTTACATGTCTTTTTTCTTTTTTCTTTTTATATGTCTTTTTTTTTTTAAATAAAATTCTGTTAAATACAGCAAGCTTGATTAAACCAAGTAACAGTCATGTATTGTGATTAGGTAATATGCCTCTCAACGTAATCGTTATATTTTTCACTGTTTTATCACTTGAACAGAATTTTGAAAAGAGACTAGACCTTTTGTAATTTAGAGTTTCTATGGTTCCTTATCTTTTCATACCTGAAGACCTGGGCATTTCTCCAAAGAATATGGTGTGAAATAGTATTTAGATATCATAAATGGAATCTAGATCTGCTCTTTGTTATAGTATTATCATTATCATTTTTAAAGCCTTTTCAGTAAACAAAGCCTGAAAATATTCTTTTGTTCTTGTTATGATAAAATATATAATGCATTTATAGGATACCCAGGATCCAGAATGAAAACTGTAGGTTTTTTTTTTAATCACCTTCCAAACTTGCTAAAAAACTGTGTTCTCAATGAATGTATCTTATTGAGATACATTTAATTTAGCCCACAAATATGACCACTTTTATCACGTTTATTGAATATAGTACTGGAGGAATGAGTCAGAACAATTAGGCAAGAGAAATGAGTAAGGGCATCCAGATTGGAAAGGAGGAGGTCAAATGTCCTTATTTGAAGACTACATGGTCTTGTTTACAGAAACCCAACCTACTTCATCAAAAGACTGTTGAAACTAATAAACATATTCAGTAGAGTTGCAACAAAAATCAACATACAAAAATCAAGAATGTAGTGTTTCTCCATGTTAATGGTGAGCTATCTGAAAAACAAATCAAGTGAACAATCCAATTAAGCCGCTGCTGAGGCAGGCATTCAATGCAGCATCCCATTTTGGAATGCTTGCTTTCAAGATCCAGCTCTGCTCCCAGTTCTGCTGCTGGGAGGCAGCAGGCAATGGCTCAATACTTAGCTACCTACCACTAATGTAGGAGACCTGGATTGAGTTCCTGGCTGCTGCTTTTTGTACTTTTTTTTTTTTAATTTTATTTAAGTAATATAAGTTTCATGTATTTCATATATACAGATTTACGAACATAGTGATACTTCCCACCCTACCCTTTCTTCCACCCATGCTCCAACCATTCTTCCTCCTCTCTCTCCCATTCTCATTCTTAATTTTACAAATGTCTACTTTCAATTGACTTAATGATCATAAAGTTAACACTACACTACATAAAAGAGTTCAACAAATAGTATGAAGAAAAAAAAACACTGTTTCTCAACAGAAGAGACAAAGGCTGTGAATAATCATTGAATCTCAAAATGTGCATTTCATTCCAATACATTGCATTTCAGGAATTCTATTAGTTACCTTGGATCAGGGAAAACATATGGTATCTGTCTTTTGGGGACTGGCTTATTTAAATAAGTATAATGGATTCTAGTTGCATCCTTTTTTGTTCCAAAAGACAAAACTTCATTTTTTTTTACAGCTGAGTGGTACTCCCTAGTGTGTATGTGTGTGTGTGTATACACACACACACATATATATATATACACCCACATACATATATACACACATATATACACACATCTATATGCACATATATATACACATATATACATACATATATATACACACATATATGCACACATGCATATATATATATATGCAAGGTGTCTGGCGTGTAACAAATCTTCCCAGGCAGACGAATCAATTAATTCACAGGCTTTTATTGGGGTTCCGCTCCCGGGCGAGGTTCCCCGGTCCCAACAGAGCAACAGAGCGGGGGCCGGGGAAGTCGTGCGTCAGAGATTGGGAGGGCTCCTTTTATAGATTCAGGGCATGGGGGTTAAAGGTTGAGGCGGGTCTGATCCTCATTGGTTGACCTTTAGGCACCCACAGGGACCTTGACAAGGACTTTTCTTCCCCTGAAGTGCGGGTAGGGACTCCATTCCCGGAAGTGTATGCCTTTACTCTTTGTGGATCCCAAAGCCTCCAATATACATACACACATACACACACACACATATGTATATACCATAATTTCTTTATCCAGTCAACAGTTGATGGACATCTGAGTTGATTCCATATTTTAGCTATTGTGAATTGTGCTACAATGAATATGGCAGTACAGATAACTGTTTCATATGCTGATTTCTTTTGATTTGAGTAAATTCCCTGGAGTGGCATGGCTGGATCATATGGTAGGTCTATATTCAGATTTCTGAGGTATCTCCATACTGTCTTCCGCAGTGGCTGCACCAATTTACATTGCCACCAATGGGAGATTAGCACACCTTTTTCCACATATCCTACCTAACATTTATTTTTTGTTAATTTCTGTATGAGAGCTACTCTAACCAGGGTGAGGTAAAAACCTCATTGTGATTTTGATTTGCATTTCTCTGATGGCTAGTGATCCTGAGAATTTTTTCAAATGTCTATTGGCCATTAGAATTTCCTCTCTTGAAAAATGCCTGTTAAAGTCCTGTGCCATTTCTTTTTTTTTCTTTTTTTTAACTTTTATTTAATGAATATAAATTTCAAAAGTACGGCTTATGGATTACAATGGCTTCGCCCCCATATCGTCTCTCCCACCCGCATCCCTCCCCTTTCCCACTCCCTCTCCCCTTCCATTCACATGAGAATTCATTTTCGATTCTCTTTATATACAGAAGATCAGTTTAGCATACATTAAGTAAAGATTTCAACAGTTTGCTCCCACACAAACATAAAGTGAAAAATAATAGATGATTTTTTAAATGATGATGAAATCAGATCAGACCTATTGTCATGTTTAATCCCAGTGAGAGTCAAGTTGGGAATTGCTAATTTCTTCTTTTTTTTTTTTTTTACAGAAGATCAGTTTAGTATACATTAAGTAAAGATTTCAACAGTTTCCTGTGCCATTTCTTAACTGGATTGTTTGCTTTTTGTTGCTGAATTTCTTGAACCTCTTTATAGATTCTGGATGTTAACTCTTTATCAGTCCCATAGTTTGCAAATATTTTCTCCCATTCTGTCGGTTTCCTCTTCACTTTGCTGAGTGATTTTTGGTTGTTTGTTTGTTTGTTTGTTTTGCAGTACAGAATCTTAGTTTGACATAGTCCATTTGTCAATTTTGGTTTTGATTTCCTATGCTTCTGGGGTCTTTTCTAAGAAGTCTTTGCTTATGTCAATGTCTTGCAGAGTTTCCACAATGTTCTCTGGTAATTTGAGGGTAATAGGTCATAGATTTAAGTCTTTGATTCATAGTGAATGGATTTTTGTGTAAGGTGTAAAGTAGAGCAATAGTTTCATAATTCTGCATGTGGAGACTCAATTTTCTCCACATAATTTGCTGAAGAGACTGTCCTTGCTCCAGGGATGATACAAGCGCCTTTGTCAAAGATAAGTTTGTTATAGATGCATGGATTGATTTCTGGAGTTTCTAGTCTGTCCCATTGGTCTAAACATCTGTTTGTTGTTGTTGTTGTTGTTTGTTTGTTTTTATCATTACCAGGCTGTTCTGATTATAACTGCCCTGCAGCATGTCTTGAGATTTGGAATTGTGATGACTTTGGCTTTGTTTGTGTTGCATAAAGTTGCTTTAGCTATTCAGGGTTTTTTGTGTTTGCATATAAATTTTAGCATAATTTTTTTCTAAGTCTGAGAATAATATTGGTATTTTGATTACAGTCACATTGAATCTGTAAATTGCTTTCAGTAGTATGGACATTTTGGTAATATTGATCTTTCCAATCCATGAACATGGAAGATTTTTCCATTTTTTAAAATGTCTTCTACTTTCCTTATTGTTTTGTAATTTTCATAGTAGAGATCTTTGACATTTATTCCAAGGTATCAACAAATGTTGCCATCTCCCTGTCTCAGCTGCTGAGAAGACAGCATCCTGTCTCAGCCAGTTGCTGTGCACTCGCACAAAGATTTCCTCAGCTGCCACCCTACCCTCTCAGCCGGGCAGTGGGCACTGTTGTGGTATAGATGGGGTAAGAGAAATGTTCCTTTTATTTCCACTGGGTCCACGGGTAACTACTAGCCCATAGGGCTCCAGGCCAGACTCATCCCAAGCTCTCCCCTGGACTATAGCACCACAGGTTACTGCAGTCTGGTCTCACCTCCATGTCCATGCTGCCACCGCTCCAACTGTTGGCTGCTGCGGTCATCTGTTGTGCTCATGTTTGTGCTGCGTGTCTACACCTTCCACACAGGTCCACGTGTTCCTCTTCCTTTCATAGAATTTCCAGTGGGGTTTACTAATTCTCCCCTGAGAGTGTACTTTCTGCACTGTTTTTTTTTTTTAATTATTATTTTTGCTCTTTATCCATAGCCTAGCACAGTATATGTTGTTCCCTATTCTGCCATCTTGCAAACCTTCTATGTTCCAAGAAATTAAATACCTTGTATTTCCTGGCATCTGACTTCAGACTGGTCCGGCCCTGGCTGTTATGGTTCATTTGGAGAGTACATAAATGGATGAGATCTCTCATTCTCTCTATTGATCTCTCTCTCAATCTCTCTCTCTCTCTCTCTCTCCCCCTGCTCTCTCTCCTCTCTCCATCCCTCCCTTCATTTCTCCACATCTCTTTCTATCACTTTTTCTCTCTCTCGCTCCCTCTCCCTCCCTCTCCCTGTCTCCCTGGCTTTCAAGTAGACAAACTTTTTAAACAACATTTATTAATAAATAAATAAATAAAATAGCTTGCAAAAACAATAAAATAGCTAGGAATAAATCTAATCAAGGAAAAGAAATATCTCTTCAGTGAAATTTTTGAAATGATGAAATTAATCAAAAGGTATACAAGCAAATGTAAAGACATCACATGTACATGAGTTGGAAGAATCAATATGGTCAAAATGTATTACCCAAATAGATCTACAGATTCAATACAATTCTCATCCAAATACCAATGACAGTCTTCAGAGAAACAGAAGAAATGTAATGTATATAAAATGTAAAATAAAACATTGAAACAAAACTACAAAAGACTTCCACTAACCAAAGTCATCTTGAGCAAAAAGAGCAAAGCAAGAGTCATTCATATTATATAACTTCAAAATACACTGCAAAGCTATGTTAACTGAAATGGCATGATATTAGCATGAAAATGCATGGAAAATAAGAAAAATAAAATACGGAGCCCAGAAATCACCCTATGTATTACAGCCAACTGATATTTGACAAAGAGCCAAGAACACACAATGGAAAATTACAATCTCTTTAATAATTGGTGTTGGGAATGGTATATATCCACTTTTAAACTAATGAACCAATAACTTAGCCCCCTCAGTTACAAATATCAACTCAAAATAGGCCAAAAACCTAAATGTATTAGCTAAAACTGAAATACTACAGGAAAATATGCAGTAAGTACTTCAACTCATCTGTAAAGACAATGATTTTTTGATAAACCCCCAGAGCAATGGCAACAAAAGCAAAAATAGACAAGTGGAATTATAGAAAGCTAAAAGCTTCTGCACAGCAAAATATATGACCTACAGAGTGAAGAGACAATGTACATAACTGGAAAAAATATTTGCAAATCATAAATCTCACAAGGGGTTAATATCCAGAATTCATAAGTGACTCAAACAACTCAAGGTAATAATAATAAAAAAAAAAAACTAGTGGACTGAAACTCTCAAGATATGATATACAAATTCCTAATAGACACATGAAAAATTTCTCAGTCAACAAAATGTAAATGAAACTATAATGAGATACTGCCTCATTGCAGTTGGAATACCTATTTCCAAAAAGAACAACAAAAAAACCAGTAATCCAAGATGACTGAACAGTTAGAAGTCTCAGTGACCTCAACCACAGAAAGATATCAGAAAAACCAAGAAAGGACCATGTCCCCAGGGGACTGATAGAGAGAATAAGCAGAATAAAAAAACTCCCTGGGGCAGTGAGGAGAGAGGACAGACTTACTACTTCCAGTCGCCACCAGCCACTATGGATCTGCTCAGTCAGTTCCAGGCCAGGAAATGCCATCTTGCCAAGAAAAGATAGGAAGAAGTTGCCCTAGTGCCTGCTAAGGGCAACTTTCACGGAAGGAGAATTTCACAGTCCTTATCACCTCAGAGACCAGCCTGGGAAGCTGACGGTGGGACAGTGGAACAGAATAGGAACCCCAGAAATTAATTCATACATGTACAGCCAACTAGTCTTTGACAAATGAGCTAATGTCATCCCCAGGAGAAAGCACAATTTCTTAAACAATGTTGGGAAAATTTGATTTCTACATGTGAAAGTATGAAGCAAGACCCCTATCTATTCAAAAATCAACTCACAATGTGTCAAATATCTAAGCTGAAGACTTGACACCATCAAACTATTAGAAGTAGAAGAAAACATTGGGGAAACACTGCAAGACATTAGCCCAGGCTAGGGCGTCTTGGGTAAGACCCAGAAGTACAGGAAATAGACAAATGAGACTACATCAAGCGAAAAAACCTTCCATACAGCAAGGAAACAGTTAAAAATGTAAACAAGCAACCAACAGAAATGGAGAAAATATATGCAAACTATGCATCCAATATAGGGTTAATATCCAGAATATATAAGGAGTTTAAGAAACAACAACAAAACAAGCAATCTAGTTCAAATATGAGAAGGGAACATGGTCAGGTATTTTTCGAATGTGAAGTACAAATGGCCAACAGACACATTACAAAATGCACAGGATCACCTGCCATGAGAAAAATGCAAATAAAAACCACAGTGAGGGCCGGCGCCGTGGCTCACTAGGCTAATCCTCCGCCTGTGGCACCGGCATCCCGGATTCTGTCCCGGTCGGGGCGCTGGATTCTGTCCCAGTTGCTCCTCTTCCAGTCCAGCTCTCTGCTGTGGCCCAGGAGTGCAGTGGAGGATGGCCCATGTGCTTGGGCTCTGCACCCCATGGGAGACCAGGAGAAGTACCTGGCTCCTGCCTTCTGATCAGTGTGGTGCGCCAGCTACAGTGCGCCGGCCGCGGCGGCCATTGGAGGGTGAACCAACGGCAAAGGAAGACCTTTCTCTCTGTCTCTCTCTCTCACTGTCCACTCTGCCTGTCAAAAAAAAAAAAAAAAAAAAAAACAAAACAAAACACAGTGAGATATCACCTCACTCCAGTTAGAAAGTTTATTATACAAAAATCAAAAAATGACAAACACTAGTGAGGTTGTGGACAAAAAGTACACTCATAATCTGTTGGTAGCAATGAAATTGACACAATCTGTGGAAAACAGTTTAGATATTCCTCAGAAAACTAAAAATGTATCTGCCATCTGTCTAATTATCCCACTCCTGGCAATATATCCAAAGTAAATAAAATCATTTCAGAGAGTGCCTAAAGTCTCATGTTTATAGCCTCTCAATTCAGAATAGCTAAGATATGGAATCAACTCAGATGTTTATTAATGGATGATTGGATAAAGAATATATATATATGTATGTATAATTTTTAAGAATATTTAATTATTTATTTGAAAGAGTTACACAGAGAGAGAAGGAGAGGCAGAGATAGAGAGAGAAAGAAAGAGAGAAAGAGAGAGGTCTTCCATCTGCTGGTTCACTCCCCAGTTGGCACAATGGCAGGAGCTGCGCTGATCTGAAGCCAGGAATCAGGAGTGTCTTCCAGGTCTCCCACACAGGTGCAGGGGCTCAAGCACTTGGACCATCTTCTACTGCTTTCCCAGGCCCTGGCAGAGAGCTGGATGGGAAGTGGAGCACCAGGACTCAAATCTGAGCCCATGTGGGGTGCTGGCACAGTGGCTTTACCTGCTATGCCACAGTGTCTGCCCCATATATGTATATATATTCTACACACACACACATACATACATCATGGAATATTATTCAGACATAAAAAATTTAAATCCTGACATTTGCAATAAAATAAACACATCTGAAATTTATTATGCTGAGAAGCTAGGTCCAGAAATGCAAATATCACATGTTCTCGTATTTGCTTAAATTAATATATAGAAACAGTGTAAAAATAACTTTATATTTAGTTATAAATATTGCTTCTCTGAATCTTATCATGTAAATGACAATTTATTCTTTTCCCCATGTTAGTATAATTGAGAGGGTGGAATAATGAGGACCCTTGGGGCAACAGTAATATTTTGTTCTTAATTTGGGTACTGGTCATGAGTGTATTCAGAGAATCAAAAAGCTCATTCCTCTATATACTATGTGCATTTCTTAATATGTATACAGTATTTTAATAAAATATTTAACAAAGGACAAAAAACAACAAATGTTAGCAAGGATATGGAGAAAGAGGAACTCTCATATACCGTTGGTAGCAATGTAAATTAGTATATCTATTAGGAAAACACAATAGAGACTTCTGAGAAAAGGTTTTTAAAAGAACTACCAGAAAATTCAATAATCCCCATGATGGGTACATTATAAAAAGGAATTGAAATCAGCATATCAAAGAAGCATCTACATTGCCACATTTATTGTTGGATTTACATTAGTCAGATATTGAATCAATCTATATGTTTATGGATGGACAAATGGATAAAGAGAATATGGTATATATACACAGTACAATACTACTAAGCCATAAAAAAGTGTGAAATTTTGTTGTTTTTCAAAAATACAGATGGGCCTGGAGGATATTGGGCTAAATAAATCAGACATGGAAGGACAAACAGTACATGATCTCACATACATAGAACCTAAAAATTCTGGTCTAATAGAAGTTGAAAAGTAGCAAAGTGGTCAACAGAGACTGGGAAGAGTAGGGGAAATGAGAGCTGGGCAGAGAACACTGTTATATGAGGAATAAGGTCTGGTATTCTGTGGTACAATAGGATGAATATAGTTAACAATAATGTACTGTATGCCTCGAAATAGAAGAAAGGAATTTGAATGTACTTTCCATATAGAAATGATAAAAGTTAAGGTGAGGAATATGCTAATTTCCCAGACTTGATCATTACCCAGTATTCTATGAATCAAAATATTTCATTATACTTCATAAATATACAGAAGTATAATGTGGAAAAAGAGCAACTCTTGTTTTGCTGAAGGGAAGAATAAACTGGCAAAAAAAAAAAAAAGGTGAATTTATGCTCATGCTTGTCTGGTTGCATTGTACAATTCCTTCCCAGTTTCTGCAGTAATGATAGAGTAACCAACCACACCACTAATTTAAATGCCCATGGGGTAAATTCTAAGCAACTCTGAAACCTTGGTGACTTCAAAATTTAGAAACATAACCTCAAAGATTCAATCCTCTAATTTTCTCCTTCCTGTTTCCCAGGGAGAATCATTATTTGCTCATAAAATTCAATGATTTGCCCTTATCCCCAGAAGACTTATAGAATTCCCTGCTCAGCTTTTCCAAATCTCATCTTCCATTTGAAACTTCAAACTACCAAAGGAGAAAATATCAAATTAACACTTTGTGTTTCCACTTTTTCTGAGATGTCAGCCTCTAAACTCTTGTTTTCTGGATAAATGTATACAGACTAAGTAGAGTTTTATCTAAATTCTACACAATCTAGTAGTTTTCATAAGATGTTTCATCCCCAACAAATTACTATGTCACCAGAAACAGAAAATTTATTCCTTTTTTTCCTTAACTCTATATGGTTTTCTACTTAACATTGCACTGCAACAACACATAGCCACACAGATGCTTAATAGAGATTTTGTTTTAATTTAAAAAGTAAACCATCGGAGCTAACCAATTTTTTAAAGTAGACTGTTGGAACAGACATCTTGGAGAAAAAATGTGTATTAAATCTCATGCTCAGCTGGCGCCGCGGCTCACTTGATTTATCCTCCACCTGTGGCGCCGGCGTCCCGGTCGGGGCGCTGGATTCTGTCCCAGTTGCTTCTCTTCCAGTCCAGCTCTCTGCTGTGGCTCACGAGGGCAGTGGAGGATGGCCCATGTGCTTGGGCCCTGCACCCGCATGGGAGACCAGGAGGAAGCACCTGGCCCCTGGCTTCGGATCCGTGCAGCGCGCCAGCCTTGGCGGCCATTTGGGGGATGAACCAACGGAAGGAAGACCTTTCTGTCTCTCTCTCTCTCACTGTCTAACTCTGCCTGTCAAAAAAAAAAAAAAAAAAAAAAATCTCATGCTCTACACTACTTCATCAACTAGGTTTTTATTGACATACATGCTTCCTTTGTACTCACTACAAACTACTGTAATTAATATGAATTTGTTGAAGCAATGTATGAATTTTATTCACATTGGGGGAAATAGACATACCCAACTTGATATCTAACTTCTAAATATGGATTATGTCTACATGAACTCCATGAATATCAAAAGGGTAACACAATTTAGTGAGTATATTAAATAAAATTATGGTATCACCAAATTTTACAGACTAAAATATTCCTATTTTTCAATACATGTTTTGTCATTAGGTTGCTAAATTTCCTCATTCAGGATATTTTTAGATTAATATGTGGCAGTTGGCATTACCATCCAATTCCTTCTTAGCCTGTATTACAGATATCTGAAGCACTACATGTTAACATCTAAATTTACCTGTATGTGTTCCAAATCTTTACTTCCCCAAAACTTCTCTTTTTATTAACATATTATATTCCAAGTTCCCCAGCCTTGGAATGATTTATGAGAAATGAATAAATACTTAATGAACACTTAATAAATATTCATAGCATTGAATTTTCTACTTTTTTATTTCCCTCCTTACTCCTTTACACACCACATGTAATTCATCAGAGTCATTAATTTCTTCAGCACAATATCATTCATGTGCTTTTCAATCTTTTGGCTGCTATCAATTATAGGACAGAATTACCTCAGCCTTATATTGCTGTATGCGTTTTCAGTTGCTTCAGTTAGTTTAAAGCTGGTACTGATGGAATTTGATCACGCTACAGATGAATATGCCAATAAAGAAGTAAACTAAATTTGAGTGGTATATGGCATTCAGAGAAGAGTGGATTCATACTAAGAGAGCAAAAAATAGTTGAACATTATAGTGGAGAGATTGTGAACAATTAAAATTAATAAATACTCATAGCATTTGAATCATTGAAGAATGATTTACACTTCTGGTAGAAATTGGGGGTGACTGAAGCATAGATTAAGCCAATAGAAAAATGTGTTAAATTAAATTCTTAGTATATTAAAGCATGCAAACATTACTTGGAAATGTGGGTGCTAATACCCAAATAAGTTGATAAAAGTGAATATTTTTGATCAGAGAATCACAGGTAGTAGCAGTTAGTACTGATAGTACTGAGAATGATTTATTCTGTGTTATAAGCCAGTAGAATTTTGTATTAAAAAGAGAAGCATTGGGTTTTTCTATCCATTACTTTGTAACAGGTACTACCATATCTCTTTTTCTGGCTATTATTCCAAGTTTATTGAAAACATGACAGCATAGTAGAAATATTCAAGTGGCTTCATGAGGCATTTTGAAATTCATCTCAATTACCAGAAAAAAATCAAAGTATGGAAAAGAAATCTGAGAAACCACACAATAAAATAATAATACAACATCCAATATCCAATAAATATTATTAGACATGGAAAGAAACAGGAACCTATGGCCCATAATTAAGATAAAGGTAAATCAGAGTAATAGGTCAAGATATAATGGACATTATGTGATTACATAAAATGACATAAAAACTGTTATTTTAAATCTACAAGGACTGAAAAAATTAATTTAGAAAGGATAAAAATGAAGCTATAAAAGAGTCAAATATAAAATGAATTCACAAAAATCAACTATTAAAAGCAATATTAAGAGGACCAGCGTTGTGGTGTAGCTGATAAAGATACCACCTGCGGCCGGCGCTGTGGCTCACTAGGCTAATCCTCCACCTAGCGGCGCTGGCACACCGGGTTTTAGTCCCGGTCAGGGCGCCGGATTCTGTCCCAGTTGCCCCTCTTCCAGGCCAGCTCTCTGCTGTGGCCAGGGAGTGCAGTGGAGGATGGCCCAAGTGCTTGGGCCCTGCACCCCATGGGAGATCAGGAGAAGCACCTGGCTCCTGGCTTCGGATCAGTGCGGTGCGCAGGCCGCAGCGCGCCGGCCGTGGCGGCCATTGGAGGGTGAACCAATGGCAAAGGAAGACCTTTCTCTCTGTCTCTCTCTCTCACTATCCACTCTGCCTGTCAAAAAAAAAAAAAAAAAAAAAGATACCACCTGCGATGCAGGCAGGCATTGCATGTGGATGCTAGGTCACATCCTAGATGCTCCATTTCCAATCCAGCCCCCTGCTCACGACCTGTGAAAGCAGCAGAAGATGATCCAAGGCCCTGGGCCTCTGATACCCACATGGGAGACCCAAATGAAGCTCCTGGCTCCTGGCTTCAGCCTGGTGCAGCCCTGGCCATTACATGTTTTATTTCCCTTCTATTTTTAGGAACCCTGGCCTAAAAATCTGAAATCTCTATTGCTATGAACTAAATAAATTCAAAGAAAATTTTCCCAGCACTAGAAATTATCTCAAAAGCACGTGCTTTGAGTTTAATTGTCTGGATTAGTTCATTTGGGTCCAGGTGTTTCTTATGTTTTTCCATATTCAAAGTAAAGTAAACTTCATGAGGTTTCATTTGGGGAGTAATCAATCTGTCCTGAGCAAGACCACCAGAAGCTGATAGGTGTGAGAACTGAAGAGCTGCCAGTCTATTAAAACATAAGGAATGAAACAATTTTTAGTTCACTCAAATATAAATGCTAATAACTATGGAAATTTTTCTTGCCCTTTTTCAAAGACTGAGGTGAATAAATCATTTATTTTTTAATCCATACAGTCTGAAAAAAATTGAATCATATAATTCAGAAAACTATCTCAAGTACTCATAGAATCACTTTTTAGAGCATTTTCCATAGTTTTCTGATGGCTTTGTATTTATTTAAAATATCATAACTTTCTTCTTTCTCTTGAATTATAAGGATTTTAATGAATACACAAAACTGTCTACTTAAATATACACATATTTCATGTCATTGTTGAACTAAGTTAAAATGAAGTTTCAACTTTCACAGTAATTACAATCAAAAGCATTTTTCAAAAACCAGTTTATTTTCAAAGTTTTAACAGTAAACTGTGCCATCCACTTGTTTGTGCTGTTTTGGGGGAGGCAGCTGTAAACTTTATCATCTAAAATCTAGATTTATGTGTAACTGTGGTAAAAATAAAAATTAAATTTGAAATTCAAAATGATTAATGAAGCCCATGAAAACTTTAAGCTAACAATTACAAATCAATACTTTCCCATCTGTAACATATGAGAGCCAAATGTTTCTGTTTTCCTTGAAATCAACTTGACTTCCTTGTAAACTTACAGGAAGAAATATTGTTTTATTTTCTACTTCAGTCATTTTGACATTTGACAGAGTATTACTAGTAGTGAAGGGTTGAAAATACATTTGAGCTTGTATCAGGAAGAAAAGAAAACCTAAGATTATATGTAAAAAGAAGAAATAAATGTATTTTTCCTAACATTTCTGAACAATGGAAAGGTTTTATTCCATAACTGGTATAATTATTTATTTGCAATATTATATTCAACAAGAAAAGCAGTATACAGAATGTATTGGAGTGTTTTTAAATTCCAAAGTCAGTGCGCTGTGGAGTGGCAGGTTAAGCTGCAGCCTGTGATGCTGCCAGCATTCCAAATTGGTGCCAGTTCGGGTCCTGCCTGCTCTACTTCCAACATTCCCAATCCAGCTCCCTAGTGATATGCCTGGAAAAGCAGCAGAAGATGGCCCAAGTACTTGGACCCTGCACCCAAGTGGGAGACCCGATTGCAACTTCTGGCTACTGGCTTCAGCCTGTCCTGGCCCTGGCCATTGCAGCCATTTGGGGGAGTGAAACAAACCAAAAGATGAACAACTCTCTCTCTTTCTCTCTTTCTCTCTCTCAAGTCTGACTTTCAAATAAAATAAATAAATCTTTTTTTAAAAGTTAACTAGGTCATTTAATTTTCAATGTGTATAAGATTAGAGTTGTCATTGTCATAATTTGATGCGTCTTACCTTGAGACTTTCAGTATATTGAAAGCATAGCATAGAATAGAACTTTAAATAAGTGACCATTTCTAACTATTTAATCCTAGACTGTACTTCTTTTAGTTTACTTCTCTTTTTTACAAAAGTTGAATAATTACCAGATATTACTGCTATCATATTTTTAAAGATTTATTTACTTATTTATTTGAAAGGCAGAATTAGAGAGAGTGAAAGGCCGGAAAATAAATCTTCCATCTGCTACTTCACTCCCTAAATTACCACAATAGCCAGGGCTTTTGGCCAGGGCTATTCCAGGATGAAGCCAGGAGATAGGAACCCACATATGTAGGAATACAAGTACTTGAGCCATCTTCCTCTGCTTTCCCAGGCACATAAACTGTATTGAAAGTGGAGCAGCTGGGACTTGATGCAGCACTCACATGGGATTTTGACATCACAGGTGTCAGCTTAATGAGGTGCACCATGATGCCAGCCCCTGGTATTTTTATTGTTATGTTCACCGTGAAGAGAATGAAAAAGCCATGTCTATTTATCCTTACAAGATTAATTGTGTTCACCAAAATGAGTGCTTTTCGATGTCCTTATTTTTGTTTTCATTCTTGCCCCTTGGCAAACTTTCTGATATCATTTTTCCCCAACTTATTCTTAAGGTGAGTAGGCTACACAACTGAACAGAAAAGATCCAGCTGAAAAGCCAATGAGAGTATTTCAGGCATGGAAAGCCAAGACACTCTGGCAAAAAAAAAAAAAAAAAAAAAAAAAAAAAAAAACCTAAATGAAAGATCTCTGCGAGTGAGATCCCAGTAGAAAGAACGGGTCATCAAAGAAGGAGGTACCTTTCTCTGAAGGGAGGAGAGAACTTCCACTTTGACCATGGCCTTGTCTAAATATAATCAGAGTTGGTAAACTCAAAAGGCTTCCATAGCCTTGGCAACTCATGACAAGAGCCTAGGGTGATTACTGAGGCCATAAACAAGAGTGTCAATTTGTTAAATCAACAACAGGAGTCACTGTGCACTTACTCCTCATGTGGGATCTGTCCTTAATGTGCTGTACATTGTGATTTAATGCTATAACTAGTACTCAAACAGTATTTTTCACTTTGTGTTTCTGTGTGGGTGCAAACTGTTGAAATCTTTACTTGATATATACTAAACTGATCTTCTGTGTATAAAGAGAATCGAAAATGAATCTTGATGTGAATGGAAGGGGAGAGGGAGCTTATGTAATCCATAAGCTGTACTTTGGAACTTTATATTCATTAAATAAAAATTTTAAAAAAGGTACATGTAATATTTCAGATCTGCAGGAGGTCAAAATATTTTAGCTTACTCTGGTTCCTTTGACCCTAGAAATGCAGTTCTTGATATTTCTATAACTGCAAATGGAACAGACAACTAATGTCTGAAAATAAAAAGTGCAAGGAATGGAGGCAAAAGATGAAAAATGTAACACTTTGATGGGAAGAATAAGTATATGGATTTTCTCCTGTTTTTTACTGAGAATTCATAATTATTGAAACAATTTCTTTATCAGATATTAATGAAACTATAACCTATACAGCATCAATATGAACATATCCCTAGTATCTTTTGGCTAATAAGCTGGTATTCTTTCCTATTAATTTTTTTTAATTTTTTTGACAGGCAGAGTTAGTGAGAAAGAGAGAGAGAGAGAGAGAAAGGTCTTCCTTTTTCCATTGGTTCACCCCCCAAGTGGCTACGGCCGGCGTGCTGCACTGATCCAAAGCCAGGAGCCAGGTGCTTTCTCCTGGTCTCCCATGCGGGTGCAGGGCCCAAGGACCTGGGCCATCCTCCACTGCCTTCCGGGGCCACAGCAGAGAGCTGGACTGGAAGAGGAGCAACCGGGATAGAATCTGGCGCCCCAACCAGGACTAGAACCCGGGTGCCGGTGCCGCAGGTGGAGGACTAGCCTATTGAGCTGTGGCACTGGCCCCTATTAATTTTTAAAAATGGTTTATCTATTTATTTGAAAGATGAGAGAGAGAAACCAAGGAAAAGTGAGAGATCTTCATGCACTGATTCACTCCTCAAATGACTACAGCAGCCAGGGTTGGACCAGGTCAAAGTCAAAAGCCAGAAACTCCTTCTATATATCCCACATGGGAGGCTTGGACACAATAACTTGGGATATCACTCATTTGTTCCTAGGTTCATCAGCCAGAAATTGTTCTTTTTCATCAGCAAGAAATTGTTTTGGAAACAGAGCAGTGAGGACTTGAATTGGCACTTAGTTAAAGGATGCCAACTTTATAAACTATGGTTTATCCACTGTCCCACAGCACCAACTACAATTACCTACTATTTTTTTGAAGTCTTCTATATATTAAGTCATAGGTCCTTATGTTATGAGATACTTACAGACCATAATTGGTTAGTATAATGAAGAATGCATCCTTTATCACATAGTTACCCATTAATTTTCACGTATCAATAGTAGGTAAAACCCAGTCATTTAGCAAAAGTCTCGACACAATATTATTAATATAGTCATTATGTTGTACACTACATCCCTAGACTTGGTCATCCACGTATCTTTGACTTTGTTTCCTTTGACCAACGACTACACATTTCCTTCCTAACCCATGCCTACCCCTGGTAACTGTAGTGTTATTCTCTATCTTTGTATTTTTACTTGTTACAGATTCTACTTATAAATGAGATCATACAATATTTTTCTTTCTGTATCAGAATTATTTCACTTAGAATAATATTCTTCATTCATATTGTGGCAAATAACACTCTATTTTAAAGGTATATGTGGTTCCTTATTTCCCGTATTTATTGCATCATTACTCACAATAATTAAGATATAGTTACTAATTCTGGTTGATGATTATGAAAAAGGTTGGATTATTATACAACTAGTATGCTTAATAAACCAAATCAGTCCCAAATATGGTATCCATTTGTACATTATTACGAGTTTGCAGCAAGAAAAACACATTGAAGAAAATCATGAATTTTCTCTATCTGTTTCTCACACACAGATTTCTGGACCAGTCTCAATGGAGAATTTTACTGGCTGCATAGAAGTTATAGAATTCAATAACTTGAGATCCTTCATTCCATCCAAGGCAGTGGAAAAATATCACATTGACAATTGCAGGTAAAATATCACTAATGAATTTTCAAATCATTCATTCAAATAACCACATGAAAAGGCATCCTTTCAAAGTAAAATAATCTAATCATTATAAACTATAATTCCTTGATTTTATTTTTTTCTTCATATTCTCACATATTTTCTTTATATTTTTTCATATTCTCTACTTTACTCTGTTATAGGCTATGCAATTTATAAGCTGTATATTCCAACTAATATAAACCATTTATTTATAATTGGTATCTGATTTGTGCTGTGTAACGCACACAGCTCAACTAACAAATAATTAGTTCATCATGATCTGAAAATATCATCTATCAGAACTAATTTTAAAAATATGCATACTAAGGACCATGCACATGATGCATTGTTTAGAGTGATAATATTGTTCTTTTCTACAAAATATCACTGTCAAACAATTCTCCTTGTGCTTTAATCTCCATTATTGGGGATTGATCTATTTTTTTCTAGGAAATCTGCTTCTGGCTACAGAGATCTCCAACTGTGGTTGGGAAATAGAGTGGACTAGAATAATTCCACGTTTGAGATGGCATTAATGCATTGCTATTAGGTGGTTAAAATATTACCTATACCCTGGTAATTTATAAAAGATACATTTTAGAATTTTGTAATGTTCAGGAAAAGGTTCACACAAGGAATGAGACTGTCCGGATGAGGTGAGTTTTTTTTTTTTTTATTACAGAATAGCATAAAAAATGAGGAAATATTAAAACCATACCACCTATTATGATCCAAGGTGGACAAATAGTTACTCAGAAGCCTTCCTTAAAGGGTTTATAGTATACCAGAGGAGACATTGATAAAATATCCAAGCAGATATTGTCATGTGTCACATAATTTCTGGATAATGTTGTGAGAAATGCATTGTTAGGTGTTTTTTTTTTTTTTTTGTAGTATACAATCTGAGACAGTTATAATGCCACTAGACAATATAACTACTGTCATTTATGAGGTCTATCATTCAGTGAAATGTCATACTGTTTGTGATATGGATATGATAAACTTTGGATGAGAAAAACATACAGAATGCTATGAAAACTTTACATATATTAATATTATCAAATTTATTTCCTTCAGAAGGGAGAATTGTGTATATCAGATAATCTAAGAAACACTTCAGAAAATAAAAGTATCACCCATCCCTATTTTTATAAGAACCGGGATTTTCAGGCTAATACATTTAAATAATTTGTGACCTGTATCATATAGTTGGCAAGGTTTTTTTGGTTTCTATGCTGTTTAAAATCATAGTTTAAAATCAATAGCTTAATAGATCCTGGCAATGTTAATATAAGTCAAATACCTGTAATTCCCTGTATTTTACCACTTTTTCCTGATTTTCCAGCAGTTTATCTCCTTTTGGTTGGTTTGTAATTACTATATCCTAACATTTAACTCTCAGGCTCTGTGTTCCCTACCTTTTCTGTCAAGTGAGATGTTATATGGCACTTACTGAATTCGTAGCAGGCACAAGGTAACACAATCATTGAATAGGATATTATCCTTTATAATTAATAGAATCATGTCGTAACAGCATTTTGGTAGTCTTAAGTAGTTCTATTCTTAATTTTATAAAAGCGGGACATTTTTCAGGTTGTTTGTGGTATTGTAGTTGAGTTTTAGGAATCTACTATGTATTGTATAGATTAATCCTGTGTCATTTTCATGATTTGAAAATATTTTTTCATATTTTATAGGTAAGTTATTACTCTACTGATGGAAATATTTAAGTGTTAATGAGTAACATTATTATTATATTATTGTTTTTATTTTGTGTGCCTCATATCACTTGTCCCCAAATCACTGCCATGTTCAATGTCATGAAGTATTTTTTTCTGTCCTGTTTTCTCCTAACAATATTATCATTTAAGGTCTTACACTTAGATCATTGATCTATTTTGAGTTGATTGGTATATATGGTATTAAATAAGGATTAATTTCATTATTTTGCATGCGGATATATAGTTTTTCCCAGAACTATTTGTTTAAAAGACTGTCTTTTACCCCCAACAAATGGTCTTTGCATCAAAAGATTATATGAACAAAGGTCTATTTAATTTTTCTATATTCTAGTCTTTATGCCACTACTGGAATCTTTTTACTACTGTAGCATTATACAGAGTTCTGACATCAAAAAGTATTAAACATCCATTTTTTTTTTCTTTTTCAAGATTGCTTTGGCTAGTAGAGTCCCTTTAGATAGTCTATGTGGTTTTTAGAATGGGTTTCCAATTTCTGCAAAATTGCAGTGAATTTTAGATTGCTTTGAGTAATACTAACATCATAAAATATTGTCTTATACTCCATAAATATAAAATATATTTCAACTTATTCATGTTTTTAATTTATTTTAGCAAAGTATTGTAGTTTTCCCTGTGTAAAACTTTAACTTCTTGGTCAAGTTAATTTCTCTTAACTTTATTCATCTGGGTGATGTTGAAAGTAGGATTGCTTTTATAACTTCCTACTAGTCAGTTCTTACGATACAGAAATACAGATGACTTTTATGTTGAATTTGTATACTACTATTTATTTGAATTCACTTATTAATTCTAAAAGTTTTTTTAATGATGTTTGATCTTTCCTATGTGAAATCATATCATCTGTGAAAAAGACTTTTATTTCTTTCTTCCAAGTATAGATGGAATTAATTTTTCTTCTCTAATTGCTCTGGTTAGAATTCCAGGACCAATTTGAATAGATGTGCTGAAAGAGGACACCCTTGCCATGTTCCTCATTTTAGAGAAAAATTTTCAGCTTTTTCATGATTCACTGATATATTGTGTTTTTCATTTGTAGCTTTTATTATGTTTTAGTAGCTTTCTTCTATTCCTAGTTTTCCCATTTTTAAGTTTATGGTTTAAATCTTTTTAAAAAATTTTATTATTATAAAGAGAATAGATCTCATTGTAGGTACAGTTCTAAGAAGATAACCATACTTTCCTCTCTCACCATCTCCCTCCTTCAATCTCATTCCTTCCTTCCTTTCTTTTTTCCTTTAATTTTTACAAGCATAATTTTAATATACTCTATAATCATAGGTTGATTCACGACTAACTATAATATTCAACAAGTGAAAAGTAGGAATACCACTTTCCACAAAAGTATGAACAAGTATGTTACAAAATGTCCATTTCATTTCCTATACATTTTTTGTATTCTGTATTAACTGCCACATATCAGAGAAAACATATGATATTTGTCTTTGGGGAATGAGCTTATTTCACTAAGTATAATGGTTTCCAGTTGCGTCCATTTTGCTGCAAAAGACAGCATTTCTTTTTTTTTTTTGTATGACTGAGTAGTATTCCATAGTGTATATATACCTAATTTTCTTTAGCCAGTCTTTAGTTAACGGATATATGGGTTGATTCTGTATCTTAGCTATCGTGAATTGAGCTGCAATAAACATGGAGATACAAATAACTATTTCATATACTGATTTCATTCTCTTTGCATAAATTTCCAAGAGTGGGAAGGATGGGTCATTTGTTAGATTTATCTTCAAATCTCAAATAAATTCCACTTGATCATTACATAACATTCTTTCACTATGCTACTGAATACACTTCACTAGCATATTGCATTCAGTATTCATAAAGGACATTGACCCACAATTTTGTTTTCTTGTTATGTCCTTGTTAAGCTTTGATGTCAAGATAATGTTGGACTCCTGTAGTGAATTAGAAAGAATTCCCCTCTTCAGTGTTTTAGAAAAGTTTGAAGATAATTAGCTTTCATTTTTCTTTCATTTTTTCAATTTTATTCTTTATTTTAATTTTAATTAATTTTGACACATTCAATATGATTTGCAGATAAAGGTCTAAGAAGATAATGATATTCCCTACCTCCTTCCTTCATACCTTCCCATCCTTTTTCCCTCAAACTTTCTTTACTTTAGATTTTTTTAATCTTACTTAAGATATACAAATGTCATGATTTCATATATAGGAACATAGTTATTTATTCCAACTTTTTAAAAAATTGTTAGCAGTTACTGTGAATGAATTAATCTGAGAAGTTCTCTCCCAGCCATGGCATTGTTTATGTATACTCAGGCTATTGACTTCTGTATTTTAATTTTATATCCTGGCACTTTGCCACATGTTTTCATGAATACCAATTCTGTCTTAGTTGAGTCTTTTGGATCCCCTATATACAGAACCATGTCATCTACAAATAGGAATCATTTAAATTCCTCCTTTCCTTTTTGTATCCCTTTGGTTTATTTCTCTTGCCTAATGGCTCTAAAACTTCCAGAACTATATTGAATAGCAATAGTGAGAGTGGTCATCTTTGTCTGGTTATAGATCTTAGTAGGAATGCTTCCAATGTTTCCCCATTCAATAAGATGCTGGCCGTGGGTTTATCATAAATTGCTATAGCTGTGAGGACTATGTTATGTGGATGGCAGCTTCCTTAGTTCATACTGAGTGAGTGCATGCAACTGGTGCCGGGGCTTATAATACCAATAATCTTAGTCCCAAGACTTAGGGATATGAACTGGACCTTACTCCAGTCCTACAGGTGACTATAGGATATACAGGAGATTTTGCACTGGCTGGTATGGGTTCAGAGTGGTGAAACGCAGGCGGGTTCTTCCCTAGGTTCCACTGGGTAGATTCCAGTGGGTTTCAGGAATTTGTACTGATTATTACAGTCCTGGTATTATAGGATACAGTACAATCATTACCCAGATCTTCCAGGTTGGGAGCAGGTCTTTCAGATAATGGTAGCTATTTGTCTGAAGCAGAGTAATGCAGATAGAGCCCTCTAGATACAAAGAATGAGGGAAAATTACCCCAAATATTATAATACCAACAGCACCTGTCACAGTACCACAAGGCACAGATGTGTCCTCAGTTCTCCCAAGGCATGCAAGGGGTTTGGGGGGGGGAGGGTCGTGGTTTCCCAGGGTTCCTATCACTGGGAGGTAGGAGGTATAGTGGGAACTTCCTCAAGTTGATCCCCAGAATTTATGGGTTGCTGCTGGTGGTAGCCCCAAGAAGCTGAGGGGAACCCCCTGTATCATGCTGAATGAGTAAGCACAACTCCAGGGCTTAAAATCCCAAGGTTGCAGTATACAGTAGGTCCACCTGATAACTTATCCAGACTCTGGCTCTGCTCACCTCTGATAGCAGCAGAACGGAGATCAACTGCACAACTCAGCAGAGCCAGCTAAGTCTGGCACTTTGTGGAGACTGGGGAGTGAGAAAGGCAATAAAACTTCCCTTTCCTGATCCAAGTAGTCACTCAAATCCCAGTCAGCTCTCCAGGCTGGAGTTAAAGTCAGTGGGGCCAGTGGGATTCCCCCTCAGTTAAAGATGCTGCTGGCAGGGCATATGGCACCTCTTCCTGCCTTGATTTGGGAAACTGGTGACTCCCCAGTGGTAGCTGGCTGCACGCATAACCAGGCCCAGCAGTGTGTGTCTCCTTTTTCTTTACGATTTATTTTAGTTATTTGAAAGACGGAGTTACAGAGAGTGGTAAAGACGGAGAGAGGTCTGCATCTGTTGTTTCACATTGTGGTCAAGTGGCTACAATGGCCAGGTCTGAGCTGATCCGAAGCAAGGGGCCAGGAACTTCTTCTTGGTCCCCCACGTGGATGCAGGGGCCCAAGGACATGGACCATCCTCCACTGCTTGCTCAAGCCATAGCAGAGAGCTAAATCAGAAGTGGAGCAGCAAGGACTCAAACTGATGCCCATATGGGATACCTTAGCTGCAGACTGGGCTTTAACCATCAGAACCACAGTGTTGACGCCTCACCTTTTTTCGTTGCTGTACCAGTCCCTGGAAATGTGGTCCTTCCTTTATTTCTGTTGTATCTTTCTGCATCTGAGGTCAGTGTGTCTTCCCAGTCCTAAACCATCTTAGATTTTCATCACAGCAGATTTTGTTTCAAGTAATTTATCAATTACATTCAGGTTATCCAACTTGTTGATATATAATTACTCAGTACTATTGTATAATCCTTTTTATTTCTGTTCAATCATTAGTAAGAGCACTAGTTTCATTTCTGATTTCAATAGCTTTTTTTTCTTAGCTCATCTGACAAAGATTTGCTAATTTTGCTGATTTTTTCAAAGAAACCACTTTGGTTTCATTGATTATCTGTTGATTTTCTATTCTCTATTTCATTTATCTCTTCTGTAATCTTTATTATTTCCTCTTTCTACTAGCTTTGGGTTTAGCTTGTTCCTATTTTAGTTGATTAAGTTGTGAAGTTAATTTGTTGATTTAAGGTATTTCTTGTTTTTTAATATAACCTTTTATAGCTGTAAGTTTTCCCCCTTAACAGTGATTTTTCTACATCCCATAAATTCTGTAATTCCCTTTGTGAATCACTCTTTGATTTATTGGTTATTTAATAGTATGTTGCTTTACTTTCCACAAATTTTAATTTTCTACTTTTATCTCTGTTATTGATTTCTAACTCCATTCCATTGTGGTCAGAAATGATACTCTGTTTGAAATAGATTCTTCTATGCCTGTTGAGGTTTAAATTTTAGGCTAAGATACTGTCTGTTTCTGAAACATTCTACATACATTTTTATTATTCTTTTAAAAGTTACAAAATAGATATTGCAAATAGTAATATAAGTTGCCATATACCTCTCACCCCATTTCCCATATTATCTCAAATTAATACATTTGTAATAATTAATGAACTAGATCCAATTTCTCTTATGCTTTTATTCAAACTCTTTTCATCCCACAAACCACTCCAAGCCTCTAGTTCTACATTTAGATGCACATTGAAGAGTAATATGTATGCGCTTGATAAGTTGTGCATTTTGTACTCATGTGTGAATGCTAGATAAAGTTGGTGTGCTAGTCCTCTCTTTTCTTACTTGTCTTCTGTATCACTGCTTTAGCCATTTTGAGGGTAAGATATTGATGTATCCAGCTTTTACCATATGATATCAGTTTTGGTCTTGATTCTGTTAAGTTCTCATTATCTATTTTGATGGTTTCATTAGTAGTCTTAAGTGTTACAATCACTGTATTTTCTTGCCATATTGAATTTTATTAACACACGCATTTCTTTTTTAAAACTTTTTGAACTTAAATCTATCTTGCCTGATATTACTAGAGTAGTGCTTGGTATGTTTCATTTACTATTGGCATAATGTCTCCTTTTCTTCCATCCACTTTCAGTTGATTAGTATCTTTGGATCTAAAATGAAACCCTTGTAGTGAGCATAGAATTAGATCATGTGGTTTTATCCATTCCTTTTATTTTGAGTAGATATATCTATTTACAATTAGGTTAATTATTGATGAAGAGAGACTTGTTGTTTTCCTATTTGATTTCTACACAACTTATAATCTTTGTTCTTAATTTCTTTGGTTATCATCTTCTTTTATATTTAGCTGATTTTTTTTTTTGACAGGCAGAGTGGACAGTGAGAGAGAGAGACAGAGAGAAAGGTCTTCCTTTGCCGTTGGTTCACCCTCCAATGGCCGCCGCGGTCGGCGCGCTGCGGCCGGCGCACCGCGCTGATCCGATGGCAGGAGCCAGGAGCCAGGTGCTTTTCCTGGTCTCCCATGGGGTGCAGGGCCCAAGCACCTGGGCCATCCTCCACTGCACTCCCTGGCCACAGCAGAGAGCTGGCCTGGAAGAGGGGCAACCGGGACAGAATCCGGCGCCCCAACCGGGACTAGAACCCGGTGTGCTGGTGCCGCTAGGCAGAGGATTAGCCTAGTGAGCCATGGCGCCGGCCCTTTTTTTTTTTTTTTAACTTTTATTTAATGCATATAAATTTCCAAAGTACAGCTTATGGATTACAATGGCTTCCCCCCCATAACGTCCCTCCCACCCGCAACCCTCCCCTTTCCCACTCCCTCTCCCCTTCCATTCACATCAAGATTCATTTTCAATTCTCTTTATTTACAGAAGATCAGTTTAGCATACATTAAGTAAAGATTTCAACAGTTTGCTCCCACACAGAAACATAAAGTGAAAAATACTGTTTGAGTACTAGTTATAGCATTAAATCTCAATGTACAGCACATTAAGGACAGAGATCCTACATGAGGAGTAAGTGCACAGTGACTCCTGTTGTTGACTTAACAAATTGACACTCTTGTTTATGGCATCAGTAATCACCCTAGGCTCTTGTCATGAGCTGCCAAGGCTATGGAAGCCTTTTGAGTTCACCGACTCTGATCATATTTAGACAAGGCCATGGTCAAAGTGGAAGTTCTCTCCTCCCTTCAGAGAAAGGTACCTCCTTCTTTGATGACCCATTCTTTCCACTGGGATCTCACTCGTGGAGATCTTTCATTTAGGTTTTTTTTTTCCCCCAGAGTTTCTTGGCTTTCCATGCCTGAAATACTCTCATGGGCATTTCAGCCAGATCCACATGCCTTAAGGGCTGATTATGAGGCCAGAGTGCTGTTAGGACATTTGCCATTCTATGGGTCTGCTGTGTATCTCACTTCCCATGTTGGATCATTCTCTCCCTTTTTTATTCTATCAGCTAGTATTTGCAGACACTATTCTTGTTTATGTGATCCCTTTGGTTCTTAGTCCTATCATTCCGATCAATTGTGAACAGAAATTGATCACTGGGACTAGTGAGATGGCATTGGTACATGCCGCTTGATGGGATTGAATTGGAATCCCCTGGTATGTTTCTAACTCTACCGTTTGAGGTAAGTCAGCTTGAGCATGTCCCAAATTGCACATCTCTTCCCTCTCTTATTCCCACTCTTATATTTTACAGAGATATATTTAGCTGATATTTTATAATAAAATATTTAAATCATCTTTTCATTTTCTTGTTCCCTTGTGTATATACTCTAGAGCTATTTTTGTAGTTTTCATCAGGACTATAGTTAACAATCTGAAGTTATGACACTCTAATTTAAATTTATATGGTCTTGGGGCTGGCACTCTGGCATAGGGGGTTAAGCCACCAACTGCAGTGCCAGCATCCCATATGGGTGCCGTATTGAGTCCCAGCTGCTCCACTTCCGACCCAGCTCTCTGCTATGGCCTAGGAAAGCAGTAGAAAATGGCCCAAGTACTTGGGCCCCTGAACCTGCATGGGAGACCTAGAAGAAGCTCCTGGATCCTGGCTTCGGATCAGTGCAGCTCAGGCCTTTGTGACCAGTTGGGGAGTGAACCAGGAGATGGAAGACCTCTCTTTCTCTCTGCCTCTCTTTCTCTCTTTGTGTAACTCTGACTTTCAAATAAATAAATCTTTTAAAAAATAAAATAAATTTGTACGCTTTAACTCCAATAACAACCAAAAGCTCTGTTTATTTGCCAGCTCTGTTCATTTCTTCCAATTGCTCAAGTCACGAAATTATTTCCTTATACACTGTGTGCCCCTAAACATAAACTAATAGTTTTTGAAATGCATTATTCTCTTTAATTATTCAAAAACAAAGTATAAATTACAAACAAAAGTTACAATACTCTAGCTTTTTTTTTATAATAATTGTGATTTTTGAAGTATTAGTCTCTTAGGTAGAAAACAAAAAATACAGCTTTACACCACTGATACAATAATGTTAGCTTTTTATCTACTTATATGAGAGACAGAGAGACGGAGACAGAGATATTTCGCATCCACTAGTGTATTCCCCAAATGCCCACAACAACCACCCAGATGCTGCAGTCAGGGGCTGGGAACTCTATCCAGACCTCCCATGTGAGTGGCAGGACCCCAATTACTTGAGCTATCACTGCTGCCTCCCAGTGTTTGCATCAGAAGGAAATTGGAATCTGGAGTTGGAGTTGGTAAGAGATACAAGGTACTCCAATATTAAAAACTAAGGCCATGAAGTGCTGACATCATATGGGCCCCGGTTCGAGACCCAGCTGCTCCACTTCTGATCCAGCTTTCTGCCAAGGCCTGGGATAGCAGTAGAAGATGGCTCAAGTGCTTTGGCCCCTGCCCACTTGGGAGACCCGGAAGAAGCTCCTGGCTTCAGATTGGCACAGCTCTGGTCCTTGCAGTCAATTGGGGAATGAACCACCAGATGGAAGACCTCTCCCTCTCTGCCTCTCTGCTCTGTGTAACTCTGACTTTCAGATAAATAAATAAATAAATAAATAAATCTTTAAAAACAAAACAAACAAACAAACAAAAAAACTGAGGCCAATTCCCACCACAATATTAACTTCTCTACATGCTTATGTGTTTGTGCTTTTTGAGGTCCTTATCTCTTCATATGGATGAAAGTTATTGCTTTGTGTCCTTTCTGTCACCCTTTTGGATTCCCTTGAGCTCTTTTTGAAGACAAGTCTAGTATAAGCAAACTTCCTAAGCTTTTGTTCTTCTAGGAATTTCTTAATTTCTCTCTAACTTCTGAAGCACTGTTTTTCCATATGTAAGATTCTTGGCTTACAGTTTTACTCTTTTACTATTTTTAATATATTGACCATTGTTTCTGGCTTCCAATATTTCTGAGAAGAAATCTAATATTCTTATTGGGAATTGTTGGTATATGACAAGTCACTTCTCTCTCGCTGCTCACAAGATTGTTACTTTGGTTTTGGTTTTCAAAAGTTTGATAGCAATGTATTTCTATTTTTTTTTTTTTTTTTAGATTTTGTTTTCATGGAGTGTCTTAAGCTTCTTTGTTACTTATACAAATTAATTTCATCATATTTGAGTTTACACCTATTATGACTCCAAATACTCTCTCACTCTTTTTTTCTTTATCTGTAACTTCCACAATGTATAAGTAGGTTTCCTTGATGATGTGCTACACATCCATCTAATCCTGCTCAATTGCCTTCAATCTTCTTTATTTTTGTTAGTCAGACCTCATAATGTCATTTGTCCTATGTTGAAGTTTGTTGGTTCTTTCATCTGCCGGCTCAATTTGAATTTAAATCCCTTTACTGAAATTTCCTTTCAGTTATAATTTTCAGCTTGTGGTTTCTTTTTGTTTTTCATGTTTTTTGTCTTTATTGATAGTTTCACTTTGTTTGCATAGTTTTCTTGACTTTTTACATATAATCCTTTAGCTCTTTTAGTACCTTGGACAGTATTTTTTAGTCTTTATTTGGTATATCTTGCATCAGAGCTTTTTCAGGAATGGTTCCTGTTGATTTTTTTCCTTTGAATTGGCTATACATTTCCATTTCTTTTTATGCCTTGTAACGTTTTATTGAAACTAAGTATTTGAAACTAACAATAGGATAACTCTGCAAATCAGATTCATCTCTTTCCCTGGAGTTTCTATGTTTTTTCTTATTACCTTTGCTATTTTTTCCCCACTGGTGTACTCTATGTGCCAAGTGTCAGTCTGATGTATAAACTCAGCTTTATGTATTTTCTCAGGCTTTCCTTAGTATGCATGGCTATTTTTTGATTTCCTCATGTATACAGTTGCTTTTGAGTGCCCTTTCATGTATTACTTTCATGATGGGGGAGGGGAGTTGAAAAATGACAAAGTAAAAAGAGTACTGGCCCTTTTAGTTCACAGAAAGTTGCCTGAAGGAGGAGAGGCTTGTGACAGGGGCTATCAGGCATCTTTCTATACCCCTGTGATCAGAAGTAGAAACCAAAAAACAATGCAGACGTCACCAACACTTGAAGATCAGGATCATTTTTTTCCATCCTGGATGCCACAAGCTGTGTGCAAATTCACCAAGATATTCACAGCAACATGCCACAAGATGGCAGGATGGGGTGGGGTGGGGGTGGGAGATAGATGCTACAGTACTAAGATCTGAAATTGATTTATATCAGCTGCAAGTTAATAAAATAGACTTCATATGGAAGTTGCAAGCATTCCATGGACTCCAGTATTCCATAATAGTCACCTCATGCAGATTTTGCCAGTATAATTGTTGTCTAGAGGACAAGTTCTTGTGCTTCCTTCTCTACCATCTCTTATTAATTAATTCTCATAAAATAACGTAGTAAATTCATTATATGTCAATATAAATAACAGCGGCATTATTTTATGTTCTTGAGAATAGCTCAAATATTTGGCTTAGTAAAGACAGTTGGATTCTTCGTTGTTTTAGAGTATCCTATTCTTTATTGTCTTACGTCCAGGGAAGTGGGAAGAAAAAAAGCAAGCATGAAAGTGCTCCTGCATCCAGTCTCTCCAATAATAGTTTTGCAGAAGTACTGGAAAAATTATGGCCTCACAGAGAGTATATATATTTATATTTTTTTACCCAGAAACCTTTTATTTAAGCTATACAAACTTCATTCATTTCATAAATACAACTTTAGGAACATAGTGATTCTTCCCACCCTATCCACACTCCCACCCTTCTTCATCCTCTCTCTCTTATTCCTATTCTTGTTTTTTCCTTTTTTTTTTAACTAAGATCTATTGACACTTTGAGATGTAATGGCTTTGAACAGCCCTTGTCTCAAGAGTGTATAATTTTTTAAATTGACTACTTTCATAGGATTTTCTGATATTTAAAAGTACTCTCAATCCCTTTAATCAACTCTCAACATTTATTTATTAGATTTTTTGAAATTTTAATTAGTCCTTAACACATTCAGTATAGTTCATAGACACAATTATTTTTATCAGTTTTTAAAAATGTATTAATATAAAGAGAACAGATTTTATGCATTCCATAGGTAAAGTTCCAAAAAGACAACCATACTTCCCTCACTCCCCTGCTCTTCGCCAATCTTTCTCCCTCCCTCCACTCTCCTCATTAGTTTTTGTAAAAGCATAATTTTTAATCCACTGTAAATTCACAGGTTGTAGGATTTTCTTTGTTGGGAGGATCTTTATTACTGATTCAATCTCTGTCTTGGTTATTGGTCTGTTTAAGTTTTCTATGTCTTCATGATTTGATTTTGGAGGATTGTATGTGTGCAGGAATCTATCCATTTCTTCTAGATTTTCCAATTTCTTGGCATATTACTCTTTTTAATAATTCCTAATGATTCTTTTCATTTCTGTGGAATCTAGTATTACATTTCCTTTTCATCGCTGATACTATTGATATTAAAATTAGTTGCAATGTAGAATTGGTAAGCTCAACTAAAGAGCATTTTAAGTTTATTATATTAAAATCCATCACTCTGTCTTGGATTTTGATAGGATCTTTTACATATGTACAATATTTTACTATCAAAATATTGGTTCCTCAGGTTATTCCCCCATTCTGAAGGTCAACATATATCCATAAAAATATCAAAAACTGTATTTCCCCTCTAATCTGTTCTTCATGGTAGTAAAAATCTTCCAAATTCTAACATTTGCTTTAAAATTAAAATGTTATCATTGGACATATACCTAGTTATTTTCCTTGAAGTGACAGAGGTTTGTTTTTGAAAAAAAAAAAAAAGTCTGCCTAATATCTAAGATTGCAAAAACACATTGGAATGGTAAATGTTCTTTCAAATAAAATTCTATTCAATGAATTGACAAGTTAGTCTCACACATCAAACAGGCACACAAATACTTACCCTTGAGGTCAGATATTCCCTCTTTTCATAGCATATGTTATTAAAAAGACTTATAGTCTGGATTGCAATTCAATCAAATTAATAATTTTATGCCAAAAAAGTACATCCTTAAGATAAATTTGTATTTTATCCTAGTTGATAGTGTTATACCTACTAGTAAAATTTGACACTACTACTTTTATCATACTAAGCCATCAGTAGTGTTTTCCAAAATTACCCTTGTATCATCAGTGCAAATGAAAACACTGTGAAGAATTCAAATAATGTCATATAATTTTGGTTTCCCATATTGTGTGAATGTTTATTGAGAACTCTTAGACCACTCTGACAACTGCAGTCATCTATTTTAGTTGGTGGCACTCTGTTTACTTCCTCATTTTGGCAAAGCTCATCTGTACAGATGGTTGTTTACACACTGGAGGACTATGAGTGATGCATGATACTGTTATTGGGAATATAGTCCCTACCACTTATTATTAGATGTAGCTGAGTTACTGCTGTTGGGAAGCCAAAAGTAAAAAATGTTAATAGTTCTATTATTGTACATGTAAAATGAGGTGAATATCTTCCCAATTTACAGATTTCTTATGTGATAATTACTGCTGCATTTTTTTAAATTACCAAAATACTTAAAGTTTTAGCACAGTATGTTATACATCTTTACCTCACTTTTGCAATCAGCTGTATCCTAGTGATGCAAGAAAATCTAGCAAACACTTTCAGCATGCATTGATAAGGAAATTCATTTCTTGTGGTATTTTCTTTTTTGTTTACTAGTCGTGGTAATAATTGGTTGATTTCTGTTTGTTTATTTACTTCCTTGCTTGAATTATGCCACCAAGGATTTTCTAATTAAGTAGATGATAGTTCAAGCTATTTATATAACAAATACTTTCATCTTTGGATTAATTCATATTTCCTATCTTTATTTTAATAGCTACATTTACTTTACCAATTTCTTAATAACCACATGGCAAAAACCTCAGGCACAGGAACTTTGTCATCTTCCAATAGTTTATATCTTGTGCCCAAAGTATGAAAGACTGATTTTTTCATTCAGGAACAAGAGACAGCTATAAAGGTACTATGATCTGAACAGCTAAATCAATTACTCCATCTTTTGTTTTCTGCCCTACATAGTGCTCATACGTGATCAAACAAAACTCTAAATATTCTTATTAGAAATAGTACAAACCTATGGGCTGGTGCTGTGGCATGGGTAAGGCCACCGCCTGCAGTGCCAGCATCTCATATGGGCGCCAGTTTGAGTCCCTGCTGTTCCACTTCCAATCCAGCTCTCTGCTATGCCATGGGTAAGCAGTAGAAGATGGCCCAAGTCCCTGGGCCCCTGCACCCACGTGGGAGACCTGGAAGAAACTCCTGGCTCCTGCCTTCAGATCAGCATAGCTCTGGCCGTTGTGGTCTTCTGGGGAGTGGACCAGCAGATGAAGACCTCTCTCTCTCTCTATTTCTTTCTTTCTTTCTTTCTTTCTTTCTTTCTTTCTTTCTTTCTTTCTTTCTCTCTCTCTCTCTCTCTCTCTCTCTCTGCCTCTCCTTCACTCTCTGTGTAACTCTTTCAAATAAATAATAAAATAAATCTTTAAAAAAAAAAGAGTACAACCCTGGTAAGCAAGGGACTTGATGTTTAAAGGATTCTATGTTCAGTGGGACACTTAAAAGTCAGCTTAAGTTAATGAAATAATCTATTTTAGTCAATATGGTCAGATTTTAAAACATACTTGAGAAAAAACAAACAAGTGACAAACTATAAGCAAAATACCATTTATGTCTATTTTTAAGCTTCCTTTTATACAAACAACATTCTCACTTTTTAATATACATTCTCAAATTTCTCAACAAAATAGTAAATACTGTGGATTGTTATTTTACCTTGTGATTTCTCTTAAATAATTATTATTCCTGAGGAACTGTGTTGCAATAATGAGAAGAAGCATTCAAACAGAAGGAAATGAATCAGAACGAAAAGGCAAAAAGTCTGAGATCATTTTCTACATTTTAATCTTTACTTAATGTATGCTAAGCTGATCTTCTGTATATAAAGAGAATTGAAAATGAATCTTGATGTGAATGGAAGAGGAGAGGGAGTGGGAAAGGGGAGGGTTGCGGGTGGGAGGGACGTTATGGGGGGGAAGCCATTGTAATCCATAAGCTGTACTTTGGAAATTTATATTCATTAAATAAAAGTTTAAAAAAAAAGTTAAAAAAACAAACAAACCAAAAAAATGGACTTAAAAGATGATGTAATTTTCATTATTAACTTTTTCAACTTTTATGAGATTCCAAAAACTCATGGAAGTTCATATTATGAAAAAGCTATCCATAGATTTCAAAAACTATCTGTACCAAAATAAACTTATTTTTAATTCAGTTTATTCCACAAACATTTTGAAACACCCCCAAACATTTTTACACATAAGACCAAAAAAAGACGGACTTTTCAACATAAATTTGAATTTCTCTCAGAGGCAGAAATTCTCTTTTTAATCTATCTGCCTTGCTTACCTTCCTTCTTTTGAAATCACCAGTTCATTCGAATGCTCTTCAACTAGCCAAAAGTTATTGATTTTCATAAGGTCAATATTATAGAAGACTTGCCTGTAGAAATATTTTGTTACTATTTACCAGAAAGCCCATTATCTTTTTTTTCTTTTCTTTTCTTTTTTTTTTTTTTTTTTTTTTTTTTTTGACAGGCAGAGTGGACAGTGAGAGAGAAAGACAGAGAGAAAGGTCTTCCTTTGCCATTGGTTCACCCTCCAGTGGCCGCCGCGGCCGGCGCGCTGCGGCCGGCGCACTGCGCTGATCCAATGGCAGGAGCCAGGTACTTATCCTGGTCTCCCATGGGGTGCAGGGCCCAAGTACTTGGGCCATCCTCCACTGCACTCCCTGGCCACAGCAGAGAGCTGGCTTGGAAACGGGGCAACCGGGACAGAATCCAGCGCCCCGACTGGGACTAGAACCCGGTGTGCTGGTGCCGCAAGGCGGAGTATTAGCCTAGTGAGCTGCAGCGCCGGCGCAGAAAGCCCATTACCATATCGTGCATTGCAGTAGAAGCCAACGACCACAAAAATATTAACCAATTAATAAAATAATAAGCATTTTCCTTTAGCAATCTTCATTTTTGTGACTTACAGCTCTAGAATTTTTATGACTTACGACACCATTGGATTAGCTATTTGATAGATTCATATTTGCTTGCAATATTTCTGCTATCTTACATAATATTATTTCTCTCAATATTATACTTTATTCTTTTATTCATTTATTACATTGTTCTATGTTAATTTATTATGAATTTCATTATATATGTATTTAGTCTGCCCCAAAGCATCTAAGAAATAGTCTATTATCTCTTTAATATTTTTAAAGGCTTACTAAGTCATACTTTTGACATTTATTTTAGATATGTAGATTTACATTGCAAATATATTAAGATGGAAAAAGATATTGAGATTAACCTTGTCAAGGATTTTAGCCATTGAAGATTTTAAATTCAGACTTTAATGAAAACTTTGATAAAGTTGTGCTGTGGAAAATATTTTTGTCAAATTTCACATTCATTACTGTAATGGGTAAAAATGTAGAAATAATATAATACATACCAAGAAAAATATAGATATCTCAGGCCTCTAGACTCACTCTCATATATCAAAGGCATCATTTTGTGTTTTGGGGAGGTATGAGGTTTTTTAAATGATTTATTTATTTGTCTGAAAGACAGTTACAGAGAGAGGAGAGACAGAGTTTTTCATTAACTGGTTCATTCCCAAAATGGCTGCAACAGCCAGGGCTAGGCCAGGATGAACCCAAGATCCAGGAACTTCAACTGGGTCTCCCAGCTTATTATAGGGGCTCAAGTACTTGGGCTATCTTCTGCCATTTTACCAGGTGCATTAGCACAGAGATGGATCAGAAGTTGTGTAGCTGGGTCTCAAACCAGGGCCCATTTGGGATGCCATCATGGTAAGCTGCAGCTTTACCCACTACACTGTAACACTGGCCCCATCAGTTTGTTTTGTTTGTAATTGTGTACTTGTTTGGGAAATTTGAGATAAAATAACATATCTACTCAGAAATAAGATATTTGTTATTTCTTCAGTGTCCAAATCCAAATTAGATATTCTTAACACTCCTAGTAATAAATAAAGATGAAACAAATACTTAATTTTTCTGTACAGTTACATACTGAGTATATGCCATATTATATAAATGCTACGCAGAAGGGCCTCTCTGTGCAGATGTAAGTGCAATTAGGTAACAGTTCTGCTGCTAATTAATTTTCATCTTAGCAAGTCTCATTCTTCCAAGTCTTAAATTCTTTATGTGAAAAGCAAGAGAATTATATCAGATTAATAGTTTCTAGTTTTTTTTTTTTTCTTAAGTAAAAGGGCTTATAATTTTAAAATGTGTGGATGGGATATTTAATACAACTGCATTGATAGAGAAAATGTAAATGTGCACGTGAAGTTACAGAGTCCTTGCAGAAACTCTAGGAACTCACAGATTATAGACCACTGAATAGGGTTATCTCTGAAGTCCTTTTGCACTCCAAGCTTTGATGCTTCTTGTGTCATTCCTATTATGTATTATTCCCAGACTAGTTAAAAGTAACTTGCTAATCAAAAAAAAAATTTGGAAAGTGTGTGGTTATCATATCTTTTTTATAACAGATTTATTGTCTTTATATTTTGCTTTGTTATCTTATATTTACTCATTATTATCATAAGCACAAAGTTTAATAACATAATGCATTATGTTTACTATTTTATATTTTATTTTATTATCTTTTATATTTTGATATCTTAAGTTTACTTAATGACATTTAGAATGAGTTTCTCCTTTGGCATTCCATAATGGACTTAGTTAACATTTTCAGAAGCTCTACAGTTTGAATTTAGCAAAATAGCCCTAAGCTACATGGATAGAGATTTGAGAAAAATTAACATAACTAGTACACACAGTAGCTCCCCAAGTGGAAAGTGAGTAAAATGTAGAGAATTAGTACACACAAGCTCCTCTTCTGTCTAAAGGTACTTCAGTGTAACTGAATTCTTTAATAATTGAGCCTTTATAATCCTAGCAATAAATGACATACTTACGCACATACATATTCTTTTGATACTCCTCAAATATCAGCAATAGAGTACCTGGTTTTGTGGAACCATGATTTCCTTTGATGTATCTAGAACTGACCACAGCTTTCAACCCATGTGAAATGTGGTCCTCCCCAAATCATCAAGGATTCAGAATGTAAATGCATTTTTTGTCATAGCTTCTTTCCTTACAATCAATAAGAAAAGTGACATTGATATCACTTGTAGCCTGATTCTAAAGAACCAGTTAGGCAGCAAGGTAAGAACAGTAACTCTAAAACCATACACTGAATGGTGACTGTATGTACTACTTATTTTCTGGGTGACTTAGTGCTATTTTTTTCACTCCTATACATTTTTGCATTCTATATTAGCTACTAAATATCAGAGAAAACATAATATTTGTCTTTTGGGAACTGGCTTATTTTACTAAGCATAATGTTTTTAATTGCATCCACTTTATTGCAACAGACAGGATTTCATTCTTTTTTGTGGCTGAATAGTATTCCACAGTGTGTGTGTGTGCGTGTGTGTGTGTGTGCATGCACACGTGCCACATTTTCTTTATCCAGTCATCATATTTTTGTTTGTTTGTTCGTTGTAAGATTTATTTTAGGAGCCATTACTGGTGTAGCCAATAGAGCTGCTGCCTTCCAGTGCTGGCATCCTGTATGGGCACCTGTTTGAGCCCCGGCTGCTCCACTTCACGTCCAGCTCTTGCTATGGCCTGGAAAGCAATAGAATATAACTCACGTCGTTGGGGTCCTGCCTCCATTGAGAGACAGAAGAAGCTCCTGGCTCCTGGCTTTGGATGGGCCCAGCTCTGGCCATTGCAGCCATCTGGGGGAATGAATCAATTGATAGAAGACCTCTCTCTCTCTGCCTCTGCCTCTCTGTAACTCTGATTTTCAAATAAATAAATAAATCTTTAAAAGAATCTCTTTAAAAAATCTTTTTTTTTAAAAAAAGGATTTACTTTATGTATTTGAAAGACAGACTTACAGAGAGATAGAGACAGAGAGACCTTCCATTCTTTAGTTTACTGCCCAAATGGCCATAATGGCCAGAGCTGAGCCCATATGAAGCCAGTAACCAGGAGCATCTTTCAGGTCTCCTGCGCAGGTGCAGGGATCAAACACTTGAGCCATCCTCCTCTACTTTACCAGGGGCATTAGCAGGGAGCTGGATTGGAAGTGGAGCAGCCAAGGCTCAAACCAGCGCCCATATGGGACACCAGCACTGCAGGCCGGGGATTTAACCCTCTGAACCGCAGCACCAATCTCTATCTAGTCCTCGGCTGATGGACATCTGGGTTAATTCTATATCTTAGGTCATTGTTATTATCCAAAAATAAAAATTAGTAATAAATTCTGGCAAGGATGTGGGGAAAAGGGTATGCTAATCCACTGTTAGTGGGAATGTAAACTGGTACAGCCATTATCAAATACAGTATGGAGATTTCTCAGGAATCTGAAAATAGATCTATATGACCGAGCCATCCCACTTCTGGGAATTTTCCCTTATGAAATTTAACCAGCACATGAGTTATTTGTACCCTCATGTTTATTACAGCTAGATTCACAATAGTTAGTGCTTTCCTTGTCCATAATTGGTACTGATGTGGTGAATACATGCCATAGAAGAATGTTTTAAGCAATGTATTTTCATAACAATTTCTCAGTCCTCAGAATAGGATAGTATTATGAACCATGCCCTGAGGTCTTTCTTTTCTTTTTTTTAAGATTTATTTTATTTACTTGAAAGACAGAGTCGCAGAGAGGGCCAAAGAGAAAGAGAGAGGTCTTCCATCTGTGGTTCATTCCTCAAATAACTGTGATGGCCAGAGCTGAGCTGATACAAAGCCAGGAGCCAGGAGCTTCTTCCAGGTCTCTCACGCAGGTGCAGGGGCCCAAGGACTTGGGCTATCTTCTGCTTTTCCAGGCCATAGCAGAGGGCTGGATCAGAAGTGGAGCATCTGGGACTCGAACCAGCACCCATATGGGATGCCGGCACTGCAGGTGGTGGCATTAGCACCTACACTACACCACTGGCCCATGGTCTATGTTTTCACATAGTCAAATATTCTACTGCAGTATTTCAAAATCATCAGGCAATTTAAAAATATTTTTCCTTGTTGTACAGATCTCACCCTAGTCCTGTATTAACATGCTGCAGCCCCAGAAGAATCGCTTCTGCCATGTTATACAGATGGCCACTAGAGGGCTCACAGGCAGATTTTGTGGAAGTAGATTTGCGTTACACTGGTGTATTTCTATGGCAGGGAGTTGGCAGTCAGGTACACCTTGTTTTGAAACTCAGCTGTGCTTGCTACTGACAAAGCCTTGGTAGTGTTGCTTAACCTCTCTGCCCTTTAGTTTTATTACCTATAAAACGGGAACGATAGTATTGCTGCCATAGGGTTTACATGGAAATTGAATACATTTGTATGTAGTCAGATCACAATACCTAGACACAAGAATTCTTTCCATTCCAGTAACCATTATAGTCAGTTACCTCCACAAATGTTCACTTAACGATATTCTCATTTAATGATGAGAACAATCATCTAAGAATATAGTTCTTTACAAGATCAGAAGTACTCCATTTTGAGAAAAATATATCTGTTTTTATTCCAGTAAAAAGCAACGAGACTATTACACTACAATAAATAAAAAGAAGCCGATTCAGAGACACTTAAGAGCAGAATACAAATACAAAATTCATAGGTTTTGTTAGTGTATAAATAGGTTTATTCCTATTCCAATTTCACTTTCTCATTTTGCATAAATTTTTGTTTAACTGAAATATATTTTCTCTTCCCTGCATTGTAAAAACTTTTCAGTGCTCTATTCCTGTCTAATTTAAATCTTTGTGCAAAGTATGCTTTTCTTGACAATTGAAAGCTATCAATATTTATTTGAAATTCTATTTTAATAAGAGAAATGAAACATTCAGGAAAAGAAAGCTGTTTTTAGTATGGCTGTAAAATGAGTACAGTTAGGTTTTACTTATACAAATTTAAGTTGATTTTAAAATTAATCTTCACATGTTACCTGAGATTATGGAAATATTGTACATATTTTATTATGATGAAAAACAGAATGATTGTTCATTTTGGAAAAATAGCATTCATGATAATGTTCATGACTAATGACATTTCTTCTAAAACTCTCATATATTCAGATTGTAGTGAGATTGACAGGATCGTATTCTTCAGTGCCCTCAGGCTTTTATATACTGTCCTATTCTTGAGACATATTTTATTTTCAATTTTTGTTCTTGGTATTAATAGATGACAATCTTGCAACTGCTTACTGTGGTTTTCAGAGTATAGCTTAAATTTCTACTAGCCTTGCAATGTAAAAACCTATGCTCTCCTCCAACTTAAAAATTACCCTGAAATCTATCCAGCCAAGTATATATTTGCTCAATCCCCTCCAACCTCCTTCCGTGTAGGTGGGACAACAGTAGTGGGTATCATCAGTCAGCTAAAGTGTATAAGGTCTGCCCTAGGATATTTAGGAGATGCATTTTCTGATGTTGAAGATGAGAACTTCAAGAATTTAGGGTATTGTTGAAATTTCCAACGTTCATAATAGTTGACCATTTCTAAAACCACTTTCTGCCAAAAGTAATTAAGGAGATATAACTTTGAGGATCGTATAGGCCAATTTTAGAAAAATGTAAGAATTAAACTGTGAGACAGAATATTATCCAGATGACTTCACGCAGCTGCTGTTCAGTAGAAAGATAAAGGCAAACAGGCTAAGGAAAAAAAAAGTCAGCTTGATGATTATAACAAAGAAAGAATGTTGTACATTTTTCCTGACACAAATCAAGCTACTTGGCAACAGCGCTTCATATTACAGCAAGGAATACAACCAAGTCTGCAAAGTGATTTGTAGAAATGTGATTGCTAGGACCATCACTATGTTTTCCAGGGTTTCCATAAGAAAAATCTGGAATCAGGAGCTGAAAATCAAACCCAGGTACTGGGTGGTATATGAGCATCTTAATATATATTGTCCAAAAAGACAAACTTGGATTGAAAAAGAAACTGTAACCATAAAGTATCTCTTGGGTCCCAGAATTTATGCCAGCATGAAGCAGAATATGACAACTCTGCATTCTCCAAGAAGCACATAATATCCAAAGTCTTCTTCAGTTATAACTAGAGGCCAGGTACACCTGGATTATAACTAGAGGCCAGGTACCATGCCCTAGGAAGTTGCTCCCCAGGAGAGAAAGTCCAATCAAGAAACTGCAATGCTAAGGCAGAGGTGTGACAGTCAGCGATGTAGCCGCTTTTCAATATTGCGATGATTATCATTCCTTTGTGCACAGGCATTTTGTCCCATTATTTTGCCCATGCTCGTCCTATTTATGATCACATTACAAGAAAAGAGAGTGTTGGCTTTTAGTTTGTAGCTCTTCAAACCTTAAAAGCTACAGCCAGTTCTGATAGAGAGTTCTGAACATCATCCAAAGATCCCTGACATTGAAGTGGACGTTGTGGTGCAGCATATTCTGCTACAGCTTGAGACGTCTACATCTCATATCAAAGTGCTGATTTGAGTCCTAGTTGTTACACTTTCCCATGCAGTTCACTGTTACTGTGTCCTGGGAGATAGTGGATGATACTGCAAGTGCTTGGGACCCTGTCACTCACATGGAAGACAGAGCTCTGGTTCTATCTTCAGCTTGACCCAACCCAGGCTATTGTGGGCATTTGAGAAGTTTACCTGTAGATGAAAGATTCATAATCTCTATCTCTCTCCCTGCCTTTCAAGTAGATGAAAATAATTTTATTAAAAACAAAGAATTCAATGACTTTGAGCTGGCTGCAATAACTGGATGAAATTGGGTACTACATCTCTTGTAAAGAGGCCAGATATGTCCTACATGGAATAAAAGAAACACATACTATTTTTGTTGCCAAAGGATCAGAATATGGAACACACAGCTGGTTCCACAATGTGGCGCTTCAGGCAGTGGCTCAAACAGGGGCATCCTTTCCCAGCCACCTTACATCTTGGTCAGAGGTCAGCTAACTGCAGTAGCAGGCTAAACTCAGTCCACTACCTTTCTTTGCAACACTCAGGAATAAAGCCCCTTTACATTTTAAATGGTTGAAAATATCAATTAAGAGTTCTATTTGGTGACACTTCAAAATTCTATAAAATTCAAATTTCAGTCCCCATATATAAAATTTTACTAAAACACAACCACATCACCCAATCATGTACAACCACAGTAGTTGTGGCAGAAATACATGACCCACAAAGAGTGAAACATTTATTATCTGCCTCTTTACAAAAAATGTTTGCAAATCTAGTGTAAGTAGTACCATAGACCTAGTTCAATGAAATATAAAGATAAATTAATTATGTCACTTACTACCCCAACGTATGAAAGATGCATGATTCTTTTGCAATTTCTTTCTTCCCTCACCTTCTGCCTTGTTGATAAAGTCTCTAAGGCCGTATACAATGATAAAATCATTGGAGAGATGGATCCTCAGGCCTTTTGAATAGGAAGACTAGCATTTGACTACCAAGTTTGCAAAACTGAGCAATGATGTTAGGACATTGAAATTTCATGTCTTATTTGTTACTCCAGTGACAATTCTACAAATTAATATAGGCTGCTAAAGTCTATTGTTGTGACATAAGTTCTTCCTTGGTTGCCAAAAGAATGACTGTGCTTGATGGAAAGACAGCAATAGATGTAAAAAATATTATTTAGTATAGGTATTGGGTGTAGTTTAATTGTACAAAGTTTTCTATACAGAGCTCAGTTCCAGTCAATGGGACAACGTCCTTGACACTTACTTCCCAAGAGAAGGTATTCTGCTACAATAGGTACAACTTAGTGATAACCATGCACATCCATTAAAAATAATCTTTAATCAGGTCTCTCTCAACTTTCCTACAAACTATGTGTAATCAGCTGCCTACTTACTAGGTGTCTCTACCTACTGACAGCTTCAAGTAATTCTGTGTGCTTACTGAGTAACCATATAAATCAAAACTCATATTTCTAAGAATGCTTTTTGATTCCAGCAGGAAATGACTACAGATATACCTCTGTAATATTCATCTATTCATTCAGTAGATATGTACTCATCTCTTACTGTCAGAATCTCTTCTAGGTATTGAGATAGAAAGACACAAAAGCAGGACCATTCTGCCATGCATAAAGCAACGTTTGGTGTAATCATTTAGAAAAGTGTCAAGAAATAGAAAATATCCAAATGCGGCCATATGATATGACCAGTTGTTATATATGAATCATAAACTGTACCTAGCTTTCTTACTTTGGACTCTAAAACACTCCAAAAACTAGGGAGAAGAAGTTTCTCATATCATGAGAATTTTTGCCATAGTAAGAAATTCGTAGGCAAATATAATAGCTTATTAATATGCAAGGATGCAACAAAGCAAAACCAGTAGTAAGTCTTCTAGTGGACATATAGATACTTTTTATAAGCCATTTTGTGTTGCACAAAAAAAGAGTCACCTATCTCAGCCTGGGAAAAAGGGAGCACAATTTCTAAAGAAAGAAATGGTTGAAAGTAAGAGTTTACCAAAAGATTGAGAGGAGATAAGAATATTATACAAGGAGCCAGAGATTGTTTAATGCCATGTTAGGGTTGCTGGAGCATAAAACAAAACATAAGGTAGAAAGTCATGAAAGACAAGCCTGGAAATGTAACTCAGAGAAGATAATGATTTTGAGTGGCTAAAAGACCTTAGAATTGTTGAGAATGGATTATGTTAAGATAAGCATTTTAAATTAGTTACCTGAATATCTCTTTGTAGATGTGGTGCCTGGAAGTGACGGAATGAGACTGAAGTTAGGAAGATCAGATAGGATGCTCTGGAAATAATCCATGAAAAAGCGAGTACCTGAAGCAAGTCAGGGTAGGCAGAAATAGAGAAGAATGATGCATCTGCTATTTACAAGGAAAGATAGCTAAATTTAACTACTGAGTTTCTAGCAGATTAAGGAAGAAAAGAAGCAAGAATGATTGAGAATTTTTGCAGTTTCAGAGTAAAAGTGGGCTACACCAGCAGGTATAAAAAGAGCTAAAGAGATATGCTACTACATTATTAAAGACTGCAAAAAAAAAAAAAATGAGGCACAAGAGAGGAAAAGGAGAGTGAAGTAGAGAGGATAGAGAGTTTATATGAGGATGTATTGTCAAGCTAAATACTGCCTAGTAATAAGTTTGGCTTATTCTCTCTAAAAGAGAACTCTCTTTATAGAGGCCATAGACATAGCATTGCTTTTTGTATGTCATTCCAAGGGCAGTAGGGAGAAGAATTTGTATAACGGCAGCTAGTGATGAGAAGAATAACCCAAATCTCTAGAAACTTGTAAACAAAATCTTCAGTGGTACATATGATGTGCCTGACATAGATGACAGCAAAATTTCCATTCTGGGTTTAACTCTGTGAGCAGTAGGCTGCTGGGTAGGTCTGCTTACTAGATATATTCATATTATGCAGCCTATAGCTTTAGGAAATGATATGAGTTAAAAGTAGAAGTTTTAGACTACTCAATATTAAAATAGCAGATAAAATCTAGGAATGTGAACAAAGACATCAAAAAAAAAAAAAAAAAACCTGCAGAAGGAGAAGAGCGCAGGGCCAAAAACAAAGATATGAGCACCATCTATCTCTTCTTTACAGTTGTCAGTTCATGAAGCACATGAATGACATGACTCTTTTAAAAGGTACTCATTATCTGTTCACAGATCTTGAAATAGAGTGTCATCAGTGGCAAAAGTGTTTTATCAAGGGGGTTTCATTTTCCTTCAGTGCTTTGTGATTCAGCTCTTCCATTTAGGGATGCATCAATTCCTTAATTCCCTCATTCATCCAATCATTCAGAAACTTGTTTTAGAGTTGCTGATAATGTCTGGGACTGACTCCACACTGAGCTTCCCAGCCTTGGTCGTTGACTGCAAGAACTTTCAGTGGGGTAGTAACTTCATACCAGCAATGGAGACTTCAAAAGCTCACTGGATTCCAAGTTGTGCTAACATGGTGATCTTTTAGGACAAATGTTTCAAGATCTGCAGGACAGTCAAGATATTGCTCTCCTTTTCTAAAGATTTATTTATTTGAAGAGCAGATCAGTTATAATGCTGTTGTTGTAGAATAAAATTGAAGCACATTTGGGTCCGGCGCCGTGGCTCACATGGCTAATCCTCCACCCGTGGCACTGGGATCCCATATGGGCACCAGGTTCCAGTCCTGGTTGCTCCTCTTCCAGTCCAGCTCTCTGCTATGGCCCGGGAGTGCAATGGAGGATGGCCCAAGTGCTTGGGCCCCTGCACCCACATGGGAGACCAGGAAGAAGCTCCTGGCTCCTGGCTTCAGATCAGTATAGCGCCAGCCGTGGCAGCCTTTTGGGGATTGAACCAATGGAAGGAAGACCTTTCTCTCTGTCTCTCTATCTCATTGTCCGTAACCTAATAAATAAAAAAAATTAAAAAAATTCTTATTCACTCAAATCATCTACATATACAAATAAATAGAAATATATATATACATATAAATAAAAAGATTTATTTATTTGAAAGGCAGAATTACAGAGAGGCAGAAGCAAAGAGAGAGAGTGGTCTTCCATCTGCTGATTCACTCCCCAGATGGCTGCAATAGCCAGAGCTGTGCTGATCCGAAGCCAGGAACCGGGAGCTTCGTCCAGGTCTCCCATGCAGGTGCAGGGGCACAAGGACTTGGGCCATCTTCTACTGCTTTCCCAGGCCATAGCAGAGAGCTGAATAGGAAGTGGAGAAGCCAAGACTTGAACTGGCACCCATATGGGATGCCACCACTGCAGGCAGTAACTACATGCTATGCCACAGCACTGACCCCTGTACATACATGTTTGATTGTTAAAATGCTTTATATCTTTGGAGCTAATGCAAAGGCTTTATTATTTAAGATTCCAGGCCTCTACTGACAATGCCTGTCTGGTTACTATCAGATGAATTCTCGTGACTCATATTTGACCCAAGACTCCCTTCCATGTCATATCAGTTATATATTATTTATAATTGCTCTTAGGATAAAGACAAAAATCTTTAGTGTGGCCTAATATCATCTGATCCCAATATCATCTGATCCCAATTTGACTTTACTGTTCATATTTGCCAAAGAGCAAATACAAACATTTCCATCCCCAGCTACTTAAATAAGATTTTATATATTACTTTTTTTTTTTTTTTTGACAGTCAGAGTGGACAGTGAGAAAGAGAGACAGAGAGAAAGGTCTTCCTTTGCCGTTGGTTCACCCTCCAATGGCCGCCACGGCCAGTGTGCTGCGGCCGTGCACTGCGCTGATCCCATGGCAGGAGCCAGGTACTTATCCTGGTCTCCCATGGGGTGCAGGGCCCAAGTACTTGGGCCATCCTCCACTGCACTCCCTGGCCACAGCAGAGAGCTGGCCTGGAAGAGGGGCAACCGGGACAGAATCCGGCGCCCCGCCCGGGACTAGAACCCGGTGTGCTGGCGCCGCAAGGCGGAGGATTAGCCTAGCGAGCCGCGGCACCGGCCTATATATTACTTTTAACAAGCAGATTTCTGTAATAGGTGTACTATTTTCATTAGAAAAACTAAGATCCAAGAAGTTCAACAAGTTTGAAATTCCATAAATTAATAACATCTTGCCTCTCACTAGCCCCTTTTGAACATTGGGCTGAGCATAACCTTCAGAATTTAAGAAAGAAGGGGAATCAGAGATTGTTCTAGCTTGGTTGTTCGGCCTAGCACTTACGAGGCCTACATCCTTTATGGGACTGCCTGGGTTGAATACGTGGCTTCAGCTTCCTGCTAATGCAGCCTTTTGTAGGCAGTAGGTCATGGCTCAAGTAGTTAGGTTCAGGCATCCAAGAGGGAGACCAGGACTGAGCACCTGGCTCCCTATTAAACTGGCCCAGCATCAGCATCCAAAGCCATTTAGGGAGTAAACCATTTGATTGGCTCTTATTGTTCATGTCTATCTTTCTTGTTCTGTCTCTCATCTTTCAAATAAATAATTTTTTCATTAATATATTAATACAAAGGGGATGAACCAAATATAGTCCCTACATACACTTCCTAATGCTATGCCTTTCTCTCCTCCTTTTGTCTTTCTTAAATTAAAAAAGTTACTTCAAAAAATAAAAAAAGAATCAAATTTTAAAAATTAAAAAAGAAAGAGTTGGAGTTGGGTAAGGAAGAGTCAGGAGAGAGAGAAGGGGAGAGGAAGCTGGAAACGGAAAAGGAGAAGGAGAGGGAAAGGGAGAGAGACATCTTTCTTCCACCGATTCATTGTCCAAATGTCTACAAAAAGCCAGGGCTGGATAAGGCTAAAATTAGGAGCCAGTGATTCCAAATCAGTCTCCAACATGTATGGCAGGCACCCAGGTACTTGAGTTACCATCTGCTGTCTCACAGGATGTGCGTTAGCAGAAAGTTGGATTGAAGTGGAGGTAGGACTTGATGCCAGGTGCCCCAGAATGGGATGAGGGTGTCCCAAGGTGGCTTGGCCCACTGTTCCACGGTGCCCAACCCATCTGTCTCTTCTTAAATAAAATGATATCATAATGAAAGTGGTTGGAATTTTAAACATTTTCCCCACTGCTGATGGCCACACCACCTCATGGCATCTGAGAAAGGCCACACTTTCCACTTTGCTCTATTGCTGATATTTAGAAAGATTTAAAATGTCCAAGACTATCCACTTTTGAGATACCTACCTTCTAACTATACTGATGAGTCTCTTGAGATATGAATTGCTTCTGTGATTGCATTAATTTGTAATAATACTTAACATCCAATCCATTTCCTTATACCATATACATAAATCACATTCATTATTAGACAACCATGCTCAAAATATTGAACAACAAAATTTCAAGAATTAAATATCATGTAGTTTTACTATTTACTAGGAACTTTATATGTCTGAAAAGAAAACTATGCAAAATCAGAAGATGAACTTGGTTACCATTTTTTAATGCTATATGTGGATTATACCACTTATGACAGATGCTGAAGAAGTATCACTGGTAGCATTTTGGTTGTCATTGGAAGAGTATGTAAGGGCAGCAACTTAAAGAAAAGAGAAAAATATTAGCTCTTCAGGGTTACTTTTCATGCATACAATTTTAATTTCTAGTAAAATAGAAACAAAGGTCGAGATCTTTGTTTTTATAAATTATTTCCATCATCTCATCAAGATTCTAACATTTTTAGATTTGGCATTGGAAAGGCTCCATTTAACTTACAATCATTACTGCACCAGATGGTAGTACCATAAACTAAAGCACAGAAAATTAAACAAAATCTGACTCTAAATATATCAGAAAGAAAAATTGTTCACTAAAAACAAACTGATGGAACATTTTAATCAAAGTCGGGCCTATATAAAAAAATTAAAACTGTCAAATAAAACATATATTCAGTCTTATTTACTAAAAGAATAATATATGCAAAAACTTAAACTTTTCTCTTAGATTTATTTATCTGGAGTCAGAAAGCGTATCAAAGGAAACCTACCTTGACAGTGTGATGGACAAGATTATGTAACTTCCTATTTCCCAATTGAAATATCTTTAATTCACACATATTTTTCTGTTTTGAAGATTTTGAAATACTTGTACAAAGCAGGGCACCTAAAAGGGTTTCAGTTTTAACAGTATCACTCCTTTGTCATGTTTAAATATGACTACATAAATGTCTATTGGTGTCACTTCTCTGATACAAATTATATTTACATTTGACCAATATTTGATTGACTTTGTAAAAAACATTACATTTCTATTTCAGATAATTGAAAGGAAATGAAAATCAGATGTCTTTGTGTTAATTATATCATTTTGCACATTTGTTAGGTGAATGCGTCAAAACCCTGCAGCATTTAAAGTCTAAATTCCTTCAAATCCATATTGGCTTTGGAATAAAACTCGTGTTCTACATCAAGAATGTACAAGGCTTGCAAGAGTCTTCTTGGTCACCCCCTCATACCCAGGGCTTGAGTTAAAGCAGTTGCAGGAGTGGGACTTTCGAGACGTTCTTAGCTCTTCTGGGGTGCATGAGCCATTAATTTCACCTTAGCAAAGGAAACTCATATTTACTCAAAGTCCATTAAAGTTCCTGCACTAAATATAGCTAAGACTTCACTCTATCTTGTGAGTCCCCTTAATAGACAGAGATGACGAATTTGTGGTCTCCCTTCCCCAGGCAGACTCATACACATATTTTCATCCTGTAAATATTTTAGAGCATTCACTGTGTATCAGGTCATGTTCCAGACTCTAGGAATGCACTATGAACCAGCTGAAAACCCCATCATAACCGAGTTAATAGTCCACCAGAGAAGATGGTCAATGAATGGATAATCATAGAGTCTATTTAGTTGGGCACAGTAAGAAAGGCATCCCTAGAGAGGTGATGCTTAAGAAGACTTGGAAATCATATGAGGGATATGAACAGCAAAATATCTGGCAAGCGATATTTCAAAGATACCAGTTAAAGTAAGAGCTCTCATGCTAAATGAGATTGGTATATCTTTCTCCATTCTTTCACTTTAAGTCTGTATGTGTCTTTGTTGGTGAGGTGTGTTTCTTGTTAGGCAGCAAATAGATGAGTCTTTTCCAGTAACGCTGAGCTGAAGTAGACATATCCGAATGACTCAATTCCCATTTAAGTATGATGAGGAAATATTAGAGTTTTGAGCAGTGTCAAGACATATAATGTTTTTTCCTGTTTATATAAGGTGAACAAATTTCATGTATTTCATATTTACAGATTTAGCAGCATAGTGATCCTTCTCACCCTGCCCTCCCTGCTGCCCACAACTCTACCCTCCCTCCTCCTTCTTTGTGATTCTGGCTACTATATAACAAACAAATTGAAAGGGAAGGAAGGGATATTAGCAAAAAAATTTTTCTAACCATTAAGATGATAAGAAGTCAACAGATTTGTGATTTATTTCTCTAATGTAGAAGCAATAAACTGCTTGATGGGTTGAATGTAAATGGAAACTGTAGAAAGAAGGTTTTCTCTCAGTACTTCAGGCATAAGACAACACTGTCTTGACCTTTTGTGATGTTCTAGTTACTATGGATCAGCAAAAAGTTATCCAGGAATATATTGCCATGGGATAATTATTTTTTTGCTTGTGAATTATGAGGGTCACAAACTCCAACAGAACACAACAGGAATGGCTGGTTCCTCCACACAATGGTAAAGAACTTCAGCTACATGTTTGGAAGGGTGGTGGCTGGAGTTGGCTAAAGGCACATTTAGACAGAGATTGATTCTAAATTATATGTTTAGATTAAAAGTAATATCTCATCTGAGCATAACATGATTTTAGTATATTTCATTAGAGATAGGGTTTTGTCTTCACCTTCGTTCAAGCATCAGACTTTTTTGGAATAATTATCTAAATTGAAAATCATGCCACATACATACAACAAATAATGGAGAAAAGTCTAATTTATTTATATGCTGGAACATCACTCCTTTTATGATCTACCCATGGCAAAAAAGTGACTGAATGTCACCCTAGCCTAAATACAAGTTTAATTTTAACTTTAAGCATGCTGGCCCTTGGAAATCACCTCTATTTGGCTTGAAAATGTCCAATTAGCTTTCCATAGCACTTAACAGTGCATCATATTTGAGCTAAACTTAAACAAAGGCTTGGGGCCGGCACTGTGGCACAGTGGGTTAACGCCCTGGCCTGAAGTGCTGGCATCCATATGGGTGCCGCTTCAAGTCCTGGCTGCTCCACTTCCGATCCAGTTCTCTGCTATGGCCTGGGATAGCAGTAGAAGATGGCCCAAGTCCTTGGGCCTCTGCACTCACGTGGGACACCCGGAAGAAGCTCCTGGCTCTTGGCTTCGGATCGGCGCAGTTCCAGCCATTACAGCCAGGAGTGAACAGGGGAGTGAACCAGTGGATAGAAGACCTCTCTCTCTCTCTCTCTCTCTCTCTCTGCCTCTCCTCTCTCTGTGTAACTCACACTTTCAAATAAATAAATAAACAAATATTTTTTAAAAAGGCTTAAATTATTGTTAGTCTTTAATATAAATACTTGCATACACTAATTTGGGCTTTAATTGATAGATTTTATACAATTCATAATCCCTATATAATAGTTTAAATGGCACAATTCATTTCCAAAGTCGTTTTAAAAGTTTGCTTTAAAATTTATGTCAGCTGAACTGGGCTTCTGTACTTGATTCTAACCTTGGCAGTTGTCATTTCTCAATTTAATAAGATATGTGTTGTTATTTACCATTGGGATTGTTCTGAGCTGCTGATGCTGTTTTTGAGGTTCTTTATTTCTTTGAAATATACCTTAAGCCATAGAGTTTACATAATTGTACAGAAGCCTTCTGATTATAGATTAACTGGATACAGCAATGGCAGAACCGAATAAAATATTGCAGTGTCCAGAACTAAGTGTGCCAATTTTGTTTATATTTTGAAATTTTAAGGCAGAATACATTAAATAATATCATGGCATAAACCTATATTGTCCTTCATGGGACCTTGACTATAAAAGTTAATGAAAACACTGCTACCCACAACCATAGTTAGTTGCTGCAGAAAGACACACTTCTACCAACAAAAGAAACATTCATTTTCAAAAACCGCATATAAATATTTTACACAGTTACCTAATTTTCTCAAAGTTTAAATTGATTATAAATAGTTTATGTGCTTTTTCGGTATCTGAAACCTGCAAAACTCTTTAATGAAATCTTGCTTAAGCCATCGTCAATAAGCCAAACTTGATGCACAGAACAGCAGTGCCCCCTAGAGCTGGATGGCTTTACAAATTGGAATTTTCAAGCTGTTTGATTAGAACTGCAGTAGCACGAATTAGTATTTGTATGCTGTGTTTCCTGAAATCTAGAGAATAATGCAGTGATAACTGGAGAATCATATTCATAGAGCTGTATTTTATACCAAACCCCTTTCCATAGATGTTTTGTACAGAGTGTGTATACAAATAGACTAACAGTATGGATTTACAATAGATTTCTCCTTTAGGTATATGATTTGAATTGTTTTCTTCATTTGCAGATAGGAATGAAGTCATATCTACAAAATTCACTTAAATGTTAACAGGCACAGTTATATTATGCATATATTCTAAAATTCATAATAATAGAATTTTTAAACTGGAAAATGCCTTAGAGATCATTCTAGACCAACATACTCATCACCTCATGTAGATGAGGGCTGGCCACCTGCGGCAGCCACGCAGTCTGTCCCACAAAGAATTCAAAGCAGCATGTTTGCGTACAGGACGATCTCTGACTAGAAACATAAATGCACGTCGTGCCACTGATAATGCACTCACTTACTCAGTAATGGTACACACATTCTTAACTTATTAACTGCTTTCCCCTAAGTATAAACTCTTGGAATGTTTTTGCCAATAGGTATATCATGTAGAATAGATTGCAATTTACACATGACAGGGCAATGGTAGGAGTTTTATAACTTCTGGTTGAAAAGGCATGTTGTGATTAGAAAAAAATCGAAAATCCCTTTCTCTGCATGTTTCTGTGTCCAGTGAATCATGCCCTAGTTTCTAGAGCTCTAAAGAAATAAGTAATCAAAGACAGGAAGTGATTAAATCTCAGTCGCAACAGCTTTAATTCTTTAATGTACTGTAGTTGTAGAACAAGGAGCTGTATTCTGAAATACAGGATTCTTCACACTCCTATAAAAACACGTGCCACCGAGATTGAAGAGAAAGCAAAAATAAAGTATAGGGAGAAAAGCAGATGAAAGCAGAGTAACAGGCCCCTTCTCAGCATGGTAGGAGAGAGTAATACGAGTCTCCTCAGAACAGAAGTACTACTCCTTCAGTGTTGTTACTCCTAGAGCTGGGTACTAGTTGGGAAAGCGAGCAATGTCCTTCACTCCAAGTCCTGCCTGTTAATACAATAAAATGTACCTTTAAGTCACACACTACCAAGAAGCAGGAAATGGAGCCCAGAGTCACGGCCCTGCTATCTTTCCTGAGGCAACCAGTCATCCCTTGCTCCCTGTCCAAATAGACAGAGAGAGAGATCTCTACAGGCAGAGGAAGTAGCTATAGTAAATAGGAATTTGGTAATGTTCTTTTTTTTGGTCAATTGTGGCCATAAATTTTCTGAGAGGGAAAAAAAAAAGGGAGACCTATTTGTTTTGGCTTCAGGCTGATGTGAGCTTCATGTTTGTGTATCTTTTTCCCTTGGGAATCTGCAGTGTATATATTACAAATATTTTTCTTGCAGAGTAAAACAAGCAGCCTTTCCTCATAAAATTATCTTACGTCATTAGTGTTTCTTTTATTTAGCATGGCTGTTTAAAACAAAATCATATATATTTATATGTGTATATATATTTATGCATATATGTATATATATAGTCATAAAATATACTGTTAAAACTTTCTTTTTAAAGATTGATTGATTGATTTCAAAGTCAGAGTTACAGAGAGAGAAAGAGGGTGAGACAAAGAGAAACCTTTCATCTTCTAGTTCACTTCCAAAATGGCCACAATAGCCATGACTGGGCCAGACCAAAGCCAGGAGCCAAGACCTTCCCCTGGGCATCCATCACATGTGCAGGGTCCCAGGATATGGGCCATCCTCTGCTGCTTTCCCATGCACATTAGCAGGGAGCTGGATGGGAAGTGGAGCAGCCTGGACTTGAACAGGGGCCCATATGAGATGCGAGCACCACAGGTGGCAGTCTTACTAAAAAACAGCACGAGCCCCTATAAATATTTTATTATTTCAAAAAACAAACATAAATATAGTGTTTAAGTACAATTTAATAGGAACACTGTAATACACACATAAGGGGTTGAAGTATGTCAGCAGATTTTTCAAAACATGTTTTTGTACTAATGAAGATTTGTTAATAAAAAATTTGGCCAGCAAAACCGTATTAACAATTTTGACAACATTGAAAACCAGGCATTATTTAAAAAGAAAAGAAAAGCAATCAGCACAAGACTAAAAGCTATTTGAAATTATCAAGAAAGAAATTGAACTTTTAGTGAAGTATTTTCATGATGTAGTTGTGTTTGGCTTCCAAAAATAATAAACAATTGTTTTCCTCAGATTGGACCTGAAGATGTTTCTTGTTCAAAAAAGATCCCAAGATTCTAAAACTCTGAAGTTCAATTATGTCACATAAAATAAACAGGCACAACGATAATTGCCATGTTTGTTAGATAATATAATGTCTATTTTTTACAAATACAAATGACTAATTTCATTTTTAAGCTTCTTAAAATGACTCTTTAGAAAATAGGCTACCAATGCATGATCTTAGTATTTTATTCCAACAAGTAAGATACAATATGCAAATGACATTCATGAGTTGGAGGAATACTTAGCCGTTATACAGTTAACCTTTCCACTGAGTTCAAAAATGTTCTCTAAGGGATCTTTGACAGGTGGCCATTCAGGCTCTGCTTTAAGATTTGATGTGGAGTTTACAACCTCATAAGGCGGCCAATTACATTTTTCAACTGCTGTACGACCTATAATGCTGTTAGATTGAAGTCTCCAACTAAGTTTTTCTGATTGAGTGCAATTGTTTTCCACATGCCAGTCTTTCAACTTCTTAACGACAATTCGACCTGTACTAAGTATTTTCAAGCCAAATGTCTAGAGTTCCCGTTCTCAGATGATGTGATTTCCAGAAATTCTATCCTTTTTCCTCCTCTAGACCTGAAATAGTTCAGCATTTATTACTTAGTTTGGGCTGGGAACCAAGCTTTTTCAGATGTTTCATGAACAGTATCAATTAGATTAGGTGCTATTCTCTCAGAAATCAGTCTGAGTTCTCATTAGAACTTCTAATCCTTCCAACCTTTTATTTCTCCATTCTATTTTATTACTTGAACATTTAGATATTTACCTTAGCAAGTTGTCTTGTTACATTGAGGTATATTTGACTGACACTTAATTCTCCTATGTGCTGCATAGAATAAACTTTTCATTTTACAAATCATTCTCCTTTAAAGATAAGAATTGTGTAATTGTATTTTCTTTTTGGAACTCACTAATTCTACCTCATGTGCCCAACTACTAGGAATAACTCTTTATTCTTTCTCTAAGTTTGGAAAACAAAGCCTCCTACTACTATGAATAGTTTTATAAAACTCCGCTCTTTCTGTGTTTTATCTTCAGCAGTTTATGTGGTATTAACATATATGCCCTTGGTGATAAGGCCTTCTTTGGGAAATTCAATTTAATTATTTCATTAGAAACCTTTGAAACTGAGTAATTAGGCTATGTGGGGATCCCTCTATATTTTCATATACATGACACTGAATGCTTATTAAGAATGATATATTCAACATTCCTGTGTAAATTACAACAGTGAGTTTCACAAAGCTATTTCTGAAAATCCCATGATTTTTATTTAGTAGGGAAGCATTGGGAGGGAATCCTTTTCTTTTCAGTACATGAACTAGTTTAGAAAGCCCTCAGTGTTCTACGTGTGGACTAAAAGAACTTTGGAGAATTTCTGTGGAAGGTATTAACAGGTGTCAAGCACATTTAGAAATATCTCAAAAATGCTACCACAGAATCTATTGTTTTGATTAACATAGATCTTGAGAAAAACTGTCAACAAATTACTGTCACATATTATCACAAGTACTAACATTTTTACATGATATACCAATTTTTTAAAAATTCATTGATCTGAAAGGTAGATTGATGAGGAGAGACAGAGAAAGAGAACTTTCATCTGTTTGTTCACTCTACAAATGGTTACAACAGCCAGGTCTAGGCCAGGTCAAAACCAGGAATCAGCAACTCATCCTGGTCTCCCAAGCACTTGGGCTATCTTTCATTGCTTCTCAGACACAACAGCAGGAAGCTGGATCAGAAGTGAAACATCTAGCACTCCAACATGGGCTGCTGATTCCACAAGCAGTGACCCAACCCACTGCACAGCAAGACCAACATCAATTTATTGAATTTTCTTGACATTTTAAAGAATATCTTCAAAATTAAGTTCTGAGAAAAAGTAATGTTATTCTTTTCTCTTGACAATAACAGGAGTGAAACTTGACTACTGGGGCCATGTCTACTTTTGTTGTGTTTGGTTTCTGATTTTTTTTTTTTTTTTTTTTTGACAGGCAGAGTGGACAGTGAGAGAGAGAGACAGAGAGAAAGGTCTTCCTTTGCCGTTGGTTCACCCTCCAATGGCCGCCACGGCTGGCGTGCTGCAGCCGGCGCACCGCGCTGATCCGATGGCAGGAGCCAGGAGCCAGGTGCTTTTCCTGGTCTCCCATGGGGTGCAGGGCCCAAGCACCTGGGCCATCCTCCACTGCACTCCCTGGCCACAGCAGAGAGCTGGCCTGGAAGAGGGGCAACCGGGACAGAATCCGGCGCCCCGACCGGGACTAGAACCCGGTGTGCCGGCACCGCTAGGTGGAGGATTAGCCTAGTGAGCCGCGGCGCCGGCCTGGTTTCTGATTTTAAAATGACACTTAAAAATTGTACATATTTCTAAGTTATTATGTGATATTTCAATACATGTACTCTTTGTATATTGTTCAAGCCAGGGTAAACATATCTATCTCAGCAAACTTTTCTCATTTTTCTGTGGTGAAAATATTCCAAAGTGCTTTCTTCTATCTTTTTTGAAATATACAGATTTTATTATCTATACTTGTCCAACTGTGTAATAGAATACCCAAACCTAACTTTCCTAAGTATAATTTAGTATCATTTGATCCATCTTTCCATTTCTCTTTCCCTGTTACTGTCTCCAGGCTCTAGTAACTAATTTTATACTCTCAACTTCTCTGAGATAGCTTTTCTGTTTACTTGTTTCTGTTTGTTTGTTTCGTTTTTTTAGATTCCACATAGGATTGAGTCATGGAGTGCTTATTTTTCTGTCTCTGGTTTATTTAACCTCAAATAGCAATCTCCAGTTCCATCTATAGTGTTGCAAATTACAACTGTTTTGTGGCTGAGTAATATTCCATTGTGTATATGTACCACATATATTTCTATAAGATAGACATTTATGTTGTTTCCATTTCTTGACTGTTGTGAGTAGTGCTGAACTGCATAAGGGAAAGCAAGTGTCTCTTCAACATATATATCTCATTTTCTTTGGATATATACACAATGGTGGGATTGGTGGATCACATAGTAACTTGGTTTTAAATTTTTTGAGGGATATCAACTTTACTTTCCATAATGACTGTATTAATTTATTAACCCTCTGATAGTGTGGATGGGTTCCCCTTTCTCCAATTCTTTCCATCCCTTGTACTTTTTGTGTGTTTGGGGAAGTATTTTTCTTAATGAAACAATTTTGTTACAGTTCATGTCCTTGAATAATGCACATAATTTCTCTCTCTCTGACACACACACACACACACACACACATAATTTCATCATCACTATTAACTTTTTGAAATCACCTTTATAACATGTATAACACTACCCTCTTACTTTTTATTAATAAGAGGATGATAGTGTGGCTTGTTCAATCTCACTGAATATTTTCAAAATTTCACATCAGTCAATTCTTATCCTTTGTGGCTACAATTTAAATTCAAGAGGAGTAATTTCCCTCATTGCTTCTAGATTTATTTTATATTTAAAATATATCTTATGTGTTAAATTAAATTAATTTTTGCGTGGACTAAGTTTGAACTATGATGAAATTCATTTTATGGTAAAATTGAAATTAATAACCACAAATGAGTAAAAAAAAAGCAATAATGTTTTACAATTTTTAACTCACTTATGCAGAGGAAGAGTAAAGGGTAAGGATACTTTCTCAATGATACAGTTTACCTATATCTAATTACAGGAAGTTTTTCAAGGGTACAAAGCTATATTGGTTGAATGTTTAGTTGAGTATTTTTAGAAACAGCACTTAACCAACAATAAATCTTCAACCTAATAATCAGAGTATCAACGAAGCCAACACAAAACAAGTTCAAAGTGTATCTAGGGGCCAGAATTAACCTTAAAATATTTAGAAGGAAAAAACCTCTTTGTTCTGATTATTCCAAGGGTATAAAGGCATTTTCAAGGGCAACATTTTATTACAAAGATAAGAAGCTCTAGTTCATTAAAAATTAACAGTAATGCAATTGAAATGTATCTGTTAAGGTAATAAGCATTAAAACAAAATGATAAATGTGTATTTGCTGTGGGCTCTGATTCTATCAAATGGTATACAATCTGTAATAAAGGTTAAATGCTTGCCTCCATTATGTTAAAATACCCATAACTAGATGTCTTTAAGTACAGACATGCATACTATACCACCCAGACATTTAAGATGTAATATAAATAAGCAAAATGTTAGCAAGAAAGCCCAATAATAACAAAATATAGGTTAGCATCAATTTATTTATATGTATGTGTGTGTGTGTATGTGTGTGTGTATTTCTATATAGGAAATTACAAAAAGAATCCTACTACCGGCCACAAAATTGGATGATTAATTTAATCAAGTTGCCTGAGAGATTCTGCATGTTGCATGGGATGTTCTGAATGATCAGTAGCAGACATGGGATGCAGAATCAGAAGGAAACAGCCAAGATTATTTTTACAGAGTTAAGTGACCCTCTCATTCCAGTTCCCAATTACCACCTAGTCTCTAATGGGTATGCATTTATTCAATCACTTCTTCACTTATTCAGTTAACAAACAGGGAATAATCATTTACAATGGCAATGTAAGACATTGTGCTTAGCAATGATCATGACCAGGCTATCATTCTTGCTGAGCCTATATTCAGTGTAGGCAGTTAAAATATAATGAAGACAATGTGATAATGTAAAAAATGACAGGTTAACGAGACTTGAGGTTTATTATAAATTGGTCTGCAAACTTTTCCTTTTTTGTTTTAAATGAGTCTGGACTGTACAGCCTATTATTTATTTTTAAAGATATATTTTATTTATTTGAAAGGCAGACTGACAGAGATAGGGAAAGAGACAGAAGCAAAAAGAGATCTTCCATTCATTGGTTCACTGCCCAAAGACTCAATGGTGGGGTTGGGCCAGGCCAAATCCAGGAGGAAGGAACTCCATTCTGGTTTCCCACATAGGTAGCAGAGGTCCAACTACTTAGGCCATCATCTACTATCTTCCCAGGCACATTAGCAGAGAGCTGGTTTGGAAGCAGAGCAGATAGAACTGGACTTGCTATCAGGTATGGGATGCTGGCATCACATGTAGTTGCTTAACACACTGTCCCACAACTCTGAGCCCAAATTTTTGCTTTAAACTCGAATTCTGAGCTGTACTCTGACTAAAGAAATGAATGATGCTTACTTCATCCCAGGACAAAAGAAAAACTTACACAAAAACCTTCATGAGATTAATCACGGCAAATTTCAACATCAGTAAGACCAGACTAGCTGTTGTGTAACAAAGGAAGGAGAGAAAAGAGCAAGGTGAGTATGCAGAGCCATTTGTATAAATCTGGCAGCAAATATTCATATGCCATTGTTTCCGAGTTATAGTGGGGATACCATTTTCTGATGAACTTTTTTTTTTAATCATCAGACATGAGGAGAAACATTGTGACTGGTGAGATAAGTAAGTTGTGAAAACATAGAGGACTTTGGTAGCAGTAAGTTACTAAAATCCAATCAACAATCACCATGTTCCTAAAGTTGTACTTATGAAATGCATCAAGTTTGTATTCCTTAAATAAAAGGTTTCTGGAGAAAAAAATGAATATGATCCAAACAAATGTGGTTGAATTGAAAATAGTAGTGTAGAATACAACTAAGCAAAGACCTATGATAAATACCAAGGCTACATTTGAGAAATAATAAAGCTACACATAGTACTACTCAATCACTATTCAACTATCCAATAAACTAGATAAATAGGATGTTAATTTAAATCAGTTGCCTAAGAATAAGGTTATTCATTGTAGGTTGATATCATTCAGTGAAGTTTCATTTTAAACCTTTATAAAGGACTGTAACAGATTATCTTTTTAGAGATGTGAGTGCCTGGTGTATTCCCATCTGAAAGGCAATGGAGAACTTGTGACAATTCCTCTTTTCCCAAGAGAAAAAAATAAATAATCTTGATAATTCTCTAAAGAGAAGTTCCACAAGTAGGGTGCTTAGACAGAAGCTTCCCCTGTAATATTTGCTCTACTCCCAACTCTTCATATTTTTGTGAAGAGTGCCCTGATTTATTAAACTCCTCATATCAGAAGCCCAAAGTAATTCTTCATTCCCACCTTCCTTGCCAACAAAAGTCAACCCATCAGCAAGTGTTAGGGTAGCACCACCACTAGATATTTCCAACCTACCCAGTTATCTCACTTCCATTTGCTCTCCAGTCTGCTTTATCATTATCATCAGTAGTTCCATATCTGCCTAGTCTGCTGCATCTTCATGATTATCAGATCTCCCTTCTCCTAGCACACTTCCTCAACTATGTTTCCACATAGCAATCAGTAATACTCATATTATTGTGAAAATAATACATATAAAAATTTTAATGATCCAAAAGAGTCTATAAGAATGATTCTTGGGAACAGGTAATTAGCCACAAATAGGATACCCACATTCCTCATTGGAGTGCCTGGGTTTGATTACTGTTTCCTGGCAATGCAAATTCTGGGAGGTAAGAGTGATGGTTCAAAGTAATTGAGTTCCCACTAACCTTGTGAGACCTGAATTGTTTTAAGCGCCTAGCTTGGCCATTGTAGGCATTAAGGGAGTGAACCAGCAAATAAGAATATACTCACTCGCTCTCCCTCTCTCCCCCACCGTGTGTGTGTGTGTGTGTGTGTGTGTGTGTATCTGCCCCTCAAATAATAAAAGAAATTTAATTCAATAAGAGCGATTCTCCCTCTCGTCGCACAACTCTATTGTCATTACCCAGAATTCCTTCTTCGGTAACCTCCCAGAAGTTACACAAGTTACCCATTCATAAATATGTACTCATTTATATTCATATATGCTATTTTTGTTAAATGAGAGTATAATATAAAGATTACTCTGACCTTTGAAGTTCTCATTTGATAGTAATTACTGGATACTTTTCATATCAGCATATAAAGATATACTTGTCTTTTTTTAATCACATAGTATTTCACTTTATGAATGTTATATGATTTATTTATATTGCCATGATGGTGAAATTGTTGGTTTTTCATAGCAAATACTACATTTAATATCATCTATCATGGTCAACATAGGTAAAGTCCAAAAAGAGAATAACAAATGCTGGTCAAGATATGGAAAACAGTATGGAGAGTTCTTAATAGAAACAGACTTGCCATTGATCCAGCAATCCCACCACCTCTGCGTGTATACACAAAAGATAAGAACATGTTATATCAAAGATGTACCTGTACCACCATGTTTATAACAGCACGGTTCACACTTGATAGCTGAAATTTGGTATCAATGAAGGTGTTGATCATCAGATGAATGAATAAAGAAAAGGTGGCATATACACACATGGAATATTATTCAGCTATAAAAAAGAACGAAATTCTATCATTTGTAGCAAAATGGATACAAATGTATTGTTATAATTTAAATAGCACATACTATATATTTGTGAATATGTGCCAATATATTTGTAGAAGGAATTCATAAAAGGTGGTAATAGGGGCCAGCACTGTGGCTCACTTGGTTAATCTTCCACCTGCGGCGCTGGCATCCCATATGGGCGCTGGTTTTAGTCCTGGCTGCTCCTCTTCCAGTCCAGCTCTCTGCTGTGGCTCAGGAAGGCAGTGGAGGATGGCCCAAGTGTTTGGGCCCCTGCACCCGCATGGGAGACTGGGAGGAAGCTCCTGGCTCCTGGCTTCAGATCAGCACAGTTCTAGCTGTAGCAGCCATTTGGGGGGTGAACCAATGGAAGGAAGACGCTCTCTCTCTCTCTCTCTCTCTCTCTCTCACTGTCCACAACTCTACCTATCAAATAAAAAAAAGGTGGTAATATATTTGCTTTTAAACACAAAATCAACATTGGCAATTAACCACATTTTAAAGAAAGGTTATTGGTACAATTCCCATCGCATCCATAGCATAAAAGAGCAAGTTTCTCTAAAACCTTTCTATCCCTGGTTATGGCCAATTTTTGAAGTCTTGCTAATAATAAGATATGTAAAAACTGAAAATATGAAATTATGAGTATTAATGAGGAATTTTTCACGTTTGTTAAGTATTTGTATTTTTTTTCTGTCTTCTTGTTTTGATGTTTGATTTTTTTCTACTGGCTTTTTGTCTATATTTATTTTTATCTATCATGTATGTTAGAAACAAATTAAACTTTATATTTCGTCCAATTTATCAGTTCTTTACCTTTGGATTCTGGTTTAGTGATTAATTTTAAGATTTTTTATTTTCCAAAACATTGTTTCTTACCAGAATATTTTAAGTGACCAGATAGTCTTCCTGTGCCATCATGATTTTATTGTATTTCTTCCACAATGATCTTCAATTTCACTGGAATTCATTTTGCTTAAGAATTCATCTAATGGGAATGATAGGAGGAAAATGTAGGGCTGAAGTAGTCATTGGAGACATATCTCTGAAGCATCATGGAAGAGAAACTAATCTCAGACAGGACAGACGGATGGGGAGTGGAAAAGAAATGGAGGTGACAGAATTGGTAGGAAGGAAAAGAAAGAATAGTGTGGGAGGAAGGCACCGTAGAGTCCATGTAAGGATCTGATTTTGATGTATGAGGAAGTCTTCTTTAACTACTTTCTTTATATGATACTGGTTCCACTGAATAGCTGTCCCATTATAATAGAGAATTTCTGATCTCATAGAGTGTTTTTTCGTGTTGTTAATTTCATGCTACATTTCCCTTCAAAAAATAAAAGGTGGGATAAATTAATTTCTCAGGAGCAAACAAAAAAACCTTATAGACTAAATATCTTCAGATTCTTCAAAACTTAATGTGCTGCATATATATAACAGCACTTCATATTTTCAGCAGCCCCAAGTGCATATTCTAAATAACTGTTTTGGAAATTGGATACTTAGAGCATGCGAAGTGTGACCATTTTCATCTTTTCTTGCTTTCTTGAACAGAATACTCAGCTCATTAGCAAACATTTTCTTACAAACATCAAGGATTGCAGTGATGGTTTCAATTGGCACTCTTGGCTATGGTCTTAATCTTTCTAGCACTTTCAACTTCATTGTTTCTGTCAGCCTATTGTGCTGTGTCTAATTTTGTGGAGTCCTATTGAGCACTCCAATGCCTAGCTAAGAACACTAGGTTATTCCATGTCCCTTAGAGAGTGATGTGGGTGACTCTTCTGACAGATGTGGCTGCACATAAGCCTGGCCCACAAGGGCCCTGATTACATCTGTGTTCTAGATGAGTGAGGTCACAATGAATTTAACTTCTCTATTAAATGAAGTGTCACTGTAATATTTCATCAATTTTTGTGTGTAAATGATTTATCTTTTTCTAAAACAAAAATTGGTGCATAAGATCTTAAATCAGCATCAGTTCAATAGCACTCTTTAAAAAATACATTCTAATAATGGAATGGTAAACTCACTGAACTGAAGACAGTTTCACCCTGTGGAATATAATTTGGTTAGATTTCTGCTGACTGGTAAAACATTACTCACTTGGTTGGGAGAGATTTTTTTGAAGCTAAGCACACTGTAAAGTCTTGCTTTTTAACAGGAATATTTCACTAACCTTTTACCCAAATTTACATCACTGTTGTGAAGGTGTTACCAATGTACTAATATTGATCTAGAACTCAATCACACCTTAATTAAAAATTTCAATCACTTATGAATGAATTGAATAGTTAGTATTTGAGTGTTATGCACTTACACTTTTGAGAGTTTTTTTAAACTGTGTTCTTTTCTTCAGAGAAGATGTCATCTCATTCTTCATAAGGAAACAAAAGCAGAACAATTTTTAGTTCCTAGTTTTTGGGCAGCTACATTTAGATATCACACATTTCTGATCTACAGTTAATAAGGGATTATTTTCATCAGTATGTCCATAGAAAATGGCCAGAAATAAGGGAAACTGCTATCTCTGGTTGTTTCACAAATATCTTTTTTTGCCATATTTCTCTTTATTAGGGGATGAATATTGATAAATTAAGAACAGCAGTAGCAATATAGCTTATATGAAAAAATAATGAAGTGCAAGTGGAAACAACTATCATCTTGAAATGGGAAGAACACCTATAAATATAGCTTACTATAGACCAAGGGGGAAATGCCATAATATATCAAATTCAAAAAGTTATTAAGTGGGACAATAATGTCATAAGGAAAGAATAGGCTGCCTTAAAAAAAACAAGAAGATGAGATATAAAGTCAATAAGCTGAGACCAAATGGATCTAGGTGAGATCAGAAAAGATTGCAATAAAACTAAAATTGCAGAAGTTTGAGTAAACTACACATTGGATTTACTGAGAAAAGTTAGTGACTTGAGAAAAGACAGATCAATACACAGAAGCTTCCAGATGTGTGTTCAGAATGAAAAGTCAGAGTTACATTGACAATTTTATCTTATTTAAATTAGATTTACACAGGTAATCAAAAATAACCTTATAGTAGGCATATGTCTCATCAGTAGGCTCAATATTAAAATATAACAGAAAAGATTGTCTTAAAAGACACCAAAACAATGAAGTTCATATCACTGACATTTTTTGATTAAGCCTGCTATAAAAAAGGAATATAAGCACACTGAATGATTAAGATTTATTCAAAGTCAGAGTTACAGAGAGAGAGGAGAGACAGAGAGGATCTACTTTATAATAAGACTAGAAATATCAGAAGGATTCCAATACCAGTTAGACTTAAATTAACCTGTGGATGACATAAAGCTAACAAAATCATATGACTGAAACAAGGTAGAAGTGTGTTTCACTTATGTAAGTATCAACAGTGCCTGGCTAGCATGAACGTCATGGTAACCAATGGTCCAGACTCCCAACTTGTTGCTCTGCCATCCTCTCTGTGTTTTAGTCGAACTCCAACAACCCAGCTGTCTTACAGCAAGCAGCGAATAAAACTGCTGAAGCAGTAAAAGCCCTTTTAATATATGAACACCACCAGGCGTTTCGCATACTACTTCTTATGTTGGCCAGAACTTAGCCACATTTGGCTACTTGACTTTAGGAAAGGTTGAAAAGTAGTGTTTAACCCAGGTAGCCAAATGTAATGATAAATCAGGGGCTTCTGTTGCTTAGGGGGAAAAAATTGAAGATGAATATTAAGGAGAAAAACAGTCTCTTTCATAGGTACCTTACGCAGATAAAATATTGAAATACCTCAAGAATATTTAAAGGTGAATTCCTTTGTTTTTCAATGCAACAAAAATAAAGATGAGAAATATAACTCTATATTCTGCAAAAGAGAATTATCAAAGAAAAAATTCACCAGAGACAAACAAAAGAGGAAGACTTTTACTCAAAATTGCCATAGGATAGAGGAATTGAACTCAACTCTGCTGAGATAAAATACTGCTGGGGGTTGGGGGGAATTTTTGAGTTCTGAACTGAGCTAATGGAAAATACTTGAAGATGTTAATGCATAAGTTGGTCACTAAAGTGAGGCCACCTTTGTTTGCTAATTGGCACTTAACTAAGTTAGGCTCCTGTTCTCTTACAGAGACTGGGAGGAATGGACACTTTCTTCTCCAATGACTTCATATGAAAAGAGGACTCCCAGGTCTTTAAGAAAGACATTCCTGGGCTGTGAAACAGGCTAGAGATGATTTCCATCTCAAAGGGGCACGGAAACAATTTACAATTGAGAATTTCACAAAGAAAATGTTCTTTAAAATGAGAAACCAGAGATCTTATGGCCTCTGGAACTAGCATGGCTAAATTTTAAACAAGCTGAGGGGCACATTATGGCTATCTTGGTCATAACTTTTTCCCAGCTATAACTAAGCTAGGAGCAAAAGCAGACATAAAGATGGCCGGTTGTATAGTTACTTATAGAAAAGTAAAATTTCTACTCTGGACTTTAGTATTTATAACTTCTGGTTATAATAGTTGCTTCACTATTATTCTTAGAACAGCCCCTTAAATAAAGGAAAAACCTGCAATAAATGAAACATCGGCAGTGAGTGACTCTTTGAGAAACAAGTTTAAATGCCAGGTAACTTCAAGAAGGTAGAGCAAATATGGGGCCCCTGTACTAAGAAGGCAAACATCCTGAAGAACCACTTCTATTTATTACATTAAATTCTGTTACTTTAAGACAAACATGGAGCCAGTGTTGTGTGGAGGTATGTAAAGCCGCCACCTGCAACGCTGGCATCCCACATGGGTGTGGGTTTGTGTTCCAGTTACTCCACTACTGGTCCAGCTACGTGTTAACGGCTTGGGAAAAGCAGCAGAAGGTGGTGCTAATGCTTGGGCCCCTGATACCCACACGGGAGACCTGGAACAGGCTCCTTGTTCCTGGCTTCGACCTGCTTCAGCCCCAGCCTTCTGAGGAGTAAACCAGAGGATGGAAGATTGCTCTGTCTCTCCCTCTCTATAACTCTGAGATTCAAATGGATAAATATGTCTTAAAACAAACAAACAAAAAAAAACCAAACAGATTCTAGATCAAAATGGCTAGCTGCGTATTGATCTAACTAAATTCCTTCTACATTTTTGTCTCACAAAAGTACTGACATGATACACCACAGTAGCAGTGTGTTGGGTGCTTAGTTAGGTGACCATGGCACTGTATTTTTATTATAGGGGAGATTGAATAGACACACATGTAGAGGCTTCCATTTATAAATAGGTAACTATAATGAATTTTATATTTAAAAATTCCAGAATGTGAGCAGCCTAAAAGCACTTAGACTTTTTTTTTTTTTTTTTTTTTTTTTTGACAGGCAGAGTGGACAGTGAGAGAGAGAGACAGAGAGAAAGGTCTTCCTTTGCCGTTGGTTCACCCTCCAATGGCCGCCGCGGCCAGCGCGCTGTGGCCAGCGCACCACGCTGATCCGATGGCAGGAGCCAGGAGCCAGGTGCTTTTCCTGGTCTCCCATGGGGTGCAGGGCCCAAGCACCTGGGCCATCCTCCACTGCACTCCCTGGCCACAGCAGAGAGCTGGCCTGGAAGAGGGACAACCGGGACAGAATCCGGTGCCCCGACCATGCCTAGAATCCGGTGTGCCGGCGCCGCTAGGCGGATTAGCCTAGTGAACCGCAGCGCCGGCCGACATTTTCTTATTCCTTTGGAAGTTGATTTCTCTACACTTGAATGCAGTGATTTAATAACTTAAATGCTAATAGATATTTTTTCTTTAATTTGATAATTGTGCTGATTTTGAAAAAGGACAACATTCACAATCTACCATTTGGCATATTGTTGCTGTTAAGATCGGTTTTGTCTTTAAATCATATAATCCTGGATTCAAGAGTCACGCTTTTTTCTCTCCCCTGTTTTCATTTATGCACCTTATCCTTTTAGCTAGCATGGTAAAGTACAAGGTTCTTTCAGCATTTGCATTAAGCAATATGGAAAGTCCTGTGACATCTTTCCTCTCCAATTAGCAACCCATTGATTCCAGCGTCATTCTCATTAGGTGAGCCTGGGCAGTTCTGAACTATACTACTTCAAGAGATTTGCACTGGAATGGCTCAAGAGTTTCCCTTTCAGTGAATTGAAATTCAAAATGGGCAGCCGATTCCACACTGTACCATCAATTCAAATTCTTGCTTATTCTAACATATGGCATAGCAGTCTAATCCCTGTGTATGGGGAAACGCAAAGCAGATTGAAAGGAGGCAGGAATGAATACACATAGATTTTTAGTCTCTCACATCATTCTGAAACTTAAGGATACCAATGGGCTTCCTATGGGTTTGGGGTCTGGTCTACCTTTGGAACCAGTTTGCAGAGGGTAAGGTGACAGTGGGAAAAATAACACTGAATTCCAAAAGTTTCCCCAAATTCTTCCTACATGACCAAATCAGGATCTTTCTGGTTATCAACAACTAAGTAAGGTTTAGACAATGTATACATAGAGTTTCTTTTGTTGTCCCAGATTATAATTAGAGCAATGATTTCTGTCACTGTCATCATCTTCTTCCTCATGACCCATAGCATCTATTACTGACTGGGATTATAAACACTCCTGAGTAGCTGTTCAACTAGGTAGTAAATTATATGTCACTTATTAAGTTACAGAGGGAGAAAGGACAGCTTATTCCTGATTCCAACCAATGAACTAAAATGAGTTGTGTACCTTTGCATGATACTGTGTTTCACTTTGCTTGATATTGGGGATCCAAAGGCACATGACATAGTGCTTGTCTTAGTAATTACAATTTAGAGAGAGAAAAACGTACAGAGAAAATTACAACACTATGTGACTTGCACTGTTTGACGTAGAGGAGGAGGCTCAGATCAGCTTGGAAACCATGGCCTGAGTAACCTCAGAAGGATAACTATGGATAAATAAATGAATGAAAAGGGGGCTGCCTGTGGAAAGCTCAAAGCAACTACAACAACTAGAGCAGAGGAGAGATTCTGTACTTAGAATCATTCTAAAAGTCTCCAAAAAGAAACAGACCGGGAACCCTAAGGATGGACATACTGAAAATTTTAGGGAGAACACTTACAGGAAAAGACCCTCAAAGTAAAACCACATATATGGAAGCTTGGCGGCATGGTGGAGCAGAGAAAGGAATGAAGAGCCATTTCTGTGTCAATTACCTTTCTAGGTAGTTTTATATTTTATGTCATTAACTACAACAGTTTAAAATTGTAGTAATATAGCAGCCACATGTAAGAGGTGAAAAAATTCAAGGCAGGTGTAAAACCAAGACAATCACTGAGCACAATGTCTTGATTATGATTCTTTACAACTACAAGGTTGAACTCCATGCCACTTGATCTTGTAGGAAATTATGGGATATTCACTGACTGTATGAATAAGTTCTTGGCCTGTTTGAAACATTGGGCTTACTAAGCTTCATTTTATCAATTGGAAGGAAAACTAAAGATTGCAAAAACTGAATATTATTTCCATAACACAGACATAAAATAATTTTACTCAGAAGTGGCAGAGAGAACAAAGAATACAGAAAAAATGAGGAAAAATGAAGATAAGCTAAACACATCTCAACGTTTTTCAGTTTGAATGGAGGAGAATTAAGAGTTAACTTTGAAGGGACACATGCATTTTATTGAAGAAGAAGAGATTTTGTGATTTTTTATGAGATATCAGAAAGAAAATGACCTGCAAGAGACAAGATTGGATACTGAAATTCTGAAAAGCTAATGAAGGAGAAATAGAATTGGTAATTTCCAGCTGAGAAAAATAGATTTATTTCTTACTCCTATCTCTAATGCAACTATTTGCATAGCTCTCATTATTTTGATCTCTCGGCCCTTAGTGGGAACATGCGTCAAAGGCAACATTTATTGTTAGGTCCCATAAATAGAAAGTTATGTTCCCTAGCTGCCTTTCATTCCTTCATCGTTGGTAGTTCATAATGGCAAATCTAATTACTAAGATTGCTATTGATGGCATGTGCTCCTCTGTAGATAGGCATCTTATAGGCTCAGCAATAACTGCCACAGGACAGATGAACCTCTGCAACTTCTCAGTATGGTTAAGTAAAGCTCCCCTTTTCTTCTGCTTCTTTGTCTTTTTTTCCTTTGCAGCTTAGCAATAAAAAGAAAACTGGTGAGGCTGAAAGGAAATTGGAGCCAAAGCCACAGGAGCCTCTTAAATGAAATATCAAGCACTGGCTCCTCAGTATAAGTGGTTTCCACATGCCCATTCATTGGGAGCCCCTACCAGGCTAAAGCAAACTGTCCAATGAATTAGATATGCTTTAGCCTGAAATCAGTCATATGAGAAAGGCCCTAAAAGCAAACACATTTAAGTTTCAGTAGATTTTTTTCTTTTCCATTGTTTATGTTGGCCTATCATGAAAGGTTAGAATCACATATATCTTAAATTTATGAAGAACAAATGATGCATGTAAGGGAAAATTATGAAGCTAAATTGATTTCCAAGAACTCAGTAGCTTTAATGTCTATAAGTACTATTTCAAATTCTAAATGTATGTAAATCTTTACAAAGATTAAGAGTACGATGATTACAATCTGATATTAGGGAAGTATTATGGCCTATGCTATTTATAGTAAGTGATTCTCAGATTTTTCTTTAGTAAAAATTAGAAGACTATCCACTATAAGTCAGTAACCCTTACAGTAGTACATAGCAATATATAAATGAATTTCCACAATTTATATGATAGACCAATAATTTCTTTATGATTTATTTATTTATTTGAAAGTCAGAGTTACACACACACACACAGAGAGAGAGAGAGAGGTCTTCCATCTAATGGTTCACTCCCTAATTGGCCGCAACAGCCGGAACTGTGCCGATCTGAGGCCAGGAGCCAGAAGCTTCTTCTGGATCTCCCACGTAGGTGCAGAGGTCCAAGTACTTGGGCCATCTTCTACTGCTATCCCAGGCCATAGCAGAGAGCTGGATTGGAAGTGAAGCAGCCAGATCTCTAACCGGCACCCATATGGGATGCCAACGCTTCAAGCCAGGGCATTAACCTGCTGCACCACAGTGCTGGCCCCCAGTAAAAGTTTTTTTAAAAACTATATGGTAATAGTCTACCATACTTGTGGGAAGAGGAAATTCAGCTATTAAAAAAGCATAAAAAGTATTATGATAAATTTGGACAAACACAACACCACAGTGACCTACTAGCTAAACTGTGAACATTAAGGAATTCAGTGGCCAGTGTTGTGGCACAGTAGGTTAATTTGCCTGGGACACCAGCATTCTATACTAGTGCCAGTTCATGTACTGGCTGGCCCCACTTTCCATCCAGCTCCCTGCTAATACATCTTAGAAAGCAGCAGATGTACTGAGTGCTTTGGGACCTGCTATCCTGTAGGAGACCTGGACTGAGTTCCAGGTTCCTGGCTTGCACCTGGTCCAGCCCTGGCAGTTGTGGCATTCGGGAAAGTAAACCAATAGATAAAAAGTATATCTCATCCTCTCCTTCTCTCTAACATTTTCACATAAATAAATCTTTAAAAAGAAATTAAGTACACACAAACATGCACGCATACACACATATGTATCTACACATGCACACATACAATTGACTATTAGAGTGGAAAAATGAATTAACCCAGATTAGACAATGTTCTTTAAGATAAAAACTTAAATCACATGTGTAACAACTCCTCTTTAGTATACAAGTGGTGATTTGCCTATTTAATACAATCAGAAACTAGTCAAAATACCATGAATATTAAGACAAAAATAATCAAAGAATATTTACATTATTCTTTCATCACTCACTATTTTTCTGACAGTAGTTCATGATATTTATAGTGAATTTTACTTATTCCTTTAGCAGAAATATTAATAAAAACTAGGCTACAAAGAGAATTTGTCCTATGGAAAAAAACAACGTGATGCAAATAGACACTGGATAAGCATTATTTCCATTAAGGACATTTTTAGTGAGAAACTGAGCACCCTAGTAATTTCTGGAACTCTTTTTCTTTCTTCAGACGCTCAGGTTTTTTTTTTTTTTTTTTTTTTTGCAAGAGTAGGTCTTACTTTAACTTTCACACTTCCTACTCATATGACTGCAGATTTTTGCCTGTACTGATACTGCAATTATTGTGGTGGACAATAATTACTAAAAAGCTAAAAATAAGTGAACATGTTTCAAACTTTAATTCTTTCGGTCTTCTATGACATTTAACATCCCTTTATCTTCGAAATAGTTGGGCTTCATTTTCTACAGAATCAACCATTTCTTTTTTTTTAACTTTTATTTAATGAATATAAATTTCCAAAGTACAGAATATGGATTACAATGGCTTCCCCCATAACTACTTCCCTCCCACCCGCAACCCTCCCCTCTCCCTCCCCCTTCCATTCACATCAAGAATCATTTTTAATTCTCTTTATATACAGAAGATCAGTTTAGTATATATCAAGTAAAAATTTCAACAGTTTGCACCCACACAGAAACACAAAGTGAAAAATACTGCTAGAGTACTAGTTATAGCATTAAATCACAATGTACAGCACATTAAGGACAGAGATCCTACATGGGGAGTAAGTGCACAGTGACTCCTGTTGTTGACTTAACAAATTGACACTCTTGTTTATGGCCTCAGTAATCACCCTAGGCTCTTGTCATGAGCTGCCAAGGCTATGGAAGCGTTTTGAGTTCACTGCAGAGTCAACCATTTCTAAGATTTATTCAGGCCTTTATACAATTTGTTTCTGTCTTGCTCATCTTTACACCAAATTTCTATGAAATCTCGTTATTCACCAAAACTTTGCCCTTGCCCCTTTTCTTTTTCCTTCCTATATGTAGCTTCATGCATTTCCGAATCTTCAGTCACTTCAGTGAGGTCATTTCCTCAGGCATTTCCTGACAAGTGTATCGATCAGAGTCCAAATAGGAGAAAGATGCACAATCTGTTACAACATTTCTAGCAGGATTCATTTAGAAGGTGTCAATAACACAGGAGTAGACAGAGTACCATAGAACCACAGGGATATCATGGAAACCCAAAGCAAGCAGCTCGCAAGCTATTAACACCTCTGGCCTACATGGGACAAAGGAGGGAAGGGGATGTGTAGGAGCAATGACTTCTATCAGGGAATGCTATCTCAGAGAGGGGAATTCACAAGAATGAATATTACTCTAACCTCAAGCTCCCACCTCTTTCCCAGCTCTGGCTAGGGCTCCCCAAAGCCAGATAATCTAAAAGCAGAAAATACAGCAGCCCTATTGATGTAGTCTCACAGGTCCATTTCCTGGACATGGTACATGGTGGAGCAAGCTAGCAAGTGACTTGGAGCAAAGGGAAACATGTGGCATGGTGGCATACACTGAAAACAGCGTATACCTTGTTGTTACATTTGCTGCTTTGAACTACCCAGACACATAATACACACAAGCAGAATGTTTTCCAAACTACCATATCCTTCTGTGAAATGTCATGTCTGTTTTTAAGGCTAGTACAATGGTTTGAAAACATGGATGTGGCATGATTCATGAACAGAAATGAGACACCAAGGCCTAGGACATAGTCTTTTATTATGCCAGCATAAGGCCCAGTTGGATTCTTATCCAAAAGATTGATCCTTGATTAAAGAGGGGCCATTTTCTTATATATGTTTTTAGCTTTCTTGTCTCCCTTATAGGGCTACATTCATACATTTGATTGGATATTCTAATGCTACATAGCAGCTAGAGGAATTGATACAATACTGAGTGTGCCTACATAGTTACTGATAGCATTTAACTAGTTTCCCTTAACATACCAAATATTTCTTCCACACACATACTGAGCTGTACAGTGTCTGGCAATGGCTAACACCATAACTCTGTGCTAATAAGAGGAAGCTGAACAGTTACAAGCAAGGAGACAATGGCCAAATTCCATTCTCTGGATATTTATTTTTGTTTTTTATTTCTATTTTGAGAAATAAATTTCTCTACCACATGCGCAGTGACAAAATGGAGTGTTATATAGGGAATGCAAAATAATTGTTCTATCAGGGACACCACGGAAAAGAACAACTACCCGTCACTGACTTCCAAAATCTAGCTTTCTCGCACCAGTTATTCTAGTAAACAGAAGGCAAATGAAAAAAACTTAATAAGGAGTGCAGTGCCCAGAACAAGGAAAAAGAGGAGAGCATTACAGAGTACAACTTCCTAACACGCACACCTGACTGCTCAGCCATGTGGTATGCTAAGAGGATGTGACGTCACATCAGAACAATCTTCAAGGAGGATAAAGTAGGTAATTTTATCAAGTGGCTCCCTCCCAATCCCTGACACCTATAGGTAAAGTCTGTCCCTTTGAGAATTTCCTTTCAGTTAACAAGCTGTTTCAATGATGACCCCAATCAAACTTGGAAGTCAGAGCACTGCTGGTTCAAGGTAGGGGTGGAATGGTCCCTCTGAGGTGTATGTTGTCATGCTCACTCAGTGTGAAACGTTTAGAAAACTTGAAACTTTTTAGTAACCAGTGAGCTGAAAGGACAGCAGCGCTTGACATAGTCATCGAGAATCCCAAGGAATCACCTCAGACTAGGAAATAATGTGGCCATTGTTGGAGCATTAGCAATGACTTAAGATACTAACTATGACAATGCAAATGATGCAAGCCTAGTTCTCCTGTCTCTCAAGACAGTACTGGTATGTAAACAGCTGCTTATTAATTACAACAAAGGGTGGCTTTTAAATACATTTAAATCTGTGCATACATTTCATTCCACTATACATGAAGCCCACCAATACCCACAACTATGCTTCTCAAGAGTTTCCGCTATCTACAATTAAAAGTTGAGAAGTGTAAACAAATACAGATATCTTGTACCTTTCTCTAGTAACCGAGCACAAAGGAAATATTGTTAAAACGCTGTTTTATCTTGAGCTATGTAAACATTGAATATTAATTTAATTAATTAGACTATTTAAATGATTCATGAGTTAACTTCAGGGAATACTAATTCTCCTGGAAGCTTCCCCATGTTTATTTTATGGGTTCCAGTACATCATAACATATAATTAAAAAGCATCAATACAAGGTACAGAGTGCAAGCTTTCAACATGATATGCAAATGACCTCTCTGATTAAATCCAAGCACATTTTTATATTTATTCAACTATTCCACAACTATTGAATGTCATCAGTGTTCAAGGGATTGTGTTGGGCACACAGACACAATGAGGAGATGAAAATATAGATGAAATACTTGAACTTAGAGTTTAGATTCAAGAGGAAATACACAAATAGATGATCTTTTGCAATAGACAGTGATAAGATTTCTAACAGAAAATTAGTAGCCTAAATATACAGGATGTGTGTTTAAACTGGAACTAAGGAGTAGCGATCAAAACTTCCTAGAAAACCATCTTCTAAGTTAAGAATTGAAGTAAAACAATGTTAAATCAGGAAAGCAGTGCAAAGCAAAAGAGAACAAACTGAAGGTGAGGAGATTAGCGACTCCTCAGGAGACAGGGCCATCTTGTGAATGGCTTTGAAAGCCATGGTAAGGAGATTAAACTTGATAGTAAGAGCAATAAGGAGTCCCTAAATGCTGTATGAAGGAGAGTTATGTGGATAGATCCATATATTAACATGACCACTCTGACAAGGATGATTGACGTAATTAAGATTGGAAGCAAGGATGCAAATTGGATTGTTTTTGAAATCATCTAGGGAAGAAGTGATGATTGGAAAAAGCGGACTGACTCAGGTATATACAGTCTAATTGAATAGGTCATGGTGATGGAGCAGATGTGTGTCCTGGGGAGAGAAGGAGGAAAAATGATGATGCTCAGGTTTCTACTTTGGGTTTTCACCTGATGGGAGAGCTATCCAGGAATAGAGAGGGTGATAACTCAGGTGTCTGCAGTGCACACAGAGGTAGTGTCAGAGTTGCATGAACCAAAGTGATCAGAAATATTACAGAGAATTTAGAATTTTTCAAAACCTGTAAGACAAAATTTTCAAAAGTTTACATATAAGAATATTCAAACTAGAATCTCATTATTGTTGTATCCATCATGTAAATTGCATAAATTTTTTAAATTCCCAATACCAGAAATATTTTACCCATTTTCAAATGCTATTTCTTCAGGCTGAGATAACCTTTGCCACATGAAAATCTTTCTTTTTTCAGGATTTAGATCAATTGAGATCTCTTTGAAGGTTTCTTAAATTCTTAATACTCCTCCTGCAGCACCGGCATCCCATATGGGCACCAGTTCTAGTCCCGGTTGCTTCTCTTCCAGTCCAGCTCTCTGCTGTGGCCTGGGAAAGCAGTGGAGGATAGCCCAAGTGCTTGGGACCCTGCACCCGTGTGGGAGACCAGGAAGAAGCACCTGGCTCCTGACCAGTCTTAATTTTTTTCCTTCTGTACATTATCATAATACCTGTTCCCATCATGAAACTTATCATTTAATTTATCTTGAGATCTCATGTATCTCTCTAGGAGCTTTTTAATGGTACATGGAAAAATAATCTTTGCATATTTACCACATACCACATAATACACACAATGGAAATTTATAGACTAATTGATACAGATTAATACCTTTTGCTATGTTTTACCAAATACAGTCATAAACAGTGGTTTCATGATAAAACAAATACTCACGAAGAAAATGAAAAAGAAATGGAATTTCGTGTTTTAAGAACTGCATATCTTACTTTCTTGACTAGAAAGGAAGGAGCAATTATGTGAAATCATTTCTCTGCAGTCTCTTTTGCATTGTACCTCAGTGTTGGTGTCACATTGTTCTCCTTTAGAGTGAATCCCTCCTGGTATTCCTGAATACACTTGAATAAACTCAGTAAAACAAGATAATCAGTATAGATATCAGAGGCAACACTGAGCATTGCTCTACAGTAGTTCACTTAGGTATATTTATTCTTACCAGGAAGAGTTCTGGTAGTTATTGGGAATATTATGTTCCAGCTCACAGAGATTATGAATTGGAGTCATTGAAAAGGTTATTAGTGCTATAACTAGTACTCAAACAGTATTTTTCACTTTGTGTTTCTATGTGGGTGCAAACTGTTGAAATCTTTACTAAATATATGCTAAACTGATCTTCTGTATATAAAGAGAATTGAAAATGAATCTTGATGTGAATGGAAGGGAGGAGGGAGAGGGAAAGGGGAGGGTTGCAGGTGGGAGGGAAGTTATGGGGGGGGGGAAGCCATTGTAATCCATAAGCTGTTCTTTGGAAATTTATATTCATTAAATAAAAGTTAAAAAAAAGAAAGGTTATTAAATCAACATTTCATGGGATGAGCTGAAAGATTACAAATACTATTGTACGGCACCATGTTGGCCTGCATAGGAAGTGATGGCACATTGACTGCTCTACTGTCTGGAGAGTTAAAGCCAATTTTCTGTCTCCTCACAGACAAGTCATTAATAAATGGTAATTAACTAATGGAGCACCTATAAGTTAACATACAGGAGTGACATTTTGAGATTTGATGCTTATAGCCCTTATCTTAACTGTTGAGGAACTGTTTTTTTTTTTTTTCTTCATATTATTTGTTGAACTCATTACTTAGTGTAGTGTTAATCTAATGATATAAAGTCAATTGAAAATAGATCTTTATAAAAATTGTGAAAATAGGAGAGGAAGGAGAATGAATGGCGGGAGCATGGGTGGGAGCGAGGGTAGAATGGGAAGTATCACTAAGTTCCTAAATCCGTACATAGGTAATTCATGAAATTTGTATATTTCAAATAAATTTTTTTAAAAAAAATTGATGTCCATATCACAAAAAACTTAAATCAATTGCTTCAGTAATATAATATTATTGGGTGTTTAAGAGCAAGTTGAGACAGACCTTGGTGCTTTAAGTTTCATGATTAACCTTTGCCCCAGCACCTTTTTTTTTTTAAGATTTATTTATTTGAAAGGCAGAATGACAGATAGGCAGAGAGGAGAGAGAGAGAGAGAGAGAGAGAGAGAGAGAGGAAAGGTCATCCATCTGCTGGTTCACTCCTTAAATGGCTGCAACAGCCGGACCTGGGCCAATCCAAAGCCAGGAGCCAGAAGCTTTTTGTGGGTCTCCCATGCAGGTGCAGGAGCCCAAGGGCTTGGGCTACCTTCTGCTGCTTTCCCACGCCATAGCAGAGAGATGGATTGGAAGTGGAGCAGCAGGGACTTGAACCTGCACCCATATGGGATGCGGCACTGCAGGGAGCAGCTTTACCTGCTATGCCACAGCGCTGGCCCCATCCCCAGCACTTTTTATCTACTTATTTGTTGTTTTCATTATCTGGTATAGCTTTGAAGAATATTAATCTACACAAATAACTTAGGGTTCTTTTCTAATCTAAGGTTTGTATGAAGAAAAACTAGTACACCAAACATTTCTAAAATTAATAAAAAGACCTAGGAACATTTGGATCTTTCCTTAGAATTTACATGGAAGTTGATTTAGGACACTATGTATCTGATCTAGTTTTTTAACATTTTAAATTTTGAAATGAATATTTTCCCATAGTTGTTTTCACTCACTGTGGCTCTATTTTATTAAACTCAATATGTTAAATTAAATATTTGTGTTGTAGGCATTTGTTATAACTATATAGTTTTTGTCTTTATAGAAATGATTATTCCCCCAGCCACCATTCCCAACAATTCAACTAGCTGCTCCCAGGTAAAAGATGATAATGAGGGTGTGATTTCAACTAAGAAGGAATACTATTACATGAATGGTAGAGTTTACTGATTTCTCATACAAAGTGATGACATAAGCAAATGCATTCTTGTTTGGCTTCCCCACATTGCCAAATATTTTTAAACAGGTAAAAAAAAAATCAGACTTGGAAAAAAAAAAAGGTAGATACTATTAGGATTCCCTGTAGGATCAGCCAATTAGAATCAGATGAACATACTTTTTTATATATGAAATTTATATATTGTGGGGAGCAACCCGGACTAGACTTAAGTTACTGGAATTAAGACTTATTCTATGCATCTGCTCTCCCACAATATGGCACTGAGAAGGGAGAAACAGCTTCTACACAGCTGTCTCCAGTTCAACCAATAAACTGTAGGACTTACTCCTGATTGGAGGAGAGCAGCGTACTCGGCGTGTGGGTAGCAGAGTTGGGATTGGTGGAAGAGGACTATAAAGGAGGAGAGAGACAACATGCACCAGGAACATCTAAGGGGAACATCTATCTGAAGGAACACCTGTGCAGCCCCCGAGAGAGCCGGCCGGCGGTGTGCCGCTCCCCCGCGGAAGTGGGGAAAGTGGCCAGGGGGAACCGCCCTTCCACGGAGGTGGAAGGGACGGTAGCCAACCCGGGAAGAACCAGCAGCAAACCCGGGGAGGGCCGAGCAGACAAAAGAACAGCGCAGGGTCCTGTGTCGTTCCTCCGCGAAGAGGGGGAGCGACATATATTCCATATCTGTACTCACTATTGTACATTCAGTTACCTAAAAATTAAAATTCATTTATGTTTTTATCTCTTTCATCAAGAGCTAAAAATTTCTCCACTTCCAGATATACCCTCCACTTTCCCCACCTTGCTTGGTACCTTGGGACTTATAAGGGCTGCAGCTAAGTAGCTCTCCTGTACCCCTGACTTCTAATCTTGATTAGCGAGTTTCCGATGTATTGAGCACACTTCCTATGTTCTCTAGTTGAAGAAATAAACCAGTGAATGTATGCACATGTCCCATCTCTCTGGTCATGTAGCACTCTGTGCCACAAGAATATCACTGCCAGAAACTGAAATGATGGGACCCACTCGATCTTGGACCAGGAACCGCCAGAATTGTGCACAGTGAAATAAAATTTTCTTTTAATGAATTAGCAGCATCAGGTATTTAATTACAGCAATAAAAAGCTACCTAATACCTTTAGAAAAACAATGGAATGTGCTATAGTACAAATGTACAAAATATTATTGAGCATTACAAACTGTGCACACATATCTAAGTCTATCTCCAGGGTTTATAGGTAATACAGACTCATAAAAAAATTCTCTATCTCTCACCCTCTCTCACTCTCTTCCCCTTCACTCCCTCTCTCAAACACACTTAAACACATTTCCACACTTGCACATATATTCCAGGATATATGCATGTGTGTGTGTATAAAGTCAAATTTTCATTTTTCAGATACATATTTTGATAAATGTCTAAAAGACTAGAATGAAATATTGTGGATTTCATTTTAGGTATTGTGGCAGCTGGAACAAAAATTCCAGCTAAAAGACATGCATAAAGTTGAAACCAAAAAAGGAAAAGTTGTGACTATATTATATGATGCAAAGATAACAGGAAAAACCTTTACAGTCAAAAGAAAGAAAGAAAGACAGTGGGAGAGAGGAAAGAAAGGAACGGGTAAAGGAAAAGGTACTCAAGGAAACTTTCCTGACTGTGTTTCACCTGTAAGTAGAAGGCAAGACAGTACTTCCCAATTATTTATAGTGACAAAGTAGCCCAATAAGGAGGTCTGGGACTTAAACCTGACTTACTGTTTATGCAGACACCTTAAAGAAAAAGATTTTTGTATAATTCCCAGACTGTAATTGTTCTTATGGTTTTACAAGGAGCCCTACTTATGAATATGTAATAACTAAGGAACAGAATATTGTGAGAATGAGAAATGCGTTCCTCTAGCGAAAAAAAATTAAGAAAATGTGAAAACAAGATTTATTAAAATCACACTATTTTATTAACAATGAATTAATTTATGTTTTAAAATGTCATAGCTGACTAAGTATTAGGATGTGATTTTTATTCCATTACATAATGCGATATCCAAAAAAGATGGGTAATACTTGGGATTATGTTTGTTCTGGGTGATTTTTCCATGTACAATTTGTTGTTATTCTTAATAATTATTTTGAATGATAAATGAGTGTTTTACATGTACTAACAGTAATTTCACAAATCTTTTCTAATATAATAATGATATTTAAATATGTTTTAAATAGCAAACATTTTCTGTGTTGTTTTTCTTGCAAATCTGCAATGATTAATTATTTTCAAAGTTATTAGATCAAATTAAAAATAACAAAATCTAGCTGAGAATGACAACAATTAAGTCATTTTTCAGGATGTTTAATGATCTATTAAAATGTGATGATGTGCTCATAATTTTGAAAGTTAAAACAAAAACTGAATTATTCTCTGGACTTATTCCTGTTCACCACCACCACTAGGATTTAGCTAGTTGTCTGTTATGCAAATTGCAGACCTGACAACTAAGGGACTCTACAGAAATAGTACACAAGTTATATGTGGAGAAATAGAGATACAAGTATGTTAAAAATGAGCATATGTGTTCATAAGTATATTGTTTAAAAATAATGCAGCTATAGAGAACTAGATTCTTAGACAAAACATGAGAAATCAAAGCCTTTCCTACGCAGTTCTCTCAAAGGGAGTTTTACATACCTGATCTGCCCCTGAATGACAGAAGGAGCATGGAACAGATATTAAGTAGGTCAGTATGAAACACTGCTTTTAACTTGATATAGAGCGTTATTCTGTCTCCCATAAGAATAAAGAAATGTGACATCAAACAGAAGAAAGTGACTAATTTTTTAGTAACTGAAAAAGACAAAGTTGGATAATAAAATTTTTGGTATAAATGTGGTCGAGGTTATTGCTACACAAATTGCAGTAACTATTTTGTGGAAAAATTGGCAAAATTCATCAGAAATTTAAATGCAAGAATTTATGAATCCAAGGACTGGAGAAGTGGAAAAAATGGGCCGATTTTGATGAAATAGTACCCCCCAAGAAAGAGGAAAAAAACTTATGACCCAACAAGGATAGGGAGAAATTGGAACGCTCATATTTTGCCAGTAGGAATATAAAATGGTAAGGCCTCTTTGGAAAACAGTTTGGCTGTTGCACAAAATGTTAAAAATAGAACACACATTTCAGAAAATCTACTCCTAGCTAAATTTCCAGAAAAAATCAAAACCTACATGCAAACAAAACCTTGAATATTATAATATTCACTAGTGCATTATTTCCAATGACCAAACATGAAAATGGTCCAAATGCACATCAACTAATAAATAGATGTTTAAAATGTTGTGTTCCCTTACCTGTAATTAAGAAAAACTAAATTCTGATATATTTCACAACATGGATGAACTTTGAAAACATTATAATAGGTTGGGGCCAGTTCCATGGCTCACTTGGTTAATCCTCCACCTGCGGCCCCGGTATCCCATATGGGCTCCGGGTTCTGTCCCAGTTGCTCCTCTTCCAGTCCAGCTCTCTGCTGTGACCCAGGAGGGCAGTGGAGGATGGCCCAAGTGCTTGGGCCCTGCACCCGCATGGGAGACCAGGAGGAAGCACCTGGCTCCTGGCATCAGATAGGCGCAGCACGCCAGCCATAGCGTCCACTTGGGGAGTGAACCAACAGAAAAAGGAAGACCTTTCTCTCTGTCTCTCTCTTTCTCACTGTCTAACTCTGCCTGTCAAAAAAAAAAAAAAAAGGAATTATAATTTTAATATTCTTTTTATATTGATTATCATATTAGGACCATCTAGTTATATTTAACAAAGTTGCATGTTCATTTGTTATTTTAACCTTTATGGAAAAACAAGTGGAAATGCTAGCAATAATAACACATTTTTCTTTTAAATATATAATATTGGATACTTTTTATTTATTCTAATTGGCACAGGGGTTAAATCACTGCTTGCCTGTATCCAGTATCTGAGGTACATTGGAGTCCTAGTTCCTATGCTTGTTGGGAAACAGCAGATTATGGCTCAAGTGCTTGGTCCCTACCACCAACATGGGTGACTCAGATGCAGTTCTGGGTTCCTGGCTTCGGCCTGGACCTGAAGTACCATTTGAGGCATTTAGAGAATTAAATATTGGATGAAATATTTCTCTCTCTCTCTCTCTCTCTCTCTCTCTCTCTGACTTTCAACTAGATGAAAATAAATAAATGTTTTACAAAAAAAATTAACATGACATTATTTTTCATGTAGAAAAAGAAAATAACCGAAAGCCAAGGGCCATTAATGTTGCTATGTTAGAAAAATGTGATTTTTTTCCACTTTGACTATGACCTTATCTAAATAAGATCAGAGTCGGCGAACTCAAAAGGCTTTCATAGCCTTGGCAACTCATGACAAGAGCCTAGGGAGATTACTGACGCCATAAACAAGAGTGTCAATTTGTTAAATCAACAACAGGAGTAACTGTGCACTTACTCCTCATGTGGGATCTCTATCCTTAATGTGTTGTACAATGTGAATTAATGCTGTAACTAGTACTCAAACAGTACTTTACACTTTGTGTTTCTGTGTGGGTGCAAACTGATGAAATCTTTACTTAATGTATGCTAAACTGATCTTCTGTATATAAAGATAATTGAAAATGAATCTTGATGTGAATGGAATGGGAGAGGGAGCGGGAGATGGGAGGGTTGTGGATGGGAGAGAAGTTATGGATGGGGGGCGTTGTAATCCATAAGCTGTACTTTGGAAATTTATATTTACTAAATAAAAGTGAAAAAAAAAGAAAAAAAGAAAAGAAAATGGCAATTCCCACACTGGGGGAAAAAACTCTAAGATCTATATCTAATAAAAGGCTTGTGTCCAGACAAAAGAAAAATGTAATTTTTAAAATATTTATTTATGTGTTTATTTATTTGAAATGCAAAGTTACAAAGAGGAAAGGCAGAGAGAGAGAGAGAGAGAGAGAGAGAGAGAGAGAGAGGTCTTCCATCTATGGTTCATTCACTCCCCAAATGGCTGCAAAAAGTCAGAGCTGGGCCGACCCAAAGCCAGGAGCCAGGAATCTCTTCCAGGTCTCCCATGCTGGTGTAGGGGCCCAAGGACTTGGGCCATCTTCTACTGCTTTCCCAGGCCATAGCAGAGAGCTGGATCAGAAGTGGAGCAACTGAGACTTGAACTGGTCCTCAAATCAGATGCTGGCACTGAAGGCAGCAGCTATACCCACTATACCACAGCTCAGGGTCCCTAAAATGTGATCTTTACAACATAAAATATGTCTGACTAAAGTTGCCTTCAAAATTTGATTTATGATCCTGATGTTTTAATTGATGGATCAATTGATAGTAATTATTTTTGCATAATCAGTTAACAACTGAAATGTGCAACATATTGATTTTTTCAGGTGAGACACAGATTCCCTGAACAGCTACAGCAGAAGAAAAAAGTAGTGACATTTAATTCAGTCTAATTTATTCCTGAAAACGAGGTGATTGACTGCAGTTCATGAAGTCCATGGCAAGTGTTAGATGAAATGGTGAAATCATTCAGAAACTCTAAAACTGAAAATTAAATTAGAATATAGAATACTGTGTAATAAATCCAATGTAATTCATATCAGTACTTGTCATTTAACTTGAATAAAGTTCCTTAAAGGGTCAAACTTAAATTTAGTGCAACTGGAAGGAGTATCCTAGTCTAGTAGAATGAAAACAGAAAAAGTTGGACTAAATGATTGCATCAACATTAACAAATCTGTATATTTATAAAACTAAAGAGTTAGTGACAGAATCAAGAAATTAACTGTGACAAATTATTTTTCATTTGCTATTTGCCTTTTGTTAGTACTGTGATGCACTGTGTGTTAACAAAAATTATTCAAATTCACTGACAAAATATTTATTGCAGAGTCTCCTATGGGTCAAGTATAGTTGTTAAGAATACAATGAAGAGTAGAGGGGATTTTTCTATCCTTCATAGAGATTGCAATCCAGAGAAAAGAGAAGAGGGTCAGGTTCAGCCATAAAAATAAATAAATTGTTACAACCTGAGCTGAACACTATAAAGAAGAATTTCAGGTTGTAAAAGGATTGTAAAACAAAAGAACTGACCTGCACACTAAGATTACATCAGTAAATGTTTTCATGAGTTGTTATTTATTTTACTTTCTTCTATTTTTTAAATAAATAGAAACTGGTTTACATAATAGATACAACAGTAGCTGTTAAAGTTTTAATGTAATTCAGAGAAAATTTTTGAACTGCCTTATTTTGCTAAAGCTTCATGATTATAATATATAAAGCAAAATGTATTTAAATTTTTATTTTTGTTACAGCAAAAATTTTTATCTCTCATGATAATATTAAGTAAAAATTCCAAAAGCACTGCTTCTCAAACATACAGGGCAGTCATGAGTCTGCTAAAGACATTAATTTAACAAATATTTATGAATTTTTTTAATCATGGATAAGGATTTCTGCCAAAATTAAAATCTGTGTGTGGAGAGAGAGTGGAGAAACCATGGCCACAGCCTAACAGCAGAGGCTTCACATAAAGTAACTATACTAAACACATTAAATGTTCTAGTAATGGCACAAACGACATCTAATGAAATTTTTAGATATGAGAGAAAAATCACTTTTGTCTTGGTGAGCATAAGCACCCAGGAAGGCTATGTAGAAGAAACAATGAAGAAGTAGTCTTGGCAATATATGCGAAATTAAGATAGGAAGAGAGGAACAATGCACAGAAAGGTGTTTGAACAAACTTCCAAAAGTAAGACAGTTCCAGGTATTTAAGGAACCAGAATCTCACTTGGACTGAGGCAATTTCAGGTACAAATGAGGAATCCTGATGAAGTAGACTGGAAGAGCAAAGAGAGATTGGATTGTCAAGGGGTGAAAATAAGGAACTTCAATGTGTCTCAGAGGGAAACTGTTCGTTTTCATTAGGGAAGAAAGAAAACATACATAGTAAAATGTGTGAAATAACATTACATCATTTGTGAGCTTTTCTAATGTAACTTGAAATATTCCATAAAATGAAAGTTTGGAAGATACATATTTCCAGCAATCAAACTAGAAATAACTCAAGATGAGAAAAATTTAATCAAAAAAATGCAATATGGTTTGATTTCTTGATCTTAAGTTCATTAAAATTTGAAATAATAAAAAGAGAACTATGTTAGGTCAAAATTCTGATTCTTTTTCAATTCAATTGTGAAAGCCAATTATTACAGATTTCTTACTGGAGCTTCAAAAATCAAAGATAGTTCCATGGTTTACCCAGAGTCTTATTACGTGACTCAGTCATTTTCATTACTGACAAAACCCATAATTGTAAAGCAAACATGATAAAGTTATTTTCCACCTTGGATCAATGGTATATCACCATTATTATTGTTAGTTCCTCTTTGAACCAATTTTTCTATGATCTGTATTTAAGTTCCTAATACTTTCTAAAGTATTCTCAGTTCTGTTCTGTTTATAAATTACAGATCCCAGGATTTGGCTCTGTCTCCAGCAACCACTTTCATCGCACCTTCTGGTACAACACAAGGGAATGATTCCAGGCCGACCTCCCTAGGCCCCTCTCCTGCAGCGCCATCTGTCTGCCAGGAGACTACGTGCCACCACGGAGGCACTTGTCGACCCATCTTCCTCTCCAGTGGCAGCTATGCTTTCCAGTGTGACTGTCCACTACGTTTCACAGGCCGCTTCTGTGAAAAAGGTAATCAATCTTCATTATCCTCTCTAATTCTTTTTAAAACTTCTCCAGAGGGTCGAAGAGATTTGAAACATATTGTGCACATCCTGACGGACATTAGCATAGACAAGAAACATCTGCACAATTTTGTTTAAAAATGCAAACACTTTAAGTTCAGTATTGCAGAAGCAAACCTAAGTTTTTATTTTTGCATGAGGGATGCCATTCCAAATATTTGGAATCGCCACATAAAATAGGAGTAAAAACTCAGATGTAGTGCAATCCATAGTTACTTCTAAAATTATGGTAAATTCTTCCTTTGTTACTATAGAGATAATTAGCTTCTACACTATTTTATGGATTGATTGATAATGAAATCATTACATTTTTATGTTTCACAAGCAGATACCATATTGAAATTATTTTAAGAATATATTTCTCTCTCTCTCTCTCTCACACACACATACACACACTGATCACACTAACCTTATTTCAAATAAATTAAACTAAATAGATATTTTTTTTTCTAAAAAGTGTGGGGCAGCAGGTTAAGACTTCATGTGGGATGCTTGCACATCAGAGTGTCTGTCTGCTTCTAGTTCCAGGCACTTTGCTGCCCCTCTAGCTTCCTACTGACTTGATCCTGGGAAGCAGCAGGTGATGACTCAGTGGTTGAGTCCCTGGCACCCACTTGAGAACCTGGGTTAAGTTCCAGACCTCTGGTTTCATCCTGGCAACAACTCTGGTTGAGTAGTGAACCAGCAAATGGAAGACTGATTCTCCAACCCCCACCACCATGTGTATATGTGTCTCTTTGTCACTCTGCCTTTCAAATAAATAAGAATAAACTTTAAAAAGAGTATATTATTTGATTCTTAAGAATATGATTTTAGCATTAATGGAGCTATTTATGAATCAACACAAAATTCCCCTGTTGTCAACATCAAATAGCCTCCTAAGAGGTTCTGTTAATTAGAGCAATGCTGGACAATAAAGCTAGAAACGCCCTGGGCAGATTACAAACATTAGGTTCTGACACTGCTGATTGCATGTCCCTTCGCTGGTAGCTGAAAAGTGTCATTCCTGTCTATGTAGATTTAATCAGTAGTTTGACTGTGGACACAGGGATGGAAATGACTATTGGTTTATATTTCAGATTGCTGAGAATTCTATTACATGTCCAAGACTGTATTAAATAATTCCCATTTATAATGCTAAAATGTAGGTTCTCCTAAGACTAACTGAAATTTACATAGATGTTATTCAGAGTTTTCCAAATAACCTTGTGTGACTGCTATGAATGTTTTAAATTTCAGCCAAGTAAGCCAGCAAATACAGAGACATGGTGTATTTTCATGCCCATTTAAAATTATCATGTAAATATTATAAAGTCTATTTTTTAACCAGAAATAACGTTGGCAACACATTACTGGGGCTTGATTTGTGGGCAAATAATTCATGTGCTGCAAATTATCATGATGCTTACCTTCTGCTAATCAAGACCATGTATGTTACATTCTTTTTTTTTTTTTTTGTATGTTACATTCTATGAGTAGAGGTCTAGGGGGATAATTTGGGGTGTGAATCTTTTAAATCCACACTTACTCATTTAAAATCCCTGAAAGGGCTATTTTCTTTCTTTAATTTTGTGGTACATAGAGTTTCAGAAAAATATCATTCCTACCATCCTTAGAGTATGCTTTGATATTTTAATGGGTTTTTTGGGGGAGAGAATATTTATTTATTTGAGAAACTGAAAGAGAGTTTATGTCCATTGGCTAATTCCCCGCACTTGCACTATGACTGGGGCTAGGCCCTGGTGGAAGCTGGGTGCCAGAACTCAATCCAGATCTCCCTCCAGGTGCCTTGAACCCAAATGTTTGAACCATCACCACGACCTGCATGATACCCATTAGGAGGGAGTTGTAATCAGGAGCCAGAGCCAGGCATGGAACACAGACATTCTGGTGCAAAATGCATTCATCTTAGTGGCTAGGCTAAACACCAACTCCATATTTTAATGTTAGTTTATAGGCCGGCGCCGTGGCTCACTAGGCTAATCCTCCGCCTTGCGGCGCTGGCACACCGGGTTCTAGTCCCGGTCGGGGCGACGGATTCTGTCCTGGTTGCCCCTCTTCCAGGCCAGCTCTCTGCTGTGGCCCGGGAGTGCAGTAGAGGATGACCCTAGTCCTTGGGCCCTGCACCTGCATGGGAGACCAGGATAAGTACCTATCTCCTGCCATCGGATCAGTGCGGGTTGGCGCGCCAGCCGCGCCGGCCATTGGAGGGTGAACCAATGGCAAAGGAAAACCTTTCTCTCTGTCTCTCTCTCTCACTATCCACTCTGCCTGTCAAAAATAAATAAATAAATAAATAAATAAATAAATAAATAAAAAATAATGTTAGTTTATCTGCTGTCAACGGCACGTATTAGAGGAAAAATGATCCTGTGAACCATCATTTCTCTGTGATCTGCTGAATCCTCACCTCTCTCCCCTTCAAAGTTTTTCCTTAGAGTAATCTATGCTTTTCTGAGAAAGAAAATAAATCCAGGCTTATTGGGAATTTAAATCCCAGGCTTAGCTGAGGTTTAATTGTATCTGCTGTTTGGGGTGGCAGACTATAACAAATTCAAGTAAAGAATTGAGAATCTCATAATATTTGCTGGAATTATTTTATATTATTCATATTTTATACCATCTGTATTTTAAGTGTTTTTCCTTTTAAGTTTACAATATTTTAAAATAAATTGAATGATGTTTTGCTAAATATTAGGCAACCCATTATAGAATATTTGAATTTAAGGGCATAAAATCAAAAACAGTGAGTAAGGTTTTTATTAATAACCATTACCAATTCAAAATTGCATTTTTAAAAGGCACTTTAATTCAGCAATACTTGAGGTATATGGTACACTAAAAATGTACACTAAAGGTGTATGGTACACTAAAAAGTCCAGGCAAAAGTGTTGTGGGATGGGTGTGTCCAGGTTCTTCTCTCTAACACTAAAAGAAATTCAAGGATAAGACTTACGTAAAGATTAGGGAAAAAAAAAAAAAAGGAATGTTTAACTTACGTGAAAAAGCAAAGTACATACTCAGGCTGAAGTGCAGACTTGCTTAAGAAAGTGTTGCACTCAACAAGTTTTGGAGCCATCCTTTTATGCGATCTCAATGCACAGGGAGTGGTGTATGAAGTGGGGTTTAATTGAATATTAGGTTCCCATAAACAGTCAACATCTAAAATTACAGTAGTCCTCTTTCTATGTTATCAATTAGCCATGGTCAACCACAGTCTGAAAATATTATATAGAAAATTTCAGAAATAAACAATTTTTAAGTTATAAACTGCACCGTTCTTGCCATCTCACTGTTTCCACTGAGAATAGGGGTCCTCCCTTTGCGCAGACTCCGTTGCTGTGTGTGCTACCTATCCTTGGGTCACTTGGTAGCTCTTTCAGTTATCAGATTCATCATCGTGGTATCAACCGTGCATATGTTCAAGTAACCCTTATTTTACTTAATAATGAGCGCAGAGCACAAGAGGCAATTCAAGTATGCCAAAGAGAAGCTGCTAAGTACTTCCGTTATGTGAATGAATGAAAGTACACTAAGATGTTTTGAGAGCTCATGAATAAAAAAGAAGGTCATTTAACTTACAGTTGTTCTATTTTTTAAGTTATTATTAGTCTCTTACTGTGCTTAATTTATAAATTAAATTTTATCATAGATGTGTGTATATACATAAATATGGAAACACTTTAGTATATGGAGTGTTCAGTGCTAACTGCATAAAGTGGGGGTCTTGAAAGACATCTCCTATGCATAAGGGATAAGGGAGGACTCCTGCATATGAGCTTCTCCTTCAGGAAGGAAATTTGCTTAATATCACTGTGGGAGTTCTGATTTACCACACAGTGTACTGAGTGCTTCATGCATCTTATTTCGCTTAACCCTCAGAATAACCTAGCTGAAGTAGGCTCTCTAAATTACTACCATTTACAAATGAGCAATCTAAAGCTGAGAGTTGTTAAATTACTCACTCAAGGTCACACAGCTTATACATGGTAGAAATGAGATTAGAAGTAATCTTGGCTGACTCCAGACTTTAACCACCGTGCTATCTTGCTGCACTAGTTAGAAGATCAAATTTAATGTGATGGCATGACTTAGAATTCTGAAATTGTCTCACTTTTTTCATTAGTTTACAGAAAGCATCTTATTTCAGAGAGAAAAGAAACTTTTCTTTAAGAATAAAAATTTCAAAAGTCATAAAACCAAAGAAGTTAATGTTGATCTATTAAAATCTTAATGAAGATTGTATCAATGGGATTCATCTAAAATTAAGCTAAAAAAAACCACATAGGTGACCAAGAAAGTAGTGTGTCTGCATGGTACTATCTGTAATAATTTAAGTTAAACTAAAATATAAGAAGTAGATATAAGACTATTTGGATTATAGAAAAGTCCAGACGTAACTGATGAAAGAACAGAAATCTCCAAAAAAATACATAATTGCCTAGACATCAGATGTAGAGATAGGTTGGAAATTGATTTTTCTTCACAAGTCTTGCTCTTTTTTACTTCCAGTTAATATACTGAACCTGTGAAAGAATGCTAAAGTACTTATTTTAATAGCTTTGATGTTTCACAGAAAAATGGAAGTGTAAATTAAAATATAGGCCTTAGCTAAAATAGCGCTAACTTCAGTAACAGAAGAAGGGTTTAGGGGCTATGGGACTCAGTAAGGGGTCACCCATACACATGTTTCCTGTCTCCTGGGCATTACATCATCTGTTCTACTTAATCAAATCATCCATATCCAATCACCTAATAATACTGACTTATAGAATTAGTTTGATTTAATATGTTCCCTTTTTTTCTCAACGCATGCTATCTTAATTCATATTAGCTAAACCTCATTGTCTACTTTATCATAATGTTCCTGCATCTCACCAGGGGGAACGTAAGAGCATACATTCTTGCCTTGTTTTATATGGCTGCAGGCAGGCAGATGGCTGTCTCCTACTGTAAAGTTCAGAATGACAGATTTAGAATATCAGTGCCTTGTGCTGGGTGAAAGCGTATGCCTCTGACTATTAATTATAGGATTAACATTTTTAAACAGCTCCATACTCTTTAGTGTTCTATAAAACAGTTTTATAAATAGTGCAATAAAGGAGTATTTAAATGCCATACTTTAAAAGCAAGAAATCATTTGTTTTATTGGATATCCTGTCTGTTTATATTCCATATATGTTTAAAGGTTAACTGTACTGAGTAAATTGCAAACCTGGAATAAAAATGATAGGTTTTACTAGGTGTTTGGTCTGTTGAATAAAAAGACTGCCTTGATGTCTTTGTTTTTTACCATAACTAGAATATATTTTAAAAGGCATATTAGAGTAGTCAGGATTTTTTTTTATGAACTTTGTCAGGTGGCTGAGTCTCAGACATTCCAGAGCCCAGAAGGCAGAAAAACAGAGCACTAGGAAGGCTCTTAGAACAGTGAGTTATCTCCTCTCTGTAGAACTGATGGTCTGAATCATCAGAAAAGGATCAAGCAATAGGTGTCTGCCATCTCAAATATAATACCCCTGTCTGAAAATCTCTTTGAAAGCAGAACAATGCTGCTGTATAACATTTAGTAAATGACAACTGCTAAAATATTAAGATGTGACATTGAAAATGAATCAGGATAGAAGTCAGGGAGATGGGCTGAAGGAAGATAAGATTACTTATCATCAGAGACTGAAGATTTCATTTTTAGGGCACGAGTAGGCTGGAGGTCTCCAATCTGTGTTGCTAATCTCCACTACCAGCTACTGCGGTTTTCCATCAGGAAGCACCATACTCAGCTGTTAGAAAAAGATAGCACTCCCACCATCTTGGGCTTGTTACCATGACCTACAAAAGTCCCAATTGGGTGAAATAAACAATTGGGCAGAGCTATGTTTCCTGCCTTAAAAGAATAAGACAGAATCCATTTCCTTGCCTTTTCCAACTTCTAGGGTCTGTCTGCATTTGTTGTCTGTTGAATCCTTTACCCACCTTCTCAGGAAATAATGGTGGTTCTAATCTTTCTCAGATTCTGTCACTCAGACCCATTCATCTATCTCTTTCCTATACTTTAACACACTTGAGATTACATAGAACTCAATGAAATAACACAGGATAAACCCCCAAATCTCAAAGTCAGCAGAGTATAACTTTTATTTCCATCTGCAACTTCAATTTTCTTTTACCATGTACGAGGAAATAAGCACAGATTGCATGAATTAACTTGTGGACATTTTGGATGGGATGGTATTATTCTGCCTACAGTGAGACTCTGATAATCTCTCAGGCTTATATGATCATACAGAAAAATAAGTACAATGAGTGGATATCTGGTGTTCAAAGAATCAAGAGAAGTAGGTTTAATCATTTTAGAAAATGCACTGGAGGATGTTCTGGAAGACCAAGCCACAGAATCATAGCAAGGTCATCCTAGAATAGGCTGGTCTGCATACCACCACTGGACAAGAGTTCAAACTGTTACCATGGTCTGAGTCACTTGCTCAAGATTTAAAGTATCAGGAAATACTAAAATTGTCTTATTGGCAAATCTCCACCACATGCTAACCCACTGCCAGTGCAGGAAAGAGAAGAGAGGAAGGAATAAGAAGGGACAGCTTTCCATAGCTTTCTAAAATATTTGCTAGGCCATGTAACCCACCAGACTCTAACACAATAGACCTCTTTGTCATTTCCACACAAAATATGATCAATCATAAATTCATAATGCATGTGCACACATGCGTGCACACACCAACCCACACACATTCCTTACAGTTGAACATCAGGTCTCTATTCTTCATATATTACCTTGTCTTTTCTCATGACTCCACTGCTCTTTGTTTTCTATTTGAACCCTTGACTTTATAGATTTTTATACTGCAAAAAGGTTTAGCAAAACTTTTTGTTGCCATTTCTTCTTGCAAACATATCATCAAAATATTTTCATAAACAAAGACCTTTTCATTCTCAACCAGTTCAGAAAATCAGGAAGATTATTCCATGGATGAAGTGGAATCTTAAATGGTATTTGAAGGATGAGTTGGAAGAATTATATTAAATAAATACATGAGGTGAACAAAAGCTCTGTAGCTGGATTTGTGAATAGGGTACATGAAAGATCAGCTGAGAAATAAAGCTTGGACTCCAAGTAAGACCCATCCAGCAGGGAACTCTAGAGACACGTTAAAATCTAAAACTTAGTAGCAGTATCTTTCAATAAGATAAAACACACATGAAGAGAGTTATGCTTCAGAATGATACATATGTGAGTAGAATACAGAAGGAATTACAGTGGAGAAAGGAATGAGAAGAAAAAAAAATTGTGAGTTAAGTACAATAGGCTAGAGAATAGGTTCAGAATTCTCTAAAAGCCTGATATTTTTCTAATCATTTGGACGTATAGCAAATATTTGTATTCTCTGTGCAAAAGGTAGTATAGATTCTATTATAAAAATGTATCAGCATAAATCACGCTGATTTATATATATATATATGTTTGTGTGTGTGTGTATATATATATATATATATATATATATAATGAGAGAGAGAGAGAGAGAAAGAGCATTCTCATTCACTAGTTCACACTCCAAATGCCTGCAACAGAGGGCTGGAGCAGGTTGAAGCTGGGAGCCCAAAACTCAGTCTAGGTCTCCCATGTGAGTGGCCAAACCCAACTACTCGAGCCATTTCCTGTTGCCTCCTATCATGCACAATGTTAAGAAATTGGAATCGGGAGTAGAGTCAGGACTTAAACCCAGGCAGCCTAATATGGAGTAGAGGTATTGCAAGCAGCATCTCAACCACTGTGCCAAATGCCCCCGTGATTTTCCTTAATATATTATTTTACGAAGAAGAAAGAGTGTAAAATAACATGTAGAGGTTCCTTTCTGTCCCCTTTCTTGCATCATCTGCTGTCTCATCTGTCCACAGAAAACCAAATATAGGCAGTAAAACTTCACTATGACACAAATGGTGTCAATAATAAAACAAACAATGCAGACCCTATTCTATAAAAGGTTATAATCAAAGCAAGGGTGACTATCTGAACATTTATAAGCATATATATATGCAAACTAGAAAGCATGATTTATCTTGTATTTCTATTTCAGTACTAAAATCTCCAAGAGCCACAACTTTATTCTATGCATTTCTATTTGTTTCTAACATATTTTTCATGCACATCCCATGTACACATACAAATTTAAAACATGAAATATTCTTTAAATATTTTTGTTGAGCTATTAAAATACTGTTAAAAATATATACAAATTAAATTATTAAAAGCTCATCTTTTACTGACACAGAAACAATGTCTAAAAGACATTTTAGTAATTCAAGTAAACTACGGGTTAAGGGCAAACCTGGAACTAAAACATAGTTGTCCATAACCCAAGTAAAATATTTTATCTACTACAGTATGTGTCCTCTAAAATTTTTCAGTGATAAATTCCAAGTTGAATTGTAGCAAAATATATTTTATTATAGATGCTTAAGATATATTCAATTGCATATGCTTAAAATAAGCAATTGTGTAAACTTATAGAAATTAAGATAGTAATAAACTCAATTGTATCAAATTGTTGATAGATCAATATACAGACAAATATTTAACTGTAAACTTATGAACATGACATTTGATGAATTCACTAATGATCCTTTTAATTGACACGTATGTTTAACAGTATTTTTTCTAAAATAAATATGCTTATAAAAATAGAAAAATTAATTAAAATTATTTTGAAATGATAATCATAGACAAAAGTAATAATTGGAAAAATACTTGCATACCGCAGTCATACAATAACTTTATTTTTATTGATTCTATAGAAGCAGTGTCCAACAAAAATATAAGGAAAAGCACATATACAATTTTAAATTTCCTTGTTGGCTCAGCAAAAACCTAAAATGAGAATAAATGAATAATAGTAGTTTATTAAGTCTGGTAATCCAAAATATTGTCATTTCCACAACACAAATATTAAAATGGATTTTCACACTAACTCTTGGAAATATGGTGAATACTTTGCACCGATAGCAAATCTTAGTTCAAATCATCCACATTTCAAGTGCTTATAAAATGATTATCTTAGACCATTTTGCGCACTACAAGAGAATTACCACAGACTGGATAATTCACAAAGATTTGGCCCACGATTCTTGAAATGCCATCATCTGGCAAGTACTGCTGCATCAGCACACAGTGGAAAGAGAGAGGACAAGAAGGGACCTAACTCACCCTTTTGTTTTGTTTTGTTTTGTTTTATTTATTTTTTATTTTTTATTTATGTTTTTGACAGGCAGAGTTAGACAGTGAGAGAGAGAGAGAGACAGAGAGAAAGGTCTTCCTTTGCCGTTGGTTCACCCTCCAATGGCCACCGCGGCCGGCGCACCGCGCTGATCTGATGGCAGGAGCCAGGTACCTATCCTGGTCTCCCATGGGGTGCAGGGCCCAAGCACTTGGGCCATCCTCCACTGCACTCCCTGGCCACAGCAGAGAGCTGGCCTGGAAGAGGGGCAACCAGGACAGAATCCTGCACCCCGACTGGGACTAGAACCCGGTGTGCCAGCGCCGCAAGGCGGAGGATTAGCCTAGTGAGCCGCGGCGCCGGCCACCCTTTTGTTTTTGTTATTTATTTATTTTGTTTTAGTTTTTAACAGATTTAATGTAGTTCATTGATACAATTCTAAGAATATAATGATATCCCCCCCCCTTTCCTCTCCCATACCTCCTCTCTCACTCACACTTCCCTCCTTCTCCCTTTCTTTCTCTCTATTTTTTTTTTTTTTTTAGTTTTTGAGTTTAACACATTTAGCCAACCAGATATAGCAGAAGATCTTTTAATGATCATAATATAAAAATAGAGTCACTACTTCTGTGGTTTATTGTGTATATGAATGGTATTTGAAGGAAATATGCAATTTTAATGAGAAATAAGTGAAATTATGTGATTATTTTTATAATGACAAACTTTCAGTTTATTTTATAATCATGAAGTTAACTCTCCGTGAAGTATTCAAAGTAGTAAGAAGAAAAACACACTGTTTAACAGTAGAGACAATTGCTGTAATGAATAATCAAATCTCAAAGTGTCCATTTCATTTATATACGTTCCTTTTTTTACTGTTAGTTACCACAGATCAGGGAAGTCATATGCCATTTGTCTTTTTGGGATTTGCTTATTTCACTAAGTATAATGCTTTCCAGCTGCATCCAGTTGTGTTGCAAGACAGGATTTCATTTTTTTTTTTACAGCTGAGTAGTATTCCGTAGTGTATATATGCAATATTTCCTTTATCCAGTCATTGGTTGATGGACGTTTGAAGACCTAACTCTCTCTTTTTTATGCCAGCAGTCACACCCTTATGACCTAATCAACTCATAAACTTCTCATCATTTAATATAACAAAAACGGCAACATTAATGCACCAAACAAGTAGAACAGTAGGTTGTCATGAACAGGAATATGTAAGAATATGAAGTGCCAACAATTTCCTGGACTACATATGGAGCTAAAACAAATTAATGAAGTGAAACCCATGTCCTCTTATTTCATTCATTGATTTATTTCAAATGTGTAATTAGTATATTGTTACTGATCTAAAAAACTTAGTAAAGCTTCATGGCCATATTGCTGAGTATAATGTTCATTTTTCTCATTTACTGCAGTCCATATCCTTTAAAAGAAATCACTGAGCTTTTTCCATATAAGAACATATTATCTGATAATTAAATTAGTGGGATTTAGTTGAATTCTATTTTAATATTATTTGTCACTTTAACATTTTAAATAATGACAGAAAAATTACACTAACGCATATTTATTATGTTATTTACAATAGAATGGTCAAGATTTGTCAGAAAATACTATTCTCTAACAGAAAGAAATCAATGTAAAAATCTGAAAAATATAAATTTGGGTGATATGAGAACAGACCAACAAAAAAAGGAAAGGCTAATGTTAACCTGTCTACGAAGTTTATTACACAATGGCAAAATGAAAGATATAATGACCAGAACTAATTAAGAACAAAATGTGTGGCCTCTGAGAAACTGATTTTCAGGAAAGCATTTTTCTTAACATGTGATGTGCCTTTGGCAGGAAAAATTAATAGAATTTATATTTAAAGGCAGCATCATGGCCTTACTCATAAATACAGCTTTATAATTTTAATGAAATTGAGAACCAACTGAGCAGAATTTATCCTTTAAATTTTCTGTCCTTGAAAGATGAAATCAATTTCAATTGCTTTAATATATTTGGTTAAGGTGTTTCTGTGGATATCTTTTTACTCTCTGTCCCATTCTAGGATCACAGACATTGATATGAATACATGTGACTATATTATGAAGTGATATAGAAGTTGAAAATCTTCCTTCACAAACACATATCACCCTTTGCCTTCAGTTCCCTTGACTGCCAGTTTACAGTGGACAATGGATATTTTATGTTAGCTCAGTATTTCTGCACATTAATATCAGATAGTCTTATTCCACTTTTGTGTTGTTGTTAACAAAGTAGCACAGATGGATAGCTTGTTATGAACAGAAATTTATTGACCCACACTTTTGGAGACTGGGCAATCTAGGACTGAGGAGCCATATCTGTTGAGAGCCCTGTTGCTGTGTCATCCCATGGTGGAAGGATAAAGAGAGAGTAAAAGAGGGCCAAACTCCTCATCTTATAGAGAAGTCACTCAATAACAACATCAGTCTACTTACTCTGCCCTCAGAGTGTAATGACCTCTCATTAGGCCCCACTTCCAGCCCTTTTGCATTAAGAATTGAGTTTCTAACTAATACTTTTGGGGAGACATATTCTAACCATGGTACAAATACAGTAACTAAGAAATAAGGAAGCTTCATATAATAACAGTTAATAATTATCACTTCACACTTGGTACAAACCATGCTGAACTCTTTTCTATACATTTTATCTTTCAGTGCACATGTCAACCCTGTGAGTCAAGTAACACATTACTAGTCAAAGTCCTTTGTCTCTGGTTACAGAAATCAACTCAATAAATCATAATAGCTAGCATTTATTGGGTGTGTAAGTGTGTTAGACATTTTTCTTCATCTTAACCTGAAGTTCCTCATTTAACCCTCATGAACTGTTCAACATCTGTACTTCATGAGAGAAAATGAAGGCAGAAAGTTAAGTAACTTGTCTAAGGTTACTCAGTGAATTCTGGATTTGGGATTTGAAACCAAGCTTGCTGAACTATTCTAGCTATCTAAGTTAATGTAAATAAATATTTAGCGTGAAAAGATGAAGGTGGCATCTCATTGCACCCCAAGGTGGGAATGCAGAAGTGGTTCCAGAAGAGAGCCAGAGTGGGAACAAAAGCAGTCTACAAAATTTATCATCTGGAATTATCTTTCTTCCTAATATCTCCTGACTGACAGTGGATTTTGAATCAACACTATGGAGTCATTCTCACAAGCAAGGGCCAAAAAATTCCTGGATTGACCATGGGGAAGAGACATTGCAAAGGCAATCACACCATACCCAGTCACTGAGCCAAAAGTATGGCATGTCAGTGTCTCTGCCAAGATCAGCTCAGTGATGTGCCCTACTGATCAGAAAGCAGGTTCCAGGAAGGAAGGCCTATGGCTGCCTGGCATATATCACAAATAGGTAACCTGCAATCATTACTGTCCCACTGATAGGGAAACTGAACAGGAAGAAAGCAATTTTCAGAGATCATTCGGTGATCTACAAAGCCAAATTTATAAGGTATGGTTAATGTCAAAAATTGTCATTTTCACTGTGACTTATTTCTATTTAAAAGTTTCCCTTGAAAAAGCAAAGGCATAAGCATAACAACAATGCCATTTACAGTGACACAATAATACTTGAATCATGAATGACCTGACTTCAAGGGATATACTCAAGACGAATTTCATTTCTTCCAACACTAACTTAACAGATTCAATCAGATTTCTTTCCCCTCTTATTTATGACAACAATGGGTATATCCCATGATTGTTTCAGGTAATATTTTAAATTTTTTAAAGATTCTATTTATTTATTTGTGAGGTACAGTTACAAACAAAGAGAGGACAAGACAGAGAAAGTTTTCCATCTGCTGGTTCACTCCCTACATGGCCGCAATGGTCAGAGCTAGGCCAATCCAAAGCTAGGAGCCAGGAGCTTCTTCTGCATCATTCCATGTGGGTGCAGGGGCTCAAGCACTTGGGCCATCTTCCACTGCTTTCCCAGGTTATTAGCAGAGCGCTGGATGGGAAGAGGAGCAGCTGGACATGAATGAGTGCCTGTATGGCCGGCACTGTAGACAAAGTCTTAACCTGCTACACTAGAGTGCTGGCCCCTGTTTCAGGTCATTTGCAGGTATCAAAATCTCTAATCCAATTTAAAGCTTCACTCCAAAATTCAGTTTGAAACTCATTCTTTTGTGTCTTTCCTTGATATATTTCGTCCCTAAAACTAGAGTTTCCAGGGTAGGATCAGGATACAAAGAAGCAGGAAGTCATATTCTTTGGCAGGTGCTCACTGTCATTCATCTTGGGCATGAAGCAGATTTTGTCATTGCAGTGCCTCACTGGTTTATTAGAGATTCTCTAAAACACCTTTCCCTCGTCTGGGTCGTGCACTCTCAGCTACTATCCAAATTCTCTTTTGTGATTGTCAGGAAAATAAATTTATCTCCTTTTTGGCTGTTTCCCCTGATGAAGTAGACGTACTACTGGACAAGATTATATCTACATTACTTGAGCCTAACCACCTTCTTTATCATCGATTGAATAAAAAAACTCAAGGCTCACTCTCCTACCAGCTAAAAATGCAGATGAACCCATGGGCAAATCCTCCTTCTCCTCACTACTTTGCAGGCTACTGCAGCCTTCTGACTGCATTCATGATTCTTCCAGCAAGAGACAGCCCCTAGTTTCCATTCCTGCCTCCCCAAGCTAGAATGACAAAGAAAAACACAGTCAGACATTAGCTAAAGTGGTGAAAACAGATTTTGTTCAATGACTGCTGACAGTAGCAGAAAGAGTTGAGCTTCATTCCAATTTGTGAGGATATCATTAGGCATTTTCAAGAGAATGAGGGAGAAGGTAGTGCAGCTACTCAAGTAGAATCAGAGGCGTGCGGAATTATAAAGGATGGGTCAGTTTAAATGTGACCACAGCAACAGAGTCTGGCGCTTGCAATTATAGGAAGTCAGAGTTCTATCCTCCAAGGCAGATTGGGAGACAGAGGCTCTCTCCTTGATGATTACATTCCAATTGAAGGGCTTTCAGGTTCCTGAGAATGACACCTCTAAGTTGACACTTCAAAGACACAAAAAAGAAGTAATGATTGTAAGCCCTTTTCAGTAAATACTCTAAATACGGAAGGCTTATGCATATCTTCAGGTGTTGTCTAGAATAAATTTGCCTGCAGCTTTATGGTTTCCCAGGCACGCATTTTAACGGGGGCAGAGATTTAGGGTCCGCTAAGGAGCACAGTCTTATGCTACCAGAAGCCACACTATAGCTGGTTCCCTTCCCTTTCAGAGTAGAGGTAAGGATGGAGTTGTTATGTGCCCAGAGTTCTGTACTTCCCAGCAACATATATCCAATTTTCCCAAGAACTCCTCCCTCAGTACAGGCAGCATTAGAGAGTGACCTACTAATTGCTTTACCTCTGCCAGCATGCACCCTGCTATTTACAATGTTTGAATGACACTTTGGTGGACTTCCCCGTTTGATGTCAGGAGGCAGCATATGCCACAGTGCTTTTTACTTTTAAAAATTCCTCTAAAGAATCTCCCTGTAAAATAAATCCCTACCTCTCTCTCATATAAATTTTTGAGGAGATCACAGCTGGACTAGTTAGAATGTCCTACCTAGATAGGTTTAATACTTCTCTCTAAAAGGAAAGGTAATCTTTACCCATTGTTTCCTGCTAGAAAGCTTTGACACGAATTTTGAGAAAGTGGAAAACATCATCTTATAAATGCTGTTCTGTTAAAATGAAGCTAAGATACTTTTTAATCAAGATGGAAATGAATCCATTGTCTAGGAATAATGGTGTTTCTTCCTGCTTTTCTTTTCAAATACTCACACTGACTTATCCTTAGTGACAGAGGATTCAACTGTACCTAATGGAATTCTGAAGACAAAGCTAAATCCCAAAGATCGTGCGAGTCTCTTGCTTTTGTAACCCTAAGAATCACATGCTCATTACATTCTACAACATCAGTGCTGTGATGTAAATAGTGAGTGAGATTATTCTCTAGATAATATATATATAATTATATAATATAATTCCAGATATGCTGAAGCAGATTCTTGGGGTCACACACAGTTTTGCTGGAAAAGACCAGGGTGGCAAGGTGGGAGGGAATGAAGATACAGTGAAATTCAGTTCCAATTCAGTTTTTATTAGATATATGCCTTTAGGGAAATTTGACGTTTTTGCCCTTAGTTTTTCTATCATGATTAGAATCAATTTCAGAGTCCCTTCCAGCTCTGAAATTTATTGATTCCTAGTTTAGGTCACTACCAGGAAACCTCTTGGGTTGTATTCAACCATTGCTCTGGACATGGACTAAGAAGCAGTCTATGAAATCACACCTTACCATCAAGATGTCTCTACGGCAGTGGGAATTTGCTAATCAGGCTTTTATATTACTTCACTATCCAAATTCTGCAGGATGAATTCCCTGAGAAACAGCATCTGAGACAAAGATTATAATGTAGGCATGGTTCTAAGCAGGTGCCCTCCAAATCAGCTTGAGGGCAGGAAAGGCAGCAGGACTGAACAACAAGCACTTCACAGCATCCACCACAGCACTGTATCTCCTTTCCGTCCTCAGATTCAACAGCAAAATGTGTCCTTGTCTGTTCCAAACCAGGAATTCTAGCATGGGCTGGTCTGGTGCACTTTCTTTGGCAATACAAACAGAACAATTTCTGAACAACAAAAGACTTTCAGGAAAGAGAAACCATCTAGAGTTGGAGATAATGTCTTGAAGTTCATGTTTTTTCTCCATTTTATTCCTAATGGAGACTCAGCTGTAAAAAGAAAATCCTATCTTTTGCAACAAAATGGATACAAGTGGACACTATTATATTTAGTGAAATAAGCCAGTCTCAAAAAGCCAAATATTGTATGTTTCCCTACTAGAGTATCAAAAAAAAGTAATGTGTAGGAGTGAAATTAACATTTTGAGGTCAATGGTTGTTTACACTCCTTGTCTCAACTGTTGGGGAACAGTGTTATTTTTCTTCCTACTATTTGTTGAATTCTTTACTTAGTGTACAGTTAATCTTATGAGTATAAAGTACTCATAAGTAGATCATTGTAAAAATAAAAGGAATTAGAAAGGAGGGAGGAGGGAGGAGGGAGGTTTGGAGGGTTGGCAGCAGGAAGGTTGGGGTGGGAAGTATCACTATGCTCCTTAATCTGTATATATGAAATACATAAAATTCGTTCACCTTAAAAATTTTTTAAATAAATAAACATTAAAAAGGAATTGAGACAATTAGTATTTCCTCTGGGAATCTATCTTTTCATCATCAAATTCAAATTACTTGTTGTTTTGCACTGTATCTTCTGTAGTATCCTGAACCTTTCTCTATCATTATCTTTACTCTCTTGTATTATCATAGTCCTTTAATGCATGTCTCCCTCTTAATTGAAAGAATATCAAAGAAGTTCTTATCTTTCTTTTTTTAAATTGTATTTATTTGTTTGTTTTATCTGAATGGTAGAAAGATAGAGAAACAGGGAGAGAGAGAGAGAGAGAGAGAGAGAGAGAGAGAGAGAGAGAGAGATTGATTGATTCCATTCATTGGTTCACCCTTTAATGACCCATAGTAGCAAGGACTGGGCCATACTGAAGCTGGGAGCTAAGTCTCCCATGTGAGTTTCAGAGATTCAACTGCTTGAGCCATCAGGAACTTGGACCATCTTCTACTGCTTTCCCAGGCCATAGCAGAGAGCTGGATCAGAAGTGGAACAGCCGGGACTTGAACCAGTGCCCATATGGGCACTGCAAGTGGTGGCTTTACCCCCTAAGCCACAGTGCTGGCCTCAGAATTATTTCTAACTCTCACAAATTTCACACAATTCAACACATTTTAAATGCTTATTTATTTATTTTCATCTACAAGAGAGAGAAAGAGAGAGAGAGAGAGGGAAAGAGAGAGAGAATCTTCTATCTGATGGCTCATACCCGAAATGCCCAAAATAGCCATGACTGGGCCAGGTTGAAGCCAGGAGCCCAGAACTCCATCTGGGTCTCCACATGTGTATCAGCAACCTAAGAACTTCAGCCATCATGCCTATCAGGTGTATATTAGCAGGAAACTGAGTAGGAAGTATTGTAGACAGAATTGAACAGGCACTCTGATTTGTGTTGAGGGCATCCCAAACTGTGGTTAGCTTGATGCACTATAACATCTCTCTCCTCAACAGAATTTTTATCTGAATCAGAGTACCAGAAACCACTGAATATTATCCTCCAAAGCTTATTAGGATGGAATCCAGAATAAATAAGATCAAATGACTTGGAATCTTTTGAATGGGAGTGAATTTTACTTACTATTGAAATCTTAAGTAGCATAGTTTATACATACACTTATATGTTGCATGCATATAAAATGGTACATTGTTCTGGAGTGCAAGAGTTTTCTAGTTATTTTGTTGCCAATAATCTTTTATTAATCAAATAATGAATTCCTTTACATGGCTGTGTTGTACCCACATATACGTCATTCTGCAATGTTGGTAGATAATTATCTTTTGAGAATTTTTATGAATATATTTACTCACACCTTTTTACAATATTTCTATGATTATTATTTTCTATAGTTTTTACTATCTTATGTACATAACCACATCTTTAACCTCTGTAGTAGGAGTTTAAGTGTGTGTACATACTATGGGATGTGAAAGTTTATCATGTGGAATGTGCATTTTCATGAATAGTTATATAGTTGTATTTCTTTTTAGTGCAGTAAAAGAAAGATGGGAAAAGGTGGCTGTAATGAGGTACACTCTGATGACTCCAAGAAACAACTACTAAAATTTTCATGGTTTGAGTTTTTCAATAACAATGATTTTTTGCCTTTACTTACTTTTAACACCTGGTTTAAGAAAAAGTCTAAAAGCTGTATCTGTTGTGGATGTCTTTGTGCAGCACATCTGACATATCTTGGCATAAAATGCAAAACAGCCACTTAAGATTAGCTGCCTTGTCCAAAGTAGCATTTTCAGTGCCAAAATTGCACTCTGGAAAGAACCTGTTAGCATTTGGGGAAATGCAAAAAATTAAAACAAAAGGAAAAGGAAGGCAAAAAGCCAAGACGAGTTTTGTTTTTTACACAACTGAGTTTATATTGTATTGCTATCCTCTTTCTAGGTTGAAACTTGAGAATCGTATACATTTCAGTATTAAATTGATTTATAATTCACTTTTTGTAGAGATGACAAAAAGGCATTATGTATGAATATCCAAAAAGATTATTCTGGAATCACTTGAAAATAGCCAACATTGCGAATTGCTAGAAGTGATGAATGTGTGACTCTGGACACAATTAGATTTTGTGAAATCAACCATACAGTTGTTCAGATGTTTGAACATATGTTTGAAAGCACAAAGCATACTCATATAGAATTGTTCCCTATTGAAAAGCAATATTTCCATCATTTTAAACTCATTTGTATTATTAAAAAGATGTAATCCACATTCATCAGATTAATTTACATTCAGATCATTTGAAATACTGTCTTTTAAAATGCCCTCTAATTTTTTACTATTTATACTTTAAAAAAAATAGCATTACATATCAGCTGTTCATAAATTTTTGTGTGAGGGGGATGTATTTCTATTTTTTAAAGATAAGTTAGAAACCTTGGTGCTAATTGTGACCCTCACCCAACTGTACTCACATATATGGGGATTTTCATCACATTGAATAAATGTACTCATTTTCCAAAGTAAAACTTACCCAGTTATAGCTATATCATGTAGACCCATTTTCTACATTGATCCATACTGTTTCACATCAAGCTACTCTATTGTTTGAAATAACATCTACTTGAGGAGCTTTCCTTGTCTCTGCTTCTGGGCACTTTCCTTCTATCTTGAATGCAGAGACTCAGTTGAGCATAGCATGACCTAGCTAAATCTGTTCTTATTAACTCTTCCAAAATTTATGACACTTTCAAACTTCAGCATGAACAACTTCCTAATGCAAATAGGATCTAAAAAGCACATTCCACAAAAATAATTCTTCTATAAATGGTTGTCATGGGCCAAGTGATATAAGTCACCCATACTTTAGGAAAAAAAAAAAATTCCAGGTCCAGCTATACCTGATTACTTTCTTTTTAATTTATTTTTTAACTCTTATTTAATAAATATAAATTTCCAAAGTAGAGCTTTTGGATTATAGTGGCTCCCCCCCCCCTATAATTCCCTCCCACCCACAACCCTTCCATCTCCCGCTCCCTCTCCCATTCCATTCACATCAAGATTCATTTTCAATTATCTTTATATACAGGAGATCAATTTAATATATATTAAGTAAAGATTTCAACAGTTTGCACCCACACAGAAACACAAAGTGTGAAGTACTGTTTCAATACTAGTTATAGCATTAATTTACATTGTACGACACATTAAGGACAGAGATCCTACATGGGGAGTAAGTGCACAGTGACTCCTGTTGTTGACTTAACCAATTGACACTCTTGTTTATGGCATCAGTAATCACCCTAGGCTCTTGTCATGGGGTGCCAAGGCTATGGAAGCCTTTTGAATTCGCTGACTCTGATCATATTTAGACAAGGTATAGTCAAAGTGGAGGTTCTTTCATCCATTCAGAGAAAGGTACCTCTTTCTTTAATGGCCCGTTCTTTTCACTGAGATCTCACTCACAGAATCTTTCACTTAGTTTTTTTTTTTTTTTTTTTTTTTTTTTTTTTTTTTTCCAGGGTGTCTTGGCTTTCCATGCCTAAAATACTGTTGTGGGCTCTTCAGCCATATCCGAATGCCTTAAGGGCTGATTCTGAGGCCAGAGTGCTGTTTAGGACATCTGCCATTCTATGAGTCTGCTGTGTATCCCACTTCCCATGTTGGATCATTCTCTCCTTAATTCTTTCAGTTAGTATTGGCAGACACTAGTCTTGTTTATGCGATCCGTTTGACTCTTAATCCTATCATTATGATCAATTATGAACTGAGACTGATTACTTTCTAAGAATGTCAGCTTATGGTCATTTCTTATCCTTTATATTCAATTTTTATACTGATTAGATCATCTGATATCTAAAATTATCCTGTTGCTGTCTCCCCAAAGATGAATGCTACCTTACCTTTGGTGTGTGCAAGCATAAGCTACTTTCTAATACAATACATTGATATACACATGGGCTAAATGAGTCTGAATACAGGTCCATGACCTTCCAATAAACACTCCCTGGAGAGATGTGTTTCAGTAATCTGTCCATTAGTACTCTTAGGGAAAATTTTTTCAACCTGATATAAATGCAGAATATTATTAGAGCATTAACAGAAATCTAAAATCATAGGGTTTACATGTAGAATTCAAGATTCCAGCCAGCGCCGTGTCTCACTAGGCTAATCCTCTGCCTGCGGTGTCAGCACCCCGGGTTCTAGTCCCGGTCAGGGTGCCAGATTCTGTCCCAGTTGCTCCTCTTTTAGTCCAGCTCTCTCTTGTGGCCCTGGAGTGCAGTGGAGGATGGCCCAGGTCTTGGGCCCTGCACCCGCATGGGAGACCAGGAGGAAGCACCTGGCTCCTAGCTTCGGATCGGTGCAGCACCGGCCTTAGCGGCCACGAGGGGGGTGAACCAATGGAAGGAAGACCTTTCTCTCTGTTTCTCTCTCTCACTGTCTAACTCTGCCTGTCAAAAAAAAAAATACAAGATTCCCAGTAAGGTTTACATTTCAGAAAACCAGTGAATACCATCTTCATGTATCTCACAAATATTGGCATGAGATATATTCTAAAGGAATAATTTTTTTTAATCTGTCACTAAAGTCTGAATGAGTATCCTATATTTTATTTGATGTATCTGCCCACCCTGCAATCATTTCAAGGAGTCTTGCCTTAAAAGCTTACTTTATTAATGGAACTTTGGAAATGGTTTAAGACAGAGGTCAGCAATACTTTCTATAGAGGGACAGATAGTAAATATTTTAGACTTGGTGGACTATATAAAGTCCCTTTCTCATATTTTTTTCTCTCTCTTTAAAAATAAAACTCCTTTTTAATTTTTTAGAATATATAAAGGGAACAAATTTCATGTATTTCATATATATATTCTTAAGAACCTGTGATACTTTCCACCTTACCCCTTTGCTCCCTCCCTTATTCTTATAATCCCTCCACCTTCCTTTCTTATTTTTCTTTTAATTTTGTGATGAAATATTTTCAATTCATTTCATAATCACAAGCTTAAAGATGTGAAACTCATAACTTACAAATCATACAAAAGCTGTTTAAAGGCTGGATTTGGCCCAGGAGTCCTGGTTTTCTCACTTATTATTTGTGTATTACCTCTCACTATTCATGTGAAATGTTAATGCTTTATTAAAATCATGAATTGGCATTTGTATGATTATTTCCTTGATCCTTAAAATTTTAGATTACATGAGTTGTTAAGAAAAAGTTGGTTCCAGGGGCTGGTGTTGTGGAGCAGGAAGCCACTACCTGCAATGCCAGCATCCCATTTAGGTGCTGGTTCCTGTACCAGCTGCTCCACCTTCAATCCAGCTCCTTTTTAATGTACCTGGGAAAGCAGTGGAAAATGGCCTAAGTCCTTGGGTCCTGCACCCATATGGGAGACCTGGAAGAATCTCCTGGCTCCTAGCTTCAGCCTGGCCCAGCCCTGCGCAGGGCGCATATGAGATACCAGCATTAGAGGCCATGTCTTAACCCACTGCACCACAAAAGCCAGCCCTTTTGTCTTCACATTTGAAAACGTTCTATCTGAAGAAAGAATCAGAATGAAAATGACATGACATTTCATTACTGATCTCATAATACTAAATTAATCATTAATTTATCCAACACTATAGATAGGTAGAGTGTTATTAATGTATGTGTGTATATATATATGTATGTATGTATTTCAACATATCGAGAGTCTTCCTTAATAAAAAATTATATTTTGATTAATTTTGTATTTTTTCTTCTACAAAATATTTTCTATTTTGGTACTAAATTATTGTATTCATCTTGATTACATAGTTTGTCATCCATCTTCTATCAATAACTTTTTTTTAAAGATTTATTCATTTATTTGAAAGAGTTACAGAGAGGCAGAGGCAGAGAATGTGGGAGAGAGCGAGGTCTTCATCTGCTAGCTCACTCCCTAGATGGCCACAATGGCTGGAGCTGCGCTGATCCGAAGCCAGGAGCCAGGAGCTTCTTCTGAGTCTCCCATATGGGTGCAGAGTCCCAAGGACTTGGGCCATCTTCTACTGCTTTTCCAGGCCATAGCAGAGAGCTGGATTGGAAGTGGAGCAGCTAGGATTTGAACTGGCCACATATATGGGATGCCAGCACTGCAGGCGGTAGCTTTAATGGCTATGCCACAGTGCTGGCCCCCATCAATAACTTTTAAAAGTCTGAACTAATCAGTATATTGGATAATCTTTCTTCTGTAATTACATACTTTTGGTTTTTTTGTATGTCAAAGTATTTGAAATTCTATAGTGGCAATTCAACTCTAAATAATATTTCATTTACCTCAGGCTATATTTTCGAGGGGTAAGAAACAATATTTTATATATTCTATATATAATATTATATTTTATATGTAGTTTTATATATAATTTTATATATCTTATATTTAAATATAGTAAGTTATAAAATATTATAAATATACTGAGAGATATATAAATTAATTTAGACTAATTTAGTTTAGAAGGACCTCATCTAAGGTGAAGATAGGATGGCTATTATCCCTATGTGGATAATAATAGGCTTTATAAAATTGAACGATTGAGACATGGAAAGCATAGGTAAATCTGATCTTTCCTGTTAGTGTCTTTTTGAGAAATGATGTTCGACATTGTTTGAAGTTATAGGTAATTTTATTAACCAATGGGGAAGTTGTCTTCCTATTAACTATGTTTTGATCTTTCTCAATTTGGTATTGTTCTATCCTTAACATATTCTACATTTAACATTTTTTTTTTCAAAAAATAGAAGTGCAGGTATCATATATAGAACCTGGATATAAAATACAATATCAATGTAGAATTTAGTAATTTGGGCTGTTTTTTTTTTATTTTTACTATTTTGGACCAATTTGTGTCTTGCTGTGTAAAAAAAAGCAACAACTCACCGTGAGTGCTTCAGACATGGTCTGTATTTGTAAGAAAGGCCTTTGTAGAAATGAATTCAGTTAAAACAAGGCCATTTAGATTAAGCTTTTTCTTTTTAAAATTATTTTATTTTAAACATTTTATCAGCATGTAATAGTCACGCATCTTTATGGGGTACAATGCTGTATCTCAACACATAAACCAATCAAAGGAACCAACTAGCCATTCTATTTCCTTATCTTTTCTTTATTTTTGCAAACTGTTGGCTCCCCTCTTTCAGTTCCTCATCTATAATATAAGCAGTTTATTGTGAAAGATAGTCACCTCACTGTGCTGTGGATCACTAAAACTTGTTACTCCTGTCTGTGTTTTGGTAGCTATAATCCAACTTACTTCTACTCCCTTCTTCCCACCTTTCCCAGTCTCTAATATTCACTATTCTAAATTGAGGTAAATGGTTTCAAATTTCCACGTATGAAAGACAACATGTGGTGTTTGTCATTCTTTTGTAATGTTGTTCAGGTCCATGGAATGGTCAAAATGTCATTATTTTATGACTAGTAATATTCCATTGTGTATACATACCACATTTTCTTTATCCATTCATTGATGGACAACTATGTTGATTTCATTATCTTTGCTATTGTGAACAATGCAGAAATAAACATAAGAATACAGGTATCTTTTTCATATACCAATTTCATTTCTTCTGGCTATATTCCCATAAGTGGGATACCTAGGTCAAATAGTAGATACATTTTAGTTTTTGAGGAATCTTCACAATGTGTTCCATATGGCTATACTGATTTTTATTCCCACCAACATGTCTTACGGTTCCCTTTTCTTGACATCATCACCAGGATTTGTTTTTTTTTTTGTCTTCTTGATAATAACCCATCTAACTGTAGTGGGATGATACCTCGTGGTAGTTTTGATTTGCATTTCCCTGATGGCTAGTGACAATGAGAAATGTTTCATGCGTTTCTTGGCTATTTGCGCTTTTTCTTCTGAGAATGTCTATTCAGATCCTTTGCCAGTTTTGTAACTGGCTTGGTCATTATTTTGTTGTTGATTTTTTGAGTTTGTTATCTATTCTAGATATTAGTCCTTTGTCAGAGGAATAGTTTGCAAGTGTTATCTCCAATTCCAACAGTTGTGTCTTCACTCTGTGGATTGTTCCCTTTGTTGTGCAGGAACTTCTTAGATTTACATAATCTCATCTGTTTTTTTGGTCTGTGCTTTTAGAGTCTTATCTAAAATGTCTTTGCCTCTACCAATGTCATGAAATGTTGCCCCTGTGTTTTTTCTATTTTTTTTTTTAGTTTCACTCATTATAGTTAGATCTTTGATCCATTTTTAATTGGGCATATAGTGGGCCTTCATCCAATCTCGCTGGTGTCCCTATAAAAAAATGGACCTTTGAATATGACACTATGCATGGATTTGCACTCACAGCAAGATTATTTCAGAACACAGCAATATGGCAGACTTTTGAAAGCCAAAGAGGGTGGTTTCAGGAGAAGTCAAACCTGCCAAAACACCTTGATCTTAAACTGCTAGGCTCCAAAAAAAAAAAAAAAAAAAAAAGATAATATAAACCCTTTAGTTAAACCACTTTGTTTATGCATGATATTTTGTTGTGGCGTACCTAGAAAATTAATATATCTATCATTCATTTTTTGAAAATGTTTTTGTAATTAAGGTATCTTTTAAAAATATTCTGACATATAAAAAAGTAAAAAAAAACTACAATTACTAATCAACTTCTTAAAGTTTAGCACTCATATTAAATGAGTTATGATCAACACATCAGGAACATAAAAATCTGGAGTTTAGGAAAAGGGTAATCAAAACACCAAGACATAGAAAATTAAGAAAGTATCAAACAGGCAAAAAAACTAGAATGAAAAAGCATCATGGAACTCAAAGGAAACAGATTCAACATCCGTGATAGTTTAATGATATGATTAAAGGATTAAAAAAATTAGTGGTCAAGAAAAGAAAACCAGGTTTTCCATCAAATAATAGAGCTACAACAACAGTATCAGAGATGGTTTAAAAAGAAACTGACGTATTCAGAGGGTATGCAGAAAGAAAGAACTATGACAGAAGTTTAAGGGAAAAGGAGACTGCAGCAAAAAGTTTTCAATTTGAGAACAAAAGCTGTAGTTCTTAAAAGATTGAGTGAAGAAGCTAATCAGAGAAAAAGAATTTATAAGGCAAAGAAAGAAAGCATTGAAGAAGTGAGATCCTGAAAAAATACTAAAGAAAATTGAATTGAGACAAGAGTAGGAAGTCTGATAGCAGAATATGAAATGGAGAAAAAAACAATAATATTTAAGATTGTACAAGTTCATTCATCAAATGTATGAATATCCAGTAGAGAATTGTATCTTAAATTATTATATGGAAAATTCAATATATGGTTAGATGCAACAATGAGAAAATATTTCAGTTCTCAGAATCTCAAGAAGAGAAGAGAACAAATACGAAAGATGAAGCAAAGACATTTGCAAGAAATGATCAGTACAATATCACATTTATTGTGCTCTGTTTGAAATGTAAACATTGTGTTATTTATAAGCATATGTGTATCTAGAAAAAAGTGTGTATTTAAAAAATGATGAAATTACATATTGAACTGCTGAACTGTCAATCTCAGAACTGTCAATCTCATTTATAATAGAAAATTTTAGATATATTACCATAGTGAGTGACTTTTAAAGTCAAAATTGATATAGTAGTTGTTAAGCACAATTTTATTTTCTAGGTATTTGCATGATTTTCTGGTTCATTATTTTTAGAGTAAAATATTACCCTAAAGTTGAAATGTCAACAGAAAATAGATACAAGTGAAATGAAGGAACAATAAGATAATAAAAGAAAATGAAGACTCTAAAATGGGGCTACCCATTTCTCGGCAAGATGACATTAGTATCTGTTGATCAATGTAGCGATGCTTCCATCTACTGAAAAACATTTATTGAATGTTTAATATGAGCAACTCACATTGGAATGTGCACATCAAGTGATAAGCAGAAGCTTTTCTAATTGCGATGCAATTTATAACACTTTTTTTTTCTAATGTTCCTCTCTCTCCTCCCATAATTATGGCCAGAAATGCAACATCTCAACTAAATTAAAAATATACTTATATTCAAAATTTCATTAACTCACATTAAGAGAAATTAAGTACAAGCATACTTGAAACTGAAAGTGCTAGAGCCGGCGCCGTGGCTCAATAGGCTAATCCTCCACCTTGCGGCGCCGGCACACCGGGTTCTAGTCCCGGTTGGGGCGCCGGATTCTGTCCCGGTTGCCCCTCTTCCAGGCCAGCTCTCTGCTATGGCCAGGGAGTGCAGTGGAGGATGGCCCAGGTGCTTGGGCCCTGCACCCCATGGGAGACCAGGAAAAGCACCTGGCTCCTGGCTCCTGCCAGGATCAGCGCGGTGCGCCGGCTGCAGCGGCGGCCATTGGAGGGTGAACCAACGGCAAAGGAAGACCTTTCTCTCTCTGTCTCTCTCTCTCACTGTCCACTCTGCCTGTCAAAAAAAAAAAAAAAAAAAGAAAAAAAGAAACTGAAAGTGTTATCACACACCATAATCACTGCTTTTAGATTTTCTCTTATATCTACTTTTCCATCTTCTTTTGTAATTTTGAACTTAAATTTATCTCAAGTTATCTGGGTTGTAAGCCATTTTTTAAATGGTCATTTAAATTCACTGTAATACGATCTCTTTTTGCTCCTTTTCTGTGGCTAAATCTCCCAGAGGATATCCAAGGGAAATCTAGTATTGTAATGAATTACAGAAGAGATTCCACAGGCAGTTTGGGTTTGTGTACTGACATTTACTGCCTCTAAAGTATAATATGCTCCTTTAACTGCGTAATAATGTAATAAAATACATATTTAATATTCTACAAATGGTTTCAAGAACATCCAAAATGCATAAATGACTTTAATAGGTTGCATAAAGTCTCCAACTGTCAACACTGGCCACCCAATCCTTCACAAGGCTGCAGAGTGTTGCCACAAGAGGGAGGACTGTGTGGCCCACAAGAACGATCATGATGAGGTGAGGTCAGCATCCTTCAGGTCATCTGGTGAGCCAGTTGATGAGAAATCATTGTGACGATAGGTATTTACCCCACAGTACTTGGCTCTCGTAGGATTTTATATCATAAGGATGACGGGAAAGTTTCAAAATATCCACATGCTTTGTTAGCTATGAAAACAACATTTGAATGGGTGCCAGGTTCTAGTCCTGGTTGCTTCTCTTCCAGTCCAGCTCTCTGCTGTGGCCCGGGAAGGCAGTGGAGGATGGCCCAAGTGCTTGGGCCCTGCACCCACATGGGAGACCGGTAGGAAACACCCGGCTCTTGGCTTCGGATCAGCGTAGCTCGGCCGTAGCGGCCATTTGGGGGGGTGAACCAACAGAAGGAAGACCTTTCTCTCTGTCTCTCTCACTGTCTAACTCTATCTGTCAAGTAAAAAAAAAGAATAAAAAAAAATTTGAAAGTTGACATAAGCCTAACATGAAGAAAACTTTGATGAATTCTGCTTGTTTTCCAGAAATCTATTGTCTTCATTTTGCTTTTTCACGTTTTGTACTCCCCAACTTTGTGTCTCCTGCAGATAATCGGTGTTGAGATGACTAATTATGTCAGTTTATGTTCTTAAAAGCCATTGTCCAAAGATAACCTGGTAAATTTAAACCATATAACAATCAATTGAAATAATATCACTAAAAATTAGTTTTAAAGACAAGGGTGTCACTCTGAAAGAAAATTATTTGACTAACAAAATATTGGGCCGGTTCTGTGGCTCACTAGGCTAATCCTCCGCCTTGCGGCACCGGCACCCTGGGTTCTAGTCCCGGTCGGGGCGCCGGATTCTTTCCTGGTTACCCCTCTTCCAGGCCAGCTCTCTGCTATGGCCCGGGAGTACAGTGGAGGATGGCCCAAGTGCTTGGGCCCTGTACCCCATGGGAGACCAGGAGAAGCACCTGGCTCCTGGCTTCGGATCAGCACGGTGCGCCAGCCACGGTGGCCATTGGAGGGTGAACCAACGGCAAAAGAAGACCTTTCTCTCTGTCTCTCTCTCTCTCACTGTCCACTCTGCCTGTGGAAAAAAAATATTAGGAGAGGACTTTGGGAAAGCTAATTAAGACTTCAAGTATTATTTCTTTTTTCATAAAAATGCTCTTAGAGTGATGGTGTTGTGGCACAACAGGTTGAGCAGCTGTCTGCAATACTAGCGCTTCATAACAGCCCCGATTCAAGTCCCAGCTGCTCCACTTGCAATCCAGTTCCCTGTTAAAGCACCTGGGAAAGTTGCAGAAGATGATCAAGTACTTGAGCCTCTTTCACTCATGTGGGAGACCCAGATGGGATTCCCGGCTACAGTCTTCAGCTTGACCCAACCCCAACCTTTGTAGCCATTTGGGGAAGGAATGTCCAGCAGATGGAAGGTCTCTCTCTGTCTCTCAATTTCTCCCTCTCTCTCTGTAACTCTGCCTTTCAAGTAAATAAACATTTGAAAAAAAAAATGCTCCTAGAACAAAATGTGCAAAATCAAATATATTATGAACACTAATAATGTATTTTTAGATTTTGAGAAGAATCATATCAATAATTAGTGTATAGTTATAATTTTAAAAGTCTATATACTAGATATGATAGAATAAACCAATGTTTATAATTTTAGTCAAGTAAATAAATTATCACATAGTTTTATTTTTTTCTTTCTAAAAGTGGATATCATTAAATGAATATTTGAGGGAAATGTATACCAACAATTCCCTCAAAATCAATATCTAGGTGCATACAAGTTAATCCATAGTATCAAGATTTCGAAATGTCAACTGATGAGGTCCTAATTTGAGTAAGCAATTGATAAGTCCACTGACAGACTCTTACTAATAGTAAATAAAGCAGCCGGCGCCGCAGCTCACTAGGCTAATCCTCCATCTGCGGCGCCGGCACACTGGGTTCTAGTCCTGGTCAGGGCGCCGGATTCTGTCCTGGTTGCCCCTCTTCCAGGCCAGCTCTCTGCTGTGGCCCAGGAGTGCAGTGGAGGATGGTCCATGTGCTTGGGCCCTGCACCCCATGGGAGACCAGGATAAGTACCTGGCTCCTGCCATCGGATCAGCGCGGTGCGCTGGCCCAGCGCGCTGGCCGCGGCGGCCATAGGAGGGTGAACCAATGGCAAAAGGAGGACCTTTCTCTCTGTCTCTCTCTCTCTCACTGTCCACTCTGCCTGTCAAAAAAAATAGTAAATAAACATCTTTCTTAGTCAATACCCTTTGTAAACTTTTCTAACCTATCTAAAATGTTGATAATAATGTGAGATTGTGACATGTTGATCATTGCTTCTATTTCTTTTGGTGCCTAGAAATCATCCCAAGGAATACTAAGATCTCCATGTACCCAGATGATTTAGAGATGGGTCAACACTGCAATTATTTAAGAAATCAGAATAATCCTACATAAACTATATTTCTGCATACAATTTCTATAATTATAAACAGGTTAATTAATATCTAGGTTGTTATATGTTCTGGTCGGTGAAATTTATGATCACCGTGGTTCCACATAACTTGTCTTCAGTTGCCTCAAGTAAGTGCTCAAATTGAGACCTACTGATTATTTATCAAATTGAAATCTATGGGTTCATTATCATGTGGCTACTGAAAGAACTATTTGTACCAAGAAATCTATAATGCAGTTTGTATAAAGTTAATTATATCATAAAGATCAAAATACATTACTCAGTTATAATTTTTAACTTGAAAACATAAACGAATACCACAAATATAGCCAGTCCTAATAAACAAGCTAAATTGAATAAAAGTTTTAATGAATTAGAATTATGCAAATATTTTTGGTTTCTATGGAAATAAAATATTTTAAAATAATTTTTATAGAATCCTGCCTTGAATGTTAATTGGAAAATGGGAACATGAAGTATGAAAAGTATTTTAAATTTTTCACTACAATTTATTGTAAGTTCAAACTAAAGAACTGTTGAAAGAATTTCAATATTTATACCAACTAGATTCCATTGTTAAACCTTAATGCACATTTTTTTTCTGACAGGCGGAGTTAGACAGTGAGAGAGACAGAGAGAAAGGTCTTCCTTTTCAGTATAAGCCATTAGTTTATCAATATATCAATCCATTTCTGATGCATTTCTAAGTTGCTGATGTCAGTACACTCTTTCCCTAACCAATGTAGCATTGTATATTATAGTTCAATGTTTGCTTGCAAATTTTTAAAGGTAAAATTCGCAAAGAATAAAATGTCCAACTTTCAAATATACCAGTAGATAAGTTTTGATAAATGTATATATTTTTTAATGCAAACCACCATGAGGTATCAGAATGTTATCATAGAAAGTTTTCTTGTGCATGTTAAAAATTAATCCCTCTTGAAAAGAATTTGGATTAAAAATTATATACAGGAAGCTGGGTGAGATTTACCATTTATGACAAATATATCATGTTAATGTGAGATGTTAATAATAGAGAAAACTGCGTGTTTTTATTGATTGTAACAAATATATCATCTTATTAGAAAATGTAAGTAACAGGGGAAGCTAGGGTATGAGGTATATGGGAACTCTTTGTACTACTTCACAATTTTTGTTTTGTAAATTTAAAACTATTCTGAAATAAAGAGGTAAAAAATGGACCCCTTCTTCCAAAGCTTCCAGAAACAATCACTATTTTCGAATTTCTTTTCCTCCATAGATTCATTTTACTTGTTTGAACTTCACATAAATGAAACCATAGGAAGTATATGCAGTATTTTGTGACTTTTTCTATCATCATGCTTTTGAGACTCATCATGTTTTTTGCTGTATCAGTAGTTTATTACAGCTTATTCCTGAGTAATATATTCCATATGTGTTTCCTCTCCCTATTGGTGGACACCCGGGCTGCTTCCAGTATTTTGCCATCATGAAGAAAGATAGTATGATATACCTGTAAAAATCTTTTCAGAACAATGCAGTTTCATTTCTCTTAGTAAATTCCCAAGAGTAGTATTGTTTGGACTAGGTTTATGTGTTTTAGTAGAAATTGACAAATATTCTTCTAAAGTAGTTGTGAGTACTTTTTTTTAAAATAAAAAATATGAAGAACATTGGTTTGAAACAAAAACTGCAGTTTCAAAAATGAAATCTCTGAAAGAATTAGCACATCAATATATGATTGCATTAGAGACAAATCACTGTCCATGTTAACCCCTTTTGATTGTATGTTATAGTTTTTTTTTCCCAAAGAAACCTTTAACTTAAAAAACACAAACTTCATGCATTTCATAAATACAATTTTAGGAACATAGTCTTTCTTCCCACCATATCCACCCTGCCACCGCTGTAGTTTATTTGTGTGCATTTTAGTACAATATTCAATGCTAGATATTTTATCCTCTAAAGATTAATTTTCATATAAAGTCAAATTGATTTAATTCCTAATTTATTAAAAAAGCCTTAGGATTCATAGTTTATGTTAAATACTGATGTGTTTTAAGAAAAAAAGTGATACTGATCATTGTTGGCAATATAGCTTTAACTTAGAATTTGTTGATTAAAGAAGAGAATACAGGGGCAGGTGTTGTGGTGTTAAGTTGCTGTTTGGGATGCTCATGTCCTGCCTGGGATCTACTCTCTCTTCTGCTTTCTGATTCAGCTTTCTAATATACCTGGGAGGCAGCAGATGATGGTAAAGGACTTGAGTTCCTGCCACTCCTATGTGAGACCTGGAATGAGTTTTGAGCTCCTGATTTTTATGACCCAGTTCTGATTTTTGCAGGCAATTGGGGAGTGATCCAGCAGATGGAAAGTTGATTCTCTCTCTCTCTTTCAAATAAATAATCTTTTTAAAGGTTTTATTTTATTTATTTGAAATAATGACTGAAAGAGGAGAGACAGAGAGTAGAAAAGGTCTTCTGTCCACTGGCTCATTCTCCAGATGGCCACAATAGCCAGGGCTCAGCCAAGCTGAAGCTAGGAACCTAGAACTCCATCCTCGTCTACCACACAGGTAGCAGAGGTCCAAATACTTTTTTTCCAAATAAAATTACATTCTCATGATCGTGGTGAATATACGTATATTCAAGTACACACACACACATACACACACGCACCTTCTTTGTGGGCCATATTTCAACCCATTACAAACACTGTCAATCTTCTCTTGTCTATGCTGCTTTTTTTAGTATTAGATGTTTTTTCACATTTAAATTAAGACTATTGTCAAGCTCCACAAGCATTCTTCTCTAAAATATATTTTAGTTACTATTGTTGAAGTACAAAATAGTTGCTTCTTCATTTTACTTTCTAAATAATAAACAAGAAATCTTGTAGAACCTGTTAGTCTTTGATCTAATGATTGGCTGGGGTCAAGAAAAGAGAACATATCTTCTTTCCTCTTCCTCTGGCATGATTTTACAGACACTTTTGAGAAAACAGTCCAAGGCTGGGACTTCAAGGGCCAAGCTGGGTTTGTCCTCCCTTTCTGGGGAATGACCTGAGCAATCCACCCTATGAAAGAAACACAGCACAGGGAAATACATGGAGTGAACCCAGCACTAACACTGGCATCTGTCTGCTGAGACTGCTGAGATTGTATCACAATGAAATGAATGAGAAGGAGCTCCAGAATCACTGGTAGTCTTGATGCACATCAAACCAAAGTTACTGTAATATAATCTGTTATTTATTTGAAGCAATTCTTCTTGCTTAGCATTTCTCTACCTTGGCACTTTTGACAGACCTAATGGGAGTGTAGGATGTTTAGCAGTTTAGCAGTTTAGCATTGTAGGATGTTTAGCAGTCTGTGCTGATTAGGTGCAAGGACACAGCTCTGCAATTGTAACAGCCATAAATATCTTCAGAAATTGCCTACTGTCCCCTAGAGAACCAATCACTTTCAGTTGAGAAACACTGGCCTAAGTGAATAGTATCAAATCAGTACTCACTAGCAAAGTTGTATTTAAAAAAAAAAAAATGCCTGTTACTTTAATATTGTTATGAAGATTGCATTCCGTGGTTTTTGAATTAGAAATACTTAAACATTTTGGATTCTCCATAGTTTGGGTATTTTGTTTGTTTTGCCAAGTGTCCTTTTGGACATGTATAACATCGATTTCACAGTTTAGGAGATCTGATAGAATTTTTCAACTTAATAGGCCTACTCAGACCTCTTCTATTTCAGGTCATTAATTTTAATGGTGAAGACATTGTTATATGGCACTCTCAGGAGGCAAAGATGCATACTGATAATCCTACTATTCCTTGTGCAGGGAAATATTATTTTCCTTGGTAGAGATATCCCATTCCTTTGAATTTAGAAACATTTAGTTTCTGAGTGTCTATTACCACTTTATTTAAAGCTCCATTAGTCCCAATGCATGGAATAATAGCTCACTATTTTGCCCCTCATGTGATTCATTTAGAGAAGTAGAAAAGCTCACAAAATATCTAACTGGTATTTATTGACCTTCTTTCTCCCTACAATATTACAGGAAATGTTTCTAATTAAACAGGAATGGAAATGAAACAAGCCAACAAAAAATAGTGTGAAACAAATGCCTATCTTTTATTTCAGATAATATTCTGGCCTTACTTGAATGCATCTTACTGTAATGTGTTCTATTCACTTATCAACCTCTCCCTCCTACAGCTAAAGCTGTAGTCAAATGTTTTGAATGATCATTAAAGAACCTCATTATCTGATTAAAATCTGAAAAACAATGACTTACATCTTTCAGATACGGGACATTCTTGATTATGGTGAGTTCCTATAAAGGTACATCAATTTTGACCCTTTCAGTTCAGCAGGGTATCTAAAAATACAATGACTAGGCCAAGAGAAGAACATCTATATGAACAAATTATAGAGTAAGTGTTCACCAGATCTCCCTTTCAATATTACTTCATTTTATATGTACATCACAGGCTTTGGGTCTAACACTTATACAATTTGGAGTAAGGGTGGGGGCCTTAAGAAGAACAACAAAAATCACCAGTCCTAATACAGTCAGAAAGAGGTTCTTGCAAGGGGTTGGCGCTGTACACAGCAGGCTAAGGTGCTGCCTGTGATGCTGGCATCCCATGTGAGCTCCGGTTCATGTCCTGGCTGCTCCACTTCTGATCCAGCTCCCTGCTGACACGTCTGCAAAAGGAGAGGAAAACGTGCCAAGTGCTGGGAGGCCTAGATGGAGTTCCGCTCATTGCAGCCATCTGGGGGAGTCAACCAGCAAAGGGAAAATCTTCTCTCTCTCCCTCTCCCTTCTTCTCTAACTCTGCCTTTCAAATAAGTAAAATAAATCTTAAAAAAAAAAAGGTTTCTTGAAGATGAGGAACACTGTAGTTTACTCCTCCCAGGGTCTTCCCACCATTACCAGGATCCAGCCTTTTGTCCTACCACCCTCGTATCCCACACTGAAGCATCTCCCAAAATTCTGAGCCATATTAAGCTCTCGGTCTGAAATCCTTCCCCGATCTGAGGAAGACATAGCATAGGAGGACACACTGGAACCCTTCTTCATGGTGTTCCTTTTCTTTAGTTACCATAGTCTAGTAAATAATGCATTTTTTATTTTTTTAAATTTCTCTTCAATTATAAAAAAAAAAAAAAACTGAACAGACGCTACAGAGTTCCCCCACACCCTCTGACTCTAGTACATAGTTTCATCTCATATTAACATTTGCACCAGTGTGGAAAATTTACTATGATTACTGTACCAATACTTCTATCATTAACTAAAACAGGTAGTTTCAATTAGGATGCACTCTGTGTTGTACAGTTTTATAGATTTTGACAAAATGCATAATGTCATGTATCTGCCATCAGAGTTTCATGCCACATAATTTACTACCAAAATAGAAAACTCCTGAGTTTTGCCTATTCATAGCTTCCCCATCCTTGTGAGCCCCTCGCAATCCCAGATCTTTTTTTAATGTCTCTGCAGTTAGTTTTTCCTTTTCTAGGTTGTCATATATTTGGAAACGTATAGTGTAGTAGCCTTTTCAAACTGGCTTTTTCAGTTAATAGCTTGCATTAAAGTTTCCTCCATGTCTTTTTGTGACTTAATAGCTATTTATTTTTATCACTGAATAGTGTTTAATTATCCGAGTACATCACAGTTTGTTTACCCATTTATCTATTGAGGTACAGCCTGGTTGCTTTGAGATCTGGGCAATTATGGGAAAAAGCAATCTGCAATGTACGTTCAGGTACACATTTTCCTGTGGACATAGTTTTAGAATCCTATCAGCAAATGCCTGGGAGCACAAATGCTTTATCATATAATTAAGGTTGTGTTTAGGTTAGTAAGAAAATGCCTGTCTTCCAAAGTGACAGAACTGCTTTATATTCCCACAAACAATGATTGAAAGTTCCATATCTGTATCAGCATTTGGTATTGTCATTTCGGGGGATTTTAGCCATTCTAATAGGCCTGAGTGGTATCTCTTGCAATTCTCCAATGATAGGTGATGTGGAGTATAATTTTAAATGCCTGTTTGTCATCTGGGGTGTGTGTGTGTGTGTGTGTGTGTGTGCCCAAGTGAGTGCATCTGTATCAGCCCCTCCCATTCTTTTTGTATTGCATTAGGAGGACTTCCACCACAATGTTGAAAAAGTACTGTAAAAGGGGGACATCCATCCTTTGTTTCTGATTTTAGGGGACAGCTAGGCATGGGGTTGGTGCCTGACCCACCACCTCAGAGTCTACGAATGATCTCTTAGATGCAAGTAGCAGCTAAGGCTGAGCAACACAAGAATACTTCGGAGAGAGGACAGACTAGTCCTCAGGCAGTGATCATCAACTTGCTGAAATTTTTGTTAGAGAATTTTTAGATAGAAGAATAGAAAATGTGCCTATTTAAGCTTAAAAATGAAAAAAAAAAAAAATAAAATTCCAAGTTGCCAGGAGACAAAGTAAAACAGCAAGTTAATAAAATCACCAAAAAAGTAACAAAAGTAATAAAAATAGTACAAATTAAATGATAGAGGATAGTTTAATAAATAACCTTAAAAATTTTGGGTCACTGAGATAAATGTGTATGAAATGAATTTTCCCATGAAGAGTCAAAGAGCATATGAGACTTCTTGGCATTCTGAAGAAGTAAAAGCTAAAATATAAGAATGGAAAAGAGTACATGGGACACCAGTATATTATGTCAGAGTGTCAAGGGCCTCAAATCTGGCTGCGCTTCCTATTCCATTACTATTGCTGTGCATCCTGGGAGGCAATAGATGATGGATCAGATAGTTAAGTCCCTGCCAGATTTGTGAGAGACCAGAATTAAGTTTCTGACTGTTGACTTAGGCTTCAGCTTGATCCAGACCTGGCTGTTGACACTCATTTGGGGAGAGAACCAGTGGATGGAAGATCTCTCTCTCTCTTTCTCTTTCTCTCTCTCCCTCTCTCTCTCTCTGTCTCCCATTGATATAAAATGAAAATTATTTTAAAAATATGGTTATGGACAAAGATTTGAAAGCCAAAAGGGCAGAAATTAATACTTAACAAGATAGAGTTTAAAATTAAAACCACAAGTAGATTTGATTGATACTATGTATTCTTAATATACCCAAGTATTTTTTCAAGTATCATAACACCTTCTATAGTAAAAAATAAATAAGAGCAACTAGCTATATACAGATAAGCCTTTTGAAATTCAAGGAAACATCAATTTCTGACATTACAGCAAAGTAAATATTATTCTCTCACCAAAAAAAGAGTCAATACTGGGGAAAATAACAAAATAAGAAAAACATTTGACAATATTTCTGGGAAGTAGAAAGAAATACATAGAAGCCAAAAGCTAAGTAAACTTCAAAATCCAGCAATAAACAGAACACTCAAATGTCATTCACCTTGATAGAATCTGCTCAGTCAGTGAACTTCAACTACTCAGACTGGCAGGAAGCAGTCACAGGGCAGGAGACAGAGCCCAGGACCTACTTCCAGTGGAAGGTCAAATAGGCTTTCCAATTCACGGGTAGAGCTAACATCCCAAAGCTACAATGTCAGAGAGAGCTCAAAATCAATCATCCTTTCCCAACCCCTCATGCACAATGATAGTAAGGGAATTTTCCCGTCTCAAAACTTTGCACAGGCTGGATGAAGAAGCAAAATATTACATAAAAAATTGATGACTATCTGGCAATCTTTGGTTTTAACCCAAAGGAACCTACCTAGTTGGTATGAAAGTAATGCTACGCATTTTTAGCAAATCTATGCAAGTTGGTAGTGTTATAAGATTAAGGTGATATAAATGTGTATTTTATTTGGAAATTACTCTAAAAAAAAAACCAAAAATAACAACTCTAGCAGCACACTCTTAAAACAGGAAAAGCAAAGAACCACCATTAGAGAAGACAAGCAGAAACCAACGAATGTAAAATAACATGCTTACTGACTTCAGGTACCTAATGCAAGTCCAAAAAGAAAAATAAGTGTGAGTTTTTATCCTTAAAACTAAACTAAGAAAATGAGTAGGAAGCAAGAGACTATTCAAAACATCCAATTATATTTGAAGATAGGTAAAGAGATATTTTAGAAAAATGTTGATACACACACATACACATAAACATAGAAATATCATACAATGTGCATTTGCATTATAATACAATCACAAGATACCAAAGACACATATACAATGAAATTCAACAGAAAAGGCTAAAAAACGAATTATCTTCAAGTGAACAAAAATGTTAAGAAAAAGGAACAGTGGGATGAATTACGTCTTTTTAATGAGAAGCAAATTAAAGATTCATGATAAAAATTAAATAATTTGCCACTGCTAGATTTCCACCAATGTAAAATTTAAATAATTTAATCAGAAAAAGAGAAATTTCAAGTGACATTCTAATATTGACAAAAAAAAAACACTCTTCTATAAAAAGATAGTAAAGAGGAGGGATTTTTTAAAAGTCCATAGAAACTGTGTATTATAAAAACCTGTGTATCTGGCCGGCGCCGCGGCTCACTAGGCTAATCCTCCACCTTGCGGCGCCGGCACACCGGGTTCTAGTCCCGGTCGGGGCACCGGATTCTGTCCCGGTTGCCCCTCTTCCATGCCAGCTCTCTGCTGTGGCCTGGGAGTGCAGTGGAGGATGGCCCAAGTGCTTGGTCCCTGCACCCCATGGGAGACCAGGATAAGTACCTGGCTCCTGCCATCAGATCATCGCGGTGCGCTGGCCGCTGTGCGCCGGCCACAGCAGCCATTGGAGGGTGAACCAACGGCAAAAGGAAGACCTTTCTCTCTGTCTCTCTCTCTCACTGTCCACTCTACCTGTCAAAAAAAAAAAACAAAAAACAAACAAAAAAAAACACAAACAACAAAAAAACCCCATGTATGAATTTTTTAAAATGTTCCAAAATAAATGATTTATTTATTTATTTGAGAGGTACAGAGACAGTTGTCAAGCTCCCATCCATGGCTCACTCCTGAATGCCCACAACAGCCAGGATTGGACTAGGTAGGACCTATGAGTTATGAATGCTATTCAAGTGTCTCTTGGGAGTGGCAGGAACCTAATTACATGACCCATCACTGCTGCCTCCCAGGATTTGTATTAGAAAAAAGCTGGGGCTGAAAATCCAATTCGGGTACTGCCATGTGGGACATAGGAATCTTAACTACTATCCTAAGTGCTGTGCTAAATGCTTGCCCCTAAACCTACTTTTTAATTACATTTTTCTGTGAACTTTTTGAAGTACCTTTATATATGAGTAAATGTAACCTAATATTTAGTATGTAAACAAAAATCTCTTAATAAATGGTAAAACACATGAAAGTGATGTAATATTGGAGAGTGATGACAGCTGCATTGTCTTGCTGTAGATGAGTTAGGAATGCACATTAAAAGTTACAAATAGAATAGAAATGTAGTAAGATGTCCCAACTCTGGCAGCGACTTAAAGTCTGTGTTACTATATAAATAGATGGAAGATATCTGTATCTGTGTCTCTGCCTTCCAAACAAAATGAAAGTAAATGTTCTAAAAAGTTAACTACTATAAAATATGTTGGCACAATTAACAAACACAGTTCCAATAACATATAACTCAGGGAATAAAACACTAAGGAAGCTGTAAAGTATTTAGAACCAATATTAAAATTTCCACATATAAAAACTTTTTTGATGCAAATAAAGCAGTAACTTCAGGAAGCTTATAGCTTTAAACACTTATATTAGGAAGGGTAAAGCTTTAAAATTATATAATTAACCATTCCACTTAAGAATGTAAAAATAGAAGCCAGCGTTGTGGCATAGCAGGTAAAGCCGTCACCTGCAGTGCCAGCAACCCATATGGGCGCCAGTTCAAGTCCTGGCTGCTCCATTTCCAATCTCTTCTGTGACCTGGGACAGCAGTAGAAGCTGGCTTAAGTCCTTGGGCCCCTGCACCTGTGTTGGAGACCCAGAAGAAGTTCCTGGCTCCTGGCTTCGGATCGGCACAGCTCCGGCCATTGCGGCCATCTGGGGAGTGAACCATCGGATGGAAGATCTTTCTCTCTCTGCCTCTCCTTCTCTCAGTGTGTGATTCTGACTTTCAAATAAATAAAATGAAATCTTTTAAAAAAAGCATGTAAAAATAGCAGAGAAAACTCAGATAAATTAAAAAGCAAAAATAAATATTAAAGTGTTTCTTGAATTTAAAAAACAAGTTAAATATATTGGGCAAGCTATTACATTTTATTTTGAAATTATAGCAATGAGTTCTATGCAAAACAATTAAAAGAGCAGAGCTGGCTCACTGTTCATAAAATAGAGCAATATATTATAAAGATGAAAATTCTTCTCCAATTGATCTATAACTTCAATTCCAATCAAAATGACTTCAGTTTTGTTTTATAAAATTTACCAAACTGATTCTAAAATTTATATGGGAGAAAAAATATTTCAACCAAGAATTAAAAAAAGAAAGAAGACAACACATTAAAGGAGCCAAATGTAGTAAAGGGAATTCCTGTCCCAGAAAATGAAGAATTGTTGAAAATTTTCAGGAATTCATTCAGTATGGCATTGACACACTGATGCAAAAGAGAGACCAATGTAACAGACTACATAGATGACGAGCTGCCCCACATACAGAAATGACTTACTGCAAAGTGGGTATTGAAGATCAATGGGGAAAAGATGAACTGTTCAACAAATGATGCAAGGACAATTTGTTACTCATCCTTGAAAAAAGTGAACTGGTACCACTCCATCATGTTCTTTGTCAAACGGAATTCCAAGTAGATCAGAGGGTTAAATATGAAACTTTCACAGAACACATAAAAAATAAAAATATATAATAATATGTAAAAATAAATAAGAATATATTAAAATTACTCTTTGCTCTGGGGGCTAGGGAATAATTCCTTTAAAAGACACTAAAGATATTTAATAAAAGGAAAAGGTAAATATGACAAAAATAATTTAAGAAATTCAGTCAATAGACACCATGAGGGGGGGTAGTGTTGGGCAGAGCAGGATGACCACATGCCATGTAGGAGTACCTGGTTCGAGTCTCCACTACTCTGATTCCAACTCATATTCCCTCTAATGCAATAGAGGGAGGAAAAGGTGAGGGCTCATGTACTTGTGGCCCTGCCACTCATGTGGGAGACCCAGATGGAGTTTCAGAGGCTTGACTTTGGCCTGGCCAAGCCCTGGCTATTATGGGCATTTGGGGAGTAAAGCAGAGATCTCCAACTATCTCTCTCTATCCCTTTACCTTTCAATAAATTAAAATAAATAAACACATTTTTTAAAATACCATGAAAAAAGTAGAAAGATAAATAAAAAGAGATATGTCAAAAAGATATATGCTAAAATAAGCACAAAGAATTAATCATAGAATATTTTTTCAATTTCCATAAATCAGTAAGAAAATCAACCTATGGAAAACATAGCAAAACATTACACAGATATTCCTCAGGATTAGAAGTAAAGGCCCAGCAAATGTAAAAAAAATGTATTTATTATTATCTAGAAAAATGCGCAATAAAACCAAAATGAGATAATGTTTTTCCTCACACTTCTTTTAAACATCAAGGCAATGGCACAATTCTGAATGGCAACTTCATAAGTCACTATGTAAATGTTTAGTTTAGATAATCAATGTATTTATTAGAAAAAAAAAATTGTTTCTTAAAGGTAAGATTTTCTCCAGGATAATTTGGACTTTAATTCTCTTCTATGTTATCACATCCTCGGGGTTTCTCCACAGAAAGAAGGGAAGAAGTTGAAGTGGGAGCTAGAAGACTCTGCTCCCAGTCTCATCTCCCACAAATTTAAGTGGAGGGGTTTCAGTTAAGTTCCTTAAAATCTCTCTGGGTTTTAATCCTCACTTATGAACGGACAAGTATTTTTCACCTAGAGTTTTCAAACTGGTAGTACCTAAAATCTGAAGATAAGCTGTTTGGCTTTGACAATGCCTTTGAATGTTTCAAATATAAATATGAATACATGAAGCTTGCAGGCTCTGAGACTTCACTGTCTCCACCATTCCATACTGTGCTACATCCTCGTTTCTTGATGGTTACCTGCCTGCTGCTGAAAGCAATGAGTTTGTGACCTTCTAGACAGTATCTAAATTTGCTTTCTGACGCTTAAAATATGATACAGCACACCTGTATTAAAAACCTACTTACTTAAAATAGATAAGGCAAAGAAATGTGGTCCTTTTGTGTGTATCTTTCACCTGTGAGGGTTTTAGCTTTATACAACTTGATTGTGCAGAGGTTGTTTGCATGAGATGCCTCACCAGCGTGCTCACTCAGCACACCTGCTTACCACTTTTATAGCATCGCCTCTTTTATGATCTATCTCCACTCTAACCTCTTATATGCACCAGAATAGAAAGTATATCTTGATGCTTGCTAATTCCCACATACTTTCTAATATGCAGGTATCAATGAATTAAACATTGGATGAATACAATATTGTGTGGTTGAATGAAGATACAATTCATTATGTGTCTAGCACAGAAGTCAGCAAAGTTCCATAAAGGACTGGAAAGTTTAGGCTTTGTGGGACATATGGCCTCTCTTGCACCTACTTAACTCTGCTAGTGTAGTGTTCTAGGGATTGACTCATGAATTGTGGGTGCTGGCAAGTCTGAAATCCATAGGACAAATCATCAGGCTGCAAATATAGACAAATAACTCGGTAGTCTGGATACAGAATCTTCTTTATTCTAGACAATCTCAACTTTTGCTCTAAAACCTTCACCTCATTGAAATTGGTTCACCCACATTAATGAAGATAACCTCATTTATTTCAGGTTAGCTGATTATTATTATTAACCACATCTGCAAAATACCTTCACAGCAACACCTGTTTAGTGTTTGATTAAATAACTGAGTAATACATCCTGGCAAAACTAACACATGAAAGTGACCATCATTTAGTGCTAAAGTACAGACAATATGTAAATAGCTGCGTTCCAAGAAAACATTAATAGATTTGAATTTTATGTACTTCGATTTCCCCCCCAACTCTCAGAAATGCAAAAACCATTCTTAGATCATTCATCTTAAGTGGCCATACAAAATGAGATGATGAGCCAGATTTGGTCCAATGGCCATAGTTTTCTCATTCCTGCTTGTAACATTATGCATCTCTTATTTGATTTTGCCTTATAAATGTGTTATACTTATTTACATATATACTTACACTTTACATTTAAATAACATTAAAACTCATGTTAATGACAGCAACTCTCAAAACAGGGCTTAAAATTAATTCAAATTTTTTAAACTTTCAGAATAGGAGAGAGATATGATAAATCATAAACTGTCAGATTTTATAGCATTTTAACAATACTGGTTTATCATCATTAGAAACTGGTTACTTGTAATGTTTCTTGAGGAAAAAAGGATAGACAAGAATATCTAGTTAGATTTGTAGGTCTTAAATCCCATACAAATTCAATTAGCAGTCAAATAATGATTAAAAATACTGGTAAAAGGAAGATGGGGCACAGCTTTTCATTGATGTTCTAACTTCTTCCTTTCATATTGATTAACCCTCAGCTACATCCCTGAACAGGCACATATGCACACACATGCTTCAATTTTTCTATACTACACACATTTATTACTATATTCTATGTGAAGATTTTAATCAAGCATAGGTAACAAAAAAACAACAAGAAATATTTTTTAAGAGTGCACAGGGTTAGGCAAAAAAAAAAAAAATTAGTGTCTACTATCTGTCAGTCACTTTAAATAGGTTATCTGGTTCAGTCTCTAAAACATGCCAATGTATGGCTTCCAGAATCAATTAATTTTAGTTTCACATAAGCAACAAAGTTTTGTTTTAGTATAATATGCTTCATGAAATATTTTGGATGTATGTATACTAAGAATGATTGGAACATACTTGGGTTTAAAATTATCTGAAACTCATACTTATCTTGTATTTTTATTTGCTCAATCTTATTACCATAACTTAAGGAGATATAATAATTATTGTATGTAGTTTGTCTCTAAGAAAATATATGTTCATAAGTCCACCTATTTTAAACAATTTTAATTTCATCTTATAAAATATTCAACTTGTAAAGATTCTCTATGCACTTAATATTTCCATCTCAACTATTACTCTGTGTGCTACAGGAATATTTCCAATAGGTAATCACATTTTCTTTGAAATTTGCTAAGTAACTTTTAAACTGCTAAAACCAGTTTTCATAAACATAAGAAAAATTAAGTTTTGTTACATCATTTGTAAATAAATCTTAAATTGAACACAGAAAAATGAAATTTTAAAAGACTAGTTACTTTGTATTATAAGGAGTTCATGGTAGAACAAAATAAGGATGATAAAGGAGCTAGAAGAAGTTTTTCACACATGAAGAGCTTAATGAAACAAGAAAACTGTTGCTTCTCTTCTCCAGATGAAAAAGCTAATTACGGTTGACAACTGAGTACTCATTACGTACAGTGTGTGATTATTTCTCATCTCACTTAGTCAGCTGTGTGGGCTGAAAAGGTTCTTCATTCCCCTAAACTGTTTAGCCGGACACTTATATAAACCTCTGCAAAAACTGATAGAAAATGTCTGAGCCTTGATCATTTAATAAGTGGTTAAATACAAACCACTTATATTTCAAATGTTTTTCCATACAAATAAATACATGAAATATTACCAGTAACTATCAAGATTTCTCCAAAATAGGTATATTCCAATTTAATCATGGTAGGTTAATAATTAAGTTGTTATCATTATCTTTATACTTCTTGAAATATTTTTAGAAGGGGACTTTAAAGGGATGATATTTGAGAAAGGTGAAAGGTGAAGAATTGAGATTCCTAGATACCACAGATGAGTCAGAGACAAAACACAAAGTTACAATGAAACTTTCAAAGTGATAAAGGAGATTAAAATCATGAAGTACAAATGCAGTCTTTGATCTAATAATTAAAACTTGGGAAAAGGGAAGCTCATAAGAAGCAGAGAAAATCTCTCCACATCTAGAGGGAGTTTAGTCCATTGATTGGTGCCTAGACCATGTTTTCTTCAAATTATCTTGGAAAGATGGGTGCAGAAATTTAGAGGGAAAAAATATTCCTTCTGTTGCCTCACTTGGTAACTCATTCTAATGTGTCCTAACAGAAAGTGTGCATGCTCCCTAATTGGTAGCAGGATGGATAACCATGCACTACAACTAAGCACTCTGTAGAGAGTATCCCTTACAATTCGTCTTCATGAGAAATTTTATTTACTTTTACTATTTACAACTTCAAAACCTACCTTGAGATACAGGTACTTATATTTTAAAAACAGCTGAAGCTGAGCTGCTGAGCTCAGAGAGTGCTTTTTAAAAGGTATTTATGTATTACATTGAAATGAAATTTTTGTTGGGGATGTTTGTAGATGAAGACGTTTTTGTGAGAAATAACATGTACCCTTGACTCAGCTTCCCCAACAGTAATATCTTGCAAAATGACAGTAAAATACCATACCCAGGATATTAACACTGAGATCAACTGAAACACAAAACAGCTGCATCAACTCAAAATCCCATGTAGTCCTTTAACAACCACAATTATTTTTTTTTTATTTATTTGACAGGTAGAGTGATAGACAGTGAAAGAGAGAGACACAGAGAGAGACAGAGAGAAAGGTCTTCCTTCCATTGGTTCACTCCCCACATGGCCGCCATGGCTGGCGCTGTGCTGATCCGAAGCCAGGAGCCAGGTGCTTCCTCCTGGTCTCCCATGCGGGTGCAGGGCCCAAGCAACTGGGCCATCCTCCACTGCCCTCCCGGGCCACAGCAGAGAGCTGGACTGCAAGAGGAGCAACTGGGACTAGTACCCGGTGCCCGGGACTAGTACCCGGTGCCCATATGGGATGCTGGCGCTGCAGGCAGAGGATTAACCAAGTGAGCCACGGCGCTGGCCCAACCACAACTACTTTTGCCTGGTGTAATATATAACCCTAACAACTACTCATTTGAAGATCCAAGATGGCTGACTAGGATACAGCCATGCTAGCTTCAGCTGCTCTTGGATACAAAAAGAGCAAAGGAAAGACTATGTTTCCAGGGGTCTGACTGACAGAAATTTTCAGCAGGGAAGTGAAAAAAAAATGACAAAGACTCTGTGGATAAGAGAGGAGAAGGCAGAGACATCACTGCAGCCAGCCACACAGCACAGCTCGCAGCTCTGACCGGCCATCTTATCACATCAATTGCCTCATGCTCTACTGTTTGCAATTTTAGCTAAGAGGGAATTCCACAGTCACCCATTGACTTTTACTTTAGCCTGGGGAGCTGACTGGGATCTGAGCAACTGCCAGGGATCATGTTAGTAAAATGGTACCGTCTTCCTAAACCCAGCATGGCTTACTAGAATTCAGGTGACCAAATGGCCTCATCACAAGCGTCCAGTTTCCTTTCCTCTGCAAAGCTATATAAGACCTGTTCTCCCAGCACAGGCTGTTGTTCTCTCGAGCACGGGAGGCAGCCTGTCAGGTTTCTCCCACCCGACCATAAACCTCCACCCTTACTCCAGCGTTTGGTGTGTTTTGTGGTGACCTTTCACCTGGAGCAGCGAAGCAGCACTGTTTTCATTCCCTCCCCCACCCCCGCGGAGCTCCATACTGGGCAATGAAAAGTAGCACAGGGCTCCTTTGTTCCCCTCCTACCAGCACCAGAGTCAGGGCTACTTCTGGGGCAAAGGACAGATCCCCTGTGTCCTGCAATTGTGGAAATTTTGGGGCATTAGCCCCAGGGCTATGCTCACACTACCTGAGTAAGGGGGGATTCACCTAGGCTGCTGGGGGCTAACGCCAAAAGCAGCCCATAAAAAAAAGATCCACCCTGAGAGATCTGGTTAATGACCCCACTACACCCTGCAAGACCAGGACTAAAACAATTTGTTGTAAATTTCTCAGTGCCACTGGAATCTACTGGGTGGCTCTAGGGAAGAATGTAACTACATCACACCTCCCTGGAGTCACCCTCCAGAGCAGAATGGGCTATGTACCTAGCAGTCAGTCTGTTGGACTGGAACAGGGTTCAATTCACATTCTAGTCCCAGGACTGGGGGTGTTGGTGTTATAAGCCACAGCACCTGTTGGCCCATCCTAGCAAGTCTTGCATTGCACATCCCTTAGAGCCACGGTAAGCGGTGCCACAAACCATGGCGTCACTCCCATTTGCAGGTAGGACAAGAGAGTCCTTTTTGTCACCTTCAGTTTCCTCCCTCTGAGAACCAATGCCTCGTAAATGATAGAGAGAGCCTCTCCCTCCACACAGGCAGCTTTCCATCCCGTTAGTTGCTTTTAATGCAGGAAAGAAGGCTGTCCCTATTCACAGAGTGCCTCAAGTGACTTTCTAGTAAAGCTCTATATCTTTCAAGTGGTGAGCTTTTAATAGCTTCAACAAAGTTCAAATTAAAGGGAAAAAAAACTACTTGGAAACTGCTATCCAAAAATATCAAATAGATGATAGGTGCTGAATTATACTCTTTGCACAAAAGTTTTAAACATCTGCTCTAGAAATAAATTCATTTAAATTTATTCAAATTTATTCAACATGCTTTAATCTCATTAACATAAACACAGAGGTTGCAACCTAATTCCCCCAGAAATTGTATGTTGTATTTGACCCTGCATTTTGAAACTAATTCATTACCTTCAAAAATAAGGAGAATTTGTGCATGTGTGTGTATACATGTATATGTATGTCTATGTGCATGTTATAATACATCACATATATATATATGGATCTATACATACACAATGTCCAAGTTTCTACTTTTTCCTGAAAAGTGAGAAAATCTATGGCCTTGGATCCACAGTCACGTAGGCAGCCTTTGGTGGGACCATTAGAGTCACAGGTGGTATACAAGAGGTTGGAAGGCTCTACTTCACCGGAATACCATGCCTCCCTTGCCTTACCTAATTAAGTGATCTAGCTGGCCCTCAGAAGTGTGTAAGTCTGTTTGCCTGATGGATGTTATCTAGAATCACAATGATGCTTTTTAGCTTGCTGTTGTGAGAAGAGCAACACTTGAGCCTGGGGCCAATTGTACCAAATTTTTTAACATTGTCATCTAAAATAAGGACTCTATGACCATCAACTTTCCACACGTAGTAAGGATTAGATAAAGTGTGTACTGTGTGAATAGTGTGTGGCTTGTAGCAGCTTTCCAACAGGTAGATAATGACAGTGATTATTATGAGGAGATCAATGTGATATGGACAGCAGTCATTCAAACTGTGAAGACTACAATTTTCTTTATAGAAAAGGAAAGTGAATTTCATGACAGCAGAGTCCTTTAGCAGTTAATGTCTTCAAAATGGGGTATTAAACATTTCCTTTGATTTCAGATTTCTATGAAATAAACCTCTGAGTTTTCACATTGTCTTTAAAGCAACTTCATGGGGAAGACAGTGGCTAAATAAGGCTCAGCTGAAATTAAGTACAATTAAGTTATTCGCTGGTTGAAAAGATAAAGGAAGACAGTTTAAGAATCTGCTATGAACTCCTGTGATTTTTGAGATATGATTTATGATTTATAGGGGACGTATGTATATAGGGGAATCAAATCAGTATAAAATATTCTTATTAAGTGAGCAAGGTATTTCCTCTTAGATAAAGCTTTTTATTGAGGATCATAATTTCAGCCAACATATAGCAGACTGTTCTATGGTGCTTCTCCCTGTGTCTTCACATGGTGGAAGAGGGAGCTAGCTTTCTGGGGTTTCCTCTATCAGGACATTAATCCCACTCATAAGAGCTTCATCCTTGTGATATGATCTCCTCCCAATCCCCGCCCCTGTGTCCTGATTGTCACATTAGTGATACAAATTTGGAAGAATACAAACATTCAGATGGGAATATTGCTTGTTACAGATGTTTACAAATAACCTTGAACATGAATGAAAGCTTACTGATGGATATGTCTTACCATTTTTTAAATAAACAAATTATTCTCATCATAGTCTTGAATCAGATTTGTGAAATCCGAACAAGTTGAAAAAGGCAGATTTTTCCACATATTTTCAGTGTCTGAATAATTAAGCTACTCTTCTTAAAGTAGTTTCATATGCTAGCCTTCCAAAGGAGAAAAAGTATATCAGTAGTTCAAAGACATCTTTCCTGCAGAAAGGTGACTTTATATTAAAATAGAGTTCAGAGAAGTCGGAATGCTAAGTGATTCGTGCAAGATTTCAGCCTTTGACGACTTACGGAAGAGAAGTAGGAACCTTTTACACTACCTTTCTGCTAACAACAGTGGGAAATATATTTACTTTCATTTTCATATATTTTATTCTATTTGAAAATAACTCCCACAAATTCAAGGGAGGTAAATTCTTACAGATAAACCTTATGAGTTAAAAATATATCCTCATGAGAGTGTGGGGACAGGCAACATAAAAAGAAATCAGACATTTTATTTGAAGATGTGAAATTTGGGTTAACTATTGATGACTTGTCTCTGTTTTCAGTCCACCCAGATGAAATAATCTCATAAAAGGGAGGTGAAAAGGTAATGTTGCAATTTTCTTTTGGTTAAGAAAGTGATTTTTTATTTTTAAAAATTTCATTTATATAAAAGCATTCAGAATGTCAAAACAGCTACACTTTCTTTTTTGCACTTTCAGAATACAGTTCCGTATAAGCTGAATCAGAAAACTGACAATGACAACTATCATCTCCATATATAATTAATTTTGGCTGTGCACCAACAAGAATGTACTTTAAATTTCTGTTCCAGTATGCAACCCCCATGCTGAACCAGGCAAAGTTAGTGGCTACTGAAAATACCATCAGGACAAAGCTATCTAAAGACATTTGGTATGGTGTTAACTATACAAAAATACACTGTATAACTGAGCAACACATCCTAACAGCTTTACATTCCAATTTTGCTTTCTTTAGAAGGAGTGACTTGTGTCCAGGGATGGTTAATGTATTATAGATGGGGGGGGACGGCATGAGAACAGATTTCTCATCATTCCCCTGCGCCTTCTTGTCCTTCCTCCTCCTCCTCTTCATCCTCTTCATCTCCCTCATCTTTCTTTTCCTTCTTTGACACTGTTTACAACCTGGAGGACTCCTTTTTTGCTGCATCAGGCCTGCCTTTGACGTTGTATGCAGGAATATTGTTTCTGAATTTCCCTTTCAGCGTAGTGGCCTATTCCTAAGGCTGCCTCTCATCTGCAGCAGTGTAACTCCACTTCTCTTCCACTTAGCAACATCAGCAATGCTGATAGGTCATGGTTTTCTCATTTCTTTTAGGTATGCTAGTAAAAACAAACCGACGAAATGATCATGGGAGGACTCTTGGGTGCATTGGGAACTTTGGACTTCTTTTTTGTTCCCCTTGTAAGAGAGAGAGAGGCTGGCCGGCGCCGTGGCTCACTAGGCTAATCCTCCACCTTGCGGTGCCAGCACACCGGGTTCTAGTCCCAGTTGGGGCACCGGATTCTGTCCCGGTTGCCCCTCTTCCAGTCCAGCTCTCTGCTGTGGCCAGGGAGTGCAGTGGAGGATGGCCCAAGTGCTTGGGTCCTGTACCCCATGGGAGACCAGGATAAGTACCTGGCTCCTGGCTTCGGATCAGAGAGGTGCGCCGGCCGCAGCACGGGCGGCCATTGGAGGGTGAACCAACGGCAAAGGAAGACCTTTCTCTCTGTCTCTCTCTCTCACTGTCCACTCTGCCTGTCAAAAAATAAAAAAAAAAAAAAAAGAGAGAGAGAGAGGCTTCCATTTCTCTTCCATAACTAGCCTTGTCTTCCTTTGCCCCATCTTTGAATGTTCCTTTCTCTTCAGCAGGCAGTCTTCTGCCTCTCCAAGCACTTCTTACAAAACTCTGGGAAGTTGGCAGAAGTGTCTGGGTGCTGGTTTTAGTGTTCCGCTCAGACACTTTACACAAAGAATCCATATGACGAAAATATTTTGTTTCTGGGCGTCTCAGGCTCTCCTTTGCCCAGGTGTAATCATTTTTCCTCAGAAGGGGCACAGAATTGCCCTTATCAGGAGAAAGATTGAGGGGTGGGGTGTCAAGTGTTTAGTACAGTGGTTAAGATGCAGACTGAGTACACCGGATTCGATCCTTACCATGGTCTCATGATTCTAACTCCCTCCTAGTGTACACGGTGGATGCACTGGTGATGAATCAGCAGTTGAGTTCCTGTCACCCAAGTAGGAAACTTAGATCATCTCTCCATCCCCAGCTTTGGTTGGGCCAGGCCATCACAGGTACTTGGGGAGTCAGCCAGATAGGAGGAGCTCTGTCACTCTTCTTCTCAAAATTGAATATTTTAACAGTTTTGTAATAGTAGCTTTTTGCATTTAAACAAAGAGAAGGATAGAAATTAAGTTATCCAGTGTAATTAAGGGTCTGTAAATCATGTTTCACAATCAAATTGCCCTACCTTTATGGCAAATTCCATTTCCTCAGATGGGGCCAGGTGATATTTATCGAGCGATACTGTCTTCCGTTCTTCCTTAATTCATTTATTTATTCAAATACAAATATTTATTGACTGAATGCATGTGCCATGCCTTGCTTAGTGCCAGAAATACAATCATAAGTGACTGTATTTTAGAATGTGCAGCCTACTTGGCTGTGATGGAGAAGTACACACACATGGAGTAGGGCACTGACTGAGCCAGGGATCAGATCCCCACAAAAGTTGTGTTTAAGCCCAAATCCAAAGAATGCCTGAGAGGCAGCCAACCAATGGGGAAGAGGAACAGAGGTGTGGGAAAGAAGGCAGGCATGGAAAAGGCTGTGCCAGTCAAAGTCAGAGGCACAGCCAGTGTGAAATCTTGGGAGCAGAGAAAATGAAAAGCAGTGAATTCAGAATATAAGGAATTTAGGGGGGAAAAGCTGAAGCTGAAGAAAATGGCCAGGGGCACTGTGGAGGAGCTTGTCGTTGCCCTGGAGCTAAGCGGAAGCTTTGATGCATTAAGAGAAGTGTAATGTGATCAGTGATGGGCATGGGTGGCAGAGTTAACAAAAGGAAAATTTTCCCTTTTGTTTCCTTTAAAGCAAGCAAAATAATGGCATGTCTATATGCTGATGGGAATGGCACTGTAGAAAAAAAAATCTAAGAAAATGAAGACAATGGAGGAATGATGTCTTTGAGTGGGTTGGGGCGATGAACTCTATTGTCCCTCCCAATGCATTGGTCTGAGGGAGAGGAACGTGAATTCTCCATCCACAGCAGTCTGTGGTGTGAGTCATGAGAATTCTCAGAGCTATTTTTTTTTTAATTCAAGGAAAAAGAAAGTGATAAGCTACCACTCGTGACACCAACATCCCATAGGAGTACCCATTCAAGTCCCAGCTGTTCCACTTCTGATCCAGCTCCCAGCTCATCCTCCTGAGAAGGCAGCAGAAGGTGGCCAAGTGCATGAGTCTTGTACCCATATGGGAGACCTGGATGGAGTTCCAGGTTCTCTGCTGCAGCCTAGCCCAGCACAGGCCATTGCCATTATTTGGGAGAGTGAAGGGGTGTCTCTCTGAATCTCTCTCTCATACTACCTTTCAAATAAATCTTAAAAAAAGAAAAAAAAAAAGAAAAGGCATATAGTGGGAATGAATAGAATGAATAGATAGGAAAACAACATGATATCAGGGGTTATTATATGTGATTATGTCACATAGAAATAAAAATTTTAAAAGTAAGTTCAATAAAAACAAAATTACTTTATGCCTAAAGCACATAGATAAAATTATAAATACTTCGATAAGCAAATTGTTTATTTTTGTACTATAATTCTGCATGGTTCTTCATTAAAACTTAGGGTATTAGTGAGAATGGATATTTAATACTTAAGGAAATGGTAAGTCTTCTCCAATCAGATAGAGATTAAGAGGTTGAATGACATGTATAAATGCAGCCAAAAAATGGTAATGTGCAGGAAAAAAATTAAATTCTGACCGATAGTTAAAGTCAGAAATCCTTTGGCCTTTTCACCTAAATGAAAATATTGTTAACAAAAATGGATTGTTTGCGAAAGCTGTGACCTATTTAGTAGTTAATTTTCTAACCCTTAGAAAATCTGTCATTTAAAGTAAGTTGCCTATTACAACCTTTGCAGTAGAAGTGACAAGTAATTGCATTTTTTACCCCAACTATGGCATTTTAGAGATAAAAGCACATCTTTTTAGTAGGACTGAAATGTTACCATTTACTCTGTTGACGGTAATTTTCTGATAATTAGGTAATCTAGCGAAATGTTACATGTCTCCTCAGGCTCTGTGGAAATGCAAAGTGGATCCTGTTTTCAAAGATGATTCATTTGCATTACTCCATTGGAAATATAATAAAGTAAGCAAAGATAATAAGCATTCATTCTGTGTTTACACATAATAATCGAGGTTGCTGTAGTTATGTAAAACAAAAATAAAGAATACATTTTGGCCTTTATCTCATTACAGGAAATTTTTATTGACATTAGTGAATACATCCAGAATAAAACCTTTTAAAATATGAATCATGGCATAGTACATCATCTGCTTTTGTTCATTAAATAATGTATTGAGAAAACCTTTACCTAAAGAAGTGGTTTATTGCAGTCTCATGGTTTAATAATAAAATTTGTATAACCCAATCATTTTTAAACTAAAAATCTCTAAGGTCCACTGATGGATGTAGTCTGTAATGTGGAGAAAGTCTTTCATTATAGTCAATTTGGCATTTTATAATGCATTCCACAGTATTTTGGTAGTTTTCTTTAATCCTCCATCCGTATTTTTTTTGTTATGCCTTAGCTTCTTCGAAAGACTACATAGCCCATTACAGCAAATGCTTATCTTCATTTCTTTTCTGATACCTAAAATATCTACCTCACTGTTACACTTGCAGTAAATACTTTTGAGTTCCATTATTATTAAGATGAAGTTTAGACCTACTTTAATTTTTTAATTAATACTTGGTGTTAGAATTATAACCATTTGGTGGCAAAATAATTTTATTTGCAGGAAATTTTAATACATGTGAGATTTATACATATGTAGAATAAGCATTCTTGACAAGTTGCCTGAAGTGTATAAATATCTTTACTTTAAACTTGGAGGTATATTGACTTACAAGAAGGAGGAAAACTTTCAACATACCAATTTGAATTTTTTTCATGGGAAAATAATATTGAGTGTTTTCAAACTGATAGTAAGCTGGGCATTTTAAGAGAGCAAGAGTCTTACAGTAGAAAAGCCTTGAACTACTATTTATCCAGAGCCACTTTATCAGCTATATATAACCAAGTTATTTTTTTCACAATCTTTTTGTTTTATCTAAAACCTCAGATGTTGCTATATCATCCCAATGTGTTGAGGTACCTGTAGACAATTTGGAAAATTATTTCCTTCAGTTCTTTCCCTACTTCATTCAAGTATTTGGCAGTCACATAAGGATATTTCAAACAGTTCATGGAAAATGGAGTTAAAATATTTTGGTACAAACATTTTTGAAAGATATTTCCCATAATGTACATTTTTCATGATGTTTAAGAAGATCCCTTGTATGCATTAATTTCAAAAATTTTTGCATCAAAATAGTCTTAATTCTATTTTCTTCAAACTTGAGCTCTCTGAACATATAAAACTCTGTATCTGCAATGGGCAAAGAAGACACAATTTCCTACAAATATGAGGTCTTTATAATCCCAATCTGTTCTTTGTGCCATAAGAATAATTTTCCATGCTCCAGTACCAGTTTCTGCCTAAAACACAGGCCAAAGTGTGTATGACAACTATGGGAATAAGAAACAGATCACTAATAACAATTAGCACACTGGAAGGATGAGATTATGAACTCTGAAATATACTTTTTCATTCACTTAACCATTAATTCAGCATTTTAAGAATACCTACAAAGTGCCAGGCCTTTGACTAATGCTTGACATATATAATAGCAGTCAGGTGGATATCAATTTAGGACTCATGCAAATAAGATCACAGTGTTATCTCTTGAGTTTCATCACACAGTTGACATTTTTGCTTATTTTGAAAACTCTAAAGGTTAGTTGGTGGTTTATATTGTGACTTTTAAAAGGAATTTTAGGTCTTTTTAAAAATGTAATTTCTTGAGTTTCATGCTCTGGCAGTTTTAGTGTGAAATTAGCCCAAGGTAGTTTTTTAGCAATAAGGGATGTCTTATTGAAGAAGCCTGCTAGTACTTTACCTCTTATTCTTTTATTTTCCACTCCAAAACAATTGAAAAAACAGAAACTGTACCCAAGGGAAGTATCTCTCAAGTATGATCTGAAACTATTGCAGCATATATTCTTTAGTTTTTAAATAAAATAATATTTTTTCCATTTTCTCACTAGAAAAAGTATTGGGTTGGATATAAAATGAATCAATATGTACCTCAGGCTTTGGATTGCTTTTTAATGTGAAGGAGATATCTAGTAATTCTAAAAGTTGACTATCACAAGTGTATTGCCACATCGTGAGTATGACTTCAAAGTACAAGGCCAGCAGAAAAGTTTTCAAAAGCCAGCATTCTTGCCTATAAAAGTAATTGCAACCTTGCTTGGAGGCCAAAATTTGGTTTATAAGTTTAGGTCTCCTGGTATTAATGATTTAATATTATTGTAAAAGCATTAGCAAAGAACTATCAGTATCAGAAGTAAGGGATTACACATTATTTGTTACTTTTTTATTACTGGTACTTTTCTTCCAAAGTCTGTATAGTTATTTTTAAATATCCTACTGGGAATGCTGAAAACTCAGTTGTTTTTCATGTCAATGTCTTTCTTTAGATGGGTAAAGTGAACTAATAGCATACCATTTGCCAAAGATCACAGTTAGCTAATTCCTACTAAGGATAAACAGATGATGCTAGGGCTAAGTTCAAAAATCTGTCATCCAACTTCATTTTCATCTATGCAGTTAAACATGCAAGCTCTTTATAAATTCATTGATGTGGTTTACTATGTAGTGACTAGTTGTCATGTATTTAAGCAGGGTAAACTAATTCCAAGCAGACAGAAAATTAGAGTCGGGACTAATTTAGATAAGATGGAGACTGTATTGTTTTCTGTAACTAAATCAAGGGAAGTGACTAGTACTGTTGGACTCTAGGATAATTATCAGGGCAGAAACAGCATCACAATGTCTATTTATTGAATGTCTATAACTCTGTTTCCAGCTGCTGACCAAGTTCTTCAATCTGAATAGAGAGCAGTAAAAACAACAAACTAGGTCAGATGGGCTTCCTAGTAAGATATGTGGCTTCCATTTTTCACCAAAATACTTGATTCAGAAAATTCTAACAGCTGAAAAATGGAAAACCTGTAGCTCATCCTTCACAACATCTAAGGAGGAATGTGCATTGGCCAGGTTTGAGTCACATACTCATCACTGTTGGACAATGGCACTCCTGTTAAAATTAACCAGTCAAATAACAGCCACATAGATCTGATTTAAAATAGGCAGAATATTGTAGATGAAGGACAGAGTAGTCCCTTAAATACATGAGAGTAAATGTCTCAAAAGAAGTAGAAGAGTTTCAGGGCAGCTAAAACCTAGATGACCACTTAAATTATAAAGTGAAATTTTTGGTCACTAATGACTTCTTTTTTTATTATTTATTTATTTTTTTAACTTTTATTTAATGAATATAAATTTCAAAAATACGGCTTATGGATTACAATGGCTTCCCCCCCATAACGTCCCTCCCACCCACAACCCTCCCCTTTCCCACTCCCTCTCCCCTTCCATTCACATCAAGATTCATTTTCATTTCTCTTTATATACAGAAGATCAGTTTAGCATATATTAAGTAAAGATTTCAACAGTTTGCTCCCACACAGAAACATAAAGTGAAAAATAATAGATGATTTTTTTAAATGATGATGAAATCAGATCAGACCTATTGTCATGTTTAATCCCAGTGAAAGTCAAGTTGAGAATTGATAATTTCTTCTTCTTCTTTTTTTTTTTTACAGAAGATCAGTTTAGTATACATTAAGTAAAGCTTTCAACAGTTTGCACCCCCATAGAAACACAAAGTGAAATAGACTGTTTGAGTACTCGTTATAGCATTAAGTCTCAATGTACAGCACGCTAAGGACAGAGATCCTACATGAGGAGTAAGTGCACAGTGACTCCTGTTGTTGACTTTACAAATTGACACTCTTGTTTATGGCATCAGTAATCTCCCCATGCCCAGTCATGAGTTTCCAAGGCTATGGAAGCCCCTTGAGTTCTCCGATTCTTATCTTGTTTAGACAAGGTCATAGTCAAAGTGGAGGTTCTCTCCTCCCTTCAGAGAAAGGTACCTCCTTCTTTGAAGACCTGTTCTTTCCACTGGGATCTCACTCGCAGAGATCTTTCATTTAGGTTTTTGTGGGTTTTTTTTGCCAGAATGTCTTGGCTTTCCATGCCTGAAATACTCTCATGGGCTTTTCAGCCAGATCCAAATGCCTTTAGGGCTGATTCTGAGGCCAGAGTGCTGTTTAGGACATCTGCCATTCCATGAGTCTGCTGAGTATCTCGCTTCCCATGTTGGATCACTCTCCCCTTTATTCTATCGGTTAGTATTAGCAGGTACTAGACTTGTTTATGTGCTCCCTTTGACTCTTAGTCCTTTCATTATGATCAATTGTGAACTGAAATTGATCATTTGGACTAGTGAGATGGCATTGGTACATGCCACCTTGATGGGATTGAATTGGAATCCCCTGGTATGTTTCTAACTCTACCATTTGGGGCAAGTCAGCTTGAGCATGTCCCAAATTGTACATCTCTTCCCTCTCTTATTCCCACTCTTATGTTTAACAGGGATCAGATTTCAGTTAAATTTCTTTTTTTTTAACTTTTATTTAATGAATATAAATTTCCAAAGTACGATTTATGGATTACAATGGCTTCCCCCCCATACCGTCCCTCCCACCCACAACCCTCCCCTTTCCCACTCCCTCTCCCCTTCCATTCACTTCAAGATTCATTTTCGATTATCTTAATATACAGAAGATCAGCTTAGTATACATTAAGTAAGGATTTCAACAGTTTGCTCCCACACAAACCTAAAGTGAAAAATAATAGATGGTTTTTTTTAAATGATGATGAAATCAGATCAGACCTATTGTCATGTTTAATCCCAGTGAGAGTCAAGTTGGGAATTGATAATTTCTTCTTTTTTTTTTTTTTTACAGAGGATCAGTTTAGTATGCATTAAGTAAAGATTTCAACCGTTTGCGCCCCCATAGAAACACAAAGTGAAATAGACTGTTTGAGTACTCGTTATAGCATTAAGTCTCAATGTACAGCACATTAAGGACAGAGATCCTACATGAGGAGTAAGTGCACAGTGACTCCTGTTGTTGACTTTACCAACTGACACTCCTGTCTATGGCATCAGTAATCTCCCTATGCTCCAGTCATGAGTTTCCAAGGCTATGGAAGCCCTCTGAGTTCTCCGATTCTTATCTTGTTTAGACAAGGTCATAGTCAAAGTGGAGGTTCTCTCCTCCCTTCAGAGAAAGGTACCTCCTTCTTTGAAGACCTGTTCTTTCCACTGGGATCTCACTCACAGAGATCTTTTGCCAGAGTGTCTTGGCTTTCCATGCCTGAAATACTCTCATGGGCTTTTCAGCCAGATCCAAATGCCTTTAGGGCTGATTCTGAGGCCAGAGTGCTGTTTAGGACATCTGCCACTCTATGAGTCTGCTGAGTATCTCGCTTCCCATGTTGGATCACTCTCCCCTTTATTCTATCGGTTAGTATTAGCAGGTACTAGACTTGTTTATGTGCTCCCTTTGACTCTTAGTCCTTTCATTATGATCAATTGTGAACTGAAATTGATCACTTGGAATAGTGAGCTGGCATTGGTACATGCCACCTTGATGGGATTGAATTGGAATCCCCTGGTATGTTTCTAACTCTACCATTTGGGGCAAGTCAGCTTGAGCATGTCCCAAATTGTACATCTCTTCCCTCTCTTATTCCCACTCTTAAAAATTTCAACACTTAAGAATAACTGTGTATTAATTACAGAATCAAACCAGTCATATTAAGTAGAGCAGACAAAAAAAACTACTAAGAGGGATAATGTATTAAGTTGTTCATTAACAGTCAGGGCTATGCTGATCAAGTCACCGTTTCTCATTGTGTCCATTTCACTTCAACAGGTTTCCTTTGACTTCTAAGGCATCAGGGAAACCAAGTTATGGCCAACACAAAAAACAAATTGTAAAACCAAATTGACCTACCAAGAGTGAATCTTGGTAGGTAAAATAACAGAAGGATCTTACAGCACCTGTTGTAGTTTCGTAAACATAAGACTCAATAAACATTATTTAATGAGGATAACCAAAAATTATCCAGATGATTAGCAGTGTAATCAGCAAACTAAATTAGATGGACTTCCTAGGAAAATAAGTCATGCATATTCATTGAAAATAATTAATTCAAGAGATTAATGACATTTCAAAAAGGGAGAACTAATTAGAAGACTACCTTTAAATATAATCTCATTAATGTTGATTAGTTTTACAATGGTTTACATGGTAAGACTGGAGAAGTTATTGAGAAAGAGAAAATCATTTAACAAACTGGAGGATAATATGTGTAACTGGCTTATACGGAGAAACATCAGCCTTTTTTTAAGATTGATTGATTTTTGAAAGGACACAGAGAAGGAGAGAGGGAGGAGAGGGAGAGGGAGAGAGTATATATGAGATCTTCCATCTGCTGATTCACTACCCATAAGGCCACAACAGCCAGGGCTGGGACAGGCTGAAGCCAGGATTCAGGATCTCCATCCACATCTCCCACATTGGTGGCAGGAACTCAAGAACTTCAGCCATCTTATGCTGCTTTGCTAAGATGCATTAGCAGGAAGGTGGACTGGTGAAAATGGAGTACCTGGGGCTACTAGGCACTTCAATATGGGATGAGGACATTGAAAGCTTCAATTTAAACCACTGTGTCACAATGTCTGTCCCAGTTTTTTTTCTGAACAAAAATAGAAAAGTAAAAGACAAGGAAAGATAATGAGAATAAAAGTTTAGTATTTCCAGGGTATCTTTAATATCTATTAACTGTAAAAGTATACCCTTAAAAATTATGGACACTTAAAATTTTGCTTTCCTTTCAGAGGCAAAATTACCAAATGATGTTGTTATACCTAACTTTCTTTTTTTTTTTTTTTTTTTTTTTTTTGACAGGCAGAGTGGACAGTGAGAGAGAGAGACAGAGAGAAAGGTCTTCCTTTGCCGTTGGTGCACCCTCCAATGGCCGCCGCGGCCGGCGTGCTGCGGCCGGCGCACCGCGCTGATGATGGCAGGAGCCAGGAGCCAGGAGCCAGGTGCTTTTCCTGGTCTCCCATGGGGTGCAGGGCCCAAGCACCTGGGCCATCGTCCACTGCACTCCCTGGCCACAGCAGAGGGCTGGCCTGGAAGAGGTGCAACCGGGACAGAATCCGGCGCCCCGACTGGGACTAGAACCCAGTGTGCCGGCGCCGCTAGGCGGAGGATTAGCCTAGTGAGCCGCGGCGCCGGCCGTTATACCTAACTTTCAATAAGTATTAGTAAAATCCACCCTTTATATGATATGGCTTTCATCAAGATACCATTCCAGTGCAGCTCTCTGCTGTGGCCCACGAGGGCAGTGGAGGATGGCCCAAGTGCTTGGGCCCTGCACCCGCATGGGAGACCAAGAGAAGCATCTGGCTCCTGGCTTAGGATCAGAGCGGTGCGCCGGCCACAGCAGCCTTTGCGGGGTGAACCAACGGAAAAAGGAAGACCTTTCTCTCTGTCTCTCTCTCTCACTGTCCACTCTGCCTGTCAAAAAAAAAAAAAAAAAAAAAAAAAAAGAAAAAGAAATGATGATTGTAGCAACAACAATAAATGATGAAGGCAAGAGAATTATCACAAATATTATAATCTTTATATCAGACTTGAGGAATTTCATTTTTAACTCACCTTTGTCACCAAGCTAAGTGGAAAACATACTAAAAGCCTAAGTTCATTTTGGATTTTTGTTGTTGTTATTAATTGTCCATAAAGTTAAAGGTTTTTCTATGTGGACACACAACATAAACCTTCAAACTCAATTTAAAGCACTTAAAGAATTAAATTAATGATCAAAAACAAATTGTCTTTTAATGTGCTATGCTTTCTTAAGAAAAATCAGCATCATGTTTAAGCACATGCATCCTCAATCAGAAATCAGAAGTTTGTTTTCCATGGTAAAATCCATTTCAAAATGTTGATTACAGAAAGGTTTTTTCATGTTTCTCCAAAATAGAAACGATCAAATGATATTCCAGATATTAATACAATAGAAAATTCCACCTTTATTTAAAATATACAATTTTAGGAGTCAGCATTGTGGCATGGCAGGTAAAGCCACTGCCTGTGATGCTGACATCCCTTATGGGCACCAGTTGGTGTCCTGGCTACTCCACTTCTGATCCAGTTCTCTACTAATGGCTGGAGAAAAGCAGCAGAACTTGGCCCAAATGTTTGGTTCCCTTCACCCACGTGGGAGACTTGGATAAAACTCCTGGATTCTGACTTCCCAAGCTCCAGCCATTGTGGCCATTTGGGATGTGAACAAGGAAATGGAAGATTCTCTCTCTCTCACTCTCTATCTCTCCCAATTCTATCTCTCCCACTCTTTCACTCTCTCACTCTTTCACTAACTCTGACTTTCAAAGAAGTAAATTTTTTAAGAACATACAATTTTACTAGACTGTATCAGATGATATATTAAAATCTATTTTCAGCTATACCAATAGTGATTTGATACAAACAACTTTATCAAAATTTTTCATCTTGAAGAACCATCTAACTATGTAAAATTAGTTGGAATATTCCAATTGCCTTATAATTGATTTTTCTGCTTCCAGTCTATATTTTTTGCCTATTATCAACACAAAAAAATAAAATCTAGTATGTGCAATTCATATAAAGCTTTTGGACTCAGACCTGCTAGGGTTTTCATCTTTACTCAGAGTCCTTAAGCCTCTGCCTTTTCTGGTATTATCTATCTGTCCCCCTTGATTGCACTCTCGCTACATACAAACTCCATCACTGTTCTTCCTTCATGCAGGGACTGTGTGCCATGGCCTTTTTTCAAATGCTACTTCAATGTCACCAACCCTCACCAGAATACTTAAAATTGAGATCCCACCACCCCAGAATCTCTTACTGCCTCTTACCTGTATAAGTGGCCACTTTTCCACATTCTCATCCACACTTACTGTCTTTTGAATTATAACCACATCAATGAATATAAAGTGATATTATTTGTATTCCTCTGATACAAATGATAGTGAGTGACTTTTCTTGTTCTTAATGGTCACATATGTTTTCTTCAGTATAATTTTTAGCCAAATATTTCCCACAATTTATTTATGTATCTAATTATAGTTGTTTTATATAATCAATTTTCATGTTCTTTATAATTACAAAATTTGTAAATAGCTTAACCTAGGCTGTTACTTGTCTTTTAGTTTTTTTATACATAATTTATTTTATATCACAACTATGTGAGATATTTGTATATGTGGGTAAATAGAGTCATATCTACAAATATATGTATACAAGTGCATAGGTGTGTTTATATACATAATGGACTTTGCAAAGATTGCAAATAATGTAATTAAAAGATGCGTTTATTTTGGTGCAGAAATATTTTGAACTCCATGCCTATGAAGGGAACTTCAAACATTCATGAAAATGCATGTTCTATTAGAAACTATGCGTGGACTTTATTTTTTACACCAAAATATATACATCTTTTTAAAATTAACTAACCTTTTATTAGAAGATAATTTTACAAATAAATTTGCTTGAAAGAAATACAGCAGAGATCGTACATACACTTCACCCAGGTTCCTACAATAGGAACTTCTTATATAACAATAGTAGAATATAACAATCATGAAATTGAAATTGTGACAATCTACATATTTACTCAAATTCACTAGTTTGACACATATCCCTCTGTGTGTGTGTGTGTGTGTGTGTATGTGTCTTTGGTTCTGTGCAACTTTCTCATGCGTACCATGACCAAAATCAAGGCAGATCACAGTTCTTTCACTAAAAGAATTCCTGTGTTACCTTTTTTTTCATTTTCTATTTTAATTAATTTTAACAGATTCAATATGATTTATAGATGCAACATTAAGAACATTATGATATTCCACCTTTCCTCCCTTCTATTTTTATGTCAGTTAAAATTTTAAACAAAATAAGGATAAGTTAATTTTGATAAAAATTTTAAAAATCTATGCATATTACTATTTTTTAAAAGCTTTTATTTAATGAATGCAAATTTCATAAGTGTAACTTAGGAATATAGCAGTTCTTGCTCCCATCCCCGCCCTCCCACCCCAAATCCTGTCCACTTCCTACTCCCTTTCCCATCCCTTTCTTCATTATGATTCTTTAAAAATTAACTTTATATATAGAAGACCAACTCTATATTAAGTAAATATTTCAAGAATTTGCAGTCACACAGACACACAATGTATAAAGTACTGTTTGAAAACAAGTTTTGCAGTTAGTTCTCATAGTACAACTCGTTAAGGACAGAGGTCCTGTATGGGGAGTAAGTGCACAGTGATTTCTGTTGTTGAGTTAACAGTTAACACTTATTTATCTTGTCAGGGATCACCCAAAGCTCTTGACAGCAGCTGCCAAGGCTATGGAAGCCTTTTGAGTCCACAAACTCAATCAGTATTTAGACAGCGCCATAAGCAAAGTGGAAGTTCTCTCCTCCCTTTGGAGAAAAGTACATCCTTCTTCGATGGCCCCTTCTTTTCACTCACAGAGATCCTTCATGTGGGACTTTTTTGGTTTTTTGGCCACTGTGTTTTGGTTTTCCATGCCTGAAATGCTCTCATGGCCTTATCAGTCAGTCTAGAATGCCTTAAGTGCTGATTCTGAAGTCAGAGTGCTGTTTAGAGTGTTTGTCATTCTATGAGTCTGTAGTGTGGATTGCTTCCCATGCTGGATCATTCTCTCCTTTTTATCTCTCCTATCTATTGTTACTACCAGACACTTGGTCTTATTTATGTGATCCTCTTGACAGTTAATCATAGTATCTATCTGATCAATTTAACATTTAATATGATCACTTTAACATGCAAGATGGCATTATTACCACCCAGTTTAATGGGATTTGGAGTCCCACGGCAAGTTTTTAGCTTTACCCTTAAGGGTAAGTCCATGTGAATGTGTGTTGAACTGTACAGCTCCTTCCTCTATTATTCTTACTCTTATTTTTTTACTTGGATCTATTTTCAACTGACTTAATACATATATGGTTAATTATATGTTATGTAAAGAGTTCAATCAATGGTATAAAGTAGAAAAAATAATAAAAAATAATAAACTGTTCCTTGACAGTCAAGACAAGGGCTGTTCAAGTCATTACTTCTCATAGTATCAATTTCACTTCTAAAGGCTTCCTTTTAGGTGCTCTGTTAGTTATCACAGATCAGGGAGAACATAAGGTATTTGTCCCTTTGAAACTGGCTTATTACCCTAAGTATGATGTTTTCCAGATTCATCCATTTTGTTGCAAATGACTGGATTTCATTGTGTGTGTGTGTGGTTTTTTTTAACCACTGTGTAGTAGTCTATAGAGTACATATCCCATAATTTCTTTACCCAGTCTTCCATTCACTGGCATTTAGGTGATTCCATGTCTTAGCTATTGTGAATTGAGCTACAATAAACATGGGGTGCAGATAACTCTTTTATTTGCTGATTTTATTTTCTTGTGTAAATTCCAGGGAGTTGGATGGCTAGGTCATGTTGTAGGACCCATGTTGTAGAATATATTCAGATTTCTGAGGTATCTCCAAACTCTCTTCCATTGTTGTTTTGCCAGTTTACATTCCCATCAACAGTGGATTAGGGCACCTTTACCCCACATCCTCACCAGCATTTGTTTTTTGTTGATTTCTCTATGGAAGCCATTCTAACTGGGGTGAGAGTGTACTTTATGGTGGTTTTGATTTGCATTCCCTGTCCAGTGATCCTGAGCATATTTTCATGTGTCTGATGGCCATTTGGATTTCCTTTTTTGAGAAATGTCTGTTTAAGTCCTTTGCCCATTTATTGAGTGGGTTGTTTATTTTGTTGTTGTTGAGTTTTTTATTACTTTATATATTCTCGTTATTAATGCTCTATCACTTGCATGGTTTGCAAATAATTTCTCCCCATCTGTCCATTGCCTCTTCACTTTCCTGAATGTCTCTTTTGCAGTACAAAAACTTCTCAATTTGATGTAATACCATTTGTTTGTTTGCATTTATTGCCTATGCCTCTGGGGGCTTTTCCAAGAACTCTTTGCATGTGCAATGTCCTTTATGGTTTCCCCAATGCACTCTAGTAATTTGATGGTATCAGGTCATAGACTTAGGTCTTTAACCCATTTTGAATGCATTTTTGTGTAAGGTGTAATGTAGGGGTCCTGTTTCATATTTCTGCATGTGGAAATCCAGTTTTCCCAGTACCATTTGTAGCAGAGACTGTGCTTGCTCCAGGAAATGCTTTCAACTCCTTAGTCAAATATAAGTTGGTTGTAGATGCTTGGGTTGATTTCTAGCTTTTCTATTCAGTTCCAATGGTCTATCCATTTGTTTTTGTACCAGTACCAGGCTGTTTTGATTATAACTGCCTTGTAGTATGTCTTGAAATCTGCTATTGTGATGCCTCCAGCATTGTTTTTGTTATAAGATCGCTTTAGCTGTTTGAGGTCTCCTCTGTTTCCATTGAATTTCAGCACCCTTATTTCTAGATCTGAAAAGAATGTCTTTGGTGTTTTGATTGGTATGGCATTAAATCTGTAAATCACTTTTTGAAGAATGGACATTTTGATGATATTTATTCTCCCAATCCAAGAAAATGAGCGTTTTTCCTAATTTTTTGTGTCTTCTTCTATTTCTTTCTTTAATACTTTGTAATTCTCATCATAGAGATATTTGACATCCTTGATTAAATTTATTCCAAGGTATTTGGTTTTTTTGTAGCAGTTGTAAAAAATATTGATCTTAGAAGTTTTTTCTCAAGCATGGCATTTTTTGTATATACAAAGGCTGTTGTTTTTTGTGTATTGATTTTTTTTTTTTGACAGGCAGAGTGGACAGTGAGAGAGAGAGACAGAGAGAAAGGTCTTCCTTTGCCATTGGTTCACCCTCCAATGGCCGCCGTGGTCGGCATGCTGCAGCCGGCGCACCGCGCTGATCCGATGGCAGGAGCCAGGTACTTCTCCTGGTCTCCCATGGGGTGCAGGGCCCAAGCACTTGGGCCATCCTCCACTGCCCTCGTGGGCCACAGCAGAGAGCTGGCCTGGAAGAGGGGCAACCAGGACAGAATCCGCCGCCCCGACCGGGACTAGAACCCGGTGTGCCGGCGCCTCAAGGCGGAGGATTAGCCTAGTGAGCCGCAGCACTGGCCTGTGTATTGATTTTTATCCTGATATTTTAATAAACTTTTCTATGAGTTCTAGTAGTCCCTTAGTGGAGTCTTTTGGTTCCCCTATATATAGAATCATATCATTTGCAAATAGGGGTAGTTTGACTTCTTTACCAATTTGAATCCCTTTGACTTCTTTTTCTTGCCTGATGGTTCTGGCTAAAATTTCCAGTACTATACTGAATAGCAATGGAGAGAGTGGGCATCCTTATCTGGTCCTGGATCTTAGTGGGAATGCTTCCAACTTTTCCCCATTCAATAGAATGCTGGCCATGGGTTTGTCATAAATTGCCTTTGCTGTGTTGAGGAATGTTCATTCTAAACCCAATTTGCTCAGAGTTTTTATCATGAAAGTGTGTTGTATTTTGTCAAATGATTTCTCTGCATCTATTGAAATTATCATATGGTTTTTGTTCCTCTATTTGTTAATGTGATGTATCATATTAATTGTTTCACGAATGTAGAACCATCATTGCCTAGCAGGGATAAATCCCACTTGGTCCTGGTGAATGATCTTTCTCTTGTGCTGTTGGATTCTATTAGCCAGAATGTTGTTGAGGATTTTCGCATTTATGTTCATCAGGGAAATTGATCTGTAGTTCTCTTTCTCTGTTGCATCTTTTCCAGGTTTAGGAATTAAGGTGATGCTGGCTTCATAGAAAGAATTTGGAGGATTCCTTCCCTTTCAATGGTTTTGAATACGAGAAGAATTGAAGTTAGTTCTTCTTTAAATGTCTGTTAGAATTCAGCAAGGAAACCATCTGCTCCTGGGCTTTACTTTGTTGGGAGGTTCTTTATAATTGTTTCAATTTCTGTTCTTGGTTATGGGTCTGTTTTGGTTTTCTGTGTCTTCATGGGTCAGTTCAGCTAGGTTGTATAGGTATAGGAATTTATCCATTTCTTCTAGGTTTCCCAGTTTGTTGGAGTACAACTCTTTGTAGTAATTTTTGATGATTTTTTTTTATTTTTGTGGTGTCTGTTACATTAACTTTTTCATCACTAATTTTATTGTTTGGCTTTTTGTTTTCTTTTTTTGGTTAGTTGGGCCAATGGTGTGTCAATTTCGTTCACTTGTTCAAAAAACAGCTCTTTGTTTTGCTGATGTTTTGTATTTTTTTGCTTTCAATTTTGTTGATTTCTTCTCTAATTTTAATGATTTCTTTTCTTCTAGTTTTGTATTTGATTTGCTGTTTTTCTAGGTCCTTGAGGTACATAAATAGTTCATTTATTTGGTGCCTTTCCAATATTTATGCACCAATTGCTATAAACTTTCTCTTTTTTAAGATTTATTTTATTTATTTGAAAGAGTTATAGAGGGAGGTAGGGACAGAGAGAGGCCTTCCTTCCACCTGTTCATTCCCCCAGATGGCTGCAACTGCCAGAGCTGAGCCAATCCGAAGCCAGGGGCTTCTTCTGGGTCTCCCACATGGGTGCAAGGGCCTAAGCACTTCGGCCATCTTCTACTGCTTTCCCAAGCCATGGCAGAGAGCTGAATCAGAAGAGCAGCCAGGACTAGAATCAGGGCCCATATGGGATGCCAGTGCTTCAGGCCAGGGCTTTAACCCACTGTGCCACAGTGCCGGCCCCTATAAACTTTCTCTTAACACTGCTTTTGCTGTATTCCACAGATTTTAGTACGTTGTATTGGCATCTTTATTTGTTTCCAGAAATGTTTTGATTTCTATTTTTATTTCTTCTATAACTCACTGTTCATTCAAGACCATGTTTTTGTTTTCCATATGTTTGCATATGATGTAGAGAATCTTGAGTTGTTGATACCCAGCTTCATTGCATCCTGTCTGAGAAGATGGATGGTATGATTTCAATTTTTTTTTAACTTGCTGAGACTTGCTTTATAGCCTAGCACGTGGTCAATCCTAGAGAAAGTCCCATTCACTGGTACCCTGTGGCTGTAGGGCAGAAGGCTCTGTAGATATCTGCTAGGTCTACAGTATTGATTAACTTTGTGGTTTCCTTGTTGATTTTTTGTCTGGTTGATCTGTCCGTTGCTGTAAGTGGGGTATTGAAGTCCCCTATTACTATTGTATTGGAATCTAAATTTCTACTTAAATCCCTTAACATTTCTTTTAAATAGCCAGGTGCCTTTAATTAGGTGCATTCACATTTATAAAAGTCACATCTTGGGGCTGGAGCTGTGGCATAGCAGGTAAAGCAGCTGCCAGCAGTGCCGGCATTCCATATGGGTGCCAGTTTAAGTCCCAGCTGCTCCACTTCCTATCCTGCTCTCTGCTATGGCCTGGGAAGGCAACAGAAGATGGCATGAGTCCTTGGGCCCCTGCACCCATGTGGGAAACCAGGAAGAAGCTTCTGGCTCCTGGCTTCAGATCCGCACAGCTCTGACTGTTAAGACCAGCTGGGGAGTGAACCAGTGGATGGAAGATCTCTCTATCTCTCTTCATCTCCTTCTCTCTCTGTGTGACTCTTTCAAATAAAATAAATAAATCTTTAAAAATAGTCACATCTTTCTGGTGAATTAACTCTTTAATCCCAATATGTTGTCCTTCTTTTTCTACTTTAATAGTTTTTGAGTTAAAGTCTGTTTTGTCTGATATTAGGATGGCCACAGCAGCTCTTTTTTGTTTCTGTTAGCATGGATAATCTTCTATTCTTTCACTTTCAGTCTGCGTGCATCTTTGTTTGTAAGATGTGTTTGTAGGCAGCAAATGGATGGGTTTTCTTATTTAATCCATTCAGCCAGTCTGTGTCTTTTAACTGGGGAGCTGAGACCATTTAAAATCACTGTGACTATTGTTAAGTACTGACTTTGCCCTGTCGTGTTTCTGTAAATAGTCCTGTTTATGTATTTTGGATTTCATTTGTACTTTTGCTGGGTCATTTTCTGTGTTCATCAACTTTTGTAATGATATTTCTGTTTCTGTGTTTCTATGTGTAGCATATCCTTGAGCATCTTTTGTAGGGCTGAGTGAGTAGATACAAATTATTTCAATTTCTGTTTGTTTTGGAAGATCCTTATTTCTGGTTCATTCATAAATGAATGAATACTGGTACAGTATTCTGGGTTGACAGTTTTTTTCTCTTAGGATTTAGAATATAACTCGCCACTCACTCCTTGCCTATAGGGTTTGTGGTGAGAAGTCAGGAGTGAGTATAATTGGGTTCCCTCTGAATGTGATTTGTCATTTCTTTCATGCACATTTTAAGATCTTTATGTTTTACTGAGGAGAGTTTTGCTAAAATGTGTCATGAGGAAGTTCTTTTGTTGTTGTGTCTAATGAGAGTTCTGTGGGCTTCCTGTTCCTGAATGTCTCTTTCTTTCTCCAGATTGGAGGGCCTTCTAATCCTTTCTCTCTTCCATGCCTTCCAGAATTCCTAGGATCCAAATGTTGGGTCATTTGATAGAATCTTATAGATCTCCAACTGTGTTTCTTGATTTTCTAATTTCTTTTTCTTTTATTTGGTCTGACTGTATTATTTCCAGAAATTTGTCTTCTAGTTCTGATATTATTTCTTCCGTCTCACCTATTGTATTGTTAAGGCTTTCCACTACATTCTTTATTTGATCTATGGCATTCTTTATTTCTAGTATTTCATTCTGACTTCTCTTTAATATCTGTTTCTTGGGAATTCTTTTCATTTTGATCGTGTATTTATTTCTGATTGCTTCTAAGTAATGAGATAATCAATTTTCTGAATTTCTTTTCCGGAATATCCTGGAACTCTTCTCCAGATTCTATCATTGAAGAGTTATACTGTTCCTTTGTGTGCTCATGGTGTCTTTCTTATTCTTGTTTAGGGTTTTTCCTTTTTTTTTTTTTTTTTTTTTTTTTTGCATTTCTGATTGCTTTTCTCTTTAGTTTGTGTCTTTGTGCTTATGGTGAGATTTCCTTCTGCTATGAGCTGCTATGTGTCTGTGTGTTGCAGGTGGAACCATGCAGCCCCACCTTCTGGTGTCCTGCTCACTTCTTGATCATGATGGGGGTAGGTACAATAGTTCAGGGGCACTAAGCCCAGCCTACTGGGGCCGGGCTTGCTTCTCACTGCTGAGTGAAATGAGCTCCAGTTTTCAATAATTAGGACTTCTCTTTGTTGTACAGCTTGTGTGGTTGGTAGGAAATTACTCTGAAATGTGATCCTCATTCCCAAGTTGGGGGTGTTGTGAGGTGGCCCCCACAATTGATGAGCATATGCCCTCTCCTTACATTTGAAAATGTAAACAATCAGTATGGCTTCTCCCAGCTGGCTGCAGGTACGGTTTGGGGAGGGGGAAGACATAGATGGACAGGAGCATGCCCAACCTCTACGTTTGTTCCCCTATACCTTCTCTTTCTTCCTACTTGGAACTTCAAATGCAGTTACCAAGCTCCCCACCCCTGCTGCTCTCTGTAGCTCCATGGACCTGGGATTTCCCATCTGATCTGGTCTGCTGGAGGGGTGGCACCAATCTCCTATTCATCATCTCTGCTGTGCCTCTGTTGTGCCTCCACCACTCCCCTTTCTTTTTTGCTCCCTCAGCATGGACCTGCCCAGTCTCTGTTGGACTCCTGGGCTTCTCTGCACAAAATTATCATGGCTATGTCACTGGCTTGTATCCCCTCTCCTTATTAACTATCTATTTTGCCCCACATGACTCAGAACATACTATTGCTATACCACCATCTTGGCCCCTCACATAGTCTAAATGCATTTGGACTTTAAGCCATTTCCTCTCAGCAGTTTATGCATAGGAATAATTTTATGCATATTGAAATACCAATAATTATATTTTTTTTGTTCTCTATTACCACATATCAAGGAAAACATAAGGTATTTGTCTTTTGTGGACTGTCTTATTTCACTAAGTATACTGGTTTCCAGTTGCATCCATTTTGTTGCAAGAGACAGGATTTCATTATATTTAAGAATGAGTAATATTCCGTAGTATATATATACCATGTTTTCTTTATCAAGTCATTTTTGATGAACATCTGCTTTGATTCCATATCTTAACTATTGTGAATTGAGCTGCAATAAACATAGGGTACAGATAATTTTTTAAATTTCCATTGGGTAAATTCCCAGGAGTAGTATGGCTAAGTCATGAAGTATATCAATTTTCAGCTTTCTTATGTGTCTCCATACTGTCTTCCACAATGGCTGTACTAGTTTACATGCCAACCAAGAGTGGGTTAGGATACCATTTTCCCATATCCTTGCCAACATTTATTGTTGGTTGATTTCTGTATAAGAGCCATTCTAACTAGGGTAAGGTGAAACTTCATTGTAGTTTTGATTTGCTTTTCCATGATGGCTAGTGATCCGGAGAATTTTTCATGTGTCTATTGGCCATTTCAATTTCCTCTTTTGAAAAATGCCTGTTCAATTCCTTTGACCATTTCTTTTTTTTTTTAATCTTTTATTTAATGAATATAAATTTCCAAAGTACGACTCATGTGTTACAATGGCTTCCCCCCCCCATACCGTTTCTTAACTGGATTGTTTGTTTTGTTGTTCTTGAGGGTTTTTTTTAGCTCTTTATAGAACCAGAATATTAATCATTTATCAACCACATAGTTTGCAAATACTTTCTCCTAATCTGTTGGTTGCCTCTTCACTTTCTTGAGTGTTTCCTTTGCAGTGCAAAAGCTTAGAGCTTGTTGTAATCCCATTTGTGTATTTTTGCTTTTCTTGCCTGGGCTTCTGGAGTCTTTTCCAAGAAGTCTTTGCCTATGCCAATGACTTGCAGAGTTTCCCCTAGTGTCCTCCTCTAATACTTTGAAGAGATCAGGTAGTTGATTTAGATCTTTGATCCATTTTGAGTTGATTTTTGTATTAAGTGCAATGTAGGTGTTTTATTTTTTCTGCACATTGAGATCCAGTTTTCCCAGCATCATTTGTTAAAGAGACTGTCCTTTCTCCAGGGATTAATTTTAGCTCCTTTGTCAAAGATTAGTTGGTTATAGATGTTTGGATTAATTTCTGGGGATCCTATTCTGTTCCATTGGTCTACATGTCTATTTCTGTGCCAGTACCAGATTGTTTTGATTACAACTTCCCTGTAGTATATCTTGAAATCTGGTATTGTGATGCTTTTGGCTTTATTTGTGTTAAGATTGCTTTAGCTATTTGAGGCCTCTTGTGTTTCCACACGAATTTAAGGATTGCTTTTTCTAGATATGAGGTGAATGTTATTGATATTTTGATTGAGATTGCAACTAACCTGGAAATTGTTTTCAGTAGTATGTACATTTTGATGAAATTAATTCATCCAATTTTCAAACCTAGATTTTTCCATTTCCATTTTTGTGGGTTTTCTTCTATTTCTTTATTTAATGTTTTGTAATTTTCATTTTAGAGGCTTTTCACCTCCTTGGTTGAATTATTCCAAAGTATTTAAATTGTTTTGAAACTATTGTTAATGGAACTAATCTTATGCTTTCTCTCTCAGCAATGATATCGTCTATGCCTACAAAGGCTACTGATTTTTGGGTGTGAATTTTATATGCTACAACTTTACCAAAATCTCTTATGAGTTCCCATGGCCTATTAGAGGAATCTTTTGGTTCCCCTATATATAGAATCATGCCATCTGCAAACAGGGTTAATTTGATTTCCTCCTTTCCAGTTTATATCCCTTTGACTTCTTTTTTTGCCTAAAGGCTCTGGTTGAAACTTCTAGCTATATTGAGTAGCAGGGGTAAAAGTGAGCATCCTTGTTTGACTGAGAATTTCAGTGGAAATGCTTCCAGCTTTTCTCCATTCAATATCATACTAGCTGTCCGTTTGTCATATATTGTCTTGATTGTGTTGAAATGTTCCTTTCTACACTCAATTTGCCTAAGTTTTTTTTTTTTGTCATGAAAAGATACTGTATTTTTTATAACGTTTATTTATTTACTTGCAAGGAACAAAAAGAGAAGGAGAGAGAGAGGGAAGGAAAGAAGGAGGGAGGAAGGGAGGGAGTCAGAGAGAGAGAGAGAGATATTCTATCAGCTGGTTCACTACCCAAATGGCCTCAACAGCTGGAGCTGGGCCAATCTAAGTCAGAAGCCAGGAGATTCTTGAAGGTGCCCCACATGAGTTAAGGGACCCAATTACTTGGGCCATCTGCTGTTTTCTCAGGCATGTTAGCAGTGAGCTGGATGGGAAGTGAAGCAGCTGGGACTGGAGCAGCCAGAATTCAAACTGGCACCCATATGGAATGCCAGTACTACAGGGAGTGTTTTAACCACAATGCCACAACACTGGCCCCAGGATGTTATATTTTATCAAATGCTTTCTCTGCATCTAGTGAAATAATCATATGATTCCTATTCTTCAATTTATAATGTGATTTATCACAATTATTGATTTGCATATATTATCCGTCCCTATACACCATGGATAAATCCCACTTTGTCCAGGTGAATGATCTTTCTGTTTTTGCATTCAATTAACTAGTATGCTGTTGAGGATTTTTTGCATCTGTGTTCATCAGTGATAATGATCGAAGTTCGCTTTCGTAGTTGTATCTTTTTCTCATTTTGGAATTAAGGTGATGCTTCATAGAGGGAGGTTGGGAGAATTCCTTCCATCCAATTGTTTTGAGTAGTTTAAAAAGTATTTGAGATTAATTGTACTTTAAAAATCTGGTAGAATTCAGCAGTGAAGCCATCTGGTCCTGGGCTTTTCTCTGCTGGGGACGTCTTTGTTACTGATGCAGTCTCTGTCTTGGTTATTGGTCTTTTTAGTTTTTCAGTGTCTTCATGCCTCAATTTTGGTAGATTGTATGTTTCCAGGAATCTATCCATTTCTTCTAGATTTTCCAATTTATTGGCATTTATCTTAATTGCTTATGATTCTCTTTTTATTTCTGTGATGCTCATTGTTATATCTCCTTTTTTCATTTCTGAGTTTATTGATTTGGATTTTATCCCTCTTTCTTTCTTTCTTTCTTTTTTTTTTTTTTTGTTATTTGGGCCAATGGTACATTGACTTTGTTTATTTTCTCCAAAAAAAGCTCTTAATTTCACGGATATTTCATATCATTTTTTACTTTCAGTTTTGTTTATTCTAAATTTAAACTATTTCTTTCTTCATACTAATTTTGGATTTGGTTGGTTGTTATTTTTCTAGGCCCTTGGGATGAATAGATAGCTCATTTATTGGATTTTTTTTCAATTTCTTCATATAGGCAGTAATTGCAATAAATTTACCTCTTAACACTATTCTTGCTGTATCCCAGAACTTTAAAATTTTGTGTTGTCATCTTCATTAATTTCTAAGAATTTTTGTATTTCCATTTTGATTTCTTCTATGACCTTTCTATCATTCATAAGCATGTTGTTCAGTCTCCATGTACTTGCATATTTTCTAGAGATTCTTAGGTTTTTATTTTCCAATTTCATTCCATTGTGGTCAAAAAGATATACAGTATGATTTCAGTATTTTTGAATTTGTTGACATTTGCTTTATGGCCTAGCATATGGTCTTTCCTAGAGAATTTTCCATGCACTGAAGAAAATAATATGTATTCTTCAACTGTGGTATAAAATGTTTTGTAAATATCAGTTAGGTCCATTGGTCCATAGTATAGATAAACTCTGTTATTTCTTTGATTTTCTGTCAAGTTGGTTTGTCCATTGATGAAAATGGGGAGTTGAAAGTATCCATTACTATTGGAGTTCTTTCTCCCTTTAGATTCATTAGCATTTGTTATTAATAGCCAGGAGCCCTGTAAATAGGAACATATATATTTATTATACTTACATCTTCCTGTTGAATTGATGCCTTGATCATTACTTAATGCCCTTCTTTGTCTCTTTAACAGTTTTTATGTTGAAGTCTATTTTTTCTTTTTTTTCTCTTTCTGTTTTTTTCTTAACTTTTATTTAGTAAATATAAATTTCCAAACTACAGTTTATGGATTACAATGGCTTCCTCCCCCATAACCTCTCTCCCACCCACAACCCTCCCATCTCCCGCTCCCTCTCCCATTCCATTCACATCAAGATTCATTTTCAACTCTCTTTATATACAGAAGATCAGTTTACTATATAATAAGTAAAGATTTCATCATTGTGCACCCACACAGAATCACAAAGTGAAAAATACTGTTTGAGTACTAGCTATAGCATTAATTCACATTGGACAACACATTAAGGACAGATCCTACATGAGGAGTAACTACACAGTGACTCCTGTTGTTGACTTAACAATTTGACACTCTTGTTTATGGCGTCAGTAATCTCCCTAGGCTCTAGTCATGAGTTGCCAAGGCTATGGAAGCCTTTTGAGTTCGCCGACTTTGATATTATTCCAAAAGGGTCATAGTCAAAGTGGAAGTTCTCTCCTCCCTTCAAAGAAAGGTACCTCCTTCTTTGATGGCCCCATTCATTCCACTGGGATCTCACTTGCAGAGATCTTTCATTTAGTTTTTTTTTTTTTTTCTTGCCAGAGTGTCTTGGCTTTCCATGCCTAAAATACTCACATGGGCTCTTCAGCCAGATCCTAATGCCTTAAGGGCTGATTCTGAGGCCAGAGTGCTGTTTAGGACATCCACCATTCTATGAGTCAGCTGTGTATCCCGCTTCCCATGATGGATCGTTCTCTCCCTTTTTGATTCTATAAGTTAGTATTAGCAGACACTAGTCTTTTTTGTGTGATCACTTTGACTCTTAGACCTATCAGTGTGATCAATTGTGAACTGAAATTGATCACTTAGACTAGTGAGATGGCATTGGTACATGCCACCTTGATAGGATTGTATTGGAATCTCATGGCACGTTTCTAACTCCACCATATTGGAATCCCCTGGCACGTTTCTAACTCAATCGGGGCAAGTCTGATTGAGCATCTCCCAAATTGTACATCTCCTCCCTCTCTTATTCCCACTCTTATATTTAACATCTACAGCCAACTTATATTTGATCAAGGGTCCAAAACCAATCCCTGGAGTAAGGACAGTCTATTCAATAAATGGTGCTGGGAAAATTGGATTTCCACGTGCAGAATCATGAAGCAAGTCCTTTACCTTTCACCTTACACAAAAATTCACTCAACATGGATTAAAGACTTAAATCTATGACATGACACCATCAAATTATTAGAGAACATTGGAGAAACCCTGCAAGATATAGGTACTGGCAAAGACTTCTTGGAAAAGACCCCAGAAGCACAGGCAGTCAAAGCCAAAATTAACATTTGGGATTGCATCAAATTGAGAAGTTTCTGTACTGCAAAAGAAACAGTCAGGAAAGTGAAGAGGCAACCAACAGAATGGGAAAAAATATTCGCAAACTGTGCAACAGATAAAGGGTTGATAACCAGAATCTGCAAGGAAATAAGAAACTCCACAACATCAAAACAAACAACCCACTTCAGAGATGGGCCAAGGACCTCAATAGACATTTTTCAAAAGAGGAAATCCAAATGGCCAACAGGCACATGAAAAAATGTTCAAGATCACTAGCCATCAGGGAAATGCAAATCAAAACCACAATGAGGTTTCACCTCACCCCTGTTAAAATGGCTCACATTCAGAAATCTACCAACAATAGATGCTGGAGAGGATGTGGGGGAAAAGGGACACTAACCCACTCTTGCTGGGAATGCAAACTGGGTAAGCCACTATGGAAGTCAGTCTGGAGATTCCTCAGAAACCTGAAGATAACCCTACCATACAACCCAGCCATCCCACTCCTTGGAATTTACCCAAAGGAAATTAAATTGGCAAACAAACAAGCTGTCTGCACATTAATGTTTATTGCAGCTCAATTCACAATAGCTAAGACCTGGAACCAACCCAAATGCCCACCAAGGGTAGACTGGATAAAGAAATTATGGGACATGTACTCTATAGAATACTATACAGCAGTCAAAAATAACAAAATCCAGTCATTTGCAACAAAATGGAGGAACCTGGAAAACATCATGCTGAGTGAAGTAAGCCAGTCCCAAAGGGACAAATATCATATGTTCTCCCTGATTGGCGACAACTAACTGAGCACCAAAGTGGAAACCTGTTGAAGTGAAATGGACACTATGAGAAACAGTGACTTGATCAGCCCTTGTCCAGACTGTTGATGTACAATGTAATACTTTATCCATTTTAGTATTTTTTTTTGTTCTAGTACTATTGGTTGAACTCTGTAATTAACACACAATTATTCTTAGGTGTTTAAATTTTAACTGAAGTCTATTTTTTCTAATACTGGGATGGCTATGCTTGCTCGTTTCTTCTTTCTTTCTGTTAGCATGGAATATCCCTTTTCATCCTTTTTCTTTCAGTCTGCATGAATCTTTCTTGGGGAGGTGTGTTTCTTGTAGGCAGTAAATAAATAGGTCTTGTTTTTTTTTTTGTTTTTTTTTGTTTTTTTTTTTTTTTAACACACATATTTGCACATTTATTAATCCATACATTTATCCAATAAGAGTTCTTTTCCTCAATAAGGAAGGGACATTAAAAGTGCAACTATTTAATGAGGTGGTTAAGATGCTGCTTGGGATGGCCACATCTAGTAATGAGTGCTTGTGCTTGAGTTCTGGCTTCATTTTTTTTTTTTTTATTTTTTTTTTATTTTTTTTTTATCTTTTATTTAATGAATATAAATTTCCAAAGTACGTCTCATGGGTTACAATGGCTTTCCCCCCCATACCGTCCCTCCCACCCACCACCCTCCCCTTTCCCACTCCCTCTCCCCTTCCATTCACATCAAGATTCATTTTCGATTATCTTAGTATACAGAAGATCAGCTTAGTATACCTTAAGTAAGGATTTCAACAGTTTGTTCCCACACAGAAACATAAAGTGAAAAATAATAGATGATTTTTTTTTAAATGATGATGAAATCAGATCAGACCTATTGTCATGTTTAATCCCAGTGAGAGTCAAGTTGGGAATTGATAGTTTCTTTTTTTTTTTTTTTTTTTAACAGAAGATCAGTTTAGTGTACATTAAGTAAAGATTTCAACAGTTTGCACCCCCATAGAAACACAAAGTGAAATATACTGTTTGAGTACTCGTTATAGCATTAAGCCTCAGTGTACAGCACATTAAGGACAGAGATCCTACATGAGGAGTAAGTGCACAGTGACTCCTGTTGTTGACTTTACAAATTGACACTCCTGTTTATGGCATCAGTAATCTCCCTATGCACCAGTCATGAGTTTCCAAGGCTATGGAAGCCCCTTGAGTTCTCCGACTCTTATCTTGTTTAGACAAGGTCATAGTCAAAGTGGAGGTTCTCTCCTCCCTTCAGAGAAAGGCACCTCCCTCTTTGAAGACCTGTTCTTTCCACTGGGATCTCACTCACAGAGATCTTTTTGCCAGAGTGTCTTGGCTTTCCATGCCTGAAATACTCTCATGGGCTTTTCAGCCAGATCCGAGTGCCTTTAGGGCTGATTCTGAGGCCAGAGTGCTATTTAGGACATCCGCCATTCTATGAGTCTGCTGAGTATCTCACTTCCCATGTTGGATCACTCTCCCCCTTATTTATTCTATCGGTTAGTGTTAGCAGGTACTAGACTTGTTTATGTGCTCCCTTTGACTCTTAGTCCTTTCATTATGATCAATTGTGAACTGAAATTGATCACTTGGAATAGTGAGATGGCATTGGCACATGCCACCTTGATGGGATTGAATTGGAATCCCCTGGTATGTTTCCAACTCTACCAATTGGGGCAAGTCAGCCCGAGCATGCCCCAAATTGTACATCTCTTCCCTCTCTTATTCCCACTTTTATGTTTAACAGGGATCACATTTCAGTTAATTTTCAACACTTAAGAATAACTGTGTGATAATTACAGAATTAAACCAGTCATATTAAGTAGAACAGACAAAAAAAAAATACTATGAGGGATAATGTATTAAGTTGTCCATTAGCAGTCAGGGCTATGCTGATCAAGTCACCATTTCTCATAATGTTCAAGGTCACTAGCAATCAGGGAAATGCAAATCAAAAGCACAATGAGGTTTCACCTCACCCCGGTTAGAATGGCTCACATACAGAAATCTACCAACAACAGATGCTGGCGAGGATGTGGGGAAAAAGGGACACTAACCCACTGTTGGTGGGAATGCAAACTGGTTAAGCCACTATGGAAATCAGTCTGGAGATTCCTCAGAAACCTGAAGATAACCCTACCGTTCGACCCAGCCATCCCACTCCTTGGAATTTACCCAAAGGAGTTTAAATTGATAAAGAAAAAAGCGGTCTGCACCCTAATGTTTATTGCAGCACAATTCACAATAGCCAAGACCTGGAACCAACCTAAATGCCCATCAATGGTAGACTGGATAAAGAAATTATGGGATATGTATTCTTTAGAATACTATACCGCAGTAAGAAACAACGAAATCCAGTCATTTGCAACAAAATGGAGGAATCTGGAACACATCATGCTGAGTGAAGTAAGCCAGTCCCAAAGGGACAAATACCATATGTTCTCCCTGATCGGTGACAACTGACTGAACACCAAAAAGGAAACCTCCTGAAGTGAAATGGACACTATGAGAAATGGTGACTTGGTCTTGTTTTTTAATCCGTTTAGCCAGTCTGTATCTTTTAACTGGAGAATTTAGGTCATTTACATTCCAGGTTACCATTGATAAGTAATGCATTGGCCCTGACATTTTTCCATAAATATTCATATTGCTTGGATTTCCTTTGTAGTTTTACTGGGAGATTTTCTGCTTTCACATTCTTGCATACTTATGAGTACCTTTCTGTATTTCTTTGGGTAGCACATCCTTAGGCATTATTTGTAAGGCTGGACAAGTGGTGTCAAATTCTTCAATTTCTGCTTGTTAAGGAAGATATTCATTTGACTTTCATTCATAAATTAGAGATTTACAGTATTCTGTGTTGACAGTATTTTTCCTGTTAAGACTAGGACTATGTCTCTCCATTCTCTCTTAGCCTATAGGGTTTCTGATGAGAAATCAGCCATCTGTTTCCTGTACTTGGTTGTCCCTTATTTTTCTTCTATTATTTAATGGATAGGCATTTTTTAAAAAGTATGCATGTATGTAAGTATGTATGTATTTAAAGGCAGAGTTATAAACAGAGTTAGACTGAAATCTTCTATCTGCTAGTTCACTCCCCAAATGGCCACAGTGGTCAAAATTGTGCTGATCTGAATCCAGGAGATTCTTCTAGGTGTCCCACATGAGTGCAGGGGCCCAAGCACTTTGGCCATCTTCCACTGCTTACTCAGGCACAGTAACATGGACCTGGATTGGAAGAGGATCAATCAAAGCTTGAATCAGCTCCCAAATGAGATGCCAGTGCCACAGGTAGTGGCTTTACTCACTATGCCATAGTGTATGCCCCTGAGTAGTCCTTCTAATCCATTCTCTTTTTCCACATCTTCAGAAACTTCCAATATCCATATGTTGGCTTGTCTGATAGTATCCCATAAGTTTTCAACACTGTTATTAATTTTTTTAATTTATTCTTTTTTGATCTGAGATATTTCCAATGATTTGTGTTTTAGCTTGGATATTCTTTCTTCTGCCTCACAAAGTCTGTTGTTAAGGCATTCCACTGTATTTTTTAAAGATTTATTTATTTATTTGAAAGAGTTACACAGAGAGAGGAGAGGCAGAGGGAGAGAGAGGTCTTTCATCCAATGGTTCACTCCCCAAGTGGCCACAGGGCTGGAGCTTTACCGATCCAAAGCCGGAAGCCAAGAACTTCTTCTAGGTCTCCCACACAGGTGGAGGGGCCCAAGGACTTGGGCCATCTTCTACTGCTTTCCCAGGCCATAGCAGAGAGCTGGATCAGAAGTGGGGCAGCCAGGACTTGAACCAGTGCACATATGAGATGCTGATGCTGCAGGCAGCGGCTTTACCTGCTACGCCACAGTGCCAGCCCTGTATGGATTTCTTGAACTCATTAATTTGATTCTCATTGCTTATGAGTAATCTTATGATCATTCTTCAATTCCTTTTCTGGCACTTCATCAATCTCTTTGCCTTCACATTTTAATATTAAAGTGTTATATTCTCTTGGGAGTTGTATTTTCTTCCTTGTTCACATTTCTTGGATTTCTGTATTGGCATGATCACACCCTCACCTCCTGTCTTCCAAGGCAGTCAATGCCTTGGGTTAGCCTACAGTGTGTATAACCCTCATCATGCTGACACATGAGCTGTACAGAGGGTCTGTGCAGTCCTCAGTGTGAGCATGGAACCCTCTAAAATGATTCACCCCATGCCCTCAGGGAGCTCTGAGCTTCTGATGCCAGACACAGTGATAGCCCAGAGACCAAGCTATACCCTAGTCCTATTGTGCAGTGACAGGATTCCCCTCAGTCACAATGTGCAAGGCAAGGCTCCCATCATTACAGAGTGCAGAGAATCCCCTCTGCCCCCCTGAGTCTTCCTTGTCCATGGAGAGAACAGAATGCTTTCCCAAGCCAGCTGTCTCTGGATGCTCCTCTTTGGCAATTTGAGCCCCAGAGCCTATAATAGGCTGAGAGGATTGGTGCAACACACAATTCTAAGTGGGTATCCAGCCTCCTGTAAAACCCCCCAACCAAATTCAAAGCCAATAGGAAATGCAGATTTTTCCCTCTGATATAATCCCCTATACATGCATGAGAGCCAGTTCTGCTTCTACTGGTACCAAGATGGTGCTTTCTCCCTGCAGATTGCCGGGGGACACTTGTGGAAACATGGGTAGGAAGAAATGTTCTTTTCCTTCGCTGGATTAGGTGGCTATCCTGCCCTCTGCTAGGTTTCTAGGCTCGACTCAAAGTCAGTTCTCCCTCATGCAATATCCTCAGTGCCATGGGCCATGGCAGTCTGCTCTGACCTCGTTCTCAGACTTTGGTGTCTCCTCCACTCCCTGGCTATGGAATTCATGTGTAATGTCCCCACTAGCCTCTGCGTGTCCGCGCTTTCTACACTGCTCCATGGTGTTCCTCCTTTTTAGAATTCCCAGACTTCTCATGAAATCTCTCCGGGAAATATACCTCCTCCTGTTTTCTTCTGTCTTCCCCTGGTCAGAATAAACATTTTTTCTCCATTGAAAAGTCTTGGAATCTCCCAATATATCTTTTAATTCCACTTTTACGTGAACATTTTTAAGTAGTCTCATACACACAGGCACAAATATACTCACACACATGGAATATTCTAGAAGATCATGGAAAATGGGGCCAGTGCTGTGGCGCAGTGGGTTGAAGCCCAGGAATGAAGCACCGGCATCCCATATAGGTACCAGTTCTAGTACCAGTTGCTCCTTTTACAATCCAGCTCTCTGCTATGGCCTGGGATAGCAGTAGAAGATGGTCAAAGTGCTTGGGTCCCTGCACCCATGTGGGAGACCTGGAGGAAGTTCGTGGCTCCTGGTTTTGTATTGGCACAGCTCTGGCCATTGCAGCCATATGGGTAGTGAACCAGCAGATGGGAGACCTCTTTCTCTGTCTCTACCTCTCTCTGTAACTTTGTCTTTCAAATAAATAAATCTTTTTTAAAAAGTTAATGGAAAATGAACATCATAAAAAATACTTAGTCTCAAAAAAATTTTGTGGCAAAATATGACCTATCTTTTAATGCCATTTTCCATGATCTTTTTGAAGCACTAGCATGAATTTGTGTGTGTGTGTGTGCGTGTATTCCCATATACTTTAAGCCTTGTGTGTTATTTGTTATCTTTAAGTCAAAGTCAAGTCAGATGTTTTATCTTTTCTTCTAAATTGTCCTGAATTTGAATGAAGTTGTAAAGTGTAATCTTGGAACTTTGAGACTTCTTGAGACACAGAAAGTATACCTGTTTCATAAATAAGAGAAAAGCCAAGTGACAACACCATTCTTAGTATTGACATTGTTGTAGCTGTGTTGTGAAAAGTTCATCTTCATATGCTTTCTTGTCATGAACCTAAATATCAGCTAACTGTCATCACCATTACAATCCTTAGTGTCTGACACTAATATTGCTCAAGATGCAAAAAAATTAATTTAACTTTATATCATAAGAATCATTTAACTTCCCAGAAGCAACTAAATACATATTATCAATCCTTATATTATGGTTTTCTTATTTAGAATCATGACTTGTCTCAAAATTTGCATAACCATTAACTGAAAGTACAGGAAGATTTAGACTATCTAAATATAATCTTTCTAACTTCTATCAGAGTATTTTGGTTCAGCCAGCAGGATATCTTCTACCTGTATAATTTTAGAAAATTATGAAATAATCTATTTGTGTGTACATGGTGGGGAATTTAAATGAAGCTCTTCTTAACAAAAACATTATGACATTTGAATGAACAAGAAGTAGCACATTAGTATAACCCAGAAATATATCACTAAATTAAGTTATACTATTGTACTATGAGATTTTATGATTGGTTATTGTTAAGAGGATATGTTTACATAGAAGCAGGTAAACAGGGATCACTTACTGTAAGTACTATAATCTGCTCCTCGATTAATTTTTGTGATTCCTCTAAACTTGAATGAAAGTACAGAAACATTTTCTTTGCTTTGGTACCATTTATCATGTCTTCCCAGAATGTGTCATTAGCACCAGTTCTGCCCTGTTCCTGCACCCAGCTGCTCTGGAGAGATGCTTCTTTGTTAGAGTCAGCAGGTTAATGCCTTCAGGATGACAGAGTGCAGAATCTGGACTTGGACAGATCCCAGTTACATTATTCCTGCATTTCCATTTCTTCAGATAATTTTACTAGGCTATAGAACACACTATTCATTGAAATCCAAATTTTGTAAATGTAATTTATGAGCTGTATTTCATTAAATGTGTGAATGCTGCAAGGGACATAGACATTTCTTCTTGTTCATGGAAACCCTGTATAAATCACTTAAATCTAACCTGCAGGCTGGAACACCTCCTTTCAAAAGTCGAGTGAAAATTGCAAATGATAGGTATATTGGGCAAGTCAATCTAAGAAGCAGTCACATCATCACTAGAGTGCTTCTCAACACTAGGATGCTATAAAAGATTCAGAATTAGAACCCTTAATAGCAAAAATAAGGCTCTCAAATAATGCAGGGATTTTGATGTTCAATAGAGCTGACTGAATCTGCATGGATGGAAGAGGAAACATCCAATTTGATAAGAAGAAATTCTATACACAATGGTGGCTAAATATTTGTCATTATCTTTCACTATTTTGAGAATTTAGCCATAAATACTAGAGTAGCACTTTCCCTATGCAAATATCGTTTTCATTCTTCTAAAATCTATACATCTCAGCTTATCAAGAATAAGGTACGGCAGTGTTTAAATACCTAATTTAATTGAGGTTCTACCAAAGCCTAAAGGAAGTCTGTGTTCCTTGGCTTGATGGAGCTGTACTAAAGAGGAATTATCTTTCATACAGTAAACAACCTATAAAATTGTAAGAGTTCATGACCTCTGCTAGTACATGCAAAAGCTCCAGAGAACTGCTTATTAAAACCAAAAACTCATCATCAAGGGGCAAAGTGAGTATAGCTTATAGATGAATAGTCTAAGATTTGACTTAGTATCATAGTCAAAATGTCAAAGTACACATTTTACAAATTGTGAACTGTATTTGTCAATCATATCAAAGGCAGTAAATATGAACACTCATAATTTTTTTAACTTTTATTTAATGAATATAAATTTCCAAAGTACAGCTTATGGATTACAATGGCTTCCCCCCATAACTTCCCTCCCACCCGCAACCCTCCCCTTTCCCTCTCCCTCCCCCCTTCCATTCACATCAAGAATCATTTTCAATTCTCTTTATATACAGAAGATCAGTTTAGCATATATTAAGTAAAGATTTCAACAGTTTGCACCCCCATAGAAACACAAAGTGAAAAATACTGTTTGAGTACCAGTTATAGCATTAAATCACAATGTACAGCACATTAAGGACAGAGATCCTACATGAGGAGTAAGTGCACAGTGACTCCTGTTGTTGACTTCACAAATTAACACTCTTGTTTATGGCATCAGTAATCACCCTACGCTCTTGTCATGAGTCGCCAAGGCTATGGAAGCCTTTTGAGTTCACCAACTCTGATCATATTTAGACAAGGTCATAGTCAAAGTGGAAGTTCTCTCCTCCCTTCAGAGAAAGGTACCTCCTTCTTTGATGACCCGTTCTTTCCACTGGGATCTCACTAGCAGAGATCTTTCATGTAGGGTTGTTTTGTTTTGTTTTTGCCAGAGTGTTTTGGCTTTCCATGCCTGAAGTACTCTCATGGGCTTTTCATCCGGATCCGTGTGCCTTAAGGGCTGATTCTGAGGCCAGAGTGCTGTTTAGGACATTTGCCATTCTATGGGTCTGCTGTGTATCTCACTTCCCATGTTGGATCCTTCTCTCCCTTTTTTATTCTATCAGCTAGTATTTGCAGACACTATTCTTGTTTATGTGCTCCCTTTGGCTCTTAGTCCTATCATTATGATCAATTGTGAACAGAAATTGATCACTGGGACTAGTGAGATGGCATTGGTACATGCCAGCTTGATGGGATTGAATTGGAATCCCCTGGTATGTTTCTAACTCTACCGTTTGAGGTAAGTCAGCTTGAGCATGTCCCGAATTGCACATCTCTTCCCACTCTTACTCCCACTCGTATATTTAACAGCGATCACTTTTCAGTTAAGTTTCAACACTTGAGAATAACTGTGTATTGATTACAGTATTCAACCAAAAGTATTAAGTAGAACAAATAAACAAAAAAAAAATACAAACGGGATAACGTCACTCATAACTTTAATATATCATTTAATTTGTTTTTAAAAGATTTTAAGGTTTTATTTAAAATCATTGTTACTTAACAATAAACTGATTCATATAAAATCTTCTGCCATTATTATAATCATTTTCATTGTAACAATTAGAAGTGTCGTGTCTCTTCTGCTTCACTTTATCTTTACTGTAATATGGATTCTTTTTGAAATGGACATATTAAGTCTTTTAAAAAATTTATTTAAATATAATTGACATAAGATGAATTTGTATACTTTGTTGTTGAATGATACTGGTTCCTATTTCTGGTCAGCCATTAAATAACTGCCTAAAAATAACTCACTAAATCCATTCATCATTTTGACTAACAAATGTGTACAAACTTTCTCTTTAGTTTTTCATATTTTAGAAACTTCAAGTTAAATAATACAAAAATAACTCACCCAGGAGGGACAATATCAAAAAGATAAAAATTGATATACTTTAATTCAGAGGATTCTAGTATTGAAAAATGGCTAATCCTTTGTATCTTTCTTGTAGAGATGTGAATTTATTATGTTTAAATATCTGTGTAGTAGAATTATTTTTTCTTCAATATAGACAACTAACTTCAGTCTAAAACTGGGCCAGAGAATTAGGACCAATAAATCAAAATATTATGTGCTTCAATAATATTTCTAGATTTAGAGCCTATAAAAGTCTGAAAAGGAGCCCATGCTTTGCAGCCTGACTGGAGTGTACTAGTGCAGAATTATTTTTAAAGCATTAAGTATCCTGTAAACTGTCACAGAGTTCAAGTATCCTTTTGATACTTATAAAAACTCTGTCACCCACTTGAAACCAATGTGCTGAGGTTACACTGGTGAACCACATCAATAGGGCACCTGTTCTTACAAGCTATAAGTGCATGGAGAGGTTAATCACATAATAAGCAGAAATAAAATTATCCATATAAATTAAGCATATGAAAGTAAGATATATATTAGCATTTTCTTATTTACATAAGATCCTTTTTCAACGAATACTATTATAATATTAAGATGGGTGGAAAGAATCTAATTGCAAATCCAAAAATTTCTATATTTTTTCTAAGAGAATATCCATTGAATAACATAAGGAGATTTTGAGCAATAGAAAAGGTAGGAAATTATACAAGGTGCTTTCAAAAAGCTTAAGGAATGAAATTAAAGGATAAATTTATTTTTGTATAAAATTTTTAGATTCATGCACAATTTTTTCATAATATCCACTTTTCATGAACTTTTCAAAGACCCATTGTTTATTATCATAGTCCCATTTTCCCAAATTATACATCTCTTCCCTCTCCCATTCCCACCACCATGTTCAACAGGGATCACATTTCAGTTAATTTTCAACACTTAAGAATAACTGTGCATCAATTACAGATCTAAACCAGTCATATTAAGTAGAAGAGATAAAAAAAACTACTAAGAGGGATAATGTATTAAGTTGTTCATTAACAGTCAGGGCTATGCTGATCAAGCCACCGTTTCCCATAGTGTCCACCTCACTCCAACAGGTTTCCCTCTTGGTGTTCAGTCAGTCGTCACCGATCAGGGAGAACATATGGTATTTGTCCCTTTGGGACTGGCTTATTTCACTCAGCATGATGTGTTCCAGATTCCTCCATTTTGTTGCAAATGACTGGATTTCGTTGTTTCTTACTGCGGTATAGTATTCTAAAGAGTACATATCCCATAATTTCTTTATCCAGTCTATCGTTGATGGGCATTTAGGTTGGTTCCAGGTCTTAGCTATTGTGAATTGAGCTGCAATAAACATTAGGGTGCAGACCTCTTTTTTGTTTGCCAATTTAAATTCCTTTGGGTAAATTCCAAGGAGTGGGATGGCTGGGTCGAACGGTAGGGTTATCTTCAGGTTTCTGAGGAATCTCCAGACTGACTTCCATAGTGGCTTGACCAGTTTGCATTCCCACCAACAGTGGGTTAGTGTCCCTTTTTCCCCACATCCTCACCAGCATCTGTTGTTGGTAGATTTCTGCATGTGAGCCATTCTAACCGGGGTGAGGTGAAACCTCATTGTGGTTTTGATTTGCATTTCCCTGATTGCTAATGACCTTGAACATTTTTTCATGTGCCTGTTGGCCATTTGGATTTCCTCTTTTGAAAAATGTCTATTGAGGTCCTTGGCCCATCTCTTATGTGGGTTGTTGGTTTTGTTTTTGTGGAGTTTCTTGATCTCTTTGTAGATTCTGGTTATTAACCCTTTATCTGTTGCATAGTTTGCAAATATTTTTTCCCATTCTGTCGGTTGTCTCTTCACTCTCCTGACTGTTTCTTTTGCAGTACAGAAACTTCTCAATTTGATGCAATCCCAATAGTTGATTTTGGCTTTGACTGCCTGTGCCTCCCGGGTCTTTTCCAGAAATTCTTTGCCTGTGCCAATATCTTGAAGGGTTTCTCCAATGTTCTCTAGTAACTTGATGGTGTCAGGTCGTAGATTTAGGTCTTTAATCCATGTTGAGTGGATTTTTGTGTAAGGTGTAAGGTAGGGGTCTTGCTTCATGCTTCTGCACGTGGAAATCCAATTTTCCCAGCACCATTTATTGAATAGACTGTCCTTGCTCCAGGAATTAGTTTTAGATCCTTGATCAAATATAAGTTGGCTGTAGATGTTTGGGTTGATTTCTGGTGTTTCAATTCTGTTCCATTGGTCTATCCATCTGTTTCTGTACCAGTACCATGCTGTTTTAATTACAACTGCCCTGTAGTATGTCCTGAAATCTGGTATTGTGATGCCTCCGGCTTTGTTTTTGTTGTACAAGATTGCTTTAGCTATTCGAGGTCTCTTGTGCCTCCATATAAATTTCAGCACCATTTTTTCCAGATCTGAGAAGAAGGTCTTCGGTATCTTGATTGGTATTGCATTGAATCTGTAAATTGCTTTTGGGAGAATGGACATTTTGATGATATTGATTCTTCCAATCCATGAGCATGGAAGATTTTTCCATTTCTTGGTATCCTCTTCTATTTCTTTCTTTAAGGTTTTGTAATTTTCATCGTAGAGATCTTTAACGTCCTTGGTTAAGTTTATTCCAAGGTATTTGATTGTTTTTGTGGCTATTGTGAATGGGATTGATCTTAGAAGTTCTTCCTCAGCCATGGCATTGTCTGTGTATACAAAGGCTGTTGATTTTTGTGCATTGATTTTATACCCTGCTACTTTGCCAAACTCTTCTATGAGTTCCAATAGTCTCTTAGTAGAGTTCTTTGGGTCCCCTAAATACAGAATCATGTCATCTGCAAAGAGGGATAGTTTGAGTTCTTCCTTCCCAATTTGTATCCCTTTAATTTCTTTTTCTTGCCTAATAGCTCTGGCTAGAACCTCCAGAACTATATTGAATAGCAGTGGTGAGAGTGGGCATCCCTGTCTGGTTCCAGATCTCAGTGGAAATGCTTCTAACTTTTCCCCATTCAATAGGATGTTGGCTGTGGGTTTTTCATAGATTGCTTTGATTGTATTGAGGAATGTTCCTTCCAAACCCAGTTTGCTTAGAGTTTTCATCATGAACGGGTGTTGTATTTTATCAAATGCTTTCTCTGCATCTATTGAGATAATCATATGGTTTTTCTTCTGCAGTCTGTTAATGTGGTGTATCACATTGATTGTCTTGCGCACAAAAACCATCCCTGCATACCAGGGATAAATCCCACTTGGTCTGGGTGGATGATCTTTCTGATGTGTTGTTGCATTCTATTGGCGAGAATTTTATTGAGGATTTTTGCATCTATGTTCATCAGGGATATTGGTCTGTAATTCTCTTTCAGTGCTGCATCTTTTTCTGGCTTAGGAATTAAGGTGATGCTGGCTTCATAGAAAGAATTTGGGAGGACTCCCTCTTTTTCGATTGTTCTGAATAGTTTGAGAAGAATTGGAGTTAGTTCTTCTTTAAATGTCTGGTAGAATTCAGCAGTGAATCCATCTGGTCCTGGGCTTTTCTTTGTTGGGAGGGCCTTTATTACTGTTTCAATTTCTGTCTCAGTTATGGGTCTGTTTAGGTTTTCGATGTCTTCCTGGTTCAATTTAGGCAGGTTGCATGTGTCCAGGAATCTATCCATTTCTGATAGGTTTCCCTGTTTGCTGGCATACAAGTCCTTGTAGTAATTTCTGATGATTCTTTTTATTTCTGTGGTGTCTGTTGTTACGTTTCCTTTTTCATCTCTGATTTTATTGATTTGGGTCTTTTCTCTTCTTTTTTTAGTTAGTTGGGCCAATGGGGTGTCAATTTTGTTTATTTTTTCAAAAAACCAGCTCCTCGTTTGGCTGATTTTTTGTAATGTTTTTCTTGATTCAATCCTGTTGATTTCTTCTCTGATTTTAATTATTTCTCTTCTCCTACTAGATTTGGGTCTGGTTTGCTGTAGGTTTTCTAGATCCTTGAGGTGAATTGAAAGCTCATCTATTTGGTGTCTTTCCAATTTCTTGATGTAGGCACCTATTGATATAAACTTTCCTCTTAACACTGCTTTTGCTGCGTCCCATAAGTTTTGGTATGTTGTGCTGTTATCCTCATTTACTTCCAGAAAGTTTTTGATTTCTCTTTTGATTTCTTCTATGACCCATTGTTCATTCAGGAGCATGTTGTTCAATCTCCATGTGTTTGCGTATGCTCTAGGGATTCCTGAGTTGCCAATCTCCAACTTCATTCCTTTATGGTCTGAGAAGCTGCATGGTATGATTCTAATTCTTTTGAATTTGCTGAGACTTGCTTTATGGCCTAGTATGTGGTCAATCCTAGAGAAGCTTCCATGTACTGCTGAGAAGAATGTAAAATCTTTAGCTGTAGGATTGAAAGTTCTGTATATATCTGTTAGATCCATTTGGGCTATAGTGTCGTTTAAATCTACTGTATCCTTGTTGATCTTCTGACCGGATGATCTGTCCATTTCTGAGAGTGGAGTATTGAAGTCCCCCAGTACTATTGTATTGGAGTCTAAGTCTCCCTTTAAGTCCGTTAATAAATCTTTTAGATAAACTGGTGCCCTGTAGTTAGGTGCATATACATTGATAATTGTTATATCTTCCTGTTGAATTGATCCCTTAATCATGATATAGTGTCCCTCTTTGTCTCTCTTAACAGTTTTTGTGGTAAAGTTTATGTTGTCCGATATTAAGATGGCTACGCCTGCTCTTTTTTCATTTCTGTTGGCATGGTATATCTTTTTCCAGCCTTTCACTTTCAGTCTGTATGGATCTTTGTTGGAAAGATGTGTTTTTTGTAAGCAGCAAATAGATGGGTTTTGTTCCTTAACCCAATCAGCCAATCGGTGTCTTTTAACTGGACAGTTCAGGCCATTCACGTTCAGTGTGACTAATGATAAGTGGTAACTGTGCCCTGCCATTTGCCAAAGATAAGTTCTAATATATGCTTTGAATTCCCTGTGATCTTTTGCTGTGAGGTTTCCTTCCTTGATTTCCTTCCTTTACCTTCTTTCATATTGATGACCGTGTTTCTGTGTTTCTGTGTGTAACACATCTTTAAGCATCTTTTGCAGGGCTGGACTAGTGGCAACAAATTCTTTCAATTTCTGTTTGCAATGAAAAGTCTTTATTTCACCTTCATTCACAAATGATAGCTTTGCAGGATATAATATTCTGGGCTGGCAGTTGTTCTCTCTTAGTACCTGGGCTATATCTCGCCATTCCCTCCTAGCTTTTAGAGTTTCTGATGAGAAGTCAGCTGTGAGTCTGATTGGAGATCCTCTGAGAGTAATCTGCATAGTCCCATTTTCAACAAGGTGATACGTTCAACTTATTTGTTTCCCTTTAGGATACAGGTAAAGAGGAATCACTGTTTATTTTCCAAGATAGTACAAAAGACTTCATTCCAATCACCGTACCTGAGAGTCTGCCTGTACACACATCAAGATAATAATTTAGGAGCTTACTATATACATTTTCTGATGTTCAGAATGATTATCTGAAAAATCAACACCTAGTAAGAACACATTTTTCCAAAGTGGAAAACAAAGTCAACTTCCCAAATGAAATGCTCCATCTACTTTACTATGTGACTGGCATTTTATAAGCCAGTTCAGTACTTTTCCTGGAATAAATCATTCTTGTTTGTGTCTCTACTCCCCCCCCGGCTTCCCAGTCTTTAATAACTGTTTTGTTTTTCCCTGAAAGTTAAAATGTGTTCCAAGGTAAAAATTTCCTTTTCTAAAGTGCTAGATTTATTGAAAAAAATATATATTTGGCCTCCAGAAAATTTGACATTAAGCCACCCAGGGAAAAGGGGATTTTGTCGCAAGGTTAACCATGATCATTCTCATATACATGTATGTGGCATTCCTCACACAATAGTTGAAAATGTATAGTTCCCTTTCTTCTAGAAGCCTCTTAGTAAAATTCAAAGCAGTAAGTTAGTATACAATTAAATGGTTATATATTTGTAAATTTGAGATGACTACACTCAAAACAATACATATATGAGTAAATAACAATGTGTAACTTAGAGTGGGATGACAAAAGCACACTTCCTTTCTCTTCCTAATAGGGCTGGAATCTACATGCAGATACACTAAGAGAAGTTCTCTATCTACTGCTTTCCCAGGCACATTAGCAGGGAGCTAGATCAGAAGTGGAGCAGCCAGGACTCAAACCAGCGCTCATGTGGGTTGCCAGCATCACTGGTGGTGACCTAACCTGCTGTGCCACAGCGCTGCCAGTTTTAAGTCCTGGCTGCTCCACTTCCGATCCAACTCTCTATTATGGTCTAGGGAAGCAGTAGAAGATGGCCCAAGTCTTTGGGCCCCTGAACCCACGTGGGGGACGTGGAGGAGGTTTCTGGTTCCTGGCTTTGGATTGGTGCAGCTCTGGTTGTTGTGGCCATTTGGGGAATGAACCAGTGGATGCAAGACCTCTCTCTCTCTTTCTCTCTCTCTCCCCCCGTCACTCTCTTCTCTCTCTCTCTCTCTCTCTCTCTCCATTCTGCCTCTCTGTAACTTGCCTTTCAAATGAATAAATAAATCTCTAAAAAAAAAACCCTGCCAGTTCTTTACCTCTATATAAAGAGCATATCTCACACAGGTTTGCATATACTTTTACTTTAAAATAATCTTATAATTTAAAAAATATTAAAATAATTGTGTTTTGTATTATGACGATATCATGGAAAATATTCTCTTTCCATGACTGCCATGATCCCCAGTGTTTTCTGTTATTCAAAATCCCATATTCCTTTAACCATCTTTCAACATAAAATACACTTTAATCTACTCCTCCGAAAAAAATACCTCTCAAGAGAAATAATCATGTGTTGAAACTGACTTTGTATTAATGCAATGACTAAAGACATTACCCTCAAGATATACCACTTGTATTTTGTTGTAGGAGATCTTAATTGATTTATTGTTTCCATAGCAGCAGCGACCTACATGGGAGTGGAATATTTGCTTCATTTTGTGTTTGGTAGGCCAAATTTTGTTCTAAGTCATGAATAGGATTTCTTGATTGGATAGAACCAATCAAACTTTATGTATATTCACAGATGGTCTGTCATATTACCCAGCAGTACATTAGTGTGCTCTATAACCACATATGGTTTCTTTATATCTGCTAATGAGAATCTTTCTTTTCACGTTTGTACTGCATTTTCAGAGATTCTTCTGAAGAAGATGGCAAGAATGTTGATCTAAAATTAATATTTTTAGTCACACATTTTATACAAGTTCATTCAGGTGACTGTACAGATTTTTAAATGAAGTGAATGAGGCCTGCATAGACTTGTTAATTTAGTTCACAGAATGCCTGGGTTATAAATTAGCACTTGCCTTTCTTGGCAGAAGAGAAGTCCTGGCATCATTCACAAGAGCATGTCAGTGTATTCCCTGAAGTAATCTATTACTACAAACTGGGAGTGGACCCCAAGAGAAAATGCATTGCTGAGATTTCTTTCATCAACCAGCATATAGGCTGGCTATTTGGCAGGTGCACACTCCTCCTTGTCAAAAATGTGTTATATCAAATAGCTGCACAGATACTGTCCTTCATTTTTAAACATCAGAGAACCAAAAAGATGAAAATACATTAAAGCAGAAACTGCCTGCATTGAAAAGATAAAAACTAACTTTAGATTTAACTCATTCAATGAATTCAGCAGAGGGTCCCAAATTTGGGCAGATAGTGTAATAGTTTCAAAAGGTTCCTTTTAACCATGTCCTGAATAAACAATTATCCTGCTACAGAAGAGACTGGATTCATACACAAAGGCTAAATTGCAAATGCATTTAGTCTCCATGTCCCCTGGAACACTTTAACTTGTTAAATATTAAAATCAATTTGGTGTTCAATAGGAAGTCAATATAATTTCTTTAGAAAAATGATGCCCTCAGTTCAGAGGAATGAATAAGCTAGCTTGGACATTTCATGCAATTGAATCCAGTGGTCTAATTTTTCAGGAAAATGATACCACATGTACTAAAGTAATCTAATAAATCTGCTTATGAATTTCTTAGTTGCTGCTAAATTTGAAATGATTGTTCCCAACTCCCCAGGAGGCATTACAACATAAGGTTGTAAATTCATCTTCTAAAATAGCTGTCTTTACCAGACATTTTAATTGTTGATTAGAGGGGAATTGGTAAAATTCATCATATCATTTCTACCTGCATAAAAATAGCAAACAACAGATGTTTAGACTGTTAGGTTGAAACTTAACTCTGCCATTTAATAGCTCTGGAGCCTTTGACAAGTGTGTTGTCTCAGTTACTACCTCAGTTTTATCCTCTGCAAAATGGAATAGTAATAGTAATTGATTCATATTTTTAGTCAGTAATAAATTACTTAATACCAAAACATTGTTGTTATTCTGAACAAAAGGAAGCCTGTAGCAGTCTAGTTCAAACCTCTAGAACTTCAAACTTTTAACCATATTCATCTCTATAGTACTCTTATTCCCTAACTTTCCTGGGGATTTAGATCCTATAATCTAGCAACAGAACAACAGAGTAAAGTAAAATTGTTCAAATAGAAAACGAAGAATAAGAGAATTGACAGTGTGTTGTCAAAGTAAAAGCAGCTGCAATTCCATCAAAGCTCTACTATTTAGTCCATTTATGCAAAGAATCAAAGATGGTCAACTTTTGTTCATTGACATGTCCACAGCACTCAACACTGTTTGCACATAACAGGTGTTCACTAAATGCTTGTTGAATAACTGAGGTGAGTGAGTTAATTGATGAATGTATCCCATATTCATGAGTAGCAGAAGCCATGGTCATTTTGTCTATAGAGTTAGCAGAAGAGCATTAAGGTCTTAAAGAAGATCAAAATAAGGAAAAAAGCATTAAGCCTAGGGTTTAAGATATCACTATCCCATATAGGATTACCTATGTTCAATTCCCAACTCTAGCTCGTGACCCAGCCTCTTGCTGATGCAAACCCTGGGAGATAGTGATGATGGCTCAAGTGGTTGGGCCTTGCCACCCATGTAGGGGATGTTGGTTGCATTCACAACTACTGGCTTCAGCCTGGCATGGCAGGCATTCGGTGAGTGAACAAATTGATGAGAGATCAATCTCTTTCTGAAAGATGAAAGAACATAATTATTGCAGTTTTTTTTTTTTAGATTAGCTAAGTAAATGAATGAATCAATTCATAGGCAAAGGTTACTGATTAGGGACCCAACAATTGTTCTGGTTAAGGGAATGTAGAGTGCCACTGAGTTAAAGTATACAAAAGGGAAGAGGAGAAAGATCAGCTTATTAGTTCAATATATATAACTGAGAATCTTCCAAATCAGCCACTACAGGTACTTAGACAGCTATCTGAGCAACTATGCTTCTGAATAACTTATTTTCCTTGTCAAAACATTCTCTCAGCATTATATATCAATTTGGTTAATCAAAAATATCTTTTTGACATGAAAAATTATAAATTTAATGTATATTCTATCACTAGTCAGTCTATTCATTAATACAGAAAAAATTTGCTGAGCACCTGTGCCTATGAGTCTAATAGACTTTGAATAGTTCAGTAAACAGACAAAAATACTTATAACATGTAGTGTACATTCCCAGTAAGAGGCAAACCATACATTAAATATGATATTAAAAAATTTTGTGCTGTGTATAAATACAAAGCAGAATAATACTAATAGAGGCTACTTAGGGAGGAAGAGAAGGCAACTCTAATAGAATGGTCAAAATGGGCTGCACTAAGAAGTCAACATTTAAGGCAGAGCTTGAGGTAGGTGAGGTATAAAGCCATTATATCTGGGCAAGGCTTTCTGTATTAGAAAAAAAATTTAAAAATGCAAAACAATATTGAATTATCTTTTCCCATCACCAGCTTTTACTGCTGATTAAAATGTATTATCTGGGGGCCATGTATTGTAGTTCAGTAGATTAAGTCACCTCTTGGGATGCCCACACTCCCATGTGAGTTCCTGGGCTCTAGTTCCTTCTCCAGTTTCTATCTTGTTTCTACACATGTGCACCCTAGGAGGCAACAGATGATGGCTCAAGTACTTGGGTCCCTATCACTTTTGTGGGAGATTAAGATGGAGTTTGTGGTTCTCACACAACCCCAGCTGTTGTGAGTGTTTCAGGAGTAAACCAGAACCATCTTCCATCTCACTCTCTCTCTGTCACTCTGCGTTTCAAAATAATATAAATAAGTATATAAATAAATATAAATAATCAAACTTTAAAAATATATTACCTGGGAGGAATAAGCAGGAAAACGTTACTTTTTTCCCCTTTAATAACAAATACAGTGAACATTTATCAAAAACCAACTATATTATAGGTACCGGCTGGATTCTTTACATATGAATTTTTAAAATTTATTTGTTATGTATTTGTTTATTTGAAAGGCAGAACATCAGAGATAAAGATAGGGACGAGAGATAGAGATAGAAAGAGTGATATAGAGAAATCTTCCATCCACTGATTCACTGCCCAAAAGACTTCCCCAACCAGGGATAGGCCAGGCCAAAACTGGGAGCCAGGAACTCCAACCAAGTCTCCCATTTGGATGATAGGGGCTCAAGCACTAGAGCCATGATCCATGACAGAACAGTAGAAAAGCTGTATCAGGAGAAAGCGAAACAGCCAGAAATCAAATCGGCACCCTGTATGAGATGTTGGCATCAAAAGCCGTAGCCCAACTCACTGTGCCACAATGTCAGCCCCTATGTATAAAACCTTATGATAAAGGAGTTATTACTCTCTTAAAGGTAAGAAAAATAACAGTAAAATGTTAGATGAAAGATAATTCAGCAATAATTTTTTGCATTACAGAATAATTAAAGGAGTAATTATAGCTTAGAAAGAAATTTGTATGTATAAATAATGCCAAAAGAATGTTCTGTCTTATCTCACCCACCCAAACGTAGGTAAAGGTTTTTCCTGAATGTCTACAGTTTTTTCTATAATTGATTTTCTTTCCCTGATAGCTTTAGGATGTGGCTAGTGATGAATTCACCTCACACAAAATTTAAGGGCGTACTCAATACTCAGTAAGCAAGATAAATAATAATTTAAGCAGTATTTTACATTGAAATCATGATTAATGCAAGCATCCATCAACATTTTGAATAAAGACAGAACTAGACTTTATTCTTTTTTTTTTTTTTTTTTTTTGACAGGCAGAGTGGACAGTGAGAGAGAGAGAGAGAGAGAAAGGTCTTCCTTTGCCGTTGGTTCACCCTCCAATGGCCGCCGCGGCCAGCGCGCTGCGGCCGGCGCACCGCGCTGATCCGATGGCAGGAGCCAGGAGCCAGGTGCTTTTCCTGGTCTCCCATGGGGTGCAGGGCCCAAGCACCTGGGCCATCCTCCACTGCACTCCCTGGCCACAGCAGAGAGCTGGCCTGGAAGAGGGGCAACTGGGACAGAATCCGGCGCCCCAACCGGGACTAGAACCTGGTGTGCCGGCGCCGCTAGGCGGAGGATTAGCCTAGTGAGCCGCGGCGCCGGCCCTAGACTTTATTCTTATATAACCTTGTTCCCTTCATCCTGGTCCTACACCTGTCTGACATTTCAATCCTTCCTTTCGCTATACAGCAAGGAGATAGCTGTTGAAGGTAATATAATATCTTTCCTAGGGTTATTTAGTACATGACAAAAGCAAGCTCAAATTGCTTAGTATTAGCTTATTACGTCAGAACTCAGTCTTTCTACTGGCCTCTTAAATTACCCCGTGCGCATAGCTCCTAACTTTGTTTGAAAGCAAAACTGGGTTCACAAAGCCTGGAGGTGAAAATCTCCAGGTAAGAAATGGTTCTTTCCTATTTCACCAATACACCAACAGCTGCCAAGGACTGCTCTGTCTTCAGCCATTCACACCAAGAGCGATGTACAGAAATGCTTTTGCCGGTTGGAAATGCTTAAATACATGTAGGTATGATAATACATTATGACTCAGTCAGTGTTTCTATAATAAGTTATTGTTTCAAATTGTGCATTAGACACAGCACAGCATTAAACCCTGTGTATTTATTCATCATCCTCTCCAGGGCTAGCCTCAGGTGAAGTTGTAAAGCAGAGTAGGTTTATCCATGACAGATTGCCATGCTCTCCAGAATGCAGTAGGTGCCCATCATCCTTCCCAACTACCAACTGCCCTGCTCACCTGCCCATCAGCTCTATCAGTCCTCTGGGAACCACACTAAACTTCTGCCCATTTATCATTATGGAAATATACCCCACTAGTTTTACCATCAGTAAGTCATATTGAAGTGTCATATACAATAATATTTAATGTGTTTTCATGGCCATAGTATTAGCATTTCACAGAGGCTGGAGGAAAAAAGTACACCTAGTCATACCTATATAGGGAGCATAATATTGTGTATATTGAACACTTAACAGCTATAAATGACTCCTATGCAAGAAGATATAACAAATCTCTGAGAGTCACCTTTAAATGATAGAATAAGTGGAGTAACTTTTTTGGTATTTACATATTAAATCGGTTATGGAATAGTTTTTCACATAAAGCATAGGAGATAATGAATAGCAAGCAGGTATTTTTCAGCTTTATCAAGTCTCCACCTCTTACCACATGTATTCTAAAGTTTATGTTACATAAAACACAAAAGACAAAATTGAAACCCTCTAGAAGGCTGTTTTCCTATTAGCTTTCTTTTAGGAAACTATTATTATAAACTTTTGACATTTCTTGTTGCTTTACCAGTCATACCAGTTAAATATATATCCAAACAATAAGAAATATTTTATTTGGGAAAATCTCAAATATTGGGGCCAGTACTGTGGATTAGTAGGCTAAGCCTCCACCTGTGGTTCTGGCATCCAATATGGGCAATGGTTCATGTCCTGGCTGCTCCTCTTCTGATCCAGCTTTTGGCTCATGTCCTGGGAAAACAGTGGAACATGTCCCAAGTACTTGGCCCTCTGCACCTGCATGGGAGACCTGGAAGAAGCTCCTGGCTCCTTGCTTCAGATCAGTCCAGTTCAAGCCTTTGTGGCCATTTGGGAAGTAGACTAGTGAATGAAAGACCTTTTTCTCTGTCTCTTCCTCTCTCTTTCTGTAAACTCTACCTCTCTAATAAATAAAATCCTTTTTAAAAATTACAAATATTGTATATATACTACCCCATTGGAAAAATTGCTTTTTAAAATTAATTTATTGGAAAGATTTACAGAAAGAAAGGAAGAGCAGAAATGGAGAGAGAAGGAAAGGAGAGGGAGAGAAAGACATCTTCCATATACAGATTCACTCCCAAAAAGGCCATAACAGCCAGGGCTGGGCCAGTCCAAAGCCAGGATCAGGAGTTCTTTCAGGAATCTCATGTGGGTGCAAAGGCCCAAATACATGGGCCATCCTCTGCATTACCATGTGATTAGTAGGAAGCTGGATCCAAAGTAGAGCAGCGGGGACTTGAATTGGCTCCCAAAGGGAATGTTGGTGTCGCAAGTGGCATCTTTACCTGCTATGCCACAATGCTGGCCCCTTGACAACTTATAAATACACACATACACACATATATACTTTATATATATATATATATATGTATATCAAAGATGAATCATTTTGGTTCTTATAGCCCTTGTGCATTCATTTTATTTTACTTACATGTTATTTTGTTGGTGGTAATTTTTCTTATTACAGGCAAAGTTGCAAAAATAACGGTTTTGTAAATGCAATACCTAAAAGTAAAGTAAAATTGCTGGTCAAATTGAGCATTTCTAACCATACGAGATAATTCCACACTGCTTCCCTCTAGTGAAGGATGTCATCCTGTGTCTCTGCATCATCATTTGATGTTCAGATATTGTCAGGCTTTATTTTTAGTAAATTTAAAAGTGTAGAAATGAACCTCAAAGTTTTTTTTAATGTAGTGACAATTGTATATATCTATGGTCTATAGTGCAAAGTTTCAATACATGTATACAATGTGTACTGATCAAATTAGCGTAATCAACATTTCTCCTTTGACATTCCCTTAACCTTGAAGCTCCCTTCTTCTATTTGCTCATACAATATGATAGGCTGTTACAGACTATATTTTCCCCACTATGCTATGTGACACCAGGAATTTATTCCCTTAATCTAGTTCAAATTTAGTACGCTTTATTCAAACATCTGCTGTCCCCTATGACCTTTCCAAGCCCCTGGTAAGTACTATTTTGTGTTCAGACTTAGTTTTTTTTAGCTTTCACATGTGAAGGAAAACATGTAGCAATAGTCTGTCTGTAGGGTTTGTTTCACTTAATCTGTCTTCCAGTTCCATCCATTTTGCTGCAAATGAAAGGATTTCATTCTTATGACTGATTCACAGAATGTTATTTTAAGTATTATTTTTCTAATAATTTGTGAAGTTACAATATATTTGTGAATTATCCCTTTAGATTACATCTTCTGTTAATTTCCCGCTTTTATCTCATTGCACATTTTATAGTGAGAAAGTTGTTTGTTCCAATGAATATAATGATTGATGATTCTTCAGTTATTAAAGTTAGTAGAGAAGATCTGATTGTGCTAGTGGCCTCTTGGTATTTCTTAATATAGAGAGAGCACTGTTTTCTTTGATTGTCCAAAGACTAATTCTGATTGTCCCAATCATTATCCATAGTGTCTACAAAATAAGATTACATGTAGAAATACAAGTTCCAACCACTATATATTCAAATCCTCATTTATTCCTTTTTTGTGTAACTTTAGACAAGAAATGTAACATCTGAGTGGTGCAATATCCTCATCTTAAAATGAGAGAATAACTCCAACTTTCAAACGTCAAATCAAATAAACTTGTTGAGAATGTACAATGATGACTAGTAATGGATCTAGAATCATTAGCCTGGTCCCTGACCCACAGTGATGATTATTCTTAGGTGTTATATCCTAAGTGTATTGAGATGTGAGATAAAGTTTTAGGGATCACATTTTGGTTTATGTAATTTGTTTTCTCCTACAAAGCATATAATAATTTCTAAACCATTTTCCCCCTTATTTCCTGTGATTTTACTGTTTGCCTGTTCCTGTTAATCTATTTTCATTCTCGGTTTCTGAGAAGATTTCTCTATGCTAATATATAAAATCTTGTAAACTTTAATGAACGCCATCAAAATTATTTGAAACTTTTTAAAGATACTGTAAAAATCTCGTTGGTTTTCTTTCCCTGATGACTCATAAAGGTGACTCTCTTGATGCAAAATGATAGCCTTTTTCCAAAATCTTAGCAAGAAATGACAATGTTGGAATATGGCTATAACTGGAAATGTCATTTGATTGCAGTGGTACAAAATTATATCCTTGACCCCAACACTAAAAGCTAGGTTAAAAGCCTCAAAACCAGAGACATCCCTTGTAATTGACTGTGAAGCCCCCTAAGGTACTAAAAATTGAGGGATCAAGATAGAAAATTATAGGAGCTGCAAGGGTATAGTTGATGCCTAAGAGCACTAAAATCTAATCACGAAACTGAAAACAAGACAGATGCAACCACATTTTTAAAATTGTTTCTAACATTTCTTCCATATGACCTGTTTATGGCTTTTGAGGTTTATGTTATCTATCACAAGAAAATACCCAAAGTGGTCAAGACAATGAGCTTTCAGATTTGCTATCATGTCTTTTCTTCCTCACAAAATCTAAACATGACCTTTGGAAATCAGTTCTCTATCATACATCCCACACAAAGTCTTTTCCTCTTCTCAGTCCTCTTGCTTCTCATGCTTCACAGTTGTGTTTCTACCATGAAAAGCCACCCTTTCTTTCCTTTTTTTTATCCCAAAAAATTCCTTGAATTTGTTTTAATAAAGATGAAAATAGTTTTAGAAATGAAGCAGAGCTCACTTGTTGGACTTAAGAATTGTGCAATCAGTAGTTTGGAAGAGGAGAATTGATAGTACTGCTGTAGGAAAGGCATTGCTCAAAGAAAAAAGCAGAGGATCAGAATTGTCAGGGAATAAGTCTTCTCGATAAGAATGATGATGATACGGAAAGAAAAGGGTCAACTATTTTAACCTATATCTTAAAATTATAAATTATCTATGTGTTTGTTGTAAGAAATTCAAGTGATATGTGCGTATTGAAATTGGAGATTGTTTTTCAGAGCAATCTCCACATATCACCACCCCAACAGTTTTTGTTTTGTATTTTCAAGTTTGTTTAACACTAAAAAACTATGTAATCATATAAATACTTTAAAGTGATGATATGTAAGCAAGTACTAAAAAATTTTCATGGTAAATTGAATTGAAAAATAATTTTATTTTGGTGAAAAAATTTTCAAAATCCAAGAACATGAGGAGTTTTTTAAGAGAGTATGAGAAATATGCAAGTTAGCTTGAATTTCAAAACTTTTTGGTACCAAAGTAAATTTTAATCTGATTTTCGATAGATTTTTTAAAGAACCTTATGCATATACACATATGTGTGGATGTATATATGTGTCTTCTGTAACTTGTTTTCACTGAATCATATATCATGCATATTTTAATGTAAGTATTGTTCAAGCTCTTTTTAAATGCAGTATAGTATTCTAGTGTGTATATAATATACATAATTGAATCATATTTATACATTTCATTCTTAATATGCATTTGGATTGCCTCTATTTTATTGCAAAATATGAACATTTTTACGTAACAGTTCTATAGATGTATACAAAAACATACACATATCATATAAGGATATTACTTCAGGTGGAGTTGCTTGGTTATGAGATTTAATCATTTTAAATGTGCCTTGACTTTTTTTAAAGATTTATTTATTTATTTATTTGAAATTCAGAGTTACACAGAGAAGGAGAGGCAGAGAGAGACAGGTCTTCCATCTGTTGGTTCACTCCCCAATTGGCCACAATGGCTGGAGCTGCACCAATCCAATGCCAGGAGCCAGGAGCCTCTTCTGGGTCTCCCACACTGGTGCAGGGGCCCAAGGACTTGGGCCGTCTTCCACTGCTTTTCCAGGCCACAACAGAGAGCTGGATCAGAAGTATGACAGCCATGACTTGAACTGACACCCATATGGTATGCTAGCACTGTAGACTGTGGCTTTACCCACTATGCCACAGCACCAGCCCCAGTGTGCCTTTATTTTATAGAAAAAAAAGCCTTCATTATATTATGTCAATTTTTCCTCCAACAACAGTATATGAAAAATAGTCAGTTCCTCAAAAAAACTGTCCACATTTGAAATAATCAAGCCTTTCTAGAGTGTGTCAATTTAATAGGGAAAAAAAAAAATCCTACTGAATTTTTGATCTGCATTTCCTTGACATGTAATGAAGCTAAGAATTTTTTTATATGCTTACTTCTTTTATTTTAAGATTTATTTATTTGAAACTCAGAGAGAGAGGGATCTTCCATCTGCTGGGTCACTAGCCAGATGGCTGCAATGGCCAGGGCTGGCCAGGCCAAAGCTAAGAGTCAGGAGCTTGCTTCTTGCAGATCTCCCACATGGAAGGAAGGGGCCCAAGCACGTTGGCCATTTTCTACTGCTCTTCCCAAGTCATTAGTAGGGAGCTGGATTGGAAATGGAGCAGCCTGGATAGGAACCAGTACCTGTGTGGGATGCTGTAGTCACAGGCTGTAGATTTACCCACCACATCACAATACTGTCCTCAATATGTTTAGTTCTTATATATATGCTTTTTCATTAATTATGATATGTATCAGACATGCATATCATCTGTACACATACATTATGTGTTTAGCTCTTATTTGTGATAGATTTTATCATTTAGAAGTTTATTATGTAATCAAATTTGGAATTGGAAATTATTAGTAAGACCTTTGCCTTATATATGCCATTCTCTAAAAACCTTTTAAAAAATATTTTGTAGTATGTTTAATTATATAATTGGAAAGAATGTATTAGAAAATTCAAGTTCTTGTCTGGGTTTTACATCAGGTGTCATTTTAGCAAGCTTAGACATTGCTTAAACTCTGTCTAGACAATAAATATTTCAGATGATTTTCCACCTCACACTTTCTTTGCTACTGCTAAGCAATCTTTTATTTCTACAGGAGTGGTACTTTAGCCCTTTTCATTATCAGTTTTGTTACATTCATATTTTATATGCACATTTCTCCCACTTAACTACAGTCTTTTTAAATTTTATTTATTTGAATGGTAGAGTTTCAGAGGCAGAGAGAGAGAGAGAGAGAGAAAGGTCTTCCATCCGCTGATTCACTCCCCATACGGCTGCAAAGGCTGGAACTGGGCCGATCCAAAGCCAGGAGACAAGTACTTCTTCCAGGTCTTCCACATGCTTGCAAGGGCCCAAGGACTTGGGCCATCTTTGAATGCTTTCCCAGGCCATGGTAGAGAGCTGGATCAAAAGTAGGGCAGCCAGGACTCAAACCAGCTCCCATGTGGGATACTGGCACTGCAAGCGGCAGCTTTACGTTCTATGCCACGTGCTATGCTGGCCCCATCTTTCACTGTTTTATAAAGAACATTAGTATCCTTTTTATTCCTTTCTTAGAATTCTTAAAATTTTCTGTGATATTTCTAACATGAAGGATACTGAAACATTTCTTAGAAATGCATACTATAAAAACACTATACATAGATATTTTAATTATACCAAAATAAGTGTGTCTTTTAATTCAATTTTCATGACATGTTTTAAGTACTCGTGTCTATCCAGAGATTTCACATCAGTTGCCTCTTTTTTATATCCCCCTTTTACATTTTGAAATCTTGATATATGTGACTCTTATCAACTGGCCAACATCTAAATCCTACTGAAGGTACTGCTCCTCACCCAATAAAAGAAAACAGACTCAGAAAATAAAACATACAAATAAACAAGCTAGAGTAACAGAAAAGCAACTGAGCACTTGGAAATCATGTCAATGAAGTTTATGTCTGTCTCCATAATCTATTACCTTTGTAGGACTGTAAATACTGCAGTAAAGGAACATATTGATGAAGTCCACGCTTGTGACTTTGGGTACAATTTTGTCTACTCAGAAACTGCCAGGATGGAAAGATGTACTGAGGTCTTATGTTCTAATCCATCCATGAGGAACATTTCAGGCAGCTAGAGAATCTTGAAAGTATTTTATTCAACAACACATAATGTTCCCTATTTCCCGTGTGACATAAGACCTAAAGTCTATACAACCTGTATACAGATCAAGACCTTTAATTTAGCCTCTATCTTCCGGGAAATGTAGACAAGGACTTCTAGAAACTATTTTAGAATCATTTGGGAGTTTGTAAAAATGCGGTTCTCATTCAGTAGGTATGGGATGGTGCCTGAGAGTCTACATTTCTTTCTCTTTTTTCTTTTTTCTTTTTTTGGTATCAGAATTGTTAAAGACATTTGTTTCTTTATTTGAAAGGAAGAGTGCCAGAGGGAGAGCGAGAAAGAATCTTTCATCTGCAGGCTTGCACCCTAAATGGCTGTTTATAGCCATGGCTGACCCAGGCAGAAGCATGGAGCCAGGAACTCTATTGGGATTTCCATGATGGGTGGCAGGCGCCCAAGCACGTAGGCCATCTTCTGTTGCCTTCTCGGCACATTACCGGAAAACTGGATCAGAAGCTGAGCAATTGAGACACAAACTGGTGCTTTGATATGGGATGCCAGCTTGGCAAGCAATGGCTTAACCTACTGTGCCACAAGGCTGGACCTGAGATTCTGCCTTGCTAACAAATTCCCAAGAAATGCTAAAACTATAGCCCCTGTGGACCACACTTTGGGTCCCAAGCCCCAGAACCATTCTTCAAATGAACTGCAGGATCATTCTAATTATGGAAACAATTACTATTACCAGTAATGGTGACTACATAATAGTTTGCATTAAATGGCATTTTAAGTTGACAGAGCACTTTGACATTTGTGAACTCCTTCTGATATTCACAATAACCCTCTGATGAAGGCAGGCATTAATTATCTGGAGGAGACATTGAAGGAGTGTTAACTCTCGCTCAATGTCACACAACTAATAACTGCAAGGTTATCTGTGAGGTTAACTTAGACATAAAGACAATGTAACAAAATGGCTCAGAGGACAGGCTTTGGAGTCAGAAAGATTTGTCTTTGAATATCATCGCCTTCACTTCTTAATTATGTGCCATTGTACAAGCTATTTAACCTCTATTTTGATTTCCTCATTTATAAGCTGAGAATGCCTATTTCATATACGTGTTAGGCTGAATAACCTCTAAAGTACTTGGTGTTAAGTGTCTATCACAAGTTAATCACTAAATAAATGGTAAATGCTATTTTGTTTTTTGTTACCATTATTATCTCAGAAAATTCTGCTGAGTTTCTGTAGATTTCCCACAACCTTGCAAGATCTTGGTGTCCACCTGCAAGGTATATATAACATCCTTAGGGCTCTTGACCATCATGGGCTCTACATGAAAATTGTGACAGGATTAGACACTTGGAGTGAGCTTCTTTTCAGTGTATCTCTATTTAGCTGGGAATGTGGGAGGACTTGTGGTGTAGCTGCCTATTGATGTGTTGTTATGTATATAAAGAACCAGTGCCTGCAGAGTTTCTGCTATGGCTCCTTTCACAAGTTCACAAATCCATGTACATTTTCTTCAAGTATAGAAAAGGAGTTATTTTTGATAGTGGGATGCTGATGAACTATTATAGGTAGCTAAGCTTCAGATGAATTCACCATGTGTCTTCTGCAAAATAACCAAGCAATGATACGAGAAAATGCTGAAAAATGGCATCCATATCAGTGATAAATAAATGAGAAAAAATAAGAAAGGAAATTCTGTACAGTATTGATGGTGGGGACTTATGAAATTGTCTCAATAATTTTTAAATGTATCTTTGTCTGTTTTTCAATACTAAGACCTAAGCAAGGGCAATACAGCCTGTTTTTTTAATGTCTTAACAAATAAAACATTCATTTTCTCCAAGGTTAGTTTTCCATAAAGATGTAATATTTTTCCTATTTTTTTCCTGTAACATTTCTCAGCTTTGTGGTTGGAAAGTTCAAAGTTCTCAGTAAAATAATTTCTCATCTAACCTAGGCATTACAATGTGAATTTTAATGCTATAATATTTTTGGAGATCTCAGATTTTAGAAAAGATAGAAGTAGGAAACAAAGACAAATATGTAAGATGAACTTCAAGATGCAAAATATAAGAATATTATTTCATAGGACCGTCAATGAGGTGAACAATTGGTCAGCTCAAATGCTCAGGTATTATTTTCCTTGAATAGCTGATTGATGCATTGTAAACAACTAAACTATTAGTGTGTGAGATGTAATTTAGGTACCATTTCCTATCATATGAGGCTGAGCTCCTGAATCAGGAAACAGATAAATGTCTATTTCTTACTCTACTGAGAAGTGTACCCCATATAATAGGAAAAAGAGAGGTGGAAAGCAATACAAAGACAAGAGATTATTTGAACACTTTCAATAACCAAACAGCATGAGAAAATAAGTTAACACAGATATCTAATGACATTAAACAAAGCTTAGTGCAATATTTAATGTAAGAAATAGAATGTAATATATAAATAGTAAAAAGTATACATATATAGAAATTGAAATGACTATATATACACCAAAATTCAAACTATGTTAATATGATTTTTTCACATTCTATATTTTACAAAATGTTCATATAGTTCATAAATTACAATTGTAACTTGACAAACATTAAAAATAAAATACTTGAGATGGGAATTGTGATAGTCACATCCCAGAACAGAGTGCCTGGGATGAAGTGCCCTTCTGATACAATTTCCTGCTAATGTGCCTGGAAAACAGCAGATAGATAGTGGTCCTGGTACCCACGTGGGAGTGGACCCAGATGGAGTTCCTGGCTTCTGGCTTCAGTGTGACGCAGACTGAGTTTGTTGGCATTTGGGGAGTGAAGTAGCAGATGAAGGATCTTTCTCCATTTATCCCTCCTATTTCTTTTTTTTCCCTCTCTCTGTCTGCCATTCAAATAAATAAGTAAATATTAAAAATAAAATATTCAAGATGTAGGAGACACATTTCATGCTTAAAAGAGCATAAATGGTGTTTGAAGTCACACAGTCGTGGCTTCAAATATTGTCTGACCACTCAATTAGTTGGTCTAGTCTACAATAAACTGCAGTATCAAGCAATCCCAAAAGTGCTGTTGCCTTTAAAACATAACTGTGTTTCTTACACATGTGAAGTCTATTGTGGCTTCAAGGATGCTGTACTCCATCTAACGACGCAGCATTCCACTTCGATTTGCTCTTACGGCAGCTCTACATAAACACATGCATCCACAATCAACATGATGTGGAGAAAAAGGGCTGGAGATGTGAACGTCAGCAATTATACACTTAAGATCAGATATGGCCCTCAGCATTTCAGTTCACTTTCTGGCCATGATCACACGACAAATAAAGTATGGTCCAGCAGGTTCTGGAAGAAGAGGAGAGACAACGTTTCAATATGTCTTAATACCACCTACCATAACTGCGAGCCTCTCAGATGCCACTGGGCTATGGACTGCACTTCTGTGGGATTTATTTAGCCATATAATAGCCTCATTTGAATATTAAAATTATATTTTATTACTTTGTTTACTGGACTGGAGAAGAGTTATTGTTTGTTCAATATCTGAGCCAAATATAACATCTTTGCTGCAAGTAATCTGTTGCAGAGTGTGACTACTGCCTTTGAGTTATCTGATGTGACACGAGTAGCTACAGTGTCTGCGTTTACAACAGAATTTTTTATATTGTATTACACCATATAATCTGGGTTGTTCAGTCTGTATGAATCAGTTATTTGTTCACAAGGCTCAATCTACTTTTTTACAAGCAAAGAGCCACAATAATTCATCTCCCCACAGCAAGCGCTAGAAAAAGAATAGCACAGTGCTTAATCATCACAATAACTTCATCTGCTTCCATCAATGAAAGTCAGCAATTATATATTACTGAACAGTGCCAAGAATGCATGACTCATTGGCTTAGGTGTCATACCTCCCCATGGAGGCATGTGATATGAAAATGAATGATCTTTGGCATCAGACAAGTGTGCCTTCAGATCTCATCTCTATCACTTATGTCGCACACAACCTTAGGCAACGTATTTATTATCACTGAACTCCAATGTCCTCATCAGAAAAATGGAGATAAAAATATTTACCCATAGCAGCTGCTTTTGATTTCCTTTATCACATCTCTCAGTCTCATCTCTGATTTCAGCCTCATTTTTAATAAACAACTAGATATAACTGTCTGTTCTGCTTTGTAGTTATCTCCCTGGTTGGCTGCTAAACTCTGTGCACCTCAGCTGGAGTAGAGGGAAGGTAACACTTTCCTGGAACAGAATTTCTCTATGAATGTCCTAGCCTCCCATCCTTCAGACTGAAACTTGTGGACAGTAATTGCTGTAATTCCTGATGTCTTGGTGGAATTGAACCTGTATTGCCCAGAATAAAATCCTCAGCACCATACTTTATGAGCTTTCCTTTCTTCCTACTGCTTGAGTCTTCCCTATAGATCACACCCTGGGTGAACTTTGTGTGTTTGAGTGTGTGTATGTGTTTATGCACGTGTATTTATGTGTTTTCAAGAAGAATATTTCAGGAAAGACTATCTTTTTTAATATTTATTTTTGAAAGAGTTACACCGAGAGAGAGAGAGAGAGAGAGAGAGAGAGAGAGAGAGAGTTTTCCATCAGCTGGTTCACTCTCCAATTGGCTGTAATGGCCAGAGCTGTGCCGATCCAAAGCCAGGAGCCAGGAGCTTCCTCTGGGTCTCCCATGTGGATACAGGGGCCCAAGGACTTGAGCCATCTTCTACTGCTTTCCCAAGCCATAGCAGAGAGCTGGATTGGAAGTGGAGCAGCTGGGACTCAAACCAGCACCTATATGGGATGCTGGCACTGCAAGCGACTGCTTTACCCTCTATGCCACAGTGCTGGCCACAGGGAAGACTATCTGAAAGCCCACAGCCTCTCAAAGGCCTTGGCTGCACAGAACTCATAGCAGAATCACATGGTTCTATTCAGTAACTTTTTTATTTATATTTTCAGGGACACAATATGTTTATTTAATTATAATAGTGTTTCCTATGCTAAATAAAGGGTCCGTACAAAGAAGCAAAGCCCACTCCTCTGTATCTCTCTCTCTCTCTCTCTCTCTCACACACACACACACACACACACATGCAACACATTCTTTGGATTGTCCATGGTAAAGCATTAATACCACATAACACTGGGGTGTATTCAAAAGAAAACTAAATGTTACGATTACTTTTTAAGAAAATAATAATAATATACAGAGTCTCTTGGGTGCAGACCCCCCCCCCCTTTTTTTTTTTGATAGGCAGAGCGGACAGTGAGAGAGAGAGAGAGAAAGGTCTTCCTTTTCTGTTGGTTCTTCCCCAAATGGCCGCTGCAGCCGGCACACCATGCCGATCTGAAGCCAGGAGCCTTATTTTTCATTCAAATTTCTGAAACTATGTAAATAAACTGTATCTGAAATGTCTTTTTCCCTCTCATTTCAGCTGCTTATCTATGATAATATTCTGCATCCTATAAAATATACACTATTCTTAAAGTCTTCCCTGAACCTCTTAGTCCCCATAAATTGTTCTCTTCTGATTTCTTAATGTATTCTGTCTAAGTCATTCATCATATATGACACACGAGAGTGATAGTTTGCCTCTTCACATCAGATTACATTCAATCTCAAAAAGAATTAGAAGATTCTTGCAGGTAAGTACCTTCTCTTATAGATCTTAGCTGTTTTCAATGCCTGTGTAGATTTCCATGGACAAATAATAGTACAGAAAGGATATCATATAGCTGGGAAAAATCAATTTTGGGAAGCTACCATAGTCAGCAAGTTATTTTTTATAAAGTACATCAAGTAAAAGCATATAATTTTAATGGGAACTTAAAATATAAATACAAATTGAAATTATTTCATGGAATGAACAATATTAAGAAACTCCCACAAACACTAGGACTATGCTAATCTAATGTCATACTTGATCATGTAATGACTATGTGCCAAGCTCTAAACTCAAGTCCTTACCTAAAGTTCTGCTTTGGAACAACTCAAATTTAGACAATACCAAATTTGGGGAAAACATCTGTAAGATTTTTAGATATATTTTATGATAAAATTTCAGAGCATTATAAGGTTTTTTTGTGGGGTGATTAATTGCGAGTAAATCCACATAGTTCTTGTAACACATTAATATATTCCTTAAAGATTTATTTATTTATTTGAAAGACAGAGTTACAGAGAAAAGGGGAGAGAAGTAGAGAGAGGACTTCCATCTACCAGTTTACTCTCCAAATGGCCTCAATAGCCAGGGCTGGGCCAGGCTGAAGCCATGAACCAAGAGCTTCTTCTGGGTCTCCCACCCAGGTGAAGGGGCTCAAGCACTTGGGTCAATTTCGGTTGCTTTCCTAGATGCATTAGCAGGGAGCTAGATCAGAAGTGGAGCAGCCAGGACTTGAATCAGCGCCCATATGGGATGCTAGCATTGCAGGCAGTGCTTTACCCACTAAGCCACAGTGCCAGGCCCCCTCATTTATATATTGATATGATCGTTGGACATATTCCTTGTCGTGATGCCAGATGAGTCAGCACAGTGGATAGTAAAATTTTCCTGAAATTCATTCCTATACCAAGGCAGCTAGAAATAAGCCAATTATACTCACAAGGAGACTGCAAACCTCATAAATATGACCCATAAATCCAATTAAAGTGTATTTTCAATTTAGCTACCTTTAAGTATGTCCCTGGAATTCGGCCACACCAAATTTTGAAAACAGAGAAATATGACAGGATTTCAGAATGGAAAGTGAAAATGATGTCAGTAAGTTGGCATCTTATTTTTGCAGACTTGAGAAAAACATAGCATCCTGTGAGTACATTGTATGAGCTCTTCTCAGATATATATAGAAGGGATCAGTGTGAGTGAGAGGCCCTGAAACTTAAGCTTCATGAGTTTCATGATAAATCCACCCTGGATCATGGCTATGAATAAGTAACTATTGGATGATGTGAAGACTGGGCGAGGATGAGGAATAAAGAAAATCATATCTTCTGATGATCCTGTCTTGCATTCCATGTGGAAAATATAGACTGGAATCAGAGAGTAGGCCTTTTATTTCTCTCTCAATTATTAAAATCTTAATTTAAAAATGCATGAAGAACTTTCTTTTAAGGGCAAAGAAAAAAGATAAGGCTTTAAATTTTAAGTATGTACTTATTCTGCAGAATGAATTGGAAATGTAACAAGAAGAGTAAAACTCCATTCATTTGGTTTTCCATATATGGGTCTGAGAGTAAAGGAAGAATTTGCCAAGTAAAGAATTTCAAGAGAGTGATAAAATAACATAAAATGACAAAGTCTTTTCAAACATTATGCGTATAATCTGTATGCTAATTACACTTCCACATTTTATCTCTGTTATAATAGAGCCAGTGTTTAGTAATGCCATTGTTGCCCCATTAAAGTATTGCTTGCACAGAAGAAACAAAATGTTATTTCTTCCAATGCATCGTATGTGTGTTTGTGCATTTCAGATTAGTCTGTTTTCTAATTAGTGAGGTTTTACTGAATGTCAGTTTGTTGTACATTTTCGACTGATGATACAGCTGCTCAATGCATAATCCTAAAACAGAAATATAAACATGGCAAAAAATTAGAAGGGAAGAAATTGTGATAGCCTAATCTAGAGGTAATAAAGAATGTTATCCATTCTATAAAATAATCACACTTTGTGTTCAATAGAAACTGTCAAATTTTCAACCCTCAAGTTTATCATCTTTTTGCGGTTACAGAATAGATAATGGTAAAAATAGCAACAACAATAATAATAAAAAAACAGTTTCTCAAATAAAGTTACTCAAAACTGATATATCCAATTACCAGAAGCAAAACAAAATTTTGAGCAGTAAGGTTTGCTCTGAGCAAGACTTAGAAACTAACTGGAGTCCCATTCCCCAAGTAACAGAACACGTAGAATGCAGAAGGATTTCTCCACCCATGCTCAATAGGTGGGCAGTCCCCCTCGTTCTCTGCATGGCTTCTGACATCCTGGGACTCCAGATGCCATTGGCGTTTTACAGCCCAAAAGGGAATTTGTTAGGCAGGTAGAAGTTATCACTTCCTCCCAGCCCTACCAGGATTTTTTCATAGGACCCAGGATCCTGAGAAAACAGAAGGTGGCATCTAGGAAGACAGGATTGGGACTGGAGAGTGAGACTAGCAAGGGAAGGAGGTTTCAAGGAGTGGCAGGAACAAGGATTCCCTTCCACACCCCTGAGGCAGCAGGGTGGCACCCAGTGAAGGAGGACCTGAAATAAATGCCAGGGCCCTGGGCTCACAACACAGGGCCCCACTGTGCTATTTGGGAATGATAGGAATAGGGCCTCTTCCCCCAGGCCTCCTCCAGGCCTCACTTGCTTCATAGCAAATTCAAAGAAGACTGCACACAGCAGGCCCAGTGGTTATGTGGAAAGGTTATTGAAGCTATTTTCCCCTTGGAACAATTTTCTTTTTCATTCTGTGACCTAGATGAATAAATGCATGCTAAATACTTCTGGTTCTGACTTTGTGAAACAAGGAAGTTCCTAGTCTGAGAGGTGCAATACGTAGGATGAGACATGAGAACAAAGTTAATATTAACTATAATGTAATTTGCCTCCTAATATCTACTATCTTGACATATGACACTGTTCACTGAAGTGAAAACACGTTTCAGGCTGACACATGGCGTCAAAGCTGAGGCTATCACAAACCCCGGCATTAGCAATTCATTCAGCTTATGGTTGTCATATGTGTTTGTGAATTTCATTTACTAACTTAAGAGACTCCTGAAACTTAAAGTCCAACAAATTAAAACTCTTTCTTGCTTGCTTTCTAACATCTGATTATATAAAGGGATCTTGCAGTATCTGAAACAAAACATGTTTCAGAAAGTTATCATACTTCAAAAAGGGACTCAACAACATCCAAAAAAGAAAAATGACATAGAAACCACACCAAGTTGAATTTTTATGGCCTCCATGGGGTGGCAACTAATTAAGAACAATTGACAATATAGACACCAGAATCTTATTTTGGCATAAGAAGTGACTGACAGAAATCAAAAAAATCTTTTTTTTTTAAACTTTTATTTAATGCATATAAATTTCCAAAGTACGACTTATGGATTACAATGGCTTCCCCCCCATACCGTCCCTCCCACCCACAACCCTCCCCTTTCCCACTCCCTCTCCCCTTCCATTCACATCAAGATTCATTTTTGATTATCTTAATATACAGAAGATCAGCTTAGTATACATCAAGTACAGGCAGAGTTAGACAGTGAGAGAGAGAGAGACAGAGAGAAAGGTCTTTCTTTCTCTGTTGGTTCACCCCCCAAATGGCTGTTATGGCCGGCACACTGCGGCTGGTGCACTGTGCCAATCCAAAGCCAGGAGCCAGGTGCCTCCTCCTGGTTTCCCATGCTGGTGCAGAGCCCAAGGACCTGGGCCATCCTCCACTGCACTCCCGGGCCACAGCAGAGAGTTGCACTGGAAGAGGAGCGACTGGGACAGAATCTGGCGCCCCGACCAGGACTAGAACCCAGGGTGCTGGCACCGCAGGTGGAAGATTAGCCTAGTGAGCCGCGGCACTGGCCCAAAAAACATCTTACAGCAACAACTGTTGTCCCAGACTTGTGTTCATGTAACATGTTCATTAAAAGACTGCTGACACAGTCTTACTGATGGACTAGGAACATCCATTTCAGAGGCTGGTACAGTCCTGATGCTCTGTCCAATAATGTAGATGCTGAACCCCATATCTCTAGTCAATGTTCCCATCTCAGTGTTTCAAAGTGAATGATCTTCATTACCTCAACTAAAACATGTGAGAGGGATTTCTTTGAAAGGAATGTAGTTTTTCTTGACTTACAGCTTGAAGTCTCGCAGTCTAAGGTCAGGTGGCTCCATTGGTTCAGGCATTTGTGAGGCCAAGGGATATGCAGGGATGACCACATCACACACCGAGAGGTAGAGACAGGTAGCATGCTCTTCCTTCATATCCATGTGTCTCTATATATATAGCCACGGTGAATCAATCTTAGGGCTCTACCACAACTAACTAATCTAATCACTTTCCAAAACCCTAGCTTAAGGCACCATAATTCTAATAAATTTCACCTCAAATTTCAATTAATATCTTTCCAAGAACTGGTTAATTTACTTGAGAGAATTAGAGTGCTCACATTTGCTGGCTCACTCTCCAAATGCTCACAATGACTTGGTCTGGGCAAGGGCCAAAGCTGGGAGCTGGGAATTCAATATAGGTCTCCCACATGGTTCAGCCAGAAACTAATTACTTGAGCCATCACTGCTGACTCCCAGAATCTTCATTAAGAAAACAAGGATCTGGAACCAGAGCTAGGAATCAAGCCTAGGTACTATGCTTTGGGAGGAGGGCATCTTAAACACTAGAGTATATACTCACTCCTTGGCCATTATTTTTTTATACCAGTTGTAGCTACACAGCAAAATTGGGAAGAAAATGAAAGTTCCCATATTCTTTCTGTCTCCACACAACTTCCCCCACTAATTACATTCCACATTTTTTACAGTCATTGAACACCATCACTCAAAGTCTACAGCTCATATTAGACTATATTCTTGGTGTATATGTTGTGGATTTGACTATCAATATGTATCCACCTTGGGGTGGGTAACGCTGCTGCCTGCAGCACTAACATCCAATATGGGTGCCAGTTTGAGTCCTAGCCACTTCACTTCTCATCCAGCTCCCTGCTAAGGCACCTGGGAAAACAGCAGAGGATGGCCCAAGTGCTTGAGTCCCTTCACCCAGGTGGGAGACCCGGAAAAAGATCCTGGCTCCTGGCTTCAGACTGGCCCAGCTCCAAACATCTAGAGAGTGAACCAGCAGATGAAAGATCTCTCTCTCTCTCCCTCTCTCTCTCTCCCCCTCCCTCCCTCATTCCCTCCCTCCCTCCCTCCCTCTCTTTGGCTGTCTCACTCTGGAACTCTGCCTTTCAAATAAATAAATTAATCTTTAAAAAGTCTATCTACCACTGTAATGTCATACAAAATATTCCAACTGCCCCCAAAATTTCCTGTATTTTGCCTGTTCAACCTTCTTAACCCTTTAGCCCCTGGAAACACTAATATATTTTTATCACAATCATTTTGCATTTTCTAGAATGTCATATAGTTGCAATCACATAGTATATAGTCTTTTCATATTGGCTTCTTTGATTTTGTGGTGTAAATTTCAAATGTGCCTTTTAGAGGTCTGATGGCTCATTTTCTTTTAGCACTTAATAATATTTCCATCTACTCGAGGGACCTCAATTTATTTGTTTGCTTACCAAGTCTCTATTACTGTAGTGGATGGCAGTCCTCAGAAACATGGTAATGGGACTAGATTTCAACATTTTTCCCTCTAGAGCCCTCCGTGCACATTCAACTTGACTATCTCATGAGTATTTCTCATCTGCTCGTACAGCCCTGCCCACCACCACAAGAATAATTTAGGCCCTCACTGTTTCCTGCTTGAAGGAAGGCAATGTAACAATTCTGTTCACTTCTTATCATACTATTTTTCTAACCAATCTTATACTACTGCCAGAATCATAATTCTCAATCCTCAAGTTGATCATAACTCCTGTCATTAATGCTCAACAGCCTTCTACAGACTAAGCCAGGACAAGGTGTGTTATGACCTGCTCCCTGCATGCCTGGCTGCTTCTGTCCCTACCCTTCCTCCCCTCTGACTGTGTTGGCCTACTATCCCTTATTCCTCAGCTGTGGCATTGCATATTGAACACTGAGATGGCCTTGTTATCGCCAAATTTATTTATGTATTTGAATGGCAGAGTTACAGAGAGGGAGGGGTAGAAGCAGAGAGAACTTCCATTAGTAATTCACTCTCAAATGGACACGATGGCCAGAACTGCACCAATCTCAAGCCAGGAGCTTCTTCCTGGTCTCTCACGTGGGTGCACGGGCCCAAAGACTTGGGCCATCTTCTACTGCTTTCCCAGCCCCTAGCAGAGAGCTGGATCGGAAGTGGAGCAGCTGGGATTTGAACTGGCTCCCCTATGGGGTGTTGGCATTGCAGGTGGTGACTTTATCCACTATGCCATATTGCCAACCTTATCTCCAAATTTTGTGTCTCTGAACGTGCTGCTCCACTTGCTAGGTTATTCCTGTCCCTCTTTGCTTGGTAAGACATACTTTTCTTTCAGAACTCAGTTGAGAGCTCACTTTGCTTGGAAGGCTTCTCTGATACATCCACTCTGTGATAAAGACCCCTCCTACGTGTGTCCATATAACCCCAGACTATTTACAACATTGCATCATAATAATTTATTTTTCTGTGATTGCAGCTTCAAGAATTCATCCAATTATTGGGGGTTTGGATGCTGTTCACTAGTGACAGTGTGGAGTTCCTCCATTCTGTTCAATGACCTTGTTAACGGAAACTCATCTCCTCCTCACTTTGAAGACTCCCAGACCCTCACCACCTATTATTCAGTCATCTTTGTTCCCTCTTCCCCTAAGACAATTAATTGTCAGTAGAAAACATTGTACTTCAAGTTCAAATCTGAATGTGTCTGATTCAAATCTTGGTTGGCAGCTTCAATCACAATTTATTTCTGCCTTTGGCATAGGACTAAGAAGGGGAAAAATTTCCTTAGAGGTGACAGTGAAAGCTTGGATGTAGGAAGAATGTGGTGGAGACTAGAAATATACAACATGCTCGTGCAAACTAGACTTCTGGATACAAAACAAATCCATACACTCCGTACAAGTTTTAGAGATCTAAGTGTTTAACCTTATTCTTACAGTGAAGAAAATAATTGCTCATGTTTTTCTAAATTAGCGTAAGGTTGTAGGTTATTCTAAGTAATTAAAATGAATTAGGAGTGAACTAGAAATGAATTTCTTAGATGATTATAGCTTATGAATTTAGAAATAATTTATTTTTTCTTCAAAGTTAATGGATTTTAGCTTAGAATAAATATATTTTGTTAAGAGGGCTTGTTCTCATTGCTTTTTTCTAATCATTAAAGTAGTCTGGTGTTTTTAGTTGGCTGCCAAAAATAAGAAAAAGAATCTGTTTCAAATATTAACCCTTATGCTCTAACACATAGTCTTTGTTCAGTGCATCACCTTCTGTATTAAAAATGGTCAACATAGCTGGTGCTGCAGCTCACTAGGCTAATCCTCTGCCTGCGGCGCCAGCACCCCGGGTTCTAGTCCTGGTCAGGGCGCTGGATTCTGTCCCGGTTGCCCCTCTTCCAGTCCAGCTGTCTGCTATGGCCTGGGAATGCAGTGGAGGATGGCCCAGGTCCTTGGGCTCTGCACCAGCATGGGAAACCAGGAGGAGGCACCTGGTTCCTGGCTTTGGATTGGCGCTGCGCGCCTGCTGTGGCGGCCATTTGGGGGTGAACCAGCGGTAAAGGAAGATCTTTCTCTCTGTCTCTCTCTCTCACTGTCTAACTCTGCCTGTCAAAAAAAAAAAAAAAAAAAAAGTGGTCAACCTGATTTCCACCTTAAATAGCAGTTCCTTAACAGCAAGTTCTCTGTTTTTATAGCAACAGTTGTAACTCATGTTCAAATATAACCCTATTCTTGCCAGAACAATACTCTTATGACTTTTTAGCAACTCAGCATAACCATGCCAACCTACATTATCGCCTAAAACATTTTGAAACATGGAAAAAATATACCTGTAACTAAAGAATTTTCTTTAAAAAGTCACCAGGTATCTTACAAGACAAGGAAGAAAGAAAGTAGTATGCTACCAAGAATGTTACTCAAATAAACTAATTAAGACCCATAGATACACTTATATTTACCTCCCGCTAACTGAAATTAAAATGAAAATGGAAATCACAAAACAAAAACTAGACAAAATGTGTTTTTGAAAAATGATACAGGGTACAAGTAGCAAATGAGAAAATACTGCAAGGTCATGAAAACCCATTCTAAAACAGGTTAGTAATATTGTCAGTACTACTTTATTCTGCCTCAAGTTGGGATCACAGTAGAAAACAGATGGCCCATTCATAATGTAGGAATTTAAGTTTAGTTTGATAAAGGCATGTATAGGACTGTGGCTAAGATTTGTAGAGAGAAATCATAAAGGACAGTGGAGAACTCTAGTACAGGAAGTAGAAGAACTTTTATCAGTCCTAGGATCTAAGGAGAGGGGGGAGTTAGCAGTTACCAAATCCTAAAATGGGAGAGCCGGCAGTGTAGGGAGGGCAGCCTTCACAGGACCTGTAACCTCGTATAGTAACCCAGCCTTCCAGACTGTGTAGGAGAAACTATGGGATGCATTATCCCAGACTCACTCTGTTCCTTCCAGCTGAGCTTTTGCTAGAGCTCCCCATTGGCTGAACCCAGCTGGCCACCAGAAGGCCTGGTAATCCACTGAAGTCCATGCAATTTAGCCCTTCTGGACTAGGAGTTGTGTGGAAACAGGCGGAGTGTACACATGGAAAAATGATTCAAAAATAACCAGCAGAGCTACTAATATTAAGTATTCTTTGCTCTATGAATAAACCATACAAAGGATTTTAACTTAAATAATCTATGAAGGAATGAATGGACAGTCATTGTGACACATTAGACTTTAGTGTTTAAATCTCAACCCTTTGTAACATTTAACTCTTTAAAACTCCAATCTCAATATGAATTCATGCTTTCATAATTTGCCATCTATATGCCTTTCGTATTCTCTTTAAAACATATTTGTTTTTTTAGAAAAGATTTATTTATTTGAGAGGCAGAGTTAGAGAGAGAGAGAGAGAGAGAGAGAGAAAAGATCTTCCATCCACTGGTCACTCCCCATAATGGCCACAACGGCCGGAGGTGGGCCAGATCAAACCCAGGAGTTTCTTCCAGGTCTCCCATGTAGGTATGGAGTCCCAAGCATTTGGGCCATCTTCCACTGCTTTCCCAGGCCATCAGCAGGGAGCTGGATTTAAAATGGAGTATCTGGGACTTGAACTGGTGACCGTATTGGATACTAGCGCCACTGGCAGAGGTTTAACCTACTGTTGCTACAGCACTGGCCTCTATATATTTGCTTTTAATTGTCATGTGGTTGCTTAGCTTCCTACTTCAACTAGATGAATATGGTGAGCAACCAACTCAAGAAAACTATTCCATCAGTGTTATGTATGTACTTCAGCTCCTCCTACCCTCCTCCAAAGTCTGTGACTCAGGATACACTACCCATAACTACTATCCAGTTGCCAAATTCTCTTTGGGAGAGTTATGAAAAATGCACATATCTGTTGAATATGAACTCAGGGTTTCAACTGGGTTTTTATGCACTACAGATTTTTATTTATATGTTCTTGATTTTTATATAAATATCCTTATAGTATTATGTCAGTGTTAGCAGTCTTATCACATCCATGATATTGCTTACAATTTGTTCTCTCCCAGAGTTTGTATGAACAGCTTACATATTCTTTAACTGTTTTGTTTCCTGGGATTTCTAGTACCTGATCCAACCCTTTATTTAGGGTTGATAACCAAGCCCATTAACTCTTGTCTGATTTCAATTTCTTACTTGCCAACCCAAAGAATGTAATATACTTTTTACCTTAGTAACTGAGCACCTGATGCCATCCACGTCCATTACACAAATTTTCCAGTTGTACAAGAAAGCCCCTGAGTGTTCCTGGAGAAATGGCACCATTATAAAGAAAGCTTTTCCTTTCTTTAGCCAACGGTTTTATTTTTAAATCCGTATTCTTGAAACAGTTGTCTCAAACCAGAAACATTCTTTTAAAGTACTTTATTTCATTTCCATCTCTTCACTCCATGAAGATCTCTCTGCCTCTGAATTCGTATATGAAATAGAAACAGGGGAAAACTCTTGACTTTTTCCCTCACTCCAACAACATCCTTATTTTTGTCTATTGTCTTACACACCCTTTTCTCTTATGCCTTGAATATGAAGTGTTCTGGCTCTCTTGGAAATAAATCCCCTAACTTCTTTGTGTGTTCTGTATCTATTTCCTCCATTCTCTTTTCTTCCAAGTCATTCCTATAATAGGTATCCTCTCACCTCCATATCTTTATTTCTTATTTCAAAAATGCCCAATATTTTACTCTTTATAAAATAATTACAACAGAAACATCATTTTCAGTTTTACAAAATGTCTAGTTATTTATCTTTCTCTTTCTAATCAACTGTATTTAAACTGTTTTCTAACCTAAATGCTATCTTTGTCATCTACAAGTACAGCTATTTTTCTAGTTATACTTTTATGCATACATTTCAAAAATTTTTCTCCAAAATAAATTTGTATTTTAATTGTATTTTCCATGAGCTTTTTTATTTTGGATTTTTTATTTTTTAAAGGAATTTATTAATGTGTTAGATTCTCAGGATCACAGCAGATGCACAATAATTACTACAACACAGTTCTCATCATTTCTCAAGTTGAAGTGATGTTAATAGGAAAAAAACTGTGGTGTAGTGGGTAAAGCCACCGCCTGCAGTGCTGACATCCCATATGGGCACTGGTTCAATTCCCAGCTGTTCAATTTCAAGTCTAGCTCTCTGCTATGGCCTGGGAAAGCAGTAGAAGATGTCCCAAGTACTTGGGCCCCTACACCCGTGTGGAAGATCCAGAAGAAACTCCTGGCTCCTAGTTTTGGATAGGCACAGCTCTGGCTGGGGTGGCCTACTGGAGGGTGAACCAGTAGATAGAAGATCTCTCTCTCTCTCTCTCTCTGTCTCTCCTTCTCTGTATGTTGTAACCCTGACTTTCAAGTAAATAAATAATTTTTTTAAAAAAATAGGAAGAGAACAGATTTCATATAGTTTATAGATACAACTATAGGAAAACAGTGAAAGAGAAAGGTTAGAAGAGTAGTATTATATCATTATACTCCATGAACTTCTCAAAGACCTCCTGTGTCTTCTGTTTGAGCTCTGTCTCAAAAGACACAAAAATTGTGCTTGAGCTTAGGAATTGTCAGATCCAATAGCCATTGTCCAGTCTTTTTTTTTTTTTTTGTTTCTCTCTGTGGCCTTCTTAATAAATTGTGATGTTTTCAGAAAAAAAATGTATCTTACCATTGTATTGATAGCACCTAGCATATTCTCATAAAACATAGGCTCATGTATTCTTGTGAAATGAACAAGGGATGTTGGATGCCTTGATCCTTTACCTGATGGCGGTCTGCTTCCTCCCCTGTCTTTCCTTACTTTGAACATCTCTTGTCACTGTGCAGGTCTCCATATTCTCGGTCAGGTTTGCCTGCATTTACACTTAATTTCAAGTTCAGACACTTATCTGGGCTCCTATTTTCTCATATTTGTTACTTGCACCTTTAACTTCTCTCAGGCTTCTATCATTTGTGTTTCCTGCACCAAATGCTTAGCATCTACATTCCCACACCCTTCCTTATGCATACTTCCCTATTAATCTGATTTCCTCTTTTTCCTTCATTGTCAAAATGTTTAAAATTGTTTTCTATATTTGCATTTATTTCTTCACTGTCTGCATATTCCTAAATCTGGATATATATTTTCACCAAATATATTTTAGAGCCTTCACCTTATATAAATGTTTTAACATTTGTTCCTGTTTTAAAAAATAAGTAATTTTTTTGCTAAAAATCCCTACCTCCTTTATCTGGAGTATTCAAATACACAAGGTTATGTTTCCATCGACTTTACCACCATTCTTCTTTTCCTGATGAAGAAATGTAAGTCATTACAAAACCCTGCTTTCATCATCTTTTCCATATTATTATATGAATATATCATATCGCTCTTTGGCTTAAAGTTGACCAATAGCTTTCCACTGAAGTAAAAATAAATTCCAAAACTTTTATTATACTCTATAAAACCCTAGATGGTCTGGATCCTGCTTAAATAAATCTTGGACTTTGTAAAGTACCACAGTTAATTTCCCCATGACACTAGGCTCTATCCTTCCTTTGTAACTGACACGTAATCCATTATTTCCTTAAGAGCTTTTTATGTAACTTTTCAGTCTTCCTAGATCGTTGCACGGCTCAAGCATCAGTTTACAGAGCACACTTCAGAGATGCTTGCTTGCTGAGTATAGCAGCGCAGGAACCATCTCTTAGCCCAGTTATCCTCTGTGACATAACTAGGGGAAAATGCAAGAGAGAAATGGAGTAAAAGTGAAGAAGGAAGAAAAATGAAAATGAGTAACTTATTTCTGAAGAAAGGCCCAATTATGAGAGGTCTTCACTTAAGCCTAGGGATCAGTAAGGCCACAGGACCAGTAAACCACGAGAGAAATGGATCAAGGGAGATGCATACGTACATTAATAATAAGCTAATTAATGTCATGGAGCAGAGATAAAGAGTGGAAATAATTTTTTTTTGACAGGCAGAGTTAGACAGTGAGAGAGAGAGACAGAGACAAAGGTCCCCTCTCCATTGGTTCACCCCCAAATGGCCACCATGACCGGTGCGCTGCGCTGATCCGAAGCCGGGAGCCAGGTACTTATCCTGGTCTCCCATGCGGGTGCAGGGCCCAAGCATTTGGGCCATCCTCCACTGCCTTCCCAGGCCACAGCAGAGAGCTGGACTGGAAGAGGAGCAACCGGGACAGAATCCGGCGCCCCAACCAGGACTAGAACCTGGGGTGATGGTGCCACAGGCGGAGGATTAGCCAAGTGAGCCACGGCACTGGAAATTACTGTTAAAAATCATAAGAGAAGGAGAAAAGACACAACATTTCAAAGTCTGGATATTTATATTATGAACCTGTCCGTATCTCTGCAGTGAGTAATACTGGTATAGTTCAAAAATTACAATGAAATTTCCCAGATAGCTTTAAATTGTGTGATATGTATATGTGTATGTATGTGTGTATGCATGTGTATGTTTGTGTGTGTATCATTCCTCAGTATCCACAGGGGACTGGTTCCAGGACATTGCATAGATACCGAATCTATCAGTGATCATTTATGATGGCATAGTGTTTGCATATAAAAATCTATGCACGTCCTCCCAATTTATATAGAATAGTCTATAATACTTTTTCATAGGCTAGTGATATTTTCATAATTCAAATGTCACTAGCCTAAATTAAATAGAATTTTTAAAACTATAGTATAAGATTGCAATATTTAATGAGAATAATACAATATTTACTTAAATATTAAGCAGTAATAAGAAAGGAAAATATTAATTACCCTTATTTAATAAGCACAAATGTATACATGTATTAAAGTGTCATCTTATACCACCACAAATACACATAATTGTTGTTAACCAAAAATTTTTATTGTTTAGAGAGATAGAAATGCTAACCAATGTGATTTGATCTTTAAACAGTAAGTGCATGTCTTAAATTATTACACTGCCTCAAAAATAGGTGCAATTAAAATAAAGAAAAATATAAAAATATTGGAGTAAGATATTTATTAGTCAATTAATAAATGATTCAATACAAGATGAGGAAAGTGAACTGAGAAATTCATAAGCTTATAAAACAAATCAGACAGAAAGTAAAAAGCAATGAAATAGAAACATCTATAGGTTTTATTTATTTCTAAAAATTGTCAAAATCTCCCACAGATTCAGAAAATATTCCTACAGCACCAAATATAAATCATCTCCTCTCTAAAATGAAACAAGAAAAAGAATATTATTTCACCAAATGTATATAACCAGAATAAGATTTTGCATAATGAGGGGTTACCAGTTGAGGAATTATCAAAATTATTTTGATGTTATTTTACTTTGGCAGTATTGTGTAGCAAAATAATTCAAGTTCTATAACTCAGGATACATACACACACATGCACACACACATACACACAGAACAGCTGAACTGGAGAAATATATATATTTGCATACAGATGTGTATGTTATTTGTTTATATAGAAAAATGATGTTAAAGTCAATTTGTAAAGAATTTACTTTTGATAATACTCCAAGCCATACTTCTAAACCCAATTCACCCATCGTTTTTTAGTAATAAAAAAAAATCCAAAGCCATATATTTCACCTTTATAGAAGCATGATTTGTTGGGAGAAATGCTCTTTCTGTTCATAATTTACTTTCAATTGATTGCTTTATGACTGTTTGGAAGGATTTGTGTGTTTCAAACACGTTTTAAAGGAGATTTGATCACAAAAGTGTATTCAGAATGACATAAATGGCACATGAAATCTTTCATGTATCTAAAATATAAAGAATTTTCAAAAAATTTTATCATCTTGCTGAACATTATGTCAGTACTATTTTGAGGTAGGACATTTTATGTATTCATTTAAAGAAATAGCTTCAGACTTTAGATTCTTCCCTCTGTCTGAAAATCCTGCTGTTGGTGAATATACCAAATTACAAATACATCTGCATGTGCATATGTGTGCGATTGTGTAAATGAGTGTATTTAAATGTTCACAGGATGCCTAGGTGGCGGAAACATAAACATTTTAATTAACGGCAATATTTTAATTTTATTCTTTTGGTAAAACTCAATACAACTAAAATTTTTGTTCAGATTACATAGAATTGCTCATTAAGTGGGCTAAATTTTGCCTTCAATAATATTAATATGTAGAATCTATTTAAAAGAGTAAATTAAGCTTCCATTAATTATTTCTGCAGTTAAAAATGCTAAATATTTCTTCTCATGATTGATCTTAAAATAATATTTCGGGAGTGAGTTGAGTGACCTACCATGAGTTGTCATCTCCAGATTTTGCTTGAGACATGGGCAACTCATGTTGGAGTGCTTTGGTTTGTGTCTCAACGCCATTTCTACTTTGAGCTTCCTGCTTGAGTGCATCAGGGAAGACCTGAATTGAATGTCCGTCTCTGATGTAGCCCAGCAGTGGCTCTTTGGGGGACTTGGGAGTGAACTAGCAGATGGGAGTTCTCTGCTTGTCTCTCAGTGTCTCTCTGCCTTTCAAACAGATAAAATAAGTTAAAATTGAGACAAAGTAATATTTAACCGCCTTTTGTCATAGTATTTACAAGATAGAAGTAAAATACAAAATCATAATGCAAACCCTATAATCAAATGCAATATATAGATTAGTGTCCACTAAGTTACATTTAGTGCATTCAACTTAACTTGCATATAAACATAAACATAGAATGCTATGCTGTAGTAAAAATGTAAATTTATGTATAATGTATATCCCAGCATAATTGTTACATTAAAAACTTACAATAGTTCATTTTTTCTGCCTATTGTATACTGCTGGTTTAATAATTTTCAAAAAAATATATTAACAATTATCAATATTATACATATTTTCATGTTTTATTGTAATGTATAAAACTTCTAAAAAGAAGACAGATAGTATTGAATTTGCTGAATATTTTTAAATATTCTTGTAATTCTAAGAAACATGTATGTTGAAGAAAAAAGGAAGCTGAGATTGAGTTGTAAATATTTTTAAAGCTCATAACTCAGTGTCTTCTTATGTGAGAGAAACTTTTTTCATCCTGTAATTAAACATAAATTTAAAATGTTGAATGATTACATAAATATATGCTATCTCTTTTGAAAAATTGAAAACACAAACATAAAGACTTGAAACAAGACACTCTTGATGTTCCATTTTTGATATCTAGTCTAAAGTTGTTTTGCTATCGCGGTAACCATTTGGGATCTTGTTAATATTATTGAAGATGGTTATTTATCAAACAAGGAAAATCTCAACTGCTACCATTTAAACCTTACATTCAATTTTTTTAAACAGTTAAACAGAGAGAAGGAAAGGCAGAGAGAGTGAGAATAGTCTTCCATCTGCTGGTTCACTCCCCAGTTGGCCTCAATGTCCGAAGCTGTGCCAATCCAAAGCCAGGAACCAGAAGCCTCTTCCTGGTCTCCCACATGGGTGCAAGGGTCCAAAGGACTTGGGCCATCTTCCACGGCTTTCCCAGGCCATAGCAGAGAGCCGGATCAGAAGTGGAACAGCCAGGCTTCGAATTGGTGCCCATATGGGATGGTAGCACTGCAGGTGGCAGTTTTACCCACTACGACACAGCACCGACCCCTCAACCTTATAGTCAATTCTTACTTGTATATTATAACTTAGTATATTGTCTTACAGGCCATTAAAAATGTTTATAACCTATTATATCTCACTTTTTAAAAGATATTTATTTATTTTCATTTTATTTGAAAGGAAGATATAGAAAAACTGGGGGGGGGGGGGCAGAGAGAGCAAGACAGAGAGAGATATCATCTGCTAGTTTACTCCCCTAAATGCCCACAACAGCCAGGGTTGGGGGCCAGGCTGAAGTCTAGAGCCCAGAATTCAATCTAGGTCCCCCACATGGGTGACGAGGACTGAACTGCGTGAACCATCACTTCCTTTTTTTTTCCTTTTTTTTTTCATTTTTCTCCCCATAACCTCGCTCCTACCCACAACCCTCCCCTCTCCCACTCTCTTCCCCATTCCATTCACATCAAGATTCATTTTCAATTATCTTTATATACAGAAGATCAATTTAGTATATATTAAGTAAAGATTTCAACAGTTTGCACCCACACAGAAACACAAAGTGTAAAGTATTGTTTGAGTACTAGTTATAGCATTCATTCAGATTGTACAACACATCAAGGACAGATCCCACATGAGAAGTAAGTACACAGTGACTCCTGTTGTTGACTTAACAAATTGATACTCTTGTTTATGGCCTCAGTAATCACCCTAGGCTCTTGTCATGAACTTTTGAGTTCGCTGACTCTGATCTTATTTAGACAAGGTCATAGTCAAAGTGGAGGTTCTCTCCTCCCTTCAGAGAAAGGTACCTCCTTCTTTGATGGCCCCATTCATTCCACTGGGATCTCACTCGCAGAGATCTTTCATTTAGGTTTTTTTTTTTTTTTTCCAGGGTGTCTTGGCTTTCCATGCATAAAATACTCTCATGGGCTCTTCAGCCAGATCCGAATGCCTTAAGGGCTGATTCTGAGGCCAGAGTGCTGTTTAGGACATCTGCCATTCTATGAGTCTGCTGTGTATCCCGCTTCCCATGATGGATCATTCTCTCCTTTTTAATTATTTCAGTTAGTATTGGCAGACACTAGTCTTGTTTATGTGATCCCTTTGACTCTTAGACCTCTCAGTGTGATCAATTGTGAACTGAAATTGATCATTGCTTTAGCCATCATCTTCTTGATCCTAGGATGTGTATTAGTAAGAGACTGGAATCAATCAGAAGCAGAGCTTGGATTTAAATGCAACACTCCAAGATGGCATATGGATCTCTGATCTCAGGGCATCCTACCTGCTACAACAAATGCCTGACATATACCTTACTTTTGATGCTAACCAAATAACTTATTTCATGAAATGCATAGGAAAGCAAACAGTCTAGGTTTTTTTTTTTATTTTATTTATTTGCACAGAGAGAGAAGGAGAGGGAGAGGGAGAGAGAAAAAGGTCTTCCTTCCCCAGTTGGCTGCAATGGCCGAAGCTGGGCCAATGCAAAGCTGGGAGCCAAGAGTTTCCTCCAGATCTTCCCACACAGATGCAGGGGTCCAAGGACTTGGACCATCTTCTACTGTTTTCCCAGACCATAGCAGAGAGCTGGTTCAGAAGTGTAGCAGCCAGTACACAAACCGGCACCCATATGGGATGCCAGCACTACAGGCTGCAGCTTTACTCCTTATGCCACAGTGCCAGCCCCTAAACTGCCTAGTTTTAAGAACAGAAGTTATAATTTTGTGTGAAAATGTATTCTTAGCAGATATTTTACTCAGGATAAAAGGTAAACTAGAATTAATAAAATATAAAAATAAATGCATTATAGAATGTAAAATTAACCTGCTATAAAGTCTAATTCCAGAAATAGAGTACATTATGGTAACTGACATTTTTGGTAGATTGTAAAGAAAAAATTAAGCAACGGCTCAGAATGAATGGCTATCCATTATGGCTTAGTCATGTTCATATTACCATTTTGAGAAAACAATTAGTGGGTTTAATGTAATATTCTGATTTGTACGTGGCACCATTTATGATTTCCGAAAAGTACTATATGCTATTTAAAACGTCCATCCTGGACTTTCTTTGGGTTCCTCTAACCTGCCATGTTTTATTCCATTTGTTCTTAAGGATCTCTTTCCCTTCAATACCCTTACCATGCCCCCAAAATCAAAAGCTTCTTCTCCATTCTTTGTGTGGATGGCATCTTCTACTCAGGTCAGAAAACTCCGTATAGGGACAGAGTCAAGATTTTCAAATTTGTAATCCATAAAATCTCTCCTGAAAATGCTCAAGTCTGCTGATGTAGCCATAAGCAATAATGAATAATAGGTGTGGCTGGGCTCTAATAAAACTTTATTTACAAAACCAGACAGTGGGTAGGAATTGGCCAGTGGGCTCTGACCAATTAGCTTGACAATTGTAATTTAATCTTTCACTGCCTAATTTAAAAGCTACCCCTTTGGAAAAGCCTTATGATTCTATTATAGTTTTGTATGTCAGCTTTGTGATTGTTCATTTATAGTACTTACCCCAATGTATAATCATTCGATCTATTAGCTTGTTTGTTGTTCTTTGTGAGACCCATCTGCACAGTGAACTATAAGCATTTAGCACAGTGACTGCTGCTTAAAAGGCACACCCAATACATACTTTTTGAATGGATAAATACCATTTTATCTGACTTTGAAAGTCAGAGCAAATAACGCAGAACATTGCTGAAAGAGCTATATAGATTATCAATTGTGGGAATGTATCCTTTATAAAGAATCTGAAATAAGCTTTATTGTCAAATGCAGAAAATCTTTCTTTTGCAGTCCAGAGTGTATGGGATCCTGAAATGTTGATAGCCCTGATTTTACTGCTGCCTAGGGATTGCCTAGGGATTAGAGATAAGCATGACCTCATTTTTGTTGAATATGCATGTTATGAGAATTAGAACTGAACAGGCCATCTGGGGGATACAGTCTACCTCTAGCATTGTTCATTTCATAGTATAGACATGAGGGATATTCATTTCATGGAGAAAATTAAGAAGTCACAGCAATCAAAGTATGCTCCATTTTAAAATGTTCATGGTATGCTTTAGGGCTAAATACTCACAGCATGCATTTTAAAGATGCAATTAGGGGCAATGATGCACAAAATTGCATGTGCAGAGAAAATATTATTTTTAGAAATGCAATTGAAACATCTAAAGAGGCTAAAAATAAAAGATTGTAATGCTCAAGTAAAAACCTGTAGCACTATAATAAGCTCTGTACACAGAATAAGTTACCTTAGAGAAAGTTGTCTTCAATGAAGCTGTTTAGATGTCCCAAATTTTATAGTTCTGAACTAGTTGGGTAAATCTCATATCCAGGACAGTTAAGACTTTTTATTGCATTCTCAAATAATCTTTAAATGCTAATTTTCATTAATATGTATATTAAATAACTGATCTTATACTGTACATCCCTTTTTAAAATTATATTAAAGTATTAAGGTCACTTTTTTAGAAAACAAATACTTTTTTAAAAAAGATATATTTATTTATTTATTTATTTATAAGTCAGAATTACACAGAGAGAGAAGGAGAGGCAGAGAGAGGCCATCCATCCAATGATCTCCAATTGGCCGCAATAACCAGAGCTACTCTGGTCCAAAGCCAGGAGCCAGGAGCTTCTTCCAGGTCTCTCATGCGGGTGCAGGGGCCCAAGCACTTGGGCCATCTTCTTTTTTTTTTTTTTTTTCTTTTTCTTTTTTTTTTTTTTTTGACAGGCAGAGTGGACAGTGAGAGAGAGAGACAGAGAGAAAGGTCTTCCTTTGCCGTTGGTTCACCCTCCAATGGTCGCCGCGGCCGGCGCACTGCGGCCGGCGCACCGCGCTGATCCGATGGCAGGAGCCAGGAGCCAGGTGCTTTTCCTGGTCTCCCATGGGGTGCAGGGCCCAAGCACCTGGGCCATCCTCCACTGCACTCCCTGGCCATAGCAGAGGGCTGGCCTGGAAGAGGGGCAACCGGGACAGAATTCGGCGCCCCGACCGGGACTAGAATCCGGTGTGCCGGCGCCGCTAGGCGGAGGATTAGCCTAGTGAGCCACGGCGCCGGCCTTGGGCCATCTTCTATTGCCTTTCCAGGCCATAGCTGTGAGCTGGATCAGAAGTGGAGCAGCCGGGTCTCTAACCTGTGCCCATATGGGATGCTGGCACTGCAGGTGGCAGCTTTACCTGCTACACCACAATGCTGGCCCTTGGGAAAAAAATACTTGAGGGATGCTGCAGTTTGCATATAGGTTGTCAGGTCAAGTGTTGGAAGCCTGGTTCACAGTACAAAAGTACAGGGAGATGGTAGATCTTTATTTTTTATTTCTTAGAAAATGTAATTATTTTTTTTCCTTTTTTTAATTTTTATTTAATGAATATAAATTTCCAAAGTACAGCTTATGGATTACAATGGCTTCCCCCACATAATGTCCCTCCCACCCGCAACCCTTCCCTTTCCCACTCCCTCTCCCCTTCCATTCACATCAAGATTCATTTTCGATTCTCTTTATATACAGAAGATCAGTTTAGCATACATTAAGTAAAGATTTCAACAGTTTGCTGCCACACAGAAACATAAAGTGAAAAATACTGTTTGAATACTAGTTATAGCATTAAATCTCAATGTACAGCACACTAAGGACAAAGATCCTACATGAGGAGTAAGTGCACAGTGACTCCTGTTGTTTACTTAACAAATTGACACTCTTGTTTATGGCATCAGTAATCACCGTAGGCTCTTGTCCTGATGGTTGATGTACAATGTAATGCTTTATCCATTTTAGTATTTTTTTTTGTTCTAGTACCATTGGTTGAACTCTGTAATTAACACACAATTATTCTTAGGTGTTTAAATTTTAACTGAAAAGTGATCCCTGTTAGGAATTTGGAAAACATTATTCTGAGTGTAGTAAGCCAATCCCAAAGGGACAGATACCACTGTTCTCCTTGATAGGTGACAACTAACTGAGCACTTCTTCGTGGTCTCCCATGCGGTTGCAGGGGCCCAAGCACTTGAGCCGTCTTCCACTGCCTTTATAGGCCTCAGCAGAGAGCTGGAACTTAAGAGGAGCAACTGGGACTAGAACCTGGTGCCCATATGGGATTCTAACGCTGCAGGTGGAGGATTACCCAAGTGAGCCATGGCACCGGCCTGCACTACATTTTCTTTATCCAATCATCAGTTGATGTACATCTGGGTTGATTTCATATCTTAGCTATTGTGAATTGAACTGAAATAAAAATGGGTGTGCAGATAACTCTTTCATATGCTGATTAAATTTTGTTTGGTTAAATTCCCAGTGGTGGCATGGCTGGTCATATGGTATATATATTTTCATTTTTCCAAGGGCTCTACATACTGTCTTCCACATGGCTTTACTAGTTTACATTCCCACCAAGTGCAGCTTAGGGAACCTTTTCCCCAACATCTTTGTCAGCATTTATTGATTGTTGTATGAAAGCCATTCTAACTAGTGTAAGTGAAACTTCATTGTGGTTTTGATTTGCATTTCCCTGAGGCTAGTGATACTAAGCATTTTTTCATGAGTTTGTTGGCCATTTGAATATCCTCTCTTGAAAAAATGCCTGTTCAAGTCCTTTGCCCATTGTTGACTTTCTTGACCTCTTCATAGATTCTGGAAATTAATCCTTTATCAGTTGCACCGTTTGCAAATATTTTTCCCATCAGTCATTTTCCTCTTCAATTTGTTAGATATTCCCTTTGCAGTGCAGGAGCTTCTTAGCTTGATGTAATCCCATTTATCTATTTTTGTTTTGTTGGTGCTTCTGGGGACATTTTCAGAAAATTTTGCCTAGTCCAATGTCTTGAATAGTTTCCCCCAATGTTCTCCTCTAATAATCTGACGGTATTTTTGTATAAGGTGTAAGGTAGGAGTCTTCTTTCATACTTCTCTATGCAGAAGTCCAATTTGCCAAGCACCATTTCTTCAAGAGATTGTGTTTCTTCAATGAATTGATTTTAACTTCTTTATCAAAGATTAGTTATAGATGTATGGATTGATTTCTGGGGCTTCTGTGTTGCTCCATTGGTTTATATCTATTTTTGTGTCACTGTCAGGCTGTTTTGACTATAAATGCAGGGCAGTATTTCTTGAAGTCTTATATTGTGATGCCTCCAGCTTTGTTTTTGTTGGCTTAAATTGGTTTATTCAGGGTATCTTGTACTTCCATATAAATTCTAGCGTCATTGTTTCTAGATATGAAAAAAATGACATTGATATTTTGGTTGGAATTACATTGAATCTGTAAATTGCTTTCAGTAGCATAGACATTTTGGTGATATTACTTCTTCTAATCTATGAAGATAGAGGATTTTTCCTTTTAAGGAAAAAGATTCTTCTTTTTAAGTTCCAAAATTCTCTTAGTGGAGTATTTTAGTTCCCCTATATATAGAATCATGTCATCTACAAACAGTGATAATTTGACTTCTTCATTCACAATTTATAAACTTTGATTTCCTTTTCTTGCCTAATGGCTCTGGCTAAATCTTCCAGGACTGTACTGAACATCTATGGTGAAAGTGGGCATCATAATCTGGTCTGGATCAGTGGAAATGCTTCCACTTTTTCCCCATTCAACATGATTCTGGTTGTGGGCTATTCATGTATTGCCTTGATTGTATTGAGTAGTGGTCCCTCTATACCCAGTTTTCTGAAAATTTTTGTTATGAAAAGATATTGTATTTTATGGAATGCTTTCTCTGCATCTATTGATATAATCATATGGTTTTTATTCTTCAGTTTGCTAATTTGATACATCACATTTATTGATTAGTGAATATTGAACCATCCCTGCATACCAGGGATACATCCTACTTGGTCAAGGTGAGTGATCTTTTGCATGTTTTATTACATTTTATTAGCTATTATTTTTTGGAGGATTTTTGTATCTATGTTCATTTAGGATATTGGTCTATAGTTCTCTGTTGTATCTTGTTCTGGGATTTGAATTAAGGTGACACTAGCCTCATATAAGGAGTTTGGAGGGATTCAGTCCCTTTCAATTGTTTTGAATAGCTTGAGAAGAATTGGAATTAGTTATTCTTTAAATGCCTGGTAGAATTTGGCTTTGAAGCCATCTGGTCCTGGAAGAGTTTTCATTAATGCTTCCATTTCCATCTTGGTTACTTGTCTGTTTAGGTTTTCTCTATCTTCATGTCTCAATTTTGATAGAGTGTATGCATCTAGGAATCTATCCTTTTCTTCTAGATTTTCCAGTTTGTTGGCACATAGGTGTTAGTAATAATTCTTGATGATTCTTTTTATTTCTCTAGTATCCATTGTAGCATGTCCTTTTTCTTCTTTTGTTTTTAAGATTAATTTTATTTATTTGAAACACAGAGTTACAGAGTGAGAGGAGAGTCAGAAAGAGAAAGAGTTCTTCCACCTGCTTGTCCAATTCTCAAATAGCTCCAATGTCCAGTACTGGGGCAGGCTGAAGACAGGAGCCAAGAGCTTCTTCTGGTTCATGTAATTGGATGCAGAAACCCAAGCACTTGGGTCATTCTGCTGCTTTCTGAGGTATATTAGCATGGAGCTGTATTGAAAGTGGAATTGTCAGGACTTAAGGCAGCACTCACATGGGATGCCAGTGCCACAGGTGGTAGCTTAACCTGCTATGCCATAGCACCAGCCCCTACATTTCCTGATTTTATTTATTTGGGTCTTCTCCTACTTTTTTTGGTTAGTTGGGCCAATGTTATATCAATTTTGTTCATTCGTTCATATTCTCATAAAAATAAATCTTCATTTCACTGATCCTTTGTATTTTTGTTTGAATTTGTTTATTTCTTCCCTAATTTTAATTTCTTGTGATGCAGCCAAAAGGCCCTCACTAGAGGCTAAAAATTTGGGACCACTTGAGCTATGAGCTAAGTAAAACTATAATATACTCAGCCTCAGCTATTTGTATTAACACAAAATGAATGAAAAACATGAACTTAAATTTTAATTATTTTTTCATTATGATCTCCATGCTCTAGGTGGAATCAAGTTGTTTTTTTAATCTATGTTAGCACTTTCTGGACCCAGACACCTGATTTCTTTTCTCTCTGTTTTTCACTTTGGTTTTTAAGTTTATTGATTTTTTTAGAGTAAGTTTTTTTAATTTATTTATTTATTTGAAGGCAGAGTTGAAGAGAAAGAGCAAGAGAGAGGTCTTCCATCAGCTGGTTCACTCACCATATGGCTTCAATGGCCCAAGCCGTACTGATTTGAAACCAGGAACCAGGAGCCTCTTCTGGATCTTCCACTGGATCTTCCACTTGAGTGCAGGAGCCCAAGGGCTTGGGCCATCCTGTACTGCCCTCCCAGGCCACAGCCAAGAGCTGGAACAGAAGTGGAGCAGCCAGGACTTGAACCAGTGCCCATATGGGATTCTGGCACTGCAGGAAGTGGCTTCACAGCATTGGCCCCAAGTTTATTGATTTTTAAGCTCTACTTTTTATCCTTGTCAATCAATAAATATGTTTTAGGTTTTTTTTATATCATATTATTTTCAAAAGCTTGTGAATTGCATATTCAATAGAAACAATTACTTTACAAAGAAAGTGAATATGTTTTTGTCCCAAAATAAACAGAAATATAGAGGAATCATGTTGATTATGATGTGAAGTAAATACAGAAAATAAATAAACTAATCTGCTGATATTAGAGAAGAGCAAAAGGGAGAAAATCCAATCAAATAAAGCCAAACCTTTCAGCCAAATGTATGTTTTGGTGAAAAATCATTTTCACAGCGTAAGTTTATGGTCCATAATATTTTAAGTGGATCTGGATCAGAATTTTTGTTTTTGTTCAGCATGAGATAATATTAATTACTTGTTTGAAGAAATGATTTTTACACTGGACTACCTGATCCTTCAGTGACAGTTGCTTTCATCCAATAGGGCAAAACATACTGAAAGCTAAGGTTAAATGAGCTCTGTCTTTCCACTTCTCTCTCTCACTTTCTAAGTCGTCACTTTTCCCGTTCTCTTTTCTGGTAATGTCACATTGACTTGGATTTCTGATCATATTTGAAGAATTGAAAAATAATATTTATATAATAGATTGAATAGGGTTGTTTTTAAGAAAAAATTTTAAAAGATTTCTTTACTTATTTGAAAGGCAGAGTCACAGAGAGGCAGTGACAGAAAGAGAGAGAGAGAGAGGTCTTCCATCTGTTGGTCATTCCCCAGATGGCAGCAACAGTGGAGCTGCACTGATTGGAAATCAGGAGACAGAAGCTTCTTCTGAGTCTCTGATGTTAGTGCAGGGTCCCAAGGGCTTGGGCCATCTTCTACTGCTTTTCCAGGCCATGGCAGAGAGCTGGATCAGAAGTGGAGCAACTGGGACTCAAGCCGGCACCCATATGGGATGCCGGCACTGCAGGCAGTGGCTTTTACCTGCTACAGCACAGTCATCAAGAAACTTACTGTCATTGATAATGATTTTAGAAGCAACTTAGATAAGAAAATAACTGGCTGTGTCTTATAATAGGATACTTAAATCACACATGGTCCAGAAGGTGTCTAGAATGTTCTCAAAATTATAGATGGTATGAACATTTCTTTCCCAAAGAACTACTCTTACTCCAATATCAAGTGCTGCATTAAAATTCTGGCCTGTGGAATTCATCACTCAATCAATGAATATTTGGTTAACAAGGCACAGAGGTCAAAGGCACGTGTTGCACTGTAGGCTTAGAACAATGTATTTAACACTTGTCAGGGGGAACTTAGCTTAATTTGTTTCTAGCCAGCTTTCCAAAACTTTTCCCCTCAAGAGAAAATAATGTAGGTAAGAGTAAGGGGATTCAAGTGTAAGGCAAAGGCTGGAATCTGTGGTGGAGAGAATAGAAAGAATCTCATATTATCAATATGTTTCTTATACTTATTTTGAGTAAAATAAAAGCAGTCAAACACTTCTAACCTGCCAAAGCAAAGTGAATCTTGGCTGCTGGCTACAGCTTTCAAATGAAAATAAGACACTATGAGAATCCTTGCTTTACACATCTTTTATACCTGTACACTTTCCCCTGACTCCTCTATATTGTTCCACAAGGCTTGCTATTTTACACAACACTTTTATTTTCTTTAAGCCAGCAAAAGCCTGGTTTGGATACTTTGCCTTCCAGTGACCCAGCTGCCTTAACATTTTATCTAATAGTTGTAAAATTAGAAAGCTCTGACAAATCCCTTATGGCTGTACTGAGCCCAAGGAAAGAATTTTCACTGGAGCCTGGAAATGGGAGCTCTGCAAAGAAACTTTCCTGTTGGTAACTTTTAAACCAAAGGCACAATCTTTGAATGGGGATCTTGAGACTAAAATCACTCTGTAACTTAATTGTATCAATTTTAATTTCGTATTTATATCTTGGTGTTTGCTTTCTGCCAGACCCTGGAGGCAGCACTCATAGCTGCCATCCCACTTTGTTTCCTAGTATATTTCCCAGAACAGAACTCCACAGAATTTATGACCCAATTTTTTGCCTTTTGATTTAATCTGAAAAAATATCCCACTCATACCAAGCACAGGGCTGGCAGTGAGGAACGATAAAGCTGTCTCTCTCCTAACCCACAGCTGCTAAAAGGCTCAGATCAAGGCTGCAGCTCTCCTCTGCTGGCACAGTCTCCCTTGTTACGTACAAATAGGTTTGCTTTCACTTAGCGGCATTTATGTAACCATGCTGTTGTACAGAAAAATGAAATACTGAGATAAAATTATTCAAAACTGTTTCTATTAAAAGGAGGTGTAATTCAAGAAATGTGTACCCAAATGAAAGTTTGAGGAAGAATGGGAAAACTAATATTAACAAATAATGAGATATTAGCCATTTTAATATGAAATAGATAGTAGTATAAGACCTTGTTTCCTCTATAAAAATAATGCTTTTTAAATATTCCCATTTTTTAATCCTGAGTAATTACTATCAAATATTTCTACATCACTTTTTATATCATAATGGTGTATTTTTTATTTGATTTAACAGTAATACATATTGATGGGTTACAGTTTGATATTTCTTTTTTTAAAAAATGGTAGATGCCATAGAAGAATGAGAAATAGCAAGGCTTTTCAGAAGGGCCTAGTTTTTTTTTTTTTTTTAATTTGGCAGATAGAGTTATAGACAGTGAGAGAGAGAAACAGAGAAAGGTCTTCCTTCCGTTGGCTCACCCCCCAAATGGCTGCTATAGCCAGAGCTACGCCCATCCGATGCCAGGACCCAGGTGCTTCCTCTTGGTCTCCCACGCGGGTGCAGGCACCCAAGCACTAGGACCATCCTCCACTGCCCTCCGGGGCCATAGCAATGAGCTGTACTGGAAGAGGAGCAACCAAGACTAGAACCCGGTGCCCATACGGGATGCTGGCACCTTAGGCAGAGGATTAGCCAAGTGAGCCATGGCGCCGGCCCCACAGTTTGATATTTCAACTCATGTATATAATGCATACTGATTAAAAACAGGTTAATCAACAATTCCCCTTCTTTGGCATTACTTTTTGATCAGAGACTTGGAGCTTCTTTCTTCTATTTGTTCAATGTTTGTTCACAATATATACTCGGTTATTGTGAAATGAAGTCTCCTCACTATGCTGTGTAACACTAGGAATTTATTCATTCACTCTAACTCTGATGTGGTACCCATTATATCAAATCCCTCTGCCCCTTCTACCTGTCCCAGCCTCGAGTAACCAGCATTCTGTGTTCATGTTGAGTCTTTAATGACTTCCGCATGTGAGAAAGAACATGCAATACTTGTTTTCCTCTGTCTGGCTTACTTCACTGGTCACGATGCCCTTCAGTTCCTTTCATTTTGCTGTAAATGACAGGATTTCATTCTTTTCAGTGGAAAAATAGTATTCCACTGAGTATAGATAGCCCTTTTTCTCTATCTTTTCATCTGCTTTTAGACACCTTGGTTTATTCTGTATCTTGGCTATTATGAGGGGTCCTGCAGTAAAAATCATGGAGCAGTTATCTCTTTCATACAATGATGAATGGGATATTTTAAATGAATATCTTAAAGGTTTCCAGATTAGAACAACAGTTATATAATATAGGAAGAATAAATATTTAAAATATCCAAAATATTCTTCTAATTTATTATTTGTTTAATAATGACTCTAAGGTACCAGATAAGATCCTAAATTTTTTAAAATATTAATTCATTCTATGCTTCTAAGATAGAGGTGAGATAGATGCTATTATTAACACTTATTAGGTAGGTGCTTTTTATAACAAAAAGCAACAATGGAGATCATCTCATTGAAGATCACACAACTCATAAATGGAGGCAGTGCATAGAAAGCTCTGGCAGATGGCTCTAGGCTCTTCAGTCACAGCCACTCCCTAACACTCCTCTTTTTTTTTTTTTTTTTTTTTTTTTTTGACAGGCAGAGTGGACAGTGAGAGAGAGAGACAGAGAGAAAGGTCTTCCTTTGCCGTTGGTTCACCCTCCAATGGCCGCCGCGGCCGGCGCGCTGCGGCCGGCGCACCGCGCTGATCCGATGGCAGGAGCCAGGAGCCAGGTGCTTTTCCTGGTCTCCCATGGGGTGCAGGGCCCAAGCACCTGGGCCATCCTCCACTGCACTCCCTGGCCACAGCAGAGGGCTGGCCTGGAAGAGGGGCAACCGGGACAGAATCCGGCACCCCGACCGGGACTAGAACCCGGTGTGCCGGCGCCGCTAGGCGGAGGATTAGCCTAGTGAGCCGCGGCGCCGGCCCCTTAACACTCCTCTTTAATACCATGAAATGGTTACTCATATTAAGTGTATTCACATAAGCCAATATTAAATTTATAAAGTCCTTGTAGATAAATTTTCTTAGAAATCTAGAGGTAGACAACATTTTTAAGGAGTTACTCTTCTAGCTTATATCCATAAGCCATGACAAGCATTCTTCAGGGAAAAAAAAACTGTGTTCAATATTAAAGTGGGTTGTATATGTTTAACAGTAATTTAATACTTAAAATGTACTTTTCTAACTCAGAGTCTTGGCAACATTTTTGTAAGTCATTTTTATGTACTAATTTTTCACTCTTGGAGTATGCTTCCAAAAGTAAATTAAATCCACTTGAAATGCTACTTCACATAAGGTAAATGCTGAATATATTTACAAAATTTGGAAAATAGCTAATCTATTTATTTTATTAAATGACTTTAAAAGAATGTCAAAACATAAGGACAAGTCACACATTATCATGATTAAATATAATGCCAATCAGAATAAACAAAGCTAATTAATATTAAATATTTTTCAAATTAAGAAATGAAAGCAGGAAATACTTAGTGGCTTGGATACCATGCAAAAACAGATATTCAGTGAACCCTGTACACAGATGAGCTCCATGACAGATATAGGATATTATCCCTCAATTAGTACATAGCGCAGCAAGGTAGAGAGAGAGATTCCAAAGACAGTCATGCAGCCAAGAGAAGTGGTGATGTATCTAATAGAAATTGGGACTTTCAGAAGGATAATTTCTGGAAATTGGTTTTGGATGAGTTGAATATGAACTAGGTCGTAAAGTTAGAAAATTGCAGAAGATGCTAAGAGATAGGCAACCATTGCTCAAGCAAGGAATCAAGATTAGAGAGATAAATTTAAAAGTCTTCTATATCGATATGTAAATGAAAACTGTATTGAGGATAATTTGAATTTCTATACTATTCAGCTTCAAAAGGATGTTAAACATAATGGTTATGAGACCTGTCATTTAAGTTAGACAGATGTTTGACTGCCACATATTAACTATATGAATTTAGACAAATCAATTGCTAAACATTTCTAAATCCCAATTCACTTATCTAAAAAATGAAGATAATATTCACATGATTATGGTAGTCAAAACCCTAAAATGATCTACAAGATTCTTGCTCCGTGATGGTCCTACCTTATATACTTACCTCCACTTGGGTGGGCTTTTGTAAATATAAGATGGTCATTTCTTGATTAGACAATCATATATGGCAAAAGGTCATGGCATAGTCATCATTACCATTCCAGACTGGATCAAAGCGTACTGGAGGGAGAAGTTGGAGAGAATCATTCCTGTTGGCTGAGAAGGAAATCCAACAACAATGCTGTGAATTGCCTGTGGGAGCCACGTGGCAACCGAATACAGATCGCCTCTAGGAGTTGAGACCCATCCCTACTTGACAGCCAGCAAGAAAACAAGGATTTCTCTCCTGTAGCTGCAATGAAATGAGTTTCTCAATAATCAATGAGCTTGAAGGAGATTACTGAGTTTGAGAAGAGGTAGAAGCCCCAATCAACAACTTGATCTTATCCCAGTGAAACCCTGAGCAGACCCAGGTAGCAGGCATTGATATTGGAAAGCCTGAAAGAATAAATTTGTTTTATTTCTAAATCTTTATGGTAATTTGTTAGGAAGCAACAGAAATCCAACAAAGTCACAGACTTGGATAATATAATCTAAAACTGCCAATAAGAGTAACTTCAACACGTTAACATCCAGTCCTTAGTATTGTGGCAGCATTGCTATATATGCTTCTGATTCACATTTGTGTTTTGGATTTGAAAGTAAATACATTCCAAAACTTAAAAAACCATCAGGAAGCAATGCTTTAATAAGAATCATATAGCAAATCTAAGGAATTTTAATCTGTATTAATTTTTCTTCTGTACATATTTATTTGATTTCATGGCAGTTTTACTGAAGATCTCAGAAAATAGTTTGAGTACTCTGATTAGTAAGGTTTTCAGTATCATTTCAGTTACTGTTTATTTTGTCATCTAAGAAGATATTTTTAAAAATGCTGGAGGAAAACACATTAATAATGATAAATTTGTTCAGACTCAAATATAATGTTAAAGTACTAATGAGATTTTTGTTGTTGATATAAAAAAGTGCAGCATCAAAAAAATGTTTGTAATGGTGCAAAAAGAAAGTCTGAAAATGCCAGAACTGTTACCAGCCAAGGATAGCTATCCTGTTGCATGTTCACACACCCCTGCTTTGCTTATACTGTGCCCTTTACCTGGAATGCTCTTTGCAATCAGTTTCACTTCTGTGTAACTCTTTCTATTATAAATTAAAAGGACTAATATGAAATTCTTTTTGGGATCCAGCCTTACAATGCTGGAATCCCATATTGGCTTTCCAGTTGAAATCCCAATTGCTCCACCTCTGCTCCCTGTTAATATGCCTGTGCCTAGGAAAGCAGCAGAAGATGGCCCAACTACTTGGGCCTCTACCACCCATGTGGGAGACCTGGGTGGAGTTCAGGGTTCCTGGCTGTGGCCTGAACCAGTACTGGCCATGTGGCCACTTGGGGTGAGAAGCAATGAATGGAAGTTTCTCTCTCTCTCTCTCTCTCTTTCTCCCCCCCCTTTCCCTCCCCCCCCACTCCCTCCCTCCCTGTCAATGTCTCTCCCTTTCTCTGTAACTCTGCCTTTCAAATAAATAGTCTTTTTGAAAAAAGATTATTTCTATTTCTGTATGTTTTGTCACAAGTTTTGCTACATTATTAGTTTCTTCAGAGAAAAGATATTCTTGAATTTCCAATTACTGAAGATGGATATGAATTTAATAGGTTTATTAAATATAATTGAATCAATGAAATGTAACTCAGAAATTTAACATGCTGAAATACGTGTTTGGCAAGATTAGGTCACATATTGATGGAGTTGAGCTTGTTTTGAGATCTTGGGTTTTCATTTATCTGGATGCTTTGTTTGTCTGGGAAAGTCTTTATAAGAACAATTTTTCCAGTTAAAATATTCTTGGATTGACAGAGTTTTTTTTCCTTTAGCATTTTGAACATATCTTCCCACAGTCTCCTGGACTGCAAAGTTGCTGCTGAAAAATTCACTGATAGCTATATGTGGAGTTTCTTGTGTCTTAGGAACTTCTTTTGTATTGATTTAAAATTCTTTCTGTATCTTTGGCTTTTGACTATTGTATTATTTTTATAAAATTATCTTTGGGTTGATCCTGATTGTAGATCTTGGGGTTTCATTTATATATATGTCCATACCCCACTCCAGATTTGGAGATTTTCAGTAATTATTTTCTTAAATAAGCTCTCTGCATTTTCTTCCTTTCTTCTGCTTCGTTATGTCTGCTGTTGACCCCCTATTATATTTTGCATTTCATTCATTTTATTCTGCAGTTCTCATATATCTATTTCATCCTTTTTTTTGTCAGATAGAGTCAGATAGTGAAAGAGAGACAGAGAGAAAGGTCTTGCTTCCGTTGGTTCATCCCCCAAATGGCCACTACTGCCGAAGCTATGCCGATCCGAAACCAGGAGCCAGGTGCTTCCTCATGGTTTCCCATGTGGGTGCATAGGCCCAAGGACTTGGGCCATCCTCCACTGCCTTCCTGGACCACAGCAGAGAGCTAGACTGGAAGAGGAGCAACCGGGACTAGAACCCGGCAACCATATGGGATACCGGTGCCACAGGCGGAGGATTAGCCAAGTGAGCCACGGTGCCAGCCCCTATTTCATCTTTCTATGAGTGTCATTTCTATCTCTTTATCAGATTCTCATTTTGTTCATGTGTTGTTCAATATTTCATGGAGTTGGCTATCTGTTTTCTTGTGTATCCCAGAGTTCCCTTACAATTATTTTAAATTCAGTCAATCAGAGATCTCCATTTCTTTGGGGTCAGCTACTGGAATAATAGTTTGACCTTTGGTGGTATGATAGTTCTTTGATTTTTTCATGTTCCTTGTTGGCTTCAGCTGATTTCTGTGCATTTAGTGTAGAGATCTTCTAGACTTTATGGTCTGATTTCAGTGAATAAAAACCTAGTCAGGATACAGATATCACCAGTGCACCATCAATAATGGTGTGTGAGAAACAAGTGCTTATGGAGCCACCTGAAACTCAGAACCTGGGCATGGCTGGGTACAGATTAACTGCTACTCCGGGTCTGGAGAGCAGACATGCCTCCTGCTGCTGCAGCGGCTGGAGTGTTCATGCTGTGGAACAGCAGTGGCCATAGAGCTAGTACCTGGACTATGGGCACGAATGGAGCAGCGGCAGCTCTTGAGTTCAGGATTCAGACTACCTCTCTGTAACATCGAAACAGTGGTTTCAATGCCCAAGACATGAGCGCCCATGGAGTGGTCATGGCTTCAGGGTTGAGGCATATGCAGAGTTGTGGGTGAGTGAGAACCCTGGTTCCAGAGAAGCACAATAGCATCACCTTCTTAAGGTGTGCCACACAACAGTATCTTCCTCTCCAGGAGATCTGTGGTAGTAATAACTCTTGGCCATCTCAGTCACAAAAGCTGACAGAGTTCTTTGCAAAGCAAGCAATTGGGTTCCACAACTATATATACTAAGGGACTGTGGAAACCATGGGAAATCCATATATACCATGGATTCCTTCCTCACTTCGAAGACTGCAGAATCATCTTCTGAGGAGGCTAGTCAGGGCCATGGTGGCACCCACTGCAAGGCTAATACTGGAGCCTCTGTCCTCCCTTTTCCCTGCTAACTCTAGTCTCAGGTATACCCATCATCCCAGCAATTCTGCCTGTGCAGTTACTCTGTCTTGTGTGTATGCTACTGCATTTTTATTTAATATTTTTAAGTCATAGGTACAGATGGAGAGAGAGAGAGAAAGAAAAAAGAGAAAGAGAAATCTACCATTCACTGCTTTACTCCCCAGATGGCCCCAATGTCCACGGCTAGGCCAAGCCAAAGCAAGGAGCCAGGAACTTCATGAGTGGCAGTAGCCTAATACTTGGACCATCTTCTGCTGCTTTTCACAGCCATTAGCAGGAAACTGTATTGCAAGTGGAACAACAAGAACACAAGCTGGTGCCCATATGGGATGGTGGCATTGCAGGCAATAGCTTGCCTGCTACACTACAATGCCATTCCCATGCTACTGTATTTCTACAGACTCTTAATTAGGTTCTTGAGACTTCCTAGGGTTATTTTCTTCATGAATAGATGTCTAATAAAATAAAGGCTGGTACCACCTACTCAGCCATCTTGTTGACCTTACACATCCAGATATATTTTAGGTTAGAAAGGCATATGGGGGCCATTGCTGTGGCGCAGTGGGTTAAAGTCCTGGCCTGCAGTGCCAGCATCCCATATGGACACTGGTTTTAGTCCCAGCTGCTCCTCTTCTGATCCAGCTCTCTGATATGTCCTGGGAAAGCAGTGGAGGATGGCTCAAGTCCTGGGCCCCTGCACCCACATGGGAGTCCCAGAGGAAGCTCCTGGCTCCTGGCTTTGGATCAGCACAGCTCTGGCCATTGCGCAGCCATCTGGGAAGTAAACCCTCAGATGGAAGACCTCTCTCTCTGTCTCTATCTCTCTCTGTAATTCTGTCTTTCAAATAAATAAAATAAATCTTAAAGAAAAAAAAAGACATTATGAAGAATAAAGCTAATAAAATCAGTAATGAATATTATATGAAAATTTCTAAAAGCTAAAAGTATAATAGATAGCAAATAAGAAGAAATTTAAAAATCCAAGGGACTGTTTCAATAATCATAAGTTCTTCTTTAATAAAGTGCATTGTAAATATGGTCCAAATTATCAATGTTTTTCCAAATCTAGGTCCTGGTATCTTCTAGGGAATTTTATAAAGTATGTTCACCCTCTATTTTCAGAGATGTACTGGTTTTAATAAAATAGCACAATGATTGGTAAACATTTCCTGTAAAGGGTCAAACAGTAAATATCTTAGTTTTTGCACACCAATAATTGTGTCACAACTATTCGACTCTGCCTTTGTGATTTGAAAGCATTTAAGCAATTTGTAAATGAACAGACATGACCTCAACAAAAATTTTCTTATAAAAACAGAAGGCATGCTGAGTTTAACCTGTATGGCAACCCCAATGAGATTCATGTTAGCAAATTTTAAGGCCATTTAAAATAAGACAATAGGAAACGCTTCACAGTTACTAGTTGACATATCAAGAATATATTATTTATAACTTTAAAAAACAATAAATAGTACCAAAGTTACATGTCATGCATGTATCTTCTTATCGTGATGAAATTTATGATTGAAACTAGCTCCCTCCAAGAGGAGGAAGGAACAGATTTCAGGGATAGAATTTTTGTTACATTCTTTCTGACTCTAGCAGTGCAAAATTCCATCACTTATTTACTGAGTGAATCACATGAACTAGGGATTATTCTCCACACTTTACAAACCTTCTGTAGTTATTTAGTCCTCATAACCTATTGATGTAGATAGTGCACTCCTCACTTTACATAGGAGTAAACGTAAGCTGAAAGGACCACATGGCATTCCCTGACATGACAAAAGAGAGTCAAACTCCAGTCTGGCTTTCAAAGACTGTGAAGTGATTAAAAGAGTGTGAAAACATTCTCACATCTAAATTCTAATGTGTTCCCAATTGGAAGAAATAAGAGTAATTTATTCTTATGGAAGTTTATAGCTCAGTACAACACTATAATTAAACTTAAAGATTGGAAAATATTTTCAAATGTTCTTTGTGCATTAAATTACAGTTAGAATGTTGTCTGTGAATGAATACTTTTTCTTATGTATTAACCAATAGCTACAAAGATTGTTTGCAGTTTCCAATCAACACAGCCTTAAAGAAGAGACAGAATGAAAATTTACTGTATAATTACAGAACTCTAAATTCAGTTATAATTTGCATTTGCATTATCATGATGCTACTGCAATATTATCTCCTGACTGTAATCTTGGGGGATGGATGATGTTAATGCAGTGTTCTTCCTGGGGCCTCATTCACAGTAACATCTGTGTCAAAAGGAAATGCTAAAAAGTAGAAAATCAAATTTGCCTGAAGGTAGATATACGGATATACAGACATAGATGCACATACAGATATATAGTCTTATTCTTTTTTAGCTAATAAAAAAAATTACTTTGAGTTTTAAAAGAATTGGAGGCCAGTGCTGTGGCATGGAGGGCTAAGCCTCTGCCTGTGATGCTAGCATCCCATATGGGCACCGGTTCAAGTCCCTGCTGCTCCACTTCCGATCCAGCTCTCTGCTATAGCTTGGGAAAGCAGTGGAAAATTGCCTTTGTGCTTAGACCCCTGCACCCACATAGGGGAGACCCAGAAGAAGCTCCTCGTTCCTGGCTTTGGATCAGCTCAGTTTTGGCTATTTCAGCCATTTGGGAAGTGAACAAGTGGATGGAAGACCTCTCTCTGTGTAACTCTACCTCACAAATAAGTAATTAAAATCTTTAAAAGTATGCTTAAAAAAAGAATTTAATTGATGTGAGGGAAAGGAATAGTATATATGGACCCACTGACCCCAGGATCAATTGCCAAATAGTACAATATTCCAGTCAGACAAGAGGAATAAAAGATATTACTAGATTCAGTCATTCCACATTGTAGACAATCTACTTGAGCATAACTTCATATTCCATAAATATACACAATTACAATTTGTCAGTATGCAGTGAAATATAAGTTTAAAAAGACAACTCAGCCTGATCTTGAACTACTACTTAGTTGATGACCTTGGGGAAAATCACTTAACCTGAGCATCAGCTTTCTTAGCTATGGAAGAATGGTGCAAGAGTGTACAAGAGCCATACAATTCTCTGATCCTATGGCTGGGAAAGGATTACTAAAAATGTCAATTTTGCTCATATACATTACATTCTATTTGTACTCTATTAGTTACCATAGAACAGGGAAAACATATGGTATTTGTCTTTTGGATACTGGCTTATTTCACTAAGTATAATGGTTTCCAGTTATATCCATTCTGTTGCAAAAGACAGTGTTTTGTTCTTTGTTATGGCTGAGTAGTATTCCATAGTGTGCATATACCACATTTTTTTTTTTATTTAGTCATCAGTTGATAGACATCTGGGTTGGTTCCATATCTTAGGTATTGTGAACTGAGCTGCCATAAACATGGTGGGAGGGGCCTTGTAATTCTTTCATATGCTGATTTCTCTTTGAGTAAATTGCCAGGAGTGGGATGGCTGAGTCACATGCTAGGTCTATTTTTTTAACTTCCTATATATACTTTAATAAAATGTTTAACAGCTTGACAGGACTTTAGGTTACATCAGGATTTTTTTCTTATATCTCTAGTCTTCCAATATCCATTATACTTCAACATAGAATAGTGCACACATTTTTAATGTTAGAAAATATTTGTTGTGTTAGCAAATTATTTTTTAACTTTTATTTAATAAATATAAATTTCCAAAGTACAGCTTATGGATTACAATGGACTTCCTCCCCATAACTTCCCTCCCATCCGCACCCCTCCCATCTACTTCCATTCACATCAAGATTCATTTCTGTGTGGGAGCAAACTGTTGAAATCCATACTTAATGTATACTAAGCTGATCCTCTGTATATTAAGATAATCGAAAATGAATCTTGATGTGAATGGAAGGGGAGAGGGAGTGGGAAAGGGGAGGGTTGTGGGTGGGAGGGACGGTATGGGGGGAAGCCATTGTAATCCATAAGTCGTACTTTGGAAATTTAGATGCATTAAATAAAAGTTTAAAAAAAAATGGCACCTCAGATGAGACAGCACCAGTTTTACTAACAAGGAGAGCAGAAATCTGTCAAACATCAGGGAAATGGATATGCACCTGATACTTTGCTTACATTGTGTTTTCCACCAGGAAGGCAAAAAATTCCTATCCTAACCATCCTAAATTCACTGTCAGTGCCAACTGAATTAATAGGGCCTTACTATGGAAACTTTGCTGTCCAATAAATTGGTCTGTGGTGTTGTTATCTTTGAAAAAAAAAAAAAGATTCATTTTCAATTCTCTTTATATACAGAAGATCAGTTTAGTATATATTAGGTAAAGATTTCAACAGTTTGCACCCACACAGAAACACAAAGTGTAAAGTACTGTTTGAGTACTAGTTACAGCATTAATTCACATTGAACAACACGTTAAGGACTGAAATCCTACATGAGGAGTAAGTGCACAGTGACTCCTGTTGTTGACTTAACAAATTTCCTTTGGGTAAATTCCAAGGAGTGGGATGGCTGAGTTGTATGATAGGGCTATATTCAAATTTCTGAAGTATCTCCACACTGTCTTCCACAATGACTACACTAGTTTACCTAAACACTTAGGTTAATCTTTATAACAACATATTACAGATCTACAAAATTAGCACCATTTAACTTTGCTGTTGTAATTTAGATGAGCATCCAGTCTGTTCATCAAATTTTCAAATGGAATAAATCCTAGAATAAAAATGATGTATAAAAAAAGTTTAAAAAATTTACTGGCTGAACTAATAGAGAACTCAATTAATATGTAATACATAGTATAGAAAAAATTGTTCTTTTGAGTAGACATAAATGACATAGGTACACATAGGGTTTTATAAAAATAACATAGCCAATGACATTAGGTTGCTGTAGAAAACCTAAATGCCTTTAACTGTCCAGTACTCTCTGCCTTTTCATAAGTTTTCCAACCAAAATCCAAACTTGAATAAACCTAGGGATCTTTAATCTCAACATCATCACCTGATAACTTTTGTTTTTAAAGATTTATTTATTTGAAAGGCAGAGTTAAAGACAGGCAGAGAGAGAGGTCCTCTATCTGCTGGTTCACTCCTCAGATGGCTACAACAGCTGGAACTGAGCCAATCCAAAGCCAGGATCCAGGAGTTTCTTCTGGGTCTCCCACGTGGGTGCAGAGGCCCAAGGACTTGAGCCATCTTCGACTACCTTCCCAGGACACAGCAGAGAGCTGGACTGGAAATAGGGAAGCTGGGATTATGCCACAGTGCCAGCCTCATTCTGATCACTTTTTAAAAATAGTCACCTCATTGGGGAGATTGGGGCCACTGTGACATCATGGTCGTTAAACTACATTGAGCCTTCTATATGGTTGATAAACATTGTGTCTGCTTTTTCAACCTTCTCTCCGAGTGTCTGCGGAGAGACATTTTCCATCTCAAAAGTCACACCTTCACCAATACCCTCAAGCTCAGAGGATCAACTTGTGTCCTATCAGTCATCACTCATTTGTTGTTTCTTTTGTTAAAAAGAGATTTGATTTATTTGAATGGCAGGGTGACAGAAAAAGAAACTGAAAGAAAAAGAGATCTTCCATGTGCTATTTCAATCCCCAAATGGCCACAGTGGTTGGGCCTGAGCCAGGCTGAAATCAGGAACCTGGAACTCCATCAGGTCTCCCACATGGGTGCAGGAGCTTAATACTTGGGCCACCGTCTGCTGCTTTCCCAGGCACAGGAGCAGGGCAAGGAGCTAGATCACAAGCAGAGCAAGCAGCACTGGAACCAGGGCTCTGATATGGGATCCTGTTGTCAGAGGTGACAACTTGACCTACTGTGCCACAAACCCAGCTCTCATTTATTCTTTCTTAACTCTGTTGCTGTAGAGAAAATTTCAAAACCACTACAGAAAGACAATTTTTCCAACCATTTTTGACTCTTGCAGTACAGTTTTCTTTCTGGTATGTGCCCATCATATTTTAATACCCTTTCTATATTTTATAAAGTTCCATGTTCTTGAATGTCCCTCTAATACCTGCCTTGCAACTGGGACACACACACGTGACAAAGGCTCTGCCAATGAGATGTAATTATTTTATTCTGTTTAAACTAGTAGAGTAGATTTTGCTTTTTGAAACGAAGAAACCTAAGAGATACAAGTTGTTTTTCCTCTTTCTTTACAAGAGCTATGAAATATTCTCTTTCATCCCCATATCTTCAATTTCTTCTGTTCTGTTAGACTTTCTCAACAGCATTTAAACTACTCTATTCTTCACATTTAATAAAATCCCCTGGCAAATGCCATTACTGTGTCGCTACTACCATATGATTTTTCATTTTTTTCTCAAAGAAAATATTAATATATTGAGCCCAGTTCAGTACTTCTAATTCCTTACTTCCTAATCCTACCATTACACAGGTTGATCTAGAAGCCTTTCACAAAATTGTGGGCCTCGTTTTAACAAGAGTTTTCTTTCAGTTTCTCTAATACCTGCTTCTCTGGCTCATTTTTTTCTCTCTTACTATAGCCTCTCTCTTTCCAGTTCCTTAGATCTTGATCTTAAAGTGTATTTTTTTCCTCATTTTCCCTAATAAATCTCTTCCATGCCAATTCCTCAGTTCCATTAGAAATATTCCTTCAGTTATAACTTTTGTGTCTTTAAAATAGACTGGACCTCTGAACCTGATATAACAACCAAATACCATGCAGCCATCTTCAGCTGGATGTTTCTTTAAATGCCAAAGTCAAATATTCAAAACTACCCGTTCTACACATACACACAATCATCCACCAGTGTTTGTTATACTTGGTGCACCTATTTTCCCAGTGCCTAGCATAAGAAATCTAAGGATCCCTATCAATGGTCATTGTGGAGTAATCTGAGTGTACATCTAAGTAACACACACACACACACACACAGTAGCTTTTAAAAATGAGAAAATTGAACTAAAATTTTATTTTGGTGAAAAACATTTTGAAAGCCATGTATTTTTTCATGGTATACATCTCCATGAACTTTTTAAAGACAACTCAGGTTTAATATTCTATTTCATTTTTTATCTCCAATATCTATATCATTGAAATGAGGTGAAGTGTATGAGAAGAGTGAGAAATCTACTTCCTCCATGCTTGCTTTTTATAGAAGATTCTTTAGATTCTATGAGCACAAAACACCATTAATCACCAGGTTCATACTGTGTAGCACTTTACAATGTATTTTTATCCTTAATCCAACAGAAGTCTACGTTCAGCTACAGAAAGAAGACAAAGTGAGCCTACCAACTAAACAGTATGTTTTCAATCTCTAGCTGTGATTTCAAAGAGGTTTCTTTGGAAAAAGTTCTCTATCCCACTAGTTTTTATTAAGAGAGGGAAAATTGGTTTACAATATGAACTTTTAAACTTCCCCTTATTTTCATACCAATTGCTTGCCCCACACTTGAACTCAACAATTTCCCATATATTCAAATGTTTTTGTACTTAAGCTTCTCAGCCAGAATCAAAGCATTTTAACTGAATGAGACTGTGCTGTCATATGGACCACAGATAAAAAGACCAGGCACATAAGTAGCAGCAATTCATGGACCTTGTAACATATTTTTCCCCTGTGAGCTTATTGAACTAAACTACTGAACACTTTTAGGCTTATCTCTGGATTTTGACCTTCATTTGTCCAAGTTATTCTTGCTTGTGAAGCATTCTAGCTAGGGGTACAGTAAGCTCATGGAATTATGATCTTTTACAGTTGGTCATAATTTATTCCTCAAATTTTTCAGAGTTTGTGCTAATTTTAAACATATAGACAGTTTCCTAGTTATATCATCAGCATTGCATTAATGATCTCAAAATTCCTATAGCAGACCAAAATTATTTTCATATTCTATAGATATCTATTTTTAAAATACCTTTGCAAGTTATTAAAAGAATGACTGGACTAATAGAAAGGACAAATGAATAAGATAAAGGATTGAATTATGAAAGTATTAGGTTGAAGAAAATGAAAGGCTTAATGTAATGCTTAATGTCAAATAGCAATAGAGTCAAGAAAAGTAAATGTTTAAAAAATCTATCATAGGCATAAAGTTGGTAATGAAAGATGTAAAAATGCTAGGCTAATGAGAAATCCAAACTAGGAAGATATATAACACAGTTTATTACTTGTACACATAAAAAGGCCAGTGTAAAGTCTCTGTTGAATGCAGTGGTGGTGATAGAAAAGGGGCTCTGACAGTATGTGGTCCAGGTTGACTTTTCCTCACATGTGACCTTGCAGGAGTTATGTAATCTTTCCACTCCTGAGATTCTCCATTTGTAAAAGGGGAAAACTGTAAAATTGCATTGAGGGTTAACATAGATTATTCATGTAAAAATAGTGTTTAGCATGATTCTTATGCCAACTGGGAGTTCAAATTAGGTCCGATGCTATCACTATTAGAATAATATATGGGCCGGCGCCGCGGCTCAATAGGCTAATCCTCCACCTAGCAGCGCTGGCACACCGGGTTCTAGTCCCGGTAGGGGCGCCGGATTCTGTCCCGGTTGCCCCTCTTCCAAGCCAGCTCTCTGCTATGGCCAGGGAGTGCACTGGACGATGGCCCAAGTGCTTGGGCCCTGCACCCCATGGGAGACCAGGATAAGTACCTGGCTCCTGGCTTTGGATCAGCGTGGTGCGCCGGCCGCAGTGTGCCGGCTGCAGTGGCCATTGGAGGGTGAACCAACAGCAAAAGGAAGACCTCTCTCTCTCTCTCACTGTCCACTCTGCCTGTCAAAAAAAAGAATAATATATGAAAGAAAAGTTATAGGGATGATGGAGTTCAATGACAGGATCTTCAAAAATGCAGGGTTGGTGAAAAGAGAGCAAGTTGTGAATGGGAAACACAGATGTTAGGGATAGAAGCACTGTGTGGACCTGATTTATCCACAACCTTTTGAGGGTCAAGCAGCATGCTTAGAAGCCTCCATATTAGAATCAGTAAGCAGCAGAGGTCAGCATTGTGGCATAGCGAGTAAAGCCACCGGCTGCGGCGCTGGCATCCTAAATGTATGCTGGTGCCAGTATCAGCAGCTCCACTTGCAATCTAGCTCGCAGCTAATGGCCTGGGAACAGCAGCAGAAGATGGCCTACATGTTACATGGGGCTCCTGGCTTCTGGCTTTGGTTGTAAACTAGCATCCTCTCTCTGTGTCCTTCCCTCTACCTCTTTCTGTAACTCTGACTTTGAAAATAAATAAATAAATATGTAAAAAATATTAATAAGCAGAAGTCTTTTTTTTTGACAGGCAGAGTCAGACAGTGAGAGAGAGACAGACAGAGAGAAAGGTCTTCCTTTTTCCGTTTGTTCACCCCCAAAGTGGCAGCCACAGCCGGCGCACTGCGGCCGGTGCACTGCGCCCATCCGAAGCCAGGAACCAGGTGCTTCCTCCTGGTCTCCATGCGGGTGCAGGGCCCAAGGACCTGGGCCATCCTGCACTGCCTTCCCTGGCCACAGCAGAGAGCTGGACTGGACGAGGAGCAACTGGGTCAGAATCCAACGCCCCGACCAGGACTAGAACCCGGGGTGCCGGCGCCACAGGCAGAAGATTAGCCTAGTGAGCCGTGGTACCTGCCCTGCATAGTCAGTTTTCAAAGTCAGGTATTTCTAATTGTGCAGGATTTGGAAAATTGCTTTCCTTTTAAAGAGATTTAAAAGTCTCAGCTATTCTCTCCTGAAATACAGACATGGATTTCGGGTTTTCAGTTCAGCACATAAGAGCTTAGAAGTCATTATTTTTCACAAGTAACCTGAACAAACTGAAAAATCAACAATCTTATTAGCCCTATCAGAGAACTAAGGTAGCAAGCAAAATCACAGCTTGCAAAATTAGAAAGAGTCAGGCAGGAGCTGGCGCTGTGGCGCAGCAGGTTAACACCCTGACCTGAAACACCGGCATCCCATATGGGCGCTGGTTCTAGTCCCAGATGCTCCTCTTCCAATCCAGCTCTCTGCTATGGCCTGGGATAGCAGTAGAAGATGGCCCAAGTGCTTGGGCTCCTGCACCTGCATGGGAGACCTGGAAGAAGCTCCTGGCTCCTGGCTTCGGATGGGCGCAGCTCTGGCCATTGCGGCCAAATGGGGAGTAAACCAGCAGATGGAAGACCTCTCTCTCTGCCTCTCCTCTCTCTGTGTGTAATTCTGACTTTCAAATAAATTTAAAAAATAAAAGTAAGAAAGAGTCAGGCAAATACAAAAAATCACAACTTTCTGAAATGTAAGTCTCTGTTGGAATCAATGCAAGGGGAAAAGTAAGGCATGTGCTATTCAAACTACAAAAAAATCAAAGGTGAAGGACTCAAGTCTTGGAATAACCCAGAGGAGAAAAATGTCTCCCCAATAAAGGAGCAAATATGAAATCTTACTTCTCAAAAACCATGCCAGCAAAAATAGAATAGAATAAATACTCAACTCCAATCCAATGGAGCCATCTTGTCCCAGTTAAGAATTGGACAGAACTAAGAAAAAGAACTGGTGCATCCCCAGTCCTAGGGCACAAACTCACCACACAAATAAGGACTGCACACAATGCTACAGAGCTCTTCCTCTCTGCCACATCTCGCTGCTATTACTAAAGGCCAATGTGTAGCTGTTCCTTTACCCAATACAACATGTCTGCCTTTTGACAAAAATTATAAGGAATGCTAAAAGGTAAAAACAAAATTTGAAGGGAGTGAAGAAACATCCAAACCAGAGTCAGATTAGGCAGGAATGTTGAAATTATTCATTGGGAACTTTTAAAGCTTTGATTACCATCTAAGGGCTTTGATGGGAAAAGTAGATAATATGCTAGAACAGATAGTAATATAAGCAGAATGGTATAAATTCTAAAGAAGAAATGCTGGAAATCAAAAATACCATAACATAAATAAAAAATGCCTTTGTTAGCTCATCAGTAGAATGGACATTGCTGGGGAAAGAAACTGAGTTTGAAGATATGTCAATATGAAATTGAAAATTGAAAAGCAGTAAGATGAAAAGAATAGAAGAATACCCAAGAACTGTGAGACCAACTATAAAAATGTAACATATCAAAAGAAAAAAATAAGGAAGCAGAAGTCGGCGCCATGGCTCACTAGGCTAATCCTCCACCTGTGGCGCCGGCACCCCAGGTTCTAGTCCCAGTCGGGACGCCAGATTCTGTCCCGGTTGCTCCTCTTCCAGTCCAGCTCTCTGCTGTGGCCTGGGAGTGCAGTGGAGGATGGCCCAAGTGCTTGGGCCCTGCACCCCATGGGAGACCAGGAGGAAACACCTGGCTCCTGGCTTCGGATCGCCGTAGCGTGCCAGCCATAATGCGCTGGCCGTGGCGGCCACTTTGGGGGTGAACCAACGGAAAAAGGAAGACCTTTCTCTCTCTCTCTCTCTCTCTCTCTCTCTCTCTCTCTCTCCCCCTGTCTAACTCTGCCTGTCAAAAAAAAAAAAAAAAGGAGCAGAAGAAATATGTGAAGTAATAATGACTCAGAATTTCTCCAACATCAGACACTAGACTGTGGATCCAGGAGGTTCAGAGAACACTAAGCAAGATAAATGCCAATCAATCAATCAATATTTTTTAAAATGAGATCACATAATATTTTAACTTTTAAAAAATACAAAAATAAATAAATATTGAAAGAAGACAGGAGGAAAAACATCTTCCCTAGGGCTAGTGCTATGGCATAGTGGGTTAAAGCCTCAGCCTATGGTGCTAGCATCCCATATGGGTGCTAGCTTAAGTCCCGGCTGCTCCACTTCCAATCCAGCTCCCTGCTAATGCACCTGGGAAAGCAGTGGAAGATGGCCCAAGTTCTTGGGTTTCTGCATCCACGTGGGAGACCAAAAGTAGCTTCTGGCTCCTGGTTTTGTATTGGCTCAGCTCTGACCATTGCAGCCATTTGGGGAATAAGCAAAGATGGAAGTCTCTCTCTCTCTCTCTCTCTCTCTCTCTCTCTCTCTCCCCCTCCCTCTCCCTCTTTCCTTCTCTCCCTCTCTCTCTCCCTCTCTCTCTCTCCCCCTCACTCTGCCTCTCTCTATAACTCTGTATTTCAAATAAATAAAATACATCTTTAAAAAGAAAAAAAGACATCTTCCCTATAGAGAAGCAAGAAGTTAAATCTGACTTTAAATAATCCATGCAAGCAAAAATAAAATGGAATGGAATAAAGTGTTGATAAAAAGAAACCATCAACATAGAAGCTATTATTTTAACAGGACATGGCTCTCAAACTCATGCAAATAGTTCATGCCCAAAGTCATAAGTCAATGATATTAGGAAGGTGGAAACTTAATCCCATTATAATATGTAGGATATGTGGCCTAGTGGGAGCCCTCAGGTCACTGGTGATGTCCCATCAGAAGGCAGTTCTCATGGCAGCTTTTATTACAAAGGATTTGAACCCCAGATAACTTTGAGTCTCCTGGCTCACCGTGCACTGTTGCCTTCATTCTTACTCTGCCGTCGCCATCCCCCAAGCTCACTGGGCAACTGAACCAATAAGCTCCACCCCATCTTGAACTGTGAACCTCAGTTCAGGAAATAACTGTGAGCCAAACATAAACTCAACCCTTCATGATCTTAGATGCTTTGTTACAGGGACAAAAACTCCCTGACGTACCAAGATTCTGTATCTGATGAAACTACATTTCAAAGGGAAAGGCAAAGACTTTTTCAAGCAAACAGAAATTAATGAATTCGTTGCCAGAGAGTACTTTGAATGTAACTGAATAAATTATAAATTAGTTTTATTATAAAATATAGGGCAAAAAGTAAAAGAATGTTTAATAAGAAGTATAGTTGATATAAAATGAAATAAGAAAGAAATACACTTGTGTAAAATACCCAATGAAAAACACAAAAAGCATAAAAATAGTGTAAAAGATAAAAATAGGAAGAAAGAGTAATAAATAGAAAACATTAATAAACATATTTATTAATACAACCATTTTGATAATTCTCAAAAGTCTAAATGTTTATATACTAATAAAAGAAAAGTGCTGTCTGAGTGGATGAATAACAAGACCCACTATATGTTGTCTAAGAGAAACACTCTATAAATATGAAGATTTACACAGATTAAAAGTTAAATAATGTCAAGAGAGCTATACCACGCTATCACTAATCAAATAAAAGTCAAATACCTTAATTAATTTCAGACAAAGACTTTGGAGCAAGAAAATTGTATTAAACTATTACACATACAGACAATAAAATAATATACAGTGCTGGAAAGAAATGATCTCCCAAGTTGTTTGAAGACATGGAGAAAGTTTAAAGGAATATTACTAAATGAAAGGAGCCAGCTTGTAAACTGCACTGATGTTTTGAAAAGACAAAATTATGAAAATGGTAAAAAGAAATAGTGGTTGCTGTAGGATGGGAGGTAGGAAGGAATGAATAGGGATAAAACGAGATTTTCAGAACACTGCGACTCCATAATTTTGAGTACAAGTCACAATTTGTCAAAAGCCATTGTGCAACACCAAGAGTGAACTCTAATGTACACTCCAGGTTTTAGGTGATAACGATGTGTTAGTGTAGGTTCATGAATTGCAACAGATGGACCACTATGGTGTGGGCTATTGCCAGTAAGGAAAATTGTACATGTGTAGAGACAGGGAGTATTTGGTAGCTCTCTGTACTTTCCGGTCAGTTTTTTTGTGAACCTAAGACTGTTCATAGAACAATGGCTGGCATTTAGTAGTGCTCAATAAAAGCCAGGTAGTTTAAAGATGGTGACTCTGATACCCCATGTTTTCTTCCTCATTCTCTTCATTCTATTCTTCCCATTTATCTCAAAAACAAAATTTCCTGTGTTGGTTCAGATCAGTATGAATTTTGATCATGTTGTTTGTTTCTATTTAATCCTAAAACATACAAATAATAGGCAATGTGAACAATTTACACATAGAATTGACTTAAAAGACTGTTGATAGTTATGGCTACCAAAGCAAATTGTGACAATGTTAAGACTGAATGGGACTAGAGGAAATGTGTTCTTGTAACAGTTTGCAGACTATTATGTTTTTCTTTTCTAAAACTTAATGAAAAAGATATTTTAATTGTGTACAATAGTCTGCTTTTTATCACCATAGCAAATACCAGAGCAGAGTTACTTAGGAGGAAGGGTTTATTTCAGTGCATGGTTTTAGAGGTTTGCAGTCCAAGATTGGATGGCCTCTTTGATCTGGTATGAGAGTAACACATAGCAAAACGCATGTGGAGAAAGGTTTACATGGCAAGCCAGGAAGCAGATAGAGACTATGCTAAATTAGGCTTAGATGACCAACCCTGTGTTGAAAATTAATCTGAAGGTGCACCTCAAATGACCTAAGGACCTCTCACTGGGCTCACCTCCTAAATGCTCTAATCAGGTGATGTCATCACCCTTTATCTGATCAAGTTGACCCCATTGCTTTATCTAGAACACCTCTATTTTCTTTTTTTAAACATTTATTGATTTATAAATTCAGAGTTTAGAGAAAGAGAGGAAGAGAGAGAGAAAGAAAGAGAGAGAGGAAGAGAGAGAGAGAAAGAGAGAGAGAAAGAGAAAAAAGAGAAAGAGACAGAGACAGAGAAAGAGGAAAAACTTTCACCCACTGGTTCACTCCACAGATGGCTTCAATGGCTAACACTAGACCAGGACAAATCAAGTTTCCTCTGAGTCTCCCACATGGGTGGCAGCTGGGTCCTTGGTACTTGGGCCATCTTCCACTGCTTTTCCAGGCCATTACCAGGGAGCTGAATCAGAATTGGAGTAGCCAGGATGCAAACTGTAGCCAATACAGGATGCTGGCATCCCAGGCAGCTGCTTTACCTGCTATGCCACAATGCCAGCCCTGAACATCTGTATTTTAAGAGGTATATTAACCTTTTTTGAAAGAGTGGAAATTGATGGCTAGCTCCTAATCCCTTAAAAACCAGAGACTTTGAAATGTCTACCATAGGGCAAAGTTACCACTTATCATTAGTCACATTGAACATTAATGGCCTGAACCGACAAGTTAAAAGACACTGATTGGCTGATTGGGTTAAGGAACAAAACCCATCTATTTGCTGCTTACAAGAAACACATCTTTCCAACAAAGATCCATACAGACTGAAAGTGAAAGGCTGGAAAAAGATATACCATGCCAACAGAAATGAAAAAAGAGCAGGTGTAGCCATCTTTAATATTGGACAAAATAAACTCTACCAAACTGTTAAGGGAGACAAAGAGGGACACTATATAATGATTAATGGATCAATTCAACAGGAAGATATAACAATTATCAATGTATATGCACCTAATTACAGGGCACCGATTTATTTAAAAAATTTGTTAAGGGACGTAAAGGGAGACTTAGACCCCAATACAATAGTACTGGGGGACTTCAATACTCCACTCTCAGAAATACACAGATCAACAGGACAGAAGATCAACAAGGAGACAGTAGATTTAAACGACACTATAGCCCAAATGGATCTAACAGATATATACAGAACTTTCAATCCTACAGCTAAAGATTTTACATTCTTCTCAGCAGTACATGGAACCTTCTCTAGGATTGACCACATACTAGGCCATAAAGCAAGTCTCGGCAAATTCAAAAGAATTAGAATCATACCATGCAGCTTCTCAGACCATAAAGGAATGAAGTTGGAAATTAGCAACTCAGGAATCCCTAGAGCATACGCAAACACATGGAGATTGAACAACATGCTCCTGAATGAACAATGGGTCATAGAAGACATTAAAAGAGAAATCAGAATTTTCTGGAAGTAAATGAGGATAACAGCACAACATACCAAAACTTATGGGATGCAGCAAAAGCAGTGTTAAGAGGAAAGTTTATATCAATAGGTGCCTACATCAAGAAATTGGAAAGGCACCAAATAGATGAGCTTTCAATTCACCTCAAGGATCTAGAATATCTACAGAAAACCAGACCCAAATCTAGTAGGAGAAGAGAAATAATTAAAATCAGAGAAGAAATCCACAGGATTGAATCCAAAAAAAAACATTACAAAAAATCAGCCAAACGAGGAGCTGGTTTTTTGAAAAAATAAACAAAATTGACACCCCATTGGCCCAACTAACTAAAAAAAGAAGAGAAAAGACCCAAATCAATAAAATCAGAGATGGAAAAGGAAACATAACAACAGACACCACAGAAATAAAAAGAATCATCAGAAATTACTACAAGGACTAGTATGCCAGCAAACAGGGAAACCTATCAGAAATGGATAGATTCCTGGACACATGCAACCTACCTAAATTGAACCAGGAAGACATAGAAAACCTAAACAGACCCATAACTGAGACAGAAATTGAAACAGTAATAAAGGCCCTCCCAACAAAGAAAAGCCCAGGACCAGATGGATTCACTGCTGAATTCTACCAGACATTTAAAGAAGAACTAACTCCAATTCTTCTCAAACTATTCAGAACAACTGAAAAAGAGGGAGTCCTCCCAAACTCTTTCTATGAAGCCAGCATCACCTTAATTCCTAAGCCGGAAAAAGATGCAGCACTGAAAGAGAATTACAGACCAATATCCCTGATGAACATAGATGCAAAAATCCTCAATAAAATTCTCGCCAATAGAATGCAACAACACATCAGAAAGATCATCCACCCAGACCAAGTGGGATTTATCCCTGGTATGCAGGGATGGTTTAATGTGCGCAAAACAATCAATGTGATACACCACATTAACAGACTGCAGAAGAAAAACCATATGATTCTCTCAATAGATGCCGAGAAAGCATTTGATAAAATACAACACCCTTTCATGATGAAAACTCTAAGCAAACTGGGTATGGAAGGAACATTCCTCAATACAATCAAAGCAATCTATGAAAAATCCACGGCCAACAGGCCAACATCCTATTGAATGGGGAAAAGTTGGAAGCATTTCCACTGAGATCTGGTACCAGACAGGGATGCCCACTCTCACCACTGCTATTCAATATAGTTCTGGAAGTTCTAGCCAGAGCTATTAGGCAAGAAAAAGAAATTAAAGGGATACAAATTGGGAAGGAAGAACTCAAACTATCCCTCTTTGTAGATGATATGATTCTTTATTTAGGGGACCCAAAGAACTCTACTAAGAGATTATGGGAACTCATAGAAGATTTTGGCAAAGTAGCAGGGTATAAAATCAATGCACAAAAAACAACAGCCTTTGTATACACAGGCAAAGCCACGGCTGAGGAAGAATTGCTAAGATGAATCCCATTCACAATAGCTACAAAAACAATCAAATACCTTGGAATAAACTTAACCAAGGACGTTAAGATCTCTATGATGAAAATTACAAAACCTTAAAGAAAGAAATAGAAGAGGATACCAAAAAATGGAAAAACCTTCCGTGCTCATGAATTGGAAGAATCAATATCATCAAAATGTCCATTCTCCAAAAAGCAGTTTATAGATTCAATGCAATACCAATCAAGATACCGAAGATCTACTTCTCAGATCTGGAAAAAATGATGCTGAAATTCATATGGAGAGAAAGGAGATCTTGAATAGCTAAAACAATCTTGTACAACAAAAACAAAGCTGGAGGCATCACAATACCAGTTTTCAGGGCATACTACAGGGCAGTTGTAATCAAAACAGCATGGTACTGGTACAGAAACAGATGGATAGACCAATGGAACAGAACTGAAACACCAGGAATCAATCCAAACATCTACAGCCAACTCATATTTGATCAAGGATCCAAAACCAATCCCTGGAGTAAGGACAGTCTATTCAATAAATGATGCTGGGAAAACTGGATTTCCACGTGCAGCTAGACCCCTACCTTTCACCTTACACAAAAATGCATTCAACATGAATTAAGTACTTAAGTCTATGACCTGACACCATCAAATTATTAGAGAGCATTGGAAAAACCCTGCAAGATATAGGTACCGGCAATGACTTCTTGGAAAAGACCCCAGAAGCACAGGCAGTCAAAGCCAAAATTAACATTTGGGATTGCATCAAATTGAGAAGTTTCTGTACTGCAAAAGAAACAGTCAGGAAAGTGAAGAGACAACTGACAGAATGGGAAAATATATTTGCAAACTATGCAACTGATAAAGGGTTGATAAACAGAATCTACAAAGAAATCAAGAAACTCCACAACATCAAAACAAACAACCCACTTCAGAGATGGGCCAAGGACCTCAATAGACATTTTTCGAAAGAGGAAAGCCAAATGGCCAACAGACACATGAAAAAATGTTCAAAGTCACTAGCCATCAGGGAAATGCAAATCAAAACCACAATGAGGTTTCACCTCACCCCAGTTAGAATGGCTCACATGCAGAAATCTACCAACAATAGATGCTGGAGAGGATGTGGGGAAAAAGGGACACTAAAGCAATGTTGGTGGGAATGCAAATTGGTTAAGCCACTATGGAAGTCAGTCTGGAGATTCCTCAGAAACCTGAATATAACCCTACCATTCAACCCAGCCATCCCACTCCTTGGAATTTACCCAAAGGAAATTAAATTGGCAAACAAACAAGCTGTCTGCACCTTAATGTTTATTGCAGCTCAATTCACAATAGCTAAAACCTGGAACCAACCCAAATGCCCATCAACAGTAGACTGGATAAAGAAATTATGGGACATGTACTCTATCGAATACTATATAGCAGTCAATAACAACAAAACCAGGTCATTTGCAACAAGATGGAGGAATTTGGAAAACATCATGCTGAGTGAATTAAGCCAGTCCCAAAAGGACAAATATCATATGTTCTCCCTGATCGGCGACAACTAACTGAGCACCAAAGTGGAAACCTGTTGAAGTGAAATGGACACTATGAGAAACAGTGACTTGATCAGCTCTTGTCCTGACGGTTGATGTACAATGTAATACTTTATCCATTTTAGTATTTTTTTTGTTCTAATATCATTGGTTGAACTCTGTAATTAACACACAATTATTCTTAGGTGTTTAAATTTTAACTGAAAAGTGCTCTCTGTTAGGAATGTGGAAAACATTATGCTGAGTGAAATAAGCCAATCCCAAAGGGACAAATACCACTTGTTCTCCCTGATAGGTGACAATTAACTGAGCACCAAAAAGGAAACCTGTTAAGTGAAATGAACATTATGAGAAACGGTGACTTGATCAGCCCTCACCCTGACTGTTGATGAGCAGCTTAATATGTTATCCCTCTTAGTATTTTTTTTGTTTGTTCTACTTAATACTTTTGGTTGAATACTGTAATCAATACACAATTCTTCTTAAGTGCTGAAACTTAACTGAAAAGTGATCTCTGTTAAATATAAGAGTGGAAATAAGAGAGGGAAGAGATGTGCAATTCGGGACATGCTCAAGCTGACTTACCTCAAATGGTAGACTTAGAAACATACCAGAAGATTCCAATTCAATCCCATCAAGGTGGCATGTACCAATGCCATCTCACTAGTCCCAGTGATCAATTTCTGTTCACAATTGATCATAATGATAGGACTAAGAACCAAAGGGATCACATAAACAAGAATAGTGTCTGCAAATACTAGCTGATAGAATCAAAAAGAGAGAGAATGATCCAACATGGGAAGCGAGATACACAGGAGACCCATAGATGGCAGATGTCCTAACAGCACTCTGGCCTCAGAATCAGCCCTTAAGGCATGCGGATCTGGCTGAAATGCCCATGAGAGTATTTCAGGCATGGAAAGCCAAGACACTATGGGGAAAAAAAAAAACTAAATGAAAGATCTCCACGAGTGAGATCCCAGTGGAAAGAACGGGTCATCAAAGAAGGAGGTACCTTTCTCTGAAGGGAGGAGAGAACTTCCACTTTGACCATGGCCTTGTCTAAATATGATCAGAGTCGGTGTACTCAGGGGGCTTCCATAGCCTTGGCAGCTCATGACAAGAGCCTAGGGTGATTAATGAGGCCATAAACAAGAGTGTCAATTTGTTAAGTCAACAACAGGAGTCACTGTGCACTTACTCCTCATGTAGGATCTTTGTCCTTAGTGTGCTGTACATTGAGATTTAATGCTATAACGAGTACTCAAACAGTATTTTTCACTTTATGTTTCTGTGTGGGAGCAAACTGTTGAAATCTTTACTTAATGTATGCTAAACTGATCTTCTGTATATAAAGAGAATCAAAAATGAATCTTGATGTGAATGGAAGGGGAGAGGGAGTGGGAAAGGGGAGGGTTGCGAGTGGGAGGGACATTATGGGGGGGGGGGAATCCATTGTAACCCATAAGCTGTACTTTGGAAATTTATATTCATTAAATAAAAGTTAAAAAAAAAAGAAATGTCTACCATAGTAAGAGGCCCCAAAGATGTCTAACAAAGTCAATGGGTATCATTAAACTGAAGCCATCCCCATATGCAAATACCTACAACTCAAGGAAAGGCTTTAGGTAGTGACTATAGCAGGAAAGCAAAAAAAGAGAAGAAGTATCTCTTGTCTTTTTTTCTTTATTTACATCAATCCTCACTTAATAGTTTTACACTTGCTAGTGATTGCATATGTGTGCATGCACATACACTTCCCTTTCTACCAGCAAAATAATTTCCCTGCCTGATAATTCTTCCTCTCTCAGACTCCACTAACTAGGCCTTTCATTTACTGTCTTTCTCATCTCTCATTCTGTCTCCTCTTTTATTGCCTCTAATATCAGTTCAGATAGGTTATCATTATCTCCTTGTGATTAATTCTACAAATTTATCTCCAGCTCCTATTTCTTCCATATTTGTAGCCATCTGCTGATTATTTCTGCACAAATATTCAATTGCAACACACAATCAAAATGTACGTACTCTTTCATCACCTCCCTCTGCTAGCTTTCTCTTCCTCCTGGGCTTCCTGTTTTAGTTTCTGTTTATTCTTTTACTCAGGTCATTCAGACTTGGAAATATGATTGCTTCCCCCTTGAGATCTCACTTCACCTTGACCCACAACAAATTTGTTGCTAATTCCTGTCCTTCCTAGCTCAGAAATTGTTTCTGATGTATTTCTGCTCACCTGGACTATATTGTTGTAGTTTTCAAAGAGAAAATTGATAAGAGCTGGCATCGTGGGTTATTGGGTTAAACCCTTCACCTGAGACACCAGCATCCCATGTGAGCACTGGTTCATGTCCTGGCTGCTCCACTTCTGATCCCATTCCCTGCTGGAGCCTAGGAGGACAGTGGAGTATGGCCCAGGTAGTTGGGCCTCTGCTGCCCACCTGAGAACCCAGAAGGAGCTCCTGGCTTCAGCCTGGTCCAGCCCTGGCTATTCTGGCCAACTGATGAATGAACCAGCAAATGGAAGATTTCTCTATCACTCTCTCGCTCACTCTCAAATAAACGAATATTTTAAAAAATATTTGAAAGAGAGGAAAAGATCTGAAATTTCATCTACTGGTTCACTTCCCCCAAGAAACAACAGTGGCCAAGGGGCCGATACTGGGAGCTGGAAACCCAATCCTGATCTCTGATGTGGGTGACAGTGACCCAATTACTTGAGCCATCGTGTGCTACTTCCTAGAGAGTGAATTAGCAGAAAGCCGTAGTTAGGAACTGGAGCTAGGAATCAAACCCAGATAATCTGAAAAGCCAAACAACCAGGCCAAACATACATTTTAAAAAAAAATACCTTTTTATTCTAATTCTATACAATACTGACAGCTGAGTCTTCCTGAAGGAAAATTCTAATTTTGTTCCTTCTCTACTCATAAATGTTTAATATCCTTGGCTGCAGAAATCTTAAGTTTCTTTTTTCTGGTATCCCTGCCATCTATGGTCCTCCTCCTTCCTCACTATTTCCTATTATTCTCCTTCACAGTCTGTGCGCCTGGCCAAATGGACTTCAGACTTATTCTAAGTGTACCTCCAACGCTGTGCTATTGCTCCCTCTGCTCATGCTGTTGCCTCTTTTTCCAATCATTATTAACAGGCCTAATTTTTTCTCTAACATAAATAATCTGTTAATTAATTGACTACTTTTCCTAGTAAGAGTGCAGATTCATTGAATTAATTGACACATCTTAGATCCTCCCGGTAATTTGTGTGCAGTCAAATTAAAAACATTTTTAAATGAATGAGTGTTTGAGTTTCCTGCTTTTTAGCAATTACATCTGCTTGTTGCACAGCCTTTTGTTTTCCTTTACTGATAACTTTCTCATCTGCCTTATAATTTTTCCATAGGGTAGGAAAAACTTTGCTACAATGACCACCATCTTTCAGTATATTCAGCCCCTAGGAGATTGATCTGAACATTTCTAAGTGAAACAGATGATATAATTGTGAGAAAATGTCTAACCTAAACAAGGTTTAACATTGAAGTAAATTTCATAGGTTATGAGACTTAATTTTGCAATACTGGAACAATGTAGATGATTATTTTTGTATCCTTAAGTTTTATGAGTTAGAATCACTAATTTTAATAGTAATAACTCCTCAGAAAAGAAATAGATGTACATATTTATAAACTAGTGACATTCATTTTAGTTTCAGAATGGAGACATTTATACCCCAGGGCCAGTTTTGTGGGCTAAGTTGCCATGCATGATGCCAGCATCCCACTTAAGCACAGATTCAGGTCTCATGTGCTCCACTTCCAATCCAGCCCCCTATTAATGCACCTGGGAAAGTAGCACAAGGTGAAACCCTGTATTTAAAGAGAAAATTATATTCATAAATAGAGCAATGTAATATTCTTAAGCTAAAGCAAAATATTTCAAATTATTACATTGTATAAAGCATGTCCTTTTATGAGCATAATCACAGAATTTATATGATCTTTCTGGGAAAGTAAGAAGAAACTCATCAAAAACATTTCAGTAGTCTAATTTTTAATTTCTTTTGAGCAAAACAGATCTTCCATTTTAAAAGAAGAAACCAAACAATGTCTTTTCTTCTAGTACCAAGAATTGGAATATATCTGTATAGGGATAATTTGTGCCCCATTACATTTGTAGTTTTATTTGTGTGTTAATATGTCAGTTTCTGAGGGTAGGTCACAGAAGGCCTTCCTACATGGCTGAGGGGCTCATCATTCATGCTGTAGACAAAGGCGCTCCATTTCTATTCAGCATGAATAACATTTGTGCTGCTCAATTGCATTATGTTCAGGGTAAAAATATTAATCTTTTGTGTTTTATCATAAAATACTCTGTGGTGTTCTGGTTAAAGTTTCAGTAAGTTATAAATAGAACAAGAACTGATTCATACTATGGAAGTTTATTTGTGAAAACAATTAAACTCACCCATATTTTTCATATAAGATACTTCAAACTCACTACTATGGATTTATAGTTGCCTTTGACATTTGAAAGTTTTGTTTCTTCACACAGTATGGAAATTCAAAAGATTTTTCTTCTTAGTTTATTTATTAGACATCCTGTGACTCATAATTGATCCTATTTTGCTAACCACATAAAAGCTAATAGAATTAGTTTGATTAGCCTGTATGTTCTTTTAAGACAATTCAACATTGCAGAGCATATTCGAGATGTTTATTTATAATCAGAAACCACTAGTTAAATACCACATAACATATGTTATAAGACATTTTATACATGTTTCTGTATAAATACCCTGTTGGGTTTTTTTCCATTTATAATTGGAAGAGAAATAAATTTGGAGCGTGTTCAAATAGCATTGCCTGAAGAGGCTTTTGGAAGCAGTGGGAAAACACTTTGCATAACCCCAATTAGTCTTGTTTTCCATATTCAGGGCAGTTCTGTTTTTCAACATATCCACTAAACATGGTGATAATGAAAATTAATATGGTTAGAAAGCAATTTAATAGCAAATGTTTATTGTTCATAATTTGTTATTTCCTGTTATAATTTTCATAAAATTTGTCAGCTCTGAAAAAGAAGTTCAAGGAGTGTGAGCAAAAAAGTAGACAGGTGCACCTGAATTATATGATAGATATGCTCCTGCAAAGCAACATGAAACACATTTCTTAACAAATTGAATTATATTTCTATTGCACCTGGTGAATTCACTATTTCTCATAATAAGTAAAGCCTGCTTATGGATCCAAACAGTTCAATCCACATAAGAATGCACTTGTAAAATGATCCTTTCCAACAATTTTTCTTGTGGATTTATTAATAATGAGAAGAAACTTAATAACAAGATTAATGCTAGAACCTCATTTCTATGGTCTTTTTGCATTAAATTTTGGTTATAATATTTCTCTGGCCCTTTCTTCCTTTAAAAACTACCGCAAACGGGTTACCAGAGGTTGGGAAAGGTAGGGAACAGGGAGGATAGAGAGATTAGTTTTGGGGTATAAAAATATAGATAGGAGAAATGCATTGCAGTGTCCTGTAGCATAGTAAGGTGACTATAGTTAACAATAATGTATTGTACAGATTAAAATAACTCCAGGAAAGGATTTTGATTGGTCCCCACTCCATGAAATCATAAATGAGGTCACATGTATGCCAGTTACCTCAATTTGATCATTATAAATTTTATACATGTGTGTGTATATAATACTATCATACTTTATCCCATAAATATGTATAATTATTATTATAAAATAAATATATTAGAAAAAATAATACAATTTATAATTTTAGCTCCATATTTTTCTAAGAATACATGTGCCTAAAAGCAAACTCTATCATATATATATATATATACATATATATATATATACTATGCCTTGAGGAATGCAATGCAAAGGTGAATCAAGCACAAATGTATCCGTTAGAGAATATACAATCCAGAAAGGTGGAGGGGATAGGTATGTGGGGTCTCCTGTCTACATATGCTTATGCCTCACATTAGGTTCAATGCTCTTGTTAACAAATGTCAGGAAATATTAACAAATGTCGGGAAAAATGGACAAGGAAGCAGCTTGACACATTTGCTCAGTGTGCAGGAAAACAACCCACTATACCAAAAGAAAAAACTCTAACAACTCCTGATATGAGTTTTCCTTCCATGAACCTAGAATCTAAGCTCCATGAGGGTGAAGTCTTTAATTTATATCTCATTACTGTATCCCTTGTCTACTACGTAGCATAAAGTAAATATTTGTTGAATGAATGAATAAGTTTGTGACTCCCAAAGGAACAAGCAAAAAAAAAAAAAAGAAGAAGAAGAAGAAGAAGAAGAAACAGTTCCTAAACTTTGTCTAGGAGAAAATTGCATGTACCAATGCCATCTCACTAGTCCAAATGATCAATTTCAGTTCACAATTGATCATACTGATAGGTCTAAGAGCCAAAGGGATCACACAAACAAGACTAGTGTCTGCCAATACTAACTGATAGAATAAAAAAGGGAGACAATGATCCAACACGGGAAGCAGAATACACAGCAGATTCACAGAATGGCAGATGTCCTAAACAGCACTCTGGCCTCAGAATCAGCCCTTAAGGCATTCAGATCTGGCTGAAGAGCCCATGAGAGGCATGGAAAACCAAGACACTCTGGCAAAAAAAAAAAAAAAAAAAAAAAAAAAAACCCTAAATTAAAGATCTCTGCGAGTGAGATCCCAGTAGAAAGAAAATAAATTGATATATAACTTTTAAATATTTGCTAAATTATATACTTGAAATCTCTATTTATTTACAACTGAAATCCATCTTTTTGTAATCTTATTCACTTACTCGCTCTGCCATAATTACATATGAATTCTGCATTGAAACATCCTTTTAAAAATTTATTTATTTATTTTGAAAGTTAGTTAGAGAAAGGAGAAACATTTTCCATCCATGGGTTCACTCCCCAGATGGCTGCAATGAACAGGGCTGAGCCAGGCCAAAACCAGGAGCCAGTAGCTTCATCTTGGTCACCCATATGTGTGGCAAGTACCCAAGTACATGGACCATCTTCTGCTGCTTTTCCCAGGAAGCAGGGTAGGAGTTGGAGGAGCCAGGACACATACCAGCACCTGTATGGGATGTCGGCAACACAGTCACCAGATTTACTCATTATGCTACAATGCCAGCCCAAAACGTCCTCTTTTATCTTGATAGGCATATTTTTTCCCTTCTTATACTATTATTAAAAAGTGGTGTATGTATAGTTCAGCATCTGCCAAACTTCCTCTCTAGCTGGTGAAATTCAAACTTCTCTGATCACATGAAAGAAAATATAGGGCTGGCATTGTGACATAGCAGATTGAGACACCACATGTGATGCCAGTATCCCATATAAGCACCAATTTGAGTTCTAGCTGTACCACTTCTGATCCAGCTCCCTGTTAATACTCCAGAGATGCAGTGGGGGATGGCCCAAATGCTTGTTCCCCTGCCATACACATGAGAGACCCAGATGCTTTTCTAGGCTCCTGGCTTTAACCTAGCACAGCCTTAGGCATTGCAACCATTTGGAGAGTCAACTGACAGATTAGAGTGAACTGGCAGATGGAGCAAGCTGTGTCACGAACCGGGTCGCCTCGGGGGCCCAGACCCCCTCCTCCTGCGAGCATTCGGTGGTGACAGGGCCTGGCTGCACTCAGGCAGTGTGTGTGTGGGGGGGGGGGGGGGTTGTGGGTGTGTAACTCTGACTTTCAAATAGACAAATCTTTAATAAAAACAAAAAAAAAAGTAGAGGGTGTTAAACCATCTGAAAAAAAGAAAATATACCTCTTTAAATCATGTCTTCTTAGAATTCATTTGCTTAGAACATTCTATGTCTAGTAACTAAATTCAATTTGCCTCCCTCATCCAAAGTGGAAGGTTTACTATATTATCAATTCTGCTCAGCATTTATACCAACAATTGTAACATAAAATAGAAAACAATATGTAGACTATACGAATTGTGAGACCAATGCTATGAGGAGTTCAAATTCAAGTGGACCTTGAATTAATTTTAAAAATATTTCTTATACCTACAAGTTTTGAGGAAGAACAATCTAGATAAATAGAAGCATTTGAACACAAATAGAGCAACAGAAGAAAGCATGGTTCAACCTTACAGGCAAGTGTGTGTGTGTGTGTGTGTGTGTGTGTGTGTGTGTAAGAATTGACAAATAAGACCATGGAGGGCCTAGCTGACTTGGTAATGATTGTGTGGTCATTGAGAGTTTTTCTCCAAAGATCTTAGATGATAACAATTAGATAATACTGATACAATTGCACTGACAGCCAACATACACTATAGGAAGGAAAACCAGTTAGAAAGAAGTAGCAACCATCAACCTTAAATGTAGTGAGAACATGAATCATGCTAGTGGAAGTGAATGGAAAACTGCAAGTTTTCTTTAAAGGAAGAGATATCAGAAACTAGCAACCAGTTTAAGAAGAGATGAATGGCAAATGATACTGAGTTTCCAAGATTGGAAGTGTTATAAGCAGGAAACTGGAAAAGGAACAGATTTGGCAGAGACATAAAGTAGATACCCAAGACAAAGCCAAGGGAATGATGTGTATTATAGAATGACTGAAAAGTGCAGCCGGCAGAAGGGCTGCTATCAGGCACGTTAACAGACATCTACCAAATAGTGTCATGGACGACAAGGAAAGACAACATTTTAGTGTTAGAGAGATTGCCAATTTAACTGAGCACCAATGAATTTTCTAACAAGAATTTTCCAACAAGACCTTAATAACCTTTGACAAAACCAGACTTGCTAAAATGCAGAAGATAGGTAAATTTCAAGCTACTACAGATTGTGTGGAAAAGATCAAAAATTATAAAAGATGTGATACTATAAATCAAGAAGTTTGTCATTAGGTACATTATGTTATTTCTAACTCCTGAAATTAATTCTCACAAGTTATAGTCATTGCACAGATTTAAAAATATGCTTTATTTCATGCCCTAGGATACAACACTATAAAGAAGATGGGGTACGGTACCCAAAAGTATGATTTAATTAGGATATACTCTTTAAAAAATAAGATTTATTTATTTGAAAGACAGAGTTACAGAGAAAGAGGAAGAGACAGACAGAGACATCTTCCATCTGTCGGTTCACTCCTCAAATGGCCTCAGCGACTAAGGCTGGACTGGCCGAAGCCAGGTGTTTCATCCTGGTCTCCCACGTGATACAAACACCCAAGTTCTTGGGCCATCCTCTGCTGCTTTCTCAGATGTATTAGTAGGGAGCTGTATCAGAAGTGGAGCAGCTTGTACTTATGGCACACGCATGGGAAGCCATATGTGATGCCAGCCCTTGTGATATGTTCTTGATATTAAAAACATCAGTGTTTGGAGAGGAGGGATGATATTGGAGTTATGATTTTGAGTACTATAGTTTTGTAGGAAACTATACTGTGAATTGCCCTTTCCATCCTCTCCTACACATCTGACAATGTGTTTGGGGGTAGCTTCAACTAGATGCCTTGAAAATTAATACCATCGACTGGTAGATCCATACATTCAAACCTGAGAAAATTTAAGACCATCAAACATGTGTGTGCATATCTGTGTGTGCGTGCGTGCATGCATGCATGCATGTGGATGTGCAAGTCAAGAAATGAGAGAAGGGAGGGACTGTGTTGGGGAATATTTGGATATTAACTACACTCCAATAGTGGTAGGACAGGGAAAGTAGGAGTCTTTTTCTTGGGGTTGATATAGACCGCTCAGAAAAGAGAGTTGGCCTAGAGTTGTTTTATGTCCTACCCAAGGGGTTCTTCTATGCAGATGACCAAGATGACCTTGACATTCCCTTCTGCTTGACTAACCTTATTCAGGCTTCTTCCTAACTCTAGGTTCCTAACCTTTCTTTTGTTAAGCATTTACTTTAAAAAAAAAAAAAAAAAGTTCAGTGGTAAATTCTCTCTGCCTCTTTTGAAATGTAAATCTTTTTAAAAGCTTCTTGTGGGTTTTACAACACTGGAATATATTTCTCAAGGACCTGGAAGGCGTCCCTTTGAAATGGAGTCCAGGGAGTTAGTGTTCCCATCCCTCAATTCTATAGGAGGAGCCTAACTTCAATGGGTACCTTGCTTCAAGTTGTAAAACTGCCTCTTGTTATAGGAATAGGAGAAAATTTACTTATCCTTTGGGTAAACCCAATTAGCAAATACAGATGGCCTGTGTTCTTCTCACTCTAGCTCTTAAAAAATTCCCCACCCTTTTTTCAAACTCAGACTTGAGTTCTGGACTTTTCTCCCTTTTGCATTAATCTTAGAAACAGTCTTCTTTTTCTGTTAAGTCTCTGAAACTTTTGCACTGACACAGGCAAGTTGTTGTCAGTAGCAACAGTATGATTTTAATATGAATATTCAGAATAGGACCAAGATAGCAGTAACCAAGCCCAGGAAAACAATAGCTTCAAGTCCTAGAGTTGCAGTTTCAAAATTTCAAGATTATACGAATACCCATGAGACATAGGGTTGCCAGATTTAGCAATTAAAAACGTAGAACATTTATTTAAATTTAAATTTCAAATAACATTTTTTTCTCAAATATGTTCTAATATAAATATATACTGTATGATGTTTGCATTATACCTACAATAAAAATGTATATGCTGTTTCTCTGAAATTAAAACCCAACTAAACATCCTGTATTTTATCTGGCATCCCTACTGTGAGAGAAATAATCAGTTTTAAACATCTACCAATCCCATAGAGCAAGAAGCCTGCACATAAGCCTGTATCAATTGCCAGTTCTAAACTTCTCTTGTTGTACGTCTCTCTCTCCTTTCCACACCATCTTGCTTTTGGCCACCTTGGATAGTAGAAGGAAGTAGGGAAAGTCATATGTCTGAAGCAATATTAAGTGTTAATAAATTTCTTAGACTAGATATTGTTTCCAAATCATTGTGTTAGTTAGAAAATAGAACATATGGGAACTGCCAAATTTTCATTCAATGGCAAAGAAAATTAGCCTGTTGTAAGACAAAAAAAAAAGGAGTTGCATTTTCAATAACCAATGTATTACACTGGTTCACTACACTCATTATATAGAATAAATGTGGATATACATGGAAAAATAATTATTTTTAAAATTTTATGTACTTCAAGATAATTAGATTAGTCATTTAAGGTAGTAATTCTAAAATTGATAACTGCATATATATTATAGTAAAACCACTAATAAAATATCTAAGAATTATTGAAAAACACCAAATATTAATGAATAGTAATAAAACCCTTCTAGGAAAGAGTTTTCATTTTCTAGAAAACATTCCAGGTATTATTTTTTTTTCAGATTTATTTATTTGAAAAGCAGAGTGACAGAAAGATCTTCCATTCACTTGTTCACTCCCCAAATAGCCTCAATATCCAGGACTGGGCCAGGCCAAAGCCAGGAGCCAGGAGCTTCATCCAGATGTCCCTCTGGTGGCAGGGGCTCAAACACTTAGACCATATTCTGCTGCTTTTCCCAGACAGTTAGCAGGGAGATGGATCGGAAGTGGAACAGCTGGGACGTGAACTGGTGTCCATATGGTGTCATGAGGTGTAATTGTATCAAAATCCATCAATTTCAAGTTCATATTATATTTTGGTTAACATAATCAGCCATTTGTGTCATCGAATATTTTGAGAATCCCATGAAAACTTTAATTTCATTTATACAAGTACATAGATTTTTCATACAATGCTAGGGTGTTTCTTGATACCTAAAATGATCTATTCGCATCAGATTAGTGTTCTTAGTCTAAATCTTTCCTCTGGACTGATGATCCATTGAGACAATGACTAAATTTATTATATTTATGTATCTAAATTAATTAAAATTGTATATTTTTATTAATATTTCTAAAAGAATACTGTAACCATTTTAAGTGAATACTAATTACAAATGCTATGTTTTTATCTACTTGAATTGCAATATAATGCTCTTAGAACATACAGATATGACTTTTTTTTTAGATGCAGGTTTACTTTTTCCATCTTTCAATGGGAATTCCTATTTAGAACTGCCTTTTTTTACAAACTTGGATGATATGAAGTTTATCCTGGAGAAGAAACATAACAGAATTGTTACCATCTACTTGACCATAAAAACAAGCAGTTTAAATGGAACCATTCTGTACAGTGAGTATTAAATGTTTGACCTCCTGTATGTCATGTTTCTTTTTCAAATGTTCACCTACTGAATCAATGAATTATTCATTTAAATATTGTGGGAAAAGTTGTCTAGCCCAATACATGAAGCATTGCAAAAAAGAAATCTTAGTTCTTTGTAGTTTTTTAGAAGTTTCTTTAATTTATGAGTTACTCAGTGGAACATGACTTACAAACAGGCTCTGAACCAACAAGAAAGAATATAGCAAGCATACGAATGCGATAGCATTTGGCTGCAGCAGTAAAATATAAATGCTGCAAGTGTTTCAGAGCATATTTTTATTATATAAATCACTAAATATGAATTGATGACTTGGAAAAATGTATTCCAAAGCTGGGATTCGCTTTACAACTGGAAAAAATTACTGTTACTCTTTTAGCAATATCTATTATCTTGATATAAGCTGGTTTAAAACGTAGGGTTAACAATATTTATTTAAGAAAATGTCTATATCCAAGATACTCTGCATTATTACTTAGTATGTTCACAAGAGTCTCTGTAATCAGAATTTATAGGGTTCTTTCTTCCCTGACTGAACATCATCACTGAGGTGTATTACCTTCAGTACTCAAAATGTAATGATTGTTTTATTTCTTTGAAAATGAGTGTGCAGTAGTTTTAAAAATTCCTTATATTGAATATATAATTTTTCAGTACTTTAATTGATTGCTCACTGTGGGGCAACCTATTATTTCCCAAATGATTAACTCCTCTACTTTGAAATAGTTTGCAAAATTTGATCCATCAGTTTGTGCTTTCTATACAAAATTTAACCCTTTTTATTATTTTACTATGAATTAAATACCCAAAAGAAATATTTTCAAAAACTGGATTCAGTTAGAAGTTCTGAACATTAAATTAAAACAGAATTTGGAAAGAAACTGACTAGTCAGAACTAGGCCAGCATTGTTTATTCCCCAGTAACATACGTACCCATGTTTAAATGATGCCTTTAGAAATCTGATTCATTTATATTAAAAGGGAGAGAGTGAAGAAAGGAAAAATGGAAAGCTTGTTTTTATATATGAAATCTAAGCTCTGGTAGAGGACCATGACATTTGGAGGTAATAGTGCATTACAGAGGAAACAAAACAAAGCAAAACACAGAACAAAAAACACAAACATAATAATTTTAAGCCACAAAGTGAAGTGATTTTCTAGCTTTGCAATTTTTTAGGTTGTATAGAATTGGAAGGTGTTTCCTTGGGGAAAGTGTGTTTTTACCAACTAAAAACAGCTAGTAGTTGAAGCAGCAGCCAACCAACCTCTGGGAATTTTTGCGCTCTGGGCCCATGCTCCTGGCTCATGTCCATGCTGCCACTCAATGTGCTCTTTTTAAGGCCACAGAAACACATACTAAGCCAATACACACTCTCTTCCAGTTGGTGCTTTAAAGTAAATCCAGTAGAACTCAAGCTGAAGTTAGTGCTATAGGATTATTTCTGCCTTTCTTATGCTATGACCTACCAAAATGATAAAACTAGAAATTGTTAGTAAGAAAACAATGCCACTGTAATAATCATCAATTTTTGTCCTTATCTTATATGATATTGCTGTCACAGAACTAGATATGTTGAGGCTATTTACCCAAGAGAATTTTATAGTTTGTGAATGGAGAAAATATTTTTGCCTGCAAAGCATTGTTTTTATTCTCTGTAAGGTGGTAATTTAATCCTACACTGTTGGGAATACCTCAGCAGAATGTTTTGTGAAGTTTCTGCTTTCTCCCCTCTTGGAATTTGTCAACCTCATAAAAGCCTCACAGTAGATGAACACAAAGATTTTTGTGATTCAGTTAGATACCTATAGTTTAAAAGGTGTTCTATAGTGTGATTTACAGGTGAATCTTTTTTCCATTGAAATCAGTATATTATGTGTAAGAACAATTAAAAATAGTGAGGAAATTAAAACAGATATTTCCTGTTAGATTTTTGAAGTAGATTTGGCTTTGGTTGTTTTTCTTTTCTTTTCTTTCTGTGTTGCCATTTATTTCACTCCTGAACATTTCAATTCAACTCAATTTTATTTCACAAACATTTATTGCACATGTATATTTTTTGTCATCAAATAAGGGAAAAGGATAGAGAAATAGGCTGACAAACCAGTGTCAGCTTTGAATTATATTCCTAGTTCAGAACTGTACATTTATCTTGTCTCAGTTTGCCTCACCAACTAATTGATGTTGAAAGGAACAAAAGGAAGATAAAACTTGAATCCTGATGGAGTTACACTGAAAATCCTTAGAAAGGATAGTTTTAAAAAGCACGCTCTGTGGGAGAGAGACAGCTCTGAGAGCAGCAGTTAAGATGAAAAGGAAGCTTTTTGAGTCTGCCACTGAGCCAATTCAGAATTCTGGAACCCAGTCAAAGGAGCGACTAATAGGTCACGGGAGAAGGGATGAGACCACACAAAATTCTTTAGGTGCACTTTCAGAAAATGAGCTCTATTCAGCAAGCAGTATCAATCAGGAGGTTTCGTCATGGGATATGTAACTATGCAGTCCGATCCATTCTGTGCTGCTGCTTTGAAAAGAAACAAGCATGCCCTGTAGAAGTATGTATCTTTGAGAATTAGGAGCAGACATCTGACCAAATCACAGGAGGCAAATTACGTGAGCAACTCGAGTGGCAGGACAGGATTCAAAAGCAACCTTTGTATTACTTAATTTTGTATTTAAACTCAAAAGCGAAAAAAGACCTTTACAAGTATTTATTCCTGGGATAAGGAGGATTAGTGGTGCTTCCTTTTTTGTTTGTTTGTTTGTTTTTGTTTAGGGGGAGCTAAATGAAGATTTTTCTGTTAGTGCTGTAAAAAACAAATTAAATCTGAAGACTCATAATACCTGCCTTTCTCTATAAAAAGATTCCCAGCAGAACACACAATGTCTTTATTAGTTACTCATTGTGCTTTATTCCAGTGGTGTGACAAGGCCAATGAAATTCCACAGCATTATTAGAAATCATCTTATTTTCTAGGAGAAAAAGTTTACAGTGTGTGCTATAAAATTATTTAAATTCCTTTGTCCCTCCTTAAGAGTTTTCAATAAAGCTAGCTCCAGGCTGACATGAAAGGAAGTGGGTCTGAAATAATGGATGGATAAATTAATATGTTGCCATTTAAAGGTATGCAAAACTGTCTCTATTTGTATCTCACTTATTCTTTTTTTAAAATATTTATTCTATTTATTTGAAAGAGTTACAGAGAGAGGTAGAGACAGAGAGAGAGGTCTTCCATCTGCTGGTTCACTCCCCAGATGGCTGCAATGGCCGAAGCTGCGCCTATCCAAAGCCAGGAGCCAGGAGCTTCTTCCAGGTCTCCCACATGTGTGCAGGGTCCCAAGGACTTGGACCATCTTCTACTGCTTTCTCAGGTCATAGCAGAGAGCTGGATCAGAAGAGGAGCAAGTGGGACTAGAACCGGTGCCCATATGGGATGTCGGCACTTCAGGCCAGAGCTTTAATCTGCTGTGCCACAGCGCCAGCCCCTCACTTATTCCTGATGGTAGCAAAGTCAAATTTAAGAAATTGTGAATGCTTTGAATGTTCAAAAACATTCCATTAGACATTGAGAGGGATATAAAGTTGAATATGAGATATTCTGTATCCCTAGTTTCTCATCACTTAGTTAAGAGATACTACATACATAGTTCTATGAGAAAGTTGATTAGGATAGGTCTTATAATAGAAGTATAAACTAAATAGTGGGGAAAAGTAGAGATTCATTACACCTCGAGTCTGTGCTTGCATTTCTTAACTAAATAGAGGACACTCCTGATCTTGAACTGTGTTTTACCTGACCTTATCAGTACCTGAATGTCGCTCCCCCTCTTCACGGAGGAACAACACTAGACCCTGCGTTGTTCTTTTGCCTGCTCGGCCCTTCCCGGGTTTGCTGCTGGTCCTTCCCGGGTTGGCTGCCGATCCTTCCACCTCCGTGGAAGGGCGGCTCCCCCTGCCACTTTCCCCACTTCCACAGGGGAGCGGCACACCACCGGCCGGCTCTCTCAGGCGCTGCTCAGATGTTAGCCGGATGTTCCCTTTTGATGTTCCTGGTGCATGTTGTCTCTCTCCTCCTTTATAGTCCTCTTCCACCAATCCCAACTCTGCTACCCACACGCCGAGTACGCTGCTCTCCTCCAATCAGGAGCAGGATCAGCTCCTGCAGGTCATCACTCAAGTTGGCGAGAGGCAGCTGCGTAGAAGTTGTTTACTCCCTTCTCAGCGCCATATTGTGGGAGAGCAGATGCATAGAATAAGTCTTAATTCCAGTAACTTAGTCTAGTCCGAGTTGCTCCCCACACCTGAACCTGGGCCTTGCATAAAATAATCACTTTATCAGAATGGTTTTTAAGGTTCCAGTTGTGAGTAACGTTGATGGTTGTGATGGAAATTAAAGAGGCACTGCATCTTACTTGAGGAAATTATCCTATTGAGCATCATTATATTTTGTTCCTCCTATAAGTAGAAACAGTAAAGATTTCATCAATTTAGTCAAAATGTACCTTCAATCGAAGATAATATTTCTGCATCTGCTTAAGAATCAGGTCCTCAGTACATTTGAAAATGTTTTTGTAATATTAAGAAAGTAAAAATTTTTGCAAGTCCTACAGTTACTGTTCTAACTGCCCAACACTACAGCTGTAGCATGAAATAATCATGCATAGTAAATAAATGAACAAGTATGGCTGTGCTCCAATTAAACTTGATTATGAAACCAGACAGTGGCAGAATTTGGTCTGGGGTCATAGTTTGCAAATCCTTGACCTAGAATGATATGATTCATTACATTTCTCTAGAAGTTGAACAGTGATTAAAGTTTATGGAGAAATTATTCAGTCAGAAATAGACTTTCTTTTCTTAAGTAACCACCCCAATGAGAATGCATCAACCAGGAACAAATTTAATTATGATAGACGTGTGGGCAAAAACTGATAATGATATCTGTCAAGTATGATAACTATTGCCATGCCCATTTTGAGAACGATATAATCTGTTAAGAAAATTATTTGGGGGTTGGGGATTGGGCATTTGGCCTATTGGTTAAGAAGGTGGTTATAATAACCTCATCCTATATTGGAGTGTCTTGGTTTAATATCCACTTCCAGCTCCTGACTGTGGCTTCCTGCTAATGCACATCCTGGGAGACAGCCTCGAGGACAGAGTTCCCAGTTTCTGGCTTCAGCCTTGACTTTGGCTCAGCCTGGTCATTGCTGAAATTTAAGAAATACACCCAGGGATGGAAACTTTCTCTCTCTCTCTCTCTCTCTCTCTCTCTTTCAAAGACAAATAATTTTTTAAAAAATAAAAAAGAAACTTACACTAGAGTTGGACTACCTGACTCTTTCGGCAAATTACTTAGCATCTCTTTAGAATGGAACAAGAATATTAAAATCCAAGATAACAAAAAGATGTTTCAAGAATTGGGAGAGTTGACACATTTAACCTGCTTAAAACAATGTTTAGCACAAAATAAGCAGGAAGTAGGTGTTAAATATCTTACTTATTCAGATAAAACTTTAACGTCTCAGTCTTAAAACTTGCCTAGGGAACAAGGGTAAGAACACTAGAGATTTAGGGGCCCAGGACACAAGATTTTCACCTAAAAAGTGTCATTAATGTTACATTCGTTCAACAAACATATTCATCCTGGTAAAGAGTACTCTTGAGAGTGGTGCTGTGGCACAGCAGGTTAAGCTACCACTTGCAGTACCAGCATCCTATATCGGCACTGGTTCAAGTCCTGTTTGCTCTGCTTCTGATTCAGCTCCCCACTAACATGCCTAGGAAAACAGTGGAGGATAGCCCAGGTCCTTGGGCCTCTGTACTCACACGGTAGACTCAGATGAAGCTCCTAGCTCATGGCTTTGTACTGACCCAGCCCTGGCTATTATGGCCATATGGGGAGTGAACCAACAGATCGAAGATATTCTCTCTCTCTCTCTCTCTCTCTTTCTATCTTTTTCTCTCTCTCACTTTCAAATAAATGTTTAAAAGAAAAAAAGAATAGACTATTTAATTCTGGAATCGTGAATGGGAGAGTGATCAGGTAGACAACTGTTACAATATATGTTTTCATTCTTACTCATTTCACCCAAATGAAGACTCACTCCTTCTGAAATATTTGGACCACTGGTACATTTACTGGTTAATCACAATTTTCAGACTGGACAGGCTGTCTATAAATTTTCAGAAACTGGCCCAGAAGCTATTGTCTTAACAGCACATAGTAAGCATGTGTTTCATAATTAATTACGCATTCCAGAATGCTACCATATTCCCCAGAGTTTTTTTTTTTTTTCCTTTTTCCTGCAGTCTGCTGAACAACTAGTCTGTTCTAATATCCATTACTACCTGTATCAGCCCTGTGGCTCTACAACATCTTCAAACCATGAGCTACTTTTGCTAAGGTTGGAGAATTGTATTCAAATCCAAACCTCTATTGGCATTCAGTAAAAGGGAATTCTAAAGCTACGGTAAAAGCATCTGTGTTCCATAGAGAACTCAATACAAGCTGAGAGAACAGTCTGTCACATGACACGAACATGGCACCAGGGTTGGAGCACATCCTAACGCTGCCACAGATAGCACTGATTGATATGTCAGTAGACAAGTAGACGAGCAAGGGTACATATGAGCCCATTTCAATTGTGAGCGAACTCTACAATATAGGATAAATCCGTTAACCTTTCTGTATCTTCATTAGACTATAAATGATGGAGATAAGATTTTTAGTATCAAACTCATAGAGTGAAGAAAATGCATATAAAAGTGTTTTTGAAAAACACACAGCACCATCACATTATAAGCTGTTATTTTTATTTCTTTTATATAGACCAAATAAATCTATGTCATTTTATGGAAATTTCCGAAGTTGACAATTTAGGCACCTGATTTAGGAATGATGTTGAATCTTATTTCAATTAAGCTGACATGAAATGGCTCTCCTCTGAATATTTACTTAAAAATGATCTCACATCAGACTGTTCTTGATGTTTGAAGCATTCATTACTATAGCTCAAATAGACAAATATGATTTACTTGTACCATAGGAATGATGTTGGATCTTATTTCAGTTAAGCTGATGTGAAATGGCTCTCTTCTGAATATTTACTTAAAAATGATCTCAAATCAAACTGTTCTTGGTGTTTGAAGCATTCATTACTATAGCTCAAATAGAGAAAAATATGATTTTAATAGAAGTGATACAATATAAACTGTAAACACTCTATATATTTCAATGATGTAATGAAATATTCATGTTTGTTTGAAAAATGTAAACCACAACCCAATACTGAGCAAACTAAAATTATAAAAACTTGACAAGGATAACTTTGCTACCCCCTGTAATATTTATTTCATTATTATGTCTTTATTATGAGATAAATTATATTGATAGAAATATAACTATATATGTGTGTATAAATACACACATATTGTGTGTGTGTTAGGATTCAAAATGATAAAAGGATGTTAGACTTAAATTTGTTAGGATTATCTCTCTAAACTATTACAAGATCTAAGAACTAAAGTCCATTATTTTGTGTATAACAATTACTGTTCATTGTTATAAGCAGTGTTTTTGCTTAACAAATCTTAAATCAGCAACCACAATCATGATTTAATTAGTATAAAGAAAATTTGAGTATCAGAGTCTTTAGAAGCTATCAAAGTATTATCTGGAGCAATAACGTTTACAAAAAATCAATACATAGATTATTTAATGAAAAAATTACTACACAGCTTAAAAGCATAAAGAACTATTTTGAGAAAAGGGCAGATTCACACTTCTCCTGTAATGCATTATCAAGCATCTTTTCACTGAAACAACAGAATGACTTTCTTTCAATGGCCTATTAATGAGCTCTTCTAGAGCTTTCAAGTTCAACCCCAAAATAGCACATACTAGAACATTATGAGGCGAGTGATACTGCTTTTATCATTTGATATATGAAGCAGAGACATACAGAGGAGTCCAGGTTTGCTTAATGGATTTGATTTCAATGATTAATGTTGCACTGAATGTATTATGGCACATGGATTATTGAGCCAATAAAGTTTAAAATAAAAATACACACATTTATTTAAGAAAAATTATTACTTATAATCTTTTTAGTAGTACTGTTTTGACATTCCTGCTTTTTCCTTCCTTTACTAGTTGCTGCTAATTTTTCCATTCTAAAATCAAATACATGACTTTATAATGTGTTTAAAATGGATCTTTAATAGCGTTTGTGAAAACCAAGGAGTTGCTCCTGAATTTATTCATACCACTTCTCCAATTACAGAATGTAGGTTTACACAATACAAGGTCAATTGATTTAAGAGTGGAAAAGTCGATCAATCAAACAATACAGGTTACATTCCCTGAAGTGATTAATTTGCCAATGAAGTATGTAAATGCATCAGTAGCCCCAGGTCTTCCATTTCTCCTCCTACTTTCACACATTACCTGCTAAAATGCTTTGAACTCATTTACAAGTAATATTAATTTTAAATTGCATATTAGTAGAATATATCAATATAATGAATCAAAGACTGTTAAGTAGCAGAATATAGGTAGACCCAAGCTTAATTGTTGATTTCCACTTTCAGTCCATTTAACTTTATAAAGTAGCCTCATTTTATACCATATAACAAAGTAGCCGTGGTTCATAATGGGATGCTCCTACACTTGGATACGACTATTCATCTTTGTAATTGATTTTTGTCACTGAGCTTCCTTTAAAGATAACTTATTCTTGTGTGTTACTACATACATCTTTTTGAATGTCTATAATCTTTAATATTTAGTTTTTGAACTTTTGCAAAACAAACCCATGCATATAGCAGAACAGCTTGATGTAAATGTTCACCTTGGTTCTACCCTGCTCAGTATATTGAATATTAAAATTTTATCACAAAAATTTGACTCTGGAAGAGTAACACAAAGCCATTTGAAAAAATATTAAGTAATAGAAAACCTTTTGAGCAAAAATGATAGAGTGGAGCAGGATAACGGATTGTCCCTTGTTGCATAACATCCCTCCCTCCCCCTCATTACTCTTTCAAAAGAGTAAAAGTGGAGAAAAAAAAAAAAAACAACTTTCAAGGAAAATGAACAACCTTATGTCATTTCATAATGTAACCCTTAATAAGTCCAAGGAGGGAAGCAAAGATGTTGGTGAAGTTTCATGTTTCTAAATGTGTTTCTCTTAGCATTCAACTCCAGTAAAAAAGATAAGTGAAAAATAATGCTAAAAGTTCTTAATGATACACTAAAATTCAGAGAAAGTAGGTTAAGAAATTGAATAAGAAGCCAAACAAAAATAAGGAGAAGCTCTATAAAGAACACAAGTCTAAAAGAACCAAGAATGATTCTCAGGAGATGCAGAAAAGTTGAAGCTGTCTTGCCCTCTGCCAGGCACTGAGCTAATTTGGGGTATTTTATGGCTAAAGTCCTGGCAAGCGTGGCCAAACCTTAGTGGGCTGGGTGGGCCTGAGAATGGGATATTTAGGCAAATGTCCAGTGATTTCCATCCATGCTTCTCTGTGCCTTTTGGTATTCCAACTTTATTATTAAATATTTAATGTTGTTTGGCTGTCTCCATACCTCTGCAATATTGATTCTATTATTATATTTCACTTTGTGTTACTCTCTTACTGGATTTATTTTCTCAATTCCCTCAAATTCTGTTGCTTTAATCACTCATAGGAAATATGTTTCTGTGCCTTGTATTTCTTATGTTCCCAATCCTATCTGATTATTTTCAGTCTTTTGAAGCTTTGCTTCCCCAGCTTGGTTATCTTCAATGTGGATCTGTCCAGCCCACGATGTCCATGTTGCCTAAAATCTGAGGATTCCATTTACATTATATTCTATGTAAATTTTCCCCATTAGACTTGGTTTTGTTTGTTCTGATATGATGTGAATCATTTCTCCTAATATCACCACAACTTCAAAAATTAGAATTTGTATATTCTCCTTTGTTAAAGACAATTTTCAAAATGTCAAAAACATGATTTATTATTTCCCTATTAATTATGTAGGAACTGGTAAGATATTATCACCATCTTAAAGGAGAATGCAAAAAACAGAGATACATAAATAATAAAGAATTCTGAAGTAAACTTACACATAGAAGAAAAACTGGTCCACCCATGAGATAATCAATTGCATTTCACTAGACACGATTAATTTGCATTTATATTGTCAGGTATCATTTGAATTATCATTGGTTTTCAGCAAACTAACAAAGTTGTAAAATACCCAAAGACAAAAAAAGGTGAACATAAACTGGGAAAATAATATTGATATTAGTTGTTTTCTCATATCAAAGTCTTTCATAATTTTTCCTGACACCTTTCCCTTAATTATTCTTCAAGTCTTGAGTGTTGCTTTTAATCCACTCTTCTAGAGCTTGAGGAATGGGGAAGAGATAGCCTATCTGTCTTTGCATTCTTTCTGTGGTGTTAAGGAAACATTTATCTAGGGCTTAGCAATAACTTCAGTTTCAATCTTTTTTTCTCTTTGAAGCTGACCAAAGAGATCTCCAGCATCTTCCTAGCTTCTATAAGGTCAAAATCTCTATGTTTACATTTGCACTCATGATGCAAAAGTCATGAAGGATAAAATTGAGGGTGTTTAACGCTGAGAGAGTGGAACTAAATTGCATCATCTGTCATTGTGTTGTTCTCCACTCTGCAGCCATTTAAAAAAATGCCCTTCTCAAGGCCTGGTGCTGTGGCCCAGCAGATTAAAGCCCCATCCTGCAGCACCAGCATCCCCTATGGATGCCGGCTAGAGTCCTGGCTGCTCCACTTCCAATCCAGCTCTCTGGTGTGGCCTGGGAAAGCAGTACAAGATGGTCCAAGTCCTTGGGCCCCTGTACCTGTGTGGGAGGCCTGGAGGGGGCTCCTGGCTCCTGGCTACTGGCTTTGGATCAGCTCAGCTCTGGCCATTGCAGTCATTTGGAGAATGAACCAACAGAACAGAAGACTTCTCTCTCTTGCTCTCGCTCTACCTCTCTCTGTAACTCTTTCTCTTTTTTTAACTTTTATTTAATGAATATAATTTCCAAAGTATAGCTTATGGATTACAATGGCTTCCCCCCCCAATTACTTCCCTCCCACCCCCCGCTCTCTCTCCCATTCCATTCACATCAAGATTCATTTTCAATTCTCTTTATATACAGAAGATCAGTTTAGTATATATTAAGTAAAGATTTCAATTTCAAATAAATAAAATGTCTTTTAAAGAAGTCCTTAGCAATGCAATAAAATATATCAATTTTGTTAATTTTTATCCCTTGAATATACAATTGTTTAATACTGTCTTTATAAAATTGGAAGTACACATTAAGCAGTACAACAGCTGTCTTGAGGAAAAGCATCTGTGCAATTTTTTTTAAAGATTTATTCATTCACTTGAAACGCTGAGTAGCAGAGGCAGAAAGAGGTCTTCCATCTGCTGCTTCACACCCCAAATGGCCACAATGGCTGGAGCTGGACCTATCTGAAGCCAGGAGCCAGGAGTCTCTTCTAGGTCTATGATGTGGGTGCAGGGGCCCAAGAAAGTGGGCCATCTTCTACTGCTTTCCCAGGCCTTAGCAGCGAGCTGGATTAGAAGTAGAGCAGCCAGGACTCAAACTGGCACCCTTACGGGATGCTGGCACTGCCGGTAGCAGCTTTAACTGCTATGCCATAGCACTGGTCCCTGTGCAATTTATTTAGTTGCCAGTTGAACACTGAAAAATGATGAACAGAGAAACTATGGTTATTTAGGCTTGAGTATTTAGCAGATGTTTTCTCAAAATTAATTTAAAAAATCCTATTGCTTCATGAAAAACAGCTAACAGTACTGTTACTAATGATAAAATTGAAACTTTCAAAGAAAATTAGCATTTCTGGAAGTCTACATTCTCCATAAAGAACCTGAGAACTTCTTAACACTTTCTGAGGGTTTCAATAAATACTAATAAATTTTTTACAATGTATAAAGAATGGATCAATATTTGGAATATCTACATACTTCAATGAACCAATATTCTTCAAATGACCAAGGCATGATGTTATAAAATCATGCCTGAAGAAAACATCCCAAGTACAAGTGAAACCAATGAAATTTTAATGTAAATATCATTAGTATAGTTCCAGATTCTATATTGGAGCTAAACTATACAGAAGTTTAAGGGATTTTCCCAGTTTGTGTGTATCTTAAAAATGTATTAAAATAGCCCTTCCTTTCAAATTACATTTCTATGTGAGACTGGACATCATATACTTCAACCAAATCAGCAATTCACAACAGATTGAATACAGAAGTAGAAATGAGAATTCAACTGTCTACAGTAAAGTTTGACATAAAAGATATTTGCAAAATTATAGAATAACATGTTCATTGCTATCCTTTTTCTGTTTTAGAAAGTATAAGTACTTTTATAAAACATGTAATTAAAGTTAACATGTAATGGAATTTTAAAATAATCATATGTACGAATATTTGAAGATTTTCTGTTTTAAATTACAACTTAGTATATCAAAACATGCAAACCATGGAGGAGAAAACCCTTTTGAGATTTCAATTGATTATGAGTTTATAAAGGTTCTTTAAATCTAAGAAATCTTTAGATCTATAACAATATAATTTTAATTTTAAATTAAATGCACAATTCAATATCATATAAAAATCTTTTATGTCTATATATTAATCACCAATCAATCTTCATATGTGTTAATGTATTCACTAAATATTAATACTAGCCATTTCTGAGAGTTGTGATTTTGGAGAGATTCAAGGCACTGTTATTGGTACTTTTATAGTACCTGAGTATAAAATAACATACTTACTGTAAATACATAATTGCATATACTAACAAAAATAAACAAAACAGATAAAGTGAATATTAAAATATTAATATACACAAAACAAATATCTGAGAACTCACTATATTTCTGAGAATTATTTACATCAATGATTTTGAATCAACTAGAAATCAAAGTAGAAAAATTAAAATTGATGTTGTATTAGTTTCCTATTTCTGTTATAGTAAATTATCACTGACTTGCAATTTTATTCTTACAATTCTGGAGGCCAGAAGTCCTAAATGAGTCATATGAGGCTTAAATCAAGTCGTAGGGCTGATTGTTTCTGTAGGCTCCAGAGGAAATCCATTCTTAGCCTCTTTCACCTTCTGGTCCATGGCAGCATTCTGTGGCCTGTGGCTGCATCCTTCCAGTCTCTTCTTTGGTAGTCACATAGGCATCTCCTTATCTATCCTCAAATCTTCCCCTGCCTCACTCTTAAAGTGATACTAGTGATTTCATTTAAGGCACACTCAGTTAACCCAGCTTCGTCTCCCTGTCTCAGGCACCTTAGTGTAATCACATCTGAAAGTCTCTCTTTACAAGGTAGCATTCACAGGTTCCAGCAATTAGGACCACAATTCAACCTGCTAAAACCCCATGCATAAAGAAATCAATTCTAGGTAGAGGGCAGTTCTTAAGGACACCTTACAGGAGATAATTTAGTAGAATAACTTTTTGATTTTTAAACATTCTTAAATTTGACATAAGAAAAGACTAGTAACATCATGAATGAAACAATTTATAAATTATCCTAAACAAAAACTAAGAATATATGTTCATCAAACACACCCTTAAGAGTTTTAAGAGTAAATCTCTGCTATTAGAGAAGATACTTGGAATAAACATTATTGATAAAAATCTTGTATCAGTAAGAAAAAAAGAAGCAAATAGATATATAGCCAAGAAATATAAACGGACATTTCACAGAAAAAAAGGATGTCAAAACAGGCAGCAAACATGAGGAAGATTTTTAAATTCACCAATTACCAAGAAAATAAAATTTAAAACTCTACCAAACACAGAACAGGTAGAATCTGTAAGGTTAGTATACAAAGTGATAATAAGCATATAGATCAGCTAGAACTCCTGGAGTTGGCATTGTGGCATAGCAGGCAAAGCAGTCACTTGAGAAACTAGCATCCCACATGGGCATCAGTTTAAATCCCAGCTGCTCCACTTATGATCCACCACCCTGCCAATGTGCCTGGGAAAGCAGTGAAAGAGGGATCAAATATTTGAGCCCTTGCCAACCCACATGGGAGATCTGGATGGAGTTCCAGGCTTCTGGCTTTGGCTTGGCCTAGCCCCAGCCATTCTCACCATTTGAGGAGTGAACAGCAGATGGACGTTCTCTCTCTCACTCTCTGTCTGTCTCTCTCCCAATCTCTCTCTCTCTTTCACTTTCAAACAAATAAATAAACCTTAGGGAAAAAAAAGAACTCTTGTACACTGCTGCTAAGAATTTAAACAAACAACCATTTTGAAAAACTGACATTAGCTAATAAAGTTGATCATGTTCACGCCTTCTAAAAGAGCAATTCAAATGCTATCATTCTCTGCCTCTATATATATGTGTGTATGTATATACTCTCTCTATACATATATAAATAAAACAGAAGTGTATCCACTTTAACATGAAACATATATAAAATTACCAGAGCTACAATATTCGTAACAACCAAAAAATGATTAGAAATATCCATCTAGAGAGGGAAATAATATGTATATTAATATGAAAATTCTTATGGTATCTACTAACATCCAACATAATCATTACTCTTTCAGAGAAGAGATTAGGTTTGTTGAATGAATGATTGCTATTGAATAAAATATAAATCTGTATTAATTACTAATGTAGCACTTGTTCTTAAAGGCACTGACAGCAATTTTGGAGAACAATTTCTTCATTTATTTCTTGTGGAAGGCAGACCTACAGTTAAATATGGATGTGGAAGTTCTCAAAATATCCTGACTGTTTCTGCTAATTACACCATTAACAGAAATGCATTCATCCCCATCACAATACGGTAAGTACTCCCCAGTAGTCCACTGAACAATAGTGTATTTTGAATATGTATTATGTTACAGCCAAAAAAATGGAAAGAAATGTATTTGCCAATCACTTTTTTCATTTGATCTAAAGAATAATTTGACAACATCCTATAACACATTATAAATAAAACAAATCAATCTATTTGACAATCATGGTGCAAAAAAATAGTCAAGTGGTTCACTATTTGTTCAGCAAAATATTGAGTAAAAACAATATAGCTACTAAGATTGGGGAGGTGGGGAGTCACTGGCTCTGCATAGAAAAAGAAAACCTAATATAAAAGAAAAAATAATGGAACATTAAATGTAAATTTCTTTATGGAATTATAAATTTTTGGAAGGTAGTTATATTAGTTCATGCTTCAGAATTAGAAAATCAGAAATGAATGGCTAAGATCACATCCTAAGGTCATTGCCAAGCAAAATTTACATGAAGCAGTCAAGAATTTAAAATTCTTCCTTGCTATAGCTATATAGTGATAATGGCCTCCAAGGTTACTCTCTGTCATGAAAAAATATAATTTTGTGGCTGAGTTTGTATGTGAGATGACAATTGGATAAGTTAGTCTGATCAGCAGGAATCTTGGCTAGCCTATGAAGGTTAAATAAATCAAAAACTTTCTCAGGGTCTGCATCAATCTGAAAATAACATCAAACAAATAGACACCCATCTGAAAAGGCGGACTCCTTACAGTCAGGGGTAGTTATCTCACTCATTTTTAATACATTTAGCAAGTCATCTGACAACAGAACGTACTCAGTAAATGCCTGAATGGATGAAGAAATGAGGGTGTCTGGGCTAGGCAATTCAGTTGATTATAACATGAAGGCAATGAAATTACCCTAAGGTAATGACATTTTTATTCATAAATTAAGTATACTTTTTTGGAACACTGAGCTCTGTACAGGCAAAACAGAGAGCTATGGCCTTGACTCATATTTCAGCCATCCCTCTTGCAAGTATTTGCTGTTGACCACAAAAAAGGAGCAAGGTGAGATTTCAAAAATTTAAAAAGCAATCTAAAAGGCATTTGTATTGATAAACTCATCCTTCCATACAATGTCATAATTTTATACAAACAATGACACATTCAACTGTATGTGAAGGAATTTCTATTTTTGATCAAGCTTACTTAGAGAAATGATCTTCATCTTTGTTTTTTTAAATTTAACAACCTACTTGGGCAGTCCAGAAATCAATAAAAATTTTAAATAGCCTCAAGTTGAAAGCACTCTGTGTAGATGATTCCAGTAAAACTGAGAGGCAGACAGAGAGCTCTCTTCCTCTAGTTCACTCCTGTAAAGCCCACAGTAGTTGTAGACAAGGCTAGGGAACAAGGCTGGGCACTAAGAATTCAATGCAGATCTCATATAGGTGGCATGAGCCCTATTGCTTGAGCCGTTACCACTGTCTTACAGGGTCTGCCTTAGCAGGAATCTGGAGTCAGGAGCTGGAGCCAGGAATAGAAACCAGATGTGAGACTTGGGCTCCTAACTGACATCTTATCTGCTGTGCCAAATACCCATTTTCTCCCATTCTTGAAATTCTGTGTTTAATTTCATTTTCTTAATAAGTGATTCTTATATTTTAACACTATACTATGCTCCTAAAATTGAATGGTAGGTTAAAACACATATTACAATTTAAGGAGGGAGATTGACAGTCATATTACTGAGGGAGCAATTAAAATGTGAGATGTGTTAGAAATGAAAGAAATGGGGCTGGTACTGTGGTGCAGCAGGTTAAAGCCATGGCCTACAGCACCAGCATCCCAAATGGACACTGTCTGAGTTCTCAGCTGCTCTACTTCTTATCCAGCTCCCTTTTAATGTGCCTGGGAAATCAGCAGAAGATGGCCCAAGTCCTTGGGCCTGTGCACTCACTTGGAAGATGCCAAAGAAGTTCCTGGCTCCTGGCTTTGGCCTAGCCTAGCCCAGTCATTGCTGCCATTTGGGGAATGAACTAGTAGATAGAAAATCTCTCTCTCTCTCTCTCTCTCTATATATATATATATATATATATATATCTGTCTCTCTTTGCCTTTCAAATAAATATATAAATCTTAAAGAAAAGGAAAGAAATGGTGCAAGAAGAACAAATCACAAAGTATCCTGGTCTTTGCTACAAAGACCATAAAAATTCTTTGAAAAATGAGTATAGGTGAATGTGGTAAAAGTAAAAGAAACAGGCAAAGCAGGGTTCATGTGTTCCAGGTAGAGGGAGGAGTATGTAAATAGTATCTTTGATGGGAAGAACCATGCCATACTCAGAGATCCAACAGACCAGTCCATATAAAACACAGAGGTAGATGAAGGTAGTTTTGTAATGACAGACCAGGTTTGAAAGGTCCATAGTTGGAAAATCAGTAGGGACTTATTGCAGGGAGGTGGAGGGGGACAGTTAGATGGTTATTATTTGTCCAAGGTAGACATAATGGTGCCTTGGTCTAGACTGTTGTCAAGGAGAAAATAACATGTTTAAAACCTAATTAGGAGTAAAATTGTGACCGATTTAATTCCAAGAGTGAATATAGAGATTTCAAAAATGAATATTCATTTCCAAGTGCAGCTGGATAAATGATTCCAACATCCACTGAAAGAGTAAACAGTGCAAGAGCAGCTTTGATAGTGAATATGTGAGTTCAGACTTGAGCATGCTGAGATCAAGGTGCCTTTGAAACATCAGAGCAGAGTTTCCAATTTAATATATGGATGTAGAGCTCAGAAGAGAGGGCTGGATGGGAAATACAAATTCATGAGTCATCAGTGTGCAAATGGTAATTGAAGCTGTATGCTTGAATTAGAGTGTAGAAAAGGAGAAAGAATGGCCTGGAACTTAGTCTTAAGGAACTAACTTTTAATGACTGTGTAGAGGAAAATGATACTGTAACAGAGTCTGACAAGGAGTCACCTAGAGGCAGTAGAGGAGCAAAAGGAGTGGGGTATCAGGAAAATTGATGGGAAGGTTTATCAAATGCTCTAGAGTCCATTGGATATCCTCATGATTCCATGACCCAGAGACGTCACTAAAGGGCATGGATTAAGAAGCCAAATCAGAGGAAATTGAGAAAACTTTACACAACAATCTGCAGGAGTTTTACTCTGAATATATACAAAGAACAAAGTGATAACCAAAGGGAGATGAGAAATCAAGTGGATAAAATGGAAGACTAAAGATAATTGAGTATGTTTACATATCGATCAGAATATTAGTTGAACAAAGATGACAATACATAGACAATCAAAGAAACTAAAAATGTAAAGTCTGTCTGAAATTTAGAGCAATAGGGTATAATATACATGAGAGAAGATCCCTTGAAGAGAAATGAGAGCAATACATTGAGGCTTCTGATTTTGGTCTTGTATGCTACTTGATCTGTGACTACCTTTGTTTATCCCTTTATGTCCAGCTGTTTCTGTCTCATTCTCTGCCTCACATGCTCTACTCTTACATCTCCATTATTATCTGACAAAAAAAATTAAATGGTAAATATCTTTTTGTAGGGCTTTTTCTAGCAATTTCAGTTCTCAATATCAGGAGTCTTATTACATAAACCAGGATAGATTTCTCCTTAACAAACATATGAATTAGGTTCTTCCTTAATCATATGAATGCTGGTGAGATTTCTAACATATTTGAGAAGTCCTAGGCAATAAAATAATGTAGCATGACAGATAAGAATTTATTGTTCCAAAGTTGAAGGGAGATCTCTAAGGTAAACATGTGAAGGAAGGCCTCTCTTCTATTTTTTGATTAACCATAATTTTTTACTTTGTTATTAGTGGATATTTCCTCCTACAAAATTCACATTGTATCTGTAGGATAGAAGTCAGAAGTAGAACAAACTTGAATAAGCCACTTGTAGTGATTGAGGTCAATTCAGTATCAAGATAGAAGTTCTTCTTAAATGAAATGGAGCAGAGATCACAGTTCTACAGATACATTGTAATTCATACTCATGCACAGTTTGTCTTTCATTTCAACAAATTTTGAAAGGGATCACATAGAGAGAGCTATTGGTTTTTACAAGGGTTATTCTCTTTTGGGAAAGTTCAGAAAAATTGTCTTACTATATATATACTTTTTAAAGTTTCTGAAGTTTAAATTTTTCTGACACATTTAGTGTCTGCCCTAGACAAAATCTGACTTTTTACCCAGTATTTTCTTCCTTAAAAAGCCCTGCAACCATTCCTCTAGAAGATTCATATGTGATCTGCATGTTTTAAAGCCACACACCCTATTCCACCTTAAGATTATACCATCCCATACACTTGACAAACATTTCTTCTAAGATTTATCCAGAAGTGGTAAGCTATCTATATCTATTGAAGGCACACTTCAATAGCTAAGAGCTTATTTTGAATGACAAACTCTTGTGTAGCCACAGCAGGATGTTGGCCACAAACTGCATTACTATACCAGAACCACAAATCCTCATTAGACACAGGTAACATCAAATGGACAGATGTCAGAAAATTTCTAGTACTTGAGCAGCATGAACTCTTGTTAATACTTTTTAAATGCTAAGCATACATCAGATAAAACCTTTGCAAACATTATTGTCACCTTATCTTTTAAAATATGTGCTCTAGAAAAGAAAAACTGCTATTGAGTTTTTTAGGAGACTTTTATCTCCTGTTTATCTTTTAACTTCTAAGGTAAAAACCTCATATATGTATATATACACATATGTATACTGTATATGTATAAATAAATGTACTTGTATATGTAGATATACATATCACATATGTAATGTTAATTTTTATTCACTTTAATGAGTGCATTCCTCACAGTTGTTCAGTCAAGAAAGTATATGAAAATGTATCATTATAATGTAAAACCTCTGTTCACCACAAAAGAATAGAAAGTAAGGAGAATTCTGGATAGGGTTGATTTTGGCTATATCAAGTGAAGAGATTTATTAGTAGATAGCTTATAGAAAAATAAGGAAAGAAAAAACAACTACTTTTAATATTTATATTTAATTTGTTAAAGGCCTCAAAAATTCTGCTCAATATCAAATTCCATTACTTTGTCATTTTTTTACATACAGTATCTGCATTACAAGTTGCTGCCCAATTGGTATTGACCTATAAAGACTTACTGTACAGAGAATGAGTAGAAGACCACCCAGGTTCTAAAAAGAAATTATATTCCTAATGTATTACAGCTCTAATTTTCAGAGTCACTCAAAATGTTATTTTTCTACTTTTATAAAATATAAAAAAGCTTTTCACATATTGCCGTTAATATTATGTAACGCCAAGGATTGTCTGTCTTTAGTGTTAGAGCCACAAAGTATATAAAGGTAAGAACCTTCACTTTTTGAAACAGATAATGACTTTTGAACTGTGCTAAATCTCTAAGGTATTAGATTTATTCATAAAATGGTGCCATGTCAATAAAGGAAGTTTGGCAAGATTTTCATCTTAAAAAGGTCAAACCTCATCACTTCAATATTAATTTCTGTGTCTTTACCATCAAATCCTTCATCTAGTATTTCTGAGACATGTAGGAGAACTAGTGCTTAATATGGGAAATACAGAAATACTTTATGAAGATATAACACTCATGGGATAAAAAGATTTTGAAATACATGCATGGCTTTTTGCTAATATACTTTTCCATAACTTTTTGAAGTACCTTCATGTTATGGCATTATTATATATTTTTTATAATTTTTTTAAAGATTTATTTATTTTACTTGAAAGTCACAGTTACACAGAGAGAGAGAGAAATAGAGAGAGAGAGAGAGAGAGTCTTCCATCCGCTGGTTCACTCCAAAGATGGCCGCAATGGCCAGAGCTGCACCAACGCAAAGCCAGGAGCCAGGAGCTTCTTACAGGTCTCCCACGTGGGTTCAGGGGCCCACGGACTTGGGCCATCTTCTATTGCTTTCCCAGGCCGTAGAAGAGAGCTGGATCAGAAAGTGGAGCAGCCGAGTCTTGAACCAGTACCCATATGGGATTCTGGCAACCCAGTCAGAAGCTTTACCCGATACACCACTGCTCCAGCCCCAGCATTATTATATACTTAAACACATGGATTCAAACATCCTTCCTGCTCCATTACCCATAAGCACCCTGTTTATAGATAGCATAACCATATATAACACCCATCAATTTTAGCTAGACATAAAGTTATATGTAGTTTATGTATATTAAATTGTAAAGATCTGTAAAACTAAAATTTCTTTCACTAGATAAACTTATAAAAATCTTTAAAGAATGTCCATGAATCTGCAAGTTGATAATTTTTGTATTGTTTAAGACTATTGGGTAGAATTCTCTGATACTGTATTAAATTGTCTCTAATATTTGCATGTGTGTTAAAAAAAAAAAAAAAACAAGAAATTAAGTATCTGTGTGGTACTTAGTGATGCAAAATAAGTTTGAGGTTTCTAAGCAAAAACCACATATCTGAATGTGAACCTGAATCTACTCAATATTTTCATTGAACAGTATGTCAGTGGATTGTACCAGACAGTTTAATGTTTTAAAATATCAAGTGATTATTTGACTATGGAAACACATGTGTCCTCCTCTCAATTATGTAGCTCAACTCACATTGTCACACAAACAGCAATTAGCAAAATTACAAAAGTGAAAAACTGGTTTGCAACTCTTCTTCTAACATGTTCAAATGAGGAGACATCCCTCCTGGTTGGATTTTTGTTTTTTCGTTTTTTTTGTTTGTTTTTTTGAGAGAGAGATCGAGATCTTCCATCTGCTAGTTCGCTCCCTAAATGGCTGCAACAGCAAGGGTTGGGCCAAGCCAAAATCGGGAGCCAGGAGTTTCATCCAGGTGCCCCAAGTGGTAGCAGGGGCCCCAGGACTTGGGCTATCTTCCACTGTTTTCCCAGGCAATAGCAGAGAGTCGGATGGAAAATGAGGCAGCCTGCACTTGAACCAGTGCCCATATGGGATGTCAGCATTGCAGGCAGAGGCTTAACATTCTGGACCACAGGTCTCCGATTTCACCCTCATAGCTTTCAAGTCCTGAGAGCATGCAAAAATACTCTCCTGAAGATATAGATGGCAGTAGGTAAGGACATCTGTAACTGAATGAGGCATGAACTCTGTCTTCAAGAATCACCAGGCATTTATTCCAGGACAACAGATGGAAGATATCAAAGTGTAGATAGTATCAATCTTGTGCAGGAAATTGTTAGCAAATTAGGGAGCAAATCACCATCAGACACTGTCATTTCTAATTCAGAGAATCAGGATAAATAAAAATAGAAGGTAAGAAATTTCTTTGAGCACTACCAGTGTATGCTGAGGAATTATCTGGATTACCTTCATCCTTTATTAGTGATGATAGATTTCTACAACTGTCAGAAAAGACTATTGGGGAAATTTGAATTATTTTTGTGTGGTGGCAGAGTGTACAGGAAAATGAACTTCAATCCTTAAAAACCCTCTCTCTGTATAATTCTAAAATGTGTGTAGTCCATCATTTTTAAGACAAGATTTTGACAGTTATATAAGAATGTAATAGGAAGCAAATGAAGACATACAGGAAAATTGAATATATAAGAATTTGGGCAGAAATGCAATAATTGATAGGAACAGGGAACACTTTGCCACGTGGAGAAGTAAAATAAAGGGTTTAACCTGGTAGAATAATAAGATTCATGAGGAAATATCAAGGGATTATTTTTTTCTTTAAGTAAAAGAGTGGTGATTTAACAGTATAGATTTATATTTCATGTATTTTTCAACACATTTCTGTAGGCCTCATAGCTGTCTCTAACTGGGATCTGTCACTGTGGTTAGAGGTATCGGATTACTGCCTTACTACTGTGAAAACAGTGGAAGGCCTCAATCCTTAACAACATATTTACCTTAATTAAGTTCTTCAGCGTAATTATTACCATGTGGACTCAAAATATAGACTATCCTATTTATTTGTTTTACAAGGTAACCACCTAATTTTCTTAAATGAAGAGAAACTCTGCCAGTTTTCTTCTCAATAAATTGCCCATGAATTCACCACTATACTGAATAAAAAGCAAATATAGATTGAGATAAATTGTTTTACAATTTAACATTTGTGAACCCTTTTCCACCTTACACAGAATCCAGTAAAGAAAATTTTAAGACTTTTCAAAGGACTTAATTATTTTAATTAAAAAATAGTTTCATAGTACTGGTACTGAGCACTCAGCAACACAGAACAAAGATTGTTAATATTTCTTCAGATAATATATACTAACATCATCATGAGACACAGTAAAGTCCCATTTTATGGTACTTAATAGAGAATTCTGTCCTAAGTCCTCTTATTGCTTAACTTTGTAATAGCTGTCTTAATTCTAATTGCCGATAGTATCAGAACTCCAAACCTGCCCTTCAAAGACAAAAGAAAGCAAAATTTAGAAAAGGAGATTCCAGGTCATATCATTTACCATAAAACAGGAGTTGATTCTGCCTCATGATGACATCATACCCACATTTACCTCCACCTCCTGTGATTTATGTAAGAGCTGTTTAGATACCTGCATAAAGTTTTTACCATTTAAGGTGTGAAATTTCCAGTTATGTGTGATGGACTGGGTGGAATTCAGCCATACCCTGGGGGTCCCTTCCCCTCTCCCAAATGAATACATGGCAAAAATGCTTGTTCCCGCTTGGAATAATGAAATGACAGTCTTTTCTTCCACTAGAGACCAAAGGTGGAAATTAGGGTAAAGACTTCCAATTCCTCTGGCCTGTAAAAAGAAAAAAGGAAGAAGTGGTTGAAATGGGCCCTGCTTGGCATAACCTGTGTGTAGTATTTCTAGAAGAAGAAACAGTAAAGTCTTGAACCTATGATGCACATAAATCACCAAAAAATCTGCTACTTAGATACACATGTGCAATTAATCCTGGAGATTCCCAGAAATATTCAGAGAGAAAGATTCTATAATGGACTGTAAGTCCTACATTTAAGAGAAACAGTTCTCAGTCCCTGAGACTGAGGTCTGATTCCTTGGAAACAAACTCTACTGTGGAGATTTGCATCCAGGAAGTTTATCAGGAAATGCTCCTGGGAACAACACCAGGATGGAAATGAAAGAAGCAGGATTGAGAACAAGTAGAATCTGAATTGCAAAATAGTTGAGGTTTAGCTTTTCCTAAAGGGAGCTCTTTGATTGAGATATGCATATTTTTCTGGACTGAGTGAAGGGGACCAGGCCTTTGAACCCCTTTCCTTACCTGTCATACTCTGGGAAGAACACCACAGTATTCACTACAACTGATGAGGTTCATGGTTACTTCACTTAATGGCTGATGAAACCAAGACTGTTGGGTTTGACTTATAACTAAGCAAGCAAATAGTATTTTTAAACTAACAAGATATGTATCACCACACACTTTCAGTCCACCGTATTAACCAGAGCTGAATTCTTCATGCTAATGACATGATTCTACTGTCTCTTATCAGGAGTGACCTGAAGAACAGCGACTTTTAGAAACAACAGCTAATAAAAAAATCAAAATAAAATGCAAAATTTTAATTTTGTAGATGTAAGTCGGCACAGACATGTACTCACATAACCACAAATAATGCCATTTAATGATATATCAATAGATAACATAGGTCTGCCCAAGTAGGATGTACCTCGATAGATAAAGCAAAAGGATAGAACTTTATGTGTTCGTTCTGAATCTAAATGAAAGCATGGGACAGCTGACAGGCAGGATCCCAGGAATGGAGGAGTGAGGAGATAAGCACTCTCTTTAAAACTGCAAAGCCTTCTACCTGTCTGTTTTATTCTTTGAAACATGAAGATAATAACACCCATTTTCTGTTATGTAGTATTTTGTGAATATCATCTATATTAAAGTACATTGTAAAGCATCAAGTATCCTTCAAACTTGCGATATTACTATTATGGTTAAGCATATACTTAAGTCTAAACCTTCGAGTACTGCCCTGGGACTAGAAAAATATTCACTACATTTTATTTTGCAGCATATCACTAAAAATACTTCATAATTGGAATGTTAGTAGTTAGTACATTAGTAGTTAGCTAATCTACTACCCTGTAATGGAAATGATTTTGAAGTTCCTTCCTTGTAAGCCTTGTCTCTATCTACAGTTTCTTGGATAGGAAAGCTATCAGAGCTCAGGCTCTGCTACATGGCATTAAAAGCAGATGAGCAGGCACAAGCCTTCTGCCTGTGAGGAATAAGCAGATTTGTCTCTGTGATGTCAGGGGAGAGAGCTATTTAGATGATTGTGCAATAGATGTGTAAGTGATTAAAGTATTGGGTCAATCCAATACAAGATTCTACTTACAGAAATGTGTTAAAATTTCCCTTATATAACAGTAATCTCACTCTAGTTATTTCCCCATGTCCTTTAATAACCATTTTTTAAAGATTTATTTATTTATTTGAGTGGCAGAGTTACTGACAGAGGGAGAGACAGAGAAAAGTCTTCCATCCACTGATTCACTCCCCAAATTGGCCCAGCTGGAGCTGGGCCAATCCGAAGCCATGAGCCAGGAGCTGCTTCCCGGTCCCCTATGTGGGTACAGGGGCCCTAGCACTTGGGCCATCCTCTTTTGCTTTCCCAGGCCATTAGCAAGGAGCTGGATCAGAAGAGGAGCAGCTGAGACACAAATGGGAGCTCATACAGGATATCCATGTTGCAGGCAGAGGCCTAGCCAACTTTGCCACAGCACCAGTCCTCTAATAACTATTTTTTTTATTTATTTTTTTGACAGGCAGGGTTAGACAGAGAGACAGACAGAAAGAAGGGTCTTCCTTCCGTTGGTTCACCCCCCAGATGGCTGCTATGGCAGGCATGCTGCGCCAATCTGAAGCCAGGTGCTTCCTCCTGATCTCCCATGCGGGTGCAGGGCCCAAGCACTTGGGCCATCCTCTACTGCCTTCCTGGGCCACAGCAGAGAGCTGAACTGGAAGAGGGGCAACCGGGACAGAACCAGCGACCCAACCAGGACTAGAACCCAGGGTGCCGGCGCCGCAGGTGGAGGATTAGCCAAGTAAGCCGTGGCGCCGGCCACCTAATAACTATTTAATGGTAATTATTTACACCTATGTGACAGACACTATGATAAATATTTTTATTTACACCTATGTGACAGACACTATGATAAATATTTTTACTCAATCTCATTTTTCACAGTATCTTTAAAGGGCAGTTACTTTTTGATGCTCGTTTGAGAGATGAGGAAACTAGAGTTTAAAAAAGATTAATTTTTCTAAATTGCTGCAACAAATAAGTAACTGAAACACAGTTCCTGCCTACGTCATTTTGCTCTAGTTCCCTTGGGCATAACCACACTAAGCAGCCCATTGCTGTTCAGAATTTCCTTTCTGAAATATTTCCCTTCCTACATCATTTATCTTTTCAAGAACAAAGTATGTGATTTGTAATCAATTTCTTCTCTCATCTCCTTTTCTCTAAGCCTTCTCTAAAATTCCACAAGCACTGGCTACTCAATCAGTTAAAGCTACAATCCTATTATTCCAAACGGAGCCCTGCCTTTTCCCACTGCATTTATCTTAGCCGACGTTACAGTTCATCCCTCGAAATGTTCTCTGTTCTTCTCTACTAAACTGTATACCATGTTTCCCACCAGCCTACCTCTTCCTAATGGAAGCAAGCCTAGAATGGTCCATTGGAAACTCATCTCCCAGACTCTCAACTCCCAAGACGTTCATATCTTATACAGTTCTCTATTGGTCTCTTGTGCACTTGGCAATCTCTTCTTCAAAATCAAGCAGTGCAAAAATCTCTTTCTTTTGTCACCCTTAAACTACTATTAAAAAGCTAAAAATTAGTCTTTAATAAAGGCATGCAGCCTTCAAGACCCTATGTGAAACTGAATTGACACAGAATCAACAGGTGTATAAGACTTGTTACAAGAAAAATAATTATGTAGACTTTATCATGGAAATGTTACTGACTAAAAGAGATCAATCAATTTGGTAAACACTGTGAAAATTTAGCTTTCTTAGTGAGATTGTTAGTTGGCAGGTTTGGCATATGCAAATGGGCACATGATAAAATATTCATACAAGAAATTAGAAAATTGACCAAGCGACCAGTGATGTGGCACAACTGGTTAAGCTGCCGTCTGCAATGCCGGCTTCCCATATGGGCACAGGTTTGAGTCCTGGCTGCTCCACTTCTGATCAGCTCCTTGCTGATGCACCTGGAAAAGCAGCAAAGGATAGCCCAAGACCTTGGGCCCCTGCACCCAGGTAGGAGACCTGGAGGAAGCTCCTGGCAGCTGGCTTTAGCCTATTCCAGCCCTGACAGTTGCAGCCATTTGGGGCATGAACCAGCAGGTATAAGATCTCTATCTCTCTGTCTGCCTCTGCCTCTTATTCTCTGACCTCTCATGTTCAAATAAATAAATCTCGAAGAAAAAAAGAAAAGAAAAGAAAATTGACCTAAATCTAATGGGAACTCCAAAACCTATTTTTCTAATAAAGGAATAGCCTAAGTAATAAGCCTTTGAGGTTAGAAGTTACTGATTTAAATATTTTCTTAAAGAAATTTCTAAATTATATTAATAAAAAAATCATTACCACTAATTAAGCTCTGATTACTTTCTAAGCATCCTTCTAAGTTCTTTATCTGTGTTTAATAATTAATAGCTAATATCCACCCTATTATATGAATACTAAATGGGGAGACACTAAGCTACGCAGAGCTGAGGACACTGGGAAATCACAGAGATGTTTTCAAAGGCAGGAAATCTGAATTCAGAGTCCAGCTCTAATTACTATCGAATAAAGCATATACTATGCTGTAGGTTGCAAATAAAATTAAAATGTTTTGGGGGTGGACATTTGGTACAGTAGCTAAGATACCTCTTGGCCCACAGCGTTGCATGTCAGATGCCCTGGGTTCAAATCTCAGCTCTGAGCTTGGATCCCGGCCAATGCCCAGCCATTACAGCATCTAACAATCTCACTAAAAAGCGAAATTTCCAGTCTTTACCTAATTCCCTTTTCCAGCTTCCTGACCATTCAGATCCTCAGAGGTAGTGGTATGGCTCAAGTATTTTGGTTCCTGACACCTATATGAGACACACAAGGCTGGCGCCGTGGCTCAACAGGCTAATCCTCCGCCTTGTGGCGCCGGCACACCAGGTTCTAGTCCCTGTCGGGGCGCTGGATTCTGTCCCGGTTGCCCCTCTTCCAGGCCAGCTCTCTGCTATGGCCCAGGAATGCAGTGGAGGACGGCCCAAGTGCTTGGGCCCTGCACCCCATGGGAGACCAGGAGAAGCACCTGGCTCCTGCCTTCGGATCAGCGCGGTGTGCCGGCTGCAGCACCGGCCGCAGCGGCCATTGAAGGGTGAACCAACGGCAAAGGAAGACCTTTCTCTCTGTCTCTCTCTCTCTCACTGTCCACTCTGCCTGTCCAAAAAGAAAAAAAAAAAGACACACAAATTGATTTCCCAGCTCCTAGCTTTGTCCTGGCCTAGCTATAGCTGCTATAGGCATTTGAGAGTTAAACAGCAGATGGGAAATATTCTCATTCATATTTCTCTCTCTTTCTCTCTCTCTCTTTCCCTCCCCTCCTTCTCTCACCTTCTCTCTCAAATAAATAAAAATCAACAAGCAAATTTAAAAGCAAAAACAAAAGTGATAGATGAAATTATTTTTATTCAGGTTACAAAATAGATATGATAAACTTAAAAGATGTTTTAAGATGTTTATGAATTATTACACACTGTTGTACTTACTGCCAATCAAAAGTTTTAATGAGTTTGCTATTATGAAAAATACATGGCATTCTGTTAAAATTCATTAAACTATCATTGTTAGATATTGTTCAAAAAGCTTTTAGATGAATCGAAGTTCTTTTCGTCCTTGAAAGTTTCAAAGGTCAATTACATTCTATCATAGACATATTTTTAATTCCAGAAAGCAATAAAATTCATCATAGTTTCCTTCCCACTAATAAGAGGGCAATTATTATACCAAAAGCAAGGTTATTATATTGCTGTAGATATGCATTGCCTCTGGAATCACCAATTTTATTAGAATGGATTTGAGTTATTCAATTTACAGAACAGGGCAGAAGAGTATGGACTACAATAATATTTGATTTATATTTGAGAGAATGTTTGCTTTAGAACACTGCATGTGGCTGCTCAAAAATATTCCTAATTGTTTGCCTAAAATGTGTTACAGAATGATTTATTTCTAGATTCAAAATATTGAGGAGTGGTAATTTTATTATATGTGATGATTCTATTTGCTCTGCTGAGAAGATGGTCATTTTATTTTTGAAATGCCTGATTAAATGACCTTATAAAATAGTTAGCTTTTTACTAAAATGCTTGTGTGGAAGACCTAAAAGTTACATTAAAAATAGTCAAACTCAATCCCTTCAGTATTCTGTTGAGGAAATTCCATGCTTGAGAGGAAAAGGTACTTGATGGGACCACAAGACTTGAAAAAAAGTAGGAAAGCTAGGGGCTGGTGCTGTGGCATAATAAATTAAGCCTCCACCTGCAGCTCCAGCAACCCACGTGGTCACTGGTTCATGTCGTGACTGCTTTTCTGATCCAGCTCTCTGCTATGGCCTAGGAAAGCAGTAGAAGATGGCCCAAGTGCTTGGGCCCCTGCACGCACGTTGGAGACCTGGAAGAAGCTCCTGACTCCTGGTTTTGGATTGGCTCAGTTCCAGCTGTAGCTGCCATTTGGGGAATGAACCAGCAGATGGAGGACCTCTCTCTCCTCCTCCTCCTCTCTGTGTCTGCAAATTTACCTCTCAAATAAATAAAATCTTAAAAAAAATAGGAAAGTAGGAAAACTAGAACTAGACCCACATCCAGCATCCTTTCCTCAATACCTATTAAGTCTGTTTTTATAGGTGACATACTGATAGCCTTGTATTTCCGCTTCTGTAACCCAGCCTTAACTTCCTATTACAAATAGAAAATTATTAGTTGTTTGTTCATTATACCAGGCCCCCAGAACACTTTGTTCACCTTTGGGGAAGTTCAAAACTCCCAAATCTAATGGCTCCTTTTATCCCAACCTAACCTGAAGCACTTCTTTTTGTGAGAGCATCTTTTCTCTGGTCATCTAAAGTATAAATTAGTGACCATGACTGACACAGAATGAGAATGTCATAAAGCAAAGCATATAGACAAGTCTCTGCTTGGATCCCCAATATAACCTACTTGGAGGTATTAACTGATTTAGTATTAACTAAATTTTACCAATAATGGGAACTTGTCACCCCATAAAATATCCCATCCCAAATTTATAGACTATAGACTGTTAGGGACTTGTTTATATTAAGTAATTACATTTTTCCTTGCAATTTCATGTTTTTTCCCCCTTCCAGCTCTTTTAAGGAATATATAAATGTATTGTTTTCCTACTTTTACTTAACAACACATAACTATTTCCTTAACCATGGTTTCTAAATAATGTGAGCAAGGCTATTTCAGATTTTAATCATTGCTTTGCCCCAGCATCTATAGACACTTTTCAAACGAATGAAGCAAGTTTACTTATCTGCTTCACAAGTCTTTTTTTAATAAACAAAATATTCCTAGATCCTAAACCATCCCTCCAATAACATGATTTAGGAGAGCCTCCTCATATTACTTATTGTATATATGCTTTTTTAAATGAACTCACTGTTGTTCTTGCAATGTAATGATACATAGCAAAAGTGAAATTGTAATACACTCTAAGAAAAATGAATTAGCTTTTCTCAATTTTGAAATCGTTTAGATTGTGTTTTAGTCAGCCAAATCCCTAGGTCTTTTTCAAATATACTGCCTGAAATTATTTAAGTTGCTTAGTCATACTGCCAATTTTTACCATTCTCATAATGTGTAAACATTCTCAAGAGATTTAACACATTAAACAAGGTTCTCAATCATTCACAGTTTGTGGCCCATTTCTTCCATTAGATATAATTTTTTCCTAACTCCCAGCTGGGAACAGCATGCTGAAGGAATGGGAACCTTCAGAGATGCAGTGACTGATTTTATAATTTGTCACCCCACCCAGAAAGTCAAGTGTGAGTGCAAACTTCTATCTGGAGGCCCATCATAGATGGAAGTACTAGGGAAAGGAGAAACAAGCAATTGAGTACCAAATTAAACCACCAGACAAGCCAATGAAAAAAATCCTAGCAAAATGAAAAGATTTAGGCAAAAATAATGCATAACTACAAAGATATTGAAAACAGGCATAAAATAGTAACAAACAAGAACTATTGGGCTGTTGATTCTGGTGGTGTTTCTCTCTGTCTGTCTCTATCTCTCTCTCTCCTCCTTTCCATAACTTTGTAATTTTTTTAAAGATTGATTCATTGATTGATTGATTTGATAGGCAGAATTATAGAGAGGCAAAGAGAGAGAGAGGGGTCCTCCATCTACTGGCCATATGTGTTTCATCTTTTGAAAAATGCCTGTTCATATCGTTAGCCCATTTCTTAACTAGATAATTTGTTTTGTTGTTGTTGAGTTTTTTGAGCTCATTATATATTCTGGACATAAACCCTTTATCAGATGCATAGTTTGTAAATATTTTCTCCCATTCTACCAGTTGCCTCTTCTCTTTGTTGAGTGCTTCTTTTGCTGTGCAGAAGCTTCTTAACTTAATATAATCCCATTTGTCTATTTGTGCTTTTATTGCCTGAGCATCTGGATTCTTATCCAAGAAGTCTTTGTCTGTGCCAATGTCTTAAAGTGTTTCCCCTATGTTTCCACCTAGTAATTTGATGGTTTCAGGTCTTAGGTTTAGATCCTTGATTGATTGTGAGTTGATTTTTGTATAGGATGTAAGGTAGGGGTCATGTTTGGTATCTCTGCATACAAGGATCCAATTTTTCCAACACCATTTGTTGAAGAGACTGCCTTTTCTCCATCGAGTGATTTTTTACCTCATTTGTCAATGATCAGTTGGTTATAGCAGCATTGATTAATCTCTGGGGTTTCTAATCTGTTCCATTGGTCCACATGTCTATTTTTGGGCCTGTCCTAGGCTGTTTTTATTTTAACTGCTCTGTAATATGTCTTGGAATCTGGTGTTTGATGCCTCCGGCTTTGTTTTTATTAAGATTGCATTAGCTGTTCAGGGTCTCTTGTGTTTCCATATGAATTTTAGATTGGAGTTTTTCTAGGTCTAAGAAGATTGTCCTTGGTATTTTGATTGGAATTAGATTAAATCTGCACATAAAATTTTTGTAGCTATTGTGAGACTGATCTTATAAGTTTTCTTCTCAGTATGGCATTGTTTGTGTACACAAATGTTGTGTATACAATGCTATTAACTTTATATCCTGCACCTTTACTAAACTCTCTTATGAGGTTGAATAGTCTCTTAGTGGAGTCTTTCAATTTCTGTATGTATAGGATCATATCACCTGCAAATAGTTACCTCCCTGATTTCTTTTTCTTGTCTAATGACTCTGGCCAAAACCTCTAGAAATATACTGCATAGTAATGGTAAGAGAGGCAATTCTGATTCTTAGTGGAAATGTATCCAGCTTTTGCTTATTCAATATGATGTTGGCTGTGGGTTTGTCATAAATTGCCTGGATTGTGTTGAGGAATGTTCCATCTATATCCAATTTGCTTAAGTTTTTTATCATGAAAAGATGTTCTTTTTATCAAATGTTATCCCTGCATCTATTTAAATAATCACATGGTTTTTATTCTTTAATTTGTTAATGTGATAAATCACATTTATTGATTTGTATTTGTTGAACAATTCCTGTATAACAGGGATGAATCCCACTTGATCTGGGTGAATGATCTTTCTGATGTATTGTTGGATTCAATTACCTAATATTTTATTGAGGAGTTTTGCATCTATGTTTATCAGAGATATTAGTCTATAGATCTCTTTCTTTGTTGTATCTTCTACTGGTTTTGGAACTAAGGTGATCCTGTCCTCATAGCAGGAATTTGAAAAGATTCCTCCCTTTCAGTCATTTTGAATAGTTTAAGAAATGGGATTAATTTTTTCAAAATATAATAGAATTCAGCTCTGAAGCCATCTTGTGCTAGGCTTTTCTTTTTTGCTATTTTCTTTCTTTGTTGGTGTTTAGTACTGAATCAATCTCCATTTTAGTTATTGGTCTGTTTAGATTTTATGTGTCTTCATGCCTCAATTTTGGTACACTGTATATGTCTAGAAATCTATCCTTTTCTTCTAGATGTTCCAATTTGTTGGCATAAAGCTGTCTGGAGTGATTCCTAAAAATTATTTTTATTTCTGTGGTATCTGTTGTAGCATCTTCTTTTTTTGTTTCTGTGGTATCTGTTGTAGCATCTCCTTTTTTTATTTCTGTGGTATCTGTTGTAGCATCTTTTTTTTCATCTCTGATTTTATTAATCTGTGTCTTCTTCCATTTCTTTTCTTTTTTTTTTTTTTTGGATGTTTCAGGCAATGCCATATCATTTTTTTTTTTCAAAAAGCCATCTCTTCATTTCATTGATCTTTTGTATCTATTTTCTGTTTCAATTTGTTTATTCTCAAATTTTAATTATTTCTTTCCTCCACTATTTTGAGGTTTGGTTTGTTCTTGCTTTTCCAAGTCTTTGAGATCCATTGCTGAATCATTTATTTGATGCATTTCTAATTTCTTGATGTAGGCACTAGCTGCAAAAAACTTTCCTCTTAACGTTGCTTTTACTATATTCCATAAGTTCTGACATGCTGTGTTGTCATCTTCATTCATTTCTAGGAAATTTTTAGGTTCTCTTTTGATTTCTTGTATGACCCACTGCTCAATAAGGAGCATACTGTTCAGTTTCCATGTGTTTGCATATTTCCTAGAGTTTCTTGTGTTGTTAATTTACAGTTCATTCCATTGTGGTCACAAAAAATACATGGTACTATATCAATTTCTTGAATATGCTGAGACTTGTTTTATGGCTTGGCATATGGTCTATCCTGGAGAATATTCAATGCACTGATGAAAAGAATGCATATTCTGCAGCTGTGGAATAAAATGTTCCATGTCAATTAGACCATTTTGTCAGTTGTGTAGATTAGCTGTGGTGTTTCTTTGTTCAGTTTTTGCCTAGTTGATTTGCCAACTGATGAAAGAGGGGTGTTGAAATCGCTCATTAGTATTGTATTACAGCATATGTCTCCCTTTAGACTCATTAACATTTGTTTTAAATAGCCAGGAGCCCTAGCATTAGATTCATATACATTTACTATAGTCACATCTTCCTGTTGAATTGATCCCTTTGTCATTATATAATTACCTTCTTTAGGTCTTTTAGGTTTCCATTTTTCCATTAACACTGTAAAGTACTTTCGATAAGTATATTACATATTTATAATATTTAACTGTTGTTAACTTGTTTTATCCAAACATATACAAAAAATATGAAATACTCTGAGGGAAAAATAAAATCTTAAAAAACTGTCAATAATCATAAAATATTTACATTCAGCTTTTTAAAATTTATTATAAAATTTGCATTTTTAAAAAGCTAAGTTTAGTGCCGGCGCCGCAGCTCACTTAACTAATCCTCCACCTGCGGCGCTGGCACTCCGGGTTCTAGTCCCAGTTGGGGCGCCGGATTCTGTCCCAGTTGCTCCTCTTCCAGTCCAGCTCTCTGCTGTGGCCCGGGAAAGCAGTGGAGGATGGCCCAAGTGCTTGGGCCCTGCACCCGCATGGAAGACCAGGAGGAAACACCTGGCTCCTGGTTTCGGATCAGTGCAGCGCACCAGCCGTAGCAGCCATTTGGGGGATGAACCAACAGAAAAAGGAAGACCTTTCTCTCTGTCTCTCACTGTCTAACTCTGCCTGTCAAAAAAAAAAAAAAAAAAGTAAAGGTTAGGCCAAGTTTTCATTATCAGATGGAGGCTAGATTCTTATAATTTGGCTATTGGCATTTTGTTAGTCTGTTTTAAAAATAGTTTCAAGTACCTGTGGCCAAAGGAAACTTCACAGTCACAGAGATGACTCACTCTGCCTCCTGCCACTGCTGGGCTAAAAATAATGGTTGTTCCTATGAATGCCCTACATCCTCACAGAGGGAGGTGACAGAATAAGGGGGCTCTTCTACTGGGTTGATTATAATGAAATTACCTTTTGGCCAAAGGTTGTCTCTGTGTTCTATATACAGTATTTCACATCTATGGGACTTCCTTATTGCACGTATTTTAGAAATCATATTTGTCATTTGGTTTACAGTGTCTCCTGCCTATTCTAAACTTTGCACTTTTATTTTCTTGTTCATCTAGAAGCTACATCAACAAAACAACTTGGCACAGTAAATCATATGCACTCACCATGCAATTCTACTGTATTTTGAAAATAAAAATCACTCAAAATATTCTATTATCAACAAGTAAAAAAAAAAACTAAACTTTTCCCCAAAAAATAGCAGCAAGTATGTTAAGTACTGTAAGAAATGTATAGTAAATGTCGAAAACCAAAAGGTCAATCCATTTTCATAGCTGCATTAAGTAACAAATGGAGCTGCACAGAACTATTCGCCTAGCAATGAAGCTGAGCTGAACAACACCAGGGGACAGCCACTCACCTTAGATAAGTGCTATAGCTTCTAAGCCAACTTAAATCCACCTGAAGTATTCCTCGGCTCTGTGCCATTTTATCTTAGCTTTCATTACATTTCTAAAACCAGAAAGCTTTTGCTTCAAATCATCTTGAGGTAATACCAATGGGCAGAAAGCCAGTAATAAGAAAACTTTAGCATATCTACATGTGAACAAAAAGCAGATAAATCATAATCATTTAACCAATGATCAATACTCTCAATTAATGAGAGTATTTTGAAGAGTACTTCCCATTTAATATATAACAAACAGCATGAAAGGAAGATAGAAAAGCTGGTGGTTTTTAATCAACTGTTGTGAAAAGCAAGTGATTTTTGGCTGAAAAAAGCTTTGGAAGTATTTGGAGTCATATTTTCACAAGATATGGGGATATTTCCTATTTGTATGCACAAGGTTTCATAAACAAAGTTAACTGAACTGTGTCTTGTCAGCATAACCAGAAACCACTCTCTGATCAGGGCTACAAGGGAAGATCTCCATGAAAAGATTTTCTTATATGTCAGCAGTTTAAAATAACAATGAACAGAAGTTTGCTTGTTATTGTTCCACTTTATATTGTAAGGGGAACAATACTAGTGGGTTATTAAGGCAGTGCATCTTCATTTCCTCCTTAAATCTCTTTCTGTCATCCATCCCCAAGCCTGAGACTTCTTGCCCAGAGCAGAGAGTTACGTTCCATTCAGAACAAAATCTATTAGCTTGGTCTCTAACTTTCTTGAACGTGCAGAAAAGTAGTCTTGGAATCTGTGATAAGGAAGATAGGTGAACATTGCTGAAGTGATTGTGAGGTTCCTTTTCTACCCACTACCCTCAGATACCTACTCATATCTGAAAAAAGGTGAGGTGGTAATATAACAGCATGTAAATGAACAACTAGATACTAATGAGTATATCTGTGACACAGCCGTTAAGTCCTCAAGAACTTGGCACCAACTTTAATGTGGTACAAGTATAATGGCCCAGAGGGAATGGTGGGAGGTGACTGAAGAGGTGAGCATGAGCAGGAATTTTGGTTTTTAATGACCTGTATGTGATGTTTATGCAATGTATATGACCCCATGCTCTTCAGGGAAGCACTCAATGAACGTCAATTCTGTAGTTTTGATCATTCTAGTATTATGCTTGTACACATCAATGCTGAGCCTAGTTTTGGTACATTTTATATTATACAATGTTAGGAAAAGAGCCACAGAAAGAGAGGAGGCAGGGTATGAATCTACAGCCAGACTGAATTTATTAAGAAAAAACAAATCCACAGAGGTGGGTGACCTCCTGCCAGTGCGCACAGACTGGACGTGTGGCAGAGGGCCCTGATCCCAGCGGCCAGGCTTCTTTATATTTTAGGAAGTCTAGAGGTGAGGATGGGAGTAGGGGGAAGCAAGTGGAGGTGAATCCCTCCATACTGGTCTTTCAAGTGGCCACCAGGCCTCTAAACCTGGGGAAGAATGTGGGAGTGGAGTGTGAAGACAATAGGGTGTGAGGCCGAATTGAGATTCAGGGACAAGGAATAAATTCTGATATTTATCTATCTTTTAGGAAATGAGTAAGAAAGGCTGAGGCTTATGTCTTTGTTCCACCATACACTAAGACTGCATATGTTACACACTCCTACCAGCAGTGCCACTTTACTAGCACTAAACCTCATATGTCTTCTTTAAATTGACAAATTATTAGGCAGAAATGGCATTATATCATTTTTTAAACATTATTTGTTCAACATCTATGTCATAGGCCTTTATTAAGACCACTCATATAAGAACTGAAACATTTCTGAGTAGTTTTTATGCTCCAGAATCATGCCAATATTTTACCTGTAGTTACTCATGTAACCATCACAACAGTCCTGAGAAATGCTATGATCACAGAAATGTTAACTTGTCCAGCTCTCTGGGATTCCCAGACAATATGACTTCCAAGCAATTTTAGAGGAAAAGTCCACAACATGCCGACTTTGGAGTGGAGATACTTGAAGATGATTAATGTTGACTATAGAGCTGCATAGTGCAGCCAAAGGATGATACTGACTGTGGGTATGCAGCTGAGAAAGGTGTAGAAGGCATGATCAGGAAGGATAACCTAGTAGGTATCTAGAGAACAAAAGATGAAGAAATAGAGAGGAACCTCAAATGGTGAGAAGATTGTGGTTTCCATTCAGTCACAGGAATGGGCTGAAGAGGCAAGAAGAAAGAGCATAACAGAATGACCTGTGCAGACATAATGGACAAGGAGTTTTCTTATGGGGCACTGTTGGGTTATTCAGGGAAGGATATGTGGTTCACAGTCTTCACAGTCTTCTGTGAACCAGACCTAAAGATGCGTTTCAAGTTTACATGAGCATTTAGTAGAGATTGCCCTGATTGTACCATGAAAAGTGGCCCTGAAGTTAAATGCTTTTGGAATGGGGCACAGCACCTGTATTCCTCATTTTGTAGTCATCAGCAAATATTTTCCTAAAGTAGTATGCAAAATAGTTTCATCCTCTTAGGAAGGGATAAGCAACTCACTATATGCACATTTATGTAAAAATCCACATGAATCCTTAATCCCTGTGGAATTAATTATTATTCCCTTATTCTGCCTAGAACCTTGAATTAAAACTACACTGATCCTAATTCCAGTCTGGCAGTAACCAAGAAAATGACCTACTACCTTATAATTATTTCTTTTATAATAATAAGGACATTTATGCTCTCACCCATCATTAATATGTTGTTGTGTGTTCAATGAAATTTCTAAAGGATAGAGATTTTTCCAACAGCTTTTTACCCTTCCTCACTTACATTGGCATTTAGAAACTAAAAGAGAATCATGTAGAGGAGAGATGATGGGTTTAAAATGCATGAAAAGAAAAGGCAGGTAACACAAGAAGAGAGTGAAAAGAATCTAAAATGCTTTGAACATAAAAGAAAAAGAAATGATTATATTTACTTTGGATTCCAGCTGAGATACAGATCTATTTTTTCCTTCCTGCTTTAGATATCAACTTGTAGTTAGGTATATTAAGATCCCCAATTAACATATGGACAGCAGACATTTTAAAGTCAGGAAAATGAAAGAGTGGCAAAGGCATTTTTATTCCTAGTTGGTATTTTCCTTGACAGTTTCTACAATTTTTATCCCACATAGGGAAATCGGTATGTACTGAAGATTGTTATTGCCTTCAGAACATGTAAGAACTGCAACACAAAAGGAACTTTGGGGCCCTATGATTTATTGCTTTATCATTTTAGTGCCATCCCTGTTCATTCTCAAATCCAGGGCAGCTCCAGGACATATTAAAAGGGCAGCACTTTCTAGATTCTCTTTTTAAAGGGCAAAGCACTTACCAACATCTACATACAAAGCACTTACCTTTTTGCTCACTGTTTAATGAACAATACTGAAACCTGCTTTTTAGCCCTCTTCAATACAAGAAAATATAGTTTCCCTGTTCTCAATCAACTTTTGAATTTTTATGCACCATGATTCTTACTTTTTCTGAAAACTGCAAATACTTCTTCCTACGTTGTCACTTAAAAGCAACTGTGTTTTATCATATATTCTACATACATCCATATACACTACACAGACACTCACATGCATTCTCTCTCTCTCTCTCTCTCTCTCACACACACAGAGAGAGAGAGAGAGAGAGAGAGAGATAGCACTTTACGTTCCAGCACAGATGGAGTAGTCAGTTCTGTATAAACTGACTAAATTGTGTGGGTCTCTATGATCCTTTATTTAGTATTATCAGAGTACGTCACCTGCCATCTAAAGAGCCGGTGCCCAGCCAATACTTCTACCATAAGGTACCAGAAGGCTTAAAGATATAGGTCACCTAGAATTACAAATAGAGCACTATTTTAAAGGTAGTCAAATTTTTGGTTTCTATTCTAAATTTTTTCTATTTTCCCTTCCATGGGCCAAAATCTGTTCCACATTTTTACATGAATAAATCTAATTAATTGTAACTTGTTTTGTTTGCTTGCCTATAACCATTCTTTCAAAGGCAGTTATAAAGGTCAGTTACAATTTTCCATGGACTCTAGGATAGAAGTTGATAAACATTTCCCCTGAAGGCCCAGGCTCAGACAGTAAACATGTTATGTTTTACCAACCATACAGTCTATGCTACACCTATTTAGTTATGCCACTGTAGCTCTCAAACAGCTGTAGATAATATATAAATAAAACAATATGGATGTGTTCCAATAAAATTTTATGCATGCCATATTTGGCTTTTGGTCTTTGCAAATCATTGCTCTAGGGTATAAACTAATAACTATTATCTTAGCTTCACATCACATTGAAATTTCTAAAATCACAACATTGAAAAATACAGTCCAATATTCTTGATAAACATAATTGTAAAAATCCGCACCAAAATAATAGCAAACTGAATTCAATTACACAGGTCATTTAAGAGCAGGCCTTGGTGTGTTGGTTAAAATGCCTTTTGGAATGCCTCTCTCTCCCTCTCTCTTCCTCTCTCCCTCCTCCTCCTCTTCCTCATCCTCCCTCTCTCTTCCTCCTTCCCTCCCTCCCTCTCCCTTTCCCACTTCTTCTCCCTCTTCCCCCTTCCCATGTCTCCCTCCCTCCCTCTGTCTCCCCATCTCTCTCTGTTTTCAAATAAAAACTGAAAAAACATTAAAAAATAAAGACCATTTAGCATAAGAAGTGGGATTTATCTCAGAGATACAAAAATGTTTTAATATACACAAATGAGTATCATACAGCATTCAAAAAATGAAAGACAAAAAATATAAGATCAAAAACATACATAAAAAGTATTTTTCAAAATTCAATAGCACTTCATGATTAAAAAAAAAACCTCCCAAAAGAATATGCCTTAATGTATAAACCGTAATGTATAACAAGCACTTTTAACATCATCTTGAATGAGGAAAAGTTGAAAGCTTTTCTTTTATAGTCTAGAACAAGACAAGCATACCCACTTTCACTTCTATTCAACAATGCACTGGGAGTCCTAACCAGAATAATTAGGCAAGAGAAAGAAACAAAAGGAATTCAAATTGGAAAAGAAGAAGAGAAATGTTCCTCTTTGCAGAAAACATGAACTTATACATTGAAAATCATAAAGATATCACAAAAACTATTGGAAATAGTAAACAAATTCAGTAAAATTGGAGGATACAAAATCAGCGTAAAAAAGTCAGAGTTTCTATACATCAATAGCAAACTACATAAAATAAGAAAATATTTATAGTACCTACCAAAGAAAATTGCCAAGGAATAAATATAATCAAGGAATTGAAAGATCTATATGCTGAAAACTATAAAACATTAAGAAAAAAGTTGAAGAAGTAAAAACAAATGGAAACATATCATGTTCATGTATTGGAAGAATTAATATTGTTAATGTCCATACAATCCAAAGTAATCTACAGAGTTAATTTAGTTTTTGTCAAAATACCAATGGCATTGTTCACCAAATTAGAAAATAGTCAAAAAAAAAAAAAAAAAAAAAAAAAGGAAAGGAGAGGAGAAAGAAAAGGACAAAGCAAAGGAAAATCTGGAGGCCTCATCCTACCAGACTTCAAAATACTCTACAAAGCCATAGTAATAGGAATGGCATAAAAACAGGCACAATAGGATACATGGAACAGAAGAGACCCCATTTTTTAAAAACTCATGTGTGGACAACTCATTGCAGCACAGGGATCAAGGACACAAGGGGAAAAGGACTGTCTTCAACAAATGCTGTTAGTAAAACTGGATATGTATATGCAAAAGAGTGAAGTTAGACCTTTTTCTGTAATCTCATATAAAAATAAACTCAAAATGGATCATTGAAGAGTTAAGTATAAAACACACACAGACACATGAAAATGATAGAAGAAAACATAGAACAAAATCTCCGTGACATTGATCTGGGCACTGATTGTTTGGATATGACCTCAAAAACAGAGGAAAGGAAAGCAAAAATAAACAAGTCAAATTGCATCAAGCTAAATGCCTTCTGCAAAGCATAAGAAACAACCATCACTGACAGACAACTGACAGAATGGGAGAAAATTTTGCAAGATACATATTGGATAGGACATATATAAAATGTAAGGAATTTCATAGCAAAAATAATATAATAACCCAATTTGAGACAGACATTTCTCAAAAAAAGATGTACAGATTACTGATGAGGATATAAAAAATATACTCAACGTCATTAATCATCAGGGAAATGTAAATTAAAATGACAATGAGATTTTACCTAACACCTAAAATAGCTATTATCAAAGAGACAAAACATAACAAGTGTTCTTTCTTGTATTTATTTTTTTCTCAATTCCGTTCCGTATAATGCAAGGGAAAATGTGTGATATTTGTCTTTCTGTGTCTGACTGATTTCATGCAACATGATGTCCTTGTTACAACCATTTTGATGCAAATGATAGAATTTCATTGTTTTTATAGCTGAATAATATTCCATTATGTATGTCTGTGTGTATATTACATTTTATTCATGTATCACATGTATCACATTTTATCATTATGATAAACAGCTTGATTGATTACATATTTTGGCTATTGTGAACAGTGCTGCTATAAACAGGGTTGTGTAGGAATCTCTTTGATACAGTATGTCCAGGTTTTTGAGTACATACCCAATAGTGGGATCGCTGGGTCACATAGCAAGTGATTTTCTAGTTTTTTTAAGAAATCTCCATACTATTTTCCACAAAGGCTGCCATAATTTACATCTCCATCAACAGTAGATGCACCTGGAGACCATTATGCTTAATGAAATAAGCCAGGCATAAGAAGACAAATATCGTATGTTTTCTCTGATTTGTGGTAACTAATATATAGACTACAAAAAATGTAACTTATGTGAGTGAAATTGATACCTTGAGATTTGATTATTGTTTATAGCCCATGTCTATACTCTGGCAGAATACTTTCTGCTTGTTAAACTATTTAGTGGAGGATTAAGCCTGTGATTATTAAGTAAACTGAAAATATGATGACATATTTATCTGATCACAAATTTAAAAGGAGAAAGAAAGGAGGGAGGGAGGGAGGGAGGGAAGGAGAGAGGGATATATGGATATATGTTAGATGTGTCTTTGTGTGCTTAAAATTGTATATATATGAGATACACAAAATCTGTTCTCTTTATGTAAATTGTATATATGTATTTATGCATATATATGTTTCATTTGTTCACATCCTCACCAGCATTTTTTACATTCTGTCTTTCGGATTATAGCCGATCTGACAGGGGTGAGCTGATATTTCATTGTGGTTGGTCTGCATTGCCCTGATGGCTAGTGATGAACATTTTTTCAGATAATTTTTGGTCATTTGTATTTCTTCTTTGAAGAGCTGTCTGTTGAGGTCCTTCGCCTGTTTCCCTATCTAGATTGATCATTTTGTTATTGTGGAATTTGTTGAGCTGCTGATATATATTCTATGTATTAATCCTTTGTTGGATTGGTAGCTTGAAAAAATTATTCTGTTGGATGTCTTCTTCACTCTATTGATTGTTTCCTTTGGCGTGCAAATTTTTCTGAGTTTGATATCCATTTGTTGCTTGTGTTTGGGGAGTCTTATCCAGGAAGTCATAACCTACATCAATGTCTTGAAGTGTTTCCCCTGTATTTTCTTCCAGAAGCTTCATAGTCTTAGATCTTAAAGTTAAATGTTTGATCCATTTTGTATTAATTTTCATTACAATAATTATGTTTTTAAAGACTTATTTGTTTCAAAGGCAGAGTTACAGAGAGATGGAGAGAGAGAGATCTTCCACCCACTCATTTATTCCCCAGGTAGCCACAGTGGCCAGTGCTGGGCCAGACCATATCCAGGAGCCAAGAGATTCATTTGGATGCCACAGGTGTCCACAGGTGCACAAGCCCATGGACCATTTTTCATTGCTTTCCCAGCTACATTAACAAGGAGCTGGATCAGAAGTGGAGCAGTTGGGACTCAAACCAGCACCCATATGGGATGCTGGCATTATAGGCAGAGGCTTTACCTACTACACCAAAATGCTGGCACCTTACCATAATTCTTAAAGCAAGAGTTTTATGTTAGTTAAATTGATAAATAATGTATTAAAAGTTTATTTTGCATAGATTAAAGTAACTGAATGATTGATTTCTTCATTTGATAATCAGGATTTGGAAGTTAGGTAGAATTAAGTAAATAAATCAAACCAGTAAAAACATCCTGCTTCATGAAAACAGCTCGAAGAATAAGAAACAGTTTCAATATCATTAAATAAAAGGAGATTGGGGAATAAATTGTCCTTGGACAAATTTTAAACGATTACTAATCAGAAAAAAATCCAGTTTGATTTAAAATGAATTATTTCATTTTGAATATTTATTCAATTTTATTCAGATAAATTGAAATTTTACTCAGTGCCTAAATTATAATTGAAGTATCTATATGATTAATGTTTGCACACAGTTTTAGAAAATGAAATACTACGTTTCAACTCATTTGAACTAATGAAATATCATTCAATAAATTAAACCCTGATATGTCTAGAAGTAGGCATACGATTTACACTAACTATATATATACTACTAATGATTTTAGGGTGAGATGAAAAGTCAGAAACTATGACAGCTGGAATTTGTCAAGTCCATTGCAACTTACGATCTCATCTGCATGTATGTGTTTGTTCACTGTTTCATAGTTTGCTAATGACTCACACTCATAGAATATGAACTGGTTTAAATCCTGCCAAAGAGTGTGTTTTATTCAAAATCTCATTAAATCTATCATATTTCTCATAATCTGAGAATATCTCTTTTTCTATGACTGTTTCACATTTTATGTTTTTCAAAGTAACTATAGAAATCTATCTTGTTTGGAAACAGCAATTCCACAGAAGAATGAATTGTACATTTTGTCATACAAACACAAATGCATTATATTTGTGTGGTTTTCTATTAATATTCATGAAATCTTTTGCACTATTTGTTTTCTAGATTGTATTTAATTCAGTTCCTACTTTTCTACTAAATGTGATTGAATAAAAAGCCCAAATTGCTATTTTCTGAAGTGTACTGAAGTGTTAATGTGTAATGTGGTTAAAATGACTAATGAAAAAGTTAATGGAACCCTTTTCCACAGTCTGCTTCCCAATATGTTCTATAAAATTCTTGCATTATCACTAGTCTTTTTAGATTTGGGCATTAAATATAAACATTTGCCACTATCATCATTGTGAAATTCAATAAGCCAGAATATAACATGACAGGGTAGGATAAAACCCAATTTAAGAACTTCCAAATGTTTAGTTGCCTAAAATATGATCCAGCTATGTGTTTCACACCTATGTTCAGTTCCCTGTAGCATACTTAGGTATCCAACATCTTAAATATTTCTTCTTCCTGTATTTATCCTAATTATTGAGCATAGTTAAAACAAACTGCTGGAGAGTTCATATGGTCCTGTGTTCAAATTATAGCTGTGCCAATATACTGTGTTCTTCTGAGCCAGCTATTTAATATAGTGTCTTCATCTGTAGAATATAGTTAGTAATTCTTTCATCAGAGGCTAGAAGACATGATAGAAGTAATATGTTCAGCAGCCTTCTAAATGATAACCCGGGAGTTGTACTTAGTCTCCTTTTGAACATTTTTTAACATTTTATTTGAGAATAGTTTTAAATTTACAAAATAAAAATTGAGGAGTAGTAATGCAAAGAGTTCTCATATGCTCCTCACCCCATATCCTCTGTTAAAATGTCTTATCAGTATATTTGTGACAGTTAATGAGCAAAACTCAACTCCCCCTATTTTGTTTTACTGAAACTCTTTTTATTCCTTCTACCTCTCTCATTTTCTAGTAGTCAACATTCTGTGTCCAGGTTGAGGTATTTTGTTTTGGCTTTGGTTTTGGTTTTAGCTTCCATATATAAGGGACAACATGCAGTATTTGTGTGCAGTATTTGTGCTTTCTGTGTCTGGCTTGTTTCACTCACATGATGTCCTCCAGTTCCATCCATTCATTGTAAACAACAGGATTTCATTTTGTAGAGCTAAATAGTATTCCATGGCATATATACCACATGTTCTTTATCGATTCATTTGGTGATAAGTGCCTTCACTTTTTCTCATATTCTGCTGTTGAAAACAGTGTTGCTACATATATAATATATGTACATACTTTGATACAGTGTGTTCATGTGTTTTAGGCATGCACTCAGTGGTGGGATTGCTGGAACATATGGCAGATTCATTTCCAGTTTTCAAAGAAATTTCCATAATGTGTTCGCTAATTTACATTCCTATCAACAGTGTTTCAGAGTTCCCCTTTCTCCATGTCCTTGTCAGCATTTGTTACTCTTTTTATAACAGCCATTCTGAGAGGGGTAAGGTGATATCTCATTTTGGCTATGATTTGCATTTCCCTGATGGCTAATGATCTGTTGACTGTTGTATTTCTTTTCTTGAGAAATACCTATGTAGATTCTTTGCACATTTTTTCTAGATTGGTTGGTTTTTTATTGGTGAGCTTGTTGATATGCTTTGGATATTAATCCTTAGTCAGATGAGTAGCTTGTAAATATTTTTTTCCTATTCTATTGGATATGTCTTCAATCTATGGATTGTTTGCCTCACTGTGCAGAAGCTGCTGAGTGTGATATAATCTCATTTGTATAGTTTTCTTTTTGTTTCCTGTTCTGTGGGTGTCTTATCCAAGAAATCATCATATATACCAATGTCTTGAAGTGTCTCCCTTAAGTTTTCTTCCAGCAGTTCCCTAGTTGCAGGTATATATTTAGGCCTTTGATCCATCTTGAGTTGATTTTTTTATGGTGAGAGATAAGGATCTAATTTCATATTTCTATGTATGTATGCCCAGTTTTGTGAGCACCATTCATTGAAGAAACTATTGTTCCTTGGCACCTTTGTCAAAAATCAGTTGACTATATGCGTATGGATTAGTTTCTGGGCCTTATTAGTTTCCATTGATCTATGTGCCTCCTTTTATGCCAGTACTATGCTGTTTTCATTACTATCACTTGGCAATATGCTTTAAAATCAGTAATTATGATGCTTCCAACTTGGATTTTCTTTTTGCTCAGGTTTGTTTTAGTCTTTTGTGAATCCATATGAAATCTCTAAAGGCCAAGAATGAAGCAGTAATTAAAACTCTCCCATCAAAAATGATAGAACAGGCCAGCGCCGTGGCTCAGTAAGCTAATCCTCCACCTTGTGGCGCTGGCACACGGGGTTCTAGTCCTGGTCAGGGCGCCGGATTCTGTCCCAGTTGCCCCTCTTCAAGGCCAGCTCTCTGCTGTGGCCAGGGAATGCAGTGGAGGATGGCCCAAGTGCTTGGGCCCTGCACCCCATGTGAGACCAGGATAAATACCTGGCTCCTGCCATCAGATCAGCGCTGTGCGCCGGCCGCAGCGCACTGGCTGCGGTGGCCATTGGAGGGTGAACCAACGGCAAAGGAAGACCTTTCTCTCTGTCTCTCTCTCACTGTCCACTCTGCCTGTCAAAAAAATTTAAAAAAAAAATGATAGAACAAAACTTGAAGTCCTTACACCTGAATTCTACAAAACATTTGAAGACATGCTAATTCCAATACTCAACATAATGAAAAAGATGGAACTCTCCTGAATTCTTTTTACAAGACCAGCATACTCTGATATAAAAGCTAAACAAAGGCACAAAACAAAGAGAAAGCTACATATCAATATCATTGATGAAAATAGGGGCAAAAATTCTCAACAAAATGCTAGCAAATCAAATAAAACAGTACCTCAAAAAGATTAGTCATCATGCTCAAGTGGGATTTATCCAAGAAACACAAGGGTGATACAACATCCACAAATCAATAAATGTCTTAAATTAGCAGAATGGAGAACAAAATGATATGATCATCCCAATAGATGCAGAGAAAGCATTTGGTACAATTCAACATCCCTTCGTAATAAAAACTCTCAACACATTAGGTGTAGAAGGAACATATGTCAAAGTTATAAAGGCCATCTATGACAAACCACCAGCCAGATAATACTAAATGGGAAAGCTAAAAATGTTTTCCCATCAATTTGGAACAATATAAGTATGTCCACTTTTACCACTTTTGTTTAATATAGTATTAGGCATAATAGCAAGAGTAGTTAGGAAAGAGAAAGACATAAATGGCATCAAAATTGGAAAGGAAGCAGTAAAAGTGTCAATATTTGCATATGACATGATGTTTTACTTGAAGAACTCTAATATTCTACCATAAAGCTGTTAGAACTGATAAATCAATTAGTAAAGTCACACAATAAAAAATCAAAATATAGAAAAAAATGGCACTTTTTTTTTAACTTTTATTTAATGAATATAAATTTCCAAAGTACGGCTTATGGATTACAATGGCTTCCCCCCCATAACATCTCTCCCACCCGCAACCCTCCCCTTTCCCACTCCCTCTCCCCTTCCATTCACATGAGGATTCATTTTCGATTCTCTTTATATACAGAAGATCAGTTTAGCATACATTAAGTAAAGATTTCAACAGTTAGCTCCCACACAAACATAAAGTGAAAAATAATAGATGATTTTTTAAATGATGATGAAATCAGATCAGACCTATTGTCATGTTTAATCCCAGCGAGAGTCAAGTTGGGAATTGATAATTTCTTCTTTTTTTTTTTTTTTTTTACAGAAGATCAGTTTAGTATACGTTAAGTAAAGCTTTCAACAGTTTGCACCCCCATAGAAACACAAAGCGAAATATACTGTTTGAGTACTCATTATAGCATTAAGTCTCAATGTACAGCACATTAAGGACAGAGATCCTACATGAGGAGTAAGTGCACAGTGACTCCTGTTGTTGACTTTACAAATTGACACTCCTGTTTATGGCATCAGTAATCTCCCCATGCCCAGTCATGAGTTTCCAAGGCTATGGAAGCCTTTTGAGTTCACCGACTCTTATCTTGTTTAGACAAGGTCATATTCAAAGTGGAGGTTCTCTCCTCCCTTCAGAGAAAGGTACCTCCTTCTTTGAAGACCTGTTCTTTCGAGATCTTTCATGTAGGGTGGTTTTTTTTTTTTTTTTTTTTTTTTTTTGCCAGAGTGTCTTGGCTTTCCATGCCTGAAATACTCTCATGGGCTTTTCAGCCAGATCGGAATGCCTTTAGGGCTGATTCTGAGACCAGAGTGCTGTTTAGGACATCCGAAAAATGGCACTTTTATAGACCTATAATGATCTCCATGAAAAAAGAAATCCTATTCACAGAAGTTACAAAGTAAATCAAATATTTAGGGGTAAATTAACCAAAGAGATTAAAGATATCTACAATGAAAATTATAAAACACTAATGAAAGAAATTATCAAGAACACACAAAACAAGGAAAGATATTCCTTGCTCATATTGGAACAATTAATATCAATAAAATGCTTATATTACTTAAAGCAATATACAAATTACATGTAATCCCTATCAAAAAACACTAAATTTTTAAAAATTTTCATTTATAATTGATTTGAAATACAGAGGAACAGAGACAGAAAGAGATCTTCATCTGTCTACTAGTTTACTACCCAAATGCCCACCACAGCCAAGTTTGGGCCAAGGTGAAGCCAGGAGCCTAGAATCCAATCTAGGTCTCTCATATGGATGGCAGGGACCAACATACCTCAGCCCACCCACTATTTCCCAGAATGGGTATCAGCAGGAAGCTGAATTGGAAGTGGACCAGGATTTGAATCCGGGTATTCCATAGTGGAATACAGGTGTTCAAAGAGGCATCTTAGTCTCCTTCTTCACTACAATCTAAGCTCAATTTTTCTTATCCCATGACCTGAGAGGTAGCTCCTGCTTACATGATCAGCATTATCTCTTGCTGCTCCTCAGTCCTCTTCAGTTCCTCCCAACTCCATCAAGTTTCACAGTCCTATGATCTTCACAGACTTAGGCACACACTGTTCTGTAGTCTGGAATAGCAGAAAGGCAAGCAATACCTCCTGAGATAGTTCTAAGTTACTGCTTTATGTTGCTATGTTAGATAACGTAATTTGCTATGTAAGATCTTTTAAAAGATGACTTGTTTGCTAATTACAGGCAGAACAAGTACAAATCAGAATTCTAGTTCAAAAATCTCTTCAGACAGCCAGTACTGCTTTTTACTGATAATACAGACTAATGCCTTCTATAAGATCAGAGGTAGACCTTTCCAAACCAAAACTTCAGAGATGAGTCTCAAATCCAATTTCAAGAAGATGTGTTAGAACACTTTTCCATGAGTTTAGAATCTGATTTCCTAATCGCCAATGTGATTTGTAGATACATTTCTAAGAACATGATACTCTTTTCTTCCCTCCTTTCCCCCCTCTGCTTCTCTTCCTTCCCATACTCTTCATTTCTCCCTTTATTTTTTTTAGTTTTTTGAAATAACATTTTTAATTCACATTGCAGTAAAAAGGTTTAATAATTCACATAAGAAGTTTAACTAGTAAAAAGCAAAAAGGCCATACTTTAGTGGGAATATGGACAATAGCTATAAAATAATTGAACATAAAAATGAACATTAGACCCATATACAGTAAATTTTAAAGTAATCACAGATCATTAAAACTGTAATAGTATAACATCCTTAACTATTGGTTTGGCAAAGTTATAAAGCAAAGTTTACCAAGTAGTTTAGTAAGAATTTTTTTAAACAAAAAAGGAACAGCACGTCATGAAAATGTAAAAGGAGTAGTTAGGTTGTCATGAAATGTAATTAATACCCAGAAAAAATAAAAAGCATAATTTGATGATTATCCTTGTAGTAGTATTAATTTGGGTAATGTTTCACATTTCCATTGCATATTTTCAATGCTCCAGTTGCATCTTACATAATTCTATACCCCAGATTCATAGTAGATTTATTAGTCCCTTGTGAGTATGTGAAAATAAATACATTTCAGGTACCAAAGAACCAGTCTCAGAGTACTTGGTAACTGGCTCTGGTTTTCTCACTCAGTAGACATTTGTTAAGTCACAATTTCATACTTATTCCAGGTCTGTTTGTTTCTTTATCCTCCCTGCAAATGACATGCTTAAGGCTGTAGCTGCTCTTATCCTCCTGACTAGAGACCCACCAAACTCTTCTTTGTGGATTTTCTCCATGACAGTAGTTTTCAGGATCTCGATTGGTTGCAATTATTCTGATTCTATCTTGTAAATCTTTCATATGTTTACTAAGAATAAATTAGCCAAAATCTTGGATAAAGGAGCACTTCTTCTCTTACTGTTCCTTTAATGAAGAGAAAATAGCTTTAGTAAATGAAGAATTATTGATATGATTGGCTCTTTGGCTCATAAGTCTTTGCTCTGGAAACCTGTCCTGTGATCTATGGGATGTTTAGCAACGTCCCTGGCCTCGCTGTCCTATATGTCAATAGTATTTGTCCCACACCCTACTCCAGTTGTGACAATCAGAACACTGACAAATCTATTCTGAGACAACACAAAGCCATCCCTGGTTAAGTGGTCTTTCTGTAATTGAAACTCAATACCTAGCCTGGGTTGGCAACCATAAACCATGAGCCAATATAACCACAGCCCGTTTTCCTGAAGCCCACGGATTAAGAATGATTTTCACATTTTTTCAAATGTTGCATAGAGGAGGAGGACAAGGGGGAGGAGTGGAAGAGAACGGAGAAGGAAGGGGTTTGGGGGAAGGATAAAAAAGGAGTTGGAAAGAATAGGTAATACAGGCAGTCTGCAAAGTCTAAAATATTTACAGTCTGGCAACGAACAGAAAAAGCTTCCTGATCCTTGAGATAAGCAAACCAAGACTCCAGGAAGTTATGTGGACTGCGTACTTTCACAGAGTCTGACATTGAGTCCAGTAGACTTACCATCCCTGCTTACACGTCAGCCCTATATAATACATGTAACAATTGGTATCCAAAATTGAGCTTCCAAATAAGAAATAAAACCAGTCATGGTGATTTTTTTAAGATTCATTTATTTTTATCAGAAAGGCACAACAACAGAGAGAGAGACACAGATAGAGATAGAGAGACAGAGAGATATTCCATGTACTCTGCTGGCTCACTCCCCCAAATGCCTGCAGTAGCCAGGGCTGAATCAGTCTGAAGCCAGAAGCCATGTCTCCTGTGTGGGCGGCAGGGATGCAACAGTCATCCACAACCTTCTCAGATGCATTAGCTGGAAGTTGGATCAGAAATAGGGGAGCTGGAACTACAATAAGCACTCAGATATGGGATGTGGTATTCCCAAACTGTTGTGTAACCCACAGCTACAACATTCTCACCTATCTATTTTTTTTTAATTTTACCAGAAACATATTTTTTAAAGATTATTTTTGTTCATTTATTTGAAAGGTAGAGTTACAGACAGAGAGAGGGAGAGATGGAGAAAGATCTTCTATATCCTGGCTCACTCTCCATGTGGCCACAGTAGCCAAAGCTGAGTGGATCCAAAGCCAGGATCCAGGAGATTCTTCTGGGTTTCTCAGGTGCAGTGGGCCTAAGCACTTGGGCTGTCTTCTGCTTTCTCAAGCCACAAGCGTAGCGCTGGATCAGAAGAGGAGCAGCTAGGACACAAACTGGCACCCATGTGGGATGCTGGTGCTACAGGCACAGGCTTAGCCTGCTATACCACAGCATCAGCTCCATCCTCCCCTATTTTATTTGAGTTTGCAGCAAATATTATCTTCTAGCTTACTTTTTGGTTTGCACAGTATGACTCCAAGCAACATATCTTCTAGTTTCATTTGTATAACCTGTTTGGGGAAAAAAGAAACACAATAAAATATTAGCACCTAGACTTTCATCTACTTAATTTTAGATAACATCGCATATTTTGAATTGTAGTTAGATACTGAAATCAAAGGATAGTAAGGATTTTAGAACTATTTAGTTATTCTCCTATTTCTGAACATAATACCACTTTTCATTCCAAATAGAAAGCAGATGCCTTATTCTTTAAAATGCTCATTACCTCATGTTGCCTTGGTGAGTAGGATATTAATAATAGATATATGCAATTCAATCTTGCTGCAGCTTAAACTTTTTTTCCATTAGTGCTGAGAGAATGCCATGTGTTGCTTATTGCTATTCATGTCGGTTTAAGATTGTCCATATTCTGCTTAATGCTCTGGTTGTATATTTCCTGGCCAGATAATTCTAGTTCCTTTGACCTCTACAACTTTAAGACAGCATAGCATGATACACAGGCCCCCAAACTTGTCTGCACAGAGAATCATGTGAAGAAAGCTTAGAAAAATGCTAGCACCTAAGTCCCACACTCCAGATATGGGAGTTAAGTGATGTAGGGTCTGGCCAGAGCATTGTTTGCTTAAGTGCCTCCTCCTCAGATGAGTCTGATATGGTGACAGGTCTGGTGACTACCAGCAAAAGAGTGAAGCATACCGCCTGAGGGCCAGTTGCTTGGGGCCACAACCCAGGTCTGTCCCTTGAGAGCTTATGCAAGTCACTTGTTTCCCTGAGCTTTGGTTCCTTTTTTGTAAAATACATATTGTAAGATAATATAGTCCACTTCCAAAGGTTGCAATAAATTAATATGTGTAATATAAAAGCACTTGGTCCCTGGAATTTAGTAAATCTTCAATTATTAGCAAGAGTAGTTGTACTAGTAGTACTATAAATTTTAATTGCCCTCAATCATTCTCTCTTCATGCTTTTTATTTTAATTTAGTCTTAATAGACAGTAGATCTACCATTCATTTTGAGTGCAATCCTATTGCAGACCATTACCTAATGCAGGCATAACAAATGACAATCTATTAGGGATCTAGATCCATGTTTACTTCCATTTATGCTGATTAAATTGGTTTGCCTGACAAACTGTCAGTGTGAAAACATTCAAAATAATTACTACTTTTGGGTTATTTTTAAAGATTTATCTTTCTATTCAAAAGGCAGAGTTACAAAGAGAAAGAGAGACAGACTGAGATCTTCCTTCCATCGGCTGGTTCACTCCCCAAAAGACTGCAGCAGCTAGGGTTGGACCAAACCAAAGACAAGAGCCTGGAACTTCATCCCAGTCTCCATGGTGGTATCATGCTTTCCCAGGCACATTAGCATGGAGTTAAATTGAAAGTGGAGCAGCGGGGACTTAAACTGGAGCCCATAAGGGATGCCGTGCTGCAGGTGGCAGTTTTATCCACTATGCCACAGCAATGGCGCCTATTTCTTCTTTTTTTTTTTTTTTCAAGACTTATTTATTTATTTATTTATTTTAAAGTCACAGTTGGTGGATTCCTCAGTTGGCCACAAGGGCCGGTGCTAGGAAAGGCCAAAGCCAGGAGCTTTATGTGTTTCTCTCATGTGGGCGGCAAGAGCCCAGATATTTGGGCCATCTTCCACTGCTTTCTCCCAGGCCATTGATCTGGAGCTGGATTCAAAGTGGAAAATCCAGAACATGACTCAGTGCCCAAAGGAGATGCCAGCATTAAAGGTAGAGTATTCACCTGCTAAGCCACAACACTGGCACTATCCCAGCTGCTTCTAATCCAGCTTCTAGTTAATGCTCCTGGAAGGCAGCACCTGGTGGCCCAAGTACTTGGCTTCCTACTACCCACATAGAAGATCTGGACAGAGTTCTGGTTCTTGGCTTCAGCCTGGCTTAGCCTTAGCTGTTAAATGCATTTGAGGTGTGAACCAAGGGAATGGAAGAAAGCTCTCTCTCTCTCTCTTTGAATCTCCCCTTCACTCTATTACTCTGCCTTTCAAATCAGTAAATAAATCTTTTTTAATTGACAAAGGATATGAATTGACATTTCTTCAAAGAGGAGGTAGATGGCTGTGATATAATAGGAAATGTGAATTTGGTCTCTGTTTCCTATTCCTTGTGTAGTTTCTAAAATCCTTGTAAACTCCTGAGTGGAAGGGATGATAAAATATTTGGTCTTAGCCCCTGAATCTTGACACAAGAACTCTAAAATTCTTGGAATCTCCTCTAGGGAGAAGAGAGAGAGTTATTCACCAATGGCCAAAGATGTAATCAACCATGCCTGCACATTGGACCCTCCATAAAAACCCTAAACAATAGGGTTCAGAAAGTTTCTAGGTTGGTAAACACACTGATATGTTGGGAGGGTAGTATTCCTGAAGAGGGTCTGGAAGCATGTACCTTGTCCTATTCATCTCTTCCATTTGATGGCTCCTCAGTTACATATTTTACAATAAACTAGTAATAATAAGTGAAGTTCTCCCCTCTAATAGCAAATTATAAGAAAGAAGCAATGGAAATAATCAATTTTTTAGCCAAGTCAGATAGAAATTTGGGCAGCCTAGAGACTCCCTATTGCTGACGGACAGTTGAAATGAGAAACTGTTTTGTGAGATTGGGCCTTTAACCCATGAGATGACACTCTGAGTAGTTAGTGTCACAATTGAGATAAATTGTAGGATTTCCAGATGATGCCCAAAGAGAATTAGAGAATTGCTTCATGAGCAAAACCTACACATTTGGTGTCAGAAGTGTTATAAGTGTAGGAAAATAGTTTTTCTTTCCCTTTAATGACCAATAAGCACATGAAGAGATGATCCAAATCATTTTCAGCAGAGAAATGCAAACAAAACCCACTTGAACTATCACTTCATACTTACCATGATGTCCATAATTATTATTAAATGTAAAATAAGAAGTGTTGGTGAAGAGGTAGGGAAATTGAGACCCATCTAGATTATTGGTAAAAATATAAAATGGTAGAAAACCATTTGACAGTTGCTGAAAAAGTTAAACACAGAATTACTATGTGACCTAGCAATTCCACTTCTTCATGTACATGTGAAATAATTCAAAACAGGAAATCAAACACATACTTCTATGTCAAAAGTCCATACAGGATAATTCACAATACCCAAAAGCTTGGAATAACATGTGTCCATCAACAGGTAGATGGGTAAACAAAATATGGTATATGCATATAATAGTAGAATATATTCCTTAAGAAGGAAAGTTCTGATCCATGCTCAACATGGATGAACCTTGAAAACTGTATGCTAACTGGAAAAAATCTCAACATAAAATGACAACCCCTAAATGATTCCACTTTTGTGAACTATCTATAAAAGGCAAATTCATGAGGACAGATTAGAGATTGTTAGGGACTAAGAAGAGGACAGAAAGGGATTTATTACTTAATTTTACAGTTTCCAGATGGGGCAATAAATTTTGGAAATAGCAGCAAAAGTGATTCATGTCACTGAATTGTGCACTTAAAATAGATAAAATGGTAATTTTCTTCTATATGTTTTACTAAGAAAAATTGGCTTTGAAAAAAAAAACCCTCTAATGAATAGATTCTAGATACCTGAGTGCTAGAAATATTATAAAAATGTTCTTAGCTACTGCAAGAAGTATTATGTAATATCCCATCTTTTATTTATGCCCAGAATGTTTTTGATGAGTAGGTATAAAGAATGAGAATAATTTTTTTAAAAATTACAGAGCCATCCAAACTCCTTTCTTAAGTATGTTGCTAGTGGGTATGGAAACATGTACAACTTCAAGGGAGGGTAATTAGCAAAGTTTCTGATAAAAATTCCAAACACATAATTTGTTATTTGGTGGTTCTACTTGAAATGCTTTATACTTCAGATAAGGACATTCATTCATTGTACCAGCATTAGTAACAGAAAAAATAATGGAAACAACCTAAATATCATGGAGGAACGAGTGGTTAAGTATAAAAAACCCAGACATTGTAGAATGCAATAATCTATCATCTTAATAGGCATGAAACTTTTTTGTCATAATAGAAAACAAACTATCTACAAGACAGAGTAACAAAAACTAAAAAAATGTAGAGAATATTTGTAGTGTGTATGTTGTGTGTATGTGCGTGCATGCATGCAAGTTCTTAGAAATGCAGAGGGGACATTTGGATAAGCAAGTGAAATTAGTAACACTGGTTTCTCCACAGAGGGCAATTGAGGGAACCAGGGATGGGATAGAAGGTAGACTTTGGACTACATATGCTTGGGTATGGTTTTAAATCTTGGCCATGTGAATATTATAACCTAACACTATCAACTTAATTTAATTCACCCATTGTAGAATTGATATTTCCATTGTCCCACTATAACATATTCTACTGTCTAGATAGATGATAAGTGGATGTATGGATAGATGGATGGATGAATGGATGGATGAATAGATAGATAGATAGATAGCTGCCATTTACCAGACTCATGGACATTCAGTCTGCTTTTTCTTTTTTTTTTTTTTTTTTTTTTTTTTGACAGGCAGAGTGGACAGTGAGAGAGAGAGACAGAGAGAGAAAGGTCTTGGGCCGGCGCCGTGGCTCAACAGGCTAATCCTCCACCTTGCGGCGCCGGCACACCGGGTTCTGGTCCCGGTCAGGGCGCCGGATTCTGTCCCGGTTGCCCCTCTTCCAGGCCAGCTCTCTGCTATGGCCAGGGAGTGCAGTGGAGGATGGCCCAGGTGCTTGGGCCCTGCACCCCATGGGAGACCAGGAAAAGCACCTGGATCCTGGCTCCTGCCATCGGATCAGCGCGGTGCGCCGGCTGCAGCGGCGGCCATTGGAGGGTGAACCAACGGCAAGGGAAGACCTTTCTCTCTCTGTCTCTCTCTCTCACTGTCCACTCTGTCTGTCAAAAATAAAAAAAAAATAAAAAAAAAATAAAAAAAAAAATAAAAAAAAAAAAAGAAAGGTCTTCCTTTGCCGTTGGTTCACCCTCCAATGGCCGCCGCTGCAGCCGGCGCACCGCGCTGATCCTGGCAGGAGCCAGGAGCCAGGTGCTTTTCCTGGTCTCCCATGGGGTGCAGGGCCCAAGCACCTGGGCCATCCTCCACTGCACTCCCTGGCCATAGCAGAGAGCTGGCCTGGAAGAGGGGCAACCGGGACAGAATCCGGCGCCCCAACCGGGACTAGAACCCGGTGTGCCGGCGCCGCAAGGTGGAGGATTAGCCTATTGAGCCACGGCGCCGGCTCAAGTCTGCTTTTTCTTTAAGACTTTCTCCAGATACACACTGATGGCAGTTTAGGACTGGATCCTTCTTTGTTGTCTGGGATTGTGCTGTGTGTTTAAGGGTATTTAGCAGCATTCCTAACCTCTACCTACCAGATGTCCAGAGTATTATTACACCCTGTTGCAATGAATAAACTTACAGACTTTGCCAAAGGTTTCTCATAGGACAGAAAACCCCAGTGCAGAACCACTGCCTTAAAATAAAATGTAGATGCTGTTGAATCCAGGACTGGCTTAAGAAAATGCTCAAGTGAAGGGCAACTGACTTTTTTTTAAAAGAATGGTCTTTGTACAAACAGCAGCAGAACCATCAAATAATGAAAAAACAGCTTTGTAATGTTCTGAGCTCTATTCCTTCTACTAATCTCAGATGTAGTATTCAGAGAATGAAGATGATTCTAGGAAAAGCCTTTAAAACGTGCATTCCCTTCAGTGGGAGAATGACTATACATCTCAAGTCCTTATCTTCAACAAAATCTTTTGATTCTGAGTATGATTTAGTCTGCTCAGTGCTGGTACTTACAAGCATGATTGTCAACTGTGAGAAATTCTTTATGAATTTGGTTAGATTATTGTTCTGGTAAAAAGTGATTAACACTGCATTTATATTCTGTTATCTTGCAAAAGATCATAAAGGGAGAAAAGGGGCCTTACTTTTTGAAAGAGCTAGAAAGCAAAGGAATTTGAGCCTTATAAGTCTCTTCTTAAGGATTTGCAATTAAATATTTGATAATTTATGTATTTTAATATCCCTATTACATCTAATGACTTTTTTTTTCAAAACGTATCACTTCCAATAATTTCAGCCTGCAGCTGGTATGTATAGACAGAATAAAATCCCTATCTCAACTCAGAAAATGTTTTAGAGTAAAGAGAATACTTCAGAAGAATATAGGATACCTATGTAGCAAGGAGGGCAAGATTTCCTCATTCATGGATTCTTTATTCTTCCCTTCAAATTTTCACAATGTAATGTAGAGGGTATGCTGTAGGCATCACAATTTTTGGAATTCTAGGAAATTTTCTCAGAAAAGAATAGAGTTTATCTAAGACCCACATTCAAAGTCTTTCTTTGCATAAAGAATTTATGACTTTAACATTTATATCACTCTTACCAAAGTAAGAACACCACCTAACACTGTCAGATGATCTGTAGTCAAATACTTGTTTAATTTACTGTATACCAGCAAAATACTTGCAATGGGTAAAAATCCTTGTTTTCTTTTGTTATAGATAGGAACTATAATTCCTCCTCCCAAAAGTAATTATAAACCAAATTCAGTGGGATGATGTTATAGACTCCAAAATATCATATAAAAGAATGGAAATCATTGACTAACTTTTATCATTTTTAATATAAAGACATGTATTTCATAGATATAATTCTAACAGTATAATGACACTTTCCTCCCTCATTCTTCCTTTTTTTTATTTTTTTTCCTTTAGTTTTTGCAATAACATGCTTTCTGTTTACTTTATAATCACAGGATTAATGCTCCACTACATATGGTTTTCAACAACTGAACAGAATATAGACAGGAGCTGTAAACAATAAGCAAATCCCAAGGTGTTAATTTCACTCTTTCACATTCAGGTTTTTGTTTTGTAGTCTATATATTAGGATATAACAAATCAGAGAAAATGTATGATATTTGCATTTTGGAGTCTGGCTTATTTCACTAAGTGGATGCAACTGGAGACCATTATCATTTTTTCCCAGTCTCTACCAGGGTTTTATTCATCCCATAAAGCCTTTGGTGTCTGAGGAAATAGTGAACATAACCCCTCTTTGCCCTTCACAGAGGACTCTTAAGTGCTTTTATTGCTCTACTTGAATTGTTAAGAAATGCAGAAGCTAGAATTTAGATGTTAGCAATAGATTTTGTTGATTATATCAGTGTATGCTGTCAAATTAGGTTACTACATGAAAATGTTACAGAGGAAGTCCATAATGGCTTTGTCATCTATTTCATTGCTCCCCCAGAACAGAGTTATTTATTAAACCCAAGTCATTTAGATTACCTGTATATCTTGGTAATGTTAGGTGTCCATTGACAATTCAATACATACATATTCTACTGCCATTCATGTCTGAATTTCACTTTAATTATTGAACAATGCTGGTATTCAAACTTTGCCTTTTATGTTTAACAGTTTCATTTTTTAAAAGAAAGAAAATCTCTGTATTTTTTTATAGCTGCTGTAACAAAGTACTACAAATGTAATGGCTTAGAAAAACAGTAACATACTCTCTCACAGTTCTGGAGACCAGAAATCTGTGGATAGTCCACACTCCCTCCTGCGACTTTGAGGGAAAACCCCTTTCTACCTCCTGTAGCTTCCAGCCATTGCCAGCACTGCTTGATAACTCCTTGGCTTTTGTTTGAATCCTGCCATTCCCTAGCTCCATCTTCACATCCCCTTCTCCTCCAGTCTCTCTGTCTCTTGTTAGAACAATAGTGATGACATTTAGTACACAACCAGTAAATCCAGGATTATTTCCTCACTTCAAAGTCTTACGTTTGCAAAGACTATTTTTTTAAATAAGGCAGTATTTATAGATTCTAAGAATTAGGACAGAAAAATATCTTTGAAGGGTTGTTTTTCTACCACATAGTCCATGTCCGGATATGAAAACCAAAAATGTTACTAAAATGAAATTTCACTTGAGACACCACATAAAAGATAATTACTATTCAACTGTGAAATTGCAAAACCTAAATATTTGAGGGTATTAGTTCATTATTATGTAAAGTAATATGCCAGTCAAAATATATTCTTAGTGTGGAACTTGGAGGAATTTGGATTTCATAAGAATGTAAGAAGCACATAAACAAACAAAAACTAAAAAATACTAAATATTCTCCTAAAGTGTGTTATCAAGATCTCAGCCTGAATTTTATACTATGTCTAAGTCGCAATATGTTTTTATTTACTTTCCAGAAAAATTTCATTGATTTATGCCTTCAAATGAAATAGCCCATGGTGGCATGCATTTCAAGTGTATTATGATTCCTGAACTTAGCTCAGAGACATACACACACACACATACTTTTATAGCATTTGCTTCATTGTGTATCAGCAAAATATCTACAATTTGTAAAAATCCTTGAATATTTAAGTTTCCTTCGTCATACATAGGGGCTATATTTCCTTCCCAAAAAGCAATTAAAACCAAATTCAATCACATACAGTAGCTACAATACTTTATATCACATCTCAGGACTAAGTGGCAATAAACTTGGCATCATAGTTATGCATAAGACAAGGTTATACATCAAACAGGAATAGGAGGTTTTCAGCATGGATCTCTGATTTCTCAACACATTTTCTCATATAGAATAATTGAATAAATTATAAATATGGAAGAGTTCAGAAGGGAAGTGAGAATACTTAAAATCCCTTAAATATCAGAAAACACATAGAGGTTTTTAGTAACCGACCCAAAGTCACATAGCGTGCTAGTTAGTTTGAGAATTAGCCTATCATCAGTAGCACATGGACAGTCCTCTCCACTTTGTATTCATGAGTGGATCTACTGAAAGACTAGCCTTTTATACAGGGAGAGCAGATAGAATTGTCCTTCAGCTGTGGGTAGGGCAGCCAGCAGGTAAAGGGAAATGGTTTCATTAAGAAAATGTTTCCACTGACCTGCTGGGTTCCAGATGACCCAAGTCCACTGACTTCTGTTCAGCAAATGTGCATTTCTAGTGTGTGATACATCAAACCCTGTACTGTCTGCTGAGGTTACCAAGGAGAATCACACACAGCCTCACTCTGTGAAACAGAAGGCCAGTGTGAAAAACAGACAACTGTGGAAAAATACAATATGACCTCATTTTTACCAGACTTTGCAATCAAATGAGATCCTACATTGTACTAATGCAAGTTCCTGAACATCTTCAGCCCCTCAAATTGTTGCCCACATCTAAGATGCCTGATATCTCATGACACTTGATCGCAGGTTTTCCCAGTAAGCTACTCCCAGATATTTTCCAGGTACTATGATTCTTTTCCATGTACTCTCCCAAGAACCTGGCACCAACACGGCACAACACTACAGTGTGGTAGTGTGCCTCTCTTTCATTTCTGTTAGTTTCTATTAACAGAGTCCCAAAGGAGTGTTTGTGGAACCCCTCCTGATTTTGCTTGCAGAGCCGTTGCTCCCCTTACCACTCATAAACAGATTCAGTCCTGGTGATAGACATCTTGGCAGCTTGGGAGGGTTCAGGAAAAGGACAGGAATTAGGAAAGAGACTGGAAACAGGAGTAATACAGTTGATAGATTATGATTAAGGGGAATTGGAGGGAGAAAGCATTCTAAAGAGAAGAGGGTGAGAAGTGGAGACAAAGATAAGTAAAGGAAGTAAAGGAAGATGAAAAGGAGGTTAATGATAGGACATTTATAATACCCCCTTTAGGTATCAAAAGGCACAGCATCAGAACAGATTCTGTAACTGTAATTTCTAGTTTTAAAACTCCCCTCTGCCACCTGGAATAGTGTGGGTCTCAAATTATTCAACCGCTCACTTCCTTAATTTCTTCATCTTTAATAGAAAAAAAAGTATCTACTTATCTCATAGGATAAATACTGTTGAATATTTTTAAATACTTGAATAAATCTCAGTCCATTATATATGCTACATAAATATTTATTAAATAAATAATCCCATTATAAGAAGTCATTGTTAATAAAAATATACATCCCATAAAAATCTCTGTCTCTTTGAAGTACTGCATTCCTGTCTGTATTGATTGGCCAAGTGTCACTTATAATAGGAGATAGGACAGAGCAGCACAAAAGCACCAGGTGCTGAACTTAACTTTGCTAAACAAGAGCATAAAAGCTAACATTAGGAGAAGATACTTGTTACCTAGAATCAAAGCTAGTTGCACTTGGAAATCCCTACTTTCATTTCACCTTAAGAACCTGGCAATCAAGAGGTCTTAGCTTGTGTTCTGTAAGCAAAATCATCTCAGCATCACCTGCCATCACTGTTGAACAGACTCTTCAAGATGTCGCACAAATCTGCTGGCTCTCAGTAACTAACCTGTCCTGCTGGTGTGGTACTGTTGCATTCTCCCTCGGTTCCAGTGACAACTGGCCTTTAGGAGAATGACAATCATCTTTGTTCCTTACATTCTGCAGGGATCTTCAGGTGACAACTGCTTTATTCACCTCCACTTCCCCTGCTACACTATTTCTTATTTGATAGCCACTTGATCACTTATCAATTGAATCAGTATATCCATTTTCTCTTTTATTTAAGATTATTTGCCTGAAATATTCATTTCTTTTGAGCTTTGTTTTGTGATAAATTTTGCCTTTTTCTTCTATTGTTTACTTTTTAAATTTATGTCAAAACTACCTTAAATTATATTTGCATTGACAGTATACAAATAAAACATTGTTTTAGAGTTTATTAAATTTCATTGTGGTCTTGGGACTATAAGATTTACAATAATTTAGTTTGCTATTTGTATCAAGTAGTGCAAATATTTAAATTATTTCAAGCTATGAATGATTTTTCTAATTGGGATGATGTGGATTTTGGTTCCACTTGGAGTATTTACTATATCATCTTTTGGAAAAATTCCAAGACATTTAGTGTAATTGTTTTTCTTATCAGGAAAAACTCAGAAATGCTGTGCCTTTATTGTAAGAGTGAAAAACAAAGCATTTTTTTCATCATCATGATCACTTATTCAATTAAATTCCCCTCAATTTTTAAATTAGAAGTGCTCTCACAAAAGCTATTAATAAGAAATGGACTCAAAATTAAAGGAGAGTTCACAGTTCTTCCTTCCATTATGAAGCCTGATTGCACATACTCATCAATCCAACCTACTTACAGATTTTCTAAACTTCTTTTTTTAAAGTATTTTTTTAAATTTATTGATTTGGAAGGCAGAGAAACAGAGAGAGGGAGAGAGAGATCTTCTATCTGCTGGTTCACTCCCCAGCTGGCCAGACCAAAGCCAGACCAAAGCCAGGAGCCTCACTCTAGTCTCTCACATGGATGGGAGGGACTCAAGCACCTAGGCCATCCTCTGCTGACTTTGCAGGTGCATCAGCAGGAGTTAGATCAGAAGTGGAGCACCTGGGACCCCAACCAGCATCCATATTACAAGTGGCAGCTTAACCCACTACCCCACCTCAACACCAGCCCTAGATTTTCTAAATTTCTAAAATTTTGTGTGTGTTACCTCCAAACTGAAAGTCTTCCTGGTATAAGAATTTAACTTGACCTTTCTTCTCTCTCTCTAGCAGACTTTAGTTGTGGAGAAGCCATGTTAGACAAAGGCTTAAAGAAGGACAGTTAGGGTCTAGCATTGTGTTGTAGCAGGTAAAACTGCCACCTGTGATGTTGACATTCCATATGGGTGCTGGTTTGTTTCCCAGCTGCTCCACTTCCAATCCAGCTCCCTTCTAATAGCCTGGGAAAGCAGCTAAAGATGGCCAAGTATTTGGACCCTTACCACCCAAGTAGGAGACTCCAATGAAGTTCCAGGCTCCTGGCTTAGGCCTGGCCCAGCCCTGGCCATTGTGGCCATCTGGGGAGTGAACAGCAGTTGCTCTCTCCCTTGCTCTCTCCCTCTCCCTCTGTAACTCTGACCTTCAAATAAATAAATAAATCTTTTTTAAAGAAATCATAAAAGAATTTTAAGAAAGACAGAGGAGGACAAGGCACATGTAAAACCTTAAAAAAAATTAAAAATGTTATGTGTAAGAATAAGAAACAGATGTTCTTGATTGTAAATTAAAGAAGCTGAGGCAAGGGACACTTAGATGGTATGCTAGTTGGCAAAGAAATATGAAACCAAAGAGGTACCTATCTGAATCACATCATTGCCTTTTTATACATAGAGTGATGAGAATATTAACAACGTTTGGCTCAGAGGGTGCTTCTGATATTTAAATCTTTTGCATCTCTGTTATCTATCTGCATATTTTCCTTTCTACTAAAAGCTAGTATATTTACTCATTTCACTGGATTAAACATGATACAATATAACAATTTTAGCATTAAAACATTTTTCATAAATGTCCATTAAAATACACTGCCAGGAAAATTACATGTTACAAATAGTACTAACATGCAGGAGCTATAGCATTTAGAAAACAAGGAAATGACACATTTACTGGTAACATAAGAAATTTTATAAAGAATTTCTCACTGCAATATATATAAAAAACATGGCAGGGACATACATGTACTTTCTCGGAAGAAAGCATCTTCAACTTCACTTACAATCTCATGGGAGTTAATCTCCACATGCAATAAAATCAGAATTGCTTTGTGTTTGAATTTGGTAAAACATTTTAAGTCAATTTTTTTAATTTGGAAAAACTCATTCTCTCAAAATATGCTTTGTGTCTGAGTTTGGATTACTCAGAGCACTGGATGCAAACATACCTCGAAAATTGATATTAAAAACTCAGCAAATAATAAATACTGGAAGTGAAGAGTTAAAAATAAAATATTATCTACTATTTATAAACTGAATACATGTAAGTTTTAGTAGCAATACTCTTGGAAGGAACATTCACCATCAAAATGGACTGACCCAATCGAGAGCTATGAGTTAATAAGTTATAAATAGAGAATATTTTCTACTGAAATCCCAAGAGAAATGTCAACAATGAACTTGAACTGTGCAGCCTTCCTTAATGCCCTTGTTCTGTGAGAATGCTTAACAGCTGCTAAGAAATGTATAAGAAACTCAATGATGTGTTCTTAATTTGTTTTTCTTTTTTTAAATATTTATTTATTTGGAAGAGTTAGAGACTTGAACTGGTATTCATATGGAATGCCAATATTGCAGGCTGAAGCCTAACCCTCTGTGTAATAATGCTGATCCCAAGTGTGCTAATTTTTAAAAGCTAGTTCTTGGGAATAGGGCATGGGAGACAGAGGGGAAGCCAATTTGTATCTTTAGCTAATTTCCCTGGCTAAAATAGTTTCACTATATATTCAATTTCAAGCTACCAACATGAATTCTCTGAATGTGGAGTAGGGAAAAGATGTGCAAAATCAGCTCTCCTGAGCCTGCTCTAGAGTACCTTCACCACATTCAACCAGGTGAAACCTGTGTGTAAAAAATGGGGGGGGGTGGGGACTCAGCAAACTTTCTGGATAATTTGTCTAATTGTACTGGTCATTATGTGAATGTTTTTACTGGATTAAAAACAAGGGAGGGGGCAGGAGGTGTGAGTTTCTGGCACCGTAGTTAAGATGCTCTTTGGGGATACCAGCATCCCATATTGAAGTGCCTGGATTTGAAGCTTCTGATTCCAGCTTTATTCTAATGCACACACTAGGAAGCAGCAGGAGATGGCTCATGTACTGGGGTCCCTGCCACTGACGTGGGAGACAGGGATTGAGTTTTGAGCTCCTGGCTTTAGCCTGGCTCAACCCTGGCTATTGTGGGAGTTTGGGTAGTGAACAAGTGGATGAAAAATCTGTCTCTGTCTCTCTCAGTTCCTCTTCCTTTCAAATAAAGTGAAAATAAGTAGATGAATTTTTAACAGGGAATTTGGGCCATTTACATATCTAGAGGAGCTACCTAGAAACCTTGGAATGTATCCAATATGCTGTGGGGCCCCTCGCACAGGAACCGGGTAGTGTACTCAGAAGTGAAATCACAGTTCTAGGGAAATCTCTGCCATGATGGCTGGTTGGCTGTTCCCTTGATGACTGCTGTGGTTAATCAAGGGTGTAAGTGAAGCTCCTGCTTCAGCAGTCCTGGGGAATCATCACAGATCCTTTCTTTCATATCAGTGCTACACAGGAAAATGGCTTGGTTTTCTCTGTAATTTATTATTATGTACAAATACATTATTTGTCACTCAGAGGGAAGACTACCTAAAATAATCAGAAACTGATGACTATGCCATGACTGTGATAAAGAGACAGGGAGTTCTCACAAGAATCACTGATTAGAGGTCAAGGAACACTCTGTACAGGCTGCTTGAATGGCTGGGCTCGCCAGTTTCCTGATGCTAGTTTAAAAAAGAGAAGGGGCCTTGCTTCAGGATGCTTTTTGTGTGTTCACACTGTTTTTGTTTCATAAAGTGCCCTGACACTGTATCTTTTATGCCTGACCCATCTCTTACATTATTTTAACATTTAGTTTGCTCCTAGTTGTACTGAAATACAACTATGAAATATGGCTGTGCTGCGAGGGATGCATGAAAATCATCATACTCTTAAGTAACAGCATTTTCCTAAATTTGCACACACAGTCGTCATCATTGCATTGATACGTGAACTGGTAAGAAAAGCTGGATGTCTCTGGATAGGTTCTCCCATATTATCTTCATATATCTTCCCTATAATCTTCAAAATATATGTCCCCATATTTTCCTGTTACAAACAGGGAGCTGAAACAATCACACCGCCAATTAAATCTTAAGTTAGTCTTTGTAGGGTTCAGATGCTTTATGGTGCCTCCCTCTCTGCTGTGTACCTTTACTGCCATCTGCTGATAGTGAGTCCCTGGGCTGTGAGTGTCCACACCAGCTATTTTTATGCAGAGCTAAGTGTCACAACTCAGCTAAGACATGCATTTGAACATGGAGAACAGAGCTGCTGCAATGGAACTTAACCTCTAACAACCCAAAATCTAGCCTAAGACGGTTCTTTGAAATGAACGTTCCAAGCTGGCGCTTAATATATATGCTTTCCATTCACTTTAAAGCAATCAACCGCATTCAATTCAATAAACACATAAGCTAGTTATTTTTGGTTATAAATTCAGTATTTGTTAATCTGGAAAGTCACTTATTTGCAATTTATATTGCAAGTTTCCCATACAGAGAACTGATTTTTGTGTTAATTTTAAATGTCTAACTCAGATAAATGAAAGAAACAGAGAAAGGAAGGAAGGAATCAAGGAAGGAATAAAAAAGGGAGGGGAACTTGTCAAAAACACCAGCACCTCAAAGTCTAAAATAAACAAACTGGCATCATTGTTGGATGATAGCCAAGCCTAGTGACAAGAGAAAGGAGCATGTATGTTTTGTACATGTGAGAGTTCAATAGCATAACCAATTTTGCCATATTCTCTAGAAGCAGTTGGTGCTGTCTAGTTTTGTTACTGTTATATCATAGCTTCACGTTGAAATTACATCAGTTGTGTTTCATGTGCCTGCAGCAAGGCATTGCGGTAGTTATTTAAAGCATTTAATTTCATTATGGTTTACTATCAGCATCTCATGTAACTCCAAGATTTGACTTATCAAACATAGGAACCTTACAGAGAAAAACAATCCATACTTCCTTTTTCTCTCTGGAAGGAAAACAAAACACTTACGTGCTTTTGAAATATACCACTAGAAAAAAATATGAGACAGACGCAGTCAAATGCCTTCACTACAAAACAAACCTGAGATGGAAAAAGCCAAAGAAATTAGTCCTTCCATATTTAGAACTGCAAATCATAAAGGCACCTCTAAATGGCTTGTTTAACTTTGCTTCATTCTGCCTCTCAGAAATTAAATATAACTTTCTGTTTACATGGCCCTTCAAAGATAAGGTCTTAGTTTCATCTTCTCTTGTTGTCTTCTCTTAAGATAAAAATAAAAGAAAATGTGGGACTGTGGTCAAAACGACTCTGTAACTTCATACTTTAATGCTCCTCCTCAGTGTCAAACACATAGCAGCTAGAGAGAAAATAACAAAGCAGACAGCAAAAAACAGAAAGGCAAGTTCAAAACAGAATAAACAACTCCCAAGACAAGAAGCAGACAAGAACACCAAGCAGCAAAAGAGGTAAAGCTGAAAACTTGCCAAGACACAGTTCTAGAAACAGGGCAGCTCAGTTTCATCATGGTGATGGAAACAAACTACAAGGGGCTTTTAAAAAGTTCATGGGCAGGCAGAACTGAATTTATTTGGGTGGCAAAAAAAATTTGTGCATAGTGTTTTCATAATAGGCATTTTCATGAACATTTTTGAAACCTTCTCATACTTGTTCAACACTTATGGAAGATATTATATAGATATAGATATACAAAGATAGATATATCCAGACATAATCCATAAAATAGTCAATGGATAATACATATACATATACTTGTATGTATATTATTTGTGTACATATATACATATTATGTGTGGGTATACACATGTGTGTATGCATGTGGGGGAGGCTGCCATCTGTGACTCTTTCAGCAAGCTCCCTGTCTATGAAGATAATAAAATGCAGCCAAAGAATTGCAATTTAACTGTATAAGACTGTCAGCTCTGTGAATAGACCTATGGATACCTTCACCATAAGACAAAGTTACCAAATGTCCATCACCCAAAATTCTGATTTAGGCATCAGAAGATCATAGGGGTTCTCATTAGGCAGGTAAGGTTGAGCACTGCAAAGGAGTACAGAAGGGAAATGGGAATGGGGGAAATCTAAAAAACAAAACTTTCCATTCAAAGAGAACCTGCACAGAGCAATGTCAGAACACACGATGAAACAAGAAAATCAGCAACCAATCAGCAAGAATCACTCTAGGCAAAAGAATTTTGATGGAAGAGTCTGACAAAAACTCTAAAATAAGTGTTTTTAACGTGATAGAAAGCATAAATACAGGAATAAGTTTTATTTAGAATAAGAAATTATAAAAAGCAAGGCAGAAAGAAATTAAACACAAAGTCACAGAAAAAATTCCAGTTATTTGGAATAAAAATACTCATAGAAATTTAAAACTGAATAGATAGTTGAAGAAACTAAGTGATGCATAAGAATACATGACAGAGAAATCAAGATAATTTTTCCAAAAAGAATAAAAATTTGATTGCAAAACTTAAAGGATACCTTATGGGCTTCCAAAAATGTCTAAAGTGTAAGTCCTAAGATTAAAAATTTCAAAGAATACCATGAGGCATTATTTGAGGTGATTTAGGTGAGAATTTTCTAAAACGGAAAGAATATATAATTCTTGAGATCATAAGAGTACTTAGCCTAAGGATTTCAGAGGAATAGTGATTAATTTATACCTAGACTCATTATCACAGATAAAGGCAAGATCTTACAGCTGCCAGAAAGAAAAGGTAAATAAATAATAACACTTTTCAATTGAACTTAGAATGATTTCACATAAATAATAAATTGAAAAAATATTCAAGTACTATATTTAAAATCCTAAAAGAAAAGATTAATATCAGAGTCCATTCAGAGTTAAACTATTATTCCTGGGAGATATGAAATGTGATACATGAATTTGCTATCCATAGATACAAAAACTATTAAAGATATAGTTAGTAAAAAAAAATAGATAAAAAAGTATACCTGGAAGGAAGACACAGGAACTAATACAAAACAATTAAATATTGATAAATTATTTTATCTTTGTGTTTCATAAATGTTTTATCTTAAATTAAAGATTAAATTGAAAATATTATGTTCGATTTTCAAAAGATTTTAAGACACAAATTTTAACAAATTTAAAATCATCATTTTCAGTATACAGTTATAGCTATTGATAGTATTACTGAAAGAGTTCTAGTGTTTCCTCTATGCATTTTCCCGTGAAAATGATATCATATAATCCAAATTATCTATTTTTCTATTTCATATGTTTTCTCATGTTATTACTTACCACTCTAAAATTCTTCATTTTAAAGATTTATTTGCAAGAGTTACAGAGAGAAAGGAAGAAACACATAGAGAGGGAGAATCTTCCATCCACTGATTCACTCCCCTGATAGCTGCAATGGCCAGCCCAGGCCAGGCCAAAGCAGGGAGTCAAGAGCTTCATCCAGGTCTTCCATTTGGGAGCCCAAGATCCAAGCACTTGGGCCATCTTCCACTGCTTTTCCCAGGCCATTACCAGGCAACAAGATTGGAAGTGGAGCAACCAGGGCACATATTGAGATCACAGGCTTTGGCTTTACCTGCTATACCACAACACTGTCCCCTGTAATTCTTATTTAATGGCTGGATAGCATTACTTTATATAAGAGTGCTTGATTTAGTTGATTGGTTAGTCAACTTTTCATTTTTACATTTTTACAATCCTCCCTTTCATTTCAGTTGCCCTGATCTTCCAGTATGAGCAGGGTCTTCTAAAAATTTTCCAAATAAATTGACTTTTAGCATACCTAAAGATTATAGATCAACAAAACGCTGTGTTAATGATCCTGAAAAAAGGTCTATTTCATCAAATTCTAGTTTTTAAAATAACACAACTTGAGTATTTGATTTAAAACTTCATTACAAGCAATATTAGAACACTTCAACATGACTATAATTTGTTTTCATAAAAATCTCTTTAGAGATTCCTGCCTAGTCAGCAAATAATTACTTTTACTTGGATTTTAATATTAGCACTGAATGATTTATGTACATTAAATAATGTGGTTCTCACTAACCATTTATGAGCTAAGAATGATGATCTCCCTTCTGTGGATAATCACACTTCAGGGAAGAAAGGTTAAGTGGTTTGCCTAAGATCACTCAGCCTGTCAATGGATTATCTCAAAATATGATCCTTGAGTCTTTAAATCATTAGACTTAGCTAGGCTCAACAATACTTGAGAAGCATATGGGATATGCACCCAGTTTTTTCCTCTATCAATTTATGGAGCAAAATGTGTAATATGTTTATAGAGCATTTTTTGTTTCTCATGACAAAGGTCTATAAGAAAATACAAGACATTATAAAAATGAATGTGATCAGAGTCTACATGTAGAAAACAACTGACATAATTAGAGTATCAATTTCTGAAACAGTCCATACAGTTAGCAGGCAATGGAATCAACCATTTGTTGAAGTGTTGGAGAAGAAAGAGGGGGAATAACAGAAAACAAATAGTGTGGGTTACTTTTGTAGAACTGCAGTTCAGGATTTTATTTCAACAAGCTCTGAATGAACAGAGATCTTATTTAAGAAAAAGGACATGTGCATCCATGGAGGCTTTTCCCTCCATCTCCAGTGTAAAGCACCGATACATGTCAACTTGGCCTTATCAAAAATGACAGGAAACATGCTTCAGAGTTTCTGTCAATACATAGCTCATACAAGTGGGAAATTCGTAGAAGTCGAGACTGTTTTATGATAATCTAATCAGAATTAGAAATGACCTTGGAAAACCAGAGTGAAGGCGGGAAACGAGTGGGATGATTAATTGGAAGAACCATATCAAATTTGCAGCACTAGGTAGGAGGAGACAAAACCAGCTGTGCCATTTGGATGGGAAAGGGAGGAAGTCACCAAGGGTTAGTTTGTTTGTTTTTTTTTTTCCCAATTAACTCTACAAAATTATTTTAAGAAAAAGGATTAGCAATTTATGTAACTAATTGTTTTTTAATAAATTTTTTTTTTTTTTAAGTAGAATGGCCAACTGTCCGATTTGCGAGGAGTTTCCCTGGAGTTAGCACTGAGAATTTTGCACCTATGGAATCTCTTACATCAGGAAAACTGGAAAGATTAGTTAAAATTAAAAATAAATTTAGATGGGGGGAGGGGCGGTGCTGTGGAGCAGTGGGTTAAAGCCCTAGCCTGAAGTGCCGATATCCTATATGGGCACCTGTTCTAGTCCCGGCTGCTCCTCTTCCGATCCAGCTCTCTGCTGATGTCCCAGGTCTTTGGGCCCCTGCACCCATGCCCACGAAAGGGACCCAGAGGAAGCTCCTGGCTCCTGGCTTCGGATCAAAGCAGCTCCTGCCATTATGGTCATCTGGGGAGTGAGCCAGCGGATGGAAGACTGCCTCTCTCTATAACTCTGCCTTTCAAATAAATAAAATCTTTTTTAAAAATGTAGGTGGGTTTAATGTACAAAATTTGGAAAATTTGCAAAAAATGAAGAAATCTTCCACACTCTCAGTTTGCAGAAATAGGCACCACTAATATCAGCACTGTACTTCTAATGCTATTTCTTTGAAATAAACTTCATAACAATGCAAGTTGCAATTTGCTGCAAATGGCCTGTTTCAAGGTAATACCCTCTGAATTGCTCTTTTTTAAATTCTAAATAAACAGTTTAAAAAGGATTCAAAATACCTCAGGATATATATGTACCTATTCATCGGATCACATCACTCTAAAGTCTCTGATTAATTTTCAATTGTGTATTGACCATTTCTTCTATTCATTCTTCAAATTCCCTTAACCTTACGCTTTTCTTTATCTCTGAGACACAGTACCAGCCAGTACATTAGCAGCATGCTTTCTGAGTTCTGATAGCTGTATCACAGTGTAATCTTGCTGCTCAGGGGTATGTAGCTTTCATTTCTTATTCCATTTCTATTTTGCCTGTAGGCTAGGGAGGGGAAATTTCTACCTAGGGATTTTAGGGTCACTTAACATTAATGTTACTTGTTCAATAGTCTCCTACATGACTGAGACCATATGTCCAACCACAGTTAGCACTTAAAATCTTTCAACACCTACTTATATATGTAAAACTATTTTTGTTTACTGGGGACTTAACTCTGAAAGCATTTAAATTCCTGATTAAAAGTAAGGAGGAAAAAAAGGAAATACAGTGTTAAGAAACTGTATAAAAAATTCACACTTGGTTGAGGCCATGTTTCAGCATTATTTTGATCCAGAAAGCACCTCTTTAATTGAAGCAGCACTTACCACCCATGTGTGAAGGTACTCTGTTGTTGCCAGTAACACATGCAACAGTGGCTTCTTCTGTTTCACTTCTAGCTACACAGTGCCAATTGGTAGCCCTGAAGTTACTTGCATGATTGAAATGGCTGCAGGTGGAGAACCTCCAATGCAGAAGAAAAACATAGAAACAACCTATACTCAGGTAGGTATGCAAATACCTGTTTGCAAATACTCAATGTGCCTTCAATATTCTAAGTCTTTGCTTTTAAGTTAGTAGGCATTAGTCTTATTTCTTAACTGAACAAATTCCCTTATAAATACTCTTTAACAAAGCACCAGGAAATTCATCTCATGTTTTAGGTATAATTAAATATATTTAATGTTTCCTGGCACTAAAATGCTTTATTAAATTTAAAATAAATTGATTTTCCTGCCACATTTTGGAATTAATATATATTGTTCTTAAATTTTTTACAAAAGAGATAGCTCAGGAATAGGGAAATATTAGCCAGATATTACATAGTTCTTAAAACTTTATCTTCTTGTATTATGATATGGGAGTATTGGTGCTGTGTTGTTTAAATGTCCATTGCTGGGCCAGTGCCATGATTACTTGGTTAATCTTCTGCCTGTGGCGCCAGCATCCCATATGGGTGCCGGGTTCTAGTCCCGGTTGCTCCTCTTCCAGTTCAGCTCTCTGCTGTGGCCCGGGAGGGCAGTGGAGGATGGCCTAAGTCCTTGGGCCCTGCACCTACATGGGAGACCAGAAGGAAGCACCCGGCTCCTGGCTTCGGATTGGCGCAGCACTGGCTGTGGCAGCCATTTGGGGAGTGAACAATTGGAAGGAAGATCTTTCTCTCTGTCTCTCTCTCACTGTCAAAAAAAATTTTTAAAAAAAGATGTCCATTGCCAGTTTTTCTGACATGCACTGGCCAGAAAATTTTTCTTAGAAACATCAAATGAAGCTAAATTGAAAGACAAAAGGATGTCTGTCCCTCCAGAGACCAGGCAATTTGCTAAATTCTTTCAGTTTTAATGATGTGATTCATTCCACACTTCTGAGTATGACTTTATTGCAATACATTTAAGATAAAGAATTTCTGATTCATTTGATCATCATGGAGAGTTAATCTGTATAATTAGAGCTCCAAAGTGCTAATTTTGGTGCACATTAAAGCTGGCAATATGAATGGCCCTAATGAATTGGAAATTTGATTTGTTTCCATTTCTTTTATATAGACTCATGGTGAGTGTATATAAGCACCCAAAAGAAGCACTGTCATTCGCATAAGCACATGATGTTTTCTATATATGGTCATATGCACTACCTATTCTACAGGAACCCTGAAAACCGAGAATAACTATCTCCTTTCAGTGGCTAAGAAACTATCAGATTTGTCCACAATTTTACAGCGATAAGAGACTTGACCCCTGGCTTTCTGATTCTCAATGCCTTTTTATTCCTTTATAATATTCTCCTGACTGAATCAGACTCAGGACTGTTTGAAAGGGTTGTTAGGGTAGGAATAAAATTGTTTTCATTTAAAAAAATTGTCCTAGGACCCAAGAGGGTCAAATATTTAGACTTTAATACATGGAATAAACAAGTAGTGGAAGACAAATGCAACACTGTAGAGCATTCAGTGCTATTACATCTTTACTAACTCCTTCTATTCAGTCATCTTTATTGAAAGTTCCATATTCTCTCGCAAATAACATGTAATTTAGACATTATTGGTTCACATCTTTGATAAGCAGAATGCAGCAGGTGTTCATTAAATATATTTTTGTTGATGAAAATGGTAGATGTGACATATATATAGCCTTTTTACAAATCAGTCACCTTGCCTCTGGGCTAAAGTAAAGCTGATCAGAATGTCCAAAAAAATACAAATGCACAAACAAGGACTAACCCATGAGAATGGAATTTTTAATTTCATTGAAAATAATTTGGGTAATTTTAAGGTGGAAAAGAGAAACTACTGAGACTCTCCAGTGCTGTTCACCATTGCTACTCTCAGAGCTGTCACAGGATTTTACCAGTCTCTGTTTCCTTGCCTTCGGCCCAGCTTACGTTATCCCCTTAGCTTAGCTCTGGCACACCTGGGGAGATTGTATGTGTTTGAGACTCTTAGACTAGCCCCAAATCCAAAAATGGGTTATAGTATGCATAGAAATTCCCACTTTAGGATGATTCAATGATTTCATAATGGTGCCAAAGCAATAACTATTCTGTGGAAAACCCATACTTCCAGTTTTAAGTTTTGCCCCACTCCTAGGCTAGGAATATGTGATACATCACTCTTTCTCGATGTTGGGCAGCCCCAGTAGACCACAGCTGCCATCAGTCACATGACCACAAAGGGGTGCAACCGACTCTACTGTGTACTGTTTTTCTGTTTCTATTCCATTTATTTCTACCATGATATTTCCTTCTATCTGTTGACTTTTGACTTGGTTTGTGCTTCTTTTTTGAATTCCTTCAGGGTAAATTTAGATTCACCAATATTTTTCTTTTTTCTCTTTGTTTTCATATTGTTATATGAGAAGTCAAGAGACAAAGCGAGAAAGAGAAAGCTCCCATCTGCTGACTCAATCCCCAGATGCCTGAAATGGCCAGAACTGTACCAGGGCAAAGCTGTGGAGCTGGGAAGTCAATCAAGGTCTCACACATAGGAGCAGGGACTGAATGGCTCAAACTGTCACATACTGTCTCCCACGGTATATATTGACAAAAAGCTGGAATTGGGAGCCAGAGCCAAGAATTGAACCAAGGCACTCCAATATAGGATGTAGGCATCCCAACCAGTGTATTTTTTTACGTTCCATTTATTTATCTTTATTTGAAAGGCAGAGTGGAGTTGGGGATGGGGCAGTGAGAGATCTATCTTCCATCAACTGGTTCACTCCCCATATGGCCACAACAGCCAGGGCTGGGCCAGGCTGAAGCCAAGAGACTTAAACACCATCCATGTCTCCCATATAGGTGGCAGAGACCCAAGTACTTGAGCTATCACCTGCATTTGCAGGAAGGGCATTTGCAGGAAGCTTGATCAGAAGCAGAGTGGGAATGCAAACCCGGGCACTCCAATATGGGAACCAAACCTCTAAAATGACAACTAACCACTGTGCCACAACATGCAGCACCAACTGAAATCTTAAGTACCAAGCTAAGCACTCACCCCTCTTTTTTTAATGTAGTCATTTAGCACCATTTAGAACTACTTAGAACTACTTTTGCTGCAAGCCATGTATTTTGATACGTTAGATTTTTTGTTTGTCTCAAGAAAGTTTCTGATTTCCTCCTGACTCATTGATTATGCATGAATATGTTAATTTGTGCATAACTTTCACTTTATGATACTGATTTTTAATTTTATTTCGTTTGTTGTCAGAAAAGATATTTGGTATGATTTCAAACTTCATGAATGTGTTAAAACTTGTTTTGTGTTATCTATCACAGAAAATGTTCCAAGTTCTTGAGAATAATGTATTCTGATGCTGTTGGGTGAAAAATTCTGTACATATTTATGAGACGCATTTGGTCCATGGTGTTGTTCAAGACTTTGTTTCCTTATTATATACTTTTAGAAATTTTTATTTATTTGAAATTCTGAATTACAAAAGAAGGAGAGAGAGAGAGAGAGAGATCCTCCATCTGTCAGTTCACTCTCCAGGCAGTCACAATGGCCAGAGCTCAGCTAGGCCAAAGCCAGGAACCAGGACCTTCACCTGGGTCTCTTGCTTGGGTGACATAGGCCCAAGTACCAAGGACATCCTCTGCTGCATTTCTCAGGCATTTAGCAGGGGGCAGTATCAAAAGTGGAGCAGTTGGGATACGAACTGACACCCACATAGGATACCAGCATCCCAGACAGCTTTACCACAACGCCAACCCCTCCTTATTATTTTTCATATGAATGTTTTATTCATCTTTGAATGATAGCTATTGAAATCTCCTGCTATTATTAGGTTGCTATCTGCTGCTCCTTTAAGTTCTGTCATGGTTTACTGCATTTATTTGGAGTACTGATGTTGGGCATTGATATAAATATATATACACATGAAAATACATCTTTTTGAGCATATATATAGTTAACATGTATTGATATTGGGTATATAATATATTATTATTTTCTGTTTCTAGTGAATCCACTGTATTATCATTATATCATGTCCTACTTTGTCTCTTGTGACACTTTTTTTTGAGATTTTATTATTTATTTTGAGAGTTAGAGTTACAGACAGTGAGAGGGAGAGACAGAGAGAAAGGCCCTCCCTCCATTGGTTCACTCTCCAAATGGCTGCAACGGCGGGAGCTGTGCCGATCTGAAGCCAGGAGCCAGGGGCTTCCTCCTGGTCTCCCATGTGGGTACCAGGGCCTAAGGACCTGGGCCATACTCCTCTGCCTTTCCGGGCCACAGCAGAGAGCTAGACTGGAAGAGGAGCAACAGGGACTAGAACCCGGCGCCCATATGAGATGCTGGCACTGCAGGTGGAGTATTAACCAAGTGAGCCATGGCACTGTCCCCCTTGTGACACTTTTGACTTAAAGTTTCCTTTGTCTGACATAGTGTAGCTCCTCTGTTTCCTCTTAGCTGCCACTAACATGCAATATCTTTTTCTGTCCTTTCATTTTCCATTTGTCTGCTTTCTAAAATATAAAGTAAATCTCTTGCAGACAGAATAGAGTTAAATCTGGTTTAATTATTAATTCTGCCACTCTGTCTCTTAATTAATTCTGTCTCTCAATTATATTCATATTCATACGGATAGAAAAGGATTTACTGTTGTCATTTTGTTGCTGTGTCTAGTTTTTTTTCTCATTTTCCTCTTGTGCTGTCTTCATTTGTCTTTTGTTAAGTTTAAAGTGATACACTTTGATTTATTTCTCTTTTTAATATGTTTCATAGGTATTTTTGCAGTTACTATGAGAAGTACATAAAATGTTTTATAGCTGTAACAGCCTATTTTAAGCTGATAACTTCAATCACATACAAAACTCTACTTCTTTTCTCACGTAAACTTTGTTATTAATGTCAAAATAACATCTTTTTATATTGTGTGTTCACAAACATATTTCACATATCTATGGCTATACTTTCGTCTTTTCATTTCTATACCAAAATCTAAAGTGATTTATATGCCACTGTTACAGTATTCTGTGTTCGTCTGTATATCTACTCTTAACAACAAACTTTAGACTTTCATATAACTTAGCATTTTTATCTAGCTTCCTTTTACTTCAACTTAAATGACTCCCATTAGTATTTCCTATAAAGCAGGTCCAAAGAAGAACTATCTCAGCTTTTATTTATCTGGGAAAATATTCAGGTTTTCTTCATTTCTGAAGGAAAATTTTGACAGATATAGTGTTTTGAATCGTCTGGGCTTTTTTTCAACACTACATATGTATCATGCCACTCCCTTCAGACCTGCAAGGTTTCCATGGTGAAATATGCTAGTATCCCCATATGAGCATCTATTTACATGACAAATCACTTTTCTTGTGCATATTTAAGAATTCTTTTTTTGCTTGACTTTTCATAAATCGATTGTAATGTGTCTCAGAGTGAAATTCTTCAGTTAGAGCCCTTTGGGGTTCTTGATTCTGGATGCCCATTTCCCTTCTAGATTCTCAGTTTCCAACCATTGTTTTTCTTGTTTTTCACATAAGGTTCTTATCCTTACTCTCTCTCTCTCTTCTCCTTCTGTGATTTTCATATTGCATATATTAATTTACTTGATGGTTTTCAGAAAGTCCCTTAGCATTTCTTCATTCTTTTTCATTATTGTTTTCTTCTTGCTCCTCCAAATGGATAGTTTCAAGTGGCCTGTCTGAGGTCACTGGTTCTTTCCTCTGTTTTATCAAATCTGCTGTTAAACTATTTAAACAAAGTTTTTAATTCAGGCATTTTACCTTTCAGATCCAAAATTTATAATTGGTTCATTTATTTATTTTCTCCTTATTGATTTCTCATTTTGTTCATCATTTTTCTGACTTGTTGAGCATCTTCACGATGACTACTTTGAATTCCTTGTCAGACAAATCATATACCTGTGTTTCCTTGGGGATGATTTCTGAAGAATTTTTTTCTTCCCTTGATTGGGCCATGTTTTCTGTTTTTGTTTTTTTTTTATGTTTTGTAACTTTGTGGCGGGATCTACAAATCTGAATAAAATACGACCACCAATTCTAAGAACATAATGAGATTCCCCTCCTTCTTCCCCCATCTGCCTCCCAATTTCTTTCCTTCTCCCTCTGTCATTTTTTAATTTTTGAGATAGCATCGTTTAAATTTATATTATAGTAAAAAGGCTTTATACTTCACTGAATAAGAAGTTTAACAAGTAAAAAGTAAAAAAAAAAAAAATCTATTTTAGTCGGAACACAGACAATAGCTATAGACAACATTCGAATGGAAAAAATGACCATTTCACCAATATGAAGTAAATTCTAAAGAATCACAGATCATTAAAACTAGAGTAGTAGAATATTCTTAACCATTGGGTTGGCAAAGGTATAAAATAAAGTTTTATAAAACTATATTTGGAGCAATACTGATACATAGACATTTCTTTTTCTTTATTTTGTTTGTTTATTCATTTGCTTTTGAATTTTAGCTGCCACATATAAGGGAAAACATGAAATATTTGTCTTTCTGTGTCTGTCCTATTTCACTCAGCATGATATCCTACAGTTGCATCAATTTTGGTGCAAATGTTAGAATTGCATTCTTATTTGTAGCTGAATAATATTCCATTGTGTAAATATACCACATTTTCTTTATCCATTCATCTGAGGATGGACACTTTCTTTGGTTTCAAATTTTGGCTATTGTGAACAGTGCTGCTATAAACATGGTAGTGCAGGTATCTCTTTGATACATTGTGTTCAAGGCTTTTGGCTATATATTTCTAGTGTTTTTTTTTGTTTTGTTTTGTTTTGTTTTTTTTGTTTTGTTTTGTTTTGTTTTGTTTTTTGGATAGGCAGAATGGATAGTGAGAGAGAGACAGAGAGAAAGATCTTCCTTTTGCCGTTGGTTCACCCTCCAATGGCGGCCGCGGCTGGCGCACTGCGGCCGGCGCACCGCGCTGATCCAATGGCAGGAGCCAGGTGCTTCTCCTGGTCTCCCAGGGGGTGCAGGGCCCAAGCACTTGGGCCATCCTCCACTGCATTCCTGGGCCATAGCAGAGAGCTGGCCTGGAAGGGGGGCAACCGGGACAGAATCCGGCGCCCCGACCGTGACTAGAACCCGGTGTGCCAGCGCTGCTAGGTGGAGGATTAGCTTATTGAGCCGCGGCGCCGGCCTATTTCTAGTTTTTTAAGAAATCTCTGCACTGTTTTCCACTGTGACTGTACTACTTTCCAATTCCACCAACAGTGCATAAGTGTTCCTCTTTGTCCACATCCTCGCCAACATTTGTTACTCTCTGTGTTTTGGATTTTTGCCATTCTGACAGGGGTGAGGTGATATCTCATCGTAGTTTTGATTCAAATTTCCCCAATGGCTAGTGATGTTGAACATTTATTCATATATTTGTTAGTCATTTGTATTTCTTTTGAGAACTATCTATTGAAGCCCTTTGTCCATTTATCCACTGAATTTGTTTTGTTCTTGTTAATTGAGTTTTTAAAGTTGCTGATATATTCAGGATATTAATCCTTTGTCAGAGAGGTGGTTTTGATTTGCAAATATTTTTCCCACTGTGTTGGATGTTTCTTTACTCTATTGATCATTTCCTTTGCTGTGCAAAAGCTTCTGAGTTTGCTACAGTCCCATTGTGTCATTTTGCTTTTGTTGCCTGTGCCTTGGGGGTCTTGTCCAAAAAGCCATATGTTACACTGATGTCTTGGAGTATTCCCCTATTTTCCTATATTTTCTTCTGCCAATTTCATAGTCTCCGGCCTTAAATTTAGAGATTTGATCCAGCTTGAGTTGATTTTTGTATATCATGAGAGATATGCATCTAATTTCATTCTTCCACATATATATCTCCAATTTTACCAGCACCATCTGTTGAAGAGATTATCCTTACTTTACTACTTGGTCTGAGCACTTTTGTTAAAGATCAGTTGGCTTTATATATGTGGATTAATTTCTGGGCTGCCTATCCTGTTTCATTGAACTGTTTATTGGTTTTTATGCCAGTACCATGCTGTTTTAATTACTATAGCTTTGTAGTATGCTTTGAAGCTAGATATCATGATGCCTGCAGCTTGGTTTTTCTTGTTCAGATTCACTTTGACTATTCTGGGTCTTTCATGATTGCGTATGAATGTCAGGCTTTTTCTAACTCTGTAAAGAATGTCATTGGTATTTCGGTTGGGATTGCACTGAATCTGTAGATTGCTTTAGGTAATATAGACATTTTGATGATATTGATTCGTCCAATAATGAGCAAGAAATATCTTTCCATTTTTTGCGTGTCCTTTATGATTCCTTTCATTAGTGTTTGATAATTTTCATTATAGAGATCTTTTACTGTCACTCCCCTTCTTCGCGGAGGAACGACACAGGACCCTGCGCTGTTCTTTTGTCTGCTCGGCCCTCCCCAGGTTTGCTGCTGGTTCTTCCCGGGTTAGCTACCGTCCCTTCCACCTCTGTGGAAGGGCGGTTCCCCCTGCCACTTTCCCCACTTCCGCGGGGGAGTGGCACACTGCCGGCCGGCTCTCTCGGGGGCTGCTCAGGGGTTCCTTCAGATGTTCCTGGTGCATGTTGTCTCTCTCCTCCTTTATAGTCCTCTTCCACCAATCCCAACTCTGCTACCCACAGGCCGAGTATGCTGCTCTCCCCCAATCAGGAGCAGGATCAGCTCCTGCAGGTCATCACTCAAGTTGGCAAGAGGCAGCTGCGTAGAAGTTGTTACTCCCTTCTCAGCGCCATATTGTGGGAGAGCAGATGCATAGAATAAGTCTTAATTCCAGTAACAGTCTAGTCCGAGTTGCTCCCCACATTTTACTTCTTTGGTTAAATTTGATTTGATTTTTTGTGGCTATTATGAAGGGAATTCTCTGTTGATTTTGCTTTCTGAGTTCATCACTAGCACACAAAAAAACTACTGTTTTTTGTATGTTCAGTTTATAACTTGCAACTTTACTGAGTTGGTTTATCATTCTAACAGCATTTTGGTGGAGTATTTAGGTTTTTTCATATAGTATGTCATTTCATTTGCAAACATGGATAATCTGACTTCCTCTTTTCCACTTTGATGGCATTTATTTCTTTCTCCTCCCTAATTGCTCTTGCTAAAACTTTCAGTACTATATTGAATAAAAGTGGCAAAAGTAGGCATCCTTATCTTGTTCCAGATCTGAAGGGAAATATTTTAAGCTTCTCCCCATTCAATATGATATTGGCTGTTGGTTTGTGACATATAGACTTTATAATTTTGAGGAATGTTCCTTCTATATCTAATTTGTGGAAGGTTTTTATGAAGAAGGGATGTTGAATCTTATCAAATACTTACATAGTTGATTTCAAACTTGCTTTCATTTCACTCTTAATTGTATTCTAGATTTCTCATAAAGGAATTGGTACATGTATCATTTTTGCATTTATCTCTATGACAGAAGGAAGTTCCAGGGCTTGTTAGTCTGTTGTCCTGCTGACCTGTAGACTATTGTTGTTAGCTAATTTCTTTATGATTTATTTTCCCTGATTATGGTTAATTTCCTTATAAACAAGACATTTCTTAAGTATTTAGACTTCCTTAGATCAATATGTTCACTGGGTAGCAACTCAATTTGTTGATTGCTTCACTAAAGTTCGGTTTTCCCCTCAACAAGGTGAGAAGTTATAATTTTAATAGCATTTCCTAGTCCAGAAAACCTGAATAATCAATATTTAGAGATGGCATCATGGCACTGGTGCAGTAGATTAAGTGTGTGCCTACAATGCCAGCACCCCATATCAGAGTGCCAGTTTGAGTCCTGGCTACTGCACTTCTGATCCAGCTCCTTATTAATGTGCCTGAGGAAGCAGCAGAAGATGGTCCAAGTGCTTGGACTCTTGCCACACATGTGGGAGATTCAGATGGAATTCTAGGCTTCTGGCTTTAGCCTGGCTCTGCCTCAGCCATTAAAGCCATCTGGGGAGTGAACCCACAGATGCAAGATATCTTTCTCTCTCTATCTGTCCTTCTCTGTCATTCTGCCTTTCAAATAAATTAAATCTTTTTTTAAAAAGAATCAAACTTATATGTGAAATATGGGACCAATGAGAACTTCACTGATATTTAACAATTCTAAAAGTATAAACTTTCTGTGTGAACTACTTCATGCTAACTATATAAGTCATTAAGTAACTTTCATATAAGTATGCATTACCCTGTACTCTATATAATATATTCATGTATTCAATATAGCAAGGTATTCTAGGCTAATATTGTGACATTCCTCTTGAACTGCATCTGGTAAGGTCTTCCTACATGCTCAATCTAGCAAAATAGCAAGGTTCTAACATGGCAGAAAGTAGTAAAAGAGGCCTAAAAGAGAAGCAGAAAATTAAGGGAAAATAAGATTGAGTTTCAAGAAACAGGTATTTGTAATAATCATATATCAAAATTCCTATTTTTAAAATAAAACTGTTCGGCCAGCGCCATGGCTCAATAGGCTAATCCTCCACCTGCGGCGCTGGCACACCGAGTTCTAGTCCCAGTCAGGGCGCCAGATTCTGTCCCCATTGCTCCTCTTCCTGCCCAGCTCTCTGCTGGCCCAAGAGTGCAGTGGAGGATGGCCCAAGTACTTGCACCTTGCACCAGCATGGGAGACCAGGAGAAGCACCTGGCTCCTGCCTTCGGATCAGTGCGGTGCGCCGGCCACAGCACGCCAGCCGCGGCGGCCATTGGAGGGTGAACCAACAGCAAATGTCTCTCTCTCACTACCCACTCTGCCTGTCAAAAAAATAAATAAATAAAAATAAATAAATAAATAAATAAAATAAAAATAAAACTGTTCTAAGAGAATCCAGAGATTATAAGGCCAGAGACCCTACCCTAAAAATGAATATGAATTAATACCACAAACATGGTATGTAGATTATTATACCATAAGGAAAAGCAGGAGAGAGTGAAATCTTTTAACTGAAATCTTTTAACTTTTAACTTTAAACTGTGGATTTAGATAAATACTGTTTCTGCCTTTTGATCCTTTGTCATTTAATGCCTCTAAACAGTTTTTAAGAGCTTAAGCCTTATTTACATGAAAAAGGTTATTTAAGTGAATCTTTCTTCTGGAACATTTTACCCAACTTCATTTATCCAACTTTATTCCAAGACTCAATAATTCTGGTTGTGCATTTATTTGCATACAATTAGACAATATAAAAAAATTGTTAAATTAAGCAGTTCATTTCAATTGTAAGTCATCACATTCTTAGACAAAGATAAGTATATTTGCAGTTACCTACCCCTATTTCGTCAACACAAAAGACATTTAACTTCAGACAAAATTGAGGCTGTAAAATAAAACTAAACATTGAATCAAGATATCCTTACAGAAATGTGTGCAATGCCCAAACTTAAAACAGAACCCAAGAGAAAACAGTGCAGCTTTTCATCCACAAACCCCTTTTTTTTAGAAGTTTGCTTCTCCTTCCCATATTTGCTTATTTTATTCACACATATATAAAAAAGCAGGCATATTCTTTTAAACAGAAACTCTGAGAGGTAAAGGAATGTTCATTTCACTCTTGTCAGATGTAGAGTCCTTTTGCCTCAGTCTCCATTCATATTTTTCTATTATCTTGATGATTCTTCCTTGATTGTCCATGTCTGTTCTCTGTGCTTTTATCTTGTAAGATCATATCTTGATGTCAAACTCTATTCTCTATAGTCTGATTCACAAAGAGTTATTAGAAAAGACTTATTTTAAAGACCTGTCTCCTTAGGAATGATTATACACACAAAAGGCAGCTCTTGGATAATTGAGAGTCTGGGGATAGAAGAAGTCAACCATTTTAATGGTTATCTATGTGCAGTCAATGGCAGCTGATTTTTTTTTACACATTTTGGGGCTCCAACTAAGCTAGGGCCTGGGATCAGAAGAAATACAAGAGCCATCTACTTCCACTGTTTGGCTGTTTTTTAATGGTCTAATAAATCATAGATAGCACCATAGATTTTCCCTTATATCTGCCTATGGCTGACAGAAGAGGAGGGCATTTTTCAATCCTCTATCAGTTTTTTGCTAAAACCGCACACTTGTCAAAGCAGTGAGAGGTTTGCCTTTCCAGGTGTGTGATCAATGCACAATGATATCAGAGATCCTCAGTGAGAGAAAGATCCTACTTTGGGTGTATTGAGTCTGAAAATTCATATTAGATCCCATATTGTATTGACAGGGAAACACTTATCTCAGCTAATTAAAAAAAAAAAAAGCCAACTCATGTTCATTAGATCAATTAATATAAACCGACACAGCATGTGAGGGAAAAAGGATGTGAAAGCAAATGCACATTCTCCAATGCGGTGTTAGGGCTTCTATTTTGCTTTTATTTTTTAAATTCTTTTGATATTTGTGAGGCAGAGAGACAGAGAGGAAGGGTCAGAGAGCAAGAAAGCTCGCAAACATGGGTTCACTATCTCAAATGCCCACAGCAGCCAGGACTGGCAGGGCCACAGTCAAAACTAGGAACTCAGTCTGCCAGTAACTCAAATACTTCAGCCATCACCACTGCCTCTAAGGGTCCACATTACTAGGAAGTTGCAGTCAACCAAAAACAGGTATCAAACTCAGCATTTTAACTGCTAGCTCTGCCCTTGTGTGAGAGCTGTACTGATGCACTTCAAAACTTTCAGCTATTCTGCCATTCTTAATTACATTCCCTGTAATTAAGACACAAAGCACTCAGAAAAATTCCAAAATGATCATAGGAGCAGAACCTGAGGAATTTGGGGGATAAGGGCTCAAATACAAAGTTACCTTGACCTGTTGGGGGGCTAGGAAATGCTTTGATATCTTAGAAATAAATATGCTCAGTTCTCTTAAAGTACATTTTCATCGAGCTAGTAAATGTTAGTATAAATTATAGGTAGTGCTGCTGGGCATCATTCATGCTCTTCTAACTCTAGACTCCCACCTTAATCATTTGTCTTGAGTTTTTGAATTCTTGCAATGATTGTTTTCCATTTAATTTTATCTGTAATAAGCACTTAAATGTTTTTCAGAAGTCAGCTTGGGGAGTGAGAGTGTGTTCTGGGAATGGGGACATCAAACACATTAACACACACAAATGCTGCTGCCTCATAGGGCAAACAACTCTGAAGAGCAGCATATCATTAACAGATCATTGGGATGAGAATTCCATTTCTTATGTTGATAAGGGTTGGGAAGGAAAGCTGAGTAAGAGTTGAAATCCTGCAAGAGATTTTGTCACCATGCTGGTCAGTGAGAATGAGCTCTGCAATGAGTATTGGATGGGCGAAGAAAATTTACTGATACTATCAATATCAATTCCCTCTTGTTTCTCAGATTGATGCATTTTGTCACACAGAAGGGGGCTCTAGAATTTTGATATAATGTGGCCACTAAATGTCAGCTTCATCAGGAGCCCCATTGACAAAACAGCAAGCTTTTCCAAAGCTGGAGAGAAAAAGCTGTTTTGTTATTTAGAAAAAGCATGTTAGTCTCCAATACCACGCTTACACCTTTTCAAAGAACAATTTAGATTTTATATGCTGGTGGCCTTTCAGATGGTCAGATTTCTTTCTCAAATTAGGAGACTGGGAAAATGCATTGTGGCACAGTGGGTTGAGCCACTGCTTGGCATGCTTTACTCCCATATCTCCTGTATTAGAGCACATGGGACTGTGTTCCACTTCGTATCCAACATCCTGCCAATCAACCTGGGAGGCATCAGATGATGGCCTAAGTACTTGGGTTCTTACCACCCAATTGTGGGAGACCTAGCTGGAGTTTCTGGCTCCTGACTTCAGCTCCTTGGCTGTTGCAGGCATTTGGGGAGTGAAACAATAGATGGAATGGATGGAAAATATCTGTGTGTGTGTGTGTGTGTGTGTGTGTGGTGTGATATGTGGTGTGTGTCTTTTCTGTCTGAACCTCTGCCTTTCAAATAAATAAATAATAAATAAAATTTTTAAATGCTTTTTTAAAAAGGAGCCTGTCCTTGATTTGTTTCTTTGGAATGATGTATATACAAAGGGATTGAACATGATCAAAGCAAAGTTTTAATTCTGATGCATATTTATTTTCACATTTCTTTAGAAAAGAGATAGCATTTCCACATTTCCAAGCACTACATGCATGCATCATACATTTTGCTCATATTTTAGGATATTTAAAATATAGTGCCATTGCATTCCTTTGCAAAGATTCAATAGCAAAGTACTACAAACCGAATGGCTGAAACAACAAAAATAACTTATAGTTCTGGACTCCGTAAGTCTAACATCAAGGTGTTGACAAGGGTTGTTTCCTTCTGATAGTTGTGAGGATCTGTTCAATGTCTTTACCTAGCTTCTTATGGTAGTTTGCTGGCAATGTTTGATGTCCCTTGGATTGCAGAAGCAGCACCACGATCTCTGCTTCATGTTCATGTGACCTAGCCCCTTTGTGCAAATCTCTCTATGTCCAGCTTTCCCTTTTGCATAAGGAAACCAGTCATATTGAATTAGATGTCTACCTTACTCAAATATTGACCTCATCTTAAATAATTATGCCTGTAATGACCTAATTTTCTAAGAAGGTCAAATTCTGAGGTGTACTAGTGGCTAGAATTATAATATATATGAATTTGTGGAAAACACAATTCAATGCCTAACAATAAATAGTTGGCCTGTCTTCATTTTCATTATCATTTATAATTTGGTTATTTTCACATCAAAATGCAAACACCTGAATTCAAATATAATTTGCAAAGTAATCAGCAAGTTTTGCTGAGTACCTAAGTTTTGCATTAAATTATGTTAGATACTGTAAGATATGGAAGCAAAAAGTAAAACAAGAGTCCATTTCCTGTAACCTACCTGAAGTAACAAAACTCACTAACAGTCGTAGCTTGTTTTAAACTGAAAAACATAGTAAAACATGGATTATAGAACCAATATCCTGCATCTTTCACACAAAACATGTATTACAGAGCCAAGTTTGCTAGATCTTTCCCACAAAACCTTACAACACTTTATAGTAAGATTTTTTTTTTAATTTATTTTTCCTACAGGGATATTTTGAATCCATGTTCCTCGGCAGTATCCCAGGAAATGTAAAGATCTCTAAGAGTGTCGGCCAAATTTTTGGGTTCGAGGGTTGCATTCGAGAACTTCAAGTAAACAACAAAGAAGTCTTAATCATTCAAGAAGCACTGCATGGGAAGAACATTGAGAATTGTTATATCCCTTGGTGTGATCATCATCTATGCCATAACAACGGCACCTGCATCAGGTCAGTACCAGCTCCCTGATATGCAACCTATGTTACGTGATTCCAAGTTCTTAAAACAACAAAACCATGCAATGTTGTCAACTGGGTGGTGGAAAACATGTGGTGAAAACTTATTTGCTCAAAGTAATTAACACATGTGGATACAAAGGCAAGTGATTCCTCTGAGACTCTGAAAATAGGTAAGTAACTAAAGCTGATGGGAAGTTTGAAAGGATTGAAATTTCAATCTGAATGTTTTGGCTTTTTGTAACAATGAATAATAGTTTTTATTCATTGATAGTAGTTTTCTGAATTTATTAATTTTGTTTTAATCTGCTTATATTTATATTATAAATTGAGAAAAAATGTATTGTTTATTTACAATCATTTTTCATCCATGAAGCAAAGATTTATCACGCTTGCAAGCTTAAGATCTTAATTAAAATTACTTTCTGCTCCACTGAAAAGTCTTATGTGAATCAACCCTGAGGGAGACTCATTTGGACAGTGTAGAACATATTCCCAAATTCCTTCAATCCTCTGAGAAATCTATATTTCAAGTCTACAAATAATGACAGAGTAGAAACTGAAACATGGACAAATTATACTTACTTAAGTCAGGGAAAAATTGACCAAATCTCACAGGAGACATCTTAATTAATTTGTCTCAGTAGTTCCAAGAGACAAACTACCACGTAGTTAATAATGATTCCATAGAAGTAAATGTCTATAAACATAGTGTGGAAAAGAGAAAAATTCTTTCAAAGCAGCAGCAGAAGAAATGGTTGGCAGAAATGGGCTCTGAAAGTGATTACAAAAATTGCAAATGGAAAAAGAGAGAAGGAACCAAAAGGCAAATATAAGGCAAAAGGACAAGACAGGTAAAATAGAGTCAAGGTATTGTATTTATCAATCACAGACCGACTAATAAATTTGAAAAACTGAGCATGATTTAATGATAAAGGAAGAAATTGTCTTTTGGAGAGTCTCAAAACTTTTCTTCTGATTCACACAACTTGATTTATACAACTATACAACAACAGCAACGTAGACCTATTTAATACAAGTATAACTCATAAAGGTTTTAAGACCTAAAGAATGATGAATAGGGAGGCTAAGAATAAAGATAATTTCTGAACCATGATCATTTTCCTAAAGGAAAGAAAAATCAAAGTTTTCTTCAATAAACATTCTACTCTATAATGAACAAATTAATAACAATTTTTAAAAATATGGAGTGAAGGGTGGCCAGTGCAGTGGCTCACTTGGTTAATCCCCCATATGGGCACCGAGTTCTAGTCCCAGTTGCTCCTCTTCCAGTCCAGCTCTCTGCTGTGGCCCCAGAGGACAGTGGAGGATGGCCCAAGTGCTTGGGCCCCTGAACTCGCATGGGAGACCAGGAAGAGGCACCTGGCTCCTGGCTTCGGACAGGCGCAGCTCTGGCCATTGCAGCCATTTTGGGGGGTGAACCATCAGATGGAAGACCTTTCTCTCTGTCTGTCTCTCTCACTGTCTGTAACTCTATCTAATAATTAAAAAAAAAAAATGGAGTGATCCAAAATACTAGTTAGTAAGGTGACTTTCCAAATCCTGCAGAAGAAACTGCCAGTCTGCCTACCCAAGCAAAAGAGAAACAGGGGAAAAGTTTGTCTACTGACTTTACTAATATCAGAAAGGTTTATGTCCTTCAGTCTAAATACATATTTAATGAGGCTTTACCACTGATGAAATTATTGGAAGAAATGACAAGAATTGTGTTTTCTCCTTTCCTGTCTGTGGTAAACATCCTCTACTGTTGGCCCATACTCTCCCCTTCCTCACAGTTCTGTCTCCTCAGTTTTCTGTGGGTGTGACCTGTGACTTACTCATCACAACAGAATAGCCAATAGAATAGGGTAATAGTATGCAACTCCCCTGTGGAGATAACTAAAATTCTGAATTGCCTCTCTCTCGCTGGCTTTGATGGAGCATACAGAAAACTGGAGAGACCTATTTTTTTTTAACTTTTATTTAATGAATATAAATTTCCAAGTACAGCTTATGGATTACAATGGCTTCCCCCCCCCCATAACTTCCCTCCCACCCGCAACTCTCCTCTTTCTCCCTCCCTCCCCCCTTCCATTCACATCCAGATTCATTTTCAGTTCTCTTTATATACAGAAGATCAGTTTAGCATATATTAAGTAAAGATTTCAACAGTTTGCACCCACATAGAAACACAAAGTGAAAAATACTGTTTGAGTACTAGTTATAGCATTAAATCACAATGTACAGCACATTAAGGACAGAGACTCATGGAAATGGTGGGTTAAGAAAGGTAGTTTGCGGTAAAATGTCAAGCTTGAGATAACAGTGTTGTGCAGCATTAGGAAACAAAGGCACTCTAGTTTTCTGCATAAGTGTCTACTATTTCCAACTCATAGAAATAGATGTTAGTTGTACTTTAAAATATTAACTTTCTGAGATATTTTAAACTCAGTGCTTATGAAATAAAATAAGCTTCATATTTTCATGAATTAATCAAACCCACATTCCTTTCAATCCTTGTTATTTAATATATATTTTAAAGCAAGAAATAAATCTAGTCATCCTAGTACAATAGGTAGAAGTAGTCCTAGGTTTGTTTACACTTTGTAAGTTCATCGTATTAGATTTATTTCAAAAGGAATGCCTGATAGCTAACTAGGAGCTAAACAGCTTGCGAAACAGATGTGAAGTGAAGATACCAGTCCTACATGCAGGGAGTTCTCACGGTCCTGTGGAAGCTCTATATGCTCTTTGGTATTTAGGGTGATTTTTTTTACAACTTTGTATCTGTTCATCTGTTTTCAAATACGACAGGTATTCTAGCCTCCTGTACCCATTTATGAGCCTTTCAACAACTACCCTGGAGGAATCCACTTCCAGTTAATAGATGCCTTCTTATCCCTAAACAAATATACTCATCAGTTAGTGTACTGAACTACATTATGAACAAACAAGTATTCTAGCCTCCTGTACCCATTTATGAGCCTTTCAACAACTACCCTGGAGGAATCCACTTCCAGTCAATAGATGCCTTCTTATCCCTAAACAAATACACTCATCAGTTAGTGTACTGAACTACATTATGAACAAACATTTCTTACATGCTGTAGACAATATGATTTCTGTCTTGATTACCAGTGCTCCACTTTGGTAAATTATCTCTTGCATTATCACTATGACTCATTCAAGCTCTCCCCTTGTGTAGCCTAATACTGCAGCACACTAGAATTGGCCAATTCCAGAACAATTCCTCATAACTGATGTTAACAGAGGAAATGAGGTAAGGGTCACATGAGAAATTTTTGCTCACAAAGAATTGGATACAAGAAATCTTTCAGAATAGCAGATCAATTTGAATGAGCTAAATTGATATTCAGCTTTTCTGGATTCAGGAAAATGGAGAAGTTGACCTAATGGAGTACTTTTTAGGCCTGGAAGTTTTATTGTATTTTCAAAGTAACAGATTGTATATATTCAGAATGAAACAGTCATTGTTACAAGGAGAAGAAATTCCTTTTGCTTCTCTGTTTGCCCATCTCAAAATATGAAGACTATAACATTTTAATATCATAGAATGTGTGTATATGTTTTTGCATGCAGATGCAAATAACTTTCTCGTCACAGTTTAACCATTCCAGTTTAGTGACTCTCATCCAAAGTTCGGAGAATGCCTCCTAATGTGATATATAAGAAACTTTCTTAGAAAAGAAAGGGGGAGATTTTCAAATCTGTGCACACCTACACACGCACGCACACACACACACACACACACACACTTCTAATACTATGATTCTGATTCTCCCTGGAATATATGCCTATTCCCTTAACAAGTAGTTACACTGTTGGTGTAACAATATCTATCCTTGAGGCAGTGTGCTCTAAACAAGAGTAGAGTCATGAACGAACAGTTTCAGTACCATAGAATTCATTTTATGTTTTACAAAATGAAATATACTTTCGATGGGTACTTATAAACAAAATCATCGCTAATTTTTGTATCTTATTTTGACCTAACGCAGCATTATAAAATGCTGTCTTTACCTTGTCTGCAAAGATAATCTGCTTACCAGAAGACAAATTTCATGCTGAAAAGTATTAAGGGAAATAACGCTTCAGCAGCTTTACTGAACAAATGTCATTCTGCTTTGAGTACCATCACATGTTTCTGGATAGTGTCCAATCTTTTTTCATTTCGTTATAAATCTGTGCTAGAATTTTCAAACCCCTGTGGTTGCTCATTTCAGAGAAGTCCAAATTGTATGTAGTGAAATTCAGTTTAGAAAAGTGATACAGAAGGGTTATTCTGAGTATCTAAATCCCCATGGATTTTGAACAAGCTGTTTCCAAAAGGGCATAGGAAGGTTAGCAAATTAAACAGATAATATTTAAATTACTTTCCCCTTTCTGTGCCAGATGTTTTAAAACAGGTTGAACAGCAATTACAAAGGAGCATCAGATTTGGGAATATACCCTATACAACCAACCATGGCACTAAGAACTTAATGTCACTGACATTATAGTAAATAATTATTGAGACATTGATTTTAGACCTCGTCTAAATTTTTCCAGGAGATAAGAAGGTATGAATGTGTTTTCTCATGCATTGGAAAGTGACTAAGTCTCACATGTGAGTGGGTGTGTCTTATGTGCCTCTAACTGTTCCCCTCTCCTTATTCATTAACAGTGCTGTTCTCTGTGTGCTGGGACAGGAGTCAGCACAAGTTTTCTGTAAAATGTGATTTGCAAGTATTTTAGACTTTCCAACACAATGACTCAACTTTCCCATTGTATAAGAAAAGCAGCCACATTGACAAAATATAAATGAATGGGCAAGGCTGTGATCTAACAAAACTTTACTTATAAAAATAGACAACCAGCAAAATTTAGTCTCAGGGCTGTAGCTTTCAGATCATTACACTAAGTAAACAATCAGATAAATTAGTGCTGTGTATTTTATTGGTCAAAGACATCCAAGTCAAATTAATGGTGTTTCCTTATTAAGTAATCTCTTTTTAAAAAAAAATAATTATCAATATTAGTAAATTATGATTCTCAGTGTCCTATGTGAATAGGAGTGTTAGTTTCTTCATTCTTTTCTTTCAATCCCATTTTCCCTATTATCTCATTTTGGAAACATATTTTTTAACACTGGTAGAAAGAAGTCACTTTTTCATGATCTCTGAGGTATTTAGTTTCCAAGCCATTTAGCACTTCAAAATGAGATGGGAGTCATAGATTGAATTTGAAATTGCAATAGTAACACCATTACTCAGTACAAAGAATTAGGGCATTGTGTCTTGGCCTTTCCATTCTTTCTATAATGACTTGCAACCTCCCCATAAAATTTCTGCTAGTGTTCATTGTCACAGTGTCATGTAGTTACATGTCACCCGCTGAGATCTTTGAGTTACCACCCCGTATCCAGGGCAGATTACCCATAATCTAACTCAGCAGTCTACCTTATTCTAAATACCAATGAAAAAAAGAACCTCTTTCAGATAAATTTCTTACCATGTATTTAGACTAATAACATCTTGAAATATTTAGCCCTTGTTCTTAGTGGCTCACTGTCTGGAGACATCACCCTTGAAACTATACATAGGATTTAAGTATCTCTTATAGTTTATATTAATTTATACTTGGTCAGATTTGTTTTTTAAAATATTTATTTATTTATTTATTTGAAAGGTGGAGCTAGAAAGAGAATTGGAGACACATTTTCATCTACTAGTTCACTCCTCAACTGGCCACAAGGACCAGAGTTGTGCCAGCTGTGCCAAAAGCTTTTTCTGGATCTCCTACATGGGTACAGGGGCCCAAGCACTCAGGCCATCCACCATTGCTTTTCCCAGATGCATTATCATAGATCTGAATGGAAAATGGAACAGCCAGGACTTGAACTGGCATCCAGATAGGGTGCAGGCATCACAGGCGGCAGCTTTACTCATTATGCCACAATGCTGGCCCAGGTCAGAGGTCAGATTGTTTTAACAATGAACCTTCACAGGGCTGGCACTGTGGCGCAGTGGGTTAAAGCCCTAGCTTGAAGCGCCGGCATCCCATATGGGCGCTGGTTCTAGTCCCAGAAGCTCCTCTTCTGATCCAGCTCTCTGCTATGGCCTGGGAAAGCAGTGGAAGATGGCTCAGGTCCTTGGGCCCCAGCATCTGCATGAGAGACCCAGAGGAAGCTCCTGGCTCCTGGCTTTGGACTGGCGCAACTCCGGCCATTGTGACCATCTGGGGAGTGAACCAGCGGATGGAGGACTTCTCTCTTTGTCTCTACCTCTCTCTGTTACTCTGTCTTTCAAATAAATAAAATAAATCTTAAAAAAAGAACCTTCAAACATCTCATTTGTAGGTGGTCCCTATTGCTAGAAAAATGGGGTGAGAAGGGAAATAATCCAATTAGGCTTAGGTGAAAATTTAGACACGTATGTGATTGCATAGTTTTCCCCATCTCTCACATTGTGTTAATTAATTGTGAATTTAAATGTATATCTGTGTAGTCTATTCATTAAAAGCAGTTTAAACTTTATAAATGCAAATATAAATTTTTTTCTCTGTCACTGATGTCAAACATACTCTGTAGGATCTTTCTTTACTTTCCCTTCATGGACTATCATGCAAATTCAAGACATCTGGTTCAAGTTAGTCCAGTTTGAAATCTCTATCTCACATACGGTTCAGGGATCACTAGACTGTATAAGTTTATATAGACTTCAACTTCAAGAATCTAGCATAAAGAAGGATTGTGGTACTTCCTTTTTAATTCCTTTATATGTCTCTTCTGCTTCTGGTTACTCCAGGGTTGATGCGAGCTTGGATGAGAATTAGACTAGAAAATATAATAGGTTTACTTATTAATTGGTGCCATTATGGTTCTATATTGATGGATTTTCCTCTCCCTGCAACAGAAGCTCAATTCTGATTCTCGTGAGACATACATGGCTTCACCACGCCCTACCTGAGAATTCTTACTAAGTTCTTACTGCCTCATGGGGGAAATGTTCTGTGGTTTGTCCCTCCAAAACTCCTTAGCTGATGGCATCCCTTCACCAAGTAACAGAACTAGTTTATGCTGAATCTAATGGCATTTAAGATGCTCTAATTCTTGCACATGTACTTCGGAGATCTGGAAGTTGCTTGAAATTTCAGTGGTAGATTTTCTACTTCTTTTGGAAGAAAAAAGCAGATTGCAACCTTGAAACATCTCCATGTAAACACTTCCTGTGATGACCCAGAAGATAGTTCAGGAAAGAGACCTAAATTTTCAGTTTTCCATATAATTTGTTATACTTTGTTTTATTACTCTAAATAAAGATTAACTTTATATGTAAATATATAAGTACTTTTAATTATTTTTATTTAAATGGCAATAAAATTATATGCCTCAGGTCTGCAAAATCTTAGACATCCCTCTATCAGTAGACAATCCTATGAAGCAGGATTCAAGCTCAGTATCCAAGCTTTTTAAGGTTGACTTCATTTATTTGAGAAACACAGTTACAGACAGAAGGAGAGACAGAGAGAGAGGTCTTCCATCAGCTAGCCCACTCCCCAAATGGCCGCAATAGCCTGAGCTGGCCAACCTGAATCCAGGAGCCTCCTCTGGGTCTCCCACATGGGCACAGGGGCTCAAGAACTTGGTCCATCCTCCACTGCTTTCCCAGGCCATCAGCAGAGAGCTGGATTGGAAGAGCAGCTGGGACATGAGCCAGCACTCATCTGAGATGCTGGCACTGCAGTCTGAGTCTCAACCTACTACACCACAGTGCCAGCCCCAGTTTCTAACTTTAATGTTGGAAATGCCATAAACATGATTTTAATGTAGATGCGTAAAAACCACATGCCAAAGATATTTTAACTCATTAATGAAGGAGCAAGCATGATGGCAAAACTGTTTCAAACAGAATTCAAGAGACAGAATATATAGGCACTGAAAATGCTAAAATAGGATTGCTATAATAGAGACAAAAATGTCCAATATCCTATATGGCAATAGCATATAATTTTTGGAGGAGGAAGAGCAGGTTCCAAAAATAGGACGTTCCAGTGTTTATACCTCCCACAGAAACATCAATTTAAGCAGTCACCTACACATGAAAATATCTTCACTTGAGTCAAAGAATAAATGATAGGTCATAATACCTACTTTTATTTATACATAAAAATATGAAAAGACGCCTTGAAGAAAGTCCAGACAGCTTTGTATTATTTATCTGCATCACCCATCACCCAAACCAGGACAACAGAGCTTGGAGAGACATACTGTCTGCCTGACAGAAAAAAAGTGAAGTAAGCATAGGAATTTGCCTTGGAACCTACCTACCCTGGTAAAACGCTGCACCTCACAGACACCCAACAATGTAGACTCCAGGTCATAGACAACAGACTGAGTACTCAGAGCCACTTTAGTTCAAAATGGGAACCTGCAGCCATAGGAAGACAGACTTGTGTTCTGGTCCGTGGTACTGCCAGCTAAGTACATTAGCCCTGGGCTCACAATAACACAGAGACAGCAAACCTTATAGGCCAGGAGCTTTGATTTCAATCTTGGCATTTAAGGGATTCCAACATGATTTAGCAACTTCTGCAGTGGTCCTGGGTTCAGAGCACTCCCTAATGATGTAAGAGTTCAAGGACCATCCACGTAGAACTTCTGGACAGGCTTATTTTGATAAATGATTATTATTCTGATAAAGCCAGACTAGATAAGTTGGAATAATACCTGTTTCTTCACTGTGTACATATATATTCATGATCCCAACTAAACAATCGGAGAAATATCACATTACCAAATGGACAAAAACAAAATGCTACTGGCTTACCCTAAGAAGTTTAAGATGTATGCACTACTAAAGAATTCAAAATAACTTCTAAGAAAACTCAATGAACTGCAAGAAAATAAGGAGAAGTAATTCAAAAATTCACTAAAAAAGATTATCAGAGATTAAATTTAAAAAGGAATATTGGAGCTAAAAATACAATGAATGAAATGAAAAGAGCAATAGAGAGCATCAACACCATAATCCATCAGAACAAAAACTGTAACATGAAGTTAGGTCATTTTAGAATATAGATCACAAGAGAGAAACAAGAATGATTAATGTATTTATAGGAAACATTAAAAGATCAAATGAACGCATTGTTGGCATTCAGCAGGAAGTAGAGAGAGAGGATTAGGAAACATATTTAAAGAAATAATAGCAAAAAAAATGCCCAAAACTGTAGAAAAATATACCCAGCTGCAGAAAAGTCAATGGTCTCCAATCAGATTCAATCTAAATAATGCAACTGATGACATGTTATAATTAAAGACTCAAAAACGAAAGTCAAAGAAATGAGCCTGGAAGCAGCAAGATAAAATAAGTAAATTACAGATAAGTGGGTTTCAATTCACCTAACCAGCATACCTTACAGCAGAAATTTCATAGGGCAGGAGAGGGTTCAAAGTGGTAAGAATAAACTTCAGCCAAGAGTACAATATGCAGAGATATTTCACAAAAGAAGGCAAAATGAAGGTTCTTTGACAAACTAAGCAAAGGAAATTCATCGCCATCAGCCTTGCCCCATAAGAAATGCTAAAAAGAGTTGATTGAGGTAAAGGAAAAAATGTGAATAAGTAAAAGCATTTGAAAACATAAAAATACACTGGGAAATAAAAGTGCACAAATTCAGAATACTCCAATAGTATAGATTATAGGTCACTGATGTCTGTAGAATTAAGATTAAAAGACAAAAGTAGTAAAATAATAATTACTTCAATAACTTGTTAGTGGGTATACAATATAAAAAGATGTAAATTGTGATATCAAAAATTCAAAATGCAGGGGATAGAATTAAAGGAATAAAAAGTTTGAGTTACTTTTTTTGCCATTAAAACTAGTTGTTATCAACTTAAAATAGCATGTTTTAAGCCTCATGATTTCCACAAAGCAAAATCTATAATAAATACATTCAAAATAAAAAACAAGAAAACAAAACAGATGCAGCCTGTACTTTAAATCAAAAAGAAAGTTCATTTTTATATCAAAAAGATAAAAGAAAGTAATTATATGAGGATAAAATAGTACATTGAGCGAGAGGATATACCAATTGTAAATATATATTCACTAAACACTTGCACCTAAATATATGAAACAAGTATTGGGGGATCTAAAAGGAGAGATACATTGTAATATTTAGAGAGTGAACCAGTGGATGGGAGTCACTGTGTCTGTCTCCTTTTTAAATAAATATAATTAATTTTTAAAATAACAAGACTAGCATACAATCCAGCAATCACACTACTGGGTATTTATCCAAAGGAGATTAAATCAATGTGTTAAAAAGTAGCTGAACTCACATGTTTATTGTAGCGCTATTCACAATAGCCAGGAGATTGAATCCATCTAAGTATCCATTAACAAATCGATGGATAAAGAAAGTGTAGTGCAGATGGAAAACATTAAGCAATAAAAAAGAATGAAATCTTGCTATTTGTGGCAACATGATAACCCTGGAGAACATTATGCTGAGTGAAAATAAGGAAGGCTAAGAAAGACAAATACCACATGTCTTCATTCATATATGGAATCTAAAAAAGATAATCTTATAGAAGTGAAGAGTAGAATAGTAGTTACCAGAGCTGGATGGAACAGATTGATTAATGGATACAAACTCACAACTGGATAGGAGAAATAACTTTTAGTGTACTATTACACAGAAAAGCAATTATGGTTAATAATATTGTATATTTCAGAATGGGTAGAAGAGAGAATCTTGGATGTACTAGTCACACACAAAAAATGATAAATGTTTGGGATGATAGATAAGCCAAATATCCTGATTTGATCATTACATGATATGTACATGTATTGAAACATCACAGTATATCCCATAAGTACGTAATTATGTGTTCATTAAATTAAATAGTAAATGGAGCACCAAATATACATTTCTCTAGAGAACTGCATAAGCATTGAACAGTCCAGTTAGATAATGCCCTAGTATATTGATAGTATTTTTGCCATTTCTAAATTTTGAAGTTTTTCAGAACTCCAGCCATATTTTGAGTTACCAGAAGATAAGAACCCAAGTTGTTTCACTCCTATCCCTCTACTTTCATTAAAATTTAGCAAGAAGAAAGTAATAATAAACAGAGTACTTAGGAAAGTAGACTCACTTCAGTATTCCATGTATAAGGAAGTTCCAATTTTACTATTTGCCTCTGAAGTTTTGATAATTTTAGTCTACAAAATGAACTGACAATAGAATAACAGAGAAATAAAATGTTAAAATTTTATCATTTACCTAAACATGGCAGATATACACATTCAGTATTAAACTCAAAAAACAGCAAATGGCTGAGCCTAACATAGAACTAAACAAAGGGTTAGGAGGGTCATCCTCCTTAGGGGCCTAGAGGTGGTACAGCTTACGGGGGGGTTAGGGTTGGAGGTACATATTAAGTAAGAGTTGTCTGGTTGTACAAATAAAGTCTCCAGGGAAGAGCCACAAGTGGTCTGGGGCCAGAGTCAGACCGCTAATCTCTTCTTCCTGCAGAAAGATCCTCCCCAGGCAAAAAGGAGGAAATCAGATGGCAAAGCCTGTTTCTATCTGCTGTCTACTCTTTTCCCTTACATAAATATCCCTTATAGAACAACATTTCTTTTTTAATTTTTATTTGTGTATTTATCTTTGAGACAGACACAGACAGACACATTGACAGAGCTTCCATCCACTGGTTCACTCCCCAAATGCCTTCAAAGGATGGTGCTGGACCCACCCAAATCTGTCAGTGGGTACTCAATCCAAAATTCCCACATGGGTGACAAGGACCCAACTATTTGAGCTGTCACCTGATATCTCCCAGGGTGCACATAAGCAGGAAGCTAAAATAGAGAGCAGAGTTGGGACTCCAACCTAGGCACTTCAGTATTGGATATGGGCATCCAAATAAGGCGTTTTAACCATCAGGCCAGATGCCTAACCCAGACGTAAATTTCTCTGACAAAATGGGCAGCTTTCAGAGGCATTCCTGTGACTGCAGAGGTCTGAAATTTCCCTCAGTCTTAAACTCAAAATATTCTAAAGAAACATATTCTGACGTGCTCTATTTCTCTGGTAGCATCTCAATGCTATGAGAGTCTCAAGTTGTCCTCAGTGGTTCATCTTTGTTCTCCTTGGTGGAGCAAATCTATGTTTTGCTCTTATGCAACTGGAGGGAAGGCAGAGAGCTCTCCTGTATCCATTTCTTCCTACAATTGTCTTCAGTTCAACACTCCTTCATGTTTTTGGGAGGCATATTCTGATCTCTCATTCATAATGTAAAAAACAAATATACCATTAGTATAGAAAAATAAACATACATAAGCATGCTCTAACTCTTTATTTCTTGGACAAGATGTAATTCATCAAAACAAAATACCTTTAATTTTCTCTGTTTTTTTTTCTATAATCCAAGTTTAGAAATTATTTTGAACAAAATCTGTTTGATTAATGTGGGATATGTACATCTTTAAAACCATCCATCTGTCCTTTCTTTCATACTGCAAGCATTTGTAGAGCACATCTTTTATGTTAAGCAGCGTGATCAGAACAGAATTTATAAAGACAAATGAGATATGGAACCTTATTCTTTTTTTAGCATACTCTTTTTGCTTAGGATAGTCTCAGGTTTATAAAACACTGAAGCATGCAGAACAAAAAGTGCTTTTCCATTTGAACATATAAAGCACTGTCTTAGGTTAAAACAGCCTAGGTTTCACAATTGCTGTTGTTTATCTTTTTTATCTCATTTCTTTTCCCCATTCAACAAGTGCCAGGTATTGTGAAAATGGATTGATGTGGGGTCATTTATTCTTGCTTGGAGAGTGTGACTGAAGCTGCAGGGTTTTTAGTTCCTTATAAAAGTGGATCACATATTTGGAAAGCATAACTCTTACCAGTGTAAGTGTCACAGGGCCCTTGGTAAAGCACAAATGCAGTTTAAATTGATTTTCTAACCACTTTTATTACTGCCATCCTTGAGTGCAGCAACAATGGCTGGGTGTTTGTTTTTAGAAGGCAGGAAGTATTTAGATCTTCTGCAAATCAGATTTTCATTGAAGTCACGATTATAAACACAATTATAATTGGAACAAGCAAGTTTAAATGTGAAAAAAAAATTGTACCAAATTTGAAAGAATCTCAAAGAGTTTAAAGTTTCAAGGTTCGACCAATGGAAAAGACCACTATCAGATTCCACAAATATTTTTATATCACTTTTATGCAGCAAGGTCAAACATCTAGGGGGAAAAAAATCTCATCTTCAATTTTCTCTACCCTTAGGTAGTAATACATGGAGAACTCATTTACCCTGATTGATCTTCCTGGGCATAAGAGACTTCTCTGGCTTAAATCCCATCTGAAAACTCTCTTCCCTCTCCTTTTCCTTTAGAATGCTAACAGTTCCCCACCATCACCACCACCTCAAAGAACAGGCAAACTAAATATGACCTACTATTATATTTTCCTTGACTGTTTTGTTTCTCTTCACAAACTATTTCTTAATGGCTTTTTAGTAGTGAAAATCTATTTATTTTGTAACTAGAACCATTTATTCTCAGTTTAAATCTAAGTGACTTACCACTTACAAATTGCATTTGTGTACTGTCCCTGCCCCCAAAAAAAGACTTGGTAAATTGTGTTAATCATTATGCTTTTTTACATATAATTATACATGCCACTGTTAAAATTGTGTGAAAAGCTTGACAAACAAAATGGAAATAGAACCATGTTAAAGTTGGAGTAATATGTGAGATATTCAGAATCCCTTGGCTTAGGTTTACAAAATGTTTAAAATAAGCAGTTTAAATTTAGGAAGGAAACAAACAAGTCCTTTTGGTTCAGCAATAGATAAAGTTCCCATGCCTTACAGTTTGTTCCTGGAGCATTTGCTGGTATATTATGTACCTTGGGAAAATTGCTTAACCATTTATTCTAGGAAAATGAAGTAAAAATTGTTCCCACCTGCCTACCTAAACCTCAAATGATTTGGAGCCAGGAGTTAAAACTTGCTAAAGACCTGAGATTATATTATAGACTAGATGGAAAAATACTGGAAAATAAATTTAGGTATTGTTTATTGACATTAAAATTAAGTTGTAGTTTCAAGCAAATACTATCCAAATATTAACATTGACCTAACAATTCTCAAGTACTGTATGTGATTTGGAAAATGATATAGTGGTATAGTTTTCACATGTCTTTGTTTTTAAATTATGTTAACACTTGGAATATCTCTGAAACATTGTGTCAAATTTCTGTTTCAAACATGCTCATGTGGGATGCCGGCACCGCAGGCAGAGGATTAACCAAGTGAGCCACGGTACCGGCCCCCAAACATGACAAAATATGGTATAAATTGTCATTTTTGTTCAACCCAACAGTGATAGTAGACAGGATAAATTATAATTCTCTAGATTGGAAGTCAATGCTCTCCATTCCAAACTCTGAGATATAAATCAACAATTTATTTCAACGCAAATTAAAAAGATGAGTTTTCTGAATGATTTGATAACTATTTTTAGCAGTTCTCGTGTTTGAGTGTTACAAAGGACAAGACTACATATAAACTATAGCTTCGGCCGGCGCCGCAGCTCACTAGGCTAATCCTCTGCCTTGCGGCGCCGGCACACTGGGTTCTAGTCCCAGTCGGGGCGCCGGATTCTGTCCCGGTTGCCCCTCTTCCAGGCCAGCTCTCTGCTGTGGCCAGGGAGGGCAAGTGGAGGATGGCCCAAGTACTTGGGCCCTGCACCCCATGGGAGACCAGGAGAAGTACCTGGCTCCTGCCATCGGATCGGCGCGGTGCGCTGGCCGCAGCGCACTGGCCGCGGCGGCCATTGGAAGGTGAACCAATGGCAAAAGGAAGACCTTTCTCTCTGCTTCTCTCTCTCACTGTCCACTCTGCCTGTCAAAAAAATAAATAAATAAACTATAGCTTCATCATTTTTTTAAGATTTATTTTATTTATTTGAAAGAGCTACAGAGAGAGGTAGAGACAGAGAGAGAGAGAGGTCTTCCATCCGCTGTTTCACTCCCCAGATGGCCATAACGGCCTGAGCTGTGTCAATCTGAAGCCAGGAGCCAGGAGCTTCTTCCGGGTCTCCCACGAGGGCATAGGGGCCCAAGGACTTGGGCCATCCTCCACGCCTTCCAGGCCATAGCAGAGAGTTGGATCGGAAGAGGAGCAGCTGGGACTAGAACCGGGGCCCATATGGGATGCCGGTGCTTCAGGCCAGGGCTTTAACCCGCGGCACCACTGCACTGGCTCCTATAGCTTCATCATTGACCACCAGTCTAACAGACAAAAGAGCTGTGTTTATTCATTATCTTGAAGATGCTACTATTTCTGGACCTCACCTTTGCCATTTTGTAAAGAAAGGATTAAACTAGACTGCAATTTCCAAAATTATTGTTTACCGTATATGAAGCATTTCTCAGAGGAAAAAAAAAGGATGCAGGAGAAATTTCCCAAGAGACATTTGTAGAATGTCACATGTGCTAGTCCCCCTGTTGGAGTTTCACAGCATATTTCTGCATGTTAAAAAAAAAAATCTATAGAAAAGAATCCATTTAATTCTGCTTAGAAGAAATTTATAAACTTATTTCATTCCCCTCCCCTAGAAAACCTCACATTTTTCCAGGAAAATCTATTAATATTGCACAGAATCCTCCCTTTCTCAGAAACTGTGAGAAATGCTGCAGCTGATGATGCAAAGAAGGCCCAGCAAGCAGAATGTTTTCTGCTTTTAAAAGACTACCACACCAAGCATTATACAACAATAATTGAAAAAACATTTTAACTTAGTGTGCTTCTCTACGTCAAGAATCTTTTTTATATTGGACCTAACATGCCACAGGGCTTCAAGCTACATGATTTTCTCTTTTCAGTCCTAGATTGATAGAATTCATGATCAATACAGTTAAAATGCAATAAATTTGGTAGGAAATTGCACCTAAATACTATTTCAGTCTTAAAGTAGGAAATTATTTTCCTGTTGAGCTACAGGATAACATAGTACCTGAAACCCATCTGACCAATTTATTTTCCCTTTGCTGTCTCAGGAATATTCTGATGATTTTTTTTTCTTTTTTCCAACTATCACACAAAAAACACAAATTAAAGCCTCAATCAGTGTTTTGGGCCCATGTATGAGCCAGAAATATTTATTTGCATTTGCATGACTACAAAATGAAATTTTCTGCTCCCAAGGAGAAAAAAACTGGTTGGAGAAGGGAAACTGGAATGGAAAGCAGTGGGAAGAACCATGATTCACTGCAATGGAAGGAAGGTTCTTTGTCTCTGGACCAGTACAGGGTGAAGGGGATCCGGTCATAGCTGTCCTTGAATGTGGACCACCTGCTGTCATAACCAGGAGGCCTGGATTTGAAAATTCCCTTTGAACTAGAGATGGAAAACTTAGGGAGGGAAGAAGATGTGAATAGACAATTGGTCTCCCAATGAGATAGGATTGCCAAGGTCACTAGGTACTTACCCCAAGAGCCAAAGCAATAGTGCAAGTCTATCAGGACCTCTGTATGATGTGGACACCTGGCCTCCCTGAGATTCTTTCTTCACCTGACTTGAGATTGTCAAGACCCTTCTAATCCTAAGTATCTAAGAGTCCTTCCAATGTTATTGTTTATGGTCTAGAAGTATATCATCTAGTTATCAAATATTGAGGAAATACATGCTGATTTAAATGTATTCGAAAAATTGTATTTCATATTCTACCATTATGATATTAAACATCCATTTCCATGCATATGGAAGACAACTGAAAAAATCTTCCACCATGACAACTAGATGAAGTAAAAACCCAGAAAATGCTAGAAGGGGGAAAATCCCATTGGCATAAAAGTCATTCTCAATTTGAAATAGGCAGAAGACATTATATAATGTTCTTACAGCAAAATGCCCCTACACTGGACTTGACTTTCTGTTGTTTAATCTATTGTACAGTTTTACAGAGGCATAGATTAACTTGGAAATTTTTTTCTAGTAAGAATGCAAATGGTTTGTTTCCACTGGAAAAGTATACTAAATGGTATAGCATATGGCCCTGTAGAACATTAACCACTATTATGTCTAATTTAGCAATCTTGTTTCAGTATTGCTTTTCAAATGCTTTTTAAAAGTTATAACATATTACTGATTCACTCATTAATTAAAGAGTGAAAGAAAATTTTGGCATGCATTCATATTGTATCTGTATCCAAGTCATTGTACCAACATAAAAATCACACTTCACCAAAACAGTTTTCCACTTTATTTCCCTTCCCCATATTTTGTAAAACAAAATGTATTAAAATGAATGCTAAATGCATGTTGAAGGGAGGAAGCAGTCACACTGGAGAAGAACAACCTGCTTGCCTGAGGGTTGGGGAGAAGGGCACTACTTCTTCACCATAAAATGTGCCCCATCATCACATGAGCTCTCAGACTTGAGGCGGTACCATGGCAAGCTTCATGGTCATGAGACCAGTGCACTCACACAGACCTTCTTTTCCACCAACATCTTGAAATTCTTAATGCAGTGTCCTTGAATTTGTCTTTTGTAAATGAAGTGAGGTAAAGCAATGGAGCATGTATCAGCACCTCAGAGCTTTGGCCCTCATTCATTTCCACTCTCATCAACTCTTATATCTCCAGGAAAAGTTCTCAGTCACCTGCTTCCGTTCCCCTGCCCAGTGATCACTGTCACCTCTACCCCTAGCAGGGCTTGGATGTGGTCACAGGGAGTCAGGATTGGATATACACACCCTAAATGCAAAACTCAGGCCCGAGTCCTGGGTTCCAGTGAGGTCTACACTCACGTTGTGAGTATCCCCTAGCCCAAGAAACTGTGGTATTAAGTAGCAAATAAAAATATGAAAACATGTTGAAAGAGACTGCAGCAGAAATGTAACAACTCCTTTTTAAGATACTGACTCTTACTTTCATATTCAACTGGATCTCATGAAGTCCTGTAGCAGGGAGAAATGGGAGTTATGAATGTCATGCTGTATATCAAAGGATTTGTAACTTGAATATCAAAAGAGATGCTGTAGGATGGAAATAAAACAAAATACAGGAGAAAATTTGAAAATATCTTTTATTTAAATGGCTGGTTATTCCCTGAAAAGATTGTTAACATCATTAGCCATAAGGATATGATATTTAACATTGAGATATGGACATTTTTCTTTAGAATGACTGGAATTAGAAAAAATTACACAAATGCTGAGAAAGATGCGGAAAAAGTAGAATTCTCATAACAATTTGGTTGGAATGTTAAGCAGTAAAAACTTCTTTAAAAAATAACTTAAAAATGTTGTTATAAATTTCTTTTACATCTGTGGTAAGTATTTGTCAAAGAGAAATAAAATTATATTTAAAAAGACAAAAACAAAGAATGTCATGCTTGTTAATGTACAGTCTACAAATACACGCAGTGACAACTTCAAATTTACAAAGCCAACTTATCCACCTGATCTTTGTTTAGCTTCAGATTTTTGTTTTATTTTTATTGTAATGATATGTGCTTAGAGAACAAAATAAATCCTAGCAATAATGTATAAGACTATTTAAGAGTCCTATAATAAATTTAGGGACTATACCAGAATATTTATCACTCTCTAGTAGCCAATCAACAAAAACCTGTTAAGATGTTCTCTTTGCCTAGGATTTATACACTAGAAATGAAATTAACAAAAATGCCTTATGCTGTGCTTTAAATACAGATAATAAAAGTCAGATTAACCATACCTAAATTTGTTTTTCTAAAATGTTCACTGATACATACATCATACGGATGATTTCATTTTATGAAAGAATCCTCAGACGCAAAAAAATTTTCCTCAGGTCAGTTCAACAGGTAAATAGAACTTACTGTGTAAGCCATTTTTCAAGGCAGAAAAATAGTAAATATAATAAATCATGAACTCTAAACCCAAGCTTAAGGGAGATGAGAGTGCCATAATATAATATGTAAGAACTGGAACATATTAATGTTCTATTAATAAATATATCACGATGAACCCTTCAGCATACACATCCCATGTTTAAATGGAACATATCACATTTTATGCCTTCACAACAAGCTCAGGTTGATATATTGCACCATTAGCTCAATATTACATATTATTTATATAAAACCAAAAGTACACTTATTATAATAAAGACCTAGTTTTCTCATATTTGTACCGAGTGCTTTTCCACTTGGATTTACATTACTGAGTAAAACATCTAAAACTGCCAAGTAAGGAAAAAAATCCTATGAAATTTCTGAACTGCCTAACATGGCTGACTGGAGACTTAATAGTGGTGAACATCATCCTTTTTGAGCCCATCTTGGGGAGCTTTTTACAGAAAGGAAGACTGAAGTGTATCAGGGGTCATCTAGCAGGAGAGATTTTTATTAGAGTTCTCAGAAACCTCTGAAATATGCTGCCTTCACCTTTCCAGCCTTGTAGAACAGAGAACTGCAGATCTCATAGCTAATATTCAAACTGAAATTGGACCACATAGATATGAGAAATCAACTTGACATCAAAGGTTATCCATCTTCCCACACTTGCTTTTCTTGCTCAAATCTCAATTCCATAGGTGCTTTTATTTTTTAGTTCACTTTTTTTGGAATAAGCCAAAAAATGCTTCCACACAAGACCCTGCACTTTCCCCCTAACAATTAGATGCATCTGTAAATCCACCTGTGATTCTTTTGTTGTCTCTCAGATGGAAATAAATCAGCCTATAAGCAGGACTACAAAATATAAATTTAATTTGTCCTGGAAGATATTATAATGTAAGCTATCAGCCTTAAACCGAAACTCTCTTCTAATGTTTGCATCCATGGTTTTCTGATTTCTTTCTTTCTCAGAGACTATTTCCTGAAAAAGCAGAGAGAATATTAAACCAAAATATTCTTTAAAAGCAGATATATATATACATATATATATAGAAAATATGTACAGAAGTCATATTTGAAAGGTCTCCTTTTCTTATAATTAATGAAAGAAGAAAAATGACTAATCACAATGGGGCAATAATTTCAAAGGTACTTGTGAAATTATAATCTTAGATAATCTAAAACTAACTTGCAAAAGCCAACTTTATCAAACACTGTGGAGTAATTTTTTAACTTAATTTAAAAGCTTCAGCTTTAAAAACTGGTTTTTGGGGGGGCTGGCAGTATGGTGCAGCAAGTTAAGCTGCTGCCTGTGACATGACATCCCATCTAAGCACTGATTCCGGTCCTGGCTGCTCCACTTCCAATCCAGTTCCATGCAAAAGTGGGAAAGCAGAAGAAGATGGCCCCAGTGTTTGGGATGCTGCTACCCATACAGGAGACGTGGATGGAATCCCATGCTCCTACTTTCTGCCTGGCCCCCCTCTGGCCATTGTGACCATCTAGGGAGTGATCCAGTGGATGAAGGATCTTCCTCTGTCTCTTGCATTCTCTCTCTGTAACTCTGCCCATCAATAAATAAAATAAATCTTTAAATAAATAAATAAAACTTCAGTTTCTTGCCAGTAGAATGAAGGAGATACCAACACTAACTAGGCCTACTCCCCAAAGCTGTAAGAGACTTAAATAAAATTATCTTTGTGGAAATGCTTTAAATCGTAAACCACCATCTAAGTGCAAGGACATTTTTATATAGGCACAGAATGTTGAAAAGACAGGATGTGAAGGTTCTTTCTGACTTGAACAACTGGCTTCTATACTGCCTGTGGGGATTAATTACAGACTTCCCTGTTTCCAAAATATTCACAGAGTTATTTAAATAGTGACGTTCAAAACTGACTAAAACATGGCGAGTTGATCAAAAGTCCAAAATGGTTTTTCAGCTTCACTTAACTGACCTGGGTCAGGTACACATGTATGCTTTTGGTGCAAGCAGGTAAGTTCTGTGATCACTGGTTAGCGTTGTCAAGGTCATGAAATCCTCGCCTCTTTCTTCTTTCCACAGTTACCACAGTCTGGCTATACCGGAAATTTTTTTATTTTGTTTTGTTTTTCATTTTTTTTTCATTTTTATGTATTTATTTAAAAGGCAGGGAGACAGAGGAGACCAACAAACAACTTCCATCTGTTGGTTCACTCCCCCAAATTATGGCTATAGCCCCAGACCAGGCCAGGGGCTAGAACAGCCAGAAGCCTGGAACTCAGTCCAGGTCTCCCACATGAGTGGCAGGAACCCAATCATGGGAGCCATCTGTCTCAGCAGGAAGTCAGAACTGGGTATTAAACCCAGGCCCTGCAATAGGGGATGCAGATATTTTATCCAGTGTCTTCACCATTAGGCCAAATACCTGCCTTGTATACCAGAAACTTAAAAACCTATTCTATTGTCCTTTAACACTACAGGGGATATCCCTGTATTCTTTCCAAATAACTCGCAGGCAAGGGAAAAAGGTTTAAAAAAGAAAAATCACTAATATCATTGATTGCTTATAATGTCCTAATCATTCTAGATGTATTAATTAATCCTTGGAACAATGCTAAAAGGTTCATATTATGGCAATCTCCTTTGTATCATTGAGGCTTAGAATGTTTATCCATATTAAAATTTTTGGCAGGCTGAGCAGTTTGATCTAAAGGAGATTAAAAGGCCTCAAAAAGGAAGACTCAGATAAAGGTCCCTGTAACCTTGATTTGCTTGCCCCCCTCAAGTTCAGGGAGAGACTTTTTCCGCAAAGTTCCCTTTATCTGCCTGAAGTCCGGACTCACCAAAGAAGAAGCAATTACCTCTGACCCATTCTCTGAGCTTTCACTAACTGAAGTCAAAGCACAGGGAGAAAGACAAGTCTGTCAACACACCTGGACAGACTTGTCACACATCATTGTCCTCGGTTTCAGTCCCATAGAGAATAATTTACAATCCGTTGCCTGTTCCAGGGCCTCAGCAGACTTTGCACAGGCCATTGTATTTTCTCCAAGCCCATAGAGTTGCCCTGAAAATCATTCATTAATTTCCTAAAACCTCTCTACTGTCCCCATTGTCCTCCTTCTGTAGAAAAAGATTATATATAAATTTCTGAATCATACTGGGTCAGTGGGAAATCCCACTCCTGTGATTTTCCCTCATGCTATGATTTTTTTTCTCCCTTTGCACGTTAATACATGATATGCCTTTCCTCCTTTTTAATCTGTCTATTGTCAGTTCATTCCAGCAAACCTTCTCCTTTGCTCAAACAGTGTAGTGGCAAAACTGAAGCACAGACAGGTTAAACAATCCATCCAAGGTCACATGGACAGTTGGGTTGGGTTTAAACCTCAGGCAATCTGTTTATCCTTTGACTAAACTATCACCCTTTACTGTATGCTGTAGAATATTCTACAGAAATGATATTGCTTCTGTTTTGGCTAGTGACCACATTTTAAGTGCTTTACCTTGCTTCAATAAGGCCGAACAATTTGTCTCTTTAGCTGATGTACTCTTTTTTTTATTATTTGACAGGTAAAGTTACAGACAGTGAGAGAGACGACAGAAAGGTCTTCCTTCTGTTAGTTCACCCCCCAAATGGCCGCCAAGGCCAGGGCTGTGCCAGTCCGAAACCAGGAGCCAGGTGCTTCTTCCTGGTCTCCCATGCAGGTGCAGGGGCCCAGGTACTTGGGCCATCCTCCACTGCCCTCCCAGGCCACAGCAGAGAGCTGGACTGGAAGAGGAGCAAACGGAACTAGAACCGGGCGCCCATATGGGATGCCGGCGCCGCAAGCCGAGGATTAACCTAGTGAGCCAAGGCGCCGGCCCTGCTGATGTACATTTTTAAAGCACAGGCATTATAGCCTATATAATACAAGGTACAGAAACAGGTTCAAAAAGGACAAGTGACCTGTACAACTTCTCAGAATATATGGCCTAAGTAATTTACCTGGAATTTTAACAGAAATCTGTTTGAATCCTGTATCCCATGTTATTTCAACAGTGTTGTGATGAGCTCCTTTTCACATAGTCCCCATAATATTTTCTGTCTTTGGAGTTTAACTCCTTTCTGAGGAGAAAATTCCAGCTGTTCCACCAGATTTTGCAAACACGAGTATGGGTTTAAACACCCAACTATAGCACTTATGTTTTTCTTGAAGTCAGACAAATCAATCTAACTGGCATAGCCACCATTTCAGCTCCATAGAAAATTATTTATTCAAGAGTTAGAATTTGGATGCCTAGAGTCCCTTATTTCAGAACCAGGTTTTATACCTTGACATGCAGGCCTATTACATTATACTTGGACACTTAAAAGACAAAGGAGGACAATTTGTGATACCTGGGTGCTTGTTAAAAGGTTGGATTTTTCCTGCTTATAGGAAATATCATTCATTTTGAATTTGTTAAATGTTCTGTTAAAATTGAAAACAAACCACTTAAAAACAAAACAGCTGTGCATAAATGTTACTATTAGATTGGGGAAGCAAGGGCAGAAAATCCTACAGTACAATGCCTTGACTTCAGACTACCTTTTCTTCTGCTAGTTGCTACAAAACCAAGAATGAGAAAGAACAGAAACCCTGCCTTCACTGCTCTTAGGGAGGAACAAAGCTTATTGGTGGTAGGCTGTGCTAGCCAAAGTGAGAACCCTACCCTATGCATTATAAATGTGTGAATTAAAAGCCTCTCATTGGCTAGAAGCATTCTATTGGCACAGGAAAGATGGAAACATTAAGCATATATTCTAAAGCCATTTTTTATAAAATAGTTCATTTAATCTCTCTGGGTCCAGTTAAATTTTTCTTGGAGGAATCAATGACCAGATAGGAGAAGTATAAACCAGCTTACTCCAATTGGAAGAGTCCATGAAAATAAACTAAGCAAATGTGGAAAGATTGTTTTTTATTTTTAGAAACCTGGCAGTATCTGTTGGCTTACTATGACAATAACTGCTTCACCTCACAGGCTATGTTTCTGTTTTTCTATGGCTGTTTCTACTGTAGCCTGAAATTGTCACTCTCCTTGGCTAACTGCTAAATCACAAGCAACAAAGGAGCTGGCTGTTGTTTTAATTGTCCTAACAAGAGAAGAAGTATGTAAGGGAAAATGCAGGTTTCACTCTATTTTGCCTTACACTTTTGGATCTGGTGTTGTGATTTATAGTGTGACTTATGCTGCATGGAGACTCAGAGCTAAATTATAAAGTCAGTTTTCAGCTTCAACAAATCCTCTCTGGGTCCTGCTGTGTTTCCCTTAATGGCAAGGACTGGTGGATTCCATCTGTAAGGAAGCATGTTTTGCATATGAACTACCACAAGCCGGAAGAGGAGGCAGTTAAAGAAGAACAATTCAACAATCACTTTCCCTTTTGCGTGGGGGAGATTGTTTTTGTTTCCTTTAAACACTGTGGCTGGAAATCAGCAAGTGATTTAGAAAGAAATCTTTTAGATTGTGGATTTGCAAGAATGATTATTTGATGCTTTGTATGCATACACTAGAAAGCAAAATACCATTGCTTAATATAAATAGAACTGAACACTTTAAAGATCTGAACTAATCTGCTTAGATATATCACCCTTCAAAACAGTCGTTTCTTGAGCTGCTGATTTCAGGAATACCCTTTACACTGTTGTTCTAGGTTTGTTTAGCCGAATGTAAACACAAGTTCATCCTGGCTAGGGGAGAGTCCACTGAGAATACATAAGTATTTCAATTTTACTTCAAATTAAAATGGGGGAGGGAATGAAACTTCCGTTGAAAAACACTGAGTTATTGTTCCTTGTATTGACCCACAGGTAGAACAATATTCTTTTTATATTCTATTTCTCTAAACTCAATTTAATCTTCCATCCACTGAGCAGAGTAACAAAAACAGTTATAACTTACTGCCACCTACAGATGGGAGATAAGTCTTTGAAAACATCTGCTAGTAGCAAGAAAGATGAAGCTGGAATTCACACTAAAGACCCCCAAGTTAGAGAACGCAGATTTTAGAGGTGTTCATTGTAAGAAAGGAACACTTCCCTACCATCAGTAATTAGATTGTGCTTGTAGTTTATGAGATTTAAATGAAATTGGAGCTACTGAAAAAGCAGATACTCCGATAATATATTCAAGTCATTTTCTTCTCATAAAAGAAACTAAAGGCAGTGAGTTGTCGGTTACTGCAGTCTAAGTTTTTCTGGAAGGAGGAAAACCCACAGTCTATGACAAACCTCGTGCCAGCCAAGATTTGTAAGAAGTTGCGACCTCTGAGCCCAAAGAGCAAGCCACACTGAGCACAGAGCAAGGCCATTTCCATGTTCTTATTTCCTGAAGCCACACACCAGCAGCTTTCCTTGGCTCATAGCTAGTGCCTCGGATCCCTCTCCCACATTTCTCACCGTGTGATTAGCTGAATGTTTCTGTTCTCTATGCAGACTGCATGAACTTATTTTTCAGTCTATTTGGTCCTTAACTTTCTTTTATACAGCAAAAGGGTTCATATGACTTTCTTCTTATACCACTTAACACTCTTGCTTTTTTGAATATGTATTATATTTTTCCCAACCTAAAATGTCAGTTTGGAAACGATGTAGACAGGGTGATATTTGAGGAGACACTGGAGATTGCTATGGTCTGAATGGTGGAACCCTCTGACCCCGTCAAACGCAGAGGTTGCGACCTAATATTCAACACCTTAAATATTAGGCGTCTTTAGGAGGTAATTAGGTCTGGAGGGTTCCAACTTTGTGATTCAGATGAGTGCCCTTACCTTACAAACCTGTTTGCCCTTCTACCATCTTTGGAGTAGAAAGCAAGTCCTTTGCCAAACAATCTACTGCAACCTTGATTTTGGATTTTCCAGCCTTCTAAACACTGAGCAATCAATTTCTGTTGTTTGTTAATCACCTAGTCTAAGCTACCTTTTTAAACCATCAGGAACAGACTAAAACAAAGGTAATCCAAGAAGAAAAAAAGATAATGGCTAACCACAGAATCACACATAAAATTATTTAATTTCCTGGTTAGATTGTTCTGTCCTATAAAATGGGAATGATAACAGTCAGTACATGCCTTATAAGGCTGTTTTATGGATTAAATTCGGCAATACATTTAAGTTGCCCAGTGTAGTTTTAGACACATGGAAAACACTCAGTAATTTATAGTTTTATTAATATGTAATCTAAACAAAACTGATGCTGTGAGAATTGAAATTTCTTGCTCTGCCCGTGCTCACACTATGAATATGCATGAACTTGATAAAAAACATCTTAGAAAAAATAGTTTAATTTTTTTAAATTAATTATGTTTCTTAGCATTGTAATATGATTTGTATGCAACCATAATTTAAAATTAGGAGATATTATGTGCAAAATGCCCTTGTAAGAGATTTATCTTCATTGTATCTACCTCTTATATTAATGCTGCAAATAAACCCTAGAGTTTAAGAGACTAGAAGAGTTTGGAAAATTTGCTCATAGCCAGTAAATTCCAGCTTTGAGATCTGAGCCAAGGTTTTCATGACTCTAAAACAGGATTTTTCAAATTAAGCACAATGCTTCTCACTAGTTCACAGTACAAATGAGGCTAGAGCCAAATTTTGGGCCCCTAAGCAATTAGCTCAACCAGAAACACTTTTCCTTGCATCACAGTGTGTCTTCCCTTATCTCTGTTTAAGGAATATGCAGGGGTGGACATTGTGGTACAGCAGGTTAAACTACAACTTGAGATGCTCGTATTCCATTTCAGAGTGCTGGTACTAAGTCCCTACTCCCCCTTCTAATGCAGCTTCCTACTAACACACTTGGGAAGTAGCAGATGATGGCTCAAATGCTTGAGTCCATGCTACCTATATGGGAGACCAGTATGGCCCAGGCTCAGCATTTTCAACCAGTTAGGGAGTGCACGAGAGAACAGAAGATCTTTCTATATATATTATCACTCTTGATCTTTTTCTCTGTCACTCTACCTTTCAAATAGATAAGCCTCAAAAAAAAAAGAAAAAAAAAAGATGGGGCTGGTGCTGTGATGCAGCCAGTTCAATCCCAGCTACTACCAATCTAGCTCTTTCCTTTCTTTTTCCTTCCCTCCCTCTCTAACTCTGCCTTTCAAATAAGTAAAAAATGAATAAATAAGGATAACGTAAGGTCCTTATTCTCTAATAAACATTAAAGTTCCTCCAAACAGTCCTAGGTCCTCTTCTCATTATTTTCTACTTTCTTTCTACAAATGATCCCATTCATGTCTGTAACTTCTAACGCCACATATCTGCTGTTGAGGACCATTTCTACCATTCTTGTGTATAAGCCAAGTGTCAGCTTCACTTCAATGTCTCAAAGGCGAACATACCTACAGTCTTTCCTCCTCAGTGGATAACAGCACCATCTTCTCAGATAGTCACAAAGTCTGTCTTCAAATACTTATTTATTTATCTAAAAGCCAGAGTTACAGAGAGAGGGAGAGAGAGATTTTTCATTCACTGGTTCACTCCCCAGATGACCATAATAGTCAGAGCTGAGCCAGGCCAAAGCCAGAAGCCAGGAGCTTCATCCTGGTCTCCCACATGGGTGGCAGGGCAGAGCACTTGGGCCATCTTCCACTGCTTTTCCCAGTCCATTAACAGGGAGCTGGATTGGAAGTGCAGCAGCCAGGACACCAATCAGCACCCATACAGGATACCAATATCACAGGCAGTGGCTTAACCCGCTATGCCACAATGCCAGGCCCAAGAAAGAAGTCCAAGGGTAATCCTAGAAGGGGATCTAGCCCTCTGTACTGGTCCATTTATTAATTACCATACTGAGACACCAGAGAAAGGCTAACTTTAAAAGAAAAGAGGTTCGTTTAGCTCACAATTGTGATGGTGCAAGGACAAGGCGCTGGCATCATCTCAGCTCTCCAGAGGGCTTGATGCATCATGGGAAGAGCATGCCTGTGAGGAAGAGATCACAGCACAAAGCCAGAGAGCAATTCATGGGGCAGGCCCAATCTTATAACAATTTGCTGTCATAAGAACTAGTTTAATTCTTTGAGAGTGGGGTCCTTCAGTGACCTAACAACCTCCCACTAGATCTCATCTCTTAAAGGTCCCACCATCCCACTAAGGAACAAGCCTCCAACACGTGAAACTTTGGGAGACAAACTACATACAAACCATAGAACACTCTTTGTTTCACTCCTGCTGAAATCCAGCAGTAAGTCATTTTCATTCAACAACCGTAGGATATCAAAAATCATTGTATAGAAAAAGCCCACACCTCTCCCTCTACTTCCAGGAGCCAAGTTCTGGTCTCTATCTTCTCTTACCATAACTACTGCAACAGCTTCTAACTAGCCTCCCTGACTCCCAACCTCTCTGCTACCATGCATTCTCCAATCAGTTACCTATGTAGTCTTTAAAAACTATAGTCCAATAGTAGTCCTCCTTTTTTTTATTTATTTTTTTAGTTGTTTGTTTAAAGTTTCATTTTTTTTTTTGCTTTCAAACTTTTATTTAATGAATATAAATTTCCAAAGTACAGCTTATGGATTACAATGGCTTCCCCCCCATAACGTCCCTCCCACCCGCAACCCTCCCCTTTCCCACTCCCTCTCCCCTTCCATTCACATCAAGATTCAGTTTCGTTTCTCTTTATATACAGAAGATCAGTTTAGCATACATTAAGTAAAGATTTCAACAGTTTGCTCCCATACAGAAACATAAAGTGAAAAATTCTGTTTGCGTACTAGTTATAGCATTAAATCTCAATGTACGGCACACTAAGGACAAAGATCCTACATGAGGAGTAAGTGCACAGTGACTCTTGTTGTTGACTTAACAAATTGACACTCTTGTTTATGGCCTCAGTAATCACCCTAGCCTCTTGTCATGAGCTGCCAAGGCTATGGAAGCCCCCCGAGTTCACTGACTCTGATCATATTTAGACAAGGCCATGGTCAAAGTGAAGTTCTCTCCTCCCTTCAGAGAAAGGTACCTCCTTCTTTGATGACCCATTCTTTCCACTGGGATCTCACTCACAGAGATCTTTTAACACTCTTCAGTGGTTTTCAAATATACTTAGAACTGGTTATAAACTCCTTATCCTGTAAGGCCCTGCTCTGCCCATGTCCAGACCTCCAACAGCACTTCGAGTCAACCCTGCTTACTCACTATGGCTTTTTTAGTTTCTACAATAAAGTAAGTCCATAGATATCTCAAACAACCTTTCTACCTGCTGATCCTTGTGACTGTATACTTCACACAGCTCCTTCTCAGGAGGATATTTTATTCAGTCTCAGCATAGAACTTACCTTCTTAGTGAAGTTCTTCAAAAATAATGTCTTAACTTGTTCTTGCTACTATAACAAAATACCAGAGACTAGGTAATGTATAAACTATAGAAATGTGTTTCTTATAGTTCTGTAGGATAGGACATCCAAGATCATGGCACCATCATTTGGCATCTGTTAAGAGCCACTTCCTACATCCTCACAAGGAAGAATGGATGGAAAGGCAAAAGAGCCTAACTAATGATCTCTAGCCTTTTATAAGGTATTCATGCAATCTATTGACAAATCCCTAATGGCCCAATCACCTCCTCATAATTCTGTTGCATCAAGGACTAAGTTTCAAAATGAATTTTGGGCACAACACAATTATTCAAATCACCTCAAATCCCATCCAATATTCACCCCTCCCCCAACTATGAGCAGTATTATCTCCCTCCACTAGATTTTCTTCCTCTGGCACCCTTCACAATCTGTATTTATATCGTTATTTCTTGTTTTACTTGTATGTGTGTACACACACACACACACACACAATGATATACATACAAGTAGGCTGCTAGCTTTATAGGGATGGAGCCATACCTGTTACATTCATGATTTATTCCCAATCCTTAACATAGGCCTTGAGTGCTATCAAGAAATACTTGTTGAATACATAAATAAATTAGTTATACTAGTTGATTGAGACTATAGATTTGATTCACAACACTAGCATATTTGATTGGCTGTTAGCTGTGGTCATATGTCATTAATCTACAAACATCTTGAAAAGTCTTATCTTTGACTTAAGGAGAAACAAGCAAGAAGATAAGTATAGGTCATTTCAAAGTCTTTGCTAGTTGAAAATGAAGCTAAATTCATGTCTTTTAGTAAGTTGCACTGAATCATGTCTCCATATATCATAATTAGATTTTATAGTAAATGAAAGTCATAGCTATAATGTTTTTCAATTGATTTTATTTCTTTTTTTTTTTTTTTTTTTTTGACAGGCAGAGTAGACAGTGATAGAAAAAGAGACAGAGAGAAATATCTTCCTTTTCCATTGGTTCACTCCCCACTGGCCACTACGGCCAGCCTACTGCTGCCGGCCTGGTGCAGCTGGCACACCGCGCTGATCCAAAGCCAAGAGCCAGGTGCTTCTCCTGGTCTCCCATGTGGGTGCAGGGCCCAAGGACTTGGGCCATCCTCCACTGCACTCCGGGCCACAGCAGAGAGCTGAACTGGAGGAGGGGCAACCAGGACAGAATCCGGCGCCCCAACCGGGACTAGAACCCAGGGTGCCAGCACCACAGGCGGAGGATTAGCCTATTGAGCAGTGGCACCGGCTGATTTTATTTCTTAAAACTAGGACTTTTTTTGATAGAAATTTGAGTACTAATGCTAGCTTTCATATATTTACTTTGCTGATAGCAAGATTTTTTTTCCTCGGAAACAACACTGTACTAGAGTTCGTACTTAATTTCAGAGACTATAATCACTTATAGATGTACCTTATATTTGCACACATAAAACACTTTGTATCTTATAGAATAAATATTGTACAGTCAGATGTTGTGGCACAGTGGGTTAAGAAGCAGCTTGGGAATGCCCATATGCCATATCAGAGTGCCTGGGATTAACTCTCACCTCTGCCTTCTGATCCAACTTCCTGCTAATTTACCTGGGAGGCAGAGATGATGGCTCACGTACTTGAATTCTCTCTTCCCAGGTAAGAGACATGGATGGAGTTCTTGGCTCCTAGCTTCAACCTGTCCCAGCCCTGACTGCTGCAGGCTTTTGGAAAGTAAACCATGCTATAGAAGATTCTCTCTCTCCCTCTCTTTCTTTATCTCTCCCTCCTTCTGCCCCTCCTCCCTCTCCTTCTCTCTCTTCTCTGTCCTCTCAGACATTCTGCCTTTCAAACAACTAAAAGTAAATAAATAAACATTAAAAATATTGTAAAGAAAGTAATTAGATAATATACACAATTTTTCTTTAATACATTTTAAGCAAAAAATAATTCATCAAATTTATTATTTGTGATAACAAATTTTAATTTGCTGAACTTTGAGAAATAATTTTGTGAATATCATGTAGCTCTCATCCTGTCAGCACTTAATGAATGCCTATTATTTAATAAAATAAAAAGACAATTGACCCTCATTATTCATGGAGTCCATATTTGTAACTCAACTATTCATTAAAATATGTCTGTAACCCCATAATCAATACTGGTAGTAGTTTTGCAATTACTTGAGGTCATTCACAGATATGTGCAGAGTGGTGAAAAATTTTAGTTGTATTAGCTTGTAGCAAAGAAGGTCAGAGTCTGCCCTCTTGTTTTAGCTCTCATGCTGTAAATGTGTCCTTTTTGCAGTCTACTTAGTGTCTTTAATTTTCCTTTTGGTCAGTGATCTCACTGTTTAAAATTTCCCACAAGTGGAGTGTTGAAGTGCTGTCTAGTGTTCTTAAGTGCAAGAAGATTGTGATATGTTTTACAGAGAAAATTCATGAATTACATCATTGCATTCAGATATGAGTGCTAATGCTGTTGGCCTGTGTTCAGTGTTAATGGATCAAGAATATGGTATACCTAGAAAAAGGAAGTGTGAATTTACCCATCTGTACATCAAGCCACTCCAGAAATTGCTAAAGAAATATCTATAGTTTGTGATAATACTATGGAAGATTCAAAAGTGGCTAAATTTGTGGATTCATGACATGGTGACTGATTTTAAAAAGGCATCATGGAGAGCATTGTTGGAAAAATGAAAAGCAAAAAAATTTAGGCACATTATTCCAGGATCAAGAAGATATTAAGTTCTTCTTGGCTAGTGCTGAGTGGCTTATGCATTCCAAAAGGCAAAATACGTGGAAAAAGTCATACTTGCAGGCAAGGCAAGTTTGGCAGATCAGAAGGAAGATGGTTATGTTAATTAACTTGATTTCAACATTCCTTAATGTAGATACATCTCAAAATATCACAATCTATCTCACAAATATATATAATATTTACTAAGTGAAACTAATATTCATATAATATATAAAGAACTTTTAAAATAGCCACCTCAAATGTTGTTCAGGAAGAGGGTTATGAGGAAGAACAGATTTCAACACTGATGAGATTAATTTGTTTTATAAGGACAGTGACAAATGAACCTATACAATTCAAATGACAGTTTGGTTTATGATAATGTTGTAACAGATTCACAGGAATCTAAGCCTGTATTCCTCCTAGGAGCAATGGTTCCATGTTCCGGGACTATTGCTTACTCCAACTTTACAGAACATAAGTCTCAGGAGTAATGAGAATAATCATATGTCTCCAGGAGGTCATAGTCTAGTGGGTAAGAGGTGTATCAATGGACAGTCATATAAATGTCATCTACTGTGTACACAATATATATTTGTTAAATTAATGAATAAATGAAAGACTAAAATGGACAATGGAAGAAATCTGTATGCAATGTAAGCAATAAGAGACACCCATCCTAACCTAAGAATGGGAACTGAGAATACCTTCCTAGAGGATGAGACTACTGAATTATTTGTCTATTAAAGCAAGTTATCCAAAGAAAGATGCTACATGCATGAGAAGGTAATCTAGAAAGTGTGCTAGAACACACAGGATACTTGGAGGACAGTGATGAGAACTGAGACAGACAAAGCATCAGGGGCCAGAATAGTGAGTTTAACTTTTCTGCTAAATGTGATAGGCAATAATAGAATATGTAGAACATAAGCGGTCCTTATCCTCATATTTCCCCCTAACAGAAGTGTGTATACCTGTGTCTGATCTGAAAAATATCCAAGAATGTGTCACTGATTAAATTATGTAAATGATTATGGAATGCTATTACATGTCCAGATGTAGAATGACTGCCTTTTAATAAAAGATTTATTTATTTATTTGAAAGGCAGAGTTACAGAGAGAGAAGAGACAGAAAGAGATCTCTTCTATCTGCTGGTTCAGGCCCCTGTCGCTCCCCCTCTTCGTGGAGGAGCAACACAGGACCCTGCGCTGTTCTTTCGTCTGCTCGGCCCTCCCCGGGATTGCTGCTGGTTCTTCCCGGGTTGGCTACTATCCCTTCCACCTCCGTGGAAGGGCAGTTCCCCCTGGCCACATTCCCCACTTCCGCAGGGGAGCGGCACACCGCCGGCCGGCTTTCTCGGGGGCTGCACGGGTGTTCCTTCAGCTAGATGTTCCTCATAGATGTTCCCGGTGCATGCCGTCTCTCTCCTCCTTTATAGTCCTCCTCCGCCAATCCTAACTCGGCTGCCCACACGCCGAGTACGCTGCTCTCCAATCAGGAGCAAGTCCTACAGTTTATTGGTTGAACTGGAGGCAGCTGGGTAGAAGCTGTTTTCTCCTCTCCCAGCGCCATATTGTAGGAGAGCAGATGCATAGAATAAGTCTTAATTCCAGTAACAGTCTAGTCCGAGCTGCTCCCCACAGAGGAGAGCAGATGCATAGAATAAGTCTTAATTCCAGTAACTTAGTCTAGTCTGAGCTGCTCCCCACAGATCCCCCTTTCTTTTTATTTTTTTGGCGTTGATACGCGCCTGTCTTCGGTGTCCCGCAGCACACACTCTGCTCTACTTGCTAGAGTTGCCACAGGTTCTTACAAGTCCTATCAATGAGGCAAACCGAATCCGGGTCCTCTCTTCGCCATTGTGAGGAGGTTTTTAGGCGCTGATGCGTGCCTGTGTTCGGTGCCCTGCAGCGCATGCTCTGCTCTGCTAGAACTGCCTGCAGGTGTTTACAAAACCTATCAGGCAAACCGAATCCAAGCCTTCTCATTGCCGTATTGTGGGGGAGACTTATTAGTGTTGGTTTGTGCCTATCTTCGGTGACCTGCAGCTCATACTCTGGTCGAGCTGCTTGCTGGCGCTTACCGCCTTAAATCAGGCAGACCGAATCCAAGCTTAATATTGTTGTATTGTGGGGAAGCCTTACTGATGTTAATTCGTGCCTGTCTTCGGTGACCTGCGGCGCATAAGCTGCTAGCTGTCCGCAGGTGCTCATCGCCTCACTTGATTAGGCAGACCGAATCCAAGCTCTCACATTGCAGTGTTGTAGGGAGGCCTTTTTATTTCTCTATTTCTCTATCTCCGGGCATTCCTATTTCTCCCATTTTATTTCTATCTTCCAGCATTCCTATTTTTCTCATCTTACTTCTAAACTTCTGTTTCTCTTATCCCCGCAGCTTCCCGGCACCTCGCCCCGCCGGCGGGTTCCCGGCTCTGCGCCGCTTCAGCCCGCGCGCCTCTCTCATCTGCGCAGCTTCCCGGCTTTGCGCGGCTCGGCTTCGCGGGCTCCGCGGTCTCCACGCTTAACCCTTTCGCGTCTGAACCACAGCCTCGCGCCAGCGTTCCCTATCTATTCACGCCCCGTGCTCTCTCTGCACGCGGCGGCTTCCGCGAGTAACACAGCGTAGCTCACGTGTCCGCCACTAGCATTCAATCTAAGTTCCCCGGGCTAGCCTGGCGAATTCAACCCAGTGTACGTCTCCGCCCCACGGTTTGGCTTCCCGTCCTTTGCTCCCCGGGCTAATCAGACGGATCCCAACCTGGCTCACGTTTCAGCTTCTGGTTTCAACTTTTCGCCCCCTATTCCCGGGCTAACTTGAGAACCCCAAAGTGGCTTCCGTTTCCGCCTCGGCCTGCCCCCCACGGCTTCAATTTCCCTAACATTTTTCTCTACCCGGTATGTTTCCCCAAGCTTTCCTCCAATGATACTCCTCCCTCATTTCTCCTGGCCTCTCCCCACAGTCCGCGTCCGAGTCTGTTTGTTCTAGCTTTCACTTTCGCTTTCCACCTTAGAGATTTCTCCCAGCTTCCCCCCGTAGTCCGTATCCGAGTCTATGCCTAGGCTTTCAATAGCTTCTTCCGGCTCCTTTTTCGTCCGGCTTTTCCCTAGGCTGTTTGCTAGTTTCTCTCTCCGATATTTTCCCTAGGCTGTTTGCTAGTTTCTCTCTCCGATATTTTCCCTAGTTCTTCCCGTTTCTTCCCTCCTAAGTTTCATATCCGTCCTAAGTTTCCTATCCGAGTCATTTCTTCCCTCCTAAGTTTTCTATCCGTCCTGGGTTTCCTATCCGAGTCACGGCACCATTATGTCGCTCCCCGTCTTCATGGGGGAACGACACTAAACCCTGCCTAGGCTTCATATCCGAGTCACGGCACCATTATGTCGCTCCCCCTCTTCGTGGAGGAGCAACACAGGACCCTGCGCTGTTCTTTCGTCTGCTCGGCCCTCCCCGGGATTGCTGCTGGTTCTTCCCGGGTTGGCTACTATCCCTTCCACCTCCGTGGAAGGGCAGTTCCCCCTGGCCACATTCCCCACTTCCGCAGGGGAGCGGCACACCGCCGGCCGGCTTTCTCGGGGGCTGCACGGGTGTTCCTTCAGCTAGATGTTCCCCATAGATGTTCCCGGTGCATGCCGTCTCTCTCCTCCTTTATAGTCCTCCTCCGCCAATCCTAACTCGGCTGCCCACACGCCGAGTACGCTGCTCTCCAATCAGGAGCAAGTCCTACAGTTTATTGGTTGAACTGGAGGCAGCTGGGTAGAAGCTGTTTTCTCCTCTCCCAGCACCATATTGTAGGAGAGCAGATGCATAGAATAAGTCTTAATTCCAGTAACAGTCTAGTCCGAGCTGCTCCCCACAGAGGAGAGCAGATGCATAGAATAAGTCTTAATTCCAGTAACTTAGTCTAGTCCGAGCTGCTCCCCACAGCCCCAAATGGCTACACCAAAGCCAACAGCCTGGAACTCCATCTTGGTTGGGTCTCTCACATGGGTGCCAGACCACCTTCCCAGGAACATTAGCAGAGAGCAGGGTCAGAAGCAGAGCAGCCCAGAACTTGGACCAGCACTCATGTGGAATGATGGTGTGGCAGGCGGTAGCTTGGCCCTTTGCAGCGCAAGGCCAGTCCCCAAAGTCTGCTTCTTTAAGTCAGCAAACAACCTATATTAATCTCTTGAATATTATCCATAGTTGTCCTTGTTCTCAAACTATGTTAATAAAATGGTCTTGATTGGAAGCTTGATTCAAATTAGTGTTTTTTTTTTTTTTTAGAAAAAGTAGTTCAAGAGAAATGGAAAAAGAGAGGGAAGGAATAGAGGAGGAAAAGGGAGAGAGATGACTGTTCTTAAAACAAAGCATTGCTTTCTTTCAAGTTGTCTGATCAGCACCTCGTTGAGGAGCCACCTCCTTGTGGTGTCTGTCATTAGCTTGCTACTGAAGGCAGATGTCAGTGTGGCTGACATTTTAAGGGGCAGCTACATGACAGAGGAAAAGGCATTCGTCTCATATTTCTGAGAGACAAAGAAATGGAGAAGCGTGTTCTCCTCCACTGCACAAAAGGCAAAGAGAAGTGCACATGCTACGAGGAAGAGATTGAGATTGAGAATTCATCTTTTGGGAGAAGAGCAGGGGAAAAGGCATATCCATCTTCACACAATGGCAGCTTCTACAAAGAAATGACAGAGCACAAGTGTTCTATGCAGCCAAGTATGATTAATAATGAAAGGAAAAGCCGGGAAGCTCTAACCAGTATAAAGCAAGATGTTTTCATTTTCTTTTAGTCTTTGGGCTGTGTATATGTGTCTAACATGTTTTAATCAAATGCTTGATGCATTTTTTGCCTCATTTAGTTCAGTGCATTTTTACTCATAAGTCAGTAGTACTGTATTTAAAATTCCATCTTAATAAAAGCACAGCAGATTTATATTAACAAAGAAAGCAGCTTCAAATAAACCTTCTTCATAAGACTTACTACTAAAAATCTTGCTATATTGGCCTAAATAACAACTAACATATGTCACAACCCTCAGTATGAAACAGCTGTTTTCCCAGCAATGATTTAATAGAAAGGAACCATTTAATCAATCTCATGAAACAGAAGAGTGCAACCTAAAACATAATCAAGGACAGCTTTCTGTCAGAGGGCATTTTTTCTAATTCTGTGTTATGCCATTATGACAATATTCCTTCTTTTTATATAAGCATTTAACATCTTTACCACTGACTTTGCTGATGTTTGAGAAAGTAAGTAGGGAAAGACAAGAGCTTGCAGCTTTGAGTTACATCAAGCAAATCTCAGAAAGTGCTAGGACAGGATACATAGGCTGATTGTGCATGTACACACATTAATAAGTAAATTATTGAATTTTTTAACTGGAAAAGAACTTTTGCTATAAAAGATATCATTTCTCCTTCAGAAAATTTAATACAAGTAAAACAAAATATAGGCTAGTACTAGTAATTGTCACTATTAAAAGAATGATAGAAAATAATTTTGTTCTTAAAATGGAATACATTTATTGAACATTTCTTAGTGTTTCTAATGCATGTTTCTTTAATTTCCCAACAACTCTTTGAAATAAGAATTACTTATTATCTCTATTCTTTTAGCCCAGGAAACTGAGATACGGAAAGATTGAATATTTTTACCAAGGGCACACCAACTAGGAAATTGGGAACTGAAATTTAGAGGCCGCTTGGTTCTATAGATAAGCTCTCAGTTACTTAAATACACTAATTTTATTATGACATCTTGTTCAGACTCCATATGTTGTATAACCACCATCACCTTTGCCTTATAGAATAAAGATGTCTTGAATCATAAATTTGTGTTTCATGGTTTTAATAAAATGTTGCCTTTGGGATTTACTTAGTATTCTATCACATATATTTTGACCCAGAACTCTTTAAGTTCTGTTGCTTTAAATTTTCTAAAAAACTTTATTCTGAAAAATGCAGACTTCCGACTAGTTCCCTAATAACCAAAAGTAATGATAACACGTATAATTAGATTATATTCTGAATTTTATACAAAACTCTTTATTCAATGCACTTCACCATGTTTCCTGTGTTATTGAGGTGGTGTTCACTTGTAAGAAACAGCTCCCCTTAGCTGATGTATCAACTCAAAAACAAGAAAGCAAACACATTAATTGTAGCTAAGATCTTATAGACAAAATAGAAGGATCTAATGAAAAGTAAATGAGATAACCAGGAAGAACAATATAAGTATTACTCTTATACTAAAAATTTAAGAATAATTAAAGTGTTTATACATATAAAATATGTTTATTTAACAAAAACAAAGTTCAATAAAGAACTACTATTTTCTATAAAATTAACTTTGTATTTACTTACCATAACAATCCACTCAGGTAAGTTGAACATCTAGTCCAGATTTTTGATGTTACATTGAGACATACTATAGTGCATAACCAAATCAGTGCAATGAAAAGTTCTAAGTTGTGTGCTGAGCATCTGTGCAATGACTTTCAACAGAAGTGTTCAGCTGAACCTCTGATTATTTTAATCCAGGCCCAACTCTACCAGTTAACACCTTGGGCAAGTATGTCACAGTTCTGAGCATGAGTTTTCATTTGATGGTCCCTTCCATTTGTGGAATTCTACATTTCTAGGATTACCTACCCTTAAAGTTTAAATGATAAAGAACACTGAACAGTTGGCAGGGCAGCAAACACAAAGTCAAAGGCTAAAGGTTTTATACCTAGGTTTGCTTGTAAAGGGCAGATGGGGCAGATACTTGCAAAGCCATTAGAGAACCATCTGACTGACCAGTTATGTTTTGAGTTATTGAGCTGGCGTTTACTCACATGAAACAGTTCACCTCACTGGATATGTCAATTCAGAAAATCAGCTTGAACAAATGCTATGAAGGAATTCAACATCCAGTTCAGTCAAAGAAGTCAAACCAATCTGGTTTGTGGACACAGCCTGAGACACAAGGACTTCTTATTTTGCCTATCTAATTATATCCACAATTCTTCATGCAATTTTATTCACATTGGTTTATTAACCACAAATTCACATTTAAGCCAGTTACTACATTTTTTTGCAATGTTCAATAATTAAGAATTTTGTACTTTTTTTGTGTATGAGTGGTGAGGGGCAAGTGGATGGTGTAAGTTCAGATGAATTGCTCTGAGTCTTTTGCCATTAGTCTTTCTCAACTTTTGATCTTTCCTTAAAACTGCTTGCCTATGTAGACAAATAATACTAATTTATATCAATGGTTTATGAAAATAGTGATTTGCTTCCATATAACTAAAATATGACATGGGCAATGTACTAGGATGTTCATGCTTTTGATATGTAAATCCAGTTCTTTCAAAATTCTTGTTGCATTCTTGAAAAATTGCAGAGAGTTAATGTAAAATGTTCTTATCACAAAATGATAAGTATGTGAGGTAATGCATATGTTAATTCACTAGAATTAGTCATTCTGCAATATATATACACATGTATATACTGCAAAACATCATGCTGTACAGCATAAAATACATAAAATTTTATCTGTGAATTCAACTTTGTTAATTAGAAAAAATTTTAAAAACCAAATAAAATACTTATATTACTAGCAGACTTAAATGTGTCATCCACTAACACAGTTTGCTAAATGAACTGACAGTCTCACTCTTTGATATATATTAAAGCAAGAATTCTTATTTTTCTCTCTTTCTATATATGAGGATACAAAAAAAATCTCATTTTTGCCATATGTGGCCAAGAACTAGATGCACTGCTTTATAATTTGCTGTAAATTGTTTCCCCTTTCAGCTTTTTTTATTGCTTATTTGTTGAATTAGCCAGAATTATTTTGGCTGCAAGGGACAGAAACCCAACAAAACTAGTTTAAAAGAAAAAAAAAGTGATTGTCTCTTATTAGAAAGTCTAAGGCTTCAGGCAGGGTCAGGTCCTGTGCTCTGCAAGCCTCTCAGCTTTATTCTGTTTTTCTTTCTAGCTTCATTCTGCAGTTTTTTGTCCAACTTGCTAGAAAAGAAGGCTGTTGGTATTCCAACTACAGGGTCTTCACAGCATGTGGTACAGGGCCCAGAAAAAGCATCTCTTCCTGCATCCACTTACCAAATCTTAGGGAAGCCTCTTATTGAATATTATTATGACCAAGGTAGATCTGACCTACCAGCCTGGATTGGCACCCACATAAAGGAAAGAACGTGGGTGGGCAAGAACAACACAGCTAGCATGTAAGGACAGAATAATGATTTGGTTGGGTCATTCCCCAGAATACAAATGCTGAGAGAAATTAGAGCAATGCCTCCTGAAAAGTAGTAGAAAAGAGCACCCTATCAAAATAAGAACAGTATGAGCCTGAATCACTTTAAGCATATTTCTTTAAAACAAAACAGCATTTAGGCCTAATGCATAGATTTAATTAAGTCTTGGGATTCAGTTTGAATTGTGCAAGATCACTCATAATTTGATTATATAGTTATCAAGAAAAGCTTAGCTTGCTTTAATTCATACTTATAATGTTAAGTTCAAAGTCACACATCAGTGTATATCTTCCGAGATATCTTCATACTGCCAATGCACAATAAGGCTGGGCGAAATATATTCTGACTCTATGATGTAAGTTACTTCACTTGGTAGTTTTGCACATGAGATCAAACAATGGAACTCAATTATTATTTATAATAATTAGTACTCACTTAATAATTATTAGAATAATTAGTCCCAAATGTATGTATAAGGTCATTAGTAGCTACTTAAGTAAATGAACTCTATATTTGATACCATTGCTCCAGAAAATATTTCTATTTGGAGATAATTTCATATTTTTGTCTTCCTGTTGTTTTTGTTATATGTTTCAAATAATGTATACATTCTATTGGTATATTTTTATATTAAATGACACCAATTATGGAAAATAATACTAGTTTAAATATTTTTCATGAAAACTCTCTTTTTAAAATTTGTGAACCCAGAAAAAAGCCATTTGTCTTATGCTTCCTTTTGTCAAAACTGACTCTGATACACATTACTATCCCCAATAATAGGGACATCTTCTCTAACTGCAATATTTTTTAACCTAAAACACTAAAAAAATTAATGGGATTGATGGATATTTTCATGCATTTTTATCATAACTATGAAAATTTTACAAATTTGGTGCCCCTCTTAGTCTCACTCCTCTAGTACCCCTTAAAGTGCAACTTTGAAGGAGTACTTTTAGAGATACTGAGCTTGAAAGGGCTTTTGAAATATTTCATTTCTGAGCTGAGTCAAAAATAGGCATGTTTGTTAAAAAAAATATCCCCTCACAAAAAAGCTTGTCTGGGAAAGTATTCTTCAAAACTGTAGACGTTTCTTTCAGAAAGCCTCTGTTCCAATTCATGGAGCTTATTGTTCTGATCTCAGAGCTCAGTCCCCGCAGCTTGAATTTCTTTTCAAAATTGTTTAATGACTTTTAAGAATGTGTTTTTTGCTAAGTCGTGTGAGCTTCTGGTGTCAATGTTTGCCTTTTGATTTCTGTTATTTAGTTCACTTTTGTGCTCTCAACCCTTGATAAAACAAGGGCTAGCACTGTCCAGCTCTTTGTAAAATATGTGCTCATCCAGCTCAGAACCCTTGAGTACACATGTGTGACATAGCCATTAGGTTTTTCCTCATCTAATCCACTTGCTTAGCTTGTAAAATATTTTTATGTATCTAACTTATTCTGCTATGGTTTTGGATAATATAGATATGTTAACTCACAAAAGATACATATTTGATGAACTAAGTCATATTTGACACGTTGAAGAGAAATTTTGGCAATCACATATAGACTGCATTTGCATGTGCTCTTTCAGCCAAGATAATTAAATAACATTTCAGTATTTCTATCATCTTTAAGTTAGCTTTATTTTCTTTAAGAAAATAACCTTTGTTTCCTTTACAGCCAAGTAGGCTTCTCCGGGGTGGTTGATCAGAGGGACCAATGATATATTTAAATATTAATACCAGAGAAGTCATTGTGGCACAGCAGGTTAAGTTGTTGCTCGGGATGCCCAAACCCCATATCAAAGTGCTTGGGTTGGAGTCTTACCTCTTCTTCCAATCCAGTTTCCTGTTAATGCACCTGGGAGACAGTATATTACAGCCAAAATACTTGGGTTCTTGCCACCAATGCTGGAGACCCAGGTGGAGTCCCCCATTCTTGTCTTTGGCCTGGCCTTTGCAAATTTGGGAAGTAAACCAGGGGATGGAAGACCTCTCCCTCCTTCTCTCTGTGTAACTCTTTATTGCACAAATATTTTATTAAAATGAAAAAAGGTTAATATCATTTGATTACAATCAGAATTCAGTAACAATTCGCAAAGTTCCGTTTTCTTAGAGCCTGAAACACATTCTTATTTTAACACAGTCCTAACAATCCTGAAGCCCTGTAAGAACCAGTTACTTTAACTGTATTTCATGGCAGCAGCAGATTCTACTCCAAGCATAACAAGCTCATTGTGGTTGGGTCAGCATCATCACTACAACTAGGCAAGCAAGTGGGTGACATTGTCTAATGAGTTGAATCTCTCATTTCCCTTCTCTTCAAAATTTCATCTGCAGCTGTGCAGAGTTCAGAAAGCTAATTTTTTTGGTTTGTCCTAGGTTAACAGATTAATTTAAATTATAAATGTATATGAATGACTTATCAGATTGCTACTTCATTACTTTATAGTGAAGGATACAATTCTAATTAGATAGTAACACTTATCACCTATTCAGGGCATCCTCTTCCCAGTATTGATACAATGGATTCATGTTTAAATTCAGAAAGTACTGTCCCTGCTGCTGTAACAAAACAAACTGAGTACTTTATAAGTGCCGGAGACCACCTCCAGCCAGTCCAGGGGCCCCAACGTGTGAGAGGTGTCGGCGCTTGAAGAAATGAGAGACACTCACAGCAAGGCTGATGGCATGGCTCTGGCTTTCGAGCACCAGACTTTATTTTTATATTATAAGCCACATAATGATTTTTTCTTCTTACAATGAAAAGCCTGTTGTCCATTTTTTCTAATTTCAATTTTTTTGATTTTCAAGGGCATACTCAGAGCATGGGTTGCAATCACAGACAGGTGCACGATAACAGATTGCCCACACAAGCCAAGGCCTCAAGTGCTGCTGAACTATGCAGAAATTGGCTACATAAACTAGAATAGTACCTTCCTAATCTAATCTTTACTAGAAGCCCCAGGTTCAAAGCAGACCCTTTTTATAATGTACCCCCCTTTGCAATTTTTTCTGTAATTCTTTAATTTCTTTATTGCACTTATTTAAAGGTTCACTTAGCTCTATTCTACAGTTTTGACATCCTAACCATTGTAGTATTTGTAGCATATAGTGAATTAAAGCTTTATTAACATCTATCTTTATTCTAGTGGGAAGTATATACCAGAGAGCCTGTTGCCTTTTAATTCTTTTCCACAAACAGCTCAACCTTGCATAAGGCATTAACCCTTTCTTCTACACTAACATTCTGCTTGATTAAAATTCTACAAGGCAATGGATATTTTGGAGGTTATGAGACTAAGTGCTCTTCCCTAAAATTAGGAATACAGCAATCATTAGCAGGGCCACCAGGAAGCTCCGGCTTGCTTATGCAGAGTATAGTTCTCATCAAACCTAAAACCACCAAGAGGACCACAGCTGTCCTTCTCATGCCTTGCTGAGACAGACCTTCTGCTGTGACCTTGTCAGCCAGCTGAAGTTGCCTTGGTCTCGTCATATAGGCAATAGAAAATGGGCAGTTTATATACAATAGAAATTTATTCCTCAAAGATCTGGAATCAAAGAGGAATACATTGGTAGATTCGATGTCTGGTGAGGATCTATTCCTGAAAGATAGCACAATCCAGATATCCTCACAGGCAAAGGGTGATAATTCATAGCAAAAAAAAAGGAGGGGCCTAAGCTTGTTCCCTATAGACCTTTTGTAAGCCAGCAATGAATTCATGAGGACAGAGTGCTTTTGACTTAATCACTTCCCCCAAAGACTACTTCTTAATACCACTGCATTGGGGATTAAGCTTCATTACATAAAATTGAGGGAACATTCAGACCATAGCAAGTGGTTTATGAATATGTAAATTTGCAAAAAAGGAAATTAAATGGCATGGAGATTATTGTATCCAAGCTGAGACCTTGTCTGGTTCTGCAAACTGACACCATTTGCAGCCTCTTGTGTAAGGCCTTAAGTTTACCCATGTCCTCTGAGTGAGTCAGAACACTGATAGCTCTTTTTCAGTGGGACTTGGAATTAAGTTGTAAACTTGGGCATGTAGAACAGTGGCATAATCCATTCACAGGCCTTTGAATAGTAGTCTTTCAGGTTCCAGGTTCTCAAACAGCTCTCAAATGAAGCATTCAGGAAAACACCCTAGGGACATTCACTATGTTTAAGCCGTAGGACTCTCTAAGTCTGTATGTCTCCAGTTATCAGGTTCAGTGTTCTGCCTTTCCCTTAGCCTACTTAGTTCTTTTGAATGTTCTTTGACTCAAGGAGGCTTTCGAGAAGAGAATACTCACACTCTCAATTTGGGATAACTCAATGGAGGCTTAATAAAAGGACTATTTACAAATTTACAACCAGGTTATAGGGGAACCATAAGGATAGTAAGGACAGAGACATTACTCACAGGCCAAAAGCAGTTAGGGATGTGTCAGTTCTTTGGATCCATAAGGAAAGAGTTGAGAGTGAAAAGAGGGTAGGCAGGCATTTATTTTAAGTTGCCTATGGGTCATGTAACTATCTCTGGAGACTCACTCATCTTTCTTTGTCAGCAGTGTTCCCTTTTCAGTATTCCTTCCAGATCTTCAGAAATGTCAGATATCCCTTATCAATATACCATCACTTGCCTTCATTTAACACATCCTCACGACATGTTCCAATTTCCCAGTTTGCAACTTATTTTCCATTGATTTCATTTTAGATTGCTTTCTGGTGACATGTAGGAAGACACATGAATCTCATCAATAACATGTCTTCAAATTCCATTTTAGTGTCGGTTACTTCGGGGAAGATTTCTTGCAGACTGTTAATAACATCAAAAGTTTATTGATGTTCTTAGTATCAAATTCAAAAGAATGACCTTGAATTCATATTATTTCTGGCACATAAACAGTTCTTGGTTTGATAGATAAATAAAAAACAATTGAATAGGTGACTGTATGCATGAATAAATGAGTGCATCCTTGGCATTAACCTAAGAATTGTCTCTCACAGATCATGCCTGAACTTCACCTACTTAAGAGCAGTCAAGGGTAGGATAAGAAGAAACATGGGACTAGGCTATGCACAGTAAGCCTGGGCTACATAAGTGACTGTTTCCAAGTCTAGAGGAACTGCCTGTAGAATAAAACAGTATTATGAAAGCTATAGGGAGATATAAACAACAATGACCCAGAGATGCGATCAATATCAGGCTTGCAGGGATTTCTGTGCATCTAACAAAGAACAGCAACCTGGAATTCTGAAATAAGTGCCAGCAAGTATGTGTTTTTTGCCAGGATTCCTGTCAGACAGTAGCAGGTATGTGGACAGACTTTCATTCCAGGACTGTGATGAATAATGTGAAGCCCCCATTCTAGAGTGCTAAGTAGGTTCCTGAGCAGGCTCTTAGAACAATTTTGAAATTAAAAACAAGGCAGAAGAACAATTATTAGCCTGAAAGTTCAGAACCAAAATGCAAGAATGTCATGAAAGAAGACGTTGCCTCTGGCTTACAGATGGTTGGAGTTTGACTGTTCAGAAGGAAGGGGAAGGCACTCCAAGCAGCATGGATCAAGCTGCCTGTATTCCAGATCCTGACTGTGAGGCCATAAAGAAATTAAATCTCAATTCTCCATTTCTTCATGAAGTAGAGAACATAAAAATATCTATGCCACAGTATTCTTATTAGGATTATAGAAAAAAGTTAACCAAGTTAACCTGCCAAAAGTACATGTGTTCATCAGCTCAGTATGCCATAACAAAATGTCACAGACTAAGTAGTTTAAACAACAGAAATTTATTTTCTTCTAGTTCTATGGGATAAAAATCCAAAATCAAGATGTTGGCATACTTGGTTTCTCCTGAGACCTCTTCCCTAGCATGCAGATGGCTACTTTCTGTGTCTTCACATGGGCTTTCCTCTGTATGTATACATCCATCCTATCTATTTTTGTGTGGATAGAATTTCTCCCCATCCCCACTTTTCAAATTTCCTTACAAGACACAAGTCAGATTTGATTAGGGCCTACCCTAATGGCTTCTCTCTAATTTAATTACCACTTCAGAATCCCTATCTAAGAATACAGTCACCTTCAGAGGTACAGGGGGTTAGGGCTTCCACCTATGAATTTTGGAGCTGGAGAATAGAGCTCAGCCTACACAGTAGGCACTCAGTGTATGCGAATGCTCTCTATAAGGTCATGAAATCCAGAAAGTATAAGATGAGGGCACTGCTATCCATTCATTTATTCATGTTCCATATTGAGAGCAGGCTGTGTAGCAGACACTGTTCTAAGCCCAGGAAATACAGCAATGAGCAAGGCAAAAAAGTTCTTGCTTCAGGTACCTTCCACCCCAAGCGATCAGTTGGGAAAGGAAAGTCAGATAAACTATTGAACAACCATTTATATTACATTAAGGTAAAACTTCATGAACACAGGTAATAGAATGTAAGATTAAATATGATCTAAGTATAAGTCCATGTTTTTTTTTTAATCTAGTTTATACTTCAGTAAGTAGGTAACAGGAAAATGTATATATTTTAGGAAGAGAGTGGTGTGCAGCTGTACTTCTGGAAAAGCACAAAGGAAAATCAGGTACCTTGTTAAAGAAAATGACTAAGACAGACTGCACATATACTGAGGAGGGTGTTACTACGTGGGTCTCTCTCACGCCTTCTATGGAGAGTTTTATTCTGTGATACCGTGAACTAGATGTTTTGTCTTCAACCTACTTCCTGGCATAGAGCTCTGTAAAACTGGTAGAATCTCTGAAGTGGCAGGAGTATGTTTCACATGTCAATAAAAGGACTGATGACTGGGAATCCCTACAAAAAGGAGCCGAGTTAGCAGAAAGACTGGGCCATGATAAGAGGGTTGAAACTTTAAGCCTCACTTCCCAACCTCTGAGGAGAGGACAAGGACTGCATGTCAAGTTGATCATTAATGGTCAATTATGTAATCAATTGTTCAAATGTAATGAAGCCTTCATAGAAAACGAAGATGTCAGGAAGCAAGGGTCAAGAGAGTTTCTGGATATCTGAACAGTTGTAAATACCTGAGGGAGCCACTTACGCATGGGTATGAAGACTCACGTGCCTCTTCCTACAGGCCTTGCCCTGTTCATCAGCTTCCTTTGTGGCACCCTTTATAATAAGTGGATAAAGATAAGTAACGTATCTTCCTAAGTTCAGCGAGCCACTCTAACAAACTAATGGACTCCAACAAAGAGGCGTTGTGGTCCTAATTTATAGCCGCTTGATCAGAAGCACAGTACACATCTATTCTTTCCACTGGCATCTGAAATTGGAGAGGGTTTGTAGAACTGAGACTTCAACTTGTAGCATGTGATGCTTTCTCCTAATAGATGGTATCAGGATTGAGTTGATTTAAAAAAAAAAAAAAAAAAGAGGAAACTCAATTGATGTCTACTGGAGAATTGCTTGATCCATGTATGGAGCAAAGCCCCAATATATCTGCTGTCAGAAGAGTTGGGTTGGGGGCCGGTGCCATGGCTCACTTGGTTAATCCTCCACCTGGAGCTCCAGCATCCCATATGGGCTCCGGTTCTAGTCCTGGTTGCTCCTCTTCCAGTCCAGCTCTCTGCTGTGGCTTGGGAAGGCAGTGGAGGATGGCCCAAGTGCTTGGGCGCCTGCACCTGCATGGGAGACCAGGAAGAAGTACCCGGCTCCTGGCTTCGGATCGGGGCAGCGCCAGCCAAAGCAGCCATTTGGGGAGTGAACCAATGGAAGGAAGACTTTTCTCTCTGTCTCTACTTCTCAATGCCTAACTCTATCTGTCAAAAAAAAAAAAAAAAGAAAGAAAGAAAGAAATGTTGGGTTGAGTGATGTGTGATGATAGGAAAATCATTTTTTGGGTTTTCCCCTATTTCTCCATTAACATTTTATAGGTTAATTTTTCTTAGAATCAGAACTAGGAAAGCAAAGCCTCAGTGGGCAGGAAAAATGCATTAGGTGTTATGAACTAGAAGAACTTAAAAAAATCAGTGGAGGGGAGGCAGGGGAAAGAACAAAGAATAATGACTATATTTTGAACTGGGCAATTAATCAGAATGCTGGAATAACTGCGGGAAGAACAGGGAAGGGGATAAGTTCATTTTGAGCCACTTTGTCCTCAGGAGTCAGATGAAAATCCAAATGTTGCAGCAAGAGATGCAAAGCCTAGTAGCCAGGGATAATACATATGTTGGCATCAGGTATGAAGAGGATAGGTTTGAAATATGCAGTTACCAGAAGAAGAAGAAAAGGGGGGAAAGCTGACGAAGGGAGCAAAGTCAGCAGTTCAGCAACTGAAGAGAAGAGAAGGAGGAAGACCTCTGAGATAGGAGACCCAGAAGAGCAATGTCAGAAACAGAAGAAATGGGAAAAGGCTTTACACAACAATGATGAGTGCTATAAAGAAATGGGAAGAGCCGTTGTGCTTAGGTCCTGAGAGTTTGTTCATGACTCTCATGGAAGCAGATCTGGTAAGGTAGAGACACAGAAGCTGGATGTGAGGAGCAGCCAGTGATGGAGTTCAGAAGCCACCTGCAGAAGCAGACTGGTCTCTCAAGAAGAGTGGGGGAAGAAAGCACCACTTTGACACAGGCAGTGGTTCTTAAGTAAATACCAGGCTATCCTACAACCTCATTTATACCTGGTGCCCCCAATGATTGATTAGACATATGTCCTTTCCCTCATCAAATACAAATATGATTGACACAGAAGATACCCTTGGGAATCCTTGGCAAGGTGAAGAAAGAGCAGCACTATTTCTTTAAGACTGGAAGAAGTTATATAAAGAGACGAAGAAATATTTATGTGACAATCAAGGGTATTTAAGGGTTCAATCAAATGTTCTTTATGTTTTCTGATATTGCAAGATAAGATAAAGACATGGTCTGTGTGATTTGGAAAGTGACCTCTTTTAAGATATTCTTGTGGTAAATGAAAACACACTACTCCCTGCTGAGCCCTGAAGCAGTATTGGAGGGACCAGTCTCATTCTTCACTTTGCCACTTCAATGGAGAAGAATAATAAAATTGGAAATAACTCATTAAGATTTCTATATAACTTTATAGAACTGGATTTTCAAAAAAATACATTCTTTAGACTTTTCTTTCCATTTTTATATCTAAAATAAACATAGCTTTGATGATTAAATAAAATAATTATTTAGAAATCAATCTATTTGTTGTGTTTAGTCATGAAGACCCATTCTGTATGTTAGTTTGAACAGAGATTATTAAGCTAGATCTTTCTAGGAAAAGTGGTAATCCTAACATATCATTGATCTATTCACCAACACATTTAGGCCATAGTGATATAGCAAATGTTTATTGGTTTTCCATTTTTAGATGTTACTCTCTGAAAACAAAACTGAAGCACGATTAAGGAACAAAACGTAAATGTGATTGACCTTGAAACTTTTTTTGTTTGTGTGTGTGTGTGTTTGGGGTTTATTTAAATTTTATTTTTAATTGGCAAATGATATTTATAATTATGGAATACAATATTATGTTTCAATACATATGAAGATTATGGAATGAGTAAATAAGGCTAATTAAAATAGTTGTCATCTCACATACTTACTATTTCTTTGTTGTGAGAACACTTAAAATGTACTCTTTTAAAATAGAAATGTGACTGAAAGAAGACAGGAGCTAGTGATGGGGCTGGATAAGGACATTGAGCTAACATTTTAACTTGATAGAGCAGTAAAGCAAGAGTTACTAAATAAAAATGATACGTAAAGAAACATGGGCTTAAATATATTATAAAGTTGCATCATGACAATAATTAGGCTAAGTAAATATGAGGCACAAATACTGGAAAAGAATAGTTTAAATTCTTTCTAGCAGAGAATGCATAGATTATATTAGAATTTGACCAAAAAACAAAAGCATGTAGTCATCCAATGGAAGGAAAGGATCGGAAAATTTGAAAATAGTAGAAAAAGCTGATGTCTCTGAGAAATCAACACAAGAGTGGGAAAGGACAGAGCGAGAAACTGCCATTCTTCATTATGAGTCCTTCTGTTCTAGGTATATTTGTAACCCATGCGTGTGCTACTTTGATAAAATATTAAACAGACAAAATATTAGTAGTAGACGACAGATCTGTCTTCCTTTGTAAGTAGTGGAGATAGCACCATCCTGGTGCAGTCCGTGATTTTAGGACTCTAGGTTATGCCAAAATGATCCTGAAGTGATTTGTACAAAATGTTGGGTGTAGTAACCAAGAAAAGCAAAATAATTCTAAGAAATTAAAGGGATATTCATACCTTTAGATGACAAATGCAGTCTTCCAGCTCAAGGAGAGAAAAAGCTCCATCAGTCGCTTTTCCTCCTGCAGACCTAACAGCAGAGTGTCAGACATGTGAGAATGGAGAGCACCAATAAAATTAGCGGTTGACACAGGCCCTGCGGACTGCAATTCTCTTGCAGTCTGATGTAGAGAAGAGTTTAGCTCAACACAAAGAAATAAGATTTCAGGATTTCAGGCAGTTCACTTCATGTGACTTAATTTTCATTAAAATTCCTTAAGTAACAGATCAGCAGATGTTATAGATGGCATGCCTGTGGATCCCTTTTGACCCACTCCAACGTGCCTCGATAAATCCAGGCAGCGTCTTTTCAGGACATAATAGAAATTGGATACTCAATGTTTCAGCCAGCCTCAAATTACTACTAATGCTCTCATGCATTTGTATATATCATAAAACCACCCCCTGCTTCTCTGACTGGATTTTGCTCCAACATAAGAAACTCTTCATTTGAAGACTGATTGTGTTGTCAACACTCTCACTGCATCCCATTAGTGATTCCTTGAATGTGCTGGCCTCCTGGGTGGGTTTTTGTAATTGTGTATCTCTGTAAGACTTCCAGGAGCTTGGTAGGGTATCATTAAGCTGAATGAACTAATGTGTTGATCCAGGAGCAACCAGGAGCAACCAGAACTAGAGGGATTTGAATTGTGACTTAAATTGAAATATCAAGAGGAGGTGTGTCCTTAAAGCAGATGCTACCTAACCCAAAACTGGCAGTAAGGTGATGAAATGCCATTATTTAAGGTGAAATAAAATATAGTTAAGGAAGTTTACTAATTGCCTCAGTTGAAAGGTGAGCAACAGTTGATGCTTTTATCTCCCTATTTTAAATAGTTCAGTCATTTGATTGACTGAGCACCTGTTGTATGTCTGGTACTGTCATAAACACATTGAACATAGCTATGAACCAAACTTGCAAAAATGACTACTTTCATGGAGATTATGTGCTGATTTAATCCTTGGCAATGGGAATGGAGTTAGAAAAAGAGTGTTATCACTGCATTTCAAATGCACACAGCACTGAGCCTAGAAGCAATCCGTTGAGTACTATGAGAGATACACAGAGCATAATCAACCAAACAAGCTATTAACAACCTTTTCAGGGGAACCAACGGCAAAAGGAAGACCTTTCTCTCTGTTTCTCTCTCTCTCACTGTCCACTCTGCCTGTAAAAAAAAAACAAAAACAAAACAAAACAAAAAAAAAAAACACCTTTTCTTGGTGCTGTAAATAATAGTTATTTGATGATCTAGCATGGCCTAGCATTTACATTTTCAAGGCATTTCATACATGTAAACACAATTGATCTTCTCAACTTCTTTCTTCTTATTCCACATATAGAATTGAAAAAAGGACAGAGAGGCCAAGTGATTTACTTAAGGTTACAAAGTTTATTAGAAACCTGTGCTTCTTCCATTGTGCCACACTATAGTTCTCAATTAGTAGAAAGTACACAAGACTTCAGTCGAGCATAAAGAGGTTAAGTTTGAGCATCAAAGCAGTAGAAGTCCAGGAAGTATGACTACTCAATTTACAAACTTCATTTAATTTCATGGTTGAAGGTGACTTCAATAGTCATGACTGGAAAAAGAAAGCTGTACCTTCCCCCACTATCCTCCTGCTGCCTACCACAGCCAGCCGGTGCCCACAACAGTCCCCTGCCCATCATCTGTCTCAGAAGCCTAGCTTCTGCTTCCAGTTGATGCTTAAAGCTCTCTTGAGCCAGAGATTCTGCAGCAAGTGGTTTCCATTTTGACACACTGATGATATGTCAGAGTTAAAGTTAAGAAGCTACTGGGCATTTCTGGCCTCAGGAGGGATATAGAATATTAAATTGAAGTGCTATCTAAGAAATGCCATCTCAGAAAACTCAGCTCAAGTAGGCTCAGCCTGCAGGGGCTAAAAGTTAAAAGGGAAATCCATCTCAATTTAAGTGACATTGTTTCCAGATCAGCAGAAACGTTAATTGTTTTATGATCGTGACTTTTTAAACTTCCATAAGGCAAAGTAATAACAAATCTTCAAAGTCTGTCAGATGTTTTGGCCACAGCTCATGATATAATGTCTTAGAGATTATCACCTTAAGTCTGCCTTAATGAAAAGCACAGCTCGCCCAAAGTCATGCCACCTGAACTTTGATCAAATTTCCATCTTATTAGGTGGAGGACCCTTTATCAGCAACACTACGCTAGAGGCACAACTTGCATTTTTTCCTATCAGTAACTATTTGATAGCTATATCTCTACTTATCTGTTGAGACAATTGAGACTCAGAAAGTCCAAATAACTTTCCCAGCATCACACAGCTAGTAAGAGCAAACGAAGCTTAGAACCTAAGTTTCTATGACACCAGACTACACCCATGTTGTTAGGCATCGTATTTTCCCAGAAAAAAAAAAATGGCGTAATGACACCTACACAATCTTACAAAGCTGTTGTGAAATGAAATGAGCTTATATTTATTTTAAAAATGCTTTGAACAAGCCCATAACTATTTATAGAAAAAGTATTTCTGTTGGGCACTGAGCTAAATATCAATATAATGGTTGAATTTTAAAGTATAAGATGAGCCTTTATCCAAATGCAGGTCATTATTATCATTGTCAATCTAAATCTAATGGTAGCATTAATTAACTTTCGTTATGTTTTAAGTATTCAGTACTTCTAGGAGCATTGTAAGTAGAAGTATCATTAAACACTGAACATTATCCATGACTTAGTATGAAATTATTACCATCATAAGCATCAAGTCTGACCCCAAAGCTTTAATTTAACTTTTGAACCAGCTGTCATAAAGTTACCCAAGTTTTCAGTCTAGTTCTCTACTGATAATAATTTATAGCCACTTACCCTCTCTGTCCCTTCACCTCCTGTCTTTAATATAATGGAGAAAGGATAGCCTGCCATTAGGTTTGTTGTTGAGATACTGCAGCTATAAGAGACTAGATACAAGACCTGCTGAGCCCATTTAAGGCACTTTAAAAATCCCAGGTGGCATTAATGTTTAACTGCTACATACAGTATGCTATGATGAGATGAACAACTACACAGAAAATAAAAATGCTAAGGGCCTTTCCTGCTAAGCCATTATAGTCTAAGAAGAAAAGGCAATTGTTCCTTTTGTGTAGCTTGGCATGGCATGGGGCAAGGATTCTTTCACTTTGTGACGTTTCTCTGGAGTGATTGAAAGTTATGGATATGATTGAGTATAATTCCCAGTTTTCACAGAATTCAACTAAACATCTTACAAGGTGAAAGTGAAGGGGAACTTTGAAAGACAGTATACCTATTGGCAAGCCCATGCTCCTGGGATGATTTGTGTGGATAGCATACAATGCCAGGGAAATATGTGAAAGTGATCGGATACCAGATGAAAGGTACTACAACTTCTACTTGTGTGTGCTGGTAAAAGGAGTCTAATTTGTTGAATTATCATGTAAGAATTTCTCAAATAATCTGGCAAAGTTGGGTGAAATGGACTTATTCACACAATGTTTTTCATCTCTTTCCTTCGTTCTTGCTGAAGAATGGGACTGTTAACATTTAGAGCTGGAGGGTACAAATAAATTGCAGAGATGTCATTTTAACTGGAAGCATGCATTTTTTCAGAACTGCACTGCCCAGGATTCTTTCCCTTACCACATAGGGCAAATTAGTGAACATTTATGTCTTTTGCTTAATCCTCATGACTCTTTTCTTCAGTCCTTGGCATCTTCATTTTATGGATAAGAGATAGGAGGCTAAAGGAGATTAAGTTACCCAAAGATATGCCCAAAGACATCAATTGTTGTGCCCTGATCATTTAATGCTGTTGTCAACACACAAAATATACATGTGGATTATCCTGGTTGATGCTCTTAGAAACTTTGCCAATGCTGGGTAGTGGTGGATGAAGAAGAAAATCTCATGTCTCGGTTCCCTGGGCAATCAGCCACAGCATTAGCTAAAGGATATAGAGATGACCCTAAACCTCTTCACATATGACATTTATTTCCCATTTTTGCTTTTCTATTGTGGGTCAAGGGGGAAAACTGAGAACATAAATTCTAATTCCAGAGATCTAGTTTTTTCATTCTAACTTGACCTTAGTGGAACAAGTGTTAGAGAATCTTAGAAAGTAACCAATGAAACTTAGAAATGATCTATCCTTGGCTTCACATTTTATAATTCATGAATCTGTGCCCCAAATAATTGTGTACAGGGCTACAGAGCTTCTTGAGGGCTGCTTTTTATGCTGATAGCAACCAAAAGAAAGAGTTATTTCAATTAGGTCTCTCCCTCAGTTGCAACACAGGTAAATAATTGTTAGTACACCTTGCATTTACTGTCAGCTATTGCACAAACAGTGATGCCATCTTATACTCTAAACAACAGATTTTATCTAAAACATCATGTAGGAATTATCATTGCCCAAAATGTATGGCTTGTGATTTACTGCCTACACAAACAACTTCAAAATGTTTTTCTAGCATAAAGAGGCTTTTCCTTCTCCACACAGTGAATTTCAAGGATAGCTCTAAGCAATTCACTTTGCATAAAGACTGAGATAATAAATGGAATTTTGACTTGCTACAAGCCTAAACATGAAAATCATCATCACATCCTTTCACATTTTAGAATCTAAATTATAAGACCTTATTAATTTTGAAAGGAAAAAGCATATATAAAATGTTTTCAAAGAAATGTCATGTAAAATTATAGTCAATGAGGCAAATTTCCTATCAGGGAGCTCAAAATAGTATAACCTTTAGAGGATACTTTCTAATTCATTATATTTTAACCTTGTAAAATTTTTAAAAAGAGATATATTAATGGCACCATATGACTTGTTACTGTATTAGTTTTATTGATCAATCAGATCCCAGAAAATAGGATAAATTATTCAATATTTAATTCATCATGTTATCAACATGAGTCTGTAAGAAGGAGATTTAAGGTTAAGCATGAACAGTAGTCCATCTTGGTATCATTTCAATGGCTTAAGTAGCAGTGTTATTTGATATTTTCTTTTCTAATTAGTATCTTTAAGCAAGAAATGCAACCTATAATTTTAATGACCTTTATTAGCCAGAAAAGTATGGTTCATTTGTCACAGGAAATATTTTCAAATGTTCTGGTATGTTAGCTTACTCTTTGCTTCCACCTAGCGTAATTTTCTAGGATAGCAAGATTTTAAATGGCATATTTGTATGTTCTTGAAAACAAGTCTTGGTTTGTGCAGCAGATAGATTTTGTTCCTTGTGTCTTATTATGTGGAAGTCACAGCATTTTATTTTCAATGCCAGGAGAGTGAGATGAACAATTTTAAAAATGTAGAGTACAGTGAATGTATTTGCCTACCATTAGAAGATGTAAGTCCTGTGATAGCAGTGTCTGCTAATAAACTATGGCATCTTTCACAGTGCTAGTGTGACAGTGGTGCACACACTTAGAAAGTGTGAGAGCTTGAAGGGATCACAGCATCATACAATTATTGCACTCATATTCTGCAGAGGAGGACATTGAGGCCTGAGGGATAAAATGACTTGTTCAAAGTCACAGTGCCAGCCATTTGTCAAGGCAGCTCTAGAAATGAGGCCAGTCAGCTCCCAACCCAGGGTGCCTGCCACCGTCTATCCTGCTTTTCTAATTAGATGTCAAAGTTACTGTTGTAAAATGACCCACATTAGATTAACAGAAAAAATATCTTTAGTGAGCTTTATAAAATCACTCTTTCAAAATTATACAAACTTTAGCAAATTTTTTTTTTCCACAATGAGTACAATCAATGGCATTCTTAGGAAAGGGCAATGTACAGTGAGAGAGAGATACATTCTTATTTTATTTAAACTTACTAAAGCATGACTCTTTCCCTTTTAAGTCATGTGTAATTATCTTTACACCTGAAGAATTTTAAAACTGGCTAATAATTTATGATCATAACAATTTAAATTAAGTCAAGTGTATTAGCCTAAATTGCTGTAATAAAATACCATAGACTGGGGGATGGAAACAGTGGAAGTTTGCTTTCTTGCTGCTTTAGAGGCTGGAAGCCTAAGTCACTATGGCCAATAGGTTGGATTCTGGGGCTTTCTCATGGCTTGCAGATGGCTACCTTCTTGCTTTGCACACACTTAGCCTTTTCTCACTATGTGTAAATGTTACCTTCCTTCTCTCTTCCTCTTCTCTGTAAGACCACCGTCTTATTGGAGTAGATCCCCATCCTTATGAACTCATTGAACCTTCATTAGTCCTTGAGGTAATCTTCAGATATACTCACTTTGGAGGTTAGGCTTCAACGTATGAGTTTGAGGGCAAGGGGATACAATTCACTCCATGGCATCCATTGTTTTTACTTTAAAATGAACAACTATTATATAACCAATCCAAAATGCTCTAATATCATATACACTTTTGATGAGAGTGCAAATTAGGTAACAGAAACCTTGTGAACTGTACAAAACTCACTTTAGAGAGCAAACAGTAATAGAAAAGTCATAATCCTTGGACTCATTTCTGTCAAACCTTTGACTTTTACTTCATATTTTTTCTAGTCTTTATTAACATCTAGCTTTTCCATGCATTTCCAGTGTAAGATATGTGTTGATAAAACCAATGTTTGTCTTTTGTGAAACTCGCTCCAAAATACAGGACACAAAACTCCTTTCTTCACTGGATTTCAAAGCCCCGTGTAAATTATTGGAGACTACAACTTTTGAAGTTTGAATGGATCTCCTAACACCATCCAGTCATATGCTAACATTTCACATTTTACAAAAGAGGAAACTGAAATAAACCCACAGAGGTTCCTAATAATATTGTCCTTACTGGTTTCAAAACTGCATGCATGTTTGTCATGTCTTTACATTATTCCTGTGAGTAAGGCATGGTAGATGCTGCTATTATTATTTTATCCACCAAGAAGCAAAGCCTAACAAAGAATGTGAAACTCATCCAGGCTCCAAATTCCACAAGGTAAAGTCATAAAATGTATAAGCTGAAATATAAACCAACAGAAATATCCAAACCCAATCACCTTTCCCAAAACCACACTACCAGAATATTTATAATTGAAACTAAAAAGGAAATTTAAACTTTAATCAATGCTATGAAGAAATGCAAAATTATAAGCAGCAGCAGATGGAGAGAGGTAGAAGAGAAGGAGTGACAGTGGCCTAATGGAGACAACAGCATGAGCAGCTCTACATTGTATTCTGTGCTGCCCTAGCACCCCACGCTTTCAAAGCAGGCCATTGCAGCTGCTAAGCAGCCCCCAACCGCAGATAGAAGACAGCCCAGGAGAAAGGTGAGTGGCTCACCTGTTGTCACAAAATGAATTTTTCATGGCCTTTTCCAGTACTCACTATGCAGAGTTTCATGGCCTGTCCTTCCTACACTACATAGGAAATCATTGACACCCATGTTTAAATTCATGACAGGTGATTGATTTCTGAAAACACATGAAGTATGTTTTTGGAAAAAAAAAAAACCTCCAACATTGGTCTAGGTTCTGGTGAGAAGCACCATGCAACTCACAGGGTTTGGGAGACTTTCAAGAGTTTTCTTTTCAGAGGTGTTAGTATTATGAGAAACAGAGGCAATTGCAGATCTTTGAAAGGGAGGCTGCTGCTAGGGCCCTAGAAAAAGAATTCGTGTTTGCAGAAGCCTTGTGAGGACTGAGCAGGAGCTGGTGTCAGCAAGGGGGTACATCCTCCAGAAAACCCAGCTCAGAGCAGCAAAGAAGAAACACCCCTGTTTCTCCTTTCTACCTCCCACCACCCTCTTGCTGGTTCTTCCCAACAACCAAACCCAATCAGAAGTCTGCAGCAGGGGTTTCCAGGGGAGGAGTGGGCAGAGGGCAGGCCCCTGAACACAAAGCAGGTCAGGGAGGAATAGGATCAAAAAGGGCAGCATATCCTTTTTCCATAGAATCTGAGGGTGCCTCCTTATAAATGGAATGCTTTGGAGTGCTACTAACCAAATCTTTAGTAATCCAATATTTTACTAAAATTAGAAGTAGTTTTATACATACACACAAATTATATGCATACATGGAGTGCACATACATGCATATATTTTTCTTCAAATCATTGCTAGCAAAGAGTAAAACAGATACAAATTTGCCAGAGGATCCAGCAAATATCAACAGTCGATTTCCCAGATCTACATAGTGCCAAGCACCCAATGTGGAAACCTGAACAATTCCCCACCCTTTTCATGGGAGTGTGGCAGTCTGGCCATATAGAAGCAGAGTTTTCCTAAATAAAGGTGAAACTACTACAGCAGCCCAGGGAGAATGATGGGAAACAGGACACGCTAATTCTAAAGTTTCCTGCATGAGTTAGGGGAAAATAGTGGACATGTATATCAATCGCCAGCAGGAAGAGAAATTTGCCACATTTGTTTCACCTAGTGAAAATCATCCCAGAACACAGTGTCCTGACCAGGCCAGGGTGTGGAATATCATACCTTCCACTAGTCCTCACAAGGGCTAGCCTTGGAGATTAGATTAAGGATATGTTACAGTTTAATAAGATTTGATGCTTACTTCCCAAACTCTCTTGTTTAAATTTTAACATCAGACAAGAAGATAGGAAATAAAATTACAATTTGCATTAGATACAAAAGGGGTTAGTAATTATACCTTTATCCAATTTGAAGAAGGGTTTGTGGGTTTTAGGTTTGGGGTGTGTGTGTGTGTGTGTGAAGAGTTTAGCAGAGCAAAATCTGAAACAAAATATTTCAGTTCTGTGCATTTAGACTTAGAAAACCTCCCAGACTACACAAAGAAAAGACAAAAATGAAAGAGCCTTCTGGCTCCCTCTTCCCTTCCTTCTTCCCTCCACATCTGAGCTGAAGTAACACCTTGACAGGAGGGACTCCATTTTGGAGAACCTGAGACTCCATTCTGGGAAGGTGCCCCCTACACTGTGAGACTCTGGTCTGAAATTATGATCTAAAACAGTTGAACAATAGCAGTCCACTACATCACACTTGGCAGAGCATAGAAACCCCATAGCATGATTGCTCAAGCTTGGAAGTGGATAGGCTGCACCTGGGTTAATGATAAAAATGTAATTTGTCTTTGTCTACATATGATTAAAACCAGTACCTGGATTAATGTCAAGATTATAATTAAAATTGTTAAGATTATAACTGGTATTGTCAAGATTGTAATTGACACTAGTTTTGCACAGGTTTTAGGTCAGCTTGACCCCAGTAACCATGTATTCCCCTCCCGAGTTTGTGGTTTTCACCTTTATAAACCCTGTTGCTTTGGGCTTCAGGGTCGAGAGTTCTTTAGGGCAACGCCCACTCTCCGCAGCCAGCAATAAAGGACCATCAAATTTTATCAGTATGTGGTGCTCCTTTGTTTACACTCGCTCTGGTACAACAGAGCGCCCCTCACACACAATTCTTTTCGCTTCTTTTCCTCATTCCCCATGTGGTGTTTGCATCCAGCCTCTCCTGATTCCACCACTCCCCCCATCCCCCCACCCCAATCTTCCATTGGTTCCGTGGCAGATTTCCTGCATTGCTCAGTGCTGCCCCACTCCTTTCTCCTCAACATTTACTTTCTTCCCTTCCCCTAGTCTTCAACTAGAACAATGCTCCCAGAGCATAACTTTGAAGAGAGTTACCTAAGTATCGTTGTAGCTGTGGCCAGCCAGTAGCCCTGAATGTAAATACAACACAAGGTTCTTAAAGGATCCTCTAGACATTCTTGCAAAATGGAATGGATTACAGCAGCCTCTCCTGAAAGCTTCGATATGATTTAATAAAGAAAATAAGGAATATATGCTTTGCCTCTTTCTTCCAATAATATTTATAAGAGGCAGAAATAGGCTACATTTCTTTAGATGAAAATTTGTTTAGATGAAAATAAGAGTCACTCAGCATTTAAAATAAATAAAGTGAGTTCTCCTGACCTTGAAGACCCTTTCTGCCATCTGGCTAATTCTAGCTCAGTCTTTAAGACTTGGTTCCTTTTCATCTCTTTGCAGCCTTCACTGATGCTGCATGGCTAAGCTGAGTATTCCTATATTGACTCCAAGGTAGAACCAGGGGTAAAATTGTCCTTTGCCTATTGGAAAATGCCTATTGGAAATGGTTTATTTTTTTTTCCTAGCAAATAACAGTTTATATTACATAAAGACACCAGTTTCATCTATTGAAATAATAGTCAAAAAGCAAGAATTATTGTATGAAATAGGCATCTACATAGTATTCAAAATTATAATCAATGCATTCATGTTAATAAATCACTCTTGCTTTTACCCCTTATGTAGCAACCAACTATAAAATATTTCAGCAAGGCTGCTTATTCAAATAAATCACAAAATCTCACAGAATTTTATAGCACCAGATTGCAAAGGATGGCATGAAGCCTACTATAAATGTTATCTGGTAATTTTCATCATTAGTAATATTTATGCAACAATATTTTATCTGCATTTGCATTGGGTGCCAATAGCATCTGCATTACAGATTGTCTTGAGGTAATTATTAAGCCTACACAGCCTGGAATAAGGACACTCTAGTACAGAGAACAACTGTTTATGTACTAACTGGATCTCCTGAACAATATGCACAAGGGTGGCTATGCAAAATTATGAAGAGTTTTTTTGCCAAGTGTCTCCTATCTGAATAGTGGCTGAAACTAATGCATGATGTGTTTTTTGTTAAGGACTTTGGAGCCAGCAATAGAAAAGGAGAGCTGGAGAATCCATTTTCCCTTGTTTCCCACTGATAAGGCTCATTAAAGTAAATAGAAGTGAGGCATGCACACCATTGGGAGAATACATCCCCAGGGTTCTGCCTACTCTAAAAACTGGACTCATCATAAAAGCTGTGTAACTCAGCCTTTTGTGAAATCAACTTTATTGATTTTTACTTTTATTGCTTCTTTCATGTCCACTTTAATTTCAACTCCTGCTGTTTGACATTTGGTACAAATGATAATTTAAAAAAAATTTTACCTATTTCTCCAGTGTTCATGATAAGTTATGCACTTACCTAAACAGGCCTTAAAGGAAAAAAGAAAAAAACAACAACAACAAAGGTAAGAACTGAGGTTGGTTGAGTGCAAAAGCTGGAACCATTGTTTCCTATCCTGTTACTATTTGTCATTGCAGGAACAGAGAAAAACAGCAAAGCCTTCAAATGGCTCCTGAACACAGTGTAACTTATGAATATATAAAGGTTATTTTCAGTTGGCTTTGGTCTAAATATTAAGGACTTAGCTGCAGTGAAAACCGATTATGTAGCTTTCTCCATATATGACTTTTTCTGCCATTTTATCAACCAGCAATCTATCAACCAGTATTTCTTTGCTCAAGCCAACAACTGACCTTCAGAAAGATGACCCTAAGATGGGCTGTAAGATCTTGGAAAACAAACACATTATATGACACTGTATTATATCCAAAATCAGGAAATTTCATCATATTCAAAATATTTTTAAAATTGCACTCATGAACAGTATACATGACTAAATTTATTTATTTACTTGAAAGGCAGAGTTGCAGTGAGAGGTAGAGACAGAGAGAGAGGCCTTCCATCCACTAGTTCACTCCCCAGATGGCCACAACATCCAGAGCTGAGCCAATCCAAAGCCAGGAGTTAGGATCTTCTTCCAGGTCTCCCACGCTGGTGCAGGGGCCCAAGGACTTTGCCATCCTCCACTCTTCTCCCAGGCCACAGCAGAGAGCTCAACTGGAAGAGGAGCAGCCAGGAATGAAACCCAGAGACCCTATAGGATACCGGCGCCTCAGGCCAGGGCGTCAACCCACTGCACCACAGTGTCAGCCCCTATCCAGTCATTATTTAATGGACATCTGGGTTGATTCCAAATCTTAGCTATTGTGAATTGAGCCACAGTAAAAATACAGGTACAGATAAGTCTTTCATATGCTGATTGCTCATCCTTTGGGTAAATTTCAAATGGTGGGATGGCTAGATCATACTGTATAAGTTAATTTTCAGTTTTCTGAGGATTCTCCATGCCATCTTCCATAATGGTTGTACAAATTTACATTCACACCAACACTGTATTGGGTACATTTTTTCCCACATCCTTGACTGCCTTTATAGTTTTCTGAATTTTGGATGACAGCCATTCTAACTGGGGTGAGGTGAAACCTCATTGTGGTTTTGATTTGCATTTCCCTAACAGCTACTAATCTTTTTGGGTGTCTTTCGGACATTTGAATGTCATCCTTTCAAAAATGCCTATTCATATCTTGTTCCCATTTCTCAACTGGATTGTTTGTTGTTCTTGAGTTTCTTGAATGCTTTATAGATTCTGGATATTAATCCCTTATCAGCTTCATAGTTTGCAGATATTTTCTTCCCTTATGTCAGTTGTTCATCACTTTGTTGAGTGTTTCCTTTGCAGTCCAAAAGCTTCTCAGTTTGATGTAATCCTGTTTGTCAATTTTGGTTTTGATTGCCTGTGCTTCTGGGGTCTTTCCAAGAAGTCTGCTTATGCCAATGTCTTTACAGAGTCTCCCTAATGTTCTTCTATAGTAATTTGATGGTATTCAGTCATAGATTTGGGTCCTTGGTTCATTTTCAGTTGACTGTTGTATAAGGTATAAGGAAGGGGTCTTGTTTCATACTTCTGCATAAGGAGATCCAATTTTCTAAGCACCATTTTTTGAAGAGACTATTCTTTCTCCAGGAATTGATTTTAGCTCCTTTGTCAAATATTAGTTGGTTATAAATCCATGGATTGATTTCTGGGGTTTCTATTCTGTTCTATTGACCTACACTTCTGTTTTTGTGCCAGTAGCAGGATGTTTTGACTGTAACTGCTCTGCCGTATGTCTCAAAATCTGGTAATGTGATGCCTCTGGCTTGTTGTTTAAGATTGCCTCCTGATTTCAATTTTTTTGAACTTGTTGAGACTTGCTTTGTGGCCTAGTATATGATCTATTCTAGAGAAAGATTTATGCACTTGCTCTTCTTACCCACCATCTCCAGCAAACAAAAGTGAGGTATGTGTTTTAGTCAGGAAAAAAGGTGTTGAAAATATAATGAATGTCACAATATAAAAGAACATACATAAGAGAAAAAATAGAGAATTGGTTTCATCAAAATTAAAAATTATTGTGTGCTTCAAAGGACACTACCTGGGTAATTAAAAGACACTCCACAGAATGGGAGAAAATACACATAAATCACATATCTGATAATGGACTTGTACACAGAATACATACATATATAATATATGTGTGTATGTATACTCTTAAAACTCATAGGCAGGGATTGGATTCAACATTTTCCCAAAGAAGATACACAAATGGGTAGGGAAATGAGCAGCAAAACCGCTGTGAGATACCACTTCATAACCACTATGAGTACACTCAAAATAAGTACAATAACAAGTGATGAAAGGGATGTGGCGAAAGTGGAATACCCATACATTTCTAGTGAGAATGTAAAATGGTTCAACCACTTAAGAGAACATTTTCCACTACTAATATACTAGATGAACAAATGTGTATTTATACTAGAGAAATAAAAATCTTTTTTCACATATACTTGTACATTAATATCCATAGCAGTACTGTTCATAATAGGCAAAAATGGAAACAATCCAAAGATGTAATTTCTGATAATTGAGAAACAAAATGTGGTAAATTCAAATAGTAGAAAATTACTCATAAAAAGGAATGAAATGAAAATACATGCTACAACAGATAGAAAAGATGCCAGTCACAAATGGTCACATGTTGTATGATTCCCATTTATATGAAGTGTCCTGAAAAGAACTCAAAAGGCTTCCATAGCCTTGGCAACTCATGACAAAAGCCTAGGGTGATTACTGAGGCCATAAACAAGAGTGTCAATTTGTTAAGTCAACAACAGGAGTCACTGTGCACTTACTCCTCATGTAGGATCTCTGTCCTTAGTGTGCTGTACATTGTGATTTAATGCTATAACTTGTACTCAAGCAGTATTTTACACTTTATGTTTCTGTGTGAGTGCAAACTGTTGAAATCTTTACTTAATATATACTAAATTGATCTTCTGTATATAAAGAGAATTGAAAATGAATCTTGATATGAATGGAAAGGGAGAGGGAACGGGAGATGGGAGGGTTGTGGGTGAGAGGGAAGTTATGGGGAGGAATAGGCATTGTAATTCATAAGCTGTACTTTGGAAATTTATATTTATTAAATAAAAGTTAAAAAAAAAGAAAATAATTTGTGGGTACCCAGGACTGGAAAAATGGGAAAAGAATAGTAACAATGGCTAATGGGCATGGAGTGATAAAAATTTCTAAAATTAGATTGTGGTTATACTCAACTACATGAGTTTACTAATAATTATTGAATTTTATACTTTGAATGTAAGTGTTATGAAAACTCCCCAGTGTTTTCAAGAATTTAGAGCTAAAACAAATGCATCTATAACTTCCATAGAGTTGCTTTCTGATTCCTAAAGGGTATATTTTTATGTCCCTGGTCCAACCTGAGAAAAAGCTACCTGACAAGTTCTTAAAATTCTTCTTTTTAAAAACTTTTAGATATGTGAAAGGCAGAGAGATGCAGAAAGGGGGAGAGAGACAAAAAGATTGCATTCCTCTTTTTTGCTCCCTAAATATTCCAAAGGCTAGGACTGGGAAAGGCCAAAGCTAGGAGACAGGAACTCCATCCAGGTCTGCCACGTGGGTGTTATGGATTCAATTACTTGAGCAATCAACACTGTCTCCTAATATGCCCTTTAGTAGGAGGGTGGAATCAGGAGCAGAATCAAGACTCAAATCAAAGCCCTCCCAACATGGAATGTGTACATCTATCTTGACCAGCATCTTAACCACTACACTGAATGTCTGCACCTCAAAACTCTTTAGACACATAGCAAGGAAAATGTAGAAAAAGACCAATCCTAAAAATTAATTATCTAGAGCTGTGAAGTCCAGCCTCATGTGACTGAACATTGAAAATATGACTACTCCAAAGTTAGTTCTGCTGTAAGAGTAAAATACACACTGGACCTTTTATAGAGTAAAATATCTCATTAGCTAGTTTTATTATATTGATTATGAGTCAAAGTGATAATGTTTTAGATATATTGGGTTAAATAGAATGCATTATGCAAATTAATTAAATTTTTTTAAGATATGACTTCTAGAATATTTAAAACTTCTTGTAGCTCATTTATGTTGGAAAATTCTGGTCTAGCAGTTGAGTACCAAATTAAACGATCAGACAAGCCAGCAAAAAAATCATAGCAAAATGAAGAGACTTAGGACAAAAAGAATGTTTTACTACAAAGGTATTGAAATACAGGTATCAAATAGTAACAAACATGAACTATTGGGCTGTTGATTGTGGTGTTGTTCCCCTCTCTCTCCCCCTCCTTTCTCTCTCCTCCTTCCTTTCCGCAACTTCGTAATTTTTTAAAAAAATTTATTTATTTATTTGAAAGGCAGAGAGACAGAGAGCAAGGGAGAGAGGTCTTCCATCGACTGGTTCACTCCCCGGATGGCTGCAACAGCTGGAGCTGCACCAATCCAAAGCCAGGAGCCAGGAGCTTCTTCCGAGTTGCTTTCTTGGACCATCTTCTACTGCTTTCCCAGGCCATCACAAAGAGCCATAGCAAAGAGCATAGTGGAGCAGCCAGGACTTGAACTGGCACCCATATGGGATACCAACTCTGCAGGCAGTGGCTTCATTCGCCTGCATGGCTACCACAGCAACAGCCCCCAACTTTGTAAATTTAAGAGACAAACCTTAAGCTAAGGCATCTTAGATCTGCATTTGTAAAAACTGGCAATAAATAAACACATAAACCAACACATAAACCTTGGGATTTCTAAATATCTTATGATTGCACTTACCATAATTATTACTTTGTATTACCTTGTAAGCTCCTTAAGGACAGTTTATTTGTTTTGTTCACCTTTGTACACACCTAGCACACAGTAAATAGTCAATACATACTCACTGAATTTGAGGTACACAAGAAAAACCATAGCTGGCCAAGTAATCACTATTTGTCTTACAGTTTTCCTCAGATTTCCAAATGTGGAATTATAAAACCACATTGTATATCCAGTTAATAAAATTAATAATAAAATTTTTTTCTAAAAGAAAAATATTTGTAATTAACCTAAAAGTTTGAATCTATGCTAGGCTGTATCTTTACCAAAGAAAGAAAACTATTTGTAATATGTGACAAGGAATAATCCAGGGTTATATTGTCCAGAGTTCTGAAATTTTCGGTCTTATAGCTTAAGGGTTATTAATTATTATGTAAAATACCAAATAAGCAAATAAGTGAATGGAAACAGTATGCAGAATACCAAGCCAAGTCTGATGACAGTGGGAGTTCTGAATAAAGAATGAGTCTGTTCTTGGCAGTTGGCCTGTGTCAGGCTGTTCACTTATTAGTTTGTTTTTACTCAATTTCCTATTTTTAAAATCAATTTTAATGAGCATAAGGGCAGATGTTTATCCTTGAGAATAAGTTATAGCAGCATTGGAAGCAGCAGTCATGTATTCCTCCGGGACATTTGTAACACAGAATATATTATTTTTGACACTTAAGAAACTAAGCAGCAGGAAGTTGCCTCAGATTTTTATCAACTTCAAGCACTAATGGAGCTGATAAAGCTGATTTGTTGGAAAAGTGACTGCAATTGAAATATGTGCAGATGCATTTGCATTAGGGCTTTTTTTAACCAATAACTTCAACCTAAATTTCAGAAATTTTTGCTTTACTAAGCAATATCATAATCTGTGAACAGTCAAGTTCAAACCAAGTGTTTGCATTCCTCTCTCACTGCTACAGCATATTATCTTGGGAATTCTGCCATGGGTAGAAGTCATTCTGAGAGATATCTTTTATTTATTTTTTATGTAATTAATGCTGAGTAATAAACAATTGCTATCAAAAATAATTTTGCCCTGATTTCAAGGCAATGAATCAAGCAAGCAAATGGAAGAAATAGAAGCAGGAAACTTTTCTTAAGTCTTAGAAATAGTTTAACTATGTCATTTTCTTAGAAAAAAAAGGACATTCAAGATACACTTTTTAACCCTGACAATATTTAAAAGTAAATAATTGCCATTCAAATCCATCTAAAACATCAGTAAATGGGTGCCAGTTCTTGTCATAGCTGCTGCACTTCCAGTCTAGCTCCCTGCTAATAGCCTGAGAAAAGCAGCAGAAGATGGCCTAAGTGCCTGGAATCCCTGCCATCCATGTGAGAGACACAAATGAAGTTACTGTCTCCTGACTTTGGCCTGGTCCAGTCCTGTCCAAGGTGGCCATCTGTGGAGTGAACCAGCAGATGGAGCACTCCGGCACTTACTCGCTCTCTCTGTCACTGTAACTCTGACTTTCAAATAAATAAATAAATCTTTTTAAAAAATCAACAGTCTTGAAGAGTGTCTCAATTTTGATATCAAGGTGAAGCTTCTTCTGCATGATAAGTATAACTTCAAACATGGTAACAGCAGGGGAGCCAACTCTAAGAAACAGAAGCTACAAACACTAGTGTTACTGCATTGAACCAAAGAAAAAAGACAAACTAGCGGAATTTTAGGTACAAGTGTTTATTTACAAAGAACTAATGTATGCAATCCTAAAAGATTTGAATGACTATTTTTTATTCTTTTACCAAGATCACTTTGTGCACAAGCATCTGTTATAAAGTAATCAAGATCTCCTGTGTTTTATTGGACAGTGATTAAATCTTAAAATCCATCCAGTCTTTTTTTTATTTTTTTAACATTTATTTAATGAATATAAATTTCCAAAGTACAGCTTATGGATTACAATGGCTTCCCCCCGATTACGTCCCTCCCACCCGCAACCCTCCCCTTTCCCACTCCCTCTCCCCTTCCATTCACATCAAGATTCATTTTCGGTTCTCTTTATATACAGAAGATCAGTTTAGCATACCTTAAGTAAAGATTTCAACAGTTTGCTCCCATACAGAAACATAAAGTGAAAAATACTGTTTGAGTACAAGTTATAGCATTAAATCTCAATGTACAGCACACTAAGGACAGAGATCCTACATGAGGAGTGAGTGCACAGTGACTCCTGTTGTTGACTTAACAAATTGACACTCTTGTTTATGGCATCAGTAATCACCCTAGGCTCTTGTTATGAGCTGCCAAGGCTATGGAAGCCCCCTGAGTTCACTGACTCTGGTCATATTTAGACAAAGCCATGGTCAAAGTAGAAGAACTCTCCTCCCTTCAAAGAAAGGTACCTCCTTCTTTTTTTTTTTAATTTTATTTAATGAATATAAATTTCCAAACTACAGCTTATGGATTACAATGGCTTCCCCCCCATATCGTCCCTCCCACCCGCAACCTTCCCCTTTCCCTCTCCCTCCCCCCTTCCATTCACATCAAGATTCATTTTCAATTCTCTTTATATACAGAAGATCAGTTTAGCATACCTTAAGTAAAGATTTCAACAGTTTGCACCCACATAGAAACACAAAGTGAAAAATACTGCTTGAGTACAAGTTATAGCATTAAATCACAATGTACAGCACACTAAGGACAGAGATCCTACATGAGGAGTAAGTGCACAGTGACTCCTGTTGTTGACTTAACAAATTGACACTCTTGTTTATGGCCTCAGTAATCACCCTAGGCTCTTGTCATGAGTCGCCAAGGCTATGGAACCCCCTGAGTTCACTGACTCTGGTCATATTTAGACAAGGCCATGGTCAAAGTGGAAGTTCTCTCCTCCCTTCACAGAAAGGTACCTCCTTCTTTGATGACCTATTCTTTTCACTGGGATCTCACTTGCGGAGATCTTTCATATAGTTTTTTTTTTTTTTCAGAGTGTCTTGGCTTTCCGTGCCTGTAATACTCTCATGGGCTTTTCAGCCAGATCCACGTGCCTTAAGGGCTGATTCTGAGGCCAGAGTACTGTTTAGGACATCTGCCATTCTATGGGTCTGCTGTGTATCTCGCTTCCCATGTTGGATCGTTCTTTCCCTTTTTTATTATATCAGCTAGTATTAGCAGACACTAGTCTTGTTTATGTGCTCCCTTTGGCTCTTAGTCCTATCATTATGATCAATTGTGAACAGAAATTGATCACCGGGACTAGTGAGATGGCATTGGTACATGCCACCTTGATGGGATTGAATTGGAATCCCCTGGGTACTTCCTTCTTTGATGACCCGTTCTTTCCACTGGGATCTCACTCACAGAGATCTTTCATTTAGGTTTTTTTTTTTTCCAGAGTGTCTTGGCTTTCCATGCCTGAAATACTCTCATGGGCTTTTCAGCCAGATCCACATGCCTTAAGGGCTGATTCTGAGGCCAGAGTACTGTTTAGGACATCTGCCATTCTATGGGTCTGCTGTGTATCTCGCTTCCCATGTTGGATCGTTCTCTCCCTTTTTTATTCTATCAGCTAGTATTTGCAGACACTATTCTTGTTTATGTGATCCTTTTGGTTCTTAGTCCTATCATTATGATCAATTGTGAGCAGAAATTGATCACCGGGACTAGTGAGATGGCATTGATACATGCCACCTTGATGGGATTGAATTCGAATCCCCTGGTATGTTTCTAACTCTACTGTTTGAGGTAAGTCAGCTTGAGCATGTCCCGAATTGCACATCTCTTCCCTCTCTTATTCCCACTCTTATATTTAACAGCAATCACTTTTCAGTTAAGTTTCAGCACATAAGAAGAATTGTGTATTGATTACAGTATTCAACCAAAAGTATTAAGTAGAACAAACAAAAAAAATACTAAAAGGGATAACATATTAAGTTGTTCATCAACAGTCAGGGTGAGGGCTGATCAAGTCACCATTTCTCATAGTGTCCATTTCACTTCAACAGGTTTCCTTTTTGATGCTCAGTTAGTTGTCACCTATCAGGGAGAACATATGGTATTTGTCCCTTTGGGATTGGCTTATTTCACTCAGCATAATGTTTTCCCAATTTCTTACAGGGATCACTTTTCAGTTAAAATTTAAACACCTAATAATAATAATAATAATAATCTGTAATAATAATTACAGAGTTCAACCAGTCTTAAGATTTGTTATCAGTAGCCCCAACCTCATCTTCAATGAATGATTTAATCATCCAGTTTCTAGGCTTCCCCTTAAAGTAGCCCACTCTATTTGGGAAAAAATTTATAGAAAATTCTTACAGGGAACAAAAATATTCTTACCATCATTTAATTCTACTTTATAGAACTTAAAAACTCTCTGATTCACTGATTTCTGTAATGTCCTTTTATCCTATTTCCCCCATTTTTCAGACTTCTTTCAGAATTCTGCCCATTCTCCATCCACCTCTTAACCAGTGATATTCCCAAGAGTTCCATCATTGGTTCACTATTATTCTCTCTTGACATGTTTTCTTTGAGTAGTGTCATTCAGTCTCATTTTTTAAAAATATCACTTCATGACCTTGACTTCCAAATCAATAGACAACTTGACATCTATTGTCAGCTGCACATGATGTAGTAATATTCAAATGTTGGTGCCTATTAGAATTATCTGGGGGAAATGTAATATTTCTGATGCACATATAACACCCCCCTGTATCAGCTGAATAGGAATTTCTGGGGTTAGATCTAGAAGGTTTACTTCTTCCCACTTAGTTCTAATTGGCATCTAAGTTTGAGAACTAGCAATGATTCAACAATCAGCTCTCTGCAAGGAGTAGAAGTGGTACAGTATCTGATTCATAGCATTTACTGATTTCACTGGCTGAATATTCCAACTAAAACTAATTTCAAACTGCCAACTTGTCAACCAGCTCTCAAAATTGCTGAATTTTAATAGCTCCAGTAACATTGTACAAACCAACTTCACCATACTAGTGGAACTGTAGTGCAAGTATATTTAGTGTCCTGATGAGTATACTTGTATTAGTAAGATGATACATTGATATATATATATATATATATGTATATATATTAGTAGGTTTCCTTGCTAAAGACATTCTTATATAGAAGCCAAGTAAATTAAATAGAAAAACAGCATGAGCTACATAGAAAATAGATGATAAATACATGATAGACAGAGATAGGTGGTTGATTACTAGCTGTAAAGATAGATGATAGATATATTATAGTTCGATACAATGGATATGAGGATCTGGCATTGTGGTATAGCATGCAAAGCTGCCACCTGTGATGCAGGTATCCAATATGCATGTCAGTTCAGGTCCCAGATGCCCCACTACTAATCCGTCTCACTGCTAACAGCCTACGAAAAAGAGCAGAAGATGGCCCAAGTGCTTGAGTCTTATCACCCACATGGGAGACCTAGATGGAGCTTTGGGCTTTGGCCTGGCCCAGCCCTGGTCATTGTAGCCTTTTGGAGAGTGAACCAGGGAATGGAAGACCTCTCTCTCTCTCTCTCCCCTTTCTCTGTAATTCTTTATAATAAACAAATAGATATTTTTAAGAGATGTATTTTAAAAAACAGACATGAACTGAACTCCTGATAAAATGAGTTAGAGAGAACCAAGGGTCTCATCCACTGTTATGCCTGCCCGCCTCCTATGGTAAGGCATATCTTCCATAAACATAAAAAGTCATATAGAAGGCATCGTTGGAAAAAATGACCAATAGAATAAAATTCACATTTTCAATCTTTACATACGCATCTCCTCATAATCTGGCCCTAGGTATCTCTTCAGCCTGAGTTCTTCTGTATCTCACCTCACATTTTAGACATAATGTACCACCAACAACCAATTTTTCACATCTTAAATTCTCCTCTCTCCCTTTTTTTTCCTCTCTCTTTCATTAAAAAATTGCCTTAAATGATCCTACCAGCTGTTCAGAACAGTCTCATGTTTACCAGCAAATTATGTAAAATAGACATTTTCTTTTGCTCCCAGGAACATCTTTGTTTCCTCCTTTCCCCAGCCTTAATCAAAGATTGCTATCAGTACTGATGCTATAACCATTTGAAATGAACATAGTTGTTTTAAAAAATGAATGCTGTGGCACTAGTATATTAAAGCTTTTAGAAAAATCTGGAGCATGGAATAGAACTCAGAAGAAAAAGCAGTTCTTGGAGCACATATTACTAAAATCAGTAGCTGACTTAACTATTTACAATAACCAAAATAAGGCATCAACCAAGGTGTTTATCAGCAGTTGAATTATTTAAATAGTGTGATATATATGCATAATAGAATATTATTCACTCATAAAAAGAATTAGATGAAATTCTGTCACTTGCATCAAAGTGGATGGAACTGAAGGACATCACCTTAAGTGAAATATGAAGACACAGAAAGGCAAATATCAGATGTTTTCAATCATTTGTGGAAACTAGCAAGTCTATCTCATAGAAGAAGACAGTATAATATTGTCACTAGAGACTGGGAAGTGAGTGAAAGGCTGGAAAGGGGTTAGATAAGGAGCACTTTTTAGCACTTGTACTGTTAGGAATTAATACTGGTGTTCTATAGCCTAGCAAGGTAACTATGGTCCACAATGATCTATATTATATTTCAAAATAACTGAATAACAAGAGTATAAAAGTTTCCACTGCAGAGAAATGATTAATGTCTGATGAGATGGAAATGCTAACTACTTTGATTTGACCATTATCCATTGTATACATGTATGGAATTATCTTACTATACAATAAATACATACAAATATTATGTCAATAAGAAAAGAAACTTAGTACTGAGAATGAGAAAAAGGAAAGGTAGATGAATGCTGAGTATGTCAAAGTATAAAAACCCTTGCATCTGAGAATGCAAGGTGGTTTGGGCCAAAGAAGTTAGAAATAATCTTCACCTCCCAATAACCCTGTGATACACCAAGTCTAAAGCAATGTGGGCTCCACTTAGGCCAAGGGAGAGCTGTAAGTTTTGCACATACTTTACAAAAAAGTGGAAACTAAGCCTAGTAAATTAAAATACCAAATGCTCTGTCAATTTATGACTAGTTCTGAGAGAAAGGACTTCAAGATAGATAATTCGTCTATGTAAGAATAGAAGTCAACATGCTGAGTAGGAGGAGCACAGACATTGATATTGAACTCCAGGCTCTAGGTAAAGATCCTCTGTGTATACACTATGTGCCTTTGGCTTTCCTATCAAAGGAGTAGTAAATATGAGCACACTATTACACTTCAATAAGCTAGACCAGTGTTTCTCAGCCCACTGTTTTTATTAGGCACTTTATGGTAAACTTTTTTCTTAATTGCCTTATTCTTGAAATTTCAATACCAGGGATATACCGAATATTTTGTACATAGTGCATGTACATCTGTGTATACATATATATATGTATACCAAGTGAGTCATAGCATCGGCCCCATATATGTATATATACACACACAGTGTATATACACTGTGTGTATGGCATCCCATATGGGCGCCGGGTTCTAGTCTCGGATGCTCCTCTTCCAGTCCAGCTCTCTGCTGTGGCCCAGGAGGGCAGTGGAGAATGGCCCAAGTGTTTGGACTCCTGCACCTGCATGGGGCGACCAGGAAGAAGCACCTGGCTCCTGGCTCCTGCCTCCTGCCTCCTGCCTCCTGCCTCCTGGCTTCGGATCAGCGTAGCTCTGGCCGTAGCAGCCATTTGGGGGGTGAACCAACGGAAGGAAAACCTTTCTCTCTGTCTCTCTCTCTCTCGCTGTCTATAACTCTACTTGTCAAATAAAAAAAAAAATCTTTCTGAGAATGTCTGCCAACATTTTGTAACAAATTAGAGATTGACCGCAGAGTGATAACATCAGTGAACCTGATAGTTATGTTTTACATGGAGATAGCATACATAGATTTTTAAGTATGAAAGCAGGCACTCTAATGAATTCATAAAGTTAACAAAGCACACGCTATTTTTTAACATCCCCACTAAAACAAGAGACTAAAATCAGTGGACAATTGGACACTGACAAAGATGAGAAAGGCAATAATTGGGGGCAGGCAAAGGGGAACAGCAGAACAGCCAAATAGCAAGGATTATTTCTGAATATAATAGGAATGAATCAAAGGTTAGGAGTTAATCAAAATCATTTTCTTGAAATCTGCATACAAAGCAGAAAAAGAAATGCAAATTCTAGTCCACTGGGTTAGAGAATTCAATGCAATTCAGTACCATGAAAAATCCTGCCTACAGTGTTTGAGACATTCTGTTAACTTTTACTCCTGGAATCTCTTATTCAATTGACTACGTCTTCTCTAAAATGATCTTTCTTTGAAAAGAGCTTTCCACATAAAAGAGAACAAAGTACTGGTACATGCTATAACACAAATGAGCCTTGAAAACATTATGCTAAGTGAAAAAAGCCAGATACAGACATGAAAGGCCACACAATGATATCCCATTTATATGACATATCCAGACTAGACAAATTCATAGAAACAGAAAGCAGATTAGGGATGGTATTTCTTTTTGCGGTGCGAAAATATTCTAGAGCTGGATAATGTGATGGTTGCACAACTAAATTCCACTGAATTATACACATTAAAGTGGTTAAAATGGTGAATTTTGTGTTCTATTTTGCATATTAGCAAAACAAGCTTTTTCTAATTCATCTGATTTGACCTATACAAAAGTATGGTTCTTTCTAGCAGCAGGCCAAAATTGTGCTCCTTATACCTAGGTTTTATGGTGCCTTGAATCTTATGTAAAATGAGGCAGATTCTAAGACCAGTAATTTAGAATTACTAATATGAAACACCTGTGGCTTTGCTGGGAGACGTCTGTGCGAGGGAACTGCCCTTTCATACTGCCATGGCAGACATCTCTCATTCCTTCCACAACTCAAGAGGTCCTTCAAAGACAACAATGGGGCCCATGTTGTGGTGCAGCAGGCTAAGCCTGCATCCCATAAGAGCACCAGTTGGAGTCCTGATCCAGCTGCCTGATAATGTGCCTGGGAAAAAAATAACTGAAGCATAGGACCCAAGTCCCTGCAGACCACATTAGAGACCCAGAAGAGTTCCAGGCAGCTGATTTTGGCCTGGCCCAGCCATGTTCATCACAGCCATTTGGAGAGTTAACCAGTGGATGGGAGATATTTACCTCTCTTTCTCTCCCTCTCCCTCTCTCCTTCCTTCTCTCTCCCTTGCCTCCTTCCCCCTCCCTCTCCCTCTCTCCCTCTTCCTCTTTCTTTCAGAAAAATCAATAGACACTTTTTTAAAAAAATAAACAAGATAAAGAAGATGAAGCTCTATTTTGTTTATGTTCCTAAGAATACAAGTAAGAAGAGCTGAGACACAGAGCCCACTCAGGCACAGCAAAGATCTAAACTATGCAGTCCACTTCTGACTGCTAAAATTACAAGAGCAACTCTTCACATATTAAAGATAGTGCACAGGGAAAAAAAAAACACAGAAAAATAAATGCCAATCAGAGAGGAGCAATACTGGTCTGGTCATCTTCACCTTGAATTTAGCTTTTAGTGTGAGGGGAGCTATATATAAGAACAGATAAAGTTTTGAGTTGTAAATACAGATGCTTGTAGAAAATATTAGATCCGACTTATACTCTTCTACATTTCCTTTTCACCTAGTTAGCAAGTGAGATTAAATTACAGACATTGTCCATGTGCATTTCCTAATCTGTCCCACCTGGTGGCTATTGCTGCATGAGAGGATACCTCCTAGCTGCACTATCAATTGACGATAACTAGGTCCAGGTATTGGTCTAGAGTCAAAATATCCCTGCCTTATGCAGCTTACATGATAGCAGAAAGAAACAAACTATCAATACATCCAATCCGTGACTTATGAGACTCTCCGAAGGTTGTACGTATAACAAGACAAAACTGCACATGAAAGGAATGGGGAATATCTCAGGGAGGCAAGGGAAGATTATCTCATTTTAAACATAGTTAGGTTATGCTTCACTGGGAAGATATCTCTTGCTCTAAGACTGAAAACAGGTGAGTGAGGGAGTCATGCAGATATCAAGGGGAATCACAGTCTGTCTGATACGTGTGACAAACACTGAGGAGCACAGTGTTCTGGCGCTGAAACAGCTAAAGGGAGAGTGGTAGGACATGAGCTGACCACACCAGATGGTGCAGGGCCTTGCTCATTTCCTCATTGTGGTGCTTCCATGATTCAGCTTGGCTAGCTATGGATGGCTTTTTAAAAGGATTTATTTATCTTATTTGAAATTCAGAGTTATATATAGATGGGGAAGGAGGGAGGGAGAGGGGGAGGGGGAGAGAGAGAAAGAGAGGGAGAGAGAGACTGATTGATCAATCTTACATCTACTGGTTCACTGGCCAGGGCTGGGCCAGGCCAGTCAGGAGCCTGGAATTCCATCCAGTTCTCCCTCATGGGTAAATTACTTGGATCAAATTACGTGGTCAGATTACTTGGATCATCTTCCACTGCTTTCCCATGCACACTAGCAGGGAGCTGGATTAGTATTGTAGCAGCCGGGACTTGACCCCATGCTCATATGGGAAGCTGGCATTGCAGGTGGCAGTTTCACCCACCCCACCACAATACCGAATCCTTCCGTTTGATTACAGTGACTGCTGCCTCGCCTGCTCTTTCAACTTTACTGCCACCAAAGATTATTAGATAAACATTAGAATCAACAGTTTAAGAAAGTAAATAAGTATCATTTAGTATATATTTCCTAGCCAATTTTATTCTCACAAATTTCCCATTCCTTGTCTTTCATATCAGACAGATCTAACTCCTTACTTCTCTTTATGTGTTCCGTTGTTTCTAATCCTAGGTTTTTACTCATGTTGTTTCCCAACTCCCTGACATTCAGAATCAATACCCCAACTACTCCTCAATACACGTAGTGAGGGAAATTCTTTTCTTTCACACACAGCTTAGGTTCCATCCTCAATCAGCATACTCACTCCTTCATATAGCCTCCTATCTCCTGCCTTTCCCTCCCCACCGTTGCATCTACACCTGTGAAGATGACCGTGGATGGAAAAAGATGTGTAACATGACAACGAGCTGTACTTTGGATTAATAATCACTAACTTCTAGTGGATACTTGATGTAGCTTCAAAATTTTAACATGTTCACTGTTCCCTTCTATATAACACTTCAAACTTCTCCTTTCTCCTCTAATATCTAGCAACTCCTCTCCTGCTTCATGCTTAACTGATTACCTTCATATAAACAATCAGAAGAGAATCCCCACGTAGTTCTGTAACCAAATCTTCCAAGCAACATGCATCTTTACAAATGCTCTTACCCTGCTTTCCTTTTCAGTAGATAAATTATTGTTCTGTTACACTTTTTATGTCTTCTGATGAGAAGTCAGCTGCCAATCATGTTGTTGTTCCTGGTATCTCTTGAGTTGGTTTTCTTCTGCTGCTCTCATTGTTTTCTTTCTGGCTTCAGCTTTCAATGGTTTGATCATTGTGTGTCTATGTGTGAATGATTTGGCTTTTATCTACTGAGAGTTCATTGAAATTACTTGATTTATATATTAATATTGTTCATAAAATTCGGGAAGATTTAGCTTCAAAAAATTTTTGCACCCTTCTCTACTTAAGCTCTCTTCTTTGTGAGTGATTGCATATATGTCTGTTTGACATATATGATCCCATAAGTCTTGGAGGCTATGTGCATTTTATTTCAATCAATTTTAATTCTATTCAGCTTACAGGTTTGTCTATCTTTAAGTTCATTGATTCTTCTGGCATCTCATATTTTCTATTTAATCTACCTAGCAAATTTTTAATTTCAGTTTTTGTACTTTAAAACTTCAGAATTTCCATGAGGCTCTCTTTAAAAAATAATTTCTGCTTCTTTTTTGGTATTCTTTATTTACTTAATGGTTATCATCATACTTTTTTGTCAATTCTTTAAACATAATCCATTTAGCTATTTAAATGAATTTTAATAACTATTTTAACTCATTATATGAGAGATCCAATTCAGGTAATTTCTGTTGACTGCTTCTTTTTCCTAAATATAGTACACACTTTCTTGTTTCTTTGCATGACTCAATTTTTTTTTGTGAATAGTGGTCTTTTTGATAATATGCTATAGAAACTCTAGATTTTAATTTTATACCTGAGAAGAGTTGTTCTATTTTTTTATGTACTAAGCATGCCTAGACTAAATTTATGAACTCTATCTCCCCGAAATGTGAAACTACTAATATCTATGTTCAATTGTTATTTTCCCTGTTTATATTTTTAAGCCTACTTTCCTAGAGGACATCCTTGTATTTTCCCAGCTTATCGTTCATCAAAAGATTACACAGGGGCTCTTCTCCAGCTCCACAAACTAATAAACCTTCCATTTTTTGCTTGTGGATCTTTGTGTGAACTGTGGAGCACATTAAAACATTAGATAATTTTCAAGTTTTCTTCTTTTTTTGACTGTCCACCATGTCTCCCACATCTTCTCTGCACCTGTGCACAGATTCTGTAAGCTAAGGATATGTGGGTAACTCTCTGGTATCCACTGTGCTTCTGCAGATAGTCTCAACCTTTGAAATCTTTTTGAGACCTAAATATGTTGGAGACTTGCATGCTTTATAAAGTATAATTTTCTTGTTGGCTATTAAGTGAACTTAGTATGATTTGCTCTTTCTTAGACCTGCTCCTATTGAATTTATTTTCTGATAGGTAATAAGGCTCATTTCAAAAGAAAAATTTCACATTATGACCAAAACCTGTATGTATTTTAATACACCAAATATCTTTTAATGCATTTGTTATTATGTAACCAAAATTATATTATTGTTATTCTTATTTATGGAAAATAAATAGACAACCCCTGAAGTCTTTTCAGTGGCACTGAAAACCTTGTGGTTATTTTTTAAATAACCATCCTATAAGATCATAATAGGTTTAAAAAACATCAAAACAGGTTTGACTTAACTGGAAGATGTAAAGCAAACTATGTAACTAAACACTATTTTTTCTGATTTTTGCACAAAGGAAAAAGAAAGGCAAATATACATCAACTGACAATAGGTAAATAGAAACCTGAATATAGCCTTACCATACAACCCAGCCATCCCACTCCTTGGAATTTACCCAAAGGAAATTAAATTGGCAAATAAAAGAGCTGTCTGCACCTCAATGTTTATTGCAGATCAATTCACAATAGCTAAGACCTGGAATCAACCTAAATGCTCATCAACAGTAGACTGGATAAAGAAATTATGGGATATGTACTCTATAGAATACTATACAGCAGTAAACAAAAATGAAATCTGGTCATTTGCAACAACATGGAGGAATCTGGAAAACATCAGGCTGAGTGACATAAGCCAGTCCCAAAGGGACAAATATCATATAGTCTCCCTGATTGGTGACAACTAACTGGGCACCTAAAAGGAAACCTGTTGAAGTGAAATGGACACTATGAGAAAGAATGACTTGATCAGCCCTTGTCCTGACTGTTGAGGAGCAACTTACTATTTTATTCCTTTTAGTGTTTTTTTTTTTGTTCTACTTAATACCTCTTTAATTAACATACAATTATTCTTAGTCATTTAAATTTACCTGAAAAGTGATCCCTATTAAATATAAGAGTGGGAATAAGAGAGGGAGGATATATACAGTTCAGCTCACTCAGACTTACCCCTAATGGTAGAGCTAGAAACATACCAGGGGATTCCAATTAAATCCCATCAAGGTGGCATGTACCAATGCCATCTTACTTGTTAAAGTTTTCAGTTTAAGTTCATAATTGGTCAAAAAGATAGGATTAAGTGTCAAAGGGATTACATAAATAAGACCAGTGTCTGCAAATTATTGATATAATTAAAAATGGGAAGCAGGATACACAGCAGACTCATAGAATGGCAAAAGCCCTAAACAGCACTCTGGCCTCAGAATCAGCCCTTAAGGCATTCAGATCTGGCTAAAAAGCCCTTGAGAGTTTCTGAGGCATGGAAAGCTAAGACATTGTGGCAAAAAAAAAAAAAATGACCTAAATGAAAGATCTCTGTGAGTGAGATCCCAGCAGAAAGAATGGGCCATCAAAGAAGGAGGTACCTTTCTCTGAAGGGAGGAAAGAACTTCCATTTTGAATATGGCCTTGTCTAACTAAGACTGGAGTTGGTGAACTCAAGAGGCTTCCATAGGCTTGGCAGCTCATGACAAGAGCCTCGGTGATTACTGATGTCATAAATAAGAGTGTCAATTGTTAAATCAACAATGGAAGTCACTGTGCACCTGCTCCCCATGTAGGACTTCTGTCCTTAATGTGTTGTACTATGCAAATTAACAGTAAAACTACTACTCAAACAGTACGCTATACTTCATGTGTCTTTGTGGGTGTAGTCTGTTGAAATCTTTACTTAGTATATACTAAGTTGATTTTCTGTATATAAAGATAATTGAAAATGAATATTGATGAAGAATGTGATGGTAGAAGGAGTGGGAGATGGTATGGTTGCAGGAGGGAGGGTGGTTATGTGGGAAAAAAGCTGCTATAATCCAAACATTATACTTTGGAAATTTATATTTATTAAATAAAAGTTGAAAAGAAAAAAAAAACAAATAAATCTTTAAAAAACAAATAAAATGTTAATCTGAAAAAAATCTTATAAGCCTGTGCTATAAATTTAATTTCAGCCAAAATTAACAAAAAAGTACCTCTCGCTCTGTCACCAAATACCTTACCTTTATCCCTAAAAATCCATTCATTTATTCAATAAGCATTTATTAAGTACCTTCTATTATTAAGTACTTTTATTATACTGATATATAGAGTGCATGAGTAAGCTTCTAAAGGACCTTACATTGAGTAAGGGAGTGGAGTAAGTAAACCTATAGTGAAAATGCACTATGGTCGGTGTTACGATAAAGGAATACTACCTGGAGGCATCAGAGAATGCTTCCCAGAGAGGTAGCTTGAATGAATCCTGAGGCATAAACAGGAATTTGCCCAGCATTTGGAGGAAGGGACAGGATGTTCTAAGTATAGCAAAAATTGGAATTATGGAGACTACTGCAAGTAGTTTACTAGCTGGAGCATATGATTTGGAAGGAGTTGTGAATGAGAGGCAAGATCATATCAAGAAGTACCTTATATCCTGGCTGGCGCTGCTGCTCAATAGGCTAATCCTCCGCCTAGTGGTGCTGGCACACCGGGTTCTAGTCCTGGTCGGGGTGCCGGTTTCTGTCCCGGTTGCTCCTCTTCCAGTCCAGCTCTCTGCTGTGGCCCAGGAGTGCAGTGGAGGATGACCCAAGTCCTTGGGCCCTGCACCCACATGGGAGACCAGCAGAAGCACCTGACTCCTGGCTTCGGATCAGTGTGATGCACTGACTGCAGTGTGCTGGCCATGGCGGCCATTGGAGGGTGAACCAATGGTAAAGGAAGACCTTTCTCTCTGTCTCTCTCTCTCTCTCTCACTGTCCACTCTGCCTGTCAAAAAAAAAAAAAAAAAAAGTACCTTATATCCCAAGTCAGGTGCTTCATGTCAGTCCTAATGTGATTAGAAGCCCTGATGGATTTTGAAAAGAGGAGCGGTATTTCATATCCTGCCCCCACCCAGTACTATGGGGTATGCTTGTAGATGTCTTCTCCACTCACTATTGTGAAGATTCCTAGAAATAAAAATTTCTGTCGATCTTGTTGAGTCTTAAAAAGCAAAAGGAAGGGAAATATATTAGCAGTCAGTATGAGTCTGGTAGGTCTCTTAAATTATCTTCATGTTTAGGAGTTAAAGGTACTTGTTTGAAATTTAATTATCAGTTAATCATTCCAGAATATCTCCTCTCTAAGAATCAGTGTCAGTTAATAAATGTAATAATTTTCACTTTCTTTTTCCATTTTATCTGCTTCCACCTTAACCCTTGGACAGATCAAAGCTACTTTTACTCTACATTTAATAACCTTTTACAATGTAATTGCTACTGGGAATATAGAGCAGCCTGTTAGTGACTCCATGCATGCTCATTTTATTTGAACAAAAATTGCACTTTTTCTTCAGAATAATGTATTAAAACTCATGACTTCCTAATCTGACTAGCTTGTTTGATAATTGGCAAAATGATTCCATCAATATATAGTTAAAATATTATTAACTTGATTTCATATTTCTCCTCTGAGATTTAATACTTGAAAAGATAATTATATCAAATTACCATAATTTGATTCATTTAAGTGGTATTTGATATCACATACAATGAAACTATTATATTAGTAATCTTTCCTTGATAGAAGTTGTGTATGATATAAATTTTTGTTAATTCCTTTCCCATAAATTTATACTTAAGAACCCCATGAAGAACATGGAAAAGAGATAGCTATTTAAAAATCATGTCTTTAACAGAATATTACCTGTGATAAAATTTTTAGATAGAACTCCAATCATTTTTAAAGGATTGCTATGATTTACATAGGGAAAGCACAAATGTCTACACATTACTAAGGAAAGATATTAGGCTGAGAATGGCCATGTGGCTCTAAAATGATGTAATTATAAAATATTTTTAATCCCACTTCAGAGAAATCTCTTAAACTCAACGTTCTTTTCCTTGATGCATATGTCACTGTCATAGTTCAAACTCTTACCAGGTCTTATGGGCAACAATATCACTAGTGTCTGCTTCCATTCTCATCTCACTCAGAATCAAATGTGATGGTGCCCCTTCCCTGATTTACAACTTCTGCTGCTTCCTTATTGACTAGTGGAAACAGGAAAACAGCATAACTAAACACATAGCCCTTGATGCCGCAATTTATCACACAACTCTGCCCCAAAATTTTCAAGGTCAACATTAGTCCCTTGTATATGTCTTTCTACCTGCATCACAAGATTCAGTGCAGAAACACAGTTAGGGAGCTGGCGCTGTGGCATAGCAGGTAAAGCCACCACCTGCAGTGCCGGCATCCCATATGGGTGCCAGCTCAAGCCCCAGCTGTTCTACTTCTGATCCAGCTCTCTGAAATGGGCTGGGAAAGCAGTAGAAGATGGCCCAATTCCTTGGGCCCCTGTACCCACTTGGGAGACCCAGAGGAAGGTCCTGGCTCTTGGCTTCAGATCAGCACAGTTCTGGCTGTTGCAACCAATTGCAGAGTGAACCAGTGAATGGAAGACCCCCACCCTCTCTCTCTGCCTCTCCTTCTCTCTCTGTGTAACTCTGACTTTCAAATAAATTAATTAATTAAATAAAAGAAACACAGTTAGGCCTAGTTTTATATGTTTGCTACAGCAAATTACTAGAAATTTGATGACATAGAAAAGAAACTCACGCTCTTTCATAGTTGTGGAGGCCACAAGTCCAAAATCAGCTTCCCTGGGGTGAAATCAAGGATACTTATAGCCAGCCACATCATGCCTGTGCCTGCCAGTGTTCCTGAGCTGTGACGCATCACTCCGTTCTCTACCTCTGTGGTCACATTAATTTTCTCCTCTCATGTCTAAGTAATCTCTCTGTACCTCTCTCTCATAGCATGCTTATCATGCCATTTAAGGCCTGCCTAGATCATGTAAGATATAATCTCCTTCTTTCAAGGTACTTAACTTAATCACAACTGCAAACAGATAGGTAACACTTATTTAGGAATTTGGAACTGATGTCTTTGTGGACCATTGTTTGGTCTACTACAGAACTCACTACATATTTTAGAAGTATTAATTAATGTGTTTGGCCTTATGCTGGGCTAACTTATACATTAATAATAATCTTCTCATTGAAGAGAACTGGAATAATAAGTGTCAGACTCTGAACAGAGATCATCTGTAACGAGCAGAACGCAAATGAATAGGAAGGGAGGGAGGGTACCAACAATCAATACTTACTCTTGTCTATACTTCCATTTATTTTAATAGCTTTTTTTTTTGACAGGCAAAGTGGACAGTGAGAGAGAGAGACAGAGAGAAAGTCTTCCTTTTCCGTTGGTTCACCCCCCCAATTTTAATAGTTTTAATATGTTTTGACTTATGAAAAAATCAAAATGTACTTCAGTAGGTGAATAGAGTGTGGTGGTAAATCCAGACAATTAAATGGCATTCAATGTGAAGAGGAAATGAACCATTAAGCCATAAGAAAACATAAAGGAACCTCAAACGCACATTATTAAGTGAAAGAAGCCAATCTGAAAATGCTGCAAACTACATGATTTCAAGTGTGTGAGCTTCTGGAAAAGCAAAAATTATGGAAACAAAGATCATGACTTCCAAAAAACAAAGTATGGATGAATAGGAAAAGGAAAAGCATAGTAGAATCTTAGAACAGAGAAAATATTCTAGTTTACACAAAATTATGTATATATGTTATGATATCATTGTATAAACTTACAGAATACACAACACCAAGAGTGAACTCCAAAGTAAGCTGTGGAATTTTAACAACAAAATGTATCTTTTAACTAGATTTAATTAATTAATTAATTGTTTGTTTGTTTGAAATAGTTACAAAGAAACAGGGAGAGACAGAAAGAAGGGCAGAGAGAGATCTTCTATGGACTGATTCACTCCCCAAATGGCCCCATGACCAGGGCTAGGCAAAGCTGAAGCCAGGAGCCTGGAACTCCACCCATATCTCTCATGTGGGTGTCACAGGCCCAAGTACTTGGGCCATCTTCTGCTGCCTTCCCAGGTGCATCAATTATAACAAACATGCCATTCCGGCAGGGGATATTGATAGTGAGGGTGGTTAAATGTGCTTGGGGACAAGAGGTATATGGGGAACTCTGTACTTGCCATTTAGTTTTGCTGTGAGCCTAAAATTCCTCTTAAAATATAATTATTTTAAAAACTATGTATCGGATGTATATATTTAGTAGATAAGAATTAAGTTTACAAAATTATTTAAAAAGAAACATTTGGCACTGAGGGACACATAAAGAAGCCTGACCTATAAATAAATGATTTCATGTACTGGAATGCATATGATGAGTGAACCATGTATGAGATATGATGGTAACAAATCTTGGCACTCAAGAAAAACATCCAGAGTGTACATATATATTTGGAACTCTCAAGCAAGTAAGAGATGGTTGGAGTTATAAAAATTATGACAGCAATTTAAGAAATTATTGAGGGCTGATGTCCTAGCCCAAGTGTACCTCATCTCTATACAACATGGTCGAGCAGATACATATTATACCCAATAACTGTAAACAATGGGATTAAATTGTACACAAAGTGCTTTAGAATAATAGAAGGAAACACTTTACTCAAATTCATGGAGTCTCTGTAAAGTTAATAAAAGGCTTTCTGAAAACCTGACAACTGATCTCATTCTTGAAGATTAAATAATTGTCCATGAAAAGAATAGGGAGCATTCAGAAGGTGATAAGAAGTGAACAAACTCAGTAAAAAGGCACAGAAGCAGGACGGCGCCGCGGCTCACTAGGCTAATCCTCCGCCTTGCGGCGCCAGCACACCGGGTTCTAGTCCCGGTTGGGGCGCTGCATTCTGTCCCGGTTGCCCCTCTTCCAGGCCAGCCCTCTGCTGTGGTCAGGGAGTGCAGTGGAGGATGGCCCAGGTGCTTGGGCCCTGCACCCCATGGGAGACCAGGAAAAGCACCTGGCTCCTGCCTTCGGATCAGCATGGTGCGCCGGCCGCGGCAGCCATTGGAGGGTGAACCAACGGCAAAGGAAGACCTTTCTCTCTGTCTCTCTCTCACTGTCCACTCTGCCTGTCCAAAAAAAAAAAAAAAAAAAAAAAAAAAGGCACAGAAGTGTGGATGAGAACTAAGAACTGCATACAGCTCTTCATATCACTGAAGAAAGAATTAGGTGTTTTGTTTGGTATAAAGAATGTAAGATTAAAATATGTGTAAGGTCAGGCAAAGGAGACTAAGTTTTATTCTGTAAGTGATGAGTTGTTTGGTAGATGTGCCTAACTGAAAGATGCCGCGTAAACTGACTGAATAGAATGAATATTAGAATAGATGAAATCCTATGCTAATCTTAAAATGAGCCATAAAGTATGTGGACTGATAGAATAACCAGGATTGTTAAAACAGTTATGTCGTGAAATTGCTGCATTGATTCATAAGGAATTTAGTCTTTGGTTCCATCTCTGCTAATAATGCCTTCTTAGTTCCCAGTTCCCTTATCTCTAAATAAAATAGATACTAAATGTCTTTCATTTCTCCTAAAATCTAAAATTCTGGTTTTATAATGATCACTCAATTTCCTCTTGTATCCTGCAATAATTAATTCTATGATACTATTCATATTATAATAGCTTGATATACTTTTAATTGATTTTATTACCAACTAACACAAATTGGAATCTAGATTGTGGGGAAAGATGCCATGTAAGTTTTAAATAGGAATATTATCAAATATTTATATTCAACACCCATGTTCTATTTCCAAAGACCAACAAAAACACCTTTTGTTTCCTTTTTAGTTGAAATCCTCACAGTTTTGGATGCTTTATAGTCTGGCTATATTATCATTATACTCCATACTCAACATAAAGAAGTAGAAGTATAGCATCCCCTTAGAAGAGGGCAGTGTATTTACATACTTGAAGTTTATATCAACATCTAACTAGTTTGTGCCTGCAGATGTTGTCTCACTGGTGGGCCCTTGGTCTGACAATTTGTTTCTAGGTCAGGTGTTTGCATTTTATTATAATAAATGAGTCAGCGTCCTTTCCTGTCTGCCCTGCCAATGTCTGACTTGAAAGAGAATAAGAGAAATTAGCACTTAATTATACTCTATTAGAAAAAATAAGAAAACAATTTTTGTGCCAAATATATGTTACTTTACCCTCTACAATAAGATTTAATTCTCCCATGTACAGTTTTCTTCTGTGGTAATAATACTCAACACTGTGAAACTCTTGCTATTGCACTTTTTGCACTTTTGAAAAATGTCAACACTCAATTTTATAGCATTTGATTTAACACTTTTGGGAGCACTTTAAACCGTTAATAATTTATAGCCATCCCCAGAAATGTGTGATAGGCACAGTTAAGGCAGCAGTCAGAAGAAAAGGTCAATATATAGATTGAAGTGTTATAAGACATCCATAAAGATAATGGACCAAAAAAAATTCAAAGCAGAAACTAACTTCTTTAGCACCTCATCATCTCATTATCACCTTATTACCAAATTCCCTGAAGAGTTTATCATTTTGAAAATGTGCTCTCTTGAAACTTGTATACCATTACTTCTTCCTGGAATCTCAAGTATTTAACGAAGTTATCTAAGACAATAATTTTAGTTTTTTCATTGTACAGCAGTGTGTGTGTGTGTGTGTGGTGTGTGTGTATCTTTTTGCCTAGCCTGTATAAATGATGGCATTTCCGATTATAACTTTATTTCATATTATCTAACATAGAAAAGTGATCATTGATATTATTTTACAGACAGTATATCCTAAAATACATTGTTTTAATTCTGCAAAATGTATTCAAAAGGAAAGTGAAAGAAAACAAGTTAAGATGATACTTGCATGATCCAAAACCAGTAGAAAAAAACTGTTTCAGTATAAAACTTAGATTATTTAGACATTTGTTTCACAACATAACAAGAAGCATTAAGTGTGAAGTTTCTTTTTTTACCATAGATACCAGGAATCTCAGATACTGACCTTTAAGTTCCTCTAATAGGCTTTGAAGGTATGCCCAATGAAAGATGTTTAGCCTGATGTTTAGGATGGCTGTGACATTCATCAATTCATTTATTGTGCAAAAAATATTTATTTGACATTAAGTATACATGACTTACATTGGAAAAAGAACATTCCCTTAAAGAGTATAACCATTGGCTGAAAAGCCCATGAGAGTATTTCAGGCATGGAAAGCCAAGACACTCTGGCAAAAAAATAAAAAAATAAAAAAAACCTAAATGAAAGATCTCTGTGAGCGAGATCCTAGTGGAAAGAACAGGTCTTCAAAGAAGGAGGTACCTTTCTCTGAAGGGAGGAGAGAACCTCCACTTTGACTATGACCTTGTCTAAACAAGATAAGAGTCGGAGAACTCAAGGGGCTTCCATAGCCTTGGAAACTCATGACTGGTGCATAGGGAGATTACTGATGCCATAAACAAGAGTGTCAATTTGTAAAGTCAACAACAGGAGTCACTGTGCACTTACTCCTCATGTAGGATCTCTGTCCTTAATGTGCTGTACATTGAGATTTAATGCTATAACGAGTACTCAAACAATATATTTCACTTTGTGTTTCTATGGGGGTGCAAACTGTTGAAATCTTTACTTAATGTATACTAAACTGATCTTCTGTAAAAAAAAGAAGAAGAAGAAGAAGAAGAAGAAGAAGAAGAAGAAGAAGAAGAAGAAGAAGAAGAAGAAATTATCAATTCCCAACTTGACTCTCACTGGGATTAAACATGACAATAGGTCTGATCTGATTTCATCATCATTTAAAAAATCATCTATTATTTTTCACTTTATGTTTCTGTGTGGGAGCAAACTGTTGAAACCTTTACTTAATGTATGCTAAACTGATCTTCTGTATATAAAGAGAATCGAAAATGAATCCTCATGTGAATGGAAGGGGAGAGGGAGTGGGAAAGGGGAGGGTTGTGGGTGGTAGGGATGGTATGGGGGGGAAGCCATTGTAATCCATAAGCCGTACTTTGGAAATTTATATTCATTAAATAAAACTTAAAAAAAATATAAGAGTGGGAATAAGAGAGGGAGGAGATGTACAATTGGGGACATGCTCAATCAGACTTGCCCCAAATGGTAGAGTTAAAAACATGCCAGGGGATTCCAATTCAAGGTGGCATGTACCAATGCCATCTCACTAGTCCAAGTGGATCAGTTTCAGTTCACAATTGATCAGACTGATAGGTCTAAGAGTCAAAGGGATCACATAATAAAGACTAGTGTCTGCTAATACTAACTGATAGAATAAAAAAGGGAGAGAATGATCCAACATGGGAAGCGGGATACACAGCAGACTCATGGAATGGCAGATGTCCTAAACAGCAGTCTGGCCTCAGAATTAGCCCTTAAGGCATTCTTCGGATCTGGCTGAAGAGCCCATGAAAGTATTTTAGGCATGGAAAACCAAGACACTCTGGCAAAAAAAAAAAAAAAAAAAAAAAAAAAAAAAAAAAAAAAAAACCACACCTAAATGAAAGATCTCTGTGAGTGAGATCCCAGTGGGAAGAATGAGCCATCAAAGAAGGAGGTACCTTTCTCTGAAGGGAGGAGAAAACTTCCACTTTGACTATGGCCCTGTCTAAATAAGATCGAAGTCAGCGAACTCAAGAGGCTTCCATAGCCTTGGCAGCTCATGACAAGAGCCTCGGGTGATTACTGACATCATAAATAAGAGTGTCAATTGTTAAATCAACAACAGGAGTCACTGCACTTACTCCCTATGTAGGATCTCTGTCCTTAATGTGTTGTACTATGTGAATTAACGGTATAACTAGTACTCAAACTGTACTTTTTGCTCTGTGTTTCTGTGTGGGTGCAAACTGTTGAAATCTTTATGTAATATATGCTAAATCGATCTTCTGTATATAAAGATAATTGAAAATGAATCTTGATGTGAATGGAATGGGAGAGGGAGAGGGAGATAGGAGGGTTGCGGGTGGGAGGGAAGTTATGGGGGGGGGGGGGTAAAGCCACTGTAATCCAAAAGCTCTACTTTGGAAATTTATATTTATTAAATGAAAGTTAAAAAAAAAGAAAAAAAAGAGTATAACCATAACCAATGCTTACATCTAAAAAAGTTCAAAAGATTCAGCTCAACATAAAAGTTCTCTTTTTAGTCCCAAATTAGTTCATGTTCTTGAGGTGGAAATATTGTAGAAGGGTAGAAACTGCAACATTAAAAGTATGTCATAATCACTTGGGAACCAATTAAAATATACACATGCCCAATTTCCAGGCCCACAAGTTCTACTTCTAGTGACTCCATGGTGATGCCTACAAGTCTGTATTTTTCACACTGTCCTGTTGTGATTCTGATACAAACCTAATTTTAGTAACTACTAATTTGGACTAAAATTGTGATTAAATATGGTCAAACCTTTTGTGTCTTTCTATTGTAAAGACCAACCTCTGCATGGCATATGTTTAGACTTCATACATCTCTTGCTGAATGTCTAAATGGATAAGTGAATGACAACAATATTTCAATGAAAAGAGAAATTTATTCTGGCCACAGGTATAATTTAGTAGGTGGTACTGGGGGCAGACATTTGGCAGAGCAGTTAACTCCGTTTAGGATACTTCCATCCACCAAAGTAGAGTTACAAACAGTGAGAGGGAGAGACAGAGAGAAAGAGAAAGGTCTTCCTTCCATTGGTTCACTCACCAAATGGCCACAATGGCCAGAGCTGCACAGATCCACAGCCAGGAGCCAGGGGCTTCTTCCGGGTCTCCCATGTGGGTGCAGGGGTCCAAGTTCTTGGGCCATCTTCTACTGTTTTCCCAGACCACCGCAGAAAGCTAGATTGGAAGAGGAGCAGTGGGGACTATAACGGGCACCCATATGGGATGCTGGCACCACAGGCAGAGGATTAACCTGCACCACGGTGCTGACCCCGGATGTACTTTCAATTCAGCTTTCTGCTAATGTGCACTCTGGGTCACAGCAGGTGATGGCTCAAGTAGTTGAATCCCAGCCTCCCATATGGGAGACCTAGATTGAGTTCCAAGCTCCTGGTTTCAGCCTGACTTAACCTCAGCTGTTGTGGACCTTGGGAAGTTAATCAGCAGATGGAAGATCATCCCCACTCTTCCTCCTCCCTCTTCTACCTACCCCTCCTTTTCCCTCCAAATGAAAGAAGGAGAGAGAGGAGGGAAAGGAAGGGAAAGAAAGAGGGCACTGAAATTGTCCTTAAACCATGGGAAGAGTATTTAGTTTTCTATAAACAATCAAGCACTAAAGGCAGATTTTCATAGAGCAGCTATAAAATGTAGGGCAGGCATTGTAGATTGGAGAATATTCAACTTCTCACCCATACCACAAAAAAGGCAACCTATGTGGTCTTTTTTTTAAAAAAAGATGTATTTATTTATTTGAAAGACAGAGTTATGGAGAGGCAAAGGCAGAGAGAGGGAGGGAGGGAGGGGGAGAAGGGGGCAGGGAGAGGTTTTCCATCTGCTCGTTCACTCCCCAGATGGCCCCCAACAGCTGGAGCTGAGCCAGTCGGAAGCCAGGAGCCAGGAGCCTCTTCGGGTCTCCCACACAGGTGCAGGGACCTCTTCTACTGCTTTTCCAGGCCATAGCAGAGAGCTGGATCAGAAGTGGAGCAGCCAGGACTCGAACTAGTGGGATGCCGACACTGCAGGTGTCAGCTTTACCTGCTACACCACAGTACCAGTCCCTGAGTTACTCTTAATTTGAACATTACCACCACAAGACAGAAAAGCTTAATTACTATTTATAAAATGTATTATTACTGATTAAATTATTGGAGGACATTAGATTTCCATTCGGAAACTACACTTAAGTTGGTGTTAATTTAGCCATATAATTTAGTATGAGACTCAAATGGAAATAACAGGGAAATACAAATTTAATAAGAATGAAGTGTTCCACATAGTACCAATGCAAAGGACTCTAAGGCATATCATTTCCATGACAGATGAGAAAGCATTTCAAATTAATAGGTATATGAACTCCACTAACAAAAATTACATTTTTTAGAAATAGAAGTCCTCAAGGAAGAAAAACTTCCAGTCTTCAAGAATTTACACAGAACAGATTAATCTTTCACTATGCTAACAATGAGTAGTTGGTAACATAAATATGAACATGGATTCAAGATATTCCTTGCAGATTTATTTAAGATTTCAAAAGTCAGGATTTGATGGAATTCCCAAAAAAGGTGCCATGAAAGAAGCGTTTTATTCCTAAAACTCGCAAAATTTGTTTATACTTTTCCTCACCTGGAACCAAATTAGGTCAAGATTTTTAAAAATAAATAAAATGTTTAGGAGTAATTTACATTCATTAAACACATAAGTCCCAGTGTATTCAACAACTTCTTACAGATGTCTACAACACACCTTACTACAACTCAGAACAGTATACATTAGATTTAGAGCCCCTCCAGGGTCCCTGCTGCTCCCTGACGGTGGATACCCGCTATCACAAAGACAACCACAATACAGTCAGAACATTTTAGGGAATTAAAAATAAGTGGAAAGTTACCAGTGAAAAAAAACTCCATTTAAATACTCAGAATTTGTGGTCTTTTTTATTGTATGATAACTTCATGTGTATCTCCTTAGCTGTAGGAACACTTCAGATTGTTTCAAGCATATGTTTTTAAAAGAAAAGCATTACAGTCTGTATTTTGTTATCTTACCTTGAAAACATAAACATTTTCCTTTGCTGATTTTTTCATCATATATTTATTGGGTAGCCATTATATGACAGTCATTGTTTTAGGATCTGAGAACATAATTCTTCAAAACATAGTAAAGATTCTGCTCTAGGCATGAATGTGTGATCAAATAAATATACCAAAACTGATAAGTTATGATACACATACTTGGAGTTATGTAACAGGAACAAGAAGTCAGAAAGACTACTAGATTTGAGGAAAAGCTCCCCTCAGGAGATAATATTTACATTGAAATTTAGCAATGAGAAAGCATCAGCCATTCAGAGATAATGCAAAAGAGGAAGAGGGTTCCAGGCAAAGCACAAAGGTCCTAAGTGAGGTGCGAAAACAGAATATTTGCAAGACAGATCAGGGCCAATTGCTTGGGTTCCACTCAGAAGTAGATACTGTAGCAAAGGCTAAGGGGATAGGCAATTTGTTGGCCATTATCCCAAGCAGCAAGTGTGGCGCTGGAAGAGAAGCCAGAGCAAGTGAAAAGATCAATAGATGAGGGAGTTATAGTCACTAATGGGGTTCTATTCTGCTGGGACCTCCCAAAATGCCTACAGAAGGTTTGCAAGAATGTTCACCTAGCAGGTGAAAGGCAGTTCCTTGTTTCCAGCTACCATTGGTTGAAGGTTGGCTCATAAAGCATTATTCTTGCTTTTTCAAACTTGGTTTCTTTTTTTGTTTGTTTGTTTGCTTGCACAAGAGTAGAGAGATCTCTGAGAAGTTCCAAATCCAAGGCAAACATGATTTATTATTTTTTGCACTCTGATTGTGATGGGAAGTTGTCAAAGTGTAGTGAGTCTTGAGTTACCAGTGTACTGTCCCTGTTGGCTATATCTGAAGTCACTTGGAGCTATAGTGATATGACATAGCAGATCAAGGGTGTGAGAAGCAAAAGCACAGTGAGTAAGTAGAAAGAGTAACAGAGGAAACCAAGAGCCAGCCTATGTCCAGCCCCATGGGGCCCTAGTAGGGAGGTTGGATTTTGTTCCAACTGTATTACAAATCATTGTTTTTTAGAGAGTGTTGTGACGGATTTGGGCTAAATCAATCCTTTGAACAAAGGTGAACACCATCTGATAATATGTATTTGGAGTTTTGCATAGAGTATTATCTTTATAAACCCTGAGGGAAACATACTAATTGTGTTTAATTTAAACATTGAAATCAGATGTCTCGCCTCCACCTGGTTCCTTGTGATCACTCCCCTTTTCTGAATTCTAGGCAGAAATAGCCGCTTTCCAGACCTGCGGTATTTCAGACTTTCTTTCACATCTAGGCCTTTGTATATGTGGTTCCTGGTTTGGAACGTTCCTCATCCCTCATCTAGCCCATTTCCTCATTTTAAAATTTCAGTTTTATGAAAAGTTCCACTGAAAGTTCACCCTTGACCACCCATTAAAATAGACCTCCTGCTGTGCTCTCCTTCAGCACCATGTGGTTTTTTATCACTTAATGTCATTTGTCATTTACATTTAGTTGCTTATATCCTACAGCCCTCCCAGAGTATGAATACTCAATGCAAAATGAGACTGTCTCTAATTTTTTACCACAGTGTCACAGAACCCTGCAGTGTCTGGCATAAGGAAAAGATCCAATAGGTATTTGTTGAGTGGATGAGTAACAGAAGACAAATGACTAGCTCTTGTTGAGGCATGGTGGAGTGGCTCAGAGAGGCCTGCCCCTTTGCCCCTCGTGAAGGCTTCTGGGACACTTTAAAGGAAATTTAGTGAAAAACCAAATATAATGTGACAGCCTCACCTTTGGCAAATGGTATATCCATGAAAAATGTCTGTATGAAGCTATTTATTGCAGAGTTGGGTGACATCTTTTATAATTTGACAAAGTATCCCTTGATCTGTTTTATATATAAGGATCTTCACATCTAGAGGTTTCCTGAAGGAATGGAACAGTCACTAACAATACTTTTGGTAATAAATGACTGCGGAACAATTTCCAGATTAACTAGTTCTTTTTTTGTTCTTCTTTGGAAGAGATAACTTGATTTTAGATATCAGAGGTTGAAAGTAGCTATAGGTTTTCTTTTTTAAATTAGAAGTTCTAGTGTGACTCTTTTTTATAGTGCAAAAGGCTAACTCACTTTCAGGAAAATACTGACACACTATTAAGACAAATTGTGTCCCATCTTTAAAAGTCCTACAGAAAAGTCTATCTTCTCTAAATCCCAAGGATAACAATAGTGTCCTACATATGGTTAAGCTAGAAAAGAACTCGTATTCCCCTGACCTTCCTTTTTAATTGTTTCTATTTTACTTTAATCAGATTAAAATAGCTAAGATAAGCCAGTATTCTCTTGCCCATTTTTTACTTTAATGTCCATAAAACCTATACCAGAAATTCAACTCCATTATATGGAGTCAAATGTTCTACCATTGAGCTATACCCCCTCAGCTCCATTATATGAATAAATAGGCATAACATCTCCATACTGAAGGCAAATAAAGGAGAAAGATTATCTTTAAGTGAAATTAATTCACAAATGAATTCAATTTAATATTTACTAAATGCAGAAAGGGTATTTTTGTATGTGTCGATTCAAATAAAATTTAAGTTGCATAGAAAAGTGTTCATTCAGTTTAAACTGGGGAGTTCACAACAATTCACATATAGTTACCTATATATAGTTACCAGTAAATATAACTATTTTTATTAGGAAATAATTCAAGTGAATGAAAGAAAACTTCAGATGATTCTTCCTAAAAAAAAAAAATTCCCCTGATGTTCAGAGACCTGCTCCATGCCATAACCTGTCTCAAAAAAGGTTTTCTGAACCCAATAGGTAATCCCTTTCCAAACCAGTTCTTATTTCTGTGCTGCAGTGAGCCTAGCAGTTTTGGATTTGTTGAGTGAAGCAATTTAGGTATTGCTTCCTGCAGATGGAAATGCATTTCATAGTGAATCATTGGAGCTTTAAAAATAACAAACTGCTATAAAGGAGGCTTAAAATGATCCCTGCAAATAGTGAAATCTTATCTAGCCCATCTGATGGAGCAATTGAGGGGAAAAGAAACTAATTGAAACTATTGAAACAGCAGGGAAAGTTGACTGTTCCTTTTTTTCCTCTTTTATCCATTCAATGTAAAGGAAAATTGTCACATCTAATAGAGTGTCAGAAAACAGTGTTAACTAGGTATAAATGTCTTTTTAAGACTGTCCTCTGACATCCATGAGGTCAGAGAACTGAGAAGCTTGCCTCCAGCTAAAACACCTTTGGATGAGGAATAGCCATCATAGATGGTTTTCAAAGAAACGGTGCGGTCCATTTTAACGTCATGTCAACCAATTTCAAGAAGAGATTTAGTCTTTTCCAGTGCAAAGAAGTTGCAAACTAAAACTTTTAATTGAAAAAGCCTGAAGCCACTTTTAACCTCTTATATTTAAAACTGCAATTACCCATTTCAGGTTTGAAAAGGGAAAAAAAAGAGGGTGGCGAAAAGCACCTTTTTTCAAAGCCAGAAAAGTAGTGATTTCTAATCAGTTGTTCTTTTTCCAGAAAATTGGCTTCTACTTCTCTAAGCTTTGTGTCTCCATTTTAACAACAAAACAAAATATTATTCAATATCATGCCCTAAGTGTATGTAAATTTGAACCTTAATATAATGAATTTCCAAATAGTACAATAATTAGAATAAAATCACAGCCTTTCTACTTCAAAACAAATTTTTGATGGGAGCTGTTTATAATTCGTACACTCAGTATAACAATAGGTTAAGGTAAAACTCTCATGATGACCACACCCTAATTTGTGTGTAGTAGTTCCTATTTACTCTGCTGTCCTGCAATTTGGCAATCATCCCAGTTACCTCATTTTATAATTAATCACCATTATCATCACTGTCATCATTAATAATTGTGGGAAAATGAGCTGAGTGCTTTCTGTTCTGTTAGCTCTCCCGAATGCACAGAGTTCAGTTTTTGAAATTTATTTGGTTATTTATTTGGGAGACAGACAAGAGACCTCCTATTCCCTGTTTCACTCCCAAAATGCCTGCAACAGATAGTGCTGGGCCAGGTCAAAGACAGGAGCCCAGAACTCTATCTAGTTCTCCCTCATGTAAGCCAGTGACCCACTTCTTTGGCCCATCATCTGCTGCTTCCCAGGGTGTATTAGTAGGAAGCTGGAATTGGGAGTGCAGCAGGACTCAAACCCAAGTGTTCCTTATGAGCTACTAGGGTCATATACCACCAGGACAAACACCTGATTCAACAGCTATCCCCAAGAAGGTCAATAAATTGTCTTCAGGAAGAACAGCTATTCCATAGCCTGCAGAACTCACTGGCAAGCCAAACCCAGGGGTACTCACCAGGAATCTGCCCACTGAGAAACCTGAGAGTCAGTTCCCCAAGGAGGTAGAGTGCAAAGTCCCTGGTAGTGGATACTGCTGAGTTTCCTGCACACCCCCTGCAGGAGTAAGAAGAAAGGAACATACACCAGAGCTAAAAAGAGAAAACGCTTCTTTCAGTGTCCCTCCAAGGCCATTTACTGTCAAAATTTAACTTTTTTCCATCTGGCATACACTATGTATTTATAGAGTCCAGCTCCAGCATCACAAGGAAGGACATCAAGGGTGGATTCATAGCTGAAAGATGAAAGTTAATAAGGGAAACACTCTGTCCCTAGGTTTACTGCTCTCCAGTACATTTTACACATGGTAACCCCAGAATGATAAATCTAAAATTCAATAAACAAAAAAGTTCCCTTCTCAAAACCCTTCAGTGCCTTTCTATCACCAGTAAGGCTGAATTCTTTATTTTTCATTTATTTTATATATTTGAAATTCAGGGAAACAGAGATTTTCTACCCATGGTTCTTTCCCTAAATGCCTACAATAACCTGGGACTGGGCTAGGCCAAAGTCAGGATCCAGGAACTCAATCTGGCTCTCCCACATGGGTGGTGGGGATCCAAGTTCTTGAGCCATTACTGGCTACCCTCCCAGGGTGCACATGGCAGTGAAGACAGTATTCAGACTCAGGCTTTCCAATCTGGTTTGTAGGTACCACAAGCAGCACCTTAACCACTGCTCCACACAGCTACCCCAGAGTCCAAAAGCTGAACAAGACCAAGGTTTTCCTTGTATCTCAGCTCAGTCATACTTGTACTCTATGTTTCAAATATATTGATTAAAGTAGATGGAATTCCAATTTTGGCAAGAGATACTTCTTAGGTATTGGAGTAAGAAAAAATTTGAATAGAGAATAAGCGTTGGAAGAAATGATGTGAGAAATCAAGACTGGGGCTGATGACAATTTTATCTATGGAGTAAGGTGAAGTCATCTCCCAAAAGTGTGGAATACAGAGTTTAGAGACTGGGAAAGAACTGAACAAACATTGTGGAGAAAAAGGAAAGGTGTCAAAGCCAAGGTTAAAATACAAACGTTTTGCCAAATAAATTGGCAGATGTTATATGGGATAATAAAAATGTGTAGGATATACTACAGGGCAGAATCTGCCTGACATGAAATTCACAACAGGACAGGACTGAAGAAATGATTGCTTATAGTGGGTGAATATTGAATGGTGAGTTGATACTCTTTAAAACTGTTCCTAAACTTGTACCTGGGCTTCAGAATTATAATCTAGATGTATCATGTGATTCAAGAGGAGGGCATTAAACATCCTGCCAGCTGATAATTCCTTGTTTGCACTTGTCAGGACACCAAATCTGTTTCAAGAAAGTTAGAATAGTTCCGTATGTAACCTTCTTGTCATAAGTGGTAGACACAAACTGTACTTTTAAGAGCAAGCCTGCCGAATCAGTGTATCTAGAGATAAGAATTTCTCTCAACTTCTGCTTTTTCCCAACCCAAAATTGGAGTGTAAAGACTTGACAGACTGGATGATATGGAATAGGGAGCAGCTGCAAAAATAATTAATTTCTCATGTAGCAATGGCCATAAAAAATGTTTTGTGTTCACCAATGTATACATTCCTCGAGAGTTGTTATTTACTATTCCTACTACTTGTAAAGGATAATTTTTCCACCCACAGAAGCTTTGTACACATTTCTTAGATAAGGAGACCCAGCAACATTATATGCAATTTTCCCACCTTCCTTCAGGGAGAACCACGGTAACAGCTACATGCAAACTGTGTGTGCATGAACATCACCAAGGCCAGTGGAATGGGTAAAATGGTACCTTGTTGTTTAAATATTTGAAGAAAAATGTTTTGTTTCTTTTAGCCAGGCATTGAAATATAATTTTAAACACCTACACCAAGTCTTCTAGCCTTACACAGATTCTAAATAGACACATTATGTTTACAGAAAATAATCTGAAAGCTCGAGAACTTCATAAGTACTACATTTACTGATTCCTTAATATTAAATCCTGCCTGAAGTGCTCTTACCAAACAGTGGGCTGGGGACTGGCTAATTTTAGAGAGAAGCAGAAAGAGCAAGCAAGCGAGTGAGTGAGAGAGAGAGAGAGAGAGATCCTCCATCCACTGGTTCACTCCCCAAATGGGATGCCAGCACTGTAGGCAGCAGCTTTACCAACTACGCCACCGTGCCAGCCCCTCACTAGCATTTGTTATTTGCTGATTTCTGTATGAGAGCCTTTCCACCTGGGGTGAGGTGAAACCTCATTGTGGTTTTGATTTGCATTTTCCTGATGCATAGTGATCCTGAGCATTTTTTCATGTGTATGTTGGACATTTGCATTTCCTCTTTTGAAAACTGCCTGTTTAAGAACTTTGCCCATTTCTTAACTGGATTGCTTGTTTTTACTGTTCTTGAGTTTCTTGAGCTCTTTATAGATTCTGGATATTAACTCTTTATCAGTTGTTTAGTTTACAAATATTTTTTCCCATTCTGTTGGTTGCCTTTTAACTTTACTAAGTGTTTCTTTTTCATTGCAGAAGCTTCTTAGCTTGATGTAATTCTAATTGTCAATTTTGGTTTTGATTGCCTGTGCTTTTGAGGTCTTTTCTAAGAAGTCTTTGCTTATGCCAATGTTGTACAGAGTTTGCTCAATGTTCTTCTCTAGTAATTTGATGATATCAGGTTGTAGATTTCGGTCTTTGATCCATTTTGAGTGGATTTTTGTGTAAGGTGTAGGGTAGGGGTCTAGTTTAATTATTCTCCATGCAGAGATCCTGTTTTCCAAGCACAATTTATTGAAGAGATTGTCCTTGCCAATTGTCGCTCCCCGTCTTCGTGGAGGAACGACACAGGACCCTGCGCTGTTCTTCTGTCTGCTCGGCCCTCCCCGGGTTGCTGCTGGTTCTTCCCGGGTTGGCTGCTGGTCCTTCCCGGGTTGGCTGCTGGTCCTTCCCGGGTTGGCTACCATCCCTTCCACCTCCGTGGAAGGGCGGTTCCCCCTGCCACATCCCCACTTCCGCGGGGGAGCGGCACACCGCCGGCCGGCTCTCTCGGGGGCTGCTCAGGTGTTCCTTCAGATAGATGTTCCCCTTAGATGTTCCTGGTGCATGCCGTCTCTCTCCTCCTTTATAGTCCTCCTCCGCCAATCCTAACTCGGCTGCCCACACACCGAGTACGCTGCTCTCCTCCAATCAGGAGCAGGTCCTGCAGCTTGTCAAGTTGGTGAGAGGCAGCTGGGTAGAAGCTGTTGCCTCCTCTCCCAGCGCCATATTGTGGGAGAGCAGATGCATAGAATAAGTCTTAATTCCAGTAACTCAGTCCAGTCCGGGTTGCTCCCAACAGCCAATTCCTTGTCAGGAATTGAATTTAGCTCCTTTGTCAAAAATAAGTTGCTTATAGATGTATGGATTGATTTCTGGAATTTCTGTTCTGTTCCATTGTCCCACATATCCATTTTTTTGAATCAGTATTGGGCTGTTTACATTATAACTGCTAATTCACACAATGGAAGGTAGTTGATGATGGCTCAAGTGCTTGGGTCCCTGCCACTCACAAGGGATACCTGGATGGAGTTTATGGCTTCTGGATTCAGCTTGGCCCATCCCTGCCTGTTTTGGGCATTTGGGGAGTGAACAAGCTGATGAAAGATATTTCCCTTCCCCATTGCACTCTCTCACTTGCTCTCGCTCTCCCTCTCAGATATAAAAATAAATAAACATAAAATTTTTAAAAAGAAAAAACTAAAACAACCTGACAAACATTGTACTGTGCCTTACAGCAAGAAGTAATATCTATTTAGACAGCTCTGTCTTAGAAGCAGATGAGGAAAAGCTATTTATGGTGCTGGAGTGCCTTATCTTCATACACTGCTGACAGCTCCTTGGACAGGAGTTTAGAAAGAGTCTTGCAGGACATGTGAGGAATTGCTTTGTAATTAGTGAACTGTTATCATGATGTGAATTTGTGTGAACTGAAAGTTCTGCTACCTGAACCACAGATACTCAGGATCTCATTTACATTCTTTCTGAAGCTTGGGTGGTAGTACTATGAATAGAAGAGACTATACATAAAGATGGGTTGTTTCCCTCAGTAGCAGTTGTATTTTCAGAAATATTTGGAGACATTACTCATAAGAATGCATTTCTGCACAGTTTCCCACTGAGAGTCTCCCTCTCTTAACACTGTGGGTGGCCAAGTTTGAAATCCACTAAAGATCCGTTAGATATAAGAGATCAAGAAGAGTGATTTATTTTTAAGTTAATATATGAAGGAGTCCTTTTATTTCTAGAACCTTCCCAGCATCTGATGGGCACCCTTTGCAAATCATCATCTTTTTCTTAACTAACTTTTTTCTAAAGATATTTTTTTGACAAGCAGAGTTAGACAGTGAGAGAGAGAGAGAGACTGAGAGAAAGGTCTTCCTTCCATTGGTTTACCCCTCAAATGACCACTTCGACCAGCGCACTTCAGCTGGCGCGCCATACTGATCCAAAGCCAGGAGCCAGGTGCTTCTCCTGTCTCCCATGTGAGTGCAGGGCCCAAGCACTTGGGCCATCCTCCACTGCCTTCCCGGGCCACAGCAGAAAGCTGGACTGGAAGAGGAGCAACTGGAACAGAATCTGATGCTTTAACCGGGATTAGAACACGGGGTGCTGGCACTGCAGGTGAAGGATTAGCCTAGTGAGCCACGCCACTGGCCTCTAACAATAATTTTTAATGTCACAGAAATTTAATGACAGTCATTGTACATGCCAACCATATTGCGGACTTATAATCAAATATCCTGTATCACTTACAGTGCCAAACTACACAGATGTTTGCATACATTTGAATAGGTAAGTATTTCTAAAAACTAAGCTGTAAAATGAGCAAGTTTTTCTCCTTCATGTTATGGAACATGCAGTGGATTTATGTGATACTAGTAAAATAAAAACCTTCTAATCTTTGTACTTGGATATATAAATATCATGTCTTCAGATATGCCACTCAAAAGTCAAAGTGCACTCCCCAAAATTATAACGTCCTGGCATCTTCCTAAGGATATAACAGTAACCAAATCCGATCCAGCTTTTTCTGTTAAGAGAAAATTTGTCTCAGATGGGCTTGCTTAAGTTCAAAGTAGAGCATGCAAGAGGACGCCCTAAAGACTTAAAATTTGTTTTAAGTTTTGGTTAGCAGATAATATTTTGACCTTCATGAGACACAGTGCAATATTTCTGGGGCTGGCACTGAAGCACCAGCATCCCCTATGGACTCTAGTTCTAGTCCCGGCTGCTCCTCTTCCAATCCAGCTCTTTGCTATGGCTTGGGATAGCAGTAGAAGATGGCCCAAGTCCGTGGGCCCCTGCACCCACGTGGAAGACCTGGAATAAGCTCCTGGCTCCTGGCTTTGGATAGGCGCAGCTCAGGCCTTTGCAGCCAGTTGGGGAGTGAGCCAGCAGATGAAAGACCTCTCTCTCTGTCTCTACCTCCCTCTGTAATTCTGACTTTCAAATAAATAAAATAAATATTTAAAAAATATTTCAACAGATGCACATCACATAAACTAATCCTGTCAGCCAATCAGTACATCTCCCATCCTTCCTCCATGTTTAGTGCATATGAGCTCTTCTCCTTCAGTTGTTTATAGCATGTGTAATACAATATTGTGCTGTGCTGCATTAGAATCTAATACTTGTATCTAACTATGTTTGCTACCCTTTATCTATCCTCCATCTATCCCCCTATCATGCACCTTTTCCAGCCTCTAGTAATCACTGTTCTAAGGTCAGATAGATTTTTTTTAAACTTTCACATTTAAAAGAGAACGTATTGCATTTTCCTTTATTTATCTGGCTTATTTCACTTAGTACGCTAAAGTCTATTTCCATCCATTTTGCTGCAGATGTTGGGATTTCATATTTTTATAGGTGAATAATATTCGTGGGGGTGGAGATAGAGAAAGATCATTCTTTCTTTATCCATTCATCTGCTGGTTGAGACTTAAGTTGATTCTATGTCTCAGCTTTGGTGAACAGTGCTGCAGCGAATATGGAAGAGCAAGTATCTCTTTTACATGCTGATTTCATTTGGTTTGGACACCCAGGAATGGGATAGCTTGATCATTTAGTACAGTAGACCTATTTTTTAGCTTTTGAGGACAACCCATTTTTTTTAACTGTACACCAATCTACATTCTCATTAACAGTGTATAAGAGTTTTTCCTTTTTCCCAATCTTTGCCAGAACTTGTTACCTCTTTTTCCTTTTCATAATAGCCATTCTAACTGGAGTGAGGTGATATGTCATTATGGTTTTGGTTTGTATTTCTATGATTGTTAGTGCTATTGAATCTATTTTCATATATTCATTGGTCATTTTTTTCTTCTTTTGAAAACATGTCCCTTCAGTTCTGTTCCCATTTTCTAACTGAACATTTTGAACTTTATTTTGCTACAAAGATTATGAAGCTCCTTATATATCCTGGATATTAATCTTTGTTAGATTATTATTTGCAATTTTTTCCTGATTTGTAGGTTATCTCTTTGTGAACTATTTTCCATGTTGTGCAGAGCATCTTAGTTTGATATAATCCCATTTATACAGTCTTGCTTTTGTCACCTATGCTTTGGGGGTCTTACCTAAAACAGCATTGCCTAGCCTAAAGTCTTTAAGAATTTCCTCTGTTTTCATCTAGTAGTTTCTTTCAGGTTTTACATTTAAGACTTGGATCCAGGCCGGCGCTGCAGCTCGCTAGGCTAATCCTCCACCTGTGGCACCGGCACCCCGGGTTCTAGTCCCAGTCGGGGTGCCAGATTCTGTCCAGGTTGCTCCTCTTCCTGTCCAGCTTTCTGTTGTGGTCTGGGAGTGCAGTGGAGGATGGCCCAAGTGCTTGGGCCCTGCACCCACATGGGAGACCAGGAGAAGCACCTGGCTCCTGGCTTCGGATCAGTGCGATGCGCCGGCCACAGCAGCCATTGGGGGGTGAACCAATGGAAAAAAGGAAGACCTTTCTCCATGTCTCTCTCTCTCACTGTCCACTCTGCCTGTCAAAAAAAAAAAAAGACTTGGATCCATTTTGAGTTGATTTTTTTATGACAAATCTAGAGTCAATTCACAAACCTTCTAAATCAGAATATCGTAGGGCAAGTAAAGGGGAGCATGAGAATCTACATTTATAAAAGTCACACAGGAGATTCTCTGACATCCTCTGGGTGCCAGTCCACAGACCAGGGAACAGAAATTTCTCTCCTCTGAAAACCATGTATTTTGGACATAAGCCCTTAAAATCCTTGCTGCTACATATATTCCCCATTGAACAGGATGTGTTTTCCAGAGCTTTGTTCATGTACTGATGTTGCTTCCCTCAAAGAGTGTAGAGGAGTAAATCCTATTTATTCTTTGACACATAGCTTTGTCCTTGACATAGTACACAACAATTGGCAAAAAAGAATATGATGTTTTGGTATAAAAGTCAAAACTTTACCAACATCTGGATTCTTTCCCAGTTCCATTTTAATTCATAAAAATGCCCTGACTTAGGCCGGCGCCGTGGCTCAATAGGCTAATCCTCCACCTTGCGGCGCCGGCACACCGGGTTCTAGTCCCGGTCGGGGCGCCGGATTCTGTCCCGGTTGCCCCTCTTCCAGGCCAGCTCTCTGCTATGGCCAGGGAGTGCAGTGGAGGATGGCCCAGGTGCTAGGGCCCTGCACCCCATGGGAGACCAGGAAAAGCACCTGGATCCTGGCTCCTGCCATTGGATCAGCGCGGTGCGCCGGCTGCAGCGGCGGCCATTGGAGGGTGAACCAACGGCAAAAGGAAGACCTTTCTCTCTCTGTCTCTCTCTCACTGTCCACTCTGCCTGTCAAAAATAAAAAAAAATAAAAATTAAAAAAATAAAAAAAAAATGCCCTGACTTCCTTAGAGGGTGATTTATGCTTTGTATATTGCTTCCAGGTCTTGCAAAGGATGAAAATTTTAAAACTTTCTTAGAAAAAATGTGTTCTTTGTGAATAAATTTTCACATAACTAATTACATTAAGTAGTGTTAAATAAATTCATAGCAATGTTGGAACAAAGGAAAGTGGGCCAATTGGTGGGAGTTGTGAGAGTGACACTGTTTCAGTCACTCTTTCCAAAAGTCAGTTGTCTTACGTGAGGTCCCTCAATCTCAGGCCGCTCTTTCCTGGATGAGATTGCCTTTTGCTTCAGGATGTGGAGAGGAATCCAAGTGGGTTAAGTGACAGAAAAAACCTGTGACTTCAAAGCTTTTGAAGTAGGAATTTAATAATGAGATCTTTGGCAAGATCTACATAGTAGCAACTTTAGGGCCAGGTGTGACACAGTTGGTAGCAAAGAAGAAAAAAAAAACTGTTGCTAAAATATCTGGTATTCCAGGAAGTCTTTTTTGAACCTCAAAGTGCAATTTGAACTGAAGTGTACAGAGGTTCTATCATCTGACAAAACCTCAACTAATTAAAGTTGAAGTTTTCCTAGTGATGTATTAATGGAATATCAAGATGGGCCAATGGGTTCTTGACACTTGCCCATAATCGTCCATTAAAGGGGTCTCCTCCCTTTTCTGGAATGCTTTTTGTAGAATTTCTTTTCATCTTTGTACTCTGGCTGCCTGCTGACTTACAGATGCACACACTAAGTCATTTCCACTTGAGTTTGTACAACCAACATCTTAAAACACCTGATGAAAGTAAAAATAGGAATTGAGGCTTGATTTATCTACAGAACCTGATTAACAACAAAGCTTTGATTTGTTTTAAATATAAAAGCCTTCTTCCTCTATTTCAAATCTATTTGAGTCTACGCAATTAAAGTAGTTCAATCAATATTTAGATTGGTTTGACTTTCATACATGTGGTATTGGCTTTATCACAAAAAGACTAGTTTGGCAGGCAGCATTGTTGCATAGCAGGTAAAGCATCCCACTGTGACACTAGCGTTCTATATGGGCACTGGTTTGAGTCCCAGCTGTTCCACTTCTGATCCAGCTCCCTGCTAATGTACCTGGAAAAGCAGCAGAGGATGGCCCAAGTGCTTGGGCTCCTGCCACCCCCCTGGGAGACACAGAAGAACCTCCTGGCTCCTGGTTCCAACCTGAACCAGCCCTGCTTGTAGTGGCCATTTGGGATGTAAACCAGCAGATGAAAGCTCTCTCTGTCTTACCCTCCCTCCCTCCCTCTCCATCTTTCTCTGTAACTCTGCCTTTCAAATAAATTTTTAAAAAAGTTTTTTAATTGATTAATTTGTCATTTTGGAATGCAGCTTTCCAGAGTGTTACATTCTTAGACTTTAGCCCAAAATATAAATGCTTAACACTAAGCTTTCAACTCCAAGTTAGGAAGCAAAAGTACATTAACTTTATCCAGGCTCCAACAATATTAAGTGTCTAACTAACACTTTAAGCTGCACAAGAAAATAACTCCATACCTGCCAAGTGGTCTGGCCATGCTTTTACCATGATTCTAAAGCAGTGAGGAGCAGGTATTGGCTCAGCAGTTCTCAAAACTTTGTTTTATAACCCAGAAAGAGAAGAGTTTGTCTAGGATACTTTATCATCATCTTAGTGAAATGGATCTATAATCCCCCAGTACCAATTTTGCAAATGTCTAAGATTCTATGTCTAGCAACTATGTGTATCTACATAAGGCAAGAAGTATGAACTACATAAGCAAGGACAGAGAAAAAGGGGAAGAAAATCAATATTCAGTGGGTTTCATTTAACTACAAATGACAAAAATCCCACTCAAACTGAATTTAAAAACATAAAAAGAGATAGAATATATTAGTTCACCTACCTTCAGAATATTGGCTAGATCTGGTACCCAAATAGTGTAATTAACCATCTATCTCTCCCAGTCACTTGCATTTCCTTACTAGGTATTATTTATTGTCAGCCAGGATTTCCCCTCTTGAGAGCCAAGTGCCAGCAGCAACTACCAGCCTACCAGTCCCAGCAGAAAGTCCTATCCTAAGAGTTCTAGCAGAGGTACTAGGGATCCAACTTTGACTGGTACCAAGGACTCAATCGCTTGCCTGGTACCAAGGACAGAGTCTTTCCCCCTCACAGGGCACAGAGGATGAAGATGTAGAGGGGTAGGTCCTGCAAAGGAAAATTGCAGCTACTGTCACTTTAAAAAAGGAAAAAATAGAACAGAGAATCCCAAAATAACAGATTCCAACTCCCTTTCCCCTCCTGAGACTGCTACCCTGGCTCTGCCTGCAGCAGCACTTGAGGCCTAGAGCCACCAAGCCACATTTTAAGTTGGAGAGTTGTACAATCATTATAGCTCCCCACTGTGCCTTTTTTCAGAATTACCACAAGTACACCTCTTGGAGGACTTTGGCCTCTGTAGGAGAAGCTTAACACCAGCTTAAAATTCTCCAAGCTTTGAGCCTAAGATGGCTTTTCCTAACAGGCATTTGAAGTCCTTTATTGATGAAGAACCATACATTTTTAATGAAGCCCTGGAAAGGTACCTAGAGTGTAATAAAAGATGGGATAAATCAAAAATAAAAATAGATGGCTTAAAATAAAAATCATAGCTTCAAACAATCTATAAGGCCATTAATCTGCTTTCAATGTAAAGTACACAGCCTAAAATAATCAAAAGTTGAACACAAAGGGAAAAAGGATAGATGGAATGTAGTTATAATTTTACTTGTATATGTGTACATTCATATATGTGTGTGCCTACATGAAGATGTATAAAATATCAGGTTTTCTGATTGCTTTTTAATTCCTTTTTTCTTCTCAGTGATGGTGAAAACTGGTTTTGTGAGTGTCCAAGGCTGTATTCTGGCCAGCTGTGCCAGTTTTCAATTTGTGAGAACAACCCGTGTGGAAATGGTGCCACCTGTGTTCCAAAATCTGGAACAGATATTGTCTGCCTCTGCCCATATGGGAGGTCTGGACCCCTCTGCACTGATGGTAAGAGCCTTTGATTATATTATAAATTTTATTTATTTATTTTCACTTTGTTTTGAAAGACAAAAGAGAGAGAGAAATATCTTCCACTGATTCACTCTCCAAGAGCCCACAACAGCTGGGTTCACCCAGGTCAATGCCAGGAACCTGTAATTCAAGCCAGGTCTACCACATGGGTGGCAGGGACACAAACACTTGACCTATCACCTGCTACCTCTCAGGGTGTGCATTAACAAGAAGCTGGAATAGGAAGAAGTACCAGAATATAAAGCCAGGCATTCCGGAGCCAGCGCTGTGGTTCACTTGGCTAGTCCTCTGTTTGTGGTGCTGGCATCCCATATGGGCACTGGGTTCTGGTCCCGGCCGCTCATCTTCCAGTCCAGCTCTCAGCTGTGGCCTGGGAAGGCAGTGGAGGATGGCCCAAGTGCTTGGGTGCCTGTACCCACATGGGAGACTGGGGTGAAGCACCTGGCTCCTGGCTTCAGATTGGCACAGCACCGGCCGTTTCTACCATCCTAATACACTCGGGGGGTAGTAGAAAATATTGCCATCTCACTAGTCCAAGTGATCAATTTCAGTTCACAATTGATCATAATGAAAGGACTAAGAGTCAAAGGGAGCACATAAACAAGTCTAGTACCTGCTAATACTAACTGATAGAATAAATAAAAGGGAGAGTGATCCAACATGGGAAGCGAGATACTCAGCAGACTCATAGAATGGCAGATGTCCTAAACAGCACTCTGGCCTCAGAATCAGCCCTAAAGGCATTCCGATCTGGCTGAAAAGCCCATGAGACTATTTCAGGCATGAAAAGCCAAGACACTCTGGCAAAAAAAATAAAAATAAAAAAAACCTAAATGAAAGATCTCTGTGAGTGAGATCCCAGTGGAAAGAACAGGTCTTCAAAGAAGGAGGTACCTTTCTCTGAAGGGAGGAGAGAACCTCCACTTTGACTATGACCTTGTCTAAACAAGATAAGAGTCGGAGAACTCAGAGGGCTTCCATAGCCTTGGAAACTCATGACTGGAGCATAGGGAGATTACTGATGCCATAGACAGGAGTGTCAATTGGTAAAGTCAACAACAGGAGTCACTGTGCACTTACTCTTCATGTAGGATCTCTGTCCTTAATGTGCTGTGTATTGAGACTTAATGCTATAACGAGTACTCAAACAGTATATTTCAGTTTGTGTTTCTATGGGGGTGCAAACTGTTGAAATCCTTACTTAATGTATACTAAACTGATCTTCTGTAAAAAAAAAAAAAAAAAAAAGAAGAAGAAGAAGAAGAAGAAATTATCAATTCCCAACTTGACTCTCACTGGGATTAAACATGACAATAGGTCTGATCTGATTTCATCATTTAAAAAATCATCTATTATTTTTCACTTTATGATTCTGTGTGGGAGCAAACTGTTGAAATCTTTACTTAATGTATGCTAAACTGATCTTCTGTATATAAAGAGAATCGAAAATGAATCCTCATGTGAATGGAAGGGGGGAGGGAGAGGGAAAGGGGAGGGTTGTGGGTGGGAGGGACGTTATGGGGGGGAAGCCATTGTAATCCATAAGCCGTACTTTGGAAATTTATATTTATATTCATTAAATAAAAGTTAAAAAAATATAGAACTATAGACTGTCTAAGGAAAAAGTGTAAGCCCTTGGGATACCAATACTTTGGTATCTGGTAGAGGAGAGAAAGTCATATTCCATAACAATGCAACCTCTCACCTCTTCCCTCCAGCAAACACTCCCTATCTGCTTTCATCCCATAAATATTGTTCCTTTTGTGATATGATCTGGTCATAGCTTGGATTCCCCACAAAAATAGAACATGAATTTAAAGAAAAAAAGATTGCAATCAAGTTGTTTACTTTGGAAGTACAACAAAACCCAGGAAACAGAAGTGAAGACCTAGAGAGAATGCTGTGGGGATGGGGAGAAGCACAAAGGCACATACGGAGTTGAACAACTCCATGGGCAGCTGTGCTTGCCTTCGCTGGGATCTTCCGAGGAGCTGCACAAAAATGGGTCTCATTGTCTGCTTAAGGAGCGCAAGGGAGAAGTGCTTAACCACTGACTCATGGTTCATGTTGACTGAGGGTGGTCCCACAGGACATTCATTCTCCCATCTGTCTAGATTGCTGTGCAACACTGCATAGAGTGCAGGTGTCCTAGTTGACAGCCTAGGATGAAGAGAAGCTGGCGATGAAGGAAAGGGAGCGCAACGAATCAGCATTCCATTTCAATCACAAAAGCCCACTCAAGGGTTCACTCCCTTCATGAGCTGTTTTTACATCAGGCAGGCATCAATGCTTTATTAATTCTACCAATTAGTGTGAAATGATTCTTCCCCCAAATCATTCTTGGACTACACACAATCACTAATGTGACCTCTAGAAGAATGATCACACCATGCCGAATATCTATGTATTTACAGAGAAAAGCATAGGGCAAACCCCTAGGCCTAGTTTTTGCTTGGTTAAGACATGTTAGAATAAGCTCAGAATAGGATGTGGGACTTTGCTTTTTTATTAATGAAAAGTCAGCTATTTTATTTCATCAGCAGTTATACCTACTACATTGCACTTTCCTTTCAAATAACATCCGTTTCTACCATCCTAATACACTCGGGGGATAGTAGAAAATATAATTGGAATATTTCCTACCTTGTTGATAGTTTCAGTAGGGATTTTATTTTTGGGGTTTATAGCAGTGATGACGAGATCTAAAGCAAATAAATGTTGCAAATAGAAAAGCTGCGATAGACTTCCTTTGTAAAGAGCTTTTCTTTCCACATCTCATCATTCATACTTCCTATTTCCTCTTCCTGTGCAAGAACAATCTATCTTGTTTTCTTAACCACATCATTCTAAAGACAATGGGGGAGTGCTTTATCACCACTCTTGTCCTATTATGTCCCTTCTATAAACATTTCTTAATTAATTTGCATTATCCTCCTAATTTAGAGTTCCCAATGAAATATATCCCTAGAGGAAAGCAGGAAAATATACTGAGAGCTCAGGCTCCAGAACCAATTCAACTGGGTTGGAATCACTGTTCATCTTCTGCCTAGCTGGCCAAGTGACCTGGGCCAAATTACTTGGTCTCACTGTACTGCAGCTTTAATGAGACTAATTCTAGAACTTACCTTCTAAGAGTCATGGAAATAAGATAATCCATGTAGTGTTTAACACATTTTCAGCATATACAAAATGTTTTTTTTTTTTTTCAAGATGGTCAGGGTAGGATTCTTATCCTTCATCTGAAGCTGCTACTTCCTGCCATTGTAGGAAGGAAGGCTGAATCTCCACCCCAGCTAAAAAGAAAGTTCTCTAGAATGTCAGTGAAACCCCAAATTAATTTCCTTTCAAGAATTTTCTGGGGCCACTGTTGTGGCACAGCATGTTAAGCTGCTGCCTGTGATACCAGCATCCCATGTTGAGTACCAATTCTAGTCCTTGCTGCTCCACTTACAATTCACTTTCCTGCCAATGTACCTGGGAAAGCAGCAGAAGATGGCGTAAGTGCCTGGGCCCCTGCCACCCAAGTGGGAGACCCATATGGAATTCCAGGCTCCAGGCTTTGGCTTGGCCCAGCCCCAAGGTTGTAGCCATTTGGGAAATTAACCGGAAGATAGAAGATCTCTTTTTCTCTCTGTCTTTCCCCCTCTCTCTGTGTAATTCTGCCTTTCAAATAAACAAAATAAACCTTTTTTAAAATAGAGTTTTTCTATGTTAGCGACACACTTTGCAGGGATTAAAGACAATCCAAGGTATTACAAAATCAGGGAGGAAAGCAGCACTCCGGGGACTTGGATAATCACCAGGCTACTTAAGGACAAGATACTTCTGTAAAGCAGCTTAATGTCAGACTGGCATTTTATAACAGTATATTTCAAGTACATGCAATTTTCTGTCATGTAAGCTCATAACTCTTTTGATAGCCTCCCCTCTGATATGATCCAGCTTCCTCTCTCTACCTCAGCAGCCATTTGATTGCCCTGCTGTTCAATGCGTATCAGAATCCCTCATTCCTGACCATGTTTACATCTGTATTTTCCAGCTCCTGGTAAAAAAGAAATGTGAAAGATCAAGCCCCATCCCAGAGGAAACAGGGACAATTGTGGCCACACCATAAAGTGTGCAGAATGGCGATTCTTCTTACTCTAGGTTGAAGGCAGCCTTTGAGTAGCATTTTTTTCTTCCTTAAGACCTGAGAAAAATTGCCTTTCCCTTTGCTCAGTGGGAAGGGGAGCACCTCCCACACAGCACACACACTTCCCACCCCTTATTTCAGCATCTGAAAAGATAAAAAGTTAGGTTGACACTTATAAAATAAAAGCACTTATATAAATATATTTTTCAATGTACAGTGAAATTTTCTTGAAAAGTAGCCTCAATGGACTCCTGCTACCCACTCCATCAACACTGTATTAGGACCTTCTTTCTCTATGTAGCAGCAACCCCAGCACAGCAAAGTTAAGTTTACCATTTCAGTCACTGCCATCAGTACCATGTTTTTATGTACAAATAAGTAATATGTGTGTGTATTTGGAGAACATGTTCTGATCAAGGGCTTTCGTTAGATTTAAATATTGCTCATATGTCTGTATTTAATTCTATAATATCTCTCTGAAAGCACTGTGCTTCCTCCTAATGGTCTGTGGATTTTATTTACACAGTTACATATAGTGTCATATGTGTTTTTATATGAAATATATATAAATACAAAAACACATACACATAATACATACATAAAATAATAAGGTATTTACAGTTGCAAAAGGGTCTTCAAGTTGTCTGGCCAATATACCCTTTTATTTTCCTTTTTCATTAATACATACTTCATTTTTTCAATTTACTTGTAGAATACTTTAATGGAGCATTAAATCTCTGACTATAATATAAACTAAAAATATGTTATCTCTAAAATTTTAGAAAGCAAGGGAGGGAGTGTAGGAGACAGAAAGAGAAATAATTATATTCTTGGAGTTGAATCTATGAACTTGATTAAATCTGTTCTAAATAAATAAATAGAAAAAAATTTACAGGCAGAGTGACTGAACAAGAGGGAGAGACATGAACAGAAAGGTCTTCCACACTGGCCAGCTCTGGTCCAGGCAGAAGCCAGAAGCCCAGAAATCCATCCTGCTCTCGCGTGTGGGTGCAGAGGCCCTAGTACTTGGACTACCATCTGCTTCCCTCTCAAGCACATTAGCAGTGAACCAGATCAGAAGCAGAGCAGCCAGGGATTGAACCTGTGCTCTGATGTGAGATGTAGGTGTTTCAAGTGGCAGCTTAACCCACTGCACCACAATGCCTGCCCCAACATCTGATTTTATTTGGGGCAGCAATGTACTTTCCTGTCTCCCTTGAAGTGGAGTGTGGCCATAGCACTAAATTCTGGACGATGATGGTAAGCAAAAGTGTTAGAGTATTGTGCTGACCCCTAGAAAACATCCTTAAGAGAGGAATAAACACCCAACCTTCCATCTTTCTGAAGACTGGAAATACATAAATGTAGAGTCAAAAAGATGAAATAATCTTAAATTCATGATTACTATAAAACCACCACTGGACTTCATGTTAATGAGAGAGAAGTAATCTACTTTTGTTAAACCAATGTTATTTTCATGTGTTATCAACTAAACCTAGTCCTTATACAGTGTCAAGATGTTCCTGAACTATATATCCTGAAATGTTTTCTTAAATATTTCTATTTTATTCACAAACCTTTAGACTCCTTCTCAAAGAAAGAAAAAGGACAAGATTTCTGGTGGTATCTTTTTTTAACTCATTTCAGTCTAATAAATCTAATAAATTATAATTTAGAAAATATTTTTGCAACTCAGTGAAATTCTGATCAGAGTATTATTTATTTATTTTTTAATGTTTTAAATTTATTTTTATTTGAAATAGTTACACAGAGATGGTGAGAGAGAGAGAGATCAATCTTCGACCTTCTAGTTCACTCCCCAAAGTGGCACAATGGCCGGGGTTGGTTAGGCCAAAATCAGGAGCCTGTAACTCCATCTAGGTCTCCCATGTGGGTGCAGGGGCCCAAGGACTTGGATCATCTGCTGCTGCTTTGCCATGTGTATTAGCAGGGAGATGGATCAAAAGTAGAGTAGCCAGGACTCACACTGGTGCCCATCTGGGATACTAGCATTGCAGGCAGCAGTTTAACCTTCCATACCACAACATGGGTCCCAGAGTATGATGTCAATACAAAGAAATAACATGGGAAGAAGCAAAATGAAAAAACTACCTTTTTCATATTATCAAAATAATAAAAAAGCAAATTTAAGTGTTTCTTGTGAAACTTTACCTCTTATATTAAAACTACCATTATTGGGGGCAGCATTGTGGTGTAGCAGGTTAAATCTCCACCTACAATGCTGGCATCCCATATGGGCACTTATTCGAGACCCAGTTGCTCCACTTCAAATCCAGCTCCCTGCTAATGCGCCTGAGAAATCAGCAGAGGATGGCCCAAGTCTATAGGACCCTGAGCCCACCTTGGGGACCTGGAAGAAGCACCAGGCTCCTAGCTTCAGCCTGGCCCAGCCCTAGCCATTGAAGCCATTTGGGGAGTAAACCAGCAGATGGAAGATCTCTCTCACTCTGCCTCTCTTTCTTTCTCTGTAACTCTACTTTCAAATAAATTTTAAAAAGAAAAAGAAAACTGTCACTATCATGCAATTACACTAAATGAAAAAATCAAATAGTTTATAGACTTTCATATCTTAATTTCTAGGCAGCTACACATCTGTTATTGCCCAATTTTAAGCAAAAAATAAAGAATGTTCACCATCAAACTCTTACAGTTTTTCTCCATCAATAGAACATTGTCAGTAGAACACTTAATGCCAAAGGCTAATTTTGTTTATTCACTCCAGTATGTTGTTTTTATTTAACAACCTCTCACAATTCTGTCTTCCAACACAACCATTTCCTGCTTATTAGAAATGTCCTTGAAATGGATGGACTACAAACAAGCAGAATGGTGTCTCCTGAATGTATATATATGCATATGAATTGGATTTTGTAGACTGTGTGTGGAAATATCAGCCCCTGCTGTTTATCCTGAAGCTCACCAGAGACTTTAACCTTGCAGGTCTGTCAGCCCAGGCCCTTCCACAAAGAGTTATTTTTTGTATCAAATGAATACTGTCAGATTCTACCACACCTATCAGGTTATGCTTGGTTGGTTTAAAAGCTATAATAATGTGATGCACCTGCCAGTTACTAAGCAGTGGAGAGTGCAAACACATTCATTGTGCATAAAATAAAAAGCTTCACCAAAATGGAAAATAGATTAGAGACTGAACAAATTTATGCCATATGAAAAACTGTAAAGTCAATATTTTATGAGGAAGCAATTTAATTTATTGATCATTAGGAATGAAATAAACAGTGGATGGAGATGCCCATATGTGATATAAATTGCTAGTCAGTATTAGCAGCTATTCAAGTTTTTCTTTGTTTATATCCCTGACAAGCTCAAATTGCACCTTTTGTAATACTTTGTCACTCCATCCCTTTGATCTTGAAAATGGTCTCCTATTTTCCTTGGGATAAAATAAGAACTGCTTAAAATGATGTATAAACTTGGCATGGGCAGTCCCCAGCTAGCCCAGTAGCCCCCACATTATCCACCCTCTATCAGAATGCTCTTCCCACTATTTTCTCTTTACCTTTTAAATGTTGGCCATGCATCACACCAGTCTTTTCATCAAACTGTAAGTTCCACCAAGCTAGTCACTGCATCTGCCTTGTTTATCACCATATCTGCAGAGCAATGAATGGTGCCTGACACCTGGTTGCTGTCAAAGTTTAGTTGAGTTGAAAATAATCTGAAAGTATTTCAGAATATTAATCTAAGCTGTTACCTGAGCCTACTATGATACCTATTACTTAGGAGGTAGTCAACATGTATTTATTAAATTTGAAAAGTAACCTAATAAAATAATCAACAAATGCTCAAAATCCAGAACATTTTCAAAATGGTATTCTACAGCTCATTAATCCAACAAGGTGGTCCATAAGACTCTGGCATGTAAGTAACTCACACTTATGGAGTGATTACTCTATCAGGTCCTGTGACAACTGCTCTACATTCATGCTTTTACATGATCATTATAACCCAACCAGGTATGTCATTATTTCCATAGTACTGATGGAGGAGGTGGGGTTTCAAAACGTTAAATGACTAGTCAAAAGAGTTACAGTTCATTAGCAATGACTTCAGTATTTCATTAAAACACAAGGTAGTACTCTATTGTTATTTCTGGAATTCAGTGTATAGTAGCACAGTAATGAATCTGAGAAATTCTATGATATCAACACAGGATTAAACCAAGCAACTCTTCTTTTCTCAAACAACAAGCCTATAAAAGAATATACCAGTCTAGTTTTTTCCCAAAGTAGGGTATGCACATTCCATTGTGACATTGAAAGAAAGTATTCTTCTCTTTGTTTACTATAATATTTTAATTCTTATGTTTTATATTTTATTATTTCATATTGCTTGAATATATGTATATAATTTTATATAAATAATATATATGAGGTATGAACACAAAGATTTGGAGCCCACCCATCTAAACAATCCTCTTTCAAGCGTGAACTGAGATTTTTGTTAGCTACATGGATTTCATAGAACTAATTTGTAGAAGTTGATTTTAAATTCTGCTTGAAAGGCTTTGGATAATTCATTCTGCAGTTGTGTTTGGTTGGAGAAAACAGGAGAGTGGCCTATTCAAAACGTGCTTACTCTTGATTTTAAAGTCCTTTAAAACTACCCACACTCCCCAATACAATCAAGCTTAATTAAGTTCTCTAAGTTCATGTTAACTAAGCTGTGGAAAATATTTCAGGAAGATTCAGGAGGAGAGTATCTCCAGCCTCAGCTAATACTATCAGCAATCTCATCACCGAAAGTCAAGGATTAAATGTGCATATGTCTTATGGCCTTTTTATGGAAAAGTGCCCATTTATGGCAGACATTCCGAAACATGAGGAATTAAACAAGACCACTTAGACCTACACTAAATTGCATAAGATGGAGTTATTTCCACTCCCTTCTTTGGTTTGCAATTTAATTTTTAAAATGCTTAAAATTATGTATTTAGCAATTTTGTTTTGGCTTATCTTAGTTGAGTCACAGGACTTGATTTATCATTTGTTCTTTTACCAAACAAAGACACTTCAATGTTTTAAGTAGCTTGAAAAGTACTCAACATTTGATAAAGAACCCCATGACCATTTAATATGAATTTCTAGTAATTGAGTTAGGTGGATGCGAATAGAGACATGAAGTGATGCTTCATATATGTGTTTAATATATATGAAAATATATGATATATATTTGGATATAAACTTTGGGAAGCTGACACTTTTAGGGGCATCATATCATAAGAAAATTTCAAGACAGAGAATACAATTAATTTTGTCAACTCAGACAAATAAAAATTTTCTTAGAGGAAAACTAGTTCAACAAGAGGGTAGTTTTAGGAAGTGTTATAGACTCAACTGATCAAAATGACTTAAGTGGCAACTTCAATACTCTCATGGCTTATGTTTTTTATTTATGATTTGATCACCAGGAACTGAGAGTCCTTACTATTATGTGTTTGTGAAATTAACTTATAATTAAGTTATAATAAGATTAAATTAAGTTATAATAAGATTGAAAGCATGAAAGGAAAGAGAAAACGGATGGTGACAGAAAGAGGCAATAAAAAGTGACAAGGGAGAGAGGAAAAGAAAGATTTCTGAAAATTAATTATACTTTGTATCAAATCCTGACTTCACGTATACCCAGGTTATGTTAATATTATCCAGTGATCCAAAATCTAGATGTTCTCCACATTTTGTACTTTTAGCCTCACTAAGAAATAAAGGATAAAAACAAATGTAAGGGTAAGCAGACATATTATCAAGTCATGGTCCCAATTTTTCTGTAATGATATTTTTGTAAACCCTAAATGTGAACATGAGTGTAAAAAGAAGTTAGGAACATCCAATAGCAAAACACATATAAGCATATATCAACAATGACTCCTCGAGAGCTATTTGAATCTTTATTTTCCTAAGGAGAGGATGTTATAGGGATTATAATACTAAAAACAAGACTTCCTATTCATTTCTGAAATTAAAAAAGAAATACATTTTAAAATTCAAATTTCAAGAATAACTTACCAAAGGTCACCACTGAAGGTATTTTCAATTCGATTTTTTTTCTATTGACCAAGTGATAGACAAACATAGGTATATTTTTAATTTCTTTGTTCTAAGGAGATAGTACATGGGCCCTGAGTAAGGGATTTGCTTGCCATGATTTAACTCTTCCCTGCCTCTCTTGTTGGTCAGCCACTGGAGAGCATAACTCACGTGTCAGTAGCTTGTAAAGTTAATATAGCTCTTTGAAAGTCAGCATTTTACTGCCCATTTTAACTTGCATACTTGACTAAACACCTGGCAGGAACTATTCAGTCTTTACCAGAGGGCAGATCTAAATATTGCACCTAATGATTCAGCCTCAAAAATGACATTTCATAATTCCCTTTGCCATTTAAAAGTTGCCAAGGGTATTTTTGAATCTCATCTCTTTTTTTTGTTCTTGTGTATTGAACCAACTTGAAATTGTGAAAGTGAGACTCTTTCTGCCCCAAGTCTTTAAGCTCTGGAGGAAGAAAAGCTGTCATCAGGGTGAGTGGCTAATAATGCTGCCTGTTGGAGTGTATCCCTGTCACTCTCTAGGTGGATAGCTTAACAAACACCTTGTTGACAGCAAGTGCCAAAGGGGGCTTCCCTGACGGAGTAGCACGGTGGCTGCCCTGCTGAGTGATTCCCCTAAGTGCATGTCAGCATTGTTTGCTTTCTTCAAGATGGAGTTGGTTTTTTTCCTGAGATGGCTGTATCCACTGCATTTTAAATTTGATTGCTGTGTGAATTTTTAAAATAGAAAATTTAAGAAATAGATAATCCAAAGGAGTGTTTTGTTGGGGCTGGGGGGATCGGCTGATTTTGTTTTTTGTTTTGTGTTTTGTTTCATTTTGTTTTTGTGAGGTTTTTTTTTTTCTGGTTTGTTGACTATAAAATCCCTTTACAGTAGTGTCTGTTTCTTGTCTCCATTAAACCTCTCTCTTCCAGACTTGTTAAAATAGACAAACACTTAGGATTAAAGTGTATCTTTAGGATCCTGGCTTTGAGCTTCTGAATGTTGGTTTACTTCAATGTAGCCGAAGCAGAATGGAAAGTCTCAATAGCCATTTCTCCATCATGTTACAATACCTAAGGAATTACATCATTTCCCACCCGAAAATTAAAGGGTTTAGGGTTCCTCTCTGCCAATGGCTAAAAGCTCTTTCGGTTATTCAACATTTGCCACGTTGGAACAGGAGAAAATAAGAACACCTGCGTGATACACAAACGGTTGCAAATTTATGGGCATATTAAGCAAAGTCTAATTACAACCTGATAAAAAAAATGCCCTAGACAAAAGCCTATTTCCAGAGAAGCAAATCTTGTAAGACAAACTTAGAAATGATAATACCCCAAATGTACTCGTTGGTAAAATCGAAAAGAAATATTACTCAAAGCATTCTTAGACATAGAAAGCAAAAGAACAGTGTCTGATTTTTTGACTCCCTACCCTAGGTTAGAGGGAAACATGATGCTGCAGCTTACCCAACTCCTTATTCCTTTAACATCTGCAGACTGTTAATTAATGAACATCACAGTTTAAGGAAGCTTGAATAGATATAATTTTATTAACTATCCAATCCTTACATATAGGTTACTATTGATAAGTAACAATTGGCCCTACCATTTTCCCATAAATATTCCTATTTTTTGCTTTGGATTTCCTTTGTATTTTTACTGGGAGACTTTCTGCCTCCACATTCTTTCATAATGATAACTATCTGTGTTTCTTTGTATAACACACCTTAAGCATCTTTTGTAAGGCTGGGCAAGTGGTGACAAATACTTTCAATTTCTGTTTGTTATGCACTCATAAATGAGAGCTACACCCTGTGTCCTCACGTGCAGTCACAGAGTTCCCACAATCTCAGCACACAAGGCTGAGGATCTGCTCCACCCTGCTAATCTGTCTCATCCATGGAAAGGTAGAGATGTTCCCAGAGCCAGTTGCCTGTTAGTCCTCTGCTTGGGTGGTTTGAGGCCTGGGCCTGTGATATGTTGAGAAGCTCACAGAACTACGTGAGTGCTCAGGCCCCTGTCAATACTCCCAGCCAGACTCAAAGTCAGTTGGGAACATGGATTATTCCTTCTGATAAAATCCCTGGATCACGCACATGCACGAAAGCCACCTGCCACAGCCCCTACTGGTTTCACAGTGGCTTTGTTCCCCCACCCCGCCCTGTTGCTGGGTGTGCACAAAACCTCTGCAGCCGGTGCTGATGTCAGAATGGCTCCTTCTCCCCAGCTGTTGCCAAGTGTGTGCACCTGAGCTGTTGCTGCTGCTACAGCTGTCAAGACGGCATCTTGTCCCATTTCCTGGCCACGTGCACTAGAGCTGCCGCAGCTGTTACTATTATTATTATTATCCTCTTTCTATGGATGAGAACACTTAAAAAAGATAAGTAACTGATATAAAGACTGGCTATTTTGTGGCAAAGTTGTAGCTGGAACCCTTAAAACCTGGCTGTAGAGCCTGTGCTCTTAATCCCTGTGTTACTCTGAACTTAATGGATGTGTTGCAATATTCAGTTGTACTGTATTTAAAGGAAAATATGATCATGAAAGTGACTACTGATTATTTTAGCAAAAACTAAAGTAATAACAACTTCTTTAAAAGAATAACTCAAGGGAATTCCAAGGTGGACTAAGGAAAGGCTATACTGCTGGAGGTTAGGGAAAACCAATTAAAAAAAAAAAAGTTTAAGGAAGCTTGAATAGATATAATTTTATTAACTATCCAATCCTTACATCACTTTATAGCTAATTATATATAGTAGCCTTGAAGGAAAATGGCATAAATTCTCAAATTAAGATATATAAACTGGATGAGTGGATTAAAAACCCAAACCAGAGCCATAACTGTGACTTAGTGGGTTAAGTCTCTGACTACAGTGGCAACATCCCATACGGGCACCAGTTTGTGTCTGGGCGCTCCTCTTCTGATCCAATAAAATCAGAGATAAAAAAGGAAATGTAACAACAGATACCACAGAAATAAAAAGATTCATCAGGAATTACTACAAAAAGATGTATGCCAACAAATTGGGAAACCTAGAAGAAATGGATAGATGCCTAGACACTTTAAATCTACCAAAACTGAGTCATGAAGATGTAGAAAACCTAAACAGACCAGTAAACAAAACAGAGATTGACCCAGTAATAAAGACACCCCCAACAAAGAAAAGCCCAAGACCAGATGGCTTCACTACTTAATTCTACTACACATTTAAAGAAGAACTAATTCCAATTCTCAAGCTATTCAAAATGATTGAAAAGGAGGAATCTTCCCAAACTCCTTCTATGAAACCAGTATCACTGTAATTCCTAAACCAGAAAAAGATACGATGAAGAAAAGGAACTAAATAGACCAATATTCCTGATGAACATAAATGCAAAACTCCTCAACAAAATACTAGCTAACTGAATCCAACCACATATCAAAAAGATCATTCACCTGGACCAAGTGAGATTTATCCCTGGTATGCAGGGATGGTTCAACATTTGCAAATCAATCAATGTGATACATCACATTAACAAACTGAGAACAGCAACCATATGATTATCTCAATAGATACAGGGCAAGCATTTAATAAAGTACAACATCCTTGGCCCAGCACCGTGGCATAGCAGGTAAAGCCATTGCCTGCAGTTCCAGCATCCCTTATGTATGCTGGTTCAGGTCCCAGCTGCTCCACTTCCGATCCAGCTCTCCGCTATGGCCCTGGAAAGCAGTGGAAGATGACTCAAGTCCTTAGGCCCCTGCACCTGTGTGGAAGATGCAGAAGAAGCTCCTGGCTTCTGGTTTCAGATAGGCCCAGCTCCTGCAATTGTGGCCCTTTGGAGAATGAACCAGTGGATGAAAGACCCCTCTCTCTCTCTGCCTCTGCCTCTCTGTAACTCTGCCTTTCAAATAAAATAAATAAATCTTAAAAATTACAACATCTTGGAGGAGGCAAGATGGCGGAATAGGAAGGGAGCACACTGATAGTCCGGGGAGAGATAGTTTAATAAAAGTGGATACTGCAGGTTCAAGGAAGAGTAGGGGAGGAAACAGCAGAAGAAACTCTTCTGGAACGCGTGATTCACAGCGGACCTGTGTGGAGAGCGTGGGAGCCCACAGTTTGGGACACCAGCGGCAGACTCAACACACCAGCACTGGAACGCAAGGTGAGCCGAACCTCAATAGCCCGAGACACCGGCAGGCAAGGCAAGCAGAGAGAGGAGACTAGAGGGAACGACCCCCGGTGGGGGGGAAAGTTCACCAGGCTAACTGGAAGAGAGAGAGAGAAAAAAAAAAAGGTGACTGGTACGGACACGGGTTTCTCTCTCTCCGCTCACCTCTCAAGGGCGAGCAAGACAAAGAGCAGGCGCCATCTTGGACATACGTCATAAGCAGAGCGACCTCAGGTCTGCACCGGCCCTGAGCCTAGCAGAAAAACCTGACTCTGGGCGGGGCGAATTAACAAGAGATTAGGACCTAGTAAATTTGTGGTGCTACTGAACTGAGACTGTGAAAAAAGAGATGGTGGGGGAGAAAACTCACAAAATTCACGTGAGTACTCTCCAGAGACGCTACAATTCCGTAACTTTGGCAACCAGTGGGAGACTGAAGGAGAATTTGAGCCCACTCTGAGGGCCGAACAGATTCCCTGTGTGGTCCTTGGGAAAGAGCTTCCGATCTCTGGCTCCTGTGGGTATATCATTTGCCTGCTAACTACCTCCAACTTCGTTCAGCTGTGCAGAATTACTTCCCTTTTGAATCAAAAAAAAAGAAAGAGAGAGAGAGAGAGAGATTTACCACGCCTAACCTGGGAGTGTCACCTTTGGCACACCAAACAGAGCTCTCAGGCCACACCCATCTCAAGCCCTAAGGCTCCATCAAAAACAGATAGTCCACTTAATCTAGAGTCATAGTATAACAAGAAAAAGCACCACAGTGAAGAAACCAAATATCTCCAATATGCCAAATAACAAACGCAAAAACCGAGGTAATAAAAACAAGGAAGTCACCATGACGCCCTCAAATGAAAAAGACACCCCAATTCAAGATTATGAAGATGATGACATAGAAGAAATGCAAGAAGCAGATCTCAAAAAATTGATAAGAACATTAAGAAGTTCTCAAAAACAAATTCTTGAACTACAGAAATCCTTAATAGACAAGAGAGAAAATCTCTCTTGTGAAAATGAAATATTAAGGAGGAATCAAAAAGAAACGAAACAACTAGTACAACAGGAAACTGTGATAGTGACTGAAGTGAAGAATTCAATAGATCAAATGAAAAACACAATAGAGAGCCTTACAAACAGAATGGGTGAAGCAGAAGAGAGAATATCAGACTTAGAAGACAGAGAACAGGAAAGGATACAGTCAGACCAAAGAAAAGAAGAGGAAATTAGAAATCTAAAACATACTGTCGGGAATCTTCAGGATACTATTAAAAAAACCAACATTTGGGTTCTAGGAGTTCCTGAAGGCATGGAGAGGGAGAAAGGATTAGAAGGCCTTTTTAGTGAGATATTAGCAGAAAATTTCCCAGGTTTGGAGAAGGACAGAGAAATCCTAGTACAGGAAGCTCACAGAACCCCTAATAAACACGACCAAAAGAGATCCTCACCACGACACGTTGTAATTAAACTCTCCACAGTGAAACATAAAGAAAAGATCCTAAAATGTGCAAGAGAGAAACGTCAGATTACTCTCAGAGGATCTCCAATCAGACTCACAGCTGACTTCTCATCAGAAACTCTACAAGCTAGGAGGGAATGGCGAGATATAGCCCAGGTACAAAGAGAGAAAAACTGCCAGCCCAGAATATTATATCCTGCAAAGCTATCATTTGTGAATGAAGGTGAAATAAAGACTTTTCATAGCAAACAGAAATTGAAAGAATTTGTTGCCACTCGTCCAGCCCTGCAAAAGATGCTTAAAGATGTGTTACACACAGAAACAAAGAAACACGGTCATCAATATGAAAGAAGGTAAAGGAAGGAAACCTCACAGCAAAAGATCACAGGGAATTCAAAGCATATATTAGAACTTATCTTTGGCAAATGGCAGGGCAAAGTTACCACTTATCATTAGTCACTTTGAACGTGAATGGCCTGAACTGTCCAGTTAAAAGACACCGATTGGCTGATTGGGTTAAGGAACAAAACCCATCTATTTGCTGCTTACAAGAAACACATCTTTCCAACAAAGATCCATACAGACTGAAAGTGAAAGGCTGGAAAAAGATATACCATGCCAACAGAAATGAAAAAAGAGCGGGCGTAGCCATCTTAATATCAGACAACATAAACTTTACCACAAAAACTGTTCAGAGAGACAAAGAGGGACACTACATAATGATTAAGGGATCAATTCAACAGGAAGATATAACAATTATCAATGTATATGCACCTAACTACAGGGCACCGGTTTATCTAAAAGATTTGTTAACGGAATTAAAGGGAGACTTAGACCCCAATACAATAGTACTGGGGGATGTTAATACTTCACTCTCAGAAATAGACAGATCAATAGGACAGAAGATCAACAAGGAGACAGTAGATTTAAACGACACTATAGCCCAAATGGATCTAACAGATATATACAGAACTTTCAATCCTACAGCTAAAGACTTTACATTCTTCTCAGCAGTACATGGAACCTTCTCTAGGATTGACCACATACTAGGCCATAAAGCAAGTGTCAGCAAATTCAAAAGAATTAGAATCATACCATGCAGCTTCTCAGACCATAAAGGAATGAAGTTGGAAATTAGCAACTCAGGAATCCCTAGAGCATATGCAAACACATGGAGATTGAACAACATGCTCCTGAATGAACAATGGGTCATAGAAGAAATCAAAAGATAAATCAAAAACTTTCTGGAAGTAAATGAGGATAACAGCACAACATACCAAAACTTATGGAATGCAGCAAAAGCAGTGTTAAGAGGAAAGTTCATAGCAATAGGTGTCTACATCAAGAAATTGGAAAGGCACCAAATAGATGAGCTTTCAATTCACCTCAAGGATCTAGAAAACCTACAGCAAACCAGACCCAAATCTAGTAGGAGAAGAGAAATAATTAAAATCAGAGAAGAAATCAACAGGATTGAATCAAGAAAAACATTCCAAAAATTCAGCCAAACGAGGAGCTGGTTTTTTGAAAAAATAAACAAAATTGACACCCCATTGGCCCAACTAACTAAAAAAAGAAGAGAAAAGACCCAAATCAATAAAATCAGAGATGAAAAAGGAAATGTAACAACAGACACCACAGAAATAAAAAGAATCATCAGAAATTACTACAAGGACTTGTATGCCAGCAAACAGGGAAACCTAACAGAAATGGATAGATTCCTGGACAATTGCAACCTACCTAAATTGAACCAGGAAGACATCGAAAACCTAAAGAGACCCATAACTGAGACAGAAATTGAAACAGTAATAAAGGCCCTCCCTACAAAGAAAAGCCCAGGACCAGATGGATTCACTGCTGAATTCTACCAGACATTTAAAGAAGAACTAACTTCAATTCTTCTCAAACTATTCAGAACAATCGAAAAAGAGGGAATCCTCCCAAATTCTTTCTATGAAGCCAGCATCACCTTAATTCCTAAGCCGGAAAAAGATGCAGCACTGAAAGAGAATTACAGACCAATATCCCTGATGAACATAGATGCAAAAATCCTCAATAAAATTCTCGCCAATAGAATGCAACAACACATCAGAAAGATCATCCACCCAGATGAAGTGGGATTTATCCCTGGTATGCAGGGATGGTTTAATGTGCGCAAGACAATCAATGTGATACACCACATTAACAGACTGCAGAAGAAAAACCATATGATTATCTCAATAGATGCCGAGAAAGCATTTGATAAAATACAACACCCGTTCATGATGAAAACTCTAAGCAAACTGGGTTTGGAAGGAACATTCCTCAATACAATCAAAGCAATCTATGAAAAACCCACAGCCAACATCCTATTGAATGGGGAAAAGTTGGAAGCATTTCCACTGAGATCTGGGACCAGACAGGGATGCCCACTCTCACCACTGCTATTCAATATAGTTCTGGAGGTTCTAGCCAGAGCTATTAGGCAAGAAAAAGAAATTAAAGGGATACAAATTGGGAAGGAAGAACTCAAACTATCCCTCTTTGCAGATGATATGATTCTTTATTTAGGACACCCAAAGAACTCTACTAAGAGACTATTGGAACTCATAGAAGAGTTTGGCAAAGTAGCAGGGTATAAAATCAATGCACAAAAATCAACAGCCTTTGTATACACAGGCAATGCCACAGCTGAGGAAGAACTTCTAAGATCAATCCCATTCACAACAGCTACAAAAACAATCAAATACCTTGGAATAAACTTAACCAAGGACGTTCAAGATCTCTACGATGAAAATTACAAAACCTTAAAGAAAGAAATAGAAGAGGATACCAAGAAATGGAAAAATCTTCCATGCTCATGGATTGGAAGAATCAACATCATCAAAATGTCCATTCTCCCAAAAGTAATTTACATATTCAATGCAATACCAATCAAGATACCGAAGACCTTCTTCTCAGATCTGGAAAAAATGGTGCTGAAATTTATATGGAGGCACAAGAGACCTCGAATAGCTAAAGCAATCTTGTACAACAAAAACAAAGCCGGAGGCATCACAATACCAGATTTCAGGACATACTACAGGGCAGTTGTAATCAAAACAGCATGGTACTGGTACAGAAACAGATGGATAGACCAATGGAACAGAATTGAAACACCAGAAATCAACCCAAACATCTACAGCCAACTTATATTTGATCAAGGATCTAAAACTAATTCCTGGAGCAAGGACAGTCTATTCAATAAATGGTGCTGGGAAAATTGGATTTCCACGTGCAGAATCATGAAGCAAGACCCCTACCTTTCAGCTTACACAAAAATCCACTCAACATGGATTAAAGACCTAAATCTACGACCTGACACCATCAAGTTACTAGAGAACATTGGAGAAACCCTTCAAGATATTGGCACAGGCAAAGAATTTCTGGAAAAGACCTGGGAGGCACAGGCAGTCAAAGCCAAAATCAACTATTGGGATTGCATCAAATTGAGAAGTTTCTGTACTGCAAAAGAAACAGTCAGGAGAATGAAGAGACAACTGACAGAATGGGAAAATATATTTGCAAACTATGCAACAGATAAAGGGTTAATAACCAGAATCTACAAAGAGATCAAGAAACTCCACAAAAACAAAGCAAACAACCCACTTAAGAGATGGGCCAAGGACCTCAATAGACATTTTTCAAAAGAGGAAATCCAAATGGCCAACAGACACATGAAAAAATGTTCAAGGTCATTAGCAATCAGGGAAATGCAAATCAAAACAACAATGAGGTTTCACCTCACCCCATTTAGAATGGCTCACATGCAGAAATCTACCAACAACAGATGCTGGCGAGGATGTGGGGAAAAAGGGACACTAACCCACTGTTGGTGGGAATGCAAACTGGTCAAGCCACTATGGAAGTCAGTCTGGAGATTCCTCAGAAACCTGAAGATAACCCTACCGTTCGACCCAGCCATCCCACTCCTTGGAATTTACCCAAAGGAATTTAAATTGACAAACAAAAAAGCGGTCTGCAGCCTAATGTTTATTGCAGCTCAATTCACAATAGCTAAGACCTGGAACCAACCTAAATGCCCATCAACGGTAGACTGGATAAAGAAATTATGGGATATGTACTCTTTAGAATACTATACCGCAGTAAGAAACAACGAAATCCAGTCATTTGCAACAAAATGGAGGAATCTGGAACACATCATGCTGAGTGAAACAAGCCAGTCCCAAAGGGACAAATACCATATGTTCTCCCTGATCGGTGACAACTGACTGAACACCAAAAAGGAAACCTGTTGAAGTGAAATGGACACTATGGGAAACAGTGACTTGATCAGCATAGCCCTGACTGTTAATGAACAACTTAATACATTATCCCTCTTAGTAGTTTTTTTGTCTGTTCTACTTAATAGGACTGGTTTAATTCTGTAATTAATACACAGTTATTCTTAAGTGTTGAAAATTAACTGAAATGTGATCCCTGTTAAACATAAGAGTGGGAATAAGAGAGGGAAGAGATGTATAATTTGGGACATGCTCAAACTGACTTGCCCCAAATGGTAGTTAGAAACATACCAGGGGATTCCAATTCAATCCCATCAAGGTGGCATGTACCAATGCCATCTCACTGTTCCAAGTGATCAATTTCAGTTCACAATTGATCATAATGAAAGGACTAAGAGTCAAAGGGAGCACATAAACATGTGTAGTACCTGCTAACACTAACCGATAGAATAAATAAAGGGGAGAGTGATCCAAAATGGGAAGTGAGATATTCAGCAGACTCATAGAATGGCAGATGTCCTATAGCACTCTGGCCTCAGAATCAGCCCTAAAGGCATTCCGATCTGGCTGAAAAACCCATGAGAGTATTTCAGGCATGGAAAGCCAAGACACTCTGGCAAAAGATCTCTGTGAGTGAGATCCCAGTGGAAAGAACAGGTCTTCAAAGAAGGAGGTACCTTTCTCTGAAGGGAGGAGAGAACCTCCACTTTGACTATGACCTTGTCTAAACAAGATAAGAGTCGGAGAACTCAGAGGGCTTCCATAGCCTTGGAAACTCATGACTGGAGCATAGGGAGATTACTGATGCCATAGACAGGAGTGTCAATTGGTAAAGTCAACAACAGGAGTCACTGTGCACTTACTCCTCATGTAGGATCTCTGTCCTTAATGTGCTGTACATTGAGATTTAATGCTATAACGAGTACTCAAACAATATATTTCACTTTGTGTTTCTATGGGGGTGCAAACTGTTGAAATCTTTACTTAATGCATACTAAACTGATCCTCTGTAAAAAAAAAAGAAATTATCAACTCCCAACTTGACTCTCACTGGGATTAAACATGACAATAGGTCTGATCTGATTTCATCATCATTTAAAAAATCATCTATTATTTTTCACTTTATGTTTCTGTGTGGGAGCAAACTGTTGAAATCCATACTTAATGTATACTAAGCTGATCTTCTGTATATTAAGATAATCGAAAATGAATCTTGATGTGAATGGAAGGGGAGAGGGAGTGGGAAAGGGGAGGGTTGTGGGTGGTAGGGATGGTATGGGGGGGAAGCCATTGTAATCCATAAATCGTACTTTGGAAATTTACATTCATTAAATAAAAGTTAAAAAAAATTACAACATCTTCTAACGTCTAAAACTTTAAGCAAATTGGGTATAGAAGGAACACCCTTCAACACAATCAAGACAATTTATGATAAACCCACAGCCAGCATCTTATTGAATGGGGAAAGGTGGAAGCATTCTAAGATCTGTAACCAGAGAAGGATGCCCACTCTCGCCATTGCTATTCCACTCAAAATAGATCAAGCACCTAAATCTATAACCCAATACCATCAAGTTACTAGAGAACATTGGGGAAACTCTGTGAGACATTGGCATAGGCAAAGACTTGTTAGAAAGGTCATCAAAAGTACAGACAATCAAAGCCAAAATAACAAATGATATTACATCAGCAAGAAGCTTGTCCACTGCAAAAGAAACACCAAGCAAAGTGAAAAGGCAACCAACGAAATGGGAGAAAATATTTGCAAACCATGCAACTGATAAAGAGTTAATATCCAGAATCTATAAAGGGTTCAAGAAAGTCAACAACAACAAACAATCCAATTAAGAAATGGGCAAAGGATTTGAACAGAAATTTTCAAGAAAGGAAATTCAAGTTGCTAAAAGACATCTGAAAAAATGCTCAGGATCACTATGCATCAGGGAGATGCAAATCAAAGCCACAATGATGTTTCACCTCACCTCAGTTAGAATGGCTCTCACACAGAAATCAACAAAAAATAAATGCTAGTGAGGTTGTGAGGGAAAAGGTACTCTAATCCACTGTTGGTGGGAATGTGAACTGGTGCAGGCACTGTGGTAGAGAGTATGGAGATACCTCAGAAATCTGAAACTAGATCTACCCAATGACCCCACAATCCCACTCCTGGGAATTTAACTGAGGGAAATTAAGTCAGGATATGAAAGAATTATCTGTACCGTCATGTTCCTTGCAGCTCAGTTCACAATAGCTAAGATATGGCATCAACCCAGATGTCCATCAATTGATGATTGGATAAAGAAATTATGGTAATATATAGACCATGAAATACTCGGCGGTAAAAAAAAAAAAAAAGAAAGAAAAGAAAAAACAAAATCCTGTCTTTTGCAATAAAATGGATGCAACTAGAAACCATTATACTTAGTGAAATAAGGTATTCCAAAAAACACAAATATCACATGTTTACCTGATCTGTTGTAACTAATAAAGTGCCTAAATGTAATGTATAGAGTGAAATTGATATTTTGAGATTTGATGATTGTTACAGCCCTTGTCTTTACTGTTGAGGATCAGTATTATTTTTCTTCATAATATTTTTGAACTTTTCTCTTAGTGTAGGATTAATCTTATATGTATTAAGTAAACTGAAAATGGATTTTTGTAAAAATTAAGTTGGTAATAGGAGAGGAAGGAGAAAAAGGGTGGGAGCAGCTGTGGAGTGAGTATAATCTGGGAAGTATCATTGTATTCCTAAATCTGTATATATAAAAGATACATGAAATTTGTATACCTTAAATAACATTTTAAAATTTAAAAATAACATTTGAATACCTTAAATAATATTTGTATACATTTAAAAATAATATTTGTATACCTTAAAAACATTTATAAAATACTCAAGTATAAAATTATGAATAATCAAATCATTTCATAGTACTAGAAATAGCCTGCAAAATTATAAATATATTTATATAATTTTTAACTGTAGAAAACTCATTCTATCATTTATTCATTTAACAAATACTACTTAAGAGTCTTATATGTGCTAGATCTATCCCAGGTAGTTGGCAAAACTTAGTAAATAAAACAGGAATACCTTCTGTTCTCAAAAAAAACTTGATATCCACAAAGGAGACAGACAAATGAAAAACTGAACACAAATTTCAAAATTGTGATTGGTGCTACAGAGGAAATAAACAAATAGCATGGTAAGAAATAAAGAGGGATGGCTCTTGCATTATGGCATAGCGGGTAAAGCTACTGGCTGCAATGCTGTTATCACATATGAATGCTGGTTCATGTCCCGGCTGCTCCACTTCTGATCCAGCTCCCTGCCAGTGGCAAGGAAAGCAGCAGCAGAAGGCCTAAGTGTATGGGCCCCTGCCACCCATGTGGGAGACCTGGAAGAAGCTCCTGGCTCCCAGCTTCAGCCTGGCTCAGCCCTCACTGTTGTAGCCATCTGTGGAGTGAACCAGCAGATAGAAGATTCTCTCTTCTTTCCCCGTAACTGTTACAAATAAATAAATAAATCTTTAAAAGGAAAAAAGAGAGGGAGGATTTACTCAGGTATTCAGGGAGGGACTTTGTAAGAAAACAGTGAAATCATATAGGACAAGGCAAATGTGGCATAGCAACTTTCAGAAACTAAACTGAGGCAAAGCTTTCAGAGTTTTAAAACATAGATTTATTTATTTATGAAAGGCAGAATAACAAAGATAGAGAGCCTGAGAGCAAGAGAAGCAGAGAGAGATCTTTCATTGGCTGTTTCACTCCCCAAATGGTTGCAACAACCAGGTCTGGGCCAGGCTGAAGTTGGATATCCAAGAATTCCAGCCACATAGGTGGCAGGGGCCCATACACTTGGGCCATCATCTGCTATCTTCCCAGGCACATGTGCAGGAAGATGGATCAGAAGCAGGTTATCAGGTACTCAAACTAGCATTCCCATACAGGATCCCTGTGCTACAGGTGGTAGCTTAATGGGCTATGTCAGAACAACGACCCTCTTTCAGGGTTTTGAAGGTCATGGTAATTAATTTGGATTTTTCTTTAGTGTCCAATGATAAACAAGACGTTTAAGGAGGAATGAGATTTGTGTTCATTAAACTTTAATTGGATTTTTATACCAGGAAAATGCTGAGCAAGGGTTAATATAAGGCGAATATTGTACACTCATGCAGTAATCCATGTAAGAAGCAATATCTAAGCAATGTGGGAAAGAACTGGCCAAGTTCAGATTTTCCTTAAAAATGAATCCTCTAAGATTTACTGATAGATTACTGGGATTGAAGATAAAGAGGAATCAAATGTGTCCCCAGATATTTTAGGCTGAGGAGCTTAGGTGGGAACAGCAGGCTTGGGATTGAGACAGGTGCTTAGTTTGGTTTCAGATGCCTATGGGATATGTAAATGAAAATATCACAGACAATTGGCTGTTTGTCAGTTGAGGCTTGGTCTAGAGATATAAATTTGGGAGTATTCAACATATAAATGGTGCTTAGACTCATGGAAATATGTGAATATGAGACAACTTTTGAAGACAATGTAGGGACAGCTATATTCTGGGAAGCTACTGAATTTACAAATTGTAAAGTAGAGAAAAACGGATTATGAGAAGAGGTGGTCAGAGAAGGAACTGGAAAACAAGATGGCTGAAGCCAAGAGATGCCTACTCTCCAGAGAAAAGGGCCTCATGCTACAGGAGATGGGTACATTTCCCACATTAGCCCCTGTGAGCCTTTCTGTCTCAGCTATGGAGAAGAAACTGCCAAAAAACACTTGTGAAGGAACAAAGCCTACTAAAAGCAAAAGTTTTAACAATAAGATTGTAGGAAACTGGCCGGCGCCGTGGCTCAATAGGCTAATCCTCCGCCTTGCGGCTCCGGCACACCAGGTTCTAGTCCTGGTCGGGGCGCCGGATTCTGTCCCGGTTGCCCCTCTTCCAGGCCAGCTCTCTGCTATGGCCAAGGAGTGCAGTGGAGGATGGCCCAAGTACTTGGGCCCTGCACCCGCATGGGAGACCAGGAAAAGCACCTGGCTCCTGTAAAAAAAAAAAAAAAAAAAAAAAAAAAAGATTGTAGGAAACTTCTACTCCTCCACATCTATTGCCACACATACAGGGCTCCAATATATAGCAGTGGATTATAACTGAAAGAGGTGCAAAATGCAAACCATTTCTGTGGAGAGGTACTTAGGGAAAGGCCCCTGTCATCTGTGGGTTCAGCAAACATTTAAACAAAGTCCAGTTCACACCATGAAACTTCACACCACCTTTGTTCTTGTTACAGGTTACATGGTTTTCTAGATTTCAACAAATTTGAAAAATTCTGAGAGAGTAGGTATTTAGCCTAGAAATTGGGACACCCATGTCCCACACTGAAGTGCTAAGTGTGGTTCCTGGCTCTGGACCTGACTCCAGCTTGCTGCCAGTACAGACCCCAGGAGGGTCAAGTAGTTGGACTTCTGACACCCCGGGGGAAACCTGGCTCCTGTTCCTGGCTCCCACCTTCGGCCCAACCTACTCTTATCCATCACAGGTATTTGTTGAGGGAATCAGTGGATGAGAGCTATCTTTGTTTCTGTTTCTCTCCCTCCCTGCCTCTCTGCTCTCAAATAATTTTCTAAAAAAAAAAAAAAAAAAGAAAGGAAAAATACAAGGCATGTTAAAAGCAACAAAGAAAACAATCTGAAGTAAGCAGCAGAATGAGATATAAATATGACATATTTTGTCAAGCAGAATTTTTTAATTCATAAGACATTAACACAATTTCAAATCATGTAGATATAAAGAGAATATGATGAACCACTTTGAAACAATATATTTGAAAAACTAAATAAACTGCATATAGACTTATTAAAACATAATCAAAACTTGAATAAGAAACAGCAAACAGGAATAGTCCTATAATTAATTCATGTTTAAAAATCTCCCAACTAAGAAAACTCACATGTCCTCATTTTTAAAATGTTCCATTTAGCAAAAAAATAACATCACTCTTACCTAAACTCTTCAAGAGAATGAAACACTCTTACCTAAACTCTTCAAGAGAATGAAACAATAAAAACTTCCCATCCTTTCTAAGAGGTGAATACAATTTTGATTTTGAACTAGACAAGAAAAATACATGACCAGCCAGTCATAAAAATTAATGCAAAACCCTAAACAAAACAATAACAAAAATAATTCAACAAGACTTCATTTACAATTTGGTTATACCAAAACAACAAGTTCACTTGGGTAATTCACTGATCTGTATACTTATTTGTAAACTTTTCTGGATGTGTGCTATACTTTAAAAGAAAGTTAAATTCAAGAAAAAAATTATGTGAATTATCATCCTTCATCCCTTTTCTTGATCAGATTAAATCATTGTTTTGATACATTGCAATCACTGCAGGATTTTAATACCTTTTTCTGCTTGCTTGCTTCTTGTTCAGGCAGCCTGGATGCGTCCAACTTCACAGTCAAAGACACATTATCAGAGATAAATTGCCTTGTTTTCATGGATGTCTGAGGTTTCACATAGTCACAAGAACAAAAAAAAACAGTAAAGAAATTCTCTACTCAGATGGGATATATCTATCAATTTCGCAAACTGGTTTTAATTTTAACCAGGATGCTCAACAAGGAGAGCAAGTGTGTAGGTGAACAGAAAAACAAAGACACAACTGGTCACTATGGAAGTGGCTATGGGCTATGGTTACTGTGAAAGTTATAAAAATCTAGGGCTTAATCAAAATGTTATTTAAGACAAAATGCTTTTTTTTTAGTTCAAATCATTGTTAATGTGAAACATTCCCTTATCAACAGATATTGGTTGAATGTTACATACAAATTAATGGAACTCCATAGTATAAGATGCTGTGGACAACACAAAACAAATGTAGTCCCTAGCCCTAAAACTTACAGTCTTGAAAGAAGCAAAAGCATTCTTTTCATTTAAAAAAATCAGAGGGTGATTTTACACCCAACTTAGTAAAGAACTATGTCTACCCATCTTTATGTCCTTTAGAGAGTTACTAGCATCTGTAATGTTCTCCTTCTGTGTTAGTACACTAACAAATAGTCAAGGAATTGCACTAAATTTGTGTGCTGTGTCCAACTGAGAAATATATCATTCTTCCCCAAGCCACAGGAATTATAATGAATCCGATCCTCACAATTTGAAAATTTGTACTCTATCTTGAGTGCTCCTTTGTTTTTTCCTAGAAAAAAAATTATAGATATGGTTTTTATGTAGGTAAACGGACTTCTCTTCCCACATTTTTAGAATATGACTATTGCTATTATTAACAATTTCTTTTTTTTTTTTTTACAGGCAGAGTTAGAGAGTGAGAGAGAGAGACAGACAGAGAAAGGTCTTCCTTCCATTGGTTCATCCCCCAAATGGCCACTACGGCTGGCGCACTGCACCGATCCGAAGCCAGGAACCAGGTGCTTCCTCCTGGTCTCCCATGCGGGTACAGGGCCCAAGCACTTGGGCCATCCTCCACTGCACTCCCGAGCCACAGCAGAGAGCTAGACTGGAAGAGGAGCAACCGAGACAGAATCCAGCGCCCCAACTGGGACTAGAACCCGGGGTGCCGGTGCCACAGGCAGAGGATTAGCCTAGCAAGCTGCGGCGCAGGCCAACAATTTCTAATACACATTTTTTTTTCATTATGCTCCCTTTTTGGTTTCTACATTAAAGTAATATTGCATATTGGCTGGTGCCATAGCTCAATAGGCTAATCCTCCATCTGCGGGCCAGTGTTCAGTGTTCTAGCCCTGGTTGGGGCACCGGATTCTGTCCTGGTTGCTCCTTTTCCAGTCCAGCTCTCTGCTGTGGCCTGGGAGTGCAGTGGAGGATGGCCCAAGTGCTTGGGCCCTGCACCCTCATAGGAGACCAGGAGGAAGCACCTGGTTCCTGGCTTCAGATCGGTGCAGTGCGCCGGCCGTAGCGGCCATTTTGGGGGTGAACCAACGGAAGGAAGACCTTTCTCTCTGTCTCTCTTTCTCTCACTAACTCTGCCTGTCAAAAAAAAAGTAATATTGTATATTTCATTAAACATTCATGACCCTAATCACACTGTCTGCTACCACCAATAACTTTTCCTAATATTTCCCTTTTTACTTTTCATTAACTACTTCATATTGCTTTTATAAAAGACACATGCTTACATTTTATGTTCTCTCATGAGCATAGAGAATTTCTGTTTCAGTAGAATGAAATTTTCTATCAGTGGAATTGTTGTGTTTATATTTTATTTTGAAATATTATTCTAAACTTTCCAATAATTTAGGCACCTACCAAAAATGAGGGACCTGCATTAGTCAGATTCATTGCCATAGTGAAATACCTGAGACAGGCCATCTTATTAAAAGGGTCGGCTCATGATTCTGGAAATACAAGGTCCAAACAGCACAGCGCAGGCTCCTGTGAAGGCCCTCTGGGGCTGTCATTTCATGAAGGAAATGCAGGTGTCTATGTATCTGGTCTCTGTTTCTTGTCTTATAAAGTCACCAAGACTGTATCTGCCCAAATGACTAGTCAAATTGCTTCCTAGGATCTCCCACCTCTGAACTCCAAAGTCATATTAAGTTTCCACCTTTTAATAACACTAAAATAAAGTTTTGGGGACTAAACACTTACATAAATTTTGGGAGACAAAGCATATTCAAAACACAGCAGGACCTTCTCCCCAAAAGTTTTTACTGAAAAGAAATGTGTGCCCATTATCTTTCACTCCCTAATATGCTTGTCTTCTAGTTGTAGGCAATGAATAACATTCTTTCTGTTTCTATGGTTTTGCCTAGTCCAGGCATTTAATATCATATAATTTGTGGCCTTTTGTGATTGGCTTCTTTCATTTAACATAGTTCTGTTGAAGTTTACCCATGTTGTAGCATGCCTTAGTTTTCATACATTGCTGATAGGATTCTAAAACAATAACCAACTTATAAAATTGTTTAGTAACTCCTCCAAATGTTAAGTAATTACCATATGACTCAACAACTCCACTCTAAGTAAAACACATATGTTCCACATTGGGCTACCTGGATTCAAGACTTGAACTCTGGCTCCTGACTCTAGCTTCCTACTAATACAGACCCTGGGGAACAGCAGTGGGTTCCTGCTGCCCATGTAGGAGATCTGGATGGAATTCCCAGCTCCTAGCTTCCACCCAGCCCCTGCTGTCGTGGGCAAATGGGGAGTCGATCAACAAATGGGAGCATTCTCTCTGCTCTTCTCTAACATCCATCCAAAAAGTTGCATAGGATGTTCAGAGGAACATTATTCATAATAGCCTAAAAATTAGAGCAACCCAAATATCCATCAACAGGAGAAAGGATAATCAAAATGTGTCATTGCTGTACAATGGACTTTCTTTGTATTTTGACTTTTTTACCCATATTTTTCACATGAAAGAGATTTCTAGGTTTCAAGTGAAAAATTTGTCACTCTTTTTATTATATAAAAATTAGATGATAAACATTGACACTTTATTATTTCTTTTTTTTCTTTCTTTCTTTTTTTACATTTTATGCTTTTATTCAGTGTGAAGGATGCATAGGAGAGTAAGGGCCTTATCTAAAGGAGAGAGGGAAATCTGGGTTCATACCAAGTACCAGGAACCAGCCATGTGGAGGAGCATCCAGGCAAGAAAGCATGAGGCAGGGCGGCCCGAAGGCCACGCACCCTGGAGGCCCAGGGGCCGCAGCAAGCCCCATACTGGCAAGAGGCCAGAGGAAGGAAGGGGTGGGCACACTGTGTCCCAGGCTTTTAATCCACTTTCAAAGGGGAGTGGTTAATTAACCTGATGGCCCATGGGTGCACAAGTATGGCCTTGGCTATTATTTCTAAAAGCATTATAATTTTAAGTTTAATATTTTGGTGCAGCTGAACTTTATTTTAGGCTATTGAGAAACTTAGGAACCTTCCTTTATTGTTATGGTAAGTTCACCGTAATATTTATTGAACAATCCTTCTTTTTCTTACTAATTAGAAAAGCTGTTATTAAAAAATCTCTGAGGCATATTTGTCTCTTACTCTGAACTCTTCCTCCGTGCTTTCATATATGCCAGTTAAGATCACATCAGATTGAAAAGATAATTTAGTAGAATTTAGCATTGTTACAGTATTAAAACATCTGTGGCCAGCGCTGTGGCGTATCGAGTAAAGCCACCACCTGCAGTGCCGGCATCCCATATGGGCGCTGATTCGAGACTTGGCTGCTTCACTTCTGATCCAGCTCTCTGCTATGGCCTGGGAAAGCAGTAGAAGATGGCCCAAGTTCTTGGGCCCCTGCACCCACATGGGAGACCCGGAAAAAGCTCCTGGCTCCTGGCTTCGGATCAGTGCAGCTCTGGCCATTGTGGTCATTTGGGGAGTGAGCCAGCGGATGGAAGACCTCTCTCTCTGTTTCTCCTCCTCTCTGTGTGTAATTCTGACTTTCAAATAAATAAATAAATTGTAAAAAAAAAAAAAAAAAAAAGAGAGAGAGAGAGAGTATTAAAACATCCTTCTCGGCCGGCGCCGCGGCTCACTGGGCTAATTCTCCGCCTTGCGGCGCCGGCACACCAGGTTCTAGTCCCGGTCGGGGCGCTGCATTCTGTCCCGGTTGCTCCTCTTCCAGGCCAGCTCTCTGCAGTGTCCAGGGAGTGCAGTGGAGGATGGCCCAAGTGCTTGGGCCCTGCACCCCATGGGAGACCAGGATAGGCTCCTGGCTCCTGCCTTCGGATCAGTGCAGTGCGCTGGCTGCAGCGGCCATTGGAGAGTGAACCAATGGCAAAGGAAGACCTTTCTCTCTGTCTCTCTCTCACTGTCCACTCTGCCTGTCAAAAAATTTAAAAAAAAAAAATTCCTTCCCAAGAACACCATATGTGTTTCTGCTTACTAAAATAAAAGACTTATTTCATGTCCCTCAGTGATTTTCAAATTTTGTTTATTTAGAATTCATCTATTATATAGTGTACTTATGTGGTAAATTGTGGGAAAATTTACTTCCATGGAAAATTCCAGAGCTGACCATTCTAGAGCTGAAAATTCCAGAGTTCTGGAAGTAAGGGTTGTAACCCAGGTGTCCTTCACTGTGTGCATGGCAGTCATTTGCCTGTTTGCTCTGAGATCTATTCCACACCCTTGTGCAAACTACATTTCCCCTTTCAAGGGAAGGCCCTATCAGAAGACAGCAAATTGGGCGGAAGGGAGAAACTAGAATATTTTTTCCTTACCCTTACACCAGTTTCTGTGCCTATTATAGGTCTCACTTCCAGTCTTGTACACATGTAGTTCTGTGTCCCGATGAGCAGTCACAGTCTCAGATGCTCCTATTCCAGGAGGTCCCACTTCTTCAGTGTTTATTACATTGTGCCTTCCCTGGACTTAGCAGTGTAACTGTGTTCACTGTTCAGCTGTAGCTGGACTCTGAGTGCCTCAGTATTCTCTGTTTGCCTTTCTTATTCCCTCTTTGTAGTTATCTCCCTTCACCAAATCCCTTCCTTTAGACTATCACTTGTAGATGCTGATGAGTCACAAATTACAGCTGTATCTGCATATCTTTGATTTTGTCACCAAGAAAAATCATAGACCCTCCAGTATTACTCTACATTTGCCGTATGCTCCCCAGCTTCTGTAAAGTATTTGGGTTTAGTAAATTTGAAATTTAATCCATATCAAAATATATCACAACATAAACATGAGGATAAATGGCAGTTATGTAGAGATCCCGTACTTGGAACAAAATTAAAGAGTTGAAGAAGACCCTAATTGGGAAAAGAGTGTGTTGGCCTTTTTGGTTAAATATGAGGTTGCTGCCTGATTTTAGAAGGCGGTTCTAACGTGAAAATGCAAGTGTAAGAAGGATTCATATGGGTTTCCGGCAAGATGGCGGAATAGGAAGGGAGCACACTGATAGTCTGGGGAGAGATAGTTTAATAAAAGTGGAGATACTGCAGGTTCAAGGAAGAGTAGGGGAGGAAACAGCAGAAGAAACTCTTCCGGAACGCGTGACTCACAGCGGACCTGCGTGGAGAGCGTGGGAGCCCACAGTTCGGGACACCAGCGGCAGACTCAACACACCAGCGCTGGAACGCAAGGTGAGCCGAACCTCAATAGCCCGAGACACCGGCAGGCAAGCGGAGAGAGGAGACTAGTGGGAACGACCCCCGGGGGGGGAAGTTCACAAGGCTAACTGGAAGAGAGAGAGAGAGAAAAAAAAAAAAGGGTGACTAGTACGGACACGGGTTTCTCTCTCTCTGCTCACCTCTCAAGGGCGAGCAAGACAAAGAGCAGGCGCCATCTTGGACATACGTCATAAGCAGAGCGACCTCAGGTCTGCACCAGCCCTGAGCCTAGCAGAAAAACCTGACTCTGGGCGGGGCGAATTAACAGGAGATTAGGACCTAGTAAATTTGTGGTGCTACTGAACTGAGACTGTGAAAAAAGAGACGGAATTCACGTGAGCACTCTCCAGAGACGCTACAATTCCGTAACTTTGGCAACCCAGTGGGAGGCTGAAGGAGAATTTGAGCCCACTCTGAGGGCCAAACAGATTCCCTGTGGGGTTCTTGGGAAAGAGCTTCCAATCTCTGGCTCCTGTGGGTATATCATTTGCCTGCTAACTACCTCCAACTTCGTTCAGCTGTGCGGAATTACTTCCCTTTTGAATCAAAAAAAAAAAAAAGAAAGAAAGAGAGAGAGAGAGATTTACCACGCCTAACCTGGGAGTGTCACCTTTGGCACACCAAACAGAGCTCTCAGGCCACACCCATCTCAAGCCCTAAGGCTCCATCAAAAACAGATAGTCCACTTAATCTAGAGTCATAGTATAACAAGAAAAAGCACCACAGTGAAGAAACCAAATATCTCCAATATGCCAAATAACAAACGCAAAAACCGAGGTAATAAAAACAAGGAAGTCACCATGACGCCCTCAAATGAAAAAGACACCCCAATTCAAGATTATGAAGATGATGACATAGAAGAAATGCAAGAAGCAGATCTCAAAAAATTGATAAGAACATTAAGAAGTTCTCAAAAACAAATTCTTGAACTACAGAAATCCTTAATGGACAAGATAGAAAATCTCTCTCGTGAAAATGAAATATTAAGGAGGAATCAAAATGAAACAAAACAACTAGTACAACAGGAAACTGTGATAGTGACTGAAGTGAAGAATTCAATAGATCAAATGAAAAACACAATAGAGAGCCTTACAAACAGAATGGGTGAAGCAGAAGAGAGAATATCAGACTTAGAAGACAGAGAACAGGAAAGGATACAGTCAGACCAAAGAAAAGAAGAGGAAATTAGAAATCTAAAACATATTGTCGGGAATCTTCAGGATACTATTAAAAAACCCAACATTCGGGTTCTAGGAGTTCCTGAAGGCATGGAGAGGGAGAAAGGATTAGAAGGCCTTTTTAGTGAGATATTAGCAGAAAATTTCCCAGGTTTGGAGAAGGACAGAGAAATCCTAGTACAGGAAGCTCACAGAACCCCTAATAAACACGACCAAAAGAGATCCTCACCATGACACGTTGTAATTAAACTCTCCACAGTGAAACATAAAGAAAAGATCCTAAAATGTGCAAGAGAGAAACGTCAGATTACTCTCAGAGGATCTCCAATCAGACTCACAGCTGACTTCTCAACAGAAACTCTACAAGCTAGGAGGGAATGGCGAGATATAGCCCAGGTACAAAGAGAGAAAAACTGCCAGCCCAGAATATTATATCCTGCAAAGCTATCATTTGTGAATGAAGGTGAAATAAAGACTTTTCATTGCAAACAGAAATTGAAAGAATTTGTTGCCACTCGTCCAGCCCTGCAAAAGATGCTTCAAGATGTGTTACACACAGAAACACAGAAACACGGTCATCAATATGAAAGAAGGTAAAGGAAGGAAACCAAGGAAGGAAAGCTCACAGCAAAAGATCACAGGGAATTCAAAGCATATATTAGAACTTATCTTTGGCAAATGGCAGGGCAAAGTTACCACTTATCATTAGTCACTTTGAACGTGAATGGCCTGAACTGTCCAGTTAAAAGACACCGATTGGCTGATTGGGTTAAGGAACAAAACCCATCTATTTGCTGCTTACAAGAAACACATCTTTCCAACAAAGATCCATACAGACTGAAAGTGAAAGGCTGGAAAAAGATATACCATGCCAACAGAAATGAAAAAAGAGCGGGCGTAGCCATCTAAATATCGGACAACATAAACTTTACCACAAAAACTGTTAAGAGAGACAAAGAGGGACACTATATCATGATTAAGGGATCAATTCAACAGGGAGATATAACAATTATCAAGGTATATGCACCTAACTACAGGGCACCAGTTTATCTAAAAGATTTGTTAACGGACTTAAAGGGAGACTTAGACCCCAACATAATAGTACTGGGGGACTTCAATACTCCACTCTCAGAAATAGACAGATCATCCGGTCAGAAGATCAACAAGGATACAGTAGATTTAAACGACACTATAGCCCAAATGGATCTAACAGATATATACAGAACTTTCAATCCTACAGCTAAAGACTTTACATTCTTCTCAGCAGTACATGGAAGCTTCTCTAGGATTGACCACATACTAGGCCATAAAGCAAGTCTCAGCAAATTCAAAAGAATTAGAATCATACCATGCAGCTTCTCAGACCATAAAGGAATGAAGTTGGAAATTAGCAACTCAGGAATCCCTAGAGCATACGCAAACACATGGAGATTGAACAACATGCTCCTGAATGAACAATGGGTCATAGAAGAAATCAAAAGAGAAATCAAAAACTTTCTGGAAGTAAATGAGGGTAACAGCACAACATACCAAAACTTATGGAATGCAGCAAAAGCAGTGTTAAGAGGAAAGTTTATATCAATAGGTGCCTACATCAAGAAATTGGAAAGGCACCAAATAGATGAGCTTTCAATTCACCTCAAGGATCTAGAAAATCTGCAGCAAACCAGACCCAAATCTAGTAGGAGAAGAGAAATAATTAAAATCAGAGAAGAAATCAACAGGATTGAATCAAGAAAAACATTCCAAAAATTCAGCCAAACGAAGAGATGGTTTTTTGAAAAAATAAACAAAATTGACACCCCATTGGCCCAACTAACTAAAAAAAGAAGAGAAAAGACCCAAATCAATAAAATCAGAGATGAAAAAGGAAATGTAACAACAGACACCACAGAAATAAAAAGAATCATCAGAAATTACTACAAGGACTTGTATGCCAGCAAACAGGGAAACCTATTAGAAATGGAGAGATTCCTGGACACATGCAACCTGCCTAAATTGAACCAGGAAGACATCAAAAACCTAAACAGACCCATAACTGAGACAGAAATTGAATCAGTAATAAAGGCCCTCCCAACAAAGAAAAGCCCAGGACCAGATGGATTCACTGCTGAATTCTACCAGACGTTTAAAGAAGAACTAACTCCAATTCTTCTCAAACTATTCAGAACAATCGAAGAAGAGGGAGTCCTCCCAAATTCTTTCTATGAAGCCAGCATCACCTTAATTCCTAAGCCAGAGAAAGATGCAGCACTGAAAGAGAATTACAGACCAATATCCCTGATGAACATAGATGCAAAAATCCTCAATAAAATTCTCGCCAATAGAATGCAACAACACATCAGAAAGATCATCCACCCAGACCAAGTGGGATTTATCCCTGATATGCAGGGATGGTTTAATGTGCGCAAGACAATCAATGCGATACACCACATTAACAGACTGCAGAAGAAAAACCATATGATTATCTCAATAGATGCCGAGAAAGCATTTGATAAAATACAACACCCGTTCATGATGAAAACTCTAAGCAAACTGGGTTTGGAAGGAACATTCCACAATACAATCAAAGCAATTTATGAAAAACCCACAGCCAACATCCTATTGAATGGGGAAAAGTTGGAAGCATTTCCACTGAGATCTGGCACCAGACAGGGATGTCCACTCTCACCACTGCTATTCAACATAGTTCTGGAAGTTCTAGCCAGAGCTATTAGGCAAGAAAGAGAAATTAAAGGGATACAAATTGGGAAGGAAGAACTCAAACTATCCCTCTTTGCAGATGACATGATTCTGTATTTAGGGGACCCAAAGAACTCTACTAAGAGACTATTGGAACTCATAGAAGAGTTTGGCAAAGTAGCAGAGTATAAAATCAATGCACAAAAATCAACAGCCTTTGTATACACAGACAATGCCATGGCTGAGGAAGAACTTCTAAAATCAATCCCATTCACAATAGCTACAAAAACAATCAAATACCTTGGAATAAACTTAACCAAGGACGTTCAAGATCTCTATGATGAAAATTACAAAACCTTAAAGAAAGAAATAGAAGAGGATACCAAGAAATGGAAAAATCTTCCATGCTCATGGATTGGAAGAATCAATATCATCAAAATGTCCATTCTCCCAAAAGCAATTTACAGATTCAATGCAATACCAATCAAGATACCGAAGACCTTCTTCTCAGATCTGGAAAAAATGGTGCTGAAATTTATATGGAGGCACAAGAGACCTCGAATAGCTAAAGCAATCTTGTACAACAAAAACAAAGCCGGAGGCATCACAATACCAGATTTCAGGACATACTACAGGGCAGTTGTAATCAAAACAGCATGGTACTGGTACAGAAACAGATGGATAGACCAATGGAACAGAATTGAAACACCAGAAATCAACCCAAACATCTACAGCCAACTTATATTTGATCAAGGATCTAAAACTAATTCCTGGAGCAAGGACAGTCTATTCAATAAATGGTGCTGGGAAAATTGGATTTCCACGTGCAGAATCATGAAGCAAGACCCCTACCTTACACCTTACACAAAAATCCACTCAACATGGATTAAAGACCTAAATCTATGACCTGACACCATCAAGTTACTAGAGAACATTGGAGAAACCCTTCAAGATGTTGGCACAGGCAAAGAATTTCTGGAAAAGACCCGGGAGGCACAGGCAGTCAAAGCCAAAATCAACTATTGGGATTGCATCAAATTGAGAAGTTTCTGTACTGCAAAAGAAACAGTCAGGAGAGTGAAGAGACAACCGACAGAATGGGAAAAAATATTTGCAAACTATGCAACAGATAAAGAGTTAATAACCAGAATCTACAAAGAGATCAAGAAACTCCACAAAAACAAAGCAAACAACCCACTTAAGAGATGGGCCAAGGACCTCAATAGACATTTTTCAAAAGAGGAAATCCAAATGGCCAACAGACACATGAAAAAATGTTCAAGGTCATTAGCAATCAGGGAAATGCAAATCAAAACAACAATGAGGTTTCACCTCACCCCATTTAGAATGGCTCACATGCAGAAATCTACCAACAACAGATGCTGGCGAGGATGTGGGGAAAAAGGGACACTAACCCACTGTTGGTGGGAATGCAAACTGGTCAAGCCACTATGGAAGTCAGTCTGGAGATTCCTCAGAAACCTGAAGATAACCCTACCGTTCGACCCAGCCATCCCACTCCTTGGAATTTACCCAAAGGAATTTAAATTGGCAAACAAAAAAGCGGTCTGCAGCCTAATGTTTATTGCAGCTCAATTCACAATAGCTAAGACCTGGAACCAACCTAAATGCCCATCAACGGTAGACTGGATAAAGAAATTATGGGATATGTACTCTTTAGAATACTATACCGCAGTAAGAAACAACGAAATCCAGTCATTTGCAACAAAATGGAGGAATCTGGAACACATCATGCTGAGTGAAATAAGCCAGTCCCAAAGGGACAAATACCATATGTTCTCCCTGATCGGTGACAACTGACTGAACACCAAGAGGGAAACCTGTTGGAGTGAGGTGGACACTATGGGAAACGGTGGCTTGATCAGCATAGCCCTGACTGTTAATGAACAACTTAATACATTATCCCTCTTAGTAGTTTTTTTGTCTGTTCTACTTAATATGACTGGTTTAGTTCTGTAATTGATGCACAGTTATTCTTAAGTGTTGAAAATTAACTGAAATGTGATCCCTGTTGAACATGGGAGTGGGAATGGGAGAGGGAAGAGATGTATAATTTGGGACATGCTCAGGCTGACTTGCCCCAAGTGGTGGAGTTGGAAGCATACCAGGGGATTCCAATTCAATCCCATCAAGGTGGCATGTGCCAATGCCATCTCACTGTTCCAGGTGATCAATTTCAGTTCACAGTTGGTCATGGTGGAGGGACTGGGAGTCAAAGGGAGCACATAGACAAGTCTAGTACCTGCTAACGCTAACCGATGGAGTAAATAAAGGGGAGAGTGATCCAACATGGGAAGTGAGATACTCAGCAGATTCATAGAATGGCAGATGTCCTAAATAGCACTCTGGCCTCAGAATCAGCCCTAAAGGCATTCGGAGCTGGCTGAAAAGCTCATGAGAGTATTTCAGGCATGGAAAGCCAAGACACTCTGGCAAAAGATCTCTGCGAGTGAGATCCCAATGGAAAGAACAGGTCTTCAAAGAAGGAGGTACCTTTCTCTGAAGGGAGGAGAGAACCTCCAATTTGACTATGACCTTGTCTAAACAAGATAAGAGTCGGAGAACTCAGAGGGCTTCCATAGCCTTGGAAACTCATGACTGGAGCATAGGGAGATTACTGATGCCATAGACAGGAGTGTCAATTGGTAAAGTCAACAACAGGAGTCACTGTGCACTTACTCCTCATGTAGGATCTCTGTCCTTGATGTGCTGTACATTGAGATTTAATGCTATAACGAGTACTCAAACAATATATTTCACTTTGTGTTTCTATGGGGGTGCAAACTGTTGAAATCCTTACTTAATGCATACTAAACTGATCCTCTGTAAAAAAAAAAAAAAAGAAATTATCAATTCCCAACTTGACTCTCACTGGGATTAAACATGACAATAGGTCTGCTCTGATTTCATCATCATTTTAAAAAAATCATCTATTATTTTTCACTTTATGTTTCTGTGTGGGAGCAAACTGTTGAAATCCATACTTAATGTATACTAAGCTGATCTTCTGTATATTAAGATAATCGAAAATGAATCTTGATGTGAATGGAAGGGGAGAGGGAGTGGGAAAGGGGAGGGTTGTGGGTGGGAGGGACGGTATGGGGGGGAAGCCATTGTAATCCATAAGTCGTACTTTGGAAATTTATATTTATTAAATAAAAGTTAAAAAAAAAAGAAGGATTCATATTGACATTGACATCTAAAGGTCTGTGCAACACGTCTGTTAGGTATTATATTTTGTTTTGGTTTTGATATTTGGCTATATTGCACCTAACTTCCTTCCTATTTGTGTGCACACACACGACCTAAAACAGACCAATGAGATATTATCCTCCAGATTTAAACCATAAGGAAGAGTCTCAAAGACAGAGTGGTATCTAAAAATTATTTGTGGGAGGTGATCAAATGGCTAGTCATAGAGATCATCAGTGACTACATCCTGACAACACTGTTCCACAACTTGAACGTGGCTTGTGAATTTGGTTATGTATGAGCTCCCTAGGTTTGTCTTTGCCTACTTTCCCCGCCTGTTATTCAGACTTCCCACGGACTCTCTGAGGTAGTCCATCTTCTGTCTGTAAATTTCTTTCCCACCTAATACAGCCAGGGTTGGATTCTATTGCCTTTGACCAAGAAACTAACTACAATAGTTTTATTCTAGGCATTTTGTGCCATAGTAATTAAACACTTTATTTCATTATCTTTGCTGATTTTGTTTGCACACGGTAGCTGCAACTTTTGTTTATTCTAGCTTTTTTTTTTTTTAGTTTTATGATATGCCATTATATGTTGATGCAGACTTCAGTTCACTATTATTATGTGAAGTCTTGGGGCTATCAGATATAACAAGATTTTTTTCCTCTCAAGAATAATATATCAAAATGAATTTCAAACCTCACAAATCACTGCTAATGACTTCTTTGTTGTATTGCTACTATTGCTAATATCACCTAGAATAACCCCTCATGCCATATTTGTTAATATAAAATTTTCCTTTCATTATATGATTTTCGGAGCATCATATACTGTAGTCCCCAGAACTGAGTTAGTATTTTGCAGTAAGCTACTAGATTTTTCCACACTCCAATAGCTAAGTCACTGATATCTCACATAGATCTCACAATCATAGTTATCCCTTTAGTACCTCTAGTTGAGAAGTTTTTTTCTTTTCCATTGATAATTTGGCCTTATTATTATGAATGAATCCTTGCTTTCCCTAAAATGCTTATATAGGCCGGCGCCGCGGCTCACTAAGCTAATCCTCCGCCTTGCGTCGCCGGCACACCAGGTTCTAGTCCCGGTTGGGGCGCCGCATTCTGTCCCGGTTGCCACCCTTCCAGGCCAGCTCTCTGCAGTGTCCAGGGAGTGCAGTGGAGGATGGCCCAAGTCCTGGGGCCCTGCACCCCATGGGAGACCAGGAGAAGCACCTGGCTCCTGCCATGGGATCAGCGCGGTGCGCCGGCCGCAGTGTACTGGCCGTGGCGGCCATTGGAGGGTGAACCAACGGCAAAGGAAGACCTTTCTCTCTGTCTCTCTCTCTCTCACTGTCCACTCTGCTTGTCAAAAAAAAAAAATGCTTCTATAAAATACTAAAACCAAAAATGAAAATTACAGTCAGTTATTTAGAATATATATGTGTGTGTGAACAAGAATTCATTAAAAGTTCATGGAAATAGAATTAAAATATAAGTTTCTCTTGGTGCAAAATAATTTTTGCAATATACACATTTTCTATGAGCTATATGAAATCCTCTCATATGTGTGTGCCCATTTCCAAACATTCAAGCAATAATACTCTTTAAAGACATAGATTTTTCACCACTATTTTTCACTCATATTATCTGTAATTGGTGGCAATTAAGATACCATTAAAACCTACCTATTGATAAGTTCACTGGTAAGTTTGAGAGCCAATTAAGTACATGGCACTGCAAGACAGTTAATATATACTTACATTTTTATTAAACATAAAAGGAAGAGAAGAATCCTACAAATGTTTGTGAGCCTATGGTTAGGGCTTGGAGTAAAAGGTAAATAAAGTTGCATATGCTAAACTGATCTTCTGTATATAAAGAGAATTGAAAATGAATCTTGATGTGAATGGAAGGGGGGAGTGAGAGGGAAAGGGGAGGGTTGTGGGTGGGAGGGACGTTATGGGGGGGAGCCATTGTAATCCATAAGCTGTACTTTGGAAATTTATATTCATTAAATAAAAGTTATAAATAAATAAATAAATAAAACACTTAAAAAAAAGGTAAATAAAGTTGCATGAAGCCAATTTTGAGGAGTACAAACTTTAATACTATAAAGCTTCCACCAAAGGTTTTTAATCAGCCAATGTCCTAAATATTTCAGCTTCCAGGGTGAGGTAGGAAGCATGACATGGGAAAGCATGGATTTTAGAGTCAAAGAACCCGAGGCTTAAATCTCGTCTCCTAGCTCTGTGGCTTAACCTCTCTGAGCCTCACCTTCTTCATCGATAAGATAGGCAACATAGGAAAAAGAACATTTCATCGTGATTCAGTGGAAATAAAATAGTTTAGATAGGGTATCCAGCAGCTGCAAAATAGTAGGTACTATAGTTGCTGTTTTTATTACTTTGGAGAGGAAAAAAGTACACTTACACATTTATGTCTTTACAATAATTAACTAAAATAAATTTCCCCTGAACTTGAATGATGACCCACTCCAAATTCAATGTTTCTTGGTCAGAACTAAAACTTCACAGGTGTAAAGAAACTCAGATGTTAGGAATGACAAAATGGTTCAAAACACATCTGTTCCAGAACACTTTGTATATGTAATAGTCAGGATTTTTTTAATCACAATAAACCACAAACCAAGAGTGTCTAAGCCATTATAAATGTGCACAATTCATGTAACGTGAATTATAGAGGGATATTAAAATTTTACCATCCTCGAAAATTTTACCATACACTGTAATGCAGTGCAGATATTGCAATGTGTTTCAGGGATTCTCTTTTTCCTTTTTGGCATTTTATGGTACTGTAAGGCATTCTACCAATGCCATATCACATTGAATGCAGTTACTTTGAAAAGCCAGAAGATGGCACTAATTTCTAAGAATTAGGCATCTAAAGATTGCTGCTGCAGATTCTGATCATTTGTTGTTTCTTTGGCTGGTGATTGATGGTCCACATTTTCATCAGTTTTTCTGTTTTAATGTAAAATTCTGTTCTTAACTCTTTTTAGACAATTAGATGAATAAGTGAGAAAGTTAGAAATTAAATATATAGAAAATATGAGTGACTTAATATGAACAAGAGTCGGCAACCAGCTGATCATATTTTTTTCATATCCTTATCTGTAACTGAGTTGAATGTTACATACCCACTTGAAGAGACAGCTTTATATTCATATATTGAATGTCTTTATTTTATTTCAGAAGAAGGTAATGTGTGTTTTCTATAGATGCAACAATCATCTATTATTGTTGGTAATATCTTAGTAGATACTTATTTTTATTTAAAAATGAAGATTACATTTGTAACTTACCTTTTTTTAATTTCAAAATGATAATTCTGAACAGTGTGGGCGTGTACTCCCCAATGAGCTTGTTCAGTGATAGAAATAGGTATACAAACAACAACAATGATCAGTCACGTACATAGTTTTATGACCTAATTACATTTCAGCAGGATATTGAACTAAACTTATGGGCATCTTATTAAGAAGAAATTAAAACCAGAGTAAACATGTTTATATTCAAATCTAAGGAAAGCTGGAGAGACAAACAATGGTCTTGCGTTTTTGCAAATTTATCCATCTGCCTGAGGGTAGATTGATTTTCCTGGCAGTTAAATGTATATTTGAAGATACAATATGCTGTTGAACACAATGATTGGAAAACTGGCATTCTGGAGTCTCCCAAAATCAGCAGTTTCCAAGAGAAAAATCTATCTACCATCTGTTTGCTTCATTAAAATACCTAATAAGGGAGGAAGAATTGAATTTGAATTTCTCTAGCTCAGCACTCCCTGTTGTCCACTCTACTGAGGTTATATACAGTGGCCTACATAGAAAACAGAATCCAAATAAAAATCAACCACAGGGTTTTTTTTTTTTTTGTCTGCATAAAAAATAGAGCAATTAGCTTTATTAAAAAAAAACACACACACATTGTGACAACACAATCTACCCTGAAAACACTTAATATTCCCAATTATTATTTCCTAAGGGACTTAAAGAACTTTTTGCAGTCCATATTGTAAAATTTTAAATACGTTATAAAGGTATCATTTTGTCATGTAAAGCCAAAAATTTCTGTCAGAACTATCAGTTGTCCCAAAAAATTTTAGTGCTTTTAGCTAGAAAGTTATTACCAGAATTAAGCAGAAACTAATGTTTTCAAGATAAAACTTACAGCTAAATTCACGCAACTTATTGATGAAAACCAACTTATTTCTTAAATCAGATTTCCTAATGCATTGATTCTCAGTACAAAGTATTTTGCCTACACTAGAAGAATTAATATTCTAATATTGTTGCAAAAATCTGGTACTATTCTTATTCTTTACAGGCAAACAACTAGAAAAATGAAAAAAATTCAGTGATTAGTATTGGTGAGAGTATAGAAATTAAATTTCTCAATTTCACCCAACAGCTCCAATTAGTCACATAAGAACCAAATACTCACATAAGTACAGGAAAGTTTCCTTAGTCGTATAAGAATAGAATAGTTACAATACTAGAGAAATGACAGCAGAAGAAAATAGCATGTAACTATACATTATTATGACTTACACACTATGTCAAGTCCTCTGGAAGTCAAGGATAGAGACTATTATTTAAGAACCATCTGCCTGAAGATGGTACTAGAAGAAAAGGAGAATGAAGAGAAGCAATTATAAAGCTAGGAGCATACTGAGAGAGTGTAGTATCATGGAAACCAAGAGAAGAAGGCATAATCATTAGCATGCCAGTTGCTTCTAAGACAGTGAATAAGATAAAAATAGAAAATTAACTTTGAATTTAGAAAATGATGGTCACTGGTGTTCTTATAAGAAGTTTCAAAGGGCCGGCACCGCAGCTCAATAGGCTAATCCTCCGCCTAGAGGCGCCGGCACACCGGGTTCTAGTCCCGGTTGGGGTGCCGGATTCTGTCCCGGTTGCCCTTCTTCCAGGCCAGCTCTGCTATGGCCCAGGAGTGCAGCGGAGGATGGCCCAAGTCCTTGGGCCCTGCACCCCATGGAAGACCAGGAGAAGCACCTGGCTCCTGCCATTGGATCAGCACAGTACACCAGCCGCAGCGGCCATTGGAGGGTGAACCAATGGCAAAGGAAGACCTTTCTCTCTCTGTCTCTCTCTCTCACTGTCCACTCTGCCTGTAAAAAAAAAAAAAAAAATAGAAGTTTCAAAGAAAACATCGACAAGACAACCTGATGGAAAAGCGATCCAGAATGAATGAGTGATTAAAATTAGAAGAGTTGATTAGACACTCTTTAGAAACATCTTGCTATACTAGTGAGCAGAGAAACAAGTAGTAGCTAGCTGGGAATGTGGAGTTGAGGAAATATTTTTATTTAAGATCAAAATGCTCTAAACATGTAATATTGAAGGGAATACACCAATAGAGAATACCTTGGTGTCTCTTGAGAGATGGGATGGATTTCTGAAATGCTGTCCTTAAGCAAATGAGGAGTGAGTCCAATATCCAGGCAGTCAGCCTTGAAACCCAAGGGAAGGCAGAGGATGTGGATCAAAATGAAAATTTTGAGAGTAGGAGGATTTGATGGTGAAAGGACAGAGTTTTTTTTTCCACCTCAGGGAAATAAGGAACAAGATCATTAACTGATATAAAGACAACAAATATTAGATATTTGAAGAGGTAGGAGAAAGTATGAAATAGCTCTCAGAGACTTGGAAAGTAACTTCACTGGGAAAATGCTATAGGGTTGTGAGGCTGTTGTGAGAGGTTTCCCTCACTGAGATTTGTGGTTAGCCCTGGTATACATGGGTCTTCAAGAAGTTTGCATATATAATACAGTAGCATAATTATCATTATACTCTCTTTCACTCAGGGTTCTTAAAATGTATAATGGGTTCTAATAATACTATTGGTTGAATTCTGTAATTAATACACAGTTATTCTTAAGTGTTGAAACTTAACTGAAAAGTGATCCCTGTTAAAAATAACAGTGGGAATTAGAGAGGGAGGAGATGTACAATTTGGGACATGCTCAAGCAGACTTGCCTCAAATGGTGGAGTTAGAATCCTGCCAGGGGATTCCAATACAATCCCATTAATGTTGCAGGTACCAATGGCATCTCACTAGTCCACATGATTAATTTCTGTTCACAGTTGATCATAATGATAGGACTAAGAGTCAAAGGGATCACACAAACAAGATTAGTTTCTGCAAATACTAACTGATAGAATAAAAAAGGGAGAGAACGATCCATCATGGGAAGTGGGATACATAGCAGACTCATAGAGTGGCAGATGTCCTAAATAGCACTCTGGCCTCAGAATCAGCCCTTAAGGCATGCGGATCTGGCTGAAAAGCCCATGAGAGTATTTCAGGCATGGAAAGCCAAGACACTCTGGAAAAATAAAAAAGAAGACCTAAATGAAAGATCTCTGTGAGCGAGATCCCAGTGGAAAGAACAGGTCATCAAAGAAGGAGGTACCTTTCTCTGAAAGGAGGAGAGAACTTCCACTTTGACTATGACCTTGTCTAAATATGATCAGAGTCGGTGAACTCAAAAGGCTTCCATAGCCTTGACAACTCATGACAAGAGCCTAGGGTGATTATTGATGCCATAAACAAAAGTGTCAATTTGCTAACTCAACAACAGGAGTCACTATGCACTTACTCTTCATGTAGGATCTCTGTCCTTAATGTGCTGTACATTGTGATTAAATGCTATAACTAGTACTGAAACAGTATTTTTCACTTTGTGTTTCTATGTGGGTGCAAACTGTTGAAATCTTTACTTAATATATCCTAAATCAATCTTCTGTATATAAAGAGAATTGAAAATGAATCTTGATGTGAATGGAATGGGAGAGGGAGCGGGAGATGGGAGGGTTGCGGATGGGAGGGAAGTTATGGAGGGGGGAGGCACTGTAACCCATAAGCTGTTCTTTGGAAATTTATATTCATTAAATAAAAGTTTTAAAAAATGTATAATGGCCCTAGATGCTGTAGGGGTACTGTCTGCAATGTTCTCAGACTTTGTTAGTGGCTTTTCTCCCTCTTGCACATAGTAAACAATTTTAAGTTTGAATTCCAACACCCCTCTTCCTTCCTTATGTTCCCAATTCATTGCTGTAATTTTAAAAGAACTAAAAAAAATTAAAAGTATGGGTTTACATAAGGAAGCCATGAGGCAACCAGAGAATTAAAAAAAAAATCATTTAACATCCCCGAGATAGTCCCATCATAATGTGTTCGAACTCCTTATTTGAAAATTACTGATGCTCCCTGAAGTTTGATCTGGGAATTTATGCAATAGAATAACCAAAGTAAGAAAATGTTATATCTGGGTAAATATCATCATGGGCTTAAAGAACTGAAAATAATGATTTAAAAACTTTCTTTCTCCAAACCTGGGCTCTTCCATTTTTTCTGCTTCATCCACCAGGCCAAAAATAGTCTTAATGAGGACATAGAAAACTCTTAGTGATAGAAAATTCTTAGTGATCTTTGACCCCTTCTCCTGATTCCTATGGTTCCTGTCATACTATGAGCTCAAAGTTACCAAAAGAAAAACAAATGTTCCTTAAAGCAAGCCAAGACTAGAGCTTAGAGGGAAAACATAACTGTCAAGAGACACTTGCTTCTCTCTCTAGTTTCATTCAATAGAAACAGAACCTGAGCTGCCTATGGAATTTTGTTTTCTTTTCTTTCTTTCTTTCTTTCTTTTTTTTTTTTTTGACTGGCAGATTTAAACAGTGAGAGAGAGAGAGACAAAGAGAAAAGTCTTCCTTTTCCATTGGTTCACCCCCCAAATGGTTGCTATGGCTGGCATCCTGTGCCGATTCGAAGCCAGGAGCAGGTGCTTCCTCCTGGTCTCCCATGAGGGTGCAGGGCCCAAGCACTTGGGCCATCCTCCAACTGCCTTCCTGGGGCACAGCAGAGAGCTGGACTGGAAGAGGACAGAATCCAGCGTCCCAACCAGGAGTAGAACCCAGGGTGACGGCACTGCAGGCAGAGGATTAGCCAAGTGAGCAGCAGCACTGGACAAAATTTTGCTTTCTAATAACTACATTCTTAAAGTAAAAAGAAACAGATTAAATTTATGTTAATAACATTTTATTCAGCACAATTTTAAGGCATATGAAAATATTATTAATAAGATATTTTACATTTTTTATTCTAAGTCCATATCAGTCAGACCTAGGCACAATTCAAAAAATCAACAGCAGTGCATATCAGTTAGCTATGCCTTTGCACAGGGTAGCTCTAGACTAAGTAAGAAATGCTGTGAAGGTAACAGATCCATTCCTAGGGCATAGATATTCTCAATGATCATAGCTACTCTAAAAATTCAAGTATATTTCTGTTTAATTCCATATAAATATGTCATTAAATTATTTCTGATTGGATACTAGCATTGGTAATATATTTCTATTAATCAGCACCTTAAATATCATACCCTTTTCTCTGAGTTGCATGGAAACTTTCTTCCATTTACAAGTCTGTGTAAGTTGAAGTCATTATCAGGTTTCTTGATCTCATCCAAGTTCACTCTCTTTTGTGACCAAAGGTGGTTCCTTCCATCTCACTTTGTCTAACCTGAGCTCTTCAAACTTCAGCAACACAGCAATATTTCTTTTAAAAAAAAGTGATTATTTTCAAACTATTCAAGTACTGTGGAGAAAAAAAATTAAGTCTCTCATGGTTTGCCCTTTCCTTGCCTACATTTTTTTTATGTAGTAAATATAAATATCCAAAAACAGTTGATGGAATACAATGGCTTCCCCCCCCCATAATTTTCCTCCCACTCGCACCCCTCCCATCTCCCGCTCCCTCTCCCATTCCATTCACATCAAGATTCATTTTCAATTCTCTTTATATACAGAAGATTGATTTAGGATATATTAAGTAAAGATTTCAACAGTTTGCACCCACATAGAAACACAAAGTGAAAAATACTGTTTCAGTACTAGTTATAGCATTTAATCACAATGTACAGCACATTAAGGACAGAGATCCTACATGAAGAGTAAGTGCATAGTGACTCCTGTTGTTGAGTTAGCAAATTGACACTTTTGTTTATGGCATCAATAATCACCCTAGGCTCTTGTCATGAGTTGTCAAGGCTATGGAAGCCTTTTGAGTTCACCGACTCTGATCATATTTAGACAAGGTCATAGTCAAAGTGGAAGTTCTCTCCTCCTTTCAGAGAAAGGTACCTCCTTCTTTGATGACCTGTTCTTTCCACTGGGATCTCGCTCACAGAGATCTTTCATTTAGGTCTTCTTTTTTATTTTTCCAGAGTGTCTTGGCTTTCCATGCCTGAAATACTCTCATGGGCTTTTCAGCCAGATCCGCATGCCTTAAGGGCTGATTCTGAGGCCAGAGTGCTATTTAGGACATCTGCCACTCTATGAGTCTGCTATGTATCCCACTTCCCATGATGGATCGTTCTCTCCCTTTTTTATTCTATCAGTTAGTATTTGCAGAAACTAATCTTGTTTGTGTGATCCCTTTGACTCTTAGTCCTATCATTATGATCAACTGTGAACAGAAATTAATCATGTGGACTAGTGAGATGCCATTGGTACCTGCAACATTAATGGGATTGTATTGGAATCCCCTGGCAGGATTCTAACTCCACCATTTGAGGCAAGTCTGCTTGAGCATGTCCCAAATTGTACATCTCCTCCCTCTCTAATTCCCACTGTTATTTTTAACAGGGATCACTTTTCAGTTAATATTTAAACACCTAAGAATAATTGTGTGTTAATTACAGAGTTCAACCAATAGTACTAGAACAAAACAAAGAAAAAATCCTAAAATTGATAAAGTATTACATTGTACATCAACAGCACAAGAGCTGATCAAGTCACTGTTTCTCATAGTGTCCATTTCACTTCAACAGGTTTCCCCTTTGGTGCTCAGTTAGTTGTCGCCAATCAGGGAGAACATATGGTATTTGTCCCTTTGGGACTAGCTTAATTCACTCAGCATGATGTTTTCCAGATTCATCCATCTTGTTGCAAATGACCAGATTTCATTGTTTTTGACTGCTGTATAGTATTCTATAGAGTACATGTCCCATAATTTCTTTATCCAGTCTTCTGTTGATGGGCATATGGGTTGGTTCCAGGTCTTAGCTATTGTGAATTGAGCTGCAATATATATTAAGGTACAGACAGCTTGTTTGTTTGCCAATTTAATTTCCTTTGGGTAAATTAAAAGGAGTGGGATGGCTGGGTTGTATGGAAGGGTTATATTCAGGTTTCTGAGGCATCTCCAGACTGACCTCCACAGTGGCTTAACAAGTTTGCATTCCCACCAACAGTGGGTTAGTGTCCCTCCCCCCCCCCACATCCTCTCCAGCATCTATTGTTTGTAGATTTCTGAATGTGAGCCATTCTAACCAGGGTGAGGTGAAACCTCATTGTGGTTTTGATTTGCATTTCCCTGATTACTAGTGATCTTGAACATTTTTTCATGTGTCTGTTGGCCATTTGGATTTCCTCTTTTGAAAAATGTCTATTGAGGTCCTTGGCCCATCTGTTAAGTGGGTTGTTTGTTTTGATGTTGTGGAGTTTCTTGATTTCTTTGTAGATTCTGGTTATCAACCCTTTATCCGTTGCATAGCTTGCAAATATAGTTTCCCATTCTGTCGGTTGCCTCTTCACTATCTTGACTGTTTCTTTTGCAGTACAGAAACTTCTCAATTTGATGCAATCCCAATAGTTGATTTTGGCTTTGACTGCCTGCGCCTCCCGGGTCTTTTCCAAGAAGTCTTTGCCAGTACCTATATCTTGCAGGGTTTCTCCAATGCTCTCTAATAATTTGATGGTGTCAGGTCGTAGATTTAAGTCTTTAATCCATGTTGAGTGAATTTTTGTGTAAGGTGTAAGGTAGGGGTCTTGCTTCATGATTCTGCACGTGGAAATCCAGTTTTCCCAGCACCATTTATTGAATAGACTGTCCTTGCTCCAGGAATTGGTTTTAGATCCTTGATCAAATATAAGTTGGCTGTAGATGTTTGGATTGATTTCTGGTGTTTCAATTCTGTTCCATTGGTCTATCCATCTGTTTCTGTACCAGTACCATGCTGTTTTGATTACAAATGCCATGTGGTATGTCCTGAAATCTGGTATTGTGATGCCTCCAGCTTTGTTTTTGTTGTACAAGATTGCTTTAGCTATTCGAGGTCTCCTGTGTCTCCACATGAATTTCAGCACCATTTTTTCCAGATCTGAGAAGAAGGTCTTTGGTATCTTGATTGGTATTGCATTGAATCTGTAAATTGCTTTTGGGAGAATGGACATTTTGATGATATTGATTCTTCCAATCCATGAGCATGGAAGATTTTTCCATTTCTTGGTATCCTCTTCTATTTCTTTCTTTAAGGTTTTGTAATTTTCATCGTAGAGATCTTGAACGTCCTTGGTTAAGTTTATTCCAAGGTATTTGATTGTTTTTGTAGCTATTGTGACTGGGATTGATCTTAGAAGTTCTTCCTCAGCCATGGCATTGTCTGTGTATACAAAGGCTGTTGATTTTTGTGCATTGATTTTATATCCTGCTACTTTGCCAAACTCTTCTATGTGTTCCAATAGTCGCTTAGTAGAGTTCTTTGGTTCCCCTAAATAAAGAATCATATCATCTGCAAAGAGGGATAGTTTGAGTTCTTCCTTCCCAATTTTTATCCCTTTAATTTCTTTTTCTTGCCTAATAGCTCTGGCTAAAACTTCCAGAACTATATGAAATAGCAGTGGTGAGAGTGGACATCCCTGTCTGGTACCAGATCTCAGTGGAAATGCTTCCAACTTTTCCCCCATTCAATAGGATGTTGGCCGTGGGTTTTTCATAAATTGCTTTGATTGTATTGAGGAATGTTCCTTCCAAACCCAGTTTGCTTAGGATTTCATCAATAAAGGGTGTTGTATTTCATCAAATGCCTTCTCGGCATCTATTGAGATAATATGGTTTTTCTTCTGCAGTCTGTTAATGTGGTGTATCGCATTGATAGTTTTGCGAACATTGCACCATCCCTGCATACCAGGGATAAATTCCACTTGGTCTGGGTGGATGATCTTTCTGATGTGTTGTTGCATTCTATTGCCCAGAATTTTATTGAGGATTTTTGCATCTATGTTCATCAGGGATATTGGTCTGTAATTCTCTTTCAGTGCTGCATCTTTCTCTGGCTTAGGAATTAAGGTGATGCTGGCTTCATAGAAAGAATTTGGGAGGATTCCCTCTTTTTCAATTGTTCTGAATAGTTTGAGAAGAATTGGAGTTAGTTCTTCTTTAAATGTCTGGTAGAATTCAGCAGTGAATCCATCTGGTCCTGGGCTTTTCTTTGTTGGGAGGGCCTTTATTACTGATTCAATTTCTGTCTCAGTAATGGGTCTGTTTAGGTTTTCGATGTCTTCCTGGTTCAATTTAGGTAGGTTGCATGTGTCCAGGAATCTATCCATTTCTGATAGGTTTCCCTGTTTGCTGGCATACAAGTCCTTGTAGTAATTTCTGATGATTCTTTTTATTTCTGTGGTGTCTGTTGTTACATTTCCTTTTTCATCTCTGATTTTATTGATTTGGGTCTTTTCTCTTCTTTTTTTTAGTTAGTTGGGCCAATGGGGTGTCAATTTTGTTTATTTTTTCAGCTCCTCATTTGGCTGATTTTTTGTAATTTTTTTTATTCAATCCTGTTGATTTCTTCTCTGATTTTAATTATTTCTTCTCCTACTAGATTTGGGTCTGGTTTGCTGCAGATTTTCTAGATCCTTGAGATGCACTGAAAGCTCATCTATTTGGTGCCTTTCTAATTTCTTGATGTAGGCACCTATTGATATAAACTTTCCTCTTAACACTGCTTTTGCTGCGTCCCATAAGTTTTGGTATGTTTTGCTGTTACCCTCATTTACTTCCAGAAAATTTTTGATTTATCTTTTAATTTCTTCTATGACCCATTGTTCATTCAGGAGCATGTTGTTCAATCTCCATGTGTTTGCATATGCTCTATGGATTCCTGAGTTGCTAATTTCCAACTTCATTCCTTTATGGTCTGAGAAGCTGCATGGTATGATTCTAATTCTTTTGAATTTGCTGAGACTTGCTTTATGGCCTAGTATGTGGTCAATCCTAGAGAAGGTTCCATGTTCTGCTGAGAAGAATGTAAATGCTTTATGTGTAGGAAGAAAAGTTCTGTAGATATCTGTTAGATCCATTTGGGCTATAGAATCGTTTAAACCTACTGTCTCATTGTTGATCTTCTGTCCTGTTGATCTATCTATTTCTGAGAGTGGAGTATTAAAGTCCCCCAGTACTATTATATTGGAGTCTAAGTCTCCCTTTAAGTCCCTTAACAAATCTTTTAAATAAGCCAGTGCCCTGTAATTAGGTGCATAAACCTTGATAATTGTTATATCTCCCTGTTGAATTGATCCCTTAATCATTATATAGTGCCCCTCTTTGTCTCTCCTAACAGTTTTTGTGTTAAAGTTTATGTTGTCCAATATTAAGATGGCTACGCCCTCTCTTTTTTCATTTCTGTTGGCATGGTATATCTTTTTCCAGCCTTTCACTTTCAGTCTGTATGGATCTTTGTTGGAAAGATGTGTTTCTTGTAAGCAGCAAATAGATGGGTTTTGTTCCTTTACCCAATCAGCCAATCGGTGTCTTTTAACTGGACAGTTCAGGCCATTCACATTCAATGTGACTATTGATAAGTAGTAACTTTGCCCTGCCATTTGCCAAAGATATTTTCTAATATATGCTTTGAATTCCCTGTGATCTTTTGCTGTGAGGTTTCCTTCCTTTGCCTTCTGTCATATTGATGACCATGTTTCTGTGTTTCTGTGTGTAGCACATCTTTAAGCATTTTTTGCAGGGCTGGATGAGTGGCAACAAATTCTTTCAATTTCTGTTTGCTATGAAAAGTCTTTATTTCACCTTCATTCACAAATGATAGCTTTGCAGGATATAATATTTTGGGCTGGCAGTTTTTCTCTCTTAGTACCTGTGCTGTGTCTCGCCATTCCCTTCTAGCTTATAGGGTTTCTGATGAGAAGTTAGCTGTGAGTCTAATTGGAGATCCTCTGAGAGTAATCTGACGTTTCTCTCTTGCACATTTTAGGATCCTTTCTTTATGTTTCACTGTGGTGAGTTTAATTACAACGTGTCGTGGTGAGGATCTCTTTTGGTTGTGTTTACTAGGGGTTCTATGTGCTTCCTGTACTAGGATGTCTCTGTCCTTCTCAAACATGGGAAATTTTCTGCTAGTGTCTCACTAAAAAGGCCTTCTAATCCTTTCTCTCTCTCCATGCCTTCAGGAACTCCTAGAATCCGAATGTTGGGTTTTTTTAATTGTATCATCTTTTCTTTGGTTTGACTGTATCCTTTCCTGTTCTCTGTCTTCTAAGTCCGATATTCTCTCTTCTCTTCACTCATTCTGTTTTTAAGGCTCTCTAATGTGTTTGTCATTTGATCTATTGAATTCTTCATTTCATTATGATTTGTCATCACTATCACAGTTTCTTGTTCTACTAGTTGCTTCATTTTATTTTGATTCCTCCTTAATATTTCATTTTCACAAGAGAGATTTTCTATCTTGTCCATTAAGGAATTCCGTAGCTCAAGCATTTGTTTTTGAGAACTTCTTAATGTTCTTATCAATTTTTTGAGACCCGCTTCTTGCATTTCTTCTATCTCGTCATCTTCATAATCTTGAATTGGGGTGTTTTTTTCATTTTGGGGCTTCGTAGTGTCTTCCTTGTTCTTGTTACCTCGGTTTCTGTGTGTGTTTGGCATTGTGGAGATATTCTTTGGTTTCTTTGCTGTGGTGTTTTTTCTCATTATACTATGACTCTAGATTAAGTGGACTGTCTGCTTTTGATGGAGCCTTAGAGGCTTGAGATGGGTGTGGCCTGAGAGCTCTGTTTGGTTCCTCAGGGTTAAGGGTGTGCCCAAGGTGACACTCCCAGGTTAGGCGTGGTAAATCTCTCTCTCTTTCTTTCTTTTTTTGATTCAAAAGGGAAGTAATTCCGCACAGCTGAACGAAGTTGGAGGTAGTTAGCAGGCAAATGATATACCCACAGGAGCCAGAGATCAGAAGCTCTTTCCCAAGAACCACACAGGGAATCTGTTCGGCCCTCAGAGTGGGCTCAAATTCTCCTTCAGTCTCCCACTGGGTTGCCAAAGTTATGGAATTGTAGCATCTCTGGAGAGTGCTCACGTGAATTCCATGAGTTCTCTCCCCCACTGTCTCTTTTTTCACAGTCTCCGTTCAGTAGCACCACAAATTTACTAGGTCCTAATCTCTTGTTAATTCGCCCCGCCCAGAGTCAGGTTTTTCTGCTAGGCTCAGGGCCGGTGCAGACCTGAGGTCGCTCTGCTTATGACGTATGTCCAAGATGGCGCCTGCTCTTTGTCTTGCTCGCCCTTGAGAGGTGAGCGGAGAGAGAGAAACCCGTGTCCGTATCGGTCACTTTTTTTCTCTCTCTCTCTCTTCCAGTTAGCCTGGTGAACTTTTTCCCCCCGGGGGTCGTTCCCTCTAGTCTCCTCTCTCCACTGGCCTGCCGGTGTCTCGGGCTATTGAGGTTCGGCTCACCTCGCGTTCCAGCGCTGGTGTGTTGAGTCTGCCGCTGGTGTCCCGAACTGTGGGCTCCCATGCTTTCCACGCAGGTCCACTGTGAATCACTAGTTCCAGAAGAGTTTCCTCTGCTGTTTCTTCCCCTACTCTTCCTTAAACCTGCAGTATCTCCACTTTTATTAAAATGTCTCTTCCTGGACTATCAGTGTGCTCCCTTCCTATTCCACCATCTTGCCGCTCTCTTCCTTGACTACATTTTTTTTCCTTTCTTCATGCTCTCACTTTCTATAATTCATTCTAAAGTTTACAAGCTCCATGAGTTTCCTGCGTGGCCTTCTCACTTTAGAACATGCTGTTCCTTCTGCCTGCAATGATCTTCCTCTTAACTTGCTGGGTAAATCTCTGCTCTGCAGCCAAACCCTGAACTCTCCGTCTAACAGCTGAACAAATGTATTGACTTCACATAAGTTCCTTAAGTGTAGATACTGTACTTTCTCTACCTTGTGTCATCAGCATCTAGCACAGGATCTGAGAGTAAAAATACATATATGTGGGGGGATATATTTATCAATGTAACAAAAATGTATGCAATCTTTATGTAGATTCAGTTGTGATTTATTGTGAAAAGTGTTAATGGAAAAAGAGAGTCATTTTTCTTCTGTCTTAGTATTAAACTTCATTGAATTCTATTTTTACTGGTTTTAATGCCAAGGTTGAGAAACTGTCAGTATTTTTTTATTGTTAAATTTACAGTTCATTTTGTCGCCCTCAGTCATCCTACCACAGCCCTACTGAAAGTGAAATATCTGATGGGAAGACTCTTATTATCTTTGGAACACAAACCATAAGCTGTTTCATTATATAAGAAATACATATAAGGGAATAATATGTCTCCAAATCTCTACTTTAGATTCTGGTGAATTTTTAGAAAATTACTCTATGTCACACATCCCAAGGAATGAACTGATAAGATTGAATAACTTATCAAAATGAAGTATCTGCTTATTAAATCCTTGTTTAAAAACTCAATGAAATAGAACTAAAAATCTCTGATAATGAAAATCATTTTCCTCTAGATAACACAATCATGTTCTATGTGAAAAATTATAATCAGACATAAAAACCTCTTTTACTTTAAGCTTTACATACCAGCACAAGTGTAATTCTGTTAAAATTGTTAAAATTTTTATTTATTTGAAAAGGAGAGAGACAGGGATCTTCCATCTGCTGGTTCACTCCATAAATGCCTGCAACAGATGGGACTGAGGTAGGCTGAAGCCAAGAGCCTGGAATTCAATCTGAATCTCTTGCATGGGTGCCAGGGACCCAACCAGTTGAGCCATCGTTCACACATATTAAACTTGTCGGTCATTGTAAAGTCATTTCATTACTTAAAATCTTTGAAATATGGTTTGAGTTCAAATTAAATGTTTTTCCTAATTCAAGTCTTTGCTTAGTTTTTGTGATGCTGTTGGTGACTGAAATTCGTGACAAATGTCCCTCTTGACTTTCCAGTCTGATCTCAATTAGGTCATCTACTTTCTGGACATCTCGGCTTTAATTTTGATCCTGGTACACAGTCCTGTCTTCTCCATCACTGTAAGGTAGTTTGTAGCAACCAACAAGTAGTGCCTGACCAAAAGATGTTGCCAGGCATTGTGGCAGGGACAAGAAGAGTCACTATTCCATGTGCTATGGGATCAGGTGGCTCTGGATTGTGGCAGGTCAGCCACCTGTGCTCAAGACTGGGGCGGGGCCCGGGGAAGTAAACCAGGCCTCGGCTCGAGTTTGGTGGCTCACATCCTTTTCTTCCCACTGCCAAGGCAGGATTCAGGCATTTCTTAAAGCTTGTAAAAATTCTAGTTTTACAAATTTCCAGCAGCCCTGGTGTCTCTTGCAAATAAGGAAGCAATATAAGGTAATCTTCCATCAACCAATAAAAACAGATCCTAGTAAACCCTTATAGATCTGGGGAGTCCATCCAAACCAGGTCAAGCCCTGAGCTTCCAGCTTGCTGTTTCCTATGGCCTCCTTGGGGTGGGAAACAAATGCCAACTGACAGTATTTATGAAAACAAAACAAAGAGAAAGAAGAGTTGGAGACATGAGTAGGAGGAGAATGATTAGAGAAAATAATAGGTGGTTAATAGCACCCTCAGTTAATTCTATTTTACCTACATTGGCCCTCGAACTTCTGCCTGATCATTTCCAGCTTTAGACTCATTAAAACTGATGCTTTCATTACTTAACAAGCATCCCAACAGAATAAGGAAGACCTTTTCTTTTAGACAATTATTTTTACTCAATATTCTTGTTGCTCAGAATATGGTGATGGAACCTGACCAACTTCCTCTCCCTACTTGACTTTTCTACCCTTGACCTGTGGCTTTGGCTTATATAAAAGGTCCAGAATTAGCAAAGCACAGTTTGTTCCAAGCCATGAGCTCCTCACTAAGTTGTACCCAGTGTCTGGATTCCAAGTGGTGTTTACAAAGCACTTGGGAAAACACTTTGGCTGCCAGTGATCTTTTCTATCTCCCAAATTAAGGGTTTTACCTTATGAATAAATCCTTCATTGTGGATAAAGGGTGTGAGAGTGGAAGGGTTATATACAGGATCTCAAAACACTGCACTTCCTTTGTTCAGATTTTGAAATTCCCCTGTTGAGTCACTTAGTTGCTCAATGTTAAAGGGCACTTAAGTATAACTAATATGATAGTAAACAGATTATCCAGCCAAATGCATCAGCAAAATATAACCCTCCTTTTACAAACACATGCACAGGTTTCTTTTAACTGTTTGTTTTGGGTTTTTCCACAGCTATTAATATTACTCAGCCCAGGTTCAGTGGCACAGATGCCTCTGGATACACTTCATTCCTGGCTTATTCCCGGATCTCAGACATCAGCTTCAATTATGAATTCCACTTGAAGTTTCAGCTGGCAAACAACCACTCATCACTGCAAAATAACTTGATATTTTTTACTGGACAGAAAGGCCATGGTAAGATTAATTGAGCCCTCTAGGACTATCCTCGTTCCTTTAAGAATACTTGAGAGATTCTGCAGGGACCCACTAAATTGGCTGTGGATATGAAAAACATTTGCCTAGATGCAACTTCCTCCTGTATCCTACCCCCAGCATGTCCCTTGTAGTCCAAAGTATTCAGCAGTTCCCCTACCCTTTCTGAAACTGGTTCACACTGGGGCTCTCTCTTATAATCAAGAGCAAGAGTTCCTGTAGGCAAGCATGAGGACCAAGGAGGTGACCCATGACTTGGGAAGTGAGTTTATTGACCTGCCCTTTTCTGTTTCTGTTTCCACACATAAGGACAGAAGAGAAATTCTCATAAAGAATGTCATTGTACAGTGCATTGTAAAAATAGTAATGGTAGTTGCCCCCAAAGAAGACCCAGTCTAAATTAAGAGAGCAAGAAATGATGTAGTTGGTCTGTAACAAGGTAATCCAGTGACCTAGAATTGGTAGAAAATCAATTTACCAGTTAAATGTGTCTCTTAAGTAAAAACAAGTTTTGCATGCATTAGATCAAGGAAAAATACATATGTTTTACTTTTAAGTCTGCAGCTAACATTTCAGCAGCTAATCACTCAGCCTCTTCTGAGCTCAGTGTTATCTGTGAAATCCATATATTATACCAGAAAGAGTGGCCTTTCTCTCAATTATCAGTAGTTCTATTTTGCAAGGATAAATAGCATATTCTGTTTTTGCTTCCTACTCACTTGGTGACTATATCCAAATAGTGCACATTTTTCTGGATTAATGCAAGTGTGAGAGGAACCCATGACCCAAGTGATGGGTGAAGTGTTCGTAAGGATGGGGAAAACTTCATAATGTCCATCTCCTAATGAGTCTCTGTCTGACCTTCCTGTCTGCAGTTCATTCTTCACACTGTAGTAAGAGTGACCCTTTTGCCTCTTTTTTAAAAATTGACTATAAAGATTTGAAACACAGATATATAGACAGAAATCTCCCATCTGCTGGTTCACTCCTCCAAACACCCGATAGAGCTGGACCAGGTCAAATCCAGGAGTCAGGAACTCAATCCAGGTCTCCCACATGGGTGTCAGGGACCCAATTACTTGAGCCATCACTTGCTACCTGCCAAGGCATGTTTTAGCAGGAAGCTGGAATTGAGAGATGAACAGTGTCTTACCCAAACACACACCCAGGTCCCTTCTTAAAAGACTTATTAGATCATGTCTGATTCTTGTTTAAACCCCACATGTGACTTTCGTTGCACTCAGCTTGAAACCCAGTCCTCCTTATCATATTCTCAAAGTGCCTTCGGGTCAGACCTGGTCTCTGTCTTGGAAGGTAACCGGGTCACTCTCACCATCTTTGTGTGGCTCTGCTAGAGGCCTCTTCCAGTGCTTTCACCATCAAACCCTTTTCCTCCTCAAAGGCTTCTCGCATGCTCTTTCCTCTGCCTTAACAGGAAATGACTATCACAGTGAGCAAGAGAGCGGACTCTAGAGCCTGGCACAGCAGACCTAGTAGATGCAGTGTCCACCACTTGCAAATTATGTCAGATAACTTATGTAACTGTGCCTCGATCTCCTGACCTGTTAAATGGGTATAACAGAAGTAAATTCCCTAATAGAGTTAAGAGGACCAACCCAGCTACTAGCTTTAAAAAAACTTGAAATAGCATTGGACTCAATAAACACAATAGCTTGTGCTTTTGCAAGGAGGTTGCCCCTAGCCACACCTACAAAAGTAGGTCTCATCCTCCCTGTCCACTTCATCCTCTACCTCAGCTTCTGATTTCCTTCCTAGCCCTTGCCTCAATTTATAATCATTTCATTTATTTGTATATAGTGGTTTTTGTCTGTACTTAAGAATGGATTGGTGACTCCAGAGACCAAATCACTCCATTCAACTTTATATGCCCACATTAGCAGACTGCTTAACACACAGTCAGTACTGAATAAATGAATAAAAGAACCACAGTAAGAAAAAATAATTGGGGCCGGCACTGTGGTGTAGTGGGCTAAGCCTCCACCTGTGGTGCCAGCTTCCCACAGGGGCGGTGGTTTGTGTCCTGGCTGCTCCTCTTCTGATCCAGCTCTCTGCTATGGTCTGGGAAAGCAGTAGACGATGGCCCAAGTCTTTAGGCCCCTGCACCTGTGTGGGGGACCTGCAGGAAGCTCTTGACTCCTGGTTTCTGATTTGTCCAGTTCTGGCTGCTGTGGCCATCTCAGGAGTGAACCTGCAGATGGAAAACTTTGTCTCTTCCTCTCTCTGACACCATCTCTCAAATAAATAAATAAATCTTTAAAATAAAATAATTGCCTGATTTGTGAGTAACACAGTTGTACTAGGATTCTTTTTTTTAAATGGCTGATTGATTGATTTGAAAGGCAGAGTGACAGAGAGAGACCTTCACTCCTTAAATGGCCACAGCAGATAAGATAGGGCCAGGCTAAGGCTAGAAGCCACAAATTCCATCTGGGACTCCCAAGAGCGGCAGGAATTCAAGCACATGGGCCATTATCTATTGCTCCCCAGGCACATTATAAAGGAACTAGATCAGAGGAAGAATAGCTGGGATTCAAACTGGCAGTCTTGTGTTGAGTGTGGGCATCCTAAGTGGCAGCTTAACCAACAGTGCCATAATGTCCCCTGCACAAGGATTCCTGAAAAGCAATTGATTCTTAGGGATTCCCAGTTCAAATGCTATGTCCTCCATTAGAATTTCCCCCAAAGGCTATCTCCTGTAGTGTTTTTGGCCCATCTCCCCTTCCTGTGAGCATTGATTATCTGACCTGCCCTTGGAGTGTGCGCCTTCTGTTACAGGCTATATTTCTCTCCTCCTTCATGCAAATGTCTCAGCTATCTCAACATCACCCACAAAGCTTCACATTTGGTTTTAATATCTGTTGAATGACTTCCAGGAGACAGAGAGAGCAGAAGGAAAAGAAGGAACCCCAACTAATTCTTTACTCTTCACAGTCCTCTTCATATATTTGTTAATTACAAACTTCTCATTTGTGAAAAAAGATATCAAATAAAAAATTAAATTGAATATTGCAGAATTTTGGTCTGCTTGTTTTAAAATAAATCTAAACCCTGAATAACTCACAGGGAGAAGCAAATTCAAGCAAAGGAGAAACAGCTGTACTATGAAAACTCATCAAATAATTCTTCAGAACCATTTTTATAGACTCTTTAAGAATTTTAAAAAAAATCTATGCTTGCCTTTTAATGCTTATACCATGGTTTTACAAAGGTTATAGCAAAATGTGCATTAATTAGGTTCCATTTTCTAATCTCTAAAATATGAAATGCAAAACAATTCCACATTGCACCACCAGAGGGAGCAAGAACATCGCTTTAAAAAATACAGGTATCTCAAAAGCTTTTTTCTCCACGTAGGGCCTCTTCACATCTCTATCAGAATCACAGGAGAATGAGTGATAAAACACTAATTCTCAGGCATTCTTTAGTCAAAACATAGAATTTCATCAAGCTTCTTAGGTGTTTCATGAAACTAATTTTTTTGTTTTGTTTTTATTCTTTGAGTTTTTTATTTAAACAAATTTAAACATACAAAGCCTGTACATATTAATGCAATAGTATTGTATTATATATATTTTACATTTTACATTACACGATATATATATATTTGTCCCAGTTGGAACAAATACATTTATCCTTTCAAGAATCTAACACTACTTTATACTGACAATATCTAAAAACCCTACCTTCTAGTTTCTTAAATAGAGGAATATACAGTAAATTAACATTATCTATCTTCACCCTTCTGTACAAGTTGATTCAAGAACTTCTTACTCCTATCGAGTTAGAATGTAGACCAATCTCTCCTTACCTACAACCCTCCCCAGCCTCTTGCAAACACAGTTATATTTTTAACTTCATTCAGATCATCTGTTTTTTCTAACAATATATTTTTATTTTTATTTTTAATTAGTTTTTTTTTTTGACAGGCAGAGTTAAACAGTGAGAGAGAGAGACAGAGAGAAAGGTCTTCCTTCCATTGGTTCACCTCCCAAATGGCCCGCTACGGTCAGAACGCTGCGCCTATCCGAAGCCAGGAGCCAGGTGCTTCCTCCTGGTCTCCCATGGGGTGCAGGGCCCAAGCACTTGGGCCATCCTCCACTGCACTCCTGGGCCATAGCAGAGAGCTGGCCTGGAAGAGGAGCAACCGGGACAGAATCCGGTGCCCCAACTGGGACTAGAACCTGGGGTGCCAGCGCCGCAGGCAGAGGATTAGCCAAGCGAGCCACAGTGGCGGCCAATTTTTAATTAGTTTTTAAAAGATTCAATGTGCTTTGTAGATATAATTCTAAAAACTTAATGATATTTCCTTCCTCCCTCCCTCCCACTCTCTCCTTCCCACCTTTTTCCATCTCCCTTTCTTTCTTTTAGTGGGAATATAGACAATGGCTGTAATAATTGAATGGAAAAATTATATCACCCATATACAGTAAATTTTAAAGCAATCACAGATAATAAGCTATAGTAGTAAAACATTCTTTTTTTTTTTTGAAAGTTAAAATCAGTTTATTAACTAAACTTTTGGGTTTGATATTTAAGTTATTATAAAACCATTGGCCTCTTAAGTTAAAATCTAAGATCAGTGTTAAAATATTGTGTTTTTTTCCCTTAAAGAGAAATAATTCAAAATAGTAAACATCTGATTTTATAAAGTAAGAAAATATTTCTGAAAGTGTAAGAAACTAGATGTTCTCCCTTCACTAGCCAGATCCCATGGGAAGAAAGCAAACTGCGAAGACTCAAACTGTAGCCTGCTGCATCCTATCACAGCCGTGTGTACATCTTACCCATGGGAGACACCATTTCCAGAAGCAGAGGTTTTGGTCAGATGGTGGTTCTGAAACTTAATGGGGCATATAAGATGCAGTAGTGTTTTCCCAATCACCTGCCAGGAGTTGGCTAATTGAAGAGCAGCCAAAAGATGAGACTCAGAAACCAAGCGTTTGGCTCAGGCCCACTTTCATTTCCCTAAGTAATCTTCTATATTTCCCTAGAATCTTCTATATCCCTACGAAATGGCTTCTTCCATTCAGATTCTTTATCAGAACATTTCTTCTTCTCAGATGCTGCCTCTGCAGTTGGTTTGGTTTTGCAATGGATGATTTTTGATGTTATTTCTGCAGCAGGTGTTGACGCTTGGGAAACCATTCCAATGTGTTCTGTGTTGTCACTTCTATAACTTCTTCCACTGAGATCCCTTTCACTTAGACAATATGTTCTGCTGAAATGGAAATGTTCCTGAGCTCATTTCGCACTTGTTGTACTGGTCCTAGTGCAGGCAAATCTGTTTCTAAGCATATAGAAGATAAAGGCAACTGTTTTACAAGTTTCTGCTTCTGTCCGTTTAAGACAGAAGTGGGTATGGAGAAGTACCCAGCTCTTACTCCTTCATGGCTACAGATGGCCGATCATCAGATCCGTGCAGCAGTACTTTGACAGCACCTTGCTCATGTAAGAGATTGATGGAAGGTCTTCCAGCTGAACGGGAATGAACATTTAAAGGCAAATTCAGTCTTTTGGCTAATTGGACTTGTTTGATTAGGACTTGTCTTTGCTCTTCCTTCTGTTCATCAGTGCCAGCAAATCTGGGGGTGAAATCTAGTCCAACTTCTCCAATTGCCAATAACTGATCCTTATAATGCCCAATAATAGGCAAAGCCACTTCCAAATCCTTCAACGTGACACTCCTCTGATCTTCTGAAGGTAGTTCTTGGACTGGGTGAACACCCAAACATGGCAGGACAAGCCCATTATACCTTTCTGAAAGTTGCATAATCTTTTCAAATTCTCCTGAATGTTCAGCAACTGCCATAAGGGCCATAACATTGCCCTTCTTGGCTTCCTCCAACACATCATCCAGGTCATGGTCAAAGTCAGGGGCAGAGAAGTGCCAGTGACAGTCCACTAAACCCACGCCTGCTACCCCTATCGCTGCTGCGGCAGCCAGTATTATAACATTCTTAATCATTGGTTTCACAAAGGTATAAAACAAAGATTTACAAAACTACATTTATAGCTGACACACAGACATTTCTTTTTTCTTTCTTATTTTCTTGTCTTTTTGAATTTTAGCTCCCACATATAAGGGAGAACATGCAGTATTTGTCGTTCTGGGTCCAGCTTATTTCACTCAACATGACATCCTCCAGTTGTGTCCATTTTGGTGTAAATGTTAGAACTTATTTTTTATATAGCTGAATATTCCATTGTGTATCTACACAACATTTTCTTTATCTATTCATCTGATTATGGACACCTTGGTTGATTTCAAATTTTGGCCATTGTGAACAGTGCAGCTATGAACATCATAGTTCAGGTATCTTTTTGATACATTGTGTTCAAGTCTTTTGGGTATATACCCAGTAGTAAGATTGCTGGATCACATGGCAAGTCTGTTTCTAGTTTTTTTAAGAAATCTCCACACTGTTTTCCACAGTGACTATAATAATTTACATTCCCACAGTGTATAAGTGTTCCTCTTTGTCCACAGCCTCACCAGCATTTGTTATTCTCTGTGTTTTGGATTTTAGTCATTCTGACGGGGGTGAGGTGATATCTCATTGTGGTTGTGATTTGCATTTCTCTGATGGCTAGTGATGTTGAGCAGTTTTTCATATATTCATTGGCCATTTGTATTTCTTTTGAGATACTATTAAGTCCTTTGCCCATTTCTCAACTGCATTGTTTTCTTGTTGCATTTTTAAGTTGCTGATATATTTGGGATATTAATCCTTTGTCACATAGGTGTTTTGCAAATATCTTTTTCCCACTGTGTTGGATGTCTCTTCACTCTTCTGATCATTTCCTTTGCTGTGCAAAAGCTTCTGGGTTTGATATAGTCCTATTTGTTTAGTTTTGCTTTTGTTGCCTGTGCTTTGGAGGTCTTATCCAAGAAGTTGTCCCTTACACCAATGTCTTACAGCATTTCTCCTACATATTCTTCCAGCAACTTCATAATCCCATGGCTTAAATTTAAATCTCTTGTCTATCTTGAGTTGATTTTTGTATATGGTGAGGGTATAGGTCTAATTTCATTCTTCTACATATATAAATCCAGTTTTGTCAACATCATTTGCTGGAGAGAGTATTCTTACTTCACCATAGGGTCTGAGCACTTTTTTCAAAGAAAATCAGTTGATTGTATTGGATTAATTTCTGGCTCTATCCCATTGATCCATGTGTCTTTTTTATCCCAGTACCATGCTGTTTTAATTTCGACTGCTTTGTAGTATGCTTTGAAGTCACATGTTGGCCAGCGCTGCAGCTCACTAAGCTAATCCTCCGCCTTGCAGCACTGGCACACAGGGTTCTAGTCCCGGTCGGGGCGCCGGATTCTGTCCTGGTTGCCCCTCTTCCAGGCCAGCTCTCTGCTGTAGCCCGAGAGTGAAGTGGAGGATGGCCCAAGTACTTGGGCCCTGCACCCCATGGGAGACCAGGAGAAGTACCTGGCTTCTGCCATTGGATCAGTGCGGTGCGCCGGCCACAGCGCGCCGGCCACGGCGTCCATTGGAGGGTGAACCAACGGCAAAAGGAAGACCTTTCTCTCTGTCTCTCTCTCTCTCACTGTCCACTCTACCTGTCAAAAAAATAAAAAAAAAAGAAGAATGTTATGAAGTCACATGTTGTGATGCCTCCAGCCTTATTTTTCTTGTTCAGGATCACTTTGACTATTCTGGGTCTTTGTGATTCCATATGAATTTTAGGATTACTTTTTCTAGTCTGTAAAAAAATGTCATTGGTATTTTGATAGGGATTGCATTGAATCTGTAGATTGCTTTAGGTAGCATAGACATTTTAATGATATTGATTCTTCCTATCCATGAGCACGGAATATTTTTTTGTTTCCTTGATGATTTCTTTCATCAATATTTGATGATTTTCATTGTAGAGATCTTTCACTTCTTTGGTTAAATTTATTCATAAATATTTTATTTTTTGATGGCTATTGTAAATGAGATTTTTTTCTTGATTTCTCTTTATGTGAGTTCATCTTTAGCATACAAAAAGCTACTATTATTGTATGTTTATTTTGTAACCTGCAACTTTACTGAGAGGGTTTATCAATTCTAACAACTTTTTGGTGGAGTCTTTAGGTTTTTCAACGTAAAACATCATGTCATCTGCAAACATGGATGGTTTGACTTCCTTTTTCCAATTTTGATGCCCTTTTATTTCTTTCCTCTCACTAATTGCTCTTGCTAAAACTTCCAGTACTATATTGAATGAGAGTTGCAAAAGTGGACATTCTTTTCTTTTTCCAGCTCTAAGGGGAAGTGCTTTCAGCTTTACCCATTTCAGGATGATACTGACTGTTGGTTTGTGATATATAGCCTTTACAATTTTGAGGAATGTTCCTTGTATACCCAGTTTCTGGAGGCTTTTTATCATGAAGGGGTTTTGGATCTTATCAAATGCTTTCTCTGCATCTATTGAGATAACCATATGATTTTGTTCTTCATTCTATTGATATGATTTATGGCATTTATTGATTTGTGAATGTTGAATCACCCATGCATTTCTAGGCCAATCTCTCTTGATCATTATGTATGATCTTTTTGATGTAGTTTTGGATTCAGTGTCCTAGAATTTTTTTGAGAATCGTTGCACCTATGTTCATTCAGAATGTTGATCTGTAGTTTTCTTCTCGTGACGTGTCTCTCTTTGGTTTCAGTATCAAAATAATGCTGGCCTCAGAAGAAGAGTTTGGAAGAATTCCATCCTGTTCAGTAGTTTGGAATAGTTTGAAGATTATTGGAATTACTTCCTCTTTGAATGCTTTGTAGATGTCAATAGTAATCATGTCCTGCACTATTCCTTGATGGAAGATTCTTATTACTGCTTCAGTTTCCTTGCTTGCAATGGGTCTGTTTAGATTGTCTATATCTTCTTGATTTAATATTGCTAGGTTATATTAATTCAGCAATTTATCCACTTCTTTGAGGTTTTCCAGCTTATTAGCATGTAGCTCTTCATAATATAGTTTCTTATGATCCTGTGTATTTGGTGGTATTGATCGTAATGTCTCCTTTTACATCTCATATTTTATTTATTTGAGAATTTTGTGGTTTTTTTCTCCTAGTCTTGCTAAAGGTTTATTCATTTTGTTTATCTTCCCAAAAACTAACTTTTTGTTTTGTTGATCTTTTGTAAATTTTTAGTTTTAATTTCATTTATTTCTGCTTTGATTTATTTTTGTTTTTTTCTAAGTTTTAAAGATGCAACATTAGATCTTTTTTATTTTTGTTAAATATTTATTTTATGTATTTAAAAGACAGAGTCACAGAGAAAGGTAGAGAGTTAGAGAAAGAGAGATAGAGGCCTTCCACCTACTGGTTCAATCCCCAAGTGAACACAACAGCTGGAGCTGAGCCCATCTGAAGCCAGGAGCTTCAGATCTCCCATGTAGATGCAGGGGACCTAGGACATAATCCATCCTCTACTGCTTTCCCAGACATGTTAGCAGGAAGCTGAATCAGAATGGAACAGCTGGAACTTGAACCAACATCCATATCAGATGCAGGGGTGCAGGCCAGAGCTTTAACCCACTGTGCACAGTGTCAACCCCATCATTAGATCTTTAATTTGAGACATTTCTCTTTTTTAATGTAAGCACTTAATGCTTTAAACTTACCTCTTAATTCAGCTTTTACTGTATTCCTCAGGTTTTGAAATGTTGTTTTAATTTTCATTTACTTAAAGTTTTTTATTTCCTTTTTATTTCCTTTTTTCCTCATTGACCCATTGCCTATTCAGTAACATGTTATTTAATTTCCAAGTATTTATGAGTATTCTATTGTTCCTTTTGTTGATTTCTAGTTTTATTCCTTTATGGTCTGAGAAGATACCTGGTATGATTTCTTTTTTTTTTCCAGAAACCTTTTATTTAAGGAATACAAACTTCATATATTTTATTATTACAACTTTAGGAACATAGTGATTCTTCCCATTGTACCCATTTTCCTATCCCTATTCCTCCTCTCTCTCCTATTCCCATTCTTATTTTTTCTAAGATCTATCTTCAATTAACTTTATACAATATGATTAATTCTATCATAAGTAAAGAGTTCAACAGATTGTATGGTAAAAAAAAAAAAAAAAAACTGTTCCTCAACAGTGGAGACAAGGGCTGTTCAAAGTCATTGCTTCTCAAAGTGTCAATTTCACTTCTATAGATTACCTTTTAGGTGTTCTATTAGTTATCACACATCAAGGAGAATATATGGTATTTGTCCTTTTGGGACTGGCTTATGTCACTAAGTATGATGTTTTCCAGATTCATCCATTTTGTTGCAAACTGCCGGATTTCTTTTTTTTTTTCAACTGCTGTGTATTATTCCATGGAGTACATATCCCACAATTTCTTCATCCAGTCTTCAGTGGAAAGGCATTTGAGTTGATTCCATATCTTAGGTGCTGAGGGAGACAACAGTGGCTTCCCCCTTGTCCTAGTGGCAAGTCTAAGTGATACCAGGACTTGTGGCACCAACTTCTGTGGCTCTAGAACCGTGTGATACAGATGGGTCCTTCTTCAGATCCTGCTAGGAGAGTCTAAGTGGTACTGTGGCTTAGAATACCAACAGCCCTAGTCCTATGTAGTGAACCCCATAGGATGACTATAAGGTATACAGATTTTATTATTGACTGTATGAGTTATTATTGACTGTATTGATCCAGTCCTATAGGATGACTATAAGGTATACAGATTTTGTTATTGACTGTATGAGTTCAGAGAGGTGGCATGCAGGTAGGTTCTTCCCTATGTCCTTCTTCCCTATGTCCACCAGGAAGATTCCAGTGACACTGAGAAATTTAGAATGAATTGTTACAGTCCTGATTTTTCAAGATATAGTTGGATCATTACTCAGATACCTCAGGGTGGGAGCAGATTTTTTTATGGGCTACTTCTGGTGTTAGCCCTCAGGAGCTTAGAAAAATCCCCCTGCTCACATTGTATATGTAAGCATAGCTCTGGAGCTAATGCCCCAAAACTCACAGTTGCAAGATGTAGCAGATCTGTCATTTGCCCCACATATCCAACCAATTTTCTTTTCATTTTCTTTAAAAAGCAGAGAGAGAGAGAGAGAGAGAGAGAGAGATCTCCATCCACTAATTCATTTCCTAAACACTCCTCACAGCCAGAGCTGGGCCAGACCAAAGCCAGGAGTCAGGAACTGAATCTGGTTCTCCCACCTAGGTGGCAGAGATCACAGTAACTTGAGCCATCACTACTACCACCTAGGGTGCACATTAGCAGGAAGTTGAATTTGGAAGCAGAGCCAGATCTTGAACCTAGGCACTGCATATGGGATACAGGAGTCCAAATGGCACCTTCACCTGATACACCAAGCACCCACCCCTATGCAACCAATATTTGTGAGTAATTACTGAAAATTGCTAGGGGCTAGCAATATTATACCACATACAGAAATGGTCTAAGATATGTAACATTTATATTACATATTTATGTGCCATAGTCTCATATAGAGGAATGATTCTTCAATTTATACCATATAAAGCTATTAATTTAAAAAGTGCCCCCTTAAGACATTTTATCATTATCAATATTACTCATACAGCTTGTAGTTGTTTATTCTATATAAGACATGAGTCCATCAGTATTGTAATAGGAGAATATCTACACTTAGGTGTTACTGTTTAGTAATATGGGTTTCTGACCTGCATAGTGGTTGTTACTACTAAAATTGCCATTCCATATGCTGCCTTTATCTTCCTCGAGTTAAGCAAGGCACAAAGGCAGTTCATATAATGGCTTGAAATGTAATCCAACCTGTAATTTATTGTATGTTCACATAAAAAGGCATGGAAACGTCATTCCCCAATCTGATGATCATATTTACTTAGTCTCCCAAAGCTGAAGATTGGTTTTGCCAAACTTCGTTCTCCTTGAACTTTTTTGGACAAGTTAACTTGTCAAATATTAATTTTAAAGTGTCCATCTTAACTGTGTTTTTAACCTAATCTAACCCTGTTTTAATGCTTTTGCTGTCATATTTGGCATTTTCTTCATTATCTTCTCCTACCCTTCTCCCCTATAATCTGTCTTTTGATTTGGTCCTTCTAGAAACCACAAACAGACTATCTTAAAAAGTTCATGGAAATGGAACTAAATTAATTTTTGGTACCAAATAAATGTAAATCCATACATACATGGATATACTCATTTATATTCTCACCAGCAGTACTCAAGAGTTCCCCTTTCTCCATCTCCTCACCAATATTTATTTTTCTCCTTTTTATTATAGCTATTTTAACAGAGATGAGATGACAGCTCATTGTGGTTTTGATTTCCATATCCCTGGTTATTAGCGACGTTGAGTTCTTTTCATATATTTATTGGCCTTTTGTATATCTTATTCTGAGAAATGTCTATCCAGATCATTTGTCTATTCTTAAATTGGATTATTTGGTTCTATATTATTTTATTTAAGTTCTTTATATATTCAGGATGCTAATCCTTGTCAGTTGAATAGCTTACAAATATTTTTTCTCATGCAGACTGACACTTCACTCGATTGCTATCTTGGTTGTTCAGAAGCTTTTGTTGCCAGTGATTTGGGGATCTTTTTTTAAGAAAGCCTATAACAATATATGGAAGTGTTTATTTTGTGTTCTCTTCTAATAGTTCCATAGTCTCAGGTCTTTCATTTAGGTCTTTGATTCATTTTGAATTGACTTTTGTATTCAGTGAAAGAAATTTCATTCTTCTTCATAAGGATATCCAGTTTTCTTAGCATCATTTATTGAAGACACAGTTCTTTTTCCAGGTCATTCTTTTAAGTCTTTAACATTTCCAGAACATTGTAAGAATTAATCTTACTGCAGTTCACTGGTAACAATTATCCTACTTTTTTTTTTTTACTTAAATATGATCTCTTTTAGAACTGGAGCCAGTTCTTTATTTATTTTAATAATGACTATCACATAAAGATACTTAATAGTTTTTGAAAAAAAAAAACAAACACAAAAATTTATGGTCCTCATTACAATAAAACTTATTAAAGGGGAAGGTATACATACTTAAAATCTTGTTAATTAACAGTACTAAACCAGAGGTCACCATGTCTGGTATACACAGCATCTATCACAAGTAACATATATCTGGAACCAAAACGAAAAAATGTCACTGAATGAAAAGAAGTATGTAAGTGATAGAAAAGATGAAGTTCAGAAAATAGAAAGCTCATCCAGCTACAACAGTCAAGGAGTATATTCCCTTAATGTGTTTCTCATCCTTCCCTTCCATTTAGAACAGTCTTCCACAATTAGTGCCACAGCAGCCAGTTCTCAGTTCCATTCTTTCCAGTCCAAGACCCAGTTCATCTCCAGTCCAACAGTCTGTGTAAGCAGCCAGTTCATTCTATCTGAGATCCATCATCCCATTCATTCCACCTTCGTAGTTTTCTCTTGGCTGGAATGCCTTCCCAGTCCTCGTCACCCCTCCCATTCTACCCATGCATGCTGTTCCTTCTAATGAAGTCACGAATACTGTATTCCACCAAAGAATAATATGAAAAGCCTGATATCTAACTATATACTACATTGTAACTCATAGTCACTACTTCAGATAATATGAAGTAACATTTTCATGAAGGAAAAATGCTAAATTGCAGCAATTTGATAACCTTGTCCCTCAGCAAGATTAACCTTAAATTTCTTTAGGACAATCCACAACTTCAATTTCTTCTGTATCCCCAACTTCATCATTCACATGCTGAGTACTATGTGAGAAATCAATAATTACCTGTTTATTGACTCTTCTACTAACTGAAAGACCCTCTGTAGACAGAGGCTATCCTGGTTCATTAACAATGCTGTATAGGCATAGATTGATCTGGATTGTAGTGGAGAAGTTAGAATCTAAATGAAGGGGAAAGGGAGACATGTATCACTTTTCACCCTAATGAAAAGTAAGTTAAAATATAGCTGTAGACTATATTAAAAATGTTTAGTGCAGTGATAAAATTTTCCAGAAAAAAATATGACTTCCTGAAAATTTGATTAATGTGCCTAAGTGCACATGAATGTGCATAGTTCTCTGTCACTCACCAGCCTGCTGGTCTTCTGTGCTGTGGTGATTGTGAAAGGTTGCCTCATATTTCATGCCAAATAATTTCTTGTTTGCTTCAAGTCCTTAGTTATTAACTATAACAAAAAATAAGGGTGCATAGATATAGTTTGATGCTTTTTCTGTAGGAGGAAATTAAATAAATGTCATCTACAGTACAGAAAAAAGAAAAATGAAGTCAGGGGGAGTGTCACAAAAAGCAATCAGCTCAGCCTGTTCTTCAGAGCCTTGGTACAGATCTGGCAGAAGGCAGATGCCTGATGGATGGGAGAGCAGGCTGTAGCAAATTCCTAAGCAGAACACTTCTCTCTGTTCCACAGCACTGAGGCATTTGATAAACATAATTGACAGTGTATGCACATATTCAGTTTTTTCACATCTCACAAAATGTTCATTTCTTCTGTAATCACATCAGAATAAGTAGAAATTTTGAGAATGTTTTTCCTAACAACCTCAAAGTATCAAATCATACTGCTTCTAAAATTAAATATCCTGTACTGTAATATCAGAGTTGTTCAAGTTATTAAATAATTTGAGTGTTTTAAGCTTGTTAAGAAAGGGGTTGGCCACTGCCTGCAATGCCAGCATCCCATATGGGCACCAGCTAGAGTCCCAGCTGCTCCACTTCTGATCTAGCTCCCTGCTAATGTACCTGGGAAAGCAGTGGAGGATGGATCAGGTTTTGGGCCCCTGCACCCATACGGGAGATCCAGATGAGGCTCCTAGCTCTTGGCTGTGCAGGCCACCTGGGGATTCTCTCTTTCTCTCTCTCTCTTTGCCTCTCCTTCTCTCTGTGTAACTTTGCCTTTTTAATAAATAAATAAATCTTTTTAAAAAAGTTAAGAGAGAAATTAAAGTCATTCACTTTACTTATATATGAAAACTGTTACTTTCAATCCATGGTTAATATATATGAATGTGGAAAATGGGCTCTCATCTTTTCTCAAGTCTGTATGTAGGAGGAATATGCATGCAAGCTTTCAGGGGATAATACTGCATCATAGAGGAACAACCAGGGATGGAAAAGAGGAGGAGCCAAGTGTAAATCAATCAAGCTCTTTCTTTTTTTAAGATGTATTTATTTGTTTGAATGGCAAAAAGAAAAGGAGAGAGATATGAGAGATCCTCCAGCTGCTGGTTCATACCCCAAATGTCTGCAACAGTCATGATAGGCCAGGCTGAAGCCAGGAACCAGAAAATCCACCTAGGTCTCCCATGTAGGGGCAGAAACTCAAGTACTTCAGCCATCATCTGCTTCCCGGGCATATCAGCAGGGAACTGAATCAGAAGCAGAGTAGCCAGGAAATGAACCAGCATTATGAAATGGGAGGCAGAGATCACAAGCAGCAGTTTAACTCACAGTACCACACACAATGCCTACACATAATCCACTTACTACCCAAGTTTTTTTCTACACTTCCAGAAAGCACATGTGGTTTCATCTTGAAGAATTAAATTTTTCCCACACACTGGTGCTTACATATCTTATTTTCATGATGTCAATAGAGAATCAGACCTGCCACTTTTTCTAATCTCAGCTCCTTTTGCCCTAAAGAAAAAATTATATGGACCATATGTAGCCCCAAGAAATTCATTTTATCGCATTGTTACATGCTCTGAGCATGGTAATAGTTTTGCATGATTCTAATACTTTAAAAAGCCTATAATATTCATAGTTTAACGGATAACAGAACAGAAAGCTGTCAGTTTGTCTCCATGCTCAGAAACTTGACAGATCTTAGGAAACACAGAGAATATATGCCCCTTAAGAGTTAATCCAACCTTTCTCTCTGTCTCTCTCTCTCACTGCTAACACATCTGTCAAATAAAAAAAATTTTTTTTAAAAGAGTTAATCCAAAATCTCCAGTCATCATAATTTTACTTCAACACATCCAAAAGGAGAGGTTGTCACTGAATATGGGATAAAAATTGCTGTGGTGTCTAGAATCAGATATCACTCAACACATATAATGAAGAGCCATTCACTAAGCAATATTCATTTGGTGGGACAGCCACCACTTCATCTTCATGGCTCCTCTTCCATCCATGCCAGAAAAGGAAAAAGAGTGAGAGAGAAAAAAAAATCATCACCTAGAAATTCAGAATCCGTTTGTAAAGACCTCTTAAAACATTATGTTATTGTTGGCTATAACCCTATGAGGTGTTAAAGGAAGTCAGTAGCCAGAAGTTAAATTAGCAAGGAAGTCAAGATAAAGCACTCATCTTTATGCAACTGGGGACTTCATTTAACTCTACAAAAATATATTACACAGTTAGAGGGATAAATTAGATTTAATGCATGATAATAGTTTATCCTATTGAAATAATAGCTTAAAGAAAATTAACAAAGCCCACACATTCTCCTTCTACTATTAAATCTTTCCTTCTCTAAGTTAAATACTTCAGAAAATTTTGCTTTTTTCCTATTGGTATTAGAAGATGAGATGAATGAATTTCCATGCTTCTATAATGCTTTTAAATGTCAACAATATTAATCTTTGAATTAGCAGAGTATGCTGAAATATACATGGATTTCACAGTATTGTCTATATCAGTGTTTTAGACTCCCAGTATACCTCCTCAGACCAAACCAAGGAACAGTTTTCCAAACCCCTCTGAACCCTGATACAATGCACCTGAAAGGAAGAGCTGCCTCTTCCCCCGCCTGTGGTTGTAGTTTCTGGGGTATCCTTCCAAGCAGACCAAATGATTCACAGCATGAAATGATTGACCACAATCAATGAGAGAAACTGAACTGGTGTCCTTAGAAACTTTCTCTAATATACAGATTTATGTTAATTCTTTTACATGAGTCTTGCACTTCCTTTCAAATGTTTCATTAATGAATCCATGGCTCAACCCATGAGCTACCCTTGTTCAGTCCTGTCTACAAGGTAGATCTAATTAGACTATATCCACTTACTGTAACCTCATTTGTGTATTCCAGCCCCCCATGAGAATTTTGTTTTGATTATCATAAAGTGGGCTGGTTGTTGCATGATTCTACTGATCTTTTCCTGTTATTATTTTGGGTCGAGCTAACCTGTGCAATTTCTCTGGCACTTACTCTCTGAAACTCTTGATACCTTTCTACTTCTTAAATGAGTGTAACAGATTTTCCTTTCTTGTTCATATATGCCAATTAAATCACAGGCAGTACTGGAAAGGTTCAGGCTGGATTAAAAACTACGAATGTAAGTAGTAAAACACTTAGGCTAGAAAACAAACCAAAAATTAATTTAAATTAAATCCTGCTAACACTTTTGAGTAGTTTATGGAACACAGTGTCATTAGTTTAGTTGTAATCATATGCTTGTGAAACAAATGTTTTAGTTTGATTTATCTTCCTTTCAAAGGTTTTATATATTTAGGATCTATTACTATCACCACCACCCATCCCTGCTACACCTCACAGCTTAGAAATATCTGACAGCAATTCTTTCAGGCTCTTTGCTCTTTTCTTCCAAAATATCCATGGCAGTATCTTTTATCTTGTTTCTATTCTTTTGTCATAACTTCCGTCTCTTACAATCCGTCATCCCTTTCTTCCGATGAAACCCTTGCTTCCTTTGAGGAATCACTGTTTTCATCAAGTATGAGCTCAGACGCTGAGCTCAGATCTTCTTCCCCCATGAGATTTCCTCTAAGCAATACTACGAATTGTCATAATGCTAAGCATGGCTCACACAAGCTCTTTGAAGCTTCTGCTTAATAGTATTTGTGGAATTGAGTTATGACTTTCTTTTCTAGTCAAAGAGGTATATTTTTGTGCATTCTAAAGGATTTTTATTATCTTCTCAGATCTTGTTATTCTTAACTACTATTCATGTAGAGTTAGCCTTTATTGTTTCCTTCCTCCCCTTTTTAGTACTTGCACAACATAATCTCTCTAAATCCTTCCTTCTTAGTACCAGCTCTGAAATAATATCCAACAAGTATCCCTCACCTTGTCTGAAAATCTCCCTAAGCCTGGTTTCATTAAAATTCACTGTCAATTCTGCATACAAATGAGCATAGATCTGATTCTTTTCATGAAAAAAAAACTTGTATTATGTCAATCACTGAACATCTCTATGCAATAATATAAATGTAGAATACAACCTGCTGCTTTGTGAATTAAAAAATGTAATAACACTAATTGTCCACATATTTCCCAAAGTTGTTGTTATGCTACATCCTAATAGAACAGTGACTTTGAAAATGAAATTGTTCTAAAGCTTCTATTGGTTATTCCAATATGACATTGTTTATGTTATTATGTGCTGTTAACCCAAAAGATTCTCATTACAAGAATAACAGGAAAGTGACATAAGTCATATAAATGGATGCTAATAAACCATGGCCTCAAGTTATTTCATTTAATCTCCAGGCTTGACTCTCCAAATTTATTTAGTTGGATCAAAATGGTGCATCAACGTAGTCAGGACTATGCCTTTAAAGAAAAACTTTGCTGCTGTCTCTGACCCCAAAGGTTAACTAGAAGCAGATGTGTGCTCTAGCATGGGATCAGAAGTATCTGCTTCTAAGATTTTGTATTAATGAAGCAGGGAAGAGAAATGAGATGCATAAAGCTAAGATCAGCCCATAGTCTGGAGAAACTAAGAATGCATTTATTTAATACTTCCTGCGTGCTGAGTCTATCCTTTGCTGATATTTCCACATAAACTCTCAATTGTTAAATCAACAACAGGAGTCACTGTGCACTTACTCCCCATGTAGGATCTCTGTCCTTAATGTGTTGTACATTGTGATTTAATGCTATAACTAGTACTCAAACAGTACTTTACACTTTGTGTTTCTGTGTGGGTGCAAACTGTTGAAATCTTTACTTAGTATATATTAAATTGATCTTCTGTATATAAAGATAATTGAAAATGAATCTTGATGTGAATGGGATGGGAGAGAGAGTGGGAGATGGGAGGGTTGAAGGTAGGAAAGAGGTTATGGGGGAGGGGAAGCCACTGTAATCCAAAAGCTATATTTTGGAAATTTATATTTATTAAATAAAAGTTAAAAATGACCAAAAGGGGAAAAAAGAAAAATCTTAAATGGTATAATTATACTCCTTATTCAACAACAAAAAAAGGAGAATTGGTGGGGTGTAGGAGGATACAAGCCCAGTCTGACACTTGCATATATTTCTGTGCTGGAAGAACTATGGTCAAGGGCACAGCTCTGATATCAGCCTGCCTTCAGACGCTGACTCCACCATCTAGCAGTTATGTGAGCTTCAGAGGTCAGTGTGTATATCAGCACCATCCCAAAAGCCATGAGACACGCAGACCTCTTGTCCTTCCAGGTTTAGGTATCTCATCCACTTACAAAGCGCCCAGCAGCCTCAGATGCTCAGGTCAACCTGCTTTCCATTTTGCTCTTTTTTCCTGGTTTGCCTTATGAGGGCACCAAAGGGCACCCCTCAGAGACAGCTACATAACTTGCAAGGCCAACTGCAAGATGAAAATGTAGTCTTTCTTGTAAAAAAGCAGGCAGTAAATGCCACTAAAGGTTCTAAGACATAAATAAAGCATTTGCTTTCTTCAGTGGTTATAATATCTTTTATTTGCTGTTTATGTCACTCTTCAGTTAGGAAAAATTCAAATACTGAATTAATAGTGAAAATTTTAGAATTCATTTTATATTGTGCAATGTTAGTCCAAAATGCAAACATAAGCATGATTAAGGCATAGTAACTTACCAAAATTACATGATTTGTATTTCATAGCTCATACGTGCATGTATATGTACACATCTCTTTTGCCAGTACAGTGGTCAATGGTAACAGTACACAGTCAAGTGAACCGTCCTTATTGCACCTTTTTGATGTATGCACATTCTTTCAGCACTCTCCACCTTCAGTTTATTGATGAATAAAGAGGGCAAGGCCGATAAGGAGTCATGGGATTTCCTTTCTCTTTCCTCTTGTCATCGTTTTCATCCTAAGTAATTAGAGTAAGAGAGTTATGAAAGCATTCCTTGACTGTTCACGTTTCTTAGATCATTACTGCCTTGTTTCTGCATTTGAAGTAAGTTCTGCTCATTAGACACAACGTGTTTACCTTGTACTCATTTTGAGTCCCACCAAACTCAGTATTGTGGGTATGTTCTCATGGGACGTCACAAATTCTGCCTGCAGATAGGGTGGCAAGACAACAAACACGCATCCTGTGCATAGGTATTGCCTCTGTTCTCACTCATGTTCCTTGCTCTTGGACTTCACCTTTAAAAGACAGTTCAAAGATTATAGTTTTAAGAATTTCAAGACAGTGACAATAGAGCTCTAACTCAAGCATGGGGTCACTGTGAATTTGAAACCCCATGTGACAGAATAGGCCAAATGTCCTGACCCTCCTGCAGTCACTACTATCATTCAGCTTCATTTAAAAACAGCTGTGGGGTGGTGGGGGGTGCTGCGCTGTGGCACAGAGGGTAAAGCCACTGCTTACAGTGCCAGCATCCCATATGGGCGTCAGTTCGAGTCCCAACTGCTCCACTTCTGATCCAGCGCTCTGCTATGGCCTGGGAAAGCAGTAGAAGATGGCCCAAGTCCTTGTGCCCCTGCACGCACATGGGAGACCCAGAAGAAGCTCCTGGCTCCTGGCTTCAGATTGGCCCAGTGCTGGCTGGCCATTGCAGCCATTTGGGGAGTGAACCAGCAGATGTAAGACCAACCTCTCTCTCTCTCTCTCTCTCTCTCTCTCTCTGCCCCTCTGTAACTCTGCCTTTAAAATAAATTAAATAAATGAATAAATATCTTTAAAAAAACAGCTGGGGAGCCTGTTTAAAAATATTTCAAGGATTCAGTGTCAAAGACTTTCATATAAATTGTATAAAATTTTATCTAGAATCTGAGTTTTTGACACACTTCCTGAATGATTGTGATGAGCTTCCAGGTTTAGCAAATGGCATTCTGAGACAATTCTGAGCCCCTAAAATACCGTTCTCCTTCCCGGTCCCAATCTTGGTAGCCAACTGCTTCTCTTTCTTTTACCCACTCCATCACCCACCACCAGGGTTGACTGACACTGAGGGGAGACCTATAGTGGAAGGAAGGGAAGCAGCCTGGTGGGCCCACGCCATGGAAATATGATATTTTCACCTGCTTGATGGTCTGATAGGCTCCCTGATTCTCCTTATCCTCCCTTTCTTAGTGCATCCCCTCTCCTATGCTCTGGCACTCATCTGCAAGCTGGGGTGCCTATAAGCTTAAGTCAGCCTCTTTCCCCAGATTGCTCTTTTTCTAGGCTCCTTACCCCAATGACTGACCCATACCACCTGGTTCCTGAAGATAGCTTGTTTGAAAGCACCTTCAACTCTTCCCTCTTCTTCAACTTTTCATCCAAATTGGTCTATTCGTTCAAATTTGTTTCCAAATTACAAATTTCTTTCCTTTATTTCTGTTCTCTTTTCCACTACCTTAATTTATGGAGAGTTTAATATTTCCCTTTCTGAATCAGTTGAATGACCTTCTATTGTGGCAGCTTATCTATCTCTATATTCTATCCTCAACTTTGTTATGAGATTCTTTCAAATTCCAGATCTAATGTAGTTCTCTCATTTAAAATCTTTTCATGGTCCCTGGGAGTCTCAGGTAAAATATTGAAGTCATTCTTATAGCATAGCATGGCCTTACAGACAGGGCCTTTCTGTTGTCTCTGTTTCCTTACCTCCCCTAGACACCAAACACCAGGTGGGCACTGGTCTTAGCAGGTCCTTAATCACATCGTTTTCTTCTCTGCCTTTTCTGGATTTTTGCAGTGTTATCCCTTCTGTTTCAATGGTGTTCTTCAGTGCATCTCTTTCCTCACCTATCTAGCAAACTCTGGCTTCTCATTTATAGATTAGCTCAGAAACCAACTCAAATATGACCATTTGAATTTCCTAACCTTCATCCCCACTCCATGTTAATGACTGCTGCCCTCCTCCTGCCACTCCCCTTCTGCTCCCCATGCCACTTAACCTTCTTTGTTCCTTCCAATCAGGCTGTGAGGACCTTGAGGATAATGTCGTTTCTGGAATAAAATACATTCTTTCAGTGAAGAAGGAGGAGTAGCAACAAGACAGAAAAAAAGGATACGGTGCTTCTCACCATCTTCCAGTTCAGCCAGCAGAATACCAGCTCCATTCCAACAGCCTGGACACTCTGAAAGATGATTCAGCTCCCCATTAGAATTTATCAATTTGTTCCCATTCGTAGCCCACAGAAAAATCTCACACTTCTCCTTCCACAGCCCCCTCTCTCAATTTCTTCTATATCCAAATAGCTGCCTGAAAGAGTATCCCAAATCTCTAGTGATGGCTTTCCACCATTTTTTCCTCCTTTTGCCTATCATCCTGAATCCATGTATCTCTTGGGAGTTCTATCCATTCTAAATATCAACCCACTAAGTTGCTGCAGCCTCGTGGGAGAGAGAGAGAGAGAGAGAGAGTAAAAGAAGGAGAGACAGTTGCTGTAAGTTACCAATATATCTGTCAATGGTATGTCACATACCACGCTTGCTCTCAACAGTGACTGCATGTTAGACTGTCTTAGAGAAGACGCTTTCAAAAAGGACCCAGCTTAGGGCCCATGGCAATCTCTTTAGAAGAGCAAAAGCACAGTTCAATCATCTCATAGTAAGTTCTGTCCTTAGCTTTCCAGGGCCTTAAGACTCTGGTTGCCCTATACTCCGGAAATTTCCATCCCTGCAGATCTTTCTCTCCTTCACCTTGATCAGACTAACAATGGATGCCAAGTGAATAGACAAAGTATCGAGGCTGGTGCTGTGATGTAGTGGGTAAGACCACCACCTTCAGTGCCGGCATCACATATGGGTGCTGGTTTGAGTCCTGAATACTCTACTTCCAATCCAGCACTCTGCTGTGGACTGGGAAAGCAGTGGAAGATGGCACAAGTCTTTGGGCCCTGCACCCATGTGGGAGACCTAAAAGAAGCTCCTGGCTCCTGGCTTTCGATCGGTGCGGCTTTGGTCATTGCAGCCAACTGGGGAGTGAACCAGCAGGTGGAAGACCTCTTTCTGCCTCTCCTTCTCTCTCTGGGTAACTCTGACTTTCAAATAAATAAATAAATCTTTTAAAAAATAGACAAGGTATCACCCTTACAAGTGTAGTAGGTGGAAACTGTGTATGCCCTATTGTAACAAATTTTATCCATGTCCAGGGACTGATTTCTCCTTTTCCTCTATGCTTAAACATTTTACTTATATGGGATTCCCTATACTCTGCTTCCAAACAGAAGTCTTTGCCTGTGACTCTCAGTGTTAAGGTCCTCTGTTATCCCACTCACAGACACATCTTCAGAAAGTGGATGATATATTTCAGTCCTTGCCCCTATGGACAGACCTCTTGTTTTACTTCTGCTGACAATTTCAGAACATCCTAATCCTACCAAACCTCTAGTGATTTATGCTGTGTCTCTCCAACCCCCTTCCTTACTGCCATGGGTCTATGTGAGTTGTCCCCCCATAACTCACTGTGCCATATAGATGGCCTTGAACTAACTAACAGAAGGAGAAAGAGAAGAGGGGACACAAACCAGCCCACCTCTCACTGACTGTGGGGCATAATCAAGAGTTTTGGCAACAGAATAATGACAACATACTCTGAGCAACCATAAAAATAAATTGTTCTTTATACTCTCTTCAAATCATACAGAGAACTTAAAGCTGATGCTAGGGTTAGCTCAGTCTTCTGATCTCATTAATGAGCAGAGCAGTTCCAGTCCACTGTAAAGTGCACGATAAATTTCATTCAGAGAAAAGTAGATTTTAATCCCATTCAACATTTAAATGTATTCATCATTCCCTGGGTTGACCAAAAGCCTATGGCTTCTTAGTGCTCAGACAGTCTTGGGAGCCAGAAAGGGTGGTGGGGGCAGGTAATAATAACAACCAGTGGAACACAGACCTGAGTGCCGACCACAGGCTGAAATGTGTGACGTGATTTGCCACACTGGTCTACACTTCAGAATCAGACAGTAAGCAATGAGTTTCTTCTCAATGAGTATTTCTTATGTGTCTTCTCATTCCAGGGCTGAACGGCGATGACTTCCTGTCAGTGGGTCTGCTGGATGGCTGTGTGGTATACAGCTATAATCTGGGATCTGGCATAGCAAGTATCAGGAGTGAGCCTCTTGACCTGAGCCTCAAAATCCACACCGTCTATCTAGGCAGGTTCTTCAGAAAGGGCTGGCTAAAGGTAAGCAGTCATCTTTTCATCTTTTCTACAAACCTGCTGAGTCCTAAGTGTTGTCAAATCTGTGCTAAGGAACAGAGGCAAATATTCAATGATACCTATGTACATGAAGTTCACAGATCAGTGTACTAAATGAGGGTCAAGAAAGATGATTATAGTTAAGTGATGTGAGGAAAATACAAGGGATTATTAATATAGATAAAGGTAAGAGAAGGGAGTTGGGAAACCTTGCCCAGGAAAAGTGATACTTGTGTATCAAATAGGAGTTGAGAAAAAGAACAGTAGCCAGGGTGGGCTTAAGGGATGCAAATAGTTTAGTGTGGTTTTTAGGCAGCAGGAGATGTGATTAAAGGCAGACAAGTTTTACATTATCAAAAGATATAGATGCCATGCTAAGACGTATAGATTTTTAGAGCAGTGTAGAGATACTCAAGAAGGAGGGTTAAGTAGTATGGTTGAGTTCTATTCTTTGATAAATGACCCTGCTGGATAAATTGAGAATAAATGGGGGAGGAGGCAATGCAAGACAGAGTGGTGCCAGCAGGATGCCAGCTCTTAATCTTTGAAGAACTGTGATTTTGATTGAAGTGCAAAACCATGACTGTTATATTAATATATCTATGCTAACAGACACCAGCAGAGAAGCAGAGTTGAGTGGTGTTATTTTTTTTTATTTCTTCAAAATTCATGTCTTTGTAAATTTTTCATGCCAAGTTAATGGGAAATGACAAAAGAATATCTTAACAGTTCACTCTGGGGAATTAATTCACCCAAGAGAATTAATTCCTTTTTAAATAGGTTTAAATTTTCTTTTTCCTTTTAAAGGTAGATGACCACCAAAATAAGTCCATTATCTCCCCAGGAAGACTCATTGGACTCAATGTCTTCAGTCAGTTTTATGTAGGTGGCTACAGTGAATACCTTCCAGACCTCTTACCAGATGGAGCCTCTTTTAAAAATGGTTTTCAAGGTAAAGCACAGACAGTTTTTATACTGTATATACTTATTTCAAACATAGAGAACAGAAGAAGCTCATAAAGAATATACTGTAGTTCCCAAGCCAGCTATATGGATTGCTTTCTAATAAGACCTGATCAAAGTTTAGTTTTAATCAAAAGCATTCATTTGTTATTTATTGATCATGTCTGGTGTGTTTATTAGGTTTTAGGATGCTTCAGAAAAAACAAAACAAATATTCCTGTATTCATAAACTCACATTCTAGTCAGAGGGCAGACAGATAAGGCAAAAACACTGGCTATTATCAATTATGTAGTTGTATAATGTGATAAATACTATGAGAAAAAGTAGAGCATGACATAAACGGGCCAAGAATATGAGCTATTTTTATGCAAGTATGGAGTGCTTTTGAATTTAGGGTGAGCAAAATGGATCTAACGGGGTCATGCCAAAAATTGAAAGTCCATCTAGCTTTGTAACATACTTGCTACAAAAGACTAGACACATTTCTGTCAACCCATCCATATCACCAAGGTGTGATCCACAAACCAAAATGATTAAAGGGAAACGTTACTCTTGGGTGAACAGTGTTACTGCCATGTTCTGTCTCTCTGTGTTCTAAAGAAACATAAGCTCAGGCCTTCCCTATATTGCAGACTCATAGCAGAGGGATAAAGTAAGGATGTGCTTTGAGTGGTTGTAAGAATTATTTGGTGAAAATAAGCTTTTTTGGTGGATCCTTGTGACGAAGTGTTTGTACAAAGGTCTGCTCATGCGAAGTCCTCAGCCACACTCCCAGGTCCAGCTTACTCTCCATCAGAAGTCAGGGAGTAGAGACCAGGATGATATGCACCTCCCTTCGAAACAGGAACTGCCATCAAGCACCATCTCAGAAACTTGCATTCTCTGACAGCTTGGTAGCATCCCTTTCCTCACCCCCACTGACTTTTGCCTAAACACAAATGTTTAAGAGTGTGGGTTCTGGGGCCAGCGCTGTGGAGTAGTGGGTAAAGCTGCAGCCTGCAGTGCCGGCATCCCATGTGGGTGCTGGTTTGAGTCCCAGGTGCTCCACTTCTGATCCAGCTCTCTACTATGGCTTGAGAAAGCTGTAGAAGATGGCCCAAGTCCTTGGGCTCCAGCACCCACATGGGAGACCTAGAAGAAACTCCTGGTTCCTGGCTTCAGATCGGCGCTGCTCCAGCTATCACAGCCAATCAGGGAGTGAACCAGCAGATGGAAGACCTCTCTCTCTTTCCACCTCTCCTTCTCTCTGTGTGTAACTCTGACTTTCAAATAAATAAATAAATATTTAAAAAGAAAAAGAGTGTGGGTTCTGCAACCCAACTGCTGGGGTATATGTTCCAGCTCAGATATCTTCAAGCTTCATGATCCTGACTAGTCACTAAACCTCCCCGTACCTCACCTGTAAAATGAGATAATAACAGTAGCACTTCTCTAGCTGTGTAATCCTGAGAGTGAGTCAATAGAGAGAGCACAAAACTAGTGTCTGATTTAGAGTAAGCCCTTGTGTTAGGAATGATAACACTCTGGTGGTGGAGGTGGCACAGCTCCAGTCAGGCACTTGTGTCTTGCTCTCTGCTGTGCAGAAAGTGGGTAAGAGCCCAGGCTGTGCAATGAGGCTGTCTTCACATGCAGACCCTGCCACCCAGCAACTACATGACTTTGAGCCTGTTAACCTCACTGAGCCTTCATTTTCTCCTCTGTATCACAAAAATACCTGTCCCAAAGTGTTCGTATGGGGGCTGGTGCCGTGGCTCACTTGGTTGATCCTCCACATGCAGCGCTGGCATCCATATGGGTGCCGGTTCTAGTCCTGGTTGCTCCTCTTCCAGTCCAGCTCTCTGCTGTGGCCCGGGAGGGCAGTGGAGGATGGCCCAAGTGCTTGGGCCCTATGCCCACATGGAAGAGCAGGAGGAGGCACCTAGCTCCTGGCTTCGGATTGGCGCAGCGCTGGCTATAGTGGCCATTTGGGGGGTGAACCAACGGAGAGAAGACCTTTCTCTCTGTCTTTCTCTCTCACTGCCTATAACTCTACCTAGCAAATTAAAAAAAAAAAAAAAAAGTGTTCATATGTTAATCAATTAAGGAAAAATAATTATGTTAAGAGCTTAATCTAGAAACCAGCAACAATAAACACTCAATAAATATTAACCATAATTAATACTCCACCCTATCAGGATTTGATGTTTTTAAATTTATTGGAGATTGGGGATGGTGCTGTGGCACAGCAGGTTAAAGTCACCACCTGTAACATCAGCATTCCATAAGGACACTGCTTCAAGTCCCAGCTGCTCCACTTCCAATTCATCTCCCTGCTAATGCACCTAGGAAACAAACAGAAGATGGCCCAAGTGCTTGGGCCCCTCCCACCCCACATGACCCAGATGAATCTCCTGGCTCCTGGCTTTGGCCTGGCCCAGCCCTGGCTGCTGAGGTCATTTGGGCAGTGAACCAACCGATGGGAGATCTCTCTCTCTCTCTCTCTCTCTTTCTCTAACTCTGCCTTGCAAATAAATCTTTTAAAAATTAATTAATTTAATCTAAGTATTACATTGACTTATTAGAGTCCAGTGCCCCCTGGTTTCCTTTTCTTCTATTTTCTCCATTCTATTAGAAACTCTTATTTTACCAATGAGAACAAAGAAAGACTTTCAGCAAGACCTATCATGTCCTGATGCATGGCCATAAGCATGAACTTAGCATATGCATAGCTAACTTGACAAAAGCACTACTCCTGGAAGCTTGTCAACTTCCATGATTCTTAGGATGGAATTCTTGGTTGAATCTTTTTTGGTTGTGGCCATTGAATTCAAAGTCTTATAGAAGATCCAGAACCTTGGAAGCCCCTCATCTTATCACTAATCTCTTGAACACCACCCATCTCTTTTTAAGATTTATTTATTTATTTGAAAGTCAGAATTATAGAGAAAAAGATTTTCCATCTGCTGGTTCACCCTCCCAAATGGCTAAACCAGGTAAAGGCAAGAGCCATGAGCTTCATCTTGGTTTCCCAAGTGGGTATAGGGTCCCAAACATTTGAGCCATCTTCCACTGCTTTCCCAGGTGCATTAGCAGGGAGCTGGATTGGAAGTAAAGCAGCAGGGACTTGAACCAGCATCTATATGGGATTCTGGCACTGCAGACAGAGTCTTAACCTGATGTGCCACAGAGCTGGCCCCTTGAGCCTTTTCTTGATGTCTGCCTTCTTTCTATTATAAATTTGCCTTTACCAGTTACTGAAAATCATGGACAATTTTTCCCAACATGTGATAATAACTAAATTGCAACTGTACCATTAATCCATGGTTTCCAAAAGCTGATCACTACTAGCTCTAAAAAACATTGTAGGCTAACTTCTTAAAAATATATATATTTCTTGGGGTCAACATTGTAGTTTAAAGGTGCTACCTACAATGCCAGTATCCTGTGTGGGTACTGGTTTAAATCCCAGCTGCTCCACTTCTGATCCAGATCCCTGCTGATGTGCCTGGGAAAAGCAGTGAAGGATGACCCACATGCTTGAGACACTGGACTCATGTGGGAGACCCAGAAGTTCCTGTTTCCTGGCTTGGCCTGGCTTAGCCTGGACTATTGCAGCCATCTGGGGAGTGAACCAGTGGATGGAAGATCTCTCCCTCTCTCTTTCTCTCTGTCTCTCCCTCCCTCCCTCTGTATTTCCTCTCTTTCTATAGCTCTGTCTTTCAAATAAATAAATATTTTTAATTAAAAAATACGTATTTCTGGACCCTACTCCACAACTACTTAATTGCAATCTCTATGGAAAGAAAGTCTAAAAATGTGTATTTAACAAACTTCCACAGATTTGGAAGTTACTATATCAAACAGTAATGACTATGTAAATAGAATTTTTATGGAAGAATTTAATAACCAGGGTAAGGTTACCACATTTGTCATTAGAATGGCTATTAGATCACACAAAAGATTATCTGTGAACAGGTGTTGGCCTAGTGTTTAAGATTCCTGTGTGCCATATTAGAGTTCCTAGATTCAAGACTTGCCTCTGGCTCCTGACACTGGCTTCCTGCTAATGCAGATGTTGGGGCAGCAATTTTGTTTCAAGTAATTTGATTCCTACCACTCATATTGGAGATGTGGATTGAGTCCCAGGCTCCCACCTTCAGTCTTGGTCTGGCCCCAGCCCTTAGGCATTTAGAGAGGAAACAAGCAAACAAAAGATCTCTTTCTCCTTCTGTACCCTTTTTCCTCCCTTCCTTCCTCTCAAGAACAGTTAAACATTTTAAAAATGCTTATCTGATTTAGGCTTTCGCATGTCTATAAACGCTCCTGATGAATAACTCTAATCTCGAAGTTCGTATTTTGTTATACAGACATTTACTGCTAATGAGCCATCTGTTTTTGTTCTGGAAGTGGCTTATGATGAACTGTTATTTTTCCTGTAACCATTAATGTTCATAAAGATTTGGGGGTAAACCAGATTAAATAATTTACATATGAGAGCAAACAAGGTCTTGCCTGTCCTACTAAGTGCAGTTCTCTCCTCTGCTCTCCAAAGTTGCACCTGTTCAAAGCTGCAGTTCTCAGGTTTGGGTTCAAGGACAGAGGTCTTAGACTGAGTGGTTGGGGAAAGGAAGGAAAGTGATACAGATATGGAGAAAAGGAAACCAGGCGGGATGAGGGTAGAGTAAAAAATTAAGACCACAAGTGAAAATAAGCCAAGACCTTTTGCTAGATGTTCTGCTGCCCACAGAAAACCTCTCAGTACACAATAATTGCTCTACAGACAAGTGTAGAAAGAAAGTGACTGGAATCATCCTCACTACAAATGCCTTTTCTCAATATATTCCTTACTTCTTTTACTGTTGCTACAAGTCTCCAGGCTTTGTTGGAATCCTTCTTACAATAGTTCTCAAATTGAAGTCCCTGGATGAGCAACAGGGAGTTTGTAAGAAATGCAGATTCTTACAGATTCACTACCTTGGAGAATGGGTTCCAGTAATATGTGTTTTAATGAGCTGTTTCAGGTGATTCTGATGCAGCTAGAGTTTAAGAACCACCACTATACTGTCACCCTGGACTCCTCACTCTTTTTGTTCTTCCAATACCTGACCCATCAGGACACTGTTGCCAACTGTTGCATCTTGTTGCTTTCCCTCTCAAAGCTCAACAAAGCACCTCATCTCTAGAATAATAACTGAATTCTTTACCTAACATTCCAAAGCCATACTTTTCCATATTTACCTTGCCTCCACAAATTCTTTGTTCCATCAAAAATATCGGTATTGCTTAGCACCTTCCAGAGAAGCAGAACAAATAGGATGTGTTTGTTTATATATAGAGAATGAGATTTATCATAAAGAATTGGCTCATGCAATTATGAAAGCAGTCAGCAGGCAGTAAGTAGCCTAAACTGGAAGTCCTGAGAACAAGGAAAGTCGTGATGTACTTTACAGTCTGAGATCCATCAACCTCAAGACCCAGAAAGAGCCTCTTTCTTATCCAGATACAAAGATCTGGAAATACCACTGTCCCGGCTCAAGCAGTCAGAAAGGAGGAGTTCTGTCTTACTCAGTCCTTTCATTCTATTCAGGTCTTCAATTGACCAAATGAGTCACCCATATTAGGGAGGGCAACCTGCTCTACCATTCTACAAATTCAGATGTTAATCTCATCCAGAAATACCCCTACAGACACGTTCAGATTAAACTTTGGCCAAATGTCTGTTCACACCATGGCCCAATAATGCTGGCACATGAAATGAACTCAAAATATCTAATTATCTAATCTGTGCGCCTTATTTTCTCTGCATATGGGCTTTCCTGCAGCATTCTTTACTCTTCAAATTCCACCTCTTCAATAAGAGCCCCTCTAGGGCCTAGGAGCTCCAGACCCTTTCCCACTTAGCATTTTACTATCGTTCATATTTATGTATCTACAAAAATGTATGAGAGATCTTCAGAAAGCTCATAAGAAATGTGTATTATGTAAAAAAAAAACTGAGCATGGATTTCAAGTTTATCTGCATCAGAAATTTGGCAGAAAAAACCTGGGAAATCCAGAGAGCCACCCAATTGCTGGGCACCCTGTTGGCCAGACCCATGCTTCTCCTTGTAGTTTAATGCAATGAACACATCTTTTAATCCCATTATTCCATGAACTTTTTGAAGTCCTCTCAATTCTCTTAACTTCCTAAGAATTTTTTTTATTACACTATTGTAATGAAATGCGAGACAAGCTTTCCACTCAAACACAGCTTCCATGCTGAGTTCCTGGACGTCCAGCCCAACTCTGGCATTGGAGAGGCCTGCAGCTCTGGGAGGACAGAAGGCCCATGTCCTCTGCATGGGTATCAGCCTAGGAGGCCAGGACACATCCGGAACTGTGATGACAACCTCACCAGAAGATGAGAACTCCCTAAGAATTTAGTAAGCTTCCGAGGAACACAAGTTAGTTTTGACTTTTTCAGATCTCCATAGCACCTGGACGGATGCCTTCCCATTATATATACTTGTGACAGAGGCTGCTTCTATTAGAATATATCCTAGACTCCTTTGTAGTCATGCATGTGATAAAGTAAGTTATAATAATGCCTTTTGGAGGGGCTAGCGTTATGGCATGCATGTGACTGAGTTCTGGCCAGTGAGATATCAGCAGGTGTGATGTTTGCTATTTCCATGTCTTCCCTATGAAAATCCTCTGGATAATCATCTATTCTCTTTGCCAAGCCACCCCAATTCAGCCCTGGCTGCTTTCCACTTTACGTGAACAAATAAACTTCTAGTGTTAATGGCAATAATTTTAAAACCTCACTACCCAACAAGAAAAGCTTTCACTCTCGTCCTGCTTGCTAATACAACACAAGACTCTTGGCTCCAAAAGGTTCTTTTTTAATTAATTAATTAATTATTAATTTCAAAGTCAGAGTTACACAGAGAAAGGAAAAGAGAGAGAGAGAGAGAGAGAGGGGAGAGAGGGAGAGAGGGAGAGAGGGAGAGAGAGATGGAAAGAGAGAAAAGGAGAGGTATCTTCCATCCACTGGTTCACTCCCCTGCTGGCTGCAAAGGCCAGGGCTAGGCCAGGCCAAAGCCAGGAGCCAGGATTTTCTTGCAAGTTTCCACATGGGTGCCAGGACCCAGGCACTTGGGCCATCCTCCACTGCTCTCTCAGGAGCATTAGTAGAGAGCTGGATTGGAAGGGAGCAGCCAGGTCTTGAATCAGTGTCCATATGGGATACTGGTGTCCCAAGAGGCAGCTGTACACACTATGCCACAAAGTTAGCCCCTCCAAAAGGCATTATTATAACTTACTTTATCACATGCAGGATATATGTACTGATTTCCTGCTTTTTGGCACTATGTTAAGTAAATTATACACACACAGAAGCCAAAAATGTTACATTTCTTCTCTATAATAATGATATTATGGATGATTTTAAATTTTTTCTCTGCACTTTTATGCTTTTTTCAATATATAAAAATATATTTTATTTCTATATGCTGGCAAGAAACAACATGAAAATAAAATTGGTCACATTCACAGCATGAAAGCCAATAAAATAGTTAATGATAAAGTTAGCAAAAAATTTAAGGCTTGTACACTGAAAACTGTGAGATATTGCTAAGAGTAACAAGGGAAGATCTAAATAAAAGGAGAGACATCACAGACTCATGGCTCAATATTGTTAAGATGTCAATGCTTCTCCGTTTATCTTAGATACAATATAAATACTAAAATAACTCCCAACAGACATTTTTGTAGAAATGACTGAGCTGATTCTAGAATTACATGGACATTCAAAGGACCTAGACTAGCCAAAGCAATTTTGAAAAAGAACAAAATTGAAGTATTTAATCTCCTGTTTCCAAAACTTACTATAAACCTGCAGTAAATAAGACAGTGCAGTTCATGTGCAATGATAGGCACATAGATGAAAGAACAGGAACTGGGAGTCAAGAGATCCTTGTGCTAATGGATAACTGGTTTTCAACGAACATTCAAGACAATACCATGGAAGAAAAGGCAGTCTCTTCTGCAAGTGGTGCTATGTGCTATTTGTTCAGAATGGGATTCCAGTGATGGCTACATAATTCTTTAAATTTACTAAAATTTATTTGTAAATTAAGCTGGGTAAATTTTGATATGTAAATTAAACCTCAGTCAAATTGTTAAAATAAGCACTCCTTAAAAATTGAAAATGATGGAAGTTATGGGGGGCGGGGGGGAGAGCCATTGTAATCCATAAGCTGTACTTTGGAAATTTATATTCATTAAATAAAAGTTAAAAAAAAAGATGGGTGAAAAGGTGGCATGGTGGTGACACCTTTGCATATTTTGTGTAAAGCCTCTTCCAGCGAACTAAAAATTAACATGTTTTTCATCTTTGAGTGATTGCACAGCAATAAATTAAATATAAAAAAGAAAAAAAAATTGAAAATGAAATAAAGCAAACATCTAAATTTGTACCCTTTAGTGTCATCAACACAATTATTTCCAAGTGATTTCAAAACTCAGTGATATTACACATTTCTTTTTTTTTTTGTATTTTTTTCTTAAAATTTGTTTTTTCATTTTGATAAACTATTATTTTAAAATGGAAAACAGTTGTATTCTAGCTTCCTTTTTTCTTCTGTTTGTTAGTATGATGTGTTTTTTGCCTTTCTTCAAGGTTGTATTTTTACTCTTCAAGTTCGCACTGAGAAGGATAGCCATTTCAGAGGACTGGGAAATCCTGAGGGCCGCCCAATTGCTGGGCGCACTGTTGGCCAGTGTGATGCATCTCCTTGTAGTTTAATGAAATGTGGCAATGGTGGGACATGCATAGAAGATGGAGCTGTTGTATAGTAAGTATTGTATTATTGAGGAAAAACTTAGCAGGTTATTTGGTTTCCCACCAGTACTTTACTGTAACTGGCACTTCACTTATACAAACCAGGAACACAGACTGACATTCATGATTATACTACTTTTCTATACACCTGCTAGATGACTGGAGGACAGATGAAGGCAACTAGATAACATTTGTGTTAGCTCCTAAATTGAAAAAAAAAGAATCACCTTTTTTTTAACATGGGAAAAAGAGTATATTGTCATTTACATAGTATGATTCACTGAAGCAATACTTATAACAATATGCCAAATGATATGATATACACACAAATTTTATACTCTATATAAGCACCACAAATAAGAGAGACTGTGTGGTATTTGCCTTTTTAGGTCTGGTTTATTTCACTTAGCAGAATTATCTCTAGTTGCATTCATTTTTGTTGCAAAAAGTGAAGATTTCATTCTTTTTTATGCTGAATAATATTTTATTGTGAATATGTATGCCATGCTTTCTTTATCTAGTCATCAGTTGATGAACAAATAGGTTGAGTCCATATCTTTGCTATTATGAATTGATTTGCTAGAAACATGGGAGTGCAGGTATCTGTATCATATGTTGAGTTTATTTCCGTCAGCTCTCTGCTATGGCCCAGGAGTGCAGTGGAGGATGGCCCAAGTCCTTGGGCCCTGCACCCCATGAGAGACCAGGAGAAGCACCTGGCTCCTGGCTTCGGATCAGCACGGTGCGCCGACCGCGGCGGCCATTGGAGGGTGAACCAACGGCAAAAAGGAAGACCTTTCTCTCTGTCTCTCTCTCTCTCACTGTCCACTCTGCCTGTCAAAAAAAAAAAAAAATCCCAGGAATGAGATAGCTGGGTCATATGGTAGATCTATTTTTAAGTTTTCTGAAGAATATCCATACTTTTTTCCACTATGGTTGTACCAATTTGCATTTCCTACCAATAGCAATGCATCCTAGTGAGCATTTGTTATTTTTTGATTTTTACATATTAGCCATTCTAACTGGGATGAGATGTTAGCTCATTGTGGTTTTTTATTTGCATTTCCCTGATGGCTAGTGATTCTGAGAATTTTTTCATGTGCATGTTAGTCATTTGTATTGTATTCCTTGAAAAATTTCTGTTCATATCCTTTGCCCATTTCTTAACTGGATCACTTGTTCTGTTGTTGTTGAGTTTCTAGAGCTCCTTATGTAGTCTAATATTAATTGTTAATGAAATGCATAGTTTGCAAATATTTTCTCCCATTCTGTTGGTTGCCTATTCACTTTAAGTTTTTTTTTCTGTGCAGAAACTTATTAGCTTTATATAATCTCATTTGTCTATTTCTACTTTTATTGACTGTTTATAGGGTCTTATCCAAGAAATCTTTGCCTAGGTCAATGTCTTACAGTGATTCCACTATGTTTTCCTTTACTGATGTGATGGGTTTGATGGGTTCAGGTCCATCAATCCACTGAGGACACAGATTTCTTAACTACTAAGCTAAATGTATGATTTCCAGACTGTTTTAAGTGAATACTTAAAGAAGGTGAAAGCCCCCCAAATCGCCCCACCAAAGTTCATGGCAAATGCTATAGGAGCAGTGTTAGAAAGTAAGGGTTACATAAGGCTTTAGAGACTGTAGCAATTACTAGTGCAGCTGAAAAGCTCTTTAGACAGTCAGATAAGTGAATATTCCTAAAGTAAGAACTAATCACTGAATATAATCATAACCTTCTCTACCAGCTTACCAGCTAGCTATGCCATAGTTCCAGAGTCCCAGAAACATGAGGAATTGCCATAAGCCTTGGTTCTGCCAAGGCCCTGGAGTTCATCAGTGCCCTGAAAAGATCTGTTCAGCTGCATTTCATTAGAGAACTTCATCTCCCATGGGCCCCTTTTATGTCGAATCAGAAAATAGCTTCTGGGGTTTCTTACAAGAAGTCTTTGACTAGGCCAATATCTTGCAGATCTATTCTATGTTTTCCATTAGTAATTTGATATGGTTTTAGTTCTTAAGTTTAGATCTTTGATTATGATGAGTTTTTTTTTGTGTATATATATATATACAATTATATATATATATATGGTAAGGATCTTATTTCAAATTTTTGCATATAGAAATTCAATTTTTTCAAAACCATTTTGAAGAGACTATCCTTTCTCCATAGAATGATTTTAATTTATTTTTCAGAGAATTGTTGTTTGTAGATACATGGATTAATTTCTGGGGTTTTTATTCTGTTCCATTGGTCTATATGTCTATTTTTATGTGAGTACCAGACTGTTTGGATTGTAATAGCCCACTATTATGTCTTTTTAAAAATATTTATGTATTTGTTTTGAAGTCAGATTTATGAGAGGCAGAGAGAGAGAGACAGAGATCTTCCATCCACTAGTTCGTTCTCCAAATGGCTGCAACAGCTAGGGCGGGGCTCAGCCAAAAACAGAAGTCTGGAGCTTCTTCCAGGTCTTCCACGTGGGTGCAGGGGCCCAAGCACTTGGGCCATCTTCAACCGCTTTTCCAGTTGCATTAGCAGGTAGCTGGATTGCAAGTTGAGCAGCCAGGAATTGAGCCAGTGATCATATAGGATGCTGGTGTCACAGGCTGTTGCTTTACCAACTATACCACAGTGCCAGCCCCACTGTAGTATGTCTTGAAATCTGGTATTGTGAGATCTGCAGTTTTGTGTTTATTGTTTAAGATTGCTTTGGCGTTTTTGAGTATTCCATGCTTCCATATAAATTTTAAGATTTTTTTCTATATCTGTGAAAAAGTTTTGGTATTTCAATTAAAATCACATTGAGTCTGTAATTGCTTTGGATAGTATGGACATTTTGGTGATATTAATTCTTCCATTCCCTGAAAATGGGAGTTGTTTTTTTTTTTTCATTTTATGTGTGTTCTATCTTTTCATTGTTTTGTAATTTTCATTGTAGAGATCTTTCACATCCTTAGTTAAATTTATCCCAAGGTATTTATATTTTTTAGGTATTGTGAATGGGATTAACCTTTTAAGTTCTTTCTTAGCCAGAGCATTCTTGGTATATAAGAATGCTGTTGATTTTTGTCTGATTTTATACCCTGCCACTTAGCTCAATTCTCTTGCAAGTTCTAATAGTCTCTTAGTGGAGTCTTCAGGTTTTCCTATATAAATGATCATGTCCTCTGTGACAGGAATAATTTGACTTCCCTCATTCCAATTTGTATCTCTTTGATTGATTTCTCTTGCCTAGTGGCTCTGGTTAAAACTTCCAGACATATATTGAATAATAGTGATAAGAGTAGGCATCACTATTGAATAATAAAGACAATAATAGTGATAATCACTATTGAATAATAGTGTAAGAGTAGGCATCCTTATCTGGTTCCAGTGGAAATAGTTCCAACTTTTTCTCATTCAATATGATGCTGCTGGCTGTGGGTTTGTCGTGTTTTGCCTTGATTGTGTTGAGATATATTTCTTCTACACCCAATTTGCTTAAGGTTTTGTCATGAAAGAATGTTGCATTTTTGGAGGCAGCATTTCAGTGCAGTGGGTTAAGTTACCACCTGCAACACCAACATCCTATATGGTCACCGATTTGTGTCCCAGCTGACCACTTCCAATCCAGCTCCCTGCTAATGTGCCTGGGGAAGCAGCAGAAGATGGCCCAGGTGCTTGGGCCCCTTAACCATTTGAGAGACCCAAATGAAGCTCCTGGCTCCTAGCTTCATCCTGGTTCAGCCCTGCAGTTGGAGCCATCCAGGGAGTGAACAAGCAGATAGAACATGTAGATCTCCCTCCCCCTTCCCTTCCTACTGCTCTCCTTCTCCCCCTTCCTCTCTCTATAATAATACTTTCAAATAAAATAAATCTTTAGAATGTTGTATTTTATCAAATTATTTCTTAGATCTATTGAGGTCATTATATTGTTTTTATTCTTAATTTTGTTAAAGTGATGTATCATGTTTATTGATTTATGTATGTTGAATTATCCCTGTATTTCTGATATAAATTTCAACTTGGTCCAGCAGGATGATCTTTTGATATTTTGTCAAATTAGATTAGCTAGTATTTTCTTGAGGATTTCTGTATCTATGTTCATCAGGGATATTGGTCTACAGTTGTCTTTTTTTTGGGGGGGGGTATCTTTTTTGGTTTGGGCATTAAGGTGATGCTGGACTCACAAAAAAAATTTTTGGAGGATTTCCTCCCTTTCACTTGTTTTGAATAGTTTAAGAATTTGGGGATAAGTTACTTTTTAAAAATTTAGTAGGATTCAGTAGTAAAGCTATCTGGTCCCAGGCTGTACTTTGTTGGGAGTGTCTCTATTATTGATTCAATCTCCATCTTGGTTTTTGGTTTACTTAGGTTATCTATGTCTTCATGTCTCAATTTTGGTAAATTGCATGTATCCAGAAATCTATCAATTTCTTCTAAATTTTCCAATGTGTTAGAATACAGAAGTTTGTGATAATTCCTGTTGAATCTTTTTATTTCTGAGGTATCAGTTGTAACAACTCGTTTTCAAAAAAAACTAATTCAAAATTTAAAAGTTTTTAAAAAGTCACCCAGATTTTTGTACTATGTGATTATTTTTAAAAACTTACTGTTTCAGTCAATCAGTATTTACTACGAAAATAAGAGTTGGCAATAAAACCTAATTTCAATCAAGAAAAAAACACATTTTCATCTTTGATTTTATAACTTTGGTCTTCTTTTTTTTTTTTGGTTAGCTAAGTCAATAGTTTATCTTTTATCTACAGCTTATTTTTTCAATAAAATAGCTCTTCATTTCACCTATGTGTAGTTTTTTAACTTTCAATTTTATTTATTCCAAAATTTTTATTATTTCTTTCCAACCATGAATTTTGGACTTGGCTTTTTCTTCTTTTTCTGCATTTCAAAAGTACAACTTTAGAAATATAGTGATTCTTAACACCATACCAACCCTCCCAACCACATTCCCACTCATCACTCCACCTCTCCCATTCCTAGTCCCATTTGCCATTTTGGATTAACTTTATTTATTTTTAATAAAGATTTATTTATTTATTTATTTGAAAGACAGAGTTACAAAGAGAGAGAAGGGGAGGCAGAGGGAGAGAGAGGTCTTCCATTCATTGATTCACTCTCCAATTGGCCACAATGGCTAGAGCTGCGCCGATCTGAAGCCAGGAGCCAGGAGCTTCTTCCAGGTCTTCCATGTGGGTGCAGGGGCCCAAGGACGTGGGACATCTTCTACTGCTTTCCCAAGCCACAGCAGAGAGCTGGATTGGAAGTGGAGCAGCCGGGACTTGAACTGGCATCCATATGGGATGTCGGCACTGCAGGCAGCAGTTTTACCTGCTATGCCACAGCGCCACAGCGCCGGCCACTGGATTAACTTTATACATAGAAGACCAACTCTATACTAAGCAAAGAGTTAAAAAATGTACATAAAAAAAAAAACTTCCTCAACAGTTGAGACAAGGGCTATTCAAAGTCATTGCATCTTGGAGTTAATTTCACTTCTTTTTTTTTTTAGAAACTTAGTTAACATTAAAGAAGCACCCAAGAATCTTTTGTGAGCACTTAGACATAATTATAACACAACTCTTTGAGGACAGAGGTCCTGCATGGGAACTTAGAACAGTGATTCCTGTTGTTAATTTAACAATTAACACTCATGTATGATGTCAGTGATCACCCTAGGCTTTTGATATAAGCTGCTGAGGCTGTGGAAACCTTTTGAATCCACAAAATCCATTAATATTTAGACAAGGCCATAAGCAAACTCAGAGAAAAATACCTCCTTCTTTAATGACCACTTCTTTCCACTGGGGTCTCACAAAAGTAATTAATGTAGGACATTTTCTGCCACAGTTTCTTGATTTTCTATGCCTGAAATGCTCTTGTGGGCTTTTCAGCCAGACCAGAATTCCTTAAGAACTGATTCTGAGGTCAGAATGCTACTTAAAGTAGTTTTAATTCTATGAATCTGCTGTGTGGACTGCTTCCCATGTTGGAGGATTCACTCCTTTTTAATTCTATTATTTTTACCAGAATCTTAACCCTATCCATATGATTATTTTAACATTTAAGATATTTAAGGAGATTCAAGGTCCCATGGCAAGTTTTTAAACTGTACCCTGAAGTAAGTCCATAGGAATGTATGTATAACTATACAACTTTACATTTATAAACTTAATACATTTTGTAATTACAACTTCAGGAACATGGTGATTCTTCCCACCGTGCCACTCTCCCACCCACTTCCTCCTCCCTCTCTTAATCTCACTCATTTTTTACTAAGATCTATTTTCAATTAACTTTATACACATATGTTTAACTCTGTGTTAAGTAAAGAGTTCAACAAATAGTATGGAAAAAAAACTGTTCCTCAACAGTTAAGACAAGGGCTGTTTGAGTCATTGCTTCTCAAAGTGTCAATTTCACATCTACAGTTTGCCTTTTAGGTGCTCTATTAGTTATCACAGGTCAGGGAGAACATACGATATTTGTCCCTTTGGGACTGGCTTATTTCTCTAAGTACAATGTTTTCCAGATGAATCCATTTTATTACAAATGCTTGGATTTCATTTTTTTTACCACTGTATATTCTGTGGTGTATATGTCCCAAAATTTCTTTATTTAGTCTTCAGTTGGCTGCATAAGGTGTAATGTAAGAATCTTCTTTCATCTATCTTGTTGCAAATGACAGGCTATTAAGATGATTTCATGTCTTAGCTATTATGGAATGAGCTGTAATAAACATGGGGGTGCAGATAACTTTTTCATATGTTGCTTTCATTTCCCTTGAGGTAATTCTCAGGAATTGGATGTCTGGGTCATATGGTAAGTTTATATTCAGATTTCTGAGGTATCTCCATACTGTCTTCCATAGAGGCTTTACCAGTTTACATTTGCACCAATAGTGGATTAGGGTACCTTTTTCCCCACGTGCTTGCCAGCATTTGTTGTTTGTTGATTTCTTTATGAAAGCCATATTAACGGGTGAGGTGAAACCTCACTGTGGTTTTTATTTGCATTTCCCTAATGGCTAGTGATCCTGAGCATTTTTTCATGTGCCTATTAGCCATTTGCATTTCCTCTTTTGAAAAATGTCTAAGTCCTTTGCCCATTTCTTCAGAGTTGTTCACTTTGTTGTTGTTGGGTTTCTTGACCTCTTTATTTATCCTGGTTATTAATCCTTTATCAGTTGTATAGTTTGCAAATATTTTCTCCCATTCTTTCAGTTGCCTCTTCATGTTCCTGAGTATTTCTTTTGCAATACAGAAGCGTCTCAATTTGATGTAAACCCATATATGAACTTTGGGTTTTATTGCGCCTCTGGGGTCTTTTCCAAGAACTGTTTGCCAGTGTCAATGTTTTGCAGGATTTCCCCAATGTTCTCTAATAATTTGATGGTACCAGGTTTTAGGTCTTTAATGAATTTTGAGTGGATTTTTGTGTAAGGTGTAAGGTAGAGATCTTGCTTCATACTTCTGCATGTGGAAATCCAGTTTACCCAGCACCATTTTTGAAGAGATTGTCCTTGCCCCAGGAGTTGATTTTAGCTTCTTGGTCAAATATAAGATGGTTGTAGATGCTTGGATTGATTTCTGGCATTTCTTTTCTGTTCCATTGGTCTATCCATCTGTTTTTATACCAGTACCATGTTGTTTTGATTATAACCCTCCAGCTTTGTTTTAGTTATATAAGAATGCTTTAGCTATTTGAGGTCTCCTGTGCCTACATATGAATTTTGGCATCCTTTTTCTATATCTGTCTTTATATTTTGATCCCATTTAATCTGTAAATTGCTTTTGGAAGAATGGACATTTTGATGATATTGATTATTACAATCCATGAACATAGAAGATTTTTTGACTTTTTATGTTCTATTTCTTTCTTTCATGTTTTGTAATTCTCATTATAGAGATCTTCGACATCCTTTCTTAAATTTATTACAAGGTATTCTATTTTTTCTAGCTATTGTGAATGGGGTTGATTTTAGGAGCTTTCTCATCCTTGGCAATGTTTGCTTTTTCAAAGGCTATTAATAGCTTTTGTGTGTGTGTTATTTTATATCCTGCTGCATTTCCAAACTCCTCAATAAATTCCAATAGTCTCTTTGTGGAGTCTTTTGTATCCCCTATGTATAGGGTCATGTCTTCTGCAAAGAGGGATACTTTGACTTCCTTCTTCCCAGTTTTAATCCCTTGGATTTCTTTTTCTTGTCTATTAGTTCTGGCTAGAACTTCCAGGACTATATTGAAAAGCAGTGGTGAGAGTGGGCACCCTTTTCTGGTTCCAAATCTCAGTGGGATTGCTTCCAACTTTTCTCCATTCAACAGGATGCTAATTGTGGATTTGTCACAAATTGCCTTGATTGTATTGAATAATGTTCCTTCTATTCACAATTTACTTAAAGTTTTCATCATGGAGGGGTGTTGTAATTTGTAAAATACTTCCTCTGTGTCTATTGAGATAATTATATGGTTTTTGTTCTTCAGTTTGTTAATGTGATATATCATATTGATTGACTTGCAAATTTTGAGCCATCCCTGCGTACCAGAGATAAATCTACTTGGCTTGGGTGATGATCTATCTGATGTGTTGTTGGATTTGATTGTCTAGAATTTTGTTGAGGATTTTTGCATCCATGCTCATCAGGGAAATTGGCCTGTAGTTCTTTCTCTGTTGCATCTTTTGCAGATTTAGGAATTAAGGTGATGCTGGCTTCACAGAAAAAAATTGGAAGGATTCTCTCCCTTTCAATTGTTTTGAATAACTTTTGAAGAAGTTGAGTTAAATGTCTGGTAGAATTCAGCAGTGAAGCTGTTCAGTGCTGGGCTTTTCTTTGCTGGGAGGGTCTTTTTTACTGATTAAATTTATGTCTTGGTTATGTGTCTATTTAAGTTTTCTATGTCTTCATTGCTCAATTTAGGTAGGTTGTATGTGTCCAAATATCTATTTAGGTTTCCCAGCTTGTTGGCATACAGCTCTTTGTAATAATTTCTGATGATTATTTCTGTGGTTTCTGTTGTTCCATTTCCTTTTTCACCTCTAATTTTATTTTTTGGATTTTCTCTCTCCTTTTTTGGTTAGTTGGGCTAATGGCGTGTCAATTTTGTTTGTTTTTGAAAAACCAACTCTTCATTTTGCTGATCTTTTTAATTTTGTTTTGGTTTCAGTGTTGTTTGTTTCTTTTCTAATTTTAATTATTTCTTTTCTCCTACTAGTTTTTGGTTTGGTTTTCTGTTGTTTTTCTAGATCCTTGAGATGCATTGATAGCTCATTTACTTATATCAATTTCTTGATGTAGGCACCAATTACTATAAACTTTCCTCTTAACACTGTTTTTTCTGTATCCGATAAGTTTTGATATGTTGTATTGTTGTCTTCATTTGTTCCAGATATTATTTTTATTTCTCTTTTGATTTCTTCAGTGACCCACTGTTCACTCAGGAGCATGTTGTTCTCCCCACCAGACTCAGGAGTTTCCATTCAGGTGGTTGCTGGGCATAGACACAAGCTGGCACAGCTGTAACATATGTCCAAAATGGTGCCCACTCTCTATCAGCTTGTTACAGCATGCCAGTGCCGGGTGATAAGGGAGAGAGAAATGTGCCCTCCATTTTTTTCTCCTCTAATTTGGTAGGTACACTATCCCTCACAGAGCTCCAAGCCAGATTGCCTCCCTGCTCTTCTTGTAGCTTTATTCCCAGTGGCTTGGGCTATAGTCTTATCACACCTTACTCTTCAAAGCTGGTGTAGAGTCTCTTGGCTGCTGGGGTCCTGAGTTGTGGCATTCAAACCCTCCACATAGGTCCACTGTGTCCCTCTAATTAGCATGGAGTTTCTTCTGTTGTTTTCTTCCTAACTCTTCCCTGAGACTGTACTCTCTCCACTTTTTAAAAACTATCTTCTCCTAGATTACGGCAGTAAATTCCCTCCCTACTCTGCCATCTTAATCCAGTCAGTTTCTGTTCTGTTGCATTGGTGTATATATTTATATTTGTGCCAGTAGCAGAATGTTTTGATTTTTAGCGCCTTGTAGTATGTCTTGAGACCTGGTATTGTGATGCCTCCAGCTTTGTTTTTGTTGTATCAGATTTCATTAGCTAATTTATATTTATATTTATATTTATATTTATATTTATATTTATATTTATATTTATAAGAGATGGGCCAAGGACCTCAATCGACATTTTTCAAAAGAGGAAATCCAAATGGCCAACAGGCACATGAAAAAATGTTCAAGGTCACTAGCAATCAGGGAAATGCAAATCAAAACCACAATGAGGTTTCACCTCACCCCGGTTAGAATGGCTCACATACAGAAATCTACCAACAACAGATGCTGGCGAGGATGTGGGGAAAAAGGGACACTAACCCACTGTTGGTGGGAATGCAAACTGGTCAAGCCACTATGGAAGTCAGTCTGGAGATTCCTCAGAAACCTGAATATAACCCTACAATACAACCCAGCCATCCCACTCCTTGGAATTTACCCAAAGGAGTTTAAATTGACAAACAAAAAAGTGGTCTGCACCCTAATGTTTATCGCAGAACAATTCACGATAGCTAAGACCTGGAACCAACCTAAATGCCTATCAACAATAGACTGGATAAAGAAATTATGGGATATGTACTCTTTAGAATACTATACCGCAGTAAGAAACAACGAAATCCAGTCATTTGCAACAAAATAGAGGAATCTGGAACACATCATGCTAAGTGAAATAAGCCAGTCCCAAAGGGACAAATACCATATGTTCACCCTGATTGGCGACAACTGACTGAACACCAAAAAGGAAACCTGTTGAAGTGAAATCGACACTATGAGAAACGGTGACTTGATCAGCATAGCCCTGACTGTTAATGAACAACTTAATACATTATCCCTCTTAGTAATTTTTTTATGTCTGTTCTACTTAATATGACTTGTTTAATTCTGTAATTAATACACAGTTATTCTTAAGTGTTGAAAATTAACTGAAATGTGATCCCTGTTAAACATAAGAGTGGGGATAAGAGAGGGAAGAGATGTACAATTTGGGACATGCTCAAGCTGACTTGCCCCAAATGGTAGAGTTAGAAACATACCAGGGGATTCCAATTTAATCCCATCAAGGTGGCATGTACCAATGCCATCTCACTAGTCCAAGTGATCAATTTCAGTTCACAATTGATCATAATGAAAGGACTAAGAGTCAAAGGGAGCACAAAAACAAGTCTAGTACCTGCTAATACTAACCGATAGAATAAATAATGGGGAGAGTGATCCAACATGGGAAGCCAGATACTCAGCAGACTCATAGAATGGCAGATGTCTTCAACAGCACTCTGGCCTCAGAATCAGCCCTAAAGCCATTCGGATCTGGCTGAAAAGCCCATGAGAGTATTTCAGGCATGGAAAGCCAAGACACTCTGGAAAAAAAAAACAGTGAGATCCCAGTGGAAAGAACTGGTCTTCAAAGCTTCAAAGAAGGAGGTACCTTTCTCTGAAAGGAGGAGAGAACCTCCACTTTGACTATGACCTTGTCTAAACAAGATAAGAGTTGGAGAACTCAAGGGGCTTCCATAGCCTTGGAAACTCGTGACTGGAGCATAGGGAGATTACTGATGCCATAAACAGGAGTGTCAATTTGTAAAGTCAACAACAGGAGTCACTGTGCACTTACTCCTCATGTAGGATCTCTGTCCTTAATGTGCTGTACATTGAGATTTAATGCTATAACGAGTACTCAAACAGTATTTTTCACTTTGTGTTTCTATGGGGGTGCAAACTGTTGAAATCTTTACTTAATGTATACTAAACTGATCTTCCGTTAAAAAAAAAAAAAGAAGAAATTAGCAATTCCCAACTTGACTCTCACTGGGATTAAACATGACAATAGGTCTGATCTGATTTCATCATCATTTAAACAATCATCTATTATTTTTCACTTTATGTTTCTGTGTGGGAGCAAACTGTTGAAATCTTTACTTAATGTATGCTAAACTAATCTTCTGTATATAAAGAGAATTGAAAATGAATCTTGATGTGAATGGAAGGGGAGAGGGAGTGGGAAAGGGGAGTGTTGCGGGTGGGAGGGACGTTATGGGGGGGAAGCCATTGTAATCCATAAGTCGTACTTTGGAAATTTACATTCATTAAATAAAAGTTAAAAAAAAAACTTAAAAAAAATCACAGAAGAAAAAAAAAAGAATGGGAAAATATATTTGCAAACTATGCAACAGATAAAGGGTTGATAACCAGAATCTACAAAGAAATCAAGAAACTCCACAACATCAAAACAAACAACCCACTTAAGAGATGGGCCAAGGACCTCAATAGACATTTTTCAAAAGAGGAAATCCAAATGGCCAACAGACACATGAAAAAATGTTCAAGGTCACTAGCAATCAGGGAAATGCAAATCAAAACCACAATGAGGTTCCACCTCACCCCGGTTAGAATGGCTCACATTCAGAAATCTACCAACAATAGATCCTGGAGAGGATGTGGGGAAAAGGGGACACTAACCCACTGTTGGTGGGAATGCAAACTGGTTAAGCCACTATGGAGGTCAGTCTGGAGATGCCTCAGAAACCTGAATATAACCCTACAATACAACCCAGCCATCCCACTCCTTTTAATTTACCCAAAGGAAATTAAATTGGCAAACAAACAAGCTGTCTGCACCTTAATATATATTGCAGCTCAATTCACAATAGCTAAGACCTGGAACCAACCCAAATGCCCATCAACAGTAGACTGGATAAAGAAATTATGGGATATGTACTCTATAGAATACTATACAGCAGTCAAAAACAACGAAACCCGGTCATTTGCAACAAGATGGAGGAATTTGGAAAACATCATGCTGAGTGAATTACGCCAGTCCCAAAGGGACAAATATCATATGTTCTCCCTGATTGGCGACAACTAACTGAGCACCAAAGGGGAAACCTGCTGAAGTGAAATGGACACTATGAGAAACAGTGACTTGAACAGCTCTTGTCCTGACTGTTGATGTACAATGTAATACTTTATCCATTTTAGTATTTTTTTGTTCTAGTACTATTGGTTGAACTCTGTAATTAACACACAATTATTCTTAGGTGTTTAAATTTTAACTGAAAAGTGATCCCTGTTAGGAATTTGGAAAACATTATGTTGAGCGAAATAAGCCAATCCCAAAGGGAAAAATACCACTTGTTCTCCTTGATAGGTGACAACTAACTGAGCACCAAAAAGGAAACCTGTTAAAGTGAAATGAACACTATGAGAAACTGTGACTTGATCAGCCCTCACCCTGACTGTTGATGAGCAGCTTAATATGTTATCCCTCTTAGTATTTTTTTGTTTGTTCTACTTAATACTTTTGGTTGAATACTGTAATCAATACACAATTCTTCTTAATTGCTGAAAGTTAACTGAAAAGTGATCGCTGTTAAATAGAAGAGTGGGAATAAGAGAGGGAAGAGATGTGCAGTTCGGGACATGCTCAGGCTGACTTACCTCAAACAGTACAGTTAGAAACATACCAGGGGATTCCAATTCAATCCCATCGAGGTGGCATGTACCAATGCCATCTCACTAGTCCTAGTGATCAATTTCTGTTCACAATTGATCATAATGATAGGACTAAGAACCAAGGGGATCACCTAAACAAGAATAGTGTCTGCAAATACTAGCTGATAGAATCAAAAAGGGAGAGAATGATCCAACATGGGAAGTGAGATACACAGCAGACCCATAGAATGGCAGATGTCCTAAACAGCACTCTGGCCTCAGAATCAGCCCTTAAGGCATGCAGATCCGGCTGAAAAGCCCATGAGAGTATTTCAGGCATGGAAAGCCAAGACACTCTGGCAAAAAAAAAAAACCTAAATGAAAGATCTCCACGAATGAGATCCCAGTGGAAAGAACGGGTCATCAAAGAAGGAGGTACCTTTCTCTGAAGGGAGGAGAGAACTTCCACTTTGACCATGGCCTTGTCTAAATATGATCAGAGTCAGTGAACTCAGGGGGCTTCCATAGCCTTGGCAGCTCATGACAAGAGCCTAGGGTGATTACTGATGCCATAAACAAGAGTGTCAATTTGTTAAGTCAACAACAGGAGTCACTGTGCACTTACTCCTCATGTAGGATCTTTGTCCTTAGTGTGCTGTACATTGAGATTTATTGCTATAACTAGTACTCAAACAGTATTTTTCACTTTATGTTTCTGTGTGGGAGCAAACTGTTGAAATCTTTACTTAATGTATGCTCAACTGATCTTCTGTATATAAAGAGAATCGAAAATGAATCTTGATGTGAATGGAAGGAGAGAGGGAGTGGAAAAGGGGAGGGTTGCGGGTGGGAGGGACGTTATGGGGGGGAAGCCATTGTACTCCATAAGCTGTACTTTGGAAATTTATTTTCATTACATAAAAGTTAAATATATATATGTATATATATCAAAAAAAGGTACAAAAACTGGAAAAATCTTCCATGTTTGTGGATTGGAAGAATTAACATTATCAAAATGTCCATATTACCTAAAGCAGTTAACAGATTCAGTGCGAGCCCAATCAAAATCCCAATGGCATTCTTTTATCAGATCTAGGAAAAAATGATGCTAAAATTCATATGAAAATTCAAGACCTCAAATAGTTCAATGATTGCAATTTTGTTTTTACCAGTTAAAAAGTAGCAATAAAAGACAGTTGATGAAGAAAAAAAATGAATAAAAATGTAAAAAGATTCTACACAAGAAGGTGGTGGCTCTTTCTACATGTTAATAGTTGGAGGCATGTTTTCATAACCAATACCTTGTTGTTGCAGGAAGCCCTAGATATAATGATAGTGTAAACATTTTTTAATTGTATGCATTAGAATGTCAAGAATTTGGATAACTTTTATGAATGCTGTCTTCTATGTTTATATGCATGCTTTTTAAACTTTATTTAATAAATATAAATTTCCAAGGTACAACTTTTAGATTACATGGCTCCCCCCACCAAAACTTCCCTCCCACCGCACCCCTCCCATCTCACACTCCCACTTCCATTCCATTCACATCAAGATTCATTCTCAATTCTCTATATATCAAAGATCAATTTAGCATATATTAAGTAAAGATTTCAACAGTTTGCACCCACAAAGAAACACAAACTGTAAAATACTCTTTGAGTACTAGTTACAGCATTAAGTCACAATGTACAGCACATTAAGGACAGAGATCCTACATGAGGAGTAAGTGCACAGTGACTCCTGTTGTTGACTTAACAAATTGATACTCTTGTTTATGCCATAAGTAATCACCCTACACTCTTGTCATGAGTTGCCAAGGCCATGAGAGTTTGCCAACTCTGATCTTATTTAGACAAGGTCATAGTCAAAGTGGAAGTTCTCTCCTCCCTTCAGAGAAAGGTAACTCCTTCTTTGATGACCCGTGATCTTGAATATTTTTTCATGTGTCTGTTGGCCATTTTGATTTCCTCTTTTGAAAAATGTTTATTGAGGTCCTTGGCCCATCTCTTAAGTGGGTTGTTTGTTTTGTTGTTGTGGAGTTTCTTGATCTCTTTGTAGATTCTGGTTATTAATCCTTTATCAGTTGTGCAGTTTGCAAATATTTTTTCATTCTGTCGGTTGCCTCTTCACTTTCCTGACTGTCCCTTTGCAGTACAGAAACTTCTGAATTTGATGCAATCCCAATAGTTAATTTTGGCTATTACTACCTATGCTTCCAGGATCTTTTCCAAGAAGTCATTGCCGGTATCTATATCTTGCAGGGTTTCTCCAATGTTCTCTAATAATTTGATGGTGTCAGGTCGTAGATTTAAGTCTTTAATCCATCTTGAGTGGATTTTTGTATAAGGTGAAAGGTAGGGGTCTTCCTTCATGCTTCTGCACATGGAAATCCAGTTTTCCCAGCACCATTTATTGAATAGACTGTCCTTGCTCCAGGAATTGGTTTTGGAGCCTTGATCAAATTTAAGTTTGCTGTAGATGTTTGGGTTGATTTCTGGTGTTTCAATTCTGTTCCATTGGTCTATCCATCTGTTTCTGTACCAGTACCATGCTGTTTTGATTACAACTGCCCTGTAGTATGTCCTGAAATCTGGTATTGTGATGCCTCCGGCTTTGTTTGTGTTGTACAAGATTGCTTTAGCTATTCAAGGTCTCCTGTGTCTGCATAGGAATTTCAGCATCATTTTTTCCAGATCTGAGAAGAATGTCTTTGCTATTTTGATAGGTATCACATTTAATCTATAAGTTGCTTTTGGGAGAATGGACATTTTGATGATATTGATTCTTCCAATCCATGAGCATGGACGATTTTTCCATTTTTTTGTATCCTCTTCTATTTCTTCCTTTAAGATTTTGCAATTCTCATCATAGAGAATTTTACCATCCTTTGTTAAGTTTAAACCAAGGTATTTGATTGTTTTGTGGGTACTGTGAATGGGATTGATATTAGAAGTTCTTTCTCACCCATGGCATTTTATGTGTATACAAAGGCTGTTGATTTTTGTGCATTGATTTTATACCCTGCTACTTTGCCAAACTCTTCTATGAGTTCCAATTGTCTCTTAGTAGAGTTTTTTGGATCCCTAAATAAAGAATCATATCATCTGCAAAGAGGGATAGTTTGAGTTCTTCCTTCCCAATTTGTAACGCTTTAATTTCTTTTTCTTGCCTAAGCTCTGGCTAAAACTTCCAGAACTATGTTGAATAGCAGTGGTGAGAGTGTGCATCCCTGTCTGGTACCAGATCTCAGTGGAAATGCTTCCAACTTTTCCCCATTCAATAGGATGTTGGCCGTGGGTTTTTCATAAATTGCTTTGAATGTATTGAGGAATGTTCCTTCCATACCCAGTTTGCTTAGAGTTTTCATCATGAAAGGGTGTTGTATTTTATTGAATGCTTTCTCTGCATCTATTGAGATAATCATATGGTGTTTCTTCTGCAGTTTGTTAATGTGGTGTATCACATTGATTGTTTTGTGAACATTGAACAATCCCTGCATACCAGGGATAAATCCCACTTCATCTGGGTGGATGATCTTTCTGATGTGTTGTTGCATACTATTGGCCAGAATTTTATTGAGGATTTTTGCATCTATGTTCAGCAGGTATATTGGTCTGTAATTCTCTTTCAATGCTGCATCTTTTTCCGGCTTAGGAATTAAGGTGATGCTGGCTTCATAGAAAGAATTTGGGAGGACTCTCTCTTTTTCGATTGTTCTGAATAGTTTGAGAATAACTGGAGTCAGTTCTTCTTTAAATGTCTGGTAGAATTCAGCAGTGAATCCATCTGGTCCTGGGCTTTTCTTTGTTGGGAGGGCCTTTATTACTGATTCAATTTCTGTCTCAGTTATGGGTCTGTTTAGGTTTTCGATGTCTTCCTGGTTCAATTTAGGTAGGTTGCATGTGTCCAGGAATCTATCCATTTCTGATAGATTTTCCTGTTTGCTAGCATACAACACTTTGTAGTAATTTCTGATGATTCTTTTTATTTCTGTGGTGTCTGTTGTTACATTCCCTTTTTCATCTCTGCTTTTATTGATTTGGGTCTTTTCTCTTCTTTTTTTAGTTAGTTGGGCCAATGGGGTGTCAATTTTGTTTATTTTTTCAAAAAACCAGCTCCTCGTTTGGCTGATTTTTTGTAATGTTTTTTTGAATTCAATCCTTTTGATTTCTTCTCTGATTTTAATTATTTCTCTTCTCCTACTAGATTTGGGTTGTATTTGCTTCAGTTTTCCTAGATCCACGAGATGTGTTGAAAGCTGCAGTTTTTCTAGATCCTTGAGCTGCATTTGGTGCCTTTCTAATTTCTTGATGTGGGCACCTATTGCTATAAACTTTCCTCTTAACACTGCTTTTGCTGTATCCCATAAGTTTTGATATGTTGTGTTGTTAACCTCATTTACTTCCAGAAAGTTTTTTATTTCTCTTGTGAGTTCTTCTATGACCCAGTGTTCATTCAATAGCATGTTGTTCAATCTCCATATGTTGGCATACGCTCTAGGGATTCCTGAGTTGCTAATTTCCAGCTTCATTCCACTCTGGTCTGAGAAGATGCATGGTATGATTCGAATTCTCTTGAATTTGCTGAGACTTGCTTTACGGCCTAGTATGTGGTCAATCCTAGAGTAGGTTCTATGTATTGCTGAGAAGAATGTAAATTTTTAAGTGCAGGATGAAAAGTTCTATAGATATCTGTTAGATCCATTTGGGCTATAGTGTCGATTAAATCTGCTGTTTCCTTGTTGATCTTCTGTCCAGTTGATCTGTCTATTTCTGAAAGTGGAGTATTGAAGTCCTCTAAATTATTATATTGGTGTCAAAGTCTCCCTTTAAGTCCCTTAACAAATCTTTTAAATAAGCCGGTGCCCTGTAGTTAGGTGCATATACATTTATAATAGTTACATCTTCCTGTTGAATTGATCCCTTAATCATTATATATTGTCCCTCTTTGTCTCTCTTAACAGTTTTTGTGGTAAAGTTTATGTTGTCTGATATTAAGATGGCTACGCCCGCTCTTTTTTCATTTCTGTTGGCATGGTATATCTTTTTCCAGCCTTTCACTTTCAGTCTGTATGCATCTTTGTTGGAAAGATGTGTTTCTTGTAAGCAGCAAATAGATGGGTTTTGTTCCTTAATCCATTCAGTCAGTCTTTTAACTGGAGAGTTGAGGCCATTAACGTTCAATGTGACTATTGATAAGTAGTAACTTTGCCCTGCCATTTTCCCAAAGATAATTCTAATATATGCTTTGAACTTCCTGTGATCTTTTACTGGGAGTTTTTCTTCCTTTACCTTCTTTCATATTAATGGCCATGTTTCTGTTTTTCTGTGTGTAACACATCTTTAAGCATCTTTTGCAGGGCTGGACGAGTGGCGACAAATTCTTTCAATTTCTGTTTGCTATGAAAGGTCTTTATTTCACCTTCATTCACAAATGAGAGCTTTGCAGGATATAATATTCTGGGCTGGCAGTTTTTCTCTCTTAGTATCTGGGTTATATCTCGCCATTCTCTCCTAGCCTGTAGCGTTTCTGATGAGAAGTCAGCTGTAAGTCCTATTGGAGATCCTCTGAGAGTAATCTGATGTTTCTCCCACATTTTACAATCTTTATATTTCACTGCGGTGAGTTTAATTACAACGTGTCGTGGTGAGGATCTCTTTTTGTCATGTTTATTGGGAGTTCTATGATCTTCCTGTACTTGGATGTCTCTGTCCTTCTCCAAACCCAGGAAGTTTTCTGCTAGTATCTCACTAAAAAGGCCTTCTAATCCTTTCGCTCTCTCCATGCCTTCAGGAACTCCTAGAACCCAAACGTTAGGTTTTTTAATAGTATCCTGTAGATTCCCAGCAATATTTTTTAGATTTCTAATTTCCTCTTCTTTTCTTTGGTTTGACCATATACTTTCCTGTGCTCTGTCTCCTAAGTGCAATGTTCTCTCTTCTATCTCACTGAATCTGTTTTTAAGGCTCTCAAATGCATTTGTCATTTGATCTATTGAGTTCTTCATTTCATTTTGATTCCTCTTCAATATCACAATTTTATGTTCTATTAGATTCCTCATTTCATTTTGATTCCTCTTTAAGATTTCATTTTCATGAGAGATTTTTTATCCTGTCCAGTAAAGATTTCTGTAGTTCATGAATTTGTTTTTGAGAACTTCTAAATGTTCTTTTATAAATTTTTTAATATCTTCTATCTCATCATCTTCATAATCTTGTATTGGAATGTCATGTTCATTTGGGGGCATCACAACGTCTTCCTTGTTCTTGTTTCCTCAGTTTCTGCATTTGTTGCTTGGTATTGTGGAGATATTCTTTGGTTTCTTCTTTTTTTTTTCCTCTCTGTGGTGGCTTTTCTCATTATACTATGAATCTAGATTAAGTGGACTGTCTGCTTTTGGTGAATCTTTAGAGGCTTGTGGTGGGTGTGGCTAGAGAACTCTGCTCAGTTCTTCAGGGTTAAGGATGTGTCAAAAGTGACACCCCCAGGTTTGGGTGGTAAATCTCTCTCTCGCTCTCTCGCTCTCTCTTTTATTCAAAAGCAAAGTAATTCCACACAGCTGAGCTATTGTCCTTGAAAGCAATCAGTGCCTGAGTGGTAGCCCCTGTGGGTATAATATTTGTCTTCTCTTTCCCAAGGACCACACAAAGGATCCCTGCAGTCCTCAGTGTAAGCTCAGATTCCCTGCAATCCCCCACCGGGTTGCCAAGGTTACTGAGTATGTCCAAAATGGTGCCTGCTCTTTGTCTTGTTCACCTTTGTAAGGTGAGTGGAGAGAGAGAATCGTGTCCATGCTGGTTCCTTTTTTTTTTTTCCCTCTCTCCTCTAGTTAGCCTGGTGAACTTTCCTCCATGGGACTTCAAGCCTCGTTCCCTCTAGGCTCTTCCTGCCACTTTCCCTCCAGTATCTTGGGCTACTGAGGTTTCACCTCACCTTCCTTTCCAGCAGTGCTGCTTAGACTCGGTGGCTGGGGTCCCGAGCCGTGGGTGCCCATGCACTCCATGTACGTCCACCGTGTCCCACTAGTTCCAGAAGAGTTTCCTCTGCAGTTTTTTTCCTAACTCTTCCCTGAGATTATAGTATCTCCACTTTTATTAAACTATCTTTTCCCAGACTATCAGTGTGCTCCCTCCCTATTCCACCATCTTGGAGCCACCCCCCCTATATGTCACTCTTGGTGTGAAATTGAAGTGCATGTAGGAAAAATTTTTACTAGATGAAACTTTGCAATACTTGTGAAAATTGTTCCATTTGGTGTATGCACAGTGCAATATTTCTGCAAGTGTCATCCAAAATTCCCCACAGACAGGGCTTTTTTCCTCAATAGTTATTGGCCTCAGCCTAACAACCTGGGACTATTACATTATATTGTTGCCAGGAGTCTACATCCACTTAGCTCCACTTTCTAGAACATATTTTCTACTAATTATATTGAAAGCAATTTCTACCTCTTATAGATTTTTTTACAGTAGCAAATATAATTTTTCTTCATGAATTAAAAATAAATCTGATAGGAGTTCCTTTAAAGGTCATCTGGTGATTCTCTCATGCACATGTTAGGAAATTATCTTTATGCTTTACTTAAACATAGTCATAGACTACAATGTGTCATGGTAAGTATCTTTTCTGAACATGCCTCTTTGGGGTTCTGTGTACTCGCTACAGTTGGATGCCTATGTCTTTCTCCAAATTGGGGAGTTTTCTCCTATTATCACTGAATAGCTTTTCTAATTCAAACTTTTTTCCTGTACCCTTGGGAACTCCTTCAGTTTATAATTTTGATCATTTGATGGTATCCCATGGATCCTGAACACTATTTTTGGCCTTTGTAATTTCCCCTTCCCCTTCTCCTTCTTTTTCGTTCACTGAGACCTACCTTCTAGGTTTAATATCCTCTCTTCTGCTCCACCAAATCTGTTAAGACTTTCCACTGTAATTTCTTTTTTACTTACCAAATGCTTCTTATTTCTCCTTGGTTTTTCTTCAGTTCCACAGAATTTCTCATCCATGTCATGTATTAATTTTCTTATTTAATCTAATGGTTTCTCTGTGTTTTGAGTAACCTTACAGTCATTCATTTGAATTCTTTTCAAGCATTTCATCACTCCCCCCTCTTCAAAGTCCAACATTAATGTATTATTGTGTTCCTCTAAAAGAGTCATATTACCTACCTTATTAATTTTTATTGTGTTTATACATTGATTTTTGTACATCTATAAGATCCCTTGTTTCTATATCCTCTGGAAAATGAATTTTTTTTTGACTGAAGACTTTGTTTTTGAATATTTGTCTTTGGGATAAATGCAATACCCAAAGTTTACACTTGAGTTCCAGGAGTGTGTGTGGGCCAATAAGCTCTGGCCATAGTTTGTTTGTGGTGTAAGAGTGAGGGGGAGGGAATGTTGGAGCCAGCTAGTATGTTCAGGGTCTCAGGCTTTCTCTATAGTAGAGAAACAAGCTGATGCACAGCCTAGAGCAAGCTGATTGTGCTAGTGCACCTTAACCAACTAGGCACTGACCCACACACCAGTGTGTCCCCTATCCCCTGTGTGAGATCTATCCCCAGCGTGTAGAGAACTCAGTTTCTGCAGTCAGACTGGGCAGGTACAAAATAACTCAGCTGCAGCTTGGGACCCTCTCAGTTCCAAGGCCTTTGCCCAGAACTCCCACAATCACAGAGGCAGGGGAGGTCACTCTATCTTGCAAGCAGCCCTGGCCCCAGCTCTGACTGCTCCAGCAGCAGCAGAATTTGCCTGCTGTTTCCCAACTCAGTACAGAGTTCAGCTCTAACTCTACCACAGAAAATTGAATCTGGTGCTTTAGTGGGCAACTACTTTCTCCATGAAGGGAGGAATATTTTGTGGTATTACCTTTACCACTGTGACTTTATCAGAATTCCTACACAATTTTTAATGAAACCCTTAGTTTGGTTGACAACTAATGCACTCTAATTTGCTCTACCAACAAGCTGAGTTAGAAGCACAAGTTTACCTCACTTCATCTAAGAAATGTAACCATTCCTCAGTGATAAGAATCTTTTTATTTTTTAATTTGATAATAAATATGTCAATAATAATAATGAGGGGCCAGCACTGTGGTATAGTGGGTAAAGCTGCCACCTGCAGTGCTGGCATCCTATATGGGTGCCTATTCAAGTCCTGGTTGCTCCACTTCCCATCCAGCTCTCTGCTATGGCCTGGGAAAGCAGTAGAGGATGGCCCAAGTCCTTGGTCCCTGCACTCACATGGGAGACCTGGAAGAAGCTGGTGGCTCCTGGCTTCAGATCGGTGCGTCTCCAGCTGTGTGACCATCTGGGGAGTGAACCAACAGATGAAAGATCTCCCTCTCTCTGTCTTTGTCTCTGACTCTCTGTAACTCTATCTTTCAAATAAATAAATTTTAATAATAATAATAATTTAATAATAATAATAATGAATATGATAATAAACAAGTACTCTGGGAAGTGGCAGGAAGAAAGCATATGAAGTTGAAGGTAGAGGTAGGGAATCCATTCCAATTCCTCAGTATTCCGTACAAAACAAAGAGCCTAGCTCTTTTGAATTTCCATACCCCATGTGCTTATCTTGAAATATATAATGCCAAATGTAGGTACTTAGAGCTATTTTCAAATTATTTTGCTTGTTTGTTTTAAGATTTATTTATTTATTTGAAAGAGTTACAGAGAGAGAGGGACAGATAGACACACAGAGAGAGAGAAAGAAATAGAGAGATATCTTCCATCCTCTGGTTCACTCCCCAAGTGGCCACAATGGCCAAGGCTTAGCCAAGAGGAAACCAATAGCCAGGAGCTTGTCTGGGTCTCCCACATGGGTGGCAGGGACCCAAACATTTGGGCCGCCTTCTGTTGCTTTTTCCAGGCCATTAGCAGAGAGCTGGATCAGAAGGAGAACAGCCAAGACTTGAACCAGCACTCACATAAGATGCCTGCATTGCAGGCAGGGCCTTTGCCCTGCCACAATGCCGGTCCTGATTATTTTGGATAGTATGGAAATTTTCTTTGATGTTAGTAACAAATGTAATACCTAACAATTGCACAACACTTATTTCAATTGCTCTTCATTAAAACATTGTAAATTAGTTAAGACCAATATCCTAATGCCAATTTAATAGATGGTAAAGTGAGTCCTGGAGATTGTTAAGAAATCAAGAGACTGTAACAGATCTTTAAAAGTTCATTGAGGGGGCGGTGCTGTGGCATAGTAGGTTAAGCCTTTGCCTGCAGCACCGACATTCCATATCAGCATTGATTGTGTACTGACTGCCCCACTGCTGATCCAGCTCCCTGCTATTGGCCCAGGAAAACAGTGGAAGATGGCCCAAGTACTTGAACTCCTGTACCCATGTGGGAGACCTGGAAAAAGCTCTTGGCTACTGGCTTCTGATTGGCCTAGCTCCACTTTTATGCCATTTGGGAAGTGAACCAGTGGATGGAAGACCTCTCTCTCTGTCTCTCCCATTGTCTGGAACTCTGCTTCTCAAATAAATAAATAAATCCTTTTCAAAAAGTTCATTGAAAATGCATACTATGGGCCGGCGCCGTGGCTCAATAGGCTAATCCTCCACCTTGCGGCGCCGGCACACCGGGTTCTAGTCCCGGTCGGGGCGCCGGATTCTGTCCCGGTTGCCCCTCTTCCAGGCCAGCTCTCTGCTATGGCCAGGGAGTGCAGTGGAGGATGGCCCAGGTGCTTGGGCCCTGCACCCCATGGGAGACCAGGAAAAGCACCTGGATCCTGGCTCCTGCCATCGGATCAGCGCGGTGCGCCGGCTGCAGCGGCGGCCATTGGAGGGTGAACCAACGGCGCAGGAAGACCTTTCTCTCTCTGTCTCTCTCTCTCACTGTCCGCTCTGCCTGTCAAAAAAATAAAAAAAAAAAAAAAAAAAAAAAAAAAAAGAAAATGCATACTATGAAAAGAAAAAAGCATGATTTTTTTAACCAAAATAAGCCTATCTTTTATTATTTAAGGTTTAGTTATTTGAAAGCAGAGTTAGAGAAGAAGATGAAGTGGAGGCAGAGAGACAGAGAGAGAGACAGAACCCTTTTATGAGTTCATTTCCCCAAATGGCTGCAAAGGCTGAGGCTGGACCTGGTTAAATCCAGGAGCCAGAAAGTCCATATGGGAGTTCCAGGTGGGTACAGGGACTCGAGTACTTGGGCCATCTTCTGCTGCTTTCCTAGAACACTAGCAAGGAGCTGAATTGGAAGTGGAGTACCCAGAGCTTGAACCACCATTTGTATGGAATGCCAGTATTAAAGGTGGCAGCTTACCCTTCTGTGCCACAATGCTGGCCGCAAACCTATCTTTTAATCTCATTTTCCACAAACTTTTTGAAGTACCCTCCTATAGCACCTTGCAGGTAGTACAGCAAGAAGCAAAACCATATCTTCCAATTCCTGGGTAAAAATTATCTCCAAAATCTAAATAGTAAGAAATAAATTTATAAACAGCTAGCAATTTAAATAAAGTGATAAAACTGTTAAGTAGCTCTTGATCTACAGGATGTAGTCTATTCATTTACTATTCACTTTAAAATAAAGTTGAAGTTATTTTAAAATGGGATTTTATATTTTCTCCATATTAGAAATACCTTGCCTCATAACACATTCCCTGGGGATTCCATAAATTGCTATGTGGGTGGAAAGCTACATCTCAGAGTCCAACACGCCAGCCTTTTTTCTTTCTTTTTTTAAAGATTTTATTTATTTATTTCAGAGATAGAGCTACAGACAGTGGGAGGGAGAAACAGAGAGAAAGGTCTTCCATCCACTGATTCACTCCCTAAATGGCCACAACAGCTGGAGCTGAGCCCATCCAAAGCCAGGAGCCAGGAGCTTTTTCTCCGGGTGTTTTCCTCCAGGTCTCCCGTGTGGGTGCAGGGGCCCAAGCACCTGGGCCATCTTCCACTGTTTCCCCCAGGCCATAGCAGAGAGCTGGAAGTAGAGCAGCTGGGGCTTGAACCAGTGCCCATATAGGATGCCGGCACCGCAGGATTAACCCACTGCACCATAGCTTCGGCCCCCCAACATGCCAGCCTTAATTTGAGTAACAAATAGACTTGAGCAGCAATGTATAATGGGAAAGGTACAGCTGACAACTTTCCTCACAAGATTTTAAAACCTGTGGAATCCTCATATCATCACAAAATATTCATTATATTAATTACTATATGTGAAACAATACTTTCAAATCAAAAATAACTCTTGGGGCACTATGTCATTACATTAAAATTGTGAATCCCTCAGCTAAAAATCTGTGAATTTTATAGTATGTAAAATATACCTCAAATCTGCTTAAGAGTATTCAGGCTCCTATTCATAGCTCCAGTAGCAGCAGCAATTCAAAGAATTTTATTCCTTTTGACCATTTTTTAAAATTCTATAATCTCAATAATGAGACTTTCTCCCTTAAAAGAAAACAAATGTGTACTTTGTAATACATGTTTTAGTAGCATTTAAGAAGATTTCTTTTATTCTTGTCATAGGCTCTTAATTTTGTGTGGCTCTACACTTTCATATTTCACTTGAAGCAAAGTATGTTAAACTGAACTTCTAGGTAATGTTATAGACAGCTTAAAGCTAAAGTTCAACCTTTTCTTGAAAAATAACTAACACACATGATAGGTAAAGTATTTTTTAAATTCTCAAGAGGCAAGTCTTAACCCAGAAGCATAAATTTCATGGTGTTTGGAATCAATTTTAAAAGCAAATTCTTAGAGCTGGTCAAAGTATCTTAACTCCACACAGCTTAATGGCAGAACTTTTTAAAAAAATAATACAAAATGCTCCTTTTACTTCCGTTCATCACAGCTCGAGGTGGGAGCCATTGTTTGTACTGAGAGGGGGGCTTGGTAAGGCGGATTCTAGCACGTGTGCACAGCCCTGGAAAAGTGCAGAGAGCCTTGCTCTTCTGCAAGTCTGGGACCACACTCAGATCCAGCTGTGCTTCAATGCAGTTTCTAAAATGAGAGTATCATGAGGCAGAGTTCATGTAAGGCCTTTATGCTCTTGGGATGAACTCTGATGCAACAGAAACAGGGAACTATTTCTGCTCTAGTCAATAGCCAAGCTTAACAAAAAGAGTTGCTTAGTTTTAACTTGGTCCTCTGTATACATGCATTTTTAAACAAGTTTTGCTATATTTAGGTTGTGCTTTCTTCTTAACATTTTTAATTCTCAGATAAAACTTGGATATCTTTATCATATAGAATATATTTTGAAATCTCTATACATTGTGGAATGGCTATTAAGTTGCGCATTAGCTCACATACTTAATGTGTGTGTGTGTGTGTGTGTGTGTGTGTGTGTGATGAGAACATTTAAAACTGGCTCTCAGCAACTTTCAAAATACAAGGCATTATTATTAACCATAGTTATCGTATAGTATAGAAACCTGAATGTGACTGAGGACAACATGCAGATGTCTCCCTCAAAGAAAAGCATAGTGCAGGAAAACCAAAACTTACATAAACAAGTCAGATAATAAAAGGAGTATGTGGAAAATTAACACAACAGAAGTTTGGAGAATGTGGATGTTGGGGCCAGCATTGTAGCATAGTGAGTAAAGCCTCTGCCTGCAACCCCAGCATCCCATATGGGCACTGGTGGGAGCCCCACTGATCCATTTCCAATCCAGCTCCCTGCTAATAACCTGGGAAAGCACTGGAAGATGATCTAAGTATTTGGACTCCTGACACCCACTTGGGAGGCCTAGATGAAGCTCCTGGCTCCTGGTTTCAGCCTGACCCAGCCTCGACCATTGTGGCCATCTTGGGAGTGAACCAGTGGATGGAAGAGCTCACTTTCTTCCTCGCTCTCTCTCTCTCTCTCTGGCTTTAAGATAAATAAATAAATCTTTTTAAAATAAAATGTGGAATGTATCAGGAATTGATATTAAATTAATAATTGAGACAATTAGAACAACAAATCTACCAGTGATCACAAAATCTGGCATATCCAGGTTTTCTAGGATTTTTTGGCTCACAAATGAGAATCAGGTGAACTTACAAAACTTTTCCCCTGAAATGAACATTCTAGGTCACAAAATATTGCATAAAATTTTAGAGATTTACAAACTCTCTAAAACTCAATCACAGAATCTCAAAGTTCCCCCAAAGTTTCTAAATTATGGATCTTTTGCCCAATCTGTCTTCTTCAGTGTATTTTGTCCAACAGTGCTTAACTCAGTCTTCAATACTCTTCTGCTGGACTAGGTAATTGTTTACCAACTAGTGTCCTCTGCCCTAATCTCTCCTTATTCCAATCCAGGTTGAATCCTCCTCTTTGCCTCTTGGCTCTTATCTCTTTTCTGCTCTAAATGTGCTATGGTTTTCCTTTTGTGAATGCAGCAAAATGTAAATCTTCTTATCTGTTGTACAAGGTATAGCACAATTGCATCAGACTCTCCTGCTATACTTTTCTGCCCACACGGCAGTCAAATTCCTTGTACTGCTTGGTTCAGCCCTTCAAGACGCACCCCACTATCCCAAGCAGTCTACTGTGATTCTTGTGAAGTTGTATCCAGCTCAGTATCTAATCACCTCCTATTAACATTTCCTTTTTTCCTCACTTTGTTTCTCTCTCACTCCACTCTCCCTCCTTAGGGTATCCCTATATCCTTGAAATTGCCTTGAGACCCTGTTTTCTAAGGATTCCAATTAAGACAGTTAATTTCTCTCACCTATGGGGTTGGCAAAAGCTGAAAAGATTTCTAATCTGTTGGTGTGGATGCAGAAAAGCAGATACTATTGTTTATTAGAGTAATCTCCTATTTGTTTTCTCAATATGGCTTTAATTTAAGTTCCCTCTCACTATGGTTTAAGGAGAACATCTTTTCTCCCCTGTTTTTTTTTTTATAACTCATGTAAGATACTTTCTACCAATTCTTTGAGATCTGCATAAACTGTGAAAGCACAAAAATCTTTTAAAAATCAATGTAGATTCTAAGACATAAATATTTCTGTTCTCAAAGCTCTCTCTGGTTCCATGGTCTTGTTCCACTCATATAATTTCCACCATTTAATATCACAGATCCCTAAAAGTCACAATCAACTTATTTGATTTCTTGATTTCTTCTGAATGGAGAAATATGACACCATTATTATTTCAGTCATTTGAGCCTGAAAACCCAAAGGTATCTACTAGGTTGAGAAATAAGATAATGGCTAAAGTATGGACACTACCAGCCTTGACTTCTTGGTTTCTTTCTATAAAATACAGAGAATGTTAGTCCCTTCCTATTTAGTATAGCCTAATTTAAAGAATGAATTCATTTATAATACTTAGAAGACTGTCTTATATTAAGCTTCAGTAAATGCTCATCATTGCTATCATCTTTCCTCTTCTATACCAACACACTTACCAAAGCTTTGAAAATGCGTCAAGTGAACTTCAACCCTTCTGCTCCCACAGCCATTTCCAGATTCAAGCCCTTTTTGCATCCATCTAGTTTCTCATGTCATTCCTGTATGTCTAACACATTAAAGTTGAACTGCCTTGTATTGTTCTAAGTCCTTGGGCACTAGTGTCCTTCTCTAGTATAATATTGCACTGTTCCTGCTCTTCAGTTGCAAGCATTCAGGCAGACAAATCTCACTTCAAACACCTTCCCTAGATTCACTAAAATTGCCTGTGTTCTTCCCATAGGTTCCCATAGTACTTTTTTTTAGCATTTGTCCTATTATATTCAAAGTGTCTGCTTAATATTTCTGTTTTTTAGGATCTATTTATTTATTTGAAAGGCAGAATTACAGAGAGGCAGAGGCAGAGCAAGGGAAAGAGAGAGAAGGGGGTCTTCCATTCACTAGTTCACTCCTCAAGTGGCCACAACAGGCAGAGCTGAGCAGATCTGAAGCCAGGAGCTTCTTCAGGGTCTCCCAGGTGGGTGCAGTGGCCCAAGCACTTGGGCCATCTTCTACTGCTTTCCCAGGCCACAGCGGAGAGCTGGATCAGAAGTGGAGCAGCCAGGTCAGGGATGTCAGCACTGCAGACAATGGCTTTACCGACTACGCCACAGTACCGGCCCCTGCTTAATATTTCTTATCCCTATAAAAACAGCAAGTTCATGAGGTCAAGAATGGAAACTTATGTGTGGATGAATCTCAATGCTAAGCACAGAGGCAGAAACTTAGCATGTAAAAATAATAAATGTTCTTTAGATTAATGATTATCCACCTCTCCTTGTTTTGTTTTTAGTTTTCCCACTACATGTACACATTCACTCACGTACTTTTCTAAACTTACTACTTCTCGGGAAAAGTAGTATAAATGTGGTTAAAGGAAGAAATAATTAACTAAGTACTAGAGTTAGAAGAATATACCCATGGTGGAGAATTGTGAATGAATATTTGAAATTCTCATTATTTACATTTCACAGGTGCCAAAGAAGCTAAAAAACAACAAAAAATACTAGTTTCCTCAAAAGTATTCTAATACAAATATCTCATAGAAGAAAATATATATAATATTTGAAAAATAATTTTAAAATCTTTAAACATAACTATTTCAGATCTGAAAGTTCTGAGCGCTATATAAGGTTATTAAGATGTTATTTTTCAAATAAATTTATAGCATCTCTAGCATATTATGCTCAATGTGGATTGTTATTTTTATACTAAAATAACTGATTTTTCTTATCATATAATGTACCTTAAGTATATGCAATAAAATTTATTTAAAAAAATAAATATTTCACATTGCAAAGTCTGGCTGTAAGGGAAACTACATTCTCAACTTTTCATCAGGATAAAAATGGACCACTAGATGGTGCAATCACCATAAAAATGTAACATCTCTAGAGATAAATTTAAAATTCTTTAATGAAAATTATGAAAAATTTTTACCATTGCTTTACATTGTATGTGAAACTGGTAACATATTTGGTTTAAAATGTGCTTAGGTAAACATTTTATGCTCTTTGTGACCTTAAACACTAATTAAAATCATTATATGACTTTGATTAATAGCCTATTAAGTCTATATTTTGTATATCTCCATTGTGGTGAGCCATATACAATTTTTTTAAACAACTTTTTGTACAACTACTAATTTAGATACAATATGCATATGTTTACTTTCTCTCTCTCTTTTTTTTTTTTTTTTTTTTTTTTTGAGGAGTGGCTATTTTTCCCCAGAAACCTTTTATTTAAGGTATACAAACTTCATGCATTTCATAAATACAACTTAAGAATTCTTCCCACCATTCCCTCCCACCCATCCACACCCCCACCCCTCATCCTCCTCCCTCTCCTTTTCCAATTCTTATTTTTTACTAACATCTATTTTCAATTAACTTTATAAACATAAGATTAACTATACTAAGGAAAGTGTTCAACAAAGAGTATTAAAAAAAAAAAAAAAAACACTGTTCCTCAACTGTCAAGACAAGGGCTGTTCAAAGTCATTGCATCTCAAAGCGTCAATTTCACTTCTATAGATTACCTTTTAGGTGCTCTATTAGTTACCAAAGATTAGGAAAGCATATATTATTTGTCCTTTTGGAACTGGCTTATTTCACTAAATATGATGTTTTCCAATTTCATCCCTTTTGTTGCAAATGACAAGATTTCATTTTTTATTGCCTAGCATGTGGTCTATCCAAGGGAAAGTTCCATACACTGGTGAGAAGAATGTGTATTCTGCAACTATATGATGAAAAGTTCTGTAGATATCCATTAAGTCCATTTGGTCTATAGTGTCGATTAACTGTTGTCTCCTTGCTGATTTTCTGTCTGATTGATCTGTCCATTGCTGAAAGTGAGTATTAAAGTCCCCATTACTATTGTATTGGAGTCTATGTCTCCCTTTAGATGCCTTAACATTTCTTTTAAATAGCCAGATGATCTGAAATCCAGTACAAATATTTTTTTTTATTTTTTGACAGGCAGAGTGGACAGTGAGAGAGAGAGAGACAGAGAGAAAGGTCTTCCTTTGCTGTTGGTTCACCCTCCAATGGCCGCCGCGGCCAGCGCACTGCAGCCAGCACACTGTGCTGATCCAATGGCAGGAGCCAGGTACTTATCCTGGTCTCCCATGGGGTGCAGGGCCCAAGGACTTGGGCCATCCTCCACTGCCTTCCCAGGCCACAGCAGAGAGCTGGCCTGGAAGAGGGGCAACCGAGACAGAATCTGGCACCCTGACCAGGACTAGAACCCAGTGTGCCGGCACCGCAAGGCGGAGGATTAGCCTAGTGAGCCACGGTGCCGGCCATATATGTTTATTATAGTCACATCTTTCTGTTGAATTGATCCCTTGCTCATTACATAGTCCCCTTCTTTGTCTCTTTGAGCAGATTTTGTGTTAAAGTCTATTTTGTCTGATAGGATGTCAACACCAGCTTTTTGTGGTTTCTGTTAGAATGAAATGTCTTTTTCCATCCTTTCACTTTCAATCTGTGTGCATCTTTCTTGGCGAGATGTATTTCTTGCAGGCAGCAAATAAATGGGTGTTGTTTTTTAACCCATTCAGCCAATCCATATTTTCTAATTGGAGAGTTGAGGCCATTTACATTCAAAATGACTATTGATAAGTAACAATTTGGCCTTACCATTTTTCCATAAATATTCCTATTGTTTACTTTGGATTTCCTTTGTACTTTTACTGGGAGATTTTTCTGACTTCACCTTCTTTTGTAGTGATGGCCGTGTTTCTATGTTTCTGTGTGTAGCCCATCCTTAAGCATCTTTTGTAAGGCTAGAGAGGTGATGATGAATTCTTTCAATTTCTGTTTGTTATGGAAAGTTTTGATTTCACCTTCATTCATAAATGAGAGCTTTGATGGTACAGTATTCTGGGTTGACAGTTTTTTTTTTTCTCTTTAAACTTCGAGTATATCTTGCCATTCTCTCTCTCCTAGCCTGTAGGGTTTCTGATGAGAAGTCAGCTGTGAGTCTAATTGAAGGTCCTCGGCAAGTAATCTGGCATTTCTCTCATGTACATTTTAGAATGTTTTCTTCATGTTTTACTGTGGAGAGTTGGACTACAGTGTGTCATGGTGAAGACATTTTTCTGGTTATTTCTGTTAGGAGTTCTATGTGCTTCCTGTACTTAGACATCCTTTACTTTCTCCAAATTAGGAAAGTTCTCTGTAATTATTTCACAGAAAGGACTTCTAATCCATTCTCTCTTTCCACGTCTCCAGGAACTCCTAAAATCTGTATGTTGGGTTGTTTTACAGTATCCCATAAATCTCCAACACTGTTTTTTTTTAGTTTTCTAATTTTTTTTGGTCTGACTGTAAAATTTTCAGAGATTTGTCTTCTAACTTGTATATTCTTTCTTCTGCCTCACTGAGTCTGTTGTTAATGTTCTATTATTCTATTGAATTCTTCATTTCCAATATTTCCTTTTGATTTCTCTTTAAAAATCTCAATTTTATGGGAAAAATTTTCTTTTTTTTTAACTTATTTGACAGGTAGAGATATAGACAGTGAGAGAGAGAGACAGAGAGAAAGGTCTTCCTTCTGTTGGTTCACTCCCAAAATGGCTGCCACGGCCAGTGCTGCGCCAATCTGAAGCCAGGAGCCAGGTGCCTCCTCCTGGTCTCCCATGTCGGGGCAGGGGCCCAAGCACTTGGGCCATCCTCCACTGCCCTCCCGGGCCACAGCAGAGAGCTGGACTGGAAGAGGTGCAACCGGGACCAGAACCTGGTGCCCATATGGGATGCCAACACCACAGGCGGAGGATTAACCAAGTGAGCCACGGCGCAGACCCCTCTTCATAGTTCAAAAAATTTTCTTTCATGTCATGTATGGGTTTCTTTTTTTTAAAAAAAAAAAGATTTATTTATTGAGCCCTAACTCCTCCCTGAGACTGCACTCTCTCTACTTTTTTTTCTTTTTTAACTCTCTTCCCCTGGACTATAGCATTAAGCTCTTTCCCTATTTTGCCATCTTGGAACCCTCCAAATTTTCTTCCATCATGACCCATCTAAACGTCTTATTTAATGCACTAGTAATATTCCAAGACTTTATGTGTTTACTTTTATATATACACTTAGCTTCTCTACCTGTAAGTTCCTAATAAATAAAAATTCTCATTTTAAATTCCTCCTTGAATCAAATATAATAATGTGTTGCTGAACATGTATTTGTCACATTTATCATGTGCTCATCTACTCAGTTATTCACCACACTGGTTTCTATATTCCAGCACTGCCTCTCTGAGCCATTCCCTCAGCTCCTCAGCATATGCAGTCTAGCAGTCTTTTATCCCAGCACACCTCTTTTTAGCAGGAATAAAAGCTCACTCCTCATACATCTTCCACCCAGCCTACATGATATAACACTGTACTATGTACACTATAGACATTAATATATATTTATCAAAAAATAAATTTTGGTGAGTCATAAATTAGACTGCAAAATAAGAAAAATCTGAAATGAGTGGTTCTTGATATTGTATAGGCACACTTAATCATTTTTATGCTAATTAATTATTAGGTCAATGAAAAACAAAAAGCCCATAAAAATGTTGCATTTTTTCAATCATATATAAGTCTATTATTTTAGGAGCACTTTTTTACACTTAAAATGAGACTGTAAATTGGTACAGTTATGAAAGGTAGGATGATATATGTATCCATGTGAAAACAATGCAGAGCTCAAATGAAGTAAAAGCAAGAGTCTCCAAGACAATAGAAAGTAAGTATTAGAGTTGGCCTTTGTCCTAGGTCCTTCTGAAACCTGGAGACTGAATAAACTTACTGAGATCTATGCAGGTTGTAGTGGACCTAATTTAAGGCTAAGAACTGCCTGAGATGGGGAATCTAATAGGGCACAACTCTCAGCCCAAGCCACCAGCAAAAAAGCTGTGAGAACAGCCTGGCGTGATTCTGGCTTAGAGCCCAGTCGGGGACAATGTACCTGCCAACCTAGAGGTAAAATAAGGGGTATGTTTCTGTCTCCCTGACCACCTGGCACTAGCATCCTGTAACTAGCCAAGAGAGGAGCTGTTTGGAACCCCCGAACTTGGAGCTAGTTCAAAATACATGAGAGAGCAAAAGATTGAAAATAGACAAGATACCCTTCAACAGAAAAACAAAGTAGGAAAACTTGCCATCCTAGATATAAAGACTTATTACCATACTAGAAATGAAGAATTTGGTGTTGGCACAAATACCAATTAATGAATGGAACAAAGTAGAGTGATGCTGGACCCTGCTGAATGGACATGACTCATTGGGGCCAAGTATGAACAATTCAATAGAGAGTGTTAGGACTGTTGATTTGTCATGTGGAAAAATGTAATTGGATGTTTACCCCATATCAAACACATACAAAAAAAAATCCAGATATACTAAGACTTGAAGGTAAAAGGTAAAAGTTATTGTTTTAGGAGATAAAATAATATTTTTTGACCTTGGAACTGGAAATTTTTTCATAAATAAGCCACCAAAAACTGCAAGCCATAAAAGAAAACATTAAAATTTCAACTATATAAAAATTATCCATTTCTGTTCATCAAATTAGATGGCAATGGTAATGAATGAACAGTGGACAATTGCTATATACATACATATATGCATGAATCCCAAAAATCTTACCTGGAATAAAAACATTATATACTCATACAATATTATGTTATATGCATAAGAGTATTAAAAACAGGCAAAACTAAAACTATCTAGAAAATCAAAGGAATGATTATTTCAAGACCAGTGGTCAGCTCTCTGGATGAGAGAGCAGGAGTTTACCAGGCACAGGTGTCCTTCAAGGTCCTGATAATAGTGTTTCTTTGTGTGGTGTGTTCAAAGACATTTGTTTATAAACAATCTTAGAAATGTAGAAATATGTATCATGCATAGTGTGTTTCCCAATAAGTGGCCTTTAAAATAAAAGGATATGAAACACTATGTGAAGCATTTCTGTGTTAGAATTTCCTTGTCATCGTCCTCACCTTTCCTCTATATGGCATATAATGTGTGGCATACAGCTTGATCCACCTGGAGGTGACTACATGAGCTGTCATTAATTCCTAGAGTCTGAGAATTATTGCAGCCTGATGAAAACGCAAAACTAAAGATATTTCCATTTTCTCCCTTCCTTATCTTGACTTGCTTGTATTAGAAATTACATGTTGGTTATGCTTTTCAACAACCTCAGCTATGCTTCTAATATCATCTATGTCTGCAGTTTTCCAATAAGCAAAGAGCATTGTAATGAATTAATAGAAGACAAATGTGACCCAGGGCTCAGGTGTATTCACAAAGTAAATTTGTTTCCTACTCTCTCTTTTTTGAACCTGCTAAAAAGACTCAACCTTTTACTGGTTCTGGGTTAAAATGTGGGGAAGCCAGCTGAATTTTCTTTTTCTACCTGATGAATAGGCACTTTAGTTGTCAAATACACTGTCAATTCATTAATTAAAAGAGTATGCTTCAATGAACCATCAACATTCCACTCTTCCAAGATTGCTGTCTGAGTCCCAGCCAGTGTCTTGCAGGGGTCGGGAAATTTTTTCTGCTAAGAGCCATTGGATATCTATTACATCATTCACAGGTCATCAAAGTTATCAACTTAAAAATTAGCCTGTATAGGCTTATTGATTTTCAAGTCCCACCTGTGGTTGCCTTGGTGGGACCAGACCAAGTGACTTTGCAGGCCAGACGTTTCCCACCCCCACAGCAGCATGAATGGCAAGTCTGGGCAGCAAGTGCAGTCTGCTGCTGTCCTTCTCCAGTGTGCTCTGACCCAACACCCTACTCCTCATCCTTGAATGTGCTTCCTTGACTGGCAGCATCTTCAGATGGTTTAGTGCTTTTTGGTGGGAATTCATAGCTTATCCTTTCTCTTATGAGCCTTTTAGTGCAGGATTACCAGATTCAGAGATGCAAGAAAGGAAGGGGAAAAGGAAAGAAGGAAGAGGGGGGAAGGTAGGAGGGAAAGAAGAGGGAGAGAGAAAAGAAGGAAGGAGGGGAGAGAGGAGGAGGGGAAGAGAGACAAGAGGGAAAATACAGTCTCCAGATAAATTTGAACTTGAGATCAATAATATTTAGTATACTAAATGTTAATTCTAATACTGTATGGGACATACTTACACTACATTGTTTATTTGACATTTAAATCTAAGCTCCCTGAGTTTTATCTGGCAACCCTATCTTTTGGGGTTGCACCAAAGACTCCCCTGCTGGGCCCCTCCCAACACCACTCTCTGAAACCAGACAAGATCTGTCTTCTGGTTAAATTCACCTCATTACCCCTTAGCCCAGACATAAACTGGCTCCCTCGTCCTTAAATGTGAGGTCTCTTCAGGCTAATTAATAAGTCTCCTTTTAAACATCATCCATTTTACATCCTCAGGCTGATGTTCTGTTAACTATGAATATCAAATCCCTTGCCTGAAATTCACCCACATTTGACTCTCCTCTGGTGGGTGTGGCATTCTTGCTTCAGCTCCAGAAACTAGGCCTGTGTGTTCACCAATGTCAGGGAAAACGTATCAAGTGTTTTACACGCTTCTGCAGAATCCGTTTTCTCTAGGCTTGACTTTGGGAAGCAGAAACTCCATGAGAAGTCTTTCCCCCTTGGCCATTTGTGACAACAGGGAGAGGGACTATAATATAGCTTTGTCCAAAGAAGTAGTTCTCCTCAAATTCTCTCAATTTCCACGTTGAAACACTCTAAATCCTTGATATGCAACCTGGTAATCACATAATCAATTATTAACTATCTTCTTTGACAATTTAGATCAAAGTAGTTGGAATCACAACTTACTTTGATATCTTTGGACCTCAGTTAAAACTGCCAAATTAACACCAGGGTGATACATACTTGTATATCTATCTCTGCTCAGACACTCAAATCCTGCTTCTTTCTCTCCATCTACAGTTGCAAGTGTCCCACTGGGTGGAAAGGAACTTTCTGCACGCAGGCAGTTTCCACCTGTGATCCTGAACATGACCCTCCACACCACTGTAGCAAAGGAGCAACGTGTGTTTCCTTGCCTCATGGATACACCTGTTACTGTCCTCTAGGAACCACTGGAATATACTGTGAACAAGGTAAGGCAAAACTTAATTCATTTTTATATCCATGAATTTAGAGTTTCTTCTTTAGAAAGTAAAGCAGAAATATATATGAGTCCACTCTCCTCTCCCCTTAGAGTATTTGGTTTTTTTTAAGAAAGCTTTTATTTAATGAAAACAAATTTCATAGGTACAGCTTTAGGAATATAGTGGTTCTTCCCCCCATAACCACCCTACCACTCCCACTCCTATTCTACCTCCTACTCACTCTCCTATTCCATTCTTCATTAAGATTAATTTTAATTAACTTTATATACAGAAGACCAACTCTATACTAAGTAAAGATTTCAACAACTTGCATACACACACATACATACACACACACAAAGTATAAAGTACTATTTGAAAACAAGCTTTACAGTTAATTCTCATAGTACAACTCATTAAAGATAGAGGTCCTACATGAGGAGTAAGTGCCCAGTGCCTCCTGTTGTTGATTTAACAATTAACACTCTTATATATGATGTCAGTGATCACCGTAGGCTCTTGACATGAGCTGCTAAGACTATGGAAGCCTTTTGAGTCCACAAACTCCATCAATATTTAGACAGGGCCATAAGAAAAGTGGAAATTCTCTCCTCCCTTCAGAGAAAAGTGCATCCTTCTTTGATGGCCCCTTCTTTGCACTTACAAAGATCCTTCATATAGAACATTTTTTGCCATGGTGTCTTGGCTTTCCATGACTGAAATGCTCTCATGGGCTTTTCAGCCAGTTCCTAATGCCTTAAGAGCTGATTCTGAGGTCAGAGTGCTGTTTAGGGCATTTGATATTCTAAGAGCCTGCTGTGTGGACTGCTTCCTATGTTAGAACATTCTCTCCCTTTTAATTCTATCTATTTTTATTACCAGACAATTGGTCTTATTTATATGATCCCTTTGATACTTAGTCCTATATATATGATCAATTGCACACTTAATATGGTCACTTCAACATGTAAGATGGCATTAGTACCACTCAGCTTAACGGGATTTGCTCTACCCTTAGGGATAGGTCCATGGGAACGTGTGTATAACTGAAAAACTCCTCCATCTCTTATTCCCACACTTATTTTTTACTGAGATCGATTTATTTTCAATTGACTTTATACACCTATGATTAATTCTATGTTAAGTAAAGAGCCCAATCAATGGTATTAAGTGGAAAAAAAAAACAAATAAAATAACAATCTGTTCCTGGACAGTCATGACAAGGGCTGTTCAAGTAATTGCTTCTCATAGTATCAATTTCACTTCTACAGGTTTCCTTTTAGGTGTTCAGTTAGTTGTCACAGATCAGAGAGAACACACGGTATTTGTCCTTTTGGGTCTGGCTTATGTCACTAAGTATGATGTTTTCCAGATTCCTCCATTTTGTTGCAAACTGTCAGATTTCTTTTTCTTTTTTCTTTAATTTTTTATTACTGTGTGGTATTCCATAGAGTACATATCCCATAATTTCTTTATCCAGTCTTCCATTGATGGGCATTTAGGTTGATTCCATGTCTTAGCTATTGTGAATTGAGCTGTAACAAACATGTAGGTGCAGATAACACTTTTACTTGCTGATGTCATTTCCCTTGGGTAAATTCCCAAGAGTGGGATGGCCGGGTCATATGATAGATCTATATTCAGATTTCTGAGGCATCTCCAAACTGTCTTCCATAGTGGTTTTACCAGTTTGCATTCCCACCAACAGTGAATTAAGGTACCTTTTTCTCCATATCCTTGCCAGCATTTGTTTGTTGATTTCTGATTTTGGTGATTTCTACTTGGAGTGAGGTGAAGCTTCATTGTGGTTTTGATTTGCATTTCCCAGATTGCTAGTGATCCTGAACATTGTTTCATGTGTCTGTTGGCCACTTGGATTTCCTCTTTTGAAAATTGTCTCTTTAGGTTCTTGGCCCATCTCTTAACTGGGTTATTTGTTTTGTTGTTGTGGAGTATCTTGATCTCTTTGTAGATTCTGGTCATTAATCCTTTATCAGTTGCATAGTCTGCAAATAATTTCTCCCATTCTGCTGGCTGCCTCTTCACTTTCCTGACTGTTTCTTTTGCAGTTCAGAAGCTTCTCAATTTGATGTAATCCTATTTGTTACTTTTGGCTTTGACTTCCTGCACCTCTGGGGTCTTTTCCAAGATCTCTTTGCCTGTGCCAATGTCATGCAGGTTTTCCCCAATGTTTTCTAATAATTTGGTGGTGTCAGGTTATAGATTTAGATCTTTAATCTATGTTGAGTGGATTTTTGTGTAAGGTGTAAGGTAAGGGTCTTGCTTCATACTTCTGCATGTGGAAATCCAGTTTCCCCAGCACCATTTGTTGAATAGACTGTTCTTGCTCCAGGGATTGGTTTTAGCTCCTTGGTCAAATATAAGTTGGTTGTAGATGCTTGAATTGATTTCTGGTGTTTCTTTTCTGTTCCATTGATCTATCCATCTATTTTTGTACCAGTACCAGGCTGTTTTGATTATAACTGTTTTGTACTATGTCTTAAAATCTGGTATTGCAATACTTCTGGCTTTGTTTTTATTGTATAGGATTGCTTTAGCTATTCGAGCTCTCCTGTGCCTCCATATGAATTTCAACATCATTTTTTCTAGATCTAAGAAGAATATCTTCAGCATTTTGATTGGTATTGCATTGAATCTTTAAATTGCTTTCAGGAGAATGGAAAGTTTGATGATATTGATTCTGCTGATCCACAAACATGAAAGAGTTTTCCATTTTTTGTATCTTCTTCTATTTCTTTATATTTCACCTGTGATAATCAATAGAACAAAAATGGAACTTTTAGCATTGATTTACCATATGAACCTCTGTAAAATTCCTGCTTAGATATTCTAGGGGCTTTGTGATAAATGCACCTATATGAGTACCAAAAAGGAAACCTGTTGAAGTGAAATGGACACTATGAGAAAGGGTGACTTGATCAGCCCATGTCCTGACTGTTGATGAACAACATAATACTTCATCCATTTTACTATTTTTTTGTTCTATTTAATACCATTGGTTGAACTCTGTAATTAATACACAGTTATTCTTAAGTGTTGAAATTTAACTGAAAAGTGACCACTGTTAAATATAAGAGTGGGAATAAGAGAGGGAAGAGATATACAGTTTGGGACATGCTCAATCGGACTTGCCCCAAATCGTAGAGTTAGAAACGTGCCAGGGGATTCCAATTCAATCCCATCAAGGTGGCATGTACCAATGCCATCTCACTAGTCCAAGTGATCAGTTTCAGTTCACAATTGATCATAATGATAGGACTAAGAGTCAAAGGGATCACATAAATAAGACTAGTGTCTGCTAATACTAACTGATAGAAGCAAAAAGGGAGAGAACGATCCAACATAGGAAGCAGGATACACAGCAGACTCATAGAATGGCAGATGTCCTAAACAGCACTCTGGCCTCAGAATCAGCCCTTAAGGCATTCGGACATGGCTGAAAAGCCCATGAGAGTATTTCAGGTATGGAAAGCCAAGACACTATGGTAAAAAAAAAAAATGAAATGACCTAAATGAAAGATCTCTGTGAGTGAGATCCCAGTGGAAAGAATGGGTCATCAAAGAAGGAGGTACCTTTCTCTGAAGGGAAGAGAGAACTTCCACTTTGACTATGACCTTGTCTAAATATGATCAGGGTTGGCGAACTCAAAAAGCCTCCATAGCCCTGCAACTCATGACAAGAGCCTAGGATGTTTACTGACGCCATAAACAAGAGTGTCAATTTGTTAAGTCAACAATAGGAGACACTGTGCACTTACTCCTCATGTAGGATCTCTGTCCTTAATGCGCTGTACATTGTGATTTAATGCTATAACTAGTACTCAAACAGCATTTTACACTTTGTGTTTCTGTGTGGGTGCAAACTGTTGAGAGCTTTACCTATTATATGCTAAATTGATCTTCTGTATATAAAGATAATTGAAAATGAAACTTGATGTGAATGGAAGGAAGAGGGAGTGGGAGGGGGAGGTTTCTGAGTGGGAGGGAAGTTATGGGGGGGAAAGCCATTGTAATCCATAAGCTGTACTTTCGGAAACTTATATTCATTAAATAAAAGTTTAAAAAAAAAGAAAAGAAAAGCACTCTAAACTTGACTAAGATGAGCACTCTATTAGTTTCAAAGAAATATCTACTAGAACTAAAGAAATAATAGGACAAGTAGCAAAAGAATTACTGAATGTAACAATAAGGCAAGCCAGATTTTTGAAATTTAATGGGAGGCGGAGCCAAGATGGTGGAATAGTGAGGGCGTGCACTGATAGTCCAGGAAAAGATAGTTTAATAAAAGTGGAGTTACTGTAGTCTCAGGAAAAGGCTCAGGAAAAAATTGCAGAGGAAACTCTCCCGGATCTAGTGGATGTGACATGGAAGACCTACGAGGAGAGCAAGGACGCCCTCTGCATAGAGGACAGCCGCAGAGTCTGCACGCCAGCACTGGAAGGAGATGTGAGACAAAAACCTCAGTAACCCGAGACATTGGCGGGGAAAGGCAGAAAGAGACTAGAGGGAATGAAAGCCCCACTGGGGAAAGCTCACCAGGCTAACTGGAGGAGAGAAAAAAAAATGAATAAATAAGGGGAACTGGCATGGACACTAGCCTCTCTCTCAACTCACAAAACCAAGCAAGACAAACAGCAGGCACCATTTTGAACGTACATAGAGCGGCGCCCACCATCAGCCAAGCAGAAAAACCTGACTCTTGTGAGGAGAAATAACAGGAGGTTAGAACCTAGTGAAAGTGTGGAGCTAACGAACCGAGATTGTGAAAATCTGAGGGTGGGCGAGAGAACTCACTGGAGTACACAAACTCTCAACCCATTGAGAGACTGCAGAGAAATCTGAGACCACACTGAGGGCTGCATAAATCCTTTGTGCGGTCCTTGGGGTAGAGAGCAGATGAATACCCTCAGGGGCCAGATTTCATACATCAACTACCCTCAATTCCACTCAGCTGTGCAGAATTACTTCCCTTCTGAGTCAAAAGAGAGAGAGAGAACAACCTGGGTGAGTCACCTTTGACACACACTTAACCCTGAAGAACCAAACAGAGCTCTCTGGCCACACCCATCACAGCCTCTAAGGATCCATCAAAAGCAGACAGTCCTCATAATCTAGAGTCATAGTATAACAAGAAAAAACACCACAGCAAAGAAACCAAAGAATATCTCCAATACGCCAAACAACAAACGCAAAAACCGAGGTAACAAGAACAAGCAAGACACTATGATGCCCCCAAATGAAAAAGACACCCCAATTCAAGATTATGAAGATGATGAGATAGAAGAAATGCAAGAAGCAGATCTCAAAAAATTGGTAAGAACATTAAGAAGTTCTCAAAAACATATTCTTGAACTACAGAAATCCTTAATGGACAGGATAGAAAATCTCTCTCGTGAAAATGAAATATTAAGGAGGCATCAAAATGAAATGAAAGGGGGCGGAGCCAAGATGGCAGAATAGTGAGGGCGCGCACCGATAGTCCGGGAAAATTTAGTTTAATAAAAGGGGAGTTACGGTAGCCTCAGAAAAAAGAACCAGCTCTTCTGGATCGAGTGGATGTGAATCGGAGGACCTACTGGGAGAACAAGGTCGCCCACTGCGCGGAAGCAAAGCCGCGGGAGCCACAGGGTCTGCGCGCCAGTGCAGGAAGGGGAGTGCATGTCACACAGACACCAGCGGGGAGAATTGGGACGTCCAGGGCTCCGAGTCCACACATCGGCGCTGGAAGGGGAGGTGAGCTCAATAACCTGAGACATTGGCGGGGAAACGGGGGTCAGAATCTAGTGGGGAGCTGGAAAGTGCAGCAGACTCACTACCAGAAAGAAGGAAAAAAAAAAAGCTTGGGGGTTTCTCTCTCCGCCAACCTTGCAAAGGTTGCAAGGCTGCAAGGCTCGAAGAGTTCACAAGAAACGAAGAGCAGGCCCCCTCTCTGGATTTACATATCAACAGGGGAGAGCTAAGGAACTGAGTCACTACAATTCAGTAGCCTAGGCAACCCAGTGGGAGTCCAGAGGAGAAACGGAGCCTACACAAACTCTTTGGGTAGAAGCCAGAGACTGGAAGCTAAATACCATCAATTCTGCACAGCCGTGCCGTGCGGAATTACCTACCCCCTGAATAAATAAAATAAATAAATAAATAAAAAGAGAGAGATTTACCACGCATAACCTGAGGGTGTCACCTTTGCACACCCTTAACCAGGAAGAACCAAGCAGAGCTCTCAGGCCACACCCATCTCAAGCCTCCAAGGCTCCTCCAACAGCAGGCAGTCCACTTAACACGGACATAGTAGAAAATAAAAAAAAAAAAACGCACAGTGATGAAAGAAGAATTAACTATGCCAAGCAACAAACACAGAAATCGAGGGAACAAGATCAACGATGACACTATGATGCCTCCAAATAAACAAAACACCCCAAACCAAGATTATGAAGATGATGAGATAGAAGAGATGCAAGATACGGATTTCAAAAAATTTATGATAAGATCATTTAGAAGTTTTCAAAAGCAAATCCTTGAACTACAGAAATCCTTATTGGACAGGATTGAAAATCTCTCTCGTGAAAATGAAATTATAAGGAAGAATCAAAATGAAACTCAGAAACTAGTAGAACAGGAAAGTGTGATAGTGAAGAGAAATCAAAATGAAATGAAGAGCTCAATAGATCAAATGACAAACACATTAGAAAGCCTTAACAACAGAATGGGTGAAGCAGAAGAGAGAATATCAGACTTGGAAGACAGAGAACAGGAAAGGATACAGTCAAACCAAAGAAAAGAAGAGGAAATTAGAAATCTAAAAACTATTATTGGGAATCTACAGGATACTATTAAAAAAACCAACATTCGAGTTCTAGGAGTTCCTGAAGGCATGGAGAGAGAGAAAGGATTAGAAGGCCTTTTTAGTGAGATACTAGCAGAGAACTTTCCAGGTTTGGAGAAGGACAGAGACACCCTAGTACAGGAAGCTCATAGAACCCCCAATAAACATGACCAAAAGAGATCCTCACCATGACACATTGTAATCAAACTCTCCACAGTGAAACATAAAGAAAAGATCCTAAAATGTGCAAGAGAGAAATGTCAGATTACTCTCAGAGGATCTCCAATCAGACTCACAGCAGACTTCTCATCAGAAACCCTACAAGCTAGGAGGGAATGGCGGGACATAGCACAGGTACTAAGAGAGAAAAATTGCCAGCCCAGAATATTATATCCTGCCAAGCTCTGATTTGTGAATGAAGGTGAAATAAAGACCTTTCATAGCAAACAGAAATTGAAAGACTTTGTGGCCACTCATCCGGCCCTGCAAAAGATACTTAAAGATGTGCTACACTCAGAAACACAGAAACACAGCCATCAATATGAAAGAAGGGAAAGGAAGAACACCTACCAGTAAAAGAGCATGGGAAGCTCAAAGCATATACTAGAAAATATCTCCGGGAAAATGGCAGGGCAAAGTCACTACATATCAATAGTCACATTAAACATTAATGGTCTGAATTCTTCAGTTAAAAGACACCATTTGGCTGATTGGCTCACAGAACACAACCCAACTATTTGTTGCCTACAAGAAACACATCTCTCTAACAAAGAAGCATGCAGACTGAAAGTGAAAGGTTGGAAAAAGATATTCCATGCCAACAGAAAACAAAAAAAAGCAGGTGTAGCCATATTAATATCAGACAAAATAAACTTTAATACAAAAACTGTTAAGAGAGACAAAGAGGGACACTATATAATGATTAAGGGTTCAATTCAACAGGAAGATGTAACTATTATAAATGTATATGCACCTAATTAAAGGGCACCGGTCTATCTAAGAGATATGTTAAGGGACTTCAAGGGAGACTTAGATTCCAATACAATAGTACTGGGGGACTTCAATACTCCACTCTCAGAAATAGACAGATCATCCGGACAGAAGATCAACAAGGAAACAGCAGATTTAATCCACACTATTGCCCAAATGGATCTAAGAGATATCTACAGAACTTTCAATCCTACATCTGCAGACTTCACATTCTTCTCAGCAGTGCATGGAACCTTCTCTAGGATTGATCACATACTAGGCCATAATGCAAGTCTCAGCAAATTTAAAAGAATTAGAATCATACCATGCAGCTTCTCAGACCACAGCGGAATGAAGCTGGAAATTAGCAACTCAGGAAACCCCAGAAAGTATGCAAACACATGGAGACTGAACAACATGCTCCTGAATGAACACTGGGTCATTCAAGAAATCAAAAGAGAAATCAAAAACTTTCTGGAAGTAAATGAAGACAACAACACAACATATCAAAACTTATGGGATACAGCAAAAGCAGTATTGAGAGGTAAATTTATAGCAATAGGTGCCTATATCAAGAAATTAGAAAGGTACCAAATAAATGAGCTTTCAGCGCATCTCAAGGACCTAGAAAAACTGCAGCAAACCAGACCCAAATCTAGTAGAAGAGAAATAATTAAAATCAGAGAAGAAATCAACAGGATTGAAGCCAAAAAAAAAAACACTACAAAAAATCAGCCAAGCGAGAAGCTGGTTTTTTGAAAAAATAAACAAAATTGACACCCCATTGGCCCAACTAACTAGAAAAAGAAGAGAAAAGACCCAAATCAATAAAATCAGAGATGAAAAGGGAAACGTAACAACAGACACCACAGAAATAAAAAGAATCATCAGAATATACTACAAGGACCTGTATGCCAGCAAACAGGAAAATCTATCAGAACTGGATAGATTCCTGGACACATGCAATCTACCAAAATTGAACCATGAAGACATAGAACACCTAAATAGACCCATAACTGAAACAGAAATTGAAACAGTAATAAAGGCCCTCCCAACAAAGAAAAGCCCAGGACCAGATGGATTCACTGCTGAATTCTACCAGACATTTAAAGAACTTACTCCAATTATTCACAAACTATTCAGAACAATCGAAAAAGAGGGAATCCTCCCAAATTCTTTCTATGAAGCCAGCATCACCTTAATCCCTAAGCCAGAGAAAGATGCAGCACTGAAAGAAAATTACAGACCAATATCCCTGATGAACATAGACGCAAAAATCCTCAATAAAATTCTGGCCAATAAAGTATAACAACACATCAGGAAAATCATCCACCCAGACCAAGTGGGATTCATCCCTGGTATGCAGGGATGGTTCAACATTCGCAAATCAATCAATGTGATTCACCACATTAACAGACTGCAAAAGAAAAACCATATGATTATCTCAATAGATGCAAAGAAAGCATTCGATAAAATTTAACACCCTTTCATGATGAAAACTCTAAGAAAATTGGGTATAGAAGGAACATTCCTCAATATAATCAAAGCAATTTATAAATAACCCACGGCCAGCATCCTATTGAATGGGGAAAAGTTGGAAGCATTTCCACTGAGATCTGGCACCAGACAGGGATGCCGACTCTCACCACTGCTATTTAACATAGTTCAGGAAGTTTTAGCCAGAGCCATCAGACAAGAAAAAGAAATCAAAGGAATACAAATTGAGAAGGAAGAAGTCAAACTATCCCTCTTTGCAGACGATATGATTCTTTACTTAGAGGATCCAAAGAACTCTACTAAGAGACTATTGGAACTCATAGAGGAGTTTGGCAAAGTGGCAGGATATAAAATCAATGCACAAAAATCAACAGCCTTTGTATACACAGACAATGCCATGGCTGAGGAAGAACAGCTAAGATCAATCCCATTCACAATAGCTACAAAAATAATCAAATACCTTGGAATAAACTTAACCAAGGACGTTCAAGATCTCTACGATGAAAATTACAAAACCTTAAAGAAAGATATAGAAGAGGATACCAAGAAATGGAAAAATCTTCCATGCTCATGGATTGGAAGAATCAACATCATCAAAATGTCCTTTCTCCCAAAAGCAATTTATAGATTCAATGCAATTCCAATCAGGATACCAAAGACATTCTTCTCAAATCTAGAAAAAATGATGCTGAAATTCATATGGAGGCAAAAGAGACCTCAAATAGCTAAAGCAATCTTGTACAACAAAAACAAAACCGGAGGCATCTCAATACCAGATTTCAGGACATACTACAGGGCAGTTGTAATCAAAACAGCATGTACTGGTACAGAAACAGATGGATAGACCAATGGAACAGAATTGAAACACCAGAAATCAACCCAAACATCTACAGCCAACTTATATTTGATCAAGGATCTAAAACCAATTCCTGGAGCAAGGACAGTCTATTCAATAAATGGTGCTGGGAAAACTGGATTTCCACGTGCAGAAGCATGAAGCAAGACCCCTACCTTACACCTTACACAAAAATCCACTCAACATGGATTAAAGACCTAAATCTACGACCTGACACCATCAAGTTATTAGAGAACATTGGAGAAACCCTTCAAGATATTGGCACAGGCAAAGAATTTCTGGAAAAGACCCGGGAGGCACAGGCAGTCAAAGCTAAAATCAACTATTGGGATTGCATCAAATTGAGAAGTTTCTGTACTGCAAAAGAAACAGTCAGGAGAGTGAAGAGACAACCGACAGAATGGGAAAAAATATTTGCAAACTATGCAACAGATAAAGGGTTAATAACCAGAATCTACAAAGAGATCAAGAAACTCCACAAAAACAAAACAAACAACCCACTTAAAAGATGGGCCAAGGACCTCAATAGACATTTTTCAAAAGAGGAAATCCAAATGGCCAACAGACACATGAAAAAATGTTCAAGATCACTAGCAATCAGGGAAATGCAAATCAAAACCACAATGAGGTTTCACCTCACCCCGGTTAGAATGGCTAACATACAGAAATCTACCAACAACAGATGCTGGCGAGGATGTGGGGAAAAAGGGACACTAACCCACTGTTGGTGGGAATGCAAACTGGTCAAGCCACTATGGAAGTCAGTCTGGAGATTCCTCAGAAACCTGAATATAACCCTACCATTCGACCCAGCCATCCCACGCCTTGGAATTTATCCAAAGGAGTTTAAATTGACAAACAAAAAAGCAGTCTGCACCCTAATGTTTATCGCAGAACAATTCACAATAGCCAAGACCTGGAACCAACCTAAATGCCCATCAACGGTAGACTGGATAAAGAAATTATGGGATATGTACTCTTTAGAATACTATACCGCAGTAAGAAACAACGAAATCCAGTCATTTGCAACAAAATGGAGGAATCTGGAACACATCATGCTGAGTGAAGTAAGCCAGTCCCAAAGGGACAAATACCATATGTTCGCCCTGATTGGCGACAACTGACTGAACACCAAAAAGGAAACCTGTTGAAGTGAAATCGACACTATGAGAAACGGTGACTTGATCAGCATAGCCCTGACTGTTAATGAACAACTTAATACATTATCCCTCTTAGTAATTTTTTTATGTCTGTTCTACTTAATATGACTGGTTTAATTCTGTAATTATCACACAGTTATTCTTAAGTGTTGAAAATTAACTGAAATGTGATCCCTGTTAAACATAAGAGTGGGAATAAGAGAGGGAAGAGATGTACAATTTGGGGCATGCTCAAGCTGACTTGCCACAAATGGTAGAGTTAGAAACATACCTGGAGATTCCAATTCAATCCCATCAAGGTGGCATGTACCAATGCCATCTCACTATTCCAAGTGATCAATTTCAGTTCACAATTGATCATAATGAAAGGACTAAGACTCAAAGGGAGCACATAAACAAGTCTAGTACCTGCTAACACTAACCGATAGAATAAATAAAGGGGAGAGTGATCCAACATGGGAAGCGAGATACTCAGCAGACTCATAGAATGGCAGATGTCCTAAATAGTACTCTGGCCTCAGAATCAGCCCTAAAGCCATTCGGATCTGGCTGAAAAGCCCATGAGAGTATTTCAAGCATGGAAAGCCAAGACACTCTGGCAAACAGATCTCTGTGAGTGAGACCCCAGTGGAAAGAACAGGTCTTCAAAGAAGGAGGTGCCTTTCTCTGAAGGGAGGAGAGAACCTCCACTTTGACTATGACCTTGTCTAAACAAGATAAGAGTCGGAGAACTCAAAAGGCCTCCACAGCCTTGGAAACTCGTGACTGGAGCATAGGGAGATTACTGATGCCATAGACAGGAGTGTCAATTTGTAAAGTCAACAACAGGAGTCACTGTGCACTTACTCCTCATGTAGGATATCTGTCCTTAATGTGCTGTACATTGAGATTTAATACTATAACAAGTACTCAAACAGTATTTTTCACTTTGTGTTTCTATGGGGGTGCAAACTGTTGAAATCTTTACTTAATGCATACTAAACTGATCTTCTGTAAAAAAAAAAAAAAAAGAAATTATCAATTCCCAACTTGACTCTCACTGGGATTAACATGACAATAGGTCTCATCTGATTTCATCATCATTTAAAAAAAACATCTATTATTTTTCACTTTATGTTTCTATGTGGGAGCAAACTGTTGAAATCCTTACTTAATGTATACTAAGCTGATCTTCTGTATATTAAGACAATCGAAAATGAATCTTGATGTGAATGGAAGGGGAGAGGGAGTGGAAAAGGGGATTCTTGCGGGTGGGAGGGACAGTATGTGGGGGAAGCCATTGTAATCCATAAGTCGTACTTTGGAAATTTATATTCATTAAATAAAAGTTAAAAAAAATGAAATGAAACAACTAGTAGAACATGAAACTGTGATAGTGATGAGAAATCATAATGAAGTGAAGAATTCAATAGATCAAATGACAAACACATTAGAGAGCCTTACAAACAGAATGAGTGAAGCAGAAGAGAGAATATCGGACTTAGAAGACAGAGAACAGGAAAGGATACAGTCAAACCAAAGAAAAGAAGAGGAAATTAGAAATCTAAAAAATATTGTGGGGAATCTGCAGGATACTATTAAAAAACCCAACATTCGGGTTCTAGGAGTTCCTGAAGGCATGGAGAGAGAGAAAGGATTAGAAGGCCTTTTTAGTGAGATACTAGCAGAGAACTTTCCAGGTTTGGAGAAGGACAGAGAAATCCTAGTACAGGAAGCTCATAGAACCCCCAATAAACATGACCAAAAGAGATCCTCACCACGACACGTTGTAATTAAACTCTCCACAGTGAAACATAAAGAAAAGATCCTAAAATGTGCAAGAGCGAAGCATCAGATTATTCTCAGAGGATCTCCAATCAGACTCACAGCAGACTTCTCATCAGAAACCCTACAAGCTAGGAGGGAATGGCGAGATACAGCTCAGGTACTAAGAGAGAAAAACTGCCAGCCCAGAATATTATATCCTGTCAAGCTCTGATTTGTGAATGAAGGTGAAATAAAGACCTTTCACAGCAAACAGAAATTGAAAGAATTTGTCGCCACTCGTCCAGCCCTGCAAAAGATGCTTAAAGATGTGTTACACACAGAAACACAGAAACACGGTCATCAATATGACAGAAGGTAAAGGAAGGAAACCTCACAGCAAAAGATCAAAGGAAGTTTAAAACGTATATTAGAAAATATCTTTAGCAAATGGCAGGGCAAAGTTACTACTCATCAATAGTCACATTGAACGTTAATGGCCTCAACTCTCCAGTTAAAAGACATAGATTGCTTGACTGGGTAAAGAATAAAACCCATCTATTTGCTGTTTACAAGAAACACATCTTTCCAACAAAGATACATATAGAATGAAAGTAAAAGGCTGGAAAAAGATATACCATGCCAACAGAAATGATAAAAGAGCAGGCATAGCCATCTCAATATCAGACAACATAAACTTTACCACAAAAACTGTTAGGAGAGACAAAGAGGGGCACTATATAATGATTAAGGGATCAATTCAACAGGAAGATATAACGATTATCAATGTATATGCACCTAATTCAGGGCACCGGTTTACTTAAAAGATTTGTTAAGGGACTTCAAGAGAGATTTAGACTCCAACACAATAGTACTGGGGGACTTCAATACTCCACTATCACGAATAGACAGATCAACAGGACAGAAGATCAACAACGAGACAGAAGATTTAAACGACACTATAGCCCAAATGGATCTAACAGATATCTACAGAACTTTTCATCCTACACATAAAGCATTTACATTCTTCTCAGCAGTACATGGAACCTTCTCTAGGATTGACCACATACTAGGCCATAAAGCAAGTCTCAGCAAATTCAAACGAATGAGAATCATACCATGCAGCTTCTCAGACCATAAAGGAATGAAGCTGGAAATTAGCAACTCAGGAATCCCTAGAGCATATGCAAACACATGGAGATGGAACAAAACAACATGCTCCTGAATGAACAATGGGTCATAGAAGAAATCAAAAGAGAAATCAAAAACTTTCTGGAAGTAAATGAGGATAACAGCAAAAAATACCAAAACTTACGGGACACAGCAACTGCAGTGTTAAGAGGAAAGTTTATATCAATAGGTGCCTACATCAAGAAATTAGAAAGGGACCAAATAGATGACCTTTCAGTGCATCTCAAGGATCTAGAAAATCTGCAGCAAACCAGACCCAAATCTAGTAGGAGAAGAGAAATAATTAAAATCAGAGAAGAAATCAACAGGATTGAATCCAAAAAAACACTACAAAAAATCAGCCAAGCGAGAAGCTAGTTTTTTGAAAAAATAAACAAAATTGACACCCCATTGGCCCAACTAACTAAAAAAAGAAGAGAAAAGACCCAAATCAATAAAATCAGAGATGAAAAAGGAAACGTAACAACAGACACCACAGAAATAAAAAGAATCATCAGAAATTACTGCAAGGACTTGTATGCCAGCAAACAGGGAAACCTATCAGAACTGGATACATTCCTGGACACATGCAACCTACCTAAATTGAACCAGGAAGACACAAAAAACCTAAACAGACCCATAACTGAGACAGAAATTGAAATAGTAATAAAGGCCTCCCTACAAAGAAAAGCTCAGGACCAGATGGATTCACTGCTGAATTCTACCAGACATTTAAAGAACTTACTCCAATTATTCACAAACTATTCAGAACAATCGAAAAAGAGGGAATCCTCCCAAATTCTTTCTATGAAGCCAGCATCACCTTAATTCCTAAGCCAGAAAAAGATGCAGCATTGAAAGAGAATTACAGACCAATATCCCTGATGAACATAGACGCAAAAATCCTCAATAAAATTCTGGCCAATAAAGTACAACAACACATCAGGAAAATCATCCACCCAGACCAAGTGGGATTTATCCCTGGTATGCAGGGATGATTCAATGTTCACAAAACTATCAATGTGATACACCACATTAACAGACCACAGAAGAAAAAACCATATGATTATCTCAATAGACGCCGAGAAAGCATTTGATAAAATACAACACCCATTCATGATGAAAACTCTAAGCAAATTGGGTATAGAAGGAGCATTCCTCAGTACAATCAAAGCAATTTATGAAAAACCATGGCCAGCATCCCATTGAATGGGGAAAAGTTGGAAGCATTTCCACTGAGATCTGGCACCAGGCAGGGATGCCCAACTCACCATTGCTATTCAATATAGTTCTGGAAGTCATAGCCAGAACCATTAGGCAAGAAAAAAAATTAAAGTGATACAAGTTGGGATGGAAGAACTCAAACTATCCCTCTTTGCAGATGATATGATTCTTTATTTAGGGATCCAAAGAACTCTACTAAGAGACTATTGGAACTCATAGAAGAGTTTGGCAAAGTAGCAGGATATAAAATCAATGCACAAAAATCAACAGCCTTTTTGTATACACAGACAATGCCACAGCTGAGGAAGAACAGCTAAGATCAATCCCATTCACAATAGCTACAAAAACAATCATTAACCTTGGAATAAACTTAACCAAGGACGTTCAAGATCTCTACGATGAAAATTACAAAACCTTAAAGAAAGATATAGAAGAGGATACCAAGAAATGGAAAAATCTTCCATGCTCATGGATTGGAAGAATCAATATCATCAAAATGTCCATTCTCGGCCGGCGCCACGGCTCACTAGGCTAATCCTCCGCCTAGTGGCGCCGGCACACCGGGTTCTAGTCCCGGTCGGGGCGCCGGATTCTGTCCCGGTTGCCCCTCTTCCAGGCCAGCCCTCTGCTGTGGCCTGGGAAGGCAGTGGAGGATGGCCCAAGTGCTTGGGCCCTGCACCCCATGGGAGACCAGGAAAAGCACCTGGCTCCTGGCTCCTGCCATCGGATCAGCGCGGTGCGCCGGCCGCAGCGCGCTGGCCGCGGCGGCCATTGGAGGGTGAACCAACGGCAAAGGAAGACCTTTCTCTCTGTCTCTCTCTCTCACTGTCCACTCTGCCTGTCAAAAAAAAAAAAAAAAGAAGAAGAAAATGTCCATTCTCCCAAAAGCAATTTACAGATTCAATGCAATTCCAATCAGGATACCGAAGACCTTCTTCTCAGATCTGGAAAAAATGATGCTGAAATTCCTATGCAGACACAGGAGACCTTGAATAGCTAAAGCAATCTTGTACAACAGAAGCAAAGCCAGAGGCATCACAATACCAGATTTCAGGAAATACTACAGGGCAGTTGTAATCAAAACAGCATGGTACTGGTACAGAAACAGATGGATAGACCAATGGAACAGAATTGAAACACCAGAAATCAACCCAAACATCTACAGCCAACTTATATTTGATCAAGGAACTAAAACCAATTCCTGGAGTAAGGACAGTCTATTCAATAAATGGTGCTGGGAAAACTGGATTTCCACGTGCAGAATCATGAAGCAAGACCACTACCTTTCACCTTATACAAAAATTCACTCAACATGGATTAAAGACTTAAATCTATGTCCCGACACCTTCAAATTATTAGAGAGTATTGGAGAAACCCTTCAAGATATAGGTACTGTCAAAGACTTCTTGGAAAAGAACACAGAAGAACAGGCAATCAAAACCAAAATTAACATTTGGGATTGCCTCAAATTGAGAAGTTTCTGTACTGCAAAAGAAACAGTCAGGAGAGTGAAGAGGCAACCGACAGAATGGGAAAAAATATTTGCAAACTATGCATCAGATAAAGGGTTAATAACCAGAATCTACAAAGAGATCAAGAAACTCCACAACAACAAAACAACCCACTTAAAAGATTGGCCAAGGACCTCAATAGACATTTTTCAAAAGAGGAAATCCAAATGGCCAACAGACACATGAAAAAATGTTCAAGATCACTAGCAATCAGGGAAATGCAAATCAAAACCACAATGAAGTTTCACCTCACCCCAGTTAGAATGGCTCACTACCAACAATAGATGCTGGAGAGGATGTGAGGAAAAAGGGATACTAACCCACTGTTGGTGGGAATGCAAACTGGTCAAGCCACTGTGAAAGTCAGTCTGGAGATTCTTCAGAAACCTGAAGATAACCCTACCATTCAACCCAGCCATCCCACTCCTTGGAATTTACCCAAAGGAAATTAAATTTGCAAAAAAAAAAAAAAAAAGCTGTCTGCACATTAATGTTTATTGCAGCTCAATTCACAATAGCTAAGACCTGGAACCAACCCAAATGCCCATCAACAGTAGTCTGGATAAAGAAATGATGGGACATGTGCTCTATAGAATACTATACAGCAGTCAAAAACAATAAAACCTGGTCATTTGCAACAAGATGGAGTAATCTGTAAAATATTATGCTGATTGAATTAAGCCAGTCCCAAAGGGACAAAAATCATATGTTCTCCCTGATCGGCAACAACTAACTGAGCACCAAAGGGGAAACTTTTTGAAGTGAAATAGACACTATGAGAAACAGTGACTTGATCGGCTCTTGTCCTGACTGTTGATGTACAATTTAATACTTTATCAATTTTAGTATTTATTGTTCTAGCACTATTGATTGAACTCTGTAATTAACACACAATTATTCTAAGCTGTTTAAATTTTAACTGAAAAGTGATCCCTGTTAAATATAAGACTGGGAATAAGAGAGCGAGGACATTTACAATTTGGGGCATACTCAATTGGACTTGCCCCTAATGGTGGAGTTAGAATCGTGCCAGGGGATTCCAATACAATCCCATCAAGGTGGCATGTACCAATGCCATCTCACTAGTCCAAGTGATCAATTTCAGTTCACAATGATCACGCTGATAGGTCTAAGAGTCAAAGGGATCATACAAACAAGACTAGTGTCTGCTAATACTAACTGATAGAAGCAAAAAGGGAGAGAACGATCCAACATAGGAAGCAGGATACACAGCAGACTCATAGAATGTCAGATGTCCTAAACAGCACTCTGGCCTCAGAATCAGCCCTTAAGGCATTCGGACATGGCTGAAGAGCCCATGAGAGTATTTTAGGCATGGAAAGCCAAGACACACTGGCAAAAAAAAAAAAAAAAAAGAAAAAAAAAAGAAGACCTAAATGAAAGATCTCTGTGAGTGGGATCCCAGTGGAAAGAACAGGCCATCAAAGAAGGAGGTACCTGGCCGGCGCCGCGGCTCAGTAGGCTAATCCTCCGCCTTGTGGTGCCGGAACACCGGGTTCTAGTCCCGGTCGTGGCACTGGATTCTGTCCCGGTTGCCCCTCTTCCAGGCCAGCTCTCTGCTGTGGCCAGGGAGTGCAGTGGAGGATGGCACAAGTCCTTGGGCCCTGCACCCCATGGAAGACCAGGAGAAGCACCTGGCTCCTGCCATCGGATCAGCGCGGTGCGCCGGCCGCAGCACACTGGCCACGGCGGCCATTGGAGGGTGAACCAACGGCCAAGGAAGACCTTTTTCTCTGTCTCTCTCTCTCACTGTCCACTCTGCCTGTCAAAAAAAAAAAAAAAAAAAAAAAAGGAGGTACCTTTCTCTGAAGGGAGGAGGGAACTTCCACTTTGACTAAGGCCCTGTCTGAATAAGATCAAAATCTGCGAACTCAAAAGGCTTCCATAGCCTTGGCAACTAGAGCCTAGGGAGATTACTGATGCCATAAACAAGAGTGTCAAATTGTTAAGTCAACAACAGGAGTCACTGGGTACTTACTCCTCATGTGCGATCTGTCCTTAATGTGTTGTCCAATGTGAAGTAATGCTATACCTAGTACTGAAACAGTATTTTACACTTTGTGTTTCTGTGTGGGTGCAAACTGATGAATCTTTACTTAATACATACTGAATTGATCTTCTGTATATAAAGATAATTTGAAAATGAATCTTGCTGTGAATGGAATGGGAGAGGGAGCGAGAGATGGGAGGGTTGTGAGTGGGAGGGAAGTTATGGGGGGGAAGCCATTGTATTCCATAAACTGTACTTTGGTCATTTATATTTACTAAATAAAAGTTAAAAAAAGAAATTTAATGGCAGGGGCTGGCACTGTGGCGTAGCAAGTAAAGCTGCCATCTGCAGTGCCAGCCTCCCATATGGGCACCGGTTCGAAACCTGGCTACTCCACTTCTGGCTCAGCTCTCTTCTATTACCTGGGAAAGCAATAGGTGACAGCCCAAGTCCTTAGGCACCCGAGGGAGACCTGGAAGAAGCTTCTGGCTTCAGATAGGCGCAGCTCCAGCCGTTGAGGCCAACTGGGGTGTGAACCAGTTTAAATGGAAGACCTCTGGCTCTCTTTCTGCCTCTCCTTCTCTAACTCTAACTTTCAGATAAATAAATAAGTGTTTAAAAAATTTAATGGCAAAAAATTATGATAGTTTAGGGGATAAACCCAGGAAGTGTGCGTGTGTGTATGTGTTTAAATACATGGTATTTATATTTGCATAAATAAATTATATAGAAGTATGACAAATGATAGATGATAGATATTTAGATATAGAAACAGTAAGAGCAATGATGTTATTCCATACAGAAAGAATATGAAAAATTTGATAAAGGTGCCAGGAAATTTATGACAATATCAAAGAATTCTGAGCACAAAGTTAACCAAAGATATACTCTGCTATTCCATAAAATAAATATTTGGCCAAATAATACTGCAATCTAAAGTAGTCATTAAAATATTATAGCAGAATAATGCTTCAGAAACATTTTGCAAGTAGCCAATATATTTGGTTACTTATAAACTCAAATCTTGTTTATTTGGTTATTTCTCCTCCTGTGTTATAGCTGTCTGTACTGATATATGATTTAGAAGCATATCTGTAATTTTTCCTGACTCATAACATCTCCTTCCAATTTATTTTCCCACATATTATTGGTAACTTGCTTTTCTTGGGATAGCTTTAATAATACTACTAAATTTTAGCTATTGCACATTGCTGACATATAGCCATTAGATTCCTTTTTCTTTTTGTGTGATTTTAGCTTTTAGTCTAGCAGCAAATATTGAAAATATATCCATTTTTCCATGCATAAATTAATATTCCTTTTACTTATTTGTCAGTCTCTACAATAAAGAAATCTACACAAACTGACATTTTGAAAGCAATAGGCAAATTTCCAAATTTGGATATCTTTCTGATGCTAAAAATACTTTACGATCCAACAGGTCCTGATTTCTTTGGAAGTTAATTATAGGTAATGGAGAAGTTCAACTCCTCAAGCCTTCTCGACACATGGCATAGTTTCTGGCCAAGTCATTGGTTTTCCTGATAGTAGCATGTCCACAGGACAATCGATGGCAATTTCAGGGATCATTACTGTGCTTGCTTATTTCTAGATGCTCATTTTCAGGTGGGAATGTTCAGAAACTCATTCTATGTGGAAATATAGCAGGTAATGCTCCTGCTTCTTAAGAGAAAGAAAACAGGCATTATTAGTTTTTAGTTTCCCATTTTTAATCCTATTGTAACTTATAGAGATGTTGCTACATATGTGCCAGGTTATCTACCCCTATTATTTTATAATGCTCTAAATAAATAAATAAGTAAATAAATGGAAATCAGATGCTTTTCATAGAAACACACTTTTTATTTCTTTAGGCTTCCTTTTGTGCTTTTCAATACAACCTGCTAAGTTATAAGTGAAACTCAGAGGAAAAGTGAACTATATGTATAACAATTGTGAATTAAAGAGATATCCACAGTGTCTAGTATATAACTAGCCCTCTCCCAAACAGCAGCCCTTTGCTACAGAGGATATAAAAATGTTATATGACATTTTAGTTAAATGTGGGCCATCTTGATCATTTTTTAAAAGACATGGGAAAAGATTTTAATCTTCTTATTTTAAAAGATATTATTACTTTACTAGATAAAATGTAAAGATTTTTTTAAATTTGATCAGTGATGAATGTAATGGACATAATTTTTCTAAATATTTACTTTTTTAATTTTTGAAATACAGAGAGACAGTTGAGATAGTCTATCCACTGATTCGCTCCCCCAAATGCCTGTAACAGCTGCATCTGGACCATGCTGATACCAGAAGCTGGAAACTCAATCCAGATCTTCCACATGGGTGGCAGGGACCTTAGTACTTCAGCCATAATTTTCACCTCCCAAGTTGTGCATTAATAGGAAACTGAAATTGGAAGTACAGCTGGGACTCAAATGCAGGCACTCTGGTGTAGGACAGTGGTGTCCCAAGTCTTAACTGCTGCACCAAATGCCTGCCCCAACATAATTTTCAAAATGACCAGATAAAATTTTTAAAAAATTTGTTCTCAGTAAAGTCCCAGCAGTTTATTAAATTTTAAAAATATTTCTGGAGCAACACTCAGGCAACATGAAGAAATCTAAAATACTTTAAGAGTTTCCTTCCTTTCAAAGAGCTAACAATTTAGATGGTGATCAGGTGTGAGTCTATGAAAAGTAAATAAAAGCATATCATTTATATAATAGTTCAGGGAAAAGAGTAAAAAATACTCTCAGGATACTGAATACTCCCTCAGGGTACCGAATGCTTAATTAGATAAATGATAAAGTAAACACAGTACTTCTGGCTAGCCTAGTGGTACCTGAATAGGTATTAGGAAATGATAGAACTAAAGTAAGTTTTCAAGGATCAACAAGATTTGAGTAGGCTCCTATAGAATGAGAAAATAGCCTTCCAAAGGGTTAGGTGGACCCCTTCAGCAAACCATGGGCAAAATGGAAGGGTGGTCTTGCATATTTTGCATCCAAAAGGGAAATACACACCAAGGAAGGTCTGAATTACTAAAATAGAAGAGAAAATGTGAAGAACAGTGGATTTAAAGATCCTCAGGACTTGCCTACTGAGTGGGAGGGTATGCCTTTCACATAGAAAACATCCAATTAGTGCTTATAAACTAAAGGATTGTTACTCAAGATTTAAATACTGAATGATACTTTACTTAATCAAAGGAGTTTAACCTTCTAAAAATAAGCCTCTGAGATGCCTAAAACAGCCATGAATCTTCCTATACAATTTTCCTGACTCAATTTATGTCACAAATAGCATAAAAAGGGTTCTCAGTTAAACAAAAAAAAGTGTTTTTTAAGTAGCCTAGATAGCAGACGAGAAATAAAATATAGGATAAAGGATTGTAAATCAGGTCCCTTGGGTTTTGTCCCTGCCTGATACCTGAATGCCAACCTGATTGTCAAGTTTTTTTCTCCTTCAAAATTGTACTTAAAAATCCAAGTGCTACAAGGTTCTTTGGGTTCTTTCCTCTCTTAGAAGCCCCCTTCCATGCTGCTCTGCCTGGAGGTCTTTGATTCTAATAAATACTTATATATTTAAAAGAAAGAAAGGACGCAAAGGAAGGAAGGGAGGGAGGGAGGGAGGGAGGGAGGGAGGGAGGGAGAGAGGGAGGGAAAGAAAATATGCTCTTCTATAAGGAAAGAAAAGAAAGGGGAAGTAAAGGGAATTAAAAAAAGAAGAAAGGGGAAGGGAAGGACAAGCAAGACAAATTAAGAAGAAAAAAAAAGGCTAGTCTGAAACATGGCATGCAACTGAATGGAAAAGTATCTGAGTTTCCAGGAAACCTAAGTAAAACATACATGCAACAGATTGCTACTCAAATATCATCTAATAAAATAAAGCATATCAGTCATCACACCAAATAGAACTATCTCCTGGCACTTATCTCAAACAAAAATGTTTTCAACAACCTTCAGTTTTAAATAAAATAAACTAAAATTTGGAGTATGCATTTTGTGCAGCAGTTAGGGCACCATTTGGAATGCCTGCATCTCATATTGGAGTGCCTTGTTCTAGTCTCAGCTCCACTTCCAATCAGCTTCCTGCTAATACACACAGAGGTAAGGCAGCAGATGATGGCTCAAGTATTGGATCTCTGTTACCCATATGGGAGAACTGGACTGAGTTTCCAGTTCCTAACTTCGACCTGGCCAAGCCCTGGACGTTGCAAGCATTTGGATAGCAAACCAGCAGATAGAAGATCCCTGTGTTCCTGTCTCTAGCTCCATCTTTCTCTACCTTTCAAATAAAAAAAAATAAAAATGAAATTAAGTAACATATATTATCTCTGAAGATAGTTTTCTAGAAAATGAACAGACATTTTGTATATAGCTGTTTCTTAATTTGACAAGTAATAAAGGCTAAGGGTATAATATTAATCATAGTTCTGAAAATATTTCTATGACATAATCTAAATTAGTAAAGTAGCTTTCTAATGAGCTTGCATGTTATTAAAGTATTAGTTGTCTAAAAAAATAATATTTTTGTTAGACTGTTACCCTTGGGTATCAATTGTGTCAGCCAAGAGTTTGATAGTCCAACCATAGCAAAAAATTTAAGTCCTAGTACAAGTTGGCATCTGTTCAATCCCCCCAAATTCTGCTACACAAAACACACAGATTTTGATAGCAGGAATTACCAGATGTCTCTGTCATAAAACAATCATGTGATTTTGTAGGATACTTAATTCTTAAGCAATACTCCATTTTGATGGGTCTCCAAAGTTCATTTAGGACAAAATCGCCTCCTAACTAACTAAAATGAATTAAACTGTTCAGTGGAGTTGTTTTGCATTATCCATCTGAGTGCTGATAAAAGTCTGCCCATTGGGACAGACTTTTATTTTTTCAGGAATTGATACTTAGCCATTCCTTCTGTTGGCAATTAACCAACAGTTTTACTTGCTCATTCATGTAACTTCCAGTGGATTATGACAACAATCCATATCCCTAGCAAAGAAAAAAGGTGCTTAGTTTCCATTTTTGCTGTAATAACAAGATGTATATCTACTTAGTCTAAAATTGGTCAAACGTTTTAAGTTGAAATGGAGAGGTTAATGTCTTTAGATTTCATATACTTAAGAGTGGAAAAAAATTGATTTTTTTTCTATCTATTAGATTCTTGTAATATAGCTGCTTTAAAGGAGCACTTGTATGCCAAAAAGCCACAATTAAATGATAAACACTTATAGAGCTTAAGGTAAATAATAGACTAATAAATGCTCTAAAAATTCTTAAGTTACTCTTAATTCTTTTATTCTACTAACCAGGGGAACATAATCATGGTACAGAAAACCTAAGGCTAAGATAAAAATGTTTTTCATTACACGTGAGTATAAACTTGAGAGTACTGTAATTTTCTGAGAGCAAAGCTGATGTGCATGTGTGAGGATTATCTATTTAAATTCAGACTTATAATATGGGGATAGATAAGTGTTTATTTACTGGACAGACCAAGCTTTGAGTCCATCTTGAGAAACAATAATCTAGTAATCAAAGTAATATATTTTAGAAATTTTGAGGTCCAAAACTGAGAACAATGATTTGGTAGCAAGTGATCTTCACTAGGATATGTCAATTCAATGTTATTAAATAGATGATTGGAATACACAGAGTTACTGAATCCAAGGTAGGAAAGTGCTGAAGTTTGAAAACCACGGGAAGAAGTTTATACAGCTTTAGACTTTTGAAGAAAATTTTTCTCTCTAAAAGCGGAGATGTGGATTAGAGATAATGGAGGAGGAAGTATAGTTCCTCTTCCTCCCACAAAGACAAAAAGTTAAAACAGTATTTGAACCAATGATATATTTGTGAGAACTCTGGAGACCAGTTGAGAATAGCACCCAAGCTATTGTAAAACAAAGAGTTCCAGTGAAACGGGCAGGGAAATCTATGACATTTGAAAGATCTGTGTGTACCCTTCTCCCTATGGAGCATGCAGAGAAATGGAGGGGAATCACCTATACCAGGTCTCTCCTCTTTAGACAGAAATAATGAGTGTACCATGGGTTTTTATGTTCTCATTTGTCTAGGGACTGCCCAAGGGTCTAGTTACTATCTCACATAACTCACAAAACTTCTTGACACCACAAATGGAAAATTTCACAAATGACCCCATGTGATGAGTAACAGTCAAATAAGGTTTTTTGCTTATTCTCTGCTCTGCAATATAAAGATATTATAGAAAATGTAGAAAAGGCCTGAAGATACCCCTTTGGATAACAGAGATAAGAAAAAGAAATAGTATTTTTGTTTATTGATATCAACATAATCAAACTGTTGGAGAAAATGGACAGTGGTAAAGGTGCAAAAGTCTCTTACAATAAACTGGACCGTGGTGTAAGTGTGAAAGTCTTACAATAGTATGGTGTTGGCCGGCACCGTGGCTCACTAGGCTAATCCTCCGCCTTGAGGCGCCGGCACACCAGGTTCTAGTCCCGGTCGGGGCGCCGGATTCTGTCCCGGTTGCCCCTCTTCCACACCAGCTCTCTGCTGTGGCCAGGGAGTGCAGTGGAGGATGGCCCAAATGCTTGGGACCTGCATGGGAAACCAGGAGAAGCACCTGGCTCCTGCCATCGGATCAGCGCGATGCGCCGGCCGCAGCGCGCCAGCTGCAGTGGCCATTGGAGGGTGAATCAACAGCACTGTCCACTCTGCCTGTCAAAAAAAAAAAAAAAAAAAAAAAAAAACAACAATACTATGGTGTTAGAAAAATCACCATATATAATAGAGAAAAAAGAAATTCTGTGTCCAAAGTGATGAATTGAAATTAAGGAAAAAGAGAAAAACACTGCATAAAGCTAAAAATGAGCATCTTGGTCATGTAATGGAAGAGTGGCTTCATCAGCTCTGCAGTGAATGTATTCCTTTGAATAGTATGTTCAGAAAATAAGTGAATAACTTCATGATTAACTGAACATTGAAGGAAACTTTGAGTATTCTGATTGTAGAAATTTATGAAAAGGCACAGCATTCGATTTTTAAAAATTTGAGAAAGCATCTACTGGTCTTGAAGCAGGAGAGAAATTCATTGATAAGTCTGCCAGGGTCATCACTGATGAAAACTAACTCTAGGGCAACTCCATAAGGTTGATGAACATTGGTGTTTTGGCATTATTACTCCAGTGTGGGGAGCAACCGAGACTAGACTAAATTACTGGAACTGCTAAGACTAATTCTATGCATCTGCTCTCCCACAATATGGCGCTGAGAGACAGCAAACAACTTCTATGCAGCTGCCTCACCAGTTCGACTGATAAGCTGCAGGAGCTGATCCTGCTCCTGATTGGAGGAGAGCAGCGTGCTCGGCATGTGGGTAGCAGAGCATGGATTGGTGGAAGAGGACTATAAAGGAAGAGAGAGACAATATGCACCGGGGAACACCTGAGGAACATCTGAGCAGCCCCTGAGAGAGCCGGCCGGCGGTGTGCCGCTCCTCCGCGGAGGCGGGGTGGGGGGGGGCGGCAGCTAACCCGGGATGGTGTCATTCCTCCACGAGTTGGGGAGCGGCAGCAAACCCAGGAAGGGCCGGGGAAAGAGAACAGTGCAGGGTCCGGTGTCGTTCCTCCGCGAATGGGGGAGCGACACTCCAGGAAGACACTGAGCATATCTCTTACAGGAATTAAGGATGCCAAGGACAGAATTACCATGCTCAGATGTGCTAATGCAACAGTAATGCTTAAGGATAAACTTGCTGTGATAGACAAAGCTTGCTCCACACTCTTTTAAATGAGTGAATTTCATACCATTTGATAATTACACTAACAAAAATGCATGGATCATCAACTGCTTTTGCTCATTATAGAGAAGCTGTATTTGGTGAGAACTACAAGATTTTGTTATTCCTTGTTATTCCTTGACAATTCTGCTAATTCTCCAGCTGAAATTCTCACCAAAAATAATATTTATGTCATGTACTTTCCTCCAAATGTGACTTCATTAGTATAGCCTTGTAACCATGGTATCCTTAGGTCCATGAAGAGAAAATATAAATATGCTTTCTTGAACAGTGTGCTACAGCAGTGAATAGAAGCACGGATGTGGGAGGTTTTCAAAAGGATGTCATGTATGCTGTTGCCAATGCTTGGAACACAGTGACTAAACACAGTTGTGCATGCCTGGCACAATCTCTGGCCTGAGGCCATGTTCAGTGATGACTTTGAAGGATCCCACATGTTAAGTGAGAAAATATTGAAATCTGGCCTCCTTACAGCTGTATGTTTTAAAACATACACCTTCAGAGTCTGTCATTAGGCTAGAGGTAGATATTGAAAAAATTTTTGTTTAATTGTATTTTTATTCATTTGAAAGGCAGAGAGGAAGAAAGATATTCCCCATCTGTTGGTTTATTATGCAAATGACCACAACAACTGGAGCTGTACCAGGCCAATACCAGAAGCCAGAAACTCTATCTGGGTCTCCCACATAGAGGTAGGGACCCAAGTACTTGAGCCGTAATCTGATGCCTCCCATGGAGGGCAGTAGCAGGAAAGTGTTATTGAGAGTGAGCAGAGCCAGATTCGAACCCAGACACTCCAATATGGGATGTAGGTGTTTATTCTTAACTACTGAGCCAATGGGACCACTCCCTTTCTGTCTATATTTTTCTTGTTCTCTCTCTGTTCTTCTCCATCTCTCAAATAATTTATTTTAAAATCAGAATTCTAAAACACTTTCAGCCCCAAAAGTTTTGAATAAAGATTATTCATACAAACTGTATCATATATAATAGTAGCATGTATATAATCTTAATATTTTAAATGCAAGTAAAACTATAAAACATAAAAGTGAAATCTTGGGAGCAGGTATTTGGCTCAGTGGATAACATACCACTTGGTATGCCCACATCCAAGATTGGAGTGGCTGGGTTCAAGGCTGCTTCTGATTCCAGCTTCCTACTAATGTGTATCCTAGGAGGCAGTAGGTGATAACTCAGGCAATTGGGTCCCTGTCACCTACATAGGCACCCAGGATTGAGTTCTGGATTCCCAGCTTTAGCTAGCCAAGCCCCAACTGCTGTGCACATTTGGGGAGTGAACCAGCATTTGGAAGATCTCTCTTATCTGTCTTTCTTTCTATCTGCTTCTCAAAAAATGAAAACACAAACATACATAAAATGATTTTCTTAAAAAACCTAGAATCTTGGGACTGTAATTCCTACCCCAAATCATACATAAAAACTCAGTCAAAATAGATCAATAATCTACAAATAAGAGCTAAAATCATATAACTTTTAGAAGAGAACAGGGGGAAATTCATGACCTTGGACATGACTGGCAATGGATGCTTATATATAAAACCCAAAACAAAGCAATAAAAGAATAAGTAAATGAGACTTCATCAAAATTAAAAACATTTGTGGGAGCAGATGTAATGATATTGTCAGTTAAGCCACCACTCAAAACATCTACATTCCTTATTGGAATGCTTTTTTTAAGCCCTGGCTACTCTGCTTCCAGTCCAGTTCCCTGCTAATGTGCCTGGAAGGGCAGTGTATAATGACCCAAGTACTTGGGTTCCTGACACCCACATGGGAGACCCAAATGGAACTCCAGGTTTCTTGGTTTAGGCTGGCCCAGCCCCAGCTGTTGTGGACATTTGGAAAGTCAGTGAGGGGATGGAAGATCGAGCTCTCTCGTTCTCTCTCTCAACCCTCCCTCCCTCCCTGTCACTCTTTCTAGATAAACAAATCTTTTTTAAAATTTGTGCATATAGGACATCATCAAAAATACTAAAAGTACAAGCTAACAAATGGAAGAAAATATCATCATATAACTGATAATTACAAAATATATAAAGAAGTGATAAAACTCAGCAACAAAAAGACAACTCACTTTATTAGACTTGTATTAAGATGGAGCCAAAAAGGATTTGCATTTTCTTCTTGAACCAGGTGCTTAGAAGGCAGTACTAATCCAGAATTACTCTATATTAATGTTTTCACTTTTGTCTTGCAGACCATCCTGATAGTATGAAATGGGAATAAAAATCAGGATAGGGAAAAAGATATCATATAGTGTATTAATTTTAAAGAGAAAATATTTTCTCCTCCCAGAACCAATGTTTGCATCAAGCAGTTGTCCCTAAGTGTGTATGTATATGTTTAAAATGGGATAGAAGACATTAGGGGTGATATATTTCAAAATCGCACTTTCATTCAGGGGCCCATTTCTTCAGGGTCCCAATTTTTCTTTGGTGGAAGTTCTTTTATAATACATCAAGACTTCAGTAGTTTACAGATTTCTCTAAAGTCCCCACACCCTTGAACAGTTGAAGACTGAAGCTTACAGTTAGCAGATTTTGCAAATACTTCAAGGTAAATCCTGGCTTTATCATCCCCCTTGTCTTTTTAGTTTCTATTTCTCTTTTTAACCTTTTCTTGACATCTGAATATATTTTCTTTGTTTCCATATCAAAAGGATTTTTTAATTTTTTATTTTAATTTTGATTGACTTTTAACAGATTCAATATGAATTGTAGATACAAGTCTAAGAACATCATGAAAATCCTTCCCTCCCACCTTCCTTCCTTCTACCTTTCTGATTTTTTTAGTCTATAAGATAATACATTTTAAATTTACATTACAGCCGGCGCCGCGGCTCACTAGGCTAATCCTCCGCCTAGCGGCGCCGGCACACCGGGTTCTAGTCCTGGTCGGGGCGCCGGATTCTGTCCCGGTTGCCCCTCTTCCAGGCCAGCTCTCTGCTGTGGCCAGGGAGTGCAGTGGAGGACGGCCCAGGTGCTTGGGCCCTGCACCCCATGGGAGACCAGGAAAAGCACCTGGCTCCTGGCTCCTGCCATCGGATCAGCGCGGTGCGCCGGCCGCAGCGCGCCAGCCGCGGGGCCATTGGAGGGTGAACCAACGGCAAAGGAAGACCTTTCTCTCTGTCTCTCTCTCTCACTGTCCACTCTGCCTGTCAAAAAAAAAATACATAAAAAAAAATTTACATTACAGAAAAAAGTCTTAATACTTCAGAGAATAAGATGTTTAACAAGTAAAAATCAAAACACCCTAGTTTAGTGGCAATATGGATAACAGTTTTAAACTATAATTGAATGGAAAAAATGACCACTTCACCCACATAAAGGTTTTTTTTTTTTTTTTTTTTTTTTGCCAAGTAGTCTTTCACAATCTCTTTCAGTGAAATAGAACCAATTACAATGTAACATCTAAATACTTCCTGTGTAGTTACAAGATCCTAATTAAGTTCATTTAGATTTTAAACCACTTCCTCTCAACAGTTTATACAAAAGAATAATTTTATGCAGATTATAACTCAAATAATTGTACATTACAAATTTCTGTACTCAGTTACCACAAAAATATGGTATTTGTCTTTTTGGGACTGGCTTATTTTAGTAAGTATAATGGTTTCCAGTTTTATCCATTTTGTTCAAAAGACAGGATTTCATTCTTTTTTATGGCTGAGCAGTATTCCATAGTGTACATACAACACATTTTATGTATCCAGTCTCAGCTGATGGACATCTAGGTTGATTTGTTAGCACATAGCCATTTGTAGTAATTCCTAATGATTGTTTTTACCTCTGTGGTAGCCAATGTTACATATCCTTCTTCATCTCTGATTTTATTGATTTGGGTCTCTACTTCTTTTCATTATTTGGCCCAATTGTGTATCAATTTTTTTTTTTTTTCAAAAAAAAAAAGCTCTTCATTTCACTGATATTTTGTATTTTTTATTCAATTTTATTACCAAGTTTTAGTAATTTCTTTCATGCTACTAATTTGGGTTTGGTTGTTTTTCTAGGTTCTGGAGAAGCACTGATAGCTTATTTATTTGATACCTTGCCAGTTTCTTGATGTAGGCACTAATTGCTATGAACTTTTGTCTTAACACTGGTTTTGCTGTATCCTATAAGTTTGATGTGTTGCATTGCCATCTTTATTCATTTCCAGAAATTGTTTTGATATACCTTTTGATTTCTTCTACAGCAAACTATTCATTCAGGAGTGTGATACTTAGTCTTCATGTTTTTGCATATGTTCTAGAGATCCTTGAGTTACTAATTTCTCACTTTATTCTATTGTGGTCAGAAGAAATACATGGTATTATTTCAATTTATTTGAATTTTCTGAGACTTGCTTTATGACCTAGCATGTGATCTATCCTGGAGAAAATTCCATGCACTGATGAAAAGAATGTGTATTCAACTGTGCGATGAAATGTTCTGCAAATATCAGTTAAGTGCATTTGGTCTATTGTGTAGAGTAGCTCTTCATTTCTTTGTTGATTTTCTGTTTAGTTGATCTGTCCATTGATGAAAGTGGGGCATTGAAGTCCCCCATTACTATTATATTGGAGTTTATGTCTCCCTTTAGATCTATTAACATTTATTTCAAATAGCCAGGTGCCCTGGAATTGTATGCATATACATTTATTGAATTCACATATTCCTGTTGAAATGATGTCTTAATCATCACATAATGCATTTGTCTCTTTTAATGTTTTTTGTGTTAAAAATAAATTTTTCTGATGTTAGCATGGCTACACCTGCTCATTTCTACTTTCCATTAGCATGGAATATCATTCCAGAAATCTCAAACACTGTTTTTAATTTTTCTGCCTTCTTCTTCTTTTGTTCTGAGATACTTCCAAAGATTTGTCTTCTAGCTTGGATATTCTTTCTTCTGCCTCACTAAGTCTATCGTTAAGGCTTAGTTTTTATTTGACATATTGAATTCTTCATTTCTAATAGTTAAGCTTTATTTCCCTTCAAAATTTCTTTCATGGGAGAATGTTTCATTCATATCATGTATGGATTTCTTTTTTTTATTTATTTTTTTATTTTTTGACAGGCAGAGTGGACAGTGAGAGAGAGAGACAGAGAGAAAGGTCTTCCTTTGCCGTTGGTTCACCCTCCAATGGCCGCCGTGGCCAGCGCGCTGCAGCCTGCGCACCGCGCTGATCCGATGGCAGGAGCCAGGTACTTATCCTGGTCTCCCATGGGGTGCAGGGCCCAAGCACCTGGGCCGTCCTCCACTGCACTCCCTGGCCACAGCAGAGAGCTGGCCTGGAAGAGGGGCAACCGGGACAGAATCCGGCGCCCCGACCAGGACTAGAACCCGGTGTGCCGGCGCCGCAAGGCGGAGGATTAGCCTAGTGAGCCACGGCGCCAGCCATGTATGGATTTCTTTAACTCATGATTTTGCTTTCTATTGCTTCTGAGTAACCCTATGGTCATTCTTTTTAATTCATTTTCAGACATTTCATCAATATCTTCCTCTTTGTAATCTAATATGGAACTTATTGAAGTGTTGTATTCTTCTGTGGGGTCATTTTTCTTCCTTGTTCTTGTTTCTTGAATTTCTGTGTTTCTTATTAGGCATTTGTGGAAATCCTTGTTGGTTTTCTCCTTTGATGGATTTTATCATGGAACTATGCCTTGGTGGCTTAGTAGAGTGTCTGCTCTTTCAGTGAATACCCAGAGGCATGAGTTGGGTGGGGCCAGGGAGCTCTGGTTAGTGCTCAGGGGTGGGTGAGAATACAGGGTGACACCCAAGTTGGATATGATAGATCTCTATTGTCAGCAGGGAGGAGGATATGATCATGCCTATTGACACAATCACAACCTCAGCCTCTCTCTTCCAAGGTGATTAATGACCTGGGTGTTTAGCCCACAGTGGTACAACCTTCACCTATACTGGCACATGAGCTGCACAAAGCATCTCTGCAGTCTTCAGTGTGAGCATGTAACCCTCAGCAATGACCTACTCCAAGCAGCCAGCAAGCTCTAAGCCTCTGATGCCAGACCCAATGATTGCCTACTGATCCAGCTACAGCCCATGCCCTACCATGCAGTCACAGGATTCCCACAGTCACAGGATGCAGAGGATCCCCTCTACACCCTTGCATGCCTGCCCACAGGGAAATCAGTCATTTCCAGAGTCAGCTTCCTGTGAGTGCTCCACCTTAACAATTTGAGACTCGGATCCTGGATAGGTTGAGAGGATGGTGGCACCACACAATCCTAAGTGGGCTCCTAGCCCCTGTCAGCCCTCCCAGGCAGATTTAAAGTCAGTGGGAAATGTGGATTTTTCCCTCATAAAACCCCCTGGTCGCACACACGAGAGTTGTCACAGCCTCTACTTGTATCAAAAATACTGTGTTCTCCCTACCAATTGCTAAGCACCCTTGTTGGGGGATGTGGAGAAAGAAATGTGCTTTTCCTTCACTGGATTGTGTGGGCACCCTACCCCCACTAGGGTTCCAGAGCAGACTCAAAGTCAATGTTGTTCATAAGTTTCTCCCTCATGCAATATCCCCAGTGGTATGCACTGCCTCAGTCTGCCCTTACCTTGCTGTCAGAACCTGGCATTTTCTTCAGCCTCTGGCTGCAGGATTCGTGTGTGGTGCTCCCACTTGCTGCTGTGTATTCGTACTTTCCACAGTGCTCCATTGTGTTCCTCTTCTTTCTGTAGAATTTCTACGGTAAACTTCTCTCCAACCCTCTCCTGGGAATGCACTTCTTCCATTTTTCTTCTGCTATTTTTCCCTGGTCAGAATCAGTATACCTCTTCCCTCTTCAGCCATCTTGGAATCTCAGATCACCAGGTTTTTGCAAAAGATATTTTAGACTAATTTACATAATATTTTTAATTGTTTTCATGATAGGGATGGGATTTGTCATGATATTTTATCCAACATACTGCTGGAAAACAATGTCAACCAAGAAGCCCAAGTGCTTGGGTCCCTGCACCCAAATGAGAGACCTGAATGAAGCTCTTGGCTTTAACATGACCCAGACCTGGACACTTGGTCATTTTGGCCATTTGAAGAGTGAACCAGCAGATGGAAGATCTTTTTGTTTCTGTCTCTCCCTCTCTCTGTCTGTAACTCAGCCTTTCAAATGCATAAATCTTTAAAAAGAATGAAACGTGAGAAACTGATCATGTGTTCTCTTAACCCCTACAAAATTTGTTCACTCCACTTCCCTCACATTGCTGCCTTAAACTGCAATCTGGTAATTTCTGCCTTCTGCTGATAATATCACCCATTACTATCAGTAATATCAAGGTACCAGAGTTCAATGATTTTTTTTCTATTTTTTTTTCTTTGTAAAATCATGGAAAATTCCCTTTCTTTTTACATGAAGCTTCTCCACTATAAAACAAACACTGAGCAAAGTGAAGAGGCAACTGACAGAATAGAAGAAAATGTTTACAAAGTATGCAACTGATAAAGGGTTAATATCGAGACTCTATAAGGAGCTCAAGAAATTCAACAACAAAGCACAAAATCAAGTTAAGAAATGGGCAAAGTACTTGAGCAGTCATTTTTCAAGAGCCTTGGCAGCTCATGACAAGAGCCTAGGGTGATTACTGACACCATAAACAAGAGTGTCAATTTGTTAAGTCAACAACAGGAGTCACTGTGCACTTACTCCACATGTAGGATCTCTGTACTGTACATTGAGATTTAATGCTATAACTAGTACTCAAACAGTATTTTTCACTTTATGTTTCTGTGTGGGAGCAAACTGTTGAAATCTTTACTTAATGTATGCTAAACTGATCTTCTGTATATAAAGAGAATCGAAAATGAATCTTGATGTGAATGGAAGGGGAGAGGGAATGGGAAAGGTGAGGGTTGCAGGTGGGAGGGACGTTATGGGGGGAAGCCATTGTAATCTATAAGCTGTACTTTGGAAATTTATATTCATTAAATTAAAGTTAAAAAAAGAGCAGAAATTCAGAGATTTGAAAAATAATGCTCAGGATTAGTAGCAGACACTTGGAAAAAATGCTCAGGGAAATGCAAATCAAAACCACATTGATGGGGCCGGTGCCGTGGCTCACTTGCCTAATCCTCCACCTGCAGTGCTGGCATCCCACATGGGCACCGAGTTCTAGTCCCGGTTGCTTCTCTTCCAGTCCAGTTCTCTGCTGTGGCCTGGGAGGGCAGTGGAGGATGGCCCAAGTGCTTGGGCTGCTATACCAGCATGGGAGACCAGAAGAAGCACCTGGCTCCTGGCTTCAGATCAGTGCAGCGCCGACCAGAGTGGCCATTTGGGGAGTGAACCAATGGAAGGAAGACCTTTCTCTCTCTCTCTCTCTCTCTCTCTCACTGTCTACAACTCTACCTGTCAAATAAATAAATTAGAAAAAAAAGAAAAAAAACCGCACTGAGGTTTCACCTCACCTCAGTTAGAATCGCTCTCAGACAGAAATCAACAAAACACAAATGCTGGTGAGGATGTGGGGGAAAAGGTACCCTAATCCACTGTTGATGGGACTATAAACTGGTGTAGTAACTGTGGAAGACATTATGGAGATTCCTCAGAAATCTGAAAATGGATCTACCATATGACCCAGCAATCCCACTCCTTGGAATTTACCCAAACCAAAAGAAATAAGTATATGAAAGTTATCTGTACCCCCATGTTCACTGCAGCTCAATTCTCAATAGCTAAGATATGAAATCTATCCAGATTTCCCTGAACTGATGAATGGATAAAGAAATTATGAGATATATACACTATAGAATACTACTCAGTGGTTAAAAAAAAAAAAGATGAAATCCTGTCTTTTGCAACAAAATGGATGCAACTGGAAACCATTATACTTAGTGAAATAAGCTAGTCCTCAAACTTGAGCATAAAATTAGTGGACAAATAAAACTGCTGCTCACAAACATACAACATGCTACTCACAAAATCTGACCTGCCCTTCCATCGGACAAACTGGAAGTTTTCTGACTAGACAAACCTATCTGCCTAACTTTTTCTTTGAGAAGACTACTCTGCGAAACTTCTAAGTTTTGTATTCAAATAGATTTCTTGCAGATACTCTACCATTGCACCTGACATACCCAAAAAGTATGAAACACATCAGAAGACACATGGAAAATCTTAACCTGCTATTAAGTCAGTGGTTACCTGCATCAAGATGCAATTTTTTTCTCTTTATTAAAAATTGTATTTAAGGTATATAAATTTCAATTATTTCATATATACAGATTTAGGGATATAATGATACATCTTAATTTGCCCTCCCACCCACTGATGCTCCAAGTCTTCTTCTCCCTTTCTCTCCTATTCCCACTCTTAATTTTTACAAAGATCCATTTTGTTTACTTTATACACATAAGATTAAACCTATACTAAGTAAAGAGTTCAACAAATAGTATGAAGGAAAAAAATACTGTTCCTCAACAGTTGAGACAAAGGCTGTAAATAATCATTGAATCTCAAAATGTCAATTTCACTCCTACATATTACATTTCAGATACTCTATTAGTTACTGCAGATCAGGGAAAATGTATGGCATTTGTCTTTTGAATAGATTTTTATGTAAGATGTAAGGTGTAAGATAAGGTTCTAGTTTCATACTTCTGCACATGGAGATCCAGTTTTCCCAGCACCATTGGTTGAAGAGACTATCCTTGCTCTAGGGATTTAGATGCATGGATTGATTTTCTACTCTGTTGCATCAGTCTACACATATGTTTTTGTGGAGTACCAAGCTATTTTGATTTTAACTGCCCTGTGGTATGTTTTGAAATCTGGTATGGTGATGGTTCCAGCTTTGTTTTTGTTGTATAAGATTGCTTTAAGGGCTGGCATAGTGGCATAGCAGGTAAAACTCCCACCAGCAATGCTGTTATCCCATATGGGCACCCTTTTGTGTCCTGGTTGCCCCATTTCCAATCCAACTCCCTGCTAATTGCCTGAAAAGGCATCTGAGGATGGCCCAAGTTTTTGGGGTCTTTCAACCATGTGGAGACCTGGAAGAAGCTCCTCCCCAGCCCTGGCCTTTGAGGTCATCTGGGGAGTAAAACTGATGATGGAAGATATCTCTCTCTCTCTCTCTCTCTCTCTCTCTCTCTCTTTCTCTCTCTGTATTTCTGAAATTCAAATAAATAATCAGGGAGCCAGCACTGTGGCATAGCAAGTAAAGCCACCCCTGCAATGCCAGCATCTCATATGGGCACCAGTTTGGGTCCTGGCTGCTCCACTTCTGATGCAGCTCTGCTATCTCCTGAGAAAGCAGTAGAAGATGGCCCAAGTCCTTGGGTTCCTGTACGTGGGAGACCCGGAAGAAGCTCCTGGCTCCTGGTTTCAGATCAGCACAGTTCTGGCCATTGTGGCCATTTAGGTAGCAAACCAGCAGATGGAAGACTTTCTGTCTCTGTCTCTCTCCCTCCCTCACTCCCTCCCTCCCTCCTTCGCTGCCTCTGCCTCTCTCTAACTCCGCCTTTCAAATGAATAAATCTTTAAAGAAAAACCCAAATAATCTTTAAAAACTTGCTTTCCCTACTTGGGGGTCTCTTGTGTTTCTATATGAATTTTAGCATCATTTTTTTTCTAGACCTGAGGAGAATGTCATTGATATTTTGATTGAGATCACATTGAATTTGTAAACTGCTTTTGGTTATATGGACATTTTGATGATATTGATTCTTCTGATGCATAAATATGGAAACTTTTTCCATTATTTTATGCCTTTTTCTATTTTCTTTAATGTTTTATAATTTTAATCATAGAGATCTTTAATATCCTTGGTTAAATTTATTCCAAGTTATTGACATTTTTTGTAGCTATTATGAATGGGATTGATCTTAAAAGCTCTTTCTCAGTCATGGCATTGTCTGTGTATACAAAAGCTGCTGATTTTTTGTGTGTGTTAATTTTATATCCTGCCACTTTACCAAACTCTTTTATGAGTTCTAATAGTCTTTCAGTGGAGTCTTTTGGAATATATATATATGTATATATATATCAAGAATTACTACAAAGCACTATATATATGCCAACAAATCAGAAAATGTAGAAATCAGAAAATTATATTTATATAATCATGTCATCTGCAAATAGGAATCATTACTTCCTCTCTTCCAATTTGAATCCCTTTGAATTCATTTTCTTGCCTAATGTTTCTACCTGAAATTTCCAGAACTATACTGAATAGCATTGCTGAGAATGGGCATCCTTGTCTGGTTCTGGATCTGAGAAATGTTTACAGCATTTCTCCATTCAATAGAATGCTGACCATGAGTTTGTCATAAGTTGTGTTGATTATGTTGATAAATGTTTCTTCTATACCTAATTTGCTTAAGGTTTTCATCTGAAAGGATGTTTATTTAATCAAATGCTTTCTCTGCATCTGTTGATAACCATATGGTTTTTGTTCTTCAGTTTGTTAATGTGATGTACCACACTGATTAGTGAATATTGAACCATCCCTGCATACCAGAGATAAATCCCACTTGGTCTGGGTGAATGATTTTTCTGTGTTGTTGGATTTGATTCACCAGCATTTTGTTGAGGATTTTTACATCTGTATTCATCAGAGATATTGGTCTATAGTTCTCTTTCTCCATTGTTTTTTTTTTTTTTTTTTGACAGGCAGAGTGGACAGTGAGAGAGAGAGACAGAGAGAAAGGTCTTCCTTTGCCGTTGGTTCACCCTCCAATGGCCGCCGCGGCCGGCGCGCTGCGGCCGGCGCACCGCGCTGATCCGATGGCAGGAGCCAGGAGCCAGGTGCTTTTCCTGGTCTCCCATGGGGTGCAGGGCCCAAGCACCTGGGCCATCCTCCACTGCACTCCCGGGCCACAGCAGAGGGCTGGCCTGGAAGAGGGGCAACCGGGACAGAATCCGGCGCCCCGACCGGGACTAGAACCCGGTGTGCCGGCGCCGCTAGGCGGAGGATTAGCCTAGTGAGCCGCGGCGCCGGCCTCCATTGTATTTTTTTCTAGTTTAGGAATTAAGGTGATACTGGCTTCATAGTAGGAGTTTGTGAGGATTTCCTCCCTTTCTATTATTTTGAATAACTTGAGAAGTAGTGGGATTAGTTCTTCTTTAAATGTCTGGGAGAATTCAACAGTGAAGCCATCTAGTCCTGAGCCTTTTAAATAAATAAACCTTAAAAAAAAGAGTAGGGGCTTGCTAGAGGAAAGACTGACATGTACTTTTCTGCTGAACTGACATTGGCTGTATAACCAGAGTGTAGCAAGAGGGAAAGAGATTTCAGGAACACCAGGTATTTGTCTAGAGTGAAGTAAGGCTTAAGGCCATTGCCTAATACACATTAAAAGTGGACTGAAGGTAGGAGGTTAATGGAGCTTTCCCTAATGGCAAGGCTAGAGGCAGGGCATCTGGGAGATATAAGTGTCCTTCCACAGAGGACTGGGCAAGAGCCGTGTGGTACCAACTAAGATAAGCATGCATGAGTCACCTTCAAAGAACCTTGACCAAAAGTGTAAGATGTCTCCAGAAGAAAATTGTCAGAGGCAAGAGATACTTCACAACAGCATCAGTTAAGTGGGATTCATAAAAGGTCAGGCAAAGCGCGCTGGTCTTTTAAGAAGCACAGGGCAGGGGCAGAGATTTGCCACACTGCAGCCACTTGGTGCTTGGGGCACCGGCATCTCATGTTGGAGTGCCTGAGTTTGAGTCCTGGCTCTGCTCTCTATTTCAGCTTCCTGCTGGTGTATATGCCGTAGATTATGGCTCAAGTAGCTGAGTCTCTACCATTCAAGTGGGAGATCCAGATTGAGTTCAATGCTTCTGACTTTGGCTTGGTCCAGCCCCGGATGTTGCAGGCATTTGAGGAGTTAACCAGCACATAGATTTCCCTCTCCCTTTCCCTCTCCTTCCTTCATTATTCAAATAATTGTTCAAAGAGCTCTCATTAAAGAACTTTAAAAGTCCACAGCAGAGGCACAAGTATTGAGTTGAAAAGTACTCAAAGATCCAAGAGTATATCCCTAGACAATAGCAATAGGCAAAAAGACCCTTCCATGTCTTTTTCTTAATTATTTTTTAAGATTTACTTATTTATTTGAAAGGCAGAGATAGAGAGAGGCAGAGGTATAGAGAGAGGTCTTCCATCTGCTAGTTCACTCCCCAGATGGCTGCAATGACCGGAGCTGCGCTGATCCAAATCGCAAGCCAGGAGCTTCTTCCGGTGTCCCATGTGGGTGCAGGGGCCCAAGGACTTGGGCCATCTTCTGCTTTCCCAAGCCATAGCAGAGAGCTGGATGGAGCAGCCAGGACTCAAACTGGCCCCCTTATTGGATGCTAGAACTGCAAGCAGTGGCTTTACCCACTACTACACAGCACCAGCCCCTCCATGCCTCCTTAGCACAAAATGCCAATGTACTCTTAGAAAAACCAACAGAATTGGAAAGTGAAAGAAGAAAGCAAATATAACAAATAGCAAAACAACCATACCACTATCTCCACTTCCCTACTTCAGATTTCCAGGGCTATGTCAGATCTGAGCTGTAGAGAAAGGATAGAAGTTTAGAATTAGGTGAGAAATCGGGGATTTGATGAGGTTGGGATTTCTTAATATTGAAAAATAAGAATATTTCACTGAGACTTGAAAATAATAAAACAGCAAAGATATTTACCAAAGGTATCATAAGGAATGAAAATGGAAGAAGAGCCCATAGATACATCTGAAGGGCAATTACAGAGAAAAATCATGTTGTTTCCTGAGGGCCTCCTTCCAATACCAGCTTTCAATAAACCATGACAAGTCCTTGAATCTTTCCTTTAATCTTTGATGTTATGCCAACTTGTGCTCTCCCCAAAGGAATTATTCTCTTGTGCTAAAAACAACTTCTTCCAATGTTTCATTTCACCTATTGTAACTTGTGAAGAGAAATAGTATCGTTATCTAAAGTATTTGTTTTAAAGTCTATGGATTGCATAAATCAGTTGGTGCATCATTAAAATTTAGATGTTTCCACTTCGTTAATTAATCTATTCTTTCCTTTACACATTTTACTGGTCTGCCACCAGATAGTGCTGTGTCAATTAGTGGTAAATAATTAATTTCCCTGAGAGTCCTATTTATAATAAACAAGATCATAAGAGTGATGATCATGAGTGAAACTCACGTAATTTGGAAGTCACCTGAATTATTCTTCTCAGAAAATTCTCTGCAACAACCTCTTACAATGACCAGCCCCGAGGTTCCTGGCCAGAACCCAGATCAGATAACCAAGAAGTGTTGGTTTTGCCTCTTCCTCTTTGTTAATTTAATTAGTAAAGTTTCCTGGATAATTCACTGTCAGAATGAATTTGTATGAGTCACTGGAAAACCTGAACCTTTCCCAAATCTACCTTAAAATGAACAAAGGAAAAAATGTTCAGCAGCTAACTTAGAGATGATAGATACTATCTACTGCATCAGAGTCCTTTGAAGTTCTATTTGTAACCTCTATCTGCATCCACAGGCAGACTAACTCACATGCAAGAGGCGTAAGGATTTTCAGTTTTCAAGATGTAAAAACTTGGCCGGCGCCGCGGCTCACTAGGCTAATCCTCCGCCTTGCGGCGCCGGCACACCGGGTTCTAGTCCCGGTCGGGGCGCCGGATTCTGTCCCGGTTGCCCTTCTTCCAGGCCAGCCCTCTGCTGTGGCCCGGGAGTGCGGTGGAGGATGGCCCAGGTGCTTGGGCCCTGCACCCCATGGGAGACCAGGAAAAGCACCTGGCTCCTGGCTCCTGCCATCGGATCAGCGCGGTGCGCCGGCCATTGGAGGGTGAACCAACGGCAAAGGAAGACCTTTCTCTCTGTCTCTCTCACTGTCCACTCTGCCTGTCAAAAAAAAAAAAAATGTAAAAACTTAATGAACAAGATAATCTTACTTTACCAGTAACATTTATCAACTGTTTATTGTCTCAAAAATTGCAATCTATTTAAAATAAACCTTCATCTGTCTATTAAAATAGAGCCAAGAACAAGGCACTGAGATTCTTGAATGCATAACTTTGAGTTATACTAATATCAAATCAGCAAGAGAAATGTGAGGTGTCACCCTATATTTAGCAATCTAAGGAATGTATTTTGAAAACAGTAAGGTAGGGTAAAATATTGATATCTGGAATACAACAGTTTGATATAATTAGAACTATGCTTTATTATAAAGTTTTCCTTTTGGAATTTTTGTAGTCCAAAAAGTACTGAAAATTTCATGTAATCTTAAGTGCTAAAAGAAATTAGGAGGATTATGTTCTAATTCTTAGAGCAAATGGCAATCACCCAATGTTAATGTTGAATTCTGTTGAAGTGTATAGTATAGTATGTTAGCGGATCCCCATATGCCCTTTTTTAATTTAGGTGTTCATTCTGTCAACTATTGGCAATACAGCCTGCAGAGAATGCAAAGCTAAGTCCCTCCCCACTGAAGGGAGCTGCCTTATCCAAGGTTATACCTCCTCTCAGGTGACTCCTGAATCCACTTTGATGTGTAGGTGACAGGAAAAGGGAGTGTTTCCAAGGCAACACTTTGCCTCTATTATAAATAATTTTGAAGGGTTATCTGCTCCAGAGCTCCATGTAAAGCTGGCTACCAAATTCTCTTTCCTGCTGCCTTCACTCTCTAACAAGTGTTGTTTACAAGAGCACTGTCCAATGAATCCACCATACACAAAGTTCTGACAGTCTGTTTCCTAGGAAAACTACCTAAGACAAAAGGATACAGGACTAGCTTGAAGGTCCCCAATTGGCCATATCAGAGAAAATTTTAAAAACAAAATCATGATAATAGATTATAATGTACTGAATAAGCATAATGAACCTGAGGAAGGGAATAGAGAAAGGATTTTATTAAAAATATTTCTTATTTATTTGAAATTCAGTTACAGAGAGAGGTAGAGACAGAGAGGTCTTCCATCTACTGGTTCACTCCCTAAATGGCCACAGAGGCTGGAGCTGAGCCGCTCTGAAGCCAGGAGCCAGGAGCTTGTTCCAGGTCGCCCACATGGGTGCAGGGGCCCAAGAACTTGGGGCATCCTCCATTACTCTCCCAGCCTATAGCAGAGAGCTGGATTGGAAGTGGAGGAGCCGGGACTTGAACCTGCGCCCACGAGGGATGCGGGCACTGCAGGCCAGCACTTTAACCTGCCGCACCATAGCGCCAGGCCCAAGAAAGGATCTTTTGAGCATCTATTTATTAGTACAATTCTGGCAAAAAATGTAAAAGGACTGTTGTAAATAGGAATTTAACATGTGGCAAGCATTTCAAAAGATGCTTGATTTCCCCCAAAGTCAACAGGGAAGGTTAACGTGCTGGTAGGTGGAGGGTAGCTAAGGATCAGATCAGAACACAGACGTAATCTTGAAATATCTTCCTGCAAAGTATAAGTTAACTACAAAGGAACATGGAGAATTTAAAGTGAAGACACTTGGCAAACACAAATATGGTCAAAGTTAATATCACCAGGTCTGCACTGTATACCTCTTGATATGCACAGTATCATTTTTCCAAAGGTTACAAGATTTGAATATGACTGCGTGGAAACATCAGATGGGTCTAAGCTGAGGAACATTCCCCTGAATATGGGGTATCTTAAAAATTGAAGGGTATGGGAAACAGGTAAGACAGAGGACCTGTTCCAGACTGAAGGGATCTGAAGAAACATGACAAATCCAACACACATTCCTATAGGCCGCTCTGGATCAGCAATGCCAAACAGACCTTCAGGCACAGTTGAAACTTGAATCAGGCCTGTGAGTTGGATCATTAATGGTGTATCAGTATTGATGTAATGATTTGGAGGTTTGTGTGCTGATCATATAGGAGAATATCCTCATTTGATGGAACTATCCCCTGGAACACTTGGAAAATATTGACTCTAGTTTGCTCTTAAAAGGTTCAGGAGAAAATCTAATGTGTGGGGGAGTTGGGAGAGGAAAATGCAACAAAATAGAAACTGGAGTCTGGATGAAAAGATGTGGGACTTTTACTATGGCAGCTTTTCTAAAACCTTCCAATTATCTCAAAGTGAACTGTTAAAAATTACTGTATGTACTACTTTTTAAAAAAATAGATCTATTTTTATTTAATTAAAAGGCAGAGTTACAGAGACAGACATCTTCCATCTACTGGTTCACTCCCCAAATGGCCACAACAGTCCCAAGGCAGTATCCAAGAGCTTCTTCCAGGTCTCCCAAGGACTTGGGCCATCTTCCCTGCTTTCCCGGGCACATTAGCAGGGAGCTGAATGGGATGTGTAACAGCCAGGTCTTGAACCGGCACCTGTATGGGATGCCAGTGTTGCAGTCAGCCCCAATTATGTACATCTTACAGGCACTAGCAACACAAATTACCATTGTTTCTATTGGACCAAATGAACATTTAAACCATGTCAAAGATTAGCTCAGACACAAACATGGTATAGACTGAAAAACCAAAACCAAACCAGTCACTGTCTGTGACTGATGGGCAGAGTTAGCTTGTCTTTCTTTTGAACCATGTCTGCACAGCTCTATAAAGGTCACTATAATAGCAATCCCTTGATTTACTATGGTTTGATGGCCCAGCATCTAGCAAATATTTGGAAATACTTTTGTTTTTGTGAGAAAAATGTGCATTGGGAAAGTTACGTGCAACGTTCTATATGTCTGTTGTATAAAGTGGGTCGTATTGGTTAAATCTTATATATTCCTGATTCTTGCCTCTTGAGCTATCAATTACTATATTTCAGTCTATACATCAGTCTAACTAGCTATACCCACCCTGAAAGTCTAAACTGCATCTCAAATATAACCAACCTAAGCTCCACATCATAAAAAAAAAAATTCTTAATGTTTCTCCTTTTAGTTAATGGCATCGTCCTTCCAGTTTCTCATAACAAAAATTTTGCCATTATCCTTGACTCCTTTTCTTAGCCATATGTGATCTTCAGTAAATCTTGTCAACTCTATCTGAAAAAATATTTGAAATATGACCACTTTTCACTACCTTCATTGCTAATTCCCTTGTCCAAGTCATCATCTTTTATCAGTATTATGGTGATGATATCTGGTTAAGGAGACATCCTTGCATTTGCATAGTAAACAAAATGATGTTGTAAAACTTAAGTCAGATCATGATACTTCTTTGTTCAATGATTTCCAATGATGGCTATTAAAGCCATCCATGTTTAGAGATTTTCTATTAATCTTTCATGTTAATACACAATTTTGAGCAGAGGTACTGGCTACGTTTCCTCTGAATTATCTTTCCATCTATAATTGTACAGAACATATTCATGTAAGACAGAGATAATGCCTTCTGTTAGAGCAAAGATCAGTTTACTGTCTTGGAAGACAGAGATGCTGTCATCATTTGAAACAAAGATCAGGCATGATGATTCCCATGATAGCAATTTTTTTTTAATTTGACAGTGAAAGAGAGAGAGAGAGAGAGAAAGGTCTTCCTTCTGTTAGTTTACTCCCCAAATGGCCATTACGGCCGGCGCTGCACCAATCCAAAGCCAGGAGCCAGGTGCTTCCTCCTGGTCTCCCATGTGGGTGCAGGAGCCCAAACACTTGGGCTATCCTCCACTGCCCTCCCAGGCCACAGCAGAGAGCTGGACTGGAAGAGGAGCAACCAGGACTAGAACCCAGCGCCCATATGGGATGCCAGTGCCGCAGGTGGAGGATTAACCAAGTGAGCTACAGCACCAGCCCACAAATTTAGATCTCTGACATCACATTTCCTCCCCAAGGAACCTACTATATATGTATCATCTGGTTCCTTTTGCATTTTCCTGAGAGAATTTGGACTCATAGAACTAAAAAATGTGCTGTCTGCTACTAATGCTAGAATAAACAATCCTCTGTCTCTGTCACAGGAGTTTATGTCTTCTGCTGTCATCAGTGAGAATGTGGTAAGCTAGTAAGTCAGCTTGCTACCAGGAAGTCTCAGATCCTACACAGTTCTTGACAATGGGATTTGATCCCCAAAGCCTCTGCGACCTTTTCTAGTAAGCCTCACCCCTCCTTAATCTTCCTAGTAAGGTCGTTAATGCCTCCGTATGCATACACCCCTTTTTGTTTTCCCTGTTTTTTTTCTCTCTAGCACATAGCAACATCTAACAGATCATGTATTTTGTAACAGGCAGCCATACGTGTTTTTTTACAGATTTATTTGAAAGGCAGAGTTATAAAGAGAGAGACAGAGAGAGAGAGAGAGAGAGAATGAATATGAATATCTTCCATCTGCTGGTTGCTCCCTAAATGGCCACAAAGGCCGAGACTAGGCCAGCCAAACCAGGAGCATCATCCGGGTCTCCCATGCAGGGGCATTGGCCCATGCACTTGGGCCATCCTCTTCTGCTTCCCCAGGTGCATTAGCAGGGAGTTGGATCAGAAGTGGAGCACCTGGAACTCTAACAGATACCCATATGGGATGCCAGTGTCACAGGAAGCAGCTTAACCCGTTATGCCACAGTGCCAACCCTGCAGCCACAGTTCTTTGATTCTACTTCTGGGAACCTTGTTAAAGTGTCAGCACAAACCTTTGCCTATAATGAAACAGGTCTGTCAATGGTCAGTGAGTCTAGAAGATAGATAGCCTATCAGGAAACAGTTAATGGAATATTTTCATCACAAACTGATCCTTTCTAGGAGTTACTGGGCAAACAAGAAATAATATGTCGATGACTAAATATCTTGTGACTAAGCTGCTGGTATATCCAACCCAATTCTTCTCTTGGCATTTTTTAATCCTGAAAGAAACATCTTAATCATATAGAACTTAGTCATTTTCCTATTCTAGTTTATCCTTGAAGCCTTGTAAATAAAAATGTAGATTCTTGCACCAATATTTTGCATATATTAGAAAATTTAATTCAGTATTTTCTATGACTGAGTACTTAAATAAAAAGTTAAAGCCTGTCTCATTATATAAAGAAATCAATAATCATTGAGCATCTTCTCAAATCGTTAGAGCTAACGATAAAATCCATTTCTTGCGGCATTTAGTTCAGCGGCCTTTATATACTGTTTCATATTCATCACAACTTGGGAAAAGCACTAGCTAGGAGGTTATTTGTTTCACAGTTAGCTCACATGTACACAAACAACTCTCAGTTCTCTTGCTGACCCAGTATTAACAATAGTTTCAGCTGACACTTCCTCATGAGGCACAATCCCAGAACCCCATCTGCTTAGGAACATGTTAGTCTTGACTGGCCTCTTCCATTCCTGAACCCTCTCCCAGATATTCAGTCTAGCCAAGGTAAAGCCAGATAGACACCATCAAAAAACTTAGTCTGATAAGTTTTTTCTATATATATTATTTATTCTGAGCAATACTTTCCAGAAACTTTCTCAAAAGGGAGAAGGTAAAGGTTATTTGTAAGATGTTAAAAGTATATATTATAGATTAAAAGTACAAGTTATTCATTAATTTTTGAAATATTAGCTATCCACTGAAGCTCACTTTCTACCTCACAACATTCACAGTAAGATGCCCATAAAGAAGCATAAAAATATAAACACATAATATGAAAAATACAGGAAGCTTTATATTTAATTATGGAATGCGTGAGACTTTTCGAAATAGACAACAGGGGCCTGTGCTGTGGTATAGTGGGTAAAGCAGCTGCCTGTGGCTCCAGCAACCCATATGGGCACTAGTTCTATCCAACTCCCTGCTAATGTGTCTGGGAAAGCAGTAGAAGATGGCCCAAGTACTTAGACCCCTGCACCCACATGGGAGACCCAGAAGAAGCTCCTGGCTTCAGATCAGCCCAGCTCTGGCTATTGTAGCCATTTGGAGGGTGAACCAGTGAGTGGAACATCTCTCTCACCCTCTTTAACTCTACCTTTCAAATAAATAATCTTAAAAATAGGAGACAACAAATCATAAATTAAAAAAACAAGAATTTTGCTAAATAAAAAAATCTGAAAAACAAAGCATAATCAAATTAAAAATAAGAGGATTTACTTGCAAAATATGAGAGTTCTTAAAAAATTGATGGAAAATGTGTATGATGAAAAATATGTATAGATTTCAACATCAACCCTTCTTAAAATGGTTTATTCATTTTTAAGCTGATTTCCTTGGAGGACATTTAAACTTTTCTTAAAATATCAGTTAATAGTGGGAAAAAATGACTACATTGACACAATTAAATTCCCAAGGCCCTCAGCTTGTTAGGCATGGATGAAATTACACATACTACTTTTTATAAAAGTGTCTTAATAATGATGGAATTTATGTATTTCAAGTTTTAATTAGCTTTTAACACATTCAATGTGCTTTGTAGATACAATTCTAAGAATATAAAAATATTCCCTTCCTCCCTCCTCCTGCCCTCCTTCATTTGACAGGCAGAGAGAAGCAAAGACAGGCAGACTGAATGTGAGCTCCCTTTGCTGGTTCACTTCCCCAATCGCCCACAGTGGCCAGGGGAGGGAGTGGAGTGCGGAAACCAGGAGCTCAAAATTCAAACTAGGTCTCTCTCCCATATGGATACCTGGAATCCAATCACTTGAGCCATCATCACTATCTCCCAGGGCCCACACTAACAGGAAATTGAAATGGGGAGGCAGAGCCAGGAACTGAATTCAGGTACTCTGATGTGGTATGCAAATGTCCTAACTGGAACCTTAAGCGAGATCAAACAACTGCCTGTAAATATCCTATTTTTTATTTTTATTTTTAAATTCCATCTCCAAACTTTTAGAAGTCCTCTCATATAATTAGAAAGGATTAGGATCCAGCACACATTTTTAAAGTTGCCAATCCAACAGAAAAAATAGACATGAACACAGAAATCAAGGAAAAATCCAAATAGTTTACATTCAAACCAAATCAACTTTACTTATTATCAGCAAAATGCAAACTAAAATCAAATTATCCAAAACTGCAAAAAGTTTAAAATAATTTCAAGAGTGAGGGATGACATAGATAAGCATAATCTATCATTTACTGTTGTTGGATAGTAACTAGTACAGACACTGAGGAGAGTAATTTGGTGGCATCTATCAAATCTAAAAATGCACATAGATGATCAAAGTGAGATTTCACTTCTCATTTTTATGCACAAGGAACTTTCTTGCATATTTATAAAGATACAATAAGGTGTACCCACTGTAGCAATATTAGTTAATTAAAATATAATTAAAAGCAACTCAAGTATCTATCAATATGGGAGTGTTTAAATAAATTATGATCTAATTGATCCTAGGAAATAAAACTGTAGCATATCCAGAAGTAAAAGGAGGCAGTGTATCTGGAGCTAAAAGACCAAAGAGATATAGACAGGGACCACCAAATTTCCATGAATGTCATTCACTGAACATCTCCAGGGAAAAGTATTCTTATAGCTTGCAATATGAACAGCACCCTACTTCTCCCTACCCTCATTGTGCAGGGCACCTTAAGCATATTATAGGCTTGAATAGGTGACTAGAATTTAAAAGGCCTCAGAGGCTATGGTAAAGAATTTGTATTTAAGTAAAATCCCTAAAGTATTTAAATAAGGGTATGAATCCACATTTTAAAAATATACTATTGTAGTTAAATGAAGTGCATTAAAAGGGTGTAAGAAGTAAAATATCCATCAGGAATGTATTGCTAGGATCTAATCAAGTGATGATAGTGGCCTCAACTTGGACAGTGGCAATGGAAATGGAAAGCTGGGTGTAAGTATGAAATATATCATGCAGATTACTCTATAAAACTTATTAATGCATTGGACTAGAAAATGTACAGGGAATGTTGGAAAGGATAAAGTTAGGTTTCTGTAGGAGACTTGAATGGGTGGCAGAACCATTTATGGATATGAAGAAGGCTGCAAAAAATCTTTCTGAAGTACAATTTATTTTTAGAAAGATTTTTTTATTCAATTTTCTTTTTATTTGAAAGGTAGAATTATAGAGAGAAAGGTCTTCTTCCATCTGTTGGTTCACTCCCCAAATGTCCCCAACAGCAGAGCTGGGCCAATCCAAAGCCAGGAGCTTCTTCAGGTCTCCTACGTGGGTGTAGGGGTGCAAGCACTTGGGCCATCTTCTACTGCTTTCCCAAGCTATAAGAACCGGATCAGAAGAGGAGCAGCTGGGACCCATATGGGATGCTAGCACTGCAGATGGAGGCTTAGCCTACTACACCACAGCACCAGCCCCCTGAAGTACAATTTCAAACATGTTAATTTTGAGAGACTAAAATAGCCAAAACAAACATCAATGGAAAGAACAATGAATCATAAACTCTAGAAGTCAGGGACACATGTAGACAGATAACATGGAAACCAAGAGAAAGGGAATATGATTGGAAATAGCCTACTTGCCCTTCAGTGACGGGACTGCTAAGGAAATTATCCTACATTCATGCTATAAAATACTATGCCCACTAGGGCCAGCACTGTGGCATAGCAGGTAAAGCCACCACTTGCAGTGCTGGCATCCCATATGGGTGCCAGTTCAAGTCTCAGCTGCTCTACTTCCAATTCAGCTCCCTGTTAATATGCCTGAGAAAGCAGATGATAGTCCAGGTCCTTGGACCCCTGTACCCATATGGGAGAACTGGAAGAAGCTCCTGGCTTTTGTTCAGCCCAGCTCCAGCCATTTGGGAAGTGAACCAGTAGATGGAAGATCTTTCTCTTTCTCTCTCAAATAAATAAATGGGTCTTTTGTTAAAAAAAAAAAAATTCTATGCCCACACAAGTATAGTCAACCAATCTTTGACAAAATATAATGGTGGAAGGACAATATTTTCAACAAATGATGGAAGAACTGGACAGGCTCATGAGAAAAAGAGAGAAAGCATAAATCTAGACATAGGCCTTAACTCTTCCACAAAAATTAAATTCTAAGTGATCTAAATGTAAATGGAAAACCATAAAACTAGGAGAGAACAAGAAAGAAAATCTAGATGACCTTGATTTTGATGATGAATTTTTAGGTACAACAGCAAAGACATAATCTATTAAAAGAACTGGTGAATTAGATTTCTGAGATTTATGAACTTCAAGAGAGTAAAAATATAAGCTTCAGGCTGAGAGACAATATTTGCAAATGATATATCTATTAGAGAACTCTTATCCATGACATACAAAGAACTTTTTTAAATTCATCAGTAAAAAATTTTAAAAATTTTACATTTTCATTTGTTTTCATTTTAATTAATTTAATGATTTGTAGATACAAGTCTAAGAACATAATGATATTCCCTTCCTCCCTCCCCTCACTCTCCTTTTACTCTTTTTAGTTTTGAGACATTTTGAATTTATATTACCCAAAAAAGTCTAAGACATCACAGAATAAAAAATTTAATGAGTAAAAAGCAAAAAAGACCCTAGTTAAATGGGACTACAGATAATGACTATAAACTGAGTGGAAAGATGAGCCATTTCACCAATATACAATGGTATTTTTTTTTAACCAATTAGTCATTTGTTAAAAAAAAAAAAAGGCAAAATTACAGACACCTCACCAGATTTCCAGATAGCAAACAACTATCGGAAGATGCTCAACATCCTATGACTAAATTAGAGAATTACAAATTAAAATGAGATGCCACAGGACACTTGTTAGAATGGCTAAAATCCAAACACTGACATCACCAAAAACTAGCAAAGGCATGGAACAATAGGAACTCTCATTCATTACTGGTAGGAATGTAAAAATCATGGCCACTTTCCAAGATAATGGAGCAATTTCTTATAAAATTATACATTTTTACCATCTGATACAGCAATTGTGTTCCTTGGTATTTCTCAAGTTAACAGAAAACTAGTGTCCACATAAATGTCTGTACATGTGTTTATGGCAGTTTTACACATAATTGGAAAGAATAAGAGGTCCCTTCAGTAGCTGAATGAACACAGAGTGACATATACAAACAATGGAGTCTTATTCTGCACTAAAGAGAAATAAGCTATCAAGCCTTGAGAAAAACATGAAAATTTAAAAGTGTACTACAAAGTCAAAGAAGCCAACCTGAAAATGCTACAGACTGAAGTTTGTAACTGTAAAGCTGTATAGTTCTACATACATTCCTAAGGACTTTTAAGGGTACAATTTAAAAATGTGCCATGGGACCCCAAATCCCCTTAAGCTGTGTGATAAAATACCACCTTAAGTGTTAAAGTTATCATATGGATAGGATTAAGGTTCTGGTAATAATAATAGAATTAAAAAGGAGTGAATCCTCCAACATGGGAAGCAGTCCACACAGCAGACTCATACAATAACAATCACTTTAAATAGCACTCTCACCTCAGAATCATCTCTTAAGGCATTCTGGTCTGGCTGAAAAGTCCACAAGAACATTTTTGGCATGGAAAGCTGACATTGTGGCAAAATGTCCTACATGAAATACCTCAGTGGGTGATACTCCAGTGAAAAGAATTAGTCATCAAAGAAGGGGAGGTACTTTTCTCTGAAGGGAAGAGAGAACTTCCACTTTGCTTATGGCCTTCTGTAAATACTGACGGAGACTGTGGATTCAAAAGGCTTCCACAGCGTAGGCAGCTCATGTCAAGAGACTCTGGTAATCACAGACGTCATACACAAGAGTATTAATTGTTAAATTAACAAGAGTCACTGTGCACTAACTCCCCATGCAAGACCTCTGTCCTCAAAGGGTTGTATTATAATTATGTCTAAGTGCTCACAAAAGAAGTATCATCCTTGGGTGCTTCTTTAAAGTTAATTAAGTTTTTTAAAAAGTAAAACTTTGAACAGCTCTTGTCTTGACTGTTGAAGTTTTTGGTTTTTTTCTGTGCAAATTGTTGAACCCTTTACTTAATTAAAAATGGGTGTTAGTGGAGAATAGGACTGAGTACGGTGGGAAGAATCACTGTATTCCTGGAGTTGTACTAATGAAATGCATGAAGTCTGCATTCCTTAAATAAAAGGTTTCGGGGGGGGGGGGGACCAAAATGCTACGCACTAATGATCTCAACTATATACTCTCAAAAATGCAATCTAGAGTAGAATTGAGACAGTAAAAAGATTGGTGGCTGCCAGAGGCTGAGGGGAGCAGGGGATCAAATAATTGAAACACAGAGGACTTTTTCAGCAATAAGAGTACTCTGTGTAGTACTGTATGGTGAATACATATGATTACATATCACATTTAACAGAGTAAATGCTATGTAAATGATGGACTTCAGGTGCACGGTCATCAATTGTAATACATGTACCACTCTTGTGGAGGAGACAAAGCTCGTGTGCAGACAGGGAGCTCAGTACTATGTACTCAGCTTTGCAGTAAGCCTAAAACTTAAACATTGTTTTTAAAAATACTATGCAAGTTCATAAATAAGAGTGTCAATTGTTAAATCAACAACAGGAGTCACTGTGCACCTACTCCCCATGTAGGATCTCTGTCCTTAATGTGTTGTACTATGCAAATTAATGGTAAAACTACTACTCAAACAGTACTCTATACTTTGTGTGTCTGTGTGGGTGCAATCTGTTGAAATCTTTACTTAGTATATATACTAAGTTGATCTTCTGTATATAAAGATAATTGAAAATGAATCTTAATGAAGAATGGGATGAGAGAGGGAGTGGGAGATGGGATGGCTGCGGGCGAGTGGGAGGGAGGTTATGGGAGGAAAAGCCGCTATAATCTAAAAGTTGTACTTTTGAAATTTATATTTATTAAATAAAATTTGAAAAAAATACTATGAAAGTATTTAAAAGTGTCAAGAGGTAAAATATAACATTACCATCATAACAAAAAGAGCAAGTATATTAATCAGTTTCTATCTATGACACAATTTGTGTGAAATGTAAGCATTAGATATATACACATTAACTCTATGCACATTTTAAAAGGTCAAGCTGCATAAACTATGAACAGTGGTTTCTGGGGTTAAAGGATAAAAAACTTTTTAACTTTGCACTCTTCTGTATAATCTGAATGTCTTACAATGAGTTTATAGCACATTAACAATACTTTCTACAAAAAGATATCTACTTTTTTTAACCCATCCTTAAAATGAAATGAAATGAAGTTTATGAAAATGTTCAAAGAATGCCTGTCAGAAATAGCTGGGCTATATATTAAAATTGTGTTTCCTAGATCTTATCCCAGCTTTAATAAATCAGGTCCTCTAAGAGTGACATCTAAGATATTTGCATTCTTAGCCATACTATCAGGTTAATATCTACCATTGCAAACTGCAGTAAGTCAAATGAAAGAATATACTCTCTTAAAAGAAAAATAGCAAATGCCGGCACCTACTGGATAAGCACCAAGGAGTTATCTATGAAGCTAAAAGTAAAAAATAGCTAGTCATGGCCTGGACCAAATGGGGAAAATGCTAAATGATTAATTATTCAAGAAGTATCACAAACCAGCACATACTCTAGGAAGCACTGTTATAATACGAAGAAAGATGGAATATAGATTCCATAAGGATAAAAACTGCCAAATGTGCTGAACTTTTTTCTTCCTAATTCTCACCTGTTCAGTTGTACATAGAAGCAATATCTGATTGTAAATCTGTATAAGTCTACTTTCATTCACATTGAAATGGACTTTTCCCATGTTTAACAATGCAAAAATAAAACTAGGAGTTAACACTTTCTGAAGATAGGGACTTAAAATATTATCAAGTAAACTGACATTTATGTCCTTTTTTCATTTAGTCTATCTTGACTGAATTATACCATATATTTGAATCAGGAGTACAGAATTTGAATAATAAATCATAGTTACATTTTCTATCCCCCACTATTTGAACCACCTTTCTGAAAGCATTAGTAATGTAAGACATTCCCAAGAAGCTCAGCTGTGAATATTTTGTGCCTCTATAATGCAATCTAAAGTAGAATTGAATTGTCACACAGTACATCAAAAAAGTCGTAATTGCCAGACCAGAAGACTTTCCAATAATTTCCCTCACCACATAAGCCTGCAGATAGTAGAATTTCAATAGGTTTACAAAGTTGTTGAGGCTTGGCATATTCTCCAATGAGCAACTATGGGAAGATAAATTCTAAAATTTAAAAATTACATAGCAGTTTACTGTATTCATGAACAATATTTTTAAAAATTCAGATGACTCAAAGTTTTTTCTCTCCCCTTCCCCTCAGCTTTCTCTATAAGTGATCCATCTTTCAGAAGTGATGAATTATCCTGGATGTCTTTTGCTCCCTTTCAAATTCGAAAAAAAACTCACATACAATTACAGTTTCAGCCTCTTGCTATGGAGGGGATCCTATTTTATGTTGCACAACACTTAAAAGCACAATCAGGTAAGACTGGCAGAATCTCTGCAGGAAAATTTAAAATCCTAATGAATTTCTAATATTTTTATTTAACAGGATTTTAAAGTCAACTAACCTAGAAAATATGTAAACACTTGATACTTTAATTCCATTGTAACTCCATGTGTATATGTCATATATATATATATATGTTAGTAAAATAATAAGAGTGTTGTTGGAACTACGTTAGCAGGAAAACGTTTACTTTTGTTCATGATTCTGGAAGTTTAGAGCATGTTGCCAACAACTTCTGGTGAATATATCATACCCTATACTCTTTCATCACCCCAAGCACTGACTGGAGCTCCCTGGCCCAACCAGCGCACTCTAAACAAAAACTCCACTAAGCCACAGAAGCATTTTTCAAAGACAAAAACCATCAGATAAAACCAACAAGTGGTCCACAAATGCCTAAAAATGAACACAGATATACAAGAAACATTTACAAGGAAAACGAGATGATTCCCCCAAAAGAACCCAACAATACTTCAATATTAGAATGTGAAGACAAAGCGATGATGAAATGCCTGAAAAGGAATTTAAAAGAATGATAACATTATTCAAAAACAATAAAAACAAAGTTCACAGGTAAAAGAAATCCATACAAGACATGAATGAACAATTTTGCTGGGCAATAGAGAAATCAAAATGAAATATTAGAAATAAAGAATTCAATATATCAAATTGAAAATACAGTGGAAATCTTAACAACAGACTTGGAAGCAGGATAAAGAATATCCAATCTAGAAAACAAATCTTTGACAATATCTAAGTCAGACCAAAAAAAAAAAAAAAAAAAAAAAGAAAAATTAGAAGAACTGAAAGTAGTGTTAGAGATTTATGGGATATAATTAAATGATCCTGAAGCTGTGGAAAGAGAGAATGAATTAGAAAGCACATTCAGTGAAATAACAGCAGAAAACTTCCCTAGTTAAGAGAAAGGGACATCCAAGCACAGAAGAACACAGAACTCCTAGTAGACATGACCAAAAAAGATCACCACCACACATTACAGATAAACTTTTTTAATTTTAAATTTAGAAATTTATTCTGTTTAATCTACAAGCTTTATATAGCTTTAGTTTAAAAAAAAATCAACAAACAACAACAAAAAAAGTGAAACTTCAAAGTCCGGGCCCTTCCAGCCTTTCATATACAAGAGCTCTGAAAGCTGTATATACCAATTGGAAGAACAAGACAAAAATATGATGGAACCATGACATTTCATAAAACAAAATTTTATATAACTGAAGGATCCTTCCTGGACTAGTTAATTGACTTTACAAGAAAGAAAACAAACAAAAAAAGAACACCTAGAACAGAACAGAATGAAATTCCAGTGTTCCAAATCAACTTGTTCCACATGGACAGAGACCCACAGTGTCCTCACAAATGACGTGGCTTTGCTTACAGATAAACTTTCAACAGTAAAACATACAGAAAAGATATGTGCACAAGAGAAATACCAGATTATTTCAAGGGATCTCCAGTTAGACTGACAGCCGACCTCTCATCAGAAACCTAACAGACTAGGTGAGAATGGAATGAAATGGTCTAAGTCCTAAAAGAAACTGTCAATCCAGAATATGATATCCAACAAAGCATCTATTTATAAACGAAGGTGAAATAAAGACCTTACAAAACAGAAATTGATTTTGTCACCACTCATCCAGCCTTACAAATGCTTAAGGATGTGCTAGCAAAGAGAGAAAGATACTCACTATTATGAATCAATGTGAAGGCAGAATGTCTAGTAAAAGTATGCAGGAAATCCAAAGCAAACAATAGGAATATTTATGGAAAAAGAGCAGTGCCACGTTGTTTCTTATCAATAATAACCTTGAATATAAATGGCCAAAATTCTCCAATTAAAAGATCCTGCCTGGGCACAAAGGTGCGGGGGGCACAGTGCTTGTGAAATGACACAACCAACTTACAGATATGGGAAACCAACCTCCTTCTATTAGTAGACTCCAGGAAATACAAAAGGAAGTAAAAAGCATAGAACAGCAAATCATCAGCTTCAGGGGTCTGTCAGATGACAAGAATTACAAGAACAAAACACCTTTGAAACAGACTGTGGACACGGAAGGAAAAGGAGACATGCAGCAGGCTAGAAGACGGCAGCACATGAGACCAAGTGCCTTCTCAAGGAGCTGGAACAGAATGCAACCACCCATACCACATCAGGATCCAGCATATTTTTAAGAAAGCCCAGTCCCTGGTGCAAGAGAAGATTGTACCTTTTCACAGTGGGGACAGCTGCGTGGCTGATGAATTTTAGGAAAGTATCCAGGACATCATCCTGAGGCTGACACAGGTGAAAACCAGGGAGATGACAACCTTGCAGAAAGGTATCATGCTTTAACCAAAACCCATGCTGTGCAAGAGATTATTGAAAACATCAAAAACAGCCTTCACTGCCACTTTCAGAGGGTGTACATCCATCTGTTGCTCAAATTAACTCTGTGATGTGCACTGTGAACAAAGCCCTAGGCACCATGCTCAGAGTCCTGATGGGCATGTGCATTGATGAGGCATGCTGGCACTTAACATGCATGGGCTTGGGGTTGATTATGAACCTGGATGCTTCAGATGTGTAGCGATCCCCAGATATCAGAAACTAACAATGGGAGGTGTTCAAAGATATCAATAAATTATTGAAATATTTGGATTTAGAAGAGGAAGCAGACACTACTTATGTGTTTAACTTGGGACAAAATCATTCCATTTTAAAAATAGAAAAAGTCCTCGAGAGAATTAAGAGAAATAAAAACATGAACTTCTCCAAGCACAAAATCCTCCTGAATTGTACCTGTGATCCAAAACAGAATCACAGGGTCTGACTGAACAGCTGGATGAGGTAAATTTGAAGAAAAACCTCTGCATCCGGGAAGCCAGCAGAAGGGTGGTGATTGAAATGCAAACCCTGATCACCTACCTTGATGTGGAGGAGGCCCTGGAGAAGAGGAAGCTGTTTGTGACCAAGGAGTACCTGTACCACAAGGGGTCTAGAGTGTCCTTGGAAACCTGTTGGAGACCCAGGGAGAAGTTCTTTTCTTTGATGGAAACTAAATTGACAAGAACTGTATCTGGCTCACCAAACAGCTGCTTGCCATGGATGCTGTCCACCTACAAGGGGAGAAGTGCAAGGTGGCCCGGAAGCAGGTCCAGAACATTCTCAGCTACCTCGACCTGAAATCCTGTGAGTGGGAGTACTAAAATACCAGAGGTCTCAGCCTTGACATTACTTGTGTTGCAGTTTATATGTACTTCTGTGTCTTTAAGTTCATTGAGTCTAAATGTGATTTATACATGCATATTTCAATCTGTGTTTATAACTGAACAAATGATATTAACTCTGCTTTTTATGTTGCAAAACAAGTATCATTACAGCACATTCACTTTTCAGGAAAAAGATACTAGCTGAGTGAATTAAAAAACAAGAAGCATCTATTTGCTGCTTACAAGAAATACACCTCACCAACAAAGATACACATGGTCTGAAAGTAAAAGGATTAAAAAAAAAATACTCTAAAGAGATATGGTAACACAAAGCAAAAAAAAAAAAAAGAGCAGGAGTAGCCATCATAATATCAGGTAAAATACACTTTTTTTATTTGCCAGAGTTACAGACAGTGAGAGAGAAAGACAGAGAGAAAGGTCTTTCTTCTGTTGGTTCACCCCCTAAGTGGCTGCCACAGCTGGCGCTGCGCTGATCCGAAACCAGGATCATGGTGCTTCCTCCTGGTCTCCCATATACAGGTGCAGGTGCCCAAGCACTTGGGCCACCCTCCACTGCCTTCCCAGGCCACAGCAGAGAGCTGGTCTGGAAGAGGGGCAACCGGGACTAGAACCCAGCACTCATATGGGGTGCTGGTGCCGCAGGCAGAGGATTAACCAAGTGAGCCACGGCACCAGCCCCCAGGCAAGATACACTTTCACACAAACTGTTACGGGAGACAAAGAAGGGCATCATGTAATGATTAAAGGATCAATTCAACAGGAAGATGTGACTATAATAAATGTATATGCACCCAATGTCAGGGCACCTGGCTATTTAAAACAAATGTCAATGGATTTAAAGTGAGACACAGACTCCAACGAAATAGCAATGAGGGACTTCAACAACCCACTTTCATCAGTGGACAGATCAGCTAGACAGGAAATCAACGAAGAAAACAACAGAGTTAATCTCTACTATAAACAAAACGGACCTAGCATATCTTCAGGATGTTTCATCCCACAATTAAAGAATATATATTCTTTTCATCAGTGCATAGAACCTTCTCTAGGATAGACCATACGCTAGGCCATAAAGCAAGTATCAACAAATTCAAAAAACCTGAAATCATACCATGTACCTTTTCTGGAGACAATGGACACAATGAAGATGGAAATTAACAACCTAAGGATCTATGGAACATATGCAAACACATGAAGTCTGAACACCTTCTAAATAAACAGTGAGTCATGGAAGAAATCAGAAGGTAATTGAAAAAATTCCCAGAAATGAATGAAGATGAAAATAAAACATATCAAAAATTATGGGATATAGGAAAAGCATTGTTGAGAGAAGTTTATAGCTGTTAGTGTCTGTATCAAGGAACTCAAAAGACATCAAATAAATGAGCTTCAATGCATCTCATGCACCTAAGAAACAACAACCAAATCTAACATTAGTAGGAGTAAAGAAATAATTAAATACACAAAATTTAAATTAAAAAAATCAATGAAAAGAGGTTTTGAAAAAATAAACAAAACTAGGACCGGCGCTGTGGCTCACTAGGCTAATCCTCCGCCTGTGGTGCTGGTTCTGTCCCAGTTGCTCCTCTTCCAATCCAGCTCTCTGCTGTGGCAGCTGGCTCCTGGATTCGGATCGGCAGTGCACCAGCTGTAGCAGCCAGTTGGGGAGTGAAACAACGGAAGGAAGACCTTTCTCTCTGTCTCTCTCACTGTCTTACTCTTCCTGTCAAAAATTAAAAAAAAAAAAAAAAAAAAAAAGAAAAAAGAAACCAAACTGATACACCCAATTAAGCCCCCAAAAAAAGACAGAAGACCCCAATTGATAAAATGAGAAAAGGAAATGTAACAAAGGATGTTACAGAAATAAAAAGAATCATCCAGAATTACTAAAAACAGCTAAATGCCAACAAAACAGAAAACCCAGAAGAAATAGATTCCTGGACACATAGAATCTACCAAAATTAAGGCACAAAAACATCAAAAATCTAAACTAAACAATAACCAAGATGGAGACGGAATCAGCAATAAAGATCCTCCACCAAGGAAAAGCATGGGACCAGATAGTTTTCACAGCTGACTTCTACCAAAAACTAATTCCAATTCTTCTAGTGCTATTCAAAACAACTGAAAGGAAGGACATCCTCCCAAAGTCCTTCTAGGAAGCCAGCATCACCTTGATTCAAAAACCAGAAAAACATACAACAGAAGAAAAACAACTATAGACCAATATCACTGCTGAACATAAATGCAAAAATCCTAAATGAAATACTACCTAATGGAATCCAAAAACACATCAGAAAGACCATTCTCCCAGATCAAATGGGATTTATCCCTGGTATGCACAGGTGGTTGAACATATACAAATCAATCAATGTGATACATCACCTTAAAAAAATTGAACATTCAGGGCTGGCATTGTGGCATAGCAAGTAAAGCCACCGCCTGCAGTGCCAGCGGCCCATATGGACAGTTGTTCAAATCCTGCTTGCTTCACTTCCAATCCAGCTCTCTGCTATGGATTGGGAAAGCAATGGAAGATGGCCCCAAGCCCTTGGAGCCCTGCACCTGTGTGGGAGACACTAAGAAGCTCCTGGCTTCAGATTAGCGCAGCTCTGGCCATTATGACCATCTGGGGAGCCAATCAGCAAATGGAATACCTCTCTCTCTTTCAAATAAATAAATATTTTAAAAATTGAATGAAAACCATATTATCTCAATAGAGAGAAAGCATTTGATAAAATACATTTAATCATCAAAACCTTAAGCAAATTGGATATACAACAAAAATTCCTCAACATAATACAATATATGATGAAGCCATAGTCAGCAACACACTGATGGGAAAAACTGTATGCATTTTCACTAACATTCAGAACCAGACAAGGATGCCCACTTTCACCACTGCTATCCAATATAGTCTGGGAAGTTTTAGCCAGAGACATTGGGCAAGTAAAAGAAATCAAATAGATACAAATTGGAAAGGAGAAAGTCAAACTATCCCTGTTTGCAGATGACATAATTCTATATGTAGAGGAATTAAGTCTCCATTAAGAGATTACTGGAACTTGTAAGAGTTTGGTAAAGTGGCAGGATATAAAATTAACACACAAAACAATAGTCTTTGTATACCCAGACAATGCCATGGCTGAAAAAGAACTTTTAAGAGCAGTTCCATTCATAATAGCTTCCATGCTCGTGGACTGGAAGAATTAGTAACATCAAAACATCAAAATGTCCATACTGGGGTCTGTGATGTGATGCAGTAGGCTAAGCCTCCACCTGTGGCACTGGCATCCCATAAAGGTGCCAGTTCAAGTCCCAGCTGCTCATCTTCCAATCCAGCTCTATACTTATGGCCTGAGAAAGCAGTGAAAGATAACCCAAGTGCTTGGGCTCCTGCATCCACGTGGGAGAACCTGAAGAAGCTCCTAGCTCTGCCTGTTGCAGCCATTTGGGGAATGAACCAGCAGATGGAAGACCTTTATCTCTGTCTCTCCCTTTGTAACTCTGCCTCTCAAGTGAATACAATTTTAAAATTTAAAATTTAAAATAAGACTGATTACTCTTGTACCTCATAGAGTAGTTGCAAGATTAGATGAATTTTAAAAAAATCCATACTACCAAAGCAACTTACATATTCAATGCTATTGCAATCAAAATACCAACATTCTTCTCAGATAAAAAAAGCTATCCTATAATTCATGTGAAAACATAAGAAACCCCAAATAGCTAAATCAATCTTAAATAAGCAAAACAAAGCCAGACACATCACAATACCAAATTTCAAGACATATTATAGGGTAGTAGTATGCCTAGTATTGCCACAAAAGTAGACATGTAGACCAATTGAAAAGATAGAAGCCTCAGAAATCAATCCACATTGCTACAGCCAATTAATCTTTGACAGTGGAGCTAAAATAATCCCTGGAGAAAGGACAGTTTTTCCAACAAATACACTTGAAAAATTGGTTCTCTGAATACAATATGAAACAAGACTCCTACCTTACACTTTCATAAAAAAAAAAAAAAAAACTCAAAATGGATCAAGGATCTAAATCTACAACCTGATACCATTAAATTACTAGAGGGTACATTGGGGAAACTCTTGCAAGACATTGGCATAGGCAAAATCTTCTTGGAAAAGACCCCAGAAGCATAGACAATCAAAGCAAAAATTGATAAATATGTAACAGCAAGGTAAGAACCTTCTGCACTGCAAAGGAAACACTTAACAAAATGAAAAGACAACCAAAAAATGGGGAGATGATATTTGCCAATTATGCAATTCAAAGAATATTCAGAATGTTTAAAAAGCTCAAGAAACTCAACAACAAAATAAATGATCCAGTTAACAAATGGGCAAAAGACTTGAAGAGGCATTTTTCAAAGGATGAAACTCAAATGGCCAACAGACACCATGAAGATTTTCAGGATCACTAGCCACTGGGCAAATGCAAATAAAACCGCAATGAAGTTTCACCTCACCCCAGTTAGAATGGCTATCATCCAAAAATCAAAAAAACAATAAATACTGGCAAGGGTGCCATGAAAAAAGGTACCCTAATACACTGTTATTGGGAATATAAACTACTAGAGCCACTGTGGAAGATAGCATGGAAATGCCTCAGACATATGAAAATAGATCTACCATATGACCCAGCTGTCCCAACCCTAGGAATTTACTCAAACCAAATGAAACCACCATATGAAAGAGTCATTTGATTCCCCATGTTTACTGCGGCTCAATTTACAATAGCTAAGATACAGAATCAACCCAGATGTCCATCAACTGATGACTAGATAAAATGTGGTCTATATACACTGTGGACTAGTAGTCAGCCATTAAAAAAAAAAAAAATGAAACCCTGTCTTTGGAAACAAAATGAATGCACTGGAAACCATTATGCTTAGTGAAATACCCCAGACCCCAAAAGACAAATATTCTTGTTTCCCTGACTTGTGGTAACTACTATATAGAGCATAAAAAAAAGTATTATATGAGTGAAATGGACATTTTGAGATTTTATTACTTACAGCCTTTGTCTATACTCTTGATGAACAGTGGTTTTTCTACTTACTGCTTGCTATTTAGTACAAGACTAATCTTGTGATTATAAAATAAACTGCCATTTTAAGAAAAATATTGAGCATCTATTTATATGTCAGGCACTATGCTCAGTTCTAAGGATATAATTGGGCCACATCAAACAATTTCCCCACTCTTGAGGCCTTTAAGATAGTGGATGAGGCAGTCATTAATCAAACACATAAGGACATAAAGGATTATATCCATAAACATTTTCTATGACAAAAAATTTTTTTATCAAAGCAAAAGGAAACAGTCTGATATGTGCATAACTGTAGAGCTGTCACATCTTACAACCATCCTAGACTAGTCCAGTAGAGACCACAAATGGGACTGGAAGAAAGACTACTTTTTGGAAGAGATGAGAAAGCATGGCATTCCAGAAGGAAAAAGTGCACCGTGCCAAATATACCTCAAGGAAAAGAGTATGAAATGGTAAAAGAGAACAATGATTCACTATATAAACCACTCTGCTATCCAGTTGAAGCAATCCTGCATTGAAAAGCTGCATTGTTTTCTCATGTTTGTAGTTCCCTTACTTTCCCTCTGAATGCTTCACTGCAACTTTCATGGTGAGTCATATTTTTTCACATACAACATGTCTAGTCATGATACAAATATTGTTTCGGAAAACCAAAACCTGACCAACTCTACAAAATCAAAGAAGACTTCTCTGAGGAAGTGGCATTTAATCTGAGACCTGATTAGCTGAGGCGGAATGAGGTTGAACTGTGTTCCAAATCAGACCAACATGCACAAGAGCTCTGGTGCAGGATGATTAAACTCCGTGGTCAGAGAAAACAGTGGAGGGACAGAGAGAGCACACTCTTAAGATGCAGAGGGAAAAGAGCTAGGAACCAGGGGAGCAATGATATGTTAAAGAGCTTAGGTGCCTGTTTAAAAAAGCAGTGCCATTGCAGGGTTGTAGGTAGCATAAGAATAAGGGTTTCATTTGAAAACATCACTCTAGCTTTAGTGCAGATTAGAAAAACAAATTGGGAAAGAAAAAGTGATTAAGGCTCTTGCAACAGATCAGCTAAAGATAATAAGCTAAGGTGGCAGGACAAAAGTGAACCGCATTCATAATGAGCTGAAATACTATTAATATATCTGATTGGGCCATCAAAGAAGGAAGTACCTTTCTCTGAAGGGAGGAGAGAACTTCCACTTTGACCATGGCCTTGTCTAAATATGATCAGAGTCGGCGAACTCAAAAGGCCTCCATAGCCTTGGCAACTCATGACAAGAGCCTAGGGTGATTACTGACACCATAAACAAGAGTGTCAAATTGTTAAGTCAACAACAGGAGTCACTGTGCACTTCCTCCTCATGTAGGATCTCTCTCCTTAATGTGCTGTACATTGTGATTTAATGGTATAACTAGTACTCAAAGAGTATTTTACACTTTGTGTTTCTGTGTGGGTGCAAACTGTTGAAAGCTTTACCTAATATATGCTAAACTGATCTTCTGTATACAAAGATAATTGAAAATGAATCTTGATGTGAATGGAATGGGAGAGGGAGCAGGAGAGGGCATGGTTGTGGGTGGGAGGGAAGTTATGGGGAGGGGGAAGCCATTGTAATCCATATAAGCTGTACTTTGGAAATTTATATTTATTAAGTAAAAGTTAAAAAAAATCCGTTTGATTAAAGATCTTGTAATAGATTGTGTGAGGTCAAGAAAGGATGGTACTAAATATCACAAATAAGTTCCTGACTGGAAAAATTGGATGGATGAGGGAATGACAGCTTGGTAAAATTGGAAAAGGCCCAGTTTATGGGAGGAAGTTCACAGAGATACAAGCCTTTTGAGGTGTGTTTTTAATACTCAGCAGATATTTCAAACTAGGATTTGTACACTTATAGATCCAACAGAACACAAGGAAAGCTGTTTGGAGGACATACACTGAGTTTGTCACAGAACCACTATTAAATGCTTTCTCTTGCCTGTCTCCCCAGTCTCATAAAAAAATCAATGGAATGTCAAGGCTACTGACTTTTTACACCTTAACTATTAATCATTAAAGAGAAACATTTTTAACACAGAACCACAATTCACCCATTTAGTGCCATCTAAAATCAGGAACAATCTCTGGTCAGATGCTAAATGAAATGAAACATAGCACATATGTATAAAGAGTATGTTTTGATCTACAAGTGAAAATATAAGTCTTTAAACTCATTGTGCTCCAGATTCCTTATTTTTCAATACCAAAACTTACCCAAGTCACCAGAAAATCTTTTAATGTAATACTATTTTATTGTTACTAAACTGTTTTTCTTTTTTGACAGGTGATTTTCTATGTCTCTCTTTAGTAAAAGGTTCTGTTCAACTTCGCTACAATCTTGGTGACAGAACCATCATTCTAGAAAATCCCCAAAAAATAACTGCCAATGGAAGTATCTGGCACATGATTAAAGCTGGAAGAGTTGGTGCAGAAGGCTACCTGGAAGTAGACGGCATGAACATAACAGAAAAAGCCTCTGCTAAAATGAGCTCCCTGGATACAAACACAGATTTCTATGTTGGAGGACTATCATCCTTAAATCTTGTAAACCCCATGGCAACAGCTAATGAACCTGCAGGTTTTCAAGGTTGTGTCCGAGAAGTTATTATAAATAATCAAGAATTACAATTAACCGAATTAGGAGCAAAAGATGGTTCAAATGTTGGTGACTGTGATGGGACAGCCTGTGGATACAGTACGTGCAGAAATGGGGGAGAATGTATGGTAAATGGTACAGCATTTTCTTGCAGGTGCTCGCCACATTGGACTGGAAATACATGTAATGAGTCTGTGCATTGCTTGAATAACCCTTGTCTCCACCAATCTCTATGTATACCTGACCGATCCTTTTCTTACAGTTGTCTATGTACTTTAGGTTGGGTGGGAAGGCATTGTGAAAACAAAACTTCATTTTCAACTGCAAAATTTATGGGTAATTCTTATATTAAATACAGTGATCCAAATTATAAAGATAGAAACCTTCAGTTCACTACTATTTCTTTAAATTTCAGTACTACTGAAACAGAAGGCTTAATAGTTTGGATGGGAAAAGCTCAAAATGAAGAAAACGATTTTCTGGCTATTGGTCTCCACAATCAGATCTTGAGAATTGCAGTTAACCTGGGAGGAAAAATCTCTGTGTCAATGAGTTACAGCAATGTCACGTTCTGTTGTAACAAATGGCACCATGTAGCTGTAAATCAAAACCAGACTCTTATCACGGCCTACCTAGACAAAAGCTTGATTCTTTCTAAGGATATTGATTCACACAAAACATTTGTTGCTCTAAACTATGGTGGTATTTGTTATCTAGGGGGCTTTGAATATGGTCGGAAAGTTAATATTATTACTCAAGAGATTTTCAAAAGAGATTTTGTGGGCAAAATAAAAGATGTTGTACTTTTTCAGGACTCAAAAAAAATTGAGTTAATCAAATCAGAAGGGCACAATGTTTATGATGGAGATGAAAGTAATTAAGTTACATGTTGCTAACACTGGCAATTTTGATAGTTCTTTGGTATGCTGGTTACAGGGAATCAAAATATCACCTGAAAGTCTACATACTAATGCAACTTTTCCATAAACCTGTAAAGTATAGCTACAGAAAAGGTTTTGTTTGCTTTTTCTACATCTAGCTGAAGATGTTGATTTCTAACTTTTATCTCCATCAGTTCATTTTGTTTTTTTCATCTGAGTTTTTTCAAATAAAATTCAAATGAGAGTTTGTTATAGATATAAAAAAATAAAGTTATTACTCAAGGTAGATTTAAAATTCTGCAAGTAATGTAACCACATTTATATGATTACAGTAATATAAAACCTGAACCTGGACTTACACCAAAACTTAGTGTATGAATGTAGGGAGGGAGAAAATGAGGGAGAGAGAGGGAGAGGGAGAAGGCTTGTGAGAGCTAAAGCCTTATTCACAGTAATAAATCAAGATATTATTGTATTTGTAATTAATAGTATATGCATGTCACTTACCAAACTGCAAATTTTCTAAGACATGTTTAAAAGAAAATAAAGTAGTTATCTCTGGAGAGAAAAGCTGTGGACTGTGTGGCTTTTTGTTCATCAACGTTATAGAACTTTTCGACTTCTGAACCCATGTAGTTATATAACTGATTAAATTAAACCTCATCGGTTTTGCGCAGCATGAATGTTTCTGAATAATGCACTGAAAATTTCTGACAGTATACATACTGTTCAAAACCAAACTGCCAAAGTACATTTTTCCCAACACTGGTTAGTTAATAATGCCATTCTGATCCTCCGTGCTCCCAACAACTGCAGGCTGCTATTGTTGCTTAGCATTTTCTGGAGTTTGATATTTACAACAATTTTGCCACCAAGAAAACAACTGACAACACATAGCTGTTCTAGAAAACTAACAGGTGGAACATCATATGAAGAAAAATATTGGTAATCAGCTGCGTTTAAAGTTTAAAAGGAAAAATATCAAGTAAATGAAAAAAAAAATTGAGAACCAATGAATGCTTAATGCCCGTTCAGATTTCAGTCTATAAAAAGGATTTAGGTAATTCACCATCTGAATATTACATTTACTAGGTGTTATTTTAGCCAATACAATCCAACCACAAAGTTACACTCCTGGAAGGATCTAGGACCAAAGACCTGCGGCAGCAGTTAGTAGGACACAAACTGTTCCCAGATACAGACAAGTTTCTATACACTACAAAGTGTGACAGAATATAACCTAAGAAAACTGCAGAATGTCTACACACTGATTCAAAGGGCTTTTGTTTTTTTACAGAAATCACTCAAGATAATTCCATAAAAATCATCCAAGATAATTCCACTTAATCGTTGCTGAAAAACACTGAAAGAAATTTGTTCCATACCATTCATGTTTGACTCTGAAGATACTGAGATCATAAAGATACATGCCCTAAAGAAATCCCTTTTTGCCCTGGCAGTCAAACCTCTTAATAATATCAATTTTTACGTATTAAGACAAAAACCCTGTTCTATGAAGTTACACTTCCAGGAAACATTGAACTGTACCACTAGTATTAGGTCACATGTTCTCTCATAATACAGTGCACATATTCTTTAAAGCAGCACTTCCAAAGTGTGGTCTAAGGACACTTGCATATCCCTCAGATCTTTTTAAAGGAACCAGAATCTTCCCTTTCCCAATGAAAAATCCATATGAAGCCATATTTCCTCCATACACTTAAACATTCTGTAAAACAGTGAATAATCCAACTAAGACATTAGAAAATATGCAAGGGCCAGCATTGTGGCACAGCAGGTAAAGCCACTGACTGAGATGATGGAATCTCATATGGGCACTGGTTAAAGTCCTTGCTGCTCCACTTCCAATCCAGCTCCCTGCTAATTAATGCACCTGAGAAAGAAGCAGAAGATGGCCCAAGTGTTTATAGACTCCTACACCCACATAGGAGAACCGGAAGAAGCTCTTGGCACCTGGCTTTGGTCTGGCCCACCTCTAGCTCCGCAGCCATTTCCAGATTGAACCAGAAGACGGAAATTCTCCCCACACCCTCCTCATCTCTGCCCTCCTCCAACTAAGCCTTTCAAATATAATAAATTTTAAAAACATGCAAATATTGGTTTTTGCATTTAGCCAGTTAAGAGGCCAGCATTCCACATATAAGAACCTAGATTTGATTCCTGACAACGGCTCCTGACTCCAATTTCCTGCCAAAGTAAACCCTGGGAGTCAGCAGTGAAAGCTCAAACCAGTGAGTTCCTGCCATCCATGTGAGATACCTGGAATGAGTTCCAGCTCTGAGCACTGGAACAGCCAGCATAGCCCCACTGATTTATAGGCATTTGGGGCAATTAACCAGCAGATGGGAGCAAGTATTTTAACAAATGAATGCAAGAGAAGAAAATGTACGTTGTGTGTACCACAAATACGTGTGTGTGTGTGTATATACATATATATATATATATATATATATATATATATAGGAAAGAATGAAAACAATTACTTTTAACTAAATTTAGTTAATGACAGATACAACACATATTAAAAATAGCTACTTTTTAGGGTTCTCAATAATTTTTAAGATATAAAGGTCCTGAAACCAAGAAGTTTGAGAATTCTGCATCCTCACTTCTCACAACTGTAAAATTATATTCATGTTATCATCAAGTTTCACAAGGTTAGAACTTTCCCATGTTGATTACCACTAAATCGTGCAAACTAAGCAAATACTTACTGAATAGGCAAGTAATATTTCCTTAATAACTGAAAACTGTTTACCTAGATTTCTGTAAGTCAAAACAACTTGGTGAAAATATTATTTTTATCTTGAAACTCTGCAAATTTCAGGTGGAAATTATCAACATTACTCCCGTTTTTGCCATCCTAATGATGGTGTTGAACAGACTCCCTGCAGTATGCTTTCCAGCACAACATAAAAATGACACATAACTTCACCATTACTGTGATGATGCTTCTGAAACAAAGTGTTCAATGTTATCAGGTGAGCTTTTATAAAAATTTATTATTTTATTGGAAAGGCAGAAACAGAGAGGAACCCTCCATCTGCTGGCCTATTCCCCAAATGTCTGCAACAGCTAGGCCTGGGCCAGCCTGAAGCCAGGAGACTGGAACTCAGTCCTGCTCTCCCACATGGATGGCAGAGCCTCAAGCAACAGAAACATCATCTGCTGCCTCACAGGGTATGATTGGCAGGAAACCGGATTGTAGTATAGGAGTTGGAACCAAAACCAAGCATTTCAACCTGGGAAGCAGGTATTCCAAACAACCCACCCATGGCACCAAAAGCCTGCCCCAACTTGTTTATTGGCTTGTTTTTTGAAGTAAGGCAAAAATACATAACCAGAGGATGGCAGTTAATACTTACCTTTTGAGAAATTCCTTTTAAAAAAGTTTCTGGGGAAAAAATAAACATTACCGTGGGGGAAAAGCATTGTTAAAGAATAGTTTTAAGACAACTGGGCTTATAGATACATACACATACAAAATGCCTTGTTTCACATAAAAAGTGAAGGCACTTGAACATGTGACGTGAAATCAGATTCCTTTAAGTACATAGGTTATTCCCACCACCACCCAATGACTCTGTTCTAAATCTATGAAGAGTGAATTTTAAGTTTACCAGACAATTCTAGCTACTGTCCTATAATTTTTCAACTCACTACCTTCTTTCTAAATGGATTCTAAAATTCTTTATTAAGTAGAAATCAAAGAATCTGAGTGTTTGGCCCTTTAAAAAAGCACTAACCAATTTTACTTGTCATTTTCTTTGAGATACAGAAACCAAACATTGATCTTGTTATTTTATTCTTTGTAGTCATTAGTAAAGTACCTGACGACTGTTTCAGAGCGATCTTGAGCTGGAAGAGTACAGCTGATACAACCCAATGTTAAAGATCTGGTTCCTTGTAAAGCACGCATAAATACACTTATAATCAATTCACATACTTCTTTAAAAAACAGCTACATTAAAACTCAGCAACAACAGTGTGCCTGCCTATTAAGTAGTTTGTACATGGTCATATATATACTTTAACACCTGCTTATACCCAAGGTGGTTAACTTTCTTCAGTTTGTTCTCCATTGTTGGTATCATTTTTTGTAAATTTTCAATATATACTTACCATGGTTTTTGATGTTCTGATTCCAAAAATTTAAAATTTCTTAGTTCACCAATAACTAAGCAACAGGAGTTAACAGCAGTGGTAGGTAAACTAATGGTGTCTCTATCAGAATCCTTGGAACTGTACATAGGTTACATGGCAAAAGGAAATTAAGGTCAGAGATAAAATTAAGGTTATTCATCAGGTGACCTTAAAATAGGAAGATTACTTTGGATGGGTCCAATGTAATCACAAACTGGGTCCTTAGAAGTGAAAGAGGAAATCAGAACCAAGGGTCACAGTTGGTACCATGAGAAAGACTGGGCCCCATGCTGCTTGCTTTAAACTAGAGAGAAAGGGCCCAAGAGCCAAGAAAAGTGGTGTCCTCTGGATGCTAATCGGTTAAGGCAATGGTTTCCACCCGCTTCCAATCCCATACCAACAAAGCCACCAGAAAAGAAACACACCCTGCTGACATCTTGATCTAACCAGATAGATCCACGTCAGACTTCTATCTACAGAGCTTTAAGATAATAAATTTGGAAGTCAGCCAATAAATTTGCAATAACAGCAAAAGAAAACCAGTAAAAAAAAAAAAAAAAAGGAAAATTAGAATTTGATTAAACTTCGCAAATCTATATAAAAGCAATCACATCTTTGCTCATGCCTCCTGGTGCACTTTGAGGTGGGCTGCTCGGTTAAGGGTTTTGGCCAGGTTGGCATTATGGGAAGAAAAGACTTAACCTTTAAGTGTTACTTTCCAAGCATATGAATTTTGCTTTGGCTGCAGCAGACTAATCTCAGACAAATTTTCAACTAAGTTTCAGTTTCCTTGGGTCTCAGATAAGCATTCACCTTTCAAGGCTGACCTAGGTTTATATAAAGTGCTTTAAACAAGGCTTAGCACAAAGGGCTTCAGAGGCTTTCTTACTGCCACAAGGCTTCACAGGTATTAAGACAACCTGACACATTCTAGTTAATACAAGTATGAATAAGATGGTTCTAATTTTTTTAAATGTCAAACTTTTCTTAAAGAGTGCCTTTTTCTTAAAATGGGAGAAACTGAAAGATGAAATTCATGTACTTATTTAAAAACTAGTCATATGTGGGACTTCAAGACTGAGAACAGCTTTGGATGTACTACTTACAGAAAACCTTTATTATCTTCCCTTTCCTTCCATGCAAGAAAAACTTTAAATATGGCCATACTTTCTCTTCTCTCCACAATATTTCAACCAGGGGTTAAGATGCGTGGTTCAAACATGTAGTCGCACTGCAGCCCTTGATGATCACTAACAGGAGGCAATGTGGGCCTTAAATATTTTAAATGCATGTATCAAAATTCAATGGTAGGACGAAATTTAACAGTAAGCATCACAACGGTATGTTTAAGAATTAACTAAGAAATTGGCCGGCGCCGCGGCTCACTAGGCTAATCCTCTGCCTGCAGCGCCAGCACACTGGGTTCTAGTCCCAGTCGGGGCGCCAGATTCTGTCCCGGTTGCCCCTCTTCCAGGCCAGCTCTCTGCTGTGGCCCGGGAGTGCAGTGGATGATGGCCCAAGTCCTTGGGCCCTGCACCCACATGGGAGACCAGGAGAAGCACCTGGCTCCTGGCTTCGGATCAGCGCGGTGCGCCGGTCGCTGCAGCCATTGAGGGGTGACCCAACATTAAAGGAAGACCTTTCTCTCTCTCTCTCTCACTGTCCACTCTGCCTGTCAAAAACAAAAGAATTAACTAAGAAGTTTTCAAAAACTAACTTAAAAGATACTTAAAATTCATTAACCCAATTTTTTTCACCTGTACCTTGCAAAAAGGTATCTACTGTCTCATCAATTTCCTATACCAGGTAAGTCAGTAAAAGCAGATTTACTGACAATATACACACTTGAAATTAAAACAAAACCCTGACAAAAGATCACTTCAGGTTCTGTCTGGCGAATTCTTTTCACCTTAGAAGTTACAGGGGGTCGGCACCTGCAACACTGGCATCCCACTTGGGCACCAGATCATGTCGCAGCTGTTCCACTGCAGATTCAGCTCCTTGCTAATGGCTTGGGGAAAAAGCCATGAAATATGGCTTACGTTCTTGGGTCCTACTACACACATGGGAGAACTGGAAGCAGCTCTTGACTTCAGCCTGGCCAAGCCCTCTTGTGGCCACCTGCAGAGTGAACCAGCTGATAGAAGACCTCTCTCCCTCTTTCTCTGTAACCATTACTTTCAAATAAGTAAATATATATTTTTTAAGAAAGTTAATTTACAGATGAAAAGTAGATCAAAGTTAAATAGAACTAAAATAAAATTCCCCTATTACAAACTTTTAAAAATATTTAGTTCTGAATTTCTACTTTCACAGTAGCAAAACTAAATGGGTTTCAAAATCTATTTTAGGAGCTAATGCTGGGGCCGGTGCTGCGGTGTAGGCAAGTGCTGCCTGCAGCACTGGCATCCAATACGGGCCCCGGTTCGTCCTGGCTACTCCACTTCAGATCCAGCTCTCTGGGAAAGCAGTGGAGGACGCCTCAAGTCCTTGGGCCCCTGCAACCACAAAGGAGACCCAAGTTCCTGGCTCCTGACTTCAGACAGGCCTAGCTCTGGCCATTGCAGCTGTTTGGAGAGTAAAACCAGCAGATGAAAGATTTCTGTCTCTCCAATGCTTTCAAATAAATTGACTTAAAAAAGAAAAAAAGCTGATGTTTAGCTTAGTGATTAAGACATCCACATCAGAGTTCTGGATCCTGACACACTTCCTGCTAAAGCAGACCAACGCAGCAGTGATGGTTCAAATAATTGGGTTCCTGCACAAACATAGTAGACTTGGATTGCACTCCCAGTCTCAGCTTTAGCCCTGGCCCAAGCCCCACTGTTGTGGACATTTGGGGAGTGAACCAGCAGATGGGAGCTTGTTCTCTGCTTATCAAATAAAGATTTTTTTTTTAAAAAAACACTATTCTAAATCTAATCTTTTTAATCTTTAAGAAAACAATCTTCATAATTTTGTGGAGTTATATTTTTCTTCATTAGTACACGTTAAGTTTACATAGTAGTTCTCTTTTTGCAGGGGGGGGGGAGGAACACAAGTGGCAGCATCATTTGGTAGCTGTTTTAAATTATAGCCATCAATACAGCATGTATTTTAGGGTATAAATTACTTTGGATGAACAATAGCAGCTGTGTGCTTTCAAGTAAAATTAGCATATACTACAAAAAACGTACGACTAATTACACTATGTTTTACAAAACGATTCAAAACATGTTCTCTAAAACAAATCCTGTGGTCTTTCAATGATTACTGAGTCAGACCACCAAATTTTGATGGTGTTTAAGTTTTCAGAAACACCTTTAACATGGGTTTCAGATGCACTTTTCAATGGTAGTTCTAAACTCTAGCCTCTTTAGAACTACATGATTTATCTCAGTCTACAATCTAAGATACTTTTTAAAAATTACTTTTCCCCTCATCTAATGCCTGCCACAGATTGCCATGTTGTGTGTTCTTGGCTAAGAGAAGAACAATATCTGAAAGTAATTAAAGCTTTAAAGAAGAAATTATTTACTACTCAATTTCAAACCACACACACAAAATAGGTGAGAAATTCTTTTATCATATTTAGAATCAAAATATCCCTTAAAATATTTACATTTTACAGTAAAAAGGATAGCAAAACACAAGACCATGTACAAGCTTAAGTATTCAAGTTTCTGAAAAGCCAAAAATGAAAAAGAAAATAATGGCCTACCACAAAAGCTGTAGTATATGGTAATAAATGCCTTCCTTGAGTGCAGATAAAGCAAGAAATATAATCCTTGGGCTTCTGATTCTTGGTCAAAAACTGTTCAACTAGTGATTAGTATCATCTGATTATGAAGTCACTTGGCTTTTTGTTGCTCCTCTACAGTTTCTTTAAAAACAGTGCAATTTCAAACAAAAGTACAGAGCACACATTACTCTCAAATTAGTCATTATATAAAGGACATTCACTAGAGGCAGTAAATATATTCCGTAGTTAACCATATTTACCAATTAAGGAATAAAACTAAAATTTCTAAGCCTTTATTGCATATTAATAAAACAAATCTTTGAATATACAGCAATGTAAAACTTTAAAAAATATTAAATTCCTATAACTAGGTACAGTCGGTATGAAGGATGATGAGCACTGGTACAGAGCACTCTGCACCAACACAGGATTTATTGTTCTGCAAACCACCAATAGTAAAAATGTAAAAGATGGCACAATCCGAGCAGGCAATCTCATATAGTTTTTAAGATACAACATTTAAGTTATTTAAATGTAATCCTAAAGCAGCCTGCAAATTTTACCTTTTGCTTTTAGCTCTGTCTGTGTGGTCCCTATCTTTGTAATATCTGTCTCTGTCCTTTTCTCCAGAACTATGTTTATTTTTCTCTCGTTCTTTGTCCTTGTCATGGTCATCATTTTTAGGTTTTTCTGGTTTCTTGTCTACATTCCTGACATCTCTGCTTGCTTTTCCATCAGCCCCTCGATCACCATGTGATAGCCGGGCCCTGTCTTTATCTTTGTGTCCTTCCTCCCTTTTTCTGTCTCTGTCCTTGTCTTGGCTTCTGTCTCTGCGTCTGTGCCTTTCAGACTCTTGCTCCCATTCCTTTTCATGTCGCTCTCTTTTCAAGTGGTGTGAATCACTGTAGAATCTCTGGCGGTCCCCTTTGCCCCTATTAAATGGCCTATCCAGTTGCTGTTGGTCTTGCCTACCCCAAGGGTCACTATGCCGCCTTTCTGGTCTCCGGATGTCTTTAACTTGGTAAAAATTTTGTGGGCTCATATACCTTGATGCTTGTGAAAGGGGACCCATCATTCGTTGTGGCTGGCCTGGGAGATGAACAGGTGGCCAAGGAACCATGGGGTTTTGAGAAAAGCCAAAGCCTGGAGGGGGAAGTAACGGAGGTGGCAAATGTGGTGGAAATCCAAACATGTTTTGTGGGGGAAAATTAGGAGGTCCCGGAAATGGAAATCCAGGGGGACTAGACTTGAGATGCTGAAGGTTGGGCTGCTGTGGTCTCATGGGTGAGAAGTTTGCACTTGTTCTGGGGCTGGTGCTTCTCGAAGCAAAGTTGATACTTTTAGGAGGAAATTCTGGTGGACCCGTGTTTCCAACTTCAAAATGAGATGTTGCTGCAGCTGGTCCTCTTCGAAATGGGTGCACAGTTTCAATATTTTGCATTAAAATATCCTCTTGTAAGGGTTTTGTCTGCTCAGTTTGGGAAGCGTGTACGTTTTCTGCAGAAGTTGAGTTTTGTTCAACCTTTGAATCATCACTCTGCTGAACACATGCATTTTTCTCTGCAGAAGACAATTTTTCTTCTACATTGTTTTGCTCTGTTAAATGCTCCTTGTTGTGTGACAGAGCAGGCAGGGTGCTTTTTTCTCCATTCCGGCAACTATCCCCGTCTTTGCTTTCTGAAGCAGTTACCTGCTGGTTTCGTCCTGCTGCTTGCCTAGGATCCCTTTTCAGGTTGATAAACTGTGGGGACCTTGTTGCATTAGCAGCAAGGTTTTCACTGCAACTCACATTACCATCTATGCTTCCTTTCCCTACATTAGATCTACATGGAGAATTAGTATTTGAAGTCCGATTATCTTGTGAAGTATTTTCTTGATCTTGGGGCAGCTGTCTTTTTAATGTTCTCTCTTTATTCTCCAGTGTTTCCTCCTGTTTAGACTGAATTGATAAATTTGTTAAGAATGCTTCTGTGGAAACATCTGGTGGTTTACCTCTAAGACTAAGACTTGTCAAAGGCCCTGGAGAAATGGAAGAGGACCCTACTACCGATGTTTCTTCCCCTATTACTACTGAATTACCTGTGGGTTCTGAAACATTATCGCCTTTAACTTTTACTTCCTTGGCTTCACCATCAGTTACTTCTATTTTATCTATTTTCTCTGCTTTTGGATTGGTTTGCTCATTTATAAATGGAATTTCCTTCAGAGTGTTTTGCTCTACCCCTGACTGAGTCTGCTCGTACACTTGACCAGTGGTACCCAAAAGGCTTTGAAGTATATCATCCACAGGAAGAGGTTTATTTGCTAATTCCAGAGTAGAAGGTTGATTTTCCCAGCCAATCAAAACCCCAGGAAGGAATCTTAAAGGTTTTGGTGGCTCCTGCTTGGCAACTTCCATTAAAGGTTCAATTGTTGCTGGAAGGTCTTCCTGAAGAGTCTGTTGAGGCTTATTTCGCTGTTTGTGTAATATAGTCGTAAAAGAATTAAAAAAGTCATTTTCCTCCTCTGGCGTTTCCTCAGTAGAAACTTCTATTTTACTTTTTTTATCAGGTGGCAATGCTACTGGGACACTTTCAGGAGTCTCAGCTGTATGACTAGTAGTACTAGCACTAGCGCTATGCTGCCTCTTCAGTTTCTGACGAATAATTAAGCCCAACAATAGATTAGGTCTATGCAGTTCAAGCCCTGTATAAAACCAAAAACAGAAAGTCATTTTCAATCATTATATAATGGTAAAATTTTGTACCTAGATTATAAGCTATAAAGGAGGAACCTGCCCAGTTTAGGCCATCTCTAATAGGCCAGATCCCAAAAAAGAACAGTTGCCAGTCTTTTCACTCCAGTCCCACTTCCCACTTTATATTATCTTAGTATTAAAATATATACCTACCTGGTCCATCAAAAGGCACAAGAGGGTGTGGAATTTTATCTGTAGCACCCAAAGGAATAAGGTACATATCTTTAACCTGCTTCATATTATTGGCAGCTACTCCATAGCGCTTTCTGCTACTGAAGTATGCAAAAAGTAAAGTATAAGAAATTTGATCTTCTTCCGTTACTGGTGTGAATCGAACCACACAAATTTCCTATTCAAGAAAATAACAAACAGCTGTTTAAAATAATAACCTAAAGAACAGTTTGATTTTTAAATATTTCCTCAATTATACTGAATTTTTTAATGACAGTTACCAACCAAGGTTTGCCAACATAAATACAGATAATAGTAAAAGGAAGCAAGCCTTAAGAAAAAATCTTGCTGATCCATTGATAGGCTTTCCAGAAGAAACTGTATCCCAGGGGAATTAATGAATTTATTCAAAGTGACATTAATTTTCAGTGGCATGGATGATGCTGAAATCCAAGTATTTTGACATCAACACTATACCCGAATTTCCAATGCTATGACCTCCTCAAAAGCCCACCTGTGTTCTGGGCGCACAGAGAACTAATAGCACCCAATACTACCACCCAACTATGCACTTTACAGTAATCTCCCCTTATCCATGGGAGATACATTTCAAGGCCTGAAGTGGATGCCTGAAAATGGATAGGACAAATCCCTGTATATATGTGATATGTGTATGCGTGTGTTTCCCTGTACATATTTACCTATGATAAAGTTTGCTTTATAAATTAAGCATAGTAAAAGATTAATAACAATATCAAATAAGAATAACACAATGTAGTAAAATTGTCAGCATTGCTACTCTTCTAGATTGGGGCTAGTAGCAAGTAAAATAAAGGTCATTTACTATTTACAACTATTGCAATCCTTTAACAATTGACCCAACAACAGAGATAATCACCAAGGGACTAATAATTGCTAGTGTATCTGCACTGTGTATACTGGACAAAAGTATGATTTGTGTCCTGGGTGGGATGTGACAGGATGGTTCAAAATTTCATCAAGATACTCAGAACAGCACACAATTAAAACTTGTTTTTATTTCTAGAATTTTCCATTCAATATTTTCAGACCAGGTTTGATCTCAAGTAACTAAAACCAAAGACAGTAAAACCACAGTTATGGAAGGGGCTACTACACACACAAAAGATATAAGGCCACTGAATTTAGGAATAAAGGGAATGAGTAAAAAGCCTTCAAATACACAAAAATGATAAAACTTACAAAGCCATTTGGCTTACTTGGAATTTTTTTGTTGTTTGCAAGACAAACAAAAAAAGACAGTCCTAACTCAGTATCAATTTATAAGTATGAAGAAATGTACAAATTTTTATGAAGGTATACAGTTAAGATGAGAAGAACCAGATTTGCTGCAAAAGCCTAAATTTGATACAAACTCAAAAAATATATATATAAATAAGCTTGACTACAGCTCTACTTCATACAAATGTCTGTCAGTTAAACAGCCCTACTTTACATTAAAATCCATCACAGATTGAGCATCTCTAATGTGAAAATCCAAACTGCTCCAAAACGTTAACTTTTGAGCACTGACAGGATTCCACCATCTGACATCAAGTGACGGGTGCACTAAAAAGATGTAAAATTACAGGCTCTGTGTAAAACGTGTATATACTCAACCTATATTAGTAACAACCTTTATAGTGTTTAAGTCAGTCCAGTTTGAAAGTATACTATAAAGTAATGCGCAGTAAAATACGGCTAGACTGAAGCATGAATCCTAAAATGTCCAAGAATAATACTTCCTATTTTATTATCATGACAAAGCGACAGCAAATAGTGCTTGAGTTTATATTCTAACAGTATATCAATTTTAATTCTAACAAATATTAGCTTCTCAGCTTAAGATCATCCAGTTGTGATGACTCAAAAACAAAATCTACAGACTTCTAGAGAAATGGTAAATTAAGAAATCTTGGCTGGCGCCACGGCTCAATAGGCTAATCCTCCACCTAGCGGCGCTGGCACACCGGGTTCTAGTCCCGGTCAGGGCACCAGATTCTGTCCCGGTTGCCCCTCTTCCAGGCCAGCTCTCTGCTATGGCCCGGGAGTGCGGTGGAGGATGGCCCAAGTGCTTGGGCCCTGCACCCCATGGGAGACCAGGAGAAGCACCTGGCTCCTGCCTTCGGATCAGCGCGGTGCGCCGGCCACAGCGCGCCAGCCATGGCGGCCATTGGAGGATGAACCAACGGCAAAAGGAAGACCTTTCTCTCTGTCTCTCTCTCTCACTGTCCACTCTGCCTGTAAAAAAAAAAAAAAAAAAAAAAAAAGAAAGAAAAAAGAAATCTTCACTCATTCAACATTAATTTATTGAATACCTATAATACATGTTAGATTCCTTCAGAGGGAAAACAATTTCTTTCAATGATTACATTTTCTTGTATAATACTGTTGTATGAGTTTCTAAATGACAGACAATATGCAGGAAAAGAAAACCATGATACGGGTAACCAATTATCCCTCAGTATCTATGCTCCTCCTTTCTTCCCAGTATGAAGAATAGCCCTTAACTTTTAGCTGAGCACATACCTTGCAACAGAATATCCCTCCCAGCTTCCCTACCAACTTTGTAGGCTATATTACTAAGTTACAGCTAAGCACACCTAAAGAAAATAAAGTGATGACTGCAATCTCTTAAGTCCTGCCCTTAAAACAATGAGACTGGCATTGCTCCTTTATTCTCATTTGGTACTAATGAGTCAATTTTGACCATGTTTGACTGCTGAGGGTGACACTATTAGAAATAGCAAAATATCAAGAAAGGAGTCTGGTTCCTGAATAATCCTACAGATTCATAGCAACCTAATGACCCTGAACAACTGAAAATAAAGAAAACAAATGTTTCTATTTAATGAGCCACCATAGTTTACAACGTCTTTGTTGTAAATGCTTAGTTGTGCCCTAACAAAAACACATGTTTGTAACTGAAGCAAGGCAAAATTCCAGTGTGGATTTCAATATTTACTCTAAAACATTTCTTCCAAAATAATGAGAGATTACAAAGAGAAAGCAAACAAAGAAAGGGTGATGGGGTGTGAGTGGCGGGGGAGGGATTCTGCATGCTTTGAGCCTTAGCAAATGGCTTTAGCTCAGGTTTGTAAAGTATGTTATGTAGATTCAGAATTTGTGTTGAATGCCCTCCCCAGAAAACCTTGCATTCTTCCAAAAGAACTCAGAGTAATCTACTTTCTAAACATTTTCCCATGCTAATAGAGTGAAGACAGTTTCCCTCACCTTTGTTCCTGATGCTTTTATTTTTTCCACATAATCCCAAACTGTTTGAGGTGATATCCTGCCACCTACTTGAATACTATCTGGTAGATCCTGTGGTAAAGAAGAAAAGTGATCAACATATACCAAGTCTAATACACATAATTCATAGAAATTTGGTTCTAAGTCTAATTGAAACAGTAGCACAATCTTCTTGAAAACATTAATGTACATAAAGTCAATTCAGAACTTTTAAAGTTGTATTCAGTATATTCCTATCTTTTTCATGAAGGCTGAGGAAAAATTAAAGTTACATTAAATTCAACTGTTTATATAAATTATAATATTTTATTAAGGATTTGGTACCAAACTGAAACACAAGGCTCAAGTGGAGTTCTTTTTTTCCCCCTGTTTAAAACATCACTTTATTTTGCAACAACATGGGGAGTTCTAGGAAGAAATCACATGGAAATTGTAAATTGTGGCTCAGAGAGGAAAATAATAACCGTTGAAAATGAAGAATTTCCTATTTCAAGACTTAATTCTCCTTTGAAAAAGAATTAATCCATCACAGACTAATCAAAAACTAAATTTCTAAACATATTTGTTCAAAACACCATGGTTCCATTGGACTTTTCTCCTAGAAAATTCACATTTCTGAAAATTATTTGCCAAATAAACTATATGTAAAAGAAACGTAGGTTGTCTGTAAATAAAAACAAAAATACCAAACAAGTAAACTGGTCACATTAGATAAGCAATTACACTGAATTGAACTCATTCCAAAAAAATTTCAATAAACTCCTTCCAGCCTAATCTGAAGAAAAGTAAAGTTTATGTTAGCTTTATGGAGACTGGAATACAAGTTAGGCTTTTTGAAATACTAAAAAGGATGTCTTTGAAAAACTCTGGTCTTTACAGTAGGCAAACTGAGAATGAATGAAAAAAAGGTTAATGTTAGATATGAACAAAATTACCAGCAAAATATAATCTCAATAGTAATGAAACATGTATATGCACATATTTTCCTTCTGAACACACATACACATTTCCTTAAGATAGTTCTAAAAATATCACTTTCATATTTATGAAAGTATTATAATGCTGTTTCAAGGTGTGTAGTTCCATAAATATAATGAGTCTCTTCCTGCTTCCTCAAATATAAAAGCAACATCACTGCAGCAACTATTATCACAAGTCTCATGGGACTGTCAACCAGCTGTAAAGTTTCACCGTCCAGTCTACACTATGTCCACAGTAATCCGCAGACAGAAACTATAGTCACAAAATCTAGGAAAATATAAGCAGGAGAGGAATTAGGTTATTTGCTTAGCAAGGAAAAGGCTAAATCAAAGGTCATAACCATCTCAATATTTCATGTTAAGTCTGTATTTAACAAAAACAGAACAAAAGAAAAAAAAAACTTGGATATCCATACAGACTTTGATTTTTTTTTTTTAAGATTTATTTATTTATATAAAAGAGCTGCAGAAAAAGGAGAGACAGAGATCTTTCAACTATTGGTTCACGCCCCAGATGTTGGCAATGACCAAGGCTGAGCCAGGCTGAAGCCAGGAGCTGGGAACTTCATCCAAGTCTCCCAAGCAGGCAGCAGGGCCAAAACACTTAGGCCATCTTCTGATGCTTTTTCCAGGCTAATCATTAGCAGGAAGCTGCACTGCAAGTAGAGTAACTGGGACATGAACAGGCACCCATATGGAATGCCAGTGTTGCAGGAAACAGCTTTACCTGCTATGCCATAACACCAGCCCCTCACTGATTTTTAATTCTTGAACATAGTGAAGTATAACTTGGAAAGATTATGGGACACATGGGTTTATGACTTTCACAGTACAATTTTCCTCAATTCTAAAAGTACAACTGTAGATTCCTACTTCCATTAATCAAACCATTTAAAGATCGTTGTTAATGGCAATCATGACTCAGAAACACAGAAAAGTTCACAGTACCTCTGTCAAGTATTCAGGGGAGCCAGATACTGGGTAGGCTTTGGTAACAAATTTTGCCACAGAAGGCATGTTGATAAAACCTTTCCAGATGAAGTTCAATCGAGCCAAGAAGGTGGACTCAACTTCAACAGTCCCAGGCATCTCTGGACTAAAAAATGACATTTTAAAAGTTAGTTGCCTGAAAATGAATAAATCCATTTTCTATTTAGTCATCAATAACTTCTAATTTAGCATGTCAAGAAGGCCAAACTATATAAGGGCTATTAAAACGGGTTTACAATTTCATTTCATAAAATTACATTTTACATTTCCATAATCAGGTTGTTACAAAGTCAGATGGATTGAGGTCCAGAAAAATACAAATAAATTTTCTCTAATAACACATACCCAACATGTTTGGACCCATATAATTAGATTTAAAGTCATTTCCCTTCAGATTCAAAGCTCTCAGCCATTCAAATAAACTTCCAGAATTTATTCTCTTATGGCAATTAGTTCAGAGTGCACAAAGTACAGTTATTTTCCCAAAAGAAAGATTCACAAGGAATACATTTTGTTTCTGAAGATTTCCAAGGACAATCTGGAAAACATCCATGATGACTATACAAATTATCAATGAAAACTTACCGAGGAGCAGGAGAGAATGTTGACTTTGGAGATTCCTGTTTTTCCTCTTCAAAGAATTCAGATGCCAAAATATTTGAAGTTGAAGACAATGCATCTGCTATACTTTCTGCTTCATTGTCTGAATGTTTACGAGCTACTCCAACAACCACTTTCACTTTTTTTGGAGAAAGATCATCTATAGGAGGTGCCATTCGACCTAAAGCCAGAGGACACCAAAATAAACTGTCTTAACTACAAATTTTGTATACTGGCCCATTTTCACTTACTGAAGTTATATAGTTTCCTAAATTTAACTGTTAAGAACACATACATTTCTGGAGTTATATCTAACTATTACCATTTCTCATAATGAGTTACAATACATGTATATGTCAATCAGCAGGAAATTTATCAGTATTCTTCCCACTGTCAGCCCTCTTCTACATGCAGGAACCTAAACTTAACTGAAATGCAATTCACAGCATACTGTGTAGGGTCCTACCTGCAATGTACCTTAATTTCCCTTTCAAATCATTTTACACATTATCTCCTAAATGCAAAACCCATGATAAATATAGTCTAGATGGCATTATTTTCTCTTATTGGATTAAGAAAAAGGATGTTGGGCCCAGCACTGTGGCATAGCAGGTAAAGCCGCACCTGCAGTGCCAGCATCCCATCTGGGTGCCGGTTCTAGTCCCAGCTGCTCCACTTCCAATCCAGCTCTCTGCTATGGCCTGAGAAAGCAATGGAAGATGGTCTAAGTCCTTGGGCCCCTGCACCCACGTGGGGGACCCAGAAGAAGCTCCTGGCTTTGGATCGGTGCAGTACTGGCCCTTGCAGCCATCTGGGGAGTGAGCCAGCAGATGGAAGACCCCTCTCTCCCTCTCTCTCTGCCTCTCTGTAACTCTACCTTTCATATAAATAAATATTTTTTAAAAATGTTAAATAATTCATGAATCTTGATATGAATGGAAGGGGAGAGGGAGTGGATAAGGGGAGGGTTGCGGGTTGGAGGGACGTTATGGGGGGGAAGCCACTGTAATCAATATTCTGTACTTTGGAAATTTATATTCATTAAATAAAAGTTAAAAAAATGTTAAATAATTCAGACTGAAAATTCATTTCTTCTTTAAAAAAAAAATTATTTACTTGCAAGGCAAGACTGACAGAGACAGATATCTTCCATCACCTGGTTCATTCTCCAAATGCCTGCAATAACAGCTACCCAGGCAGAATCCAAGTACTTGAGCCATCATCTGCTGCCTCCCAAGTGCATTATCAGGAAGCCAAATATGAAACATGTAGTAAGGACTCAAATTAGGCATTTCTGCTATGGATTCGCACATCCTGGGTAGAGCTGTTGAACCCACTGTACCACAGTGCTGGCCCTCAAGAAAAGATGCTTCTCCAAGGGTCTTGAGAAATAACTTGAAGAACTCAGTAAAACAAATCTGTATCCTATAGTAGCAGTTCATAACTACACATGCATAGAGCAATGCTACTTAATAAGACATAAAAAATATTAGTCAAGTTTAAAAAATGACACTGGTTTTTGACTATAGCCTCAAGAAAAAAATTCAAGCTTTCTGAAAATAGGTCAAGTCTAGTAGCATTTAATAAATATTCTTATATGCAACTGTTAAATTATCTGTGTGGATACATATGTGTATGTTTGTATTTTTTGTTATATGTATATCACTGGAAATAGTTTCACAACATCCTACTTAACATTATAAGTGTAATTCATAGTGATATTGTCTATTCTGTTTTAAAATCTGTCACTACTTATTAAACTAATTTCCCTACTACTGAGTCACAATCTGAAATTTGAAAAGCAATGGCTCGAATATATTTCAAAATGTGATCTCTAAATATGTCTTCAACCAAATCACATGCATTTTCAACCAAATCACATGCATTTTTCTTCATGAATTCAATTCAAATTTATGCCATTCCCAGTACCCAGAATGGCCATCCTCTCTTTTATTTACTTACTTGAGACACTGAGAAAGAGCACAGACATAGACTAGCTCTCACCTGCTGTTTCACACCCTCAAATGTCAGCAACAGCTAGAGCTAGGCAAGAATAAAGCTGGAAGCCAGGAACTCTATCCAGGTCTCCCATTGAGTGGAAGGATTACAGATACTTGAGCCATCACTACTGCCTCCCGGAATCTGCCTTAATAGGGAACTGGACTCAGGAGCTAGAGGTGAATACTAAACCCACATTCTGATGTACGATGCCAGAGTCATAAACAGCATTTTAACTGCAAAGCCAAATGCCCATCCTCCCCCTCTTTGTAGGCACACTTAACACGCCATGTATTAACTTAAGGTCCCTAGTCTAGACTAGGTCTTGTTTTCTTCTGCTGAAAATGATGTATTCATGGGCTCAGAAAAAACAGACAGATGGCCTAGAATTCCTGGAAGGACAACCACGAACAAAGCCAGATTATTATAATCCCTTGATCTGTAGATGACACTGTATACCAATAAGCATCAAGAACATGCAGAGAACCATGACCTCACCTAAAGAGCACAATATGATGCCAGAAACCAATCCTCTAGGAAACGAATTTTATAAATTCTCAGATGAAGATTTCAAAAGAGCTGTTTTAAGGAAACTCAATGAAATTCACGAACACAGAAAAATGATCCAATATTCTAAAAAAGAGATTTGATAGATGTAAGTAACTAAAAAAAATATCAAGCAGAAATCCTTCAACTGAAAAGTACATGAAGCGAAGTAAAAATGTGACAGAAGGCATCAATAGAATAGATCAAACAGAAGAGTCACTGAGCTCAAAGACAGGTTATTTGAAAAACACAGAGGAGAAAAGAAAAAAAAAGTAAGAAGAATGAAGAAAGCTTATGAGAACGAAGCCCAATAACATCCAAGTTATTGCGCTTCAAGGCAGACTCCAAAATGTCAAAGATTTAGAAAGTATAAGTCAAAGAAACTGTGACAGAAAACCTCCTAAACCTAGAGAAACATACAACTAGCCAGATACAGAAAGTCAAAGATCAAGTCAGTTTCAATCCAAACAAGTATACCCCAAGATATATCATAATCAAGCTCTACAAGGTTAAAGACAAAGATTATACAAAGCTTCAAGAGAAAAGAAGCAAATAACACATAAAGAGTCTTAACGTTCTTGACTACAGACTTATAAACAGAAACCTTATAGGCCAGAAGAGAGTGGAATGAGACTGTTACAGCACTATGAACATTCCCTAACAAATGAAAGCATCCTAAGTATCCATCTAAAGATGAATGAATAAAAAAGAAAAAATGTGGTATGTATCAAAGTCGATCCATGTGGGAGACCCAGAAGAAACTCTTGGCTCCTGGCTTCAGATGGGCCCAGCTCCAGCTGTTGCAGCCATCTGAGCAGTGAACCAGCAATGGAAGAATTCTCCCTCTCTGCCTCTGCCTCTCTGTAACTCTGCCTTTTAAATAAATAAATACATCTTCTATATATGTATGTATAATAGTAGTTACCAGAGACAGGGATGAAGTGAGGAGGAAAAGATAATGAAAAGTTGATGGAAGAATACTATGTTATAGCTAGATAAGAGTAAGAAGTTCTGGGGTCCTATTACACGGCAGATAAAAAGAATTAACAAGTAATGTTAAAGTACTATATATGTCTCTCTCAAAAACAAAACAAATAAAGCCTAGTAGATAGGATTTTGGATGTTTTCACAATTGTCAAAACTTGGAAGCAACCAAAAATGTCCTTTAGTAGGTAAATACATAAACTATGGTACATGCAGACAATGGAAAATTATGCAGCATAAGAAATGAGCAATCACTCTTTGAAAAGACATGATGGATTCTTTAATGTATATTACTGAGTCAAAGAAGCTAATCTGAAAATGTCACATTCTATATGATTCCAACTACATGGTATTCTGCAAAAGGCAAAACTCACAGACAGTATAGAGACCAGTGGTAACCAGATGTTAATGGGGTGGCAGGAAAAGGGATAAACAGCCAAAGCAGAGGGTAATTAGGGCAGCAAAAATACCGTCTATCAAACTGTAATGCTCGATCCATGACACAGTATACTTCTTTAAACGTGGGGAATGTACAACATCAAGAGTAAAACCCAAAGTAAACTAGCCAGTGTGGGTGATTATGATGTGTTAATATACGGTCACTGGTTTTAACAGCTGTTATCGCACTGGTGGGGGGAATTAAAAATGGGAGGATAATGCATACACGGGGCAAGAGGTATATGGGAAATCCCTTTCCCTTTCTCCTAATTTTGCTGGGAACATAAAATTTCTCTAAAAATATTTTAAAAATCATTTCTGATTTATTTTGATTTTGTTATACACAGTGAAATATGAATACTCTTACTCCTCACCTAGTAAATGATAGCACCATCACAACTGACCCAAATCTCTGATGTTTCTCCTAATGGTTAAATTCTTGGCATCTGATCCTGGCTAGGGTTGGTAAATTCAGCTCATATTCAAGTGGGCTTTAAAAAGCTCATAAAATAATCCTAGATAGTAAATCACACTACAGTATCAAACTACCTCAACCCTGGAAACTAGTCATAGGAAAACATGCAACTACTCAAAAAAGAGTGTATGGGTGCCTCAATACTGGGAAAACAAAACCTATATAAATTACAAATAGTACAGAAGAATCCCTCTTTCGCAATTAATGTAACATTTTACAAAGAAAAATTTCCAATTACCTATGCAAATTTTGCAGTTAAGATCAAAAAGATGCTGTCTGTGTTGACTAGTGGTATCTTTAGACATAGAGTCAATATCCTCCTTCTGTTTTTCAGATCCTTCTGGCTTCTCCAATGTCTTATTAGCTGCAGGTTCCTAACATAAGAAAAAGTAAAAATTAGCTTTAGCTGATAAAATCTGGTACCAAATATGAAAATCAATTAACATTTCACAATGACATTTTTTCCAAAATGAACTGTTTCTATCCAAAGCCTTTTTATTACAACTTCTTATAAACAAGAACAAAAACGGCTATCTATTAATTAAATAGATAAAATACAGCAAAAACTCATTTCTCATTCTTCAAGGTTTCTGATAAAATTTCGGATTATCTCCTAGGTGATAAATGAAATTAAGAAAAGCTGTGGCCGGCGCCGTGGCTCACTAGGCTAATCCTCCGCCTGCGGCGCCGGCACCCGGTCGGGGTGCCGGATTCTGTCCCGGTTGCTCCTCTTCCAGTCCAGCTCTCTGCTGTAGCCTGAGAGGGCAGTGGAGGATGACGCAAGTGCTTGGGCCCTGCACCCCATGGGAGACCAGGAAGAAGCACCTGGCTCCTGGCTTCGGATCGGTGCAGCGCGCCAGCCGTAGTGGCCATTTGAGGGGTGAACCAGCGGAAGGAAGACCTTTCTCTGTCTCTTTCTCACTAACTCTGCCTGTCCAAAAAAAAAGAAAAAGAAAAGAAAAGCTGTGCCAGCTATCAAATTAGTTTTCCTGTAAAGAATCTACAGATTTTTTTAAGTCTTCCAAGAATCAAATAAGTGAAAGCACCTCTACAACCTACACTGAAGTGAACGTAATTCATTCTGTATTCCAAACATTCCCACACACACACACACCCCCGGAACCAATAAAGTAGGCTACTGTAAAGTAAGTAAGCTTTTATAAATTCTTCTTCCTACCTTAAGAACATCATGCAAGTCTGAAGTTTCATGTTTTGAACTATAAAATGTAGCTTATCTCTTATCTTTACCTGAATCTCCATGGCTGCTTCCTGTTCTTTCATTGGAGCATCACTCTCAATTTCTATTTCTCCTTTATGAGTTATTTTTGTAATTGGTCGTCTTTCTACTTCTCTCTGCTCTTTTTCAATCATCTCTATGGTCTAACAAGAAATATTTTACAAGAAATATTTTACAAGAAATATTTAAAATATACATTTCAAAACATATCCTTCATTCCCCCACAACAGCAGCTTCCTCAAACACCGAAACTATTCTGGTAGTCCCCTACTAGCTGTCTCCTGAGTGAGCCTGCTTAGTGACAATGATAATTAAAAACTGAACAGTCTCAGAAACAAAACAAAACTTGAGCAATTATAGCAAGATATAGTAAAGGCAGCTGGGAGTAGAACTAAATACAGCAGGTGTAGATGTGTAGATGGGTCTGCTCATTTATCTCATCTTAAGTGCAAATCATCTTTTAAAGAAAGAAACTGGATTCATGGCCTCAAGAAAGCAAGCTGATGAAGGCACAGTTTCAGTGCAGAAAAGAGGCATGTGCTTATTTGAAACAGAAACCAATAAAAACAACAGAATTACAAGAATGCAGAAGAAGAAGCAGCACGGGGCAGAAAAACTGTTACTGTGCATTCTCTGTTGAATTGCCTCTGTATAACTTTTCCCCTATGCCAGAAAAAAAAATTTTGATAATCAACACTATTTATACATTATCTTACATGTCTGTTTTCTCTTCGTCGCCAAGCAGCTAACTCTTTAGAAGCTAATTCTTCTGGATTCATTCTTATAAGATGATCAGGGGTTACCTCTCCTTTCAGTACTTTTTTAAATAATATCTGGAAGGATTCAAAATTGTGAAAAAAGGAGACAACCATTTAATAAAAAGAGGAGCTACTGAACTGAAACTTGTAATAAGTGTATAATTTTAAAGCCTGATTTATAAATATTTAATGATTTATACATTATCACTATATAGAAAATAAATAACAGCTTTGTATTCTAGGAATTTATGTAAGGCAGCAAAACATTCATTTCATATAAAAATCAACCCATAATGGTTAAGCATATATAGTGGAACCATTATAATACCTACCCCAAAATTGTATTAAGTGTACCCAGGAACACAAGCTAACCACCATAATAACCAATCTATAGCACAGCAAGGTATTGGATAAAGGGGCTTTATTCAATGTAATGTCTTCCATATTAAGACTGTACATGTTTAAATCCTAATAGACTTGGAAAGGACTCCAGAGCAAAGAACCAGCTGCAAGAAAGACACCTAAAGGAAACAAGCCTTCATTTAATTACTAAAGACAAATGTTCATATTATATAATTCAAGAAGTATCTGATTCCTTTGAACATGGTGGCTATTTGCCCAACACAGATTCCCCTTAAGTAGCTGTAGCACTTTAAGAAAATACCTCAAGTCACTTTCATTTATTCATCAGTGTATATGAGGGGCTGGTTCCAGCATCCACCTCAGAAATCAAAATCTGCAGATGTTAAAGTACCTTAAATAAAATGACATACATCGGGGCCGGCACTGTGCTGTAAAAGATTAAGCCACCTGCAGGGCCAGCATCCCATATAGGTGCTGGTTCAAGTCCCAGCGGCAACACTTCCAATCCAGCTTCCTGCTAAGTGCCTATGAAGGCAGCAGAATATGGCCTGAGTGCATGGACCCCTGCCACCCAAGTAGGAGACATGGACGAAGCTCTAGGCTTCTGGCTTTGGACTGGCCCAGCCCAGGCTATTGTGGCAATTTAGGAAGTAAACCAACAGATGGAAGAAATCTCTCTCTCTCCTTTTCTCTTTCAAATAAATAAACAAATATTTAAAAAAAAAAAAAAAAAAGTGGGGATGAACATACATTGTATTTGCATGTAAGCCAGCACCTCCTCCCATATACTTAAATTATCTCTAGACTACTTGTAACACAATGTAAATATTATATAGATAGTTGTTACACTGTATTGTTTAGGTAAGTAATTTTTTTGTTTGTTTGAGTAACTGTAATCCAAGATTGTTTGAATCTGCAGATTTGGAAACCAAGTATACAGTGGGTTGACAACACTGCAGCCAATACCTTTAAACAAATTTATATCACTTATGTGGACATAGGTACATGTCACACAAAGAGATCAATCATTGTTCTGAACACTTAAAATTTTCATTAGCATCACTTTTGCTTAGTGTGTCACTAACACTGACATACATTCACACATTTTTAGGTTTCTTAAGTCCCAAGCTAGAATTCCCAACAAGAGACTAAAGGTTCGATTAATGTTTACTCCATGGCGAAAAGATATTTAGCACTAAAGTTATATTTATTTTTTAAAGATATTTTTATTTGAAAGGCCGAGTGACAGAGAGAGGTAGGCACAAAGAAATCTTCCATCTGGTGGATCACGCTCTAAATGCCCACAACAGCTGGGGCTAGGCCAGGACTAAGCAAGAGCTAGGAACTCCACTGGCATCTCCCATACAGATGGGAGAAATTCCAATACTTGAGCCATTATCTACTGTCTCCCATGTGCATTAACAGGAAACGAGGAGAGAAGTGCAGAGTAGCCAGGACTTGAATCAGGCACTCAAAAATAGGATGCAGATATCCTAAGAGGTGGCTTAACTCACTGTGTCACAACAGCAGCCCCAAAATTCTATTTAATTAAGCAAAAATATTTTAAGGTAATTCTAAACCAAATGTATTGTCTTTTAAGCAGTGCAACTCTATTTTCAGGATTAAACTACTAGTGGTAATACACTACGATGAATTTTAGCTTAACAGACTTTTTGAAGAATAAGTATGAATTAATTTTTTAATAAGCTGGGTTATATAAGCAACAGGAAAGAAATCACATAAATTAACACTTGTTTAGTCTTTTATTATAGACTCACTGCATAAACTTTATACAGAGTTCAAAATTCAGTTCAGTGGCAAAAGGACTTTATTAAAATTACATGTCCTAAACAAAGAGGTAATTCTAGTCTCTTATTAATAAATTATAGGTATATTATATTACTATCTTCAATCTCTATGTATTCAGGAAAATGGGAAATATAAAAATCTACAGATGTAAATGAAACACTTACATTGTTTTTAGGATCTTTCAGATTGAACATCAAACTTCTATATTTGTTCTTATATTTAGCATCTGTGTCCCGAAAGAAAGAGAAAAGCTCTTTTTCAATTTTTGTAGCAACTTTAGCTGCCTTTTCCTCTGGCACCTTCAAATTTGAGTCTGTAAGTCTTAAAATTAGAACAATTCGATTATTTCTCAAACAAAGAAATGAGTAGTATTCAATATTCTCCAATAATGATATGTGTTACCTTTTCATAAGAATGTCTTTGAGAGAATGTCTGACACTTTGTCTGATCTGATCCGCAGAAGGCTTGGAAGTGGTAGCAGCAGGGGGATGCACATTAGCCACTCCTTTTTCCACTTTCTTCTTCTTTATCTCTTGCTTCTCATGAGTACCTAATTTAAATAAATATCAAAACTTGTTAGTTTTTTAAAATTTCCTTTTTACTGAATAATGTTAAGTTTATAAATAATAATTGAGTAATTACAAGTCCCCATTTATAAATAAGATTAAATAATAATGAGAGAAAGACATTAATTGACCTGACTTGGTCCTAACATAGATTAACTAAAATGTCACCTTTACCCCATAACAAGGTACATTTATTGTGCTAAGAATATTTTTAATGTTTAAGGACACAGAAATTCTAACGTGGTTTGATCATCACACATTGAATACATGTACAGAATTACCACTATACCCCATAAATATGTACAATTTTAAAAAGAAAAATAAGATCAGAACCCGCAGTCATATTGAAATAATCGGTTTTTTAATTTTTTTTTTTATTTATTTTTTTGACAGGCAGAGTGGACAGTGAGAGAGAGAGAGACAGAGAGAAAGGTATTCCTTTGCCGTTGGTTCACCCTCCAATGGCTGCTGCAGCCGACGCACTGCGGCCAGCGCACTGCACTGATCCAATGGCAGGAGCCAGGTGCTTCTCCTGGTCTCCCATGGGGTGCAGGGCCCAAGGACTTGGGCCATCCTCCACTGCACTCCCTGGCCACAGCAGAGAGCTGGCCTGGAAGAGGGGCAACCGGGACAGAATCCGGCGCCCCAACCGGGACTAGAACCCGGTGTGCCAGCGCCGCAAGGCAGAGGATTAGCCTAGTGAGCCACGGCGCCAGCCTGAAATACTTGTGACACTGACATTTTATTTAACTATTGCCTAAAAATACATATACTCCTTTCGTAAGTTAAATAATGGCCTTCAGAGCTAGTTATTTTTACATATACACATAAACTTTTTTAAAAAGCTTTTTAGAAAATTTGATCTGAACTGATTAGGTAAGCAAATAATTTAATAAACTTATTAATACCCCAAAATCGATGTATCTCTTGCTTTTAGTGGTATTTGGTATTATTGATTTAAGTTTTTCAAATATTTTTCATTTGATTATACTAATTCCCACACATCTTCAAAATATCAATGTCAAACATCCCCGTACTTCTGATGTATTCAACTATCCAGTAATTCTAGAATTGCCTCTTCAACAATTCTTTAATATATCATTTATAACACTTTTGTCCTCACTTTTCCACACAGTCAATGAAGACAAGCCCAGCACTATAACCACTTTTTTTTTTTTTTGGACAGGCAGAGTGGACAGTGAGAGAGAGAGACAGAGAGAAAGGTCTTCCTTTGCCGTTGGTTCACCCTCCAATGGCCGCCGCGCTAAGGCTGGCACATCGCGCTGCTCCGAAGCCAAGAGCAATACTTATCCTGGTCTCCCATGCGGGTGCAGGGCCCAAGTACTTGGGCCATCCTCCACTGCACTCCCTGGCCACAGCAGAGAGCTGGCCTGGAAGAGGGGCAACCGGGACAGAATCCGGCGCCCCGACCGGGACTAGAACCCGGTGTGCCGGCGCGGCAAGGTGGAGGATTAGCCTAGTGAGCCGTGGCGCCGGCCTATAACCACTTCTTTACACACTTACACCTTTATTCTCTCTGTCCTTTAAACATTCATGTTGACAAAAACACAACCCTGGTGAAAGCAATGTGTATCCTTCATTCAAATAGGATTCAAATGGTTAAAAGAAATTGGTCCAAAGTAAGCACTGGAACCAGATTTCATTTTCATTTTATAACCAAAAAGATTCAGTAGTTAACTCAAACCTTTCTGCCTGGATTTCAGTTAATTTGCTCTCCAACATTTCAAGATATTTCATACTTTTTCTATCTTCTCAAACCAACAATTCCTGCTTCTCAATTCAAACCTGAATTAGTTTGTTCACTTCATATTTCACTGAGAAAACAAAAATGTCATCTAATACATCTTCCTATTATCAAATCCAACGTACCTGAATCAATTCTCCCTCCTACCACATATAATCTTCCTTACCTTTACAATGGAAGAGCTCCTTTCTGTGACAAACCTCTCTCCAAGTGAAGTGATTTCAGACTTCAACTATAACACCAACCTCCTATACTCCTACATCATCTTCCTCTTTCTCTCTGTTTTCCTCCACGACCCCAGCTCTCTCCTGGGTCACTCCCAATAGTCTTACAAATGTGTTATAATATCTCCTTAACTTAACTCCTCATCCAGATACAGCTACCACACGATTTCCGTTTCCATAAACAGCAGAATTCCTTCAAAGAGTTAAATGTAATAAATGCCTTCAGATCCTTACCTTGCCATTTGTCCATATGCTACTCCAGTTGGTTTTCATCCCCCCTACTCACCAAAACAAGTCTAGTCAATAAGGTCACCAATCTCCTCTGTGCTAAATCAAAGGCTTAACAACCAGTGAGCATCTTATTAGATGTCCAGACATTTGAAACAATTACTGAAACTTCACCTAGCTTCCAAGCCACCATACTCTCTCAGTTCTCCTGTTTCTTCATAGGCCATCTCTTAAGCCTCCTCTTCCCAATTCTAAATTCCTATGCTCCCCAAAGGGCTCTGCTTCTGCAGGAATCATTATGGAACTTTGTAGCTGTTCATATCAAGATCCATGATTTTTAATAACAATGATAAATCTCAAATTTATATAGAAGCCTCAAAAGGATTCTCTCAGTCCCAAATTCATCAGCCAGAGTATCACTCAAATATCTCCATCTGGATGTCTCATGTTTGAATTTTCCTCCCCAAACTGTTTTCTTTTCCACCTCAATAAATGTCACCAATTTTTTATCTAATCAATCTCTAAAATTCTCTATTACCTACCTATACCAATTACATCAGCAAATTCTATTAATGCTACTAAAAAATACATCCTGTATCTAATCACTTCTCACCACCTTTACCGTACTGTTGATCAGTTATCATCATTTCTTTCCTAAGGTAGTGCTTCAGACTCCTACTAAATCTACTCTTTATCTCCTGCCCTCTTACAGGCGAACTGCCACAGAGCAACGAGAGATCTAGAAAATCTTCTAAAAACTTCTCCTAATAATCAAAATAAAACAAAACTCTGCCATAGTCCCAAAGGTACTACTAAATTTTCTCAACTTATCTTCTATCACCATTCCATCCCTCTGCAGGTCACTCTTCCAGTCACCTGCAGTGGCTTTCTTGTTGTTCAAATGCCAAGCTTACTTCTCTCTGAAGCCTTCAGATTTGCTGTGCTCCCTACCCAGCCTCTCCTCCAAAGAATCTTGATAGCACTTCCAATCCCACAAGTTACTTCCTCCATCCATCTAAACCAGAAGCTAACCACACTTTCCCCAACTGTTGACTCTTCTACCCCATTATTCCACTTCTTCTTCATGGGCTGTAAAATACCAGATCATTTGCTTGCCAGCTTATTGTCTATATGCCTTCTCCCACTAGTATTGAAGTACCATGAGGAAGTTCACTAGTGCATGCCCTGAATTTAGAGGAATAGTTTTTAACTAAAAGGCCAATCACCTAAACTAAATGTATTGCCATTAAAATGCTATGCTTTTTAAATTTTTCTAATATACAACTAATCTGTACATGAAACAAGATGTAAATATTTAAGTTTACAACAACTTCCAAGAATCTCACTACCTGGTTTTGAAGTTTTTTCTCCTGTGCATATAACAGTGGTAGATTCTTTTGGTATTTTTTCACTTTTCTCTTCTGAGGATCTTCGAGGCAAAACTGGTTGTCCCATCTTTCGAAGAGGAGTTAGCTGCCACTTTTTTATTTCATTATCTCGACAATCTGATGAATTTTTGCCTTCACCAGACTCCTAGGAAAAATACTTTAATTCATGAAAATGAAAAATACTAAATAATCATTAAATACCAAGTGATAGGATAAGTGATAGGATATGGACAAAAAATTTATTATTGTTACAACCTATAATGTCAACAAACTTTTCATTCTTTAGCCCAGTAGACATTTAAGTGGATTTTTTAAAAGGTACACAAAAGTAAGTCTTGATGGGGCCGGCACTGTGGCATAGCAGGTAAAGTTGCCACCTATGGGGCAGTTCAAGCCCCAGCTGCTCCACTTCTCATCCAGCTCCCTGCTAATGTTCCTGGGAAAGCAGCAGAGGATGGCTCAAGTGCTTAGGTGCCTGCAACCCCGTGGGAGACCCAAAAGAAGCTCCTGGCTCCTGGCTTCAGACAAGCCCAGCTCCAGCCATTGCAGCCATATGGATGGACGATCAGCGGATGGACGATCTCTGTCTCTCTATATATAATTCTGCCCTTCAAATAAAATAAATCTTTTAAAATAAAAATTCTTGATTAGCTGTAAAAAGATTCATCCTTTTATTAAAAATCCCTTTATTGAGCATCTATTTTTCTGCAAAACACACAGAGCTTACGAAGTAGAAATAAAGGACATGGACAGCATGTTCCCAATAAAACCTGATATAATAAGAGTTTTGTTAGCTGTTATGAAATCAGAAAAAGAAAGGAGAAACAAGGAGAAATACATTTTTTCACTATATAAGAAAAATGAAAGTATATTTATCTATAGTAAGTATATCAAGTTCTCAATAGGCAACTTTAACTTCCATGAGATAGAATAAACCATTAGGGTATCTGCTCCTCTAATCCTAATTAGAACTCACAAAGAATTACTAGTAAAACTACCATTCTGAAACCCTCAGGAGAAATTAATCACATCATGTATTTAACATGCTTGAAAAGAGAGCTGAAACAATGCTGTGTATAGGCAGAAATAGGAAGGGTCTTCAAAAAGCTCATAGTGGAGCTGGCATTGTGCACAGTGGCTTAGGCCACTGCCTGCCAATGCCCACATCCCATATGGGCGCTGACTCAAGTCCTGGCTGCTCCACTTCTGATCCAGCTCCCTGCTAACATGCCCAGGAAAGCAGTAGAGGATGGCACAGGTACTTGTGGCCATGCCAACCATGTGGGAGACCCAGATGGAGCTCTAGGCTCCTGGCTTCAGCATGGCCCAACACTGGCTGTTGCATATTTGGGGAGTGAATTAACGGATAGAGGATCTCTGTGTGTCTTCCACTTTTTCTGTAACTCTGCCTTCCAAATAAATAAATAAATCTTTAAAAAAAAAAAAAAAAAAAGTTGTTGTTCATGGGGAAAATGTGTATTATGAAAAACTATGCATGAATTTCAAGTTTTTTGCACTAAAATAAGCATATCTTTCAATTCTATTTTCCCATGACATGCTTTTTTTTGGACAGGCAGAGTGGACAGTGAGAGAAAGAGAGAGAGAGACAGAGAGAAAGGTCTTCCTTTTTCCGTTGGTTCACCCTCCAATGGCCACCGTGGCTGGCGCGCTGCTGCCAGCGCATCGCACTGATCCGAAGCCAGAAGCAAGGTGCTTCTCCTGGTCTCCCTTGCATGTGCAGGACCCAAGCACTTGGGCCATCCTCCACTGCACTCCCGGGCCACAGCAGAGAGCTGGCCTGGAAGAGGGGCAACCGGGACAGAATCCTGGCGCCCCGACCAGGACTAGAACCCGGTGTGCCAGAGCCACAAGGCGGAGGATTAGCCTAGTGAGCCGTGGCGCCGGCATGACATGCTTTTTGAAATACTCTTGTATAATCATACATTTTAAGACAAAATACATGAAAAGGAAAAGAGTTTCTCCAAATTAGAAATTTTCTGATTTCTTTAACTTCCGTTTCATTTCCCCTAGACCAGGAATATACCTCAATATGTTATACCCGTAACACCACAACTGGCATACAATAGAAACTTAAATTGTTCAATATAAAAATGTAGGGAGTAGGGGATAGGCATTTACTGCTATGGCTAACACACTGCTTGGGATGCCTGGGTTCAAATGCCAGTTCCAATTCTGATTCCAATTATCTGTTTATACATTCTTGGAGGCAAATTATGGGCCAACTGTTTAGGTCCCAGTCATGTTGTCAGAGTTCCAAGTTCCTGGCTTTGGCCTGCCCCAACCCTGGCCATTGATGGTATCTGGGGGAGTGAACCAGCAGATGGGAGATCAATCTCTACCTGTCTCTAACTTTCAAATAAATAAAACATAAATGAGCAATGTGTTAGAAAATAAAAACCTGGGGGTAGGAAGTGACATTTGAAATGCAGACTCTCTAAACTAACAGCAGACAAGTGTAAAGAGAATTCAAGAGTTCACCATCAAAAAGAAAAGGATCACTTGAATGGCACACACATTTATTACTAAATCAGACTAACCTTAATTCCTTTCCTGATACAGAGACTAGACAGTTTCACAAAACATTAACAATGTTTTATAATGTCTTAAAATGGAGATAACTCAGCTAAGTAATATATTTCTAAATGCCAACAGGTTGTACACATGAGGTACTGAATAATAATCATTAAAGATAAACAAAAGTCCTCAAAGATATGCTATAAACTGTTTCCAACTGGACTTTTAGGTGAACAGTATCAATTACTTTGATGCTAAACATATCAAACTGCAAAGCAATAGTAAATATCATAAAGAAAGAAGCTGTTTTACAAAAAGCCTTAGAAGACAATGTTGGATGTGTTAAGGATTTGGCAAACTGGAACTTAATTCAGATTTCCCAAACAAATAGTATCAAAGGAACTGTGGTTGTAAAAAGGGAAGATTTTTGGAGAAAAGATGCTCATGTTCTTCATTCTGAATTACCACCCTTAGTTTTAATAGGGAGGCTTTAGCAAACTGAAGTTTTCAGGGATGTAAATTCCAACTCAAACTTAACAACCCCACGACAATACTGCTTAAAATGGAAGATGTGTCCCCTCACAATGAGTTTCAAATAGAAACTACATCATCACTTTCTAAAAATATTACACAGCATACTAATAGGATGGCTGGTCTAAGAGATTTCCAAGGTTCCTTCCAACTCAAATGAATTTTTGGCTCTTCAATGACTGTACTTGCCTATTATCAACATTTGCTGCCACTAGCAGTCTTATAAAAGAATAAATCAACAATCAGAAAAATGCTAATAATGAAAGAGAAAAAAGGAAAAAAATTAATCAGATAAAATGTGTCCTTCATACATTAATTCCAATTTAATTTAATCTTTATGTGGTGTTATGCTATTTCTATTTAGAAAATTTTTTCAGATGATAGTTTAAAATGTAAGAGAAAACTAACACACTTTTAAGCATCCAAAGTTAAAAAAAAATTACTGATTTAAAGCAAATATGGAGGTAAACAGAAAATAACTCTTCTGTATGAAAACAATGCTGAACAGCTAAAGAACTGGTTGATATTTATGGACTGAAAAACTTTTCAAGAAAAATTCAGCAATCACAATTTACACTTAAGACCCAAGATCATACACATATCCTACAACAGAAAATTCAAGTATCAGACTAGACTAGAAACAGTACAAAAGAGAGAAATAAAACAGATATCCTAACAACATTACTACCTAGTTCCACCATTATACTTAGAAACCTGTAAAAAATCTGTTCACTCTTAGGGAGAAAATTAATTTGAAAATGTGTATTAGAATACCAAAACCTAAAGAGAAACTTCAAAATTCCCAGTCCATTCATACAAAGCACTTCAATAACAAATAACACATTAACGAAAGGCTTACCCGTTTTAAAATTTTGACCTTGTGCTTCACTGTATCATCTATACATTTGCTTTTGTCATTTGTTGTTGTGTGCTTTGATAACCCAAGTTTTTCACATTCCATTGTTCTATCTTCACTATGGACTTCAACCGTAGTCTGGGTTTCCAAAATATCTGGATCTAGTATTTCAGTCTTTTTATCTTCTTCAGCACAACATTTTACACATACATATTCTTTGTCTTCCTCTGCCATTTGTTGTGCTTGAGTCAGACTTAAGCCAACACAATCACCATGAAACCAGTCATCACATCTCCCACAGCCAACCATAAACCTGAAATAAATAAAATAATTAAATAACAAAAAAAAAAAACCTGCTATATTCCTTAAACTACCAGTTTCAAAAGGCATTTAAATGTATTTTTAATATTTGGCTGAGATTTTTGCGTATTTTCCACCTTTACCTATTCCCCTTGTTCAACACAGAGCAAGTTTTCAAAGAATATCCAGGGAGCACTGTGGCGAAGGGAGTAAAACCACTGCCTACAATGCCGGCATCCCATGTGGGTGCCAGTTCAAGTCCCGGCTGCTCCACTTCCGATCCAGCTTTCTGCTATGGCCTGGGAAAGCAGTAGAAGTCTTTGGGGCCCTGCACCTGCATGGGAGACCTGGAAGAAGCTTCTGGCTTTGGATCAGTGCAGCCATCTAGGGAGTAAACTAGGAGATGGAACACTCCTCCCACTCCCTCTGCCTCTAACTCTGTCTTTCAAATAAATAAATCTTTAAAAAATATTCAGTGAATATGGAACTCTTACGATTTTAAATATTTCCCCTTTAGTGTGAACATAAAAATACTTGAGGAAAACAACAAAAAACCAGGATGAAAAAAAAAAGGAAAACTGACCTGTGACAGTACAGACCGTAAGAAAAAGTGAAATGAACAATATATTTCAGTGATAAAGGTGGTAAAAGCTCTGTGATAAATACATTTCAGCAGTTAGATCCGTATTACCAGACCTGAAATCATCCATAAATTTGGGAAGTGTTTATCTAACAAATGGTTTTAAATAACAAAAAGGAGCTAATAGCAACAAAAATGTTACTCAGTAACTACATAATGGAGCCTCAAAAACTATTTCTCATTACCACCTTAACTATGTAACTTAAGCTCAAAATAGTCTGATTCACATAACTGCACTGATTCAAGTGAAGAACTTTTTTACGCATTTTTTAGTATAAAGGACTTCCTTACTAATGACTGTTTTAGATAATAAATTTGTCTTCCCAAATACTGATATCCTGTAACACGGAGATTTTTAATATAGAGCTTAGATTTTTAATTCCTAATCTCATTATGAAAATTTTGTTTACTGCATTTCAAATAATAACCTCTCTAACCAACAGGAAAATCCAAGGACATGAGACGTAAGACTTCCAAAGCTTCTATTTTAAAATTTTAAAAAAGAATCTGATATTACTTTTGAACAAAACTGCAAATCAGATATAAATATATAAAATCAGATATATATATATACATATATATATAAACAGCAATTTAGGTGAGAAATTGTAATTACATATTCCTCAACCCAGTATTAGGAAAGCTACAAAGCTCACTTCATATAATCATGTGTAACATTTTCCTTCTCCCTTTTTATGACAATTCACAGTATGCTTGAAAGGTTTAGAAGGATTTAGGTATGTTCTTCAGTGACTTTTTAGAAGAGTTTGTGCAGATTTTGGGTAATAAGACATCACTAAACTGTCAATTTCTTTTAAAAATGTACACTCCAATAGAAAGGAGGATTCTAAAAGTAATATACTGGATGGTTTTGGCCAGCTCAGTATACCACAGGTCCTCTTTTAAATTAGAACACTAAGACTCAACCCTTACAAGGGCATTTTTAAAAATCATGCCATCTAAACACTCAACAGCAACCCTTCTTTGTTCCCTTGGTGTTCTACTGTGTACCAAACCACTGAAACCAAGGAGACTTGACTTCTTCACATCTTTATGTAGAATGTTTTACATACCATTCTTTACCCTACTGCAATGTCTGGACTAGCTTTATTCAGGCAAATTCTCACCACCCCACCACCCCACCAATGAATCATTTGGTTTGGAAAAACAAAAATAAGACCCAGGGCTTTAGATTCACAAGCAAAGTAAGAAAACTCTCAAACAGTATAGTACTTGTTTGCAAGAGTATGTTCCTCTAGGTTTGGGAGGTTTGGTGGGTCCATAATATTTCAAAGGTTAAGATGCTCTAGACAACATGAAACAGAAAACTTTTCTGAATATGTACCTGAAAGTTTTTCCATTTCATGTTGCGTAGTTACCTGAAAGTGTTATTTCCTGAAAGCAGCTACCTACTATGAACATCTTTTATACACAAATAAAGGTGATTTCCTTTCACTTCCATTATATAAGCTATATCGTGATTTCTTCAAAATCTGGAAGAGTTTCATTAAAATATATCTTAAAAGCCTCCATACTATGCTTTTATCCCAACTCCGTATCTAAACATCAAATTTTATAAGAAACATATTAAGGAATTCTCAAATTTTATTTGACTTATTTAAGGAAGGGCAGTTGTATGATCAGAAAATTCATGAAGCCTCACTTTAAGTTTACTTTGGAAATGTCTCCCTGAAATGAGGCTCTGGAAAGCCAATCTCTAGTGTGATCTAGATAAACCTCAACAGTTCAGAGTCTATGTCTAAAATGCAGTTAATAAAATTTTGAGAAATGCAAAAAGACACATTGATAAAAGTAATTTCCACTCATCCGAGTGGAAAATAAAATTCACTTTAAAATGAAATTACTCAAAATTGGATATGCATTGTTTTTTGTCTGGAACTTAGAAGTACTATAGACTTTTAAACCATATTTCAGGATATATTTTCTTCCCTTTTCAAGCTACTGCTCTGTTTTAAAGTGCAGTGAGGGAGGGAATATGAAGGGAGAGACAGGGTGATAGCCAATAATTATTCTCCCATTTTCTGCCCTGTCCTTAAATTTGATTATCAAAGGAGAAATAACTTTAGACTGTAAGCCAGATGTTAGATCTTTTACTACTAAATTAATGTGTGGCATATGGTTCTTGATCAAGTCAGCATCAGTTACCTGAAGAGTTCAGCAATATTTATACTGTGTTCTTATGTTATTTTGTTCATAAACAATCTTAGATTAAAAAACTAAATTCAAACAATTTATTGTAAGATAATTAAAAACAAATATAAAAATCTAATCTTTATTCTTATCTTTTTGGCATAAGCCAAAGCATTCTTAGAAAATTTTCAAGTATCTTTGGAGGTACTAGAGGCAACACTGGGAACATTCAAGGATGGAAGGATTCTACACCGCATTAACAGTTTTATTTTTTTTTCTTGTAACTAGTAATCGACAGAAAATTACTTGTCCAAAGAGCTTTTTAAATCCTGAGAAAAATCAGATCCATTATGCTAGAAGAAAATTCCTTTCTCAGAAGTCAGTCTTCTTATATAAAGTTATGAATCCATTTTGCCACGGAGATTTTTTTGTTTGGTTTGACACCTCATCTGATGTACTTATCCTCTACAGCTGAGGTCAAAAAAATGTAACACAAGGTAAACACACAGGCATCTTTTGGAAAAGTGGGTAAACAGAAATCACACAGTAAATGCTATAAAAAGACTAGGACTTTTCTTTCCAAAATGCCAGTTGGTTTATGTTTAAGACAAATTCAAAAGTTCTATCAATTTAAAAATAAACAGGATTAAACCACATGGTTCTAAAAAATAATATATTTATGGTATAAGACTACAACAGAAAAGTAACTGGAAGCACCCTCCCCCCCCCCCCGCCAAAAAAAAATCAGCATAATGTGAAAACTCTTAGGGTTGGTATCTCCTGTCTTTAGGACATATATAGAAATTGTCCATGGTCAAATACCACATCTAGCTGTGTCATGAATAAATATATGTATTACAAAAAAAATGTCCAACTGGAAGTACACACAAAAAGGCTATCCCAATTGTAGTATGTGTAGTATGTTGAAGAGTTAAAATAGTCTTTACAGAAGCAAAGCTATCCCAAGTACTACAGAAAATGTCAGTTTAACAAATACTATTCACTGTGTCTGGTTCATGAAATCCAAGTGTCAAAATTATCTTCAAATATACCATTCCTAATACATTCATATTTCTTTAAAATAGGAAAATTACACGCTGTGTAACAGATACATTTTTTGAGTAAACTCAATATATGAAAAAAACAATGCATCAAAGTAGTGTGAGTCAGTAAATATGTAAAGAAAATGTAATTACTTAGGCTTCTTTATTCACAAAATTAAAATAATCAGAAATGTTGCTTCAAAAATTGTTTCCAATGTTGATATATATTATCCAGATCAATTACATAAGGTGAGCCCCCAATTCCTACATCTAAGCTATTTTCCAGACTGGCAAAAAAAAAAAAAAAAAAAAACCACACACAACTATCGACTTTTATGCAGTAGATCCAAAAGGCAGCATTTGATTAAAGAAAAAGAACTGAGACTAATACCTAACCTTAAGGAAAATTATTGATGTTAATGAAATAGCAATCAATATTAAAGTGCCTGGCAAAACTCTTGAAGACTAAGCCACTAGAACTTCACAAGTTTATCACAAACAACAACAACAAAAAGCTATATAATAACCTACTTAAGTCAACTGCCAACTCTATGCCAAACTCTGTTTTAGAGACTCATTTTCTGTAGCTCTTTGCCTTCAAATTAAAAAAAAAAATGCTTAAAAAAACTCATTAGGCTTCCATTCAACTTCTCTGACTACATAACAGTATGAAGACTAAGACTGACAAACTGGCTGGTTTAATTCTCTCAGATGTGATAAACAGCAGATTCATTAAAAAAAAGTCTGAATAAAGTGTTTTAAGTTAATAAATAAGGAGTGTAAGTATAAATGTAGCACTGTATTCAAACAAGCCCCAACTTTAAAAATCTGAAGTATGAGGCTGGGGACAGGATTGTGGCATAGCACCTAAAAGCCACCACCTACACTGGCATCCCATATGGGCACTGGTTCAAGTTCTGGCTGCTCCACTTCTGATACAGCTCCCTGCAAATGGCCTGAGTGCTTGGGCCCCTGCCTTCCATGTGGGAGACCAGGATGAAGCCCAACCATGGCTTTTGTAGCCATCTGAGGATCACACAAGTATATGGAAAAATCTCTTTCAAATAAATCTTAAAAAAAAAACTGAAATATATTCTGATATAAAGTAACCCGACAATAAAAGTGGAAAACAGAATGAATCACAAATGAAGAAATCCTTTGAAATAACTTATTTTACAGAAAAGCTCCAGCATTCTCCTCCTACTCTCCCCCAATCCTCTCCTCCGCACCAAAATAATGTATTAAACACATTTTACTAATCTGCTTTTCCCTAAAGAGTTTCACTTTTATGTAATGTCATTCTAACATCTACTCTAGTGAGTATGAATAGAAATATATTACAGTATACAAGTTATAATGTTTTTTATCATAACAGCATTGACAGAAGTTCCAATAGCAATTGTGAACACTTGTTCAGGATAATCTTGTAGCTGCAAACTTCACTTTGTTTTTCTTGTTTTCTTTCTCCTTTTCTTAAAAACTTAGTAAATAAAAAATACATGAGGGGGTCAAAAAACTGAAAACACTAAATCTTAAAAAAGAATGATGAAAAGCAGGCTAAAAATCACCTGTAATTTCTTTTAATTGACCAAAAAATTCTTAAAACCACAGAAGCATTCAAAAAATACGTATTTTCACTCTACTTATGTTACATACAAAATTCACCTGGGTAATCTAACAGTGGGTTTTGCTATCAAATTTTACTCTAAGGTCAACTGTTGATATTATGAAATGATAGCAGGTCTTAATATGCTTAAGTTTACACCCAAAAAAAAAAAAAACTTCAAAAATAGGATTTCCATTATAACCTTCACACTTTATTACTAGTTCTTCTCAAGCCAAATAAAATGATATATCACAGACCCAAAGCAACATTAACAATGTTCTGATTAACAGAAAATTTTTGGTTTTCTTTATCAGATCCAAGGAGTTCCAAGGACTAAGTTACATTCTCTAACTTGTTACAATGACAAAATAGTTCCCTAAGTATCACTGGTGGGTCAGCCTATTCTCTTTAAAATGTTTTAGGACATATTTGTAAACTCAGTGGCTCCATCTTTCTTATCTTATCCAGGGTTGATCAGGCCCTTTTATTATTTCTGGAAGTCTTTGTATATTAAATAATTCATTTCTAGTATCAACCCTATTCCAAAACAGTAATTCTTCTTTAAATGTACATAACATCCATATATACACACCCACACACACACACCTGTTGCCATGTGGTTTTTTGCAAAACCCACACTGCTTGCTGGGAGTCCACATATATTTGCTTTCAAATGAGGAGCTATGTTCTGAGCCTTCTCTTTTTACAGTGGCTATGTTGTCCGGAATGAACAACGGTGGTTCATCCAAAGAAAAACTTTTACTGCTTCTTCTTTGGCGGGGTTGTAGGTTCTTCTCAGGCCTTTTCAGTTTCAGTTTATCCTCCTCCTTACAATGCTCAATGCCTGGATGTTCAGGCTCTTCCTTTACTTGACTATTGGTTTTTATCCCTGGGGGCTGCTGCTGAGGCTTATGGCACTGTTTCTGGCTGGAATGTAATAAATGTCCAGTTTGTGCAGGATGATGAGGTTCTTTAGAGCAACTAGGGTGACCATGAAGCTTATCACTCAAAGAATGAGTTAAGGGTTTAGAAGCTGGTACTAAATTTTGATCCTGTGATGTTTTTTTCAACACAGAATGAGCTTGGTTTTTCACAGACTTAATCCCAGAATTACAACTCTGAATCTTTGAATCCTTTTCAATTTTTTTCCTCACTTTTACTGGCCTATGAAAATTTGGCTGCGATTCCAGTTCATCAGCACTTCGTTTCACACTTTTAACATTAATTTTAGTTTTGTTATGCATGACTTCATGCTTTGCTGCACCAATTTTCTTAGGAGTATCTGTGGTCATATTTTGCTTAGAATGAATTACGGGTTTTGTATGTTTGGATTTTACATTTTTTGCCTCTAAGCAAGAAATACTACCTGATTGACTGTTTTTATCATCCTGAATACTTGTTGTTTCTTGGGACTCTGCTCTCACACATTCAATAATATTTAACTCTTTTGAATTCTGGTCAGGTGTGTTACAAATGGTATTGTCTAAAATATTCCTTTCTGATTCAAAAGCACCAGTATCAACCATCTCTAAATCTGATTTATTAAATTCAGTGTCCTGCAATGGCTTGGACTCTGCATCTTCACAATAACCCAATGGTTCCATTTTCTTTCTTTCTAGGGAGTCTGCAGCTTTATCAGCAACATCCAAGGTATTATGCAACTCCAAATTACATCCAGTTACTTCATTCACCGAACTAGACAAAGCTACAAGGTTCTTTTCTGTTTCATTTGGATTTGCGCAAGTAACATCACTAGAAATATCAGAAGATGTAGGTTCCTTAATAGTTTGGTCATCTTCATGAGATAATTTTACTGTCTCCTTTGATTCTTGTTCAACTTCTCCTGTTGCCCTCATTTCTTCAACAACAGTGTCATCTATTTTATCTGAAATGGAATCACTGGGGTCATGTTCTTCTTTATCAGAAAACTTAAACAATGTGCTATTAACAGTCTTGTCTTTACTTTCCAACACATCTTCACTTTTCTGTTCTTCAGTATTCACACAGGTCTCTGAAAGTAGTGGACAATTTAGTTCATGAGATGGCACACTTGTTTCTCCCTGATTATTGCACTTATGCTTAGAATCTAATCCAGCTTCATCCTTCATTTCAAGACAAGATGACACTGAAGAATGACTTGAAGACACTGATACTTCTGGTACTACTTCAACTTGTCCAATATGTCGGTTGCTCCTTCTGTTTTCCTTATGGTACTCAGGTTTCAGCGATGTACAAACTTCCTCTTTAATCTGACACCTTTCTGATTGTTTCACCCCTGCTTTAGGGGCAAGCACAGTCTTCCCGGATGCTTTTTTTGAGCTAGTTAAAGGTGCTGCACTTGAACGCTTGGCAATAGTGCTTTGTCGCAAACTTCTTACTTGTTCTATCACAGGGGAAAAAAATAAATAAAAATAACTTAGCTATTTCATCATGTGTTTTTATTTCAAACAATTTAGAATGTATCACTCCTTTACTCTCAGCTATAAAGTTAATTGGTTCATTTCAATGCAAATGTATTCAGTAGTTATTCACAATGGTGATTATATAAACATTAATATATATTTTATAAATATATATAATTTTACATTTATAAAGGGGCTTCAGAAAGTTCATGAAGGGGCCGGCACTGTAGCGCAGCTGGTTAACACCCTGGCTTGAAGCGCCGGCATCCCATATGGGCGCCGGTTCCAGTCCCAGCTGCTCCACTTTCAATCCAGCTCTCTGCTATGGCCTGAGAAAACAGTGGAAGGTGACCTAAGTCCTTGGGCCCCTGAACCCATATGGGAGACCCGGAAGAGGCTCCTGGCTCCGGATCAGGGCAGCTCTGGACATTGAGACCAATTGGGGAGTGAACCATCGGATAGAAGACCTCCCTCTCACTCGCTCGCTCTCTCTCTGCCTCTCCTCTGTGTAGCTCTTCCAAATAAATAAATCTTAAAAAAAAAAAATTCATGGAAAAATGCATGTTATCTTTTAATTCCATTTTCTCATGAACTCTTTGAAGCCCCTCATAGATATTACATTATATGCTTGTCAAAGTGTGAGGTATATGGAGAACCTCCTTTAAAATTCAGATTGATTGATATTATACCTTACTACAAGAAATGTTCTCATCAAACTGTCTTTCCGTAAAAAAGTAAACTATACATAAAATGAGCTTCCTTTACATTAATGCCTACCCTAAAGTGAAATTATCACATTTTTAATCATTAAACATTTTCAAATACACAAAACCAGGTAATTACAAGTACCAGTAAAATCTGAAATAAAACTACCTGTGTCAAAAGCATCCACTGAAATTTCAAGATATAACCTCAAAAGAGTATTGATTCCTTAACAACATGCCTTCCTATATCACCATTCAAACTATCCTAAGAAAGAAAATGAAGTGAGGCCAGCATTGTGGAGTAGCAGGTTAAGCTGGGCTCAAGACCAGGCTGCTCCACCTCCAAACCAGCTCCCTGCTAACATGCCTGGAAAAGCAGGAAGGACAGCACAAGTGCTTGGGCCCCTGCACCCACGTGAGAGAATCTGAAGAAGCTGTGGGCTCCTGGCTTTGGCTTGGCACAACCCCAGTCATTAAGGCCATGTGGAGAGTGAACCAACAAATGGAAGATATCTTTCTCTCACCCTCTCTGTAACTCTGCCTTTCTAATAAGTAAATCTTAAAAAGAAAAAAGAAAGGAAATGAAGTATATACTACAGTACCACAGACATGTCACTAGAAACATCACAAATGAAAAGATCTAAAACAGAGTGGACATTTGGCATAGTGGTTAAGTCACCACTTGGGATGCTGACATTCCATACTGCAGTGCCTGGTTTCCATCCCAGCCCTATTTGAGCTTCCTACTAATGGGTACTCTAGGAAGCACTAGATGATAGCTCAACTAGTTGGTTCTCTGCCAGTCCTACAGAAGACCTCAGTTAAGGTCTTCAGCTGGGCCCAAGCTGGGGTGTTGCCAGCACTTGGGGAGTAAACAAGCAGATGGCTCTGTCTCTGCTTTTCAAATAAAATGAAAATATTTAAAAATACATATATTTAAACCAGAAAATATTCAATAAAGCTTGCTTTTCCTTCCTTCTTATCTTGATGTATCTTTCAGGGGAATGTTAAGAAACAAAATGAAGGGTCCAGCACTATGGCGCAGTAGGTTAATCCTCTGTCTGCGGTGCCAGGATACCATAGGACTGGCTGCTCCTCTTCCAATCCAGCTCTCTGCTGTGGCCTGGGAAAGCAGTCGAAGATGGCTCAAGCACTTGGGCCTCTGCACCCACGTGGGAGACCCAGAGGAAACTCCTGGTTCCTGGCTTTGGATCAGCATAGTTCTGGCCATCTGGGGCATGAACCAACGGATGGAAGACCTTTCTCTCTGTTTCTCCCTCTCACTGTCTATAACTCTACCTCTAAAATAAATAAATTTTTAAAAATGAACTGGAAAAAAAAGAGAAAAGATAACTAAATAGAAAACTAAGTAGAGAAACATCCAATACACTAAAATTCAAAATTAAAAGCTATTTCTAAGACTATGCATGTCTAATGCCTCTGAATCAACTCTGAATGAAAATGAACACTTCCAATTTTCTTAAATCTCCCATTTAATTTAAAGAACTACTATGATCCAGTATTTCAAGTATTTCCCCAATCTGACATTTCTCACTGGACTACTGAGAATTTTAAAGATACATGTCCAAGGCCGGTGTGATGGGACAGCAGGTTAAGCCGCCGCATAAGACACAGGCGCGCCAGTGCTGTGGCTCACTAGGCTAATCCTCCGCCTTGCAGCGCAGGCACACCGGGTTCTAGTCCAGGTCGGGGCGCCGGATTCTGTCCCGGTTGCCCCTCTTCCAGGCCAGCTCTAGCTCTCTCTCTGCTGTGGCCCAGGAGTGCAGTGGAGGATGGCCCAAGTGCTTGGGGCCCTGCACCCCATGGGAGACCAGGAGAAGCACCTGGCTACTGCCATCAGATCAGCGCGGTGTGCCGGCCGCGGCAGCCATTGGAAGGTGAACCAATGGCAAAGGAAGTTCTTTCTCTCTGTCTCTCTGTCCACTCTGCCTGTTTAAAAAAAAAAAAAGACACAGGCGTACAATGTAAGCACAGGTTCAAGACTTCTCCACTTCCAACCCAGCTCCCTAATAATGTGCCTGGGAAAGCAGCAGAAGACAGCCCACGTGCTTAGACCACTGCCACAATGTGAGAGATCCAGATGGAGCTTCTGACTCCTGGCCCAAGCCCTGCCATTGTGGTCAACTGGGGAGTGAACCAGCAAATAGAATATGCTTCTCTCTCTCCCATTTAATGAAAGTATGTCTTTCAAAGAAATAATGAATAAATCTTTAAAAAAAGGAAGATGTATATCTTCATTTACATGAAATAGTCCAAGATGGTGCTTATGATCCTGATGTAATTATTAGTAGCATACTCCTTCACTCTTAAAAGTATCCCAATTTGGAAAATAATATGATCATCATAATCTTATGAATACTTTCTAATTCCTGTAGAATTTAGCATGGTATCTACACATTAGGTAATTACTCAACAACTTTTAAAATTGTTTGATGGATTATAAACTGTTTATTACATGCTGAGTTACATAGTCTTTTTAAAATAACATTAATGAAGCTGTTTCAATATTTAGTTTCTTAAAGCCATAAAAACAGCTTTTAGCAATAGACAGCTCCACTTTATTCACCCTTGAAATAAATGAACTTGCAACACCCATTAACCATTTAATAATTAATTTCTAATACCTGAGAGGGTGATAAAAAGACAATGGATTTGCATATTCAACTGCAAAGACACTGAAAATTAAAGAAATTTTCCAAATCTAAGTAATCGTTAAGATGTCACTTTTCTCCTCTAAATGTAAAATGGTGTAAAGCTTAGTTCTATAGATAAAAATTACCATTATTTTGTTCCATGTTCATTATATTCTTTCCATTTCTCAAAATTTCAAGTATAAATACCAAATAAAATTGAGTGAAATATAAATCAAGGAAAAGATGAAGTAAATGCAGGCATCTTATGTTTATTCGTTTTTCAAAACCCCACTAAAACTACAGTAAAAGAATCTTTCTTGTGGGGCCTGTGTCGTGGCTCACTTGGTTGATCCTCCACCTGAGGCGCCGGCATCCAATATGGGCACCGGTTCTGTCCTGGTTGCTCGTCTTCCAGTCTAGCTCTCTGCTGTGGCCCGGGAGTGCAGTGGAGGATGGCCCAAGTGCTTGGGCCCCTGCACCCGCATGGGAGACCAGGAAGAAGCACCTGGCTCCTGGCTTCAGATGGGCACAGCACCAGCCGTAATGGCCATTTGGGGGGCGAACCAATGGAAGGAAGACCTTTCTCTCTGCCTCTCTCTCACTGTCTATAACTCTGTCAAATTTTAAAAAAAAGAATCTTTCCAGAAACAACATGAATCCAAAAGAAAAGCAAATATACAAGAGAGGATAAAACAATGACAAATTCTGAAAGCCAGAAACTGGTGATTAAGAATTGATTAGAAGACTCAAAACAAAGAGTAAGCTATCAGTTTTTTGGCAAAAACCAACACCGTTAACAGCTCAGCAGCCCTAGCTAGGAATCTGAGGGCCTAGACTATGGTTCAAAAGTGAATATGGCAGGGGTTGGATTGAAACCTCTTTAAAAAGAGGCAGCTGGATTGCTAGATGCCTCTTCTCCCCTATTCCACCTGTTAGAAAATTGTCCTTCCCAGCCGACGCCGCGGCTCCCTAGGCTAATCCTCCGCCTGCAGTGCCAGCTCCCCGGGTTCTAGTCCCGGTCAGGGCGCCGGATTCTGTCCTGGTTTTCCTCTTCCAGTCCAGCTCTCTAGTGTGGCCCGGGAGTGCAGTGGAGCATGGCCCAGGGCCTTGGGCCCTGCACCCGCATGGGAGACCAGGAGGAAGCACCTGGCTCCTGGCTTCAGATGGGCACAACATGCCGGCCGTAGCGGCCAGTTGAGGGGTGAACCAACGGAAAAAGGAAGATCTTTCTCTCTCTCTCTAACTCTGCCTGTCACAAAATTTAAAAAAAAAAAAAAAAAAAAAAAAATTGTCCTTCCCTGGTCCTAACCCAAAACTAGTAGTTTATTCGCTGGTGAGAATATAATAAGGTTCCTAAACTATGGAAAAGAATCTTAGACACAGTTGTCGGTGGGAATAAACTACACCAAAACTTGTGAGATTAGAGGCAGGTGTTTGTCATGGTGGTCAGGATGCTGCTTGGCATGCCTGCATCTCACGTTTAAAAATCTAGGTTCAAGTTCTGGCTCCGTTCACTGATTCCAGCTTCTTGCAAATGCACACTCTAGAAGGCAGCAGGTGATGGCTCAAGTACCTGAGTTTCTGCTACCCATGTGGAAAAACTGGACAGAGTTTCCAACTCCTGGTTTGGGCTTGGCCCAGGCCAAGTTCCAGCTATTTTGGGCATTTAGAGAGTGAACCAGTGGGGAGATCTCTCCCTATCTTTCTATCAAGCAAATACAATATTTTTGTGAAATTAAGTGAATTTATACATACCAAAAGCTGAGACACCCCCATTGGTTTCCCTACTAGCAGGGTTCCCACATGCTAATAACAATCTAATAAGCCTGAAAGGAAAAACCTGTATTCTGATGTAAGAGATTTTGCCAGCACACACACCATATGGTGATGCTCACGGTTGACAAAAATTACACATTTAATAGTTTCACAATTTTAGTTTCCTACCCTTAAACAAGGATCAAACATTTTAGGAAAATCTCTAACCTAAAATAATCATTTAACACACACACACACACACACACACAACACGCACACCCTTTTGTTTTTTAAAAAAATGCAGCAAGAAGAAAAGAGGAATTATAAAGGAGATACAACTCTAAAACACTATAAATATCTTAAAATACCATGACAATCCAGCTCCCTGCTAATGTACCTGTAAAAGCAGAAAAAGATGGCCCAAGCGCTTGGGCCACTGTACCCATGTGGCAAACCCAGATGAAGCTCCTGGCCTCAGCTGTTGCAGCCATATGGGGAGTCAATCAGTGGATGAAAGATTTCTCTCTGTATCTCCCCCTCTCTCTTTCTCTAACCCTGCCTTTCAAATAAATAAAATAAACCTTAAAATATTAAGATGTTACCAAATGGATCATTCCCGAAACAAACAAAAAGAACCAAAGTAGGTGGAAAAGTCTGAGGGTACAGATAAAAAAATTTCAGTATGTAAAGGAAAAAGTCAAGAATTGTAAAGTAGGCATTTCACTCTTGAATAGGAGTTCCAGAAAGCAAAAATTAATAAAAAGAATAACCAAAGAAATAGTTCAAGAAATTTTCTCAGAACTGAAAACTGATAGTTTTTATACTGGGAGAATCTACTGAATACCTAGTTCAATACATTTTCAACACATATACATTATATTTTCATGTTATGAAAACACTAGAGTAGAAAAGAAAGAATCAACAAATTTCCAGGGATAGTAGATAAGATACTCCTAAAAACATCAATAAACTTCTCAACAACACTAAAGTTAGAAGAAACTGGAGTAACAGCTTTAAATATCTGAAGGAAAATGATTTCCAACCCTGAATTCTGTCTCCAAAGGATTCTAGCATGAGAACAAATTAAATACATTTGCAGACATACAAGACACAAAGTGTTATCATCCTGCTCCTTTTTCTCACAAAACTATTGGAAGAGGTGTCAAATAAAAAAACACCACAAGAGTAAACAGGAAGAACAAGAAAGCACAAAGCAAGTTCAGATTCCTCAGAAGAATGGGAAGGGAAGGTCCATGAATAACAGCTTTGCTTCTAGGCTTACAGAGCTAACACCAGTTCATAGGAATGGCTCAGAAGACTCAAAAGAAATTTGTTAAATTACAGGCAGAAGCCGGCGCCGTGGCTCAATAGGCTAATCCTCCACCTTGCGGCGCCGGCACACCGGGTTCTAGTCCCGGTCGGGGCGCCGGATTCTGTCCCGGTTGCCCCTCTTCCAGGCCAGCTCTCTGCTATGGCCAGGGAGTGCAGTGGAGGATGGCCCAGGTGCTTGGGCCCTGCACCCCATGGGAGACCAGGAAAAGCACCTGGCTCCTGGCTCCTGCCAGGATCAGCGCGGTGCGCCGGCTGCAGCGGCGGCCATTGGAGGGTGAACCAACGGCAAAGGAAGACCTTTCTCTCTGTCTCTCTCTCTCACTGTCCACTCTGCCTGTCAAAAAAAAAAAAAAAAAAAAAAAAAAAAAATTACAGGCAGAATGGCAGCATACTTGACATGCAAAAACATTCTTAGTGGGGCTGGCGCTATGACGCAGCGGGTTAAAGCCCTGGCCTGAAGCGCTAGCATCCAATATGGGCGCCAGTTCAAGACCTGGCTTGCTCCGCTTCCAATCGGCCTGGGAAAGCAAAAGAAGATGGCCCCAAGTCCTTGGGCCCCTGCACCCATGTGGGAGACCCGGAAGAAGCTCCTAGCTTCGGATCAGGACAGCTCCAGCCATTGTGGCCAATCAGGGATTGAACCATCAGGTAAGACATCTCTCTCTCTCTCTGCCTCTCCTCTCTGTGTAACTCTTTCAAATAAATAAATAAATCTTTAAAAAAAAAATCCTTAGTAAAGAATTAGACAACTGGCACAGTAGTTACTTTGTAATTGCTGACATATATACAGAAAACTAAGTAAATAAAAACAAAAGCAATTAATCAGGAAACCAAAAAAGTTGGACAGGAAAAAAAGTGGCCATAGGTTTTTAAATGGATTATCTCTAATAGCATCTACATTCATAGTAACATAAATTATAACTCCTGATCTAACAAAATTATATACTGAAAGGAAAAAAAAATACTTTTGTGTAACAGGAAGAAAAGGAGGAAGGAGGAGGGACCAGCAGAGTGGGCTAAGCCTCTACCTGCAGCACCAGTATCCTATATGGGCCTTGGTTAGTATGCTGGCTGCTCTTCGTCCCAACCAGGAAGAAGAGCTATGGCCTGGAAAGCAGAATGAGATGTCCCACATGTACCCATGTGATGAGATGGGCCCCTGTACCCATGTGGGAGACCCAGAAGAAGCTCCTGGCTCCTGGCTTCAGAGAGGCCCAGCTCCAGCCATTGTGGCCGTTCTCTGTCAGTAACTCTACCTGTCAAATAAATAAATCTTTAAAAAAAAGAGAAGGAAGGAAAATCATCATTCTTAGTGAAGAGTCAATAAATATGTGAATCAAAATAACCAAAAGTAGCAATATATGCACTTTGCTTAGACATGAAGACAACTGCCCCAAAATAAATCCAGTTTAAAGAGTTAATAGTGATTTCCTCTGGGAAAGAGGAAATAGGTAGTGGGACACTGAGTACTAGAAACAAACAATAAATTGATATAATCTCAAAACTGATCATTGTCAAAATGCTTAGATTAGCAAACATCAAGACGATATGCTCTCTCTGCCCAGCAAGTGCACAATTTAACACATCTGTCCCTATACCTCTGATTTTCTAGCTGGGCCTCTTCGGAAAGATTACCTTGTGCCATTAAACGAGGTGACTTTCTTGGCGATCTCACTGAATTTTCTTCTACTTTGTCCCTCAAATTCCTGTTAGGTAAAATCAGTTCTTCTTCATCAATGGTATCATTGCCACTTTCTTTAACAACTCCTTCATCCATAATATCGTCAAGACCAACAACTAGAAAAAAACAAAAATAACAAAAAAAAATTAATTTTTAAAAATACTGGGATATTAAGTATTTAAAGGCAGTACAGAAAATTTTGTGTGATAGTTTTAATATAACATATCTGATACTGTTACTACTAAGCTCTCAATTCAGTTTTACAAATTCCTACCTTGTGATATAACCAAAGAGAAGATCAGCTATAAATTTTCCTGATTTAACCTCGACTATCACTTTCGTTCATCATTTGCAGTCCCCTTTTTGAAAGTCTTGGTGACTACACTTGGAGATTTCAATTACTGCAATTTTGGTTAAGGTAATACAAGAGATTCCTACCCTGAAAAGCTTATGAGTGTAGGTTCATACTAGAATCAAAAATTCTAACGAGGATGTTAGTACTCAGAGACACTGCGAATGTAACTTCTCTTTCATCAATAGTAGGGAAAATAGCAGGTGTTTAGTATCATAATTTAATTAAGCTTACTTTCTCCTAGTCAACGGACAGGGCCATTTAACTGGGGAGGGGTAGCAAGAAATGAGAAAGACTGGGGAACACTGAAGGAAATATTAACAATGTATTCATATGGCATTAGGTTTATTTCTGTATAAAACAAATGCTTCTTAATTAGCCAAAATGTGCAAGCATTTCTCAGAGAGCAGTTAAATGGAATCTTGCAATAAGAATGTCATTATCAGGTCTGGATTCAAATCCCTAGAAGAACATCTAAATAAAACTTGATCAAAACAAAACACAACACAACCTTGACCAAGTCACTTAACCTCTCTTGTAATTTATCTCTAAAATGAGAATAACAATATCTGTCCTACCTACCTCACAGGGTTGTTGTGAGGATCAATTGAGATGATGTATGAGAACTCGCTCTGTAAACTTTAGAACACTATACAAATGTTAGTTATTATCTTCATCCTAGGGGTTAGAAGGAACCTCAAGAAGTTATCTAGTCCTCATCTTTGTATCCAAGTGGAACTTCATTTAAAAGAGCTCAACAAGAGAATGGTCTACCCTAAAATTTAAAGAGAACAAAATTCTTCATAAATACTTTCAAATGGTACAATCTTTTTGAAGAGCAATTTGACAATAAATAGAATCATTAAACTGCTCACTCACTTAACCAAGACAAATTATAAAGAACAGAGGAATTGTAAAGAAATTGTAAAGAAAATGCTGGCCAGAAAACCCAGCATGAACCTTGTTAGAAATAAACAAGTAAAATGCACATGTACGTACATTATTTATCTAGGGGAGAAAAGGAGAAAATAGATAAAACTGTAATACCAAAAATATATTTTCCAAATTTCCTGCTATATGCATGTATTTCAGTATGTTTTTTTTTCCCCTTTGGTGCGAAAAAATTCATTCTTTAATTCCACGTAATTACAAACTTCTTGAAGCCTCTCCTGTTCATCAGTGAGCTCTCCCCATCTGATGCTGCCTGCCATGTTATCATGCAGCATGAAAGCCCTTACCAGATGCCAGTGTCATGCTCTGGGATTTCCCAGCCCCCAGAACCCTAAGCTAAATAAACCTATATTCTCCACATTTGGTATTTAATTACAAAAACAGAAAACAAAGACAGGTCCAATCATTCAAAACCCTCTTGGTCAACAACCTAGGGTTACAGTAACAAGACTGCATTGAGATGTTTCTCAAAAGTCAGCTTTCAAAGAATGCATCCTTTTCTATACTTCTGTTCCTCCTGGTAACATATTTCCTTGATCTAAAATGCCACCCCTACACTGACTCAAGCTTTATATTTCCTCCCAAGATTTTAGTGCTTAATCCAAACCAGACCCCCAACTGAAGCATCTCCTTAACTTCTTGGTGTCTCAAATTCTGTAAAATGGAGATAATTCAAATAGGTTACTGTGAAAATTGATGTATAAAGTACTTTGAGCCATATCTGGCATTCAGAAAGTTCTACATTAATTATCCTGTTTTATAGTCCATCTTTTGAACCCTAACATCAAAAATTATGTACCTCTTCTTCCTTTTTCTCAACTCCCTTTAAAACAAATCAATCCACAGAAAATGTTATCTGAGATTTTTTTTTTTTTTAAGATTTTACTTATTTATTTGATAGGCAGAGACCAAGAGAAAGGTCTTCCACCTGCTGGTTCACTCCCCAAATGGCCACAATGGCCAGAGCTGGGCCAATCTGAAATCAGTAATTCACAGTACAGTATGAATAACTGCTGGCAAAAACCCTCCCAAATAAGTATATGGGTTTTTAAGAGAGTTAAATACAACACCTGTTGCTAAGAAATTGAGTAAATAAAAAACTGCCCCCTATCACCTAGCTCCAGGATACCTCCTCTCCTGAGCACCTACTGGGCCTCCCCTCCCACTGTAACAAAGCAAACTGAGTATTCCATGTCCAGCTGTTTAGAAATTGGCCAGCTACATTCAATATATTTACCAAAATGATGAGTTGGGTTATTTAAAAAAGAAAAAGAAAAGCCATGGCCTAAATCTTTATGAGACAAGGGCACCAACCATGAACTACAGAAAAAAAATATTATTCTTTTCTTTCCCTTCTATATTCCAGAACTGAGTATCACTCTCATTTTCCAATTATGGCATAAAATTTATCCTACTGAATTATCTCCCTGAGCCTGAACTTGGAGCTCAATAACATTCCTTCTATCTCAATCCCAAATTCTCCTGATCAAGTTTGTTGATATCCAATGCTAGTCAGATCTAATGTCATCCTGATGATATTATTCCAGACTGTATAGTTCCAATCTAACTTTTTGGGAAGAGGAAGTGTATGAGATCAAATAAAATTAAGCCACTTGGAGTCAAACTTATAGCATTTGTCAACAACTGGGATTGGTTTAATTCTACACAAAAGGGGAAGATTTTAAGACAGGAACATTAAGAACTCTTCACATTTCATGTGTGTTAATTCTGCTGGCAGTATAAACAGCTCAAATTACTAGGTCATTTATTTCCTCTGTTACAAAATTAAGTATCAGAGGAGAAACAAAATAAAGAGCCTAATATCTTTGCAGTATCCTAACAATAAAGGTTGGATATACACATTGTAAGTACTGGGCTGTTAAAGAAACAAGACAATATACGGACACTTCCTCTTAACCAAAAGCTTTCTCATCTAACATTACAGAAGGCTATCCAGCCTTCACTTAGTCCTCCTTTAGTGAGAGTTCAATCCTTCACAGACTAACATGTTCACTCCAAAAAGATGATATAGAGTATGTTGTACCCTCGCAAGTTGTGTTTGACATACAACACAATTAACCACTTTGGGGTGAATTTATATTTTTAGAGGCCATCATTTGCCTAACTTGAAAAATAAATAATGCTACCATATGTTTTATCCCCATTCAGTTCCATCTTAAATTTTAAATTCTAAAACACAGGTTTACTGAGTCAAACTCTGCAAATATATCTATTCTACCATGACTTAAAGGTGTGTAAAAAGGAAGATAATCACCAAATACCTTTCCAAAAGAACTGCAAAGAACCTTCACGTTAAGCCTGAGTAAGAGTAATATGGCAACCGAAAAGTCAGATGTGCTGTAGCACAGCAGCTTAAGCCACCACTTGGGATGTTCACTGCCAGTTGAGACCTGCCTGCTCTGCTAATGCATCAGGGAAGAAGCAGATGCCAGCTCAAGTACTTCAGCCCCTGCCGTCCACATGGGAGACCCAGACAGTCTCTGGCTCCTGGCTTCTGCCTGGTCCAGCACCACTGCTGAAATCATTTAGGGAGTGAAACAGCTGATGGAGGAAATCTCTCTCTCCTATCATTCTACCTTTTAAATAAATAAATCGTTTTTTAAAACAAAATAAAAAGCACAGTTATTAAAAAGGCTTAAACATTTCAGATGTGTATACTGTCTTTTTGTCTCTTATGTCATTAACTTTTTTTTTTTTTTTTGACAGGCAGAGTGGACAGTGAGAGAGAGAGAGACAGAGACAAAGGTCTTCCTTTTTGCCATTGGTTCACCCTCCAAGGCCGCCACGGCTGGCATGCTGCGGCCAGTGCACCGCGCTGATCCGAAGGCAGGAGCCAGGTGCTTCTCCTGGTCTCCCATGGGGTGCAGGGCACAAGCACTTGGGCCATCCTCCACTGCCTTCCCGGGCCACAGCAGAGAGCTGGCCTGGAAGAGGGGCAACTGGGACAGAATGCAGCGCCCCAACCGGGACTAGAACCCGTTGTGCCGGTGCCGCTAGGTGGAGGATTAGCCTAGTGAGCTGCGGCGCTGGCCCCTACTTGGTTCTTAATATGCTTTCTCTCAGTGACTGATGTGTGGGTTTTTTTTTTTTTTTTTTTTTTGAGAGAGAGGGAGGAAGACACATGCACGCTGGCAGAAGGTGGGGGAGGAGGGAGTGGAGGACCTGAGAGCTCCCACCAACTGCTTCACTAACCAAATGCCCACAGTGGTGGTGGGGGAGGGTGCCAAAGCTGGAAGCCAAGAACTCAGTCTGGGTCTCCCACATGTAGAGACCTGGGACCCAACTATTTGAGCCACAATCTGTTGCCTCTCAACGTCTACAAATGCAGGAAGTCACAACTTGGGAGCGACAGCTGGAAATTAAAACCCAGGCATTTTGATGCAGGACTCCGAAACCTTAACCAGTGGCTTAACTGCTAGGTCAAATACCCACCCAATATGAATTCTCTATGCATATTTATGAATATTTTGTTACCTGTTTAAAATATTTTCTATCTTTTGCATTCGTTTAGTATTCGGTATCAATCTAAATAAATTTTTATTCACAATGCTTTCTTCAGTTACACACACTGTTAAGTCTTATCTTTAAATATTTGCAAATATCTCAAGTTTGTCAAACACAAATTCCTAGAAAGAATTTACAAGTATATTCATGGGAAGAGAGCTTTCTATCAAATAAGTTTTAAAAACACCAGGAACTCCATAGTTTAAGGAGGAATTTATAGGAACTTTCATTGAAAGGGAGCTGTCAAATCTAAAAAAAAATGAGTTGAAGGAAGTTTAAAAACAGTGTATTTCCACAGAACTTCAATGTGCTAAAAGGCATCAATGAGAGAAAAAAATGTATGTTTCAGTATAATTGTTTCCTCAACTTTATATTTTCATAACCCCCCAAAATGCACCAAAATAACTGTTATTTCAGAGAAAATTTTTCTTTTCCTTCTTATTGACATTTTGTAATCAATTCTGCATGGAAAACGTTAAAGAAAAGAGATTTCCAAAAACTGTTATGTTAATACCTAGAAAAAGAAGCCAGAAATGTACATGTTCAACAAAGATTTTTCTACACAGAAGTGGCAGTGGTGCTTTTTTAGTTTAAAAAAAAAAAAAATTATCAAAAGTACACATGCAGGCCGGCGCCGTGGCTCACTTGGCTCATATGGATGCCGGGTTCTAATCCCAGCTGCTCCTCTTCCATTCCAGCTCTCTGTTGAGGCCCAGGAAGGCAGTGGAGGATGGCCCAAGTGCTTGGGCCCCTGCACCCACGTGGGGGACCAGGAGAAAGCACCTGGCTCCTGGCTTTGGATTGGCGTAGTTCCGGCTGTAGCGGCCATTTGGGGGGTGAACCAACGGAAGGAAGACCTTTCTCTGTCTCTCTCTCTCTTTCTCATGGTCTAACTCTATCTGTCAAATAAATAAAAAAAGAAAAAGATAGGCCATAATATTTAAAAAAAAAAATCACACATGCACATAGTTTTTTGTTTTTTCTTTTAATTTTTTTTTTATTTTTGACAGGCAGAGTGGACAGTGAGAGACACACAGACAGGAGTCAGGAGCTTCTTCCAGGTCTTCCACGCAGGTGCGGGGCCCAAGGAGTTGGGCCATCCTCCACTGCCTTCCTGGGCCACAGCAGAGAGCTGGCCTGGAAGAGGGGCAACCAGGACTAGAACCCAGTGTGCCGGCGCCGCAAGGTGGAGGATTAGCCTATTGAGCCGCAGCGCCGGCCGCACATAGGTTTAAACAGTCGTTTCTTCAGTTCCATTAAGTTGTTAAGAAAATCATTAATGCCCAGCAACCACTTCCCCTCCAATTCCTGTCTGAACTTCAATTTCTTCATGGGTAGGTTAGGGGAAGGGGAGAACAACAGAGAAGTACCAAGACAAACCAAGTAGGGGCTTCCAGGCCACAGAACTTCAGCTTTTTTCTTTGCCTGAAATGGACAATCACAGCACTATAAGCACAAAAATGACATGGGCTAACTTTTTAAAGTATAGATCTTGGTGCTCTTTTTAAGAACAGTCTATAGGGACTGGCGCTGTGGCGCAGTGGGTTAACGCCCTGGCCTGAAGCGCCAGCATCCAATATGGGCGCCGGTTCTAGTCCTGGCTGCTCCTCTTCCTATCCAGCTCTCCGCTATGGCCTGGGAAAGCAGTAGAGGATGGCCCAACTCCTTGGGCCCCGCACCCACCCACGTGGAAGACCTGGAAGAAGCTCCTGGCTCCGGATAGGTGCAGCTCCAGCCGTTGTGGCCAATTGGGGAGTGAACCATCAGATGGAAGACCCCTCTCTCTCTCTCTCTCTCTCCCCCCCTCTCTGCGTAACTCTGACTTTCAAGTAAATAAATAAATCTTTATAAAAAAAAAAAAAAGAAAAAAAAACACAAGAATATTCTATAAGGAATCCCAAGAGCAGAAGCTGGGAAGTCAGAGGATACTGCAATGATGCAGATGAGACATGTTAATAGTATGTTATGGTTGCAGGGAAGAAAATCAGAGGCACAAGTAGTAGCATTCTGGATAGTCTGAAAACACAGCCAGCAGAATTTGCTGATTACCTGAATACGGAACGTTAAAAGGGGAGTAGGGAGAGACACAAAGGATGATTTCAAAGTTTTCTGCTGAGAAACTTAACAGAAAGAATTACCATTTAGAGATGGCAAAAAACACTGAATTTAGTGGTAGGAGAATATGGCATGTGGATGGCAAAGATGGGGTGGAGGAGGTATCAGGAGCTGTTTTAAACATTAAATGCCTGCATGCAATAAGAGCACCACTTCATGTCCTGGCTACTCCACTTCCAATCCAGCTTCCAACATGAGTATACAGATATACTTGCCTAGGTAAAAATCATAACCTAAATAGAAAAATGATTAATATTACATGTATTTAGCCTTATGGAAACAGTAAAATATATCTTGCTCCATTCTGTAATGTTAAGTTTAAAAGTTAAGTACTTGTTATCATAAGAACTGGACTAGGTAATTTCTAAGAAAATCAAGCAAACAAATCCTCAGAGGAAAAACCACATAAATAAGGTTTTTTTCTGTTTATGTGTTTTACACACACACACTTTATTAACAAGCAATCCCTTACGTTCAGTTCATCCATTTCTTTTTCTTTTTTTTTTCTTTTTTTTTTTTTTCTTTTTTTGACAGGCAGAGTTAGACAGTGAGAGAGAGAGAGAGACAGAGAGAAAGGTCTTCCTTTTTCCGTTGGTTCACCCTCCAATGGCCGCCGCTGCAGCCGGCGCACCGCGCTGATCCGATGGCAGGAGCCAGGAGCCAGGTGCTTTTCCTGGTCTCCCATGGGGTGCAGGGCCCAAGCACCTGGGCCATCCTCCACTGCACTCCCTGGCCATAGCAGAGAGCTGGCCTGGAAGAGGGGCAACCGGGACAGAATCCGGCGCCCCGACCGGGACTAGAACCCGGTGTGCCGGCGCCGCAAGGTGGAGGATTAGCCTATTGAGCCACGGCACCGGCCTCAGTTCATACATTTCTAATATATGTATGTTTCCTGGCATCTCAATTAAATGAATGATGGAACACAACAGATGTTTGAGAAAGATACACTAATAATGAAGGAATTACAAGGGACCAGGCATTCTGGTTGAGGCACTGAAGTCTCATATCAGAGTAGCTGAGTTCAATTTCTGGTTCTGGAACCTCACTCCAGTATCCTGGGAGGCAGTGTTGAACACTCAAGTAATTGCATTCCTGCCACCCTGTAGGAGATCTGGATTGAGTATCCAGTTACTTCCTTGAGCCCTGCCTGGTCCAGCCCTGCATTGCCTGCATTTAGGAAATGAGCCAGTGGGTGGGAGCTGTCTGTCTCTGGACACACACACACTGTCTCTTTCTCTCTCTGCCTCTCAAATAAAATACTGTTTATAAAAGATATTATCATAAAAAGAAGAGAAACAAATCATTCTCAAGAAACATTGTGGCTCTCACTGTCCTAGAATGAATTTAATACCAGCGGTCAGACAACCAAACATTTTAAGAATACTGATATGAAGCGTTATTCAATATACAGCTTCACAAATAGAGGAATCTTGTAAATTATGTTTAACCTGATTCTAATCAAGACTTTAAACCCAACTTCCAAATGTTTGGAAGTAAAAAGTACAGAATGAGACAACTCTTAAACAATTTTAAAAATCTGCAACTTGGGATACTCCTAAGAGACATTTAGACTTATCTAAAAGTATCCATGAAAGGGTGGCATTATAGTACAGTAGGTTAAGCTGCAGCTTGCAACATCAGCATCCCATATCACAGTCCTAGCTGCTCTGCTTCCAGCACAGCTCCCTAGTTCACTTAGGAAAGCAGTGGATGATGGCGCAAAGATCTGGGTTCTGTCACCAATGTGGGAGACCAGGATGGAGGTTCCATGCTTCCGGCTTCAAGCTGGCCTAGCCCTAGCAGTTATTTGGTTAGTGAATCAGCAGATGGAAGATCTCTCTTACTCTCACTCTTGCTCCTCCCCCAACTTCTCTACTTCCCCACTCTGTATCTGTCACTCTGCCTTTCAAATAAATCTTTTAAAAAGTATCAGTGACAAAGGGCATGGGGAAACTTCAGAAATATAGCTAATTACCAGATTACATCTTCATTTCATTTGAATGAACCAGTTGAAATGTTATCTTGGGGACAAATGGTAAATCTGAATACAAACATAGCATTAGATGGTATTAGGAAACTATTTTTCAGTTGTGATTCTGGTAATGTTACATGTAAATCCTTTTTGGGGGGAAGATTTATGGTGAAATTAAACTAAATGCATGGATTAAATGGATGAGCTGGTAAACTGATCAATGAACACAAAGCAAAACAGTAATAGCAGGGACCAGCACTGTGGCACAGAGGGTTAAGCCTCCACCTGTGGTGCTGGCATCCCATATGGGTGCCAGTTCAAGTCCCAGCTGCTTCATTTCCAATCCAACTCCCTGATAATGGCCTGGGAAAGCAGTAGGAGATGGCCCAAGTACTTGAGCCTCTGCAACCATGTGGGAGGCCCCAAAGAAGCCCCTGGCTCAGTTCTGGCCAGATGGAAGACCCCTCTCTCTCTGCCTCTCTGTAACTCTCCCTCTCAAATAAATAAATAAATCCTTTAAAAAAATCAACAGATATTGAATTTTGTGAAGGGTAAGTGTGTGTATGAGAATAGTTCAGAAAGCTCACGAAAAACATAATTAAAAGGCAGGCTATTTTGGAACAAAATAATTGTACTTTTTGAAGTATTCTCTGTCTTTTCTGTTTTTCAGTGTTTTAGGTTTTCAAAATTCAAGGTTACATTTAAAAATAAAGAAAAGTATAAAATAAAAAGCATCATTAGGGGCCGGCACTGTGGCATAGCGGGTAAATCCACTGCCTCCAGTGCTGGCATCCCATATGGGTGCCGGTTGGAATCTGGGCTGCTCCATTTCCAATCCAGCTTTCTGCTATGGCCTGGAAACACAGCAGAAGATGGTCCAAGTCCTTGTGCTCCTATACCCATATAAGAGACCCTGAAGAAACTCTCTCTCCTCTCGCTCTGTCTGTATATAACTGACTTTCAAATAAATAATCCTTTCTAAAAAAAAAAAAAAAGGCATCATTAACCAGATATCCAAACAGCTCATTTACATAACACTTTATTCAAATACAAATTTAATGTAGCAAAACAATATACAAGGTAATATTTTAAAAGGAAAAAATGTTGAGAAAAACTAAGCAAAGGCAAATATTAAGAAATTAATATGAAGTCAAGGAGGAATTATAAACATTTGCCTTTTACCAGGAGTTCCCTAATTTCACACAGCTAAAAAGTCAAACTCTGTCAAAACAATCAGCAAAACTCTTTAAGGGAGAAAAGCAAATGAAAAAAAATAGTAACCAGACGTTAAAAAGGTGCTGCCTCTATGCAAAATACATTTCAGGAGACACCTTTATAATACTTTTTATTGACTTTAAGTATACACTAAAGCAGAGGGTCTCCTAAGGGTATGCACAACTAATGCTGTACACAAGAAAATGTCCTGGAAGAAAATACTATGTGTACTGTTCCTAAAAACTGAAAAGAAATTAAACTTCACTAATATATAACCAGATTGACACTAGTTATCCTTGGAAGAATCATATCAATCACAGTTTCTCTAATGAGAGCTACAAGAGAAGAATAAGAATTCCATGAAGCGGAAGAACACACTCAACTTCTGCCTGAGTTTGCCTTCAACATTCTGCTTTGTTACAAGATGTCATTAATAAATAGTTCCTCTTAGATTTATATTTAAAAAATGTGTAAACTGTAGTTTATAATATTTTTAATGAACTGGTAAGAGACTATTAACAGTCTTTATACCATATCAAGGTTCTCCATTAATTCACAGCAAAGCTGTTGTAATTATGGGTGTTATGAAGTTTTGTTTTACAAATGAGACCTGCTGAGCTTATACTTACAAGTAATCGTGATATGTCATACTAAGAAATACACAATCTTGATCTGTCCTTTCTAGATAAAGATAATTTTTATCTTTAAAATAAAATTGGGGGCCGGCGCCACGGCTCACTAGGCTAATCCTCCGCCTAGCGGCGCCGGCACACCGGGTTCTAGTCCCGGTCGGGGCGCCAGATTCTGTCCCGGTTGCCCCTCTTCCAGGCCAGCTCTCTGCTGTGGCCAGGAAGTGCAGTGGAGGATGGCCCAGGTGCTTGGGCCCTGCACCCCATGGGAGACCAGGAAAAGCACCTGGCTCCTGGCTCCTGCCATCGGATCAGCACTGTGCACCCGCCGCAGCACGCCGGCCGCGGCGGCCATTGGAGGGTGAACCAATGGCAAAGGAAGACCTTTCTCTCTGTCTCTCTCTCTCACTGTCCACTCTACCTGTCAAAAAATAAATAAATAAATAAAATAAAAAAAATAAAATAAAATTGGGGCTAAGAAAATTTATATTTAGATGTTTTAATAACAACTTCCTATTAGTTTAAAAAGAACAAGTATACTGAAAGGTATCAGAAATGTTCCAATTAAACTGCAGTAAAAGCCTCTGTATATTTGATAAAAGCAAAAAAAAAAAAAAACTAGGATTTTAACTACAGCATTTAGTGAATTTCCTTCACTTGAGTATACATACCACTGTTAAGATAATCATGGAAATCAAGCATCAAAATAAGTTCAATTTATTTTTTAAAAAGATTTTATTTATTATTATTTATTTGAAAGGCAAAGATAGAGACAGATCTTCCATTCTCTGGCTCACTCCCCAAATGGCAGCAACAGCCAGGGCTAGGCCAGGTCAAAGCCAGGAGCTAGGAGCTTCCTTTGGGTGACCCACATGGGTGCAAGAGCTCAAGTACTTGGGCCATCATCTACTGCTTTCCTAGGCATATTAGTAGGGAGCTGGATCAGAAGTGGAGCAACAGGACTATCAGCACCCATTTGGGATGCCAACACTGTAGGTGGAGGCTTAACCATCTACGCCACAGCGCTGGTCTCAAAATAAACTCAATTTAGTACTAGATGTATAAAAGACTATATCAGAGTAAGATGAAATTATCAAAATGAATATGCATATGTACACATATGTATATATTTAAGCATTTTTCAAAAACTAAGCATATATAATCATTGCATTCCAAAATTCCTAATTTTAAAAATAAACATAATTTATCCATAGCTCATCATTTAAAAACATTGTCTGTTACCCAATGGACTTTTTAAAATAAACACAATAGAATAAAACTATACACAATTATCAATGTGTAATCAAAAACATATTACTCATAAACATGTACAGTTTAATAACTTAGGATATCACCACCTTGATGAAAAAAAGCGTAAGATATCCAGGCAGCAATTTTGCTACTCATCACCTTCCAAGTTTAACAATACAAAAACTCAATTTCCCTCTAAAATTTTTGATACAAGCAAATAATCATGCTCTATGAAAACTGGGCTTTATCAAATGAGATGCAAGTTCCATCACTTTGGGGGAAGAAAACACAAATACAGCTTAGAAGAGTCTCTAGTCAATGAGGCAGAACCAGCTCTGAGAACAAGTATTCAAACCTCTGAACTACAGAAGTTGTGCTCAAAACTATTAGCTGTTGTCTAGTATCTGTTGTTCATTACTAGAACTCCTGTTTTTCATTGGGGCACAAGGTCACCCATAATAAAGACAGTGTTCAACCTACCTTAGAGCTAGATGCACCTACTGTTTAAGTTGCAGTCAACGGGATACAAAAATTGTACATGCAATTCTCAGGATATGATCTTAAATGACCTTAGCTTTTTTCCCTTTTTTACTGACTGGAATGCACACTTCATAGCTGAAGGAGAAATCTGAAATTATAACTGATAACAGTGATCACAACATGGTAATACAAGGTAGAAGAAGCTTAGGTCCCTGGTATTCTGAGACTCCAAATAAATTCGTGGTCACTTCTGAGCTACTACATGTAAAATAAGTTTTTTCCATTATACCACTGCTATTTAGAGTTTTCTAACACTCTCAACTAAACCTAATCCTAACTAAAAACCAAGGCCAAAAAAGAATTCTAAATCAAACTGATCCAGGATGTCATAAGTCATGAAAGGAACAGCAGAGACCAGGAAACAGTCTGTATGTAATACATAAAGTTTCTTCTTGGAGTCAGCCAGCAGACTGAGGAAATACGAAATGAGCAGCCAAGGAGATCTATCATTGGGGAAATCCAGGTAACCAGGCTGTCTTGCTTCTATCTGCCACTGCCAACGAATTATAACATTCAACTTCTCTGACTAACAAGTACACTCAGCTTTAGAATAAGAAACATGTGCTGGGAATAGGGGCCTGAAACAAGTAATGTTCTTCCTGGGGGCACTACAAGTCAGTACAACATTCTCATCTCAAGATCCCTTAAGAACCACAGATGTGTTTCTCTTTTAACAGAACTCCTTTCTGGTCACTAACCTTAACACAACAAAGTAACAGGGTCAGACTTTTGAACCAGCAGTTGAGACACCAGTATCCCCAACAGAGTTTTTGGGTTTAACTTTCAGTTCTGACTCCTGACTCCAGGAGTTGTTGTCAATACAGACCCTGGAGGCAGTGGTGATGCTCAAGTAATTGGGTTCCTGCCACCCATGTAGTAGAATTGGATTGTGCCCAAGTCCCAGTTTCAGCCTCAGCCCAGCTCTGGCCACTATAGCCATTTGTGGGTGAACCACTTGAAGAGAGTACTCGCTCACTCTCCCTGTCAGTCTCTTAAATAAATAAAACGGTAAAGGATATAGGGATTCATTTTTCTTCTTGATAAAAAATTTAATAATTACAGAGTTAATTAGACAAAGCAAAAGATAAAAACCAACCAAATAGCTGCTCAACAACCCCTGATATTCTTTATACCAAAAAATAGTTAAAAATATTTATAAATCTATGTATACATGCATATCTGTTTGTATATGTATTTAACTTTGAGATGCAAAAGGACAAAGAACAAACATCCACCCATTGGTTCACCCCTCAAATGCCAACAGCTGGGACTGGACTGAGGCTGAAGTCAAGAGCTGCTCACTCAATACCACTGCTTCCCAGAGTGCTTATCAGAACGCTAAAGTCAGAAGCCAGAGGCAGAGGCCAGCACTGTGATGCAGTGGATGAAGTCATGGCCTACAGCACTGGCATCCCATGTGGGCGCCAGTTCAGGTACTGGTTGTCCCACTAACAAGCCAGCGCCCTACTAATGTGCCTGGGAAAGCAGTGGAGGATGGCCCAGGTCCTCGTGCCCCTGCAACCACATGGGATTCAATCTAGGCATTCAGATATTGGACATACACATCTCAACCGCTTAGCCAAACATCCCTTACAATGATTTGAAATAACAAGGTAGGGGGCCGGTACTGTGGAGTAGCAGGTAAAGCCATCACCTGCAGTGCCGGCATCCCATATAGGCGCCAGTTTGAGTCCTAGCTGCTCCACTTCCGATCCAGCTATCTGCTATGGCCTGGGACAGCAGTAGAAGATGGCCCAAGTCTTTGGGCCCCTGCACCCGTGTGGGAGACCTGGAAGAATCTCCTGGCTCCGGATAAGCACAGCTCTGGCCAGTGCAGTCAATTAGGGAGTGAACCAGCAGATGGAAGACCTCTCTCCCTCTCTCCGCCTCTCCTTCTCTCTCTGTGTAACTCCAACTCTCAAATAAATAAATAAATCTTAAAAATAAATAACGAGGTAAAATAATCCACTACTTTAAGAAACAAGGGGCCGGTGCTGCGGTCACCTGCAGTGCTGGCATCCCATATGGGTGCTGGTTGGAGTCCCAGCTACTCCACTTTCAATCCAGCTCTCTGCTATGGCCTGGGAAAGCAGCAGAGGATGGCCCAAGTGCCTGGGCCCCTGCACCCATGGGGGAGACCCAGAAGAAGCTCCTGGCTCCTGGCTTCAGATCGGCACAGCTCTGGCTGTTGCGGCCATCTGTGGAGTGAACCAGCAGATTGAAGACCTCTCTCCCTCTCTCTCTCATCCCCTGCCTCTGCCTCTCTGTAACTCTGCCTTTCAAATAAATAAATAAATATTAAAAAAAAAAAAAGGAAAGATGCCTCGTGTTGATTAGTAAATAATTTAAATATCAAATTTTGCACATCTATTATGCAATAGTGTTCTGTGGTTATGAGAAATAAGTATATTTGGTCAAGACAGTAATACACTGAACAATTACCAGTCTTGGTACAGGCATTTGGCATAAGGGTTAAGACACTGCTTTAGACTTACATGTCCTAGAATACAGGGCCCGGACTCAAGTCCCAGTTCTGCTGCTGCATCCAGTTTCTTGCTAATAGATAGCCTGGAAGGTAGCAACTCATAGCTTAAGAACTTAAGTCCCTGCCACACATAAGGGAGACAAACTGAGTTCCAACCTCTGGACTTTCACTGGTCATTGGGGGACTAAACCAGTGGATGGGAGATATCTGCCTGTCATTTGTGCTTTTACAGTCTTTCTGTCTTTCAAATAAGAAAACAGAATCCTAGTCTCTAAAACTTTGAAATCAGAGAATATTAGCTGTTCTGCTTTAAGCAGTAACATAAAGCTTTTAACTTCACTCTGTTAAAATGCACATTCAATAATCGCACACTTACATTAGAATACATCCTCTTCCAACAGTACAAATATTTCTGAAGTGTTAAAGCCCAATCAGTTATATTTAAAGTAGCACCTATTAATGTCATAAAGCTTATTTAAATTCTGAGCTGAGATCACAAAATATAAACTGATTTCAAATATGGCTAGTAGTTAATTCAGGAGGGGGAAATTTTTTTTTACAGATTATAAAAATGAGACTGAAAAGAATTCACCTGGGAAGAAAAGGCATAAAATGAAGATGAGAGAATGAAGAAAACCAAGTACAAGATGGCCAAAAACAAGCATATTATATACTTTCAAAATCTTTTAGGACAAAGAGGCTAAAAACTCTTCTCTTTCATATTTCTAGGAAAAAAAAAAAAACACACCACCTAGGAACCAGATGTCAAGCTCATTCTATTATTCTAAAAAATGCATTTGAAGGGTAGGTTTTATAATAAAGCTAGTTAGGCTGCCAGTTAAGAGGCTAGTATCCTATACTGGAGAGCCTGAGACCAAGTACCATCTCCAGTTCTGATCCAGCTTCCTGCTAACATGTCTGAAAGCAGCAGATGATGCCCAAATAACTGGGTCCCTGCCACCCATGAGAGAGAGATCCAGATGGGGTCCCTAACTTCTGACCTTGGCCTGGCCCAGCCCAGCCCTTGCTATTGTGGGCATTTGGGCTGAATGAACCAGCAGATGGATGATATTCTCTCTGTCACTCTGCTTCTCAAAGAAACTTTTAAAAAAATGCATTTGAAAGCTGGTCTAGAAAACTGATTATTCCCTACTTTTAAAAAAAAAATGAGAAACGCATATTTAAATTTACAGATTTTCAGATTTTGTTATGCTTTTGTAACTAAATTTTAATACATTAACATCTGACATGTACTCTCTCAAATACTGTGCCAGCTATCCTTTATAATTTTTAGATTTATAAACAAAAACAATACTTCCTGACTGCAATGACAGCTACACAATGAGAATACAGTTCGTTCTGGAGAAAGAATTCCTTGCCCTTCTAACTTAAAACACAAGAGTAGTTTTCTCTTTCCTTCCAATTAAAACACCAGATGTTGGTGGTCTTATAATCACAGATAGAAATCTAATTTTAGACTAGTTTTTCTAACTAGTAAGCATACAATGTGATTTTTCACATGTGCCATTTCTCCTATGTAAAAAAAAATAAAATATCCAAAATACAGTAATTATTAAACATTTTTAAGATGTGACTATTTATTTATTTGAAAGTCAGAAGTACAGAGAAAGAGAAATCTTTCATCTGCTGGTTCACTCCACAAATGGCCACAACAGCTGGTGCTGGGCCAGGTAGAAACCAGGAGTCAGGAGCTTCTTCCAGGTCTCCCATGTGGGTGCAGGGGCAATCACTTGAACATCCTCCACTGCTTACCCAGGCACACTAGTAGGATCTAGATCACAAGTGGAGTAGCCAGAACACAAACCAGGAACCACATGAGATACAGACTTAGGTACTACTGGAGTTGTGAAACCCATCCAGTGAAATGTTCTCACCCTAATCTCAGACTCTGAATAAAAGAAATTAGCTTTACAGGAAAAAAAAAGGGGGAGATTTAGGTCAATTATGTTTTGAACATCTTCATTTTGGATATTCCTGGTACTTGAGCAAGCTTCTATATAATCATGCCACAAAAATTTATTTTTGTTGTTACTTAAGTATACATTTGGTAAGACACACAGACATGATAAAAGTTAGGGACAAAAGATCGAAACTAGAGAAAGACCGTATATTTTAAGAAAGAATAGGGGCTGGCGCTGTGGCACAGCAGGTTAACGCCCCGGCCTGAAGCACCGGCATCCCATATGGCTGCCAGTTCGAGACCCGGCTGCTCCACTTCCGATCCAGCTCTCTGCTATGGCCTGGGAAAGCAGTAGAAGATGGCCCAACTCCTTGGGCCCCTGCACCCGTGTGGGAGACCCAGGGGGAAGCCCCTGCCTCCTGGCTCCAGATCAGCACAGCTCCGGCCATTGCAGCCAACTGGGGAATGAACCATCAGATGGAAGAACTCTCTCTCTCTGCCTCTTCTCTCTGTGTGTAACTCTTTCAAATAAATAATCTTAAAAAAAAAAAAAAAAAAAGAATAAACGGTAAATAAGTAAATGGCATAGCTCCAGTTCAGAAATATTCTGAGGGGGTGGGTCTTTGGCACAATAGGTTAAGCCACTACCTGCAACACTGGCATCCCCTATGTGCCCCAATTCAAGTCCTAGCTGCTCTATTTCTGACCCACCTCCCTGCTAATGCTGCTGGAGAGTAACAGACGATAGCCCAAGTATTTGGGTCCCTGCCACACACGTGGTAGGCACAGATGGGAGTTCCAGGCTCCTGTTACAGTCATTTGAAGAGTGAACCAGCAGATGAAGATTCATCTCTCTCTCTCTCCCCCCTTCCCTCCCTCCCTCTCTCATGCTGCCTTTCAAATAAATGAATGAATGAATCTTTTAAAAAATCAAAGAAATATTTTGAGAAGATTTTTCAACTAAGGAAAACAAATACAGCAGGGAGAAACAGTCCAGGGCAGTAGACAGAGTCTTAAAGAGCTCCAAAGGAATCCAGGGAGAAACAGTGCAGGGGCATTAGACACAGACCTAAGGAGCTCCAAAGAAATCCAGGCAGTAACTATGGTGAAAATGTCAACAAGGGATTCTTCTATCCTGCTACAACTGAAGAAAATATAATCAGTGAATCTTAGTAAAACAGAGATCAAGATGGTGTTTCAATGTCTCAGCACACTATCAAGGAATAACTACTATTTCACACAAAAAAAGAGAACAAAAAATGGGAGACAAACTCACAACTTATTCTTGGTTTTTGTACGTTTCTTACAATTGACCCATTTTGTCAATTTTTTGGAGGGCAACTGTTCATAGTACTTTCTTATAATCTCTTCTATTTCTATTTAATTGGCAGCAATGCCCACATTTTAAATTCTGATTTCAAAATTGTGAGGCTTCTCTCCTTAATAGCTTCAGTCATGATTTAAAAATAAAGAATAATCAGTGGAACTAAAGAGAATAAAATCAGAGTAACAAAAACCATCTACACCAAAATGATCTCTTACACATGAAACTGTAAGTCTTCTCCTGTCTATACACACATTAAAAAGGATCCCCAAAATCATTTTCTGAGAAAAATCTTGGCCCTGTCCTCCACAAGGACAACACTGTAACTTTCTATTCATATAAACATCCTTATTAAGGCCTTTAAATTTACACAATGCCATTAGGCCCTGTTCATTAACAAAAAGATTATGTCTGTGCATAAAGCTGGTGAAAGAAAAAAAGGGTAACTGCATTATCAACAATTCTCAGACAATACCATACAACTCATTTCGTATCAATAAATATTAAAATACAGTAAGAAATTCTAACCAAGACAGGTTGTTTGAAAAATAACTTAAAATCTTTCTTGGGATTGGATCAGCCTATTATATTAGAACCTGTATGATATACACTGGGATTTATATTAAGGAATATAAGAAAAAGGCCTATCTTCTCTGGAAGTATATTGCTATGGGTTTTTCTGTATATCACACTACTTTAAACTGCAGATGAGGGACCGACGCTGTGGCCTAGCAGTAAAGACACTTTCTACAGTGCCAGCATCTCATATGGGTGCCAGTTTGAGACCTGATCCACTTCTGATCCAGCTCCCTGCTATGGCCTAGGAAAGCAGCAGAAGATGGCCCAAGTGTTTGGGCCCCTGCACTTGCTTAGGAAACCCAGAAGAAGCTCCTGGCTCCTGGTTTCAGATCAGCCCAGCTCTGGCCATTGTAGCTATTTGGGGAATAAACTAGTGGATGGAACATCTGTCTCTCTGCCTCTGCCTCTCTGTAACTCTGCCTGTCAAATCAATAAATCTTTAAAAAAAAAAATAATAAACTGTGGATGAAACTTTTTTAGAATCTGAAGTAATTTTTCTTTTCCTGGCACTGGATTTGTTTTTACATTCAAGACACTATATTTTTCATCTCAGAATCTGATCCTTGTCCACAAGGAAATCTGAGCACCAAACCTGTAAACCTACCTGTAGCACACATTCTGGGCCTACTATCTGACCTCTTTTTCCTTGTTCTTTTGTTCAGTCAAAATTTACTAAATGCCTATACGAATATAATATAAAAGGAATCCCTGCCATCATGGAGGTAAATTAGGTAATTTGTTTATTTTTCATAAAGTATTTGAAAAATCCTCATAAATCATGACATTAAAAACACAGTCATGTTGACAAATATGAAGGAAGAATCTGGGTTTTTACCTTACTTGCATACTAAGGAACTGGTATATTAGTAGCTTATGATTTCTGACAGAAAGCATGAGAACACCGGGTCAGAAACCAAGAAATCTTAACATTTGCAGCACAGCTAACAGTATAGTCATGATTTTATGCCAACTCCCCCTGCTACCTCGAGCTCCACAGGGGCAACATAGGTGTGCCTAGAGATGCCTACCAAAATGGGTTGGAATACAAGACAGGAACTGTGTGGAATTAACCACATTTATAGTAAGCAGTAATAGAGACTGCTCTTTGTCTAGGATAAGCAGTGAGAATGAGGAAGTAAGCAAGCTGCTCTTTGAGGTTGGAAGTAGAGATGAGAGAGTAAACAATATTTCGACTCCCAAGGTTGCTTGCTGCAATCACAACCCTAAGAAATGGTCCAGTAAAAAAGTGGTCAGAACTGTGCATTGTTGGCATATCCAAAGTTCAGGGACACACAAGACCAATGGCATACTAACTAGCCTTATTAGACATTCTTAGAAATATCAGAAGAAAAATTATTTCTACCAAAATTTCTACCAAAATTGAGCTTTTTTTTGCTGAACACCGTGCATCTATTGCCTACCACAAAATAAACATAAGTAAAGCTGATTTTTAACAAAAATTAATTTTTTTAGGATCTATTTATCTGAAAGAGAGAGGGAGAGATAGATCTTCCATCCATTGGTTCACTCCTCAAATGGCCACAAGAGCCACGATTGGGCCAGGCTGAAGCCAGGAACCAGGAACATTTTCTGTGTCTCCCATGTGTGTGGGAGAAGCCCAAACAATTGAGCCATCTTCCACTGCTTTTCCCAGGCCATCAGCAAGGAGGCAGATGGGAAGTGGAGCAGCAGGGATAGAAACCAGTGCTCACATGGGAGCAACCTAACCACTATGCCACAAAGAGGGAAGGAGGTCAGATTTTTTTTTCTTAAACCTAACTGAATTCCAGCCTGCATTAATACTTTACCCAATAAAGAAGGCTTATGGCAGCCTTAAACACATCTACCTGTTGGCAATTATTAAAGATATTATATACTTAAAGCACTCTTCTAGCATTCGTGAATGATTAAATCACTGGCTAGTGACTCACACTCTGCCCCCCAAGGTCTTTAACAACTAACAGCCATTTCAGGCAGTCATAAATCTTTGCTACAAACACATACATTCTTCAAAAGGGGAGAGAACGATGTCATTTTGCTCTTTTAAAAATGGGGCAGGTGGAGTCCTAATTTTGCTAACTATGAAGTTAAATGAAAGTTGGGAACCATTTTAGAGCCCTGATTTTTAACAACGATCACATACTCAGAAGCAGAAAAATGTAAGACTATTCTAATCCAAAAAATGGGACTAACTTATTAGTAAACTTGGAAAAGCAGCCACTCTCAGTATTTCAGTTTTGGGATTAATAGTATCTATAAACATGTAATAAGGTTTTTGTGAAGATTTGACGAAACAGTAATAGCAAAGTACAGTACTTCTTAACATACACACACATTCACTTAGTTTATCAGCTCCCTATTTATAAAATCCCTTGTGAGAAAAGACCTATGGACTTTTTTTATAAGCTGCCTTTGTCAGCAAGCTCACCTTGAAACCACTTTCTGAAAACTCCTGAGATTAAAACTTCTTTCCTCACAACACATTGGGGACTTTGATAACTTACTGCAATGGATAATTTTTTATTAACTTGGCTAGGTCAGAGTACCCAGATATTTGTTCAAACAACCAATTCAAATGCTGCTGTAAAGGTGTTTTTTAGAAGATTAACATTTAAACCAAGGAGTAAAACACATTACCCTACATAGTGCATGTGGTGCCTTGAGTAAACTGAAGGCATGAAATGACAAAAAATGGAAGTCCCCTGAGCAAGAGGAAATTCATCAGACAGCTTTTGAACATCAACTCCTCCTCCCTAGGTCTCCAGCCTGCCAGCCTACCTTGTAGATTTGGTGCTTGACAACTTCCATAATGGTACAACCATGTCCTTAAAAATCAATCAATCAACATACTTTGCTTAAAAAAAAAATACAAAAAAACACACATGAATAGACACCCTGTTGATTCTTTTTCTCTAGAAAACTCTTACTAACACACTTATAAATTCTGAGAAGCTTGCTAACAGCTTTATTACTAACACAAAACAAACAAGATTAATATTGCTAACAGGTGAAAATGATCTTGAAAGCAGGAAAACAAATGCAAACTGACCATGGAAGAAACAAACAGGCTACAGAGAACTCAGCCCTGACAAAGACAAGATAGCAATGACCAGAGTTCCAAAATCCTTAAGAATTAAAAAGGATCAGAAATTCTGTATTTATTGTGACATCATTCAAAGTCACTAATCAATATTGTAAACTTTGCACATCTTTTATCTTCTCTTCCTCACTAAATACCATTAAATTGAAAATAAAGGACTAAGAGACAAAAACCCTTAACCACAAAGAGAATAAGACTAAAAGCAGAAGAGAGATTTCAACATATTTCTGGAAGATGAAAAGAAAACTGAAAAAATTAATGAAACAACATGAAAGAGTCACAGCTCCAAAATAAGAGGAGCTAAAATTTAAAAGGGAACAGCCCTGTCCATTAAACTTTCAGAATCTCCAGAAATGAAACAGAGAAAATAAGTGGATGATTTGGGCTGCATTTAAGGAATTAAGTGAAGGTTTAAATACTAAAAGGTCAACCCCATTCCTTTCCCCAACTTCCATTACTCAGAAGGCTTACAACTACACATTGAATTTCAAGCAAGAAAATCTTCACTTAAACTGAAACTGAATGAACTGCAGAAAACAGAACAGTTAACACTTAATGATAAAGTACTTCTCACCCTCATACTTAAAGGTTCCCAAAAATAACTACAAGCAATTTAGCCAACATCCACTTACCCCACAGAAAAACAACAAATTTCCTATTTCTCTCCATTTTAAACATCAATAAACAACCAAAAATAAACATTTAGGAAAACATGCCATATCATGGGAAAAATCAAAGCAAAAAGAACAAGACTACAGATTCATATTACCCTATAACATTAGAATGCTTCTTAAAATGATATGAAAAAAAAACAAGTTAGAGTTCTTAGAAACATGAAAATTATCAAAATCAAATATTCAAAGAAAAGAAAAATTTGACAATTACTCTCTAGAGGATGTAAACAAATAATGGAAAAGATGAAACTGTTAAGAAACATGAGTCAATATATGTCTACTTGGAGTTACAGGAAAATAAGAAAATTTTCCAAAGAGATCATTCTCGAAACTGAAAAGGCCTACCAAGTACAAAGAAAAATGAGTAAAAGCCTAAATCCAGGTGCCGGCACTGTGGCGCAGGTTAATCCTCCACCTGCAGCGCTGGGATTCCATATGGGCGCTGGTTCTAGTCCCGGCTGCTCCTCTTCCAATCCAGCTCTCTGCTATGGCCTGGGAAAGCATGGAGGATGGCGCACATGCTTGGGCCCCTGTACCTGCATGGGAGATCAGGAAGAAGCTCCTGGCTCCTGGCTTTGGATTGGCAAATCTCTGGCCGTTGCAGCCATTTGGGGAGTGAACCAACGGAAGGAAAACCGTTCTCTGTCTCTTCTTCTCACTGTCTAACTCTAACTCTCAAATAAATAAATAATCTTAAAAAAAAAAAAAAGGCTAAATAAATCCAGACACACCACTGAAATTTCAGAATACCAAAAAACAAGATCCTAAAACTAAGACGGAAGGAAGGTCACTTAACAATGCAACAAGCATCATGTATCAGGCAACCCCTCAGCAACACCTGATGCTGGAAGACTAAAATTATGTCCTAACATGTTAAGTGGAGGTGAGAGTCAACTTTGTATTACATATAAAAGCACAGCCAAGAAAGCACAGATATAGAGGGAAGATGAAATACAGGAAAGCAACATCTCTAACCAATGAGGGCAATAAAATTCTACAGTAACAAATGTACAATAGGCCTTGAAACTGACAAACCCAGAGAGGAACAGTGACAGAAGACTGGGAGACAAATCTCCAGGGAAAAACATTAGATTCAGTAGAAATAATAATATGCTCAACTTTGAAAGGCTGGGTGAGGAGGATCTGTTTTAACAGAATAGAAAAATTTTAAAACCAGTCAGCAACCCAAAGGGGGAAAAAAAAAACAGGGAAGCATCTGGCACAGCAGTTAAGATGTCACTTGGGATGCTCCTATTCCGTATCACAGTGCCTGAGTTAGAGTTCCAGATCCACTATTTTTTTTAATTATTTGAAAAGCAGAGTTAGAGAGAGGCAGAGAGAGAGAGAAAGAGAGAGAGAAAGTCTTCCATCCACTGGTTCACTCCCCAATGGCCACAATAGCCAGAGCTGGGCCAATCCAAAGTCAGGAACCAGGAGCTTCTTCCAGGTCTCCCATGTGGGTACAGGGTCTCCCATGTGTGACATCCTTGGGCCACCTTCCACTGCTTTCCCAGGCCACAGCAGAGAGCTGGTTCAGATCCACTCTTGATTCCAACTACCTACTATCAAACATCTGGGGAGGTAGTGGGTAATTGCTCAAGTATGTGGATTGTTCCCACTCTCAGGACTGAGTTCTGGGCTCTTGGCTGCCTGGACAAGGCCCAGTATTGCAAGCATTTGGAAAGTGTACAAGTAAGACCTTTGTCTCTTTGTCTTTCAAATAAATAAATTTTAAAACATGTATTATCGTCTTGGTCCAAGGTTTGTTTGTTGGTTTGGGGTTTCTTCTTCTTAAGTGAAATAAGCAGTGTGCTTCAAGAATAATGGAATGAATTTAAGCACTAAAAGGAAGAAATTAAAAGATATCAGGATATAGTGATGAAAATAGATTAATTTTATTTCACATTTTAAATTAAAATATATGGTCGAGGCAGGCATTCTGGCACAGTGTTAGGCTGCCACCTGGAACTCCAGCATCCCATATCAGAGTACCTGGTTTGAGTTCCGGCTATGCCATACTTCCAATCCAGCTTCCTGCTAATACACCTGGGAAGCAGCAGACAATGACTCAAGTATTTGAGATCCTGCCACCCACCCATGTGGGAGATCTGGTCCAGCCCTGGCTACTGCAGATATCTGGGGAGTGAATCAGCAAATTAAAGATATCTCTCTCCCCCTCTCTCTCTTCGCTCCTCCCTCTCTCTCCCAACTCTCCCTCTCTGTCTTTCCCCCCCTCATTCCCTCTCTCCCCCTCTCCCTCCCCTTCTCCCACTCCTTTTCCCTCTCTGTTGCTCTGCCTCCCAAATAAAATTTTAAAAATAATAAAACATGGGCTGGCACCGTGGCACAGTAGATAAAACCACCACCTACAGTGCCAAATACCATATGGTCTCTGGTTCGAGTCCTGCCTGCTCCACACTTCCCATCCAGCTCTCTGCTAGGGCCTGGGAAAGCTGCAGAAGATGGCCCAAGTCCTTGGGCCCCTGTACCCATGTGGGAGACCTGGAGAAGACTCCTCGCTTCTGGCTTCAGTTCGGCACAGCTCCAGCCATTGCAGCCATGTGGGGAGTGAACAAATGGACAGAAGGTATCTCCCTCCCTTTCTGCGTCTGCCTCTCTCTAACGCTTTCAAAATAAATAAATAAATCATTAAACACACACACACACACACACACACACACACTTGATTTTATATTATGATAAGGAAAGCAAAAATAAATGGAAGCCAAGTAGAAGTAAAACAGAAAAGTCACAGAATATACAAAATAAAAACATAAATTGGAACCCTCTGGCCTTCAGCAACAAATTCCCTACCTCTACATTTTCTCTTTAGAAAGAGGTATTCTAGCATGTGTTAAAAGGCTTACTTTTTATCTCTGAATTCAACTGCTACTTCTGATATTAAGAATGACTTGTAGCAAAGACTACCATACCAAAAACTACCTGTTTGAGAAGAACTGGCAAACTCCATGAGAAATGTCAGAACTGAATAACAGTCTATCACACAGAGAAAACATAAGAAATAAGAAACAAAGAATTAAAAGCAGTGAAAGCTACATACATAGCCATCATTGTGCTTTGTTATACTTCATATTACTTAAAGAAGCGATGAAATACATCAAGCCTACAAATAGGACTTTAGAACTAAAATGAACGTAGACTACCTTTTAATTAAAAAAAAAAAAAAGTTTCAGAGATACCTTAGTTTGAAACAAACCTTAAAACATCACCTAACAAAAACAATCATCTGATGCCTGCGTCTCCACCAAAATACCCAGGAAGTAAACGGGTAACATCCAGAAAAAGTCTAAGTCCCATATTCCCTAGGAATCTATTATCCTATTTTCAAGAAAGCCACTCAAACTCTGCCTCCCTCTAACTGCTACTTACTGGATCTAGGTCTTTCCCTTTTATCCATTAAGAAATTACCTTCCTGTTCAGTAGGACAAACATTCAACATCTATGCCAGCTGTTAAGTCCTACTCTTTCCACCTTCCAGCATTTCTCCTTCTCCACTAAATTACATCTTTAATCCTATGAAATCTTTGCCTTTTTTTCTACTCTAAACACATTCCACTTTCACATAAACATGAGTAAAACCTGAAAGAGCTAATATTAACCATCAATCTTTTAGAAATGAAGTTTTATTCTTAAAGGTTATGCGTGAGCTTTAGAGGCCAGTTAACCCTCTCTAACATCCAACTAAGAGTATATACAGTCCTAACAGTCACATTTGCATGACCACTTTTCATATATTAAGTTTGTCTTTTTCCTGTTTAAATGCAATTCTCAAAATCAGTGACCTAAAAAGTTCTTGAAGCACAAACATTTTAAAAAACTAACACACACTAGTAACTCAGAATAATAAGCAGAATAGTGAAAAGACTCTAGTGCAAATACAGAATGAATTTATATATGTAGGTGGAACTGATTTGCACAAATAACTCCCTACATCCTTCTTAAACACGTACAAATAGGAAATACAATAATATCTGAATACTGGATTTTACTGGACCAGAGAGCTACTGTGTTTAGTTCAAGGTACTGTCTTATTGAAAATGCTGTCAAGTATAAAGTATGAACCCATAAAACTTGCAAATACTTCTTAAAGGAATCTCAGTGACACACTAGGACACCAATCATTTCTCCAGATCAAGTACGATATAATCTTTCAAGTATTATGCTGATTAATTCTATCTCTAATGAAGCAACCCAAGCTACAGAAATATTAAAAGTTAAAAATTTGTATAGCACAGAGAAACAAATACAAGTTCTGCCTTATATGTGAAAGCTAAAAAAAAGTTAATTTCATACAAGCAGAGTAAAACAGTAGTCACTAAAGGTAAGGGTAGGGATGAGGAGAGCTAAAGGGAGGTTGGATAAAAGGACCAAAATACTGTTACACAGGAGGAGTAAGTCTGAATGTTACACAACACAGTAAGGGGCTATAGTTCACAGCTACATGCTTTAGTAAGAACTGGAAGAAAGGTATTCAAAGCTTCCCAATACAAAGGAACGATAAATGTTTAAGGAGAGAGAAATGTTAATTACTCTGATTTGGACATCACAAATTGTATGCACATATCAAATTATTAACAATGTACCCCATAAATATGTACAACTGTTATGTGTTAACTAAAAATTTTTTGCATGCCAAAAAAGGGCATTTGTAAAATTGCTACTTTAAGAAGCTTGTAAAATCAGTCAACATGTATTAAAATACTTTGCTTAGAAGGAAAGTAGCAAAGTTGAAATTATTTAAATAAATGATTGATGTCATCTGACAGCAATGACATGTAAGGCAGTTATCACATTGCGTTTTAGCATATTTTCCTTTACAGTTGAGAAAAATACACAAGTACACAATATAAATCAATTCACTGACTATACAGGGGATCTGTGAGAGTTCAAAGATTTTTTGCTTTATCTCCAAAAACCATGCTACAGGAGGAATTTTTTTTAATTTAGTGAATGATGACTTTGCAAGCCATGATGTGGCTAGCAAAAGACATCTTAGTTTGATAGCCATAAAACTTTTCCATGTACTATTTAAAGTAATAAACTGTAAAAACAAGATTGTTTCATATATATGAAGCATAGCTATCAATGTAAAATGGAAATGTATTTATAAAATCAGAAATAAACATTTCTTAATGACATTGATAAAGTCAGTAAATAGCATCTTAATGATTTTGAATACATTTCGTAAGTGGTACCCAAGCAATATATTCAGCATCTTGGATCTATTACTTGGAAAAATTTTTAAGGATATGATAGTAAGATTTTTAGAATAAAAAATAGGTTGATCATGAAGATAAAATATTTTCAATACTTAGTGACTTTCCTAACTCAATGGAATTCAAGAAATGTATTACTGGGCAAATCAAAATACATATGCAAACACTGCAGTTAGACAAAGTAATATTTTATAGAATCATAAGTACTCTAGTGCCTAAGTCAGGACTCTACAGGTTACTATCTCTTAAGTGGAAATAATTCAATTTTTGTGCATTTGACAAAGTGCTATAAGTAATCTTCCATGTAGCATTCTTATTTCTACTTATTTATTTTCATTTTAACTTAATGGGGAAGAGATGAATTTTCCATCCACTGGTTCATTCCTCAAATGCCCAACAGCCAAGAGCTGGGCCAGATGGAATTCGGTAGCCTAGAACTCAATCCAGGTCTCCTAGTAGGTGCTAGAGATCAAGTATTTGGAACTATCACCTGTGGCCTTCCAGGATTCAATTTATCAGGAAACCACAATTAGAAGCAGAGGCAGGATTTGAATCAGGCACTCCAATTCCAAACAGCATCTAAACACTGCATCAAATACTTGCTCCCTTATTTTTATAATTTTTGAAACTACTGTTATTTTTGGAAGCAGTAAAATATAATGCAAGCAATTCAACTATGTCAAAAAACTGGTTTTGGCAACTGCACAAATCAAGCTATTTCAGTATAGCAAAGAACAAGATAGCAATTATTTTGTTTATTTTGTACACTGTCAAAAAGCTACAAAATAGGCCGGCGCCGTGGCTCACTAGGCTAATCCTCCGCCTTGCAGCGCCGGCACACCGGGTTCTAGTCCCGGTCGGGGCGCCGGATTCTGTCCCGGTTGCCGCTCTTCCAGGCCAGCTCTCTGCTGTGGCCAGGGAGTGCAGTGGAGGATGACCCAAGTGCTTGGGCCCTGCACCCCATGGGAGACCAGGAGAAGTACCTGGCTCCTGCCATCGGATAAAATAAAATAAAAAAAAAAAAGCTACAAAATAACCATGGTGTCTAACTTTCAATATCCTGAGAAACATGAGAAATACAGATAGGATCATCTCCCTGCTTAGTTCAGATAAGACAATTATTATTAAAAAAATGGCTAAGAATTGTCATTTTTAGTTTATAACAAAAGCCTGAAATTATGAATAGCTAAATGTTACTGTCCACATAGAGTTTCCATTGTTATTCTTCCTCCTTGCAACTTCTCTTTATATTACAAAAGAGAAAATTAAAATTTTTCTATCTTTTCCAGTTTACTCTCAATAGACAATGTGTGGGCCTTTTACCAAACTAGGCAATCACAAAAGGCAAAAATCAACCTAGAAGCAAAATAAAACCCCTGCCTAATAGACCAATGAAATTTAAATAATCCTAAACAGAACAGCTTTATTAAGTTTCCCCTACAAATGCCCTTACATATCTTAAAAATCCTTTACTTCACATATATTAAATACAAATAGCTCTGCTACAGAATCTAGATAAATAGTAGCAAACAAGTCTTACTATAAGGATTTAGAAAGTAATTCTATTTAACTTCTTCAATAAAGTTTAAAAGACAGTAGAATCATACAGAAGAAATCATACCTCCAAAGTATTTTAAACACTTCAACAAAGGTGCTGTAAGTCCTCACTTAGCAAAGAAAACATTCACCAAAACTAAAGACTTTTCACATCAATAAAAACTTTTCATATCAGCAGAAATCAAGTTTGAAAAAAAGGACACCAAGTAGGAATGACCATATTACTAACAGGTTGAAATTTTTTTAAGAAAAAATGTCTAACAAGATGATACATGTGCCAATTCCAGATATAACAATCTTGAAGGAAATGCAGTTCCAGCAACAAGAATTCACATATTAAATCAATGGTTTTTCAGATCTTAGATTAAACTGCAAAACAGTGTGCAGATAATCAAACACTGTTAAATGCTTAGTAATAAAGAGAATTAGAACTACTGGACTGACACAAGAACCAAAGTAAAAAACTTAAACAATGCATACATAAAACAAAATTTCAAGCTTTAAAACATTTAGAATACAGCAACAAAAACAAAGTAAACCTATGCAATAACACAACACAATGCAAATAATTCAGGCGTACACCATTAGCAAGAAATGCAAAAGACCTCACTACTGTTAAAATGAAAATTCCTAGTAGCCAGTGTTGAGGTCTTAAGGCAGAGTTTCTGACTAATTTATGGGTGAACATCAAATCAAATTTTAAGTATTACTACATTAAATTTAAGTACCAAGTTTTAAGTACTACTACATCAAATTTAAAATATTAGGTAGAAAATATGAAAAAAATATACTGGAAAGACTAATGTAGGAAAAGTCTACAGTCAATGAAAAACCAACATCACATAAAATCTGTGACCTACACTAGAGAATGGAGAGGGAAAGCCTTTAACTGCCTCAAAATTTATAATAATAATTCTGTTGTTTCTGAAGGAAAAACTATCTTTTTCTATATATTAACATAAATGCCAAAGCACTTTCTTATAAAAATAGTTTAGCCCTTCAGAGTTATCTTCCTTTTAGTCTTTTAGCTATTTCATCTACAGGTTCTAAAATAATGCTGTCCAACAAACAGAATGCAAAGCATATATGTGATCTTTATTTTCAAAAAAGCATTTTTTAAAAAGTTAAAAGGAAACAGGTGAAATTAATATTAATAATTCACTTAAATAAAAATATCCAGAACATCACTTCAACATGTAAAACAAGAGATGAAATATTTTATAACATTTTTCATGCTAGGTCATCAAAATCTAATATGCATTTTGCAGCACATTTCAATTAGGACTAGATTCATTTCAACTGATAATTATGCGTGTCCTGTGGTTACTAAATTAGCAAAGGTTTAGAGCTCTTTCTCTGGTTGAGATACATGTACAAAATAGCCAAAGCATCTGAAACTGGAGAAAACAATATATTTAATCCTACTGGCTGGGAGAGACACTGAGAGAGGTTGATTCAGTCTTCCCTTTGACTGAAAAAGGCCTAGGAAAATATGTCCCAATTTTCACCTGTTGTAATGATGTAATTATTAACAGCATTCCCTATAAATCTCAAAAGTGTCCCACTTTAGATGATAAATTATATGGTCACCCTGCCTATACCTCCACAGAAGCTTCAAAGGTAACTCCATACTTCTTAGAACAAAATTTAGTTTAACTTCTAATTCTGATGCCTGGAAAAGAAGATCTAAATTTAAAGGAAAGAACCCTAAATTCACTGCCCTCATCATTTAAAAAAAAAAAAAAAAAAAAAAGCTGCTCAAAATTCTTTTTATTTTAAATTGCAGACTAAAAAAAAAAAAAAAAAAAAGTAAGAATTACCTGTTGAACAAGGCATCTGGAAATTGGGATCATTGCTATCCAAAACAGGCAAACAGAACTGGTTACTTGCAGATCCTAGCATAGGATCCTTATCGCTGAGCATGTTCTTCAGCGAGTCCTCTAAGACATTTTGACTTGTACTAAAATCCTCACAGACTTCATTCTCCAGGTTGGATCCTAGAAATAGGGCATCATCTAAGTGTTCAGTAGGAATTAAATGATTAAATGTATCAACTATATCCATGAAGACTTCTGTGTGTCTTTCAGCCCTATAGAAAGACAAAAAAAATACCATAAGAAATAAAGCTATCAATTGAAAATCACCTAAAACCAAATTATTTTAATAGTTTGAGTCTAAGAACACACTTAAGGTAATTGAATTTCTGTATTAAAAAAAATCCTCACTACTTTTAGAATATACATTTGGAAATGTAGAACAAGTCTTTACTACATGTTTCTTCATCATGCATGTAGAATATCATTTTTCAGAAATCTTATTAAATGCTTATTCATTTAGGAAAAATTATGTATAATCCATTAATTAGACACATTTGAAAGAATTACATGGCTTAAACCATAAAAACCATGTCTGTAACAATAACTTTTTCATATTTTAAGAATCAGACACCGCTTTTACAATAAGTCCATGTAAAAGAGTTCAAAGTATTAAATGTTTACTGTCCCACATGTATGAAGACTACAAAATAGGTTTGTTTTATTTACAAAGCATTTAAATTATACAAAGAGATGAGAGACAAAAATTTTGTGGGAATAGAGGAGGAAAATGGGAAACTATTAATCCAACAAATCAAAACTCAAAAAACTACATACACACGCAAAGACGTGCACATACACACAGATTTTCTAGGGTCCCACTTCAAGAGAAAATGAGATAAATGACAAAAACAATCTACATCATGTATTTATATTAAGTTATATGTACAAATTATCCAGTTAAATCTCCTACATGAATGTCACCTACATACTAGGCATTGCTCAGAAAATCATTTCAAGCTCTAAGAGCTTCAATTATCAAAGTGGAATTATTTCCAACATTGGTCTTACAGAAAACTAAGTCAACACAATCCAGGGAGAGATGAAGACCAAGAAACTTATTTAGCTATCCAATTGGCCAGAAAATTTTACTGGTTAAAGCAGAACATATTTTGGCTCCATAATTCCCAAAATTTAGCTCCAAATCTAACAAATTTTCTAAAATTGGCCATGAATTATTCTTCCATTTTATGTCACAACGAGCTACAATTTCACATATTTACATAATTTAGCCTACAAGAGTAAAAAATTATCCTTTTACAAAGAAACCACATTTAAGCAATATAAATGTCTCCCCAAGGTCACAAAATGGCACCAACTTTCAAATGCAGGCTTCACACTCCAGAGTTCATACCCTTCCTTAACCATTAGCCTTTTACACTGAAATGAGAATTGCAAAGACCTGACTCATAAAATGCTCTTTAAAAACAATTTTCCACATCAGTGACTGCCTGTGACCACAGATAAGGGAAGGACAGACTGCAAACACAGAATCTTTGGAGAATGTTGGAAATGCCCTGAAGACTGATTGTCCTAGCACTTTACAATTTTTTTTAATTTATTTATTCAAGAGCATAGAAAAAGAGAGCTCCCATGTACTGGTTCACTCTCCAAATGCCCAGAATAGCCATGTGCAGCCAAGGCCAAACCCAGGAGCTGCAACACAATCAATATCATCCATGAAGAGTGGAAGGGACCCAATTAGTCATCACCACTGCCTCCTCCCAGGGTCTGCATTAGCAGGAACCTGGGCTCAAGAACTGGAAGTAGATCTGGAACTCAGGTACTCTAACATGGGGGGGGAGGGGGGGGGAGGCAGGCATCTTCACCATCTTCTTAATGGCTAAACACCAGAAATCTGTTCATTTGTTAATGGATGTACTTTACTGTATTTCAACTTTTAAAAAGCTAAGAAAATTTTCCTGTCACAAAAAGCAATTCCTTTCTAGGTAAAAGAGTTTCAGCATCTCTTCTCAAGTGCTGCTATTCATTTACACTGAAATGTTAATAAAGTACTGAAAGAAAATGATAACAATTGTGTTAACTTCCTGCTTATTTTATGTGCATTCTCTAAATCAGAAAATTGTGATTTTTTTCAATGCTGATGAAAACTCAAGAAAAGCTCCTTTAAGGAATTCCCTATAGCTATATGATCTCAGTACCTAAGATTCAATTACACATCACCAATACTTCTATTAACATGCTTTCAGATTGCAAAGAAATTTTAGTATAATAAATTCTGGTACCTAAAAATAAGTTACCAAAAAATTACTATTTACAAAACCAAATAGATTAGAACAAAAAAAAATCATTTATCTGGATGTAGCAGAATTCAAAATTTATTGCAGGCCAAAACTCTCTTCATAAATTTGCATTTCAATTTTCTTTTTAACTTTTAGCTAGTTTTCTATTAACTTTTATTTACTTATTTGTATTTGAAAAGCAGACAGAGAGTCAGAGACAGAGATGGATCTTCCAACTACTGGTTCTCTCCCCAAATGCCACAACATCCATACCAAAGCCAGCAGCTCCAAATGCAATGTGGCTCTCCCAAGTGGGTGGCAAGTTCCCAACTACCTCCGCATCACCTGCTGCTTCCCAGTGCACATTAGCAGGAAAATGTTATTGGGCACTGAGCCAGGACTCAAACCCAGGCACTATACAAAATAAGATACAGGCATCCAAAGCAGTATATTAACAGCTGTGCCAAAGCTGTGCCCTTTTCACTCAGATGAATCAAAAAGAAAAAAAGGCAATTCCAGCTCTAGAATCAAATGGTTTATTTTCCTTACAAAACGGTACACAGAATCACTGAAAATGCACGCATTTCCATGGCAACACAGGCTGGTAAATTCTATAACTTCATCTAAAGTTCTTCTGTTGCACCAAATTTACTCTGAGCTTTCAGGTAGTGGGGACACTCAAAAGTTAGTTACATAGCTCAAGATCACAAAGCTATTAAGGAAGACCAAGCCATCTAAATAAACGATATTTTTTTCCCTAATAATATTGCTATCAGTGAAACCTCCCCAAAACTCCTTCACTAAAAGTACTTTCAGAGCCTGTGGAATTCTGTTTAATCTCAGTACTTACTAAACTTCAAAAGATCTATATCATAAAAAGTAAAGCACATTGTAAATATGATAGGTCAAACTTCCCAGTACTGTTTTTTAGTCATAACTAGTATGACTTTCAAACTGTTTTTCCAAGAATTTAATTAGACATTCTCAGGAAAAAGCCTTCTATGATCAAAAGTGAGGAGTATAAAAAGGTTGAATTTAACAATACCTTTTATTTATTGAACAAATCTTTACTAAGCAGCTACCACTGTGTGAGACACCTTTAGTAATAAGCAAAGGAGAATGGGAACTTCCTCAGATAGAAAACAGTATAAAGCATCCCAAATTTATGGGTCCAAAGAAGACAATTTCCACAGGACCCATCACATAACTAATGTTTTGTGAAAGACATCTTAAGCATCAAACTGTTGTAAATTAGACTGAGACACCTTTTATTTAATTTTTTAAAGATTTATTTATTTGAGAGAAGAGTTACAGACAGAGAGAGAGACAGAGAGGTCTTCCATCCACTGGTTTGCTCCCCAAATGGCCAGAATGGCCAAAGTTGGGCCAATCCGAAGTCAGGCACCAGGAGCTTTGGCCAAAATGGCCAGAGCTGGAACAATCCAAAGCCAGGAGCCAGGAGCTTCTTCCAGGTCTCCCACGTTGATGGATGCAGGGGCCCAAGCACTCAGGCCATCTTCCACTGCTTTCCCAGGTCATCAGCAGGGAGCTGGATGGGAAGTGGAGCAGCCAGGACTTGAACAGGGGCCCATATGGGATGCCGGCACCACAGGCGGAGGCTTTATCTATTAGTACAGCACTGGCCCCTAGCTTTTTTTTTTTTTTTTTTAATATCCCTGTACCTATCTACCTATCATCTGTCCATGTAAGCTTCTTTTTTTTTTTAAATGAAGATCTACTTATTTGTTTAAAAGAACTAGAGAGAGGGAAAGACAAGAGAAATCTTCCATCCTCTGGTTCACTCCCCAGGTGGCCACAACAGCCAGCTCTGGGCCAAGCTGAAGCCATGAGCTTCTTTCAGGTCTCCTACATAGGAAGCAGGGGCACAAGCACTTGGGCCACCTTCTGCGGCTTTTCCCAGGCCATTAGCAGGGAGCCGGATAAGGAGTGGAGCAGCCGGGGACACAAAACAGCATCCATATGGGATGGTGGCATTGCAGGAGGCAGCCTTACCCACTACACCACAATGTCAAACCTTAAGAATGATTTTTCCGAGATGGTTCCAAACTAGCTCTGGAAGTAACTCCCAAAGGACTAAACAAAATGGCAAAAACCAGAGTAGGCAGCCATACACCACAACTATCTTGAATTAAGCATATATTGGAGTGTGACTTCAGGTTCAAATATCTAGCTCAATATCAAAATCAAAACTTTCATGCTTAACTGACTTCAAAAATATTAACTCACTTAAAATGGCCACACTAACCTAGACTGGATCATGAACAGGACAGCGACAAAGAAACATGAAATCAGAAGAAAGTCTAATTCTGTTAATAGTACTGTACTAATAGTAATGTTAACTCTGATAAAGGAACTAGCATTTTGTCAGATATTAATAACCAGGGAAACAGAATGAAAGGAATACAAAGAATTCTACAATCTCTGCAACTTTTTTATAAATCTAAAACTATCCCAAAACTAAAAGTATTTTCAAAAAAAGAAAAGCAATCAAAGGATGTTCCTGGATATCTAACAATGTGGTTAGACAAAGATAACCAGATCCAAGTAAGGGAAAAAAGAGCAGATTTAGAGCTGATCTGAACTTTATCTAAATGCTTCCTTACATTTCACATGCTAAATTTAATAATTAAAACAAATAATATATTTTAAATAGCTAAAGATATATGAATCAACATGAACACTTTTGGAATATACACGCTAAATTCAAAAACTGTTTCTAGAGCCAGAAACTGAATAATCTGCTTAACTCAAAATTACTTATTCATATACTTATTCCACATCCACTACAAAGCACTACAAGTACCAGTGAAACAAACTCCAGTTTCAAATACAAAGAGCTCACAATACAAAACAGATTACAGACAAAAACAAACACAACACAAACATGACAACAAAACATGCTTTGCCATATTGAAGGGCTGCAGATACTACCATAGAAGATGATGAAACTCAGAAGGGCTAAGCAGGAGATGTGTGAGCCAGATCCTAAAGATTCAGAGGATATTCCAGGCAAAGGGAGAAAACATGTACTAGTTATGAGTGCCTGAGATTGGTCCTAGTGGGATATTTACAAAGACTCACAATACAATTAAAAATAACTAGTACTATCATTCTGATCTGAGTCCAAAGATTTTTCCTGTTTTAAAATATTTGCTTTGGCCGGCGCTGCGGCTCAACAGGCTAATCCTCTGCCTGGGGCGCCGGCACACCGGGTTCTAGTCCCGGCTGTGGCGCCGGATTCTGTCCCAGTTTCCCCTCTTCTAATCCAACTCTCTGCTGTGGCCTGGGAGTGCAATGGAGGATGGCCCAAGTCCTTGGGCCCTGCACCCACACGGGAGACCAGGAGAAGCACCTGGTTTCTGGCTTCGGGGCCGCAGCGACCATTGGGGGGTGAACCAACGGAAAAAGGAAGACCTTTCTCTCTGTCTCTCTCACTGTCCACTCTGCCTGTCAAAAATAAATAAATAAAATACTTGCTTCATACGCAATGCTCAGAAAATATTGCAAATATAGTGGCCACTAACAAAACCAGATGAAATTATTTTAAGAGTTTCAAAAATGAATAGAATGTAAAAAGGTAAGATTAAGAAAGTATCAAAAGAAAAAAAAACACACTTCAACAAAAACCAGCTTTAAGAGATTGGAAAAATTAAAAAATTATTGTATGAAATCTTTAAAATTATCTTTTAAGTACATCTATGTATATATTATTTCTGTAAAAATTTAAAAAGCACATGTAAACCCAATAATAAAATCAACAAAGTTATGAAAGATCCTGAGAGGTTACACTATGATAAAGCTCTCTCTCATGTAGTCTGCATGTGTGTGTGTGTGTGTACATGCTAGTGGGTGACAGGAGAGGGACAAAAATATATCAAGAAAACATAAAATCTATGAAGAAAAATTAAATAAGGTAATGGTGGTGGTGGTGGAGGAGGAGGAAGTGGAGGTAGAGGAAAAGGAAAGGCAGTTTATGTATGAAGGAAAATAAAGACCTCATTAAGAATGTAACACCTAAGTCAAAACCTGGAAAAGGAATGATCAATCCATAAATGCCTAAGAGCAATTCAGGTAAAGACCTACTCTAAAGGGCAAAGGCCCTGGAAGTAGAACAGCACACTTTATCCCTTCCAGACCTTATATCATGATTTAAATTAAACACTCAATTTCATTAAGGACACTCAGAAAAACTTTCTAATAGGCAGTAATGAAAATATAAAAATCTTATTAATTGGGGCCAGCATTGTGGCTTAGCAAGTAGTCACTGCCTACAACACTGGCATCCCTTATGGACACCATTTCAAGTCCCAGCTGCTCCACTTCCAACCCAGCTCTCTGCTAATGGCTTAGGAAAAGCAGCAGAAAAGACAGTCCACAGGACTGTGCCCCTGCCACTCCCATGGGTGACCCCAAAGAAGGCCTGGCTCCTGGCTTTGGCCTGGCCCAGCCCTGGCCATTGCAGGGATCTAGGAAGGGAACCAGTGGATGGAAGCTCTCTGTCTCCTCTCTCTTTCAAATAAATCAATCTTAAAAAAAAATGTATTACTAATAACAATAAAACATGAAACTCCATATGCTCTAACTTCATGCCACTTTTCTACAAGCTTGATTCCGACAGTTCTCAATCAGAGATGACTAAGGCCATCCACAAGTCATTTGATCACATGTTTAGACATTTTTGGTCACCAAAACTGCAGTAAGTACTAATGGCATCCAGTACATAAATGATAAAGCACTAAAATAGCCCCACAACATAGAATTATCCAACCAAAAATGTCATCAAGGCCAAAGCTAACAAACTCTGCTCTATACTTAACTAACTCATTTAATCCAACAATCCTGTATTATAACCCCAATTATTAAAAAAATGAAATTAGAGAGGTTACTTGCAAAAGTGGAAGTTAAAATACAAGCCCAGAAAATCTCATTTTAGAGCCAAAGAGTTTACTGCTACCCTATATTTTCTTTTTATAAAGTTAAATTTACTGAATGCTTATCATGTGCATTATGTAAATTCATTGTGCCATTTAATTCTCACAACCACAGAATTAGGTATTATTATTCTCAATTTGCAAGAGGTGCTAAAGCTTACTGAAGCTACACCCATTAACACACAGTGAGTAACTGATAGAACTGGAACTCCAATCTGCCTAGTATGACGCCAGGATCAGTTCTTAACCACTATGTTATAACAATGTTAAGGATGAAACATAGGTTATCCTACCAGGTCAGAGTCAAGGAAAGTTGTTAAAAAGTTAAGCCATGTGTATGACATTACAACAGTTCCACAAAGCTATGCCACCAGTCATCTGCTTAACACACCCACTTTAAATTCTGGTCTCATATCATTAGTTCAAGTCTATTGGTAAGATCTCACAGAAGAAAGCAAGAATCATAACTTTTTTCTGAATGTTTCCGATAAAATGAATATGTAAGACACCAACAGGTCTGCCGTACAAAAAGTTAATATACAAGCAGACCTAAGAACCTGGAAAAAGAACTATGAAATAGAGGTTGAAACTGGCAGATTTACACTAACCAAGAAAAAAAAAGTTTATTTTCAAATTTATAGTTAAACTGGCATTATACTACAATCGAAATTTTAAGAAGCACCAGTGAATTAACCACAGTAGTGCAACCAGATTACCATTAAAACTACGGCCTACTTAACAGTCCAATCCCACATACATTTAGTACACACTATACACCAGGTCCTTTCCTAAGTCTACAGCATGCATTATCTCATTAGTTCCTCACAACCACCTTGTAAGTGCAGCTATCATTTATTTCTCTTTCACAGAAGAGTAAACTGAGGCAAAGACAGATAATTACATCAATTTCCCAAAGTCATTTACCCAGTATTCTTAAATTCAAACCCAGGCAAGGTCATTCCTGAGCCTAAACTTTTACACTACTATATTTTATGCACTCAACTTGTTGAACACAGATTAATTTTTATGGGTTTTAATATTTCATTAATGAAATCTTTAAAAATACTGGAAACACTCATTCCAAAATAAAGCAGGAAATATGCATTTAGCTGCCCTCTCCACATAAAACACAAAATGGCTATCCATTTACATGTATATGAACCACAACATGTGGAGGAAAAGCAGTTATAAGATAAAAACTGAAATTTATTGTCTAAAATTTCATGTTTTCATGTCCAGCTCATAAAAATTATTAATGAATAGCAATTTTAAATTTAGCTTTTCTGTACAATCTGTCATTCAAAACTGATAAAGTTAGATTATGTCAACAGATTAAAATTTATGGATAATATTTTTCAATTTGTACTATTCCTCTTCACTATACAAGTAGCTAAAAAACATTTAAATACTCTGACCACTAAAAAATGGCCAGAATTAAATACATAACACACCAGTCTATACATTTGGCAATCCCTCATACAATGCCTCTTACAACTCTTGAAATATCTCTTAACTTCAATATACTAATTTAACATCTCATGTCTTTGCAATCTTGTTTCCCAGCCAAGATTGCTGAGTGTAAGTAGAAAAGAGCCATGGGTATTTCTAATTACACAAATACTATCAAAAGGCAAAGGAGAATCTTTACTTTTCTCAAAAATGCAACATATCATAAATGTGCAGCAGTTTGCCAAGTAATATTTGTAGTTTAAAAAATAAGATGTCTATGCTTCTGAAAAGTTACTCCAGGATTCTCAGAGGTTACCCAAGAAGAGAAGAGAGAAATAGTACCCAAGATACACTGTCCTAGAAACTGAGAAATCGTCAAGGAATTCTCAAAATTTGGATAAATAAAAATATACACATATTGGCATTCTTAGAACCCTGAACTCCCTAACAACTGTGTGGTAAAATAGTTATGGATAGTATGCAAACCTGGATGCAGATTAATACAGCTCATTATCTCATTAAAAAATAAAACAGGAATTTCCTCAAGAAAAAAAATGCATAAAAACAACTTCATGAGAATTTAACTGGCACTTAATCTGTGTAAAAAAAAAAAAGTACACAATTAAGAAAGCAAAAATGTGTCAAAAAAAACAAACACTATGTTACCATGTCCAGGAAGATACTCATCGTTTTAAGTACATGAAACAGAAATGTAATGTACAGATAATTTTTTATTCACTGGTTTTTCAAAGTATGTCCCATACTGTGTAAACATCTAAACTCTTAAGATAATTTTTCAGTAATCCAAATTATCACCTGCTTTCAACTTTTATCAATAATACACTAAGTCAGACTATCAACCTTTCCCAGCTGATTTCAATAAATAAGATTTTAATTTAATAATTTTAATTCAATAATATAGTCTTAAAATAAGGGCAATTTTCTTTCAACTTTTATCTTTAAATGTTAATTTGACCAAATCTGTTTTTCACCCACATTTACCCAGAACACTTATGTGGTCTTCTCTGACTATGCAACACACAAGTATACTATAAAATCAACAGGATAAAGTTACCAGAGGTCTATCCCAACACAGAATGCATAAGTAACTCAGCAGAAATTCACTGTTCTTCCAAAATAATGCAAAAGCACTATAATGAATTTTTATGCTCTTCAATAATTGGACAGAGAAAAACTTCTGTCCCATCAATGACTCATTTGTTACCATTTGACAAGTCCCTAGTACAGTTATCAAGCAAAGCTTAAAATCGAAGGTTTACTTCTTTCAAAATAAAAGGCTCATTTCAGCGGTACAAGTCTTTCTGCTGCTAAGGAAGTGACAGTGTGCCTTAATCGGGGCATTAAAAGCTCTTAAAAGTTTCCCCATAAATTGTTACTACCATTAGAAAATGGATTCTGTATTTTAGAACAATGAAACTGATAATGGTAGTGGAGAAAAAATAACCAGTGAACATAAGAAGGAAAAAATACATTTTTATGTATATATATATATTGATTTATATATATATATATATATATAAAAACAAGTGGAGAAAAACTAAGTTGTAAAAACCGCTATCTGGGCTAACAATAATCTTTACACACCACCTTGTGTGCTCTGGAATAGACTATAAACTCAAAAACTTCAGTACACTAAAACAGAAGATTTCCCGGTTCTTCTGATTCACAGGTCTATTGACCGTCACAAACACACATCTCCAACTGCAAACTGTCACAATTTCCAACACTTCATTCAGGAATCAAAAATGGTAGCAAATGAATGAGTGACTTAAGTGTCGCTTTGGAGGATCTTAAAACAATCAGTTTGGGGAAAAGAAGGCAAATTTGACCTTCCCCCATAACAATAAATAGAACAATGTGCTATTTAGGTATTCCTGAAGTACTTTACTTTCATTTTAAACTCAGCTTAACATATACAAGTATACAAGTTCGTATTTCAGGAAGGCTCAATTACCGAGGACTCCTTTCAAACGAAGTATCTATAGGAAATGAAGACTGGCCTGGGTGGATACAGCATTGTTGCCACTCACTCTACTCCATGACCACAGTCTAAGAATGACTACGGAACAGCACTAAGAAGCACACGCTCGAACCACAAGTCTCCAGAAAATGGCACTCAAAGGCCCTAAGATAGGAAAAGGTCATCTGACCTGACAATACACTGCCGAGGAAAAGAAGGGACCCTGGACTGTGCGCGACACCAACATTCTCTCCCATTCTCCCTCCTCCCCGCCCCTCCCCCCGGGTCAGGTGATCAGTTATTTAGCACCATTAACACGTACTGATCGACAAGTGGCTCCTTAAATGACTCGTATCATCGGAGAGCAAGAGGACTCTCAGGCTTTCCGATCTCAAACCAGGCAAAAGGAGTCGCCAGCTTGGGCCCCGAGCACAAAAGCGCGCGGCAACAGGAGGATGGATGGGGCACCAACAACTCCCCCAGTCCAAAAGCGGGGCCGACGACCGGCCTCGCGGCCAGGGCCGGTCCCCGCTTCGCCGCGACTCGGAGATCAGGGCTCGATGCCCGGGTCTCCACGAGAGGGGGGGAACCGGCCGAAGGGCCGAATGCCCGGGCCTTGCAGGCCCGGCCTGCCTGGCAGCGCCCGCCGAGCCTCCCGGCTTGCGCGCCCGCGCGGCGGCGGCGGCGGCACACACTCGCCGCCGAGGGCCGGGGACCAGCGGTACGGGGAGGCCGCGGCCCCGACCTTCCGCCCGGCCGGCCACCATGGCTCTCTCTCCCCAGCCCGTAGTCCAAACGGTCCCGGGAGGCAGAGGCGCGGCCGGGGTAGGCCGAGGGCGTTGCGCAAGAGGCCCCAGGGGCGATTTCCCCGCTGCGCGGGAGAAAGGAGCCGAATGTCCGCCGCGGGAGGGGCAGGAGGCCCGCGGAGGCGCTGTGCGTGTGGAAGGGGATGGGGGAGGGGAGGGCTGCCCGTCTCCCTGGCCGCGGCCACAGCCGCAACTCACCCAGCTCCGCCAGACGAGCGCTACCACTGGCAGCAAGAGGAAGATGGTGGCCGCTGCCGCCGCCGCTGCCGCCGAGGAGGAGGAGGAGGAGGGGGCCCGATGGGTGCCGCGGAGAGGGGGTACGCGCAGGACGTCGGCGTCGCTGCCACAGCCTCTTTTCCTCTCAAGACCGAACGGCGGCTGCGGACGACGCTAATCCTGGCTTCCGCGCTGCCCTCGTATTCCTCGTTGCAGCCGCCGCCGCCCTAGGCTCGAAGGTCGCTTGCCTCGTAGGGACTGTGCGACGGCGCGAGACCCCGCAGCCATCGGCGTGCAGCGGCGGCGGCGCGGGAGCAGGAGCGGGGGCGCGTCACGTGACGCCACTGTTTACCGTTCCGGGGGCCGCCGCCTGCGTAGCCGCTGCGCCTGCGCACTGTGGGGCTTCCCGCGCCGCGCCTCCGAGGAGCCCCGGGCTGCCGCACGCCAAGGGCCTTGGGCGCCCCTCCCTGTCTGCCGCCGGCTTCCAGCTTTCAGCCTGGGGGCTGCTGGGAGGAGGGGGGCGACGCAGGAGGGTTTTTTCTACAATAAGGAGTGCTAAGGCTTTACAATTAATATGAAAGTGGTGGGCAGGGTTACTTTCCACTCTTTTTGTTAATTGATTGTGAGTGGTAGACTAGGGAGGAGCAGATGCGCCCCCTGCCCACACACCCTGGCCGCCTCTGCACAACAGCCTCACGGTTAACTACCTCAACCCTCAGCTTTCCAGCCACAAGGCCAGTTTCCCTCAGGACCTTGGCTCCCTCAAGAAACAGTCGAGGTATCAAGTCAGTCTTCAAAATGTGGCCCAGTGATTCCTTGAGGGGTACCCAAGACCCCTCAAGGGAGCCAATAGATAATGTCTAACGCCAGATTTCTTCCTGCTTTTGGACCAAAACGGAGGAGAGCAAATAGAGGAAATAGGGATGAGGGTCCCGTCATTAAGCCAGACTTAGGGAAACTTGCAAAAATTTTAAAATGTGCCTCTCGTTAAATTTGTTGGACCATTTTGTTATTTTTCACAGTAAGCGTGATTTAAGGTAACACATAATGAATTTTGTTGTTAATCCTAAAATATAAATGTTTTGGGGGCAGGTGTTGTGAAGTAGGCTAAGCCGTTGCTTGGGATGCCTGCACCTTGTTTAGGAGTGCTGATTTGAGCCCAGCTCCTTCCAATTCAGCTTCTTTCTAATGCACACCTTGGGAGGTAGCAAGTGGTGGCACAGTATTTGGGTTCCTGGAATAGCTCCTGCCTTCTGGCTTTTGCCTGGCCCAGCCTTGGCTCTTGCAGGTTCAGGGGGTGAACCAGCATGGATGGATGATCTCTGTCACTCCATCTTTCAAATAAATAAGACTTTAAAAATAGTACATGTTATACATTTTTCTTAGATTTAACGTCTCAGATGTTAAATTATCAACAGATACAATCATATAAAGAGGAGCTCTTGGGAAGCCCTCAAATTTTAACTGTATAGAGGCCTCAGAACCAAAAAGTTTCAGAAGAACTGGTCAAGGTTATGTACTTCCAAAACAGGTTGGGTTGACTCCTCTGTCAGCCCTTAGTAAGACTGTGATACAGCTGTTTCCTGTTAGTCAAAATGAGCCTGAAGCCTGTTAGGAACAGAGATTGTATCTTCTACCTACAGGGATATTCTAGTGTTCAGATAGCAGCAGCTGAGCACCTTAACATGTGGTCCACGTTCTTCTAAAACTTTTACTTGTTGATTTAAGCTTCACACCTGCGGTTCACATATTAAGATCAGTTCAGGGTAGAAGAAAACTCACAAACGTGGTTGAAAATCTGCTTGTTCATTCCTCTCTCTCGTGTTCTGATGTTTTAAGCTTTCCAAACACCAAACACACCTCTGCAAAGGAGATTTGGACTATCCTGATTCTACTGAATTCCTAGAATTCCACCCCCTACCCTGACTCATCAATCTCTCCAGACTTGACTTTATAATTTTAAATGGTTTTTTTGAGAAAGGAAAATAGAAACAAGGAATCAACAATATTTTTTTAGGATCAGTTGTTTGGTAAAGTAGCAGCCTAGGATGTCTTCCTCCCATATCAGAGTGCCTAGGTTCAAGTCCTAGCTTCCTGTTAATGCACACCCTGGGAGGCAGCAGGTGGTAGGTTAAGAAGTTGGGTCCCTGACACCCATGTAGGAGAATTGGATTAAGTTCCTAGTTCCTCATGTCAGTGTTTGCCTAGGTGGACCACTGCAGGCATTTGAGAGTAAAATGGCAGATGAGAGCACCCTCTCTTTTCTTTCTTGCATGCATGCTCACTCTCTCTCTTTCTCTGTCTCTCAAATAAATAATTCTTAAATACATAAAACAAAAATGGATTTATTTCGTTTGGGTTGTCAAAGAGGAATTACAAAAGTAAATCTAATTGGTATCTTTACTCTTCCTCTGGACCTCAATGTGAAACTTGAAAAGAGCGTTTGGAAAGAATAAAACTATTGTAATAAACAAAATCCAATCCTGAAGAAATTCAATAGATTAGAGCTCTATGAAGGAAATCATTAGGTAGAAAATCCCCTTAGAAGAATTGAGGAAAACATCCTTTTAGAGAAATGTTAGTAAATTTAAGAAAAAACAAAATGGTGGTTTAAAAAAGATACAAAACCCCTAAGACCACTACATTTCCAAAACAAAGATTTCTGATCCTAAAAATGTCAACAAACTTTCCAAAAAGCAAAATGTCATGATTATATTATTTTGAACCAGCCAAGTACCCAGATTCACATTTGTTCAACATAAATGATTTATCTTGCCCTATTCATAGAAAGGTTGCTAGAGGAAAGACCAGCATAATAAAAGTAGCTATGGGTACATTTGTCCACAGGACACTGTTTTAGTTAAAAGACTTACTGGAAAATGAGATTGTATTGTTAACATTGAGAACTTCAAAGTAGTCTCGGAAAATTAGCAGGAAAACCACAAAACAATTAATAATGGCTAAAACTGACAATGTATTTGTGTTTGACATAAAAATTATGAGAAAGAAAAGACAAAATGTGGATCTTGCAAAGCTTTGAGCCAGGAAAGTTGAACCTAAAGGAGATCAAGACCGTAGAAAATAGTACACAATACAGAAACAAAAGTCAATTTTGATATAAAAAAATTAAAAAACGCTTATTGGGGTTGGAGTCAGTGCTTTGGCACAGGAGGTTAAGCCACCACTGTGGTACCAGCTTCCCATATGGGCACCAGTTTGAGTCCTGGTTGTTCCACTTCCAGTCTAGCTCCCTGCTAATGCACCCAGGAAAGCAGCAGAAGATGGCCCAAGTCCCTGGGTCCCTGCACCCCTATGGGAGACCTACTGACTCCTGACTTTGGCCTGGTTCAGCCCCAGTAGTTGTAACCATTTAGGGAGTGAAATAGTCGATGAAAGATCGTCTTTACTTCTTTCTCGCTCTGTAACTCTACCCTTCAAATAAATAAATGAATCTTAAAAAAAAAAAAAAATGCTTGTCAACACTGAAACATTGATCCCTATGATATCAGTTCACTAGAGTCAAGATAGGAAAAAATTGTTAGAATTAACTATAGTGAACAAGAAATCAATTAAAAAATGCTAAATTTTTAAATAGTCTTCTCTGGAAAATACATTCTAGACATACACACATTATGGTAGTTTAGAATACATTTAAGTGTTTTTATGCCTAAACATGGGAAGCCAAAATGTGGAGCCAGCATTGTGGCAAAGCAGGTAAAGCTGTCACCAGGGATACCAGCATTCTAAATAGGCAATGGTTTGTGTCCAAGCTGTTCCACTTCCAATCCAGTCCCCTGTTAATGGCCTGAAGAAAGCAGCGAAAGATGCCCCAAGTGTTTGGGCCCCAGCCACCCATGTGGGAGACCTGGATGAAGTGCCTGGTTCCTGGCTTCGGCTTGGACTAACCCTGGTTGTTGCGGCCATCTGGGGAGTGAACCAGCAGATGGAAGATTTCTGTCTCTCTGATTCTCCCTCTCTCTCTGTAACTCTGACTCTCAAATAAAATAAATAAATCTCTTTTTAAAAAAATCTGGAACCTACCTTTCTGAGGTTTTCAGTGGGCTTGGAGGCTTAACCCAAAACACGTTGTTTTATACATTCTCTGTCTTGCTTGCTTCCACAAATTTCTTTACCTACTTTCTCCAAAAAGATGGTTAGTTACTCAGGTTTTTAGCAACAAACAATGGATGGAGAGAGAAACATGCCCCACTGGAGGATGAATAATTTGCAGAGCATACTGAGAGTCAAGAAAGTCTAGCAGACTTAGTCAAATTATGAGATAAAATGTTTCCATTTATTAGAACTATGCAGGCCATAAAGCACCTTGCAGACTTCAGCAATTCTAATGCACAGAAAAGGACCAGACAGAAACCCCAGGCACCAAGTCTCTGACTAACTCTGTAATTAATTATCTGGATGACTTTATTTCTCTCAAGCCTTCTGCATCACTCTACATGCCAATGCACAGTTTCCTTTATTTGCTCCTTTGCTTATCCATTTCATTGTTCACCTCTATGCTTCAGAAATGAACTGCATTTTTTTTTAAAAGATTTGTTTATTTGAAAGTCAGAGTTACACGGAGAGAGAAGGAGAGGCAGAGAGAGAGCGAGGTCTTCCATCCACTGGTTCACAGCCAATTGGCCGCAACGGCTAGAGCTGCGCCGATCGGAAGCCAGGAAACAGCAGCTCCTTCTGGGTCTCTCACGTGGGTGCAGGAGCCCAAGCACTTGGGTGATCTTCCACTGCTTTCCCAGGCCATAGCAGAGAGCTGGATCTGAAGTGGAGCAGCTGTATCTCGAACCAGTGCCCATAACGGATTCCGGCACTGCAGGCGGTGGCTTTACCCGCTAAGCCACAGCACCAGCCCCAACATTGTTCTTGCTCTCAAAGAATTCAGAAGAATAGGAGTAAATGGACAATGGATAAGTACAATGCAGACTACTGTGACAGCAGTTGATGAGGAAGACCTATTCTTATTTTATCTGTCTTGCAGTGGGCATTGAGCATTTCTGACAGAGGAATGCTCCAAGGGCAAAGAAGTAACAAAAAACTTGATGGATTTCAGAAACTGTAAATGGTTTATTTTCTGGACTGGACCTGTTGCCACCATTAAAATAATAAAAATTTATTTAACAAAGAAACTATTTGAAATCTTTTGATAATTCTGCATAATGTAGAGAATTAAACCCAATCTTCTTAAAGTGGTAATCAAGGCCCTTTAGTTGGTCCTTGACCAATTAACTCTTCAGCCTCCTCTCTTGCTATTTCCTGATTTGTAATTTGTGATACAAAAACATATAACTATTTGCTATTTCCCACACTTATGCATGCAATGTATCTCCCATGCTGTTCATTCTGACAGGAATGTTCCCTTCCAAATACCCCCAAACACTCCCACAGCTCCTCCCACCACTTTAACTGGATTGTTGCTGCATCCTTTAAAGACCCAAATCAATGGAACCTTCCTGAAACCATTGCACTTAATGGTAAAACACTAGAGGCCGCCCCACTCAAGCTAGAGATTCACCAAGCTACCACTATGACCACCATTACTGAATATTAGCCAATACTAAAAGACAAGACAAGAATTGATAGCTATAGAAAAGGAGAAGACACAGTATTTGCATATGACACGAATTGCCTACCAAGTGAGAATTGCCTTGGTGCTGGTCCAATTGTGAACTATCAGTGAAAAATTAATAGCTTTTAAAAAGCAATCAACTGTTAGAATACAATAGAGGAAAATATTCCAAAAATACATAAAATATTTAAGCACCCTGACAAGGAAAGCATGTGCATTTAAAAATATGCACAGAGAAACAACAAGACCCAGAATAGCCAAAACAATCTTGAAAAAGAAGTAGAAAGTAGGAAGGCATACTCTTCACAATTTTGAAATCTACAAAGTAGCAGTAACCAATGCAGTAATGTACTAGTGTAAGAATAGACATATACATCAGAGGAATAGAATTGAAAGCTGAGAAATAAAATCATGTGTCCATAGTCCTATATCTAAGATTCTTGACAAAGGTCCCATATTATTTTTAATAGAAAACATTTATTTAATAAATATAAATTTCAAAAGTGCAATTTTCAGATTATAGCGGTTTCCCCTCCATAACTACCCTTCCACCTGCAAACCATCCCATCTCCTACTCCCTCTCCCATCCCATTCTTCCTTAAAGATTCATTTTTAATTATCTTTATAGAAGATCAACTCTATACTAAGTAAAGATTTCAAAAGTTTGCACCCACACAGACACACAAAGTATAAAGTACTGTTTGAAGACTAGTTTTACCATTAATTTTCATAGTACAATACATTAAGGACAGAGATCCTACATGGGGAGTAAATGCACAGTGACTCCTGTTGTTGATTTAACAATTGACACTCTTATTTATGTCAGGAATCACCCAAGGCTCTTGTCATGAGCTGCCAAGGCTATGAAAGCCTCTTGAGTCCACAAACTCGGACCTTATTTAGACAAGGCCATAATCAAAGCGGAAGTTCTCTCCTCCCTTCAGAGAAAGGTACCTCCTTCTTTGATGGCCCCTTCTTTCCACTGGGATCTCACTCACAGAGAAAATATCCCATATTATTAATGGAGAAAGAATAATCATTTCAATCAGTGGTGCTGGGACAACTGGTTAGTCACATGTGAAAGAATGGAGTTGGACCTTACCTCAAACCATATGCAAAAATGAATTCAAAATGGATTTGCTAGACCTACATTAGGACAAGGAGGTAAAGAGAAACTGCTGAGAAGTAGTTAATATAACTTCTGTCTGGGGACTGGCACTGTGGCGCAGTGGGTTAACACCCTGGCCTGAAGTGCCAGCATCCCATATGGGCGCTGGTTCAAGACCCTGCTGCTCCACTTCCCATCCAGGTCTCTGCTATGGCCTGGGAAAGCAGTGGAAGATGGCCCAAGTCCTTGGACCCCTGCACCCAGATGGGAGACCTGGATGAAGCTTCGGATCGGTGCAGCTCCAGCCATTGCAGCCAATTAGGGAGTGAACCATCAGATGGAAGATCTCTCTCTCTCTCTCTCTCTCTGCCTCTCCTCTCTGTGTAACTCTGACTTTCAAACAAATAAATAAATAAATCTTTTAAAAATATATAACTTCTGTCTGGTTAAAGACATATTTTCTACTTGTTCCTGCAGTTATTTGCACACTGAGCAAATACAGATTCATCAGATGTAATTGAAAGGAAGTTTATGCTGCCTGAACCTATGGTGAGACACAGTGGGAAAGTACAAATTCCTTAGTCCAAAGACACAGCAAAGGGTACAGCTGTCCTCATTCCAGGCCAAAGGAGTTTGTCTTCCTTGCAGTTTATAACTTCCCAACATGCACTGACACAGTCAACCAGGCCAGAGGCAAGAGGCAATTTCAATAGATAGCAAGTTACAGCAACAGTAGAATAATTGTCCCTTAGGCAAGATTGTCTTGGGGCTAATAATCATGGACTTTCTCAAAAGGAATCAGTCCTTGTATTCCTGGGCTAGATTGCCAATTCATGCTTCTTTTAAATTATGTCACTAAAAGCTAGTCATTTGTTTGGAATTTGTGTTTGAATTCAAACTATAACTGTGGGGGCTGGCACTGTGGTGCAATGGGTTAATGCCCTGGTCTGAAGCGCTGGCATCCCATAAGGGCGCTGGTTTGAGACCTGGCTGCTCCACTTCCGATCCCGCTCTCTGCTGTGGCCTGGGAAAGCAGTAGAGAATGGCCCAAGTCCTTGGGCCCCTGCACCTGCATGGGAGACCCAGAGGAAGCTCCTGGCTCCTGGCTTCAGATTGGCGCAGCTCTGGCCATTGCAGCCAATTGGGGAGTGAACCATCAGATGGAAGACCTCTCTCTCTCTCTCTCTCTCTCTGTAACTCTGACTTTCAAATAAATAAATCTTAAAAACAAAAACAACTATAACTGTGGGAAAGAGTTACAAAACTTTTGTACACGGAGCTAGCATTGTGGTGTAGCAGGTAAAGCTGCTGCCTGCTTTGCCAGCATCCCATATGGGCACCATTTCTGTCCCAGCTGCTCCACTTCCAATTCCAACTCCCTGCTAATGATCTGGGTAAAGCAGCAAATGATGGACCAAGTGTTTAGGTCCCTGCCACCTACATGGGAGACCTGAAAGAAGTGCCTGGTTCCTGGCTCTTGGATCTTAGCTCCTGGCTCCTAGCTTTGGCTTGGCCCAGCCCTGGCCATTGCAGCCATCTGGGGAGTGAACTAGTATATAGAAGATATCTTTTTATCTCTCTGTCTCTCTCTCTCTAACTCTGACTTTCAAATAAATAAATCTTTTTTTTTTTTAAATTGCATACTCTATGGGCCACCAAAAAAAAAAAAAAAAAAAAAAAAGCATACAACTTAATGTCTGCAGGGGGAGAGCCTTAAGAGAATGTGGCTTTTGCTTGAGAGTGCTGGGTCCAAAGAGGAAGCTTTTCTTAGGTCATCCTATCAATAGAAATATGGAGGAAACTTTGTGGATCACAAAATGGAATTCAGAGCAATGTATTGGAGAGGTTGGGGAAGAGAGCCAGGAGTAGAGGTTTTAGTGGGAAATATAGGGATAAGACTGTCTCATAGTAGACAACCAGGGAAGTCATACAGGAAGAATGTTCTAGGAGATGAGAAAACTAACTGCAAGGCTCTACAATAATAATGAATTTGAGATTTTCTAGAAACAGATAAAAAGGTTAGTGGAAACCAAGCACAAGACAGAAAGCTGAAAGCATGGCAAGAACTTGGTAGGCTAAGGTAAGAAATTTAGAATCTATCACAAATCAAAGAAGGAGGTCATTGGGGGAATTTTTTTAAAAAATTATTTTATTTATTTGAAAGGCAGAGATATGGAGAGAGGTAGAGACAGAGAGAGGTCTTCCATCTGCTGGTTCACTTCCTAAATGGCCTCAACAGCCAGAACTGGACCAATCTGAAGCCAGGAGCCAGGGCCTTCTTCCCAGTCTCCCACATGGATTCAGGGCCCTAGGTACTTAGGCCATCTTCCATTGCTTTCCCAGGCCATTAGCCGAAAGCTGGATTGGAAATGGAGCAGCCGGGACTCAAACTGGCACCTCCAAAACATAGACTTCTTGAGGACAGATGATAGAAACCATCTTAGAACTCTGAGGTAGAAGTTATATAATGGTTCTCAGGAAGTACTTACTGAGTACTGGGAACTTCCAGGAGCCAGGGGAATGAAAGGTTTCAGTGGCCATTCCCAGTTTTCCTATAAGTAATCTCTCATAAGGTAGGTAGATTTTACTTCTAAAGGATACCTAACCGGGGCTGGACCAGGCTGAAGCCAGGAGCCAGGAGCTTCTTTCGGGTCTCCCATGTGGGTGCAGGGGCCCAAGCACTTGGACCATCCTCTGCTGCTTTCTCTGGGCTCATTAGCAGGGAGCTGGATCAAAAGTGGAACAGCTGGGACTCCAACCAGCACCCATATGGGATGCCGGCACCACAGGCCAGGGCTTTAACTTGCTGCACCACAGTGCCAGCCATTGGGGGATTTTTAAAACAAGCAATGACATGATCTCATTTTTCAAATTCCAATTCAATCCCATCGAGGTGGCATGTACCAATGCCATCTCACTGTTCCAGGTGATCAGTTTCAGTTCACAGTTGGTCATGGTGGAGGGACTGGGAGTCAAAGGGAGCACATAGACAAGTCTAGCACCTGCTAACGCTAACCGATGGAGTAAATAAAGGGGAGAGTGATCCAACATGGGAAGTGAGATACTCAGCAGACTCATAGAATGGCAGATGTCCTAAATAGCACTCTGGCCTCAAAATCAGCCCTAAAGGCACTCGGATCTGGCTGAAAAGCCCATGAGAGTATTTCAGGCATGGAAAGCCAAGACACTCTGGCAAAAGATCTCTGTAAGTGAGATCCCAGTGGAAAGAACAGGTCATCAAAGAAGGAGGTACCTTTCTCTGAAGGGAGGAGAGAACCTCCACTTTGACTATGACCTTGTCTAAACAAGATAAGAGTCGGAGAACTCAGAGGGCTTCCATAGCCTTGGAAACTCATGACTGGTGCATAGGGAGATTACTGATGCCATAGACAGGAGTGTCAATTGGTAAAGTCAACAACAGGAGTCACTGTGCACTTACTCCTCATGTAGGATCTCTGTCCTTAATGTGCTGTACACTGAGGCTTAATGCTATAACGAGTACTCAAACAGTATATTTCACTTTGTGTTTCTATGGGAGTGCAAACTGTTGAAATCCTTACTTAATGCATACTAAACTGATCCTCTGTAAAAAAAAAAAAAAAGAAATTATCAATTCCCAACTTGACTCTCACTGGGATTAAACATGAAAATAGGTCTGATCTGATTTCATCATCATTTTAAAAAATCATCTATTATTTTTCACTTTATGTTTCTGTGTGGGAGCAAACTGTTGAAATCCATACTTAATGTATACTAAGCTGATCTTCTGTATATTAAGATAATCGAAAATGAATCTTGATCTGAATGGAAGGGGAGAGGGAGTGGGAAAGGGGAGGGTTGTGGGTGGGAAGGACGGTATGGGGGGGAAGCCATTGTAATCCATAAGTCGTACTTTGGAAATTTATATTCATTAAATAAAAGTTTTTAAAAAAAAATATATATAAAGGGAACAATTTCATGCATTCCATATATACAGTTTTAATTGCATTATGATACTTCCTACCCTACCCTTCCTGGTTTGTTTTTGTAACAAGATTTACTGAAATATAATTCATATGCATACAACTCACCTATACAAAGTGTACCATTCAATGATTTTTAGTACATTCACAGAATGGTACAACCATCATCACACTCATTTTAGATTATTTTAATTATATCAAAATGAAATACCATACCTTTTAGTCATTACCACCCAAACCCTGCCTGAGTCCTAGGCAACCACTAATCTGTCTCTATAAGATTTGCCTATTCTCATCATTTCCTATAAATAGAATCAGAAAACACATGACCTGTTGTGACTTGGCTTCTTTCTCTTAACATATTGTTTTCAAGGTTTATCCATGTTACAGCATGTAACAGTAACTCATTCCATTTTATTACCAATAATATTTTATTGTATGGAAATACCAGTTTTTATTCATTTGTCTATTGATGGACATTTGGGTTGTTTCCAATGCTTTGGTTATTGTGAATAGCACAGGTATACACATTTATGTATAAGTTTTTACATAGACATATGCTTTCATTTCCTTTGTGATTCTATCTAAGAATGAGGTTTCTGGGTAGTTTGATCACCCTAAGTTTAACTCTGGGTATTATGATGACTCTAGTTGCCAAACTATATTTCAAAGCAGCTGCATCACTTCCACTAGAAGGTATGAAAGCTCCAATTTCTCCACATCTTCGTCAACACTATTATCTGATGCTTTGATTCTTGTTATCATAGTGGGTGTGAGATAATATTACATTGTACGATTTAAGAAAAATATCTATCCATGTTTTCTGCTTCTTTTTGCGTCTGATTAGTTATGGCTTCCTAGGAAATTGTTTCGTATTTAGTTGCATAAACTTTTTATATTATCTTACTTTTAAAAGTCCTTTTTATTTATTGCTAGGTATGCCAAGATTTTTCCTGATTTTTCTAAAGATTTGCCTTATATAATTTTGCTTATTTCATTTCTTAGAAGGTCTGTTTATTTTGTTTGAGAGACACAAACAAGCAGAAGGAGAGAAAGAGGGAGAGAAAGAGGGAGAGAGGGAGGGAGTGATGGAGAGAAAAAGAGAGAAAGGGAGAGAGAGAGAACACTCCAAACTACCTATTTACCATCCAAGTGCCTGCCAACAAATGGGATGGGTCAGGCTGAAGATGAGAGCCAGGAACTCAGTCCAGGTCTTCCACATGGGAGGCAGAAACCCAACTAATTGAGCCACTACTGCAACTTCCTAGTGACCACATAAGCAAGAAGCTGGAGTCAAGAACTGGAGTCAGACAACAAACCTCAGCACCCCGATATGGGGTGTGGGTGCCTTAACCACTAGGCAAGATGACCACCCTTTTACTTTTTAATGAATCATTTTCTGCTCTGTTGGTCTACCCTGCTATGCAAGGGGAATCTTCAAAAACATCATAGAAAATACATATTATAAAGAAACTATACAGGGGCTTCAAAAAATTTTACACAAAAATAAAACATCTCTTAATTTCAATCTCCACAAGTTTTCCAAAGTTGCCTCAATTGTTGTTTGCCATTCCTTGATTTTTTAAAACATTGCTCAAGCTGCTTTAAGGATAATAAATTATAGTGAAACAAGAGGAATAATTATGGGGAAATGAGTATAAAGCACAAATACTCCATTGCAGAAATCTGGGAGGGGGGAAAAGAAATGATGATGCAGGGATTAGAGTGATATGCTAATGGATTAAATGTAAAGCTGAGGAGAAGGAAGTTAAGTCCAAGATTTGGCATCTAAGTAATAGGGTGGAAGATGATATTATTTGCAGAAAAATGGAGTGAAATAGAGTGCATGATGTTAAATGAAATAAGCTAGACACAAAAACACCAATACCATGTGTTCTCCCTCATATGTGATAGCTAAAAACTCAATCTGAATACAGAATAGTAATGACTAGAGGCTGGGAGAGGAGCATGGGGACAGAATAGAGGGATATTGGATAATGGATACCAAAGCAGAAATAGAATAAATGCTTCATGTTATATAACATGGTGGGGTGACAATAGTTCACAATAACTGATTATATAATTTCTGAGCAAAGAGAAGACAGGAGCTCCAAAACTCCAATTGTAAAGTAATGTCAAGGTGTCAGGAATGTTAATTATCTGGATTTGACCCATGCATGTTGTATAATGTATTAAAATGTCTCACTGTGATCCATAAATATGTATATTCATCAAAAAACTTAGTATTTTTAAAAGTAAATAGAAATACTTTTTTAAAAAAATAAGCAAAGCTATATAAGAAGAAAATCTACAGGGAAGGATTTTTATTGGCCTTATATCATCATGATTCTTCATTCTGTTATTTACTATCCATGTGCCAATAACCCCTCTGCAGCACCCTTCCCCCCAGGCACTCTATATCAGAGAGAATGGAGAAATGTTCCTTCTATACCCAATTTGCTTAAGAGTTTTCAACATGAGAGGGTGTTGTAGTTTATCAAAAGCTTTCTCTGCATCTATTGAGATAATCATATGGTTTTGTTCTTCAGTCTGTTAATATGATTGTGGATTCTAAAGGTTTCCATAGCCTTGGAAGCTCATGTCAAGAGCCTCAGGTGATCACTGTTGTCTACAAGAGTGTTAATTGTTGAATTAACAACAGCAATCACTGTGCACTAACTCCCCATGAAGGACCTCTGTACTTAATGAGTTGTATTATGAGAGTTAACTATAAAACTAGTTCTCAGTTTTTTTGTGTGTATATGTATGTGCAAATTGTTGAAAGCTTTACATGGTATAGAGTTGGTTTTCTGTGTACAAAGTTAATTGAAAATGAATCTTAATAGAGAATGGGACTGGGAAGGGGACAGGGAGGAGGAGGAGCGGTGGGAGTGTGGGTGGGAGGGCAGGTATGGTGGGAATAACTGCATTCCTAAAGTCATACTTAAGAAATTTGTATTCCTTAAAAAATAAAAAATTTTATTTAAAAAGAGAGAGAATGGAGACGGAACACTATAGATATTGGGTCTACATAGTGTTGTCCCAGTGATTCTGTACACAGAAGCTGAGGGAGTTGTTTTCATTGATGGATTCTATGAAATGTGAAGGTATAAAGTACTGTTCCTTGGGGGCTCAAATCACCAAGTACAGTATGGAAGGGAGAGGAGTCATTTCCTCTATTCCTATGGTAGACCATGGATGGTTTTGGCAACCACCAGACTTCAGAGGATGAAGGCACCTCATGGGTTGACACTTTCAGTCTTCTGAGAGACACGATGTCTAGTCTGGCCATCAGCATGGTCACAGTGCCTCCTGCGACACAACACACATGGCAGTAGTGATTTAGTTGGCAACCAACATAAATGAGGAAGCTGGAACAGAATCATATGAGGAGACATCAAACTCATGTGAAACACACTAATATTCAAATTAAGGCAATATGTCTAAACAAAATTTTTAGATATTGATATTCACTATGGAAACACTGGACACTTGTCTTCCGTCTTCCTTTAAAAGAGGCAGGAGGCATGTTTGGCTTAATGTGTTCTTATTGAATGGAGGAGTTCAAATTTCTGTACACCAAACTTGGACTGGATTACCTAGCTGCAGCTAGAATATGAGGAAAAGGATATCCCTTTTGCATTAAAATAAAATGAAATAAGTAATTAGATATGCATAGATTAATATTGTAGGTAAATGTCAAATTGCTGAATTGCAAAGTTAATATTCAACAAAAAACTTGAGAGTGAACCAAATAGCTATTTCCCCCTCTCTCCACTGTGGGAGGGGTCTGAGAGATAACATTGCTCCCCCAAAACTCCCTTCACCAGAGAGAGATCTTCTATCCCATGGTTCACTACCCAAATGGCCACAATGGCCAGGGCTGGGTCAGGCTGAAGCCTGGAGTCAGGAGCTAATTCTGGATCTCCCATGTGGGTGGCAGGGGCCTGAGTGCTTGGGCCATCTTCTGATGCTTTTCCAGGCACATTAGCAAGGAGCTGGATTGGAAGTGGAGCAGCCGGGTCTTAAATCGGTGCTGATATGGGATGCTGACATTGCAGGTGGTGGCTTTATCTACTACACCACAACACCAGTCCCTCTCATTTATTCTCTAATTTAGTTATTAAACACAGAAAGTTTCAGGCATTGAGCAAAATTATAAGAGTTGTCATATTTCTATTTTTTCAAAAGACCTTGATTTTTAATTTTTTTTTTTTTGACAGGCAGAGTGGACAGTGAGAGAGAGAGAGAGAGAGAGAGAGAGACAGAGACAGAGAGAAAGGTCTTCCTTTTCCATTGGTTCACCCTCCAATGGCCTCTGCGGCTGGCACACCGTGCTGATCCGAAGCCAGGAGCCAGGTGCTTCTACTGGTCTCCCATGCAGGTGCAGGGTCCAAGGACTTGGGCCATCCCCCACTTCACTCCCAGGCCACAGCAGAGAGCTGGACTGGAAGAGGGGCAACCGGGACAGAATCCGGTGCCCTGACCGGGACTAGAACCCGGTGTGCCGGTGCCGCAGGTGGAGGATTAGCCTATTGAGCCACAGCACGGGCCAGATATTTAATTCTATATTTAATACCAATCTCACCTTTGAGGTAGTTAGGAGTTCAGAGAGGCAATTGGCCATGGGCCCTGAGCATCCCTATTGCTTCTTGTTCGGGATGCCAAGAATGGAAGGCTCGTGTAGCTCCTTACCTGGAACGTTTCACAGGTTTGTGTTTGCAGTGAATAACCTTGAAGAATGAGGTAATGTCTCCCAGAGACAAAGGGCAGTTTTGCTTGCTGCTTACTATAAAAATGGTAGATTCTCCATCTCAATATTTCTGTGATGTGAGCAAAAGAGTCCTTCTGTCTGAGTTGTAACAGAGTTCTCTGACAATCCACACAGTAATATGCTAACTTAACACTCTGTAAGAAGAATAAAATCAAATCCCCAACTCTGACAGTAAGTAGATAACACATGAATTATAATCACTATTCTGCCACTAATATTCCAAGTCTACAAGCCTCAGACACCAATGCTTTTACTACTCAACTATGGAGGTGCTTTAAGGAAAAGACCACAAAATCATAATTTATTCAGTGTCTCTGTGTCTCAGGTCCTGGAACAAGCATGAACAGTTTCCATTATTTCTATTTTGCTGATGAAAAAACAAAGTTTCACAGAGATGATAACTTTCTGAGATCACACGGCTAGAGGAGGAGCAGGTTTCCAACTACAAGTCTTAATTATCTTGAATCTCACACTTTTAGTGTGCATGTGCCATATATTTAGAAGAGAAAACCTGGAAAAGATACTGTATATTAACTGAGTCAATGCTCTGTTTGAGGTTTGATCAGTTGTAAGTTCAGAAATTATTTTGCCATGTCATTTTGGGATAGTTGCACCAAAAAAGTGAAAAGTTAATGAATGTTCTGTTTAGGAAAAAAAAAAAAACTATGAACAAAAACACACTATAAGACCATATAGTTGCCTTATAACACACTTAAATGCTGAGCACACTCAGATCTAGTACTTGATTGTCAGACTTGAAAAGATTTTAAAAAATACATATTTAATTGGAAATGTTGAGTGGAACCTAAATATTTATTAGGATTATAGCTTAGAAATGGAGGACATAGCTGAGACTTATCAAAATAGTCTGCCCTGATCACTCAGAGCAGAGATTCCAAAATACTGACATCAGCATTGTGTTCTCCTGAACTTTCTCTGGGGGGTAAGCTCTAAATCTGTGGTTACCTCAGCAATAGAAAATATATTAATTTTTTATTGTGAAGATTTAACTATCTCTTTCAAAAGATGATGAGTTGCAATAGGGTTATATTCATATCTTGTTAATTTTTTAATAGTGTTACTTTGTGTTATATATATGTTTATACTTGTATTTTTCCATTTTATTCTTTTAAAGAATATGATTAACACATTCTCCAAAGGTGAAAGAAAGAAAGAAAGAAAGAAAGAAAGAAAGAAAGAAAGAAAGAAAGAAAGAAAGAAAGAAAGAAGAAAGAAAAGGAAAGGAAAGGAAAGGAAAGGAAAGGAAAGGAAAGGAAAGGAAAGGAAAGGAAAGGAAAGGAAAGGAAAGGAAAGGAAAGGAAAGGAAAGGAAAGGAAAGGAAAGGAAAGGAAAGAAAAAAGAGGCAGAATCTCTTCATTAAATACAAGTGTTCAGGAACAGGCATTGTGGCATAGCAGATTAAGCCACTGCCTGCAGTGCCAGCATTTCATGTGGGCGCCAGTTTCAGTCTTGGTTGCTCCACTTTGATCCAGCTCTCTGCTAATGCCCCTAGGAAAGCAGCAAAAGATGGCCCAAGTCCTTGGGTCCCTGTATCTATGTGGGAGACCAGGAAGAAACTCCTAACTTAGTCCTGGCCCAGCCCTGGCCATTGCGACCATCTGGGTGGTGAACCAGCAGGTGGAAGATCTCCCTCTCTCTCTGCCTCCCCTCTCCCTCTTTCTTTGTAGCTCTGCCTTTCAAATAAATGAAATAGAATAAATCTTAAAAAAAATTCAAGCCTTCTTTTTGTGATTCATTACATCATTGTTTTCATTCTCTATGATGCTAATTGAATAGTAAGTACACATTTACAAGACAAAAATTTAATGAATTAATATGGGATAACTTATTAACATATGATAGAGTATAGCAGCCATTATAGCCACTTAAATGACAATAATGAGAATTCTTTTACCTATTTTTCTTTATATTTATCATCCTAGAATTCAATTTAGTGATAGCACAGACAAAATTTAGAATCCTAAAAAATACTGAAGTAAATATGTAGTAAGACAAAATAAGCTGAAATTGTTTATGCTTCATAAACTTAACATTAATATTTTGGGCAAATAACTCAAATAAGCATCCTTAATAGTTTTAGAAAATCATATACCAGGGAAATAGAAAGCTTTAAACGGTATTTGCCAAAAATGTCAAATTAGGAAACTCATGCTCATGTTTTGAATTTTTGTTTGTTTCTAAAGATGAATAAGCAAATATCTGAACCACTCTGCTGATCACAAATTTAAGAATATAATGTGAGTATATCCTTCCTAAAAATGTTTTCTGTTACATACATATTATATACATACACACACATCCTATATAAATGCATTATATAAAACATTTGAGCCTCAGAAATGGTCTCTGTTTTTCTTTTTCTTTTTTTAAATAGAGTTGTTTATTTGCAAGGCAGAGTCAGAGACAGACAGAGAGGGAGAGAGAGAGAGCGAGAGATCTTTTATCTATTGGTTCACTCCTCAAAGGGCTGCAACAGCTAAGGATGGGCCAGTAAGCAGGACCCAGGAGTTTCTTCTGGGTCTCCCATGTAGGTGCAGGGGCCCAAGCACTTGGGCCATTCTCTGTTGCTTTTCCAGGCACATTAGCAGGGATCTGGACTGGAAGTGAAGAATCTGGAACTCGAACCGGCACCCATATGGGATGCTGGCACTGCAGGCAGAGGCTTAAGCCTCTAGACCACAGTGCCAGCCTAGAAATTATCTCTATTAACAGCATGTAATGATCAAAGAGAAAAGTTGGTTCTATTTTCAAATTCTGTGACTGGCTTCTAGTAATTCCTTATCTGTGAAAACACAAGCACTAACTTTACTTAGTATTACTTTTTATTTCTTTTGTATGTGCATATTATTGCTTTCTATGTTAACTTCTTGAGGAACCAAAGGGTATTTCAAGGAGCACTGTGTGTGACACTGAAATCCAGTGAAGAGGCAGGAATTCAAGAAGACACAGGAGGCATTACTGAATACTTTTTTCCTTTAAGATTTATTTAATTTATTTGAAAGTCAGAGTTACACAGAGAGGAGAGACACAGAAGGAGAGAGAGGTTTTCCATCTGCTGGTTCACTCCCCAGATGGCCGCAATGGCCACAGCTGTACTGATCCAAAGCCAGGAGCCAGGATCTTCCTCCAGGTCTCCCATGGGGTACAAGGGCTTCAGATGGGCCCAGCTGTAGCCATTGCAGTCATTTGGGGATTGAACCAGTGGATGGAAGACCTTTCTCTGTGCCTCTCCCTTTCACTGTCTATAACTCTACCTCTCAAGAAGTAAATAAAATCTTTTTTTATAGTTATTCTTAGATTTTATTTGAAACTAATTTTAATAGCAAATTTTTTAAACTTTTATTTAATAAATATAAATTTCCAAAGTACAGCTTTTGGATTACAGTGGCTTTTCCCCACATAACCTCCCTCCCACTCACACCCCTCCCATCTCCTGCTCCTTCTCCCATCCCATTCACATCAAGATTCATTTTCAATTATCTTTTTATACAGAAGATCAATTTAGTATATACTAAGTAAAAATTTCAACAGTTTGTACCTACAGAGAAACACAAAGTGTAAAGTTTACTACTCACTTACTGCCTATTTATACTAGCTTCTGCAGCAGACAAGTGTTTTTTTTTTAACTTTTATTTAGTAAATATAAATTTCCAAAGTACAGTTTATGGATTACAATGCCCCCCCCATAACTCCCTCCCACTCACACCCCTCCCATCTCCTGCTCCCTCTCCCATTCCATTCACATCAAGATTCATTCCCAATTATCTTTCTATACAGAAGATCGATTTAGTATATATTAAGTAAAGATTTCATCAGTTTGCACCCACACAGAACCACAAAGTGTAAAATACTGTTTCAGTACTAGATATAGCATTACTTCACATTGGACAACACATTAAGGACAGATCCCACATGAGAAGTAAGTACACAGTGACTCCTGTTGTTGACTTAACAATGTGACACTCTTGTTCATGGCGTCAGTAATCTCCCTAGGCTCTAGTCATGAGTTCCCAAGGCTATGGAAGCCTTTTGAATTCACCGATTTCGATCTTAATCAGAGTCATAGTCAAAGTGGAAGTTTTAGCCGGCGCCGCGGCTCACTAGGCTAATCCTCTGCCTTCCAGCGCTGGCACACCGGGTTCTAGTCCCAGTCGGGGCGCCGGATTCTGTCCCGGTTGCCCCTCTTCCAGGCCAGCTCTCTGCTGTGGCCAGGGAGTGCGGTGGAGGATGGCCCAAGTGCTTGGGGCCTGCACCCCATGGGAGAGCAGGATAAGTACCTAACTCCTGCCATCGGATCTGTGCGTTGCGCCGGCCGCGGCGGCCATTGGAGGGTGAACCAATGGCAAAAAGGAAGACCTTTCTCTCTGTCTCTCACACTGTCCACTCTGCCTGTAAAAAAAAAAAAAAAAAAAAAAACAAAAAAAAAACAAAAAAAAACACAACAACTTTCTGGGGCTGGCACTGTGGCATAGTGGATAAAGCCACCGCCTGCAGTCCTGGCATCCCATATGGGCGCCGGTTCGAGTCCCAGCTGCTCCACTTCCTATCCAGCCCTCTGCTGGGAAAAGCAGTAGAAGATGGCCCAAAACCTTGGGTCCCTGCACCCGCGTGGGAGACCCGGAAGAAGCTCCAGGCTCCTGGCTTCAGATCAGCACAGATCCAGCCATTGCAGCCATCTGGGGAGTGAACTAGCAGATGGAAAACCTCTCTCTCTCTCTCTGCCTCTCCTTCTCTCTCTGTGTAACTCTTTCAAGTAAAACAAATAAATCTAAAAAAAGAAAAAATCACAAATCACATAGTCTCTGAGACTTAAGAGTTTGAAAGTTAAAAAAAAAAAAAAAAGTGGAAGTTCTCTCCTCCCTTCAGAGAAAGGTACCTCCTTCTTTGATGGCCCTGTTCTTTCCACTGGGATCTCACTCGCAGAGATCTTTCATTTAGGTCGTTGTTTTTTTTTTTTTTAAAGATTTTATTTATTTACAAGCAGTAAATAAAATCTTTTTTAAAAATATTATGTTGCTTTATAAAAGCTACCATATTAGGTAGGTTAACCTGTGGCACCACAATGCCAGACCCTGAAAATTTCTTGAAATGAATGAACATGGAAACACAACATATGAAAACTTAAGAGGCCTCTCTGAGCTCTCTCCCTCTCTGTCTCTCCCTCTCTCTGTAACTCTGCCTGTCAAGTAAATAAATGTCTTTTAAAATTTTCATGGAAAATTGAACTAAAAATAAGTTTATGTTGAAGCAAAAGAATTTTGAAATCCATGCATAGTTTTTTTTTCTTTTTTAAAAAAGATTTATTTATTTATTTGACAGGCAGAGTTACAAAGGGAGAGGGAAAGCGAGATCTTCCATCCACTGGTTCACTCCCCAGATGACCACTAACCACCAAAGCAGGGCCAAGAGGCAGGAGATTCTTCTGGTCTCCCACATTATGGCAGGGGCTCCAACACTTGGGCCATCTTCCAGTGCTTTTCTCAGGCCATAGGCAGGGAGCTGGATTGGAAGTGTAGTAGCCTGGACATGAATCAATGCTTAGGCAATGGCTTTATGTGCTACACCACAGTGCCAGCATCCACAGTTTTTTTATAATACACAATTACTGCATTTTGAAGATCCTTCTTACACATACATTTCAAAAATTTTTGCACTAAAAAGAAACTTATTTTCTAATTACATGTTCCATGAACTTTTTAAGGTATATCTCATGTAGGGTGCCTCGAACAACTTGGTAAAATATAGAGAGTACTACCACCCACCTTGATGGTATTAGACAAAGCTGAATTTGCATAGCATTCTACCAGTTGTTGGCTATGTAATCCAGAAGAAATGATTTCCTGTCTCTTAGATGTAGTTCTTTATCCATAAAACAGGACTGGTGATAAATATCAGGTGTTTTTTTTTTGTTATGAAAAGTAAATAAGATGGTGTACTAATGGTACTTGATAGAATACTGTCATACAATAGACAGTAAGTGCTGGCTACTGATAAATATCTAAGAAATTGCATCTATTTCATTTGTACTCATTTTCATCTTTTTTGGGGGAGGCACTAAATTTGAACACCTTTTGGTTAACATGTTGCATTTACTACATTTTTAGTGTTTGGAAATCATAATAATATTTCCATCTCAAATACATGCCAAAAGGGGGAGTAATTATAGAAAATCTTCCCCAGGTGTTGGTAAGAATAGATCATTTTGGACTATGTTTCCACCAAAAACATTTTTTTCAAATGTTAAATATAATTTTATTTAAAGCACCTAGAATTATGCCTTTAATAAAGAATCTTGTCTGTCAATCATTTTTAAGGAAAATTTCCTGAAATATGTCCATATATTGAAGTTGAGGCCCTTTTATCATATAATCTACAAGAATTTTGATGTTTTTAATATAGTGAAGGTGCTAAGTTACTTATAACAGAAACTACTTTTAGTAACAGAATTCAAATATTTATAACAGAAAATGCAGTCAAGTATTTAATTATATTTTAGTTAAAAATTATTGTATGAATTTGAAATGTTGCAGTTATTTGCTAATGTAGATCATTAATTTCACTAGTTATCAAATTATTTTATTTTTTACATAGAGAAAAAATTAAAGAACAAATTATTTGATTTTTTACATAGAGAAAAAATAAAAGAACATACAGCTGAAGTATTACTAGACTTAAAATGCAAAGGTTTGGGGGCTCTGAGATTAAATCATTTTAAAAGATAAAAATCCACCAAAGCAGAAAACTTTGGTAGCGTGAAAATAATGGACTTTGGAGTCTGAAGACCCATTTCAGATCTGATGCACATTGGTTAGAAAATTGAAAAGTGCCTTAGTGCCCTCAGTGGGTGAGACCCCAGTGGAAAGAAATGGTCATCAAAGAAGGAGATACTCGGGGCTGGCACTGTGGCGCAGCAGGTTAACGTCCTGGCCTGAAGCACCAGCATCCCACATGGGCGCCGGTTTGAGACCCGGCTTCTCCAACTCTGATCCAGCTCTCTGCTGTGGCCTGGGATAGCAGTAGAAGATAGCACAGGTCCTTGGGCCCCTGGGTCACCCACGTGGGAGATCCAGAAGCAGCTCCTAGCTCCTGGCTTTGGATCAGCACAGCTCCGGCTGTTGCGGCCAATTGGGGAGTGAACCATCGGATGGAAGACCTCTCTCTCTCTCTCTGCCTCTCCTCTCTCTGTGTAACTCTGACTTTCAAGTAAATAAATTAATCTTTTTTTTTTTTTTTAAAGGAGATATCTTTAGTTCTGATGAGAGGAAAGAACTTCCACTTTGCTTATGAGCTTGTCTAAACACTGATGGAGTTTGTGGATTCAGAAGGCTTCCATAGCCTACATAGGTTATGTCAAGAGCCTCAGGTGATTACTGACGTTATACATGAGTGTTAATTGTTAAATTAACAAGAGTCACTGTGTACTAACTTTCCATGCAGGAGTTCTGTCCTCAAAGAGTTGTATTATAATTACGTCTAAGTGCTTGCAAAAGAAGTATCATTCTTGGGTGCTTCTTTAAAGTTAATTAAATTTCTAAAAAATAAAAAGAAGTGAAATTAACTTCAAAATGCAATAAGTTTGAATAGCCCTTGTCTTGACTGCTGAGGAACAGTTTTATTTTGTTTTGTTTTTTCTCTTGCAAATTGTTGAACTCTTTTCTTAGTATAGAGTTGGTCTTCTGTGTATAAAGCTAACTGAAAATGTATCTTAGTAGAGAATGGAACTGGGGCGGAGGGGAGGTGTGGGAGTGGGAGTGGGAGTGGGAAGGCGAGTACGGTGGGAAAAATCACTGTATTCCTAAAGTTGTACTTATGAAATGCATGAAGTTTTTATTTCTTGAATAAAAGTTTCCTTTGGGAAAAATAAATTAAAATATAAAGATTGTGAAAAAAATGTCTTAGTCCCTCCCTTATAATACAATTAATAAAGCTTATAGGCATATTACCAGATAAAGTATCTGCCCTATGAAAAAATAATAAACATTAAATATCATATATCCTTGATTTTTACTCATCAGTTTGAATGCATCAGAAATTACTAAAGAAACAAGGACTTGTGGATCAAGATCCAGAAGAGGAGGGAAATCAGCACAGATGCACCTGTAATTGGGACTACTTTCTTCCTTAAGGTGGTTGTCAGTTTAAAAGAGGCAGAAACTGAGAATCTGAAAAATTTTGTGTTTTAAATTATTTTTGAAGAGGAGGAAACGTGGCAGCTGAGTAAAATACTCCAGGTATCTCCCCACAGACACACCAGTGTGAACAGCTATTCACATGTCAAGTCACCTTCTCAAGAACCAATGTGAGAGACCACAGTGCCTGATTTTAGTATAACAATAAAATATGCACTCAAGAAGGCAGGAGCTGCTGTGTAACCCCCCACCCCTCCTCCCCCTAGCTCCAAATAGTGAAACCTGGAGAGAGATGCAACCCACTTTAAGGAGAAAAGGGGAATTAAGTACAGACCTTAGTCTAGAAACCTAAGACTTGGCCTGCTATGGTGAAACCTAAAGTCAAAAGGGCCTCACACACTCTGCCATCAGGCTAATACCTGCTGACTGAGGCTTTGGTCAAGGGATCATCCTCACCATCCCTCCCTCAACCTTGGGCACACAGCAGAACAGCATACCACTCGCTAGAGAGCAGAACACCAAAGTAAGCAAAGGACAATATCTTAGATTTTGTAAAGCTACCACTAGGCAGTTCCTGATGGTCTTTGCCTTCAGGTCAGTGCTTTATCAGCGTCTGTGAGCCTGCAATACTCCCAAATAGAGATTTGTGGCCCCAGTTTATTAAATTTATATCCTGAACTGCATCAGTTCAGCTTGCTGCAGCAACCTTGGAATGCAGGCCCATCTCTGCAGCAGGCAGTTCATTAGCAAAGTAGACCTTGTTTCCACCTGATGCTGTGCTTATCTTGTGGAGGTCATAGGACCTGGGTTGGACTTAGCATTGTGGCATGAGTGGCCAGATATTACTCACTGCATTCTTCTCCCAGCCCCAGGCAGACAACATGGAGAAAATAATTGTTTACTTAGAAGAAGAAAAGATGGGGGCAGGGGGTTTCAATACATTGCATAGAAATCTGAGGTTAGCTCTCCCGAGACTTTATGCTCTTGCCGGATTTTGGGCCTATGCTTCCCTGACCGAAACCATGCCTATGCCAAACTGACACTTCCAGGGTTCCAGGCAAGTGCACCCACAACCCCATCCACAGTGGATTGAAGACAAGCAGTGCTGACGCTAGACCCTGCCCCTGAGATACAAGTGCTCGGTCAGAAAGGAGCACACCATGCCCCACTGCTTCTGCCATCAATTGCTGTGGAAGAAGATAAAAAGAGATATATTAAAGCATTCAACTGGAAACAAAGCAAAATAACCTACCAAACCAACACCTCAAAACTCACCTCTAGGGAAAAAGCCCTTTACTACAAAAACCATTTGTTAAAAGTGATAGAAATAATGGTATCCACCAGATATGCAAATATCAATGCTGGGACACAGAAATTATGGAAAATCAAGGCAATATTATATTCCCAAAGGATCACAAAAGTGCTTTAGTATCAGTCTCCAAAGAAAAGGAGATTGATGAAATGCTTGCTAAGGAATTCAAAAGAATAATTAGAAGGATGCTCAAAGAGATGAAAAAGAATAGACAGTTGAATGAAATCCAGAAATCCATGCATAATCTGAGTAGAAATTCAGCAAAAAAAATAGAGATCTTAAAAAAGAAACAAAAATTTTAGAGATGAAGAACTCAATAGGCCTCAAAAACAGTCTTGACCAAGCAGAAGAAAGAATATCTGAATTTGTGAAAATTCCTGAAAATGAAGATAGGAATAGAGGCTTAGAAATCTATTCAATGATGTGATCATTGACAACTTTCCCAAGCTGGAGAAAGGGATGGTCATCCAAGTATAGGAGCCCAAATAGACATGATCAAAAAAGATCCTCACCATGGTGCACTAAAGTCAAACTCTGAAAAGTACAATGTGAAGACAGAAGTGTAAGGTTTGTGAGAGAAAAGTGCCAAGTCACTTTTAAGGGAACCTCCACTAAATTAGCAGCAGATGTTTCAATAGAAATCTTACAGGCCAAGGTGGAATCTAATAATATATTCCAAGTTTCAAAATCAAATAACTGCCAACCAAGAACACTGTACGAATGAAGTTATCTTTCCTAAATGGAGGGGAAATAAAGAGTTTCCAAGCCAAGCAAAAACTGAGGGAATTCATCACCACTAGGCCAGCCTTACAAAAGATGTTTATGACAGTCCTACTAAGAAATGTAACTTCCATCACGAAAACATTTGAAAGTATAAAACCCACTAGAAAAAGAAGAAACGATATTCAAAATAAACAGACTAAATATAAGCATGGCTAAGAATAAACATGAATATGTCATTACTTATTAATAATAAGTTTGACTGTAACTTTGAATGTAAATTCCCTAATTAAAAGATGCAGATTGGCTGAACAGGTTAAAAAACAAGATATAATGGTATTCTGTCTAAAATACACTTCACCAGTGAAGACGTAGATGAAAAGTGAAAGGATTAAAAAAATATATTCCATGGAAATGGAAACCAAAAGCAAACAGAAGTATTTAATACATATATCAGATATGTATACACATATACACATGCACAAGCTTCAACACAAACCCTGTAAAACAAGACAAAGAAAATCTCTATATAATGATCAAAGAATCCATTCAACAAGAAGATATGACCATTGTAAATGTATATGCATTAATGCAATGCATTCAGTAGATGCCAATAACAAATATTAGATCTAAAGGGACAGATAAGCTCCAATATAATAATAGTGGAGTACTTCAACACCACACTTTAATCAATGGGCATATCATCCAGACAGAACATCAATAAAGAAACCACAGAGTTAAACCACACTATAGACCAAATGGATATGATAAACATTCTTTACAACAGCTGCAGAACATATTCTTTTATTCAGCACGTGGAACTTTCTGGAGGAAAGACAATATATAAGGCCATAAAACAAGTCTCAAAAGATTGAAGAAAATCAATATTGCATTATGTATTTTTCTGATTATGATAGAATAAAACCAGAAATCAACACAAAAGAAACTCGGGAATGATAGAAATATGGAGACCGAAAATACACTCCTGGATGAACAATTGATCACTGAAGAAATCAGAAGGGAAATGTGAGATTTTCTTCACTTTACCTTTTAGAAAAGATTTATTTTACTTATTTGAGGGGAGAGTGACAGAGAGAGAGAGAGAAAGAGAGAGAGAGAGAGAGAGAGAGAGAGAGAAGGAGGTCTTCCATTCACTGGTTCACCCTCAAATGGCCACAATGCTCTGGCTAGGTTAGGCTTTGAAGACAGGAGACAGGAACTACATCCAGGTCTCCCACATGGGTAGCAGGGGCTCACTTACTTGGGCCATTTCCACTGCTTTCCCAGGCACTTTAGCAGGAAATCGGATGACAGCTGAGCACCAGGGACTCAAACTGATGTTCCCATATGGGATGCTGGCATTGCGGCTTAACCTGTGGCACCACAACTCCAGACCCTGAAAAATTCTTGAAATGAATGAACATGGAACTATAACATATAAAAAATTAAGAGATATAGCAAAAACAAGACTAAGAGATTAGTTTATAGCAACAAATATCTATATTTTTAAAAAAGGCATAAATAACCTAAGACTACATCTCAAAGGCCTATAAAAATAAAAACAAACAAAACTCAAAGTTAGTAGAAGGAAAGAAATAGTAAAGTTCAGAGCAGACAAAGCTAGATGAAATAGAAACTAAACAACAGAAAAGATCAAAGAAATAAAGAGTTTTTTTTTTAAAAAAGATAACCAAAATGGATAAACCTTTAGCTAAACTAAGAAAAAGAGGGAGAAGAATCAAATAAATACAGAGAAGAGAAAGGAGCTATTACAACTGCTATCACAGAAATATAAAGTATCATGAGGGACTATTATAAACAACTATATGCTAACAAGCTTGAAAACCTAGAAGAATAGATAAATTTCTGGATATGTATAGCTTACTAAAATTGTACCATGAAGACACAGGAAACTTGAACAGGCCAATAATAAGTAATGAGACTGAATAAGTAAAGCGAAAGTCTTCCAGCAATGAAAAGTCTACCAGATGGTTTCACTGTTGAATTCTACCAAAAAACTAGTATCAATTCTTCTCAAACTATTCCAAATAACAGAAAGGGTGTGAACCCTTAAAAATTAATTTCGTGAGGACATTACCCTGACTCCAAAATCAGACCAGGATACAAAAAGAAAGGAAACTCTAGACCAATATTCCTCATGCAAAAATTCTCAACAAAATGCAAACAAGTAGAATCCTATAATACATAAAAAGTACCATTCATCATGATAAAGTGGCATCTTTCTCAGGGATGGTTAAAATCAATAAGTGTAATTTATCTTATCAATGGAATGAAGATCAAAAGTCATATGATCATCATAATAAGACAAAGAGCATTAGATAAAATTTAATATCCATTCATGATTAAATAAAGAAACCTTTAACAAATTACAGATAGAAAGAAGATATCTCAACATTATAAAGACTATAAATGACAAACCCACAGCAACATAATATTGAGTATGGAAAAGCCAAAAGCATTTTCTCTAAGATCTAGAACCAGACAAGAATGTGTACTCTTACCTCTCTTATTCAATATAGGACTAGAAGTTTCAGCCAGAGCCATTAGGCAAGAAAAAGAAATAAAAGCATGCAAATAGGAAAGGAGAAAGCTAAATTATCCCTTTTTGCAAATGACATCATTGTATATAGAAAGAAACCTAAAGATGCCACGAAGAGACTACTAAAACTAATAAATGAATTCAGTAGTCATGGGATACAAAATCAACACCAAAAAATCAGTAGTATTTTTATGCACCAATCATGAAATCATTGTGAAATAAATTATAAAAGCAATACCATTCACAATAGCTACAAAAATTATCTTAGGAATAAATTCTTTTTTATAAAGATTTACTTATTTGAAAGGCAGAGGGAGAAGTGAGGGGAGAGATATTTTCCATCCACTGGTTCACTTCCCAGATGGCTGAAATAGCTAGGATTGGACCAGGCCAAAACTAGTAGACAGGAACTTCATCAGGGTCTCCCATGTGGGTGCAGGCGCAGGAGCTGGATTGAAATAGAGCAACCAAGACTCAAACTGGAGCCCATATCAAATGCTTGTGCTGCAGGTGGCAGTTCAACCCATTATGCCACGGATCTGACCCCTTCTTAGAATAAATTTAACTAAGGATGTGAAATACCTCTGCACTGAAAATTACTGATTTTTTTAAAGATTTATTTATTTTTATTTGAAAGTCAGAGTTACACAGAGAGAGGAGAGGGAGAGGGAGAGAGAGAGAGAGAGAGAAAGTCTTCCATCCAATGGTTCACTACCCAACTGGCCACAATGGAAGGAGTTGTGCCAACCTGAAGCCAGGAGCCAGGAGCTTCTTCCCAGTCTCCCACATGGGTGCAGGGGCCCAAGGACTTGGGCCATCTTCTACTGCTTTCCCAGGCCATAGCAGAGAGCTGGATCAGAAGTAGAGCAACCAAGTCTTTTTTTTTTTTTTTTTTAAGATTTATTTTATTTATTTTAAAGACAGTTACAGAGAGAGGTAGAGACAGAGAGAGAGAGGTCTTCCATCTGCTGGTTCACTCCCCAGATGGCCCCAACGGCCGGAGCTGTGCCGATCCAAAGCCAGGAGCCAGGAACTTCTTCCAGGTCTCCCACATGGGTGCAGGGGCCCAAAGACTTGGGCCATCTTCTACTGCCTTCCCAGGCCATACCAGAGAGCTGGATCAGAAGAGGAGCAGCCAGGACTAGAAACGGTGCCCATATGGGATGCTGGCACTTCAGACTGGGGCATTAACCCGCTACGCTCCAGCGCTGGCAACCAAGTCTTAAACCGGCGTCCATATGAGATGCTGGCATTAACCTGCTGCGCCACAGCGCCAGCCCCTGAAAATTACTGATGAAAGAAGTGGAAGAAACACACACACAAAGATGAAATAACTCCCAGGGCCAGCATTGTGGTGTAGCAAGTAGAGTTGCTTCCTGTGACAGCAGCATCCCATAAGGGTACCGGTTCTTGTCTCAGCTGTTTCACTTTTGATACAGCTCCCTGCTAATGGCCTGGGAAATCAGCAGAAGATGGCCTACGTGTTTGGGCTCCTGCCACCCATGTGGGAGACCCAGTAGTTCCTGGATCTTGACTTCAGCCTAGCCCAGGCCTGTATGTTGCAGCCATGTAGAGAGTGAACCTGTGTATGTGTGTGTGTGTCTCCCTCTCTCTGTCTCTGTAACTCTTTCAAATAAATAAGTAAATCTTTAAAAAATTGACTGACTCTCATGTTCATGGATTAAAAGAGTTAATATTGTTGAAATGTCCCTATTACCCGTTGTTATTTACAGATTCAATGCAATCCCCATTGGAGTTCCAATTATATTCTTACATAACTATACAAAATAATCCTAAAATTCATATGGAAGCACAGAAGACTTTGAATAGCCAAAGCAATCTTGAACAAAACAAACAAACAAACGAAAAAAAACAAAAACAAAAAACAAACAAACAAACAAAAAAAAAACAAAAACAAAGGTGGAGAGATCACAATACTAGATTTCAAGACATATTCTGGAGCTATTACAACCAAAACAGCATGATACTAGCATAAAAACAAATAGATCAATAGAATACAGATCCTAGAAGTTAATCCACACATATACATCCAAATAATCTTTCATAAAGGTGCCAAAACCATACACTGGAGGAGAGGCAATCTCTTCAATAATTGGTTCTGGATTCATATGCAAAAGATTGAAACTTGGCTCCCTACATTTCATCCTATCAAAAAATCAACCACTGGGATCTCACTCACAGAGATCTTTTTGCCAGAGTGTCTTCAAAGAGGGAGGTGCCTTTCTCTGAAGGGAGGAGAGAACCTCCACTTTGACTATGACCTTGTCTAAACAAGATAAGAGTCGGAGAACTCAAGGGGCTTCCATAGCCTTGGAAACTCATGACTGGTGCATAGGGAGATTACTGATGCCATAAACAGGAGTGTCAATTTGTAAAGTCAACAACAGGAGTCACTGTGCACTTACTCCTCATGTAGGATCTCTGTCCTTAATGTGCTGTACACTGAGGCTTAATGCTATAACGAGTACTCAAACAGTATATTTCACTTTGTGTTTCTATGGGGGTGCAAACTGTTGAAATCTTTACTTAATGTACACTAAACTGATCTTCTGTTAAAAAAAAAAAAAAAAAAAAGAAAGAAACTATCAATTCCCAACTTGACTCTCACTGGGATTAAACATGACAATAGGTCTGATCTGATTTCATCATCATTTAAAAAAAAATCATCTATTATTTTTCACTTTATGTTTCTGTGTGGGAACAAACTGTTGAAATCCTTACTTAAGGTATAATAAGCTGATCTTCTGTATACTAAGATAATCGAAAATGAATCTTGATGTGAATGGAAGGGGAGAGGGAGTGGGAAAGGGGAGGGTGGTGGGTGGGAGGGACGGTATGGGGGGGAAAGCCATTGTAACCCATGAGACGTACTTTGGAAATTTATATTCATTAAATAAAAGATAAAAAAAAAAAATCAACCAAAAATGGATCAAAGAGCTAAATGAAAAGCTAAAACTATGAGAATTACTAGAAGAAAACATAAAGGAAACACTTCATGATATTGGTGTAGGAAGCAAAAGCAACAGAAGGAAACTAGACAAATAGGATTGTATTAAACTAAGAAGTTTCTGCACATCAAAGGTAACAATCAACAGTGATGATACACCTGACAGAGTGGGAGAAAATATTTGCAAACTGAGTATCTGACAGAGAATTAACACATAATGAACTCAAAAAAACAAGCAATCCCTTCAAGAAATCAGCAGAAGATCTGAACAGACATTTCACAAAGGAGGAGATACACTGAGCAGCAAAAATGTGAGGAAATGCTTAACAACACTAGCCATCATGGACATGATGATCAAAACTACAAGTAGGTACTATCTCATTCCAGTTAAAATGGTTATTATCGAAAAGACAAAAAAAAATAACAAATGTTGGTGAGGATGCTGAGAAAAGAGAACTCTTTTACACTGTTGGTGGGAATGCAACAGTAAAGCCATTATGATAACAGTATGAAATTTCTCAGAAAGCCAAAAACAGGGTCTGGCGTTATGGCATAGTAGGGTAAAGCCACTGGCTGAAATGCCAACATCTCATATGAAGTCTGGTTTGAGTCCTAGCTGCTCAACTTCTGATCCAGCTCCCAGCTAATGTGCCTGGGAAAGCAGCAGAAGATGGCCCAAGTCCTTAGGCTCCCACGTGGGAGACTGGGAAGAAGATGCTATCTCCCAGCCTTGGACTGCAGTCCATTTGGGGAGTGAACCAGCAGATGGAAGATCGATCTCTCTGTCTCTCCCTCTATTTCTCTGTAAACTCTGCCTTTCAAATAAATAAGATACGTTTAAAACCTAAAAATAGATCCACCATATGACCCAGCTAGCTCACTTCTGAGTATATAGGTGAATGAAATTACATTAGCATATGGAAGAGATACTTGCATTCCCATGGTCATTGTAGCACTATTCATAATAGCCAAGTTACAGGGTCAATCTATATGTCTGTTGATGAATGAATAGATGATCAAAATGTGAAAAATATATACAATGGAACATTATTCACCCATAAAAAAGCAACATCTTGACACATGCAGCTAAGTGGATGGAACTGGAGGACATTATGTTAAGTAAAATAAACAAGGCACAGAAAGACAAATCACATGGTTTCTCTTACACATGGAAATTAAAAAGGTAATAGTCAATCTGAACTTAGACCATCAATTTCTAGGTCTGGGAAGGGGAGAAAGAGAGGGACAGAGGGAGACTGGATACTGGGTACCCAAACAGATACAAGCACCAAGTTCTATTTTTCATAGCAGAGTGGGAATGACTACGGTTCACAATAATGTATTATATACTGTATGAAGAACTAGAAGAGAGGCATCGGAAAGCTATAAAGATGAAAAAAAGGAAATGAAAAATTTATCTGATGCTCTGTATTCATGTTGAAATATTATACTGTATCCCATAACTATGTCTAAATGTGACATGTTAACAAAAAGCTTTAAAAATAAAATAATTTTATGCTCAGAAAAATATTTTTGAATGGGTAACACATTTATGAGATAAAATATTTACAAGGTATATAGTGAGAATAACAGTGTAAGTTTCCTTTTGACCATCATTTCTCCTCCTACTATTTATTTCCCTTTCTATGAGGAAGTCAATGTTTCTTTTTTTATTTTTTTATTTATTTTTTATTTTTTTGACAGGCAGAGTGGACAGTGAGAGAGAGAGAGACAGAGAGAAAGGTATTCCTTTGCCATTGGTTCACCCTCCAATGGCCACCGCGGCTGGCGCGCTGCGGCCGGCACACTGCGCTGATCTGATGGCAGGAGCCAGGTACTTATCCTGGTCTCCCATGTGGGTGCAGGGCCCAAGGACTTGGGCCATCCTCCACTGCACTCCCTGGCCACAGCAGAGAGCTGGCCTGGAAGAGGGGCAACTGGGACAGAATCCGGCACCCCGACCGGGACTAGAACCCCGTGTGCCGGCGCCGCAAGGCAGAGGATTAGCCTAGTGAGCTGCGGCGCCGGCCTGTCATGTTTCTTTTGTATCCTTGAGAGTGGGCTTTTATTTATTTATTTTTTAAAGATTTATTTATTTACTTGAATGTCAGAGTTACACAGAGAGAGAAGGAGAGGCAGAGAGAGAGAGAGAGAGAGGTCTTCCATCTGCTGGTTCACTCCCCAGATGGCCACAATGGCCAGAGCTGCACCGATCCGAAGCCAGGAGCCAAGAGCCAAGAGCCAAGAGCCAAGAGCCAAGAGCCAGGAGCCAGGAGCCAGGAGCTTCCTTCGAGTCTCCAATGCTGGTGCAGGAGCCTTAGGACCTGGGCTATCTTCCACTGCTTTCCCAGGCCATAGCAGAGAGCTTGATAGGAAGTGGAGCAGCCAGAAATTGAACCGGCGCCAGCGGCTTTACCTGCTATGCCACCATGTCAGTCCCGAGAGTGGGCTTTTAATATTTGAAAATGAGCTTACTTTCTTAGCCAACAAGAGATATTTAGGAGTGGCATGGCAGATCCATCAGAGCTTGGTTGAACCAGCTCACCACTCAAATAAAGCTATTGTGAGGTTAGCCCCCTTTAGACCAATATTCTTAAGTATCTTCCAAGTATATTGAGGGTAAAATAATTTTTAGTAAATATCAAATGCAGGCACTACCCCATTTAATTTAATTTAATTTACTTCCATTGCTAGTTAATGTTCCAAATTTCTTTTGTTCTTATGTTCTTTAAATCTTTCAGCTTTTGTTTTTTCTTCAATTTTCTTTGAATAGTTTTCCAAGCCAGACACATTTGTGAGAGCTATGAAACACACTACATGTAGGTCTTGCAAAAAATATTCAATGGAGATCAGTTGGCATAATGAGGACTTTCTAAAACCTCCTTTAGAATTGTTGTCTCCATTAGTTGGAGTGGGGCCAATTTAACTTTTTCTCCGTGTTTGTTGCCTCTGGAAACTTGAATTAATTATAATCTATTCCCATGGTGACTTAATTCTTGGTCAAGGTACCCATGCTGGCCAAATAGTCATTTCCAAATTTAAGTTTCTCTAGCTCCTCTTTGTGTTCTTCTGTTTTACTGTTTACCTGTAAAATTAGAAGCCTGCTGCCTTAATTTAAATCCACCTCATTCTGTTTTTCTTATCAACTGAGCACAGTTAATTACCATTAATCTTTATTTTTAACATTAATCTGTTTATTTAAAGTTTATTAATTTTTTTAAAGATGTCTGCTTTTTTTTTTTCATTTTTATTTTTTGACAGGCAGAGTGGACAGTGAGAGAGAGAGACAGAGAGAAAGGTCTTCCTTTGCCATTGGTTCACCCTCCAATGGCCGCTGCGGCTGGCGCACTGCGGCGGGCGCACAGTGCTGATCCGATGGCAGGAGCCAGATGCTTATCCTGGTCTCCCATGGGGTGCAGGGCCCAAGCACTTGGGCCATCCTCCACTGCACTCCCTGGCCACAGCAGAGAGCTGGCCTGGAAGAGGGGCAACCGGGACAGAATCCAGTTCCCCGACCGGGACTAGAACCCAGTGTGCCAGCGCTGGAAGGCAGAGGATTAGACTAGTGAGCCACGGCGCCGGCCTAAAGTTTATTAATTTTAAAAATTCTACTTAGTTTTTGAATTTTTGTCCTTAATCTTTTATTTTTTGTTTATAGTCTGAACTTATTATTAATTTATCTGTATAAAAGAGAAATATCAACTCAGAAATAGACATATGAGGCAAGCATTTATGCTAGTGGTTAAGATGCCTGCATCCCACATCGGATGCATGGGTTCAATATCCACATTCAGCTCTTGACTCCAGCTTCTTTAGCAATGATGGCTCAAGTAATTTGGCTCCTGGCACCTATTTGAGAGACTGGGATAGTATTTCCAGCTCCTGGATTCAGCCCTAGCTGAGTCCTGGCCTGCTGTTGCAGCCATTGGGGAGTAAACCAGAGAACTGCACTCTCCATCCCCTTTGCCTCTCAAAACAAACTATATATATATATATATATTTTTTTTTTTAATAAAAGAGGCATGGGCCTGCATATTTCAGAAAATTTATTTTCATTTATAATAATGGGGAAAGGCAAGGTTCTGTGAAAGAGTCAATTGGTATTGTCTCAAATTTGTCTTTTTTTATTTTTTACTTTTTTATTATTTTAGTTGAAAGTCAGAGTTACACAGAGAGAGAGAGAGGTCTTCCATCCATTGATTTACTCCCCAGATGGCCGCAACGGCTGGAGCTGCGCTGATCCAAAGCCAGGAGCCAGGAGCTTCTTCTGGGTCTCCCATGTGGGTGCAGGGGCCTCAGGACTTGGGCCATCTTCTACTGCTTTCCCAGGCCATAGCAGAGAGCTGGATCGGAAGAGGAGCTGCCAGGACTAGAACCGGCGCCTATATGGGATGCCGGCGCTTCAGGCCAGGGCTTTAATCCACTGCGCCACAGCCGACCCCTCAAATTTGTCTTTATTACTGATTTTAACCACAAATTCAGACTTATGAGAAGGATTACAGCTGGTTTATCTATCCCATTTCTGGGCTAAGGGTGGGGACTACATTTCTTAGAATCCCTCTTCCTATTTGGTTTCAGGTTAGAATTGCACAAAAGAGGAAATTGCATGAAAGTTAGAAAGCAAATGAAACTGAAGCCACTACGCACTAAAAAAGCCTTTGCTGTGAGACTGGGTGACATGGAGGCAGAGATGCTGTGAGTTCCAGTTGTACTTCCTAGTGTCCATTCTCTCTTGCCTCTCCCCTCAAGGGACTAGTAGCTGCAGACCCTAGAAGTGGAAGCTGCATAAATACAACTATTTTTCCCCAAAAAGTGGCAATTTTAAGAGTTGTCTTCACGCATACATCCTTTGTAGTCTCACCTGGGCAACAGGTCATGCCTGGTTTCATGGCCCTTCCTGCCAGCTGCGATTTGTCTAACACCAGTAATTCAGGTGCACTGCTCAGGGCCCACTTCTCTGATCCTGGCTCCTCTTTCCCAACCTTCGCTTTTGTGACTCTTCTCATATTTGTCTCATATCTAATACCTACAGCAAAGCCCTTATTCTCATTCTATTTTCAGTGGCTGTTTTCCTGATGATACATGTGGAGCCTTTTGATCTTTCTGCTCTACCATCTGTATCTCTTCACCAATGTCTTCCCTCAGTTGCAAAATGGCTGTCACAGACAGCATTATCTCTTTACTGGGCGTTGCTCCAAGCAAGAAGCACAGGGATTGGCTTTCTTTTTATATTTTCCTCTTATTTCAGGGAGAAAAAGTTTTTCTGGAAGCTTCTAGTAGCATTCCCCTTGAATTTCATCAGTCAGATTATAGTCATTTGGGTTTCCCTAATCAAGGGTGGGAGATGGGGAGGAGGCTGTGTTGCTGTGATTGATTTAGACTCATAGTCCTGCTCCCTGTCTGCACTCAAGATAATCCAGAGAATTTTAAAAACATTTTGACTTGTGCCAAATTTGCAGCTACTCTGCTTCAACTATTCTGGGGGTGGTGGCTAGGCATCAATATTTGTAAAATTCTCTCAAAGGGATTATTATAATGTGTAGTCAGGGTTAAGAACCACTGTTGGTATTAAACATGATTCATTCTATGAAGCTATTGCACACTGTTGTCTGGCCAAACCAGGGTTCTTCTATATTAGGAAGAAAGTGGAAATGAGTGAGGCATAGGCAATCAAGTTTTGTCCATCAAATTATCTCATCTAAGAGTAATCTATAGGATAAATAAAATTATGATGAAAAATTTCCACGTGGTTCTCATTATGTAATATCAGTAAGGACTATCAGATTCTATACAAGCTATTTGACTAACTTTAGAACTGATAATAGGGCAATTTCTCTCCCTTGCCTTTGTTACTTGAGATTAAGCCTCCTTGAAGGATCCACAAAACCATGTAGCACAGAGCTCAAGAAATAGCTGTTCATTTGTAAGACACACAACTAATTAGCTTCATTTAATTAATTATAGGGGAGAGGCAATGTTGGTTAAAGGGTACAAAGTTTCGGATAGACAGAAGGAATATTTTTGAGATCTGTTGTACAGTGGATACCGAAACTATGGATAATAATAATGTAACATGGGGCCGGCGCTGTGGTGCAGTGGGTTAATTTGCCTGCGGTGCTGGCATCCCATATGGGCGCTGGTTCTAGTCCCAGCTGCTCCACTTGCAATCCAGCTCTCTGCTGTGGCCTGGGAAAACAGTAGAAGATGGCCCAAGTACTGGGGCCCCTGCACCCACATGGGAGACCCAGAAGAAGCACCTGGCTCCTGGCTTCAGATTTGCATAGCTCTGACCATTGGGGCCATTGGGGAGTGAACCAATGGATGGAAACCTTTCTCTCTGTTTCTCACTCTCACTGTCTGTAACTCTACCTCTCAAATAAATAAAATCTTTAAAAAAATAATGTAACATGTATTTCCAAATTGCCAACAGAGCAAATTTTAGATCTTTGTACCACACATACACAAAAAAAAATCTGTGAGATGATGGCTATGTTAATCAGCTTGATTTAATCACTACCTTATATGGAGATATGTATACATGTTACATTGTGCCCCTTTAGTATATATGTCAATAAAAGATAAAAAATTAAAATCTCTGTCATCCTGAATTTGACTTGCAAATATCAGTATGACTTTATAACATCATCTTTTTTTTTTTTTTTTTTTTTGACAGGCAGAGTGGACAGTGAGAGAGACAGAGAGAGAAAGGTCTTCCTTTGCCGCTGGTTCACCCTCCAATGGCCGCCGCTGCAGCCGGCGCACCGCGCTGAACCTGGCAGGAGCCAGGAGCCAGGTGCTTTTCCTGGTCTCCCATGGGGTGCAGGGCCCAAGCACCTGGGCCATCCTCCACTGCACTCCCTGGCCATAGCAGAGAGCTGGCCTGGAAGAGGGGCAACCGGGACAGAATCCGGCGCCCCGACCGGGACTAGAACCCGGTGTGCCGGCGCCGCAAGGTGGAGGATTAGCCTATTGAGCCACGGCGCCGGCTCATAACATCATCTTTTTAAAAAATGATATTTTTACTTTGTCCATTGAAAAGGCCTAGAAATAATTGCCAGCCTGGTACCAATAAGCAACCCAAATACAGAGACCTTGATCTTCATTTACAATTTCCAGATAATATGATTTGATGTTTCCTGGACAAATGGTTGGTCTAGATATGGACCAGAAAATCTATACATTGAAGCTAAAACAGCTTTTCTTTTTCTTTTTTTTTTTATTTAGTAAATATAAATTTCCAAAGTACAGTTTATGGATTACAATGGCTTTCCTCCCCCCATAATTCCCCTCCCATCTCCCACTCCCTCTCCCATTCCATTCACATCAAGATTCATTTTCAATTATCTTTATATATAGAAGATTGATTTAGTATATATTAAGTAAAGATTTCATCAGTTTGCACCCATACAGAAACACTAAGTGTAAAATACTGTTTCAGTACTAGTTATAGCATTACTTCACATTGGACACACATTAAGGACAGATCCCACATGAGAAGTAAGTACACAGTGACTCCTGTTGTTGACTTAACAATTTGACACTCTTGTAAAACAGCTTTTCATAACAGAAAGCAAAGAAATTGTTGATTCTACTGGGGTCATATTAAAAACACACTGTGCTGGGGCTGGTACTGTGGCATGCATTACTTATTGGAGTGCCGATGCTAATCCTGGCTCATTGTTTCTGGTCTGCCTTACTGCTAATGTGCCTGGAAAGGCAGCAGAGGATGGCCTAAGTACTTGGGCTCTTGTCACCCATGTGGGAGACCTGGATAGAGTTCCTGGCTTCTGACTTTGGCCTAGCCCAGACTTGGCTATTAAAACCATTTGATGAAGGAAGATCTCTGTCTCTATCACAACTCCTTTCTAATTAATCAATTAAATGTTTAAAAAAAAATGCTGGTGCCAACTTGAAGGCATAGCCACTGTTCAAAGTTAATCCACTGCAATAAATTAAAATGCAACAAACACTTAAATTCATAAGTTCATAATGACACTTTTTAAAAAACAGTCTATTGATTATCTTCAGGGCATAGTTTTCATTTCATAGATTTCCTTTTGAAATCTGGAAAGAATTGTATATATATATATATTTAAAGATTTACCTTATTTATTTGAAAGAGTTACAGAGAGAGAGAGAGGTCTTCCATTCTGCTCATTCACTCCCCAAATGATGCATCAGCCAGAGCTGAGCTGATCCAAAGCCAACAGTCAGGAGTTTCTTCTGGGTCTCTCAAATGGGTGCAGGGGCCCAGGAGTTGGGCTATCCTCTACTGCTTTCCCAGACTATAGCAGAGAGCTGGATCAGAAGAGCAGCAGCTGGGACTCGAACCAGCACCCATATGGGATGCTGACACTGCAGGCTGGGGCCTTAACCTGCTGCACCACAGCATCGGCCCCAAAATTGTATATTTATGCTGCTTTTCTTGTATATATATATAGATAATGAGGAGAGTTTTTCTTTAAAAAAATAATCCTGCTATTAAGGCATGATACAATTAGAATATTTTTTCAATGCCTAATAAAATATTATATATAGGAAACTATCATCCATTGCTGTTAATTTTAGAAAGAGAGAGCTACGCAGGCACTGTGTACCTCCTAGAACATAATCGTACCAAAGCCAACAAACCAAAAAACCTTAATCTGACAAAGTACCTGTGACTGTCAATTAGGAAATATGCAAGACAGAGCTGGGCAGGTGTCTGGCCTCACAGTGAAGGTACGCATATCTGTCAGCAGAGTTCATAGATTCAGTTCCTGGCTCTCATCCTAATTCCAGCTTCCAAACAATGCTGGTCCTGGGAAGCAACAGTGATGGCTCAAATAAGTGTTGGAAGACCTAGATTGTATTCATGGCTCCTGGCTCCTGGCTCTACTCTGTCCAGCCTTGGGCCATGCAGACATTTGGAGAGTCAAACCAGTGCATGGAAGCTCTCTCTCAAATAAAAAATAAACAAAAAGCTGGGGAAATAAATAAATAAAAAGAGGATTATTTTATTGCAAAAAAATTTCAAGTCTATGCACATTCTTCATGATATCCATTTTACATGTGCTTTTTAAAGACCACTCATCTACATAATTTCAAAATTTTTGCATCCAGACAAACATATATTTTTCATGAACTTTCTGAGGTGCCTTGGGGTATGTCAAAAAGCATTTTAGTATGCCATCTACCTATTTTATTTCTAAGGACTCCATGATGAGCTAGCTATCACCACAGATCCCTGACGCAAAATCTTCTGGGGTCATCATTCCTTCTCTGTGACTATTGTAGTAATTTCAGCTATCTTATCTTTTGACACTGTCCCCTGACCTCTAACACTCTAAGATCTCATTGCCCTGGAGTTGGGCAATTCAATTCCGTTGTGGTTTCCTGCACTATTATTATTTCTTGAATACAGAAGACAGACACCCACCATACGGCCTATCAAGGATGTTGGCATCATCCTCTCCAAATGATTTCTTAATGCCTTGGTGGTTGGAAAGTCCTCTGAGTCACCACAGAGACTATGGTTTCAGGTTGCACATAATAGATCCAAGGCCAACATTCTCATTTCATTTAGCATTCAAACCCATTTTTCTAAAGCAGTAGTGCTGAAAGGGCTTTCCTAGGACTAGCAGCTGCAACTTAGAACTTGTTAGAAATGTAAATTTTCAAGCACCACCTTAGACCTACTAAATCAGAAATTCTGAGGGTGGAGCCTAGCAATCTTACGTTTTAACAAGGCCTACTAGAGATTCTGACCTGGGCTAAAGTTTGAGAGTCATTATCTTAGTGTGAATAGAGTAGAATAACCATTTTTTACTATTCCGGTCTCAGCATGTCTTAAAAACTCTCAGGGTGTCATTAACTTTCAAAAATTGAAATAGATTGCGTTTCAGAGAAAGGAGTCACATCTTTCAAAATTATAAAAAGAAGTAATAATTTGTTGGAGGGATAGAAAATAAATTATTTTCTATTGGGTTTTGGAATAAATGTTTATGTTTCAATAGAATTATAAGATCACCTTGAGAAGACCTTTTTTTTTAAAGATTTATTTATTTGAAAGTCAGAGTTACACGTGGAGAGGAGAGGCAGAGAGAGGGTTGGGGGTCTTCCATCCGCTGGTTCAGTCCCCAGTTGGCCACAATGCCTGGAGCTGCATAGATCCAAAGCCAGGAACCAGGAGTTTCCTTTGGGTCTCCCACGTGGGTGCAGGGGCCCAAGGATTTGGGCCCTCCTCTATTGCTTTCCGAGGCCCTAGTAGAGGGCCGGATTGGAGGTGGAGCAGCCAGGACTCGAACCGTAGCCCATATGGGATACCAGCACCACAGGCAGCAGCTTCATCTGCTATACCACAGCGCCTGCCAAGAAGACATTTTTTTTTTTAATTTATTTCATTTATTTGAAAGGCAGAATTATAGAAAGAGAAGGAGAAACACAGAGAGATAAATCTTCCATCCTCTTGTTCACTCCTTAAATGGTTTCAATAGTCAAACTGGGCCAGGCTGAAGCCTGGAGCCAGGAACTTCTTCTAGGTCTCCCACATGGGTACAGGGGCCCAAGAACTTGGGCCATCCTCCACTGCTTTCCCAGAAAAAAATTAAGCTAGAGAAGCAACCTTCACTTAATGTGCTGTCAGGATTGTTAAATCTAAATCATAATAGCAGTTCCTTATCAGAATTAATGACTGAAATGATTTTTCCAAGTAGAAGTTGCTGGTAAATTCTAGATCTTCCAGAAGGAACAATCTGATTTGTATGTGTAGCAACCCAGCAATTCAATGCCAAAGTTTGTACTTGGAAGTTCATCCTGTCAAGTTGTTGCCATTTGAACCACACTTTTGCAATGAGTTCAAATATTCAGATGCATCAATGAGACTATTAAATCCGCTGTATTTTTTTCATGCACAGCATATTTATCAGGTATAACTATAGCTATCATTTAATTGATGTCTAGTATTCAGAGAATAACATCTCATGAAAATTATTTAAATACTTATGCTTTTGTGTAATGGCAGCGAAACATGTAGCTGTCTTTGTTCTATAGAAATGCTTTTCTTCAGAGAAGCTGATCTTTGTTAATGTCTTGATTCTGTTCGCAAAGCACAGACTCGTGCTTAAAAAAAAGGAAGGAAAAATTGAAAAAAATAATAAAAAAAAGAGTTACAGAAAAAAAAAAAATAAATAAATACTTATGCTTTTGTAGTAGTGGCATTTTATGTTTCTTTTGTAATCCAGAACCTTTAAGTAGGGGTCATTTTGGTTTAGATATACTTTTATTGTACTATACCCAGCAGTTCAAGTTTTAATTTTGATCTGCTATTCTAAATTCCAGGAATACAAAGGACCAAGTTTATTGTTACCACTTTGTCTTCAGCACCCAATTTTTTTTTTTTTATTTTTATTTTTTTTTTTAATGTAAACCAAGTTTATTTTGCTTTTAAGTAGTGTTCTTAAAGCACTACAGCCTGGTAAACAATGTAAATTAGTATAAGTCATCTCAAAAGCCAGAGTTTTGTTTTGTTTGTTTTTTAATGAGTTGTTAAAAAGATGCAGGCTATTCTAACAGGATAAATATTTTTAACCATTTCACTTCGAGTTAATGAAGGCTCACAAATGAGCAACACTCCTCATTGAGGAAAACAAAAAGCTGTTGTCGACAAGCGACAGCACACACACACAAAAACAAAAAGAACTGTGTAAAAATAACTAACTGTGTTCCCATATTTTTTGAAGTCGCTTTACAATGGGATGATATGCACATGATCTTGCTGCAAACTTGTCATACAGACTTGTAATACACATAGTCTAGAGAAACGATTCAGTCCAAGAGGTGCTAACTTTAGACAATGCAGCACTATAATCCTTTTAACAACGCAATTTGTTTTACTCACTTTTCTTCTAGGCTGAAATACAGGCTAGAAAGAAAATGCTCCCTAATTAAAAATCGGTATTGTTTACAGGAAAAATTGTATAATTTTTGCATCAGAATTTACAAGTATATGCTCAAACTGAATTTGCCTCCTCCCCCCAGACCAGCCACAAAATGGGCATGAAGTAAAATTTTAAAAATGCCTTAATTTTCAACTTCATGCAAACTAAATAAAGATGACCAAAACAAAAGCTTAAACAATGGAAGGATATTTCACAGAAAATTTCTTATACAAAAAACACATAAGAAAAAGGGCCACTAGGTGACATTTTAATTTACAAATTGGCATCATTTTGGTCGACAAATATCCAGATGCTGTTTTATACTGCCAACAAGAGTTGCAGAGAAAAAAAAAAAATAAACCCAGCATAATTTTGGATTTTAATCACACATTTCTTCCGGAATTTCATGTGGATTAAGGATGCCAGGGACAGACATTTGAAGTTTATGTTTCTCTTCCTGAGCCTGTCGAAGAGCTGTTTCTCTTTCTTCCAAAAACAGATCAGACGTGTCCTCACCTGCAAATTCCTTTATCTGCACTAAGAAATCCCTTAGATGTTCCTTGAAAGCAGGAATATCCTGATTTAAGCTGAAAAGTCCTGTCACAAAGAGCTTCACTTGAGCATCTTGTAAATGAGGGAATGCAGATTTAAGGAGATTAGCCACATATTCCTGAATAAACATCTGGTTGTTCACTGGGTTCCCAGGATTTAATGGTGTACTTATTTTGCCTTCTTCAACCAAATTAAACATATATGCAAGTATTGATGCATGCATTGTTAAACCAGCAGTATGTGAGGTGTCTGTCACAACAGAAAAGATATGTTCAGCACCCAATTAATGGGATATAATGCTCATGCAGTGAACATCTATAGAATTAATTCATGATTTACTGACTCTAATCCTAAATTCTAATTCTAAAACTGAATTGTGGGACAAATGTTAGGACTAGAAGTTAAATCACTGGTTGGGATGTCTAAATTATACATAGGAATGTCTGGGCTTGCAGCCCTGTTTGGCTCCTAACTCTAGATTCCTGCTAATGTGCACCCTGGACTCAGCAAGAGGTGAAATAATAAGGATCACGGCAGAAATAAATGAAATTAAAATTAAAAAACAATTAAAAGATCAATAAGACAAAAAATTGATTTTTTGGAAGATAAACAAAATAGATAAAACTGTAACTAGACTAATAAAGAAAAAAAGAAGAAAACTCAAATAAATAAAATTAAAGATGAAAAAGCAGACATTCCACTTACACCATCGATATACAAAGGATAATAAGAAATTAACATAGGGGCCGGCACTGTGATGCAGCAGGTTAAGCCCTGGCCTGAAGTGCTGGCATCCCACATGGGCACCAGTTTGAGTCCTGGCTGCTCCACTTCTGATCCAGCTCTCTGTATGGCTTGGGAAAGCAGTGGAAGATGGCCCAGGTCCTTGGGCCCCTGCATATGTGTGGGAGACCCAGAAGAAGTTCCTCACTCCTGGCTTCAGATCGGCGCAGCTCTGGCTGTTGCAGCCAATTGGGGAGTGAACCATCAGATGGATGACCTCTCTCTCTGCCTCTCTTCTCTCTGTGTAACTCTGACTTCCAAATAAATAAATAAATCTTTTTTTTTTTTTTAAAAGAAGTTAATACAAAAAAACTACACACTAATAAACTGGAAAGCCTAGAAGAAATGGATAAATTCCTTATACATAAGACTTACCATTTTAAATCAAGAAGATATATCTAATCTAAATAGACCCTTAATAAGCAATGAGATTGAAGTAGTAATCAAAGTCTTCCATCAGGGAAAGTTCAGGGCCTGATAACTTACTACTGAATTTTACAAAACATTTAAAGAGGAACTAATCTCAATGATTTTCAAACTATTTCAAAAGATAAAACAGGATGGGATACTGCCAAACCCTTTTTATGAGGCCAGCATCACTTTGATACCAAAACCAAACAAGGACACAACATGAAATCTTACAGATCTATATCCTTAATGAACACATATGTAGATTCTCAACAAAATATTAGCAAACAAATCCAAAACCACACAAAAAACTTCATGCATCATGATCAAGTGGCATTTATCCCAGAGATGCAAGGGTGGTTTGACATTTGCAAATCAATAAACATAATAAATCACATCAACAGAAAGAAGAACAAAAACCATATGGTCATCTCAATAGATGCAGAAAAAGCATTTGATAAAATGATAAAAACCCTCTATAAATTAGGTATAGAAGAAACATACCTTGAACTATATAGGCTGTATATGACAAACTAACAGCCAATATCATACTAAATGAGGAAAAGCTGAAAACATTTTCCCATCAGATCTGGAACAAGACAAGGATGTCCACTTTTACCAGTCTTAACTCAATACTGGAAATTTTAGCAAGAGCAATTAGGGAAGACAAAATAATAAAGGCCATCAAAAACTGGGGAAAAAAAGAAGTCAAAATATTCATGTTTGCAGATGACATGATATTGCACATGGAAAATTCTGAACACTCCACCAAAAAGCTATTAGGACTGATAAACCAGTTCAGTAAAGTTGCAGTTTACAAAATAAATATACAAAAAAATTAGCATTTTTATATGCTAATTTAAAGAGAAATCAGGTAAGAAATCCCATTCACAGTACCCCCTGACACACAAATCAAACACCCAGGAATAAATTTAATCAATGAACTGAAAAATCTCAACAATTAAATTTATAAATATTGATGAAATAAATCAAGGACACAAAAAATTGGCAAGGTATTCCCTGTGCACGGGTTGGAGGATCAATAATAAAAATGTCTATACTACCTAAAGCAATCTACAGGTGGGGCCAGTGCTATGGCATAGTGTGTAAAACTACTGCCTGCAGTCGGGCATCTCCTGAGGGTGCTGGTTCAAGTCCCAGCTGCTCCACTTCCAATCCACCTCTCTGCTATGGCTTGGGAAAGCAGTAGAAGATGGCCCAAGTGCTTGGGCTCCTGCACATGCATGGAAGACTCGAAGAAGTCTCCCATGGCTCCTGGCTCCTGGCTTCAGATCAGCACAGCTCTGGCCATTGCAGCCATCTGGAGAGTGAACCAGTGGATGGGAGACCTCTCTCTCAGTAAATCTGTTTTTCACATAAATAGATAAATCTTTAAAAAAAACTACATGTTCAATGCAATCTCTATCAAAATACCAATGACATTTTTTTAAAGATGTACTTATTATTTGAAAAGCAAAGATACAGATAGAGGAACAGGGAGAGGGAGAGGGACAGGGGAAGAGACAGAGAGAGTCTTCCATCTACTGATTTTCTCCTCAAATGGCCACAATGGCACAATGGCCAGAGCTGGGCCAGGCCAAAGCCAGGACCCAGGATCTTCTTCTGAGTCTCCCATGTGTGTGCAGGGGCCTAAGGACTTGGGACATCTTCCACTGCTTTCCCAGGTGCATTAGCAGGGAGTTGGTTTGAAAGTGGAGTAGCTGGGACTCTAATTGATAGCCCATATGGGATGCTGGCACTGCAGGCTGAGGTTTAACTTCTATGCCACAGCACTGGCCTTACCAACGACATTCTTTATAGAATTAGAAAAAAAAAAAATCTCAACCTTCACATGGAATCATGAAAGACCCAAGATAGGAAATGTGATCCTCAGCCAAAAAACAATCAAGCTGGAGGCATCACAGCACCTGACTTCAAAGCAGACTATAAAGCTATAGTAATTAAAACAGCATGGTGCTGGCATAAAAACTGACTCAGAGATTAATGGAACAGAATAGAGAGCCCAGGAATTAATCCATGTACATACAGCCAACGCATTTTTGACAAAAATGCTCAGAGAAATACACTGAAGAAAGCATAATCTCTTCAACAAATGGTGTGGGCAAAATTGGATTTATATATGTGCAAGAATGCAATTAGATCCACACCTTTCAATATATACAAAAATCAACTCAAGACGGATCAAAGTCCTAAACTTAAGACCTGAGACTATGAACTTGCTGGAAGAAAATGTAGGGGAAGCACTTCAAGACATTGGCATAGGGAACGACTTCTTGCACAAGATCCCCAAAGCACAGGAAACAAAAGGAAAACTAAACAAATTGGGACTATGTCAAACTCAGAAACTCTGCACATCAAAAAAGGCATCCACCAAAATGGGAAAAACAATTTATTTGCAAGCTACTTATCCAACAAATATTTACTTATCCAACTATATCAGCAATTCAAAAAACTCAACAACAAAAACACAACCAATCCAGTTAAGAAATGGGCAAAGGCCCTCAGCAGACAGTTCTAAAAAGGAAAAAACATAAATGGCCAACAAATATATGAAAAAATACTCAACATCACTAGCCATTAAGGAAATGCAAATTCTGCAGATCAAAACCATAATGAGATATCCCCTCACTCCTGTCAGATGACTAAGATCTAAAAGAAAGAGACTAACAAATGCTGGCAAAGATGTGGAGAAAGGGGAACGCTTATACACTGTTGGTGGGAAGGTAAAGTAGTGCAGCCACTGTGGAACAGTATGGAAATTTCTTAATAAACTAAAAATAGACTGTATGATCCACCAATTCCACTACTGGGTATATGGCCAAAAGCCATAAACACGCTGTACCAAAGAGAAACCTGTACCACCATGTTTATAGCAGCGCTGTTCACAATAGCCAAAATATGCAGTCAACCAAGGTGTCCATTCAGATAAATGGATAAAGAAAATGTGAGATATATATATATATATATATATACACCACAGAATATTACTCATCTACAAAAAAAATGAAGTTCTACCATTTGCATCAAAATGGATGCAACTAGAGGACCTTATGTTGAGTTAAAAAAGCTGGACACACAAAGACAAATAGCACATGTTCTCTTATATGTGGGTGCTAAAATTTAAAAAAAGAAAGAAATGTCTGTGTCTATCAGTATTGCCACAAATATAGGTTGGTTAATCTTTGTTTTATAACTTTGTCAAGCAAGTGGTTAAGAAGAGTAAACTACTGTAGCTTTAATGATCAGTGATCACTTTAAATTGACTAAATAAAGGTGAAATGGTCATCTTTCCATGGATTAATGTGTCTAGCCCTTGCCTACATTCCCACTCAATTAGGGGTCTTTTTTCTTTTTACTTGTTAAACTTATCTGATGAAACATTAAGCCCTTGACTGCAATGTAAATTAAAAATGTTATTTCAAAAACAGAAAAAAATAAAAAGGAAGAAAGAGAGGGAGAGAGGGTAGAAGGGAGAGAAGGGGAGGTAAAGAGGAAGGAAAGGGACATCATTATATTTTTTATAATTGTATCTATGAACTATATTGAGTCTGTTAAAACTAAACATAAAAGATTATAAAAAATTTCTTTTCCAATTATATATTTTCAAATAATCTGCCTTAGACCTTACTGATTCTTCCTTCTGTTTGATCTATTCTGCAATTGATGCCTTGTATCTGATTTTTAATTTGGCTTTAGTGTACCATTCAGCTTAAAGATTGTTTTATTTTAAATTCTTTCCATCTTTCCAAGTCTTTCTGTTAGAGTATTAAATCATTTCTGTGTCTCTTGGAGTTCACTGAGGTTTTTTCAAACAGTTGTTTTGAAATCTTCATATGAGCAGCTGACATCTTCAATTCCTAGATGCTTGGTTTCTGGCAAGCTATTTTGTTCATTGGGTGAGGTTATAGTTCCCTGGAAATTCTTGACATATGTTGGTATACAACATCATCTGTGCACTGAAGGATTAGTTATAGAAATCTGGTTTCATTTGTAGCTATCCTTCCAGAAATTCTAAGCAGTCTGTTTTCCCTGAGCCCGTGGTCACTTCTGCTATTTCAGCACTGCATAGCGCCCTCATTGAGGTTTGTCACAAATCTGCAATTGATTTTTCACCATTTTAGTCCTATAATAATACTCCAAACTCAGATTTCCCTGACATTCACAGTTATTTATTGTTCAAAATGAGCTGAAGAAGTGCCTAAAAAGTCACCAGTCCCTACAAGCATCTTCTGGGGCTGGGTAGGCCCATATGCCTAGTCCTGTGGCCACTGGTGCCATGATGCCAGACCACAGAGTCCACCACAGCCCACTGAGATCAATGTAACCTGGTGAAGCCCACTCTGCTATGGCCTGCCTGCTGCTGAGGGGACTCAATTCCTGATGCTGTTTCTACCAGTCACTGGTGATGCTGGCTGGGAGAGAACATTGTTCAGCTGGAGCCACGAACTCCACTTGGCCCTGAAGCAGGTCCAGACACTCTGCTGCCATCAGTTAGCCTGGGGACAGGGGCTGTTATTTTCTGTTCAATGTTGGCTTTTACAGGCCTGGCCTTGACTCTCCCTGTAGTCCTATGGTTTCTTGTTGTCTGCAGAGATTGGAGGAGGGGTGATAGAAGCTGGCACTCAGCTGCTCAGGCAGGCACTAGGTGGGTCACACCTGGGTCTATCATTAGGCCCTGTGAAATCCTTGTGGTGTGTATGGGATCTACATGAAGCTGGTGATGAAAAAGTACATCTCACCAGGGTGCAGTTCTCTGCTTGATACTGGCTAAGTCCAGAGAGAGACTTCATCCACAGTTACTGACTTAGGAAAAGGGAGCTGTTTGGATCTGCCTGGTTTGGGGCTTTACCATTCCCATGGAGTCCCAGTCTTGTTTCCTTGTTGTCTGCCTAAAGATGACAGAGGAAGATAAGGCAGCCCTTTGACTGTCCAGACTAGTGCTACACTGGTTCACAAAACAGGTCTCATAGTCATTGGGCCCTATGAAATCTCAGGGGTGCATGTCAGGCTAACTTCAGGACAGTGATGATACACACTGCAATGAGTCCATTCCATAAGAGTGGCAGGTCTCTGCCTGATGCCAGGGCAAGTCTAAGGGCTGTTTTACACACTGGTGTGGGGTAGAGGCCTTTGGTCTTACCAGGTGTGGGTCTCAATGCAGGGAGCTGGACTCTGAGCTCCAAAATAAGGTCTTAAGCTTCCTATCCTGCCCTACACTAGCAGCTGGAGTGTAGCTCCACTCTGTCAGTAGTTATCAAAGGAGTGGTGGAAGTTGCCTGAATATGGAGTGTCTATATGCTCCACCTGCAGGTGTGGGCCTGAGGGAAGGAGCCACAGGACTCGTCCTGTATCTGAATTTTTATTGCAATAGGCCTGGTACTGGGATTCAGTTCCCTCTCCTTCCACAAAGCAGGAGGCCTCTCTCATTACTGCCCTCCTTGCAGTTAGGGGAGAGATATTCAGGCAACTCTTTCCTCCTACTTTCTTCATTGAAGATATGACTTAAACTAATATGACTTATACTAATATGAGTACAATGGTCTCTCACCTGGCTTCCATAGCTCTTCTGAAGGTGACTGGTGTGTGAATTGATGTTCAAATTGGTGTCTTGCAGAGACGATATACTTTCCCCAAAATGTGTTCTGTAGAACATCAGTCTCAGTCATCTATGAAATAAAGGGATTGCAAGTGATAGAGTATTTTCTCTTTCCCACTCTTGTGTTCTCCATTCTGCTCTGTGCCCAAAAAACTCAACTGTACACAAACTGCAGTTTCCTTTGTTCACTATCCTCCTCTTAGGTTTGGTTTAAAAGGAGAGTAGGGGAGAATGGAGACCAGCAAGAAATCAGATAGGGAAGTAAGGCTTAGAGTTTAGTATTTTTTTGTTTGTTTGTTTGCTTTTTTTAAGGGAAAGGGTTTATTGGGGAAAACCCAGCAGGCCAGAGGGAAGGGGCAAGGAAGGAAAAAGAGAGAAGGAGAGTGTAACAGAGAAGGAAAGAAAGAAAGAGAGAGAGAGAGAAAGAGAGAGGAGCTAGTGAGGAGAGAAGAGGCACATGTTCAGGAATAGCTCCTTTTAAAACTTTGCCAGGGGGCAGGCAGGGAAGTAGGAGCAGCGAATTCCATTAGGATGGGGGTGGAGCTTGACATCGGTGGTTGGGCCATGTGGCCACCTAGCTTCCAGCAATGGCGGCGGGGGCTACAGACTAAGATGGTGTCAGGGTGTAGATCGTGCCATAGGTAAGATTGTGCCATTTTCCTAATATTCCTCCCTTTTGTTTTTTTATAAAGCAGGAGTTGTATAGGATTACATCAGCCCAATAGTCCAGGAGGGGAGAAGGGGCGATGGTCTGTCTTTACAGCTACTTCTTGCTGACATGGGGCAACGAGGTACTCTTTGCTGGCAAGAGGCAATGTCTCAAGCTGCTGTCCCCTGGGTGGGGAGCCAAGTATATCCCTGTAGCAGCATTTTGGTTGACCACCTGGTTGCTGAAGGCTTTGGTTCATTCCATTATCAAACCCTGTAAACACTAAAGCAGACAAGGTAGTATAAAAGACAGTGTGAGAATAGCAACCAATGATCCTAAGAGAGGCATTAACTAGGTAATGAGAGGATTTCATAGAGGAGAGGAAATGAGGGGGGTCTCTGGACCCTTGTGAGGACAGTTTGATGGACGTGGTTTAAAGCTGATCTCAAACCAAGACCAGGAGAAAAGCCACTCAACTTTTGCAGGTATAAACAATCATACAACATTAAGTGTGTTGGGGGGAGGGATATCGATACACACAGGCTGGGAGTAGAGTCACTGAGGTTAGAGTAGAGGCTATGATTATAAAGGAATGAGGCCCAATGGGCTAGATACAAAGGACAGCGTCATTATTAGAGGACCTAATAAAGTTCTCTGAGAGGCAAATAGAAACTGACAGAAGGGGCCTGATAATAATCCGGTGGGTGGGGTACATCATAAGGGAGATATGAACCTCTTGGGTAAGGCACCTTGTTGACTTCCATTACCTAGCTGGCCTTGGAGGAGAGCTGGCCAGGTAAAGGCAGGTGGCAACTTTAACAAGAAATTTACAGTGCTGCCTGCAATGTTGCAGACCCTACGTGGCCATCCCCTCAACAACAGTGGTCACCTTGGAAGCTGGGCCAAGTGAAATGCTTTTCAGCTTAGACCCAGCAAGATCTGTGGCTCTGACCTGAAGTCCTTTGACTCCAGGAAAGCTAGCTCTGCTTCCAGTGATCCAACTCTTGGCTGGCAGAGCTGCCAGGGCTCTTCATAAGCTGACTTCTGCTGAGGCCCAGGCTTACCACATTGAAAGCCATTGCAGTGGACTGGCCTGTTGGGTCTCCTTGAGGGCAGACCACTGTATGGAGCAGCCTATATATAATAGGCCTAGCTTCCTTTTCCTCCTGGTTTTTGTTAAAGCAGACCAGAGGATGCAAGTTAGTCAAGGGGGTGCTCAAGTCCCATCTCCAATCTCAGTGGCCTAAACTAGAAGTCTATAGTCATAGGCATGTTCTGGTAGTGGTTTATTTTGTGGTAGACATGCCCATGAGGAAAGCTATGTCTTCACTTTAAAACTTTCTTTCTCTTTAATCAGAAAAGGAGGTTCTGCCTATTTACTGTGCCCATGGCGAAGTAAATCTAACTGTGAAATTATACTTAAACTCTTCTTTTGGCTACGCTATTACTACAGAAAATGTTAGCCATCCCTTTTATAAGATCTAAAAATCAAATTGTGCATCTTGGAGAGTCCTTCAGAATAGTCAGTTTCCCATCTTAAAGAGAATAGAGAAATGAGGGAGCAAGTCCCAGATTGCTTGTTGACAATAGCAATATCAAATGAAAACTTAGCAAGTGATTTCAACCATTAGATAACAACTTAGGAAAACATTCACCAGAAGGTCCAATGCCTTCTATGAATTTTAAGAATATATGTATTTGGAAACATCTTTTAAATATCTAACATGGTGTAGCTTGTTTAACCAGCAAATTCAAGCACAAGCATATAAAATGTTTTTGCTTCTTTCTATCAAAGATTTAAAGCATCTGATACAGATATTCAGGTCACATGAATCAAAATGTACCTTTGATTAACTTTAGCAGTTTAAATTTATGAGCAACCTTTTATCTATGAGCTGATTAAAACAAAGCTCTTAATAAATTTTTCCCTTGTAGATATACAATATGTATACACATATAACATACAAGATAGAACAATAAAGCAGCTTCAGTAATAGCTTCTTAAAATCCTTAACTATTTTTTGTAAATTACCAATTGATTTGAATTACTTTCTGCTGTTAGTAACCTGTATTAACCACACTTTCTTCCAGTTGGAACCTGTAGTATTGGCTTCATCCCAAAATACTGAATACAATAGAAGTGGCTGGAAAAAGTCCATCAGAACCTATAGAAGGACAGCTAAACACAGAACCAACAATGTTTTAGTTTTATGAGCAGCAAATCTGATATACAAAACTATGGATGACAAGACTTCAAATAGCCATGTTTAAAATTATAAACTTATTAACCAAAAAGAGGCACTTGCTTACTTCACACAGTATTTTCAAAAGCACCTGTAAGATTTTACAAAGCATTTAACTCTTTTAGAACTCAAGGGCTTTCTCATTAAAATAACCATCATGTCTAGTAACACAAGATCATTAGAATTTTTAACTTTCAGACATTTGTATCAGTAGCATTTTATATTATAAAAACTTAAAATTTAGCACCGCTTCACATCTTGACAGTACTTCTAATATAATCCAAATAGCCTGATTAGTTGGTGATCTACAAGATGAGAGATACAACTGAAAATTTCCAGGGGCCAATCTGTAAATTGTCAAAGTCCAAATGTTTGAAATTTTGATTTTTTTTGAATGACTGTCAAGGATGCCAAGAAGGCTCAAAATTCAAAATATCTGGTTGAAATAAGATTCCTTAACATGATGACATAATATAGACCAAATTTGATCATTGTTATAAGGTGATTATTCAAATATTTGAAAATAAGCACATATTTAAATAATCCATAGCTCTTAATAAAAAATTCAGCTGTTTTTAAACAATTAGAATTTAACAGAGACATTAGGAGAACATAATAGATTACTTTAACACATTGCTTTAACAGAGAATCAGATTCTAATTTTATGTCATAGGGAAATAAATTAATAGCTTTTTTATCCAAGATTTATTTCTTTCATAACCTTCTGTGACTTCCACACCCTCTTCAACTTACTTGAAACCTTCCATTATTTCCATCCTAGTCTAGAATAAACTAAACATCAGGATGAAGTCATTCTTACAAACCATGTGCTTTATTTAAAAAAGAGCTCTTTCCTTCTTAACCTTCCTTACCAAGAACACTCTTTCCTTAATCTTTCTTACCAAGTGCACATTTCTATACTTGGTTTTCTTTTTCTTTTTCTTTTTTTTTTTTTTTTTTGACAGGCAGAGTTAGACAGTGAGAGAGAGAGAGACAGAGAAAAGGTCTTCCTTTTTCCGTTGGTTCACCCCCTAAATGGCTGCTACAGCCGGTGCGTTGTGGCCAGCGTGCTGCGCCAATCCGAAGCCAGGAGCCAGGTGCCTTCCCCTGGTCTCCCATGCGGGCGCAGGGCCCAAGCACCTGGGCCATCCTCCACTGCCCTCCCAGGCCACAGCAAAGAGCTGGACTAGAAGAGGAGCAACCAGGACTAGAACTCGGCGCCCAAATGGGATGCCGGTGCTATAGGCATAGGATTAACCAAGTGAGCCAAGGCACTGGCCCCAAGACAACATTTTAAAATAAGGTAACACATCAAATTTCAGCCTGCCTGAGTTACTTTAAGCAGTGTTGAACTATTTTTCAGGAACAATTTATGAAAAAATATTTGTTAAATAGTTTTTATATAGAATATAACATGCTGAGAGTACCAAAGTTTACATTTAAAGTTATTTAATTTGCCTTTACCCAATTTAAATTAGTAGTTACACCTATATGACTTAAGATGCTGATATTATATCTGTCTAAATTCAATTAAAATTAAAATCGCAGTCATCTAAAACAAGTACTAATTACCCATTGCTGTTTCACTGAGTAATGATTACCCAGAAACCTGTTAAAATAAATTGCAAAATAAGTTCAGCAAGTTACAAAGCAATATTTTAAAGGTAGTGGTCTTCCTAGATTCGAAGAGAGAAATTTCTTCAAACTCTGTGTCTAGCTACTGTTGCTTTTTTTTTTTTTTTTTTTTACACTAAGAACACCTTAGGCCCATGATGTCATAGTCAGCCACTTGGTATTGCCTCAAGACAGTTCCCAAAGGTGACCTTGTACCAGAGGTGGATACACCAAGGACAAAGAAGTGGAGGTTAGAGACCTTATTTTCCTGTCTGGCTTGCTCATGATAAAACAAAAGAGCCATCAGAAGGGTGGGATACCTAATTTGTTTCAATAGGCTAGGAGCTCAAAAGGATGGGATTACCACACCCTTGCTATTATGGTAATACTAGAACAAGAGAGGGAGGGGCAAAACAGCAGTTAGAGGACTGGAGAGTGAAAGCATGGAGACAGCCATTCCCAAACTTGCCAGAGGATCACTGACAGGGAGAGTAGACTTTGGACCAGGCCTGGTTCTAAGATAGTCAGAATTCCTGAATGGGAGGGGGAGGTACACTGAGCCAAGATAGTGAAAAGCTGGGGCCACAAACATGGAAGGCAGAGGTTTCGGTTCAGGCCCTTGACCTCTGGTGGAAACCTTGGAGGCAAATAGGACCTGGGCCAGAGAGCAGTACACATAGAAAAAGCCTTAAGAGACCACACGGGTGTAGGGGCCCAAGGACTTGGGCCATCTTCCACTGCTTTCCCAGGTCATAGCAGAGAGCTGGATTGGAAGAGGAGCAGCAAGAACTCGAACCGGTGCCCATTTGGGATGCCGGCACTTCAGGCAAAGGCTTTAACGTGCTGAGCCACAGCGCCAGCCCCACCTCTGTTTCTCTTTACTAAATGCCTCTCAAGCACCCAGACTGTTAGCATACCATTTGTGGGATGCTCTTATGGCTGGTATAAGTCAACACTAAATTGGGCAGTACCACCTGCGGTACTGGCATCCCATATGGGTGCTGGTTCTAGTACTGGCTGCTCCTCTTCCAACCCAGCTCTCTGCTGTGGCCTGGGAGGGCAGTAGATGGCCCAAGTCCTTGGGCCCCTGCACCTGCATGGGAGACTGGGAAGAAGCTCCTGGCTTCAGATCAAGCACAGCTCTGGCCATTGCGGCCATTTGGGGAGTGAACCAATGGACAGATCTGTCGCTTCCTCTCACTGTCCGTAACTCTACCTCTCAAATAAATAAAATCATTAAAAAAAAAATTGCCCTCAAAATTCTTACTAGTATGTTCTACATAATATTGTAGCAATGACACTTGACCTAGTGTTTTGCCAAAGCTAGTGGTGCCACTTTCTGAAATACCAAAGGAGATTCCTAGAAGACAAATGGATTACAAAATCCTTTGATTTAAAAAAAACAAAACTTAATTTTATATTCTTGACAATGGGCATTTTGTGCTATGTGTGAAACACTGATGTCCTCAATGTCTACTAAGCTCAAGCTCTTAAGTCATAGCACTGAATTCTTATCAATGGCTTTGCTTTTTAGATTCAGTTGCTTTTAATTCTCTTATCAGGCTGAGTAGATCTTACTGCTACTTATGGGCTTCTTTTGTCTTTCCTGTGCTGTCTTTATTTACAACCTCTGGTCTAGCAGGACACTAAATTATCAAAGTTACCTAAAATCACATGTAAAATAAGATTGAAAGAGCTTAAATTTAAATGCCTAATTTAAGTATCTCATTACACTTGCGATTTCAGTTATCTGGAGTATTGCTGTGGGTGCATTTTTATAAACCCTGATGTGGCAACAATTAATGCTGTGTATTTCTGGCTTTTCAGCACATGATATAATTGCATTTCCTTTGCTGGGTAGCTATATGAGCTCTACCATCTCCTGAGTACAAGTGATTTCTTAAACATTTGATCACATGCAAGATACTTCAAAGCCTTTCTTGCCTTCTATCATGACTTCTGGATGGAAGGCAAACATGAATTTTTTTAATTTTTCTTTCAAGGTTCTGCTTAAACAGGTTACCACAAACATAATGCAAACATTATGTCACTTTTAAACCAATCTTTAATTTTCAATTCAGATAAAGGAGAGGCACATATATACACACAAACATTAATTCAAAGAATCATGAAAGTAGAGTATAAACATGTACAGCAGACACATGTAGTTTTTAAAATTTATTTTAAAAGAACTTTACATGTCAAAGAAAATCACTTACATACTTCCACTTCCCTCTGAAGCAGTCTCACTAAATTACATTTCCTGAACCTCCAAAAGAAAGCACTCTCTTAATGTCACAGTGGGAGTAAGGTGTTTTGTGGGTAGTAAGTAGTTCATCATTGACCAAAATCTGGAGATATCCTTTTAGTCTCTGCAATACTTTGAAATGCCTGGAAAACAGTAGGCGTTTGTCAGATGAGTAGTACATTCAGATTCTAAAGCCAAATTGGAGAACACAATATTATTTTCAAGTTCTTTGGAAGGGTGATGTGACCAGATGATGGCATGCCTGAGGCTGTGTAAAGCTGTGGAAATAGGAGAACACTGCCCAAGGAAAAGGAGCACTCAAAAGAATAAATTAAGGTTGCAGTACACTGCAAAAAATCACCAATGGCATCTGCTTTTAGGGTTTTCTTTCAACAAAAAGGAGATTGTATTTTCTTGCTATGATTCAGTAACCTCATTAATCACATCAGCAACATATATGGTTTCTACAGACAAGCCTAGGCAACTAGTTATTATTTACATCATCTCCATGAGGGTATCCAAACCCAAGTAAGCAAATTTTGCAAAGTCATCTGATAACTTCTTGTATTTAAGACCTCAACTCACAATTTTTAAAATTCTTATTAGATGTAAGGAATACTTTAGGATGTATATTATAGGTACTCCTGTATTAGCCATTATTTACAAGATACAAAATATTTGAATTAAAAAGCAAATTTCATGTTATATACTGTACAGGTAAGGTTTATAAAGTAAATTGATTCTTAGCACCATATATAGAAAATCAACACTAATTAATTCAACTTCTCAAACTTAAAAGATACTTCCCATTAATCCTGACGGTAACTCCTCTTTACACCTATGCTGTTCTATGGGTTGGGTTGTGGGATAATAGTGTACCACTTAGTAATTAATCACACAAAATGATCTTAACAGTAGGTTATATTTAAAAACGGAATGCAAACTAAACTGGCCTTAAGATATGGAAGTAGATTATTTAAACCCCAAAGTGGAGGACCACCTTTGACTTAAATTTTAAATCTTTTACATTTTTAAGTGGTATTTAGGTTAACAAGAATTATGTGAAAGGAAGTACATCTTAGATTACCAAAACTAACACTCAGTTTTCATGTGTAAAACAATGTTCAAACTAACTTAAAATCTGGAAATATTAAGCTGCAAATGTGGAAACTGAGGTTCAGAAGTGAGCTTTAAAAAAATCAAGGCCTTTCTCTACTATACCGTTCTTCTTGAGTATACAATTGATTCAAACTATCTATACCCTTAAAAAAGTAAAGTTTATAATAAATTAAAAGCACTTTTAGTATTTAACAGTGGTCACTATCCTAACAAGTTTTTTTAACAAGCTTACTAAAATGTTGATTTCATTTAGCTCTTCATTTGTAAAAAAAAAAAAAAAAAAAAAGTGAGGACACACTTTACATCAAATGGCATTAAGCAAAGTGCAATTCATTTTGTTTTCTGTAAAATAAGTTATGTTTAAGCAAAACAATCTCAGTGATGATAAATGCATTTCATTATTTATTTAGATGTTTAAGCTCTCGCACTAAGTTTTTACAAGCTGGTGAACGCTGACAAATTATTCTCCCACAGAACTATAACCACACATTCCCAGACAGTATAAATATATGGTTGAACTAACATTAATACACATCACCATTTTATCAATTACATAATAAAACAAATTATCAAGTATTCAAATATTAAGTTACACAGCTCAAAAGGCATATAAAATATTAGATGTCTGCTCAATTCATTAGCAGAAACCCACTTTTTTTTGCAAGAGGTTGGGAAGGAAAAAAAAATCACACTTCAAACAAAAATAAGTTGGTAAACAACTTTTGATAAGTATGGAAAAAATTACAAGAATTTCAGAAATTTTATGATTAAGAATTTTAAGCTACAATAACAAAGCATCTCTACCTCTTAAAAAAATATTTACTAAATTAAAGAGCATATTCTACATGTTATGCACAAGACAAAGGCAACATTTTACTAAAAATATTTAATAGCCCCCTCCCATTCTTTTCTCAGGCCCTCCCTGTTAAGCTGCACCTCAGAGTGCAAACGTTAAATTAACTGTAAGGCTTTTTTTGTCTGAAGACATTAAAGACATGTGCTTCTGTACAATGTAGATTTTTCAAAATGGAGGTTTTATATTAACAGCAAAAGATTTATAGAAACATTAAATAATCATAAGACTTGGTAAAAAAAAAAAAAAGAAATCAATGGTTAAGCAAACCTGATATATACTGGTATGAATGTGGGAGATGTAAACATAAAGTGAGCAGGCAAATAACCATATAGTCCCTAGTTTCAATGTTTGAAATGACTGAAGGAATAAACCACATAAGGTCTAGAGTGTTCATAGTTCCTGGGATTTTAATTCTGTATGACACAAAATATACAAGTATTGTGCTGGGTATTTTGGCACCTAACCTTTCTAAATTTCTTATGTATTGATAAGATTCTGGCATGGGAATAGATTTAAGATACAACTCAATATTGCATGATTTCAGGAAAAGTCAATTGGTACAAATGATAAGCACATTTTAAATACTAAACAGCAACAATCTTTTGCTAAATGTCCAAATAAGTTGGTTATAACCCAAAGATAGAGGTTGCAATTCTGTCAAACTCGTGGCCTGGTAAAACTAATTTTCAATACCCTTTGGCTAATATGTATGACAAATTAGATCCTGTCTCAAGTTCTTCTTCCAAGGCAATAGCATTAGGCACCCCAGTTTTATTGAATGCAACAGTTGTTTCTATGACCATTGGAGTCTTTGAAGCGCAGCCGCATCTTAGGACGATATTTTTCCAAATACAAAAGTTGTTTGCTGTTAAAAGCTCCACGCCGCTTTCTAGAAGGGGAAAAATTAAAAAAAAAAAATTTTAAAGCAAAAAATCCTTTTGTTGTAACATTTAGAGTACTGTGGACAATTATCACTTCTTTTGTGGCAATTATCTTCTGATTAATGCAAATGGAAAAAGGCCACTAAAAAGTTAATTTTCTAGCTGGAGCTGTGGCATAGTGAGTAATGCTGCTACCTGCAGTGTTGGTATCCCACATAGGCACCAGTTTGAAACCTGGCTGCTCCACTTCTGATTCAGCTCCCTTGTACCCGTGTGGGAGACCTGTAAGAAGCTCCTGGCTCTTGGCTTTAGATTGGCTCAGCTCTGGCCACTGCGGCCATTTGGGGAGTGAACCAGAGGATGGAACATCTCTTTCTCTCTGCCTTTCAAATAGATAAAAAAAGTTCATTTTCTAAATCTTTTGAGTGGAAGTCACTACAGTCAAAATTCACAAATCTATTTACATGAAGTCCAAGAAAAGGGAAAACTAATTTATGCCTCTGGTGGCAGGGAAGATACTATACTACAAAGGCCACAATGACATCTTCCGGAGTACTCAAAGCATTCTATCTATATCAATATATATATACTAGATATAGATCTATCTATATGTAGATATTAGATATAGATTGATACATATTGTTGTATTTGACTGTTATCAACTGACCTCTGAGACCTATGCATTTCTTATTTATCTTAATCACACATGAATAAACATGACAATTAAGCAACAAATCCAATCAAGGATCTACACCAAAACAACTGTAATTCAAAGAACATTGTTGGATTAAAATCTTGGTAATATGAGCATCTACCTGGAATGCAAAACAGGTCAGATCTTTATGTCCTGGCTTTAACAGTATCTTAAAAATGACCATAAATTATATGGGCTATTCACTGACAGTCAATAAGAATGCAAATAAAAAGAAAATCCATTACTTACTGTCTTATGAACTGTACTGCATCTTCATATTTCATTCCACCTTCAATTAATGCTAGGGCGACAAGCACTGGAGCTCTGGTAATTAAGAGATTTCCAAAATTATTTCTCCAAAACTAAATACTAAAAAGTTCCTTACTTAAATATCCCCAAACCCACACATACAATTACCATATTTCCTATTCAAACAATACCCATAAATGTTTATTTCAAAAATATTCAGAATTCATGACAAAAAAACTAGAGGAATTTATAAAGTATTAGTATTTTCATATCAACCCAGATTTTCATCTAGAACCAAACTGAGAAATTTTCTTACCTCCCAAGGCCTGCAACACAGTGAACAGCAATACAACAACCAGGTTCTTCACGAAACTTAATTTTTACAAGACTTAACCAGTCGTCAACAATCTGGTTGGACGGTGGTGCACCATCATCAAAAGGCCAATCCTACATGAAAAGGATATTTAATATTTTATGTCTTATATAAACACCACACTAAATTTTATATTCCCAACACTCAACTATTTTCAAAAGCATTCTTATTTATCTCAATTTTCTAAGAGTTCTTTTCCCTCACCCCAACTTTCCTCTTTTTTTTTCCCTAATTCAATCAATTTGAGGGAGCAGATGGTAAGACAGGAAGATCCCATCCACTGGTTCACTTCATAAATGCCTACAATTGCTGGGGCTGAAGTTGGAAACCCAATCTAGGTCTCCCTCACAGGTGGCATGAGCTAAATGCCTGCTCCACCATCTTTCTTCATAAAGAAGTAAGATACCATACATCTTTCTAACAACTTAAAAAAATTCAGCTTCTTGGGGACTATGGTTTCTTTGAACAAACTTTTGTAGCACTGTACCAAACATAAAAGAACTGCTAAATACTTACAAGAACATGGATGCCTTCTTTCTCCACAAGAGTAGTGTCATAAGTTGCTTCACATACTCTTACTATCGTGGTAACTCCATATTTCTTAAGTTCCTGGATAAAACACATATTAAAAGAACTTCATGGTGTCTAGTGCTCACCATTTGTCATTCTGATCACCTTTGATCAACAGTTATTCTGGTTAACAGAAAGTCATGCAAAGAATGGTAGCACCTCTATGTAACAGGGGAGTGAATCATTTTAAAATGACAGTACTAGAATAGCAAAAAAAAATTTGGTGCCTTTCATATACTGAGCTGATTCTACTCATGGTAATGTTGGACAAATACGAAAACAAAAAGAAGTGGAGGGAGCAGGAAAGACAAAGTTTAAAAACAAAAACAAATGAAAAACCAAAGAAATCATTTGTAACCAATCAAGTAACCTGACCTCAGTTATACTAACTCCTTAAACTTTTACTCAAATACACTATAATTTTAAGTCTTGAAATAGGCTCTGGAGTCCTGAAAATACAGGGGGAAAAAACCACATGCATTTAAAACTGGAGGATTTAAAAAGCCTTAATACTAGTAATAACTCCCGATTTTGGAGGGAAAAAAAAAAAGTATCTCCTCATGATCTGAGGCCTATTTGTGTCTCTATTTGTTGTTTCTCAACACTCACAGATATTATCAAGTAAAATGTGTTCATGTTGCTGCATAAATTATTCAGCACTAAATTCCTTCTCCTGGTATAGAGGGAGAGATTTTGGATATGTAGCTGTCATCAAAAAACAGCAGAATCAGCTTAAAACCAGATTGTAAGCATCAACTGGGCTCTAAGACCAACTTTGTTTGACATTAGCCTAAGAAGATATATGAAAAATGCATATGTAAGCAGCCTTCCCCCAGTAATTTCTTTTAACAGTGGATTTTATCCATTTGCATGTAAATTTAAATTAAGCAAACTCAAGAGGCACGAAGAATAGCTATTAACATATAAATTTCGAATGTATAACATAATTTACCGCTAACCTAAAGAAGACATTTAATTTTTCAAAATCGGAACTGGAGGTATACCACTTTTCATTTTGAAAAAGTAGAATTTAGTTTATAAGATTTAAGGACTACAATCAATTTAAGACATTAAAAAGTATCAAAACTCACCTCAATAAATTTGTTTAATGTTGCATTGGTTGGATTATGTGTAATAAGAAATCTCATGTTCTTGTACGTGACTTCCACAGGAGCTGGGCGGTTCATTCGGGCCATGTTAATTTACTTAAAAAACACTTAATAGGATTATGAAAGAATTTAAAAAAACTGAATACAGAAATTACACAAAGAAACTGAAGTCTACTTCACTATCTTCCACTTGTGATTCTCAGTGCTTTAAGTATGAAGTTGGGAGTAATGGGAAATGAAATGAACCTCCTAACAAGAAGCAGCAATTCTTCAATCCAGTAATACTGAGGCAATAGAAAGGAAGTGCACTGAGGTTTACCCCATCCAGGTCAGAACTCTTGTAAAATGCTCTGTGGATTTCAATCCAACACTTCTGTGTCCAGGTTAACCACTTTTATGGGGGCTTCTTGGTGGAGTAGTAACGAATCTCTACAGTTCACTTGTCTGCATAGAGGTCGTGCTGTGCCTGGCAGTAGTCTCCACTGCCCTTCAGAAACTCCATAAATGTGTGACCAAGAACACCACAGAACTGCTGTTTAGAAGAAAAAGAGAGAAAAAGTTATTTTCTAATTCAAAATGAAGACGGTATGTTTTTATAGTATCTAAGTATATAACCATATTCAAATTGGACTCCTAGCCACTTTTTCAACTTTTTGAATCATGAAAGTCAAGGTGTGATTACAGAATAAAGTCAATAAGCATAAAACAAGCAGTTCACAAATTTACCCACTGATTAAAAAGATTTCATAAAAAACAATTATTACATTTGCTAAGATGCCATATATATTCTATTATTTAGTCCTCTGTTGTACTATTCATGTCTTCCTTATAAAATAAACTGAAGCTTTAAAAAGTAGTTCTAAACTCAAAGATGGCTGACACAGCTCACATTATTACAGTTACAATAAAACTGGCTCTCATAAATAAAATTTACTCACTTCTCTAAATCCTAAAGAGTGTTTTAACCAATATATCATTTCCTTAGAAATAAAAAGAATGGTTTTCAAAGGACCTTCATATACACATAACTTCATTCTCTCCTTAAGATGAGGAAAATGAATCTTTGAAGTTACAACCTTTTATGTGAAATATCATAAGAATGTATGTCTACAAACTTGAAAACTAAACTCTAAAATGTTGATAATAGTTTTTATTACCCCTAGACTGCAAGACCTCAGTGGCTTTTTTTTTTCACCAGCCCCTCCATTTGTTCAAAGTAATTTTTTTATTTAAATAAATAATACTTCACTTATACTCTCAATAAAAGTTTTTTTGTACTCTAAAACCAAAAATTCACTTACCCAGCCTAAAGCTGCAATCTAATTCAAAGAAGAAAAGTGGGTACAAGTGGTGGGGTCTCAAGAGCAAGGTTAACTATGTATTTCCTCAAGTTCCCTTTTAAGAACTAGATCAGTTGTCAGTATCAAGCATTAAATGAACATTCACAAGAATACATACACAAAATGTTAACTCTTCTAAGTAGTTTTTTTCTGGTGTACTTGGAAATAATGAGGCAACTAAGGAAAGCTACAGGTTAACAGCATGTGACAGCCCCTGTCACAAACTTTGTATTCTCATGGATAAATTAAGAAATCTTGGAACAACAGAAGAGTTCATTACTTTTTCATGGTTAAATGTAAGCATGTAAAGGGCTTAAAAAAATTTTTTTTTGACAGGCAGAGTGGGCAGTGAGAGAGACAGAGAGAAAGGTCTTCCTTTTCCGTTGGTTTCACCTCCCAATGGCCGCTGAAGCCAGAAGAGGAGCAACCAGGACAGAAGCCGGTGCCCTGACCGGGACTAGAACCCGGTGTGCCGGCGCCTCAGGCGGAGGATTAGCCTATTGAGCCATGGCACCAGCCTAAAGGGCTTAAAATTAAACTCAAGCTACCTGTCCCACTTTCACATATATATATATATGCTTATAGTCTATGATAATTAGTTTCTAGAAGAACTTTGCTGAATTTTGAAAAGTATTTCATATGGTTACCTATAAGATTACAGAAAACAAGTAAAAACCCCTGTCTACTCTTTTGGAAAGATAGAGAAACTAACATCAAGAGTCATTTATTACAAGGTCCTATAAGGAAGATAATTTTCATTATTCCAAGTTTAAATGAGGCCTTAGAGGCTACTTGAACTACTTGTGAGTTGGGTAAAACGTTACATTCCAAATAAAGGTATCACTATTTCAAATAAGAGACTGCAGTAATCTGGAAGTAATTCCATTACATGTTTATCTCAAATCTTAAACATTACTCCTAAGAATATAATGTGTTTCCCGCCCCTCCTCCAAGTCGTTTGTACAGCTTTTAGGCTTTATCACAATATTCTGATTCCAGATCCTGTCTTTTTAATCCCTTGAAAAGTGATTTCACACCATTTACTCCCAATTTAACAGCTTAAATTTCTTTTGGCTACAGCTAAAGCTGCCATATCCGTTCATGTAAGCAGTTTCATAAAGCAGCCTTGGAAAGCAATGTAAAAAGACTGCCTAGAAGAGATATTTTTACTGAGTGGAGCCACCTAGCGGCTGGGGGGATACTTCTATTAAAACAGTGGTGACTACTGACATCTTTCTGTTCAGCCCAAGGCATTCCCACACAGGAAAAACTGTCCATGCCAGAGTTCAGAAATACAAAAGGATTTTCCTTCTCCCACAAGTCCGTTGGCTATAAACACAGTAAGATACAGTGGAGGGGGGGGGGGGATCAGTATCTGCAGAAACTGGAGGCTTGCAGTGTCAAGTCAATTAATCTAATTTGTATAACCAACCATTTTTTGGTGTTCCACACACTAACTGCAGCCTCACTAATACCTTTAATAAAGCATGTGTATAATGTTGCTTGCTCTTGGGAATGATCTACCTTTCTGGTTTTCAGCTGATTTACTGTCATCAACATTCCTATAAAAACGCGTCTTAGGAAGTAATTATTGCCTCTGATTCTGGATCTCAAGCAGGCCGAGGGTTCCAACTACCGTGTAAATAACAACTTAATACTCTTGGAATGGTACAGTGTTCCACGAACAGAAGATAGTCCTCAGAATTCTGGCTCCGGTAGGTTACCGTTGCCACAGCCAACAGGAGGCAACAACACATTACACCGAGGATTTCAACAGCGGCTCTAAATAGTACCCGATTTTACAAGGCGCCTTCCAGGACCCTTCCAACATTGGCAGGGAAACTGCACGCTGGTGCCCGGGCGGGGACTCCGCTTCGGTGTCCCCGTGGCCCTGGCAGTCTCCAAGGCGCTCACACACAGCCCACCCCTCGCGACCGGCCCAGACAAGGGACAAGCCTCGACTTGTTCCCATTCTCCAGAGCCCGGGGTGGGGCGTTCCGCCCGGAACGGCTCGCATTACCAGGTGGAGACTGCGGGACGAGAGCGGAGCGGGGCGGGGCGCCGCGGACCTCACCTGGCGGAGTCCCGCTCCGGCCGGGGCAGGGCGGCAGCTCGCGGGATGCCCCCGGATGGCTCACGCGGCAGCGTGCGCCCGGGCCCGCCCGCGGCGCCCCCTGTCCGCGCCGCAATCACGGGTTCGCGCCGCGCCTTCAGTCAGGCGCGGGCGCCGAGGCCATTTTGTCTGAGGCCCCGGAGCCGGCTGCGGAGCGCATGGGGTGGTGGCACTAGGTTCCCGTCCCGCGACGGCCCCGAGCTCCGAGAGCTCCGGGCCGAGACCGTTAACGAGCCGCGCGGGGCCGCCCCGCCTACCCAACGCCGGCCCGGATCTAGTGGCGACCCCGCCGTCACCGCGCCCTCCCCGGATCCGACTCCGCAGTGACACGCGCAGCCCTCGCCCCACCCCGGGCCACGTCTCCCGCTCCCCAGTGCGGCCCCTCTCCCTTTGGCCGAACAAAGGGACCCCCGGGACGCCACGCAGCCCGCCGGACCCGGACGGGGTGCGCCGGACCCGAGGGCCCAAGGGCGGGGGCGGCGGTCACAAAGCGGCTTTTGTGCCGCCCCGCCCGGCCCGCTGCGGCGGCCGAAACCGCCCCCGCCTGCCGCGCAGGCCCGGCCACACCGCCCGGGACTCGGTAGGGACGTGGAAGCCGGTGCCTCCGGCGACCAACCGCCGCCGCCGCCGGCGTCTGCCTCCCCACCGCCGGCCACGGCCCGCCCGCTGCCGCCGGGACCCACCGGAACCGCGGTCCAGGGTGGCGGGGAGCAGAGGCCGGGCTCCGAACAAAGGCGGCGGCGGAGACCGGGTGTGCGTGCTTGTGTGTGTGGGGATTGGGGGGGGGGGGGTCGCGGATTCCCAGCCCGAAAAGCGGCGGCAGCACGGCTACTCACAGGAATATGTTTACTCATTGAAGATTGTGGCCTAATCATACAGCCGGTCCCGAGGCGGCGGCGACACAGGCGGCAGCGGCGGATGCAGGGCAGGGGGCGGAGGTGGTCGTCGTGGGGCGGCGGCAGCGATGCAGGCGGCGGCGGGGGCACCACACTCTACCATGCAGTGAGCGGCTCGGAGGAGAGCTCGTCGCCGAGCCGGCCCGCAGCCGAAGGAGCCAATACGCGCGCCGAGGCGCCCCTGCGTCACAAGCCCCGCTTTATATAGCCTGCGTGACGTCAGCATCCCCGGCCACCAATCGCAGCCGGGGACTCCAGGCCCAGCGCGGACGAGCGGGGGCGGAGGCCCGCCCACCTCCGCCTCCCCCCTCCAACCTCGCTCGCGGACGTCACCTCCCGGCGGCCGCTGCCGGTGCGAACCGGTTGATGAATGGCGAAGCGTCGCAGCCGGAGCTTCCCGGGGGCGGGGGCGGGTCGGGGTTGGGGGAAACGGGGCTCGCCAGGAGCCTGGAGTAGAGGAGGGGCAGGAGCAGGAGGAGATTCCTCCGGGCTATCGGCTGGGAGGAGTCTGGCCGAAAACCCTGTTTCTCCTGATTAAAGCCACCTAGGCGCGCGAGCACGCATGTCACATGGGGAGCCTTGAAGTTTGCCCCAAACTTCACATGCGGGCTCTCGCGGCCGCACTGGCGTCTCAGCCCCGACACTGCCTCTGCCTTCGGTCACAACCACGGCCATCCTTGCCGGCGGTTTACCTTGGCACCTGCACCCCTTGAATCTCCGTCATCAGATAATATTTATGTCGCACAACCGCTGTAGCCGGTGACTCAACACCTAGCATGCCACGGCCCTAGACTCGGATCAGTTCTCGTCGCCGGCGGCACTTTTACGTGGGGAGGAACTTATCTTGGTAAAACTCTTTCTCTAGATTTTATTATTATTATTTATTTTTGTGGATGCAGATGGAGCCCTGTGCTCCCTAGAGGCTTTTTTTTTTTTTTTTTTTTGGTCACGCCTCCATACTACATACGCGGGCAACTGCAGTTGGCTCAATTGGGGCATTTCGAAAACACATACATCCTTTGTACTGCTTCACTTTGACGTGCCACAGATAATGAAAGGTTAGACGCTGCTAAAAGGGAGCGCTTTTTGAAAAATGAAGAGTCTGGTTTTCTGTCAAGGATTGAGGTAATTCTGTGCGTCAAAGCCGAAGCTTCCCTTTTTGTTCGTTTTCAGTACTGTGGTTCCACCATCTTCATCGTCCAGGCCCCTAAGAAGTAGAGCTTTATCGCCATTGTTCTGGGCTATACAAGGGCACCTCTGTCATTTATAATCTGAAAACCCTCGCTCCTCAGCTTTCTGCAAGGAGTAAACAGGACCTTTACCTGCTTTGAGAACTTGGTTTTCAACCAACACTGAGGCCTTTTGTTTGCTGTTTTCACTGAGCATTAGATTGGAGAGGGCTTAAGGGATCAAATTGTGTTCTCAGTCAGTGTACTGCCGCATCTTAGGATTTATTAGAGCTGCTATTTAGAGACTCTCCTTGCATGGTTATTCAACTTTCTTATAAACATGTACTCTGCAAGCAAAGTAAGTGCTTTTGAAAAAAAAGAATTAGGCCAGATTTTACAGGAACAAAAGTCAACTCATCTCCCTTTTAAAGAAAACTGCTTGTCTAGGAAACTTTTTGTATCCATGTAGATCAAGGTAAACAAGAGCCTCAGACATATGTTACGTACTTAGGTAAATCTTAAGTACTTAGGAAAGATAAGAAGATTTTAAAAAAATATAGGGTGGCAGGGGCAAAGCTGAGCACCAGGGAACTCAAGTCACAAAGAAAAAGGCCGGTTTCACTTTCTATAAATTTAAACTTTTACATGGCAAAAGACTTTTGACAAACATTAATTTCACAGCAGGAGAAACTATTGGTTGTGATTAGGGCACGGTTAACATAACTATAAAGCTTGATCAACCTATGTGGTTAGAAAATATTCAGTTAGCTACTCTGATGCCAACAGTTGTGGAGCGTGGTAATGCTAATTAGAGTAATGAAACTTTTTCTTGTGATGATTTTTCAAAAAAGAAAGAAGAACTTAATGGCACAAGATATAAACTCAGCAAAAAAGTATGCAGGGCCAAATCAGTATTAGCCAGTTTTCTTGTAGAACTTGTGATACAAGTTGTGAGTCTTGTGATCCACAGATCCTGTAATTACCACAAGTAGTGCTGACAGGTGGTATCCAGTCCTCTGTGCTCATCAAGCTCTAAGACCTGGGCACAAACGCCCAAGCGGACTAATCAGTTTCAGGAGGTCTTAGGCTCTCAGATGAGGTACTACTATGTCTTACTTTGAAAAGGACATAGTTGAAGGAAGAAAAAGTAGAGAAGGCTTTTGCTGCTGAAAGAACTCGTCCTAAACAAGAGCCAAGAGTAGTCTTGCTGAGCAGTCCTCTGAGTTTTCTTAGGGTCTGACAGCTGCCATGTTTATGTGTCCTATGTGCTTGGGGTTCACTGCTGTGTAGAAGGCAGCTGCTCTATTCAGTTTAATAGCTCTAAGCTGCTGAATCTTGAGGGTTGGTAGTCCACTGGTCAGGAGACCCCTATGGTATGAGGACTTACCATTACAGATTTGCATTCAGCCTATTATCACCTGTACTTAGAAAGGGTGTGTAATGGACTTGTAAATTGTGGTCCAGCCATCCAAGAAGAAACACCTTTAAAAATAAATGCTTATTCTACATTGCCTAAGATGGAAGATTGCATCTCCTACTAAACAGGGTGCCCCGCTGGAAGATATGTCTCTCAACAGAACATGTACTTGACCTCATCATGGGAGCCAAGACTTTTAGCAATATATTCAAGTTATAGAAGCCAGCAGTTGGGAGATAAAGAAGGCTATAAGAACATGATGAGGAAGATCCTTATGGGAGATGAAAGACTGAAGAGGGCAACACCTTAGCAAATCCTGACCATGAAGAACAGAGGAAAGGATAGCAAATATCCTATTAATTACTGATTCCATTTACACCAAGTATGCAAAAGGAATGGAGAACTTCTTTCCAATCTCCTCAGATTGGTTGGAGCTATGAAGAAGACTGTCTGTTAAATATTTAATATAGCAAATCTATCACCATTGCAATATAGAAAGATCAAATGTGACTATACCAACATAGAAGACACTAGTCTGCAAAGTACAATGATATGCTAACTGTACTTATTAGAGGCAATCATAACCCAGCATATGTCTGAATACTAGAATGGGGAGTAAATTCCCATTCTCATATTTAATGAGTGCCCTAAAAATTCAGATAAATAACCATGGCTCCTATCAACTTGTTAAAAGTTTTTTTCTTTTTTCTGTTTTGGAACAACCTATTTTATACCCCCAAAAATTAAGCTTGTATGTTGTTGAAAAAAAAAAGATTTAAAAATGTATAGTATACTTACATTTTTATGAACATGTAATTTATAGTGTTTATTAGTCAACATGAAAATCTGTGTGTTAAAAATGGACTTAGTTTTATGAATCTCCTAAATTTCTTTTGATGAGAGGCTGGCATTGTACACTGGGTTAAGCTCCTGCCTGTGAGGCAGGCATTCCATACCTGCTCTGGTTCCAGTCCAGGCTACCTCCCTTCTGATCCTTCTCGCTGCTCATGCACTTGGGAAAGTGGAGGAAGATGGCCTGAGTATTTGGGCACGTGCCACCCGCATGGGAGAACTCCAGATGGAGTTCCAGGCTCCTGTCTTTGGCCTGGTCCAGCTCTGACCATTACAGCAATTTGGCAATGAATGAACCAGCAGATGGAAGCTCTGTCTGTCTGTCTCTGTCTCCCTCTCTTTCTGCAACTCTACCTTTCAAATAAATAAATAAATCTTTAAAAAGATAAGTTTTGATGAATAAAATCCTGGCAGCAGTGCTACAGCATAATTTCTGTAGGAATTTTATTTTTATTTGTTTAAAAAATTTATTTGAGAAGCAGAGACTTATAGAGGTAGCTCCCTACCCACCCCCCCGCCCCCACACACACGCACAGAAAGAGAGAGAGAGGAAGAGAAAAGAGAGCTCCTATGCACTGATTTACTTCTCAAACGCCCAGAAATCTAAGCTAGAGCTGGGTCAATCCATAGGTGACAAGAATCCAATTACTTGAGCAATTACTGCTAACTCCCAGGGTCTGCATTAGCAGCAAGCTGAAGTCAAGAGGCACAGCTGAGAATTCAGTGCAAGCACTTTGATGCGGGATGTGGGTGTCCTAACCAGCATTGTAACAATTAGGCCAAAAAAACTACCCTTTTGTGGGAATTTTACACACAGAAACTTCCAGTGGACAACTAAGCCTGTTACAACAAGCCTTTCAAGGAAGTTAGCCTGAGGACAAAGTGCAAAGGCCAATAGCTGCCTGTGAACTATTGTGTTTTAAACAGTGCCAGGCACAGAAACTGTCAGTTACTCTACAAGGGTACTAAAGTCTACAAATGAGTCTTGCTGGTTCAGAAGCAAACATCAAGTCATCGAATCTAATCATTAGAGGTCATATTTTTTCTCTCTAAAGTTGACTAAGGTGGTTTTTGAGCAACTTTTTAAAAAAGTTGTCAATTTTAAGAAACATTTATCTTTAACCTATTATGCCTGTTTCATTTTCTGTCCTATTACTTTTCACATCCAGTTTTAGCCCATCTAAATATAAAGTTGAACACTGCTTAGGTAGTTTTCATATCAGATGGGAATATTTTCACATTAGTAATTCTGTCACTTAATATAGTGAGCATTTGTGGGAGTTTGGTGTGCATATTAAGATGCAAAAGACAAGAGAATTCTTTTTTCCCATTTGCAAGCTGGATGGAATTATTTTCTTGGGATGATGAATAAGGGACTAGTTATGAACCTATAATAATTCATAGCATTTTCATAGCATGTCATTATGGCTGGTTGACATACTAAAACCTAGAGGAATCTAGTTTAAGACAACTTTGTATTTCTAGTGAGCTTGGTTAAATTTCCCTTGCTGTTCTATAACCTGTGTTAAAGTCATTTGAAAATTGGACCTCAGGAGGGACACCATTCCCCTGTGATTCTTTAAGACATGTTGAATTATGCCAGTCTGAAGTGAGGCAAAAATAGCTTAGGAAAGGAGAATTTAATCTGGCTGGAGAAAAGGAATGGAGTATAAATAAATTTTAAAGGTTGGTTATGCATGCTATGGCAAAGCTGTCACTTGACAAGTTTAATTTACAGAGTTGGCATTTACGCTGTGGATAATCCAGATAGACACTGACCTAAGCAGCATTACTGGGGTAAGCCTTACATAAGGAAAAATGTTCTTGAACGATTTCCTGCAAACATAACATTTATTTAACAAACGTTAAAAGAGTCATGGTTTTTCCTCACCTTGATAGAATTACTTTTTAACTGAGCATGTTCCACAAACATTGCTATCTTAGTGTTTTTCTTTAGCCCATTTCATCACTACAAGGTACTCATTATAAGAAGAAATGAGGATATAAGACTTGAAATTCCTTCTACTTAAAGATAGTTGACACATCATGTATTTTTTGGATCCTAAGATCTATTAATGGATCAAGTAGTTAGTATTTGTTCAGAGATTATCAGGTTACTTTCCCACCTAAAATCCCTTTGAGGCATTCTATTCTTAGTTTTCCTAGGTTTTCTTTGCAGGCTTCTTTCACGCTTGCAATCCCTTTTATGATGTGGTGTCTGCTGGGGTTTTGTCTAAGAGCCTCCTGGCCTCTGCGCTCTCCCTTGGCTTTTCACCTACTCTCATAGCTTTGGCTATCAACCTTCTCTTCCTTCCTAACACATAGTTTTTAAATGTCCAGCATATGCCAGGCGCTCTGCTATCTTAAATGAAGAACGTAAGCATAGTTTCTGCCGCAAGTGAACTATGAGGGCACTTCAAAAAATTCTTGGAAAATGGAATTAAAAGATAAGCTTAGTTTGGTGCCAAGATTTTTTGAAATCCATGCATAGTATTTCCTAATACACATTCATGAGCTTTTTGAAGACTGCTTGTATGCATGAACTTGAGAAATGTTTGGCATTAAAAATAAACATCTTTCAATTCTGTTTCCCAGGAACCTTATGAAGTACCCTTGTATGTACAGGTGAGGAAGGAGAGAAAATAAAAAGTATGTAAGAAAATAGGAATGGGTATCCTAAAAATTGTGTATTTAGATTTTCAGAAAACAAATTATTGATAACTGTAAGGAAAGCTAAATGTTATGATGCCCTCACTGTATGCCAAGCTATGCGTTAGACATGTATTTGTATTTTTTGTTGAACTAATTAGAATAATCAGACTTTGAGATAGAAGTTAGTTAAAAATCAATGCATACTAGATGAGATCATGTGAGATATGCTTATTTTGCAGATTTAAAAGTACCCTTATGTCTTTAACATGGAGAAAATACTTTGTCAGGTTAAATTAAAAGAAATAGTGCATGGTTACATCATTTTTATGATTTATAACCATATAAAATACAAACTAAGAACAGAAATAAGCCTAAATATTAAGAGTGTAGAATCTGACATGTAAGTATTTTGTGGCTGACACTGAGTGAGGTGATGAGAAACAACTTTTTCTTTATAATTTCCTATATTTTCTAATTTCCTACTCCAAATGCAACTCTTATAGTTGGTAAAAAAAATCATTTAAAAAGAATGTTCAAATGAATTAAGATTACCATGTATTAATATTTTCAGAATTTCAGGAACTATTTTCTTGAAATGAGGAGGTAGAATGTTAAGCTCATGGAAGAAATTTTTAATATTAATGCATGATGCCTATCCAGAAATAGGAATACATGTATGACATCTAGAAATTGGGAGTTAAACATGTGCAAGATGAGGTTGCCCTGATTGGCCTTTAGCCTTGTCATAATCTCTGCAGCATAGATGCAGACACCAGGTTATGCTAACCTGACTCCAGCCGTCAAAAACAGTTCAACCATTCTTGTTCTGGTAACATGTTCCTGGAGAATGAATCTGACTGTAATTTTCTTTTAATATGCATTTACTAGCCATCTGATGTGAGAATGATATGCCCTATCAATGAGAAGCTCTCTGAGAGCTTGAAATAAAGGGAAGTAAGATTGTTTTTGGAGAATTGACCAGAAAGTCTGCCATAATGAAGGTGTTTATTTACCACGCCTGTGGCTATAAACCAAGATTGTCTCCAAATGTAGGACTAACATTTGGAAACATCTAAAACCTAAAGAGAGGGGGCTGGCGCTGTGGCGCAATGGGTTAATGGCCTGGCCTGAAGCACCGACATCCCATATGGGCGCTGGTTCTAGTCCTGGCTGCTCCACTTCCGATCCAGCTCTCTGCTGTGGCCTGGGAAAGCAGTAGAAGATGGCCCAAGTCCTTGGGCCCCTACACCCACATGGGAGACCCAGAGGAAGCTCCTGGTTCCTGGCTCCGGATCGACACAATTCCTGTCATTGCAGCCAGCTGGGGAGTGAACCATCGGATGGATGACCTCTCTCTCTCTCTGCCTCTCCTCTCTCTGTAACTCTGACTCTCAAGGAAAAATAAATAAATCTTAAAAAAAAAAAAAAAAAAAAAAAAACAAACCTAAGGAGGGCTGAATGTAACCTATGGGACATCATCATGGAATGTCATTATAAACAGAAACTGAATCAATTTCATTGTATAGGTCTACAGGAAAGTTGTAAGAGCAACAGGATGACTGGGTACATACAAGAGCAAAGTCTAAAGATTTGACGGTGGTCACTGTTTATCCAGCACTAGGGAAGAGGTATTCAATCTATAATGATCATGTTGGTTGTGATAGAGATATCCCTTATCATAGGATGATATTAGTAACATAAACTGCCATTTATCGAGTGGGTTACTATGTGCTGGATACTGGATTAATCCTGTCATAAATATCTAGTTATTAATATCCCCATTATAAAAGTCAGTACACAGGGCCTCAGAAAACTTAAGGTATTGTGTTATGTAGCTGAGTTTCAAGTCTCTGGGACCTGATTCCAAAGTCCCTATCTCCAGCACTCTACTAGGCTGCTTTCTTGGCATTGAAACATCCCTTAAGGTTATTTACTTTCTTATGTTCTGGTTCTTTGCTCAGTAAACAAGCTTTTAATTATTATTTTGACTTCCAACATATTCTGATCCTGGAAAGAAATCATTTCAAGTGATTTGCACTGGCATTTGGGCTTACATATCATCCTTGTAAGAGTTGAGTAAAAGTTAATCATGGAGTATGATAATGCAATACTTCACTGAAAAATATGCCCCCCCACCAGTATTAATTTCCACAGAGAAAACGTGATATTTCTGGATCTGGCTTACTTAGCATAATGATCTACAGTTCCATCTATTTCTCTTATGTTTACATGATTATTTCAAGGGACCTTTTCTCCAAGACCTGTGCTACTCAGAGCACAGTATGTGGACTTTAAACACTTTTATGGCAATTTACTGGGTTACTTTATGTCTATTGAACTTAATTCCAAAAATTAGGCTTGTGTTTTTAAGTATTTTTTAATTTTGTTTTTCAGGTGATTCATTTTTATTCAGAAGCAATGCTTTGTAGGATTAAAACTATGAACATTAGTTAGACATATTATGAAAAGATTACCTTGGGGCACCTTCCTTAATCCTTTATGAATAAGGCCACTCTAATCACTTACAATATTACTTTTTCCTGATCTGTACTTATGGGTTAATTTGGTCAGGAAAGCATATCATTCATCTTAGTTTCCTTCAGTAAACTTAAATGAGAACTGTGATTGTGGTTTTACCATTAGATGAACATATGCTTGATTTATTGGTGTACATGTCAGGTTGTTTTGGAGTTGCTATACCACACATCTACGGAGTTGAAAAGGTTGCTTTGTATGTCAGATAATAGCCAACAAAATAATAGACCAAGTGGTTTTGTAGTCTTCTTTGGAAAATTCATTTTTTAACGCAAATTACTTTATCCTTCTATTTAAGCCTTCTTCCTTTTATTTAGTGTTTGTTGTGTAGAAATGAAACTCTGTCAAATAGCTTTATATACTATCACTTTAAAAAAACATTTAGTCCCTGCTGTTTATGGGTATTATTATAATCCTTTTAATTTAGAATGACTTCAATAATTTTTGCAAGGGAATATTGTTAATCATTAGATATTTTTCCTTCAATTGTTATTTTTTGTGAACTGATAATAATGGAGCTGTGCAAGTTAATTCTCCACTAAAGGACATGGTGAACATCAGTGACTCAGCTCCCCAGTCTTTTTTCCATTGATACAGGAAACAGAGTGAGAAGAATAATCTATCCCCCATGCTGCCACCATCAAGCTATGCTTACAGCTTTTACATGCTTACATGCTTACTTGCCTACAGTTTCTACCATCATTTAGAGGATTTCTTTGGTTTCAACTTCCAAACACCCAATGAGGACTCTAAAATATACTTCCAGTAAACACTTCTTTCCTGAGCTGCTGCTGTGTATTTCTATGCATGAACTGTGGGCACCTCATGTTTAACATGGCCACAGCTGAGCTTACTGCTGTCCTGACACCAGTGACTTGAACCTCTATGCCCTGGCAGTCAAACTAGGTTCCTTTCTTTTCTTCCGTCTGGTCTGTTGCTATCTTCCATGGAGCCTACTTACTAAATGTTTCTGAAATTGTCCCCTTGCAACCAGTGTTTACTGTTTAGTTCATTCCTTCCTTCTTTCCATCTCTCCCTCCTCCTTTCCATCCTTCTTTCCTTCAACAATTTTTATTGAGTTGCATTGTGATAGCTTGAATCAATTACTTCTAGTCTTGTTTCATCTAATTCAACCTGAATTATAAAAATTCAATGCCATTTCAAAAATCTGTGTCTGATCTCAGCGTTTTCCTGCTCAGAATCTCCCAGTGGTCCTCTGTTCAGTTTTAGATAAAGTTCAAAATATTTTGTTAAGATATTTAAGACTCTCCAAGATCATGGCATTGCCTGATCTGTCTTGCCCATTGACCTTCTTCCTCCACTCCGTTTTCCTTTCAGCCTATTGAAAACAATTGTGATTTCCAGATAATGCCTTGCTTTCTCAGGTCTCAACGGCTTTGGATCTCTAATTCCTTTTACTTGGGAAGTTGTCTTTACATAAAACTATAGTATTCTTTTTTAAATGAAATTTTTCTGATTTCCTTAATCCCTGTGCTTCCAAAGGTCTACGCATATACCTTTATTACAGAATTTATCACATTTTGATAATCATTTTTTAAGCTTCATCTATTTCCCTCATACCCCATAATTCTTCCATGGTAGAGGCCATGTTCTGTTAATTTCTCTATGCCTAGCATGGTATCTAGCCCATTGTAGGAATTTAATAAACAACTAAGCGCATTTTGTGTTATTGTTTCATGCTTGTCTTAGGGATATTTGTATCACCATCCTGGTGTTTGGCAGGAAACAGAAACCTTAAGAAACAGGATCTGGCAGCAGACAATGAGATTAGAGGGTGAAATGGAGAAAGTGATAATAGGCAGGCTTATCTTGGATAGTATCACCCACGTGGGACAGATTGTTTACTAATTTTTTTATACTGGGGTTTTTCTAAAAGTAACTCACTTTTATATTACTGTTAAGAATAAACTTACTTTCTATTCCTTGAAGTGGCTAACAAAGGAAAGACAGGTAGTATCAGTAACTTAGGAATACATTATTGATCGAGTACAGATTCACCCAAAGTGATAGTGACATGCTAATCTCTTTGGCAGAGACTTTGCTCAGAGAATCCTAGATTTAACTTCTCCTGAGGTATCATCCTCCCATTGTTCATGATAAGGCGTGCAAGAATCATGTTCTGAGAAAATACTTGATGTGGAAAACCCAAAGAAAATTTCTTGTAATAACTTTAAATTGTTATATTGTAACAAGGTGATTAAAATTTTGTATTTGCAAAATGTGAACTTGAAAACTGGAGTAATTATTTTGAAATTTAAGAAAAATATTTCCAATATTTTCGTTGCATTATTCATACCAATGAAATGCTAAATGGTATAAAAGTTTAACTGAAGAGTGTTTCGCATATATTTTGTTGACAAGTGGAAAATCACTTTATTAGACATTAATACTGCTGACCAATCAGTGGTAGTGATAAACAGCTTATTGAAAAATAGACTCTATAATATTTATAATAGTTTTCCTTCAATTGCATCCTTTTTGGAGTGGAAAACCCTGGCAAGAGGGTTTGATTCTGCCATCATGTACACAATTCATGATACTATGAAAATCATTAAAAATGGCCCTTTACGATATTTGGCTACTTCTCACTCTTGGACCCCTGGTTTCCACATACTAATACTTCATTTTAAAGGGCCTTTTATCTTTGCAACACACTGTAACTACATAGCCCAGCCTCTCTACCTGCCACGGTCATTGCAAAAGGAAATTGTGAAGTGTTTATTATCCATGCGATTTTTTAGAGATGTTAGGTGCTAGATTCAGAACATGTTAGAATGATGAAAAGCAGCAAATGCAGTAAGGGGTGGTAAAATGGAGTTTTTTCCAAACACAAGAAGAAAATTTTAGAGTCATGCAAAGGTAGAACTGGAAAGATCTGGTAGATCATCCAATTATATTTTAGGAAACAGACCTCTGGAAGGATAAGTGATTCATGCCATCTAAGTCATCACAGAAAGGGGCATTCATCTGAGAGCAGAGAGGAAGCTCTGATAATAGGAATGTACCTTGCATTTCCATGCAATTGAACTAAATGGTTTCCTTTATATTATCTGATTGTATCTTTTACTGATTCTAACATAGCATTGGGAGGAGAATTGCTATTTCATTTTTGCATAAGGAGAGATTAGAGCACACTTAGTTAATTAGCCAGTTGAAATTGAAAACTGCTTTTCTATACTCCTTGTTCTTCTCATAAAACTGGGATCCATGTGTCCAGTAAACTAAATGCTCAAGTCTCCTCTGAGGACTCCTTTGGAAGACTCCCTTTGGAGGGAGCCTGGATGACTTTTATTCACAAATGGGGTCTGTGAATTCTAAAAGCCCTCCAGTGCCATTGCTGTAAGGTAGCTCAGCATTTCTGGGCACAGTCAAAGCCTGCCTTTGATAATACAAAGTGGATATGTCACTCAGGGGGAAAACTAGTACAGTAGACACTCAGATACCTTTGTGGTTTCAAGCATCATGATGACAGCAGCAGCAGTAGTAATACTTCTAGTAATCTAGGCCCCATGCCACTTTCACAAATGGATAACTCAGGAGACAGGAGAGAGGGCATGCTCTCCGGATATCAGTAATGTCAAAGATTTTAATGCCTATAGATGTAGATCTACTCTAGTGAAAATGACTCTTCAATGTTCTGACTTTCAAGAAACTCCCCTACAGCTCTTATCCTCATACTGAAAATCTGACTCTGTCCTCTAATGATAGAAGTCATGTGCCTCAACTCAGCACAGCCTCCAAGGATCTATAGAGCACATTTTCTTTGCTGAGGCAACCAGATCTCCTTTGAAGAAGGAAGAGTCAGTTAGCACTAAGTCTTCTATTACTAGAAATGAATAGAAATTGTTCTGTGAGTGGAAAGATGAAAAGAAATGGAGGTAGGAGCTGTCCAGGAATACATGGAATAAGTGCTGCTTTGCTTGGCTTTGTTCTGACATCAACTACATGTTAGCATCTTTAGCAGAAATCCTACCATGTGCTTTGGAACTGCCCACAGTGCCACTGAAACAATCTTCTATGGATCTGACAAAATTTTTGTGAACATCTAGTATGCAATGGTATTGCTCTAAGATGTGGATAAATAAACATGAATAAAAGTCTACTCCTCAAAGTGACACATTTGTCAGCAGTTACAATACTGTTTTTGAAAATACATATTGGATTTTTTTTTTTTTACTAGATGCTATAGGATCATTGAGGAAGGATACCTGATTCTGCCTGGAGGCCCGCAATGTGGAAGTGGAAATAAAATCAATATAGTCTTTTCAGGCCAGACTAGAATCCAGAAAAAAGATTATTAGAATTTCTGGTCTCTGGACCAGGTAGTCCCAAATTATAGCTATATGAATAGAGCATAAATAAAATTCTTTTTATCTGCTTTTTTAGGAGGAAACGGAATCTTGACAAGAATACAGAAAATCCTACTATAAGGAAATATACCTTTTTTTTTTTTTTGGAAATATACCTTTTTAAAAAAGATTGCAAGACTAAATTGTAACAAATATACTTTTGGTAAGAAGAGTTGTAAAGGTTTTTTGTTGTTGTTGTTTGTTTTCTTTAATTGCCTTGACTGAGAAGAGCCTACCATCATTACCATCTGTTAATCTGAACATCTGTGCTTTCAGTCTTCTGCATTTTAAAAAATTTTGAAGCCCTGGGGGCTGGCACTGTGTTGCATATGTGCGCCTATTTGAGTCCTGGCTGCTCTGCTTTCAATCCAGCTCCCTACTAATGTGCCTGTAAAAGCAGCTGAAGATGGCCCAAGTGCTTGGACCCCTGTACCCACATAAGAGACCCAAAAGAAGCTCCTGGCTTCTGGTCTGTTGTCAAATATTTGTCCTGCTAACTGACCTGATAATTTTTTCTGTAAAACTAATCACATGCGTAACTTGGAGATGAAGGATCCAGGTTATTTCCTAATAAACAAAATTTGTTTAAAACCAGAAAAAGAAATGCACAGTTTAAAAAACAGTCCATAGCACCATTACAGCCATTTGGGGAGTGAACCAGCAGATAAAAGACCTCCCTCTGTGTGTCTCTCTCTACCTCTCTCTGTAACTCTGTCTTTCAAATAAATAAAATAAATCTTAAAAAAAAAAAAGGCCAACCAGCATCAGTAACTTTAGTGCCTTGCAGTTATTTATTTTCTGTCTTAAACAACTATTATTGCATTTTCAATGACCAGAAGCAAAGAGGTTAATTGTGCTCTATTACAATTAGATTCCCAGGCAGGGCAATAGTTAGGTTAGTCATGCTCACATCAGTTTCCTCTTGCTTTAGTCTCTCCTACACTTCCCCAGGGAATGTTCAATTACATTTTACCATTCCTGCTCCTGTATACAGTGAAACTGAATTCCAACCCCCAACCCAATCGGTGGCAATGCAATCAGTTCTTTACCAGTAAACTACACATTCCTTAGCTGTCATTCCTGAACTGGAACACCAAGGTCTAAAATATATGCTAATGTCCAGAGAAGATAGACAAATATAGCCACACTGAGACACTAAAATAGCCATACTGCATGACAGCATTCCAAGCTGGCTTTCATTCACCTGTCTAGGCCAACAGGCGCTCTATTTTTAGACCACCCATGTAACTGGTTATTTATAAGGAGGAAGCACATTGACCTTTGGCTTTCACTACTGAACTCAGACGCATAGACAACCAAAGCTGTGTGGGAAAACCATGGGACTACCATAGGACAATCAACAGCATTCTTTCTTTGTAGACCTAAAGGATGCATTGGGGAGCAAAATTTCAGCCTTGTATTCAAAGCATAGCTTGATATCATCAACAGATCGCATTCACTAATTATGTGACTTATTTGGATAGCAAAATATATAGTTTGAGGTTGAATAGTACACTTTAGCAAAAAAAATTGCGATCAATATATGCAGCCATACCATCTCCCTACCATTTTGCAACTTGGGGGGGGGGGTGGTTAAATAGTGCTGTCACATCTATATGAAGAATCCTACGAATATATATCAAATCCTAAAAAAACTAATTTAAAAGAGGACATGGTCATGAAGTAATGCTAGGGAAAATGAATTTTATATGACATGATCTTGATTTTTAAATATTTGTGGGGCTGGCACCGTGGCTCACTTGGCTAATCCTCTGCCTGCAGTGCCGGCATCCCATATGGGCACTGGTTCCAGTCCCAGTTGCTCTTCTTCCAGTCCAGTTCTCTGCTGTGGCCCTGGAAGGCAGTGGAGGATGGCCCTAGTGCCTGGGCTCCTTCACTCACATGGGAAACCAGGAGGAAGCACCTGGCTCCTGGCTTCAGATTGGTGCAGCTCCGGACGTGGCGGCCATTTGTGGGGTGAACCAATGGAAGGAAGACCTTTCTCTCTGTCTGTCTCTCTCACTGTCTGTAACTCTTAAAAAAAAATTGTATGTAAGTAGGGAAAAAAAAAAAACCTGGAAAGAAATACACCCAAATGCATATTTGGCTATTTCTGAATTAGTGTGGACAATGGACATTTAGTTTTCTATTTTCTATTTTTTTGTCTTTCAAAGTACTCATGGTGGCTTGTATTTCTTTTCTTTTTAAAGATTTTATGTATCTATTTGACAGGTAGAGTTACAGACAGTGAGAGGGAAAGACAGAGAGGTCTTCCATCCACTGGTTCACTTCTCAAATGGCTGCAACAACCGGAACTGGGACAATCCCAAGCCAGGAGCCAGGAGCTTCCTCCGGGTCTCCCATGTGGGTACAGGGGCCCAAAGACTTGGGCCATCTTCCATTGCTTTACCAGGCCATCAGCAGAGAGCTAGATCAGAAGAGGAGCAGCCAGGACTAGAGCTGGCGTCCATATGGGAGTTGGCACTGTAAGTGGAGGATTAACCTACTGTGCCCACAGCGCCAACCCATATTACTTTCATAAATGAGCAAAACTCAGTCAAGCTGTTTTAAAAGGCTCAGGTAATAGTGATCAAGTATGGACAATTAGATTCCCAAAGGAAAGATAATGTCACATTATTTGAAAAAAAAATTAAGGCTCACCTTTAAATGATCAAATTGTTTAAATTTTAAGTGCAAAACTATTGATGTTTAATTTTTTTCAGTGAACAGACATTAGATTAATATATAACATAGTTCTTTTTGAATCTTGTTTCAAATTTTGATAATCCTTCATTTTATATTACCTATCATATATTCCCAATTATTTGGGTTAGGTTTGTTGTCAAATATTTGTCCTATAACTGACCTGTTTTTTTCTTTTTCTGTAAAATGCAATCATGGGGCTGGCGCTGTAGCGCGGTGGATTAAAGCTCTGGCCTGCAGCACCAGCATCTCATATGGGCAACAATTCGAGTCCCAGCTGCTCCACTTCCAATCCACATCCCTGCTAATGCGCCTGAGAAAGCACCGGAGGATAGTGCAAGTCTTTGGGCCCCTGCACCCACATGGGAGACCTGGAGGAGGCTCCAGGCTCCTGGCTTCAGATCCACTCAGCTCTGGCCCTTGCGGCCATTTGGGGATGGAAACCTCTCTGTCTCTGTTCCTCTCTCTGTAACTCTTTCAAATAAAAATAAAATGGATCTTTAAAAAATGTAATCATATGTGTAACCTGGACATGAAGTATCCAGGTTACTTCTTAAAAACATTAAAAAAAAAAAAAACAGAAAAAGAAATGCACAGTTTAAAAAATAAAACACTACAGAAACATTTAAAAACAAACCTTCCATCTATACTTGCATCCTAGACCCCACTTCTCAGAAAGAACAAGTTAATGATTTCTAAGGCTTGAAGAGTTTTCTGGGGACTCTCCAGCCCTTTAACATACAGATCGATGAAGTCCACTTACTTTTCTCTGCTCCCGTGCAGTAGATTCACTGACAGAAGAAAGTTCCGCACTTCCAGCAGCTACACACTCAGCTTTCAAAGTGGATCACCCAGGCTGCTCCCAACTCCTTTTATACTCCCGGAGGGTGGGCACGCCCTACCCTCCCTAGTTAATCACATTATCTCTTTTCACACCTTTGTTAATTGCAAGCCTGAAAGGGGCTTACAAAACCCTCTGGATTGGATCTATTATGTAGATTCAAAAATCTCTCTGGTTTATCCAGTGTGGTCTCCATTTCTCCACTGAAATGTTTCTCGTTGTTACATTTAAGCCTTCAAGTTGCTAGCACTGTTTTCTTTTTAAAAATAAAGTTATGTTTGTATTAATTCCATGAACCTTTTCTAAACTTCTGCTATGCCACAAGCTGTGTTGTGTTGGTGACAAAAATACAAGGAAAAATCAGCCATGGTCAAAACTTCTAGGTTGCTCAGCTACTATGACAGATACAAATAAGGCAACTGAGAGTACATCAAACAGAAAAGCGGCACAAGAAAATACCAATATTCTTGCTAATAGCAAACACATCTACAGTGCTTAGTGATTGCTAGGGCTGTCTCTAAGTCCTTTCAATATATCAAATCATTTAATCCTCACGACAGTCCTGTAATGTAGTTTTTATTATTTTCTTCACTTTGCAGATGGAGGAACTGAGGCACAAAAACCTTATGTCACACACCAAGCAAGTTGGAGAGCTGGGGATAAAGCCTAATTACCCAGCTCCAGATTTCAGCTCTAAGCCCTGCAATACTGCAATATTTCAAAAAGTTCATGGAAAAATTGAATTAAAATTTAGAAATCAATGTATAATTCTCCATAATATGCATTCTTCCATGAATTTTTTTAAAAGACTCCTGAACAAATGAATAAAAGGAATGCAGAGTATGTTAAGGAAATGATAGTGTTGTGGGAAATCAGAGAAGAACATCTGAGGCCTACAATTCGAAGGCTTCAAGGCTAAGTTGTGGAAGAGGAGTGGACTTAGAAATGTGTGTGCATGTGTTGGGTAGAGGAGAGGGGAGAGGAACAGGAAAGAAATAGGGAATTCCTGGAGAAATAAGCAAGTACCTTATTGTGAAAGAATTTATATTCCATACTAGGTAAAACAAAAAGCATTCTAAGAGAATGGGGAACCTTAAAGGGTTTACTCTTGGTCTTAGCCAAAATGCTGAAAAGCAATCCTTAAAGGCTTTGTAGCAAAAAAACCTCAAGCCAAATTTGTGGTTACTAAAAAGTAGGGCAGAGCTAGAGCACTGTCCGTGAAAGGAGAATGCTCATTTTTTTCTGATGGAAGGCAAGTAGAAACCAATTATCACTATTTTTAATCCAGCCTTGTGTACTTTAACAACCGAATAAAAATCTGTAAAACAGTTTTTTTTGTTTGTTTGTTTGACAGATAGAGTTAGACAATGAGAGAGAGAGAGAGAGACAGAGAGAAAGGTTTTCCTTCCGTTGGTTCATTCCCCAAATGGCTGCTACGGCTATCACGCTGGGGTGATCCGAAGCCAGGAGCCAAGTGCTTCCTCCTGGTCTCCCATGTGAGTGCAGGGCCCAAGCACTTGGACCATCCTCCACTGCCTTCCTGGGACCACAGCAGAGAGCTGGACTAGAACCCGGTGCCCACATGGGATGCCCGCACCACAAGCGGAGGATTTACCTAGTGAGCCATGGCGCCGGCCCCTATAAAACAGTTTTTAAAACTTCAAAAATCTAATCAAAAATTTAAAGTTCAAAAATTTCCCCAGCGTTACTGAGGTTGTGTAACTTACAAATAAAAATTATACACAGTTATGCTGTACTATGTCTTATCTTGATATATGTATATGCTGTGAAATGATTAAGCTAATTAACTTTACACTACCTCACATTTTTGTAGTGAGAACATTTAAAATCTAATCTGTTCACATTTTTCAAGTACACAATATATTAACTACAGTCCCCACACTGTGGAGTAATTCTCCAGAACTTACTCATCTAGGTTTAAAAAAAAGATTTATTTATTTATTTGAAAGAGTGACAGAAAGAGCTCTTCCATCCACTGGTTCCTTCACCAAATGGCCAAAATGGCCAGGGCTGGACCAGGCCTACACCAGGAGCCTGGAACTCCATTCTGGTTTCCCACACAGGTGACAGGGGCCTAAGCGCTTGGGCCATCATCTGGGGCTTTCCCAGGTGCATTAGCAGGCTGCTGAATCAAAGTGGAGCATCCAGGACTCAAACCAGAGCTCTGCTATAGGATGCCAGTGTTGCAAGTGGTGGCTTAACCTGCTGCATCACATTGCCTGCCCGTATTCATCCGAACTGAAATGTTTTGTCCTTTAAAAAACATCTTTAATTCTGCCCACCTCCTCCTCAGCCCACAGCCACCATCATTCTAGTCATTCCTTCTATGAGTTTATGTTTTTAGATTACACATATATGTGAGATTGGGTGCTACATGTCTAACTGTGCTTAGAGTACTTAATGTTGTCTCCTCCATGTTCGATCAGGTAGTCACAAATCACATGATTTCCTTCTTTTTCATGAATGAGGAGTACATTGTATTTTGAATATATATATATATATACACACACACACACACACACACCTGGGCCTTTAAAAAAATCTTGACTGAGTTTTGCTCATTTATGAAAGTAATATGGGTCGGCGCTGTGGGTGCAGTAGGTTAATCCTCTGCCCACAGTGCCAGCTCCCATATGGATGCCAGTTCTACTCCTGGCTGCTCCTCTTCTGATCCAGCTCTCTGCTGATGGCCTGGAAAGCAGTGGAAGATGGCCAAAATCCTTGGGCCCCTGCACCCGCATGGGAAACCCAGAGGAAGCTTCTGAAAATCAGTTGAACATAAATGCTTAGATTTATTTCTGGACTCTATGTGTCTTTTTTATGGCAACACCATGCTGCTTTTTAAGAAAAATTATTTGAGTGGCAGAGAGACATAGAGGGGTACAGATTCTAGTTGCTCACTCACTCTCCAAATGCCCACAAAACCATGGAAATTATACAGCAGTACAAAAAACAACCAACCAACCAAACAAAAAAACTGAAATCTGGTCATTTGCAACAAAATGGATGAAACTGGAAAGCATCATACTTAGTGAAATAAACTAATCCCAAAAGGACAAACATCATATGTTCTCCCTGACCTGTGATGACTAAAAGAACACTTAAAAGGCAATCTGTAGAAGTGAAATTGACACTTGGAGAAGCAATGACTCTGAAAAGCCTTTGTCTTGACTGTTGAGGAACAGCCTTTTTTTTTTTTTTCTTACCATTTATTGAACTCAACATAGAGTTAACCATATGTGTATAAAGTTAATTGAAAATAGATCTCAGTAAAAAATAAGAGTGGGAATAAGAGGGAGGAGGAAGAGTAGGAGTATAGGTGGGAAGGCGGGCACGTTGGGAAGAATCACCATGTTCCTAGAATTGTAATTAAGAAGTGTATGAAGTTTGTAATTGTAAAGCTGTATACTTCCGCATACATTCCTACAGACTTCTAAGGGTACAGTTTAAAAAACTTGCCATGGGACCCCAAATCCTCTTAAACTGGGTGATAAAAATAACATTTTTAAGTGTTATAGTGATCATATGGAAAGATTAACTGTTAAAAAATGAACATACAGATAGGATTAAATGTTAAAGTGATCATATACATAGGATTAAGTGGTAATCATAACAAATAGAATTAAAAAGGAGTGAATGCTCCAACACAGGAGCAGACAATCGCTTTAATCAGCCCTTAAGGCATTCTGGTCTGGCTGAAAAGCCCTCGAGAGCATTTCAGACATGGAAAGCCAAAACACTGTGGCAACAAGTGTCCTACATGAAGGACCTGTGTGGTGAGACCCCGGCAGAAAGAAGTCACCAAAGAAGAATGTACTTTTCTCTGGAGGGAGGAGAGATTTTCCACTTTGCTTCTGGCCTTATCTAAATATTGATGGAGTTTGTGGATTCAAAAGGCTCCCATAGCCTGGGCAGCTCATGTCAGGAGCCTTGGTGGTCACTGATGTCATATATAAGGGTGCTAATTGTTAAATTAACAACAGGAATCACTGGCTCTAACTTCCCACGAAGGGCCTCTGTCCTCAAAGTGTTCTATGTGAGTTAACAGTAAAACTTGTTCTCAAAGATTTATTTAATTTTAGTGTATTAAGTGAAGGATATTCCTATGTCTTTTAGTTTTAGTTATGACAAAGTGTCCAACTCCAATGCTTGTTTTCTGAAGTGCTTCTTTAATTAATGATAAAATCATTCTCAAAGACTTACTTTCTTTTCATATGTTAAGCGGAGGATATTCTTATGTCTCATAAACTACAGTTATGTCTAAGTGCTCACAAAAGATTTATCATTCTTGGGTGCTTCTCTAAAGTTAAGTAAGTTTCTCAAAAAAAAAAGTGAAATATACTTTGAGATGAAATGACTTTGAACAACTCTTGTCTCGACAGATGAAGAATACTTTTTCTTTTTTTCATGCAAATTGTTGAACTATTTACTTACTATAGACTTAATCTTGTGTGTATAAAGTGAATTGAAAATAGATCTTAGTGGGGGGCCGGTGCCTTAGCTCATTTGGTTAATCCTCTGCCTCCACACTGGCATCCCATATGCGCACCGGTTCTAGTCTCAGTTGCTCCTCTTCCAGTCCAGCTCTCTGCTGTGGCCTGGGAAGGCAGTGGAGGATGGCCCAAGTGCTTGGGCCCTGCACCTGCATGGGAGACCAGGAGGAAGCACCTGGCTCCTGGCTTCCAACTGGTGCAGCGCCAGCCATAGCGGCCATTTGGGGAGTGAACCAACGGAAGGAAGACCTTTCTCTCTGTCTCTCTCTTTCACTGTCTATAACTCTACCTGTCAAATAAATTTTAAAAAATTAAAAAAAAGAAAATAGATCTTAGTATAAAATAAGACTAGGAATAGGAGAGGGAGGAGGAAGTGGGGTGGGAAGGCCAGTACTGTGTGAAGAATCTCTATATTCCTAAACTTGTACTTATGAAATGCATGAAGTTTGTATTGCTTAAATAAAAAGTTTCTTTGAAAAAATGCTAATATTTTATATTTATTACATATGAACATTTCTGGTTGAGCTAACCAGGGTCTAGGCCATGCGGATGGGAGACACTCAGTCTCTTGAACCACTACCACTACCTCCCAGGGTCTGCATTAGCATGAAGCTGGAGTCAGGGGCCAGAACCAGGAATCAAACCCAGGCCCAGTAATATAGGACATGGACACCTTCAGTGCTAAACTAAATGTGCACTCCACATATTCTTGAATCAAGTAAATAAGCACATATCTTTCCAGTTATGGAACCAGATTTTTTACCACCAGAGAAGAGTAATTACAAATACAGAACATAGGAAACCCAGAATGAACTCTGGGGCATTGGGTGGGATTTTCAGAAATCCTAATGTCTATGTTTCAATTTTGAAAAATTATTTTCCTGTAAAAGAAATAAGCCCATTTGAGAAGCGATTAGTTCTAGTGTTAAATCTGAGAAAGTACAAAGTAAGTCTGGAGCACTTCGAGCCAAAAATTAAGAAAGTATTAAAGATGACATGATTAAAGAGACATGGAAAAAAAAAACAAAACAGGAACTCTGAAAGATCTTCCATTACTCCAAATCTCAGAAAATTTGAGCTTGAAGATAATGATATTAACAGATTTTAACCCACTGAATAAAATGAATATTTACGTTTCTATATTGAATAAGCTATTGAGGGGCAGGGAAAGCTCCTCCTTACAGGAGAGTGATGTTGAAGAAATCTTGGAATTAGGAAACAATTACTTGCCACTCTCATAATAATAGCTTGTTAAAAAGATTTATTTAGTTATTTATTTCAAAGAATTACACACACACACACAAAGAGAAAGAGAGAAAGAGAGAGAGAGAGAGATCTTTCATCAGTTGATTCACTTCCCAAATGGCTGCAATGTCCAGGACTGGGTCAATCCAAAGCCAGGAGTCAGGTGCTTCATCTGGGTCTCCCAAGTGGGTTCAAGGGCCCAAGCACTTAGACTGTCTTCCGCTGCTTTCCCAGGTGCATTAGCAGGGAGCTGGATCAGAAGTAGTGCAGCTGGGACTTGAACTGGTGCCCATATGGGATGCTTGCACTGTAGACTGCAGCTTGACCTGCTACACTACAGTGTGAGTCCCCAAAATTATTAGTTTAGGAAAAATCATAAATGGATGTGGGACTGGCGCTGTGGTGTAGCCAGTAAAGCTGCCGCCTGCAGTGCCAGCATTCCATGTGAGTGCTGGTTTGAGTCCTGGCTGCTCCACTTCCAATCCAGTACTCTGTTATGGCCTGGTAAAGCAGTGGAAGATGGCCCAGGCCCTTGGGCCCCTGCACCCACGTGGGAGACCTAGAAGAAGCTCCTGGTTCCTGGCTTCAGATCAGTGCAGCTCTGGCCGTTGCGACCAATTGGAAAGTGAACCAGCAGATACAAAACCTCTCTCTCTCTCTCTCTCTCTCTCTGTCTCACTCTCTATCTCTCCTTCTCTCTTCATGTAACTCTTTCAAATAAATAAATAAATTAAAAAAAAAATCATTAATGGGTGCTAACCAACGGCAAAAGGAAGACCTTTCTCTCTGCCTCTCTCTCTCACTATCCACTCTGCCTGTCAAAAAAACAAAACAAAACAAAAAAACAAAAACTAGTGAATGAAAGTTTAATATGTAGCATAGTATTTATCTAAAGTACATCACTTGTTAATTGCAAAGGGAAAGGTGATTATTTTTATTTTTTCAAAAAAAGTATTTAATTTTATTTGAAATAGAGAGAGAGAGAGATTTTATTTGAAATGGAGGGAGAGAATGATCTCTTCAGTCTGCTGGTTCACTCCCCAAATGTCTGCAATAGCTGAAGCTGGGCCAGGCCAAAGCCAGGAGCCTGTAGCTCAGTGAATGTCTCCCATATAGATGGCAGGGACACAAGTACTTGAGCCATCGCCTGATGCCAGCCTGGGTACACAGAAAGCTGTAATCAGAGGTGGGACTGGGGGAATCAGCGCTATGGTGTAGTGGGTAAAGCCGCTGCCTACAGTGCCAGCATACCATATGGGGGCCTGTTCAAGTCCTGGCTGCTCCTCATCCTATCCAGTTTTCTGCTATGGCCTGGGAAAGCAGTAGAAGGTGGCCCAAGTCTTTGGGCTCCTGCAACCACATGGGAGACCCCTAAGAAGCTCCTGGCTCCTGGCTTTGGATTAACCCATCTCCAGCTGTTGCAGCCATTTGGGGAATGAACCAAAAGATAGAAGATATCTCTCTCTCTCTCTCTCCCTATGCCTCTCTGTAACTCTGTCTTTCAAAAAAAAAAAAAAAAAAGTGGGTCTGGGACTCAATCCCAGGTACTATGCTATGCAATTGAGGTATCCTAAGTGGACTGTTAAGTGTTGTTCCAAATATCTGCCCCAAAGTAGTTATTTTAGGGAGGGAAAATTCAGCAATCATCAACTTAACACAGTGACCACAGTTAATATCTTCAGTAATGAGAGAAATTAACCTTAAGTACCTCATGATGGGATGCACAGAGAAGAAAATAAAATCACCTCAGACTATTCCTGTCAGATATATTTAACCCGAATCTGATCACGAGGAAACATGAAAACCCAAACTGAAGGACAATTTAAGAATAATTGGCTTGGACTAATCGGAAATGTCAATGTCTGAAGATAAAGAATGATTAACCTAGTGCTGAGATAAAAGCAAACATGGCATGACAATTCAGTCTAGTCTATGACCCAGCATTTTCTTTTTATTATAAAGGGTATTACTTGGACAATTAGAGCAATTTGAATGACTGTGGATTAGCTAAGGATATTATATCTGCTAATTTCCTGATTTTGAGTATTGTATTGCACTAGCAGAATAATGCCAATCTTATTTTTAGGATTCTGGGGCTTTAAGGTACTAAAGGATTAAGAACACTATGTTTGCAGCTTACTTGAAATCAGTTTAAGAATAAAAGTTATGCATAAACACATAAAGAGAAGACAATTAAACAACAGTTTTAATATATTAGTATTCAGGTAATCTGGGTGAAACTGTAGGATCCTGTTTATACTGTTCTTACTTCTTTGTGAATCTCAAATTATGTACAAGAATACTTTAAAAACAAAAACAAACAAACAAAAAAAGCTTTGCAGCAAGCTGCTTTGAGTATCTCTGTCTGAGACACATTGTATAATAAAGTTTAGTTTTAGCCATTTTAAGTAGAATCAGTGCATGTGGGCTCATAGGCAGGAAAGAAAACTCCTACAGGAAATGTGGGGGAAAGAATTTCAATAGGAAGAAGGAAATGAAAAGTTGAAACCCCAAAGTTTGTTAAACTCTGACCTACTGTATTTCTTAACATTTGTCCAGTAGTTTACCTACAGCTCTCCACAGTAGGGTAACAAAAGAGTGTTGATGCCTTTGTATACAGGCAAGGCATAAAGAGAGAAATTACATGCATCTTATTTAAAGAACTGAAAGAAGCTCTTTTTGTCTGGAACATTGTGAATGGGATTCCAAGTTGCTAGCAATTAAGCCAGAGGTGGAAGGGGAGGTAATGTTGCTACTAATCGTATTTTATAGAAGGAATATTACATGAGTTGTTCAAGGTCTCTTGGCAAAAGTTAGGGTTTGTTTCTCAAATCCTGGGCTCTTGTCTGGGGAACAAATTAAGTGGTTAAACAGTGTGTAGATTAAAATCCTTTTTCTCATGTTCTTGTGACTATATTCTTTCTCAAGCTCCATCATGATAAATACCAAGGAAAAAGCATAGAGGATGATATGAGCTTTAAAGTTTTCAAGTATAATCTCCTTGAGGAAGAGTCATTTGTGTTGACATATGTATAATCATCAGAAAATGCTGGGACTGAAGAATTTTGAGGGATGTGGGGCTTTCAGTTTTAACACAGAGACAGTCCTGAGCCAACTGAGACACTGGATGATCTTGCTCATGACTGGTTAACGTTTTAAAAGGAATATTTCATTTGTGGATGAAATGATGTCAAAACCTTGTTTTAAACTAATACAGCCAGGGGATTGTTACTGTGATGTAGTGGGCAAAACTGCCGCCTGCAGTGCCGGCATCCCATATGGGTGCTGGTTTGAGTCCTGGCTACTCCACCTTCGATCCAGCTCTCTGCTATGGCCTGGGAAAGCAGTGGAAGATGGCCCATGTCCTTGGGCCCCTGCACCCACGTGGGGGACTAGGAAATGGCTTCGGATTGGCCCAGCTATGGCCATTGTGGCCATTTGGGAGTGAGCCAGTGGTTAGAAGACCTCTCTCTCTCTCTCTCTGCCTCTGCCTCTCTATAATTCTACCTTTCAAATAAATAAATAAATCTTAAAAAATATATAGCTAGGAGAAGTTGAACTGGGTGGGGGTAATTGAAAAAGAGTATCCATATGATGATAAATGTTGTAATGGGTGGTGGGGTTATTATAACCATTCTAAATGTGTAGGTTTGAAAATTCAAAAAGATAAAAATAAAGGGGTGATTCTGGTTGCTCTATGGAGAATGGTTTCCAAAGGGTAGGAACATTAGATAAGAGACTATAACAGTAGCTGAAGAGAGATGTGATTATGGCTTGTATTAAGTATGAAGTAGGTAAGGGTGGAGGTGGTGAGAAGTAGGGAAATGTGGGATATGTGAGAATACTTCAAAAAATTCATGAAAAAGTACAATTAAAAGGTAAGTTTATTTACTATGGTACAAAAAATGTGATTTCCATGAATTTTTGAAGACCCTTATATTCATAGGATTTCAATTTATTTTGTAGCAACATGTAATAATCTTTTTATTCCACTTGGTGAACTTTTGATGTATCCTGGTGTTTTGTGTGGAGAAATTTAGATAATGTAGGTTATGCAGAGAAGTGTAGATTAGGCCTTAAAATATTCAGATATTAAGCAGACTAAGTTGGGAAAGGAGATTTAAAAGGAGCAGGTAGTGAGAGAAGATTATTAATAAGCAGAGTGTGCGCTCAGTGAATACCCACAGAGTAATATGGTGAATCAAGGAGAGAATGGGCAAGCATACGATGTACGTGGAGAAGTTGAGTGGAATGTTTCATATTACTGAGACTGGGGTTAGGAATTGGATTGGAGAGAGGTAAGAGATAGGCAAGATGGGAAAAGAGAATATGGAGAGATTGGGTTCTTTTTAAAAAAATATTTATTTATTTTATTTGAAAGTCAGAGTTCCAGAGATGCTGGGTGGGGGTGGGGTGGGGGGTGAGGCCTTCCATCCACTGGTTCACTCCCCAAATGGACACAATGGCTGGAGTTGCACCGATCTGAAGCCAGGAGCCAGGAGCTTCTTCTGGGTCTCCCATGTGGGTGCAGGAGCCTAAGGACTTGGGCCATCTTCCACTGCTTTCCCAGGCTATAGCAGAGCTGGATCAGAAGTGAAGCAGCCAGGACTCTAACCAGCTTTACCCACTATGCCACAGTGCCGGTCCCCCCAGATTGGATTCTTTCAAAAAATTTTACTGTTATTTGAAGGGTGGCAGATTATTAAGTCAGCTTTAGTAGTTTTTTTTTTTTTTAAGATTTTACTTATTTATTTATTTGAGAGGTAGAGTTACAGAGAGGGAGAGGGAGAGAAAGGTCTTCCATCTTCTGGTTCACTCCTCAAAATGGCTTCAATGGCTGGAGCTGGGCCAATCCAAAGCCAAGAGCCAGGAGCTTCTTCCAGGTCTCTCCATGTGGGTGCAGGGGCCCAAGGACTTGGGCCATCTTCTACTGCTTTCCCAGGCCATAGCAGAGAGCTGGATTGAAAGAGGAGCAGTCGAGACTAGAACTGGCACCCATATGGTGCCTAGCTTACTGTGCCACAGTGCCAACCCCAGCTTTAGTAGCTTTTGAACTCAATGTAAACTTTTAGAAAATGGGAGAAAATTTCTAAGCAAAATTTTTATGTGTATTTTTACTGATATTAAACAAAAAGATGGGACATGCTAGGGAGTGTCAGTCAGCTGATGGAAATGACACAGAAGAGGGAATATTGATGATGGAAAAGATATAATTGTAGGAATGAAGCCATTTAGAGGATGATAGATTGGTTTTCTTTCTTTCTTTTTTTTTTTTTTTTTTTTTTTTACTATTTATTTTATTTATTTGAAATACAGTTACAGGGAGAGGTAGAACCGGAGAGAGAGAAAGGTCTTCCATCTGCTGGTTCACACCCCAAATGAGCACAATGGCCAGAGTTGTGCTTATCCAAATCCAGAAATCATATGAGTTCTTCCAGGTCTCCCACCTGAGTGCAGGGGCCCAAGGACTTGGGCCATCTTCTACTGCTTTCCCAGGTCATAGTAGAGAGCTGGATCAGAAGTGGAGCAGCTGGAATTCGAACTGGTGCCTGTATAGGATGCTGACCATGCAGGCCAGGGCTTTAACACTCTGTGCCACAGTGCCGGCCCCTAGGTTGACTTTCAGTAGGGAGTAGTGACATTTCATAGAGCAGGGAGGAGGGCAAGTATTTGACTCCAGAGGCAGGCTGTGAGATGGAGTTGGATGGGCTCAATGGAGTTTTGCCTTTCTGCCTGCTTCTAGTTGTTCCGTGAGGTGTAAGGTAAGATCATCAACCAAGTGCTGGTATATGGGTACCAAAATGTTGGACATATCAGTCCTATCTAATATTCCATTACTGGTTTTGGATACCTTTGCATCTGAGAGCTGTTTATTTTTCTTTTCTTTTTTCTTTTTTTTTTAAGACATTTCTTTTTTGAAAGACACACACAGACATGCAAACACACACACACACATCCACACGGGGATGGGGAGAGAGGAGAGAGAGAGACCTTCCAGGCTGTCTTGTGCTGCCTTCCCAGGTGCATTAGAAGGACAAAACAAGGTGGGACTCGAAATGGCACTGTGATATGGGGTGCTGAGGTTGCCAGTGTAGGCTTAACCTGCTGCTCCACAATACCACTCTTCAGGCTGTTTAAAGTTGTTTCTTTGGGAAATCTCATGTGGTGTTCTAGGAAAAGTGAGAGTGGAGTATAGAGGTTCTTGAAGTTTGATTTACACCTGGGAAACCTGATTAAAAAATAAATATCCAGGCTCCACCCTGACTCTATTAAATTAGAATTTAAATTTAAATTACCTCCAGATATGTACAATTGATAGAGCTCCTCAGGTGGTTCTGAGTCAAAGCACACAGAGAACCTCCACTTAATCAACAGTTTCGGAAGAAAACTGGACACTAAGTGGGGGTTCAATACCAGGATAGAAAGAGGTGCGGGGGGGTGGCGCTGTGGTGCAGTTGGTTAAAACCCTGGTCTGCAGCATCAGCATCCATATGGGTGCTGGTTCGAGTCCCAGCTGCTCCATTTCCCATCCAGCTCTCTGCTATGGCCTGGGAAAGCAGTAGAAGATGGCCCAAGTCCTTGGGCCCCTGCACCCACACGGGGAGACCCAGAAGAAACTCCTGGCTCCTGGCTTTGGATCAACTCAGCTCTGGCCGTTGCAACCATTTGGGGAGTGAATCAGTAGATGGAAGACCTCTCTCTCTCTCTCTCTCTCTCTCTCTGGTGCTACATCTCTCTGTAACTCTGTCTTTCAAATAAATGAAATAAAACCTTTAAAAAAAAAAAGAAAGAGGTAGGGGGAGGCATTGATGCTAATAATAGAAGAGGAAATCTGCTTTGGTTGTTGACATTTTCCTGGATTGCTTTTAAACTATATAGAACTTGCACTAAGATCATTGTACTCCTCAGCTTGTGCCATATTATTCACGCTCTGTTGATTTGGTTTGTCCCTTTTATTCTCATTTTCCATTTCTTTTTGTTTTTAATATTTTAGTACAGCTGCAAAATGTACTTCTTTTGTGGATTTACTTATTTGAAAGTCAGAGTTATATAGACAGAGGGAGAGAGAGAGAAAGAGAGAAGGAGAAAGAGAACTTCCATCTGTTGGCTCACTCCCCAAGTGGCTGCAACAGCCAGGGCTGAACCAGGCCAAAGCCAAGAGGTGGGAACTTGGGAGACCAAGAGAAGCACCTGGCTCCTGGCTCCTGGCTCCTGGCTCCGGATCAGTGCGGTGCGCCGGCCGCAGCGGCCATTGGGGGGTGAACCAACAGAAAAGGAAGATCTTTCTCTCTGTCTCTCTCTCTCACTGTCCACTCTGCCTGTCAAAAAAAAAAAAAAAAAAAGAGCTGGGAACTGTATCAGGTCTCCCACATGGATAACAGAAGTTGAGTAACTGGGGTATGAACCCACGCCCACATGGGATGCCAGTGTGACAGGTGGCAGCTTTAGCTGCTACACCACAAAGCTAACTCCACCCATTTTCCATGACTAAAGCTCAACCTACAACCATTCATATGTGTACAATGTACATCCTTATTTGTGTACCTGAATTTTAACTTACATAGATGCATTGCGATAGAAATCCCATTTTGTGTCTAACTTTTTTGTTGGTTTGTTTTTAGCCCGGGATTGTATATATATATATATATATATTTTTTTTTTTTTGACAGGCAGAGTGGACAGTGAGAGAGAGAGACAGAGAGAAAGGTCTTCCTTTGCCATTGGTTCACCCTCCAATGGCCACCACGGCCGGCGCGCTTCGGCCAGTGCACCACACTGATCTGATGGCAGGAGCCAGGTACTTCTCCTGGTCTCCCATGGGGTGCAGGGCCCAAGCACTTGGGCCATCCTCCACTGTACTCCCTGGCCACAGCAGAGAGCTGGCCTGGAAGAGGGGCAATCGGGACAGAATCCGGCGCCCCGACCGGGACTAGAACCCGGTGTGCCAGCGCTACAAGGCGGAGGATTAGCCTAGTGAGCTGCAGTGCCGGCCCCAGGATTGTATTTTAAGATCTATTTCTATGTACATTTAGTTTCCCACTTCTTTCAACTACTGATGGTAGGTGGTTCAAGGAGTAAGTGCATCCATCCAATTTACTTATACATTCCCTAATCATGGATACCATATTGTCTTGGACTTCAATCTTCAAAAAAACATTCAAGCATGCCTTATTTTCTATTTTTATTTTTATTTTATTTATTTATTTTTGACAGGCAGAGTTAGACAGTGAGAGAGAGAGAGAGAGAGAGAGAGAGAGACAGAGAGAAAGGTCTTCTTTCCGTTGGTTCATCCCCAAATGGCCACTATGGCCAGTGTGCTGTGCCCATCCGAAGCCAGGAGCCAGGTGCTTCCTCCTGGTCCCCCATGCAGGTGTAGGGTCCAAGCATCTGGGCCATCCTCCACTGCACTCCTGGGCCACAGCAGAGAGCTGGACTGGAAGAGGAGCAACCGGGACAGAATCCGGCTCCCCAACCAGGACTAGAACCCGGGGTGCCGGTGCTGCAGGCGGAGGATTAGCCTAGTGAGCCGCGGCGCTGGCCACATGCCTCCTTTTATATATATATATATATATATATATATATATATATATACAAAATTATTTGTATTTGTGGAGTACTATGTGATGTTTTGATACATATCTACATTGTTTAATGTCCAATAATGGTAAAAATATTTATACCCTCAAGCATTTATCATTTCTTTACAGAGAAAATATTCAAAACCCTTTCTCCTAACTTTTAAGGAAAAATAAACAGTACATTATCACCACCGATAGTCACCCTACTGCAATAGAACACCACAACTGTAACCTGGCACCTTTTCAATAACCTTTCTCCATACATCTCCCCAAACCCCAATCTCCCCCACCCTCTGGTTACCGCTGTTGTACTAAACTTTTATGAGATCAACTTTTTCAGAGTTCACATATGAGTGAGATTGTGCCGTACTTGTCTTCCTGTGCTTGACTTATTTCACTTTAAATAATGACCTCCAGTTCCATCCATGTTGTAAATGACAAGATTTTATCATTTTTATTTCTGAAGGGGATTATATTGTGTGTATATACACACATTCACTCATCACTTGATAGACATTTAGATTGTTTTCATTTCTTGACTATTATGAATAGTACTCTAATACATGTAGGAGTACAGTAGAGATAGATAGATAGATAGATAGATAGATAGATAGATAGATAGATAGATATGTCTTCCATCCACTGGCTTACTACCCAAATGCCCACAAAAGTTGGGCCTTGGCCAGGCTGAATCCAGGAGCTTGGGCCTCAATCCAGGTCTTCTATATCAACTGCATGGACCCAAGTACTTAAGCCATCACCTGCTGCCTTCCAGGGTGCACAATAGCAGAAAACTGAAATTGGAATTGGAGTTGGGAGCTGGACCCAGGTGCTTGGATATGGATTATGGATGCACCAACTGTATCTTAACCAGTGTAACAAATGTCTGCTTCTATTTTTCTTTTTTTTGAGGACTCTCCATACTGTTTTCCACAATGGCCATATTAATTACCTTTCCACAAACAGTATTCAAGGGTTCCTTTTTTTCCACATCCCTGTCAACACTTGTTTCCTTTTGTCTTGTTGATAGCCAATCTACTGGGAGTGCAGTGGTATATCATTGTGGTTTTGACTTGCATTTCCCTGATGGCTAGTGATGTTGAGAATTTTTTCATATATCTTTTGGTCCTTTGTATGACTTCCTTTGAGAAATGTCTCTTTGCATCTACTTTCCATTTTATTTATTTTTTTAAATATATATTTATTTGAGTGATAGAGTTAAAGAGTGAAAGAGAGAGAAAGCTCTTCCATCCACTGGTTCACTCCTCAAATGGCTGTAACAGCTGGAAGCCAGGAGCATGGAGCTTCTTTCGGGTCTCACATGTGGAAGAAGGGGCCTAAGCACTTGGGTCATCCTCCAGTGCTTTCCCAGGCCATAGCAGAGAGTTGGATTGGAAGTGGAGCAGCTGGGACTCTAACTGGAGCCCACAGGGGATGCTGGTACCACAGGTGGAGGCTTAGCCAACTATGACACAGGTCTGGCCCCTGCCCATTTTAAATTGCATTATTATTATTATTATTATTATTTATTTTGGATTGAGTTCTCCTTTTGCATGTGCACAATTTCTTGGGGGTAGAGCCTCAGGAACTAAATTAGATGGGCATAGTGTTTAGATACCTTGATTTTATTCAGAAATTCTAGGTTGTTTTCTAGAAGGCTTCATCATTGTACCTTCCCACCACAACATGCATGAACATTTCTGTATTGCCAAAATCCTGCAACACTTGGCATTATCCAACTTCTGATTTTTTTTCCCTTCAATGGATATAAAGTATCCTTTCATAGGTTTTTTAAACACTTATTTCTCTGATTATTAATGAGTTTGAACATGCCTTTTTTTTAAAAAAAAAGATTTCATTTATTTATTTGAAAGGTAGAGTTATAGACAGTGTGAGAGAGAGACAGAGAGAAAGGTCTTCCTTCTGTTGGTCCAATACCCAAACGGCTGCAATGGTGGGAGCTGCACCAATCTGAAGCCAGGAGCCAGGAGCCAGGTGCTTCTTCCTGGTCCTCCATGCGGGTGCAGGGGCCCAAGCACTTGGGCCATTCTCCACTGCCTTCCTGGGCCACAGCAGAGAGCTGGACTGGAAGAGGAACAGCCAGGACTAAACCGACGACATGTGGGGTGCTGGTGCTGCAGGCGGAGGATTAACCTAGTGTGCCACGGTACCAGCCCCTGAACACGTCTTTATATAGGAGTATCTGCTGGGGTTTCTTCCAAAAATTGCATATTAATATCCTTTGCCTGTTTTCCTTTAGATATCCTGTTTCTTACTGATGAGTGGTAGCACTTTTTTAAACAGTAAAGAATAAGGATTAACATGAAGGATAATGAGTACTATGGTTGAAGTTGGAAGGGGAATGGAATCCTGAAAAAAAATACCTGAGGGGTTTCAAACACTAGTGTAGAGGTAGGTGTGTGATTCAGCAGTTCTGAAACTGCTTGGGACATCTGCATCCCATATTAGAGTGCCTGATTTGAGTCCCAGCTACTTTTCTTCTAATCCAGCTTACTGCTAATGTACACTCTGGAAAGTAATAGAGGATGGCTCAAGTACTGTGTCCTTGTCACCCACATGGGAGAACTGGATTGAGTTCTGGGCACAACCCTGGCTGTTGTGGGCATTTGGGGAATGAAGCAGCAGATGCATGACCTTTCTCTTTCTATATTTCAAATAGAATGAAAATAAAAATTGTTTAAAAATGAAAATGCCTTTTTAAAGCTCATGTAAAATTTGCATTATGATAAAAAATTAATGACTCCTGGCTTCGGATCAGTGCAGTGCGCCGGCTGCGGCGGCCATTGGAGGGTGAACCAATGGCAAAGGAAGACCTTTCTCTCTGTCTCTCTCTCACTGTCCACTCTGCCTGTCAAAAAAAAAAAAATTATTGGTTGATGGTAAAATACCACAGTTGAAATACCAGGACATGTAACTTCATCACTAAGAGTCTTTAATTAAATGTTGAGGGGCCAGCACTGTGGCTTACTAGGATAAGCCTCCACCTGCAGTGCTGGCATCCCATATGGGCGCCGGTTCATGTCCCAGCTGCTCCTCTTCTGATCCAGCTCTCTGCTATGGCCTGGGAAAGCAGTAGAAGATGGCTGGCCTAAGTGTTTGGGCCTCTGCACCTGCATGGGAGACCTGGAAGAAGCCCCTGGCTCATGGCTTTGGATTGGCCCAGTTCTGGCTGTTGCAGCCATTTGAGGAGTGAACTAGCAGATGGAAGACCTTTCTCTCTGTCTCTCCCTCTCTCTGTCTAACTCTACCTCTCAAATAAATAAATAAAATCTTAAAAAAAATTGAAGTAATCTAATTTCTGTTACATTTTTTACCTTACCATATCCAACATCACTTTTCATAATTCAATTGCTAAATTTTTAGCCTCATTTTGCATGTCTAATTCTTTTTTTAAATGCAGAATGGAAATCTCTCCAGCAATGTTCAGTAAACTTGCACTATAATTTCTTGAAATTTTGATGCTAGAGAAACTTAGATCATAACAGTGCTAGATTTCTCTTTCTCTAATTCCAGTTCCCAACCAGAAACCCAGGAAACAACCTGTTATTTCTTTACTGGTAAACACTCCAGCTGAAATTCCAAAGAATCTTTTAATGGTGATGATTATGCACAACCTTGCTGAGATAAGCACCTGGAAATTTGCATGGGTAAAATGTCAGCAAATTTTAAAAGCTTCCCCAACTATTTTGCAAAATGATTTCAGAGATGATTTATCTTTCTATTTTACTAATCTCCATTTGGCTGTACAGGGCTAGCCTTAGGTAAACTCCGATAGATGTGAGTGCAATTTGTCCATGACACCATATCTGCTTTTTAGTTCTTTCTAAACCAGTCTGGGCCTGCCTGTATTCTGACAGTAGGATTCTCCTGCTGTCTTCCTCAGGAGCATCATGGTCCTTTCTCCTTGGTTCTTAAAAGGTATCCTCACTGTGCCCTGTGGGTCAAGAAAGTCATACTCCCCACCTCCTTTCCACACAAACAAAACTTAATCTCTAGGGTCCCTATTCCCCCAGGGTTCTCATCTGCTGACAAAGGTGCTAATGAATTTAAATGGGATCAATCAACCTTGACTGATTGTACTCAGCCTTTAGTTTTCATACTACTTTTAGGAAGACCTTTGAAAAAGAAGTAAAACAAACATATGCTATATTCAACTAATCCTGTTGAGCATCTGCAAATTGGCTGCTTTCCCTGGGGTGAAGACGGTTCTCTAACAGTCATTCTCTACGTGGGGAGCACTGAAACCATATTGATGGCAAGACCACATCCCCAGAGATTCTGATGTCACTGATCTGGGCCTGGGTCTGGGCATTGGTAGTTTTACAAAATGATACCAATTTGTTTCTCCTCTTCATCATGCATTAGAATCCCCTCAAGGGTCTGTTAAACCAGGATTACTGGGCTCTATCCTGAGTTCCTGGTTAGGATAGGGCCTGATCATTTATAATTTGAGCTTCTAACAAGTACCCTGGAGATATTGCTGCTGCTGGTCCAGGGTCTGCATTTTGAGAATACTGCTTCCCTGCCTTAAATACTTCAACACTTTACAATGACTAAGAACACTATTCTCCTTGATACCGGTGATGGTGATACCGGTTTATCACCATCAGTCCATGAAATGTCCTCTCACCTTTTTTTTTCCTTTTTAAAAACTTTTTACCCAATTCCCAACATCAGCCCTCCATTCTCATTTCCCAGCAAAGGGACTTCCTGTAGACTCATCCTGCAAGGTCCACTTTGCCGGGATGGTGGGGTGACGGCGTTCTTCAAGAAGCACCCGAGACAAGTTTCGGTGAACATGTCCGTTTATTACTGATCAAGCATAAGCTTTTAAAGGGCAGGCAGATGGGGCCTAGCTTATTCCGGGCAACACTAATTCCACAGGATAAAGCCAATATTGGTGCCTCTATGCTTCTCCAATCAGCCTGAAGGTCACGTATGCTATGGTAGCTTTCCAGGTAGGCCTAATAGGCTGGGACACACCTGGGAGCTGTTTACCTGATTGGTAATTACAAAACCCTTCAACAGGGAGGGGTTGGGGGTGGGGGAAATGTGCCTGGAGCTCCTGCCGCCTGCAGGCAATCAGGCCATCCCAGGAGGCATGGTGTGCCACGCCCTCCTAACTTCCTGCATGGGCTAGGCAGGCAGTCTCCCAGCCAAGCACAGGATCACCCCCAACTTCCTAGAACTCACTTGATATAGTACCTTTTATAATTATGGAGAAATATAATTAACAGATCAATCCTGAGAATCATAGTCACAGACTGCTTGGAGCAGAAATTTAAAGCTGGAGTGGTTTTGGGTAACTTTGAGTTACAAAATGGCCTTATATCTTCAAATATAGTGTCTGAGGGGGATTGGTTCCAGGATTTTCCCCAGACACCAAAATCAGGCCCTCAGTTACCTCATATAGCATGACGTAGTACACATAGTACTATGTAAAGTTCATTATGTGCATAATAGTACACAGTGGCAATGTGCTTATAACCCACACACATATATCTATTTTAAATGATCTGCAGGATATCTATCATACCAAATACATTGTAAATGCTTTGCAGATAATCATTATGCTGCATTGTTTAGGAAATAATGCCAGAAAGTCTGTACATGTTCAATAGATACACTTTTTTTCTGAATATTGTTGATCCTGGATGGTTAATTATGTGCATGTGGAGCTCATGGGTGTAGAAGGCTGAATGTACTAAAAATCTTATACTGTTTAAATAAATGATGTAACACAACTTTTTAAAAAAAATATTTTACTTATTTGAAAGTTACAGAGAGAGGTAGAGACAGAGCGTGCAAGAGAGATCTTCCATCTGCTGGTTCACTCCCCAAATGGCCACAACAGCTGGAGCTGAGCTGATTTGAAGCCAGGAGCCAGGAGCTTCCTCCGGGTCCCACATATGGGTACAGGGGCCCAAGCCCCTGGGTCATCTTCCCTCGCCTTCCAGGTGCACAAGTAGAGAGCTGAATCAGAAGTGGAACAGCTGAGACTCTAACTGGCATCCACATAGGATGCCAGTTCTGCAGGCTGGGGCCCTAACCTATTGTACCACAGTGCCAGCCCCAACACAACTTTTCATAATAAATAATAATTAAGATAGACTATTCTTATACTGGTGCTTATTTTCTGTAGAGTAGGAAAAGTCTTTAGAGCATTTATCTTCCTTGAGGATAAAACAGAGATAACACATATATTATAGTGGAAAAATGTTGTAAATCACTTGTAGGTCATCTTTAAAACTTAATAGAAGTGGGCTGGCATTGTGGCATAGTGGGTAAAGCTGCCGGCTGCAGTTTCGGCATCCATTATGGGCACCAGTTCAAGTCCTGGCTATTCTGCTTCTGATCTGGCTCTCTGCTATGGCCTGAGAAAGCAATAGAAGATGGCCCAAGTCCTTGGGCCCCTGCACCCATGTGGGAGACCTGGAAGAAGCTCCTGGCTCCTGGCTTCAGATTGGCACAGCTCTGGCCATTGCGGCCAGTTGGAGAGTGAAACAACAGAGGGAAGACCTCTCTCTGCCTCTCCTTCTCTCTGTGTGTAACTCTGACTTTCAAATAAATCTTAAAAAAAAAAAAAACTTAATAGAGTGGCTGGCGCTGTGGCACTCGCATCCCATATGGGCGCCTTTTCATGTCCTAGCTGCTCCTCTTCCAATCTAGCTCTCTGTTATGGCCTGGGAAAGCAGCAGAAAATGGGCCAAGTGCACCTGTGGAGAGACTCCGAGGAAGCTGCTGGCTCCTGGCCTTGAATAGGCTCAAGCTATGGCCACTGTGGCCATTTGGAGGGTGAACCAGTAGATGGAAGACTTTTCTCTCTGTTTATATCTCTGTTTCTCAAATAAATAAATAAATAAAAATTTTTTTTAAAAAACCTTCATAGAATAATGTGGATAAAATATAAATGGTGATTCGTTTCTCATAAGGTGTCTGGCCTCTGATGTTTTCTAACACTGCTGTTTCAATCCAGCATGTTTTATAATTTACTTTGTCAGTGAGATTAACATGATAGATATCCTTAAACCTTGTGACTGGCTCCCAAATACCAGTAAAGCAGAATGATACAATGACCTGTGCCAAAAATAAACATATCCATTGATTTTTAACCAGCAATTATGTTCTGGGAGGCTCTTAGTTTTCTGATCCTTTGATTTGTGGGATCATCAAAGCTCTGCAACTCATCAAAGCCACTGTAAGTGTGTTTATGATGTTGCTATAGGCATTATCCTTATTTTGAACAAATATTTCTATGTTTGTATAACATTCAATTGACCTCATAATATTATCATTGAAGAAATCATAATGACATCTATATAGTTGATAAATCCACTAATTTTAATTATGGGATAAGGGAAGTTCATTCACCATTCATTTAAAGAAGAAAATAAATATTATTGCTGTGTTTTAACCCTTCCAAATCCTCCTTTCCCATAAGGACCATGCCCTACTGTGTCTTACTGTCTAAAGTACTTGGTATGGGAGCCAGCACTGTAGTGTAGTAGGCTAAGCCTCCACCTGCAGTGCCAGTATCCCATATGGGGCCGGTTTATATCTTGGCTGCCCTTTTCTGATCTAGCCCTCTGCTTATGATCTGGGAAAGCAGTAGATGATGGCCCAAGTGTGAGAGACCCAGAAGAAGCTCCTGGCTCCTGGCTTTGGATCAGCCCAACTCTGGCTGTTGCAGCCATCTGGGAAGTGAACCAGCAGATGGAAGACATTTCTGTCTGTTTCTCCCTCTCTCTGTCTATAACTCTGCCTCTCAAACAAATAAATAAAATTTTTAAAAAAACCAAAGTACTTGGTACAGTGTTATGTATGAATGCTTTATAAGTACTGATTACACTGACAGACTCCAAATTTCGGAATATAGGTGTATGTGTATAGTGATAGCCCTGGGTTATTCCTTCCACTCATTGGAGAAGTCTTTCAGATGCAGAAGTTCTATAGTCCAGTGCTTTAGGAAAACTACTTTGTCTTAGCTTAGAGTAAACTTTAACCTGGGAGAGATTTCACAGTATCAGATGTAGTGGAGAATGTATTATTTTCTGTTTCTTTCCAATCACACTGTTGTTAAACCATCTGCAAAGTGAAGGACTTTTTTTTTTTTTTTACATAATTGCTGTATTTACTGATGTGTATTCAATTTGTGATGGATGGTGATTTCTGCATTTAAAAAATGTTTGTTCAAGAGTTCACTTCATTTTGTTTGTGTAGTTAAAAAAAAAATCCTAAGTGTACTTCGCCACACATTTCTCAACACAATTGCTCATCAGTCTATTTATATGACTCTTTTTCCAGCTTTACAAGGTCATTTAGAATTCCAATCCTGTCCTCCAAAGTATAACCATTTATTCCAATTTGCTATTATCTGTAAATTTAATCATTATGCGCTCTAGTCCATCAACCATACAACTGATGAGAATGTTAAATAGACTTAATCCTAAGAGAAAAACAAAGCATACTATAGTTTAGTAAACACTATTCCTAAAAGAAACTCAGTATATATCTCCATTTTTTCAAATAGCTGTAAACCATCCTTTATTTTTGTGTAATTAATGTGTATATCATACACTTACAATGTTATTAATGCCAAGATATGTTTATTTTGAGACCCAGTTAAGGGAGTAATGGATAGGGGGTATTTTTGTTTGGGATTTATTTGTTTCATTTGCAATTATTCCTATGAAGAGTTAACTGCCTTGATTATAGAAATGATTTCCAGAAAGAGTCCCATAATCCAATGTGTTGTGCTGACCTGTGCATAAGATGTATAGAGCCAGGGGCAGTTCCTGTAGTGCCTGGTACTGGAGGCATATGAGTATGGAGGGAAGCAAGAATTTGAGAGGTATGGATTTAGAAGCTAGACTGTTGAAAAATCCTACGGCATACATGAAATAAAGAACTTACAGAGGTTTACCCCAATTTGATAATACTCATGAAACTTTGAATGACTGATAACAGTATGATACTAAAAGAAAATTTTCAAAATTGTGAATGGTGAAAAAATTTCCATAATATGTGTTAAATGAAAGATTGAATTATATTTTTTTGTGGGTACAAAAGTTATGTGTTTATTCACTCAATAGACTTCATATTAAATATTTAAGGGCAAGACAATATATTAAAAGGAGTGAAGGTGAATTAGAAATTATGCCTCTCCCAAGGAGTGAAAGTCAGCTATCCATACAGATACCATGTAGATTGAATTATATATACATATATATATATTTTTTTTTTTGACAGGCAGAGTGGATAGTGAGAGAGAGAGACAGAGAGAAAGGTCTTCCTTTTGCCGTTGGTTCACCCTCCAATGGCCGCCACGGCTGGCGTGCTGCTGCTGGCGCACCGCGCTGATCTGAAGCCAGGACCCAGGTGCTTCTCCTGGTCTCCCATGGGGTGCAGGGCCCAAGCACTTGGGCCATCCTCCACTGCACTCCCTGGCCACAGCAGAGAGCTGGCCTGGAAGAGGGGCAACCAGGACAGAATCCGGCGCCCCAACCAGGACTAGAACCTGGTGAGCTAGTTTCTCTGCTCACTAGTATAGCAAGATGTTTCTAAAGAATGTCTAATCAACTCTTCTAATTTTAATCACTCATTCATTCTGGATCGCTTTTCCATCAGGTTGTCTTGTCGATGTTTTCTTTGAAACTTCAATTTTTTTTTTTTGACAGGCAGAGTGGACAGTGAGAGAGAGAGACAGAGAGAAAGGTCTTCCTTGGCCGTTGGTTCACCCTCCAATGGCTGGCGCGGCCAGAGCGCTGCAACCGGCTCACCGTGCTGATCCGATGGCAGGAGTCAGGTACTTCCTCCTGGTCTCCCATGGGGTGCAGGGCCCAAGCACTTGGGCCATCCTCCACTGCCTTCCCGGGCCACAGCAGAGAGCTGGCCTGGAAGAGGGGCAACCAGGAAAGAATCCGGCACCCCGACCGGGACTAGAACCCGGTGTGCCAGCGCCACTAGGTGGAGGATTAGCCTAGTGAGCTGCGGCGCTGGCCTGAATTATATTTCTATTTTTTCTTTACTAGAAATTAAAAAATTGTCACATGAAAATGTAATCAAAACATATACAACAAAAATGTAGATGAAAGTATAACAGGGATGTAGCAAAAAGTTAATAAAATTATTATGCTCTCTTTTCTACAAAGGCACTTGGAATTTTAAAAATTTATAACTTGTTTGTTTTGCTTCATTATAAATTTTTATTTTTATAATTAAAAACATTATTTTACATGAAGAGAATACTCAGATTGCCTAAGTTCCAGAACTCTCAAAAAGTCTGTATTTACCCTCGATTCCACCCAATTCCCTCTCATTAGGCCAATGCCTTCCCTCTTGACTGTGGTTTGTTTAGGGATAGACTGGCTGTGAACAGGAAACATGGGGCCCCAGTGACTGCTAAAAGGTACTTGATGTCTAGATGGAAGAGGCAAGTGACACAGAGAACTGCAGAGTCTGAGGGAAATACACTTGAAACCAGGTTTATTTTGGGGCATATAGTCTGTAAATTCTCTACTAGAATTTGCAATAAAATCAGGATTTTAAAAAGCAAAGTTAACCCTAATATTTAGTTGAATAGTTGAAAGTACTAAGCTAAGTTAAAATAAAGAAATGTAGGCCGGCGCCGCAGGTCACTAGGCTAATCCTCCGCCTAGCGGCGCCGGCACACTGGGTTCTAGTCCCGGTCGGGGCGCTGGATTCTGTCCCGGTTGCCCTCTTCCAGGCCAGCTCTCTGCTGTGGCCAGGGAGTGCAGTGGAGGATGGCCCAGGTGCTTGGGCCCTGCACCCCATGGGAGACCAGGAAAAGCACCTGGCTCCCGGCTCCTGCCATCGGATCAGCGCGGTGCGCCGGCCGCAGCGCGCCGGCCGCGGCGGCCATTGGAGGGTGAACCAAGGGCCAAGGAAGACCTTTCTCTCTGTCTCTCTCTCTCACTGTCCACTCTGCCTGTCAAAAAAAAAAAAAAAATGTAGACACATAGTCTCCGTTTTTCTAAGGCGTTTTCCATTCATATATAAATCATTCTAATCATTGTATCTTCAAGAATTAATAATATTGAAAGTATAAATTAGTATCAGCTTGGATGTTGAGACTAATTTATTAAATTCTATACATTTTTCCAACAGCTTCTATGTTAATGTGAAAGTACAGAAACCAGAAATTAAAAAAATGAGTTCATGCATACTTCCAGAAAGTTTATTTTGATGTAGTTCCTTTTCATTTTTTTTATGTGTATTTCCTTTGAGAAAAAAATGATCATACTTCATATACAATTTTACATACTGCTTTTCTCTGTAATTCTGTGGGGGTTTAGCACAGAAGCATCTCCATGTTTCACAAATTCAGGAGCCTTTGTTCACATTGTAATCTATGTGAATGGCATCCACAGAGTTGTGAACAGGCTGAGTGACTTTGTAAGGCAGCCATTTACGTTGAGTGCCCAGCCCTCAAGGCAAGCTGGAGCATTTTCTGCGACTGTCCATTTAAATTACAGATTTGGGAATAAAAGTCAGGGCAAACCTTTCCTGGCCCGCTTCCAGAACTGCCATATAAATTCAATATTCAGCCTTTGTGCCTTTTCCTCAGGCTGGCTTTGTCTGTGGCTGTGTCTCACAGCTCTCCTCTTACAAGGTTACACCTGTACCTTTTTTCATCTAGGGATAATCTGCTGACTCTAAGTGGATGAAAAGAGTGTTAAATAATTAACCTCATGGCTGCTTTAATGATTGCATTTCATGGTTACATCATTTTGCATGGTTCCAATCTAACTTCCTTCTGCCAGTTTGTTCAGATTGATTTTCTATCTACTCATTTTTCAGGAATCCATACTGTTATTACCTTTGCCCTATCTCAAGCAACAGTCAATCTCCATGATTCTAATTTTCTTTTTGTCAGAAAATGAAATATTGTTCATAATCCAATAAAGGCACCTAAATCATGGTGAAAAATCAAATTACGTAATCATTTATAATGGCAAACTATCCTATTTTTCTAATAGTGAAAATGCTAACTTATTGATAACTGAGGACTTGATTTATAATTTTTAGTCCTTCAATAGTTAACTCCTTTTAGACACATATATTGTCAACGTAGTACATGGGTGGATGAAGGATTATCCAAGAAAACTGAACCTCATTCTCAAGGTAACCCTATGCACTCAGGAAAGATGGGATTTGCAATAAAATGCAGATCTCTCTCTTCACTTTGTTTTATAAGACTTAGTTTTCCAACTTTTATTTCATTCAAATAGGCTTGGCTGCTCAAACCAAGCTTTAGAGAAAGTGCAACAAACAAAGCAATTTCTTAAAAGGTTAAGCCCACTTCTCCACAAACGGAAAGAAGGAAGGGAAATTAGAAGGGAGAAAGCTAAAATGGGAAGGCCATTCTAGGAAAGGGGGCAAGAAAGGCCAGGGAGATTAAAGAAGGAGGAGCATGGGTGACAGAGTTCAAGACATCTGGTTGGTTCTCCTGCTTAAAAGTTTGAGAGAGATTATCTTCTTGAATTGATATAGGAAATTAAGTTTGATCAGGTTTGAGCTTTGCTCTACTCTACTACTTGTTCCACAATAAGACCATTTTATATATCAAATATTGCGTAGAAGCAGAGTAGATATTTATTGAGACTGCAGAGAACTTGGATAGCTGTCTAAAATATATGAAAACTCTAAAGTATCAGAGATATTTTCATAACCATGTTCTATACTTCCTGTCTTCTGTGGCCACCAAAGTTCCACCAAATATTAATTCTATTTTTAAAACAACTCAATGGGAGCGGAAAATATATCCAATGTACTCAAGTTATCTGCACTATGACCCACTGTGTAACCAGTGTGTTTGAAATTTTGTGAGCCAGTAAGAATTTCAGTGGCTCACCAGGACCTATGAACTAATATATAGGACAGGGTTACCCAGCAACCACTCTGGCTTTAAGATGGGGATGAGGGGGAAGTGAGGAAGCCACACTTACCTCTCTGCTGCCTTCCTTCCTTCTCCCATAGCCATGCTCCTGGCTGGGAGAAGGGGTGGATAGAATCCTGCAAGAACTGCACTACCAACAACCCATTGGGTTCCTTTTATGAACCCATAGATGCTTTTCTAAATCCAGCCGAAATCCGACTCCCCAGCCTGATCATTACACTTGTGGTCAGAATCGCAGCACATGAGTTGGCTCTGCTGCTGGGAATTGTGAGTCACTCCTTTCAGGTTCTTCCTGGTGTCAAAACGAGTCTCTGTCAGGTGAGCTCATCATTATCCTCACTGTCTAAGCACTGACTTCCTGAGAGACCGTGCAATGTATGTGAAAAGAGCCCTTGTCAAATTCCAGGAATATCACTGTCTCATTATGTGACCTTGGGCAAGGCTGCTGAAGTTCTCGGAGCTTCAGTTTTCTTGGTTAAGATAGAAAAGATTCCACAGAGTTGGTGGGACTAAACTTAAATACTTAGTGTATGGGAAGTACAGATCTAGACAAATGAAAAATATTGTTTTATAACATTGTGAACACAGCATAAAGTGTAGTAATTATTATTTGCAGAAGTATATGAAACACAATACAGAAGAGAAGAATAGAAGACAAAATAGATGACTATCCTTTGTCATTTATTTTTTTCAACAACTAGTTATTGGTCACTGTTCTATGCAAGGTCTATGAGGCACTGTGAAAACACAAGGATATAAGATGTATAGCACGTCCTTAAAGAGTTTATGGTGGGAGCCAGCGCTGTGGCATAGGGGTAAAGCCGCCTCCTGCAGTGCTGGCATCCCATGTGGTCAACGGTTTGAGTCCTGGCTGCTCCACTTCTGATCTGGCTCTCTGCTATGGCTTGGGAAAGCAGTGGAAGATGGTCCAAGTCCTTGGGCCCCTGCACCTATGTGGGAGACCCGGAAGAAGCTCCTGGCTTGGATTGGCACAGCTCTGACCGTTGCGGCCATCTGGGATGTGAATCAGAGGATGGAAGACCTCTCTCTCTTTCTCTGCCTCTGCCTCTCTGTAACTCTGCCTTTCAAATAAATAAATTAATTAACAATCTTTAAAAAAAGAGTTTATGGTACATGAGGGAAGATTGGTTACATGTACAAGCAAGTAACGTGTTCTTTGTATAAGATGTGCACGTAAATCAGCTGCTATGGCAGTTCAAAACAGATTAATCCAGAAAAAGGCTTAATGCAGAAGGAAGGCAATACAAGCCAGTGCCACCATTATGTGCACTGCTGTAGGTATTTGTATATTCAGTGATGACTCTTATAATAAACTGCCTGAATCAAGGTAGAGAGGCAGGAACCCACACAGAAGGTGTGGCAGGGATTGAGTAGCTTAGGTAGAAGCAGTGCTCTGATAAAGACAGATAAGATTGAAATAATTCTGATGTGCATAGATGTAGCATCATGAATGTCTTTTTTGTTTGTTTGTTTGTTTGACAGGTAGAGTTATAGACAGTGAGAGAGAGGTCTTCCTTCCGTTGGTTCATTCCCCTAATGGCCGCTAAGGGCCGGCACTATGACAATCTGAAACCAGGAACTGGCTGCTTCCTCCCAGTCTCCCATGCAGGTGTAGGGACCCAAGTACTTGGGCCACAGCAGAGAGCTGAACTGGAAGAGGAGCAACCGGGACTAGTACCCAGTGCCCCAACCAGGACTAGAACCCAGGGTGCTGGCGCCACAGGAGGAAGATTAGCCAAGTGAGCCACGGTGCTGGCCCCATGAATGTCTTAAATACAAGGCCAATGTTTAGTCTTTGTCCTTTAAGTAATGAAGATAATGCATTCCATGGAAGCCTTTACAAAGAATAACTTTTCTTTTTTTTTAGATAAAATCTGCTTTTCTGCTCCTGGATTTGTAAGTGGGCCACCTCTGTGTAGAACTAGATTAGCTCCAAATCTGGGATAGATTATGTAAGAATTCTTTTTTAAATGAAGAATTCTTTATTTATTTATTTCTAAGAGTGACAGAGAGAGGGAGAGACAGAGAGTTTAAGCAGTTGATAACTGATAGAGGCTGACTAAGGGCTGTGTTGTCTCCTAAATTCTCCAAGACAGTAGAACTCAAAGTTTTGTTTTTTTTTTTTTTTTTTTTTTTTTTTTTTTTAATTTACTTGAAAGGCAGTTAGAGAGAGAGAGAGAGAGAGATAATCTTCCCTCTGCTGGTTCACTACTCAAATGGCCACAATGGCCTGGTGAAGCTAGGAGCCTGGAACTCTATCTGGGTCTCCCATGTGGGTAGCAGGGGTCCAAGCACTTGAGTCATCTTTTGCTGCTTTCTCAGGTGCATTAACAGGGAGTTGGATTGGAAGTGGAGCAGCTGGTACTCAAACTAGAGCTCATATGGGATGCTAGCATCGCAGGTGGTGGCTTAACCTGCTGGTCCTGAACTCAGACTTTTAACAATTGCGTCAGTCACAGTTTGAGTAAGGAAAAAAGAAATCACAACAATTATTTAAAAAAAAATTATAGGAGGAATTTGTTATATAAATACCGGAGGACTGAAAGGGCAAAAAGAAACACTTACATATAGGTAACTGGAGGAAGCAGCTATTACCACTGGCCCCTGGGGAAAATGAGGAAAAGATTGTTAGAAGCTAGAGGCTTGGAGGAAGAATCTGTGAAGCTGGAATGCAGACGTGTGTGGTGTGGAAGCTGCCTGCAGGCTCAGGTGCCTCAGGAACTCAGAGAAAAGTACAGCGGTGCTGGAATCCAGACAAAAGAAGATGCTGGTGCTCTGAGGAAGTGTCATGGCATTGGTACAGGGAGACAGGACAAAAATGGAAACTGGAACCAAAGCTACTGGAAACAACTGGGACTGCTGAGGTGAAGAACCACAGCCGGGAGACACTGGCAGGAGCAGCAGCAAAGCAAACTGGAAGGAGCCTACTGACTCCTTCCTCCTGCTTTCTGTTTTCCTTCCAGGGTACCCTGTTGGTGGAACTCAACAGGGAGCTGGGTGGTCACAGAGACCCAACTTCAGCATCACAAGACCAAGTGTAGGAGAGTGGGTTTGATCCTGAGACAGTACTGGTAACCAGCAGTACATGTGTACAGTTCAGTGGGATAATTGATTTTTTGCTGAAAAGCCCGAGATCCACACCTGGAGTTCTGATTCAGTAGTTTTAGAATGAGGCCTTGAATGCTTCATTTTGCAAAGGAACCTTGAATAATCTAGTGTAGAGAATCTGTGAAACATTCTTTCAGAAACGCTGCTCTAGTTTGTTAAACTCCCTAAATCAAGTTAGAACAAGAGTTGGTGAAGTACTCATCTCCACTAATTCAGTTTTCTGAAACAAATGGTCTGATGAATTAATTTTGCTTCCTTAAGTTTTTCCATTTACAAAAAATGCTTTTATGAGAAATGACTTTGTAGTGTCTTTCAAACACGGGTTGAGAGTTTTTTCCATTATGATATTCAGTATCTGCTATTTTGGCATTGATATGCAACTCCTTATATGATTTAATACTAGAAAAAAATCTATTTTTCACATGAACTTGAATATTTTCTTATTAAAAAATGGGAAAAAAGGAAATAGTACCTTGATTTCTCTTGTTTTGGCTTCCAGGGATTTCAGAGTTAGTATAATCTCTTTGTTTTAATCATTTTATGCTTTTAATTTTCAAATTATGAGCTGTTACATTTATTTTTTGTCTTGAAACAAGTTGGACATGCGAATAAATACATGAAATTACATATTGTATTTTTCAAAATACTTTTTAGTATAGTAGCTTAGAGTTCCTCACTAATTAACTCAAGGTATAATAAGGTCAAAGTTGATGTCCTTTTAGAGGACATGCATCTGTTGTGGCAATATTAGAGCTACTGGCCTTAAATATGAAATATTTTTCACATGGTTTTGCATTGTTAGCATGTCTCCCAGAGTTGTGTGTATTTTATAAGCTAAATTAAAAGCCTGTTAACAAAAATCTACCTTTTCTATACATAACTTATTTCTATTATTTTTAAAAGTACATCTCAGAAACTTGGGAATTACTATATATATATATGTATTTTACTAGGAGTAGGCAATCTGCTAAAAATTCAGACAGAATGCTTTTGGCAAACAAGATGCCTTGGTCCTGTTTCAGGTGGGCTTATTACAGTTTTTTTTCTGTAGTAACTCACAGACTAGCAGGATTTAATTTATAAATAGCACATTGTGTATGAGATCTGAGAAAGCACACAATAAACAGTGAAATAAACACTTTGGAACCTTATTTTATAGCCCTTTTGTGATCATCTTTAAAGGTGATTCTGTCTTATAAAGGAGATTAACTAAGTCTCTGTCTAAATCACCTTACATGGTAATTGAAATGGACCCATTGCTCTGAATCTTTCCATGTAACAAATGGTCTTATGGTATTGCTTCCACTGTTCAAGGAATTGCAACTGTCAGTAAATATGTAAGCAAAGACTGACTTATTTTTTGTCTGTTGCACTATCATGTTCTTTTACCTAATACAAATGATATAATTTGGAGAAATATTCAACTATAAAGTTCTTTTCTATCTCAAAGAGAAAGTGCTTCTTATTGCTCTCTTGGTTTACCTAAATCTTTTCCTGCAAACCATCTTGTTAGTTACACACAGAGTTCTGGATTTCCACACTTTGGCCTGTTTCATCTGAGTTGTGCCTAGTGGCTTTAATGAGAACTATCTGCTGTAAACCATCTTGTTAGTTACAAAGAGTTCTGGATTTCCACACTTTGGCCTGTTTCATCTGAGTTGTACCTAGTGGCTTTAATGAGAACTATCTGCTGTAGGGACTTTTTTTTTTGCTGTTTATCATTTCTTTCTCTCACTAGAATCTTCCTAGCAGATATGTGGTAATTCCACATAAATCATGTGTGTGGTTTCTGGACCTCATATCCTTATTCAGTCAAATTCACATAACTAGAGACAGTAGTTGACATTCACAACATAACTCCTGAAATACATGGAAGCTCCCATAAAAAAACTCCCATAATATCAAAAAAAGCAGAATGGTAAGGTTGAGATAAGGAAATTCAGGAGCCCAATCTTGAAGGAAAAATGATTCAGTCAGTACAGGAAATATGATCTGAAGGTACTTGAGAGAGCATTAGAGAGGAAGAGGGATAATATGGGTTCCAACCTGGACTCTGTTGCTAAATGAGTGTGTGCTCTTGAACAAAATATTACTCTGGGTATCAAGTATTTAATCGTTAAAGTAAGAATATTGCATTCATACATTATATTAGATTTTAATCACTATAACAAAGTACTGGAGGTAAACAACTTAATAAAGGAAAAATGCTTATTTAGCCCACAGTATTGGAGGTTCATGTCCAAGATCCAGCTGCCCCATTGGTGAAATCTCCGTGAAGGCAGTGGATGGCAAAGAGGCAGCACCTGCAGGGGAAGATTACATGCTGAGTCAGGAAGCAGAGAGCATGGCTAGGCCCAACTCAGGATTTAATAACGAGCACTCTTGTAAGAAAAGCCTTTGCAGAGAAAGACCCTAAGAACCTCCCACTAAGTCCACCTCATATACACCATAATTGGGTTAAGTTTCCACCCTCTGAGTACCATTAATTTATGACTTTGTAGTTTAAATCCCCCCATGAGTTAGGGAGGCAAATCATGTTCTAAACCACAGCATACAGATTCTTACTGGTCTAACATTCTGCCCTTAAGAATTCCATAAAGTAGGTAAATTAGAATTACCCTTTGATGAAAGTAGCTTCACAGTTCCTGCTTGTTGGAGTCTATTCTGCACATGGATACTGGGCAAAGTAACACAAGGCCTGGGACAGTCAGAAAGTGCAATTGTTAATGAGTTACTGCAGGAGAGGCAGAGAAGGTACAGCACATCCATTTATTGTTCAATTTATATAGGTCAAGGGAAAGTTTCTAAAGTACTGCAATTTGTTTCCAAACTGTGTTTATTTAGGAAATAAATAATTCTGGTGGTTAATGGTAAAACTTAATTAAGTCACTCAGTCATCTGTTATTGTTATTTATGTCTTTTCTTTTTTGATGTAATTAGCTACTTTGATGCATTCCTATGAGAAAGATGCAGCCCATTCCTCATGCTACATGAGTTACTTAAGGAATTATATTGGAGGGGGAGGGCTTGAGATCTCATTGAAAAAGGAAGTTGACATGATTTATGTTAGGATATGATACATGAGACATTTTTGAAGCAAAATTTCAAAATTTATTTTTTTCTTGAATTACTTAGTTTTTAAACTTGTCTACTGTATTCTATATGAGACAGGTTTCAATTAAATGGTCTCTTTATCACCTGTTTACAAAGCAAAAACTCAAAAAGAAAGGTAAATCTCACACAAATCATGTTGTGGCAATTATATAATAAACACTGGTCACAGATTAAAGGTGACCAATTTTACCAAAATTTCTTTTAAATTATCTATTTTCATTAGTATTTTACTATTTTTCCTAGTTCTTAGCAGTATTAATTGATAAATTTCCTATAGGCCAAAGCCAAAATATATCAAAATTTAGCAATAAGGATCACATAAACATCTAACAGGAACGTATTTCCAGTTGTAGAATCAAGGAAGACTGAATATAAAAAGAGAACACACACAGAAGAGGAGAGAAAAGTATTAATGCAAAGCCAGAGTATAATAATACAAGAAATCCAGTGGTTAACTTTTGTTTGACAACTGTATCGTTACTTGAAATTTTATCTATAGTTTTTTTTTTTAAAAAACTTGTTGAACTCTCAGTTGAGACTCCTCTGTAGGCTGACAGAGACTCCTCTGTAGGATGACATTAAATTATTCCACAGGTTTATACAGTTACAGGATAGAAATCATTGGCTACTGAATTTTAATGTTCTGAATGTTTATTTCAAGTCCATTTACCAAAGTAAGTTGTGGTAGCAAATATCTTTAATCTGAATAGTGTGATCTTCAATGATACAGTGATGCTTGAATTTGAGGAACTAATAATCTATTTATAGTACTTTCTAAGTTTCTCATTTGCTTATTTTAAATGTAAGTGTAATAGTTGGAATTTAACCATAGTTTCAGCATTGAATTAGAACTGTTACACATGAATTGCTTTCTAGCTTACCTGGATTTTTAGTAGATTGATCTGTATTTCATCGTCATGGCCTATATTTTAATTCAACTGCGTCATATAATGGACTATAATTGAGTCATAAAGCAGGAAACAAGCTTATGCCAAGTGTGTGGGACAAACTTGGCATAAATAATGTCTTTAACCTGTTAGTGGAAAGTCATTTCTGGTAAGGCAATCAGTCAATTTATTATTAGTATTTCCCTCACCTGGTAAGACAGGAGATATTATAGGCACACATGACTTATGTGCAATTGTGAAATCCAAGCAGCTATGAAAAGAGGAAGTAGTTTTGAAACTCAAATCTTGACCAGACCTGAACTTGTTTAGCAGTGAAAACTGTACTGAACTGACATGTGACCTTTACAGCAGTCATCCATCTTAGTCTGAATACTTATGTGGCTCCTTGCAGAAATATTGGTGTGTTTGATAATGGGGTACTGTCCAGATCCTGCTAGAAGTCTACTGAGTTCCAAAATACATTGGCCTCAGGAGTGCCCTTTCTTTGAAATGAAATCTACTGTATACTTCTCAATGTTGAGTGTTTTCCTATATTTCCTATAACTCCCCAGGTACATTTATGTATTATTATTATTGCCAATACTAAAGGCAAAATCCTTCTTTTAAAAATATTGTACATATTTATGGGGTACCATATTTTGAAACATGTACATATTGTGTAATGTCCAATTGGGATAAATTTATCTATTTCCCTAGATATTTCATATTTTTTGTTGAAAACATTCAAATCCTATCTTCTAGCTTTTCTCTTTCAAATATGCAGCACATTAACAATATTTACAGTCAACCTACTTAATGGTGCAATAGAACCCTGGAAATTTTTACTTTTATCTAGCTATAACTTAATACCCATTAATCAACCTTTCCCCATTCCTTCTACCTCCCTTCACTTCCCAGCTTCTGGTAACCACCATTATACTTTTACCTTCTACAAGATTACTTTTTTAATTAATTATTTTTTTAAAAATTATTTATTTATTTAAAAAGTAGAGTTACAGAGAGAGAGAAGGAGAAACACAGAGAGAAAGAGAATCTTCTACCCATTGGTTCAGCCCCCAAATAGCCAGGACAGCCAGGGCTGCACCAGACCGAAGCCAGGAGCCAGGAGCTTCACTAGGGTCTCCCACATGGGTTCAGGAGCCCGGGGACTTGGGCCATATTCCACTGTTTTCCCAGGTGCATTAGCAGGGAGCTGGATCTGAAGTGGAACAGCCAGGACTTGAACTGGTGCCCCAGCGCTTAACCCACTGTACCACAGCACTGGTCCCTATTTTTTTTTTTTTTAATTTCATATATGAGTGAGATCATGTGATGCCTATCTTTTTGTGCTTGGCTGATTCCATTTAACATAACAACTTCTAATTCCATCTGTCCTTTTTTTTTAATCAAGATTTCATCCCATTTTATGGATTAGTAGTACTGTATTGTGCATATGTACCACAAAACATCCTGCTTTTGTCCTCTGTTAGTACACTGTAGAGACTGAATGGTTTGCTGCCAGGAGCTTTAGCTATGAAATTAAAGAGACCTAGAGTCAAACTCTGGTACTGGGCTGTAAGTTGTGGGATCATAGGCAAGTTACTTAACACTTCCGAGCAACACATTTTTTTATCTGTGAAATTCTTGTGCCTGTACGTTCATTTTTTTTTTTTTGCCTCATACAAAAGTGAAATTCTGAGTACACAGAATGTAGTTGCTATATTTTATCCCTGTTGGATCTTACTGCTAGTTTGTTCTTTGCCAAGGGAATACCTCAAATACCATAAAAACAGCTAAACAATTTATTCTAGCCTTTTCTGCTAGAGCCTTGAGATACCTAGGCTGAAAGTTTAGGTACAAGGAAACAGAAAAATAAATTAAACCAACAAAATAGATACTGTGCTTATTAGGGAAAGTAGAACCATAATCTACGTTGTTCTCTGGCAGCAGCAGAGTTATGGAAAATATGGTGAAAATATTTTCTATAGTCAATGGATTTTTTTTTTTTTTTGGACAGGCAAAGTTAGTGAGAGAGGGCGACAGAGTCTGGTCTTCCTTCCGTTAGTTCACCCCCAAAATGGCTACTACAGTAGGCGCGCTGTGCCAATCCGAAGCCAGGAGCCAGGTGCTTCTTCCTGGTCTCCCATGCAGGTACAGGGGCCCAAGCACCTGGGCCATCCTCCACTGCCCTCCCTGGGCCACAGCAGAGAGCTGGACTGGAAGAGGAGCAACCAGGACTAGAACCTGGTGCCCATATGGGATGCTGGCGCCGCAGGCAGAGGATTAACCAAGTGAGCCATGGCGCCGGCCCCATCAATGGATATTTTTAAAATCGATTTTTTAAAGATTTATTTATTTATTTGAAAGAGTTACACACAGAAAGAAGGAGAGGCAGAGAGAAAGAGAGAGAGGTCTTCCACCTGCTGGTTCGCTTCCCAAATGGCCACAACAGCAGGAGATGGGCCAATCCGAAGCCAGGAGCCAGGAGCTTCCTCTGGGTCTCCCACGCGGGTTCTGAGGCCCAAAGACTTGAACCATCTTCTACTGCTTTCCCAGGGAATAGCAGAGAGCTGGATCATAAGTGGAGCAGCTGGGACTCAAACTGGTGCTCCAATATGGGATGATACTGTTGCTCTTATTTTTATGCTATTGTTTTGGACATTGTCTATGACTGGGAGTGGAGGGAAGTAGCCCATTAATTTCCATATCCTCTGTTAATATCCATAATATATATTGTAGAATGTTAAATAATTTGACAACATCTGATGGTGTATACACACACACATACACACACACACACGGTAATGGTCTGTGTTTTGAACTTTAAGAGTTCATTACCCTTTCCAAAACTCCTGTTTCCTTTGTTCATTGTGCTGTTGTGTTAATTGATCCAGTCAGAGATTTTTCACCATTCAAAGGATTTTGGTTTATAGGATATTACATGTGCAGACTGTATTTTCCACTTTAAATATCTTATCAAAGTTCAGAGTCCTTCAACACTAGGCAACAATTGGAATAAGAAAACATGTGGTTACTTCAGGAGTTGAGCAGTATATCCTGTGTGTTTGACCTCTTGTCTTTATTCAAGTGATTTATTCTAATAACATTAAAAGTTGCTTCCCAGTAGATTGTTTCCTTTGATAGGTGTCTTTATAATTTTTTTTTAAAGATTTATTTTATTTATTTGAAAGAGAGATACAGAGAGAGGTAGAGACAGAGAGAGAGGTCTTCCATCTGCTGGTTCACTCCCCGGATGGCCTCAATGGATGGAGCTGAGCTGATCTGAAACCAGGAGCCAGGAGCTTCTTCCAGGTCTCCCATGTGGGTGCAGGGGCCCCAGGACTTGGACCATCTTCCACTGCTTTCCCGGGCCATAGCAGAGAGCTGGATTGGAAGAGGAGCAGCCGGGACTAGAACTGGCGCCCACATGGGATGCTGGTGCTTCAGGCCAGGGCTTTAACCTGCTGAGCCACAGTGCCGGCCCCAATTCTTTAATGTTACTAGTCTGAAAGGTAAGATTTTTCCAGATATATTTTATCTTCTGAATATTTAGCCCATGATATTATCCTTATGTAATAATACAATAATAATAAGCATAATTTATTGCACACTTGCTATATGACTAGTACATGACCTCATATGATTCTCAAAACCTTTCTGTGTGGCAGTATTCTCAATTAGGATTATGTTTAACAGAGAGAGAATTAAGTACTCCAAAGGAGCACTTCAGGCCTATGGTTGATTCCTCTTTACTGCTAAAGTATAGAAGAATCAGTATCAGTTTAAGGTTGATATGACGTGGTGGCAGGGAATCAGTCCCTTTCTGTGTAATATCTCTGGCAAACGTAGCTTCCATTCCTAAGGTTACTTCATAAACAAAACAAGATGTTGGAGCACCTGCCATAATGTCCATATTCTAGCTCCAAGAAGGAAGAAGGGAGTGGACGTCACAATATGCTCCCATACTTTTGAGAACACTTCCTAGAAGTAGAATGTACAGTTGCCACATACATTCCAGAATTTAGATCAATGAACACACTCAGTTGTAAGAGATCCTACCCCCACCCCTGCTGTCATGTGTGTGTTTCCAGCTAAAACTAAGATTCTATGGCAATGGAAGAAGGGTTATGGGTACTGAGAGACAGGAGTCCGCCGAGTTTGAGTGCTATTATTATCCCCATCTTACAAATAGAGATGTGGAGTCATAACAAGTTAAATTGATTTACTAAGAACTCACAGCTGGTAGAGCCAATATGCAAATCCACGTCAGTCAAACTTCAGAGCTCTTAAGCACTGCTTTGAAGTGCTTCTACATTAAAACAGTTATTTAACTTTATTCTGTCTCGTCTACTCAATTAGTGTAAAAAAGCTTTCTGACTAACTTGCTAAGTCAATCTGTTGAAACAATGGACTCATTTATTTTACCAATGATTCTTGGCAAAGGACACAGTACTGGTATCAACTTGTGCAATCAAGCATTTACTTTTGCTGACATTTTGGGTAGGTAGATTCACAGAATTTACGGACAGGTTTAGAAAATTGGCTGACAGACAGATTAAAGTCTTATTTTCTGTCTTCTACTTTTCCAGGGTTGCAGTGGGTTTACACTTCATTGAGATTTTAAAGCAAAATTCTAAAGGAAAATACTTTCAGTAGGACCAATAAGAATTGATAGAAAACAATGATTTACTGTAGGAAAAATCACAGTAACATTATATTTTTGTTCTATGGAAAAGGAAATGATAGTGTATTGTTAAGGTATTGCTAGCAGGTATTAGAATAAACTGTTTTTTGAAGTTATTTGAAAATTATTACATTTAGATTGTTAATCTAGATTCTCTTAGTGGAGTAAAAAATCCAAATTATATATCATGTTATGAACTAGGGCTTCCTTCCTGACCCTCTTTCCTCCCCCCATCCCTCTTTCTTCCCCCCATCCCTCCCTCTCTTTCTCTCTTCTCATTACACACGGCTTAATTTCTTATCCTTTACCTTAGATTCCGTTTTGTTCAGGTTCTTAGTTGTACCTAGATCATGAAGATTTTAATTTTTCCCACACATACATAGATCTTTGCTTTTTAGCAGCAACAGGGAAAATTGAATGTAAATGAATAAATCGAACAGTAAATACCATGCTGTATATATGTACAATTAATGTTGCTTAAAACTTTCATCATTTAAGGAACTTCTTTAGAGATATCAATTTCTCATGAATAATGAGAAGTGCTTCTCCCAACGACCACAGCGCTGGGTACCCTGAGTGCTAATGACAAGTTTTAATGATATGATGATTTTTTTTTTCCAAAGTCAACAGACATTCTCACTGCTGTGGTAACTTCTAGAAACAAATAATTCAAATTTAAGAAACACCTCAGAAGTCAGAGAAAACAGTGATCACAGCACAGTTCAAGGGTCAAAGTGCAGTAGAAATTTCTACTTGTTTGCTGTGGGTCTTTGTGTCTTTTTAAACATTAAACAAGAAAAGGACCAGGGACCAAATAACCTGGACAAAAGAACATAAAATTATTAGTCTCTAATGGATTTTTCATTAATCCTTTAATTTATCATTAACTTACATTTAAACAATAATGTACTAAAACATATTTCTTAATAAAATTTAAGGCCTAATTCAAATAAAGGCAAAATCCCCATTTTTTTTTTCAATGATTCTTTGCCAGCAATACCTTCAATTTCTTCAAATGGACTACTTTGATTAAACAAGTTGTAGACAGAGTATAACATTCAAGGATTGTGAATGTTATGGCCTAGATGTGGAAACAGATGACATAGGTAAGTATATCACTTTACCTGTGCAACTCAATGACTTTTCTTAATTTATTAGTGTTTCTGTTTTTTTCTGGTGGTGTGTTGGCTGCTGCACATGGATTTTTTTCATTTATCTTTACAGCAATGCTATATAGCAACTTACTATACATTAAATGTATATGTAATATACAGTAGGAGCTGCCAATTATCCAACTCAAAATTGAGAGAGCTAAAGACTTGTAATTCACTTAGCTAGTAAGTAGTGGGGTTGAGTAACAATTGAGTAAGTTATACATTTATTATGATAATTAAATGAGAGATGCAGGCAAGGGTTTTAGGAGAGTGCTCTATATATAGAAGATATTAGTCTGTAATTAATTTCAAATGTATTCTCAGAGTTTGGCTTTGAGAATTTGAAAACCATTGCCTGGGCATATTAAAATTTTATTTCATTTATTTTACCAGAGTTTGCAGCCCACTTAGATGTCTTGGATTAAAATATCCTAAATTTAATATAACTTTTCCTAAACACAAGTTATTATTTTATGATTTTGGATTCATTTCAGAGACTCAAAACTGGAAAATATTTTTATTAAAAGTACAAGGATATTTCAAACATTTTTTTGAAAACTGGAATTAAGAGATAAATCTATTTTGTTCAAAACATTTTGAAATCCATACTATACGTTTTCCATAATTTTTTGAAGATCTCTTGTATATGATTTTTCTTATGTTTTCTACTGAGAAAATTTTTTTCTGAACTTACAGATGATTTACTATATACAGTGGAATTTGTTACTCTTTATGTGTCTACAATTTAAAGAGAGTTTAAGCTCACACACAATTTATGATCTTTATTATGGATCTTTATTGTTATCATTTGGCAGGGATCTTGCAGGTACTTCTACTTTGAACTGGTTCCACTATGTCATTAAGGACCCAAGTTCTTTCCATCTCTCCATATTCTCACTTTTTGTGTGATGGCTTAGTTCTCACGCTTCATCCCTCATCGTTGCCACTTGGCTGCTGCATAACCTGACATCACACGAGGACTTGAAAAGAGGATCATTTCCTTCCACACATTACCTCTTTTAGTGAGGAATACTTTTCCCCAAAGTCCCAGCAGAATTAGCTTCATTAGCCACAGTTGGCTGTCATTCCCAGGTGCAAGTTATTCATTGTTCAAATGGTATAAGATCATGATTTGCATTTTTGGGGGTGGAGAAGGGTCTTTCCTCCCTCTGATAACATGTTCTAGGGTAAACAAATTTAGGATTTTGTTAGCAAGGAAAAAGTAGGATAAGGCAAACAAGGTTTGAATGTAGTGTTTTATTTTTTAGAGATTATACTCAAAAATTCAATATAATTTTTTAAAGATTTATTTTTATTTATTTGAAAGTCAGAGTTACATGGAGAGAGGAGAGGCAGAGAGAAAGAGAGAGAGAGGTCTTCCATCCAATGGTTAACTCCCCAATTGGCTGCAACTGCCAGAGCTGCGCCGATCTGAAGCCAGGAGCCAGGAGCTTCCTCCTGGTCTCCCACATGGGTGCAGGGGCCCAAGAACTTGGGCCATCCTCCACTGCTATCCCAGTCCATAGCAGAGAGCTGGATAGGAAGAGGAGCAGCCAGGACTCGAACCAGCGCCCATACGGGATGCTGGCACTTCAGGCCAGGGCATTGACCCACTGCGCCACAGCGCTGGCCCCTCAATATAATTTTTTTAAAAAAATTTCTACCACCCACAAGTTTAGGTATGATGATTAGTGTCTGACTGAAAATCTATTCATGCTTTATTCTTTCAGAAATGCTCTTTGACCACTTATTAGATGTCAGGCACTCTTCTTGATACTAAGGGTAGAGAGATCAACAAGAAAGATGAGTGTCTGTTTTAGGAATACTTTCATCAGCAAGTAACAGAATAGACAATTACTGTGGCTCAAACAGTAAAGACATTTAATATCTACCCAATAGATAGTTAGAGATGGGCAGTCTGTAGTCCAGTTGCTCTAAGATGTTTCTTTCTTTTCTGCTTTCTTAGCATGGTAGCTTTTATCTTTATTTTTGTTATCTCATTTTTCCATGCTACTGTAGGTCCAGACGTTCTCTCCCTTCAAACCAAGAGGAACTGTAAAAGAAAGTTCTTTTCTTATTCCTTTCTCTTTCCCAAAGACTGAAAAGCTCCCAAAAGCCTTTTAGTCTACTTCCAAAAAGTCTTACTGGAAGGAATGTGCTACACTCATATCCTAAACAGTGAAGGAGTCTGGGAAAATAATAATCTAACAAAGTGTTAAGGAACTATACACAATGCTGCCTCAAAGAAATGAGCATTCTGCTTAAAAAGGGAGCCATGGATGATGATTGGTCAATTACATGTCCTTTATCGCCCTCTTCCTCTTGGAATTAATTACTTGACCACTTCATGAAAAAGAAGTGATAAATCAATACATTCATACTCTAGTCTTAGAAATTGTGTATAAGAAATTTGTATAGAAAATAATTTGTAGGCTTTGATTTTGCACATTCTGATAGAAAAGCTGTGTGTTTACATAGCTTTACCATAATGGGAGTTGGGATGTCTAGCCAATTCATTTGGGCTCATCTTATGGTTGTAAAATGTTGTAGAGAGGGTTAGGAATAGAGAACCATGTATTTGTGTTAAATGTTAGTTGGTCAGATAAAGGGTTGATAACCAGAATCTACAAAGAAATCAAGAAACTCCACAACATCAAAACAAACAACCCACTTAAGAGATGGGCCAAGGACCTCAATAGACATTTTTCAAAAGAGGAAATCCAAATGGCCAACAGACACATGAAAAAATGTTCAAGATCACTAGCAATCAGGGAAATGCAAATCAAAACCACAATGACGTTTCACCTCACCCCGGTTAGAATGGCTCACATTCAGAAATCTACCAACAATAGATGCTGGAGAGGATGTGGGGAAAAAGGGACACTAACCCACTGTTGGTGGGAATGCAAACTGGTTAAGCCACTATGGAAGTCAGTCTGGAGATTCCTCAGAAACCTGAATATAACCCTACCATTCAACCCAGCCATTCCACTCCTTGGAATTTACCCAAAGGAAATTAAATTGGCAAACAAAAAAGCTGTCTGCACATTAATGTTTATTGCAGCTCAATTCACAATAGCTAAGACCTGGAACCAACCCAAATGCCCATCAACAGTAGACTGGATAAAGAAATTACGGGACATGTACTCTATAGAATACTATACAGCAGTCAAAAACAATGAAATCTGGTCATTTGCAACAAGATGGAGGAATCTGGAAAATATTATGCTGAATGAATTAAGCCAGTCCCAAAGGGACAAATATCATATGTTCTCCCTGATTGGCGACAACTAACTGAGCACCAAAGGGGAAACCTGTTGAAGTGAAACGGACGCTATGAGAAACAGTGACTTGATCAGCTCTTGTGCTGACTGTTGATGTACAATGTACTACTTTATCCCTTTTAGTATTTTTTTATTCTAGTACTATTGGTTGAACTCTGTAATTAACACATAATTATTCTTAGGTGCTTAAATTTTAACTGAAAAGTGATCCCTGTTAAATATAACAGTGGGAATAAGAGAGGGAGGAGATGTACAATTTGGGACATGCTCAATCAGACTTGCCCCAAATAGTGGAGTTAGAATCATGCCAGGGGATTCCAATACAATCCCATCAAGGTGGCATGTACCAATGCCATCTCACTAGTCCAAGTGATCAATTTCAGTTCACAACTGATCACACTGATAGGTCTAAGAGTCAAAGGGATCACACAAACAAGACTAGTGTCTGCTAATACTAGCTGATAGAGTCAAAAAGGGAGAGAACGATCCATCATGGGAAGCGGGATACACAGCAGACTCATAGAATGGCAGATGTCCTAAATAGCACTCTGGCCTCAGAATCAGCCCTTAAGGCATTCAGATATGGCTAAAGAGCCCATGAGAGTATTTCAGGCATGAAAAGCCAAGGCACTCTGGAAAAAAAAAAAAGAAGACCTAAATGAAAGATCTCTGCGAGTGAGATCCCAGTGGAAAGAACAGGTCATCAAAGAAGGAGGTACCTTTCTCTGAAGGGAGGAGAGAGCTTCCACTTTGACTATGACCCTGTCGGAATAAGATCGAAGTTGGCGAACCCAAAAGGCTTCCATAGCCTTGGCAACTCATGACTAGAGCCTAGGGAGATTACTGACGCCATAAACAAGAGTGTCAAATTGTTAAGTCAACAACAGGAGTCACTGCGTACTTAACTTCTCATGTGGGATCTGTCCTTAATGTGTTGTCCAATGTGAAGTAATGCTATAATTAGTACTGAAACAGTATTTTACACTTTGTGTTTCTGTGTGGGTGCAAACTGATGAAATCTTTACTTAATATGTACTAAATTGATCTTCTGTATACAAAGATAATTGAAAATGAATCTTGATGTGAATGGAATGGGAGAGGGAGCGGGAGATGGGAGGGGTGTGAGTGGGAGGGAACTTATTGGGGGGGGAAGCCATTAAACTGTACTTTGGAAATTTATATTTACTAATTTTAAAAAAATGTTAGTTCGTTGTTACTCCTTGGGTAAAAGCTTCCTTGAGTTAGCACCCACTCATTTTCTTATAACACCAACCAAATTTTATTGCCATCCTTAACTGTTCCTCTAATGAACTTCCTGAGGGAAGAGAATATTTTACTTATTTTTGTATTCCTAATTCTAAGGATGATTCTTGGCACATGGTAGAAACTCAGGGAAAGTTGGAATTCGAAGATTATCTTTCAGTGTATAAAATATAGGAAGGAAAGTTCAAAAATTGTATATTAAGGAATTAAGACTTGAAGGTTTTAAAAAATTAATTTAAAAAGGTAGTGATAACAACAAAAAGATTATGTGGTAACAAGTTTATGAGGAATAATTTGACTCTTCTTTTATTAAGCTTTTTTTTTTTAATTTTCATCTCCCTAGGTAACTACTTTGGAGATCATGTGGTGCTTGTACAAATTGCTTGGGAGTACATGGCACAGAATCGGGGACAAAGAGCAAATGAGGTGGAACTCAGAATCAGCCTGTCAAAGCAAACATGATTTAGAACAATTGTCCATATACTGTACCATTTTTATAGTGTTGAAAGCATCAGTGACGTATTTTATTGCAGTCTATCACAAGCTGCCTTTACTGTATTAGATGAGTGACTCAAAACAGCTCTTCCAGAAGCTCAAATGTTTGCCATTTATTTCTTTTAAAAATTCAAAAGCAGCTTTGCATCAATATTTAAGATAATTTATTAATTGTTATTACATTGCTAGTTAACACTCTACTGGTGATGTTACTTGTGTGTGTCACGTGCTGATATTTTGAAAAGTCAGTGAAATTTTCCCTAGAGAGTATAGTTTTGTACACTGCTTCCATGCAAGATATGGACAGAGGGTGGAACTCTGCCAAACTGGGTGGTTCTCAGGTCTGCAAGTAATAAATCCTGGCTCCTGGCCAAGTCAATTAACCTATCTGTTGCTCAGTCTCCACATCTGTAAAAGATGAGTATATGAGAAGACAACCTCACATTCTTGAGATTATGATTCACGCTTGTCCTAGCTCTAAAATTTTATCATCATGACTTACCTAATGCCTATATTTAGCAAAGCTGAAGTAGTTAATGGTTAATGTTTACCCTATAAGTTACATTTTTCCTGTCATTTTGTATAATAAAATATTCATCTTAAGAGGACGGCATTGTGGTGCAGTGGGTTAAGTTGCTGCTTGTGATGCCAGCATCTGGTATCAGAGTGCCACTTCTAGTCTGGGCTGCTCAGCTTCCAATCCCGCTCCCTGCTAATGTGTCTGAACAGCTGATGATGGCCTATGTACTTGGGCCCCTGCAACCCATAAAGGAGACCTGGATGGAATTCTTGGCTCCTGGTTTCAGCCTGACCCTGTCTTGGCTATTTGGTCATCTGGAGAACAAACCAACATTTGGAAGATCTTTTCTGTCAGTCTCTTCCTTTCTTTCTCTGTCACTTTGCCTCTCAAATGAACAAATAAACAAGTAAATAAGTGATAAATCTTTTTAAAAAATTCCTGTTGTAAATTATGCAATTAAGAAAATATAGCAGTATCTATAAAATAATAAAAAGGCACAATTAACATTTGGTGCATTTATTTTAATGTCTATTTCCACAAATACTCAACATGCATACACATCATTGGGGTCATACCAAATACAAAGTTTTATATCTTTTATTCTAATGAATTTTATACTGTATTTTCCTAACTTATTAAAGAAAGTCTTAGGAACTGGTAGACACTTGGCATCATGGTTAAGATGTTGGCTGGGACAGGTACATCTCATGTTTCTTGATTCTAGTTTCCTGCAAATGTGTACTCTTGGAGGGAGCATGGGATGGTTTCATTCGTTGACTCTCTGCTATTCATGTGGGAGTTCCTGGCTCACAGCTTCAGATGGGTCAGGCCCAGCTATTGCAGGCATTTAGGAAATGAATCAGAGGATGGGAGATTGATCTTTCTCTCTCTCTCCCAAATAAAATGAAAATAAATACATTAAAATTGAAAAAAGAAATAAAACATTTGGATTAGCTTGAACATGTCTGGAAGCCATGAATAAATTATTGTGGGTTTTTTGAGATTTATTTTATTTACTTGAAGGACAGAATTAGAAAGAGAGAGAGAGAGAGGTCTTCCATCTGTTGGTTACTCCCCAAATGGCTGCAATGGCCAGGGTTGGGCGAGGTTGAAGCCAGGAGCTTCATCTGGGTCTCCCACATGGGTTCAGGGGCCCAAGGACTTGGGTTGTCTTGCATTGCTTTCCCAGGTGCATTAGCAGGGAGCTGGATCAGAAATGGAATAGCTGGGATTGGAACTGGTGCCTATATGGGATACCAGCATTGCAGGTGGCAGTTTAATCCATTACACCACAACACTGGCCCCAGACATGAATAAACTGTATACACATGCACCAACTCTCCTCCCTCAAGTCAAACCTAGAATCTCATAGAGGGAGGGAGAATGGTGGTCTCCTATGGCTAAGCATCAGAAGAAGAAATAACTCGGACTCAGTTTACACATGAATTTTCAGAAAACATGAGGGGTAGTAGAAAATGTATGGACACCACATCAGCCCTACCCAGGGATGGAAGGACAGTTTTGAGAAGACATTCTCCATGCAGGCAGTTTTACGAGTAGTGCACACGGTCATCCACTCATTTTATAGAGAGAAATGTACTTTGGGTTGCAAATACCTGGATTCTGGGGCAGGTGGGAGTGGGTTGGCTGGTTTGTTAGGGGTCTGGCAGGAGCAAACCCTAGGCATCCTTGGATGGGTTCTTACATCCTCCTTCCCTCACCCTTCTGTTCCTTCACTCCTGTTCCCTTAGGACTTAAGGGATACTAGTAAGAGAGTACCACATAAACTTCTTTTTTGAAAAAGATTTACTTATTTATTTGAAAGAGTGACACAGAGAAAGAGAAGTAAAGACCGATACGCACACACCCCCCCACCCCCCCCAGCTCTTCTGCTTGCTGGTTCATTCCCTAAATTGCTGCAACAGCCAGGTCTGGGGTTGGCTGCAACCATGAATCAGAAACTCCATCCAAGTCTCCCACAATAAGAATCAAGGACTAGTTACTTTTGCCATTTTCTGCTGCCTTCTCAGGTGCATTAGCAGGAAGCTGGATCACAACCAGAGAAGCTGAGACTTGAACTGTTGCTCTGATATCGGATGTCAGCATTGAAGTGATGACTTAAACTGCTGTATTACAGTGCTGGCTCTTTACATGAACTTTTGTCTCAGGCTCTACTTTGAGGAACCAAATTCTATTTAGTTGTGGGCAAATAAAGCTCCCAAAGTTATACAAGCATATGCTCTGCCCATGTGTGGATAAATGTCTAGTGATAACTCAAACTATCACACTGGGAAAAAAATGAAGAAAGACTTGGCCAGGAACTGGCATTGTGGCATGTTTAGCTACTGCTTACTGTGCCAGCATCTGACGCAGGTTGTGGTTCTGGTTCTACTCCTGGGCTGCTCTATTTCCAATCCAGCTCCCTGTTAATGCGCTGGGAAAGCAGCAGAAGATCATCCATGTGTTTGGGCACCTGCCACCCACATGGGAGACCTGAATGGTGTTCCAGGTTGCTGGCTTTGGCCTGCTCCAGCCCTGGTGGTTGCCATTGTTACCATCTGGGAAGTAAACCAGTAGGTGGAAGAGCTCTCTTTCTCTCTGTAACTCTGCCCTTCAAATAAACAAATCCTTTTATTTATTTATTTATTTAAAAGTCAGAGTTACAGAGAGAGAAGGAGAGGCAGAGAGAGAGAGAGAGAGAGAGGTCTTCCAAGGACTTAGGCCATCTTCTACTGCTATCCTGGGCCATAGTAGAGAGCTGGACAAGAAGTGGAGAAGCCGGGACTCGAACCGGCGCCCATATGGAATGACGGGAGCTTCAGGCCAGGGCGTTAATCCACTGCGCCACCGCGCCCGCCCCTCCTTTTTTTTTTTTTTAAGAAAGACTAGTCCAAATTATTTCTGCTACCTTTCAAGTGTATAATTTCTCTGAAAACACTTCCACCAAGTTAGCCATTTTGGCACTGAGATGGAAACTTGTTTGTGAATAGATGGACAAAACTGTCTCATCAACAAAACAGGAAGTTAAGAAGCTGCCTTATGCTTTTTGACCTGAGAAAATCAACATGTAATCAAAAAAATTTTTTTTAATTAAAGCTACCTTAAAGGTTGAATTTGCCTTTTTCTCAGTTGCATCAACTTTGTCAAAAACCTAAGCAAAGAATTTAAATACCTTTTGAAAATATTTTTCCCACCCTGCTCCTCGATTAGTCTAAAGTTGTTTAACAATTGGTAATTGTCTGCCTTTGTTTAGCATTAAGGACTTCCAAAATACTACATATACTGTTTGAAATAAAGAATGGCATGATTCATTTACCAAGGAGTTATGGAAGAGCACATTAATATCATTCATTGCTCTAACTTTATGAGGGGTTATTGATAAGGCAGAGAAAGCAAGTTACCAGAGGAAACAAAGGAGTGGTAGGGAGTCAAGATGTGAAATGAGGTGTGCATTCTAGTACAGGACAAGAAAGGAAGGAAGGTGATGGCTGTGGTGGGGACTGGGCTGGCTGATGGTGTGGATGAGAAATGAAGCACAGCTGATCTCATTCTGGTGACATCATGTATACCTTCCACTGTGACTCAACAGACGGTGTGACAAACCACTTTCTCATATCAATTGGTTGTGTTGTCACTCAACAGTAGGGGAGAAATCTTTGTTAATGAACTATCTCAAGAATATCTCAGAGCTTTCTGCCATGTTGAACTGCAGTCAAATTCACTTAACCTTTCCTGAAGAGAAACTGAAGTTGTTAAGAATGATAAGGAAGTTCCTGTGTTTTTAGAATGGCAGTAAAGGATTATTTTCATTCAACTGTGAATTAAAAAAGGTGAGATAATTTGTAGAACATGGTTTAGGATGGTATATTGGACATCTATAACTTGTGACTGCTAGATCTTGATTTTCTTTTCCTAACAGCACCACTTTTCTTTTAGAGAAATGCTATTATTTTGGGTTCTGCCTATTAGATATATACTCAGAGGCTCTGGAGATTTTTTTTTTTTTTTGACAGGCAGAGTGGACAGTGAGAGAGAGAGAGAGAAAGGTCTTCTTTTTGCCGTTGGTTCACCCTCCAATAGCCGCCACGGCCGGCGCATTGGGGCGGGCGCACCGCGCTGATCTGAAGGCAGGAGCCAGGTGCTTCTCCTGGTCTCCCATGTGGGTGCAGGGCCCAAGGACTTGGGCCATCCTCCACTGCACTCCCAGGCCATAGCAGAGAGCTGGCCTGGAAGAGGGGCAACCGGGACAGAATCCGGCGCCCCGACTGGGACTAGAACCCGGTGTGCTGGCGCTGCAAGGTGGAGGATTAGCCTAGTGAGCCGTGGCGCTGGCCATCTGGAGATTCTTAACCAAAGTTTGCGTATGTGATTGAAATTAGGCCACTCAGGCACTCCTTGGAATATATCTTACATGGAGGATTAAAGAGAAGGAAAATGGTAGGAATTCATTTAATCCAAGGACAAGAGCCAGGACTTTTAACAGCATCAGATCATTTTTATCATCTCCAGATCCTAGACAACTTGGAATATTCTGATTTGGCACCCTTCAAGGTCTGATTCTCCAGTCTTTCTTCTAGATAATGAGGTTTGCTGTCTTTCTGTGAGTTTTCTTAGCATAAATTAACTAGAGTTACTTCTGTTGTTTGTATCTATAGCATTCTGACTCAGTCCAGTGATGTATCTGACCAAAAGGAGGTTAAAGGAATATTTACTTCACAGCTGTAAGATAAAGCTGTATGGGACCATAACTAGAAGGAATGCCATAGTTAATTATGTAAAAAAATGTTTTAAAAAGCCTTCAGAAAAAATTCCTCAATGATAAATACAACAATTTTATAGAAAGAAAAATAGGGACTAGAAAAAATAGGTAATATTGAACAAAATCCAGGAAATATACTTTTAAGAACTGTGGTAAAATATGAAATAGATGACATAGAAGGTGTTTTTTTTTTTTTAATCTGATATTGATTGTTTCGTTAGTTGATTGGCACTGACAGATTATAGATCTTAATTTAACTGAGATTATATCCTGATTGTTATTTCTCATTATTTAGACCTCACAGAAATGTTCTGGCTGTTTTATTGTGTACACAGAGATAAAATTCCAAAGTTATGGAACTTGCCTGAACTCCAATCTGTCCAGAAGTGGGATTCTATAATGAGTTTAGTCAGATAAAATTGTATAGGATCCAAATTTAGGGATTCTAGACTGTTTTCTTTTTGAAGGTCCAGAATCATTAACGATTTTTGTGTGGGAAGAATGTCTTGTTATGCAAAAACAAACAATGAAGGTCTAATTGCTTGTCACTTTCCTCTGTATTATTTTCCTGAAAAGTATTTTTGGAAAACTTAATACATTATATTACCTGGATTTATTATACACTTTTTCACAATGAAATGAAAGCTTATTTGTATCATGTATCACAGAATTAGTATTTGTATTTGTATTACAGAAATTTCCTAAAACAGGATAGAATGAGTCATTGAATATCATATATCAAAACTTTTATTACCGAAGCACTTGGAGAGTTAGCACCCTCACAGATAACCAGTTGGAATTACAAAAATATTGAATACAATCACAGTTAGATTTAGCTCTCTGCTTTTTATCAGAAGAACCAACACTTCTCTAATAGCTAATAAACTCCTTCTCTGGGGAGAAGGTTCTGACGTCTTTCCTCTCATCTTTAGGGAATAAGTTTCCCTTTGTATTTAATAAGTCTGTGTGAATACAAATAAGCCAGTCTCCAAAAGACAATATATGTTTATTCTGATAAGTGGTAGTTCATATAGAATGCAAAACATGTATAGGATTAAAACAGACATCTTGTGATTTGAATGTTGTTTTCAGCTCTTGTTTATGCTTCCTGCAGAACTGTGATCTCTCTACATTTTACTTGTGGAATATTCTGGTAAGTGATACATTAAGCCTGTGATATAGAGTGGGGTGAAATTATGTTTTTGCAAAAATTAAAAAAAAGAAAATAAGAAAGGAAGGAGAAGGATTGTGGGAGAGTGAGGGGTTGGGAGAGAATTACCGTTATCTTAAAATTATACCTATGAAATACGTGAATCTGTTTTAATCTCTTTTTTAAAGAAAGGCAAACTTATGGGGGAGAGAGATCTTTCATCCACTGATTCACTACCCAAATGGCTACAAAGACCTGGAGCTGGGCCAGACCGAAGCAAGGAGCCAGGAGCTTCATCCAGGTTAACCATGTGGGTGCAGGGGCCCAAGGTCTTAAGCCATCTTCTGTTCTTTCCCAGGCATGTTAGTAAAGAGCTGGATTGCAAGTGGGGCAACTAGTACTCAAACCAGCACCCATATGGCATCCCAGCATCACAGGCAGTGGCTTAACCCGTTATGCCACTTTATATTAATAAAAATTAAAAAAAATTACAACCAAGATGGTGCTCATTATAAAAAATTAATCTGTTAACAATCTAATTCTCCAGTTAGCACTGAGATCTTAAAAAAAAAAAAAACCCTAGATGTGGGGAGCAACTCGGACTAGACTAAGTTACTGGAATTAAGACTTATTCTATGCATCTGCTCTCCCACAATATGGTGCTGGGAGAGGAGGAAACAGCTTCTACACAGCTGCCTCCAGTTCAACCAATAAACTGTAGGACCTGCTCCTGATTGGAGGAGAGCAGCGTACTCGGCGTGTGGGTAGCAGAGTTGGGATTGGTGGAAGAGGACTATAAAGGAGGAGAGAGACAACATGCACCGGGAACATCTGAAGGAACACCTGAGCAGCCCCCGAGAGAACCGGCCGGCGGTGTGCTGCTCCCCCGCGGAAGTGGGGAAAGTGGCAGGGGGAACCGCCCTTCCACGGAGGTGGAAGGGTCGGTAGCCAACCCGGGAAGAACCAGCAGCAAACCCGGGGAGGGCCGAGCAGACAAAAGAACAGCGCAGGGTCCTGTGTCGTTCCTCCACGAAGAGGGGGAGCAACACTAGAAAGCAAGACCCCCTTAAGAGAGATCTTGAAAACTATGATCATGACACTACCTTGCTCTATACATAAGGAATGCTTTTACCTGCAAATAATAGAAAGATCTAATAATTACTTAAACACATAGTGCTTTGTTTTTCCTCATGTTACACAAAGTCTGGCAGCAAGTTTCCAGGCTATTCAATGACTCAATAAGTTAATAAAATATACACCTCATTTTTAGATTTTCCCAACTAGCCATACATAACATATTTGCTCATTGCTCCTATAGTTCCATGCATCACTTTTACACTGAAGGAAAGAGGAGGGATGGGTTGGTGACAATGAACTCTCCTCAATTATTTCCTTTTAAAAACAAGCAAAGGTTTTACAGAAGACTTCTGTCAGAGTTAGGTTTATGTTCTCATTGGCCAGAACATAGTCACACATCCACTCTAGACCAATCACTACTGGGAGGAAGTGTAGCATTACCATGATTGGTTAAAATCAACTGTTACTCATCTCATAGTTCAAAGAAGGGAGGTCCCAAGGGAATTGACATTCCTTCTATAAAGGTTTTTTATTTATTACCACAACATAGAATTAGAGAAGAGAGGAGGATATTGTTTTGCCTGACATGATAGCCTTCCCAAGATTTGCCCTATTGGTTCCCTTTCATTCTTTGGGTCTATTTAAATGTCATCTCTTCAGAGAGTATGTTCTTAGTCATGCAACCAGAGGGAGACCACTCTCCAATTGTTTTTATACTCACAGAAAACTGTCCATAACCTTATTCTCAATGTAATTATGCATTTTTTGATCATTTAAAAAAAAGTCGAGGCCAGTGCTGTGCCATAGTGGGTAAAGCCACCACCTTCAATGCTGGCATACAATATGGGCATCAGTTCGAGTTCCAGCTGCTCCATTTCCAATACAGCTCTCTGTTATGGCCTGGGAAAGCAGTGGAAGATGACCCAAGTCCTTGTGCCCCTGTATCCACATGGAAGACTCAGAAGAAGCTCTTGGCTCTAGGCTTCTAATCAGTGCAGCTCTGGTGTTGCAGCCATCTTGGGAGTGAACCAGTGGATGGAAGACCTCTGCCTCTCTTACTCTACCACCTTTCAAATAAATAAATAAACAAATAAGTATTAAAAAAGTGTTCTCTTTGTCCCCTTTGCTCCAAGGATGATGTCCTTTTGGGGAAAACACTTTAATTGGCCTGTAAATATGCAGAACAAAGTAAAAATCCTGTTCTATTTTTGAAGGACACAATTAATTAATAAGTTAACTGATTTACATAGTAATAGTATTGTCTTTCTTTGGGGCACAGTACAGATTAATCATGGATAGGTAAAGATGATTTTTCTGCCCTCTCTGCATCCCAAGGATTTGGACTTAGCAGGAGAGAAATTACAAGGATACTACAAGAGATGGTTTAATCTGTAGAGTATGATGGAAGGCTAAGTGCTAAACAGAGAGAAATAAACAGTAATGATAATGATAATAATGACAATATTTAAAACCTGCTATTGGGTGCATACTAGGTATGGGGCAGAAATCTAAGTAATGTGGTTTGGGTTGGTATTTGGCGCAGTGGTTAAGATGATGACTGGGACACATGCATCCCATAACAGAGTGCCAGCGCTCAACTTCTGGCTCCACTTTCAACCCAGCTTCCTGCTAATGTGCATCCTGGGAAGTGGCCAATCATGGATCTAAGTACTTGGGTTTCCTGTCACCCATATGGGACATGCAGATTGAGTCCCAATCTCTTAGCTTCATCTTGGCCCTGCTTCTGTCTCTCTGTTTTTCAAATTAAAAAAGAAAGAAAGAAAATAATTTTTTAAAAAAGTAATTCTTGGGGCCGGCGCTGTGGCATAGCAGGTAAACCACCGCCTGCAGTGCTGGCATCCCATATGGGTGCCAGTCGGAGTCCTGGCTGCTCCACATCCGACCCAGCTCTGCTAGGGCCTGGGAAAGCAGTGGAAGATGGCTCAAGTCTTTGGGCTCCTGCAACCACATGGGAGAACCCTAAGAAGCTCCTGGCTCCTGGCTTCTGATCAGCACAGCTCCGGCCTTTGCAGCCATTTGGGGAGTGAACCATCGGATGGAAGACTCTCTCTCTCTCTCTCTCTCTCTCTCTCTCTCTCTCTCTCTCTGTGTGTGTGTGTGTGTGTGTGTAACTCTGACTTTCAGGTAAATAAATACATCTTTAAAAAATTCCAATAAAAGTAATTTTGAGAAAAAACTCATTAAGACTTCAAAGGTATTTTGGCATGGTAGGTGCCCTTTGAAACAGAGATTTTAAATGACCTGTCAGAGGTCACTCAGACATTAGGAGGAGGAGCCAGGATTTTCATTTATGCTGTCCACGTCTTGATTATGCTCTTGATCACTGCCTCTTGTGGGCAGAGATAGCTCATCTATGAGAGCACAGTCTCTTTTACTCATTGTAATTCCTCTTTATATCCTCAAGTCTTTGGTAAATTTTGTTAAATGTTGTTGCTTGGCTTTAGCTGGGCATTGTTAAGTTGATAGAGGAGTCTCTGTTAATGCTTAAAAGGGAAATTTGGGCAAGCAGTACTGACCAGGAGAAGCTTATTAATCAGTGATCCCCAGGGATCTGGATCAGAACAGTTGTCTGAGAGGATGAGCAACAACCAGTGTGATAGTGTAGAATTGAGGAGCCTGCCTCATTCATAGAGAGGCATACAAGAATGTGAAGAGGGGCACTCTCACAAAATTATGGAATTATAGAAACTTGAAGTATCCTTAATTTGCTAATGATAACTTGTAAATAAGAATCATAAGGATGTTAGGAGGTTAGAGAATTGGACATCTGGGTATGCTTCCTGGACTTGATGTAAATTGGACATAAAGACATAACCACGTTCCACCTTGCTGCTTATTCCAAACACTACCTTCCATTGTATCCTGTCCATCTCATGGCTACATGAAGTGGGGCTAAATCAGTCAGGTGGCACAGAGGCTAACGGTGTCAGGGCAGCGGAAGCTTATTAACAACTCAAAGGACATGATTTGACCTCTCATAGTTGGTGTACAGAAAGAAAATTATGGAGGCTTTTGATGCACCTGAAGCAGGAGAGGAAAATCTTGTATTCAAACGCTATGAAAGGATGGGCTTGTTTCTTTATAACTCAAAAAATCCACTGTCAGGAAATAGAAAGGATTGAAAGGCCCTTAATGCCCCACCCACAGCTGCTGGATGGCTTTAAGAAATCTAAAGCTATTACGATAACAATAACTAAGTTTTGAGCCACTAATATTTTCCAGGTGTGATTTATTTATCACTGTCTATGAATTAGGGATTAATTCTTCTCCCTATTTTATAGACTTGTGCACAGCAGTTCTTGCCTGAGTGACAGCTGACTAAACTCCACTTTGTTCTCTGTTCAGCTTTTATGCAATTTTCCAAGGTTTTGTTACAGTGAGAGGCAACATATGTCCACATATTAATGTGAAAATTATTGTGATTCAGATTTTTAAAGGAAAATTCTGTATATTGTGGATGCTATATTGGGCATGGTAGATAATCAGCTGAGCAAAGTAGAACTGACTTACTCTTGGATGTGGCAGGAATAATTGCAGAAACGATGTATATACAACGTAGGACTGCTCGACTTTTATGTATTTTAATTTAATTGTTTTTTTTCCTTTTTTAAAAAATTTTATTTGTTACACAAGTTCATATATTTGATAAATACAGATTTAGAACCATAGTGGTACTTCCCTGCCTGCCCTCCCTCCCACCCATGCTCCAACCGCTCCTCCCCTCCCTCTCACATGCCCACTCAGTTTTTACAATGATCTATTTTCAGTATACTTAATGATTATATAGCTAACTCTACTCTTCACAAACCTAAGGATTCCTTGGCCATGTGAGGACAAGCTAAGGTCAGTTTTTGGAAGAGTGTGATGTGATTTCTTAGGTGAAATTATTGAATGGAAATGTTCATAATTAGCTAAGCAGAGCCTATAAAAAGCTAAGTGAATTATAAAACACACATTTAGAAATTGTGATAAAATAATGTGATGAGTGAGTTAATCACAGTTTTTATCACTTGTTAGTGAGCTTTCTTTTTTTTCTTTTTTTTTTTACTATTTTTTTAACTTTTATTTAATGAATATAAATTTCCAAAGTACAGAATATGGATTACAATGGCTTCCCCCCCATAACGTCCCTCCAACCCGCAACCCTCCCCTTTCCCTCTCTCTCTCCCCTTCCATTCACATCAAGATTCATTTTCGATTCTCTTTATATACAGAAGATCAGTTTAGCATACATTAAGTAAAGATTTCAACAGTTTGCTCCCAAACAGAAACCTAAAGTGAAAAATACTGTTTGAGTACTAGTTATAGCATTAAATCTCAATGTACAGCACACTAAGGACAAAGATCCTACATGAGGAGTAAGTGCACAGTGACTCCTGTTGTAGACTTAACAAATTGACACTCTTGTTTATGGCATCAGTAATCACCCTAGGCTCTTGTCATGAGCTGCCAAGGCTATGGAAGCCCCCTGAGTTCACTGACTCTGATCATATTTAGACAAGGCCATGGTCAAAGTGGAAGTTCTCTCCTCCCTTCAGAGAAAGGTACCTCCTTCTTTGAAGACCTGTTCTTTCCACTGGGATCTCACTCGTGGAGATCTTTCACTTAGGTTTTTTTTTTTCCCCCAGAGTGTCTTGGCTTTCCATGCCTGAAATACTCTCATGGGCATTTCAACCGGATCCGCATGCCTTAAGGGCTGATTATGAGTTTTTTTTTTTTAAAGTATTTATTTATTTGAGAGACAGAGTTACAGAGAGGAGAGACAGAGAGAAAGGTCTTCCATCCACTGGTCCACTCCCTAAATGGCCATAACAGCTGGAGCTGGGTCAATCCAAAGCCAGGAACCAGGAGCATACTCTGGGCCTCCCATGTGAGTATAGGTCCCAAGCACTTGGACCATCTTTCACTGTTTTCCCAGGCTATAAACAGAGAGCTATATTGGAAGAGGAGCAGCTGGGACATGAACCTATATGAGATGGTGGTGCCTCAGGCAGAGGCCTAGCCTATTAGGCCACAGTGCCAACCCCTCATTTAATTGTTAAAAGAATAAAGGGTGTGGTAAACTATGAAGATAATATATTTACTGTTAAATCTTTTTAAAGCATGTATTTTAGGTAGGAGCTAATAACAAATTAATAAATACTATGTAACTCGAGTATCAAGTGACCTTTGGTATACTGCTGCTCTTTCCTTGGCTTTCTGTACCTTTTTTGACTACCCTACAATCAAAAACCACTTTTCACTGTTGAGAAGAGTTTCCCAGATTAATTGCTGTTTGCTTTCAATTCCCACCCACATGAACCCTTTTAAACTGGCTGTTATCTCAGAGCCAAGACAGAGGGAGAGGGAAGGGCCAGGTGAATACATTGCTCTACCTTTCTGTTTTCCAACCATCATGTCCATTGTTACCGATGGAGAATACATGGTTTGGGGATTTCAGTTTTGCACATTTCTGCACCAAATCTTAAATAAGTGCCTACAAGTTGCCAGACACCGTAGGTAAAGACCAGAGAACAAGACGCTCTTTTCAAAGAGCTTATGCTGCAATGGGAGCAAATCATCCTGGTTTGATCAGTACACATTATATACATGTATTGAAATGTCACCCTGTACCTTATAAATATGTGTGATTGTCGTGAATCAAAAATATTCTTTTAAAATGTTTAAGGAGATGAGAATGCTAACAAACCTGATCGGTCTTCACACAGTGCATACCTACATTAGATTATCATACTGTACCCCATAAATATGCACAGTTAAAATAACAATTAAAAAGAAAAAGGAAAAATGGTAAATAAAATGTACTTGTATGCAGAAATTGGAAAATCTTCAAGCTAAAATGCATTTATATTTTAATTTCATTTCTCCAAGAACATTTTGAAGTATCTGTATAGAGATAAGCCATGGAAGGAGATGAGATTCCTGCTGCAAAAGATAATAGAGATGAAATAAAGAGTGATGGGGGGAGGATTTCAAGTTGTGTTTTAAGGTAGACATGACGGGGCTGGCGCTGTGGCGCAGCGGGTTAACACCCTGGCCTGAAGCACCAGCATCCCATATGGGCACCGGTTCTAGTCCTGGCTGCTCCTCTTCTGATCCAGCTCTCTGCTATGGCCTGGGATAGCAGTGGAAGATGGCCCAAGTCCTTGGGCCCCTGCACCCTCATGGCAGACCCGGGAGAATTTCTTAGCTTCCGATCGGTGCAGCTCTGGCCATTGCAGACAATTGGGGAGTGAACCATCGGATGGAAGACCTCTCTCTCTCTCTCTGTAACTCTGTCTTTCAAATAAATAAAATAAATAAAAAAAATATAGACATGGCTACATGGACCAGTTTCCTTTAAATTGCTGTTTACCTGATAAGAAGGGACCAGAAGACAGGCTTTGACCTTCTTGTGCACCTTATTAAGTGAGGGACCTCTGTGAAGTCCTTGAAACTCAGTCTCAGTTTTGCTCTCTCCAAATCAAGAAACTTAACTTTATAGAACTGAGAAGAAAACGAAGTAATTTGTCAGGTAACTTTGTATATGGGAAGAAAGCTACGTTTCTAAATCAGGTATTGCCAGGGGATTCCAATTCAATCCCATCAAGGTGACATGCACCAATGCCATCTCACTAGTCCAAGTGATCAATTTCTGTTCACAATTGATCATAATGAAAGGACTAAGAGTCAAAGGGATCACATAAACAAGTCTAGTGCCTGCTGATACTAACCGATAGAATAAATAAAGGGGAGAGCAATCCAACATGGGAAGCAAGATACACAGCAGAGTCATGGAATGGCAGATGTCTTAAACAGCACTCTGGCCTCAGAATCAGCCCTAAAGGCATTCGGATCTGGCTGAAAAGCCCATGAGAGTATTTCAGGCATGGAAAGCCAAGACACTCTGGAAAAAAAAAAAAAAAAAAAACAACCCTAAATGAAAGATCTCTGTGAGTGAGATCCCAGTGGAAAGAACAGGTCTTCAAAGACGGAGGTACCTTTCTCTGAAGGGAGGAGAGAACTTCCACTTTGACTATGACCTTGTCTAAATAAGATAAGAGTCGGAGAACTCAAAAGGCTTCCATGGCCTTGGAAACTCATGACTGGAGCATAGGGAGATTACTGATGCCATAAACAGGGGTGTCAATTTGTAAAGTCAACAACAGGAGTCACTGTGCACTTACTCCTCATGTAGGATCTCTGTCCTTAATGTGCTGTACATTGAGATTTACTGCTATAACGAGTACTCAAACAGTATATTTCACTTTGTGTTTCTATGTGGGTGCAAACTGTTGAAATCTTTACTTAATGTATGCTAAACTGATCTTCTGTATATAAAGAAATTTGAAAATGAATCGTGATAAGAATGGAAGGGGAGAGAGAGAGGGAAAGGGGAGGGTTGCGGGTGGGAGGGAAGTCATTGGGGAGGGGGGGAAGCCAATGTAATCCATAAGCTGTATTTTGGAAATCTATATTCATTAAATAAAAGTTAAAAAAATAAAAATAAATCAGGTATTTCACTTAGGATTCATGTCAGCTATCTCACTAATACAATTTCCATAAAATATAAAGGGCTGTTGTTGTTTTCATTATTATCAAGCTTCCCCCCCTGAGGTTACTCTTTGCTTGTCCTCTTTTCCTCTTTTTGGACAGGCAGAGTTAGACAGAGACAGAGAGAGAGAGAGAGAGAGAGAGAGAGAAGGGTCTTCCTTTTTCCTAAATGGCTGCTACAGCCGGTGCTGCGCTGATCTGAAGCCAGGAGCCAGGTACTTCCTCCTGGTCTCCCATTTGGGTGCAGGGCCCAAGCACTTGGGCCACCCTCCACTGCCTTCCTGGGCCACAGCAGAGAGCTGGACTGGAATAGGAGCAACTGGGACAGAATCCGGCGCCCCAACCGGGGTGCCGGCGCTGCAGGCAGAGGATTAGCCAAGTGAGCCACGGCGCCGGCCATTGTCCTCTTTTCCTAAAATGACTCCAGAGTGGCCACTCAAGCAGAATGGGAAAATAGCACAACTATTCATTTTTCCTTGATGCATTTCCTATTGCAACCTTTTGTCAGCGTTAGACAATTCCATCATGTTCTACGATTCTATCTGAGGATTTTTGTTGTAACTTTACTCTTAACATCCTCTTGGATGCTCAGACTACTCTTGTATCCTATGCATGGAAATGCGCAGAAAAAAACTGCATGAGTTACTGACACAACCACTCCCTGGCAGGATGATGCTAAGCTATGTACCTTTCTGTTTCATCTATGTACTTAAAAACGTTTGTGGAAGAATGGAAATTAAAAGATAAATTTACTTTGGTGCAAAAAATGTTGGAAATCCAGGCATAGTTTTTCCTGTAAAATACATTTTTTATGAACATTTTGGAGACCCCCTCCTATCAAGTAGAGGCAATAATATTGTCAATCTCACAGGATGCTTGTTGTAAAGAGTAAATGGTTCACTACTTCTAAAGCATTGCAAAGAACAAGAACTCCACATATGTTGCCATCTTACTACCTGTTTCCTGGATCTATTCCTTCTTCCTCAACTGTCTTCTTAAAATGTTTTTATTTTTTTATTTAATCAAGAGGCAGAGAGAAACAGACACACAGAACTCCCATTTGCTGGTTTACTTTCCAAATGCACGCAACAGCCAGAGCTGGACCAGGGTTAATACCAGGAGCTGAGCATTTAGTTCAGATTTCTCACATGTTTGGCATGAGTCCAATTATTCAAGCATCCCCACTGTCTCCCAGGGTCTGCATTAGCAGGAGCTTGAGCTGGGTGTTGTATCCAGGTACTGTATGGGATGCCGATGTCTTAATCACTAACCTAATTATCTTCTCCCTTTATGTATGTTATCCAGACTGTTACAACCTCACTTAAACTATTGCCACTCCCTTACATATAGCCATCCCACATAGCTGTATGAAACCTTGTCTTAATTACCTGTAAGTACTTCATTCATTCACTCCAGAAATACTTATAAAGCACTTTCTTTTGTATATGTCATTGTAGTACCTGCTATGGCAAATTCTCCAAAAAGGAAATCTAGTCTCTGCCGTAAGTGAGGTCAGAATCTAGCTGAAGAAAGGATCTGTATACATGAAAAATGCTAAATAAGAGTTTGACTTAAACAGCCACATAAATTAATACCTGGGAAGTCATAAAACTACCTGTTGAGAATCCAATTTGCAAACATTCATGGGTTCCCTTACTGCCTTAATCACTTATGTGCATATTTTTAGGCTTATGCAGTATTTATCCAGTTTTCCCTTTGTTTCTTACACTAATCCCCTCATTCGATTGCAGTACTGTGAGAAGAGGGAACAGATCCACTGTGGAGTGTTAGTGCTTGGGCTCTGGGACAGAAGAAAACCTGCTCTGTGCTTGTTGGAGAAACTTGCCCAGCTTCCCTAAGCCTCATTTCCTCATTTATAAAATGAGGGCAAAACAGTACTTTTCTGGGTTAATGTGGGATTGAGTGATATAATCTATGTAAACCCATAATGCAAGGCCTGTTGCTTGCCAGTGCTCAATGAGCATAAACTATATTCATATTTGTGTGTTACAGAGCTTGTGGTATGTGAAAAATCTAGGAAGCATGGGCTATTTACTTTTGGTACTTTGTAAATGGCAGAAAGTGAAATAACTTTATTATTATGTAAGCTAATAGACAATGAAAACTCTACCATCACCCTCAAAAGCATAAAATGCATGGTATTTTAATATTTACTAAAACAAGAGATTGAAACAAATACAGACAAGAATTGTTAACATTGAAACCAGTATCCAATGTCCTTTAGTAAGTATCTTGTTTCAGAACATTGTTCTATTGATATTATCTAAGTTTGTGGAATGTCAAGTGTTGTTTGTCTGACTTTAAATAAAAATCTTAGAATCTGCATAGTTTAAAAAGGCAGAAGAGATAAGGCAAAACTTTGCCTATATGTACCTATTTTAATTTAATTTAATTTTAAAAAATATTTATTTTATTCATTTGAAAGGCACAGTTACAGTGAGAGAGGGAGATACACGGAGATTTTCCATCCTCTGTTCACTCTTCAAATGGCCACATGGCTGGGGCTGGGCCAGGCTGAAGCCAGGAGCCAAGAGCTTCCTCCAGGTCTCCCATGTGGGCATAGGGAACCAAGGACGTGGGCCATTCTCCACTGTTTTCCCAGGCACATTAGCAGAGAGCTGGATTAGAACTGGAGCAGCCAGGACTTGAATTGGTGCCCATATGGGATGCTGGCACTCCAGGCAGCCGCTATACCACAATCTGGCCTCCTATACCTATTTTTCAGAAGTAGAGCAGAGTGATTTAAAAATTTTCAAATGCTCTTTCTCCTTAGCAATTTGTTCATGGACCTTTCAAAACTGGTGATATGTTAATTTTCAAAGAATTTTAAACATAGATCTATAATCAAAATCAGAAATTTGAACCAGAGAGTCATGAAGACGCATTTTGTCAACATGGTTCACTACTTCTCTGACTGTGGTATCCCTTCTTTCATTGTGTGTGTGTGTGTGTGTGTGTGTCTGCTTACCCTCTACATATTTTATATTAAATAGTGAATATATAGAGCTTATAATGATACATAACTCAAGCGGTTGCTATGGGATAAATATGGGGATCCAAGGAGTCATGGACATGATTCCTTCTCTGTCTCCCTGTTCCAAGGACACCTGAGGTATAATGACTCACCTTTTCTATTGCTGGGAGTTAAATGTCTCTGAAAAGCAATTTTATTTTTAAAAAGTCATGGTTTATAAAACTTTAGAAACTGATTCCAAGGGACACTTGAAAATGAATAATCAAAAAGCTGTTATTTGAACTAGAAATAGAAATTATGTATGGGACTCAAGCATGTCCAGCCATGAGACTCATGATTTTGTTTTACAATAACAAGTAACAGGAAGAGATGGCTGAAGAGCCCCCACACTCATTGTAAGGCAAGGTTGAGAAGAGCCTCCTCCCTTCTGTTTTCCCTGGCAAGACAGATCTGAGACAGAGTGTGCACAATGATGAAGAGTTGCAGAGGTTGGCCTAACAGCTTCTGTACCTGGGTGAAATACTAGAAACCAAAGGATTACAATGAAAACCTGGAGAGTTCTGCAGAGTTGCCAATCCCAAACTACTAGAGTTGAATTAAAACAAATCATGTATGTATGTATGCATTATTTTTTTAAGATTTATTTTATTTGGGACTAGCACTATGCCAAAGTTGCTGCTTGCAATGCTGGCATCCCATTTGGGGGCTGGTTCAAGTTCTGGCTCCACTTCTGATCCAGTTCCCTATTAGTGCACTGGGAAAGTATAGGAAGATGGTCCAAGTCCTTGGTCCCCTACAACCAAGTGGGAGACCCAAAAGAAGCTCCTGGCTCCTGGCTTTGGATCAGCCCAGCTCCTGCCATTGTGGCCATTTGGGAAGTGAACCAGTGGATGAATGATCTCTCTCTCTCTCTCTCTCTGTGCCTTTCAAATAAATAAATAAAGATAGAAAAGAGAGAGAGAAGTCTTCCATCCACTGGCTCAATTCCCAAATGACTATAATGGCGAATGCTGGGTCAGGCTGAAGCCAGGAGCCAGAAGCTTCATCCAGGTCTGCCACATGGTGCAGAGGCTGAAACACTCGGGCCATCGTCCAGTGCTTTCCCAGGTGCATTAGCAGGGATCTGGATTGGAAGTAGAGCAGCAGAGACTAGAACCAGTGCCCATATGGTATGCCAGCACTGCAGGCAGTGATTTAACCCACTTTGCCACAGTGCTGGGCCCAAGAGATTTATTTATTTATCTGAAAGGCAGAATTAGAGAGAAAGAGAGAGAGAGAGAGAGAGAGAGAGAGAGAGAAATAGATTTTTCCATCTGCCGGCCCACTCCTCAAAAGGCTGCAATGGCTAGATCTGCATCAGGCCAAAGCCAAGAGGCAAGAGCTCCATCCAGGTCTCCCATGTTGATGGAAGGGGCCCAGAATTTTGGGCCATCATCTGCTGCTTCCCCAGGCACATTTGCAGGGAGGTGAGTTGGAGGTGGAGCAACCAGGACCTGAACCGATGCCCATATGGGATGTTGGTGTTGCAGGCAGTGGCTTAACCCACTGCACCACAGTGCCAGCCCCTAGGATTGAAATTTAAAATGATTTTTTTCGGTTACCCAAACTGAAGAGTCAGGGAAAAGAGGATGAAAAGGGTTTTGTATCCTACAAACTGAGTCACACTGCTGATTACATTTTATTATTGCTTTCTACACTTTTGCATTTCCTTGCTTCTCTGTAGTTTTATAATGAAAGCATTTTTTTCACTTTATTTTAAACCCAGAGGGGGTTTCTGTGACCTCACTCTCCTAACAGAGTAATTTTTGTTGAAGCAACTAAGCAAAGCAGACATTCAGGGAAAATAATTTGATGACAGAACACACCAAATTTCTCATTAGATCTAGAAAGGTTGAGGAAGCAGTATAGGATGAGGAACGAGAGGGTCACAAAACATTGGAGAAATGTTAATAAAGAGCAACAAGGGTAAACACTGTATATGCAATTCAAACCAGACTATTCTGTGAACTGTGAAGTTCGAAGCCAAATCAGCACTTCAAGCAAAAATGACACATCTTTCTTGGCTTTATGAGACAGAATTCTGAGGGCTATAGAATTTAAAATATCTTGAAAAGTGCAAACATTTCTCAGAAGTACACAGCCTGAAGTATCATATTAAGATTGCATTTAGAGGTAAAACCCAAGCCATTACACCTGTGTGTTTACTGAACTTTATATAGATGTGTATTTACTGGGCAACCATTGATATTGTCTTCCATGAGTACACACTGTTCTATGCCTGGAAAAAGTTTGCTGCCTCTGTGTGGTTGCCTTAAATGTCAAGGCTGCTGCTGCAATCTCTTTCACCGCAGTGGGGCTGTGTGCAGCTCATCAGCCTTAATAAAGAAGCAAAGTTCTTAACACACAGAAGAGGATCATTTTATATACAAATCCTGTCTGCATTCTGCCTGTTTTGATACTTGGTTCACTAACAGCTTTAAACATGTAATGACAGTTAATCACCCAATTGTTGGGAGATGCAAAGTCACTGTATAATTACTGAAGTTTTCAAAGGAATTAGCATGTAGTTACTATGAACAACATGTCCTATTTTGTGGAAACTATGCAATTAACTTGTCCTAGACTAATAAATTAAAGGTAGCAAAAGCTCATGTAACAGTTGCTGGCAGGAGAGGGACGGACTGCCAACACATTTATTGAGATCACTTTGAACTTTAACTCCTCTTCCATGTATTCTACCCATCCAGATTTAATGCAACTTGGCCTAGAATTGATTGAAAGGGGAGGAAAACAGTACTCAAATTCACTGCTCTGGTGGAGAGCTTGAGAAAATTCTGAAGTTTACTGATCACCTTTGGACTTCCTTTAGAATTCTGCTTTGGTGTGTTTAGAGGAAAAACCCTTAAGTCTCCCAGTTGAGGTAAACGTTTTTAGAATTAGAGTGCACACTTTCTAGTGTTCCAGCCCTGAAATAGAAGTGGCAGGGAGATCTAGCTGGTCACATCATGGTGACCGCTCAGCTTTCACGCAGGGACACCCCTTCTGTACATTCACGTCAGAGATAAGGTAAGTGATGGTTAACTTTGGGAAGGCTAGAGAGGTGGTCAAATACTATTTCTGGATGTGTCTTTGAGAGTGTTTCTGGAAGAGATTAGTGTCTGAATCAATAGGCTGGGTAAAGAAGACCTGCCCTCACCAATCTGGGCAGGCATCATTGATCCACTGAGGGCCAGAGTACACCAGAAAAGCAGGGGGAGGGTGAAATCTCTCTTCCTGTGTTGGGCTGTTCATCTTCTCTGCCCGTACTCCTACTTCTCAGCTCTTCAGACTCCAATTAGATTAACATCATTGGTCCCCTGGTTGTCGACCCTTCAGACTTGGGCTGAAAGTTATCATTGTCTCCACTTACTCTCAGGCTTTGGGCATGGATTGGAGGGATATCACTAGCTTCCCCATGCCTCCAGCTTTCAGATAGCTTATGGCAGGACTTCTCAGCCCCTCTAAGCACCTGAGCCAACAGCTCACAATGTATACTACTGGTTCTGTTTCTATGGAGAACTCCATCAATACACCCACTGTCCTATGACTAAACTCCCGACTCTCTTTGGGGTAAGGTTAGGCTTAGACTCAAAAACTGGAGGGAGGAATCTTCTTTCCCTGTGTCTTTCTGGATTGGTAATCATGAGGTAATCATGACACCTTACCCAAACATCTTCGGGGAATATCTCCATGAGATGATGCATGCATTTGTGCAGGTATCATCATATATTCTTATTGAGAAATGGGTTCTGTGTCTCAGTTTCCCTCAATTTCCCTTCCACTTTGAACCTTACGCAGAGGTTGTAACAGGTGGAATGAGATACAGCTATGGTCTAACTGGACGTGAGGTGGAGGCTGTGGACCCTCTGGCATCAGTGAGCCATCTTCAGCAAGCAGCTGTGTAACGACTGCGAATATTTTTCTGTTGATTGAAGCTTTTGGACATGGTTTGGGTATATTCTTTTCCAATGTAACACAGTAAATTCAATGAAGTGTCACTCTATGATTTTCCCTCAAGCAAGACCCTGGTAGCTAGGGACTTTAGAGAAGATGACATTTTCTCAACTATTTTTATATTTTGAAAATAAAGTATAAACTTAGATTTGAATTAAAGAGAGATCTTATTCCAGGCTATTTAGATATTGTCTACCAGAAGTGTAAATTATATAAATATGACAAATAAAACTTTACCATCTTACATTTATTGAATATATTAAATGAAAATTAATTTTATAGGGCAAGAATATTCATTTAGATTAGTTAAAATGTCCCATGACTTGATTTTATGACCTGTATCCAGTTATTTTAATAATATAAATACAAAGGTAGGCAATTTTGTTTAGTCATATATCAATGTTATTTAACAAAAAAGTTAGCAAAAAAGTGAGTATAATTTTACCCGCACTAGTATCTGCTATATTTATTTGCTGTCTTGTCAGTTCAAACTTGGAAGATAGAATTCTTTTCAAATGACTGCTCAGAGAGTTTGTTATCCATATACCAATAAGAATTATTTGATGTGTTCAAAGTTTTTTTTACAGTGTTTAATTCTCTTTACTTTCTTTTGCCAGAAAACTTGTTTTCTTTTTTTGCAGAAGATTCTGCTTTTGAGTAATAGTTAGAGAAACTCAAACCTCCAATCATCTATTTTCTCATACTTCCCTAGATATTAGAGGAAAAGAATCTGTAAGAAGCTTATCTGCCAGAGAAATGGAAAGGATACAAATTATAATTTCCCTTTATGGTAAAAGCTGAAAGGAAGACTGGGCAAGAGGTGCTGGCAATGGAGCAGAGCCATGAGGAGTCCAGGAATGGGAATGGATAGACCCGGGCCCTACCTATGGCCGGGTGAGCAAATTACCTGGCAGACCTGACCCTCTCTTTTTAACTTGCAAAGGGAGGCTAGCACTTCACTGATAGAACAGCTATGATAGCTCACTGATGCCAGAAGAGTATAGAGCCTCCATCTTACTTTCACTTAGACAACAGCTGTATCTAAGTGATGTAATATATCTCAAACACATAACACAGTAGTAGGTATTATCATTTGTGATAAAAGGTGTATATTCTCAATTTCCCACTTCCAGATCCTTTCCTAAGGAACAACTAGTATCTGCTTAGATTATTTGGGGTCATGCGTTTTTCTCAGGGGAGCAGCTGGATATCAATGATATGCAATAACCTCCCTGATTCATAATATTGGTAAGCTATTCACACAATATCAAGATTATAATAGTATTGAAATGCATAAAATTCAATGCCTTCAAATTCAGTAGATTACAAAACTGTTCCTTAGGTTTTTTTTGTCATTTCCATCACAGAGAATTGCTGTACACACTGTTGGTGATGGCCTCAGACAGAAAAAGCCAATAAGCAGAATATGTTACGGACACAGTTCATACCCTCTATGGCATATATATGTGACTTTTGTGACTACAGAAACTACATGCTTTTTAAATGTAATATTTGCTTATATTTATTCTTCCTTCCTTTCAGGACCATGTCTTATCTTCTGTGTACTGCAATATGTCTGGTTCTTCATAGGTTACCAAAACCAATAATCTTGTTGAATAAAATAAATGAGTGAATAATTAAGTGAATGAAGATAGAGATGACTACTGTCCTTTAAGGCCACTTTCAGACATGCTTTTCATTAACCAAAAATGAACTACTTGCCTTCATGACAAGTGGCTAAATAAAATCACCAGGCTTTTCCTTGTCTCCACTGATGTGAGAAAAAAATTCTAAAAAAACTTATTGATACTCATTTAACCTTTTTTTCTTTTTCTTAAATTTTATTTAAGGCATACCAGTTTCATGTATTTCATATGTACAGAATTAGGAACATAGTGATACTTCCCAACCTACCCTCTCACACTCCAACCCTTCTTCCTCCCTCTCCTCTCCCTACTCTTAATTTTTACAAAGATTTATTTTCAGTTTACTTTGTACTCATAAGATTAACTCTACACTAAGTAAAGACTTCAAAAAATAGTATGAAGGAAAAAAAAACTGTTTCTCAACAGTAGAGGCAAGGGCTGTAGACAATCATCGAATCTCAAAATATCCATTTCACTCCAATACATTGCATTTTAGGTATTCTATTAGTTACCCCAGGTCAAGAAAAACATATCTATCTTTTTGAGACTGGCTTATTCACTAAGTATAATAACCCTTCTTTCAACTGACTGAAGAGGGTTGATAATTACAAACATCAGTCACTCATTACCATGGTGATTTTCAACTGAAATTTGAGGTTCTCAGGATGCTTAGGGGCCAAGCTGGGGCCAGAATCTAACTCAAGGAGGTCGAGAAGAGGGAGAACTGAGGAGAGTCTCAGCTCATGATGCCATGAGCAATTTCCGCTTGGAGACCAGTTCTGCTTTTTTCTGTCTTATACATTGTGAGGCTTCAGGCAAGATTTTACTTAAGATATGTGATACACCACTGAAAATGCCTTAAGCCTGCCTTCATTTCTATACAAGGTATTAAATGAAAGACTTTCTCTCCTGAAGTCCATGAAGAAAGACAAGTTTGCATTCTTCTAACACCCATGTTAATTTTGGGGTTTTCAAAGCAGAAGATATCAAAGAGTAATGTTGAGAGATAATTCTGGCATTTCTGGATACCTCTGGACAAAGAAAATTGACAATTTTGTTCAAGGATGTTTGGAAGTCTGCTTTAGGGCAGGGAGCAGGTTGGCATCCAATCCAGGTTAATAAAGCTATTTTCCCTCCCTCCTTGGAGATAGTCCAGGTTGAATTGAAGGCAGATTTGTTTCCTGACAAGGCTAAAGAAGACAATGACTTTACCTCTTTATTTAGTGGTGGGTAGGAAAGTATAATAGGAGCTCTTTTAGTAGATTGGGTTTTTCTGAGCTGGCGGTTATTTAGCTGTGAAACAAATGTACTGTGTGTGCAGTATCTACCTGGGCCTCCCTCTGCATTTCTGCCATGGGGCTTTGGAGACAAAGGGAATTAATGTGAACATGTAACTCATGCCATGTGTCATAAACTGTACAAATACATTTGGGTTCATTGTCTCCATAATGATTAAATCTATGGTAGTTTGGCAAGCTGGCCTGGGAGCTTTAGTGGTACCTATTGTTCAGCATCTGTTTGGCTGCTTTACATCCCTAAAAATATATTGGCCTGGAGTACCTTACTTGAAAGATAAATCGGCACTGTCATTTCGGCTCTTACTTTTGTAGGAGAACCTATAGTCATGTGATAGACATTAGTAAGAGTATTTATAATGATGTGTGGGTTAACACGGTAGGAGTACTTTGCAAATCATAAATGCCTTACATATGAAACTGGTTCATTATTTGTATTCCTGCTACCTTAAGGAGCATTTCTACTTCACTTATCTAAAGTAAATATTTTGAATATGAGATTCCTTGCATTTCTTTTAAAACAATGTTCCTTAAGTTCCTACCTGGAGGCTTGCTATAAAAGTAGTCTGTGCTTCTGTCCCCAGGGAATCTCCTCGAGTATGGAGAACTAGGCTGAGTCAGCTTGTAAAAGAAACCCCAGGGGCTCTGATTTGCTGGTGCATATCACACATTAAAAAACACAATTTCAGCAAAGTGAAGAGACATCCAACAGAATGTGAGAAATTACTTGCACCCACATGAGAGACCAGGAAGAAGCACCTGGCTCCTGGCTTCGGATTGGCACAGCGCTGGCCGTAGCAGCCATTTGGGGAGTGAACCAACGGAAGGAAGACCTTTCTCTCTGTCTCGCTCTCTCACTGTCTATAACTCCACGTGTTAAATAAATAAATAAAATAATAAAAAATAAAAAAAAGAAGTGAACTTGACTGTGATGATTTTGAACAGCCCTTATCTCAACTGCTAAGGAGCAGGTTTTTTTTTTTTTCATACTATTTGTTGAACTCTTTACTTAGTATAGAGCTAATCTTATGTACATAAAGTTAATTGAAAATAGATCTTAGTAAAAAATAAGAATGGGAATAGGAGAGGAAGGAGGATAAAGGGTGGTAGGGCATGTGGGAGGACAGGTAGGGAGGGAAGAATCACTATGTTCTTGAAGTTGTATTATGAAATGCATGAAATTTGTATACCTTAAATAAAAGATTTCTAGGGGGAAAAAAAAAGCAACACAATTTGAGAGTCTGGCACTGTGGTGCAGCAAGTTAAATTACTTCCTACGGTGCTGGCGTCCCAGCTATAAGCACCAGTTTGAGTCCTGGCTACTCCACTCTGATCCAGCTCCCTGCTTAGGAAGCAGTGGATGATGGCACAGTGCTTGGGCCCCTGTACCCATGTGGGAGACCCGGATGAAGCTCTTGGCTCCTGGTTTCAGCATGGCCCAGCTCTGGCTGTTATGGCAATTTCAGGAGTGAACCTCTCTCTCTCTCTGTCTTTTTTTTTTTTTTTTTGGACAGGCAGAGTGGACAGTGAGAGAGACAGAGATAAAGGTCTTCCTTTTGCCGTTGGTTCACCCTCCAATGGCCGCCGCGGCCGGCACGCTGTAGCCAGCACACCGCGCTAATCCGATGGCAGGAGCCAGGTACTTATCCTGGTCTCCCATAGGGTGCAGGGCCCAAGTACTTGGGCCATCCTCCACTGAACTCCTGGGCCACAGCAGAGAGCTGGCCTGGAAGAGGGGCAACCGGGACAGAATCCGGCGGCCCGACTGGGACTAGTGAAGAACCTTAAAAATCAAACCAAGATGGAGTGACTTAAGCTAACACTATTAAAAACAAGAAGTCACCTTTGCCCCAAATAAAATTAAAGTTTAAAAATTATAGGCCTAAACTTTTTCCCCCAAAGCTAAAATTAGGTGCAGCTATAAAAATAAGGGACCCTATGCTTAGCTAGCTGCGACACTTGTGCCTGGCTGTGCTAGGACCTAACCCAGTTTGTATGCCTCCTAATACTCAGATAACGGTGTGGGAAGCGGGACGCTGCTCTCCCTCCAGGGGAATGAAGGGAGTGTGACGTCGTCCCCCTCAGGGTGAACAAGATGACACTGACAGGGAAAGGAACTACTAAAGAAGTAAACAACAAAATGGCGACGAGGTGCATGCCTCCCATGTCATCCCGTAGCTGATTGGATAGAAGATGCATGCCTTTCACATGATCAGCTCACGGATTGGACTGCTGTGTGCATGCCTCCCATGTGATCCCGTAGCTGACTGGATAGAGGACGCATGCCTTTCACATGATCAGCTCACGGATTGGACTGCTGTGTGCATGGACACTATAGTGCTTTTGATTGGTTGCTGCGGGTATATAAACCGTGTGGCTCTGTGCTGGGGGCGCTCTCTGGACTCCCGAGTTCAGGAGGCCTGTCTGCGCAGACGCCGAATAAATCCTCTTGCTTTTCCATCAGCTGATCTGGACTCTGAGTCTTTGGGGTGTGCCTCTCGACGTGCTAGCATTCTCACTCAGAGGGTCTAACACTAGAACCTGGTGTGCCGGCGCTGCAAGGTGGAGGATTAGCCTAGTGAGCCGCAGCGCCGGCCTCTCTCTCTCTCTTTCTCCCTCCCTCCTATTCTCCTCTCTTCCTCTCTCTCTCTCTCTCTCTCTCTCTCTCTCTCTCTCTGTAGTTCTCTGCCTTTCAAATAAATAAATCTTTAAAAGAGAGAGAGAGAGAGAAAACAGAAACAGAATTTTAAGAGACCAATAATATCTTCTTTAAGTTAAAGAAAAAGTGATTAAACTGCACAAAATTAAGCAATGTTTTTCCTTCAAAATTTGCAAATTCAACTATGGAGGCAGTTGGGGAGATATGGAGTCCAAGTTCTGATACGTTAACTTAGTGCTTCAGGTACTCCCTATAATAGTAGGCAATAGAGACAGAGCTCCTCTAGAAGTTATTCACCTCAGGGCCAGTATAATATTTTGATTATATTTTTCAGTATAACATCTTAGGTAGAAGACCATTTTCTTACTGTGTCTCTTAATCTAGAATACAATGCCATGGTTGGTGCTGAGCAGGTTAAGCCATTGTCTACAGCTCTGGCATCCCATGTGGATGCTGGTTTGAATCTTGGCTGTTCCATTTCAGATCCAGCTCCCTGCTAATGTGCCTAGGAAAGCAGAGGAGGATGGCTCATACACCCATAAGGGAGACCAGGGTTAAGCTCCTGGTTTCTGGCTTCAACCTGGCCATTTGGGGAGTAAACTGGTAGATGGAGGAGTCATTCTCTCTCTCTCTCTCTTTCTCTCTCTCTCTTTTGCTCTTGATTTCTCTGTAACTCTGCCTTTCAAACAGAAAAACAAATCTTTAGAATGCAGTTCCAATTGGAAACTGGATTAAGCCTCTCCACTGGCCCAAAGACAAAGAATTCCTGTAAAGCTCTCAGTTCTTGTCTTACAGACCTTTGCTTCTATGCTGACCATTAGTTTCCACATGTGTGCAGCCTTCTGGGATTTTTAAAATATGAACTCATTTATTTCTGAATATATTTATGACTCATTAATTAACACTAGCATATTTTAGTGTTAATTGATTTGAGAAGAAGAGAGGAATCTGCTGGTTCACTCCCTGGTTGCTTACGGGCTGAATCTAGAAGCCAGGAACTCAATCAAGGTATCCTGAGTGACAACTCCAGCTTCCTGAGCCCTGCTGCCTCTCAGAATGTGCATTAGCAGGAAGCTGAAGTGGAGAGAAAAGCCAGGATGAGAACCAAGGAACTCCAGTTTGGGATGTGGGGGTCCCACCTGGTGGCTCAACTGCTATGCCAAATGCCTGACCTATATTTATTTTGTTGTTAATCCAGAAACCTTGTTGGTTGTGTGTGTGGGCTCTGTTGTATGCTGCTCAAATTCATATATTGAAGGGCTAACCTGTAGTACCTGAGAATGTACCTAAGTATTAGAGAAATCTCTTTAAAGACATTATTAAATTAAAGTGAGATTACTTAAGGTGGACCCTAATTCAGCATGACCAGTATCCTTTAAGGAAAGGAATTTTGTTCATAGGGAAGACCATGTGAGGATACAGAGAGAAGACAGCTCTACAAGCCAATGAAAAGAACCGTCAGAAGAAACATGCCCAGCTGAAATGATGATCTTGGACTTCCAATATCCAGAACTATGAGAAAATAAATTTCAGTTTTTTTTTTTAAAGATCTATTTATTTATTTGAAAGTCAGAGCTACACAGAGAGTGTAGAGGCTCGGGGCGGGGTGGGGGGGGTGGGGTCTTCCATCTGATGGTTCATTCCCCAGTTGGCCACTACGGCTGGAGCTGCACTGATCCAAACCCAGGAGCCAGGAGCTTCTTCTGGGTCTCCCACGTGGGTGCAGGGGCCCAAGGACTTGAGCCATCCTCTAGTGCCTTTCCAGGCCACAGCAGAGAGCTGGATGGGAAGTGGAGCAGCTGGGTCTCAAACCGGCGCCCATTTGGGATGCCAGCGCTGCAGGCCAGGGCGTTAACCTGCTGTGCCACAGCACTGGCCCCGATTTCAGTTTTTAAAGCTGCCCAATTTTGTGGCATTTTGTTATGGAAGCACTAGCAGATTAATACAGAATAGAATAAAAATAGAGCTTCCATTATCACTGGCCCCCGGTTTAAAAAGCAGATGTTTGCATAAATGAAGTGACAAAAGAAGAAAAAAAATCATATGCTATGAACACAGAGAAGAAAGAAACTGGATCCTTGGTCATGTTTTAGAGGGGCTGTGCTAGGGACTGTGTCTTTAAATTTCTGTGAAGTAAACATTAAATGTGCCTATGATGTGGCCACTGCAATGCCTATTGTGCTACTGCTGCTGAAAGCATTCCTAATGCAGATGCACATCTGTCTTGTTCCTCTTTCTAGCCTTAGTACCTACAAAAGTGCCTGTAATATGGTAATTGTTCAAAGTCTTAGCTGAAATAATAGTAAATAGATTTTTCATAAGCACTAAGCATCATATCTTCAGAATTATGAGACAATAAATTTCTGCTTATTTCTGTGAAAAAGAAGACTTCTGTACCCAGTCTTGGTACTGTGTTGCAGCAAACCTGGCAAATAGACACATTCATGTCTTTGAGGGCCGCTCCAGGCAGGTCCTTCTTATAGGAGGGCACTTCAAAAAGTTTGTGAAAAGTGGAATGAAACGATACATTTATTTTGAGGCAAAGATAGTTTGCACTGGCCATCAGCAGGCAGTCTTCAAGTGTTAAAACGTTCAGGCATTACCTCAGCTGCAAAGAGCCTCTCTCACAGGCATGCCTTTCCTGGAGGCAGCTCAGATCCAATGACTGTTAAGTTGAAGGTTTAGAGTCCAACACAGAACTACTTGACAAGCTATTTTAGTTTCAGAATTTTCCCATGGGACTAGCCAAGGCTGCTGCGCCTATAACCTTTCTTTTCCACAGGTGTTGATTTCAAGAACACTTTGTAAACATTCAATGCACAAGAATGTTTCAGAGTCAGCTTCCTGGAGACCCCAATTTGTGGCATAAGGGTATCCAAGTGAAAAGCATTTCCTCACAGAGGATACCGGGAGGGTAAAGGCCACCAAAACAATACACTAGGATAATGACACAGTGATATGAAGAAGGGGCAAATGAGCCTGTTTGATTTGCACCCCAAAGGCTAGATAGAGGAGCGTACAAAGCTTGCCAAGGGGGGCTAGTGTTGTAGCACATAAGGTTAAGCCTCCACCTGTGATGCCAGCATCCCATGTGTGCACTGGTTTGGGTCCTGGCTGCTTCACTTCCAATCCAGCTCCCTAATAATGGCCCTGCAAGGACCGTGGATGATGGCCAGAATACTAGGGCTCCTGCCACCTAAGTGGGAGGCCCAAATGGAGTTCCAGGTTCCTGGCTTCGGCCTGGCCAAGTCCTGGAATGTTGAGGGCCATTTGGGGAGTGAATCAGAGGAAGAAGATCCCCCTCCTTCTTTCTCTGTTAACTCTGCCTTTCAAATAAATAAATAATCATTGGAAAAAAAAGGTTGCTAAGGAAAGTCGTAGGAATTTCCTGTGGGGAGTAGTCAAATATTTTCTAGGTGGGAGGCAGCCAAACTTTGAATTAGATGTCACTCCAACAAGCTCGTTTGAGACTTCCAGAACTCTAAAGTCCGTGGTTTCTCCCATTGATGAATGGTCAAGGTTCCCCACACAATCTCAGAGAGAGGTGGGACAATTTTTCAAGCTGGAATTTCTTTTTTTTTTAAAGATTTATTTATTTGAAAGTCAGAGTTGCACAAAGAGGTAGAGAGAGAGAGAGAGAGAGAGAGAGAGAGGGAGAGAGAGGTCTTCCATCTGCTGATTCACTCCCCAGTTGGCCAAAATGGCTGAAGCTACACTGATCTGAAGCCAGGAGCCAGGAGCTTCTTCTGGGTCTCCTGCACAGGTGCAGGGGCCCAAGAACTTAGGTCATCTTCTGCTTTCCTAGGCCATAGCAGAGAGCTGGATCTGAAGTGGGGGCAGCCAGGACTCAAACTGGTGCTCATATGGGATGCCGGCACTGCAGGTAGTGGCTTTACCCACTACACCACAGCGCCGGCCCCACAGGAATTTTTCTCTTCCATCTGTTTCCAAGCCCCTCCTCCTTTCCCTTTTCATTTGACTACCATCTTTTCACACATTTTCCTTTTTACATTCAAGGTTCCCAGAAGGGGAAGAAACAACTACGTCCAGCCTAGGAGAGCAACAGATTTATTTGGGATTCAAAAATGCTGTTAGTTATAGAGAGAACGTGAACGTTAATCATTGAAAACTAGCATTACCCCCTCAGTCTCATCCCCCAAAGTAAGAAACACAATGCCTTGAAACAAATCAAGAAGGAGATTATTGCACCTGACTTTCTTCAAAAAGGGAAATAACTCCAAAATTGTTTTCCTTTTATGTGTACAGGACACAGGAAAGAAGGTTTGCATGAAGATTAGACCCTGCCTGACCATTATGTAATTAAAACCATTCCATACTTTGTGTCCGGACTTTCAAACCATTATTAATATTCTTTTTACTTGTGTTATATCCTCACATCTATTTCAGAACAATGGCTGTAGACCAGGGAGTAGTGCTGGTTGTTTGCTTTTGAATAACTAAGTTTTCTAGTTAAGTATTTACTGAGACACTGTGTGTGAACTGGGCATTTTAAACACTAAGTGTATTTTTGTCATGTAATAATGTTAACATATCCAAGAGCTCTGTTTGAATCACTGAGTCTTATAATACAGAAATTATTGTCCGAGAGCATAACATGATAATGATTTCATAGATGATAAGAGATAGAGAATAACGAAGACTTTCCCTTCTATGTTGCCTGGAGTTGTTTTCAAGTAGAGCTTGAGGAATGACAGGGAAAAGACCCCCACTATTATGAGAATTTCATGAGGAGACAGTTTTACTTTGTTTCATTCCCTCCTGTATCTCCAGTGACTAGAGAAATATCTGACCCATAGTTAGGTGTTCAGTACATATTGTTAATGAATTATTAGGAAATATATGATCTAGACTTTGTAAAGTTGGCTAAATCAGTAAACCTGAATCTCAATCTCTTTATCCATAAGATGAGGAGTTACACTAGGTACACATTAGGATTCTATTTAGCTCTAACCTTCTAGTACTGAAAAACAATGGATTTTCCCCCCTTTTTCCTCCATCTCTTGGGTTTATTTCTATTGAGGCAGGAATGGACAGATTTGCTTGTCTGAATAGTCAGAACTGCTTCTATTCCCAGTACCTATTACCTCTATTTCATTTCCATAGAGTATTTATATTTTCATTTGAGTCTAAACCCCTATTGACATGCTTGAAAGTAGTTGGTCATCAGGACTGGAATATGATTGACCTAATCAATCAAAGCAATCCCCATCTCCTTTGGCACAGCTACTGGTTGAAGATGGCTTGGCTATTCCAAGAAATTCGGTTAGCATTTCCTTAGCCTCAGGATTGGTCTGAAATGGGATTCTGTCTACAGTCAGCCCAGTGAGGCACAAGGGGAGGTTTGCTATGAATTTCTGGGAAAGGTGTTTTTTGGCTCTTTTAAGAGTGCTACTGTAAGACATGTTCTCTCCTGTCTGTGTAGTTTTTACATATGGCTGCAAGCCTAGAACCACTGCTACCATGGTGCTACATTGAAAGTTGTAAGCCTTGGAATAGACTCACACTGCAGAAGACAAAGCTGAGAGGGAGAAAAGTGAGGCCTTTAATAAAACCATTATACTCCTGCATTAAACCAATCCTGGTGCATGCCTTGGCTTTTAACTTTCTAGTCCACAAACTAATAAACACCTTAGTTGTTTACTTAAGATTGTGTTTGAATTTTGCACTTCCCTTTGAGGGAATAAGCTTAAATTCTTCAAGTTTTAGAGTAGCACGAAACTGAGGATCATTTATGTGATCAGAATGAGCCACACGTGGAGGTGGTGAGGCAGCACTTTCAGCTCAGGATTATTTTTGGCTCTTTGTTACTCAGAACTATTCTTTCCTGCTTACCTCTCACAACCCCACCAGGATGGTGTAACTCCACATATTTAGGATCAATGGTGGAAAATTAGGATTTCTTCAGAATAAGAACCAGCCCTAGGGCCCACAGCCGTATTAAGGAAAACAATACATGAAGGGCTGCTTCTTAATTACCAGAACATTTTCATCACCCCAAAAAGAAACTATACCCATTAGCAGGCACTCCCTCTTGCACCACTACCAGTCCCTGGCAACTACTAACCTACTTTCTGTTCACAATAGGCTCCTTGCCTATTATGCATTTTAAAACTTTTAGTTCAATAATTTTCTAAACTTTTAAAATCCTCCTCCTTTGCTCTAAATAGTCTTTTTAGTTTAATTTAGATGACTATTTAGCTGGAACTCTTCTAATTTAGGTAGGTTCTTTGAACAGCCATGTATTGCTTCTATCAATCCTTAAAAGGTACATCGTTTCATGCATGCATAATTTCCCATTTTTTTAAAATTTGCTTTTCCTCCGATGTAAATCCAGTTTAGGGACATTGAAAATTAGAGAGAGAAAGCGAGTGGGAAGAGGGAAAAGGAACGCTAGAAGCAGGAGACAGGTGAAGGAGGAGGAGGAGGAGGAGGAGGAGGAATGTGACACTCTCATAGAGGAAGGACAAATTTCTTAATGAATCTGAAGAAGAAACAGCCATTACTTGATTCCAAACAAATCATCCCCCAACATCTGCAAATAAAAAGACATGAGAAACGGAACCAGATCTTACAGGATGGAAAAAATTTTTAAGTTTCATAGAGAAGGACAGAGCCCTCTTAAGGAATATTTTTTATACCAATCTTAGCTTTTCTCCATAATGCATCTAACTTTGCATGTTTAAAATGTCTTATTAGGCATGAGGAAAGAAGATACAGCAATTTCACCATCTTGGAAAAAAACAAAAATATTCTTTTACTCTTTGAAAAGCTTAAAAGAGTAAGGAACATGTTTTCACACAAGAACAAAAGATGAATTTGATTTAAAGTGATATGAGTTTTTATTGTATAAAGGTAATTTGAGATTAACTAGGAACAGATGACATAAAACCCAGTGTACTAGAACAGCATGTAACAGAGAACTCTACTGCCTGTCTTCCTTGATTTTCAAGATTAAGAAACTTTGTTTCATATTATTTCTTCAAGAAATATTGACTAAAATTACATATATATTAAATTTTAATTTATAAATAGCATTTATACCACAAATTGTGGAAGACAAACACTACTGCAACAGTTTTGGTATTGCAACATAGGGGAACAAAAGTTAGAAAGAGATAAAAAAGAACGAACGAATCAGTTTGCTTTCCGTACCTCTAGACCTGACTACTAGGAAGAGTTTTAACTAAAAGTCTAAGTTTCAGAGTAAAGGATGTCATTTTTCAAATTTAGATGGAAGTAAGTAATATAAGACAGGCAGAAGAAGGAATTATAGAGGATTTACAGACGAATGATGGACAGGTGTTTATGGTGGATTAAAGATGGTGGCAAATTCTTTGACTCTCCTTTGACAGAGTCTAATTTCCCTCCCGCTGAATCTGGGTTGGTCTCAGTGATTTCTTTGACCAATAGAATTCAATGCTAGTGTGGGCTTCGAAGCTATGTTCTTCCTTGATCTCTTGGACTGTTTATTCCTGATGCTCTTTCAGACTCTCCCTCTAGAGACAAGCCTGATGGGATCCAGGGCCATGCAATGAGAACACCAGCCATATGGAGAAACAATGTGTAACAAGTGTTTGGGTTACTCAGCCCCATATGAGCTCCCAGCTGAAAGCCAGCAGCAAATGCTGGGTAACCTGACATCTAGTTCAGCTGATCCTTGAAATAATTGCAGTTCCAGCCAATACCTGACTGCAAGTGTGTGTTCCCATCCTGAATTACTAACACATCACATGGTAAAGTATTTTTTCAAGCTGCTAAATTTTGGAATAATTTGCTACCAACTTTTGTGACCACAAGAAGTTAACAGCACAGTCCTGGTTTTGTCAGACTACTCTAAGAACTGTCACCCCAAGCTTCATATGATGGAGTTGTTGGATTTGCAATAATAGGAGAAGCCAGCCTGAAAACTTGTAATAAACAAGTCATATATAATTATGGGGTAATACTATAACATCAAGGTGAATGTTTAATGATTTTGTTGCTTAGTGAAGAATCTTCTTAAGCCTCTTTCTTATGTCATCATTACATCTAACAGCAACAAAACAAAACAAAATTACATAACAATGCCCTTGTCTCTGTTCTTCATCTGAATGATGTTACACAGAAGGAACCAGTACTCTACCTGCCTGAACTTTGCTACCAGACCCTTTGCCCATTCCTTCTTCCTGGGAAGGGCTGCCTTTGATTACAGCACTCCCTGAGGCTGCCAGGATTTCATCAGACCCTACTCTTAGTTGGTTCCAGGGCAGACTGTTCTAAGCATGACCTGCTGGCATCAAAACCTGTGTGTGACTAAATTCTGATCTGCTCAAAACATCTTCTGACTTTAGCCCAGTTATGATCCTGTTGCTGCTTTCCCTCTCTCTCTCTTTCTCTTCTCTCTCTCTCTCATCTCTTTATGTTCACTTACTAGTGCTTGGGGGTATTTATTTAATTATCATTAGCTCAAATGTTAGAAATATGTTCCTAGATATCAGTCAGATCCTGTCCTCTATTTCAAATACTTTATCAGGTTTGAAGCATAATTCAGACTTTATTTTTTATTTCCAACAGCTCTGAATTGGCCTAGGACAGGAGACAAAATGTAGCACTAACCTGTTTGAAATATCCAGTTGTTTTAGCATCAGGCCATTGAATTTTATTAAGTATCTCAGAGTATACACGTATTTCTTCCCCATGATTTGTGATAACTATTAAACAGAAAAATACCATGTTGTTGTGGTATTTTTGGATGGCAGTTATGTTGGATGCCTGCAGGTGGTGATGAAAAGCAGTTGGATGTCATTTCTTTTTGTAGAACTATTCACTTCAAGCAGAAGTTGCAGACTTAACAGCCCATGGAAAGGGATGGGGATAGGGTAGGAGATTAGGGTGTTGGGGACTGCATGATAAGTATATGAATAAATAAAGTTTTGTAAAAGCATTTCTTTAAATTTTTTTTAAAAGATTTATTTATTCATTTGAAAGGCAGAAATACAGAGAGAAGAAGAGAGAGCAAGCAAACTTTCATCCACTGGTTCATTCCCCAAATCACTGCAATAGTCAGGGCTGGGCCAGGCTGAAGCCAGGAGCCAGGAGCTTCATATGGGTCTTCCACACGGGTACAGGGGACCAAGTTCTTGAGTCATTGTCCACTGATTTTCCAGGTGTTTTAGCAGGAAGCTGGATCAGAAGTGGAGCAGCCAGGAGGACTTGAACACTCCCATATGGGATGCTGGCACTGCAGGTAGAGGCCTAACCTTCTACGCCACAGCACTGGCCCCATTTCTTAAAATTTTTTTAAAAGATTTATTGTACTTATGAAATACATGAAGTTTGTATTCCTTAAATAATTTCTTAAATATTTCTAGGGAAATAAAGATTATTTATTTGAAAGGCAGCATTACAGACAGGGAGGAGGAGGGAGACAGAGAGAGAGAGAGAGAGAGAGAGAGAAAAGAGAGAGAGAGAGAGACTGGCTATTTGCTGGTTCATTTCCCAAATGGCCAAAATAGCCAGGCTTAGGACAGGCTGAAGCCAGGAGCCAGGAGCTTTTCTGGGCCACCCAAGTGGGAATAGGGGCCCAAACATTCACACGATCCTATGCTGCTTTCCCAAGTGCATTGGCAGGGTGTTGGATCAGAAGTGGAGCTGGGATACGAAACATTACCCATATGGGATGCCAGTGTTGCAGGCCGCAGCTTAACCGGCTACCCCGTGTGCTAGTCCCTGTAAATGTATTTCATGGCAGCATTACTGCAAACTCTTTTCAGCATCTCAATTATTTTGTTATTATTAGAGTTTTATTTCACCACGTTTCTTTTTTTCCTTACAGAGGTCATAGTTATCTATTTTTTAAGTTGAATGCCTATAGCAAAGATGCAACTTGTAGGAATAATTTTTCCTTCCATAATGAAATCATTCTGGTTCCATTTTTCATAAAATCTTTAGGAAAACTTATTTTTCATCTTTTAAAAACATATTTATTTTATTTATTTGAAAGGCAAAGTGACACAGTCACAGAAATATCTTCCATCTACTGGTTCACTCCCTAAATGGTCACAATGGCTGGAAGTAGGCCAGGCTGAAGCCAGGAGGCAGCAACTCCATCTGGGTCTCCCATGTGGATGGTGGGGGCTCAAGTATTTGAGGTGTCTTCTGTTGCATTCCCAGGCCTGTTAACAGGAAGCAGAGCAGCTGGGACTTGAACAGGAGCCAATATGAGATGCTGGTGTTTGAGTCAGTGGTTTAACTGACTGCGTCAAAACACTGGTGCTTATTTTCTCATATTCCCATTTTAAAAATTTTTGCTATTTATTATTTGTATATCTGAGTGGCAGAAAGAAAAAGAGACACAGGTAACTCCCATCTACTGGTTCATTCCCCAAATGTCCACAATGGCCAAGACTGGCTAGAGTCAGGAGCCAGGAACTCAATCCATGTTTCTCTTATGGGTGGCAGACTTAATTACTTGAGCCATTACCTGCTGCCCCTAAGGGTGTGTATTAGCAGGAGGCTGGAATGGGACCAAAACCCAGGTTCTTCTATATGAGGTGTAGGCATCCCAACTAGTATCTTAAAAACCAGGAAAAATGACCATCTTTATTTTTCCACATTTAATACAGGTGTGAATGTGCTATAAAAATGAGTGCACTGCAAAAAATTCATGGAAAAAGTGTATCATGAAGAAACTATGCATGAACAAATGCCAATCCATACCTGATTTCCCAGAATGAGGGAGAAATCAGAAAGTAGTGGTTACTTGGTTGAACTAGAAAGTACAGGTAGCAACTAAAGGGCTGTTGTCACTCAGCTCTAACTGTGTGTCATGGGGCAATGTGAGGATATGGGCCAAGTCTTTCCAGATCCTTTGTTTTTCCATGTAACATTTGAGCTTTTGGACAAAAATCTTTCGATTTCCAGAAAAGCCAATTTATAAAAAATGTACACTGTGGCAATGTATGGCTAGAGATCCTCCCATTAAGAATCTGGGCTTTAGAGGATATATCTGTACCTGAATATGCAGGTTTATGAGATAGAATTACTGGTTTTGGCTTTATTCAGGATTATGACATGTGTAATTGTTAACAGCAAGCACTGAGTAGGTATAACCAAGGATGATGTTTCTAGAGCAAGAATGAGTCTCAAACAAGAAAGTGACATCTCAAGAAGGAATTGTATGGACAAATTCAAAATAGCATATACAAATGGAAACCAATGGAATGAAGAGAATCTGAACCCTAGACTGGAAGACAGCAGACATTCATCTCTCAAGATCACAGGCCAAGGGTTATTTCAACTGTTTCGTAGTCTTGAGGAAGTAAAAAATGATATTAGATTGGTTGGAGTCTATTTTCCCCTGACAATTATGTATATAAAGGGACTCCAAAGCATTCATGGAGGGACTGGCATTGTGGCACAGCAGGTTTAGCCTTCACATGCAACTCTAATATTGGAGTGCTGGTTTGAATTCTGACTCTTCACTTCCTTTTCAGCTTTCTGGTGAAGTGCCTGAGAAGGCAGCAGTGGTTGCTCCAAGTATTTGGGTCCCTACGACCCCTGTGGGAGACCAGGATGGAGTTCTTGACTCGTGGCTGTGGTGCGCGTTTGGTGAATGAACCATTAGATGGAAGATCTCTTTATGTCTCTTCCTCTCTCTCTGTCACTTTGTCTTTCAAATAAATAATCTTTTTAAAATGTACATTTTCCATGAACTTTTTGTAGTCCCTTCAAATATATGGATGATTATTGGAGGCAGGAGAGCAGAGATCATGCAGTTGACATGTTGGTAAGGACAGAATTTAAGCAGGGGCTGGAGCTTGGTGTGGATCAGTGAGAGACCTTGTAACGAAACAGACTCCTGTGGCCTTCCCTGAATTGATTCCAGGATGGTGGGTCAAACCACTTCCTTTTCTCTAGCACAGCTAATTTGTGGACTTCCTCTGGCTAGACTGAGATAATCTATCCTTCACCACATCCTAATTGGCAGACACTGCCAAAACTTTTACAGGATGACTTTGAATTAAAGTAAGCATAATTTTCAAGGAGGGAGCTGTCTTTCTGCCTTCATTGCTTGGTGAAATAATAGACTTCTCCCAAAACAGTGAGTTATAGATATTTACAGTCTTGCACTAGCAGAAAGTCCATGTGCTTTGGGGATTGATTGAATCTCTCTGGGGAGCTCACAGAGATGGTAGATTCTGTTGATACATGAGGGTGGCTTTTGAGTGCCTCACTGAGGCACCCAATCTTGAATCATTGAAGCATTCCTGGTCCCCAGTTTTTTCAGTCTTGATGAACCTTGGAGTCATGATATTTCCATACCCATTCCTATCCTCAAGTTTATTTTTGAATAGACTCTGAGGCAATATGGAGTCAAGCTATATTCAGTAAAATATGGATTTAGGGGTGGGTTTGTTAGGGTTAGGTGGACAGAGACTAGAAAAGAGCTTTCCATTAGTCACATGAGTAAACAAGTGTGTGTGTGCACCATCAGAACTCTTGAAGAAATACCAAAACACAAAATGCAAGGAGGTGGTGCAGAAAGATTGCCGAATCTCTGACTACACGGCCAAGAAGTTAGAATGTGAGGATTAGAAAGATGAAAAATCAGAAAATAATCTTGGTTTGTAGATAGCTGCTTTCTGTCTTTGTCCTCACATTAAAGAGATAAACATGCTCTAGTAAAACCTGAAAAGTTACACATTTCTGGAATGTTTATATATTTAGTTTGGAGGTTAAAATAAAAAATATGTACCTCCTAGGGACTATAAATGAGTCATATTTTCAATAAATAATTTTTATAATCTTCTTCAGACAGTTTGTGACTCCATGGAATGTCTTTTTTTTTTTTTTTTTTTTTGACAGGCAGAGTGGACAGTGAGAGAGAGAGACAGAGAGAAAGGTCTTCCTTTGCCGTTGGTTCACCCTCCAATGGCCGCCATGGCTGACATGCTGCGGCCAGTGCACCGTGCTGATCCGAAGGCAGGAGCCAGGTGCTTCTCCTGGTCTCCCATGGGGTGCAGGGCCCAAGCACTTGGACCATCCTCCACTGCACTCCCTGGCCACAGCAGAGAGCTGGCCTGGAAGAGGGGCCACCAGAACAGAATCCGGCGCCCCGACCGGGACTAGAACCCAGTGTGCCGGCGCCGCTAGGTGGAGGATTAGCCTAGTGAGCCGTGGTGCCGGCCTCCATGGAATGTCTTACATGTTAGTCATCCTGATCCATAGACTTTTTTCTGGAACTTTGATGTTTACTTCTGTTTCTGGAAGTGATGCTTACAGCATTGCCATCTGATGTCTGATGTAGACTTCAGTGAAGATTATGTGGGACTTACTCCTTTTTTCAGCATCAAAGCCTAAAGGTGCAGTCAAAGCAAAATAACAACATGCCTAATTCCCAGCTCCTCTGCTTAGCTCAGGAGCATTCCCTCTGGACTTACCGCACATCCTGTAGTAACACTGACTTAAAAGAGGAAGGATTCATACAACATTTACAACATGTGTCCTACTTGAGAATGTTCTTTAGAATTTTTTAAAAACAAAACATTTGTCACTGATATAGACTGAATTGTGTTCTGTTAGAATATGTGTGTTGAGTCCCTAACCTCCAATATGAATATATTTGGAGATAAGGCCTTTAAAGAGGTAATTAAGATTAAATGAGATCACAAGGGGAAGGCCTAAGGCAACCGGACGGATATCTTTACACGAAGAGAGAGGTATCAGAGACGTATGTGGAGAAAATGCCACGTGAGGGTGCAGGGAGAATGTGCCCATCTACGGCCAAGGAAGGAGGCTTCAAGAGACACCAAAGCTGCCAACATCTTGATCTTGGACTGTCAGCCTCCAGATCTTTAAGAAGATAAGTGTTTTTCAAGCCGCTCAGTCTGTTATAGCAAACGAATGTGCTGATGAGGTTTTCTTTTGGTTGTGAGTTCTAGGAAACTCAGAAACAAATGTAAAGTTCATAGTGACCATGTTGATTCCTGCTATTTCCCCAATATTGAGTCATTGTTTTGTAACTCAGTTTTTTTTTCTATTTCAATTTTATTAGCTGATTATTTGTTTATGTATTTTTGCATTAAAGTCTTTGTAGGAAAGAAGCAAAATACACACAAATTAAGAATTTAAGTGACTTATTTATAGTTACAGGTTCTCTCCTGTTTTACATGTGTATCTTCTCAGTCTTCTGTGCCAGTTTCCTTCATTTCCTAGATCCTTTTGCACTACAGTGCTGCTGGGGTCAACCCTCAGCCCTTGTTTTCTCCCTCTGACAACATATGGACTCAGCCAGTTTCACGTTTTTAAACACTAGCCATGTACTTGTATACCATATTTAGCATGAACCTTTCCCTTGAACTCAAATAAATCCAACTGTTTATTCAATAACTTCATTTGGAAGTCTAATAACCATTTTCTATTTGACATGTCTGAATTTAAGCCAAACTTCAAAATCTTCCTTCTCCATCCTGCTCTTCCTGCAGTCTTGGTAAATGCCACCCTGATGGTCTCCAACTCAGTAAAGCCAACTGTAAGCATCTAGTCACGTGGACTAAAATCTTGGAATCATCCCCGACTTTCTGTTATCTTCACTTTCCAATCTGTCAGTAATCCCTGCTGGCTCTTCAATCAAAATATGTTTAAAAGCTGACCATTTTAAGCATTTTGCTTACCACAAAGATGGAAATCATCATCACTTCTCCCTGAGATCGTTGCTTCTTCTTGGTCTTTCTGCTCCTGTTTTTTCCCTTGTAGTCTATTTTCACAGTAGGCAGAACATTGACAGGTAGAGTTAGAGAGAAAGACAGAAAGACTCCTGGCCTCGGATCGGCGCAGTGCCCGCCGTAGCAGTCATTTGGGGGGTGAACCAATGGAAGGAAGACCTTTCTCTCTGTCTCTCTCTCTCACTGTCTAACTTTGCCTGTCAAAAATAAAAAATAAAAAAAATTAAAAAAAATTTAAAATAGCCTTTTTTTTTTTAAGCCTCCCTGATCCAAACATTTCCCCTTGCCTCACTGGTCTGTGCTTGCTGTTTCTTCTTCTCCAGGATACTCGCAGGACTCATTCTTAACTGTAAGTCTCTCTGTCTCTTTATTAATAAATTAAACTCTGTCAAAATACTCTGTGATGTGTTGCTGGGAGGTCACTTCATGAAATTCACAGAAGATGGAATTAAATAATAAGATAATTTTTGTCCTAAAATCTGAGATCCATGCATAGTTTTTTTTTTTTTTCAATAAGATGTAATTCCCTGGGCCAGCACTGTGGCTTAATGGGCTAAGTCTCTGCCTGCAGTGCCAGCATTGCATATGGGCACCAGTTAGAGTCCCAGCTGCTCCACTTCTGATTCAGCTCTATGCTATGGCCTGGGAAAGCAACAGAAGATGGCCCAAGTGCTTGTGCCCCTGCACCCATCTGGGACATCCAGAAGCAGCTCCTGGTTTCTGGCATTGGATCAGCTCAGCTCTGGCCACTGCAGCCATTTGGGAAGTGAACCAGAGGATGGAAGACTTCTCTCTCTTTGCCTCTGCCTCTCTGTAACTCTGCCTTTCAAATAAATAAATAAATAAATAAAATTTTTTTATTTGACAGGTAGAGTTAGACAGTGAAAGAGAGAGACAGAGAGAAAGGTCTTCCTTCAGTTGGTTCACCCCCCAAATGGCCACTATGGCCAGCGCTGCGCCAATCTGAAGCCAGGAGCCAGGTGCTTTTTCCTGGTCTCCCATGCGGGTGCAGGAGCCCAAGCACTTGAGCCATCCTCCACTGCACTCCCAGGCCACAGCAGGGAGCTGGACTGAAAAAGGAGCAACTGGAACCAGAATTCGGTGCCTATATGAAATGCTGGTGCTGCAGGCAGAGGATTAACCAAGTGAGCCATGGCGCCGGCCCCAATAAATAAATCTTTTAAAATAAAGATGTAATTCCTAGGTCTGGTGCTATGGCATAGTGGGTAAAGCTGCTGCCTGCGGTGCCAACATCCTAAATGGCTACTGGTACAAGTCCTGGTTGCTCCACTTCTGATCCAGCTCCCTACTAATGCATCTGGGAAGGCAGTGGAAGACAACGCAAGTGCTTGGGTTCCTGCATCCTTGTGGGAGACCTGGAAGAAGCTCCTGGCTCCTGACTTTGGATTGGCCCGGCTCTGGCTGTTGTGGCCATTTGGGGAGTGAACCAGAGGATGGAAGATGTCTCTCTCTCGCGTGCCCTCTCTTTGCAACTCTGTCTTTCAAATAAACACATTTTAAAAACAATATGTATTTCCCATGAACTCTTTGAAGACCCTTTGTGTGCATGGGTTTCAAATTGTTTTGCATGGGACAAACTTACCCTTTAATTTCATTTACTATGAACTTTTTAAGTACCCTTGTAAATATTTAATAATTGGTTCTAAGGAAAAACTAACAGTCATGAATTTAACCTGCATTGTTGACATTTTAGTCATTCTTTTAAAAAATTTGAAAGGCAAAGTTATGGAAAGGGAGTGGGAGAGAGAAAAAGAGAGAGAGAGAGAGAGAGAGAGAGAGAGAGAGAGAGAGATATCTTCCATCCACTGGTTCATTGTCCAAATGGCTGCAACAGCAGGGGCTAGGCCAAAGCCAGGAGTCTGAAACTCTATCCAGGTCTCCCATGTGGGAGGCAGGGGCCCAAGTGTGTGGTACATCTTCCTCTGCCTTCTTAGCAGGGAACCAGATTGGAAGTGGAGCAGCTGGGACTCAAATCTGAGCTCATATGGGATGCTGGTGTTGCAGGTGATGGCTTAATCTGCTATGCCACAATGCCAGCTCCTGCATTCTTTTGTTTTTTAGAATGACTATCAATAAATAATAAGTTAATCCATGATCTTCTGCATTCTCTGAATGTCCTGGTAGAAATACTCCCACTGTGACCTATTTGAAGCTATCAAAACGATGTCACAGAAGGTGCAGTTGGGAATAGATGTGTAGTAGTGGCAAAAAACATTATAATAGTATTTACACCATAAAAGTAAAAACAACAAGAATAACCTCAAGAGCATGGGTAGTAGTAAAGTGTAGCAAAATAATTAAGAGGTTTTAAGGCTTTATTATCTTTGCTTTTACTAAATTTAATTTTAGGTTTATGTAATTTTCAGTGATGACTGTGTACACTTTCAGTCACTTCTCTGATCATCTTACAAAAAAAGCTGTCTCCAATCACTCTTTATTCCCTTTAACCTGATATATTTTTATCCATTAATTTTTTTGAGAGTTAAAAGCAAGAGTTATTAGAGTCACAGACCTACAGCCAGAGTGGCATGGAGTGGGGCTTCCAAGAGAGGAGAAAACCCAAAGTGGCCAGTGGTAGTTTGCTTTTGAAGCACAATTTTGCAAAAAAGAACTTGACAATCAGATTGACATTCAGTTACAGGGCGGGGACAAGACCCATCTCTCCATAAACATTTTTTTAAAGATTTATTTATTTGAGAGGTAGAGTTACAGACAGTGAGAGGGAGAGACAGAAAGGTCTTCCTTCCATGGTTCACTCCCCAAATGGCCACAATGGCTGGAGCTGCGTCAATTCCAAGCCAGGAGCCAGGAGCTTCTTCCTGGACTCCCATGAGGGTATAGGGGCCCAAGCATTTGGGCCATTTTCTACTGCTTTCCCAGGCCACACCAGAGAGCTGGATTGGGAGAAGAGCAGCCAGGACTAGAACCAGCGCCCATATGGGATGCAGGCGCAGTAGGTGGAGGATTAACCTACTGCGCTGCGGTGCTGGCTCCTCCATTAACATTTAACACATGATACACACACACACACACACACAGACATATATATTTATGTATTTATACTTTTTTCCTTCCTATTAGAATTTAAGCTAAGTGAAGCTAAATACTTTACTTCTTTTGTTTATCTATGTATCATCAGTGCTTAGAACATGACTTGCACAGCTTTTAGGTGTTTATTTGTTGAGGGAATGAATGAATTCACTAATATTTTGATCAAATATCAAAGCCTATTTGGAAAATACAAAGAACTGTAAATCAGAATAACATTCCATGCAGTAGCCACATAAAACAGTTACTTGCAATAGCTCATGTAATGCTCACAACTTTCCTATGAGGGAGATGCTTAGCCTCACTGTTTAACAGGTGAGGAACCTGGGAGCAGTCCTGTAATGTGACACACAGCAAATAAAGAACACAGCAAGGATTCATGTTCTCACATTTCCATTCCAGAAATACCTTTTTAAAATTGTTTTTTAAGGATTTATTTATTTATTTGAAAGTCAGAGTTACACAGAGAGAGGAGAGGCAGAGAGAGAGAGGTCTTCCATCTGCTGGTTTATTCCCCAGTTGGCTGCAATGGCCGGAGCTGTGCCAATCCGAAGCCAGGAGCCAGGAGCCAGGAGCTTCTTCTGGGTCTCCCATTTGGGTGCAGGGGCCCAAGGACTTGGGCCATCTTCCACTGCTTTCCTAGGCCATAGCAGAGAGCTGGATAGGAAGTGGAAGAGGCGGGTCTCGAACTGGTGCCCATATGGGATGCCGGCACCACAGGCGGCGGCTTTACCCACTGCGCTACAGCACTGGCCCTGAAATATATATTTTTTAAAAAAGTTAAATAATTGTTGCAGTGAAATATTTAAATTTGTATAGAAGTAAACAGAATAGTGAACTCCAAATATTTATCATCCAAGTTCAATAATTATCAACTCCTGACCGGTTTGTTTACACCCATATTCTCTTCTCCAATTCTATTATTATTATTTTCTTAGTTATTTGAGAGGGAGAAGGAGAGACAGAGAGAGAGAGAGAGAGCGCACTCCCATCCACTGGCTTACTCCCCAAATGCCTGCAATGGCTGAGACTAGTACAGCTGAGCCAGAAACCCAATTCAGGTCTCCCACGTGGGTTGTAGGAGCTCAACTGCTTCAGCCACCACTCTGCCTCCCAGGGTCTGCACTACCAGGAAGCAGGAGTCAGGAGCTTGAATCAGGCTTTGAACTGAAGCTCTTATATATGGACTGTGGGTGTCTTAGATGCCTTCTTAACTGCCATGCTAAACATCTACTCCCAATTTGATTATTTTGAAGCAAATCCAAGTCATCATTTATACCTGAAAGATCAAGATTTGCCTTTGTCATATTTTTGTTGGATATTTGATCCTATCCACTTGGGGCCTACTGTTTCTTGGTCACTTAATGTTTATGAAACAAAGCTTCCTCATCTGCTCAATGGATACACAGATTTTTCACAGACTGTTTGAGTATTAAAAGAAATAATACAGTCAAAATCCTTCATTAAACTACAAAGCACCATATGAAGTTTGGCTTTTCAATTCCTATGTCATTACCCACATTGTGCTATAGACACAATGAAAGGCTCTACATCAAAGCCTAGCTTGGCTGGGTACATAGAAGCATGACCTGCTTTTCTTCAGCAATGTGGTTTCCTAAATAATATGCCTCATAAATATGGCAACATTCTCAGAGGGAGTCGGAAGTCACATGAAAAAAATAAGCTCTTATAAGACTGTAACATCTTAAGAGAAAGCAAAGTATTACTTTTGGTAGTAAAGAGGAATTGTTGAGCATCATATATATTTATAGGAATCTGTCTTAGCTTGCTTCCCCGAGTGTGAACATTTCTAAAGGTATGTGGCAATGAGCAAGTGTGAGAGATGGAACAAGATGAGTAACAAGATCCTGTGCACACCTTAGTGGAGCCTCAGTTATCTTCTACCATAAATATGATGCATTTAAAAAACAATAACAATAATGACATCAACATAGACTTACATAGGGGCTAATACATCACAGGCAATGCTCTAGATGTTCAAAATATCTAGATGCTTAACTCCTTTAATCCTCACAGCAACTTCATGAGGTGTGTGCAGTAATTATGTTCATCTGGAAGATGGGAAACAGAAACCCAGAGAAGATAAGAAATTTGTCAATATTATACAACTCATTGTGAGGTTTCATGATTTAAGCTCAGGTTTCTGACATATCTTCCCATCATGCTGTCTCTCCTATGTAAAGAAAACAGACTCATAGCAATGTTTTCCAAATATCTAACTATTTGAATATTCCCTTGTGTTTTTCTTGTTTATGAGAAAAAAATCCACTAAATCAATGATTTGGTCAGCTGGTCATATTTTCTCACAAAATAAACCAGACTATAAATCTGTATTTACTGCAATAAACATATTTATCTGCATTCCATTCCAGATGAGCTCTCTTTCATGATATTGAACAAACTGGATTATGTAGCAGACTGCAGCAAAGGTGAAGTTAATAATTAAGATATTAAAACTTGAACTTATGACAACTGAATGGTAGAATGAGGCCTATGGACACTCTAGATACACTCTATTGTCAGAGATGTGGAGCTGAGAAAAGTGAACAAAACTGCATAGGTAACAATGATTAGAATACACACAGAAACAAAATCTTGGTGATATGCATCTGTAATCAGCAGCTACTAGGCAAGGGTTTTTCCAGGAGATTTTATTTCCTGACACTAGGTGTATACCCTGAGTATGATACAATACTTATTCTCAAGTAGCTCACAGCCCACTGGGCAAGAGAGATCTGAAGATATTCTAAAGCTGTGTGATGTGGAGATTGAGAGAAGTTTTCACAAGGTGTTCAGTTTACAGAGTAAGGTAGTTCATTCTTTCCCTGGGAAAATCAGAGAAAGCTTAGAGAAAAGACCTGGGAGAGAAGAAGAGAAGAAAGAATAAAGAAAGAGATGGGGGAAAGGGGAGGAGATGAGAGAGAAGAGATCACGAGTGAGAACAAGAGAGCAAGAGAGAAGCTCTGGACTTAAAGAAGAAAGGAAGGGTGAAGAAAATAATATCTGAGCCTCTTCAGTTTTTAGCTCATTATATAGGGCAGAAAATATTGAAAATCATGGATCTATACTGTATGTGCAGAACCTATGTACATAATTATATGCTTCTGTCTTCATAGCTCAATTTTGACTAAATCCTAATACTTTTTCACACATAAGAATTGGAGTTATAACAGCACTGTTCACTCCATGATTTAATCTGGGATAGGCAAGTCTATGGATAAGTGGCATGAGATAAACAGGATTTTAGCTCCCTGCCTTGAGGCAGTTAATATGATGTTTAGGAGGCATATATGTTGTATTCCACACAAATATAACACAAATTATAGTGGGTTTGGTCTCTGGAGATCAAATTTGATTCTGGGTCTGTCACTTGTTAACTGATTTAGGTAACTGATTTAATTTCTAGATGCCCTTGGTTTTTCTTCTGTAAAATGGTGCCAGAATATGGAGTGGTTACAGGGATTGTGAAGATGTGGAACACATTCTGGAAACAAGGAACTTCATAGGAAGAAAACTGTCATGTAGGAGGAGAAAGTTCACAATGTTGTTGTGCTAAGACTTGGCTTGAAAACCAGTGTTTCAGGGAAGAATTATTTAGCCCAGGCTTCTTGAATTCAGGACTAAATCTTAGGCTGAGAGAGTGCTACTGGAGAAGAAGAGAAGAAGTAGAAGAGCAGAGACATCTAGGCCACAAGCTGGCATGATTGTGCCAGCATCATGACCAGGAACTATGGGAGGCAAAAGCTTTCCTGGACACACTTGGCCTCCTTACTTCAGACATTCAATGTAGACTTTGAGGGCTTGCAGCAGTGTTCATGCTTTGGTATAGAGCAGTGAGGCCTTCAGTAGATGTGGTCATCTTGGCTACTGCTTTAGGTATCAAAAGCAGTGTGAATTATCATGTCAGTGAGATAAAGCAGAAGAGTTCAGCCAAAAGAATATCCAGAACAAGATTTTAATTTAGTGGAGGCTCTGTTTTCCACAGGGCACTCAGGGAGAGAGTAGAAAAAATACTCAAACCCGATTGCCATTGTGATTATTATCTTTTTCTCTTGGGCTGATGTATTCTAGGAATCACAGTTGCTACTTAAGTGTTAGCAGAAAGTAACTAAGAAAATTTCTCCTAGAAATAGAAATGAACAAGGAAGTGACAAATAATATGAGCATGGGGAAGTGTGATGGTTAGCATCCCATAACAAATGACAGAAAGTGTGGTTTCAAGGTAAGTGGTTATGAGATGTCAGTTTAAGAACAGAATTTTTCATTTGATTTTTCCATGTCTTGTTTTAATACAAGGTAAGTGAAATATTGGATATTATTAGGAAAGTTATTGGAACAAGGAAAGAAAGCATAGTTTCCCTCAGAAAACTGATGTGTTTTTGGATAACACTCAGGGAAGATGTTAGAGCTAAAGATAAATAAATGAAGGTTAGTAAAAGACCACTAAAAGACAAAATTGAAAGACTAGGATTCTGGTGTGGAAAAAGCACAGGAGAAGATAAGATCAAAGTTTACACAGTGAAGGATGTGGATGTGAGAACGCAGACTTGGTCATCACATCTCAGAATGTCAGCATCAGTAGTCAATAATAAAGCTGCAAAAAGGTTATTTCATGATAAGTAAAGGAAAGGTCTTAAAAATAAAAAGGGTAATATACATATGAAAAACATCCTGCAGGAATGAGCAAGTCAGGAATTCAAGTAAAATATTTGAAATTCAGAAGAGTATGATAATCAATTTCCAATACACTTCCAGTAAACATCTAGGCAGCTGAGTTGTTTTCCAAAGCTTTCTGTATTAACACACGAGGGACAGCAAAAAAGAGCTCTCATTCTCAGAACTGAGATACTCCATTGAATGGCATTTTTGCCATCTTTTGAGAGAAATGAAATGGTTTGATGTTTTATTGTCTTTTAAGTCCGTGGCTGAGCAAAGAATCTGAGCTCTGATCCCTGACTACCATTTTAGGTCAACTGTAAGGAAGAGTGCCTATAATTAGTGAGAACATTGCTGACATTGTGAATTATAATTGGTTCAATACTAATAACAATAGACTTTGGTCTTTTTTCTAAAATCACCATCTTGTGTGGTGGAAAACACCCTATTCCCAGTAAATTCATAAACATCTTAGTCTGAGAGGAACTTTCTAAATAATTCTTGAAGCGGTTTTTTAGTCTAAAAATAGAGGGTTTCACATATCATTATTGCTCTAGTACAAACTTTACATAATAGTAACAAAAGAAAAAAACCCTTGAGACTAATTAGTCTCTTCCAGTAAAAGTATTTGAGAAATTTTCCATTGCCCAATACCTTCCCATAATGGAAAATACACTGCATGGGAAGTATGTGTAAATATTTGATTCGTGTTTTACTGATTTCAGTGTCACAACCTATCAATCATTAACACTTCAAAAAACATATACCTGGTTAATTGTTCCCAAAGTGCATTCACTGAAAGCTTTTTAGACTTTTAGAATTAGGGAAGTCTCTGGGGAGCACCTTGTCTAATCTTTACATGTCACAGATGATGAAACTGAGAGCAAGAAGGTCAGGTGATTTTATCATAAAGTCCTCAAAACCTAGTTGAATCATAGTACTAAGTTCTGCAGACTCCCAATTCAATGATTTTTTTAAAAAGATAGTATGGAGAATTACTGTATACCTTTGGTTCTGGAGGAAGATATGTAAAAATACAGTAACATTATCACACTGTGGAGAGTACAATGAAAAAAATTCTAGAAGATTAGAGGCATAGGTATTTATTTCCAAAGCTGATACCTGTGGTCACTTTATAAAATTAAAACAATAGCATCTGGAAGAAGAATTGTGGGTATATTAGATTGCCATTGTACTATGAGATTAAGTAAAAATTCCCAAACTAGGGCTTGGTTTAAAGAAAGTATGTGAATGTGTTATTTAAATCTGATTGGGATTTAAAAATTATCAAAATTCTAGATAAAAAATGCCTGGATTATTAATTATTGGCCTATATTTTTATTTTTCAAAGCATTTTGTTCATTTGAAATCCTGGTCTTCCACACAGGTAGAAAGGATCTATGTACGTAGGCCATCTTCCTTGGCCTTCCTAGGTGCATTAGTAAGAAGCTGGGTGGTAAGAGGAAGAGCTGGTACTCCAACCACACTCAGATATGAGATACCAGTATTGTAAGTGGTGGCTTACCCTGCTGGGCCACAATACTTGCCTTAATCTTTATTTCTTTCTTTTTAAGATTTACTTATTTATTTGAAAGGCAGAGTTACACAGAAAAAGAAGGAGAGGCAGAGAGAGAGAGAGAGAGACAGACAGACAGAGAGAGACAGAGAGGTCTTCCATCTGATGGTTTATTCCCCAGTTGGCCACAACGGCTGGAGCTGCGCTGACCCGAAGCCAGGAGCCAGGAGCTTCTTCTGGGTCTCCCATTTGGGTGCAGGGGCCCAAGGACTTGGGCCATCCTCTACTGCTTTCCCAGGCCACAGCAGAGAGCTGGATGGAATGTGGAGCAGCCAGGATTCGAACCAGTGCCCATATGGGATGCTGGCACTACAAGTGGCAGCTTTACCCGTCATGCCACAGCACTGGCCCCAAATCTTTATTTCTTGACATAACCTCTATCATGTTCAAAATATTTTTGTAACCAATGATATTAACCATTTAGTCCATTCCTACAAACCGAGGGTTCTGGGAATTCATCCATGTCAATGCAATCTTTTTTCTAAAATCAACTGAAGGAAAATGGGTGCCTCTTGAAAAATATTTGAAAATTAGGAAACAAAATGTCAGAAGGAGCTAAATCAGGACAGTAAGGGAGATGTCTAGAGATTTCCCAGTGAAACGCTTACAGAATTGCCCTGTTGAAAGAAGTGAGCATGGGCATTGCCATTGGTTAATATGCCTGCATCTTATGTAGGAGTGATTCAATTTGAATCCCAGCTCTGGTCCTAATTCTAGCTTCCTGCTAATGTACTTCTGCGAAGGAAGCAGGTAATAGCTTAAAATACTTGCATCTCTGCCACCCACAAGGGAGTCCTAGGTTGAGTTATCGTGTCTAGCTTTTGGGCATTTGGGTAGGGAACGGGTAGATGGGAGATTGTTCCATTATCTTGCCTCTCAAATCAAAAATTTTTTTCTAGCAAAAGAAGGATTATGAATAATTTTGTTCCAATAAATTTGTAAACTTAGATGAACTATGAAAATTCCCTTGAAGTGACACAATACCAAAGTTCACTCAAGAGACAGGAAATCTGAATGGCCTATTAAAATCCATAAATAATAGTGAAAATTTTCCATAAAGAAAACCCCAGACCCACATAATTTCATTGGTGAATTCTATCAAACATTTGGCTTAAGGAAGAAATACTAAATTTACACAAAATTTATCTAGAAAATATAAGTGGGGAGAACATATCTTACTTTATGATGTATTACTCTGATGAAGACAACAAAAAAGAATAGAAAATAAAACTCCTGTATCTCTCATAAAAAATCCTTCACAAAGTATTAGAAAAATTGAATTTAGTAATATATAAAAAAAATTGCCTGAATGAATTTATCACAGAAAGTCAAGTTTAGTTAGTTTAAAATTTTAAAATCCATCAGAACAATATACTATATCAACAGGCCAAAGTCATATGATCATCTCAATTAATGCATAATGTATATGCATAATATTTCTTTGCATGTTGTTTTTTTATTTAACTTTTTCTTTAGATTTTGTTCTCTTTCTCAAACTCTCTTTTTTAAAAATATTTATTTATGTATTTGAAAGTCAGAGTTATATATATAGAGAGGTAGAGACAGGTCTTCCATCCTCAGGCTCACTCCCCAGATGGCTACAAAGGGCCAGAGGGCTGGGCCATGCCGAAGCCAGGAACCTGGAGGTTCTTCTGCCACATGGGTGGCAGGGGCCCAAATACTAGGGTCATCCTCCACTGCTTTTTCCAGGCCATTAGCACAGAGCTGGATCTGAAGTGGAGCAGCTGGGACGCGAACCTGCATATGCGAGGCCAGCATCACAGGCTTTACCCACTATGTTACAGCATGGCCCCTCAAACTCTCTCACATATGTTCAGAACATGTTTCTCCATGTCTCACATTCCCTAGAAAGGTTAATATTACCTTTTTAAGTTCAATCAATCATATCATTATATGGTAGTTAATTATTTACACCTAAGCTTATACTTTGCTCCTATTTCTTGTTCAACTTGTATTTTCTGGAGTTAGTATTCATTTGTAGTGTTTTTGCTGTTTTCTATGATTCAATCACTAATTGATCCCTAAGCCCTACCATACTATAGATTGAAAAAAATCTGAATAGATTCATAATCAGATATTTACTTTGTTCCCTCGGAGGATATTTTTTCTTTTGTCTTCTTGATGCAGTCTTGTAGTTGCTTTCTAGGGATTTTGAACAACTGTTACCTTGGATTTTTACTCACCGTTATCCCAGATGCTTCCTTTTTTCTTTTTTCCTTTCGTATTATCTTCTCAGGTATGTTGGCTTTCTCTTGTGATTTATTAATTTAAAATTTTATGACTATCACTTTATAGGTATTTGAAGAAGAGAAAAATGTGGATTCAATATGCCACATAACTGTCTCAAATTTGTTAACTTGCACAGATTTGTTTTCTAAAATTTTTGGGTGGTTTCATTTAATTTTAATAACACAGGTGTAGATTTCAGCATCAGAACTCCTTTGAAGACAGTGAAATGACCATACAGAAAACATTCATTCCGAAAAAAGTTCTGGCAGAGAGAAGCAGGACGCGGTTTGGCTCCTGGGGCCGTCTGGTCCTTCAAGCCCAGGGCCGGCGGGTGGGCTGGGGGGCCCGCGATGGACTACGGCCTCTGCCCTGCAGACACCCAGAGCCCTCGTTGCGGCTGCTCCAGCGCCCTGGCCCGGGCATTGAAGCCGCGGTGAACCGTACCCGGCCCCACCTCGGTGATTTCATGGCGGCGTTCTCCTCCAAGAGCGCGAGCCCTGCACCGCCGGCGGCGGCCAGGGGTCCGGGCCCAACCCCTCGGAGCTTATGTTAGTGGCGTGCGTGCGTGTGGCCCGGCGAGCCCTGGAGGCCCTTAGGCGCTACAAACCCAAGAAGGCGGGCCTGCTGCGCAAGCCCAGCCCTGTCTCAGGCCTTGGGGCCACGCAGACCCGGGGCCTGGGTGTGCACTGTGTCCCAGTTGGCGACACCTCACCGGGCGGACTACGACCAACCAAGGCCTCAGCGACCAGAAGTGAGCGGAGCCCGGCGGGATGGCCGGCGACGGAGCGCACGTTTTTTGGATCCACGTCAAAATGGTGAGGCAGGTGCAAAGGTTTCTCAGCTTTTCCTCTCATTCTCTTGATACCGTGTTTTGGAGAGCAGAAATTTCACTTTTAGAGAAGTCCAACTTACCCTGAACCATTTCCTGCGTGGATTGTGCTTTTGCCGTTGCATCTAAAACACCATCGCCCTACTCGAGGTCGTGTAGTTTTTCTCTTACATTATCTTATGGGAGCTTAACGTTTGGTCATTTTAGACTTAAAGCCTACGGACTGTGCTGAATTCATTTTTGTAAAGGTGTGCAGGCTGTGACTGTGATCACTCTTCCATGTGGGTGTCCAGTACTAGCAGCACCACTTGTGGGAAAGACCACCTTTGCCCCGTTGTATCCTCTTTGCTGCCTTATCAAAGATTAGCCAGCTGTATTTGTGTGTCTCTATTTCTGAGCTCTCTATTCTATTGATCTGTGTGTTGTTTTTACCAATATCACACTGTCTTAATTACTGTAGCTTTATAGTAAATCAGGAAATTGGATGGCGTCAGTCCTCCAACTCTGTTCTTCCCCTTCGGTGTTGTGTTGAGTGTTCTGGGTCCAAACAGCCATACCGTGGTGTCTGTGTTCTCTCTCTCTATGTGTGTGTGTGTCCCTCTCTTTCTCTTTCCCTCCCTCCCTCTTTCCTACCCTCCCTCTCAAATAAGTTAATCAGTTATTAAAGAATCTGAAAGAATCAACAAAATTTCTCTGGGAATTAATAAATAATTATAGCAAGGTTATAGGAAACAAGGATAACATACAAAAGTCTATCTTCTGTATACCAACAATGAACAAGAGGAATTTGAAATAAAAAAACCAAAATTAACATTATCATAAAAAATATTTAGGTACGAACCTAACAAAATATATCTAGGCTTTAATGAGGAAAGCTACAGCACTCTGATGAATAAAATCATACAAGAACCAAACAAATGGAGAAGTGTCCCATGTTCACGGATAGGAAGACTCAATATTGTCAAGATGTCAAAACTTCTGTCTGTACTGAACATGTTCAGATGTTTTCCTTGTCACTCCTTAAAAAATGTAGCATAGCAACTACTTACATAACATTTACACTACATTATGTATTAGGTACTAGAAGTATGCCAGAGATGACTCAAAGTATACAGAAGACCACACATGCATTACATACAAATATTAACCATTTTATTTACGTATTTGTTTGCTTTTTTATTTAAAGGTAGAGATTGCCCTTCTGCTGTTTCATTCCCCAAACGTCTGCAACAACTGGGTCTGGACCAGGTTAAACCTGGCAGTCAGGAACCCAATCTAGGTCTCCCACGTGAGTGGCAGGGACCCAATTGCTTGAATCTCCTGCTGTCTCCCAGGGTGTACATTAGCAGAAAGCTGGAACCAGGAGTGGAACTGTGACTCAAACCCAGGCTGTTTAGTATGGCACATGCACATCCTAACTGGTGTCTTAATAACTAGACCAAATATCTGCCCTTCTCTCAGATTTCCTACATGGAGGAGCATGCCATCCGTGAACAAAGATAGTTTTGCCTCTTCTTTCCCAAATTGGGTATCTTTGTTGTGACTTGTTCCACTGACTAGGACTTCTAGGAGGATGTTGGAAGGAGTGGTGAGAGAGGACATCCTGGTCTTGAGGCTTCAGGGTCCTCCCTGTTAGGTGTAATGTTAGTTGCAGGGATTTTTGTCACATTGGGGGAATTTCCACTTTATTTTTAACTTCCTGAGAGATTTCATGATGAATGGGAGTCGAATTTTGTCAAACGCCTTTTTCTTTGTCTACTGATATGATCATGTGCTTTTTCAGCTCAGTGATTTGAAAGATTACATTAATTAATTGGTCGCTTGAGCAAGTAATTAGGCTACTTAATTGATTAATTGGATAATTAGATTACATTAATTGATTTTCAAATACTGAAACATCCTTGTGTATATGGGATAAATGACAATGTTGTATGATTCTTTTTTTTTAATTTTACTTGGAAGAGTTAGAGAGAGAGAGAGAGAGAGAGAAAGGTCTTCCATCCACTGGTTCACTCCCCAACTGGCCACAATGGTCAGAGCTGCGCTGATTTGAAGCCAGGAGCCAGGAGCTTCTTCCGGGTCTCCCATGCGGGTGCAGGGACCCAAGAACTTGGACCATCTTCTGCTTTCCCAGGCCATGGCAGAGAGCTGGATGGGGAGTGGAGCAGCCAGGACTTGAACTGGTGCTCATATGGGTTGCCAGCACTGCAGGCGGCAGCTGAACCCCCTATGCCACAGTGCTGGCCCCTGCTGTATGATTCTTTTTTTTTTTTTTTTTTTTTTTTTTTTTTTTTTTGACAGGCAGAGTGGATAGTGAGAGAGAGAGACAGAGAGAAAGGTCTTCCTTTTCCGTTGGTTCACCCCTCAATGGCCGCTGCGGCCAGCGCGCTATGGCCAGCACATGCGCTGATCCGAAGCCAGGAGCCAGGTGCTTTTCCTGGTCTCCCATGCGGGTGCAGGGCCCAAGCATTTGGGCCATCCTCCACTGCACTCCCGGGGCCACAGTAGAGAGCTGGACTGGAAGAGGGGCAACCGGGACAGACTCCGGCGCCCTGACTGGGACTAGAACCCAGGGTGCCAGTGCCGCAGGCGGAGGATTAGCCTAGTGAGCTGGGGTGCCGGCTGTATGATTCTTATAAACAGTTATGCGAAGATTTCTGCATCATTGACAAACCTGCCATTCCACTTCCAAGTTACATTATTTGTGTAAGTAGATAAAGATGGTGCATTTTGGAAGAAAAAAAAAAAAAGGAAGGCATTTATTCCACTGTTGGACACCTATAATGTAATGATATTCCTTTTTTCCTTTCTTTTTATTTTTAAATTTTTTTTGACAGGCAGAGTTAGACAGTGAGAGAGAGAGAGAGTTATAGACAGTGAGAGAGAGACAGAGAGAAAGGTCTTCCTTCAGTTGGTTCACTCCCTAATGGCCACTACGGCCGGTGCTGTGCTGATCCAAAGCCAGGAGCCGGGTGCTTCCTCCCAGTCTCCTATGCGGGTGCAGGGACCCAAGCACTTGGGCCATCCTCCACTGCCTTTCTGGGCCACAGCAGAGAGCTGGACTGGAAAAGGGGCAACCAGGACTAGTACCCGGTGCCCCAACTGGGACTAGAATCCGGGGTGCCAGTGCTGCAGGCGGAGGATTAGCCAGGTGAGCCACGGCACCGGCCTATTTTTTTTTTTTTTTGACAGGCAGAGTGGATAGAGAGACAGAGAGAAAGGTCTTCCTTTGCCGTTGGTTCACCCTCCAATGGCCGCTGCGGCCAGCCCACCGCACTGATCCGATGGCAGGAGCCAGGTGCTTCTCCTGGTCTCCCATGGGGTGCAGGGCCCAAGCACTTGGGCCATCCTCCACTGCACTCCCTGGCCACAGCAGAGAGCTGGCCTGGAAGAGGGGCAACCGGGACAGAATCCGGCGCCCCGACCGGGACTAGAACCCGGTGTGCCGACGCCGCAAGGCGGAGGATTAGCCTAGTGAGCCGCGGCGCCGGCCAAGCACCGGCCTATTTTTAAGATTTTTAAGGTGAACAAATTTCCTGTGTTTCGTATATACAGATTTAGGAGCATAGTAGTACTTCCCACACTACCATCCCTCTCTTCCACACTCCCAGCCTCCATACTTCCTTTAATTTCCACAATGATCTACTCAGTATATTTTATACTCATAAGATTAACCCTACACTTCCGGCGCCGCGGCTCAATAGGCTAATCCTCTGCCTTGCGGCGCCGGCACACCGGGTTCTAGTCCCGGTCAGGGTGCCGGATTCTGTCCCGGTTGCCCCTCTTCCAGGCCAGCTCTCTGCTGTGGCTCGGGAGTGCAGTGGAGGATGGCCCAAGTTCTTGGGCCCTGCACCCATGGGAGACCAGGAGAAGCACCTGGCTCCTGCCTTCAGATCAGCGCGGTGCGCCCGCCCCAGTGCGCCGGCCGTGGCGGCCATTGGAGGGTGAACCAACGGCAAAAAGAAGACCTTTCTCTCTGTCTCTCTCTCTCACTGTCCACTCTGCCTGTCAAAAAAAAAAATAATAACCCTACACTTGGGTTGTAAGCAATCATCAAATCTCAAAATGTCGATTTCACTCACATACATTACATTTCATTTTTTGGGTACTCTGTTAGTTACAACAGATCAGGGAAAACACATGGTATTTGTCTTTTTAGAACTATATTATTTCACTAAGTATAATGGTTTCCAGTTGCATCCATTTTGTTGCAAAAGACAGGATTTCATTCTTTATTATGACTGAGTAGTATTCTATAAATATTTATACCACAGTTTCTTTGTCAGTCATCAGTTGATGGACATTTGGGTTGATTCCCTATTTTAACTATTGTGAATTGAGCTTCAAAAAACATGGAGGTACAGATAACGCATGCTGATTTCATTTTGTTTGGGTAAATTCCCAGGAGTGGGATTTCTGGCTCATATGGCATATCTGTTTTCAGCTTTCTGAGATATCTCCATACTGTCTGTGTGTTGCACATACTTAAGCATAATTTGTAATTTGTAATTTATAATTTGGATGAGTGATGACAAATTCTTTCAATTTCTGTTTGCTATGGAAGGTCTTTATTTCACCTTCATTCATAAATGAGAGTTTTTCAGGGTATGGTATTCTGGGTTGACAGTTTTTTCTTTTAAGACCTGGACTATGTATCTCTATTCTCTCCTAGTGTAGGGTTTCTCATGAGAAATCAGCTGTGAGTCAAATTGGATGTTCTCTGAAAGTAATCTGGAATTTCTCAAATACACATTTTAGAATCTTTATGTTTTACTGTGGAAAGTTTGACTACAATGTGTCCTGGTGAAGATCTTTTTTGATCATGTCTATTAGCAGTTCTGTGTGCTTTCTGTACTTGATTTCCCTTTCTTCCTCCAAACTAGGGATGTTTTCTGTTATTATTTTTCTGAATAGGCCTTTTGATCCATTCTCTCTTTCCACACCTTTAGGAATTTCTAAGACCTGTGTGTTGGGTCATTTGATAGTATCTCATAAATCTCCAACATTTCTTCTAATTTCTTCTTATTTTTGGTCTGACTGAGATATTTCCAAAGATTTGTCTTCTAGTTTGGGTATTCTTTCTTCTACCTCACCAAGTCTGTTGTTAAGGCTTTTAACTATGTTTTCTATTTGACACATTGAATTTTTCATTTCTAATATTTCAGTTTGATTTCTATTTGAAATCTCAATCTCATGGGAAAATTTTTCATCCATGTCTTATCTGGATTTCTTTAATTCATCAGTTTGCTTCTGAGTAATCCTATCATCATCATTTTTTTTAAAGACTGATTTATTTTATTTGAAAGGCAGTTACAGAGAGGCAGAGGCAGAGAGAGAGAGAGAGAGAGAGAGAGAGAGAGAGAAAGAGAAAGAGAGAGAGGTTTTCCAAACGCTGGTTAACTCCCCAAATGGCCACAATGGTGGAGATGAGCTGATCTGAAGCCAACAGCCAGGAACTTCTTCCATGTCTCCCATGCAGGTGCAGGGACCTAAGCACTTGGGCCATCCTCTACTGCTTTCTCAGGCCATAGCAGAGAGCTGGGTTGGAAGTGGAGCATCAGGGACTCGAACTGGCACCCATGAGATTCCGGCATTGCAGGCGGCGGCTTTACCCGCTACATCACAGTGCTGACCCCCATCATTCTTTTGAATTCCTTTTCGGGCATTTTATCAGTCTCTTTGTCTTCACATTCTAATATTGTTTTTGTGTTCCTTTTGGCGGGGTTCATGTTGTCTTCCTTATTCTTATTTCTTGAATTTTTGCAATTATTTTTAAGCATTTATGGAGATACTTGCTGGTTTTCTCCACTGATGGCTTTTATCTTTGACCTATGCCTTGGTCGCTTAGTGGAGTGTATATTCATCAGTGAATATCCAGAGGTGTGTGATGGGTGTGGCCATGGAACTCTGGTCAATGCTCCAGGGTAGTGTGAGAATCCAGGGTGAAACCCAAGTTGGGCATGGTGGATCTCCTCTACTTCCAGCACGGAAGAAGGTATGATCATGCCTGCTGGCATTTTCTCAACCTCACCTCCTCTCTCCCAGGGTGATCAACACCCAGGGTTAGCCCACGTTGGATACAACTCCCATCTATGGTGGTACGTTTACCACACAGAGGATCTGTGTGGTCCTCAGTGTGAGCAAGAAATCCTCTGCAGTGACTCATCCTAGGTCTTCAGGGAGCTCTGAGCCTCTGATGCCAGACACAGTGATTGTGCAGAGACCCAGCTACATCCCGTTCCCTATCATGCAGTCAGAGTTCCCACAGTCACAGTGTGCAAAGCTCCCACAGTCATAGTGTAGAAGATCTGCAAGCCTGCCTCAGACATGGAGAGCAGGGACTTTCCCAGAGCCAGGTGCCTGTCCATGCTCTGCCTTGGCAGTTTGAGCCCCGGAACCTGTGATATGTTGAGAGGCTGGGGGCACCTAATGGTTCTACGTGGGTACCCAGTTCCCTCTCAACCCTCCAGCTAGATTCAAAGTCAATGGGGAATGAGGCTTTTCCCCTGTGATACAATCCTCTGGTCACAGGTTGTGCATAAGAGCTGCTGTGGCCTCCACTGGTGTCAAAATTTCCCTGCCAGTTCCCTGGTAGTTGTTGGGGGGATGGGGAGAAAGAAATGTGTTTTTCTTTTGTTGGATTAATTCTGTACCCTGCTCCCTGCTAGGTATCAAGGCCAGACTCAAAGTGTAGTCTGCAAGTCCCTCCCTTAGGTAATATCACCAGTGGCAGGGGCTGCCATAACCTACTCTCACCTCGCTTTGCAAAGCTGGTGTCTCCTCCCACTCCTGGCTGCAAGGGTTGTCTGCAGTGTCCGCCCTCATTGTTGTGTGGTTTGCACCTTCCGTGCTGCTCCACGGTGTCCCTTTTCCTTCCGTAGAATTTCCACTGCAGACATCTCTCCAACTCTCCTCTGGGAATGCACTTCCTCTGCTTTTCTTCTGCTATTTTCCGCTGTTCAAAAGCAGTGTGTCTTTTCCCTACTCAGCCATCTTGGAATCCCCTGGATTTGGTTTTAAAAACCCCAGAGAGGTGCCCTTTTGATTCATGCTTAAAATACTTAATCTTCCATAGCACATTCTATAATTGAAGTTGAAAATTAGGAGATTTGAGTATAATCTAAATTTTTAGTTTTTCTAACAAATCTGATTTTTTGGTATAGGAATTTAAGATATCTATTTGTACTTTTTGTACATGTGTGTCTTTTTCAAGTTCTGTTTTTACTAGAACAAGAAAATATTGTTTAGGACATTGTGCAATAACATAGTGAGAAAGTAATGTTCTGTATTAGCACAATGTCTTTCATCCAGAAGGTTTGCCAAGTACAGTACTTTGTAACTTGAAGGAGAGATTGTTTTGTTCTTAATTTAAGAGCGTCTTATTCTGAGATGAAATATTGTTATTTTATCAGGCATAACTATACAAGATAATATTTTAATGAAAGAAGTATTCCTTTAGGGAACAGTGAATCAGATGACTATTGCTGACAAAAATTTTTGATGATCATAGCTCAGTAAACTTTTCCAGTTTTGTTAGGATGGCAGTTAAATTTTGTTGGACAACTTAGTTGGATTTCCAATCATGAGTTACAAGTAAGTGTCATCATTTAATTATTAAAAATGTTTTGTATCTCATAGCATTCTTATACCTGAATCATCATCTTTAAGCTAACTTAAATAGGAAGTTCCATGAGACTGTCCAAAGGTTAAAAGCATAAATAAAGGAAAGGTTTTAACATGAAAATTACTGAAATATTTTTATTTTCAAAGTAATAGAAACCCTAAGATTATGCCAAGAATATTTTAAAAATGGATAGGATGTTAAGAGCTATTTTGACTCCTTTGGGCTGTTAATACAAATTAACAGGGGAGTATATATATAGGAACAATATAAAGATTTCAGTTGCACGGGACACTAAATTTTGCTAGAGATAATTCTTCATCTCTAGGAACACATTGAAGATAATTGTTTCATATGCTTATTCCTAATTTTTAAATTTCAAGTTATTATGAGGAACATTGAGCCAGGTAAGGTTGAAAAAACATATCTTATTTTGTGTATTTCCATTTAAACTCTAAATATAGTGACTACTTATTTGGCAGCCAGGCTTCTGGCAACACAACCCAAACTTGCAGCTGAGATCTTGAATATAAACAACAAGAGCCTCTGAGTGGTCACAATAGATGTCCAAAAATCCAGAACTTGGTTTGAGGTATTGAAATGCCAGCTCTCACATTTAGCAGATGCTTCATTCCACAATTGTTTATAAAAACAGAAAGGCTGCTATCCGTAGGCACTCTAATAGCAGTCTACATAATTGTAGAAAGATTTCCAAAATTGAACAAATAAACTAGGTTCTCCATTAACTGCTGTTAAATGGAAAAATAATACTCGTGCAACTTCACTTACTTCAACTATACTGAGTTTTTCTTGGGTCAAATAAAATCCTCAACTCACATCAGTGTTAAACCTGGCATTAACTGAGAAGTTCAAGGTCATGTTAGAAATGTATCAAAACTTGTACCTGTAGGAAGCAGAATGGAGAATGCCTTGCATAGCTGATGGCAAACCGATTCATTCAATAAACATTTTATTAGGTGCATACTATGTGCAGCACTGTTCTAGTGAAGAGGATACATTAGTGAACAAATCTAAGTGAAGCATTCTAGCAGAAAGAAGCAGAAAAATGAACATAATAAATTGCTAAATGACATAGTATGTCAGAAGTCCTCAAGTATAGTGGAAAAATAAAAGAGCATAAAAGGAGATAGGTAAGGCTGTAGGGGTAGGAGTGTGCTTGGTGCATTGGAAAAGCAATGAGAAGCCCTGTTTTCTGGGCAGAGTGAAGAGAATCACCCTTGTCAATGAGGTGAGAGGGGGCGGGCCTTTCATGTGCACTTTGTGGGTCATCGGCAGGACCCTGGCTTTTACTTGAAGTGTGATGAAGAGGTGATAATGGTTTTGAGAGGACTGAACCTATACTTCAGAAGAGTCATTATGTCTGCTATATGCAGAATTGATGATAGGGATTCTGGGGTAGAAAGACCATGGTCAGCAGGCGATTGCAGTGATTCTACATCTATACTTCTATCAGAAGTAATCATCATATATTCTTAATTCTTATAAGAAGCATAACAATGAGCCTGTTTTTCCCAGCACATGGCATTTTTCCAGAGTAGCTACCATGTCCAGACCTTGCATCAGCTCAGCTATTTTGAGTGAAGGGAGCTTGTCCCCTCCCCACTGCAACCTGCTCTGGGTTGGCTGAAGAGGGAATTAGACTGAAAGGCAGTCATCCAGAGTATGTTAATCCTCTAGGAGTGGGCCTGGGACAAAAGGGTTCATCCAAATGGATTTGAGATGAATCAGCCAGATTCGTCTCAGGAATTTAGCTGCAAAGAATGAAAAGAAAACTGGTTGATAACAGAAAGAGATGCAGACACACAGGAGCAGACAGGTTAGCAGTGGAATATTGCGTGAAGAATATTCATGAAGTCCTGCTCCTCGTGTCCGGGGACCCTAGGAATTTTCACGGCCATCTCGTTTCTGTCTGTGGCACTGATTCCAAATGATTTCTGCTTTTTCTGTATTTTCATATACTGCATGTGAACTTATATTACCATCCTTCCTTACCTTACACTACTCCAGGTAAATGGAATCAATCTGCACTTCTTAACAAACAAATATAGATAGATATATATAGATATAGTAACCACTAGTGTACTAGCCCACTTGCATTTATAATCACTTATCAATGATTTTAGGCCATCAAACACTGAAAAAGATCTTCACTGCTTGCATTATTAATGTGCTATTGGAAAGAACATGGACTTCAGAGTCCGAAATCTTGAGTTCAAGTGCCAGCTTTGTTCCTTAAAGGCTGTATGGTCTTGAGCAAGCAGTTTAACTGTCTTTCTGTTTCTACATCCACAGAAAATAGACCAACACTACTGAGAGTTGTTGAGAAAAGTAAAGGTTGAATATAATAAGCTCTCAGAAAATACATGGGACACAGTAGAGACTCCATCAGTGTCATCATCCCAATGATGAAACAAACTGTTATTTCTGGGTGATAAAATTTCCTCTAGGGGCTGGTGCTTTGGTGTAGTGGATTAATCCTCCGCCTGCAGCACTAGCATCCCTTATGGGCGCCGATTGGAGTCCCAGCTGCTCTGCTTCCGATCCAGCGCTCTGCTATGGCCTGGGAAAGCAGTAGAGGATGGCCCAAGTCCTTGGGTCCCTGCACCCACATGGGAGACCTGGAGGAGGCTCCTGGCTCCTGGCTCCTGGCTCCTGGCTTCGGAATGGCTTAACTCCGGCCGTTGCTGCCATTTGGGGAGTGTACCAATGGATGGAAGACCTTTCTCTGTGTTTCTCCCTCTCTCAATCTGTATCTCCACCTCTCAAATAAATAAATAAATAAATAATTTCCTCTAGGTGACTACTAACATGGATTAGTTAACAGCTGTAAGTTACGACTAAGGTATTTACCATTGTATCACTTAGATTCCCTCAAAATTGTTAGACAGTTCTCACACTGTTGGCGTGTTTCAGAAAGGTCTTCTTGCACTTTGTTCACTGCAGAGAAACAGATGTCTGGGAAAGAAGGAAACAGACAGATGTAGATTTTGAGTACCTGTTCTATGTCCAAAGAACATTGTGTCTGGTGCTGGGCAAAGTGATACTGACATGCAAGGAATTCAGAACTTAATCATGGCTAGAACCAATGATCCATGAAGATTTAGAGGACTTTTATTGATGGTTGTATTCTACATTTCTCTTTTTTTAACTTTTTATGTTTTTTAAAATTTTATTTAAGGTATACAAATTTCATGTATTTCATGTATACAGATTCAGGAACATAGTGATACTTTCCGCTCTACCCTCCCTCCCGCCTATGCTCCCCCCTCCTTCCTCCTCCCTCTCCTGTTCCCGGTCTTATGTTTTACAAAGTTCTATTTTCAGTTAACTTTATACTCATAAGATTAACCTTTCACTAAGTAAAGAGTTCAACAAGTAGCAAGAGGAGAAAAAAACCAATGTTCCTCAACAGTCAAGACAAGGGCTGTTAAAGATCATCTCATCTCAAAACATCAATTTCATGCCTATAGATTACTTTTTACGTACTCTATTAGTTACCACAGATCAGGGAGAATATTTGGTATTTGTCCTTTTGGTATTGGCTTATTTCACTAAGTATAATGGTTTCTAGTTGGACCATTTTGTTGCAAAACACAGAATTTCATTGTTTGCTTACTGTGTAAAATCTGTGTAGTAATCCATAGTGTATATATCACATAATTTCTTTATCCAGTTTTCACTTGATGGACATTTGGGTTGATTATTATATTATTATTATTATTATATGATTATATCTTAGTTATTGTGAATTGAGCTGCAATAAACATGGGGATACAGATCACTCTTTCATTTGCTCATTTTCTTTCTTTTGGGTAAATTTCCTGGAGTGGGATGACTGGGTCATATGGTAGGTCTACATTAAGCTTTCTGGGGTATCTCCCATTACTGTCTTCCACAGTGATTGCACAAGTTTGCATTCCCATCAGCAGTGGGTTAGGGTACCTTTTCCCCCACATCCTTGCCAGCATTTATTGTTTATTGATTTCTGTATGAAAGTCATTCTAATAGGGGTGAGGTGAAACCTCATTGTGGTTTGATTTGCATTTCCCTGATGGCTAGTGATCCTGAGCATTTTTTCATCTGTCTGCTGACCATTTGAATTTCCTTTCTTGAAAAATGCTTTTTGAAGTTCTTTGCGCATTTCTTACCTGGATTATTTGTTTTGTTGTTGAGTTTCTTGATCTCTTTATAGATTCTGGATATTAATCCTTTATCAGCTGCATAGTTCACAAATATTTTCTCACATTCTGTTGGTTGCCTCTTTTTTTGCGGAGTTTTTCTTTTGCACTGTAAAAGCTTCTTAGCTTTATGAAATCCCATATTCTTATATAAAAAATACTGATACACACCATCACCTGGATTATAACTATTTTTGAATGAATCAATAAATATTGAGTAAATGAAAAATGTAAACAGTGACCAAAAAGGCAGTTAGAATATTTCAAAGCTACTAGAGTGGCATAGATAAAGAGTTTTAGAAATAGAGAGGAATGGGCAACAAATTTTGACCAAGGTGTTGGACCATGTGTGTAAAGAGGGAAGATCCAACATGTGAATTGTACCTTGAAGAAGAGTAGAGTTTTGGCAAATAGTGCAGTGATGTGAGACTTAAAGAGAGAACTTTATTTAACCAAGGACAAGAAAGTGCATATTCAGTCTAAAGAATAAAAAGTGGTCTGGGGTGATGGGAATTGAGAGAATGTCATGAACAAGAGCAGCCTAATGGGAGTGACAGGACAGAGGTGACTGATGATGTTACTTGGAACCAGAATGTAAAATGACCCCTGCCCCACACTTTGGACTTCACCTTAAAGGCCTGAAATTGAAACAAGAATAGTTTTTATCCTTCTCCCACTGGTCTGAACCTTTCTTGTTTGTTTTATGTATTATTCATTGCTTTATGTATTATTCATTGCTTTATAAATTCTGAGTTTTGCTTAATATAATGTTATGTTAATTTTCTTACAAATTCTCATGACAGCTATACTTCATTGAACTGATCAGTATGTCAATATATTATGGTATAATTTTATCCTGTTTCATGTTTTAGGCCCTACATTCTGTGTGGTTTGTTATCAATACTGTCACAGCATTTTTAAAACTATATGATTTTCCTTTTAGTTTAGATTTATTTCATTTTATTTGAAAGTCAGAGAGATACAGAGAGACAGACACAGAGAAATCATCTGTCTGCTAGATCACTTTCCAAATCTCTACAACAGCCACATTTAAGTCAAGTGGAAGTCAAGAGCCTGGAAAGCAATCTGGGTCTCCCATATGGGGTGACAAAGACAAAAGTACTTTAGCCATCATCTTCTGCCTCCCAGGGTTCACATCAGCAGTAAAATGGAAATGGAAGTAGAGTTGCCAGGTCTTGAAGAGGCACTTCTATAGCCAACCCAAATGGCAACTTAACCACTACACTAAATGCCCACTCCTGTGCTTTTATATTTTCCTGAGGTTTCTGTCCTCATATACTCATATTAACATCTTTCAAATTGTGCCTGCTATTAATTTATATCAGTTAATTTTTTGACATACTTCCCATTCACTATGACCACTGATGTTGATGTTCACTTTTGTTTCTGTCATCTTCTTTTTGAGCTTTGTCTTTTTCTATGTGAGTTGAGCTTTACTTGTGTTCTATTTTTCTAGTTATTTGGAAAAGATGTATGCTATTTTTTTTAACAGACAGAGTTAGACAGTGAGAGAGAGAGACAGAGAGAAAGGTCTTCCTTCCATTGGTTCACCCCCGAAATGGCCGCTACGGCCAGCTTGCTGTGCTAATCTGAAGCCAGAAGCCAGGTGCTTCCTCCTGGTCTCCCATGAGGGTGCAGGGCTCAAGCACTTGGGCCATCCTCCACTGCCTTCCCGGGCCACAGCAGAGAGCTGGACTGGAAGAGGAGCAACCAGGACAGAATCTGGCGCCCCAACCGGGACTAGAACCTGGAGTACCAGTGCCACAGACGGAGGATTAGCTTAGTGAGCTGTGGCGCTGGCCCAGATGTATGCTATTTTAAAAATTTAATTGGTTTCCCCACAGATTTTTTAAAATCAGCTATTTTTCTTTAATCTTCAAAATCAAAAATAAAATCATATTCTAACTTGCCTTGATGTAGGTTGAATAATTATTATTTCTTATTTAGTCCTCCTTTCTTCTGTTTTTTTTTTAGTATCAGGATTTCAATAGATGATATTAATATTTTTCATATTAAGAATTCTCTTATGAATTATTTTAGCATTTGTATTGTTTCACAGCCATACTAACACAAGTTGTTTGGACCTGACGTATATTTGGTCTGGAGCCTATTATCCCTCTGATCTTGTCTCCTTCAACTTGCTCCCTGTACTTCCACCATCCAAGTCCTTTTTCTTTTTCTCAAACAACTCAGCTTATTCCTACTCTAGAGCATTTGCTGCCCTGTTCTCAGGAAATTTCTTCCCCAGATTTTTGCATGGTGGCCTCCTTTTCTTCATTCAGCCAAAATGTCTCTGCTTGCAGAGGCCTTGGTGCTCAGGCAGCTCTAACTTCACTCATCTGCCATCCACGTGCTCATTCATTCTCTACCTTTGGATCACATTTTATTTTCTGGATAATTCTCTGACATTATTCTGTTTTACAACTGGTTTGTATTCTTGTTTGCTTATCTATTATCTTTATACTCCTAGGATGTAAGCTTCAAAAAGGCAAAAACTGTCTATCTTGCTCATTTTATCCCCAGTGCTTAGAGCAATGATTAGTGTGTATTAGGTCACAGATATTGGGCTGACAAGTATTTGTTGAACACATGAATACATAAGTCCTTGGTTTTTCTAAGAATGTGTTCCTATTCTCTAGAACTCTGTGGAGTTTCTGGATCTTCAAACTCAATGAGTGTGCTCTGGGTCTCAACCAGTCCTTCCTCTGCCTTTCTGTGTTAATCCTGAGCCTTGCTGTCTGACTGATGGTGGTCATTGCCTTCTTTGCTTTAAGGATAGGTGGGGTCCAGGAAGGGCGACTTGGGACAAAGGAGTAGCAAAATCTGGGAGTAGAGGGTCTGTGGCTATCAAAGCCACCATGTTTGTACAGTGAAATGGATGAATATATTTATTTTAAAGACAATTGATTTTGATATAATGTGTTATTAATGACCAGTGATATATGATTACTTTAAAAGGACATCTTTTTTTCTGTCTCAAGACTTGGAGCAAATTGCAAATAAAATGAAGCTAACTGTATTCTGGTTGATGAGTTATTAAAAATGGCACATATTTAATCAATGTACTTAACTAGATTTTGGAGGTAAAAAAGTTCATAACAAAATTCAATTTGTGGGTAAGGTAGGCTGATATAAGATTATGAGAACTCTAGGAGGTGAAGGTTGAAGCCAAGAATCCAAGATAGCTGGGGATTTTTGCTGCCCATGATGACACCTTTAGCTGTCTGTGGCCTTTAAGATGGGATGCTAAGGTCTGTACACAATCCTGCTTATGCAAATCTTCAATCTGGGCAGGTCAAGACAAGTACAAAAATACTTGCCCCTTACTCTTTACCCTACTGCCACCTGGCTGGACCATCATGTGGTCAAAAACCTCACTTGATGTGGCAGAGAAAGGTGTATGTATGCCTCTGTGTATGTGTGTGTGTGTGTGTGTGTGTGTGTGTGTATGTGTTTAGAGTTGGATAGGGAGCTATAGAGTAGAGGTGGTGGGGGAGAGGCAAGGTGATTCTTTCTCAAGAAAATTGTCCTCTGTTACCTGTAGGATCCTTTAAGTATATCATCCATATCCTAAGGGCTATCCTATTTGTTTATCAATCTGGCTGTCAATTTATCCACCCAAGCTATAGATACATCAGCAACTTTTTTGAGCTTTTGCTGCATGTAAATTATTGTTCCAGCCTTGGAGGTAAGAGAAATGAATACAGTAGTGTTTCTGTTCTCATAGAATTTCAATTCTGGTAAATTAGGTGGAAAAAAACTAAATAAATATGCGATATTTCATTAAAGCTTTTTTTTTTATTTGACAGATAGAGTTAGACAGTGAGAGAGACAGAGAGAAAAGTCTTCCTTCCGTTGGTTCACCCCCCAAATGGCCTCAATGGCGGGAGCTGCGTCGATCCGAAGCCAGGAGCCAGGTGCTTCCTCCTGTTCTCCCATGAGGGTGCAGGTGCCCAAGTGCTTGGGCCATCCTCCACTGCCTTCCTGGGCCACAGCAGAGAGCTGGACTGGAAGAGGAGCAGCCAGGACTAGAACCTGGTGCCTACATGGGTGCCCACATGGGATGCAGGCAGAAGATTAGCCAAGTGAGCCACAGTGCCTTCGTCTCTTCATTAAAGCTTTGAATAAAAATAGTGTGGGGAGCAACTCAGACTAGACTAAGTTACTGGAATTAAGACTTATTCTATGCATCTGCTCTCCCACAATATGGCGCTGGGAGAGGAGGAACCAGCTTCTACACAGCTGCCTCCAGTTCAACCAATAAGCAGCAGGACCTGCTCCTGATTGGAGGAGAGCAGCGTACTTGGCGTGTGGGTAGCAGAGTTGGGATTGGTGGAAGAGGACTATAAAGGAGGAGAGAGACAACATGCACCGGGAACATCTAAGAGGAACACCTGTGCAGCCCCCGAGAGAGCCGGCTGGCGGTGTGCCGCTCCCCCACGGAAGTGGGGAAAGTGGCAGGGGGAACCGCCCTTCCACGGAGGTGGAAGGGACGGTAGCCAACCCGGGAAGAACCAGCAGCAAACCCGGGGAGGGCCGAGCAGACGAAAGAACAGCACAGGGTCCTGTGCCGTTCCTCCACGAAGACGGGGAGCGACAAATAGTATCAGGTAATTAAAAGGAAGGTGAAGTGGGTGGTAAGGCTAACTCATGTGGGTGGTTAGGAAAGTTTTCCCTGGGCATGGGACATTTCAACTTGGACAAGATAAGGTGTGAACTTTGTGGGTTTCTGGGGAAAATGCACTGAGTCAGGGATACAAGGATAAAGGAGAGCAGTGCGGCTGGAATACAGTGAGCTGAGGACAGAGGAGAGTGGTGAAGTCAGGGAGTGGGGAGGAGGTCACATAGACTATAGTGTTTTGCAAAAAAAGAAGATAAAAAGGATAACTGTGAGATGATGGGTATGTTAATTTGCTTGACTGGAGTAATCATTATGATATCGGAATTGACCCCTTAAAATTACATCGAAATGTGACCCCTTAGAGTTTCCCAGAAGCCCCATCTGGGGTGCCACATAATGTTATCAGAATTTGGGGTGCCATACAATATCACCATATGCTTATTAATAAATCCCAATATTAATAAGCCCAAGTGGGTTATTACCTAATATTTAGAGAAGAATTCTAAATACTGGCATAAATGAACGAGGCAGCATGGCACATTTTAAGCTTTTATTTAGTGCAAAAGATGCATAGGAGAGTAAAAGCTTTATCTAAGAGGGGTAAATCTGGGTTCATACGGAGCACCAGGAACCAGCCACATGGAAGAGCATCTAGGCCAGGAAGCCTAGAGCGGGTGGCCCTAAGGCCATGCACCCTGGAGGTGCAGGGCTACAGCCATCCCCCTCCTGGCAAGAGGCCAGGGCAAGGGAAATGGAGGAAAAGCAAAAAGGGCTGGACACACCCTGTTCCAGGCTTTTAATCCATCTTCAAAGGGGAATGGTTAATTAACCTGATTGGCTGGTTGTACTCAGGTGTGGCCAGGTAGGGGCATAAAGGTCACACAGGGGCATGGTGAGGGAATGGTCTTCCAGCTCACAAACCTAATCAATTTTAACCTTTATGCCTGTCTACTTCAATTTCACTATATTATGTGAATTGTATGAATTAAAAGATCTTGCTGGCCGGCGCCGTGGCTCACTAGGCTAATGCTCCGCCTTTCGGCGCCAGCACACCGGGTTCTAGTCCAGGTCGGGGCGCCAGATTCTGTCCCGGTTGCCCCTCTTCCCAGGCCAGCTCTCTACTGTGGCCAGGGAGTGCAGTGGAGGATGGCCCAAGTACTTGGGCCCTGTACCCCATGGGAGACCAGGAGAAGCACCTGGCTCCTGCCATTGGATCAGCACGGTGCGCCGGCCGCAGCACGCTGGCCGCGGCGGCCATTGGAGGGTGAACCAACGGCAAAAGGAAGACCTTTCTCTCTGTCTCTCTCTCTCTCACTGTCCACTCTGCCGGTCAAAAAAAAAAAAAAAAAAAAAGAAAAATCACATGGTAAATATCAATATTGTATATTTTTTATGTCTGCAAGTGATTTGACAGGTGGAGATACTCACCACTGTGCTAACGAGGACAGCTCTGCAAGTGATTTGAAATGGTCAATGCTGTTCATTTGTTTGTGCTTTAATTAAGTTCTTCATCTACTGTCAATTCCCTTGGCTTCTTTCCGGCTCCATTCACACTTGTTTTCTTGAATTTCTTTTCATTTTTTAAAAACATTGATTTATTTTGAAAGAGAGCGAGCGATATTTTCCATCTGCTGGTTCACTCTGATGGAACAAAGACATATAAGTCTTAGCCATTCTCACTCATTGCCCAAAAGATAGATAAAAATCAGAATGCACTCCTTTGTCCCTGAATCTCAGTTGGACCTTCCACCCTATTGCCTTTATACCCGACCCCTGCATTCTTCCCTAGGCTGGGGGGCCTGGAGGCCCCTTGAAAGACCAGTATGTAGGAATTCACCTTTGCCTGCTGCCCACTGCCCCCACCCCCACCCCTAGTCCTCTTAAGATATTAGAAAAAGCCCAGCCTGCTGAAATCTGGGCCTCCTTCATGTTCCTTCAATGTGCACCAGTTGGTCACCTCTGCAGATTTATTTTCTGTTAATAAATTTGGTCTGGCTGTAAATTAGTACTCTGACTTCTCTCTGTTCTGCACCTCTTTTCCTTACATCTTGGTGCCCCGTGTGAGGTGGCACCAGTTTGCATTCTTTTCCTTACACGCTCTCCAGCTGGCTCTGACAGCCTGCACTGTGCCAGGTTGAAGCCAGGAGCCAGGAGCCAGGATCCTCATCCATATCTCCCACGTGGATGGCAGGGGCATAAACACTTGAGCCATCCTCTGCTGCTTTTCCCAGCCCATTTTCCTTTTCCCAGGGAGCTGGATCAGAAGTGCAGCAGCCAGGACACAAGCCAGTACCCATGTGGGATGCCAGTGTTGCAGGAAGTGGCTCTACCCACTACTCCACAACACCAGCACCTCCTTGTTGTTTCTTGATAACCCTAAGCAAGTTTCTGACTCAGGTCCTTTGCACTTGCTATTCCTTCTGACTGGATTATTCTCTCGCTTCTTTCAGGGTCTCCTTAAATGTTACCCTCTGCAGAGAACTTCTTTGTCTTTCTTTATGAAACAGTCACTCTCCTCTTATCCAATACTTTAACCTGCATCACTCTTTAAAGTCTGTATCAACTCTTCTTATTGCTCACACATTTATTATCTCTCCTAGCTACAGTGTGAAATGCAAAAGACAGGTAACTTTGTCTTGCTACATGATCTCTGAGATCTAAATGTAGGTCTATTTTATAGAAGATTTTCAATAAATATTTGTTAAATGAATAAATAAATTTACAAAGTTTAAGTTCAACTGCAAAAATTGTTTTAAAATGTTTCAGTTAGTTATTTGAAAGGGGAGAGAGAGAGAGAGAGATCAATCTATCTCTGCTTCATCCCCAGATGCCTGTAACAGCTAGGGCTAGGACAGGCTGATGTTGGGAGCCAAGAACTCAATCTAAGTCTCCCACATAGGTGGCAGTGATCTAATTACTTTAGTTATCACCTGCCACCTCCCAGAATGCACATTAGCAGGAAGCTGGACTCAAGAGTTGAGCCAGGACTTGAACTCACGCACTCTAATAAGGGATGCACATGGTGTTCCAAGTGGTGTTGTAGCTACTGTGCCAACACATGTGCCTTCCTTGATCAAAGTAATACTTTCCATGTAATAAAAACATAACACATGTATGTTCTTGAAAAAAAAAGTTCATGAAATGCTATTCTCATCTATGTACTCTTTTTTATTTTATTCAATTCAATGTTAAATAATTAAATTTAATTAGATTAAAAATTATATTTATTTGAAAGGCAGTGTTTATACACACACACACACACACACACACAGAAGTCTTCCATCCACTTGTTCACTCCCCAAATGGCTGCAACAGATGGGGCTTGGCCAGACAGAAGCCAGGAGCGTGGAACTCCTTCCAGGTCTCCCATGTGGGTGGCAGGGGCCCAAGAACTTGGCCATCTTTTGTTGTTTTCCCAGACATATTAGCAAGGAGCTGGACTGGAAGTGGAGCAGCCAGGACTTGAACTGGTTCTCATATGGGATGTCGGAGTTGCAGGCCGCAGCTTAGACCACTGTGGCACAACCCAGGCCCTGATTTGATTTTTTTTTTTTTTACTTTTTTTTTATTTAGTAAATATAAATTTTCAAAGTACAGTTTATGGAATACAATGCCCCCCCCATAATTTCCCTCCCACTCACACCCCCCCCCATCTCCCGCTCCCTCTCCCCTTCCATTCACATCAAGATTCATTTTCAATTATCTTTATATACAGAAGATCAATTCAGTATATATTAAGTAAAGATTTCATCAGTTTGCACGCACGCAGAAACACAAAGTGTAAAATACAGTTTCAGTACTAGTTATAGCATTACTTCACATTGGACAACACATTAAGGGCAGATCCCACATGAGAAGTAAGTACACAGTGACTCCTGTTGTTGACTTAACAATTTGACACTCTTATTTATGGCGTCAGTAATTTCCCTAGGCTCCAGTCTGAGTTGCCAAGGCTATGGAAGCCTTTTGAGTTCACTGACTTCAATCTTATTCTGATAGGGTCATAGTCAAAGTGGAAGTTCTCTCCTCCCTTCAGAGAAAGGTACCTCCTTCTTTGATGGCCCTGTTCTTTCCACTGGGATCCCACTCACAGATATCTTTCATTTAGGTCTTCTTTTTTTTTCCAGAGTGTCTTGGCTTTCCATGCCTGAAATACTCTCATGGGCTCTTTAGCCATATCTGGATGCCTTAAGGGCTGATTTTGAGGCCAGAGTACTATTTAGGACATCTGCCATTCTATGAGTCTGCTGTGTATCCCGCTTCCCATGATGGATTGTTCTCTCCCTTTTTGATTCTATCAGCTAGTATTAGCAGACACTAGTCTTGTTTGTGTGATCCCTTTGACTCTTAGACCTATCAGTGTGATCAGTTGTGAACTGAAATTGATCACTTGGACTAGTGAGATGGCATTGGTACATGCCACCTTGATGGGATTGTATTGGAATACCCTGGCACATTCTAATTCCATAGTTTGGGGCAAGTCTGATTGAGCATGTCCCAAATTGTACATCTCCACCCTCTCTTATTCCCACTCTTATATTTAACAGGGATCACTTTTCAGTTAAAATTTAAACACCTAAGAATAATTGTGTGTTAATTACAGAGTTCAACCAATAGTACTAGAATAAAAAAAAATACTAAAATGGATAAAGTATTACATTGTACATCAACAGTCAGCACAAGAGCTGATCAAGTCACTGTTTCTCATAGTGTCCATTTCACTTCAACAGGTTTCCCCTTTGGTGCTCAGTTAGTTGTTGCCAATCAGGGAGAACATATGATATTTGTCCCTTTGGGACTGGCTTAATTCACTCAGCATAATATTTTCCAGATTCCTCCATCTTGTTGCAAATGACCAGATTTCATTGTTTTTGACTGCTGTATAGTATTCTATAGAGTACATATCCCATCATTTCTTTATCCAGTCTACTGTTGATGGGTATTTGGGTTGGTGCCAGGTCTTAGCTATTGTGAATTGAGCTGCAATAAACATTAATGTGCAGACAGCTTTTTTGTTTGCCAATTTAATATCCTTTGGGTAAATTCCAAGGAGTGGGATGGCTGGGTTGTATGGAAGGGTTATGTTCAGGTTTCTAAGGAATCTCCAGACTGACTTCCATAGTGGCTTAACCAATTTGCATTCCCACCAACAGTGGGTTAGTGTCCCTTTTTACCAACATCCTCTCCAGCATCTATTGTTGGTAGATTTCTGAATGTGATCCATTCTAACTGGGGTGAAGTGAAACCTCAATGTGGTTTTGATTTGCTAGTGATCTTGAACATTTTTTCATGTGCCTGTTGGCCATTTGGATTTTCTTATTTGAAAAATGTCTATTGAGGTCCTTGGCCCTTCTCTGAAGTGGGTTGTTTATTTTGATCTTGTAGAGTTTCTTGATTTTTTGTAGATTCTGGTTATCAACCCTTTATCTGTTGCGTAGTTTGCAAATATTTTTTCCCATTCTGTCGGTTGCCTCTTCACTCTCCTAACTGTTTCTTTTGCAGTACAGAAACTTCTCAATTTGATGCAATCCCAATAGTTAATTTTGGCTTTGACTGCCTGTGCCTCCAGGGTCTTTTCTAGGAAGTCTTTGCCAGTACTTATATCTTGCAAGGTTTCTCCAATGCTCTCTAATAATTTGATGGTGTCAGGTCGTAGATTTAAGTCTTTAATCCATGTTGAGTTAATTTTTGTGTAAGGTGTAAGGTAGGGGTCTTGCTTCATGGTTCTGCACGTGGAGATCCAATTTTCCCAGCACCATTTATTGAATAGACTTTCCTTACTCCAGGGATTGGTTTTGGATCCTTGATCAAATATGAATTGGCTGTAGATGTTTGGATTGATTTCTGGTGTTTCTATTCTGTTCCATTGGTCTATCCATCTATTTCTGTACCAGTACCATGCTGTTTTGATTACAACTGCCCTGTAGTATGTCCTGAAATCTGGTATTGTGATGCCTCCGGCTTTGTTTTTGTTGTACAAGATTGCTTTAGCTATTCGAGGTCTCCTGTGTCTCCATATGAATTTCAGCATCATTTTTTCCAGATCTGAGAAGAATGTCTTTAGTATGTTGATTGGTATTGCATTGAATCTGTAAATTGCATTTGGGAGAATGGACATTTTGATGATGTTGATTCTTGCAATCCATGAGCATGGAAGATTTTTCCATTTTTTGGTATCCTCTTCTATTTCTTTCTTTAAGGTTTTGTAATTTTAATCATAGAGATCTTCAACGTCCTTGGTTAAGTTTATTCCAAGGTATTTGATTGTTTTGTGGGTATTGTGAATGGGATTGATCTTAGAAGTTCTTTCTCAGCCGTGGCATTGCCTGTGTATACAAAGGCTATTGATTTTTGTGCATTGATTTTATATCCTGCTACTTTGCCAAAATCTTCCATGAGTTCCAATAGTCTCTTAGTAGAGTTATTTGGGTCTCCTAAATAAAGAATCATATCATCTGCAAAGAGGGATAGTTTGAGTTCTTCCTTCCCAATTTGTATCCCTTTAATTTCTTTTCCTTGCCTAATAGCTCTGGCTAAAACTTCCAGAACTATATTGAATAGCAGTGGTGAGAGTGGGCATCCCTGTCTGGTACCAGATCTCAGTGGAAATGCTTCCAACTTTTCCCCATTCAATAGGATGTTGGCCATGGGTTTTTCATAAATTGCTTTGATTGTATTGAGGAATGTTCCTTCTGTACCCAGTTTGCTTAGAGTTTTCATCATGAAAGGGTGTTGTATTTTATCAAATGCTTTCTCTGTGTCTATTGAGATAGTCATATGGTTTTTCTTCTGCAGTCTGTTAATGTGGTGAATCCCATTGATTGTTTTGCACACATTGAACCATCCCTGCATACCAGGGATAAATCGCACTTGGATGATCTTTCTGATGTGTTATTGCATTCTATTGGCCAGAATTTTATTGAGGATTTTTGCATCTTTGTTCATCAGGGATATTGTTCTGCTAATTCTCTTTCAGTGCTGCATCTTTTTCCGGCTTAGGAATTAAGGTGATGTTGGCTTCATAAAAAGAATTTGGGAGGATTCCCTCTTTTTCAATTGTTCTGAATAGTTTGAGAAGAATTGGAGTCAGTTCTTCTATGTCTGGTAGAATTTAGCAGTGAATCCATCTGGTCCTGGGCTTTTCTTTATTGGGAGGGCCTTTATTACTGTTTCAATTTCTGTCTCAGTTATGGGTCTGTTTAGGTTTTCTATGTCTTCTTGGTTCAATTTAGGTAGGCTGCATGTGTCCAGGAATCTATCCATTTCTTTTTTTTTTTTTTGATAGGCAGAGTGGATAGTGTGAGAGAAAGAGAGACAGAGAGAGAAAGGGCTTCCTTTTGCCGTTGGTTCACCCTCCAGCTGGCGTGCTGCGGCCGGTGGAATCTATCCATTTCTGATAGGTTTCCCTGTTTGCTGGCATATAAGTCCTTGCAGTAATTCCTGATGATTCTTTTTATTTCTGTGGTGTCTGTTGTTACGTTTCCTTTTTCATCTCTGATTTTATTGATTTGGGTCTTTTCCTTTTTTATTTAGTTGGACCAATGGGGTGTCAATTTTGTTTAATTTTTCAAAAAACCAGCTCCTCGTTTGGCTGATTTTTTTGTAATGATTTTTGGATTCAATCCTGTTGATTTCTTCTCTGATTTTAATTATTTCTCTTCTCCTATTAGATTTAGGTCTGGTTTGTTGTAGATTTTCTAGATCCTTGAGATGAATTGAAAACTCATCTATTTGGTGCCTTTCCAATTTCTTGATGTAGGCACCTATTGATATAAACTTTCTTCTTAACAGTGCTTTTGCTGTGTCCCGTAAGTTTTGATATGTTTTGTTGTTAACCTCATTTACTTCCAGAAAATTTTTGATTTCTCTTTTAATTTCTTCTATGACCCATTGTTCATTCAGGAGCATGTTGTTCAATCTCCATGTATTTTCATATGCTCTAGGGATTCCTGAGTTGCTAATTTCCAACTTCATTCCTTTATGGTCTGAGAAGCTGCATGGTATGATTCTAATTCTTTTGAATTTGCTGAGACTTGCTTTATGGCCTAGTATGTGGTCAATCCTAGAGAAGGTTCCATGTACTGCTGAGAAGAATGTAAATGCTTTCTGTGTAGGAAGAAAAGTTCTGTAGATATCTGTTAGATCCATTTGTGCTATAGTATCATTTAAATCTACTGTCTCCTTGTTGATCTTCTGTCCTGTTGATCTGTCTCTTTCTGAGAGTGGAGTATTGAAGTCCCCCAGTACCATTGTACTGGAGTCTAAGTATCCCTTTAAGTCCCTTAACAAATCTTTTAAATAAACCAGTGCCCTGTATTTAGGTGCATATACATTGATGATTATTATATCTTCCTGTTGAATTGATCCCTTAATCATTATATAGTGCCCCTCTTTGTCTCTCTTAACAGTTTTTGTGGTAAAGTTTATGTTGTCTGATATTAAGATGGCTATGCCCACTCGTTTTTCATTTCTGTTTGCATGGTGTATCTTTTTCCAGCCTTTCACTTTCAGTCTGTATGCATCTTTGTTGGAAACATGTGTTTCTTGTAAACAGCAAATAGATGGGTTTTGTTCCTTAACACAATCAGCCAATCGGTGTCTTTTAACTGGACAGTTCAGGCCATTAACGTTGAATGTGACTATTGATAAGTGGTAACTTTGCCCTGCCATTTGCCAAAGATATTTTCTGATATATGCTTTGAATTCCCTGTAATCTTTTGCTGTGAGTTTTCCTTCCTTTACCTTCTTTCATATTGATGACCGTGTTTCTGTGTTTCTGTGCTTAACACATCTTGAAGTATCTTTTGCAGGGCTGGACGAGTGGCGACAAATTCTTTCAATTTCTGTTTGCTATGAAAAGTCTTTATTTCACCTTCATTCACAAATGATAGCTTTGCAGGATATAATATTGTGGGCTGGCAGTTTTTCCCTCTTAGTACCTGTGCTATGTCTCGCCATTCCCTTCTAGCTTGTAGGGTTTCTGATGAGAAGTCTGCTGTGAGTCTAATTGGAGATCCTCTGAGAGTAATCTGACGTTTCTCTCTTGCACATTTTAGGATCTTTTCTTTCTGTTTCACTGTGGTGAGTTTAATTACAATGTGTCGTGGTGAGGATCTCTTTTGGTTGTATTTACTAGGGGTTCTATGAGCTTCCTGTACTAGGATGTCTCTGTCCTTTTGCAAACCCGGGAAATTTTCTGCTAATATCTCACTAAAAAGGCATTCTATTCCTTTCTCCCTCTCCATGCCTTCAGGAACTCCTAGAACCTGAATGTTGGTTTTTTTAATAGTATCCTGTAGATTCCCGACAATATGTTTTAGATTTCTAATTTCCTCTTCTTTTCTTTGGTTTGACTCTATCCTTTCCTGTGCTCTATCTTCTAAGTCCGATATTCTCTCTTCTGCTTCACCCATTATGTTTTTAAGGCTCTCTAATGTGTTTGTCATTTGATCTGTTGAATTCTTTATTTCATTATGATTTCTCTTCACTATCACAGTTTCTTGTTCTACTAGTTGCTTCATTTTATTTTGATTCCTCCTTAATATTTCATTTTCATGAGAGAGATTTTCTATCCTGTCCAGTAAGGATTTCTGTAGTTCAAGAATTTGTTTTTGAGAACTTCTTAATGTTCTTATCAATTTTTTGAGATCCCCTTCTTGCATTTCTTCTATCTCGTCATCTTCATAATCTTGAATTGGGGTGTCTTTATCATTTCAGGGCGTCGTAGTGTCTTCCTTGTTCTTGTTACCTCGGTTTTTGCATTTGTTTGTTTGGCATTGTGGAGATATTCTTTGGTTTCTTTGCTGTGGTATTTTTTCTCGTTGTACTATGATTCTAGATTAAGTGGACTGTCTGCTTTTGATGGAGCCTTAGAGGCTTGAGATGGGTGTGGCCTGAGAGCTCTGTTTGGTTCCTCAGGGTTAAGGGTGTGCCCAAGGTGACACTCCCAGGTTAGGCGTGGTAAATCTCTCTCTCTCTCTCTCTCTCTCTTTCTTTTTTTTTTTTTTTTTGATTCAAAAGGGAAGTAATTCCGCACAGCTGAACAGAATTGGAGGTAGTTAGCAGGCAAATGATATACCCACAGGAGCCAGAGATCGGAAGCTCTTTCCCAAGGACCACACAGGGAATCTGTGCTTGCCCTTAGTGTGGGCTCAAATTCTCCTGCAGTCTCCCTCTGGGTTGCCAAGGTTACCGAATTGTAGCGTCTCTGGAGAGTGCTCACGTGAATTCCATGAGTTCTCTCCCCCACCCTCTCTTTTTTCACAGTCTCAGTTCAGTAGCACCACAAATTCACTAGGTCCTAATCTCCTGTTATTTCACACCTCCCCCCGACCAAGAGTCATGTTTTTCTCCTAGGCTCAGGGCTGGTGCAGACCTCAGGTCGCCCTGCTTATGACGTATGTCCAAAATGGCGCCTGCTCTTTGTCTTGGTTGCCTTTGAGAGGTGAGCGGAGAGAGAGAAACTCGTGTCCGTATCGGTCACTTTTTTTTTTTTCCTCTCTCTTCTAGTTAGCCTGGTGAACTTTTCCTCACAGCGTTTCAAGCCTCGTTCCCTCCAGTCTCCTCTTTCCTCTTGCCCGCCAGTGTCTTGGGCTATTTAGGTTCAGCTCACCTCACGTTCCAGCGCTGGTGTGTTGAGTCTGCTGCTGGTGTCCCGAACTGTGGGCTCCCACGCTCTCCATGCAGGTCCACTGTGAATCACTAGTTCCAGAAGAGTTTCCTCTGCTGTTTCTTCCTCTACTCTTCCTTGAACCTGCAGTATCTCCACTTTTATTAAACTGTCTCTTCCCGGACTATCAGTGTGCTCCCTTCCTATTCCACCATCTTGCCACTTCTCCCTGATTTGATTTTAAAGAAGATAATGTGACCTACTAAACTGATTTCATGATCTGTGAGTGAGCCATGATGTAGGATTTGAGGAACGCTGGGGCTTTGCTGACTTGGTAAGGTTTGGATTTTATTGTAAATGAAACAGGGAAGCATTAGAGAATTTTAAGCAGAGAGGTAACATGATATATGTTATATTTTGAAAAAGCACGGCCCACTCTACAGATAATGGAATTTATGTGTGGATGGGTAAGGGGCAAAGATGGAAGCTGGGAGACATGTGTAACTTAATCTATTTCTCACCATTAGCAATTCATCAGATTTTCCTTATCACAGGACCGGAGCTGTGGCACAGCTGGTTAACGCCCTGGCCTGATGCGCTGGCATCCCATATGGACGCCGGTTCTAGTCCTGGCTGCTCCTCTTCCCACCCAGCTCTCTGCTATGGCCCGAGAAAGCAGGGGAAGATGGCCGAAGTCCTTGGGCCCCTGCACCCACGTGGGAGACCTGGAAGAAGCTCCTGGCTTCGGATCAGCGCAGCTCCGGCCGTTGTGGCCAATTGGGGAGTGAACCAGTGGATGGAAGACCTCTCTCTGTCTCTCTCTCTCTCTGCCTCTTCTCTCTCTGTGTAACCCTGACTTTCAAATAAATAAATATTTTTTTTAAAAAATATTTTCCTTATCATATATGCTAAAGATAACAACCAGCTTCTAAATAGAAGTTTTATGGCTAGTATCTTCAGATGGAACCACACATGTGAACCCTGACAGAATTGGTGCTCAGTAAACATTGGTTTCCTTAAGCCTTAACGGAATTTTTCTTTGGCTGAACAAGGTTCATCTGGAAGAAAATTCAGCTTCTCTGCAAATCTCATCTAGTTGTTCCATCTTGATTGACCTCAGGCTGTGTTCCTTTGATGCCACACTTATCTTCAGGAATCTGCACCTGCACAGCCAATAGCCCCTGACTCAGATGGCTTCTCCACGGTGGATCAGGGCTTTCTGTCCTTGATAAACAGCTCCAGGCACTTGATCACTTTGTCTTTGCTACTGATGGCAGAGAAATCCTGCATTGTGTACACTTTGCCCTTAACACATGGAGCTAATGAACAGGAAAGCTTTTTTAAGGAGAAAAGCTTCTTTGGCAAAGGACAGTATCAGAAAAGAGCTCCTGTGGAGATGCTTTTAACCTGCAGCGTTCTTGATATTTTCACTACGTTCCCTCCCACACTCTGCTTTCTGTGAGGCTTTTAGGGATAAAAGCGAAGGCCCCCTCCCCTCTTTGGCTTCAGGTTGGGTTTGGTCAATGGGAATTGCCTGTGGAGATCTGATAATGGGAGAGGAATAGGTTTCGAGTATGTCCTCCTCAGGCTTCTTTTCTGCTAGGTTATCTTTTTTTTTCTTTTTTCTTTTTCTTTTTTTTCTTTTTGACAGGCAGAGTGGACAGTGAGAGAGAGAGAGAGACAGAGAGAAAGGTCTTCCTTTTTCCTGTTGGTTCACCCCCTAGTGACTGCTGTGGCCGGCACACCACGCTGATCCGAAGCCAGGAACCAGGTGCTTCTCCTGGTTTCCCATGCGGGTGCAGAGCCCAAGCACTTGGGCCATCCTCCACTGCACTCCCAGGCCATAGCAGAGAGCTGGACTGGAAGAGGAGCAACTGGACTAGAACCTGGTGTGGCAGTGCTGCAGGTGGAGGATTAGCCTATTGAGCCATAGTGCCGGCCCCTGCTATGTTATCATTGATTCACATTGTCCTTCTGCTAAAGGTCACAACTGCTGAGAGGCAACCCTGTGTTACAACTGTGGTTTTTCTTTCTGGGTTCTGGTAACCCTTTCTGACCCTCAGACTCGGCAGTGTCATGGGGAACTGAGCCCTCCTGGTTTTCCTTAACGTTGCCTCACTTTGTAAATAAAGGCTTTGCACAAGCTTCTCAATTGTCCCACCTGTTTCCTGTTAGTCCCAGGATCCTTAGATGTTTCTCTACAGGAGAGCAAAGTGGGAAACTATAACACATTTAACTGAAAATCTGTAAAGTTGTTTAAACATCCAGAAAAAAGTAAAAGCTAGGAAAAGCTGCCTAATAGGAAACTCTCCAATTAACTCACTAGCTCAGTCCATGGCCACCAACACATGAATATTTATGGTATACATGCACCTGTCTGAGCAGAACTGGCAGAATTGTTTTGAGGAGAGACTGCTTAAATAGGACCCCTAGTGACTGGGCAGAACAATTTTATTACAAAATTCTTCTGATTGGCAAAGGTAGCAGTTGAATATGATGGAAAGAGACTTAGTTATGCAATATAATGAGTAGTGTTTAGTGTGAATCACAAATATTCTGTCAGAAAAGTCACTGGTTAGAAGCAGCATGTAATGGTATTCAGAGCACAGCTTTTGGAGATGGATGTCCTGTGTCCAAACCCTACGGCTTATTACTTGGGATGCTTTGAGCAAGTTACTTTATAGCTCTCTGTCTGTGTCCCCATCTTAAAATCAGAAAAATAAGAATACCTAGCTTACATTATTGCTATGAAGAAAAAATGAATTGATATAAAGCAATGAAAAGTGTCTGGTGATACTGAATAAATCTGTGTATTTGTGTATCCTGAACATAAACAAGAAATTTCTGGGACGGGGTCTGATTATTATTCCATAGAGTAATAACTTTGTTATCTTTCTCCTGATTGCCTTCCCCTTATGGGATGATGAAATGAGAGTTGCATGGACAGGCTCACCCATGCAAGAGGATGACACTAAAAGAGGGAAATCTCCAAATATGATTCTGGACCTTACGGAGGAAGGAGATGACCTCTTACCTTTTTTTTTTTTAAAAGGTGTATTTTATTTATTTGAAAGGCAGAGTTACAGAGAGGCAGAGGCAGAGAGAAAGAGAGAGAGAGAGAGAGAGAGAGAGAGAGGTCTTCCATCTGCCAGTTTACTCCCCAGATGGCCACAAGGGCCGGAGCTGTACCGATCCGAAGCCAGGAGCCAGGAGCTTCTTCTAGGTCTTCCATATGGGTGCAGGGGCCCAAGTGTCTGGGCCATCTTCTACTGCTTTCCCAGGTCATAGCAGAGAGCTGGATTGGAAGCAGAGCAGCCAAGACTCAAACCGGCACCCATGTGGGATGCCGGCACTGCAAGGTGGTGGCCTTACCCGCTACACCACAACATTGGCCCCAACCTCTTATAAGAAATGGAGAGATGCCTGTGCTCCCAGTGTAAATAAATTCTCACTGGGAAGAGAAAGTTTTATCTTTTAGAATATATCTCCGGGCAAAGATAAAATTAGTGTCCTAGAATGGTTCCATGGCTTTGGGCTGCAACTTTTCCTAGAAATATAAACACAGAGGTGAGCCCTTTATTATCTGTTCGATAATCTTTTTCTTTTCTTTTTTTTTAACATGTAATATCTTTTTTTTAATTTAGTAAATATAAATTTCCAAAGGTCAGTTTATGGAATACAATCTCCCCTCCCCCCAATTTCCCTCCCACTCACAACCCTCCCATCTCCCGCTCCCTCTCCCCTTCCATTCACATCAAGATTCATTTTCAATTATCTTTATATACAGAAGATTGGATAATCTTTTTCTTTAACTTAGGTCCTACCAAAATGTTTTTCCAGAAAGCCCTAAATGTGCAGAAATGTTAAAATTTTACTTTCTGTCACCTGCCACAAGAGATTTGAAATCTATGGGGTATGAGATGGTCTTCAAAAAGTTCTTGAAAAAGTATGTACTATGAAAAATTTCCACATATTTTGCACCAAAACAAACTTACCTTTTAGTTCTATTTTTTCCATGAAATTTTAGAACAAAATTCAGAGTTACAGAGATGAGAGAGAGACACACACAGAAAGGGATAAGTTGCATCCACTGATTTATTCCCCAGACGGCTTCCCACAGCCAGGGCCGGGCCAGGCCAAAGCCAGGAGCCTGGAGCTTCACCCAGATTTCCCACATGGGTGGCAGAGGCACAAACAGTTGACCATATTCTTCTGCTTTTTCTAGGCCATTAGCAAGGAGCTGAATAGGCAGGAGAACAGCCAGGACAAAAACTGGTGCCCATATTTGATGCCAGTATTGCAGGAGGTGGCTTTACCCACTATGCTGCAACACAGGCCCCTTCCATGAACTTTTTGAAATACCCTTGTTTAAATGTTATGCATCAGGATCTTCTGAGTGATGAGAAGCCACAAAAATTGCCTGATAATTTTTGAAGTTTATTCTTATGTGAGAGTTCATTAATAAACATATTTGCTTTCTCTGTACCACGTGTTCTCTGTTTTGTAATGAAATTCAAAACATTAGAAGTTTGCTGTGGAATCCAAAATAATTTGCAATTAAAATAATGAATGTAATGTCACATTTATGAACTTAAATCCAAACATTTTACATAAATGAAATGGCAATATTTTAAGAAGGGTACTTAATATTTATATTTTACAGAATAATTAAGACTCATGGGAGTTCAATAACTTGGAAATTCATTGAACTACTGAGTGGTAAAAGTAGGACTCCATGTTTGTGTGACCTTAAAACTCACTCTCTTAACTGATTCCGTTGGAAGCAGGGTCTCTTTTTTCAAAGGGAAATTCAGAGGAGTCCTCCACTCCTTCTGCTGGTAGATGTCTGTCAGCTTCTGAGAAACTGAAAGAAAATGACCTTTCTCCCCTGCATGGCCCCGATCAGCACTTGAGCTTTGGTTTCATATCATGAACCTGATCAGGTACATTGGCCAAGGTTTGCTCTTGGAGGCCTGAGTTTGGAATCAGAAAACCTGACTTCACTGTCTAGTTCTACCACTTAATAATTGTGTGACCCAAGACAAGGTGGCTGTTCTCTCCGAACTTCTGATTATTCATCTGTGAAATGGGGATTAAAATGCCTGTATGGCCTTACTCACAGGGCTATTTGTGAAGATCAAATAGTATAATGTAGATGACGGCACTTTGTAGACTGAGAAACTTTCCAGAAGAATAAGGTATTAGTATTATTTACTCACTAGCAGTCATGTATTTTGCAACACTGAGTTGAGGGAAATTAAAAAAATGGGTGAGATGTGATCACTCCGTTTGTTTTTTAAACTACCCCATATTATAAATCACACATGGTAAACAATCCTATGAACCTGTCAAATAGGCAAATTCCTGCTTTTCCTTTCACCCAACCTTAACTTTGTCCAGGATGGCATGTGCCTGACTGCAGAAGATGAGTCTTAATTTGTCCAAGTTCATGGGGCTCTCCTGCCCCCTGCTTTTCCTGTGTCAGTTTGAATCTTGGCAGGAAACAGAATTTCACTCACAAGGTCAACTCAAAGGATTGAATCATTTATGGCAGTGTGGGCAGGGTTAAAGAGGTCATTGAAGCACCTAAAGACCAACTGCACTTACAGGCTGTCGCCACCCTAATCCCTGAAAAGACAAGAGATGGAGTGTTGTTACTAGAGCTCAGAGAGAGCTCGAAGCATGGATCAGGATGTCCAGTGGGAGCAGAAGTGCTGTGGGGATATAGTCCCTGCCAGGGCTGCAGTGCTGGGGTGGGACAGTGGGGAGGAACAAGGAAGAAATGCCCTGATCTTTCTCTCATCTTTCAACCTTTGTTCATATCTCTCATCTGCCCAACTTGACCAGAATCCAGAAAGGCTCACAAGGACTTCATCCGGATCAAGTAGGAGGTAGGAAGGTGTCTGTCATTGGCATTTCTGGGAAGAGTTGCCTTTCCTGATGAAGGGAGTCAGTAGATGGCAGTTCCAATAGTGTGCCTTTCTTTCTTCCATTTACTCTGTGAATAAGGGCATGATGGCCAGAAGGCAGCAACTGTTTTGCAATGATGAGGCAGCAGTCATGAATTTGAAGGATGACATGCTAAGGGTCTCAGCGCAGAATGATTGGAGAACCCTGGACTATGGCGGCCTTGTGGCTACTCGTGTAGTCATGGTCGTCTTGTTGCTTTGTTTTGTAAGTGCCTTTTGAATCTCTACACTTTTATCTGGTTCAATTCCTATATAACATAACATATTCCTTTCACAGATATTATGTACACTTGATCTGAGGAGATATAATAAAACTTGTCCAATTAAAAAACAGTTCAAGCAGTAAGGGAAAAGTATTCTCATGACCTAGAAAGTAGAAATATGACTATCTGCGTTCATTTAGTCCTCAGTTTAAGAAAAATGTGAAATTTGCAATTAAATGCCACGTCTTTGGTACTTTGGTCATATTTTACCCATTTGTAATATCTGTGTAGTCATTATTTTCAACTGGACTGCAGGCTGTATTGCTGGAACTGTATTGGTCTTGCTGACTGCTTAATTCCTGAGGGCTTATAATGCCTATCAGGTGGTTGATTTAAATAAAAAATGTCCAGAACAACTAAGTTTGAAAACTGCCCTTTGCTGAGGTTAAGACTTTGTTAATTTTCTTAATGAAAAATTTTCACAGTCACAGCTTCTCAGATAAAGTTTTATCTTATAACAGCTGGAAAAACATAGATTTTGATTTCTCTACAAGCTCTGCATATTTAGGGACATTCCCTTGAATGTGAGTCAATGAATGGAAGCAGAAATTTGCAGATCATTCTGGGTCCCAAGACTGTATCTAGAAGATGTCATGGAGGCTGTGATCGAATGCCCTGCTCATTTAAAAGAATTCACCTTTATTCAGTCATCTGTCCAGTCTGTAGACAAATACCTCATTTCCTAACCTCAAACTAAAAGTAGATTTACTTAATTTAGGAGGAGGAGGATATGGACTGAAACACAAGCATAATTTTATTGGGAAAGAAGGAGGGTGGCTGGGATCTGCCATATTGTGCAAACATCTTATTTTTAAAGATGAGGTGTTATTAATAGTAACGTGGTTAAAAAATATAAATACGTAGAGTAATGTTGTTCACAGCATGAAGCAAATAACAAAATTAGCTGTTTTGTTTTTAATAACTTGATGTACTTCTGTTACAAAAACAGTATAATCTAGATGCTATTATTTACATTCTGTCATATGGCTTCAATCGCATATTAGGTTAAAATTATAATGCTAGCATTTACCTTGCTATCCAGTTGAAGATGGGGTTATATAGAGAGCTAGGTGCCTGTTACTAGCTTATTTTTACACCAGTAACTTGAAGAAAATGAATCTAGTGTTGGTTATGATTTTGGTTGAACTTGTTTGTTTAAATTGTACCTACCCATTGTAGCATAGATTGATTTTGGATGTGAGGTGAATTACTAAGGAGCCAGAGTACTTTTTAATATTTTGGTAATTTGATTATGATAACAGTTCTCTGTAATCTGGTCACAGGAAGACAATGTTCCTTTTCATAATCCATTTTACCAAGCTACCCACAGGAGAAAAACACATTTGTAATAATTTCGTAATTTAAAAACCTCTGAATTGCTAAGGATTACAGAGTGTAAAATTGAATAGAACTGCTTTGACTGGCCAATTTATAAGAACTGTTTTCAAGCTCTACATGTTTATTTTCCAAACATTTCAAATTAGCACATTAAAAAAATCAAGAATCTGTGATATTGTGAAGACAGATCAGGAATAACTTATTTTCCCCTCAGAAGCAAAACAATGGCTATGATATTTATTATTTTGAGGAAAAAAAGGAAAAGAAGTTACTAGGAGGAAAAGGAAAGGGCTGTACATTCCCAGGTATCAGCCATTCGGCAATTTTCTTTGATTATGTGAGATTCTCATTTAAATTACACAGACATTAGCTCAGTGTCCAAAATTATTAAGGATGGAAAGACAGTATAAAGTGATTTCATGAGTGCTTGTATGCTGTAGCCATTCAGGATGTCAAGATAATGATTTGTTCCTGATTTACATTTAATGAGGGAGAATTTAAAATCAATGCCTTTATGTAGTCCAGGCTTACCTGGGATACATTCCCAGAGCATGCATAAAAGGCAAGCACTTTGTGTGTCTCTGAAGGCAGTGGAGGAGTGGGCAGTGGGAGGAGGTTGTGGGCTGAATAGTTCTATTATCAATTTTACACCATCTCTTGATGGCTATAATTGCTTTTATGGGGTTTAGTTACTCCCAGTTGGCTCAGCTTAAATTTCATCCATATCAGAATTACAGAATTCAGAGGGGGAGAACCAAATCCCTATGGATCATAAAATTGGATGCTGGATAGTTAATCTGTTTCATGAAATACAATGCAAAAGAAGCGATTTGTTGTATTTTGGAAAAATAAAGTAGCATCATAATTAATGAACTGAAGGCATGGTCACCTTTTCCCCAAGTATTTCCTTATTATGTTTTATTTATTTATTTTTTTTTTATTTTTTGACAGGTAGAGTTATAGACAGTGAGAGAGAGACAGAGAGAAAGGTCTTCCTTCCATTGGTTCACTCCCCAAATGGTCGCTACAGCCGGTGCTGCGCCGATCCAAAGCCAGGTGCTTCCTCCTGGTCTCCCATGCAGGTGCAGGAGCACAAACACTTGGGTCATCCTCCACTGCCCTCCTGGGCCACAGCAGAGAGCTGGACTGGAAGAGGAGCAACCAGGACTAGAACCCGGTGCCCATTATGGATGCCAGCACCACAGGTGGAGGATTAACCAAGTGAGCCACGGTGCCGGCCCTTCCTTATTGTGTTAACTTGATAAGAATTGTGGTCTTTTTTCTTATATTTAAAAATAGTTTTAAAAAATCTGGAGTACGGCCAGCGCCGCGGCTCAACAGGCTAATCCTCCGCCTAGCGGCGCCGCCACACCGGGTTCTAGTCGTGGTCGGGGCGCCGGATTCTGTCCCGGTTGCCCCTCTTCCAGGCCAGCTCTCTGCTGTGGCCCAGGAGTGCAGTGGAGGATGGCCCAAGTGCTTGGGCCCTGCACCCCATGGGAGATCAGGAGAAGCACCTGGCTCCTGCCTTCGGATCAGCGCGGTGTGCTGGCTGCAGCGCGCTTGCCGTGGCGGCCATTGGAGGGTGAACCAACGGCAAAAGGAAGACCTTTCTCTCTGTATCTCTCTCTCACTGTCCACTCTGCCGGTCAAAAAAAAAAAAAAAAATCTGGAGTAATTATGTTACAGGATGATGAAGGCGATCTCTGTTCTTGTCTCATGTCGAAGAAGAATTTCTATGTGGACAGGGACAGTGAATAAAGTGATATTTATTGAAATTAGGAAACCTCCCACTGCAGTAGTCAGGAGCAGAGCTGTAAGGGAAGAGTTGCCCAGGAAGCCTGCGAGTGCTGGCTTTTTATACACAGAAGTGGCTACCTAGATTTAACCAATCAGGGGGAGGAGCAGAGTAAAGGCTACTCAGAGGATAAAGATAGCAACTAGAGAGCTGGGAAAAATACCAGCGAGAGGCAGGAATAAAACTCGAGGGCTGGAATTTATAATCCTGTCTAGCCTATTCTTTTCATAAAACTAAGTGTTGTTAAAGGAAGCCTCTGGGAAGAAGCAAGCAGTTTGTCCACTCTTAAAGGAACTCTGCCCCTTTTCTCATTCCAATAGGGATCTGACCTAAACTACATATTAGCCCATCTAACTCCTTATAATTATAAAAGCTGCTGTAAGAAATTATACAAAGAAATCATGTATACTGTTTATCTGGTTTCTCCCAATGATAACATTTTGCAAAACAGTAGTGCAATTTTGCAACAAAGATATTGACATTAATATAGGAAAGGCACAGAACAAGAGGATTCCTCTTGCTGCCTTTTATAACCACACCCATGTGCATTCTTCCCTTGCCCTTCCTTAAGTTCTGACAATTACTAGTCTGTTCTCCACACCTCTAATTTCTCATTTAAGAAATGTTGTATGAGTAGAATTTGTATGTAAACTTTTTTTAAAGATTTATTTATTTATTTATTTGACAGGTAGAGTTACAGACAGTGAGAGAGAGAGACAGAGACAGAGAGAAAGATCTTCCATCCGATGGTTCAACCCCTAAATGGCTGCAATGGCCGGCGCTGTGCCGATCTGAAGCCAGGAGCCAGGTGCTTCTTCCTGGTCTCCCATGTGGGTGCAGGGGCCCAAGCACCTGGGCCATCCTCCACTGCTTTCCCGGGCCACCGCAGAGAGCTGGACTGGAAGAGGAGCAACCGGGACTAGAACCTGGCTCCCATATGGGATGCTGGCGCTGCAGGCGGGGGATTAACCTAGTGTGCCACGGCGCTGGCCCCTGTATGTAAGCTTTTGGGATTGGCTTTTCTTCACTTGGAATTAATATTTGTGATTTATCCAAGTTGTGACATATATTAAAAGTTTGCCTTTTTTTAAATGTAATAATCATTCTATTCTAGTTTAATAAAGAGAGAACACCTGACAGTCTAGGTTGGGAAAGAACAGAGAGCCCAGTCTGTTCAGACAGAATTTTTTATGGATATGGACGTAGAGCTTGTGTTTCGCTCCTCCTCTCCCCACCCTCTTCTGGGATATTGTTGGGTGGAGAGTTTTAGAATGTGGGGGCTCTGAATTTCTTCCCAGAACTTCTAGTGTGCAGAAGATTCACCTAAGCTGCCCCTGGGAGAGGGTTGGGACCCATCTACCAAGGTCATCAAACAAAAGCAATACTTTAGATATATAATTGTTAACAAGTTTGCCTCTACATTTTTCCCCCATTAAACCAATCACAAAAATTCCCATTTTCTTCAAAAATATTCTCATTCTCTTTGGTTGTTCTCACACACAAAAGCTGATACCTACCCATCTATGTTAACATCTTCCCCTATTCCCCAAGAGAAGTAACCCATTATCTTAGGGGGATAGCATGGATGAAGGTACATTTTCTGTATTTTCTTGGAGTTAGTATATGGGTATAGAGCTGGTTATGGGTTTTCTTCTCCTACTGTCTGCCTTATGGTGTTTAAGGGTGGCCTTGGGAAAGAATGTCCTGAACTTTCTAGAGGGCTGGTCATGGCATCTAATAGAACAGGTGAGAAGTGCTAGCTCACAATCCTCTGTTAGAGATGAAATGAACAAATGTATTAAAGACACGTGGTATAAAGACAGGAAGGAAAGGTGTGGGAGCTATAGGGCCAAGGAGAGAAGATAGCCAGTATTTCCATGACCCAGTGTTGGGCCAGAAATTCCAATCCTATTCAGCCTGTCCTGGAGTTGTCTGGCCCCATCCAACAAATGTTGAATACAAATTTGTACTTGTCCAGTTTGATTGACCCAGAAAAAATTTAGGAGCCTCACATAGACACTCCACTGGGGCATCAGTTAGTATGTCTAACTGTCTGTTTCTTTTGAAAGGCTGGGTTTCACAACCCTAGTGTGGGAGTTCCAGGGAGCCTTTTGCCAGGAAAAGGCTGTGTTTTATTCTCTTTCCCAAGGGAGAGGGCATGTCTGTCTTTGTCTTGAAAACCTGATATAGGGGATTTGCTATTTTCCTATATCCAAGGCCAGAATTGTATAGTGAGTAAAGCCACTGCTTGTGACATTAACATCCCATATGGACGTTGGTCATATACTGGCTGCTCTACTCTTTGCTAATGGCCTGAGAAGGGCAGTGGAGAATGGCCAAGTGCTTGGGCCTCTGTCACCCAACTGGGGGACCTGGGTGAAACTCTTGGTTTATTGGCTTCAGCCTGGCCCAGCCCTGGTCATTGCAGCCATCTGGGGGAGTGAAGCAGTGTGTGGAAAATCTCTCTTTCTCTTGCTCTCTGTGATTTTGAGTTTGACTTTCTTTTCTTTTTTTTAAGAGAGAGAGAGAGAGAGAGAGAGAGAGAGAGAGAGAATCTTTAATATGCTGGTTCACTCCCCAAATGGCCACAGTGGTGGGAGCTGGATCAGGCTGAAGCCAGGAGCCAGGAGCTTCTTCCAGTTCTCCCACATGGGTACAGGGGCCCAAGAACTGGGACCATCATGTACTGCTTTCTCAGGCACATTAGCAGGGAGCTGGATCAGAAATGGAGCAGCTGGGACTCAAATTGGTGCCCATATGGGATACTGACTCTGTAGGCAGCAGCTTAACCTTCTATGCTTCAATGCTGGCCCCTCTGACTTCCAAATAAATAAATAAACCTTTAAAAAAGATGCCAGATCTGTCTTAAGGTTGTAGGAGTAGGAATCTGCTACATGGCTTGTATCCTCTCTGGCTCCTATCTCTGTTTTCCAGAGAGAAGATGAGCCCTAAATAGTTTACTTCCTGACAGACCACTTGTGCTTGTCTTTGGTTACCTGGTAGCCACATTCTGTTAGGAAGTTAAGGGTACTACTCAAATACCCAAAATTGGAGTGTCAGGTGGCAGAACAGACCAGCCTCTATTCATCCCCTTTAGGAAATTGGTCTTTTAGGGCCTCTACTGGTAGGTGTAGGCTGTCTATAAGTCCTTGTGGCAACTTTCAGAGACTGCGATGGTGGGAAGGTCCCAGCCGAGGACGTCGGATTTGAATCAGTCCCAGTGCAGGTTCAAGTTCCCCTGCCCACCCTTTCAGACTTCTCGATAAAGTACTTTGACCTCAAAAGAAAATAAAAAGTCCTTATGGCAGTACTCTCCACTTTAGCTGTTACTTTATATCCTGTTTGATAACCCATTTAAAGGTAAATGAGAACTGTGACAGGAAGGTTTTTAGGAGACAGAGGGAAAGAGAGAGATAGAGATAGAGATAGAGATAGAGATAGAGATAGAGATAGAGATAGATAGATAGATAGAGAATCTTTCATCCACTGGCTCCCTTTCCAAATGCCCATAACAGCCAGGACTAGGCTAGACTGAAGCCAGGAGCCCAATACTCAATATGTGTCTCCTATGTGGGTGGCAGGACCCTAGTACTTGAGCCATTGCTTGCTGCCTCCCAGAGTATACATTGGCATGAATCAGAAGCAGAGGAACTGGACCTTGAACTAGGTACTCTAATATGGAATACAGTCATCTCATGAGGCAGCTTAACCACTGCACCACATACTTACCTCAATGTCCCTGTATTTTTTTTCTTTTTGGATATTTTCTTTGCTCTGAAGTATAGTTTAACTGCTGATTTAAGTTTAGCCACTCCTACCTTTTAAAAATTGATTTCTTACATGACATACATATTTTTTTTAATCTTTTATTTAATGAATATAAATTTCCAAAGTACGACTCATGGATTACAATGGCTTCCCCCCCCCCATACCGTCCCTCCCACCCACAACCCTCCCCTTTCCCACTCCCTCTCCCCTTCCATTCACATCAAGATTCATTTTCGATTATCTTAATATACAGAAGATCAGCTTAGTATACCTTAAGTAAGGATTTCAACAGTTTGCTCCCACACAGAAACATAAAGTGAAAAATAATAGATGATTTTTTTTAAATGATGATGAAATCAGATCAGACCTATTGTCATGTTTAATCCCAGAGAGAGTCAAGTTGGGAATTGATAATTTCTTTTTTTTTTTTCACCGAAGATCAGTTTAGTGTACATTAAGTAAAGATTTCAATCGTTTGCACCCCCATAGAAACACAAAGTGAAATATACTGTTTGAGTACTCGTTATAGCATTAAGCCTCAATGTACAGCACATTAAGGACAGAGATCCTACATGAGGAGTAAGTGCACAGTGACTCCTGTTGTTGACTTTACAAATTGACACTCCTGTTTATGGCATCAGTAATCTCCCTATGCACCAGTCATGAGTTTCCAAGGCTATGGAAGCCCCTTGAGTTCTCCGACTCTTATCTTGTTTAGACACAGTCATAGTCAAAGTGGAGGTTCTCTCCTCCCTTCAGAGAAAGGCACCTCCCTCTTTGAAGACCTGTTCTTTCCACTGGGATCTCACTCACAGAGATCTTTTTGCCAGAGTGTCTTGGCTTTCCATGCCTGAAATACTCTCATGGGCTTTTCAGCCAGATCCGAGTGCCTTTAGGGCTGATTCTGAGGCCAGAGTGCTATTTAGGACATCCGCCATTCTATGAGTTTGCTGAGTATCTCACTTCCCATGTTGGATCACTCTCCCCTTTATTTATTCTATCGGTTAGTGTTAGCAGGTACTAGACTTGTTTATGTGCTCCCTTTGACTCTTAGTCTTTTCATTATGATCAATTGTGAACTGAAATTGATCACTTGGACTATTGAGATGGCATTGGCACATGCCACCTTGATGGGATTGAACTGGAATCCCCTGGTATGTTTCCAACTCTACCAATTGGGGCAAGTCAGCCCGAGCATGCCCCAAATTATACATCTCTTCCCTCTCTTATTCCCACTCTTATGTTTAACAGGGATCACATTTCAGTTAATTTTCAACACTTAAGAATAACTGTGTGATAATTACAGAATTAAACCAGTCATATTAAGTAGAACAGACAAAAAAATTACTAAGAGGGATAATGTATTAAGTTGTCCATTAGCAGTCAGGGCTATGCTGATCAAGTCACCATTTCTCATAGTGTCCATTTCACTTCAGGAGGTTTCCTTTTTGGTGTTCAGTCAGTTGTCACCGATCAGGGAGAACATATGGTATTTGTCCCTTTGGGACTGGCTTACTTCACTCAGCATGAAGTGTTCCAGATTCCTCCATTTTGTTGCAAATGACTGGATTTCGTTGTTTCTTACTGCGGTATAGTATTCTAAAGAATACATATCCCATAATTTCTTTATCCAGTCTACCATTGATGGGCATTTAGGTTGGTTCCAGGTCTTGGCTATTGTGAATTGTGCTGCAATAAACATTAGGGTGCAGACCGCTTTTTTGTTTGTCAATTTAAACTCCTTTGGGTAAATTCCAAGGAGTGGGATGGCTGGGTCGAACGGTAGGGTTATATTCAGGTTTCTGAGGAATCTCCAGACTGATTTCCATAGTGGCTTGACCAGTTTGCATTCCCACCAACAGTGGGTTAGTGTCCCTTTTTCCCCACATCCTCTCCAGCATCTGTTGTTGGTAGATTTCTGTATGTGAGCCATTCTAACCGGGGTGAGGTGAAACCTCATTGTGCTTTTGATTTGCATTTCCCTGATTGCTAGTGACATTGAACATTTTTTCATGTGCCTGTTGGCCATTTGGATTTCCTCTTTTGAAAAATGTCTATTGAGGTCCTTGGCCCATCTCTTAAGTGGATTGTTGGTTTTGTTTTTGTGGAGTTTCTTGATCTCTTTGTAGATTCTGGTTATTAACCCTTTATCTGTTGCATAGTTTGCAAATATTTTTTCCCATTCTGTCGGTTGTCTCTTCACTCTCCTGACTGTTTCTTTTGCAGTACAGAAACTTCTCAATTTGATGCAATCCCAATAGTTGATTTTGGCTTTGACTGCCTGTGCCTCCCGGGTCTTTTCCAGAAATTCTTTGCCTGTGCCAATATCTTGAAGGGTTTCTCCAATGTTCTCTAATAACTTAATGGTGTCAGGACGTAGGTTTAGGTCTTTAATCCACGTTGAGTGGATTTTTGTGTAAGGTGTAAGGTAGGGTTCTTGCTTCATGCTTCTGCACGTGGAAATCCAGTTTTCCCAGCACCATTTATTGAATAGACTGTCCTTGCTCCAGGAATTAGTTTTAGATCCTTGATCAAATATAAGTTGGCTGTAGATGTTTGGGTTGATTTCTGGTGTTTCAATTCTGTTCCATTGGTCTATCCATCTGTTTCTGTACCAGTACCATGTGTTTTGATTACAACTGCCCTGTAGTATGTCCTGAAATCTGGTATTGTGATGCCTCCGGCTTTGTTTTTGTTGTACAAGATTGCTTTAGCTATTCGAGGTCTCTTGTGCCTCCATATGAATTTCAGCATCATTTTTTCCAGATCTGAGAAGAATGTCTTTGGTATCTTGATTGGGATTGCATTGAATCTATAAATTGCTTTTGGGAGAATGGACATTTTGATGATGTTGATTCTTCCAATCCATGAGCATGGAAGATTTTTCCATGTTTTGGTATCCTCTTCTATTTCTTTCTTTAAGGTTTTGTAATTCTCATCGTAGAAATCTTTAACGTCCTTGGTTAAGTTTATTCCAAGGTATTTGATTGTTTTTGTAGCTATTGTGAATGGGATTGATCTTAGCAGTTCTTTCTCAGTCATGGCATTGCTTGTGTATACAAAGGCTATTGATTTTTGTGCATTGATTTTATATCCTGCCACTTTGCCAAACTCCTCTATGAGTTCCAATAGTCTCTTAGTAGAGTTCTTTGGATCCTCTAATTACAGAATCATATCGTCTGCAAAGAGGGATAGTTTGACTTCTTCCTTCTTGATTTGTATTCCTTTGATTTCTTTTTCTTGTCTGATGGCTCTGGCTAAAACTTCCAGAACTATGTTAAATAGCAGTGGTGAGAGTGGGCATCCCTGCCTGGTGCCTGATTTCAGTGGAAATGCTTCCAACTTTTCCCCATTCAATAGGATGCTGGCTGTGGGTTTTTTATAAATTGCTTTGATTATATTGAGGAATGTTCCTTCTATACCCAATTTGCTTAGAGTTTTCATCATGAAAGGGTGTTGAATTTTATCAAATGCTTTCTCTGCATCAATTGAGATAATCATATGGTTTTTCTTTTGCAGTCTGTTAATGTGGTGAATCACATTGATTGATTTGCGAATGTTGAAACATCCCTGCATACCAGGGATGAATCCCACTTGGTCTGGGTGGATGATTTTCCTGATGTGTTGTTGTACTCTATTGGCCAGAATTTTATTGAGGATTTTTGCGTCTATGTTCATCAGGGATATTGGTCTGTAATTTTCTTTCAGTGCTGCATCTTTCTCTGGCTTAGGGATTAAGGTGATGCTGGCTTCATAGAAAGAATTTGGGAGGATTCCCTCTTTTTCAATTGTTCTGAATAGTTTGAGAAGAAATGGGATTAGTTCTTCTTGAAATGTCTGGTAGAATTCAGCAGTGAATCCATCTGGTCCTGGGCTTTTCTTTGTAGGGAGGGCCTTTATTACTGTTTCAATTTCTGTTTCAGTTATGGGTCTATTTAGGTTTTCTATGTACATGACATACATATTTTTAATCATTTTACTTTCAAATTGTCTGTTCTTGACAATGAGATATAATGGGTCATCTTTTCTTAATCCTTTCTGCAAATCTCTTTTAATTGGAATATTTAGACAACTTATACTTTTTTAAAAAGATTTATTTATTTGAAAGTCAGAGTTACAGAGGGGCAGAGGCAGTGAGAGAGAGAGAGAGAGATTGAGAGATCAATCCTCCATCTGCTGGTTCACTTTCTAGTGGCCACAATGGCTGGAGCTGTGCTGATCCAAAGCCAGGAGCCAGGAGTTTCTTCCTGGTCTCCCACACGGGTGCAAGGGCCCAAGGACTTGGGCCATCTTCCACTGCTTCCCCAGGCCATAACAGAGAGGTGGATCAGAAATGGAGCAGCTGGGTCTACCACTTACACTTAATATAATTATTGCTATGTTAATCCTTAAGTCTTATTTTATTTTTTGTTTTCTGTTTGTGCTTTTTTCCCCTATATTCTACTTTTCTCTGTTTTCCTGGATATTAAACACCTTTTAACTTTATTTTGATGGTTCTGTAGTATTTTTGATTGTATCTCTATCAATACATAGATCCTTGAACAGAAAGTAATGGGTTTAATACACATTACTTACCACAATCTACTGAGATAATTTTTCTGCCAGTTTTAGTGAAGTATAGAAGCCTTGCTATCCTTTTTGACCCTTCACTCTATATTTAGAACTACATCAGTATTTGTTTGCTTCAATCTCCAAATGCAATTTAGAAATTCTGTTATGTTGACTCAATATTTTTTTCTTTCTTCCTAATATTTCAAGAATATTTATTTATTGCTTTCTTTCTCTTTAGAGAAGTTTGTGTAATCATTCTTTCAGAGTAAGTCTGATGACATCAGATTCTCTCAATTTTCATTTATCTGAGAAGGTCTTGATTTACCACTGAAAAATTTTTAACGAGAGGGAGAGAGAGAGAGATAAATATTGAGATTTCTACTCACTGCTTTTCCCCAAATGTCTGCAACGGCCAGGGTTGAAACCTGGAGCCAGGAACATTATCCAGGTCTATTCTGTGGGTGCCAGGAACCAAGTTACTTGAACCAACACTGCTGCCTTCCAGGATCTACATCACCAGGAAGCTAGATTCAGGAGCCAGAGCTCAGAATCAAACTTTAACACTCATATGGGATGTAGTTTATTAACTACCTAGGTTAATGCCTGTTTCCATTCTTAAAAAGTACATTCACTGTGAGCCAGCACTGTGGCGTAGCGGGTAAAGCTGCTGCTTGCAGTGCTGGCATCCCATATAGGCACCGGTTCAGGTCCTGGCTGCTCCACTTCCTATCCAGCTCTCTGCTATGGCCTGAGAAAGCAATAGAAGATGGCCCACTTCCTTAAATGGTGCAAACGGTTGGAGCTGGGCTGATCTGACGCCGGAAGCCAGGAATTCTGGGTCTCCTACATGGGTGCAGAGGCCCAAATACTTGAGCTATCTTCTATTGCTTTCCCAGGCCATAAACAGAGACCTGGATTGCAAGAGGAGCAGCTGAGACATGAACTGGTGCCCACATAGGATGCCAGCGCCGTGGGTGGAGGTTTAGCCTACTATGCCACAGCTCAGGCCCCAATCAGTCATTTTTATTAATGTGATTTTAAATATTACAATATGAGACTCAGGATCTTACTTGAACTTTCCATTTTAACTGGTTTTCCACAAGAACACTTTAAGGGGGAAATACCACCTTGTTATTATCAGGTGAGGCTGTGAGTTCTGGCTCCCAGCTGGGTTTTCAGTGATATTTCGATCACTAGAAAGAATATTAGTGGCCTACTATAGGTCAGTTTAGATGGAAAGAGTTACGTTTCTAGATATCAGAGCAACTGATCAAAGCAATAAGCCAAAATGAGAGTAACAGTCATGCCTTTAATTATTTAGTATGATAGTACACGAAGCAGTTGAACTGGAGATAGTTTTGGCTACCCTCATATTCCATGGGAAGGAGTACAATTGAGGATCCTGTGGGACAGCACTAATGAGGCAGAGTCTCACTGAGCAGGGATCCCTGACCAAAAGGCTACTGCAGTTCTGTGAACCCAGGAGCTTAGGGGAGGGAAGGGGAGAGGGTTAGTAATGGGAAAGTACTGAGTACTGAGTCACAGTGTTGAAAAGTGTTTTCAAGGTTGATTGGTTAGGAGATCTCAGAGATGTGAGATCTAGGCATGCTGATGTGCATAACAGCATGGCTGGCTGGAGGCCAAGTCCTTGAATCTAATTCCGTTCAGATTCTGAAGTGCGCTAGTTGTGCCGTGAATCTGGTGTGGCTACAGCATTTTTCCCCATAAGGCTTGGCAGAAAAAGCCTTGTAATTGCCAATGGTAAGATTTTGGCTATAACCCATGCTACTCAGGGATTTATTATTGTTTCTCAGTTGGCTTCAGCTGATACCATGGTAGGAGTGGCCTCACTATATCTAAGTGACAGAAGAAGTCCTGACTCTGCACAAGGCCTCCTCTGTTCTACCCCGCTGGAGAAAGGAAGAGCACTTCATCACTGCTGGACTGGGAGTTCAGACTCCAGTGACACCAGGCTTCTTTGCTGGCAAGGTTGGAACTGGGGCACAGCTTCTTCTGTGGGGTTTGGCCCCAGCAGAGCCACAGTTGTTTGTAAGGTTTACTTGGCTCCCTTTTTCCTGGACCGCTGGCTAGAAGGAGCCTGTTTTGTTGGGCCTTTTCCATCCATGTTTGCTTGTGTTTCTCAGCTGCTGGTTTCTTCCATTCTGTGTCCGGAAGATAAGACAAAAAGAAAATCCAAAGTTTTCACTGCTGTGTTATTTCTTCAATCCTGAGGTTCTAGTCAGTTCGCCACCTCCTTTTTGCCTTCCTGAGATTTCTTATATATGACAATCAGTTTTTAGTTCTAGCTGGTTCGAGGAATAGAAATAAGTGTCTATTATTCTAGAAACGAAAGTGCTCATTAGTGTACATTTTTCCATTTTAAATTTATGCCATAAAATATTGAAAACTGAAAGGAAAGTTTTATGGCAGAGACAACTACTTCTGTACATTGCCGGTATTATTTTTTAGAGACAAACACTTTAATCACTTGTTTCCAGTGACTTTGGGGTTGACCTCCATAGAGTCAACTAATATATTTGCTTTGATAGTTTTTAATTTATCACCTCTAAACATCATCTTATCATGCTATGAAATAATTTAATTTGCTCACACTGTGTCTTCCTTGTTTCATCAAATGTCTTTAATCCCTGGTGCCCCCACAGATCAGCTAGGCAGCTTCACATTATCATAATTTGACTGTATCTACCATGGTGAGTGTTAGTACTCCCTGTTTTCCACCATTTTTCTCCTTCCTCCATCAAACAACCTCTGACATTTACCCATGTACTTTATCCTCTTTCCTGCCACACTTTTACATAGTTTTATTTTAAAATATCTTGGTGTATGCAGTTTATATATTACCACTTTATATCTGTTAAACTGTAATTAGTCAGTGTCCAGATGGAAGACGGAAATCACACCTGCTATTTTAACAGAGAGAATCTAAAAAATAATAACTAAATATAAAGTTGTTAATCAGATAACTGATTAAGAAGTGTAAAAAGTGAGTGCCAGTCATCAAGAATGTACCTACTTTAGGAATCAGCTAGCATCATGAAGAATGAAAGAATAAAGAAAGGGGACACGAGTTATTTAATTGTAGTAATTTGAAGGAGGGGTTCACAAAAATGAAACCCAGATTCCAAAGTAGGGGTGTTGTTGGCCTGGTGCTGTAGCCAAGGAAACAATTGCTGGGCTGTGGGGGCGAAGCATCGGTGGGGTGATGCATCCAGGAACAGGAAGCAGATGGGAAGAAGCAAGTCTCTCCTTCCTCTCCAGGTTTAGCATCACAAAGTAGTTTATAGAAGGATGGTTTGGGGGCGCCGGATTCTGTCCTGGTTGCCCCTCTTCCAGGCCAGCTCTCTGCTGTGGCCAGGGAGTGCAGTGGAGAATGGCCCAAGTGCTTAGGCCCTGCACCCCATGGGAGACCAGGAGAAGCACCTGGCTCCTGCCATCGGATCAGCGCAGCACCGGCTGTAGCGGCCATTTAGGGGGTGAACCAACGGCAAAGGAAGACCTTTCTCTCTGTCTCTCTCTCTCACTGTCCACTCTGCCTGTCAAAAAAAAAAAAAAAAAAAGGATGGTTTGGAATTTACTTAAATAACTTAATTATTAATAGTTTAGTAACTTAATAACTAGCACCAACTGTCATTGGTAATTCCTTTCATGTCTCATACATGATTTTGATAAGTTTGGATACACACACACACACACACACACACAGTCCCTTGGGATTCCAGGACCCTTAGATATGAAAATGGATGTTCTAATCCTCTATATAAAATGGCATAGTATTTGCATCTAACATATGTACATTCTCTTGTATACTTTAAATTATTTCTAGATTATTCATTATATTTAATGCAATGTAAATACTATGTAAATAGCTGTTATAATGTATTGTTTAGAGAATAATGATAAGAAAAAGTTTGTACATGTTCAGTAGTGCACATTTTGTTGAATATTGTTGATCTGGGGTTAGTTGAATCTGCAGATGTGTAATTCATGGATATAGAGGGCCAATTCCTCTTCCTTTCTCTCTCTCTCTCTCTTTCTGTACACCCATACCTACACACATACACATAAAGGAAATACATATATTTATGTACTTTAATGGTAGCCACCAAATATTGTGGGTATGAAATACTTAAATGATTCTTTATGAACAGATTCAGTTTATTTGAAACCATACAATGCTAATCTGAGAATTTGAAATTTCATTTGTTGCTAGTAGCTCACTAATGAGTGGATTTGGAAGTCTAAAACAGGACTGAGTTACTTGAGAGATTATCAGACACAGAATATTGAAGACACATATTCATTACTTCTCAGTGTGGCCCCCAACACCATTTACAGGTTTCCTTGGGCCGTTGATCACCTCTACCCTAGAGAATGCCAAATACTTTTAATATAAACATGTATTCCAGTGTTAGCAGAAGATCCTCCGTCTTAGGACATCTGAGTCAGTAGACATGAATCACGTTGCCTTTCAGTAATTTTTTTTTTCAGAAGATTAGGCAAGGAGCCAATCCTTAGCTAGGTTTCTCTCTCTCTCTCTCTCTATTTCTGTATTTCTTTTGCAAATGGAAGAGGAAGATGACATTTAAGACAGAGATGATCTTGGTTTATGAGCTTTCTTCTCTCCTCAGTTGTCAGGAAAACAGGGACCAAAGATAGTTTGTTTCATTTGGATGTTTTGTTTTATACATTAAACACATGAACTCATCCTAATCCATGTATTTTCCATGTATTTAATAAGTTATATGAAAGAATCATAAATACCTCCTTGAATCTAGAGTTCACAAAGCACTATTCATCTAGCATCTATGGCAGTATGAAATAAAAATGTACAAAGTAAAATTAATTTACAATTTGGTACTTCATGAGGCAGCAGGGCATCATGTGTTAGGATAACTCTTTTAACTTCTGGATACTGGGAGTTTCTCTAGCTGTCTTAAGAAGTGTATATTTTATTGTATTGTTTTAAAAAACAGTTTATATTTTAAAAATCTTTAGAAGGACAGAAAGAGTGAGAAAGAGAAAGCACTAGGGATTGATTTTCCATTTGTGGTTCACTACCTAATCCGTAAATGTATACAGCAGTCAGAGCTGGCCCAGACCTAAGCCAGGAGCCAGTAACTCCATACAGGTCTCCCACATAGATGGCAGAGGCCCCAAGCACTTGAACTGTCATCTGCTGTTTCCCAGGATGTGTTAACAGGAATTCAGATGATCAAAATCAGAGGTGTTGGACGTGGAAGAGGTACTCCAATATGGGATGTGGGTGGCCCAATTGTGGATTAATTCACTGTGCTACAATGAATGCCCCAATATTTTTCTTTATTTAAAATTTTTCTCATTTAATGTTTAAAGAAATGTTATTAGGATATAATTAACATATAAGGAACTTGCACATATGTAGTATCTACAATTGTATGAGTTTTGGACATGTGCAAACACTCATGATACCACAGTCAAGGTAAAGTTCAACATCTTCCAAAGATTCTTGTCCTCCTCCTACCTCTTTTTTTTTTTTTTTTTTAAAGAGCACTTAAGAAGAAATCTGACCTCTTAACAATTTTGAAGTGCACACTGTTATAGACATTATGGTGTTTAGCACATCTCTGGAATTTACTGATCTAACATAACTGACACTTGAAATCCACTGAAGAACAACTTTGCAAGGAAATGGTAGTGTTTTAAAAATTTATATTATGACGGAAAAATCAAGGAGTTCATACTATTTTTTGAAGTAATATAGTACCCTTTTTTTTTAGAAGATTTATTTATTTATTTGAAAGACAGAGTTAAACAGTGAGAGAAGGAGAGGCGGGGGGGGGAGGGAGGGAGGGAAGAAGGGAGGGAGAGAGAGAGAGATAGAGAGAGAGAGAGAGAAAGAGAAAGTCTTCTATTTACTGGTTCACTCTCCACATGGCTGCAGTGGCCGGAGTTGAGCCGATCAGAAGCCAAGAGCCAGAAGCTTCCTTCGGGAATCCCATGAGGATACAGGGGCCCAAGGACTTGAGTCATCTTCCATTGATTTCCTAGGCAATAGCAGAGAGCTGTATTAGAAGCGGAGTTGCTGGGACTTGAACCAACACACATATGGGATGCCAGCATTGCAGGTGGCGGCTTTACCTGCTATGCCACAGTGCAGCTCACAGTACCTGACATTTTTAAGCATCTTATGTGCATCAGGTCCTGTTCTATTTTTTCTAGTCATTAACTCATTTAAATCACCTGAAACAAAAAATCAAGACCTCCTGTATTGAAGCCAAGATGTTATGACTTGCCCACAGTCCTGAAGCAGTACATGGTAGAAGCAGTGCAATGTTTGGAATTCCAAAACCTTCTGTTCTCAACTACCCCCATTATAGTAATTACAGTGTTTTCATAAAACCCACTAAGACCAGTGAATTCCTCTTGCCTCTAATGTTCAAGATAATTGTGGTCATTTAGTTTGATATAAATGAGTTATGTGAACACACCGTTAACATTAAAGGTAAATCAAAGCTGTATTCTTCAGTTTCTGGTTACTATCTTATCCTATTAAAGTTATATCCTCACAGATACTAAATATGATAGTAATGTAGAAATAATTTTATGACATTTTACCTTTATTTAGAGTAATTCACATTATTTGCATAAAGTAGAATAATGTCACAAGTATTATGTAATATATTCTGTAGGTAGAAAATGACATTTTAGTTTTGAATAAGATGATTTGAAATTCCTGCTGAGAAGGTTGCCTAAGGTCACAGATCTACTCAGAGCTAGAAATACAGCAAAGGAATCTCTATTTCTATCCCAGTGTTCTGCTTAGTTAAAACAGGGCTCACATTATTCATAAAGCAATGTCATCAGTTACAAATCTAGTTTCACAAGATAGGAGTAGAAATGAGATGTTAGGAGAAACAATCAATCATGTAATAAGTGTCAAATAATCATTCTTTTCAAGCTAATTTCATAATATCATCTATCCATTTCTGAGAAGAAAGGTTTTATGGACTTAGAAAAACAATATAACCATTGCTGATTTTCAATTACCATGAATAAGAGAAAGAAAGTGCATTTAGAGTTCCTTTTGTAACAGTTCAAGGATGTCACATAGTATACGATGCCACATAATTATATTATTATTAATTATACAGATCTTCATGATAAAGAGTAACCTCATGAAGTGATGCGTCGGGTTGCTTTGCATTTGATTAATCAAGGTTGTTTTAACTGTTTTAGAATTTTTATCAGTTTATTGGGATTACAATGCTATTTAAATTTTTTCATTCCATTGACTTACATTAGTAAATGAATTTGTCATCAGTTTCTTCCTCCTAACTTGCCTTTATTTCAGTTTCTGAAAAAAATCCTGGAAAATCATTTGTTTTAGTTTTTCTCTTTGCCTTTAGTATTAGGTTCTACAAAAACTCATTTTATCCTTACTTGTTTTGTTTGCTTACTTTACCTGTGGTTTTATATAAAATATTTTTAGTGTTTAATTGCTTAATGTCCATTTGATAATACCTGTGAATCTTAGCATAGTATTCAACACCCCATAATGTCTCTATAAAAGTTCATTTTATTATTGTAGAATTATTAATAGTGTAAACCTTGCAGAAAACTGTTGATCACAATCTGTGTCCTCAAGGGCAGCTCTTGGAGTTGAGCAATGAGGAAGATGGACATTTAGGAAGGAGATGAGAAAAAGCCAAGGCAATATCCTAGTGGAAATGATCTTTGATGATTTTACGCACTTTACCAATCACTTGTTATCCCCTTTACTTGATATGTAACTTGAACCACAAAATGAAAAATAACTGTGTGAATGTTAACTTGTACCATAACTCTTGGTGCCTGGGAAAACTCCAAGTCATGAACATAGACTTTGACCAAGAAAACTCTGCAGATCTTTGAGACAATCAATATTATTCTTTAGAGAGCTGGCAAAAATTCCTAGACAGTTTTAGGAAGAAGTCCCTGGAATCATTCTGGAGTTCTGAAGGCACTTCAGAAATGGACTATGTACTTTAGAGTTGCATGTCTGAGAAATAATCAGGATAACTCCAGGCACACTCCAAGTTTAATACTGGTTCAGTTAGTGGCCCAGTCTATGCTCCTAACTCTTCCTAGGACATAGATTGCACTGATATTTCCCAGTGCAGATTTATTCCAAACTTCATTGGCTGTGACTTACGAAAGAACTGGTTTTGCTCCAAGGAAGTGATGTGTTTGGAACATGAGGTAACAACCATTTACTAGCATTTGGGATAGTGCTAAGATTTCCTATGAGTTCTTTGTACTACTCAATTCCACAAATATTTAACACCACCACAAGTGCCCAGTACTATGCTAAATATTTGGTGAAAATATGTATCATAAGATTCTTGTCCTTGAATGGTTTAACAACTCCAAGGGAATAGGTTGTTTTATTATTATTATTTTAAATTTTACTGATTTATTTGTTTATTTTTATTTGAAAAGCAGAGAGAAAGAAGGAGTGATATGGGGGGAGGGGGGGAGAGAGACAGAGAGAGAGATCTTCTGTCTGATGATTCACTCCCCAAATGCCCGAAGCAGCTGGGGCAGGCCTGAGTCAGGCAGAAACTAGGAGCCTGAATCTCTATCAGGGTTTCCCATGTGAGCGGCAGGGGCCCAAGTACTTACACCATTACCCACTACCTCTCAGAGTATGCTTTTTTGTTTTTGAAATTTATTTATTTTAGAGGCAGAGAGGTGTGGTGGGGGAGAGAGAGAAGGAGAGAAAGTGAGAGAGCAAGTGAGCAAGAGCACTTTTCTGTTGTTTTACTCCCTAATTACCCATGACATTTGGGGCTGGGCCAGGCCAAAGCCAAGAGCTGGGAACACAGTCCAGTTCTCCCATGTTAGGTGGGAGGAACCCAATTATTTGTGTCATTACTGCTGCCTCCCAGGGTCTGCATTATCATTAAGTTGGAACCAGGAACCAGAACTGGAAATTGAATCCAGGTATTCTTATGTTGGGCACAGACATGTTAGCCACTAGGCTAAACCAGAAATGGTTTTTTTGTTTAGAAACCTTTTAATTAATGAATGCAAATTTCATAAGTACAACTTTAAGAACATATTGATTTTTCCCACCATGCATGCTTTCTCACCTTCACCCATACCTCCCACTTCCTCTTCCCTCCCCCATTCCTAGTCCCATTCTCCATTAAGATTCATTTTCAATTAACTTTATACACAGAAGACCAACTATATGCTAAGATTTCAACAATTCGCGTGCACACACACACAAAATTTTAAAAAACTGAGAACAAGGTTTATAGTTAATTCTCCTAGTACAACTCATTGAGGACAGAGGTTCTGCATAGGAAATAAGTTCACGGTGACTCCTGTTGTTAATTTAATAATTAACACTCTTATATATCACATTAGTGATCACCCGAGGCTCTTGATATGAACTGCCAAGGCTATGGAAGCATTTTGAGTCTACAGTCTCTGTCAGTATTTATACAAGGCCATAAGCAAAGTGGAAGTTCTCTTATTCTTTCAGAGAAAAGTACATCTTTCTTTGATGCCCCCTTCTTTCCACTGGGGTCTCACTCACAGAGATCCTTCATGTAGGATATTTTTTTTTGCCACGATGTCTTGGCTTTCCATGCCTGAAATGCTCTCATGGGCTTTTCAGCCAGATCCAGATGCCTTAAGGGTTGATTCTGAGATCAGAGTGCTATTTAGAGCAACTGTCATTCTATGAGTTTGCTGTGTGAACTGCTTCCTGTGTTGGAACATTCTCTCCTTTTTAATCCTATCTGTTGTTATTACTGGACACTTGATCATATTTATATGATCCCTTTAACACTTAATCCTATCTATATGATCAATTTAACATTTATTATGATCCCTTTAATACTTAAGATGGCATTATTACCACCCAGCTTAATGGGATTTTGAGTCCCATGGCAAGTTTTTAACTGTATGCTTAGAAGAAAGACCATAGGAATGTATGCAGAACTATACAGCTTTACAGTTACAAACTTCTCCTCTCTCTCTTAGGAATGGGTTTTAAACTGGGTTAATTGTACTCTATGAATCCAAGGGGACGTTCCAGAGCCATAATAGGGGTTGGTACCATTTTAGCATTGCACTTGCCATATAGTAAATGCCCAATATATGTTTACCTTGTGGGCTTATAGTTCAACTAAATAAAATTCTATTTATTTGCTTTAAATACTTGATATATATATTTAGATACTGACCTTCTAAGTAAGATTTGTTTGAATAAAAGTGTCTGTTGCTAAATAAAATTTGAAAAACAATGGGCCGGTGTGGTGGCTCACTTGGTTAATCCTCCACCTGCGGTGCCGGCATCCCATATAGGCTCCAGGTTCTAGTCCTGGTTGCTCCTCCTCCAGTCCAGTTCTCTGCTGTGGCTCGGGAAGGCAGTGGAGGATGGCTCAGGTGCTTGGGCCCCTGCACCCGCATGGGAGACCAGGAGGAAGCACCTGGCTCCTGGCTTTGGATTGGCACAGTTCTGACCGTAGCGGCCGTTTGGGGGGTGAACCAATGGAAGGAAGACCTTTTCTCTGTCTCTCTCTCTCACTGTCTATAACTCTACCTGTCAAACAACAACAACAACAACAACAGCAAACAAACAAAAAAAGAAAAACAAGTGATTTCAGGCATCATTTCTTTCATCATTTTACTAAAGTCATATAAACCACTCAATTTTATAATATTATAAAGTCCTATTTTTGATTAAATGACTGTCTATAAAAAATCAAAACATTTTGACAAATGTGTATTCTTTACTGAGTTAGGAATGGCTCAATTATAGATAATAGGAGGAAAGAATTTCACCCACCATTATGAGTCTTTATATGTGTCAAGCCTGTCCCTATCTTTATGGAAATTATAAAAGTGAACATTTATTGAGTGCCAGGCACTATGCTAAATCATTTTAGATCCTTCATGAAATTTTGCCTTCCTAGCCATTTTATGAAGTAGGTACCATTTAACAGGTGAGGTAATACTGAAAATCAGAGTACCATTTAACATACCCAAAATCATATAGTGAGAAAGTGGCAGTGGTAAAAAATACAAGGCATTTGACTAACTAGGCATTAAGTATTACTATCCCAGCTTAATAAATGATGAAATTGAGGTACAAAATGTTAGAATTTTTGGCTTAAATTATACAGCTATTAACTTTAGGAACTGGAATTTAAAATAAGATCACCTGAACTCAAAGTCTAGTTTTTAAGAACTACCACAACTGTTAGAGACAGTTAAAGCTTAGAAAAAGATAAATTGGTTGTTTTTGACAATTATTTAAAATGAATCCTGAATCAAGACACTTAGATATAGGTAAAATAATCTTTTTAAAAAATATTTATTTACTTGAAAGGCAGAGAATGAGGGTGAGAGCTAGGGAGAGAAAGAGATCTCCCATCTGCTGATACACTACCTAAATTGCTTCAACAGCCCAGGCTTGGTAAGGCTGAAGCCAGGAGCCAGGAGCTCCATCCTTGTCTCCCATATGGGTAACAGGAAACAGATGCAAGGGCCATCGTTTGCTGCCTTTCTAGGCACATTAGCATAAAGCTAGATTGAAAACAGAGGATCCTGGGCTCAAACTGGGCACTCCAGTATGAAATGTGGGCATCAGAAGAAGCTGTGTAAACTGGTGTGCCACAATGCCCACCCTTGTAAGACAATCTTAAAGAGCCTAAGAAAATTGATCAGTTAACATCTGAGGGCCACTAATGTATCTAAAGAAATATTACTTCCACCTAAAGAAACATTTATCATCTTCTATCAGATATATAACCAAAGTAATTAATATTTTAATGATATTTAAAAAGCTATTTTAAAAAAGTTGTGATTCTTGATTATTCACTGCTAATATAAAGAAAAATAAAATTGATAATTTTTTGTGGGTTGATCATTGCAATACACTGAATGTTTATTCTTGCTGCTCTACTCCACTCCTGGCCCCACTGAAATCCTAATGGATTTCTGTTAATCAGTTTCAGATAATCAGTTTATTTCAGATTATGTCTAATCCAAAGAGAAGATAAAAGTAGTGCATATTGTCCAACTCCAATTGTTACTATTCAAGTAATTTAAAGTGACTGTAATGAAATAATAAAGCTAAGGGTTTTATTCAAACCAAGTCAATCTCAGTATCCAGTAAAACCAATTCAACTCATGTATTATAGTCTGATCTCCTATAATATAACTGACATTGATATGGAGAATTTGATAGTAGAGCATCCATTTTAAGAAGATAACAGTTAATAAAAATTTATGCAATCCTTTTCTTTCTCTTTTCAGGTATTTCAAGTCTAGTTTACTTACTTTTTCAGATTTTCCTGTTTCTTCTTTAAAAGAATTCCTGTGCAGGAAACTCACTCAGGAACTCAATAAATAATACATAAAGTCTAAAGAAGCTTATTGCCCAAAAAATGGGCCCAGATCCCTCAGATGTGGAATTTATCTTTATACAGTTGCTGAGACTGTTAGGATATTTTGCCTTCATTTCCCCAGAGTTCCACCTTAGCATCCGTAAATGATTTCTTTCCTTTAGGCTAGATTAGTTTAATCTAGGTAGTTTTCTCTCACATCTTTTGTGGGGTATTGGGAAATAAAAAAATGAGGTAAATATTGAAGCACATGCTTATTAATTTCCACAGAGCACTGAAATGTTTTCTAATACGAAGAATGATTTTAAAAACTGCATTTTAACAATTTATATATATGTCCTACCCTTGGGTATCGCTATATTAGAATAATAGTACTAATATGACCTTTTCCATTATTAGGTCAAGATTCACAAACTATTCTTGTTTGCATTAGTCACTAGTTTACATATTTATTATCAGAATGCAGTCGTATGGCAGTTTTACAGCACATGGAGGCAACCAGAGAGTTTTGTTCAGGAAGAAGATTTGAGGGATTCATAAAGGATCTTTTTTCAAATTATGAGCCATGTTTTCATAAGGTTAAACCACACAATTCATTCAGATTTTCTTATTCCTTTTTCTCCCTCCATCTGTTAGATGTTAGATCTAACATCTGTTAGATGTTGCAATGAAACCCAGGGTAGGGGCTTAAGAAGACAATGGGATAGCTTGCTAAAATCAGGTTGCTATGGTCTTTTTTGTTTTCTTTTTTTTTTTTTTAAAGATTTGTTTGTTTATTTGAAAGTCAGAGTTACAGAGAGTGAGAAGGAGAGGCAGAGAGAGAGAAAGAGAGAGAGAGAGAGAGAGAGAGAGAGGTCTTCCATCCACTGGTTCATTCCCCAACTGGCCGCAATGGCTGGAGCTGTGCTGATCTGAAGCCAGGAGCCAGGAGCTTCTTCTGGGTCTCCCACATGGATACAGGGGCCCAAACACTTGGGCCACCTTCTACTGCTTTCTCCACAGCAGAGAGCTGGTTTGGAAGTGGAGCAGACAGGACTTGAACTGGCGCCCATATTGGATGCCAGCCCTGCAAGTGGTGGCTTTACCCTCTATGCCACAGCACAGGCCCTTGCTATGTTCTAAATTTAGTGATTGTTACATTGTCTTATTTAGAAATGAAGATATAGAAACATAAGAAAATAAGCAACGAATCAGATCTGATATCCATTCTTCTTTATCTGAAAATGGATGGTGAGGTTATTTTCTAATCTATTTCTTTTTTTTTTAAACTTTTATTTAATGAATATAAATTTCCAAAGTACAGCTTATGGATTACAATGGCTTCCTCCCCCATAACGTTCCTCCCACCCGCAACCCTCCCCTTTCCCACTCCCTTTCCCCTTCCATTCACATCAAGATTAATTTTCATTTCTCTTTATATACAGAAGATCAGTTTAGCATACATTAAGTAAAGATTTCAACAGTTTGCTCCCACACAGAAACATAAAGTGAAAAATACTGTTTGAGTACTAGTTATAGCATTAAATCTCAATGTACAGCACACTAAGGACAAAGATCCTACATGAGGAGTAAGTGCACAGTGACTCCTGTTGTTGGCTTAACAAACTGACACTCTTGTTTATGGCGTCAGTAATCACCCTAGGCTCTTGTCATGAGCTGCCAAGGCTATGGAAGCCCCCTGAGTTCACTGACTGTGATAATTTTTAGACAAGGCCATGGTCAAAGTGGAAGTTCTCTCCTCCCTTCAGAGAAAGGTACCTCCTTCTTTGATGACCCGTTCTTTCTACTGGGATCTCACTCGCGGAGATCTTTCATTTAGTTTTTTTTTTTTTTTTCCCCAGAGTGTCTTGGCTTTCCATGCCTGAAATACTCTCATGGGCTTTTCAGCTGGATCCGCATGCCTTAAGGGCTGATTCTGAGGCCAGAGTGCTATTGAGGACATCTGCCATTCTATGGGTCTGCTGTGTATCTCACTTCCCATGTTGGATCATTCTCTCCCTTTTTGATTCTATCAGCTAGTATTTGCAGACACTATTCTTGTTTATGTGATCCCTTTAGTTCTTAGTCCTATCATTATGATCAATTGTGAACAGAAATTGATCACTGGGACTAGTGAGATGGCATTGGTAGATGCCACCTTGATGGGATTGAATTGGAATCCCCTGGTATGTTTCTAAGTCTACTGTTTGAGGTAAGTCAACTTGAGCATGTCCCGAATAGCACATCTCTTCCCTCTCTTATTCCCACTCAATTATTCTTAGGTGTTTATATTTTAACTGAAAAGTGATCCCTGTTACGAATTTGGAAAACATTTTGCTGAGTGAAATAAGCCAATCCCAAAGGGACAAATACCACTTGTTCTCCTTGATCGGTGACAACTAACTGAGCACCAAAAAGGAAACCTGTTAAAGTGAAGTGAACACTATGAGAAACGGTGACTTGATTAGCCCTCACCCTGACTGTTGATGAGCAACTTGATATGTTATCCCTGTTAGTATTTTTTTTGTTTGTTCTACTTAATACTTTTGGTTGAATACTGTAATCAATACACAATTCTTCTTAAGTGCTGAAACTTAACTGAAAAGTGATCACTGTTAAATATAAGAGTGGGAATAAGAGAGGGAAGAGATGTGCAATTCTAATCTATTTCTAACAAAATGTGAGAGTACTAGATAAAAGAGTTTTTTTAATTTTTAAAAATGATTTGTTCTTTTAAATCTATTATTTGTTCTAGCTTTTCCACTTACTGTGTAACCTTGGGAAACTTACTTGATCTCTCTGTGATTCAGTTTCCTCTTTTGCAAAGTGGGGCAACAATGTTCTATTCAGTTACTCATCGAGGTGGTTAGAAGAGTTAAATGAATTTGAGGTTGGCTTTTTCCTTTTTCCTGTTCTTGTCTGTTTTTCTCCTCATCCTATTCATATTTCATCCTCGTTGACTACTTCCTCTGTGTTGTGATGAAATATATGCATCCTAAGATGACTTTTGAGCAAATATACATGGCTTATGCCCAGGATAAGAATGCCTTTTATTCTGCTTTCAGTTTGTTGCTTGAGCTTCTCAATGATCTGATAGCCCTCTCTCTGTTAGAACCAGACTTGACAGCAAGGCCTCTGTCTTCCTTTCCCAAATGGCACCTCAAGTCGGTTATCTTCTGACCATTATTTATATTATTTATCTTTAGCTGTAGGACCAATGTTAATTTGTCAAGGGTGACATAACAAAGTACCATACTACTGGATGGCTTAAACAAAAGAAATGAGTTTTCTCACAGTTCTGAAGGCTGGGTTTGAGATCAAGGGCAGCTGTGTTGGTTTCTTCTGGGATCTCTGTCCCTGGGTTGTAGATTGTTCATTGTATATTTACATCATCTTTCTTATGTACACATATGTACAAATTTCTTCTTTTTAATTTTTATTTTTTTATTTAACAGAGAGAGTTAGGCAGTGAGAGAGAGAGAGAGAGACAGGGAGAAAGGTCTTCCTTCCGTTGGTTCACCCTCCAAATGGCCACCATGGCAGAGCTATGCTGATCCGAAGCCAGGAGCCAGGTGCTTCCTCCTGGTCTCCCATGGGGTGCAGGGGCCCAAGCACTTGGGCCATCCTCCACTGCCTTCCTGGGCCACAGCAGAGAGATGGACTGGAAGAGGAGCAACTGGGACTAGAACCAACGCCCATATGGGATGCCGACGCCGCAGGTGGAGGATTAACCAAGTGAGCCACAGTGCCAGCCCAAAATTTCTTCTTCTTATAAGGACATCAGTCACATCAGATTATGGCCTACCCTAAATAACCTCATTTTGACTGAAATACCTCTTTAAAGAGCATATTTCAAAATATAGTCCATTCTAAGGTACTAGGAGGTAGGACATCAACATACAAATCTTGAGGGAGCATATTTCTGCCAACAATAATACCTTACCTTCCTCACAGGGAACCTCATATCTTAATTTCTGCCCAACTTTCTGCGTTGTGAAAAAATTTGACTTTTCTGCTACCTTCATAATTCATCACTCAGAAATCACTTCTAAATTACAAAATTATGTTCTGCAGTAATCTTCTGTTTCTAAAATTATTAACTAAAATTAATCTCTGTATGGATTTCTGTGGCTTCTCCCCCACTGCTTGTATTTCTGTACAATCCATGCTCAAGATTTTGGCACTAAGATGTTTCTGTGAGTGCAACCCAACAGTGATTCACCACTAAGAAAATCTCTGGTTGAAACATCTGAATTTAAAGTCTGAACACTTTGCCTCTGTTGTTCATATTTATCTATTAATTTACCCTCTCAAAGAATACTTCTAGGCCACAGTTATGTCCCTTTTCAGAAACTTCATTACTTTTCTTCCAACAGATTATGTTCTCTAAATATATTTTTTAATCAGGGGAAGGAATTTGGATTTTCCTGCTGAACTTCATGGCTGGGTTTATCATCAAAGTATCATATAGTACCAGGACCATTAAAATGAATTGTTAGAGTATTTTTAAGAATGACATTTAGTTTATCTAGTTATGTTTGCAGGTAGGTTGGGGATATCAACTAAAAAGCAGGTTATTAGCTCAGCTTTCTGATTTTACCTATGTTGTGAAACTGGTCTTGGACTTAATTGAAGGAAGGTGGATCCAGGATCATAAATTCCACATGAGAGAGGCTAAAAGTCAATAGTGGACAACTAGGAGTCAAATCCTGGAAAAACTCTAATAGACAATGAATTAAAAGGTCACAGTTGAGTTGGAGGCACAGTTTGAGATCTAGGAGTTCAGAGTTAGTTAGAAATTGGAGTAGAGTAAGAATTGATCAGGAATTAAGACAAGTGATTACTGAAACTATCTTGGCTTGTCAACAGCCAAACCTTAATGAAGTGCTTGTATCATTAGGAAAAGTGGCTACAATTTAGGAAAACACCTTTCTCATGTAAGAGGAAACTTGGATTCAGAGTGATGCAGGTGTAGTTAATTCAGTGTTTCAACAGTGTAATCAAGGAAACAGGTTCTGGTTATACTCAATGTTCTTTTTTGCAGATCTGCCATACCCAACACAGAAACCTTTCAGATTCTCTACATGGTTATAAGATAGCTAAACTAACCCCATCTTCATATCTAATATGAAAATGTCCAATGACAGGACAATTTTAAGTGGTTGTGTTAGTTTGCTATGGCTATCATAGAAAAATACCACAAACCTGGTGACCTCAGTGACAGAAATTTTTTTTCTTATAATAATGAAAGCCAGAAGTCCAAGATAAATATTAGGTTTCTTTTGAGGATTCTCTTCTTTGGTTGCACATAGCTACCTTCTCTCTCTGAGTTTCCACGAGGTCTTTCCTCTTCAGCCCATCTTTGCTGTCTCCTGTGTGTACAGATTTCATCTCAAAAGGATATGAGTCATATTGGATTAGGGACCTCCTATATGACTTCATGTAATCTTAATCATTTATTTGAAGACTGTCTCTCCCAAAGCAGTAATTATTTTAACAATAAACCATAATTAATCAAGTGTATTTGTGTGTATATATAGTGTATTGGTAATGCCTTTACACACCCTTTCAGACTATATTTGCCTCACCAGTCTTTGATTCCAGCCACAGGGGAAGCAACCAGTGTGCACAACTCAAACTACTTCAGTGAGAGAGCTCCTGGAAGTGCCTTGGCCTAGACCAGTCGCTGGAGCCTCTCACCTTCTTCCTAGGTGTTCTCGCTTGACAACATTATGTGGAATGACATGGAAATATGCTTTGCACTTGTGTCTGTGCTACCCAGGATGGCAAAGCCAATTATTTGACCAATGATAAATGATAGTAAATGGTTTCTCTTTATCTCAGAAGGAGAGTGTGAAGACACATTTCATGTGACTGGATGCTTGAGCAAAGTAGTTGACTGTAGAGCTATAACACTTGATGATTCATCCTCATTTTGCATCTCTCTCCTTTTTTGTTTTGCTCCATCACTCATTAGCAGGAAGCTGGAATTGGGAGCAGAGCCAGGATTCCAACTGAGATACTCTGTATTTGAATGATTGCAACATTATACGTGTAATCATTTAGCTTTATCTTTTCTAGCTAAGGAAATTTATATTTGCCCTGCTGGTATGAATAAATTTATTTATTTGTAATGTGAACATTGATAATATATAGCTAATGCTTAAAATGTTCATACCCTTTGTGCAGTATTACTATGCCTAGAAAATATCTGAAGAAAATCAAAGATGCTACATATTGATGATAAATTAGGGTCATCAGTATAATATAATAGTGAAAGTTGGGCAAAAACATGCTGGTCCAAAAATAGGAGATGGTTAAATAAATTTTGGTATACTCATAGTTACACAATGAAATAGCAGCTTTTAAAATTATGTCATAGGAGGTGTGTATTTACTATGAAAGACATTTATGGTCTACAATTAAAGGAAGAATAAGGCTAAAAACAGAGACTTAGTTTGGGTTGCTATAACAAAATGTCATGGATTGGGTACCTTAAAAATAAAGCATTTATTTTTCATTTTTTGGTAAGGATTTATTTACTTATTTGAAAGGCAGAGTTACAGAGAGAGAGAGACAGAGAGAGAAGAGAAAGGGGTGATAGAGAGAGAGACAAAGAAGAAGAGAGTGGGGAGAGAGAGACAGAGAAAGAGAGAGAGAGAGAAAGATCTTCCAACTGTTGGCTCACTCCCCAGAGTTGCAGGCAGGGAATTAACTTGTTGCAGGGAATTAACTTGTTGCCCACAAACATTTATTTTTCATAGTCTTGGAGACAAGGAAATACAAGATGGAGGTGTTGGCAGTTTTGGTGTCTGCTAAAGGCAGACTTCCTGTCTTGCAGTCATCATTTTCTGGTATTCTTACAAGACAAAAGAAAAATAATCTCCTTCGGCCAGCGCTGCAGCTCAGTAAGCTAATCTTCCACCTGCTATGCCGGCACTCCAGGTTCTAGTCCTGGTTGGGGTGCCGGTTCTGTCCTGGTTGCTCCTCTTCCAATCCAGCTCTCTACTGTGGCCCGGGAAGGCAGTGGAGGATGGCCCAAGTGCTTGGGCCCTGCACCCGCATGGGAGACCAGGAGGAAGTACCTGGCTCCTGGCTTCGGATCTGCGCAGCGTGCCGGCCATAGGGGCCATTTGTGGGGTGAACCAACGGAAGGAAGACCTTTCTCTCTGTCTCTCTCTCTCACTGTCTAACTCTGCCTGTCAATAAATAAATAAAGAAAGAAAAATAATCTCCTTTGTCTTTTCTTGGGCACTGATCCCATTTATGAAGACTCATAACCTAATTTCCTTACAAAGACTCACCTCCCGCTATTATCACATAGGAGTTTAAAATTGCCACATACATGGGCTGCTATTGTGGTGTAGCAGGTTAAGCCACTGCCTGTGATGTCGGCATCACAATGTGGGCATTGGTTCAGGTCCCTGCTGCTCCACTTCTGATCCAGCTCCCTGTGCCTGGGAAGATGGCAGAGGAGGCCCAATGCTTGAACCACTGCACCCAGGGGTAAGACCTGGAGGCTCCTAGCTCCTGGCTCCTGCCTTTGGTTGGGCCCAGCCCTGGCTATTGCAACTATTTAGGGAGTGAGTTCTCAGATGGAAAGTCTCTCTTTTTCTATCTTTCCCTCTCTCTCTGTAACTCTGCCTTTGAAATAAAGAAATTAAATCTTTTTTTAAAAAAAAAACTTTCACATACAAATTTTGAGGAACACAAATATTCAGTCCATAAAAAACGGAATATTCTAAAAAATTCCATGAAAAACCTACACAAGACATATATTACTACAAAGAGAGACAGAAGTAGACAGTGATTGATTCTGGTTGTAAGATTATCATTAAAACACTTTGAGTACAGTTGCAGGTAAAAAAATCTATTCCAGAAAGGAATTTATTCCAAGAGTTATGTACTTACAAAACTATTGGAAGGACCAGAGAATCAGGTTCTTGAAATTAATCTCAGCCTTGCCAAGTTGGCTGCTTCCTTTATCATGATCTTAAACTGCTGCAATAATTGTTGACTCCAAGACTCGGCAAACTCAACTGAGATCTACACAAGAAAAACGGTGGAGTCACTAAGGCAGGGGACAGACACCGTTACCTTGATAACCACTGCTGCAGAAAAACTAACACCAGCAGGACTGTGTTTGATAGTGAAAGCCAGAGTATACATAGGACCTCCTTTGTGTGTTCCAAATATGTGTAGGTGCATCTGCCGAGTAGAAGCTGAGATATATATGGAAACTAAGCTTGATGAAACTTATTCTTCAGTTCTCCATCCTCCAAAGTGCATAGTGGACTCAAAAGTTGATTTTAATTTGATCCCCTATGCTTTTTTAAATATTCTGATATATGCTTCATTATTGAGCATTGTGATTAGGAAAAACCTTTATATTATGCAGCTTTCAATGTTACTATTCATGTTTTTATAACATAGACATTTACTTGGCCCTTAACTGAAAAAGAACTTCCCATATTTTACTTTTGCAAAGTGAAATCATTCCAAATAGGGTTTTTGTGTTTCCCAAAGCTTCTGAAAATATTCAAACTTTTATGAAGTGCAAGGCAAAAAACACACCATACAAGGCAAATTAAATTAATGACATCTAGAAGGAGATGATAGGGTACAAATGTTTTGAACAAAATGAGAAAACAGTGTTTTTTTATTTTGACACCACAATTTTACCCTGTCGGCCAACTTGCAACATGATAAATAAAAGTGCTCCTTTCCTAACTTCTCTATGAGGACTGAGAAATAATGTGTTTAAAAAGTGCATCTTATCAATGCATTCACATAAGACTCCCCCTGTCAGACAGCAGGTTTAGCTTGGTGGTGCCTCTGAGAATGCTGTCTGCCAAAAGAAAGCAGGATGGATATAAAAATAGGTCTGTGCCCTAGGGAGGAATGCTGTTTCATGCCCTGTAACATGCACCTGCAGACTCATCGCCGTCAGAAATACCTGTTCAGTTAAATTCTACTGCTTTCTAGGCTGTATTTTTGAATGTCAGGAGCCTGCCAGTGTGCAATGTGGCATACAAATTCAACTACAGGAAGGTGAGCTCTGTGGTTCTTTGAAAACTTAGTTTGAGAAGATGAATTAAAACAGACACACTTAAGTAATGATAATTTAAGAATACTGAAGATAACTAAACATCATAGTAGAATTTTACCTAGAAAATAATTTTATGGTAGATAGCTCCTACATTATTAACTACAGTATTTTCCAAGCCTGCCACATTTTTGAAAAAAAAAAAAAAAAACTTTATTGGTCCTACTCCAGAGACTTTGATTCAGCAAATTATGTGCATGACCTGTGACTCTGAATTTAACATTTTATCTGATGTGTTTCTGATAATCATTGAATTATTGAAATGAGATAAAGAGGATGTGTGTGACACACATATCATACACATGTCTCTTAGGATCAGTCATTGAGAAGAACTAAAAAAGACAATTTTATTGGCAGTATAGATTAAATAGTGACACTGGCTGCACATTCAATCTCTCTTCTAGTTTCTCCCATGTCCCAGTCACCCATGAGTGACTGACTTTGGATGCTGTGGAAAGGGCCTTCTTTAACTGTGATCTAATATAATGTCTTCTTTGTCATAGTTCTACTTACTAAAACATGCCTGCATCTGTGCCATCTTCCTCAAGCAAGTGATGATACCTCATCATCACCAGTAACTTAATTTTTTAAAAAGTTTTTATTTATTTATTTGCTTGAGAGGCAGAGAGACAGAGACAGGCGGACTCAGAAGGAAATATTTCTGGCTGGCGCCGTGGCTTACTAGGCTAATCCTCCGCATGCGGCGCCAGCACCCCGTGTTATAGTCCCGGTCAGGGCGCCGGATTTTGTCCCGCTTGCTCCTCTTCCAGTCTAGCTCTCTGCTGTGGCCCTGGAGTGCAGTGGAGGATGGCCCAGGTCCTTGGGCCCTGCACCCCATGGGAGACCAGGAGGAAGCACCTGGCTCCTGGCTTCAGATCGGTGCAGTGGGCCGGCCATAGCGGCCATTTGGGGGATGAACCAACGGAAGGAAGACCTTTCTCTGTGTCTTTCTCTCTCACTGTCTATAAGTCTCTCTCTGTCTCTCTCTCTCACTGTCTAACTCTGCCTGGAAAAAAAAAAAGGAAATATTTCCTCTCTGCTGGTTTACTCTATAATGCTGGGTCAGTGGTGGGTCTGAGCTGAAATCAGGAGTCCAGATTCATTCTAGGTCTTCCGCATGGGTTCAAGGAACCCAATAACTTGAGCCATTACCAGGATCTGCATTGGCAGGAAGCTGGAATCAGGAGCAAGAATCGGCAATCAGACCCAGGTATTGCAATGTGGGATGTGGGATGTGGGATGTGGGCATCTAAAATGTCAGGTTAAATTCCTATTCTTAAAGAGTTCAATTGTTTTTCGGTTCTTTACTCTCCTAGGAACTCATAGAAGAACATGTGGAGGGATGGAGCTAGAAATCAATTATTCTGTTGATTTTAACCATCTCACATTCTCTAACAGCTGTATTTTCATGAGTAGGTTTTGGAAAGCTCTCTATGTAATTAGAGGTGAGGGGAAACAAGAAGGAGTAATGAGACAGAAAATCCTGCAGTGCCATAAAAAGAAAAAAAATCTTGTCGTTTTATTACCTTGTTTAAAAACCCTCATTGGCTCCTTATTACCTTCAGAATAAAGCAGAAGTTCAAACATGGCTTCCAGAGTCATCAGTATCATGCCTCTCAATAAATAGCTGTACACATCAAACTTTCCATCTGCTCCCTCCATTTCTAAGTTTTTGAGTTTGTTGGGATCAGGTGTAGGAAGCATATGACTAGTGCCAGCCAAGAAGATGTGGGTATAAGTCATGTGTGTCATTTCCATGCTGAAGTATACAAGAGACATCTGCTGTCTCTTCCCATGCTGTGGTAACTAAGAAAGCGATGCCCCTGGTGTTGCAGCTATGATTTGGCAATATTCCATCTCTTGGACCCTTAAGTAGTTGTGTACTTCAGGTCCTCACCACTACCAACTCACCTCCACTTAGTCTTGGATATGTATCTTGAGAAGAGAAAAGGGTGGCTGTCAAATCACTGATTCTTGGGTGTTTACTCATTTCTGAAGTATAACCTAGACAGTTCTAATATGTGGAACTGCCTTTCATTCTTCTTCTTGCATGGGATGCTGCAGCCTAGTTGAACATCTCTTAGTTGCTTAAACATACCTGCTTTTTACCCTTTGCACATGCTGCTGTCTTTCTAGAATGATTTCCCATCTTTTCTTCATTTTTCTGATTCTTTTCTCTTTTCTCAGTCTAGACATCATTTCCACATTTACACTAAGAGGTTTTTTTTTTTTTTTTTCCTGTTACTTGACCTAAATTTTCATAGATGCCCTTTCTAAAGAACTTGAATTTATTTTGTCTTTGTTACAGCAGGACACCACAACATAATTAACTCCCTGCTTATTTATCCTTGAGTTCTTTTGGGCTGTAATCAAGTGTGGGGAGATACCATTTCTATATTGGCTATCATTATATTCCTAACTTGGAAAACTGTACCAGTCACACGCTATGCTCCCAATGAATATTTGAATGAATGATTGAATGAACCAACTCCACAAGGCTGTTTGGAGAGCTGGGTTAAAAGGCAGAATCAGGAGGCAGCATGGCAGAAATGGGAAGGCTATTGAAAATTTGCCTTCAGGGCATGGGGATGATGGTTATCAATCACTACTCCACAGCATGCTGACTGTTGGGCCTTTCAGGGCTACACACATTGTCTTCTCCCTGTCCAAAAAAGATATGTGAGCAACTATTGCCAAAGATTAAAAAATCCAACTGGCTTCTGAATACTAAGCGTTAATGTTTACTGTAAGCCAAATGAAGACAGATTGTTCCCTTAGCAATATTTTGCTTCTAAGTAAGAGAAAAATTTATCTAAAATTAATTTTAGATATAAATTATAATTTCAAAGAGAATCAGTGCCTGTCTGTTCTTTTTGGAGTATTAGTTGCACCTAAAATATGGGAGCAGTCTGTTCTAGTTTGAGAGAGCAGAAACAAGCCACTCCAAATAGTGCTTTGTCCTGAGTTTCACAGTCTAGGAACACAATTTCCCTCAGCTGAGTGATATATACTTGGATAAAAATAGTTGCCACTTGTGAATGTACCCCATTGTTAAAATGCATTCTGTATGTTCTAATGAAAGTTTCATGCCAAAATCTTGTTCCAGCTACCAGACTGATTGAGGTGCTAAAAGGAGATGAGTTTTTAAAAACTCAAGTAAAATACCAATCTCCCATTTTCTCCACTTTAAGCCTATTCTCGAATGGTTCCTTTCTTTTATTTGAAATTCTACTGGCCTCAAGTAAGAGGCAGTCACATAATTACAAAAGAAATGAGAGAATATATAAGATAGGAGTACTTTCTAGAAGTTCAGAAAATGGCAATGTATCCATTGCCATTTGCTTGAGTCTACTAAGGAGCAATAGTGCAGAATATTGAATTCAAGCCTTGTGGTTCTTCTACATGTCACCATTAGTAGCCAGAGGGCTTGCTTTTCTTCAAGACGATCTTTACCCTTCCTAAGCTTGGCCCTGAATAAATAGAATACATTGATTAAGAAAAGTCAGGATGAGGAATAATTTTGGTGTTTCCTAGGTTTCAGATAGTACTTCTGACTGTTATCTGTGTTGTTCTCTGTTAAGGGCTGGGAGAGTGCCTCTTCAGAAATGTTCTCTGGTCTGCCCATAATAAGAAGCTCTTTGGGCAAGTAAAGAAAAAAAAAAAAAAGAACACTTCCACTCTGCTTTTTGAGGAGTGTCTGAGTAGTAAGAGACACAAAACTTGGAAAATTCAAGCACAGTTAGAGAGCAGTAGGGGAACATGGGAAAGATAATCTGATACAGAGCGGGGCCTCTGGAGTAAAAAGTGCGTATTGTGGAGAGGGCATAGTGCAGTGTTTTAGGACATGAGCGCTGCACTGCTTGAGTTCAAATCTTTTTATTGCTATTTATATTCAATTTGTATTTACTTTGTGACATTAGGAAAGTCCTTTAACCTCCAGGCAAAATGGGGGTAATAATACCCTGTTTATTTGTTCTGTGGATTAAATGAGGTAGTACATGGAAATGATTATCATGATACCTAGAACATCATATATGATCAAAAATATTAGCTATTTCTAATATCATAGGCCATATTTTAAATCAAGGAATTATTTCACTTAGATGAAGCAATTTTCTTTTTATGAAAAGAACTTTATTTCTATTTATTTATTCATGCAAAGACAATATCAGAAATAGATAATGGAAATATATTCTTAAGTTTAAATTATTTTCCATTTTGATAGGTTGATAATTTTGTCTCTCTACTTTACCATTTTAAATACTTCACTCTAACACAAGAGTAGGCAAAATAAGTTATTCTGTTATATACTTATTTACATATTTAATATAATTTAATATATATTATATATTAAATACATATTATATTATATATTAATATAATATATAATATATTTATATATATTTAATATAATTTAATATATTTAATATAAATAAGTATATAACTTTTCCTTAAGGTGATATTGAGAGAATTTGAATTGGCTCTTTAGAATCTAGGTATCATTTGTAGCAAGGTAGAAATTTAATCATAGAACGATACATGCAACAATGTTGTTATAACATTAAAAAAGTATAGAGAATTTTTAAAAGGACAGATTTCAGGACACTTCCTGAGGTATAATTAAATCCTCTTGGAATCCTTAAATTATTTTTTCAGATTCAGAATTAAAATTATTGGAAATTATGGACCACAATGGGAACTGGTGACGTGGCCCAAGGCAGCTATATTGGGTTAAGGATAAATGGAGTTTCCATGTTCTAGGAAGTGGGACAATGGAAGAAAGGCCAGGAAGCCACTTTAAACTCATTTCCTTGGCAGATCAGATGACTTGAGAATGAAATGCTGTATTTTGCAACAAAATGGCTGCAACTGAGAACCATTATACTTAGTGAAATAAGCCAGTCCCCAATAGACAGATATCATATGCTTTCTCTGATCTAGGGTAAATAATAGAGTACCTAAAATGTAATGTATTGGATTGAAATGGACGTTTTGAAATTAGATGACTGTTTACAACCCTTGTCTATTCTGTTGAGGAACAGTATTTATTTTCTTCATACTATTTGTAGAACTCTTTGCTTAATGTAGGGCTAGCCTTACAATCATTAAGTAAACTGAAAGTAGATCTTTTTTAAAAATTAAGCGTGGCGGCCGGCCCCATGGCTTACTTGGTTAATCCTCTGCCTGCGGTGCCAGCATCCCATATGGGCGTTGGGTTCTAGTCCCGGTTGCTCCTCTTCAAGTCCAGCTCTCTGCTGTGGCCCGAGAAGGCAGTGGAGGATGGCCTAAATGCTTGGACCCCTGCACCCGCATGGGAGACCAGGAGGAAGCACCTGGTTCCTGGCTTTGGATCGGCGCAGCGCGCTGGTTGTAGTGGCCATTTGGGGGACGAACCAACAGAAGGAAGACCTTTCTCTCTGTCTCTCTCTCTCACTAACTCTGCCTAATAATAATAATAATAATAAAAAATTAAGAGTGGGAATGAGAGAGGGTGGTGGGAGAAGGGTGTTCTTGCAATTTCAATGCAAGCTAGTAGTAATATTTTCCAAGAAAGATTCTAATGACTGCTACATAATACTATAAATAAGTATATAATAATGATACCTAACATATGGTTGTTGCTAAGCCCTCTTCTGATAATAAATATTTGTGTGTGCATTTATTTAATATAATTACTGAAAGTCTGTATTGATCATGAAGACCACATCACCAACAATACATTCATTTCCACTCTACAGTGTTTCCTATTGATTCTAAGCACCTTCAACCAAACTAATATAGCTTATGGAACTCTCTAATTACCAGCATTTGTATCCCTTGGTCACCTTGATGGAAAAATGAAAACTTGGGTTGGTATTTTGGTGCAGTGAGTTAAACTGCTGCCTGTGATACCAGCGTAATGTATGAGCACTGGTTCCAGTCCCAGCTGCTCTATTTCCTATCTAGTTCCATGTTAATGTGCTTGGGAAAGCATCAGAAGATGGCTTGAATGCTTTGGCTCCTGCCACCCAGATGGGAGACCTGGATGAAGTTCCAGGCTCCTGGCTTTACCCTGGCTCAGACCTGGCTATTGCAGCTATTTGGGGGAGGTAACCAGCAAATGGACAATCTCTCTCTCTCTCTCTTTCTCTCTCTCTCCCTCTCTCTCTATCTCTCCTTCTCCCCCCCCCATCTGCAGCATGCTGTCTTTCAAATAATATAAACCTTTAAAAAATAAAAATTTAATTATTATTTCTTGATAACATGCTTCCCTATTGCCCCAGAAAAATCAACAGCAATATCAATAAATGTAACAGAGACTTACAATGTAAACAGAGCTACCGTAATAATTAAGAATTATTTCTGCCAAAATATCGGTTATCTTCATTGAGAGATCAGGTTTTTCTAATATCTTTATTATTGATTTTTTATGATCTGTAGCGATAATTTCCTTTTATTACATGATCATGTGTTTTCACAGTAACATTTAATTAACTAAGAGATTGAGAAGTCAAAGAAAAGCACATAATAGCTGAGCCATATGTATATTTAGTAATTAGAAGCATTATGGGCACAAAATAATGGAAAGGGACTGAGAGTCGAGGAATACAGGCAGCTTCTAGAAGCTAGAGAATTAAGGAGAAAGATTTTCTTCTGGTCTATCTTGAGCTAATGATCTAGAATGGTAGGACAAGAAATTTGTGTTGTAAGCCAGTATGTTTAAATCAATTTGTTACAGCAGTATAGGAAATTAATATAGACACTAATAGGTAGAATCAGCATTTGCTTTAATAATGTAGTTTCCAAATGCGGCTCTTCTAACATATATTCGTGACACTAAGAGGCCCATTTCACTACTGTAACATGTATGGAAGTGGAATGCAGCTCAGAATTGATATAACCTTATAATTCTGTGGGTTAGATGGCAAAGGAGTGGTAGGGGCATCACCGACTCCTTTGAGAACCTGAAAGCACCATCAGCAAAACTTGCAGAACAGAAAGAAAATGTCACAGAAAATAGTAGAGGTCTGTTAAAAACAATTTTGTTTTGAATTAATTTCAGATGCTTAGAAATAGTAATATGAAGAATTCCCATGTAAGCTTGACTTGGATTCCACAAAGTTAGCATTTTATGATATGTGCTTTATCATTCTTTATCTCTATCTTTATATCTACAAGCTATCTATCATCTGTCATTTCTGTAAAATTTGAGTGTTACAGACATGATGCCTGTTTCTTCAAAATAATACTTCAATGTTTATATTGTAAACATGAGGTGAGCTCTTCCATTTCTACTGCACAGCTCTCAATGTAAGTCAAGTATTGATAAAATATTCCAATCTGAAGACATTCCAGTTTTGTCAACTGTCCCTCTAATGCTCTTAAATAAAGCAAAAGAAATAATTATGGTCAAAATCCAAACCAGGGTTATATGTTGTATTTAAGTGTCTTGTCTCTTTAGTTTTCTTTAACATGAACTATTCTTCAATTTGAAGATTACAGACTAGTTACTTTGTAAGATGTGCCTTAATTTGAGCCATTTCTGCTGTTTCTTCATGATTAGATTAAGGTTATACTTTTTTTTGGCTGTGGGATGGAAAATCTCAGATATCCATTTTCAGTGTAAAATTTTAGGAGTTATCTGATGCTATTTTGTTTTATTACTGACAGTAACTTTGTGGAGTTCAGGTGACATCACCAGGTTCCTCTGTTGTAGTCACCAATTTTCTCCTTTGGTGATTAAGATGTACCAAGCAGGAAGAAATTTTGTGCTTATTTAAATGCCCTTTCTATCATCATAATTTCTCAATAGAGCATTCATACTGTAGGAACAAAATGGTTGTGGAGAGGATGTATGGGAGGTGGGTGAGTCACACAAGACAAGCTGCAAACATGACACTTTAGAAGTGGGAGTCAAAAGTGTGCCATCCAGTTTTACATAACTGCAAGTCAGTGCAGAGCCTTGTGCCGATGGCTTGGTTCTTTGGCAGATTATTTGACATGTTGCATCACCAGTGCCATTGATGGAACAGAGAATAGTATTTTACGGAAAAAAAAATGAAAACATGTGCATTGGTGATATCTGAGACTGAAAGTAAAGGTTAGCCTTGAATATGAAAAAAAATTGCAAGTAAAAACAAATAATTTATATGCTTTATGTTTTCCTTTTGGTGTTTGCACAAAAATGATGTACAATAAATTCTGTGTATAATTAAGTCCAAAAGAACTCTCAATAATTATAAATAAATACTTTCATTGTTAAGAAAACTTTATGTAATAGTTTATAGATTTTTTAAAAAATTTCTTGGGCCGGCGCCGCAGCTCACTAGGCTAATCCTCCGCCTAGCGGTGCCGGCACACCGGGTTCTAGTCCCGGTCGGGGCGCCGGATTCTGTCCCAGTTGCCCCTCTTCCAGGCCAGCTCTCTGCTGTGGCCAGGGAGTGCAGTGGAGGATGGCCCAGGTGCTTGGGCCCTGCACCCCATGGGAGACCAGGAAAAGCACCTGGCTCCTGGCTCCTGCCATCGGATCAGCGCGGTGCGCCGGCCGCAGCGCGCCGGCCGCGGCGGCCATTGGAGGGTGAACCAATGGCAAAGAAAGACCTTTCTCTCTGTCTCTCTCTCTCACTATCCACCCTGCCTGTCAAAAAAAAAAATTCTTATTAGTACAGAATGACATGTTTTATACTTATATTATCTTAGATTCCATATGGTAGCAACTTTGACCTTATAGGATAAGGATTTTCTTGATCTTGTCTTGATTATTTTATTCTTTACTGTTGTTCCCTTTTTTAAAAAAAAATTTTAAATTTTTTTTATTTTTATTTATTAGGCAGAGTTAGTGAGAGAGAGAGACAGAGAGAAAGGTCTTCCTTCTGTTGGTTCACCAAATGGCCACACTACGGCTGAAGCTACACTGATCCGAAGCCAGGAGCCAGGCGTTTCTTCCTGGTCTCCCATGCGGGTGCCGAGGCCCAAGCACCTGGGCCATCCTCCTGGTCCACTGCCTTCCCGGGCCACAGCAGAGAGCTGGACTCGAAGAGGAGCAACTAGGACTAGAACCCAGTGCCCATATGGGATGCCGGTGCCGCAGGCAGAGGATTAACCAAGTGAGCCATGGTGCCGGCCCCTGTTGTTCCCTTTTAACTTATATTCTTATACTTCCTAAAAGAAACTCAAATGAAAACAATGTATGATGTATCATCAACACAATGAGTACTAACCAAAACTCTGAAATAGGAGAATTATCTGCTATTCTCAACCTGAATTTACAAAGTCACCAGGGTGGCATCTAACCATTTTTCACATCTCTGTTCCTATCATTCATTTCTCTACACTTAAGATAAAGCCACTCTTAGGGCAACACAGAACAAAACTCTGACCAACTTACTTAATATGAGTTAGGAAAGACAGTCTCATGTTTCAGCCTTCTCTTTCAGCATATTAGTGTTTTTGATGGGTATAAAGTTCTAGGTCAGGTTGACCAAAGAAATGATGCCTAACTGAATACTTTCACACATCTTTGTTGTTGGTGGAATATTATTTTTAGAGATTTAGGAAGATTTTTCTTATTCTGCTACTCAGCTGTGTGCTCTGCCTAGAGCTGAGACCTGTCCAGTTGGGGTTTCTTGGAGTCTTACTCGTGGTTACCTCCCTGGTGTGATAAAGATAATAGGTTATGTGGTCATAAAATCGCCTGTTTACCTTCATGAGTTACATACACATGATTTCTGAAGTCAACAGGTCAAGAGAGATATAGACTGGAAAAGATTCTGCAGACACCAGTGACAACAGGCACTTATAATAGTAAAAGGTTTTGTCAGGAAAAATTAAAAGATTTGGAAATATTTACTCTGCAAAAGGAAAGAGTAAGGAAAATGTGTTTTGTGTCATAAAAATAGGAACTAGGAATATGTAGTCCTTGAATAAAACTGCTCGGGCTTCTATTTTTCTCCCTCGTCAACCTGACCCTGAGAAATTACATTGTCAAAATCCAGGAACTTAAAAGGACCAAAAGTCATTAGCATTGGATTATAGCAATGTAAATCATGCTATATTTGACTGACAAGTCTCTACACTAATGAAACGTGTACCGTTTTAAATGCTGGTTTTCATTTGCAGGTAAATGCAGGATAAAAATTTAGTGACTACTTCAGCAGCTGCAGTGTACAAGAGTTATTACTTCCTTCCCTTTTTGGCTCTTTTGAGTTCTCAGGAGATAGAGCAGAAAAATCAACCCCAGATGTCTCTAAAAGAGGTTACACTCATTTTTTATTTATTCCCTGTTTTTTCTAAAGAAGAATTTAAGGTAGCTCAAAGTTTGAAATCATTTCCAGAGTAGAAGCTTCTAATTGTTCTGAAGGGATCACCCTGGGAAATGCCACTTTCATTGGTTTACAAAGAAAATTTTTTCGGTCAATGGCTTGCAGACTCCACCAATTATTTCATTTATAGATTCATGTTCTTTGCAATATTTGTAGGAATATTGACTCCCTGAGTCAGTGTTCTATGTTTTATCTGTATATGAAGTTAGATCATCATAAAATAGCATGTTTTCTCTTTCTTAAGATTTAAATACGGGCTGGTGCTGTGGCTCACTTGGTTAATCCTCCACCTGTGGCACTGGCATCCCATATGGGTTCCGGGTTCTAGTCCCAGTTGCTCCTCTTCTAGTCCAGCACTCTGCTGTGGCCCGGGATGGCAGTTGAGGATGTCCCAAGTACTTGGGCCCCTGCACCTGCATGGGAGACCAGGGGGAGGCTCCTGGCCCCTGGCTTCAGATCAGCACAGGCGCCAGCCATAGCAGCCATTTTGGGGTTGAACCAATGGAAGGAAGACCTTTCTCTCCGTCTCACTCTTTCACTGTCTATAACTCTACCTGTCAAATACATACATAAAAAAATTTAAATACACATATGCACCCTCTATATGAGCAACACTGATTTGAAACAAAGTCTGGACTTCCCACAATTTTAGTTGTAAGTGCTCATAGTGTTAACATTTATATGTGACCCACCAGGGGCAAGTTGATGACTTTCAGTCAACTTCCCCTTGAGTGCAAATAGAATCGGTACTGATTGTTTAAGTGTTAATGATAATTATTTAAACAATTATTCATTTTGCAATTACTCTGACAGACTTGCTTCTTACTCCTGAGGACATAACAATAAACAAAAAATATAAAAATCCTTGCCTTCATTGAGTTTATAATAGGAGGAGATATATAATAAATTAAAGAAATGCATTTAAAGAATTAGATACTGATAGATGTTTTGGAGAAATAGAGCCAGAGAAGGGGAATAAGGACAGTTGAGCTGGCAACTTGGCAGGAAAAGCTAATTTTAAATGGAGTTACCAGGAGAAGAATACTGAAAAGATGACATTTTAATAGAGGTTTGGAGGAAGTAGAACAGCTAGCTGAGAAAGTGTACGGAGAACAAGTGCAGATCTAGGTGATTTCTACAAATAGCAACAGGATTGTATTTTTGAAGTGGGGGGAATAGAGATGAGAGGTATTTTAGGAGATTAATGAGATTGGAGGAATTGTGAACTTCTGTTGCTAACGGGGTTGATGCACAAGTTATTATGACTCCTTAGCATATACTGTGTTCTTTGTGGTGCAGATTCACTTTACTTTCACTGGGCAGTGAAAAGTCAAATTCAGAGCTGTCCCCTGTGGAAATGTAAAATCCACAAAAGCAGAGTTTACTTTTTTTTTTTTTTTTTGCTGTGTTCCTAAGAGCTAAAAATACACCTGGCACACAGTAACTGCACAATGGGTATTTGTTTAAGGAATGATCATTGACATTTACAATCAGCCAGCATTTCCTCTATTCTTGCTAAAGAATGAGGAAAAATTAAGTTAAGTGAAAATTATCAACTTATTCATAGATAAGAAGAATGATTTGAGGTTGTGATATTAATAAAACATTCTTTTATATCCTTGAAAGTATTTTAAAGAGTGAAAACAATTGGTCATATTGCAATTTTTATAAAGTTTCATATTTGCAGAAGCCATCTCTTCCCTGAGTTATATGCATAGCACAGTTCTGTGCAGATCCCACGTTCTCTTTGTAAATGTGACTTCCTTGACCAACTTGTCTACACATGCCTCCTCTCTCCTTTACTAATTTTTTTTTTTACTTTCCTCAAGTGTGAATTATGCCCTATCGCAATGATAATTTGAAGCCCTAACCTGAGAATGTGAATTTGTAAATAGGGTTTTGGCAGATGTAGCCAAGATTAGGTTATTAGGGAGGGCTTAGGCCAACGTGACTGATATTACCATAAAAGGGGATATTTGGACCTAGACATGGATATACACAGAGGCAAGAGCATGAGAATAAATACAGGGAGAACCCCTTATGAACGTAGAGGTTTGAACTGATGCCAAAGGATGGCAAAAATTTCTGGCAAACCACAAGAATCTCAGAAAAAGGCAAAGGTTCAGAGGGAACTTGGATCTTCACTGAACTTTTAGCCTTCAGAAGTGTAAAACAATACATTTCTGACCTTTTGAATTACCTACTAGATGTCACTTCCTCATGGCAATCCTAGGAAACTGGTACAACACCTGACTTATGACATGTTACTATTTTTTGGTTGTTGTTTTGCATACCCTTACCAGACTCTTAAGTTCCATGAGGAAAGGACATACATATTTTGTTCACTTTTGTACCTCAAGTACAGAGGCTAGCTCTCAACAAATATTTACCAAGAGAGAACAGAGATACATATTCCACTCTCCTGCCCTTTTGTGGCTACAATTTGTTTCTCTCTAGAAGATAAACTAGTCCAGCTCTTAGTCAAGTAGGAAAAATTTTCAAAAATTAAAAAGGATGTAGTGGAAATCGGAAATTTTCACTTTATATTTTTTATGATTTCCTAAAAGATACTCTGTGATAGGAAGTATTTCTATGCTAGGGAGTCTTAAACACCTCTGAGCATGTCCAAGAAGGCACTGTTGCCAGAGATGGAAATATTTCCAGCACAGGAGACTGCTGGGTACTGTGGGTCAGATGTGTGTATGTGTGTATGTCTATGTTTTCTCTTGCCTCTTGCCTGGTGATTCTGCAACACAAAGAAAGAGACTGCAAGTTCTAGCCTGATTGCTCAATTTCCTTCCCCTTTGTTGTTACTGACCTCTGCTGTCATAAAGCAGCACCTTTGCTTGCCTCTGTGGCTACTCTAATTCTTAACTGTGCAAATGTTCAACAGCAAATCTCCTCCATCTGGAAAAGACTAATACCCCTGGAACTCAAAGTCTCCAGCTCCTGACCTATGTATCTGCTAACTGGCTTCTGAGGTCTGGTAGTTTGTTTAGGAGAACCACATACAGGAGCCCACGTCCATCTTAAGCGTCAGCATCGGAGCAGCAGATGGGGCTGCTGTGCTGAGAACAGGAAATTTGACGCAGCTTCCACCTTCTCTTGGCCATGGGGTGTGCCCTTGCAACTTGACGAAACTCTCCTCTCAGAATCTCACTGTGGTTTTTTTTTGTTTGTTTGTTTTTGTTAAAAAAAAAAAAAGAAAAACTTACCTATTTGTATGATTCCTTTATCTTATCTAATTCAACTTCCTCATCTGGTCAACTCCTGTGAGGAAAAAGTATTGTATCCCATCGATTATGAGATGCAGGAACAATTAATTTGACTTACAAATAAAATTTTTAAAATTAATGATCTTAGTGGAGTCCTTTTAATAAAGCATAAGCATATTTCTAAAATAGAAATAAATACCCACTATAATATGTGAATTTTGGAAAACCCTGTATTTCATGAAACATTAGCTTATGTTTTGTTTTGATGTTATACAATCATTTCAAAGACAAGATTGTGTAGATATTGCCACCTGCTGTTTTCCTGGAAACATGCAAGTATAATTCACTTTTTAGTACAATACGCTTCCTCTAGTTGTGTTTCCTTTTCCAAAAAGACCATATTGGTCTCAATTCCTTTTTCTTTTTAAATTATTTATTGCGAACTTTCTTTAAAGGACTGTATCTACAAGGTCATGACAAGATATTCTTCCTTTATATTGGAAAATCCCGAGGCCATAATCTAATTTTTCTTAAATCTTCCTGAATATATTGAAATAATCGGTCTCAGGTTTAAAAAAATATACAGTATATTTAATTGAAACCTCATTAAAATATATTACTCTCCTGCCGGCACCGTGGCTCACTTGGCTAATCCTCCGCCTGTGGCTCTGGCACCTGGGGTTCTAGTCCCGGTTGGGGTGCCGGATACTAGTCCCAGTTGCTCCTCCTCCAGTCCAGCTCTCTGCTGTGGCCCGGGAGGGCGCGGAGGATGGCCCAAGTGCCTGGGTCTCTGCATCCGCATGGGAGACCAGGAGGAAGCGCCCATCTCCTGGCTTCGGATTGGCGCAGCACTGGCTGTAGTGGACATTAGGGGAGTGAACCAACGGAAGGAAGACCTTTCTCTCTGTCTGTCTCTCTCACTGTCTATAACTCTACCTATCAAATAAAAAAAATAAAAAATAAAAAAAATTACTCTCCAATCTAATTTATAGCAAACAGAATTATTTGATTAATACTAGCTTTACTTGAGATTCAAATTCAAAATATTTGTAAGGCAAATATCTGCCTTTTGGTAAGGGTAAGCCAGCTGACCTTCCAGCCATCTAAATTTTCTCCTACAGTCTGTTGCTTGAATTATCAGAGTCTCACAATCTCCAAGAAGCAGATTTGTGTTTTTAAAAACCCTTTTCAGTCCAACACCCAGGACCCTTTTTTCCTTGCTGGCTGTTGACTAGGGGGCTATTGTCAGCTTCCAGAGGCTACTTGCATACCTTGACACCTGGTTCCCTTTGACTTCAAAACTTCCCCCTTGTTGAATCATTCTCATGTTTTGAATCTTTCCAATTTCTTAGTTGCTGACTTCAAGACACAGATTTAAACACTGGGGTTTAGGTCAAGTCTGCCTGGATAATATCTCTGTTTGGGACCTTAACTGCTTTGGGATCTTAATTACATCACAAAATTCCTTTACAGCAACACTAGACTAGTGTTTGATTGAATAACTAGAAGAAGGTGTGTTTACATCAAGGGCTGAGGATTTGGAGGTCCTTTGTAAAATTCTGCCAGCCATGTTTCTCATCTGCACAGCTAGAAACATTTCCCAATTTGGCCCTCATTCTCCAGTCTCTGCCTTAGTACACCTATCAATTCCCATTATAAAAGGGCCCCTCCATGAATCAGTCCAAAGCACTGTTCTGATTAAGTCTAATATCTTGCCTAAATCAGTAATAACCGCTAGCTCTTTGAAACCAACAGGTTTTTGAAAATCAGGTTTGAACCATTCCTGCTTCTCTTTACCTTCCTTCATGCATTGAGTTCAATACTTCGATTTCTCTCCTTGTTTCTTACCTTCATTTTTGTAAGAACAAATCCTAGTTGTTTCAAGGCTGGGTTCCAGTACCAGTTCCTCCAAAAAGCTTTTCATTAACCTCTTCCCCTTGGGAGGTCTTTATTTTAATTTTTTTTTTTTTTTTTGACAGACAGAGTGGATAGTGAGAGAGAGAGAGACCGAGAGAAAGGTCTTCCTTTTTGCCGTTGGTTCACCCTCCAAAGGCCACCACGGCTGGCGCGCTGTGGCCGGTGCCCCGCGCTGATCTGAAGGCAGGAGCCAGGTCCTTATCCTGGTCTCCCATGGGGTGCAGGGCCCAAGCACTTGGGCCATCCTCCACTGCCTTCCCGGGCCACAGCAGAGAGCTGGCCTGGCAGAGGGGCAACCGGGAAAGAAGCCGGTGCCCCGACCGGGACTAGAACCCGGTGTGCCGGCACCGCTAGGTGGAGGATTAGCCTATTGAGCCGCGGCGCCGGCCCTTTATTTTAATTTTTAAAAATCTGTATTACTTGTATAGTCCTCACTCTACCTTGGATTAAGATAATTGGTAAATGCCTGATTGCTCCTTCTGAATGGTAGATTCCTCCAGGCTAAATATGTATTTGGTTTATCAGTGTCTGTCGTACAACACGTGGTAATGTGAGGGGCCTTTGTAGAATTCTACCAAATATACCTTTCTCAATTCCCTGTAGAGATGACATGTTCTAAATATTTTTTTGAGCCACTAGTGAAAAAAAAATAGAAAACAGAATGCTACACAAGCCATATCCTCATAGATCTGCATTTTGCGTATTTAATTATAGTTTCTCATCTTTCTTAACTGGTTGATAGCCTATGCCCTTGCTTTTGGGGCTGCTAGTTTTCAGTGTTATCAACTCCTGAGTTGCTGTTCCTATGTTAGATTATATTCTTCAGCTATGGCTAATATTGAATGAATAACTCATTTGTGTTTTCTTCCAATGTAAGTAGATGTTTCCTTTTGTTTTTTGCCACCTGAAGAAAAAGTTTATGTTTCAGTTTTAAGAAAATGTTCAAGAGCTGGAAGTAGACTTAGTCTTATATCTTATGTTTTCATTTACACAGTTAGCCTTTTACTAATATTAGGAATGTTTCTCTGTCATTCCTGACTAATGGACTTTGCTATGAGTCATGTATAACTCAGCAAGTATTTTGGATTTTTAATGAGTTACCATCTATTTAAGCAGGCTTCAGAAACATGATTAGTCATGGTGAGATTCAACATGCACGTTTTTTTGTTAGTGACTAATTGATAATAAGAACAGAAAAGATGTTTACTCTGTAACTTTCCAAACTTTCAGAAGACTTTGCCAGAAATTGTTTTCTTAAGTGAGACATGAATCACATCAGCTGTGAAAAGCAGAACCTTATTTTAGAGACCCCCTTTAACCTTTAAAGGGTACTGGAAAAAGCCACATTGGGAAAAAATGAGTGAGTGGATTGATAATGTTTGATTAGAAAAGAGACTGAGGCAGAAAAGGAATAGACTTTAAAATTGTATGTCTGAGCAACAAATGAAACCTCACAATCTAACTAAAGAGCACAAGAAGACCTACATAGATAACCACATTATTATGGGAACACCCCAAACTGTAAAGATGACTATCCTCGAATATTCTACAGATTTGTGTGAATTCAAAGTACCAAAGGGATTTTATGTTTGTTATGGAGAACCATCTTTGAAATTCATCTGTAAGGGGAAATGGCAGAGATTCCAAGATGGCTGAATAAGTAAAGGACATACTGCTTTAGGAGAGAGGAAAATAGTAGCAAAAAAATGGAGGTAGTGCATTCCCTGGGGATTGTTGGAGCAAAGTTTGCAGTGGAAATTCTATGGAAGGAATAGGGATGCTGTGAATCAGTGTGGAAGGTGAAGACACAGCACAGTAACTGTGGACACAACACACAATCCCCACAGCCAAGAGCCAGAGGAAGCACTAGCTTTGGGGAGTGAGGAGAGAGCAGACTGAAGCAGCCTATGCCACTGGTGATATTGCCAGATGTTTTTCATGGATTAATAATATTTTATGTTCTTCACTTGTTTCTGTTTCTGTTTATTAATCATTAGTTTGACCTTAAGTTCTCAAGCTATTGTCTAAATCTCCTTTTTGTACATTCATAACCACTTGGCAGTCCTACCAGGTCCATCATTTGAAGACTGCCTCCCAGGTCTTCAGAACTGCTTCCACCTGGGATAGTTTCTCTGTGGGCTCATCATCCTGGGAAGCCTCCTCACAGATTCCGTGAATAGGGTTTTCTGTTCCTTGAATGGCTTGATTTCTTTTTTGGTTTACTTTCTTTGAAGTAGAACACATTTTGTAGTTATCTTTTTTTCTTTCTTTTTCTTTAGGCAGAGTGGACAGTGAGAGAGAGAGACAGAGAGAAAGGTCTTCCTTTGCCGTTGGTTCACCCTCCAATGGCCGCCGCGGCCGGTGCACTGTGGCTGGCGCACCGCGCTGATCCGATGGCAGGAGCCAGGTGCTTCTCCTGGTCTCCCATGGGGTGCAGGGCCCAAGCACTTGGGCCATCCTCCACTGCACTCCCGGGCCACAGCAGAGAGCTGGCCTGGAAGAGGGGCAACCGGGACAGAATCCGGCGCCCCGGCCGGGACTAGAACCCGGTGTGCCGGCGCTGCAAGGTGGAGGATTAGCCTAGTGAGCCGCGGCGCCAGCCTTGTAGTTATCTTCTAAGAAAGACTTCATAACCTGCCAGGGCAGAGGTTTCCATTATGGATCCCAAGAACACCAACGATGCAGCCAACAATGGTGCAAGACTGCTATTTGTAAACAGAGGAATTGTGAGCTGGATAATTTCCTTTTGGGTATATACTTTTATTCAAGTTACATATTGTTGACTCTTTTGTTTTAAAAACAATGAGTTCAAAGTGATATGAATTCTTGAAAGTCAGATCATACCTCAGACTAAAGAAAATAACCTAGAAAATGATAAATATATAACTGGAGTTCTAATCTTTTATAGTGGTTCAGTTTGAAAACATGAAAAGGGCTTAATTAAAAATTATGCAATTCTACATAATGAGTTAGTTTGCAGAATGTTTTCTTTCAACTATTTTATTGGCATAAAATAATAATTAACCTTGTTCAAATGATTGCATGTCAAACTAAGATATGAATAGAAAAGTCATTACTATAATTCATGATTAAGAAATTAGAAGGATTTTATATTAAATAAATCTTTTTACATTATTAAAATCAAGATGTGAATATGAAAGTCTCATATATTTGAGAAGTAGCAATGTTTTGATCAAAGTAGGAAACACTTTTAACTCATAAGTGGGTTGAAAAAGCTCAAAAGAATGTAGGAAGGAAAGGAGATTAACTCCAATATGATTAATAGTCAAAGCAATATCACTGTTAAGAAACATGCTTGGTGAATATGGATTAATGCTAATTGGCACACTCGAACTGAGACAAGTCTGGGCCAGAATTTGAAAGTCTGCTGTTGTACCTGAGTCTCAATGTGTGGTTGGGATTTGTTTTTAAAAAGGACAGTATTATGTCCTTTCTAAAATAATATTTTAAAAAGCTGAGCATCAAACTCCTTATATAGGATAATACTTCAATTCTTTTAATGAGGTTCCCTAGTCCACATTATATATAATGAAATCATTGATAAATTTTCTGTTTGATCATACTTGGCCACTGACATCCAATTTCAATTTGTTGACTGAATTTAAAAAATACATATATACATGGAATTGACATTTCATTTTTTAGCATAAATATATCACTTTTATTGATATTATGTTGACTAAATCATAAAATATGTGTCTTTTTTAAAGATTTATTTATTTGAAAGTCAGAGTTACACAGGAATGGAGAGGCAGAGAGAGAGAGAGGTCTTCCATCCGCAGGTTCACTCCTCAAATGGCCGCAATGGCTGGAGCTGCGCCAATCCGAAGCCAGGAGCCAGGAGCTTCTTCCGGGTCTCTTACATGGGTGCAGGGGCCCAAGGACTTGGGCCATCTTCTACTGCTTTCCTGGGCCATAGCAGAGAGCTGGACAGGAAGTGGAGCAGCCAGGTCTCGAACCAGTGCCCATATGGGATGCCGCCGCTTCAGGCCAGGGCGTTAACCCACTACACCATAGAGCCGGCCCCAAAATATGTGTCTTAATTATTTCAAACCCTCTTTTAGCTATTTAAGGTAAGTATTAATACCTCAAAATTTGCAAGCATTATTGCTTAAATTCTTTGAACTAAATTTATGGTTGTACAAATGCCATACATCAGAAGGGGGGGGTCTTAGTGACAGAAATCAAATCTGATTGATTTAAGCAGAAACTAAACTTATTGCAGAGTCATCAGGAACCTTGGAAATGGAGACAAACAGATGGAGAAACAACTATAGCTATGTGCATGATACCAAACAAACTCCATAAATGTACCTCAACCACTGAGCACTGGGTGGTGTTGCTTGACCCTCTCCTATCACCCATGGGACACTAGACCACTGCCACTTCTGCCTCTGGAAAATGGATGTTTCAGCCACAGCTACCGCCTGCAAAATGAAAGCTTTGAGTTGGAATCCTGGTAGCTCTGTCTAATTGGCTGAGCAGAAACATTCCAGTGCCTAGATGTGGTGCATCCAGGTAGGCTGCAGGGATTAGACATTGGAGAAACTGTTATTTTCTGCCTTTGTTGGGAGAGCTAGTCTTTGGCTCACACCAGCGCTCTCAAGGCAGGGTTTTCTCCATCTGAGAACTTCAAGGAAATGACAACTCATACTTAGATTCTCCTATTATACTATCACAACGTGCTTTTGACAACAGATATAGGGGGGATGTCTTCCCACACAGCAAGTCAGCAGTAAGCTCTGGAGTGGACTGCAGCTGGATATCCCCTAATTCAATTCAATTCTGACTTCTATGTACCTGGAGATGGCATCAGATCCTGAAAGTTGAAGACTCAGTCCCCAAAACTTCTCTAGCCCTGTTAGATAAAAATTGCAATCCCCAGAAAGACCAGCTATAGATAGATTCCACAACCCCTTCCTTGGGTTCAATGAATTTGCTGGAATTGGTCAGAAAACTCTGGGAATACCTACTTACACCTATTGGATTACAAAGGACATTTGAAAAACACAAATAGAGGGATGTATATTGGCAAGCTATGGGGGAAAGGTCATGGAGCTTCCATGACCCCTCTGGGTGCACAAACCTCCAGGAACATTCACATGTGTGGCTGTGTGGAAACTCTTTGAACTCTGTCCTTTTGGGTTTTCAAGGAGATTTCATTGCAGAGGTATGATCAAAACATGGACAACTGTGTAGAAATATGATTGGATAAAAAGGATATTACATGATGATAGACTGAGTGGGAAAACACAGAAAGTCCTGTCTGTCCAGATTCTTCTTGGCCTGTCCATGCAGCATTCCTTCTTCCTGAGTGTGAGGCAGAACCCTTCTGAAGTGAGAGTCTTATGATCTACTATCAAACAAAGTTGGTCAGAGAATTTCTTAATGGCCAACTCCAAGACACAAAGCCAGGGGAAGATTAGTGTCTATGATATTCCTTGGGAAGAGAAATTTGAGTTTCCAAAGCCTGCCTTGGGGAGAAAAAGGAGTGGGTTGAAGGAAGGCAAGAGAAAGTCAGAGAGTGACATTGCTCTCTGAGGCCTGCTTCTGAGGCCTAAAGCACCCAACATTATTATAAGGAAATAACAAGGGGTATGGGAGTAATAAGCCAGGAAGCCTGAGAAAAACCCCAAAAGTGTATTATATTTTGAGATACATAAAAACATAAAAAAGTTTAGATGCTAGGCAGTAAATACAAAGGAACTTCATTTTTTAAAGATTATTTTTAATGGAAACAAGACTTTATTAATTAATTTTTAATATCAGAAAATAAAACTCATAATTCTCTTTACAGCAAATATATAATATCAGTGCTTTGCCCATCTTAAGTTAAAGACACTTTATCATAAAATATATGGTTTTTAACTTTACTCAAATAGAATTTTTAATCCCTATGACTTTCCTACATGTACATAATAAAAGGGTGTAGTAAAATTAGCAAATACTAAACTATATTGATAATTGATCACTTTTAGTTTGTGGTTTTTGGAAACAGAACACACACCTAATATACGTATGTTCCTTGGTTTAATAGTATACAATGTGTGTATGATTATTGTACAAATTAGTATACAAATAATGCAACAAAATACAAAATACATGCTTAATTAACATTCATATCTACAAAACAGCAGCTAGAGATTATGTTTCAATACTGACCTTTAATTATCCTATAAGCAATTAGCATTACATCATGATATGCCATCAAGGCAACTTTTTATACTGAAAAAAATCAAAATAAAAACCATTATTTTTAAGCTTTTATGCAAAATGTAACTCTTCAAGTGGAAATAAAAAATAAAATTTGTCTTTTTACTACTGAGTACAGATAAGATTTCAATTTTTGTTATACTGAGAAAAAAAGCTCTTTTCTTTTGGGAAAAAGAATGCTTCAAAAAGTAATTAGTAGAAAAACTCACCAGTAAAAATGTTCATCCTTTCAATACCAGCACAGATTTGGGAACACACTGAGGATGAAGTAGTAGACACCCTAGGTGAAATGCACAAGTGTGTTTTATTTTATTTTCCTAGAAACCTTTTATTTAAGGACTACAAACTCCATACATTTCATAATTCCAACTTTAGGCACATGGTGATTCTTCCCACCGTACCTACCCTCCCATTCCACTTCCTCCTCCCTCTCTTATTCCCATTCCTAGTTTTTATTAAGATCTATTTTCAATTAACTTTATACAGAAATGATTAAAGAGGTCAACAAATAGTAAAAAAAAAAGCAAAAACTGTTCAAACTCATTTCTTCTCTAAGTGTCAATTTCACTTCTATAGATTGCATTTTAGGTGCTTTATTACTTATCACAGATGAGGGGGACCATATGGTATTTGTCCTTTTGGGACTGGCTTATTTCACTAAGTATGATGTTTTCTAGTTTCATCTATTTTGTTGTAAAGACCATATTTCATTTTTTAAAATCACTGTGTAGTATTCCATGGTATACATATTCCATAATTTCTTTATCCAGTCTTGAGCTGACAAGCATTTGGGTTGATTTCCATGTCTTAGCTATTGTGAATTGAGCTGCAATAAACTTGGGGGTACAGATAATTCTTTCATATGCTGATTTAATTCCCTTGGGTAAATTCCCAGAAGTGTAATGGCTGGGTGGTAGGTCTGTCTTCAGATTTCTGAGGTATCTCCATACTGTCTTCCACAGTGACTGGACCAGTTTACATTCCCACTAGCAGTGGATTAGGGTACCTTTTCCTTCACAACCTTACCAGCATTTGTTGTTTGTCAATTTCTGTATGAAAGCCATTCAAACTGGAGTGAGGTGAAACCTCATTGTGAAACCTCATGAGTGGATTTTTGTGTAAGGTGTAAGGTAGGGGTCTTGCTTCATACTTTTGCATGTGGAAATCCAGTTTTCCCAGCACCATTTGTTGAATAGACTGTCCTTGCTCCAGGAATTGGTTTTAGCTCCTTGATCAATTTTAAGTTGGCTGTAGATATTTGGATTGATTGCTGGTGTTTATGTTCTGCTGCATTGGTCTATCCATCTGTTTTTGTACCAGTACCAGGCTGTTTTGATTATAACTGCCTTGTAGTATGTCTTGAAATCTGGTATTGTGATGCCTACAGCTTTGTTTTTGTTGTATAAGATTATTTTAGCTATTTGGGGTCTCCTGTGTTTCCATGTAAGTTTCAGCTTCATTTTTTCCCAAAGATTTATTTATTTATTTGAAAGTCAGAGTTACACAGAGAGAGGAGAGGCAGAGAGAGAGAGAGAGAGGGAGGTCTTCCATCCAATGATTCACTCCCCAATTGGCCGCAATGGCTGGAGCTGCGCTGATCCAAAGCCAGAAGCCAGGAGCTTTTTCCGGGTCTTCCACATGGGTGCAGGGGCCCAAGGACTTGGGTCATCTTCTACCGCTTTCCCAAGCCATTGCAGAGAGCTGAATGGGAAGTGGAGCAGCTGGGACTAGAACCGGTGCCCATATGGGATGCTGGTGCTTCAGGCCAGGGCATTAACCCGCTGCACCACAGCGCTGGCCCCCAGTTTTTTTTATATATCTAAGAAGAATGTCCTTGATATTTTTATTGGTATCACACTGAATCTATAAATTGCTTTCAGCAGTATGGGCATTTTGATGATATTGATTCTTCCAATCCATGAACATGAAAGATTTTCCCATTTTTTTGTATCTTCTATTTCCTCTTCTAATGTTTTGTAATTTTCATTGTAGAGATCTTTGACATCCTTGGTTAAATTTATTCCAGTGTATTTAATTTTTTTTGTAGAAATTATGAATGGGATTGATCTTAGTTCTTTCTCAGTCTTGGCATTGTCTGTGTATACAAAGGCTGTTGCTTTTTGTGTATTGACTTTATATCCTGCTACTTTACCAAACTCTTTTATGAGTTTCAATAGTCTCTTAGTAGAATCTTTTGGACCCCCTATATATAGAAACATGTCATCTGCAAATAGGGATAGTTTGACTTCCTCCTTCCCTATTTGTATCCCTTTGATTTCTTTTTCTTGCTTAGTGGCTTTGGCTAAAACTTATTGAATAGCAATGGTGAGAGTGGGCATCCCTGTCTGGTACCGGATCTCAGTGGGAATGCTTCTAGCTTTTCCCCATTAAATATGATCCTAGCCGTGGGTTTGTCATAAATTGCCTTGATTATATTGAGGAATGTTCCTTCTGTACCCGATTTGTTTTGAGTTTTCTTCACAAAAGGGTGTTGTATTTTATTGATTTTGTTTATTTCTTCTCTAATTTTAATTATTTCATTTCTCTTATTAGTTTTTGGTTTGGTTTGCTATTGTTTTTCTTTGTCCTTGTGATACATTGATAGCTCATTTTTTGGGTGCTTTTCCATGTCTGGATCTAGGCACCAACTGCTATAAACTTTCCTCTTAACAATGCTTTTGCTGTACTTCATAAGTCTTTTTATTTATTTATTTATTTATTTATTTTTATTGATTTATTTTTTGACAGGCAGAGTTTTAGACAGTGAGAGAGACAGAGACAGAGACAGAGAGAAAGGTCTTCCTTCCGTTGGTTCACCCCCAAAATGGCTGCTGCGGCCAGCGCTCTGTGCTGATCCAAAGCCAGGAGCCAGGTGCTTCCTCCTGGTCTCCCATGCGGGTGCAGGGCCCAAGCACTTGGGCCATCCTCCACTGCCTTCCCGGGCCACAACAGAGAGCTGGACTGGAAGAGGAGCAACAGGACAGAACCAGCGCCCCAACTGGGACTAGAAGCCGGAGTGCCGGTGCCACAGGCGGAGGATTAGCAAAGTGAGCCACAGTGCTGGCCTTATAAGTCTTGATAAGTTTTATTGTTGTCTTCATTTGTCTCCAGAAATTTTTTGATTTCTCTTTTGATTTCTTCAATGTCCCACCTTTCATTCAGGAACATGTTGTTCAGTCTCCATGTGTTTGCACATGTTGTAGAGATTCCCGAGTTGTTGATTTCCAGCTTCATTCCATTGTGGTCAGAGAAGATGCATGGTATGATTTTGAATTTTTTGAACTTGCTGAGACTTGCTTTATGGCCTAGCATGTGGTCAATCCTAGTGAAAGTTCCATGCACAAGTGTATTTTAAAGAAATCTTTCCTTGTGATTGGAAATAATTTTGAAATGAAGTAAAATGATTGGAGGTTGTCACAGCTGCTTTGGTGAATTATGCCAAGGACATTATTATCTCCTTTCTCCCCTAAAGTACTAAAAATTAAAAATATATTTATAATGTACAAGACAAATATGAATTGAACATAAAGTGTTTTATATTTTGATTTAGTCCAAAAGTTAATTATTTGATCAGCTTAATGAATGGAATGTTTGCATCCTCAGTTACTAGCCTGTATAGGTGCACCCCATACCCCTTCCTGAAATGAGAAATCCCAGGCGGCCATTTCTGCATTCACCAAGGGAGGCAGTGGTTAGAAATTCACAACTGAGATACTTGTGTTCCTGATCCATTGATCATACCAGCCTTGATTGAGCTCTCTTGTTGACATGAAGGTCAATGTAGCAGTTTTTGTCCCAAATAATAACCAATGATTTAGTAAACTGCCATTGGCCCTATTATTTTCAATAAGTAATCACAATGCATGAAAAAATTACTTGCAATCCTGCAGAATTAGGCATAAGTTGTTGTAAAATAAAAAACAAGCAAACCTTTTGTTTTTCAAAACTGGCATTATAAAGAAGGCAGCACTGGAGGTGTCTGAATCATCTATAATTTTGTAATGCTAAGTACCCTCCATAAACTTAATGTGGTTAGGCTTCGGGATATAATTTTTAAAATCTTGGACATCTACACTTTTCTCATAGGCTCATACAATCTATTGTCTTCACTCAGCCAAAATAAACTTCAGCTTAGCAATTCCTATACAAGCTATGTCTCTGGGTCTATAGTACGGTATTAATAATTCAAACAATGGGGCCCACGCTGTGGTGCAGCAGGTTAAAGCCCTGGCCTGAAGTGCCGGCATCTCATATGGGCACTGGTTCTAGTCCGAGCTGCTCCTCTTCTGATCCAGCTCTCTGCTATGGCCTCGGATAGCAGTGGAAGATGGCCCAAGTCCTTGGGCCCCTGCACCCATGTGGGAGACCTGGAAGAAGCTCCTAGCTCCTGGCTTCGGATTGGTGCAGCTCTGACCGTTGGCGACGATCTGTTTAGTGAACCAGCAGATGGAAGACCTCTCTCTCTGTCTTTACCTCACTCTGTAACTCTGTCTTTCAAATAAATAAAATAAATCTTTAAAAAAATTCAAACAAAACTAATAGATGAGAGACCATAGCAGCCTTTTTAAAGTCTACTAACAACTTTAGCCTAATCTCAATAGAGCCTGATAACAGTCATAAGAATTCATTAGAAAGTTTACTCTGGGGTACCATTATACCCATGCCTTTACGAGTCCATATAGAGATGTAGTATTTATGTATACATATAGTTAAGAGTGAATTTGGGTTGCCTGAGTAACAGCTGTCTGACAAACTGGACTTGCTGACGTTTCCTTTTCACGATGTTGTTGACACGTTCCATGCAGAAGAGGTTGGGGCCACATGGCACTAGGGAAACAATAACTTCATTCTCAAAGCAAATCACATAATAGAGCTTTCTTCTTGATTCTGAAGGTGAGCTTGAAGTGGAACCACCATTGGAAGAGGAGTAACTGTTGGTTCCATTAGAAAAACCAGGGATATATATTGGAAGGCCAACATGCAGGGATATATATTGTAAGGCCCACTTGTGCTAGGTGGACTGCTCTAAGATTTATTTTATTTATGGGGCTAGTACTTTGTTGTAGAATGTTAAGCCTCTGCCTGCAGTGCTGGCATCCCAAATGGGCACTAGTTCCAGTCCTTGCTGTTCTGCTAATCCAACTCTATACTAATGCGCCTGGAAAAGCAGCAGAAGATGGGCCAAGTCCTTGGGCCCTTGCATCCATTTGGGAGACCCAGATGAAGCTGGTTTTGGCCTGGGCTAGCCCCTGCCTTTGTGGCCATTTGGAGAATGAACCAGCAGATGGAAGATTCTCTCTCTCTCTCTGCCTTTTCTTTCTGTACACCTATACCTGAATTTAAAAATTTATTTAATTTATTTGAAAGAGTTACAGAGAGAAGGCGAGACAGAGATCTTCCATTTGCTGGTTCACTTCCCAGATGGCCACAACTTCCAGGGTTGGGCCAGGCAGAAGCCAGGAGTCAGGAACTTATTACAGGTTTCTCACGTGGATAGCAAGGGCCCTAGCACCATTAGCAGAGAGCTAGATTGGAAGTGGATTAGCTGGATGGAACATGTGCTGTTGCCCATATGGGATTCTGGTATTGCAGGCTATTTTTTTTTTTTTATCTGCTACATCACATGTTGGCTCCACAAAGAAACTTTTAAAAAGTTCATGGAGGCCGGTGCCATGGCTCGATAGGCTAATCCTCCTCCTGCGGCGCTGGCACACCGGGTTCTAGTCCCGGTCAGGGCACCGGATCCTGTCCCGGTTGCTCCTCTTCCAGTCCAGCTCTCTGCTGTGGCCCGGGAGTGCAGTGGAGGATGGCTTTGGATCAGTGCGGTGCAGTGGCCATTGCAGGGTGAACCAACGGAAAAGGAAGACCTTTCTCTGACTCTCTCTCTCTCACTGTTCACTCTGCCTGTAAAAAAAAAGTTCATGGAAAAAATGGAATTGAAAGATGTTTAATTGAAAATCTATACACACCACCTTTTTTCATGCTATGCAATTTTCATGAGCTTTTTGAAGTACTTATGTAAAGTGAAGCAAAAAAGAAAGCAAAACAAAGCAGAACAGAAAAAATAAAAAATGAGACAAATTGGCACAAATGTCCTTAATAAATTATGAGTAAACTGTGCTTATTATGAACATATCTGCCAGGAATTGTACTTAATTTAATTATTACACAGAATTTGAATCTAATTGAATTGATAAAGTGAGTAACAAATTGAGTATTTTGTGATTTTAATACTCACTAATAGTAAAAATTTAAACAATCTGGTATTAATTTTTTAAAAATTAAGTTCTTTTATGAAATCTTGCTTCATATTGTGAGATAGCTGGGGCATTTTTATTTTTCTTGGGGGTTTTTGAAAGATGATTATGCACCAGGGAAGGCCTGAAGGGCAGATAAATACAGAGGAGGAGCCTGAAGAGAGCATCTGGGGCCTCCCACTCCCACCCCGCCCATTCTTGATCACCATGATGTTCCAGTGCCTGGAATGCCTTTCTATTTATTGCTTAACTTTTGAGATAAGTTTGAGCTTACAGAATAGCTGTGAACATAGTGCAGGGAGTTCTTGCAGACTCCTCCTCAAGCTTCTTCTTATGCTAAGTCTTATATAACCAGAGAACATAATGTATTTAAAACTGAAAAATAATCTTGACATAATACTACTGATAAGAGAATTTATGTGGATTTCACCATTTTTTCCATTAATATCTGTTTTTCTATTTCAGGATCTCATATGACATTTGGAAATGTAATTGTTTTTTATTATTTCAAGTAGTCTACACATAGTAATATTATGAATTTCACGTGGTTAGTCATGCTACATGCTTGGTTGGAGTTAATTTATAATGTCAATGCATTTACAAAAAATTGACTCTCAAAGTTATTTAACAATTACAGCATGGGAGTGAAGATGGGTACTTAAACATGGAATGCCAGTGGATGAGTTTCTTTCTTTTAGTATTTCACGGAATCACAGAATTTTTAGAGTTAGGAGGAACCTGATGATGACTTTGCCCCATACCTCATTTTGTACAAAATAAAACTGAAATGAAGAAAATTGATGATTTGCCTTTAAGGACAAGATTGTTCTGCAGAATCAGATCTTTAATAAACCTGTTTCACAACAGTTCCCAAAATACAGTGCATGGACCCTTGGGTACTCCAAGATTATTTGAGGAGACTGTAAGATCAACATATTTTCATGGCAACATTAAGGCACTATTTGTCTTTTTCACTTTCATTTTCTTCTAAATTTTCCAGGACATCTGAATTTTTCAGTTTGTATGACATGTGCCATTACCCTGGAATAAAAGCAAAAGCAGATATGAGATTCCAGTGTTTTTCTAATCACATAAACACAAAAGATGCAAAAAATATAAAATGATATCAACCTGTATTTTTTCTTTCTTGCAAAATTATTTTTCCTTAAAATTTATTATGTCAACATATATTCATTATCACATTTATACATATGGTGAATATTAACTAAAATCTACAAAATGAAAGGTTTTTGGGGTTCTTAATAGGTTTTAAGTACTGTCTGAATAAATAGAATGATGCCATACTTAAAGAAGGAAATATTAGTACCAGTTATCAAATCTGTTCAATGGATAGTGCTCTAAAATATATATTCTGTGGCATTCTCTTTTCCTCTAAAATAATATGGGCTGTTTCACATCAATTTTGAACTCATTATATGTTTTTTTAAACTCATTATAGCTTCTTATGTGCCTTACCATTCAAAATTTCATGCTTTCACATTCATGATAGATTTCTTTTAACTTTTTGATGTTTGTGTTACATATATGAATGCTTAAAGGTCTCTGCAAATCATTTAAAATATTGAATTAAAATGATTATGAGATGGATTTTTGTTGTATCAGCTTTTCATGATTATCAAATATTTTTTCAGGGAATTACATTATTTTCTACACATTACTTAATTAGATTTCTAGAAAGATCAGGAGATAGAAATTGTCTTTTTTAAAATTTTAAAAAATTTTTTCTTTTTTTAAAGATTTATTTTATTTGTTTGAAAGACAGTTACAGAGAGAGGTAGAGACAGAAAGAGAGAGAGAGAGAGAGAGAGAGAGAGAGAAGTCTTCCTCTGCTGGTTTCCTCCCCAAAGGGCTGCAACAGCAGGAGCTGAGCTGATTTGAAGCCAGGAGCTTCTTCTGGGTCTCCCACGTGGGTGCAGGTTCCCAAGGACTTGGGTCATCTGCTGATTTCCCAGGCGAATTAGCAGAGAGCTGGATCAGAATTGGAGCAGCCGGGAACTGAATGGGCACCAGTATGGGATGCTAGCATTGCAGGCTGGGGCTTTAGCCTATTGCGTCACAGTGCCGGCCCCAAAATTCTCTTTTTCCACCAAGTAAATAGGAAGAGAAACATTCTTTAGTTTCCCTTTCCATGTGTGCTCTTCTCCATCCTTAACATCACTGATCTCCTATTCATCTCACCCCAACTACTTTCTTCATTTTATACACACACACACACTGGAATACTAGTCAGTTGTAAAAAGAATGAAATCCTGTCTTTGCAACAAAATAACTGGAAATCATTATACTTAGTGGAATAAGCCAGTCCCCCCCAAAAAGTCATATGTTTTCCTTGATCTATGATAACTAATAGAGTACAAAAATGTATTGTATATGAATGAAATTGGCATTTTGATTTGGTTATTGTTTTTCAGCCTTTGTCTCTACTGTTGAGGAACAGTGTTTTCTTCTTACTATTTGTTGAATTCTTAGTGGAGGGTTAAACTTATGATTATAAAATAAACTGAAAGTATGTCATTGTAAAAATTAAAGAATAAGAAAGGGGGGAGGAGGAAGGGTGGGAGCAGGAGTGGGAGAGAAGGAAGGGTGGGAAATATCACTATAATCCTAAATCTGTATATGTGAAATACATGAAACTTATTGACCTTATAAATTTTAAAAATTGAAAAATTAGAAAAAAATAGGTCTTAAATCCCAATCCTGTAAACAGATTTATCTAGAAAATTGAGCTGTTTCTGGACAGACCTGGGAAGAGATGGGGGCTTGATATGTGAAGGAGACTTAGGAGCTTTTGTGATCAGCAGTTACAGACCTAGTAGAGGAGCTCAGATTTAACTGCTCCTAATTTATGAACCACATTCTTGTCAATAAAGGATCAAAGTCAGTCTTCCAGTTGTCAATGTCACATTGAGTACTTAGGAAGGGAGGAACAAGTCCAGGTTAGCATTGGACAACCACAAATTTGGAGAAATATAAAGAGTAAACATCCTATCATCACTATTTTTATGGCCTTATGGTCAGCCTGAACTATGTTTTTGTGATTGATGGAGATGGTGGGAAAGACTATTCCCTTCTCAGGACTCTCCCATTATTCTCATGAATCAGTTATTCCCTTGGTCCCAGAGGGCATGTTTTTAATTCTGTTTCTTAGGCAGTTCATGCTGGGAAAGCAAGAACCTTATTTCATACATTACAACTGTAAGCTATAATGAACATAAACATGAAAGAAAAAGAATTGTTGTGATGTTGTTTTATCCAACAGTGAAAGAATGGGTTTAGTCCTTTATCTAATCTGAATCTTTTGCTTCTCCAATTCTGTTCAATAATTCATCAGGAGGCAGTAACCCAGTGGTAAACAATATACTGTTTCCCCTGTTGGTACTTACTAAACTTTAGCTTCTCCAATCTGTTCTCATAAATGAATCCTGTAATTTCTTTAATCATTTTAGTCACTCTTCTCTGAATCCGTTCAATTAGATAAGTTTTTGGCAGAAGTACTTGCATTGAACAGTCTCCCATATGTCATCTCAGATGAGTGGTGGGGAATGCTTGAGTCTTTTACATTCATGGCTCAGTGGCTGTACCATTTTGAATACTACAGTATCTGAATATAGGAGGCATTTAACAAATGCTTATGAATAGAAATTGTTGATTATGGACCTTCAGACAATTTGTTAGGTTCCTGTAGCCTCTTTCTCTTAAACCCTTTACTAACATTTATTTTCTTCTTCACAATAACTTATTTGAAATTGTAGTAAGAATTTTAATGCATGGGGCCGGAGCCGTGGCTCACTTGGTTAATCCTCTGCCTGCGGAGCCGGCATCCCATATGGGCTCCGGGTTCTAGTCCTGGTTGCTCCTCTTCCAGTCCAGCTCTCTGCTGTGGCCTGGGAGGGCAGTGGAGGATGGCCCAGGTGCTTGGGCCGCTGCACCTGCTTGAGTGACCAGGAAGAAGCACCTGGCTCCTGGCTTCGGATTGGTGCAGCACAGGCCATGGCGGCCATTTAGAGAGTGAACCAATGGAAGGAAGACCTTTCTCTCTGTCTCTCTCTTTCACTGCCTGCAACTCTACCTGCTTAAATAAATAAAAAAAAAAGAATTTTAATGCATATCGTAATTATTTTGAGGAGAGTAAATGAATTAGTATTGTCGGAGCTGGCACTGTGGCACAGCAGGTTAAAGCCCCAGCTTGCAGTGCCAGCATCCCATATGAGCGTCAGTTTGAGTCCCGGCTGCTCCTCTTCCTATCCAGCTCTCTGCCATGGCCTATTAATGCAGAAGATGGCATAAGTGCTTGGCCTCTGCATCCGCATGAGAGACCTAGAAGAAGCTCCTGGCTCCTTGCTTTGGATTTGGACCGGCTCAAGCCATTGAAGCCATTTGGGGAGTGAACCAGCAGATGGAAGACCTTTCTCTCTGTGTCCTCCCTCTCTCTGTCTGTAGCTCTACCTCTCCAATAAATAAATAAATAAATCCTTAAAAAAAGCAAAAAAAGAGGGATCAGTGCTAAATATTTGTAAAATTTGAAAAGCATTTGATATCAGAATGCCCTTTTACAGCTGGAGTAGAATGAAGCGTGTGCATTGCAGCTTCATGGTGGTCACAGTTATAATATGGACTGACAGACACTGCAGAGCACAGTGGCTTTTTTTGAAGGAGCTTAATTAGAGACTCATGGAAAGAAACATCTTGGAATGTTTTCATTGACTTTTTAAAAATATGTTTCCTTGGGGGCCAGAGCTGTGATGTAGTGGGTAAAGCTGCTGCCTGCAATGCCGGCAACCCATGTGGGTGCCGGTTTGAGTCCTGGCTGCTCCACTTCATATCCAGTTCTCTACTATGGCCTAGGAAAGCAGTGGAGGATGGCTCAACTCCTTGGGCCCCTGCACCCACTTGGGAGACGTGGAGGAAGCTCCTGGCTTCTGATTGGCCAGCTTTGGCCATTGTGGCCATCTGGGGAGTGAACAAGTGGATGGAAGAGCTTGCTCTCTCTTTCTGTGTGTGTGTTGTGTGTGTGTGTGTGTAACTATGACTTTTTTTTTTTTTTGTCAGGCAGAGTGGACAGTGAGAGAGAGAGAGAGAAAGGTCTTCCTTTTGCCATTGGTTCACCCTCCAATGGCCGCCGCGGCCGGCGTGCTGTGGCCGGCGCACTGCGCTGATCCGAAGGCAGGAGCCAAGTACTTATCCTGGTCTCCCATGGGGTGCAGGGCCCAAGGACTTGGGCCATCCTCCACTGCACTCCCTGGCCACAGCAGAGAGCTGGCCTGGAAGAGGGGCAACCGGGACAGAATCCGGCGCCCCGACCGGGACTAGAACCCGGTGTGCCAGTGACACAAGGCGGAGGATTAGCCTAGTGTGCTGCGGCACTGGCCCTCTATGACTTTCAAATAAATAAATAAACCTTTTAAAAGAATGTTTCCTCATTGGAAGATACATTGCTTTAAAAATTACATCATCAGCGGGGCCAGCGCTGTGGCTCAGTAGGTTAATTTTCCACCTATGGCTCCAGCATCTTATATGGACGCTGGTTCTGTTCCTGGCTGCTCCTCTTCCAGTCCAGCTCTCTGCTATGGCCTGGGAAAGCAGTTGGCCTAAGTGCTTGGGCCCCTGCACCCGCATGGGAGAACCTGAGGAAACTCCTGACTCCTGGCTTCGGATCAGCCCAGCTCCAGACATTGCAACCATTTGGAGGGGTGAACCAGTGATGGAAGACCTCTCTTTTTGTCTATTCCTCTTACTGTCTGTACCTCTACCTATCAAATGAATAAATAAAATCTTCAAAAAATAAAAAAATAAAAATTATTTCATCAGAAATTTATTTATTTGTGAATATAACATAAAATAAGGAAAATTAATATTTTCAAATAAGTGTAAACCCTATTATTTTGGAGACTAATATCTTTCTGTATTTTTTATTTTTTTTTATTTTTATTTTTTTTTTAACTTTTATTTAATGAATATAAATTTCCAAAGTACGACTTATGGATTACAATGGATTCCCCCCCATACCGTCCTTCCCACCCACAACCCTCCCCTTTCCCACTCCCTCTCCCCTTCCATTCACATCAAGATTCATTTTCGATTATCTTAATATACAGAAGATCAGCTTAGTATACATTAAGTATGGATTTCAACAGTTTGCTCCCACACAGAAACATAAAGTGAAAAATAATAGATGATTTTTTTTAAATGATGATGAAATCAGAGCAGACCTATTGTCATGTTTAATCCCAGTGAGAGTCAAGTTGGGAATTGATAATTTCTTTTTTTTTTTTTTTTTTTTTTTTTTTTTTTTTTTTTTACAGAGGATCAGTTTAGTATGCATTAAGTAAGGATTTCAACAGTTTGCACCCCCATAGAAACACAAAGTGAAATATATTGTTTGAGTACTTGTTATAGCATTAAATCTCAATGTACAGCACATTAAGGATAGAGATCCTACATGAGGAGTAAGTGTACAGTGACTCCTGTTGTTGACTTTACCAATTGACACTCCTGTCTATGGCATCAGTAATCTCCCTATGCTCCAGTCATGAGTTTCCAAGGCTATGGAAGCCCTCTGAGTCCTCCGACTCTTATCTTGTTTAGACAAGGTCATAGTCAAAGTGGAGATTCTCTCCTCCCTTCAGAGAAAGGTACCTCCTTCTTTGATGACGTGTTCTTTCCACTGGGATCTCACTCGCAGAGATCTTTTGCCAGAGTGTCTTGGCTTTCCATGCCTGAAATACTCTCATGAGCTTTTCAGCCAGCTCCGAATGCCTTTAGGGCTGATTCTGAGGCCAGAGTGCTATTTAGGACATCTGCCATTCTATGAGTCTGCTGAGTATCTCACTTCCCATGTTGGATCACTCTCCCCTTTATTTACTCCATCGGTTAGCGTTAGCAGGTATTAGACTTGTCTATGTGCTCCCTTTGACTCTTAGTCCCTCCACCATGACCAACTGTGAACTGAAATTGATCACCTGGAACAGTGAGATGGCATTGGTACATGCCACCTCGATGGGATTGAATTGGAATCCCTGGTATGCTTCCAACTCCACCACTTGGGGCAAGTCAGCCTGAGCATCTCCCAAATTATACATCTCTTCCCTCTCCCATTCCCACTCCCATGTTCAACAAGGATCACATTTCAGTTAATTTTCAACACTTAAGAATAACTGTGCATCAATTACAGAACTAAACCAGTCATATTAAGTAGAACAGATAAAAAAAACTACTAAGAGGGATAATGTATTAAGTTGTTCATTAACAGTCAGGGCTATGCTGATCAAGCCACCGTTTCCCATAGTGTCCACCTCACTCCAACAGGTTTCCCTCTTGGTGTTCAGTCAGTCGTCACCGATCAGGGAGAACATATGGTATTTGTCCCTTTGGGACTGGCTTATTTCACTCAGCATGATGTGTTCCAGATTCCTCCATTTTGTTGCAAATGACTGGATTTCGTTGTTTCTTACTGCGGTATAGTATTCTAAAGAGTACATATCCCATAATTTCTTTATCCAGTCTACCGTTGATGGGCATTTAGGTTGGTTCCAGGTCTTAGCTATTGTGAATTGAGCTGCAATAAACATTAGGCTGCAGACCGCTTTTTTGTTTGCCAATTTAAATTCCTTTGGGTAAATTCCAAGGAGTGGGATGGCTGGGTCGAACGGTAGGGTTATCTTCAGGTTTCTGAGGAATCTCCAGACTGACTTCCATAGTGGCTTGACCAGTTTGCATTCCCACCAACAGTGGGTTAGTGTCCCTTTTTCCCCACATCCTCGCCAGCATCTGTTGTTGGTAGATTTCTGCATGTGAGCCATTCTAACCAGGGTGAGGTGAAACCTCATTGTGGTTTTGATTTGCATTTCCCTGATTGCTAATGACCTTGAACATTTTTTCATGTGCCTGTTGGCCATTTTGATTTCCTCTTTTGAAAAATGTCTATTGAGGTCCTTGGCCCATCTCTTAAGTGGGTTGTTGGTTTTGTTTTTGTGGAGTTTCTTGATCTCTTTGTAGATTCTGGTTATCAACCCTTTATCTGTTGCATAGTTTGCAAATATTTTTTCCCATTCTGTCGGTTGTCTCTTCACTCTCCTGACTGTTTCTTTTGCAGTACAGAAACTTCTCAATTTGATGCAATCCCAATAGTTGATTTTGGCTTTGACTGCCTGTGCCTCCCGGGTCTTTTCCAGAAATTCTTTGCCTGTGCCAATATCTTGAAGGGTTTCTCCAATGTTCTCTAGTAACTTGATGGTGTCAGGTCATAGATTTAGGTCTTTAATCCATGTGGAGTGGATTTTTGTGTAAGGTGTAAGGTAGGGGTCTTGCTTCATGATTCTGCACGTGGAAATCCAATTTTCCCAGCACCATTTATTGAATAGACTGTCCTTGCTCCAGGAATTGGTTTTAGATCCTTGATCAAATATAAGTCGGCTGTAGATGTTTGGGTTGATTTCTGGTGTTTCAATTCTGTTCCATTGGTCTATCCATCTGTTTCTGTACCAGTACCATGCTGTTTTGATTACAACTGCCCTGTAGTATGTCCTGAAATCTGGTATTGTGATGCCTCCGGCTTTGTTTGTGTTGTACAAGATTGCTTTAGCTATTCGAGGTCTCTTGTGCCTCCATATAAATTTCAGCACCATTTTTTCCAGATCTGAGAAGAAGGTCTTCGGTATCTTGATTGGTATTGCATTGAATCTATAAATTGCTTTTGGGAGAATGGACATTTTGATGATATTGATTCTTCCAATCCATGAGCATGGAAGATTTTTCCATTTCTTGGTATCCTCTTCTATTTCTTTCTTTAAGGTTTTGTAATTTTCATCGTAGAGATCTTTAACGTCTTTGTATTTTTTATTTATGTGTAGAGGTTACAATTCTGTTTTTCTGGAAAAGTTATTCACAAGTCATCTAGAGTCTTGTAGAATATGCAACTTATCTTTTTTTTTTCTTTTTAAAGATATAGTTATTTATTTGAAAGGCAGAGTTACAGAGAAGCAGAGGCAGAGAGAGAGGTCTTCAATCCTCTGGTTCACTCCCCAGATGGCCACAATGGCTGGAGCTGCGCCAATCCGAAGCCAGAAGCTAGGAGCTTCTTCTGGGTCTTCCACACGGATGCAGGGGCCTAAGGACTTGGGCTATCTTCCGCTGCTTTTTCAGGCCACAGCAGAGAGCTAGATTGGAAGTGGAGCAATGAGGAACTCGAACCAGTGCCCATATGGGATGTGGGCACTGCAGGTTGCGGCTTCACTGCCTATGCCACAGTGCTGGCCCCACAACTTATCTTTAATTCTAATCTACATATTTTGGAGGCAAGGCTGTGTAAATATTGTGTTCAATTTATGAATCATTCTTAATTGACCTGCAGTGATTCTCAAGAAACCTAAAATAGAAATCAGTAGTATCAGTTGCTTTCTGAATCAACAGCATGGTCAGAGAGCACTTAAATTTGTCATATATAAGTTGTGTGAAGGGCTCTGATTTTATCTTTTAAAAAATACATAAATGTAAATTGTTACTTATAAGGAAAGGTGTCTGATAATAGATGTTTTTAGTTTTTTCTTTTCAATTTCTTTGTTTTCTCTGTATACATTATCCATCCAACTTTTCAATTTTCTCCTAAAACTACAGAGAAAAGAGGCATTTTTAATATGTTCTTCATGAATTATAATTCTTGGCATGTTTTTCCTGTGGATATCTAATAGCACTTTATTCCTGGTGTTCAAATGTCATTCTGAGATCTTGCTTTATCAATTTCCTGGGGGATTCCCTTTAAGCTCTCCCATGTTGGATCTCCTGTTACTTGGATCTATGGTTTTCCTCTGTGTTAGTTTATTACTTTGGAGAAACATATTCTTCATTAGTTTCCTGAGAAAGAGTATGTGGGTGGTATGTGAAATATTCCTTCATTCTGTTTTTCAGTTGACTGAAAGTTTTGACTGTGAATAGAAAAAATGTTAAGGTATTATTTTCCCACCAGATTTGTAAGCTTTTCTCCATTTGCCTTTGAGATTCCAGTGATGTTAAGGAGCTTGAGTTCTTTCTGACTCTTCATCCTTACCGCGTGCTAGTATTCTGAAATTTCACCATGATTTGCCTTGAAGTGATTCAATTATAATCCCTATTGCAGGGCATTCATTGTAGCCTTTTATTCTGAAAGCTCAGTTCCTTCCATTCAGGAAATTTGATATTTTTGAATATTTCTTTGTCTCTATTTTAACTCCTATTTTTTTTTTCCTGAAACTCCTGTTATATTCACATGCCAGATCTGGATTGGCCATCTTTTTCTCTAACCCTTTCCATTTCTTTGCATTGTTCCTCCTTCTGGAGCATTCTATTCTCATGCTGCATTGGTTCTTGGTGTTCCTCATTGATTGTTTAGGATTAGTTTCTAAGGTTTATTCAAAGTCTGTTTGTCCACCTGTTTTCCACCATCCAGTTATTTTTTCTGTTTTCTCTATATCCATTTTCTTTTCTCATTTTTCATCTTGCCCTTTAGTTATTCTTTTTTTGAAAAGTAAATGCAAGCATTAAATCTCACATTTTTTTCCTAAAAGGCATCATTCACGTCTTAAATGTTTATAGATACTGGAGGTCTTTTGTCTCAATCAGGTAAGAAATGTTGGCTGGCTAATCAAGAAAGTTAGCTAAAGTAGGAAATCATAAATAGTGTATACTTTTAACACACTATTTTAAGTAAAGTCATAATTATATGTTTATTAGCCAATTCATTGATTTTGGGATAATCTTTTTTGAGCACAGACCTGTTAATTTGCATATCATATATATTGTGTTTCTTCCACAAACCATGAATATATTGCATCATGCGAGCATATTACAAGGTTTCCAAAATTTTTGAGAGTCAAGGTCTTAAAGATAATTTGAATAACATCTGAGATGTGGACATTATGGTGTAGTGGGTTGCTACAGCTTGGGATGCCTCCATCCCATATAAAAGCACCAGTTTGAGGCCTGGCTACTCTACTTCCAGTCCAGCAACCTGAGTTCATGCCTGGGAAGGTATCAGAAGATGGCCTATGTACTTGAGCCCCTGCTCACCCATGTGAGAGACTCGGATGGAGGTTCTGGCTGCTTGATAGAGCCTAGCCCAACTCCAGCTGTTGTCATTTGGGGAGTGAGTCAGCAGATGGAAGATGGTTCTCTTTCTCTCTCTTCTCTCTCTCTCTCTCTCTCCCCTCCTCTTTCTGAGAGGTAGGTTAAAAAATAAGATCATCTAAAAGAAAATTGTAAATTTTGATAAATTTTTTAAACTTTTACAGTTGTTACACAAACCAAGTTAAAAAAGAATTTTTACTAGACATGTACCATATTCAAGCTTTTCTAGAACATTCAACGTAATTTTGAAGAAAACTGTGTTCATATTTTTTCATAATATTTAATTAAACTACACATTTGTAATAAACAGTGTAACTAGGATAAACAGTTTTGAAAATAAATGCAATTGCTGCTCAGTAAGTATACATCTGAACTGTTGGTAACAGAAGTTGGAGTTGTAGTTAAAATAGCTAATTTTGGGCTGATGTTGTGGCGTGGTGGGCAAAACTGCTGCCTGCTATGCGGGCATCTCATGTGGGCACCGTTTTATGTCCTGGCTGCTCCAATTCCAATCCAGCTTCCTGCTAATGGCCCGGGAAAAGCAATGGATGACAGCCCAAGTGTTTGGACCCTGCAACCCACTTAGGATACATGGTCGAAATTCCTGGCTCCTGGCTTTGGCTTGACTCAATCCCAGCCATTATTTGCCATGTGGGGAGTGAACCAGCAGGTGGGCGATCTCTTTCTGTTTTTCCATTTCTCTGTAATTCTGACTTTCAAATAATTAATAAATTAAAAAAATAGCTGATCTTCAGCTTAGAGAGAAGAAAGAATTCACTCATAATGAGGAGAGGCAATGAAGACAATTTGATGTAACAATTTTAGTGTGTTACAGATGGTGATGTACAGGTCTGTGTAAAGATAATCAGTGAAGAAATTGTCACTGTAAATGAGAGTCTCTTAAAGTCTCTGATTTGTGATGTGCAGCTTGTATAGACAACATTATTTGTGTGTGATAAGAAAACTTATAAGTAAGGAATAAATAAGTTCTAGCAATTTATTAAGATCTAATTGTTCATCTGATTTACCTGTCAGAAATGTAAAAACTTCGTGTTTCACAACATTCTTATTATCTTCAAAACTAGAGTTAGGATTAATTTCACTTGGAAGGTTAGAGAAATGGATTTAAGTAATAGCATTTAATAAACTGTGTTGATTACCTGGGAACTTCAGCCAGTTTTGGACTTTGTTTTGTTTTTTAGTTCACCTTGGGTATATAAAGTAAATAGATGGATTATTAATGTTTAAGAAGAAAATAAACATTGATTTGGATGAAATTAACAAAAATATATAACTAGGTCAATAGGTACATTGAATTAGTTTTCTTCCTTTTCTTGACCTTCTCCTCCTCCTCCTTTTCTCCTCCTCCTCCTCTTCCTCCTCCTCCTCCTTTTTCTTCTTCCTCTTCTTCTTCTTTTTAATTATTTATTTGAAAGGCAGAGTTTACAGAGACAGAGAAGAGGTGAAACACCAAGAGATATCTTCCATCTGCTGGATCACTCCCCAACTGGCTGGAGCTGGGCTGATCTGAAACTAGCAGCCAGGAGCTTCTTTCAGTTCTCCCACATGGGTGGCAAGGGCCTAAGGACTTGGGCCATCTTCCTGTGCTTTCCCAGGCCATTAGCAGGGAGCTGGATTGGAAGTGGAGCAGCTGGGATTGAACAAGTGCCGGTATAGGATGCTGACATTGTAGGAGGCAGCTTTACTCACTAGGCCACAATGCCAATACTGTTTTCTAAGTTTTAAGAAAGAAATGGATACTTTGACTTCTTTCTCTAATTTGTATCCCTTTGATTTCTTTTTCTTGCCTAATGACTCTTGTGAAAACTTCCAGAATGATATTGAATAGCAGTGGTTAAAGTGGGCATCCTTTTCTAGTTCTGGACCTTAGTGGAAATACTTCCAACTTTTCCCCATTCAATATGATGCTGGCTGTGGGTTTGTAATATATTGCCTTGATTGTGTTGAGGAATGTTCCTCTTTCTATACCCTATAGAAAGGTTTTTTTTTTTTTTATCATGAAAGGATGATATATTTCATTAAATGTATTCTCTTTATCTAATGAATTAATCACATGGTACAGAAGTATGAAACAAGACTGCTACCTTACATCTCATACAAAATTCAACTCACAATGGATCAAGGATCTAAATATACACACTGATACCATCAAATCACTAGAGAAAGACTTCAGGGAAACTGCAAGATGTTGGCATAGGCAAAGACTTCTTGGAAAACACTCCAAAAGCACAGGCAATAAAAAAATGGACGAATAGAATTACATCAAGCTAAGAAGCTTTTGCACTGCAAGGGAAACACTCAAAAAAAAGTGAAGAGGCAGCTGACGGAATGAGAGGAAATATATGCAAACTATGCAATTGATAAGGGATTAATATCCAGGATCTATAAAGAACTCAAGAAACCCACCTACAAGGGCACAATCTAGTTAAGAAACAGGCAGAGGACATGAACAGGCATTTTTCAAAGGATAAAATACATATGGCCACACATGGGAGACCCAGAAGAAGCTGCTGGCTCCTGGCTTCAAATTGGCCCAGCTCTGGCCATTGCAACTGTCTAGGGAGTGAACTAGTGGATGGAAGACCTTTCTCTCTGTTTCTTCCTCTCTGTGTCTGTAACTCTACTTCTCAAACAAGTAATAAATCTTTTAAAAAAAGAAAAAAAAGTGAGGTTTCACTTCACTATGATTAGAGTGACTATCATCTATAAATCAAAAAAATAATAAATGCTGGTGAGGATGTGAGGAAAAAGATACTCTAATACACTGTTGGTGGAATGTAAAGTAACAGAACCATTATGGAAGACAGTATGAGATTCTTCATAAATCTGAAAATAGATCTACCATATGACACAGTCATCCCACTCCTGGCAATTCAACCAAATGAAATGAAATCAGCATATGAAAGAGTTGTATCCCCATGTTTATTGCAGCTCAGTGGAATCATCTCAAATGTCCTTCAGTTAATGGCTGGAAAAAGAAATTGTAATTATATATATATAATCATTATTATATAAAATCATTATATATATAGTCATTACATATAATGGAATACTACTCAGCCATAAAAGTAAATCCTGTCTTTTGCAACAAAATAGATACAACTGGAACCAATTATACTTAGTGAACTAAGCCAATCCCAAATAGACAAATACCATATATTTTCTCTGATATGTGGTAATTAATATTGAGTGTATATATATATATATATATAGGAATGAAACAGACATCTTGTTATTTAATTGTTGTATATAGCCCTTGTGTATGCTCCTGTGAAACTGTGATCTTTCTACTTTTTACTTGTTTATGGTTAGTGCATTAAGCCTGTTATTATAGAATAGACTGAAATTATGAATTCTGTTTTTGAAACAATAAAAAAACCAGAAAGGATAGAAGGAGGGAGATTGAGGAAGGAAGAGAAAGAAGGAGGAATTGTGGTTATCTTAGAACTGTAGCTATGAAACATGAAATATATTATCTTTATATTAATAAAAATTAAAAATTGAAATTCTAAAAAAAGAATAAATGGAAAGCTAACTTTGTAATTAAGAATAGAGAATGAAATTTATCAGCAATAGACAACACTTATAAATAGTATGTTTGAATTCTATATGTATCATAATTTTATTAGGAAGACACTCATGGAGAACTGAAAAGATACTGAAAATCATAACATAGAAAGGAAAGACAAAGAGACTAGTAGAAAGACAAAAAACAAATTAACAAGTAGAATTAATTAAGCGAGCATAGTGACTATGCAGATGCAGAAAAAGTGCTTTCAGGGATCAGACTTCATGTTAGGTCGCTTAAAATGCTATGTGAGTATTTCTTTAAAGTATTATACTTTTTTTACACAAAACTAGGCTTAGTAAGTATTAATATGTTGACATGAAATCAAGGGCCCAGGAAGGGATATTAGAAGAAACTCATGGATAAAGACTGAGAAGGTGAGATTATCAAAATAAGGTAAGTATATGGAGATGAAATGAATTAAGTAGAATGTCAGAAGATAATAAAATTCCCAACAGAAAATTTGGGCAGATAGTGCTGTAAAGAAAGGATTTTGCTCTTAACATGTTCTAATATGTAAGCATAACTCAGACAGTTCTTTTCTATCATTTATGTTGGCATTCAAAATTTTTCACAAAACGTTTTTTCCTGTTGCACATTTAATACCCATTTTGTATAGAGAAGAGCATATGTTAGATAGAGTTGTTAGAATAGAAGCAAATATGGTCACAGAAGAGGAGTAACAAAACCCAAGTGAGGTGTTGGTACATTGTGGGAATTGAATCACAGCCAACAACCTGGAGAAAAGCAAGAATTGCAAGTCAAACACTAGGAAGATACAATTTGTTGTCTTGGGGAAGTCTGGGAGTACACAATACCCTCATGTAGGATGCAGTTGTAACTGGACAACAGCATCAGAACTAGGTCTAAATCTCTATGAGCAGAAGTTTTAGAATCAGATATAGAAACAGGGCCAATGTGATGGAAATAGGAACAGTTGTCACTATCCTTAGACTTTTGAAATGGACCAAGAGAGTCAGCCCTGACTGATTGGAATGTTAGCCTGTGCTTATTCAGGCCCAGGAGACCTAGACAGAATTGATTAACAGTGGAGACTGTACATACACACATGAAAAATCCTTAGAGAAGGTTTGGTTTGATTAAGAAGAAATTCTCTATCCTGCCTCTTTCATTCCTGCCAGCCATTCTGGAAGTCTTAGTTGAGGGGTGCTAAAGTATAATTGCAAACTCCCTTTACTAGTGAAGAGAAAAAATTCTCAGTTACCTCTAACTGAGTTAGGATTGTTTCTAGAATCCTATGGTGCAGCTTGTAGATGATTCTATATTCATTGTGGATAGCTGGGATGCACTAAGATTTGTTACAGATAGACATTTGGAAAATTGCAAAAGCCAACCAGAGATGGCTATGGCTATATAGTGAAGAACCAGAATTAACTTGGAGACCAAATTCTAAAGAAATAAAATAAAAATGGGAATTAAAAAAATAAGTGCACTGGGGGACTGGTGCTGTGGCATAGTGGGTAAAGCCACCAGCTGCTGTGCCAACATTCCATATGGGTGCCAGTTCAAGTCCTGGCTACCCCTCTTCTGATCCAGCTCTCTACTATGATCTGGGAAAGCAGTGGTGGATAGCTTAATTGCTTGGGCCCCTGCATGTGTATGAGAGACCTGGAAGAAGCTCCTGGCTCCTGGCTTTGGATTGGCCCAGCTCTGGCCATTGCGACCATTTGGAGAGTGAACCAGCAGATGGAAGATCCCTCTCTCTCTGCCTCTGCCTCTTTGTAACTCTGCCTTTCAAACAAATAAATAAATCTTAAAAAAATAAGTGGTTCAGACAAATATTTGGTGCAGTTGTTAAGTAGCTGCTTATGATGTCTGCATCCAATATCAGAGTACCTGATTCAAGTCCCAGCTCTGCTTCTGATCCAGCTTCCTTCTAATGCCGACTCTGAGAGGCAGCAGATGCTGGCTCAAGTACTTGGGTCCCTACCATCCATGTGGGTGAGGTGGATTAAGTTTCTGGTTCCTGGCTTCAGTCTGGCCCAACTCTGTCACAGTCATATGTGAACCAGAATATGGAAGATCTCTCTCCATCTGTTTCTCTGCCTTTCAAATTAAATGTAAGTAAGTAAGTAAGTAAGTATTTTAAAAAGGAGAGGACATAGACTCCTCTGTCCCACTTCAAAAAATGAGTGGATCTTTGCTACTAGTAAAAATTTGGTTTGCTTAAAGCTGTGTTTTTCCACTTGTGTTTTTGTCTGTAAGCTTTGTTAGCATAGTTGTCTAATAGATGTTGCATCATCTGAGTATAACAATAGATTTAGTTCCAGAATACAATTGTTATATAACAAAAATTTCACTATGTTCGAGTAAAAAGTGAATCAACACAGTTTTGAGCTCTGCATGTCTTTTGTTTGCAGGGAGTCAGGCATAAATGAGCATTTGTCATTGGACTGTTCTAGTGCATTGCTAGCACACTGTGCCTTGGGCATGACACATCAGAATCTGATGTTTATTTTTTTCTTACCTGCCAGCCCCTGCTGGAAAGAGTCTCCATGGAATTCATCATCTGCCATCTTTGTGGGAGGAATATATATAAATACGTGTTGAATGCATTTGTTACTGATAATGTGGATTCCAAAGCTGACTTAAATAAAAAAGTGTTGAGATGAATGATGAAGGGGATCTTCTGCAGGAGGTATGGAGTTAATAATTAAAATGTTATTTGCTAAAATACTGACAGCAAAGTTTTTTATTGTTCTACATCAACTATTTGAGTTTCAGTAGGGCTAAGGGCAGCAAGATTATAGTTGTTATATGTTTGTTTTGGAAGAGTTTATGAAGATTCTTCTCTGCTACATAGTGAGTTTATAAATCTAATAAAAACTGAGCAATTCAGAATCTTATCTAGGAAAGCTCACTTAGTTTGAATAATGTTTTAAAATAACTTCATTATGTACTAGTATGCTATAAAATATTTATTCCTATTTTGCTTGTTATTGAGAGAACAGTCTTTGTTTATCTTGAAGTTTTTTTTCCCATTCTAATAAAAATGCTTGGAGATTAAATTACTAAAGATGAAAACCTGTTTTTAAATTATATTGATACATAGTATTTTAAATGGTGTTAGTCAATCATGGGAAATGGAGTATACTAAAATAACTCTTTGTCAATATGTAGAATTTCCCATCAGTTCTTAATGTGTATGTGCCCAACTTCTAGTCTAGTGTTTTTAACAGACCATTTTGAAAGATTGCAGTGTAGACGCAAGCTGTGGTCAAGTCTGGCAGATGTGGGTTTTCTTTAGATGAAGTTAAAATTTAATATAATAAACAAACCCACTAAGTGAAGGGAGCAGTGATTGGCCAAGGTACTGTGCATGAAAGAGTGGCATATAGATCTGGTCCCCTCTCCTTCTTCATCTGTTGGAGAAGATAGCTAACATCTAAGGAATAAAGGCACCACTGCTTCGTTTAATGATTGAAAACAATGTGCTTTCGGACAGAGAAAAGAACAAATGTACTTTCCAGGCTTACTGAGGAGGAAGTGTGTGTTATCCTAGTGTATGTCACTGTCATAAACATCAAATGATGAAAGAAAACAAATTTACTTGAAAGTTATTTTGTAGCTGCAGAAGATAAATTTGAGAAAAAAAGCAGAGGTGTGCAGTATGTACATCATTAACATTTTGAGAGTGATTTCTAACTATTTTACTTTTTCTTAGACTAGGATTCACTTACTAATACCAAGCCTTTGGCAGAATTGTGCTGTCTTCCCTGGTTCTCATAGCTGCAGGCCAGGATACCAGGTGATACAGCTTCTGTGACAATCCTTAGGAGACATACTGTTCTCAAGACCAGTCTACACCAAATGTGGATTCTTGTCTCTATGGAGAAAAGTAACCAATATGATTTTACAGAAACTCCACAGTGTTCACAGCCAAGAGACATACTCTATTTGGTGGTGAGAAGTGCCTTGATAATTGGAATAGACATTATGTTTAATAGACCTAAGAATGGTGAACCTCGGCTGGTCTAATGGTGAACCGTTAGACCTCATCTCTGCTGAGTATTCTCCTTTGTACTCTCCTGCATAAGGTTACATTCTCAGGAGGGAGAAGGAAAGAAATGGTTGTAGCATTCTCTTCTCAGCTAATTGCTGTGTGGAAAAGGACAATGACTGTGTTCCGTACCAGATGTTCTGGTAATGTGAGCAACAGCAACATAAAGTTAACTGTAAAAACACAGCAGCTGAATAGAGGCTCCATGGATTCAAAAGGGCAGATAGTGCCTGTGAAGAAAATCCCACAGGATAATCAATTCCCAACCCAAACAAAGTCTTTGTCTTTCAGTAAAAAGAACAGTGATTAATCTTAGATTTGATACATCCCTAAAGCAATTTTGGTCTTTAAAATCATGCCATAAAGTCACGCATTTTGCTAAACTCTCAGTGGTGGTGATCACACAAAGTAGACCAAACACACATTCTGCAGAGGAGACCCTAAGGATGTATGAAGTTGTAAAATTGAGGAAAATGGAAACCCAGCATAACAATTAAAATCTATGTGTCAGGAACTTCGTGTGTGGTATTGAGCTGTGTGATATGCCAAATGAGTTGGGTAAGGTCTGTTCTCTGTTCTGTACACCTTTATAACTCAATTCAGAAAACCTTGACATAGGTAGACACCAAAGGGGCTGTGTCTGCGCTTAGAAGTCCGTGTGCCATCTGTTGTGAGACCAGAGATTTGTCCTCATCTGCAGATCTTTTGGGGGCATTAAATGTATCCCTAGGGGGAGGCTCTGACTGCCCTTCCAGAGGTTGCCCCAAAAAGTCTGGAGATTGACTTACATGAGCTTTGCCTACTTTCTCTGCTTTATGTCATTGTGTCTGTGATTCAAAAGAGACTTCCTGATGCTATTTTTATATTTTCAATGTATTTTGTCTGTTAGGATTCAGAGGTTTTGCTTTCAGATTTCAAGATTTATAGCTCCTTTTATATTGATTTCTATTTACTTCAAACCTGTCTGATTCCTGTTTATTAAGTGGCTCTCTGTCTAAGAAATCTGGATGTTAAAAATTAAGTTTTTATTTCATGTGCAATAGTAAGTACACACTCCTGAAATCAGAATGTCTATGCAAGAATACTTTAAAAAGTTTGTGAAAAATTGAAATCAACAGTTTAACTTATCTTGGAGCAATATTTTTTGAAATCCATGCATCGTTTTTTCATAAGATGCTTTTTTAACTTCCATGAAACAGTGTTTTTGGAATTGAAATAAAATTCTTTTTTTAAAAAATATTTATTTTTTTGAAAGGCAGAGTTACAGTGAGAAAGAGAGAAAGAGGTTGAAACACACACACACATACACACACACACAGAGGTCTTCCATCTGCTGGTTCACTCACTAAAAGGCCACAACAACCAGGGTTGGGCCAGGCTGAAGCCAGGAGCCAGGAGTTTCTTCTGGGTCTTTCACATGGGTGCAGTGGTCCAAGCACTTAGGCCATCCTCTGTTGCTTTCCCAGGCCACTAGCAGGGAGCTGGACTGAAAGTGGAGCAGCTGGTAACCTTCCGCCTGCGTCGCTGGCACACCGGGTTCTAGTCCCGGTCGGGGTGCCGGGTTCTGTCCTGGTTGCCCCTCTTCCAGGCCAGCTCTCTGCTGTGGCCCAGGAGTGCAGTGGAGGATGGCCCAGGTCCTTGGGCCCTGCACCCGCATGGGAGACCAGGAGAGGCACCTGGCTCCTGGCTTCGGATCGGTGCGATGCGCCGGCCGCAGCACACCGGCAGCGGCGACCATTGGAAGATGTACCAACGGCAAAAGAAAGACCTTTCTCTCTGTCTCTCTCTCTCTCTCACTGTCCACTCTGCCTGTCAAAAAAAAAAAAAAAAAAAAAAAAAGAAAAAGAAAAAAAAAAAAGAAAGTGGAGCAGCTGGGTATCGAACCAGTGCCCATATAAGATGCTGGAGATGCAGGTGGCAGCATAACCTGTCATGCTACAGTGCAGGCCAGAAATAAAACTCTTAATTTCATTTTCCATGAACTTTTTGAAATACCTCATAGTTTAATATTGGCCCTAATACTGTGTGATTTAGGACAAGTTATTAGACTTTTGTGTGTCCCATTGGGACTTTACTTGTATCAGCTGGAGGAGAATTTGCAGATATTAAATTAGTGCTTAGGAGATAGAGAGCACACATTGAAAAGGAGTCATTTCTCATATATACTTTATTTTACTATCGGTTGATCAGCAGTAGCTTCTCTGAGTTTCCATTTTTACATCTTTAACACATTTTTTGCTTTTTCCTTTACATGATAGAATTTTATTTGCCTATGATAATAATACTAATTGTGTATGATATCCATTTATATAAACACATATCTATTCATCTAATTTAAGGCTTTCCAAAGAAAATGACTGGAATGATATTTAACATTCTAGTTATAAACATTTTATAGGATAGAACACCATTTCCTGTCATATTTAAAATATTCCATTTCATGAGGCTCAGTATTTTTATCTTCAGGATTTCAGCTGATATCTTCACTGAAGGTTCCATAATATTCTTGAATCTTTTTTCACACAGCATTATAGAGCCAATTGCCAATGTATATATGAAATATAAATGTAAATGTTTAAAATTTTTTATTAATAAAAATAGAACAGATTTCATGTATTTCATAGCTATAATTCTAAAAAGAAAACCATACATCTCTCTATCTCCCTCCCTCAATCCACCGCCTTCCTTCTTTCCTCTTTTTATTCTTTAATTTGTACAAAAAACATAATTTCAGTTCATTATATAGTCATCGGTTTAACACACCGCTAACCATAATATTCAACAAGTAAAAAGTAGAATGACTACAATTCTACAGAAGTATAAACAAAAGCTAAAAGGAACAATCAAATCACAAGATGTCTGTTTCTTTCCCATATTTTTTTTTTTGTGGTCTATGATAACTGCTACATATCAGAGAAAATATATGATATTTGTCTTTTTGGGAGTGAGTTATTTCAATAAGCATAATGGTTCCTAGTTGCATCCATTTTGTTGCAAAAGACAAGATTTCATTTTTCTTTATATATGAGTAGTATTCCATAGTGTATAACACCACATTTTCTTTATCCAGTCATCAGTTGATAGGTATCTATGTTGATGCCATTTCTTAGCTATTGTAAATTGAGCTGCAGTAAACATGGGAACACAAATAACTCATATATTGATTTCATTTCCTTTGGGTAAATTCCCAGGAGTGGGATGACTGAGTCATATGGTAGATTTTCAGATTTCTAAGAAATCTCCAAGCTGTCTTCCATGGTGGCTGCACCAGGTTACATTGCTACTAGCAATGTTTTAGTGTACCTTTTCCCCCCTACACTTTGTCAGCATGTATTTATTTGTTTATTTATTTATTTATTTTTGATTTTGGGATGATAGCCATTCTAACTGGAGTGAAGTGAAACCTCATTGTGGTTTTTATTTGCATTTCCCTGATGGCTAGTGATCCTAAGCATTTCTTCATGTGTCTGTTGGCCATTTATATTTCATCCTTTGAAAAATGCCTGTTCAAGTCCTTTGCCCATTTCCTAACTGGATTTTTTTGTTTTGCCATTGTTGAGTTTCTTGATTTTGTTATATATTCTGGTTATTAATTCTTTATCAGCTTCATAATTTGCAAATATTTTCTCTCATTATGTCAGTTGCCTCTTAATTTTGCGGAGTGTTTCCTCTGCAATGCAAGAGGCTTCTTAGCTTGATGTAATCTCATTTGTCTGTTTTGGCTTTATTGCCTGTTCTGGGGGTCTTTTCCAAGAAGTCTTTGTCTATGCTAATGTCTTGGAGAGTTTCCCTGATTCTTTTCCTCTAGAAATTTTATGGCATTAGATTGCAAATTTAAATCTCTGATCCATTGTAAGTTGATTTTTGTATAAGGTGTAAGGTAGGGGTCTTGATTCATACTTCTGCATGAACAGATACAATTTTCATAACACCATTTGTTGAAGAGACCATTCTTTTTCCACTGATTGATTTTAGCTTGTCTATGAAATATTAGTTGGTTGTAGCTGCATGGATTAATTTCTGGAGTTTTTATTCTGCTCTGTTGGTTTACATGTCTACGTTGTGCTAATACCAGGCTGTTTTGATTATAACTACCTTGTAGTATGAGTTGAAAACTGATACTGCAGTACCTCCAGCTTGGATTTTTGCTGTTTAAGACTGCTTTAGCTGTTCAGAGTCTCTTGTGTTTCCATACGAATTTTAGCATTGCTTTTTCTTGGTCTGAGTAGAATGTCCTTGATATTTTTATTGGGATAGCATTGAATCTGTAAAATGTAGTATGGACATTTTGATGATATTACTTCTTCCAATACATGAACATGAAAGATTTTTCCATTTTTTGTGTCTTCTTCTATTTCTTTCTTTAATAGTTTGTAATTTTCATTGTGAAATTTATTCCAAGGTATTTAATTTTTTTGGTAGATATTGCAAATGGGACTTTCTCAGTCATGGCATTGTTTGTGTATAATTTTTGTGTGTTAATTTTATATCCTGCAACTTTTGTGTCTATGAATTGATATATTTCTTCCAGATTTTCCCATTTCTTGGTATATAACTGTTTGTAGTAATTCATGAAGATTCTTTTTATTTCTGTAGTATCCATAGTTACATCTCCTTTTTTATTTCTGATTTTATTAATTTGAGTTTTCTCACTCTTTTTAGTTAGTTGGGCCAATGGTGTATAAATTTTATTTTATTTTTTAAAAAAAAGCTCTTCATTTCACTGAGCAATTTTGTTTATGTTTTCTCTAATTATAATTTTGTCTTTCCTCCTACTAATTTTGGGTGTGGAGTGCTGTGTGTGTTTTTTTTTAAACATTTATTTATTTATTTGAATGTAAGAGTTAGAGAGAGGCAGAGACAGAGGCAGAGAGAAAGAAATCTTTCATCTGCTGGTTTATTCCCCAAGTGGTTGCAACGGTTGAAGCTGTGCCAATCTGAAGCCAGGAGCTAGGAACTTCCTCCTATTCTCCCACATGGGTGCAGGGGCCCAAGCACTTGCTCCATCTTGCACTGCTTTCCCAGGCCATAACAGAGAGCTAGATCGGAAGTGGAGCAGCCAGGTCTCAAATTGGCATCCATAAGGGATGCTGGCAGCTGCAGCTTTACCTCTATGCCACAGCACCAGCCCCAATTGTTATTGTTTTTCAGTGTCCTTAAGATGCATTGATAGTTCATTGATTTGATGCCTTTCCAATTTCTTGATGTAGTCACTAATTGCTATAAAATTCCCTCTTAACACTGCTCTTACTACATCCTGTAAGTTTTGATATGTTGTATTGTCATCTTCCCTGGTTTCTAGAATTTCTTTGATTTCCCTTCTGATTTCTTTTATGACACACTGTTCATTCAGGAGCATGTTGTAAAGTCTCCATGTATTTGCACATTTCCTAGAGTTCCTTAAGTTGTTAATTTCCAGCTTCCATTGTGGTCAGAAAAGATACATGATATGATTTTAATGTTTTTGAATTTATTGAGAATTGTTTTATGCTTAGCATATGGTCTATCATAGAGAAAGTACCATGCACTGATAAAAATGATGTATATTCTGCAGCTGTGCAATGAAATGTTGTATAGATATCAACGAGGTGTGTTTGGTTCTTAGTGTATATTAGTTTTGTCGAGTCATTCTGTCCATTGATGAAAGCAGGGTGTTGAAGTCCCCTATTATTGTATTGAATCTTAGGTGTCCCTTTAGATCCATTAACACTTGTTTTAAATAGCCAGGTCCCCGGGGCACCAGGTGTATATACATTGATTATAGTCAAAACTTCCTGTTCAATTCATTCCTTAATTATTACATACTGCTCTTCTTTGTCTCTTAACAGTTTTTGCATTAAAGTCTATTTTATCTCACATTAGCATGGGTACAATTGCCAATTTCTGCTTTCTGTTAGCGTGGTATATCTTTTTACATCTTTTCACTTTCCATCTGTTTTTATCTTTGTTGGTGAGGTATGCTTCTTGGAGGCAGCAAATAGATGGGATTTGTTTTTTAATCTATTCAGTCTGTTATTTTTTTAATTGGAAAATTTGGGTCATTTACATTCAAGGTTATTATTAATAAGTAGCAACTTGGTTCTGCCATTTTTCTATAACTATTCCTTATTTGTTTTGGATTTCCTCTGTGTTTTACTAGGAGATTTTTCTGCCTTCACATTCTTTCATGATGATGACTACCTTTGTTTCTGTGTGTGTCACATCCTTAAGTATCATCTGAAAAGCTGGAAGAGTGCTGATAAATTCTTTGAATTTATATTTGTGCAGATCATTAGTTCACCTTTATTTATAAATAAATTTGTTGGATACAGTATTCTGGTTTGACAGTTTTTTTCGTTTAGTACTTGGACCATTTTTCTCTATTCTGTCTGAGCCTATAGGGTTTCTGATGATAAATCAGCTGTTGGTTCAATTGAAGAACATTTGAAAGTAATCTGGAGTTTCTCTTGTGCACATTTTAGAATCTTTTTGGTATGTTTTACTTTTGAAAGTTTCTCTACAGTGTGTTGTGGTGAAGATCTTTTCTGATCATATTTATTAGGGGTTCTGTGTACTTCCTGTACTTGAATGTCCCTATCTTTCTCTAAATTTGGGAAGTTTTATGCTATTATTTCATAGAATAGGTTTTCTAACCCATCCTCACTTTCCACACCTTCAGGAATTCCTAAGACACATATGTTTAGTTGTTTGATAGTGTCCTATAAATCTGGAACATTATTTTCAGTTTTTCTGAGTTTTAAATTTTTTTCTTTTTTTTGTCTGAGATATTTTTAAAGATTTGTCTTCTAGCTCAGATATTCTTTCTTCTACCTTACCAAGTCTATTGTTAAGGCTTTCCACTGTATTTTCTGTTTGATATATTGAATTCTTCATTTCTAAAATTTTAGTTTGGGAGCTGGTGCTGTGGTGTATTAGGCCAAGCCTCTGTCTATGGGTGCCGGTTCATGATCTGGCTGCTCCACTTCTGATCCAACTCTCTGCTATGGCCTGGGAAAACAGTAGAAGATGGCCCAAGTGCCAGGGCCCCTGCACCAGCGTGGGAGACCCAGAAGAAGCTACTGGCTCCTGGCTTTGGATTGGCCCAGCTCCAGCCATTGCAGCCATTTGGGGGAATGAACCAGCAGATGGAAGATCTTTCTCTCTGTCTCTCCCTCTCTCTGTCTGTAACTCTTCCTGTCAAATAAATAAAAATTTTAAAAACTCAGTTTGATTTCTTTTCGTTGTCTCTTAACTCCTGGCAGAATTTTTAGTCCATGTTGTGGATGAAGTTATTTACTTCTCTGTGTTTCTGAGTAATCTTATGATCATTCTTCTGAATTCCTTTTCAGGCATTTCATCAATATTGAACTATTATTTTGTTCCTTTTAAGGGGGTCATATTTCCTGTTTGTTCTACTTTTATTTTTAGGTATTTGTGGAAACACTTTTTTTTTCTCCTCTGATGGCTTTTATCTTTGAAATATGCCTTGTTGGCTTAGTGGAGTGTCTGCTCCTTCAGTGCATACCCAGAGGCATGTGCTGGGTGAGGCCAGGGAGCTCCAGCTAGTGCTTTAATGTGGGGCCGCAGTCTTGGGTGACACCCAAGTTGGGCATGATAGATTTCCTCTATATTCCGCCTGGGTGGAGGATATCATCATGTTGGTTGGCATGATCGTAGTGTCAGCCCCTCTCTGCCAAGGTGAACCAGTCACCCAGAGTGAGCCCACAGTGCCTAGGTAACTCACCCATGCAGGTGAAAAAGGTCTGTGAGCTGCTCAGTGTGAGCACAGAACCCTGAACCTGACACAGTGATTGCCCAAAGACCTGGACACACCTGATTGCACACCATATTTCCATCACAGAATTCCCATAGTCACAGGGGAAGACATCTGGTAGCTGGCTGCCCAAATTTGTTCTCTACCTGTCTTTTCTTACCTTTTAAATGTGTTGGTTGCTTTTCTACCTATCCACAAAGGCCTCACAAATTATTTTTGTCCTATCTATAGAGGTAATTATATTTATAGCTGTAAAATCTTAATTTCTTTAGTGAATGCAATTATTTCTCTTTCAGCTCACTTATGAAAATGCTAAGTAAAACCAGGACTAGTACCAAGTCTGGGGAATTGACTAAATTTTTTGCTTTATTTACTGTTTAAATTCATATTATATTATTTCATATTATATTATTTATAATATATAATATATTATTTATATATACTTTATTTCATATTTATATTATTATATAAATATTTCATATTATATTGTTTTATATTATTCATGTATTATTTCATAATATCCCATACTATGAAAATCACATCATTTAGATCTCTATAAAATTGCCTTCTCTTTTATGAAACTGTTGGTTAGGTTCATTTTTCTCATATAGAATTTTCTATTGGAGATCTTTCATTGCCTTGCCCCCAGAGATGGGATTTATTTGTGGGCCTGGTGCTGTCATTGTTATTTTCCAGCTTGTTGGGAATGGAAGTCCCATAGCTCTTCCTATGGGAGTAGCTACCATCATTTATATTCTGATTTTCACATAGCAGCTCTTAAGAATGAATGTTGCTCTAAATATTTTTGGGGGATGTGAATATCTGCAAATTTTGGTCTAAGTTATCTTATTGCAAAAGCAATGAGGAGTGAAAAATTGATATTTGTGGTAGACTTGGAAATAATCCAAGTTGTCCCTGACATTTGGCTATCTAATTCCTTCACAAATGTTCTTGGGAATGAGAAACTCAACTTTTTCCCAAACAGTTCATTCCATTTTGAGTCCACTATATTAGATAAAATTTGAATTCTCTGTAACTTCCAAGAATTTTATGTGGATTTTCCTCCTGCTTTGTTTCTCACCATGAAGGACAGATGTGCTACCGAACTCGCACTTGAAATATGAAATATGTGAAAAAGACAAATTCTCATTCACTTATATAAAACTGTTCAACATTTAGTATTCTTCAAAAGGAAACACCTTTGTTTTCAATATTTCACTGTCTATAACATTTATAGGTAGAATGAAAAAGTGAAAAAAGTGAAAGCGCAGTCTCAAACCACACATATTTTGATTCTGCTACTTTCTAGGTATAAAGTCAGCTGAGTTGTTACATCTGCAAGAGCATCAGTTGCCTTATCAGGAAAATGGTTCAGGGCATGTCCCTCATTCATATGACACTCATATACCTTTCTGAAATAATGTATTACATTTCTATTCCATGAAACAACATATTTTTCATTTCTCATTTTTCCTAGAGCATCTAGGCTTATAAGTGACCTATTCTAGGCAATCCTAAGTATTTGTTGAGCATAGACAGGAGGGAGGATGTGGGGAAGTGTCACTATGTTCCTAAATCTGTATATATGAATTATATGAAACTTGTATAACTTAAATAAGTTTTAAAAAAGAATAAAAATGTATTTGTTGAATAAATGAATAAAATCCCTGCATGGTAGAGGGATTCCAGTAAATCTCTAGTCAACAAGGGTTGTGAATGTTCTATATCTATTCTCTTTAATCAGTTTATTGAAGAGATATTTGCACTCCCAAGTTCACTGCAGCATTATAACAAAAACCAGCATGCAGAGCCAATGTGAGAGTCCATAAATGTATGGATAAAGAAAATGTGGTATATATATGTATATATATGTACATATATATATAACCTTCATCTTTATATATATATGTATATATATGTACATATATATGTATATATATACACATACGTACATACATAATGGAATATTATTCAGCCTTTAAAAATAAGCATTTTAATTTTTTATGACAACATAGATGAACCTGGAAGACATCATATAAGTCAGACAAAGAAGACAAATGTTGCGTGATCTCACTTATACTTGGAGTATAAAAAAAAGTTGAACTTTTAGAAAGTAAAATGTTTATTATCAGGAGCTGGGGGATGGGCAGACTGGGGAGGTGTTGGTCAAAGTACACAAAATTTCAGACAAGAAGATTAAGTTCAAGTGATCTATTTTACATCATGGGGTCAAAATAATAGTTGAATATTTGAAAATCGCTAAAGGAGTATATTTTTTACTTTATTTTTAAATTTTTACTAATACAAAGAGAACAGATTTCATGTATTTTGTAGGTAAAATTGTAAGATTTTATTTGTTTGGGGCTGGCACCATGGCTTACTAGGTTAATCCTCTGCCTGTGGCACTGGCATCCCATATGGGTGCCGGGTTCTAGTCCCGGTTGCTCCTCTTCCAGTCCGGCTCTCTGCTGTGGCCCGGGAGGGCAGTGAAGGATGGCCCAAATACTTGGGCACCTGCAACCGCATGAGAGACCAGGAAGAAGCACCTGGCTCCTGGCTTTGGATCGGCATAGCTCTGGCAGTAGCGGCCATTTAGGGGGTGAACCAATGGAAGGAAGACCTTTCTCTCTCTCTCTCTCTCAATGTCTAACCCTATCTGTCAAATTAAAAAAAAAAAAAAAAACTCCAGGTGGGACCAAACCTGAGAGCTGGGAATTCAATCCAGGTCTTGCATATTGGTGGCAGAGGCCCAATCACTTGAGCCATCCCCACTGCATTAGAGGGTGCAAATCAGCAGGAAGCTAGAATCTAGAGCAGGATGTAGAAGCTAGAATCTATCAGAATCCAGGAGCCAAACCTGAGCACACTGATATAGGATGCAGATGTCCCAAATGGTGCCTTTTCTGCTATGCCAAACATCTACCCCAAATTTTAAGTGTTCATGACACAAAAAAGATAATGCATATGTTAAACAGCTTGATGTAGCAATCCCACAGTATATATGTCAAACATTAAGTCATATAGCATAAACATAGAATACTTACTTTTCAGTTAAATAATTTAGAAAAGAAGGGAGATGTAGAGATGACTTTTTGTACCCAAATAAGAACATTAATCATCTCTGAGTGGAGTGGTTACAGGAAACCACTCAGGGTGGCTGACATTTAGTTATAGTCAGAAGAGTAGGTTACTATCTCACTGGAGTATGCTAGAAAATCTATAGAAGACTAGACAAGAAAGAGACAATGCAGGCCTAAAGAATGATAATATTGGTTTTTCCATAGATGAAGGTTAAGATCTGCATGTGAGCATCACCAGCTATGGAGCCTGGAGAGGTTGATGAGGCTGGCTTAAGCAAGGCCTCAGAAGGTACTAATATGAATCTTTCTTGAAGGTGATGTGAAACTGGGTGTATCTTCAGCAGATAAACAAGACCAAATTTGTGATTTAGAGAAATAATATAGAAATAGTAGTGATGGAGGATGTGGAGGAGAAGGTTAAGAATAGATATAGGACAGCAAGAAAGTGAAGAGTGTGGTAATCCAGTTAACAAAAGATGAATTGAAGCACTTAATTTAAAATGATGAGTCCACTTGAAAGAGTTATCTCAATGTATTTAACTCCTCCAAATTTGCTCTATGCTGCTTTCAAGTTTTCACTGTTGTAACTGAAGTGGCACTGGGAATACATGACTTTATGCATTTTGAATTAATTTCTTGGACTGTGTTGCTCAAAGCAGAAATACTGGGTTAATAGGGAGGGATATGTTTAGATTAGTTGATGTAAGTTTGTGTTGTATTATTTGAAATACCTGTTTTTTTAAAAAAATTATTTATTTATTTGAAAGGCAGAGTTGAGAGAGAGAGAGAGAGAGATAGATTTTCCATTCACTGGTTCACTCCCCAAATGGCTGCAATTGCCAGGGCAAGGCCAGGCCAAACCCAAGAGCCAGGGTGCTTCTTCTGGGTTTTCCACAGGGATGCAGAGGTCCAAGGACTTGGGCCATCTTTTGCTGCTTTCCTAAGTGCATTAGCAGGGACTTGGATAAGATGTGGAGCAGCTGGGTATTGAATCAGTGCCCATATGGGATGTCTGCATCTCAGGCAGCAGCTTTACCTGCTATGCTACAACACCAGCCCCTAAAATATCCGTTTTTTTTTTATCTTCTCAAAACATTCTTCTACCTTTTTCTTTGAAAAACACTCTTCAAGGTAACTGAAGACACATTGTTTTCCATTGAACATATTCTTTTAACTTTGATAATCATTGGCCCTTTTTTCCATGATTTCTAAAAGAGGTTAAAACTTGATGTGATTTGTTTTTGCTTGCTTTATTTTTTAAGCACTGATGCCATTAACAAAATCAGAGTGCTTGGTAAATCATAAATGATTACATCTCAGACTACTGCTATTATAGAAGAGTCAAAACCAAAGTATTAAAAATATTTACATTAAAAAGGTAACTGTTAGCGAAAATTAAAAGAAAATGACTAAAACCAGTGATATTTGGAATCTACATAACACTGCTTACTGTGCTGGAAAGAAATTTCATAGGTCAAATAAGGATCTAAATTTAACACTCAGCAAAATTCCTTCAGATGAAGTCTTTTGATTAATTTGGCCACATCACTGGGTGGAAACACAAAATGACAAACTTATATTAAAATATAAGCAACTTTCAAAAGCAACAGTCTGATGAGAAAAATATGAATTATGAAAAGATCTTTTAATACTAAACATTGTTCATGGCCATTCCTAGATATGAGCCTCCTGATGGAGTAACAGCAGAAGAATGTCTGAAGTAGGAAAAGCTCTGGTGGAAATGTCAGAAGAGACTAGAATTTTTTTTTCTTTTTTCTTTTTTCTTTTTTACTTTTATTTAATGAATATACATTTCCAAAGTACAGCTTATGGATTACAATGGCTTCCCCCCCATAACGTCCCTCCTACCCGCCACCCTCCCCTTTCCCACTCCCTCTCCCTTTCCATTCACATCAAGATTCATTTTCGATTCTCTTTATATACAGAAGATCAGTTTAGCATACATTAAGTAAAGATTTCAACAGTGTGCTCCCACACAGAAACATAAAGTGAAAAATACTGTTTGAGTACTGGTTATAGCATTAAGTCTCAATGTACAGCACACTAAGGACAAAGATCCTACATGAGGAGTAAGTGCACAGTGACTCCTGTTGTTGACTTAACAAATTGACACTCTTGTTTATGGCATCAGTAATCACCCTAGGCTCTTGTCATGAGCTGCCAAGGCTATGGAAGCCCCCTGAGTTCACTGACTCTGACCATATTTAGACAAGGCCATGGTCAAAGTGGAAGTTCTCTCCTCCCTTCAGAGAAAGGTACCTACTTCTTTGATGACCCGTTCTTTCCACTGGGATCTCATTCACAGAGATCTTTCATTTAGGTTTTTTTTTTTTTTCCCCAGAATGTCTTGGCTTTCCATGCCTGAAATACTCTCATGGGCTTTTCAGCCGATTTGCATGCCTTAAGGGCTGATTCTGAGGCCAGAGTACTATTTAGGACATCTGCCATTCTATGGGTCTGCTGTGTATCTCACTTCCCATGTTGGATCGTTCTCTCCCTTTTTGATTCTATCAGCTAGTATTTGCAGACACTATTCTTGTTTATGTGATCCCTTTGGTTCTTAGTCCTATCATTATGATCAATTGTGAACAGAAATTGATCACTTGGACTAGTGAGATGGCATTGGTACATGCCACCTTGATGGGATTGAATTGGAATCCCCTGGTATGTTTCTAACTCTACTGTTTGAGGTAAGTCAGCTTGAGCATGTCCTGAATAGCACATCTCTTCCCTCTCTTATTCCCACTCTTATATTTAACAGTGATCACTTTTCACTTAAGTTTCAGCACTCAAGAAGAATTGTGTATTGATTACAGTATTCAACCAAAAGTATTAAGTAGACAAACAAACAAAAATACTAAGAGGGATAACATATTAAGTTGTTCATCAACAGTCAGGGCGAGGGCTGATCAAGTCACCGTTTCTCATAGTGTTTATTTCACTTTAACAGGTTTCCTTTTTGGTGCTCAGTTAGTTGTCACCTATCAGGGAGAACAAGTGGTATTTGTCCCTTTGGGATTGGCTTATTTCACTGAGCATAATGTGTTCCAAATTCCTAACAGGGATCACTTTTCAGTTAAAATTTAAACACCTAAGAATAATTGTGTGTTAATTACAGAGTTCAACCGATGGTACTAGAACAAAAAAAAATACTAAAATGGATAAAGTATTACATTGTACATCAACCATCAGGACAAGAGCTGATCAAGTCACTGTTTCTCATAGTGTCCATTTCACTTCAACAAGTTTCCCCTTTGGTGCTCAGTTAGTTGTCGCCCATCAGGGAGAACATATGATATTTGTCCCTTTGGGACTGGCGTAATTCACTCAGCATGATGTGTTCCAAATTCCTCCATCTTGTTGCAAATGACTGGGTTTTGTTGTTATTGACTGCTGTATAGTATTCTATAGAGTACATATCCCATCATTTCTTTATCCAGTCGACTGTTGATGGGCATTTGGGTTGGTTCCAGGTCTTAGCTATTGTGAATTGAGCTGCAATAAACATTAATGTGCAGACTGCTTTTTTGTTTGCCAATTTCATTTCCTTTGGGTAAATACCAAGTAGTGGGATGGCTGGTTGAATGGTAGGGTTATATTCAGGTTTCTGAGGCATCTCCAGACTGACTTCCATAGTGGCTTAACCAATTTGCATTCCCACCAACAGTGGGTTAGTGTCCCTTTTTCCCCACATCCTCTCCAGCATCTATTGTTGGTAGATTTCTGAATGTGAGCCATTCTAACTGGGGTGAGGTGAAACCTCATTGTGGTTTTGATTTGCATTTCCCTGATTGCTAGTGATCTTGAACATTTTTTCATGTGTCTGTTGGCCATTTAAATTTCCTCTGAAGTGATGCTAAAGCCAAAGTCACACTTATAAAAGCAACTATTAAATATTGTTTCTAGTACATATGTGTATAAATTTTTCTTTTTTTTTTTGCTTTCAAACTTTAATTTAATGAATATAAATTTCCAAAGTACAGCTCATGGATTACAATGGCTTCCCCCCCATAATGTCCCTCCCACCTGCCACCCTCCCCTTTCCCACTCCCTCTCCCCTTCCATTCACATCAAGATTCATTTTCGATTCTCTTTATATACAGAAGATCAGTTTAGCATACATTAAGTAAAGATTTCAACAGTGTGCTCCCACACAGAAATATAAAGTGAAAAATACTGTTTGAGTACTGGTTATAGCATTAAGTCTCAATGTACAGCACACTAAGGACAAAGATCCTACATGAGGAGTAAGTGCACAGTGACTCCTGTTGTTGACTTAACAAATTGACACTCTTGTTTATGGCATCAGTAATCACCCTAGGCTCTTGTCATGAGCTGCCAAGGCTATGGAAGCCCCCTGAGTTCACTGACTCTGATAATTTTTAGACAAGGCCATGGTGAAAGTGGAAGTTCTCTCCTCCCTTCAGAGAAAGGTACCTCCTTCTTTGGAGACTAGAATTTTCAACCTGTTTTAGTAGAATATTGACAGCTATAAAATTAAGATTAATTAGATTTGCATATTTATGCCATGCAATGAAATGAAATGAAATTGTGTTTCTGTGCTTGCATTCATAGTTCTTCCAACCTAGTTTTATCTCTATCTTCTACTGAAATGCCTCCTCCTCTGGTTAAGCTTGGCCTTGTTTCCCTGTCTATAAAAGACTCTGTTTAAAAATATCCTGTTTGTTTAATGATAGCAGTACTGTAGATTCCAAGAGTGTGTTGGCCACATTGCTCCCTCTGAGAATCCTAAAAACCCTTGTTGCTTTGAGAAGTTTCCCTAATTTATGGTGTTCAGAATCTAGAGGTGCTCAGATAAGGGATTAGAGCCTTACCGTATGGGAGCCCTCTCTTGGATCGTCAGGCCCTATGGTATAACCTAGAATGAGGCATCTTTCCAACAGAGTTGCTAGTTATACTGCCTGGTGCCTGTGTAACAACAATCATGGCTTACATCTGCTCAGTCTTTACTATGCACCAGGCAATGCCTGACCAACATAATAGTGCAACAAGGTAGAACTGCTTGATAAATGGTGAAATGTGTCTCCGTTTATTGGTAAACAGGTCCAACAGCTTCTTAATGGTTCCCTTCCACCCTTCATGCATCACTAGCTGTCCTACTGTTCTCCTGAGGCTGTCAGACCTCTCCACAACCAACTAAAGAGTTACAAAGCTAACACCTGCCCCAGCTCCCCAGCACCCCAGCAGTGATGAGGGAGTATTCTGACAATGTTTATTAAGGATAAGTGAGTAGCTGGTGCACATCCTAGCTCCATTACTTAGAAGCTGTGTGATTTGGGGCTGGTTAATTAGTTTCTTCTTTACTCAGTTTTCCTCATCTTAAACACAGGCATGACAATGCATTCATTTTGAGGGATTGTTTCATGAATTAATATGTGTGAAGTATTTAAAAGAAAACTGGTGTGTGGTTGATATAATAAAAATGCTTGCTTTTTATTAATTTTTAAGCCTTATTAGTGGTTGAATATTTGGACTATTATCCTTCTGTATCACATTAGACAGCAAAGCTGGGAGAAGGCAGATGGTCACTGCTGACTCAGTTGTGCTCAGGGCTGTCTGGAGTTTGCATATAATGAACAGCATCCCACTCATTTTGAGAACTAGTTGCCGCATCTAATATTTGAAATCAATTGGCAATATTTAAATATCATGAAATTTGAAAAAAGATCCAGATTTTCAGTATTCCTTGGAAATTTTGTGTAATTGGCAAATGTTGGTTTCTTCCTGGGTAGCACTATCAACTCTTGTGTTTACTATCCAACCCACGGTATAATTCTTTCATCTGTCTGCCTAGCATTTGCATTTGCTATTCCTGAACTAGGGCAACCCTAAACATACCATTTTCTTCATAGCATGGAAGCCCTTAACTACCATAAAGACATTATATTTCTTGTATTCAGTTGTAGGATTTTTTGTGAATCATGATTCTTTTATTTTTATGTTTTTGATTTCTTCTTATTCTAATAGAGTAAATCCTCACTTTAGACAGATGAAGCCTTATTTTCTGAAATTGTTATGGAGTAAGAGTCACACACTGCTGTTTTGTTTTGGGTCCTCATTGGGGAAATTCTCATGTTAGTAACTAGACTAATTGTTCTTTTCTTAAGAAACTTTTCCTTTTGGTCTGGCTTATATGAGGGAGGTGTAGGTTTTTAAAAATGTTTATTTAATTATTTTCATCTATGAGAGAGAGAGAAAGAGAAAGAAAAATGTTTTTCATCTCTTGCTGATCAGTAGTGCTGGTTCATTCCCAAATGCCTACAGCAGGCAGGATGAATGTTTTTTAAACAAACTATCTTTGGGCTTGGGTCTCTGGGTTTTAGAAAGCAGAGTGGAGTTTTGGAAATCGGAGACCTGTAACTTTCATTTGCTGTTGTGGTCTTGGGCAAGTTACTCAGGTCTTGTTTTTCTCACTTATAAGTGGAGATTCTATTATCTTTAAGGAGTATGCTAAGAAAATGTGCCTGAAAATGTGCTCACACTGTCATTAAATTATTTATTTAATGTTAGAGTTTGATGCTGGAAGGAAGCTTAAAGTTTATCTCATCTGATACCTTCAGTCTGTACATGAGGATCATCCTGGTAAAGTACTCTAAACCAAAATGTTAGTCTCCTCAGGCTGTTTTGATATTTATATACCAGACGAACAATTTTATTTTCTTAACAAGACTTCTTTTAAAGATCAGAGAGGGGAATATATAAAAAAGTTTAACACAAATAAAATTATGTAATGTATATTTTTGGCAATGCAGCTTTAGAAAGATGATTATGTACACTGAGACTTTGTCACTATCAGATCTTGTCAGAATTTTATTGGGAAAATTTATACATATGCTTGAGTAAAGTCCTAAGCTTCTAGAAAATAAATTATTATATAGCTACTGTATGATCCAATTTTAAGATTATCAGGAGTGAAAGAGGCTACTTAATCTCATAAGTGAAGGTTTAAATTAGCAAAAAGATTTAAACTTATTATTTGTCTATTTATTTTATTTATTTTAAAAGGAAAGAGAGAAATCTTTCATCTACTGGTTGATTCCCCAAATATCTGCAGTAGGCAGGGTTGGGGTGGGAGCCAGAAACCCATCCTGGGTTTCCCATGTGGGTGATAAGTTGTCAACTCCTTGAGCCATCATCTGCTGCCTCCCAGAGAGTGCATTTTCAGGAAGCTGGAGTCAAAAGTAGAGCTGGAACTTGAAGCCAGGCACTCTGTTACGGGATGCTGATGGCCCAAGAGGCAACTTAACAGGTGTGCCAAGCCTTCACTGCTCCTCCCCCTCCTCAATGACCTTATTCTATGAAATAAGTTTGTAAATATGATAACAATAATAATGATGCATCATTACTATATAGAAACAAAAAATGAAAATCCTTTTTAAACTTTTTATTTTTAAAGGTTGATTTTTTAAAAAAAATATTATTTATTTATTTGAAAGGCAGGGTGATGGAGAGGGAGGGAGGGAGAGACAGAAAGAAAGAGATCTTCCATCTACTGGTTTACTCCTAAAGGTTTGCAAAGTCTAGGGCTCAGCCAGACTGAAGCCAGGAGCCTGGAGCTCCATCTGCATCTCCCATGTGGGTGGCAGAGGCCCAAGTACTAGGGCCATCATCTGCTGTCTTTCCACGTGCATTAGCAGGGAGCTGGATCAAAAGTGGAGCTGTCAAACTAGAACCTGCATTCATAGGGGATGCCAGCATCACAGGCAATGGCTTAACCTGCTGGACCATAATGTCAGTTCCATGACCTGGTTTTATCAATATATTGGTATAGCTGTTCCCCAGAAACTTGGATCTATATAGAACTTGCCCCTGGATATGGAACCTCTCTGAACTTTCTCTTCAAAAGGACAACAGATCAAAACATTTAGGATATAGTTTCCATCCTGGCCCTTTCACTTTCCAATCAAACCACAATGAGTGGTTTGTAAAAAGCGTTAAGAATACCAGTTTCTGCTTTAAACAATTTAAAACTGTGTTCAGTGACACCCTGTGTCCAGAAACTGCAGGGCTGATTCTGTCTACTGTTAATGCTGAGACATCCGGGTTCCCCCATCAACCCCTGCCTCATTGCCTGATCTCCTGCTGAAAATATGTTGTCAGTGACTGAAACAGGATTGTTAATGTTACCTTTTTTATTTTAAATATGTCCCTTTAGATTTTCCCAAACTGTAAATAGTTTGAGCATGACTTTTGCTTTGCACATATGACAGTCACACAACAGCATTTTATGAATGCAAGTACTTTTGTAAAGTGCAATTAATATTGATGCAATAAGGTTGAAGGAGGTAAGATAGAAAGAGATAAGAGAAAAATTTCAACTATTCAGGTTGCGCATACCTTTGGTAAAAAATATTAGTGACTTTCAAAAACAAGGAAATTATAAAAATCAGACTTTTGCTGAAATGGCCTGTGAAATTATTTAGAAATAAAAATATAAAATACACCAAAATAAGAAATAAAGGTAGAAATCTTGAGTTTGAGAAGATATTAATGTATTTAAAGATAGTTTCTGTACTACAAATAAGGAGATACAGAAAATCCAACCTGTTAGCACAATGTTGAACTTTTTAAACTTTGAGTTACTCAAGCAGATGTGGAAGTGATAACATTTGCCTGGTTATAAAATGTCTCCCATGCTCATTTTAAAATCCAGCTATTCAAATGTAGGATGTCCTTTTTGACTTCCAAATTTGATTGTTTGCATGATTTGTTATTTGACTTTTTTATTAACTATTACAGGATACAGCAAGAGATGAAGTTAATGAGACTGAAGCCAGTAGAATGAGTAAATTAAGAAAGACAAGAAAGAAAGTCACTAAGCCACATGATTATTCAACTGAAGTGGGAGAAATGGATATATCCAATTCAAATGGTATTTTTTAAAAGATTTATTTGTTTTATTTGAAAGTCAGAGTTACACAGAGAGAAGGAGAGGCGGAGAGAGAGAGAGAGGTCTTCCATCCACTGGTTTACTCCCCATTTGTCCGCAATGGCTGGAGCTGAACCGCTCCAAACCCAGGAGCTAGGAGCCTCCTCCGGGTGTCTCATACTGGTGCAGAGGCCCAAGGACTTGGGCCATTCTCTACTGCCTTCCCAGGCCTTAGCAGAGAGCTGGATCAGAAGTGGAACAGCCAGGTCTTGAACCAGCGCCCATATGGGATGCTGGCACTGCAGGTGGCGGCTTAACCCACTATGCCACAGTGCCGGCCCCCCAAACGATATTTAACTTTGATCCCTAGAAAATGATGTGGCTAATGACAATTTCCACTGGGTATTCCTTTTCATGAAACATTTTATTTTCATCCTTGGGAGAAGTGAAAGGACAAAGAAATGAAGTTTATTTTTACATAGATGACATAAAAGATGGCAACTGTAAGCTTGAAATATTAATGTATAAAATGATCAGTCAAAATATTCAGAATGTAAAGGTTAAAATGTGGATGATAATATCAGAGAAAAAAAGAACAAAACATAAATTTATGAGAATGAATATGAAGATCATCATTAGGATTTGAGAAGGCATGAAAAAGATGTGGAACAAGTTTACGTACATGTTGGAAGTCCATCAGGACTCCAATAGATCTGAAACAGAATTGAAACTGGGAGTTGATATGAACAACTGCAGATTTAGTTCTAGGAACTGTTGGTAGTCTGAGGCAGGGGCCGTAAAAATTGCCAAAGAGGCCATAAGGAATAAATCTACTTTTTATTGATTTTACTGTTGTTTTTAAATTCTGTGTGGACAACACATTCTCCTATGGCATAACTAGTGCCAACCACTTCCACCAACCTTCACTTGGTGTGTCATTGGCTAGGAAGTCACTATTTTCTCAAGTATTCCTCTCCATATAGTATTGAAAGAGTTGACAACAAGGATGTCATGCTTTAACATTTTCCTTTATTATTACAGAGCGAATCAGAAGCCAAATGCTGTGTCACCAATTGGGGGATACGAGTAAACCAGTCGCAGGACCTAGTTCTTCTGAGACTCGTGTTTCGCAGGATGATAAGGACTCCCCGGATCAGACAATGGTGATGAAACCATTGCCTCCCCAAACAGCCAGTGTTCCTAGTGGTGAACATAACACAAATTCTGGTAAGAATTTACTGGTATGCATTCCAGCAGAAACTCACATGTGCTTGTAGGCATCAATCTGAATTTCGCATTTGCATTAGAGGTAGTGTAATATTGGTTGAGAAATGCTTGTCTAGAAGTCAGAATACTTGGAAGAATTTGTTCACCTGAATTTATAGTGCTTTGCAGTTTTCTTTACCCAATGGACTACTCATCTGGAAAATCCAGGGGATATAATGGAAGATCTCTCAAGTCTTCTCTAAAAGTAGAATTTTGTTATTTTTTAATTTCTGGCATATGGATAGTGACATAGCTTTTTTGAAAAAGATATATTTATTTATTTAAAATGGAAAATTACACACAGAGAGAGGGAAAGATAATTAGATATCTTTCTTTTTTTATTTTTGACAGGCAGAGTGGACTGTGAGAAAGAGAGACAGAGAGAAAGGTCTTCCTTTTTGCCGTTGGTTCACCCTCCAATGGCTGCCACCGCGGCTGGCGCGCTGCGGCCGGCGCATCGCGCTGATCCGAAGCCAGGAGCCGGGTACTTATCCTGGTCTCCCATACGGGTGCAGGGCCCAAGGACTTGGGCCATCCTCCACTGCACTCCTGGGCCACAGCAGAGAGCTGGCCTGGAAGAGGGGCAACCGGGACAGAATCCGGTGCCCTGACCGGGACTAGAACCCAGTTTGCTGGCACCACAAGGCGGAGGATTAGCCTATTGAGCCACGGCGCCGGCCCAGATATCTTTCATCTGCTGGTTTACTCCCCAGATGACTTCAATGGTTAGGGCTGGGCCAGGTTGAAGCCAGGAACTTCATCTGGGTCTTCTGCATGGGTGACAGGAGTCCAGGCACTTGGACAATCTTCTGCTTTTCTCAGACCTTTAGCAGGGAGATGTATTGGAAGTGGAGCAACCAGGACAAGAACCAGCACCTGTATTGGATACTGGCATCATAGGCAGTAGCTTTACATGCTATGCCACTATGCTGGCCCTGATATAAATATTTTGGCACATAAATGTATTGTTTAAAACTCTCTTGGATTCAATTGATATACACTAGTTAAAAAGCAATGTGTATTCCATGAGGGAGTCTACAATGAAATGGTGGAACAAAGTTTGGAAAGCCAAGAAAAAAAGCAGTGTGTGAAGTTAGAGACAGTGTACACCATGTTATCCTCACTTCTGCGACCAACTGCACATTTTGGAGTTCCCCAGAATTACCTTAGTTATGATGCTTTGATGGAAGGACTTACAGAATACACAGAACTCACTGACAGCTGTTATAATCTAAATTATGGATTAGTCAATGAAAGGATTCGGATTAAAATCAATCTTGGTGCAAAGTCCAGGAAAATACCAAACAGAGTGTATCTGTTAACTCTTTTCCCTGTGAAGTCCTAGTCCTGGACAGCAGCATTCTATTGGGAATGACATGTGCTAGTACACTCCTGGGAAGCTCACCTGAGTCTTGGTGTCCAGAGATGGGTTTGGGTTGCCATGGCTAACTGGCCATGTGGCTGACCTCAGTCTCTTGTCTCACTGAGGATCAAGCTTATACCCCATGACTCAAAGTTCCCACTTGACATTATCAGACTTTCTGGCCTGGCCTGGAGCCCCCAGGCAAACACAGACACTCTTGTCAGGCAGGACTTTCCAGGGGTATAGAGATGACTTCCCAGGGGCAAAGGGCAGATACCAGACTTTTCTTTGGACAGAGTTAATTTTTTCTTACAGAAAAGACTTCTGGGGGAACTGGAACCTAGAAATTGAATACTAATGGGACTCCATCTGTATAAGTCTTCTATTGCCACTATAACAAATTATCATAAACTTCACATCTAAACAAAACCACAAATCTGTTATTCTACAGTTCTGCATGTCAGAAATCTGGGTTGACTCAGCTGGCTTATCTCAGGTTTCACAAGGGTGAATCCATGGTGTTAGCCATCTGGGCTCTTATCTGGAGACTCTCAGAAACAGTACACTTTCATGTTCACTCACCAAGGTGAAAGAATCTGACCCATTTTGATTTGTAGGACTGAAGCTGTTGTTCCCCTGTTGGCTGTCGACTGCGAACCTCTTTGGCTCCCAAAAGTCTCTCTCTGCTTCTATATTTTAGACAACAGCAATGCCTCAAGATTTTCTTATATTTGTAATCTTTCTGAATTCCCTTTCTTCCTCTTCTCTTTTCTATTGCTAGCTGGAGAGAGTTCTGTATTTTTAAGGGCTCATCTGGATAATGCAAGATAATCTCCCTGTTTTCAGATCCATTACCTTAATTACATCCTCAGTCCTCTTTGGCATGCAATTTAGCATATTTTAGGGATTAAGGTGGGATGAATATCCTTAAGGGATCATTCTGCCTACCTCATCGTTTCTCATCTCTGAATTTCTCTGCACTTTGGTTTCATGAATTTCTCTATGACGTGAATAAAATTAATGCTGACAGCCTATAAACATTGAAAACTGTTGATACAAATGTTGCAGGGGCCAGGCAGGTAATACTAGTGTGAGAAGTGGGCTGCTGGAAGAAAACAGGCAGTCATGCAGGTCATGAGCAACTGGAGCAGAGACCAATAAACTGTGGCCCAAGGGCCAAATTCAGCTTGCAGACAGCCAGTTTGATTTTTTTTTGTAAATAAAGTTTATATATTGTTTATGGCCTTTTTGGTGCTAAAATGACATAGTTGAAGAGTTGCAACAGATACCATGAAGCCCTCAAAGTTGCAAATATTTGCTTTCTGGCCCTGTACAGAAAATGTGTGCTGTATCATGAACTAGAAGATGTTATTTTCCAACTCCAGTCAATGATTGCTTTGGGGAAGTTGTCACAGCATTGCCAGATTTATGTTCAAAAGAAACTTGAAGTAGGATTTTTGTCTGAAACTTTGAAATGGTTAAGTGTTGTCAGCTCTGGAAAGACTAATCAGAAAATACCTGCTATCTTCCATGAAAAGTTTGTGACCTTTGTTTTATACATTCTGGTTTTAGTCACAAAACAGAGATCAAATTTACCATCCCTTAATTTTCAATAAAAAAATCTGGTGAAAGCACATAAGTCATGAGCTCTCTTTGCATCGTTAGTCATGACTATGGGCTTGAGTTCCATTATTGACTCAATTTGGTGAGTTCAGAAACTCTGTCTTTGACCCAGGCTGGATTAAATTCCTCAGAGATCCTAATTTCCAAAAGGTTTACAACCATGAGCAAACCATCAATATGTAATTTAAAAATAATTATAAAATTCAACCTAAGTGCAAGAAAGTTTGAAATAGGATTTTTCCTTTGTAGTGACTACTCTGAGTTTTTCCAAAAATGACTTTTTTTTTTGCTCCAAAGAAAAGTGCCTTTTTAATTGTTTTTCCTTTTGTCCCTGCTTTTGTAGCTGGGTGGGGTCACATTTGTGCTAGCAGGGTGGCTCTCACTACAGCCAGTGGATGAAGGACGATTGGAATGTGGCCAGTCATCCCAGGTGTGTAGTAAGCTGAGTGTGTTACAGAATGCACTCTCAAATGCACTTTTCTTTTCTTTCTTTCTTTTTTTTTTTTTTTTTTGCATTGGTATTTCTGAAAGCCCAACTGCCTACTCATTCTACCTTTTATAAGTGACCATGGCTTGTTTTCTGTAACTGAAATATGTCTTCATTGTCATTGAACACAGACAACATTTCTTTAAGGCCTTCTAGTTGCTATAGAGCTTTTAGGTTTTTTCCTAATGTTTTCTTATTTTTTCCCCAAACACTCACAGCAGTAAAACTCCCCCTATAAAAGCACAATTGATTTAATTTATTAGTCCTCTGAGGAGATAGGAAAGAACACCTCCAAGGAATCACACTGTAAGAGAAACAAATGGGCCCCTGAACTGGCAATTATCTGCCTGCTATTCATCATGTGCAGTTGGGAAAGGCTGGCCAAAAGGTTTAATTGTAAGTAACAAGGATGATTTATTTGAAGAAAAGAAATTCAAACAGTGATGCAACAAGATTAGTTGATGCCTCGAAAATAAAATTAGATTGGGAGGGGTTCTCATATTTGGTGAAATAATTGAATTTTTGAATGAAAAAATGATACTTAGGATACACACTAAAATATATGATGCTAACTTTTGCTTATTAATTAGACAAGGTCAAATCAACACAAGGATGTGCTAATTCATTCAGCGATTCATCCATTCACTTCTACACTCACATATTTATTGATTACCTACCCTTTCCCTACACTGTTACAGGTTCTGAGAATATTGCGGCAGCAGGTGGAACTAAGCCCCTGATGTCATGGAGCTGATATGTCAGTGGGAAGGCATACGAAGCATGTAACGACACAGTATGGCAGGCAGTTGGCCATAAAGACTGTGAAGAAATGGCCACAGCATAGTAGACTGTTACTGACTGAGTTATGTCTTTTCAGCATTCTTAAATTGAAGTCCTATTCCCCAAAACCTCACCTCAGAATTTGATGGAATTGGGAGACATGGTCTTTGAAGAAGAACCTAGTGTTAAATGATGTCAGTAGAATAGGTCCCTAATCCAGGATGACCGATGTCCTCAAAAGAAGAGATTAAGACACAGACATGCACAGAGAAAACAGGGTGTGATGATATTGAACAGAGCAGCTATCTACAAGCCAGTGGGAGAGAGGCTTAGATGAAACACTGCTGATACCTTTGAACTTGGACTTCTAGCCTCCAGAACTGATTAGGGGTATTTGTTATAGAAGCCAGGGTAAATTAATGTGCATACCCACTGTTCAGCTACAGTGGAACTTGGAGATGTTCAAATGAATCAGGAGTTGGGTGTGTCCACATTGTGATCACTTCTCACATAAATGCTACTCCAGATGATTAGGGGCTTTCTTTCTCAGCACTTCCCCTGCAACCCTTTGCATTTGAGGATGTGTTTGCTATCCATAGTTCTCCCACTTAATAGTATAAAATTCTATGAGGGCAGAGCTTTTTTGGTTTCCTTCCTAGAAAATAGTATGAAATAGCAGGTGGTGATTAAAAAATACCTATTGTGAGTAGATGAATATTTTTCTTATTTTTGAATAATATATATTTATTACAGGGAATTTAGAAGCTATACATAAAGCAAAAAATCAGTAAGATTAGCTGTCATCCTAATACCAGTGAACTTTCCTTTTATAGGAAATGTGTTCTTTATACTTTGTATAAAACTGCTTATTTTATTTAGAATACTAGTTATGTGAAAATTGCCATGTTTTAGAATGTCTATAAATTTTATTGAATTTAAAGTACATTATTCAATGTGGGCCAAGCACCCAACATTTCAGAATAGGTTGGGAACACAGCAACTGCTAATTTAGCATATAGCATTGTAATTGCTACAGCTTAATTGTATTAAATGGAAGGTAGTTATAAAGCCTTAGGTGTGTCAGAGTGGCCAAACCTCTTGGTGACAGGACATTATCTCTAAGATATGTGCATAGGTGGAACCCGGAATTTGTTTTCCTCAAGCTTTACAGAATCAATATCTACTTAATCTATGTATTTAAACTGTCAATCTTTACACAATTTTAAAACCTAATTATTAAAAGGATAGTCAAATATTGCTTTAAAATTACGACTGTTAAACATCAGCAATGTGATTGATTGATGGGTGTTTGAATGCAGACATGATCACGGTATGGTTTACTAGGGTTAGAATAATTGTACTGCCCTTATGCTGTTAAGTAGCACTTTTTTGTCATTTACTGCCTGCCAGTAACTATTAAACAACTTGTTTAATCCTCATAACAAGCCCATGAAGTAGGTAATATTTTATCAGTGAGGAAGCAGAACACAGAAAGAACAAGGTTTCTAGGGCAAACTAGGATTCGAGAAGAGGCAGATAAACTTCAGTGTTTTTAAAAGACTTATTTATTTGAAAGGCGGAGTTACACACCGAGAGGGAGAGACATCTGCTGGTTCACTCCCCAGGTGTCCCCAGATGGCTGCAATGGAGGGGGCCAGACTGAATCCTGGAGCCAGGAGCTTCCTCTGAGTCTACCCAAGCACTTCGGCCGGTTTCTGCTGCATTAGCAGAGTGCGGGATTCTGAAGTAAGGAGCCAGGACTCGAACCTGCTGCCATGTGGGATTCTGGCGCTGCAGGCAGTGTCTTAACCAGCTAAGCTACAGTGCTGGCCCTGCACTTCAGTATTGTGTGCTGAACCACTGCACTCTGTTGCTTCTGAAAGTCCTGACAGTAACTAACATTTATACAGTGTCTCCAGTGAATGCTGAAATGATGGAGCGTATTGAGCTCCATATGATGTACAAATTTGAGGGAACATCAGAGAGCTCCTGGAAAAGTGAAAGAAAAAGATAAATTTACTCTGGTGCAAAGTAAATTAAATCATATATTTAAAGGGTCTCCAAAAAGTTATAGAAAATACATACTTTGAAAAATTGCATGGATATCAATTTTTTTCACCACGGAAGACTTATCTTGGAATTCCATTTTCTTTTTTTTTATTTTAACTTTTATTTAATGAATATAAATTTCCAAAGTACAGCTTATGGATTACAATGGCTTCCCCCCCATAACGTCCCTCCAACCCGCAACCCTCCCCTTATCCACTCCCTCTCCCCTTCCATTCATATCAAGATTCATTTTCAATTCTCTTTATATACAGAAGATCAATTTAGCATACATTAAGTAAAGATTTCAACATTTGCTCCCACACAGAAACATAAAGTGAAAAATACTGTTTGAGTGCTAGTTATAGCATTAAATCTCAATATACAGCACACTAAGGACAAAGATCCTACATGAGGAGTAAGTGCACAGTGACTCCTGTTGTTGACTTAACAAATTGACACTCTTGTTTATGGCCTCAGTAATCACCCTAGGCTCTTGTCATGAGCTGCCAAGGCTATGGAAGCCCCCTGAGTTGGAATTCCATTTTCCACAAGTTTTTATCCTAATACTTTATTTTTTTCTATTTACAAGTACCTACTGTAGAGGCTAATTTGTGAATCAGGCATAGTAATAGATTGACAATAGTAAATAATAAAAGTAGAACAACTATAACAATATACTGTGACAATATTACCAGAGCTACGATTCGTGTGCTTTGGGATCATTATTAAGTAAGGTAAGGGTCACTTGAACACAAGAACTGTGATACCACAACAGTCAGTCTGAACACTGAGACAGCTACCATAAGCTAGTAATGGATGGGATGCACATAAGGTGTGGCTATGCTGGACACAGTGATGATTCATATCCTTGGGCAGGATGGACTGGGAAGGCAGACAGTTTCATCATGCCACTCATAATAGCATGCAATTTAAAACTTAGAAATTGTTAATTTATAGAGTTTTTGATTTAATATTTCAGAACTCAGTTGAGCAAGGACAACTGAAACCTCAGAAGGTGGAACTGAGAATGAGGACAACTGTCATATACACTATGTGCTGTAGATACATTTATTCATTTTGTGGTAATGATCACACACCAGGAGTCAGGAAGTCTCAATTCTAGTTTCAATTCTGGCTATGAATTGATAGTATGATTTAGAGTACCTCATTGCATCTCTCCAGGACACAAGTTAATGAGTTGCTCATATTAGATGATTTATCTACAATGTCTCTTCTAGCTCTAAAGTTTTAGAATCTTCAGACTATCTTAAAAGTCTTGAAAAGAACAGTTTTCTTTGTCTATAACCTTAAGAGTGGATATACAGTCCAGATTTTTCATCTTCTACATTCTCATTCTTAGAAAATGCTTTTGTTTGCTTACCAAAATGAATTTTAAGTTTGTTAGATGATTTCTTAGATACTGATACCATTATAAAACTAAAATGCCCTTTTTGTAAAAACAAAAACACACAAATCAAAAACAGAACAAGAAAAATAAACAGAAGCAAGTATTTTTTACCTAAAATCATACAGAAACTGTTAACTTAGGTATTGCGTTAAGTCAAGAAGCCTGAAATCTTTACAGTGGTAGTCATCTTTGTAGACTGTTGTGGTGCCAATGCTGTCCAGTTATGCAAGTATATTCTAATTTTAATAAACAAAAAGATTTTCTACAAGTACCTACATATGATTTTGCTATACATCCATGAAGATATTATTACTTGTAACCTAGTTCTAATAAACAACCTCTTGATTGTTTGGATACAATGCTCTTTGGAAGATGATAAAGGCAAAATAAGAAAGGTAAGATCTCTAACTCTGAGTCAATGACATGAGGATTATATGATGCTTTTGTTAGTAATCACAATGACCAATTCACTGCTCTCCAGTCTCCTTTTACTTCTCAGTTCATTATTGTAGAGTGACTTGAAACCATTCTTTATTTTACAGATTGTACCAGGGATAGCACTCAAATTCTGACCCCACCTCAACTCTCTTCTAGAATGAAGCACATTAAACAAGAGATGGCCAAAAATCACCTCCAGTTTGTACAGTTTGAAGCATCAGACCTTCATGGTGTGTCCAGGTCAAAGAGTATCCCTGCACACTTTTTTCAAGTGAGTTTTACATGTAGTTAGGACTAAATGCAATTTCATAGCCATTAGTAAGCAAATGGTCCTTATTACAATTAATTCTTTTCTTATAACCTACATAGCAATTCAAGCTGAAAACCAATAATTTATTTCATTTCTTTCCTTGTCCTCCCTCCCACCAAGCATATTTTCGGTCTCCTGAGAACTGAAAATATACTCTTAGTTCTCAAACAGCAGTTCTTTTACCCAATAGAAACACAACACTAATTAAGACGGGCAATTTTAGTCCTTCTGCCTAGAATAATTTCCCTCTACAGAATTATCTTTTCTCCTTTACTGCAATTATGAAGATTTTATTTTATTTGACATGAGAAAATTGCAACAGAGGTCCCAAGGGCAAATATAAAAGGGAAAAAATGAAAATATAGAAATAATTTTCTAGATAAAGAATGTATCCCTTCAGTTTCTAATTCTGATAAGAAAATACCCCATTGGTTTTGGATGACTTAAGATCATTAAATTCTTGAAAATGGATGTATCAAAAAAGTTTGTATTTTTGGATTAGTTTTGAGACTTTCTCAGGACTTTACATTGGTTTATGTCATGTTTTTATTCTGATGACTGATTTGTTTTGTAACTTAGCCAGCAAATTTCTTAGGATGAGACATTAGTTAGTGCCATTTAAGAAAGTATAGAAATCAAGCACCTTTTGTGGTTATTTAAAACTATATCAAGCTTTTATCATTTTAATACCTAAATTGTAATTTTTCTCATTTTCTTTATGTTGGAAAGTACTGGGCATATTCAAAAAAATTTTTTAAAGAATTCCAAGACATTCAAATTCATTTCTTAAGAGATTCTTTGGTTGTGGTCACAGATGCTGTTTCCTCTTTATGCAGACAAGGACACATATTGATTAATTTGCTATCAAAATATATAATTTCCTGGGAACAGGCCCAGAATATGATTCACATGAATCTTATCTAATCTATTAGAAAATATAACTGGCACTGCAAGCACCTGTGAGACCTCAATGTATATCAATATTGTTGGCTATTCAGTTTTTGTCATATTTGAATGATTTATTCCACTAATGGCATCTAATGCTACATATTTAGAAGGTTACTATAGTTCTTCAATAGAACTCCCTCACAAAAATATAACGTAGTGTGTTGCTTACATTTGCTAGGGATTTATATAATTTACATAAACAGAATATTCTGTATTCATTTTCTCCTCCAAACTTCTCCCCTTTTCTTCTCCCCTTTCATTCTTCTGTTCAGTATTCCACACATAAGAATCACTTTTTTCCTGGAATTTATCTAGGAAAAAAGTTCTCTTTTGAACATTTTTAAATTTATTTGAAATGCAGGGTTATAGAGAGTGGGAAAGATGGGGAGACATGAGAGAGAGAGAGAGAGAGAGAGAGAGAGTGAGAGAGAATATCTTTCCACTGGCTCACTCCCCAAATGGCTGCAATAGCTGGGACTGGGCCAGGTTGAAGCCAGGAGCCAGGAACTCCACTGGAATCTCCCACGTGGGTGATAGGACCCAAGTGCTTCAATCACCTTCTGCTGCTTTCCAGCTGCACTAGCAGGGAGTTGGATTGGAAGTGGAGCAGCCAGGACTTGAACTGGAGCCTATAAGAGGTGCCAGCAAAGCAAGTGGTAGCTCAATCCACTGCACAACACCAGTCCCATGGAAAGTCATTTACCATGAGAATTTTCATATCACTCATTATAATCCTCTCAAGACGTGTCTTTATTCTTGGTTCCAATTTTTTAGTAATTTTCTGTTTGATTACCTAGTTATTGTTACTTTATTGTCACTTAATGGTTATCAAGTATCCTTATTCTTAATGCATTAAATTCAATTGGAAATTTGGAAATTTTGATATTTCATATTATTTGCTTCATAAATACACATAACAATAATTTATTTGGAAAATTTGTTATAAATAATCACTAAAAATCAGTTCATTTGTGCAAACCAATGTAAACAATGTGTCTGGGGCCGGCGCTGTGGCACAGTGGGTTAATGTCCTGGCCTGAGTGCCGGCATCCCATATGGGCGCCGGTTCTAGTCCCGGCTGCTCCTCTTCTGATCCAGCTCTCTGCTGTGGCCTGGGATAGCAGTGGAGGATGGCCCAAGTCCTTGGGCCCCTGAACCCATGTGGGAGACCCAGAGAAAGCTCCTGACTCCTGGCTCCTGGCTTCGGATCAGCGCAGCTCCGGCTGTTGCGGCCATCTGGGGAATGAACCAGCGGATGGAGGACTTCTCTCTCTGTCTCTGCCTTTCTCTGTAACTCTGTCTTTCAAATAAATAAAATAAATTTTTTTTTACAAAAAACAATGTGTGTTTGTACACATAGGTATGCACACAAATTGCATATGGAAAAAACACTAAACAGAGTAGAAGAAGTACTTACTTCGAGTTTGCTCTTGGCTTAGTGAAAAGTAATTTTGATCCTTATAAATAATTTTTTGACACTTTTTCTGTTTGTGGAAAATAAACTATCAGTTTGAAAATTATTACATGAGATATGAAACCATACCACAGATAATATAATCCATATTCTTCATTTAAAGATGAGGAAAACATAGCCCAGAAAAGTCAAGAAAAAGTTTTCTTAACATTGTATGGGAACTTAGCAGCAGGGCAGGGCTGTTAGTCTGTAACGCCTTATTTCCAGCCCAGTGCATTTTTTTTTTTTTACTGCACTTACTGTCTTTAGGTCAACTGTAATGTCTCCTTTTCTTTTTTATTTTACTAAGATTTCTGTCTTATTAAACTGAAAAAATATTGACTTAGAAAAAAAAGTTATCTACTAAGAAAAAGGGAATAGACTGGTGCATAATTGGAAAAGGCCAAATAGGGAAAATATGACAAAATGGTATCTCCTCAGAGAATTTCCAATGTGCCTGGTACTCTACTAAAGCTTTCATATATTAGCATACCTAAACCTTATAATCAACTCTTATTGTTTCTGTTCTATCAAAGGGTTGATTTTTTTTTCTTAAATTATATGCAGATGAGAAGGATTCTTTCTATTTTTGATAGAATCAAAACATGGTATATTGATAACTAATTCTTGGGTTATTCAAAAGGTGAACTTTACTATACTCCAGAGTTCAGCCATCATAGGATTTGAGTTATTTGGGAAGACTTTTTGTTGAGTTCGTACTGATCTATATTGGAATATGAAGTTGTCCTAATGCTTTATATCTATAAAAATAATTTATGATAAGTTATTGTCCTGAATATGTTCACACATATTTCTCAACACTAGTGGTGGGTAGTTTGAAGTTAGCATGTTCAAAATAGAGTAAGGAAAATGACAGTGTTAGGAAAGAAGGCTCAGAAAAATGAGGATTAAATGTTGTGAAGATTGAAGTGTGATTTTTTTAACTGTTCTTTAAGTTTGTGAAGGAATGTTGGAGTGAAATGATGACCAGCTGTTCTCCACTATTCACAGCCAAGAGAACACAAACACATTAAAATTGTGGGAACTCTTAAAAGTATCATGAATAAAACACATTATCCCTCGTTTCAGATACATACAGACCTAACATACAGATTTCCAAGCTAAAAAAAAACCATACAAATAGAAGTAACATTATTTCTTTTTTGAAAAAAGTTTTATTTATTTGAAAGGCAGAGTGACAGAGAGATGGAGGGACAGAAAAGGAAGGAAAGACATCTGGTTCACTTCCTAAATGACTGCAATGGGCGGGGCTTCTCCTGGCTGAAGTCAGAGGCCAGAGTTCCATCTGGATCTCTCACATGGATGTCGGGGGCCCAGTATTTGGGCCATCTTCCACTACCTTCCCAGGTACATTAGCAATGAACTGGCTTGGAAATGGAGTGGCTGGACTGGAAATGGTGCTCTGACATGAGATGCTGGCATCACAAGTGGCAGCTTAACCCATGGCGCTACAATGCTGGCCCTGTTATTTCTTTTTTTTTTTTTTTTATTTGAGAGAGAGAGAGAGAGAGAGAGATTCTGTTCACTGGTTCACTCTCTAAATGCTGTCAATAGCCAGGATTGGGTTATGCCAAAGTCAGGAACTGAGAATTCAATACAGATCTCCCATATGGGTGACAGGGAGCCATTATGTGCTGTCTTCCAGTGTGTGCATTAGCAGGAGGCTGGAACTGGGAACAGAGCCAAGACTAGATCTTAAGCAGTCTAATATGGGATGTGGGCATCCCAACTGGGGTCTTTTAAAATTATTATTATTGTTATTATTATTTAATTTTTATTTAGTAAATATAAATTCCAAAGTACAGTTTATGGATTACAATGGCTCCCCCCCATAACTTCCCTCCCACCTGCACCCCTCCCATCTCCTGCTCCCTCTCCCATTCCATTCACATCAAGATTCATTTTCAATTATCTTTATATACAGAAGATCGATTTAGTATATATTAAGTAAAGATTTCATCAGTTTGTACCCACACAGAAACACAAAGTGAAAAATACTGTTTCAGTACTAGTTATAGCATTACTTCACATTGGAAAACACATTAAGGACAGATCCCACATGAGGAGTAAGTACACAGTGACTCCTGTTGTTGACTTAACAATTTGACACTCTTGTTTATGGAGTCAGTAATCTCCCTAGGCTCTAGTCATGAGTTTCCAAGGCTATGGAAGCCTTTTGAGTTCACCAACTTCGACCTTATTCCGACAGGGTCATAGTCAAAGTGGAAGTTCTCTCCTCCCTTCAGAGAAAGGTACCCCCTTCTTTGATGTGAGAGAGAGAGAGAGAGAAGAGAGAGAGAGAGATCTTCTATCCTCTGATTCATTCCCCAAATGGCTGTAACAACTAGCTGGCCAGGTTGAAGCCAGGAGTCAGGAGCTTATTCCTGGTCTCCCACGTAGGTGCAGGGGCCCAAGAACTTGGTCCATCCTGCAGTGCTTTCCCAGGCACATTAATAGGCAGATGGATCAGAAATGGATCATCCGGGACTTGAATTGGCACCCATGTAGTTTGCCAGCACTTCAGGTGGCTTTAACCTGCTAGACCACAGTGCTGGCCCCCCAACTGGGGTCTTAAACTCTATGCTAATGCATGCCTCATTATCTATATTTCTTACAGTGAAATTTTGAATTAAAGGATTACCACTGTGTGTGTGTGTGTGTGTGTGTGTGTACTGGTAAAAATATATTTGGATCATTGAAGTCAAATGGTGTTTTTTTTTTTAAATTTATTAATTTGAAAGAGTTATATATGGAGGGGAGAGAAAAAGAGAGAGAGAGAAAGAGAGAGAGAGATGTCTTTTATCTGCTGGTCACTCCCCACATGGCTGCAATGGCTAGGGCTGGTCCAGGCTGACAACAGGAGCCAGGAGCTTCATGCTGGTCTCCCGCCTGGGTGGTGGGGTCTCAAGTACTTGGATCATCCTCAGGGCCTTAACAGGGAGCTGGAAAAAGTGGAGCAGCTGGGACTTGAACCAGCACCCATCTGGGATGCTGGCATCGCAGATGGGGGCTTTACCCACAACACGATAGTGCTGACTCCCAGATGTTATTTAAAAATATATGTAGAAATGGTGATTCAAAGTTATCAACAGAAGAGCGGAGCAGTAGACTACTTGTGCTAGGACCAGTACCTCCTTGTTATCCACACTGTTTTGGTTATGGAGGGAACCCCAGGGAACCGTCTGTGTTGCAGAATGTTAGGATGTTTGTTGACCTCACGATACTCACTGGCTTAAGGGGAATCATACTGTACCAATAGCACATGAAGCCTTGCTGATATTTCTAGTTTACAGTTTTTCAGAATTTGTTTATGTGTCTGTTCAACTTAAAACCTTACCACTTCCCTGCCCCACAACAAAAGTTAAATCAATGATCAAATACACTAAACTCTAGAGACATATGTCTAACCAGGGCTTTAGCAATAATCTAGTTTAATGTTTTTGTTTTACAGACGTGGAAACTGAGGCACATAGTACAGCTACTTGCCTAATTTCACACAAGTAATAAAAGAGCTAGGACTAGAAGTCATATTTGCTGACATCTAGTTTGTGCTGATTTGAAGGCTACAACATATTGGAAACTATAACTTTGGAGATATAGGTCCACATTCACAGACAAGTTTTTTGGAACATTATGACTATGGGACAGATGAGCTGTAAAAGTGAGTAAAGCCAGAACAGCTATCAGCAGACCTGGCTCCTCTGTGTTAGGAAAATTGTCCTGTTGTAAAACTGATCACAGTGAACTCTCTGAGAAGGTTTGAGGGTTGTTATCTTCAATTTTTATTTATTTGTCATTCTTTAATTTATTTGAAAGGCAGGGCGAGACACAGATCTCCCACCTGTTGGTTCCCTTCCCAGATGTCTACAGTAGCCAGGGCTGGATCAGGCTGAAGCTGAGAGCCAGGAACTCAATGCAGGTCTCCTGTGGAGGTGCAGAGATCCATCACTTGCTGCCTCCAGGGTGCACATTAGCAGGCAGCTGAAACTTGCAACGGAGCTAGGACTCCAATGTAGGCATCTTAACCATTACACCAAAGACCTGCCTGAACTGAGAACTCCTTACTGTATACTCTTAAGTGTTGGTTAATTCTGGGTATTATGGTGAATAAGCCAAAATAACACCTTATTTGAAATGTTAACAAGTAAAATAAAATTAGTTTATAAGTTCCTTTTGATGTCAATGATTTCAAAATTTCCATAAGACCATGCTTTTTCCTTTTGCTATGATATTTTCCCTATCATTATACTTTTTAATTTATGATCACTATTTTCATATCTAAGATCATAACCTCAAAAGCACAATCAATAAAAGCAAAAATAAACAAATGGGATTATAACAAACTTAGAAGCTTCTACATAGCAAAGAAAACATTAACAAAGTGAAGAGACAACAGAATGGGAGAAAAAATTTCCAAACTATGCACTGGATAAAAGATTAATATTCAGAATATGTAAAGAACTCAAGAAGTTCGACAACAAGAAAACTAATACTTCAGTTAAGAAATGAGAAAAGGATAGGAACAGGCAGTTTTCAAAAGAGGAAATGCAAATGACCAACAGGCACCTGAGAAAAGGCTCAGAATCATTAGTCATCAAGGAAATGCAAATAAAAACCACAATGATATATAATCTTGCTTCAGTTAGACTGACTTTTATTTAAAAATCATAAAATAACAAATGCTGGTAAGGATGTGGAGAAAAGGAAACCCAGAAACATTGTTGGTATGAATGGAAATTACTATAGCCATATGGAAAATAGTATGGAGATTCTTCAAAAAGCTGTAAAATATATCTACTACATGACCCATCTATGCCACTTCTGAGAATATAGTCAAAGGAAATGAAGATAGCCATATTAAAGACATATCTGCACTTCCATGTTTATTGCAGCCCAATTCACAGTTGCAAAGATAGGGGATCAACCTACATGTCTACTAATTGATGACTGAATAAAGAAAATGCTGTATATATAGATGATGGAATATTATATTATTCAGCATAAAAAATGAAATCCTGTCATTTGCAATAATATGGGTAGAATTGGAGATAATTTATGCTAAGTGAAATAAGCCAGACATGCCAAGACAAATATCATATGTTTTCTGTCATATGCAGAAGTTAATGTATATAGATATATGCATATGTATATGTACGTGTGTGTGTGTGTGTGTGTGTGTAGAGAGAGAATAAAAAGTATGGATGTTCTATTATTTGCTATACTGGCAGTTTTAAATATTGTTATCACTGAATCATGGAACCAACATAATATGCCTTCTTTCCTTATCTTTTGATCTTTATGGATCCCACATTAATTGCTATTAATATTCCTGTTTTCAAAAGAGTATGTATGTGTGTTTAAATAATTGTTATATATGAAGTGAATATGGCAACATTTAAATAGTTAAATCTATAACAATAGTGGAATTTCTTAAAAAGAGCAGATAGAGTCTTCAAGGCCTAAAATACTAAGAATTATTTATAAGAGTACTTTTTTGGGTTTTACTTTCAGGTATTTAGCATTTAGCTAATATTAAGTTAGTGTTATCAAATGTCAAACATAATTTTTTTTTTCTCATCAACAAGGCTCTTTTTCAACTCTGATTTGTTTTCAACTTCCTGTATCCTCCTTCTTCAGGAAAAAGTGATCCATGGTGTTTTCATGCCCAGAGGTTATCTTGAATTGATACCGAATCCTAAGGACAATGAAGTGAATCACATAAGAGCCACGTGTTTTAACAATGACATAGTCCTGATGCCAGAGTTATCAACCTTTAGAGTTTTGCCATGGGCTGAGAGAACTGCAAGAGTGATATGTGACACTTTCACTGTGACTGGTGAGCCTCTGTTGACATCCCCAAGGTACATTGCAAAGAGGCAACTGAATCAGCTGCAGGACTGTGGCTTTTCCCTCCTCTCTGCCTTCATCTACGATTTTTGCATTTTCGGAGTGCCTGAAATTATCAACTCAAAGACCATATCTTTTGCTGCTTCAACATTAGTAAATAATCATGACCAGCCATTCATGCAGGAACTTGTTGATGGCTTATATCACACTGGAGCCAGTGTTGAGAGCTTTTCCTCCTCTACCAGGCCAGGTCAGATGGAAATTTGCTTTCTCCCTGAATTTGGTATAAGTTCAGCCGATAATGCATTTACTCTCAGAACGGGCGTCAAAGAAGTGGCAAGGAAATATAATTACATTGCCAGCTTCTTCATTGAGACTGGATTCTGCAATTCAGGAATACTGTCTCATAGTCTCTGGGATGTTGATGGGAAGAAAAACATGTTCTGCAACAGTTCTGGGGTTGAACAGCTCACAATCATTGGGAAAAAATGGTTGGCAGGACTCCTGAAGCACTCTGCTGCTCTCAGCTGCCTGATGGCACCTGCTGTTAGCTGCCGAAAGCGTTATTCCAAAGAGACCAAGGACCTGAAGGAGAGCGTGCCTACGACATGGGGATACAATGATAACAGCTGTGCTTTTAATATCAAGTGCCACGGTGACAAAGGTGCCCGGATAGAAAATAAACTAGGTTCTGCAACAGCAAACCCATACCTGGTACTGGCTGCCACTGTTGCTGCTGGCTTAGATGGACTTCAAAGCAACCTTGATGACTTGGCTGGTCCAGATGACAGCACAGACCTTTTCCAGTCAGAACCATCTGAGATTCCTCTGAAACTGGAAGATGCCCTTGTGGCACTGGAGGAAGATGAATGTCTGAGAGAGGCTCTGGGAGAAACTTTTATTCGATATTTTGTGGCCATGAAGAAATATGAGTTGGAAAATGAAGAAACAGATGCTGAGAGAAATAAATTCTTGGAGTATTTTATTTAGAATAGAACTGTTAGCTATTTCTTTAGGGATGTGGTTATTTATTAACATATCTACCAGAAAGATGAAGATTGAACTCTTGTAATTAATAACAGCAAGACCATAAAAGCTATTGTTCTTTTTTGTCTCCATGTAACATATGACAGATAAAGTGGGCCTGCTGAAAGAATTCTGATTACTGAAACAAACAATAAAGTTGTGGTGAAGCTGTGATATGCAATCTTACCAGTTCTTGTCAGTCAGTCATTATTTCCTTTGTGTATGTTAACCTACATAGGAATATTCAGTTTAGCTTTTTTTTTTCAGGGAATAAATATAATCACACATTAAAAAAATGGAGCATTAGAAAGCAAAACCTAAATGACACAAAAAAGAAAGGAAAAAGAAGAAATAATTTCAATTATACACATAGATTGTGGCTGCTTAGGAGATAAATATGCTAATATAACTAATCAAAACATATTAAAGACCTGGTTTGCAAGTATCATTGTGATTTTTCTAAGTAGGATTAGTAAATTTTGCAAGAATAAGTCATGATGACAAGTCAACCGAATTCTCACGTGTCTCTTCTCTTTTCACCATGTCCACTAGACGCAGAACTTCAAGACTAAACTATCCCCAAGAAACCATTCCATAGGATATAGAATTAGGGCTGGGAACAATGAGGTCAGATTCTAAAGGTTGTCAGAGCCTTTCTTTACACAGTGCCTGCTGTTGAAGTCCAATACATAAAAGACAGGTAGAATGGGGTGTGTGGGTGGGCTCTGTTGCTTTGCTCCATTCTTCAAAAGTCAACATTTCTTTGATACCTCACTCTAGTGATCTGTGGAGTGGAAAAACAACTACCTAGTCTAAATTTGTATTTAAATTATAATTGCACTGTCTTCAGAGATCAGTATCTTCCTAAAGAATATTAGATGGCCCATCCCTTTGTTTGAATGCGATAACATTGCAGCTATCAGTAAACTTTGGCTTCTTTTGGCAAGAAGTTGAAGATCTGTTTAGCAAATGAAAGTATCGTTCTGCAGCTGAGGATCAAAGAGAAGATTTTATATTCAGTGAAAACCAACTGCACAGTTTCAACTTAGACAGCAAACACACATGCAGAGGACTAGAATTTGATCCTCCTATTAACATTCTTAGTACTCTGGAGTTTTTAAATAGTGAGAATCTTGTCTGTTGTCTGTGCTTCACTAATGGTTCGCCTCTGTTTTTCCTTTGAGGAGGAAAAGTGTGTTGGGGAACTAAAGAGTAAGGTTCCTGTGTGTGTGAGCGTGTGTGTGTGTGTGTGTGTGTGTGTGTAGTGGGGAGAGGGACAGGGTATAAGGGTAGAGAGAAGGCACTATAGGCTGGATGGGGAAGGAAAGGAATCTGCCCTGGACCCTCTTCAGTGAAATCCCACACAGTACATCCTTGTTGAGATCAGGAGGAACCTCATGGCGGCTTGTTAGTTGTCACCAGTGATTTTCCTGGCCTCTGTTCTCCATAGTAAAGCCACAATGGGTCTGCTGGAAACACAGTACAAAGAATAAAAATGACATTTTTTGAGCCACTATTATGCCATATTATTAGTTGGTTCAGGCCAAACAGATGTGAGTAGAGGCATTGTGTGGAAGCTCTATTAAATTTCCTTGAAGATGAGTTGCTGTGTGCCCCTCCCTCCCTTTCTTCCTTTCTGCCTTTCTCCTTGTGGGCAGGCCTGCAGATGATCTGACTAGGAGATTCTGCCCACAAGGTGGCGTCAGAGGTGGAAATTCTGCTTTGTGGAGCAGAAATTTTACTCGCCTATGTTCAGCTTTCCAAAACCTGAGAAACATCTATTTCATTAAAGCCACAGTGATGTTGGCTCTTTGTTACTTGAGACAAAACTCACTTTCTTTTTTCATGCATGCATGCATGCATGCGTGTGTGTGAGAGAGAGAACGAAAGAGAGAGAGAGAGAGAGAGAGAGAGAGAGAGAGAGAGAGATTGAAGGGATTTGGGAATGAAAGAATGGCTATATAAGAGTGAATGAAAGGCCGGCGCCGTGGCTCACTAGGCTAATCCTCTGCCTGCGGCTCCGGCACACCGGGTTCTAGTCCTGGTCGGGGCGCCGGATTTTGTCCCGGTTGCCCCTCTTCCAGTCCAGCTCCCTGCTGTGGCCCGGGAGTGCAGTGGAGGATGGCCCAAGTCCTTAGGCCCTGCACCCGCATAGGGGACCAGGAGAAGCATCTGGCTCCTGGCTTCGGATCAGTGCGGTACACCGGCCACGGCAGCCATTGGAGGGTGAACCAACGGTAAAGGAAGACCTTTCTCTCTGTCTCTCTCTCTCACTGTCCACTCTGCCTGTCAAAAAGAAAAAAAAAAGTGAATGAAAGATGATTTCCTCATCTCTTCATATAGCGAGGAGAATGCAAGTTAATGAGGAGGATCCACCCATGCAGTAATCTTATTGTTTCTCTCCCTGATGTAGCTGTGCAGACCTCCTGGGCTTTCAGAAGAATTCATCTTGGTTTTACCACAATGAATAAAAGATGGTATAAAAGCTCTGCTAATCACAGTATTTGTAGCCTTGGTTCCCCCCATTACGTATTATTATTACAGTTTATAAAACACAATACTCATTATGAACTGGGAATACTGTCATCTTGTTATATGTACAATAATGAGTGGGCAGAAAATATTCAGCTACATATTACAAATCAGTTTATATCCTAAGTTGGTGTAGCAGTTTCCACAGGAACTTCAGTGAGGTGTGTGCTGATGTGTATTCTTGTCTTTAAAGCAAATAAAAAATAAGCACTGGCAAAGTTTAGGGCTAAAGAAAGATTGGGGAGGGTAGCTGTAGGAAGGCTATTTCTTTGATCAGTTTACAGGCTTTATATTGCAGAGGGACCTTTTTACTGACGCTTCTACATTCTTGGTCTAAGTTAAAAGGGCCAGACACTCGTTCAACAGTATTTATTGAGCACTCTTTGTGTGCTAAGCCTTCTACCATCATACCTGGGGAGATCAAGATAAGGAATGATGAATAGACATGAAAAGTTTTGGAATGTGTATCTCTTAATGGAACAAAAAGACTTTTTTTGTAGGCCTAATGCTGCACAAGACTATTTAGATGTCTGCTTTATGGCTTGAAAATGATGCTTTATGAACGTCTTTACAGAAATTACTTTCTTATTTTCATTTACTATAATTGGTCTAATCAAAGCTTATGGGAAAATGTGATTACTGAATATAAAGTTGGTTATTAAATGAGTATACATAAGAAGTGTAAATTCAAAATGATAATGTTGACTAGAAACAAAAACAGTATCATAGGGAGATGTTTCTATTTTCAAGGACACTTTATAATCTAAAATTCCATTTTACAGTGTCTGAATAACAACAGAGCTTGAAATAATGATCAAGGCAATGCAAGGTCTAAAAACCTTAATAAGAAATAAAAACTGAAACAATGCAGTGAAGTCTGAACTTTTCAGCAACGCAGAAATGTCTATTGACACATATCCAGTCATTGTTTAACAAATAAACTTACCAGGGCTGGCGCTGTGGCATAGCGGGCATAGGGTAAAGCCACTGCCTGCAGCACCAGTATTCCATATGGGCTCCAGTTTGAGTCCTGGCTGCTCCACTTCCAATTGAGCTCCCTGCTAATGTGCCTGGGAAAACAGTGGAGGATGGCCCAAGTCTTGGGTCCCTGCTTTCATGTGGGAGACCAGAAGAAGCTTCTGGCTCCTGGCTTCCATCTGACCAAACCCAGGCCACTGGGGCCTTTTGTGGAATGAACCAGTGGATGGAAGATCATTCTCTCCCTCTTTCTCTCTGCCTCTACCACTTCTTCTCTGTAACTCTGACTTTCAAATAAATAAATCTTTAAAAAACCAGAAAAACTAAAACCAAAACAAATAAACTTACCAATGTATTCATGTATAGGTATTATTGCACAAAACTTACTTTAACCTTGGTTTCCTGTTAAAGATGTTAAAGCTTACATCCCAACATCACTTATTTTTACAGTGCCCTCCCTGTTAAAGCTCTTCTGATGTTGTCAATAATGAGCAGTTTATAAGACATTTACTAATAGGACGTGAGGGCCAAGTATAAGAGGCAGAGATCATATCACATTTGTGTTTATATTTTGTGTTCATTGCAAATGTTCTGAAATTCAGTAAGTGGTTAATCAGTCAATGCATATGGGGTAAGCATAACAGTACTGAGCTTGTATGTAATAGACACACAATTCATATACCCAGAGAGAGTCAGAAATAGAGATGGAGACAGCTGATGGATAAAGTGGTTTGTGGTTTCTTATTAACTCTAATATTTGATGAGATGAGCTTCAGTTTCTTTGTTTCTAGAAACTTTTGAGTAAATAGAGTTTCATAAAGTTGATGGAGATCACAAGAAACAAAGGACAGGGGTGGAGCGGATATGCTTTGTTTCATAGATTTCTTATGTTTTTGGATTTCCTCCCCTTAAGACGCCTATTTTCCAAATTAGACTCTGCCCATCAAATGCATCATGCAACCCACATGGACTGTACTCTGGACAAGCTTGAAGGAAGCAGCAGTGATAGGAGCCCCGCTGTGGCATCCCACGGCACACTGCAGGTGCTGTGGTCCGGTGGCACTGATCATAGGGTCTCTCTGGAGCCATTAGCAGTGACTTCCAAAACTATTTTTTGTTTTTCTTTGGCCTTTTTAGGTTCTGTGAGAGACTTAGTATCTTAACAAATTCCTTTTCTGCTTAAGCTAGTTAGAGTCTGCAAAAAGAGATCTAACTGAAAATTAGTATATTAAAGGACATTCACACAGCAAGAAAACTTTGCTAAGGAGAAGGGAGAAAGGTAAACAATGCTGTCTTGTCAGGAGACTAGGAACAATTTAGTGCTTATATCAGATTTAGAGTTAAAAAGGTTTATTAAACTCCTTGAATATAGCATACATCATGTGCGTGCTTTCTCCTTCACTGCCTTACTTCATGCTGTCTACAGTTTTATGGGGAAGGAGTGCTCATTATTTTAAAAGCCAGAGATTTAAGGCTCAGAGAAGTGTGGAAGAATTGGACATCAAATGCAGGTTTGGGGTAGGCATTTGCCATAACTGGTGAGAAACCACTAGATATGTCTGCATCCTTTATAGGAGTACCTGGATTCAATTTCCTGCTCTGCTTCTGATTCCAGCTTGCTGCTAATGTGCACCTTGGAAGCAGTAAGTGATGGCTTAAGTACTTGGGTCCATGCTGCCCACGTTGGAGACCTGGATTTAGGTCCTTGCTTCTGGTTTCGGCCTCTTCCAGTCCTGGCTGTTGTGGACACCTGAGGAGTGAGCCAGTACATGGGAGATCCCTGTCTGTATCTTTTGGCCTTTCAGATAAAAATAAATAAAAAACAAAAAATAAAAATAAAAATCCAGTGTTCTATTTTGAGTTACCCTAAAATGCCTTCACTGTACAGTCCTGTTGAGTATAGCACTGACAATCGTGTTGCATGTTACAGTTTAAAGACCTCTGGGCAACAAAATGTGCAAAAGACAGTTAAGTGACTGAACTTTTCCTTTTGGTTAATAGACAGCTCAATTTGTTCTATCTCCACTAAATTCTAGTTTGTAGTTAATATGTTAGATGACAAACACATCTCAGCAAACCAGTTATGAAATTGTTCAGACAAGTAACTACCTTCTTGATTATTCAAGCTACAAAACTCATTGCAAGGGAAGCTAATGCTATAGAACTTTTCTCAGAGAAGACCAGTATAAACCTTAACTAGCTTTGATCTTGTTTTGAACAAAAGCTAACTGTGGAAGTTTCTGACAGATCTGGAGGACAGACTGGTATTATTTATTTGTTTACTTGCTTTTATTTAAAATTTTTGATTGATATGTAATACTTGTACATTTTCATGGGGTAGAGTACAAATTTTGAACACCTGCATGTAGTATAAACTGACCAAATCAAGTAGTTTGCATTTCCATTTTCTTATCTGTTCCCTATCTTTGGAGCCATCAGCTCTCTGGGTATATAATCTAATACATTATTAAGAACTATAGTCATCTTGCTGTGCTGTGGAACACTAGAACTTATTCCATCTGTCTGTGTTTTGGTACATGATGTCCAAATTCCCTCTATCCCACATCGCCAACCCTTCTCAGCCTCTAGTAATCACTATTCTGAGATCATACTAAATCAATTGGACAAGAACCTAGCATTCATTAAGAAAATTAAATGTTTGATATTTCTCTCTGGTTGCTTAAGGAATGACAGATTTGAAATGAGGGAAAAAGATGTAAATTAAAGGGAAAGACAATTGGCTGAGAACCTGCCATACAATGAGGTAACAGAATCTTCTTTTTTAGGATTCTTGCTAAGATAAATATGAGAAACTGATCATATTAAAGATGAGAAAAAATAAAAACTTACCTAATAAACTCATAAATCTAGATTTTATAGAACTGTGAATATATGATTCATTAAAAACTAATGGTTATCTATTTATTGAGCATGCCGACAGACTTACTGGTTCGTTAGGTTGTAGAGAACCTTACAAACCTAAGCTAGAGGGCAGCAGTGCACCATCAAACAGGCAGTGTTGCTCTCAGACTTCATTGAAAAGGCCAGTATTAAACATGAAAGTAACCAGACCTCAAATTAACGAAAATTAGAAAAAATGTATTAGGACTACTCGCAGCAGAAACACATTTTCAATCGCATGACTTGTATTTGAATATATTTAGGTTAACAGTTACTAAATACACACTCAATATCAGAGGGGAGAGGAGAGAGGAGCTTCACTGACAGTGAGAGGGATATTGAAGAGACATCAGGTAAATGAAACCATGGAAACATAGTTACACTATGTGATGCTGAAATGAATCCAGATTTCTTAAATTCTGGATGGCTCTGCAATGGATTTGGAATAAATAAATCTGAAAAGCACTAAAAAGGACTTTTTTCCCACAAAGAATGCTTTTTAAAATTTATTTTAAATGTTTAATATTTAATAAACTACACAAATAAAATGAAATATCTAGATATAATTTGCTTATTTGGAGGTTCATTTAAATATGAGTCAGATTAAAACAGCCTCTAAAACATCTACAAATAAAATAAATTCTACAGAAAATTAGTTTCCAGTCCGTGATCACTAGAAAACATATGTATCAACTCTTTTTTTTACATGATGAATATTAGTATCTATAGTGTGAAAAATGTTAAATTGATGTTAAATATTAAATGTTAAAATATATTAAAGGGGCCGACGCTGTGGTATAGTGGGTAAAGCCACTGCCTGCTGTGCTGGCCTCCCATATGGGCAGTGGTTCTAGTCCCGGCTGCTCCACTTCTGATCCAGCGCTCTGCTATGGCCTGGGAAAGCAGTAGAAGGTGGCCCAAGTCTTTGGGTCCCTGCACCTGAGTGGGAGACCTGGAAAAATCACCTGGCTCCTGGCTCCGGATTGGCCTAGCTCTGGCCATTGTGGCCATTTGAGGATTGCACCAGTGGATGGACGATCTCTCTCTCTCTCTGTGCCTCTGCCTCTTTGTAACTCTGCCTTTTAAATAAATAAATAAATCCTTAAAATAAGATGCTAAAATAGATGTTTAAACTGTAATTGAAGTTAGACACCTGGATGTATTTCTGGCCATGTAAGTTACTGGAGGGGAAAGTGCAAAACTGGATAACACATGTTTCTCACCCACAAAAAGCTTTCAAGTTAACTGTGAGAATATAGTTTGCTTCCATCCACTTGTGACACATGACAGCATTACATGCGTTGAGCACAAAACAGCTAGAATGGGATAATAGTGACCAAATAATACCACGGCCTTAGCTGGTTCACAGATTTCCATGGCCTTAATCCCATTTCTGCCAGCACAGCAGGGGTTATTGATTCCCATGACTTCATGTGACTTGAAGAAGGAAAAGTGACTAGGAACAAGAGGAGAAAATGAACAGTATTAGCTACTAGGGTTGAGTCGGTTAGCCCACAGGTCTTTAATTCCTTACCAGTAAACCAGCACCTTGTCTCTGCCTCATCACGTTTGTTTCTTCCTTTAGTCCACTTGCATAATAAGAGATTTCCCTCTGGTGTTCTTAGGGCCTTTTCAGGCCCTAAGCTTACAGTGTCTCTAGTATGTCTCTCTCTTCATGCTTCTTTGTCATCAGAATTTGAACACACTGACATGCTTCCAATGGATTATTTTTTTTAAGACTTATTTATTGGGGCTGGTGCTGTGGCTCACTTGATTAATCCTCTGCCTGTGGTGCTGGCATCCCATATGGGTGCCGGGTTCTAGTCCCGGTTACTCCTCTTCCAGTCCAGCTCTCTGCTGTGGCCCGGGAGGGCAGAGGAGGATGGCCCAGGTGCTTGGGCACCTGCACTCGCATGGGAGACCAGGAAAAGCACCTGGATCCTGCCTTCGGATAGGCGTAGCTCCAGCTGTAGTGGCCATTTGGGGAGTGAACCAATGGAGGAAAGACCTTTTTCTTTGTCTCTCTCTCTCTCTCACTGTCTAACTCTGTCAATTAATAAAAAAAGACATTTACAGAGAGGCAGAGGTAGAGAGAGGGCGTCCATCCGATGGTTTAATCCCCATTTGGCTGCAATGGCCGGAGCTGGGCTGATCCAAAGCCAGGAGTCAGGAGCTTCTTCCAGGTCGCCCACGTGGGTGCAGAACCCCAGGGACTTGGGCCATTTTCTACTGCCGTCCCAGGCCATAGCAGAAAGCTGGATCAGAAGTGGAGCAGACAGGACTAGAACCAGCGCCCATATGGGACGCCAGCACTGCAGACTGGGGCTTTAACCTGTGGACCTCCAGTGGATTATAATCCACATGCACACACACTGAGTGAAAAACACTCGTGCTAACCCCATGGACGTTCACATTTCTCTCATTCTTAAAATCAAGTTTATTGAAGAGGTTACCTCTCTTTGCTTTTTCTACTTCTTTTTGTCAGTTACTCCTGACAGCTTCTCACTACTGCCTTCAAACATTTTGGTTTCTACCCCCACCAGTCCTCTCCTACTGCTCATACCAAGGTTAGCAAAGACCCCCTTCCTACTAAATCCAGCGGTCACATCTTATTCTTTATGTTTCATGACTAAAAGGCAGAGTTTGATACTGCTGATCACTGGCTTTTTGCTGAAATAGCTTTGTCTTTTAAGATGTGGGAGATTCTGGGTTTTCTCTCTAGGTCCTATCGCCTGTGAACACTCTCCTTTTGCCTGGAATTTAATGGTGATTATTACTCAGTATTCTTCTACTCTCAGTCCTTTCCTTGATTTAAAATGTGTCTGTATGTGTCTTATTTATCACCAATATTACTTTTCTTTTTTAATAAATGATATTTTAATTAGATTTTTCATGATCTTATTCTTTTAAATTTTATTTATTTATTTAAAAGGCAGAGTTACAGAGAGGCAGAGAGAGAGAGAGAGAGAGAGAGCTTCCATCCTCTAGTTCACCCCCTAAATGGCTGCAGCGGCCAAAGCTGGGCCATGTGAAGTCAGGAGCTGATGTGAAGCCAGGAGCCAGGAGCTTCTTCCAGGTCTCCCATGTGGGTGCAGGGGTCTAAGCACTTGGGCCCTTTTCCACTGCTTTCCCAGGCTATAGCAGAGAGCTGGTTCAGAAGTGGAGCAGCTGGGACCCAAACTAGCCCTGCTGTGGGATGCTAGCATTGCAGGCAGTGGCTTTATCTACTACTCCACAGTGCTGGTCCCTCAATATTACTTTTTATTAATTAAGACTCTTGACTTCTATAACAGAAATCAAAATGAACTTGAGTGAACAAAAGGAGGATTTTGGAGGGGTTGAGGTACAAGAATGCCTCTTGGACTTGGAGATATTTAGTGCAGCTAAGTCTTAGCAATGGATTGAACCAGGGACTGAGACCCTGTAGATAGCCCAGAACTCCTTGTCTCTCTTTTCTCACCCATGTGTTCCCTTCATGACAGCATTATGCTTTCTCTCTTGTTATAGACTGACTTTCTGCTTATCAAATGGAAAATGATTGCTAAAATACCATTTCACATCTGCATCTCTTATTTTCAATAATCGACCTGTGTGGAGCTGGATTATCCCAGTTTTAAGGCAAAATTCCTTGGTTCAATTTCAGCCATGTGCTCGCTCCTAATCCTGCTAACCATGGCCAAAGGGAGAAATCACATTGTACAAATGTGGTTGCTCTCAGCAGGCAAAGATAATTTGTATGGGATGGCATAAAAATCCTGTGGGTGCTAGTGGTGAGCCCCATAGCTTTAGTTCCTATCCACTCAAATATCCTATAGGGATCTCCAACTCTATACAGTTAGTGTTTAACTCATGACCCTTGCCCATCCTTTTGGCCTAAAAATCCAATTTTTAAAATCTAAAAATTGATCTTCTGCTGTTATTTAAGTGTTCACTGGCCTCCCTCTAGAAGACATCTTCCATCACACCTGGTCATGACCATCTGCTGTCATCCATTGTTTAAGGCTAGGAAGGCTGCTGGGACATACAGTCTCTTCTCTTTCAATGGTTGGAGGATCCTACAGGGCAGTGTCCCCTGCTGGATCAGTGTCACTTGTTTCTTTCTGACACCATGTGTCCTCTCAGTGTCAATCACATCCCCATCCATTGATGGGGCTATGCATTTGGTGAGACAACTTCAGCTATGGCATCATTTCACAACCCTCCTGTGGCCCACAGCAGGCTTGCTGACTCAATGTTCTTGGCTTGTGATCTTGGACAAACAATTCAATTTTTAAGCCACAATTTCCACACATATGCCATGAGAATAACCTCCTTACCCCTCCCCCCACTTTAAATACTATACCCACAGGACAGGCCTTTGACACTGCAGTTAAGATGCCACCACCCTGTATCAGAACGTCTGCGTTTGAGTCCCAGCTCCACTCCTGATTGTAGCGTCCTGCTAAAGCTCACACACGAGACAGCAAGTGATGGCTCAAGTACTTGAGTCTCTGCTACCTGAATTGAATTCTAGGCTTTGGTCTTCTACCTTGCCCACTCCTGGCTACTACAGGAATTGGGGGAGTGGCCCAGCTTCTGACTATCTCTGCCTCCTTTTTATCTCTCTGCCTTTCAAATAAAAATAGATAAATACATAAAATATATAAAATAATAACTACATGTATAGTCAGACGGTGCAGCTATTGTGCTTTTTTAAATTCATTTATTTCAAAGGAAAAGAGATGGGGGAAGAAGAGAAAAGAGGAGATGGGGGAAGAGATAGAGCTCATCCTTTGGTGCACCCTAAATGCCTGTAACAACTGGAGCTGGTTCAGGCTGAAACCATGATCCCAGAACTTGATCTAGTCTCCTACAGGGTTGGGTGGGTCTTAGGGACCCAAGTTCTTGAGCCATCACTCACTGTCTCCCAGGATGTGCTTTTAGCATGGAGTTGGAATTGAGAGTTTAGCTATGACTCATCCAGGCACTCCCATATAAAATGTGCGCATACAATTGGTGTCTTAACCACTATGCCAAACATCTACTACTCTTCTTCTTTTAAAATGTGTTTTAATTTGCTTGGAAAGGCAGAGAGACGGAGAAATACATACATAAATAGATCTTCCATGCACAGATTTACTCCTCATGCCTACAACAGCTGGGACTGAACCAAGCTGTATCAGGAATTTCATGTGGGTCTCCTACATGTGTGATAGGGACTCAAGTACTTGAACCATAACCTGCTGCATCCCAGGGTGTGCTTTAGTAGACCTGGAGTTGTTGTTGTTGGTAAATGTCTTGTATCACTTTCCTTTGGAGATTCCTTAAAAATTGTGACAATAAACATGGGGCTGGTGTTGTGGCCCAGGGGGTAAAGCCACCATCTGCAATGCTGGCATCCAATATGGGTGCCAGTTTGAGTTTCAGCTGCTCCATTTCCTATCCAGCTCCCTGATAATGGCCTGGGAAAAGCAGTGGAAGATGGCCCAACTGTTTGGGCCCCTACCACCCACATGGAAGACCCAGATGAATCTCCTGGCTCCTGGCTTTAGCCTGGCACAGACTTAGCCATTGTGGCCACTTGGAGAGTGAAAACAACTAGATGGATGGAAGATCTTTCGTTCTGTATCTTTCCCCCTCTCTCTGTAATTCTGATTTCCATATAAATAAATCTTTTAAAAAATCTGACAATGAACAAATAATTGGTTAATTACCTAACATTTAAACTGAAAGCCTTATGAGTTGAATTTATTAGAAGCCTAAAGTTGATTGGAGAATAAATAAAATGTTTGACTGAAATCCTCTGATAGCATCTGAGTTGGACCTCTCCTATATTCTACTGCAAAACCTTCTGACTTCTCTTTCCAGTATGAAACAATGACCTGGGATTCAGGTTGGCAAGGTCATCTGGTGCTGTTGTGGCTAATAGACAGGGTGGGATACAATGGACCCTTGTTTCAAGAATACACAGTTTTCATACTTGTGGCCTAGGAAAATCTGGGTGCATAGTACCTTACAGTTCTTTTTTTTTCCATGAGGCAGAAATTATTTTGTTGCCAGAGATGTTTTTTCTATCTCACTGGTTTGAGAGCAGAGAGAAGAGTGAGAAAGTGAGGCAGTTTCAGGAATCATAGTGGTTACAAAGTTGCTCTAAAACAGCACTCAGATTGAGGTCCTCACAGCACCAAAACCTCACCATTGAGCTTGTTAGAAATGCAAATTTCCAGGTCCAGAAATCTGTGGTACCTCAAGCACTCTATGTAATTCCCCTGCACACTTAAGTTTGAGAAGCACTGTCCTGCAAGATCAAAACCTACCCAATAGTTCATAGAGTTTTCCATCAGCCTTGAATTCTATGGGATGGGGGTGGGAGGAAGCAGGGGAACCTCACAAGGGCTTCTGCTGCTTTCGGGATGCTGCTTCCATGCTTCTAATATCTTGTACCCGTGGGGCTAACATTTACTATTCTAAACTGCTACAAAAGACAAACAGCTGTTCTCACACCTAGAGTATCTGTTTAATACCCAAGAAAGGCTTTTACATGGTTTAAAAAGTATGTTATCTGCTGTGCTATTAGGTCCAACGTGATGACTATTAATCAAGTTTGCAGCTAAGACAGTTAAAAGCTTCTTGACAGGTGAATGATCTCACTTCACTTCATCACTTACTCCTTTTAGGAAGGAGAGAGATTTATAAAGAATAGTCTCTGATTGAATGGCTTACAACTTATCGGTATAAGATTTTTTAAGAAAAGAATTTTGGCTGCACTTTTAACCTGATTGAGCTATCTGATATTCCCAGGAGGGAAATCAAGGGGTCATGTTTTTGTTTGGTACTGGTTGGTGTTATGCAATGTTTTTTAATTTTGTTTAAGATTATGCTCTATTTTTTGTAGGATAGAAATATCAGTGATTCAGTTTATAATCACTGCATGGAAATGGAAATGCATTTTATGCATTGTATTGATATGCATTTCTCTCTCTCTCTTTCTCTCTCTCTCTCTCTCTCTCACACACACACACACAGTAATTGGAGAAGGAGAAAGAATGTGTTTGTCTTTAATAGGTTTAAGCCTTTGGGGTAACACACACACACACATTTGAACAATTTGACAATGTTTGGTCATTATGCCTGTCAGGAAAGTGTAAAGTCTGACACAGCGAGATCTCTGATGTACCAGCTCTGCCATTTAGCTTCTCTGAGTCCTTGGGCAGGTTTTAAACATCTTCTGTGATCATTTTCTGCATCTGGAAAAAGAAAATCTTAAGAAAGTTCCAAAAGTCAGTAGTGAGGACTAAATTAGTCAATATATGAAAGTCACTGGAACAGTATCTAGCATTCATTAAGCATGCAGTAAGTATTTGCAAGTGAACTATAAAATTATTTTTGTGTGTTGTCAAGAGGGAAAACATATATTTCTCTTTGCCCTGTCCAATGATTTGATACTTCCCCAGTTGGAATTTGTAGCTTAAAAATGGAGCTCCCTTGGGGGCATTCAAGTTGGGGAATATATAGGGAAAGCAATGTAAAGACCAGTGTTAGGCATTGAAGCCCAATGTCTTCTGGCCTCTAGGCTTATGTTCCTCCCTCCCATTCTCAAATGTCATTACTCTGGCCAGGAAAGGAGAGCAAGTTTTGAATCTGTAGGACTGTAAAAAACTTTCTTTATCACTATAATAGGCTTCGAGGTATTTCGTCCATGACTGATAAAAATGATAATGATATATCAGATTTCAGCAGTCTGTCAAACATTCTTCACAGTTATATTCTATACACATGCAAGAAGAGGTCATTCACTAATGGAACTTTCTGGAAGAAAACTCATGTAGCTTGGATTTTTTTCATCTACCTTGTAAAGTTGAGACGAATCTTTCTAGCATGCTAAATCACCATGTATTTCTTGAACAACAGAAACGACAAATGCAGTTATTCACTCATTTTGTTACTACTGAGTACATTTTATGATGTTGGTGAAGAAATATGCAGATTTAAAAGAAAGGAAGATTTGAATAATTTATGCAAAAGAAAAACCATAACATACACAATTATATTTGCCACTGAAGTTTCTTCTGAAAAGAGCCCTTTTTATTAGATTTCAAGGAAAGTAAGCACATTCTAGAGAGTAACAAATTTGTAACCTTTTAAAAAATGTACTTCCCAGCAGGTAATATCTATAATTTATAAAGAAAATATTTTAAATTAACATTTAGATCAAGAAGCTTCACACAATTTTGCACATTTCATGGCTTCTTGTATATGATTTTCAAATTTGAAAATCCTGCCAAAGATTATGCAGTATTTTCTTGATAATTAAAAGAATTATTGCAGAATAATAATTTACTTTATTTTGTGCTACCTCAGTGGTTGTGTAGTTTAAATAGTGATAAATGATTTTCTAAATAGAAAATAAAATGTAGGTACATGAAGAATTTCACAAGCAATTGAAAAGTATAACATGCAGCTAAGGATTCCAAGATGGTGAATTACAGAATGACATACTGTGTAGGTTTAAACAGTGAATAAAAAGGGTGTAGGAAGTGCACACTCAGGGGAGAATTGTAGAGAAACTGCACTGGAGATCCTACAAGAGGAAGAAGAATGCTGTGGACCTGTGTAGAGAGTCCGGACATGCAGCACAAACATGAATACAGTGCACAGCTCCAGCAGCTGAGAGATGGAGTAGGTGGCATCTTGGAAATGGAGGTGAGACAGGACTGCATCAAGCCATGGTGAGACAGCTAGAAGGAGAGCACAGTGTGATTCCAGACTGGAGCCCTAGGGGCTACTATTTGCTAGCAATTGCCTGCGGACTCAGTGGAAGTAGAGGAGGCATGTTTGGCTCAAGCTTCCCCAGAGTAGTGTCCACTGCATTGTTGAGAAAGGGTGAGTGCCATTTTAAGTTTGGGTGGGAGCTGTGGAGAACTTTGTGTGCAAACACAGCAACTGGCTGAGACAGGACGCCATCTCTTCAGCAGTACTGGTGGCAGTGGTGGGGAGACAGCAACATTCAGCCAGTGGTTCTTGCGTATGTGTGCGAACAACCTATAGTCCCTGTTGACTTTGAGCCTGGCTGGGAGGTGGTTGGGGAACCACGTAGGATGGTTTGTCATTCACAGCCTTCTAGGATCAAGACACCTGAGTGGAGCTGTCTCTGGGAACATCAGCCTCTCTGTTGACTGGGCAGGCTGGTATAGCAGAGAGAAACTTCTCCACCCAGTGACTGGAAGCCTTGTGTGCTGAGACCATGGGGACAAGTGGTTACATGAGAAAGTGCAGGGAGTAGATGAGTAGATGGGTCTCTGGGCAATCACTGTGTTTGGCTCAACAGGCTCTTGTGCTCACAGTGAGGACTGAACAGATCATTTGTGTGGTGGTATGGAACACTCTGGGGGCTTACACCTGAGCATTGAGATCCACTATGCCCGACGTGGGTGTTACCCTGGATACTTGCCCTATTCTGGAGCACTGAGCAGAGCTCTCTGGCTACACCTACCACACACTTCTTGATACTCATTGAAAGTACAGACATCCCACTAAGCCACAGAAGCATAGCTCAAAGATAAAAACCATCAGATGAAAAAACAGTAATCAACAGTAATCAACCCCACAAATGTCTAAAAACAGACACAAAAATTCAAGAAACAAGAATAAGAAAGACACCATCCACCCCAATGGAACACAACAACGTTTCAATATTAGAACTCTTTGTAGTTTTTTTATCTGTTCTACTTAATATGACTGGTTTAGATCTGTAATTGATGCACAGTTATTCTTAAGTGTTGAAAATTAACTGAAATGTGATCCCTGTTGAACATGGTGGTGGGAATGGGAGAGGGAAGAGATGTATAATTTGGGACATGCTCAGGCTGACTTGCCCCAAGTGGTGGAGTTGGAAGCATACCAGGGGATTCCAATTCAATCCCATCGAGGTGGCATGTACCAATGCCATCTCACTGTTCCAGGTGATCAGTTTCAGTTCACAGTTGGTCATGGTGAAGGGACTGGGAGTCAAAGGGAGCACATAGACAAGTCTAGTACCTGCTAATGCTAACCGATGGAGTAAATAAAGGGGAGAGTGATCCAACATGGGAAGTGAGATACTCAGCAGACTCATAGAATGGCAGATGTCCTAAATAGCACTCTGGCCTCAGAATCAGCCCTAAAGGCATTCAGAGCTGGCTGAAAAGCTCATGAGAGTATTTCAGGCATGGAAAGCCAAGACACTCTGGCAAAAGATCTCTGCGAGTGAGATCCCAGTGGAAAGAACAGGCCATCAAAGAAGGAGGTACCTTTCTCTGAAGGGAGGAGAGAACCTCCACTTTGACTATGACCTTGTCTAAACAAGATAAGAGTCAGAGAACTCAGAGGGCTTCCATAGCCTTGGAAACTCATGACTGGAGCATAGGGAGATTACTGATGCCATAGACAGGAGTGTCAATTGGTAAAGTCAACAACAGGAGTCACTGTGCACTTACTCCTCATGTAGGATCTCTGTCCTTAATGTGCTGTACATTGAGATTTAATGCTATAACGAGTACTCAAACAATATATTTCACTTTGTGTTTCTATGGGGGTGCAAACTGTTGAAATCCTTACTTAATGCATACTAAACTGATCCTCTGTAAAAAAAAAAAAAAAAAAAAAAAAAAAAAATTATCAATTCCCAACTTGACTCTCACTGGGATTAAACATGACAATAGGTCTGCTCTGATTTCATCATCATTTAAAAAAATCATCTATTATTTTTCACTTTATGTTTCTGTGTGGGAGCAAACTGTTGAAATCCATACTTAATGTATACTAAGCTGATCTTCTGTATATTAAGATAATCGAAAATGAATCTTGATGTGAATGGAAGGGGAGAGGGAGTGGGAAAGGGGAGGGTTGTGGGTGGGAGGGACGGTATCGGGGGAAAGCCATTGTAATCCATAAGTCGTACTTTGGAAATTTATATGCATTAAATAAAAGTTTAAAGAAAAAAAAATTCTAATAAAAAAAAAAATAAATAAATCTTTAAAAAAAAAAAAAAAGGAAAAAAAAAAAAAAAAAAAAAAAGAATGTGAAGATGAAGAGATTTAGGAAATCCCTGAAACAGAGTTCAAAAAATAATCATCTGACTACTCAAAAGCAATCAGAAGCAAATAGACAAACTAAAGAAAACTGTACATGGCATTAATGAAAATTTTTCCCACAAAATTGATAGTTTCAAGTGAAATCAAATGAAATATTAGAAATGAAGAATTCAGGCACTGGCGCTGTGGCATAGTGGGTAAAGCCACTGCCCGCAGTGCCAGCATCCCATTTGGACACTGATTCAAGTCATGGTTGCTCCACTTCCAATCCAGCTCTCTGCTATGGCCTGGGAAAGCAGAAGATGACCCAAATCCTTGGGCCCCTGAACCCATATGGGAGACTCAGAGGAAACTCCTGGTTTCATTGTAGCCATCTGGAGAGTGAACCAGCAGATGGAGGACTCTCTCTCTCTCTCTCTCTCTCTCTCTCTCTCTGTGTCTCTCTTTCTCCTTCTCTGCCTCTGCCTTTCTGTAACTCTGCTTTTTAAACAAATAATCAAGTCTTTAAAAAAAGAAATGAAGAATTCAATATATAAAATAAAAAAGGTGCTGGAAAGCCTATACAACACACTATGCAAAGCAGCAGAAAGAATATCCAAACTAGAAGAAAAATCTTTGGAAATATCTCAGTCAGAACAAAAATAAGAAGAAGAAATTAGAAAAATTAGGAAGTGTTTGAGATTTATATTTACCCAACATACAGGTTTTAGGAGTTGCTGAAGGTGTGGAAAGAGAGAATGGATAGAAGGACTATTTAGTGAAGTAATTACAGAAAACTTCCCCAACTTGGAGAAAGAAAGAGAGGTCCAAGTAGAGGAAGCACAGAGAAATCCTAACACACATGACCAGAAAAGATCTTCACCACAACACATTTGCAGTCAAATTTTCCATAGTAAAACAGAGAAAAGATTCTCAAATGTACAGTAGAGAAATGCCAAATTACTTTCAGAGAACCTCCAATTTGACTCACAGATGAATTCTTAACAGAAATCCTACAGGCAAGAAGGGAATGGAGAGATATAGTTCAAGTTTTAAACAAACAAACAAAAAAAACTTTCAACCCAGAATACTGTACCCTGCAAAGCTCTCATTTATGAAAGAAGGTGAAATAAAGATGTTCTACAACAAATGAAAATAATTTGTTGCCTCTCATTCAGCCTTACAAAAGATGCTTAAGGATGTGCTACACACAGAAACACAGAAATATAGCCAACATTATGAAAGAATGTGAAGGCAGAATATCTCCCAGTAAAAGCACAAAAGAAATTGAAGGTAAACAATAGAAATATTTATGGGAAAATGGCAGGGCCAAATTGTTACTTACCATAGTCACCTTGAATGTGAATGGCCTCAACTTTCTGGTTAAAAGACATAGACTCAACAAATGTATTAAAAAGGAAGATCCATCTATGTGTTGCCTACAAGAAACACATGTCACCAATAAAGATACATGCAGACTGAAAGTGAAAGGGTGGAAAAAGATATTCCATGCAAATGGAAAAAAAAGGGCAGGGGTAGCCATACTACTATCAGACAAAATAGACTTTAACACAAAAACTGTCAAAAGAGACAAAGACAGGTACTATGCAATGATTAAGGGATCAGTTCAACAGGAAGATGTGACTGCTATACATGTATACACACCCAATAACAGGGTGCCTGGCAATTTAAAAGAAATGTTAATGGATCTAAAGGGAGAAATAGATTCCAATACAACAGTAATGGGGGACTTCAGTACTCCACATTCATCAATGGACAGATCAACTAGACAGAAAATCAACAAAGAAACAATAGAGCCAATGGACATTATGGACCAAATGAACCTAACTGATATCTACAGAACTTTTCACCCCACAGTTGCAGAACGTACATTTTTCTGATTGGTTTATGGAACTTTATCTAAGATAGACCATATGCTAAGCCATAAAGCAAGTCTCAGCAAATTTAAAAATATCAAATCATACTGTGCATCTTCTTTGACCACAATGGAATGAAAACGGATGTCAACAACTCAAGAACCTCTAAATTACATGCAAACACATGGAAACTGAACAACATTGTTCCTGAATGCACAGTGGGTCATAGAAGAAATCAAAAGAGAAATCAAAAAAATTTCTGGAAACAAATGAAGATGACCATATATCATATCAAAACTTATGGGATATAGTAGAAGCAGTGTTAAGAGGGAAGTTTATAGCAATTGGTGCCAACATGAAGAAATTGGAAAGGTACCAAATAAATGAGCTTTCAGTGCATCTCAAGGACCTGGAAAAACAACAATCAATCAAACCCTAAATTAGTAGAAAAAGAAATAATTAAAATTATAGAAGAAATAAACAAAATTGAAACAAAATAATACAAAAGATTAGTGAAATGAAGAGCTGATTTTTAAAAAAAATAAAAAAAAACTGATATGCCACCATTGGTGCAACTAACAAAAAAAAAGAGTGAGAAGACCCAAATCAATAAAATCAGAGATGAAAAAGGTAATGTAATAATACATACCACAGAAGTAAAAAGAATCATCAGGAATTACTACAAAGAGCTGTAAGGCAACAAATTGGGAAACCTAGCAGAAATGGATAGATTTCTAGACACCTATGGTCTAACAAAATTGAGTCATGAAGGTATGGAACACCTTAACAGAATAATGATCAAGACAGAAATTGAATCAGTAACAAAAACTCTCCCAACAAAGAAAAGCCCAGGACTGGGTGGCTTCTCTGCTGAATTTTGCCGGAGTTTTAAAGATGAACTCATCCAGTTCTTCTCAAGCTATTCAAAACAATTGAAAGGGAGAGAATCCACCCAAACTCCTTCTATTAAGCCTGCATTACCTTAATTCCTAAGTCAAAAAAAGATACAACAGGGAAAGAACTATAGACCAATATCCCTGATGAACATAGATTCAAAACTCTTCAGCAAAATATTAGCTCAGCAAATCCAAGAACACATCAAAAAAATCATTCACCCAGACCAAGTGGGATTTATTCCTGGTGCAGGGATGGTTCCACATTCACAAATCAATCAATGTGATGGATCACATTAATACATTGAAGAACAAAAACCATATGGTTATCTCAATAGATACAGAAAAATCATTTGATAAAATACAGCATCCTTTCATGATGAAAACTTTAAGCAAATTGGGTATAGAAGGAACTTTCCTCAATACAATCAAGGCAATTTATGACAAGCACTTGGCCAGCATCCTATTGAATGGGGAAAAGCTGGACACATTCCCCCTGATATCCAGAACCAGACAAGGATGCCCATTCTCACTATTGCTATTTAATATAGTTCTGGAAATTTTAGAGCCATTAGACAAGAAAAAGAAATCAAAGGGATACAAATTGGAATGGAGGAAATCAACCTATCCCCCTTTGCAGATGACATGATTCTATATATAGGGGATCCAAAAGACTCCATTGAGAAACTACCAGAACTCTTATATAAAAGAATTTGGTAAAGTAGCAGGATATCAGATCAACACAGAAAAATCAATAGACTTTACATACACAGATCATGTCATGGCTGAGAAAGAACTTTTACAATCAGTCCCATTCACAATAGCTCCAAAAGGAAATAAATAGTTTGGAATAAAGATAAGAAAGGATGTCAAAGATCTCTATAAGAATTTCTATAAGAAAAATTACAAAAAACACAAAAAAGAAATAGAAGACATTAAGAAATGGAAAAATCTTCCAGGTTCATGATTTGAACATCATCAAAATTTCCATACTATCAAAAGCAATTAACAGATTCAGTGCAATTCCAATCAAAATTCCAGTGATATTCTTTGCAGAACTAGAAAAAATGATGCTAAAATTCCTGTGGAAACACAAGAGATCCTGAATAGCTAAAGCAATCTTCTACAGCAAAAACAAAGCCAGAGGCATAACTGTGGGGAGCAACTGGGAGCAACTCGGACTAGACTAAGTTACTGGAATTAAGACTTATTCTATGCATCTGCTCTCCCACAATATGGCGCTGAGAAGGGAGTAACAGCTTCTACACAGCTGCCTCCAGTTCAACCAATAAACTGTAGGACCTGCTCCTCATTGGAGGAGAGCAGCGTACTCGGCGTGTGGGTAGCAGAGTTGGGATTGGTGGAAGAGGACTATAAAGGAGGAGAGAGACAACATGCACCAGGAACATCTAAGGGGAACACCTGTGCAGCCCCCGAGAGAGCTGGCCGGCGGTGTGCCGCTCCCCCGCGGAAGTGGGGAAAGTGGCCAGGGGGAACCGCCCTTCCACGGAGGTGGAAGGGTCGGTAGCCAACCCGGGAAGAACCAGCAGCAAACCCGGGGAGGGCCGAGCAGACGAAAGAACAGCGCAGGGTCCTGTGTCGTTCCTCCACGAAGACGGGGAGCGACATAATGGTGCCGTGACTCGGATATGAAGCCTAGGCAGGGTTCTGTGTCATTCCCCCATGAAGACGGGGAGCGACAATAACAATACCAGATTTTCAAGACATACTAAATTGCTGTTATAATCAAAATAGCCAAGTACTGGCACAAAAGCAGACTTGTAGGCCAACAGAACAGAATAGAAGGTCCAGAAATCGATAGATCTATAACCCACTTATCTTTCACAAGGAGGTTAAAATCAATCCCTGGAGCAAAGACAGTCCCTTTAACAAATAGTAATGGGGAATTTGGGTCTCCATGTGCAGAAGTATCAAGCTAGACCATACCTTACACCTTATACAAATATCCAATCAAAATGGATCAAAGACCTAAATCTACAACTCAATACCATTAAATTACTAGAGAACACTGGGGAAACTCTGCAAGACATTGGCATAAGCAAAGACTTCTTTGAAAAGACCCCTGAAGCAAATTGACAAATGGGCTTACATAAGCTGAGAAGCTTCTGCACTGCAAAAGAAACATTCAGCAAAGTTTAGGGTCAAGTGACAGAATTGGAGAAAATATTTGCAAATTACACAACTGAAAAAGGGTTAACATGAAAATATATAAAGAGCTCAAGAAACTCTACAACAAAACAAACAATCCAGTTAAGAAATGAGCAAAGGACTTGAACAAACATTTTTCAAGAGGAAATTCAAATGGCCAACTGACACTTGAGAAAATGATCAGTTCACTAGCCATCAGGGAAATGCAAATCAAAACCACAGTGAGGTTTCTCCTCACTCCAGTTAGAATGGCTTTCATACACAAATCAACAAACCAAAAATGCTGGTGAGGATGTGGGGGAAAAGGTACCCTAATCCACTGTTAGTAGGAATGTAAACTGGTGCAACAACTGTGGAAGACAGTATGAAGATATCTCAGAAATCTGAATGTAGGTCTGCCATATGATCCAGCCATCCCATTTCTGGGAATTTACCCAAACCAAAAGAAAACAGCATATGAAAGAGTTATCTTTATCCCTATGTTCATTGCAGCTCAATTCCAATAGCTAAGATTTGGAATCAACCCAGACATCCATCAATTGTTGACTGGATAAAGAAATTATGGTATATATACATTATGGAGTGCTATTCAGATGTAAAAAAAAAATAAATCCTGTCTTTTGCAACAAGATGTACACAATTGGAAACCATTATATTTAATGAAATAAGGCAGTCCCCAAAAGATAGATATCGTGTCTTCCCTGATCTGAAATAACAAATAGAGTACTTGGGCTGGCACCGCAGCTCACTAGGCTAATCCTCCGCCTGCGGCCCCGGCACCCCAGGTTCTAGTCCCGGTTTGGGTGCTGGATTCTGTCCTGGTTGCTCCTCTTCCAGTCCAGCTCTCTGCTGTGGCCCAGGAGTGCAGTGGAGGATGGCCCAAGTGCTTGGGCCCTGCACCCGCATGGGAGACCAGGAGGAAGCACCTGGCTCCTAGCTTCGGATTGGTGCAGCACGCCGGCCGTAGCGGCCATTTGGGGGGTGAACCAACGGAAAAAGGAAGACCTTTCTCTCTGTCTCTCTCTCTCTCACTGTCTAACTCTGCCTGTCAAAAAAAAAAAAAACAAACAAACAAACAAAAAAAAAACAACCAAATAGAGTACCTGAAATGTTATGTAGTGAAGTGGACATTTGAAAATCAATGATCATTTACAGTCCTTGTCTCTTCCATTGAGGAACAATGGTTTTTTTTTTTTTTTTTATCTTTCACTTAGTGTAGGGTTGCCTATATGATCATTAAGTAAACTGTAAATAGACCTTTGTAAAAAGAGTGGGAATGTGAGAGGGCAGAGGGGGAAGTGTTGGAGTGTGGGCTGGAGGGACGGTAGGGGTGGAGTGTCACCACGTTCTTAAATCTTTATATATGAAATACATGAAACTTGTATAACTTAAATAAAATGTAAAAAGTGTAGCTAATCTTTAAGTGTATGCACATTAAACATGATTATACAGCTACTTCTGTCAGATTTGGCATAATTACACTACTGACAGTAATTAATGACTTTTTTTATGAGAACAAAATTGGTCACCATTATCAAGAAGAAGATTATTAGCACCTGTCTTATGCCAGAAGATGATGTTCTCCGAAGATTGCGTTTTCATGACTTCTAAACAGTAATGCTGTGCTTTCCAGTGTCCATGGTTGGCAAAAGCCATCTCAGGCTATGGAAAGGCCTCTACTGGAAAATTCACAACAAATTAATGAAATTTCAAATTTTGTCATAATAGAGAGGGTACAGTAAAATCCTTTGAGATCCCTTTTTAGATTAGAGAGTTTCACCTGAAAATGACTTAGTTGGTTTCTTGCTGCTACATGGTAACAGTCTCATAATAAAACTACACTATGCACTTCTATATATCATATAGAAAATCAATAGCATTTTACAGCAGAATTACATGGTAAGCTTCTCTGTGTTTTACGTTAAATCAATGGAGATTCACAACAGTAGTCACCTTTCAGCCTCTATGAATTGCATGGCGAATCAGGAGTGTTTATTCATTTTAAAATGGGATCATTGTCATCGCATTAGACAGCAAAGCCATAAGCACACCATATCTGATAAGTGTTTTACCAAGACTTGCCTCAAGAGAACTGTTGTGTTTCTCAAGAATAAATATAGTAAAACTTAAAACCTACTGGAAGGGACAAGACAGTTTTCTTAGCCACCAACTAATAAAGAAATCGATGCTAAGAAATGTCTTTCTGTTGGTGGGAGGCAAGATGAGGTCAGGAAAAAGATTTAGAAGGATGAAAAAGTTGTATGAGAAAACAGGCTGGTTTAATAGTGAACAATTACATCCACTGCTTAGTAATAATCTTATGATTTCTTGCCAGAGATAAGGGTTTCTTGAATCCATAGTCTTCTTTAATTAAAACTTTTCTGGAATCTGGCATTAAGGAGGAATTTATAATGGAAACTTTTTTTTGTTAACCTTGAAACATTTCCTCAATTACAGAAAGTACCTGCTTGCATAGTACAGCATTATTAATTTTCTATAAACTAAATTTAAGTAGAATGAGCTTATATGGGCTTTAAGTCATAAAGAAAGATAATTATAAGTATCAAATTTGATTTTTCAAACAATTCAACTTATGAGACAATAAAATACAAAAATCTCGTAGGTACTCCAAAGTGTGAAGTTTCTGAGTCAACACAGATTCAAACATTTTGGGGATGTGAAAGATAACAGTTACCTTTACCTTTTTGTTTTAAAGATAAAGAATTTAGAGGCCAGAAAATTTTTGTGTGACTTGCTAAAGGCTGTTAAAATTAGAATTTGCTAATTCTCAGTCTAATGCCTTTTAAAAATTCCTGTACAACTTCCTACTACCGCATTTTAAAATAGGATATTTGTGATATCACTGGAATTTGTAAAATATTTTTACCCTTGAATCTGCCTTTTTATTTGCATTTTACCATGTTTTAAAGTCCTGTTGGTTTTCTGCCTAGAGGAATTTTGAATTAAATTGCCTTTTAGGTTCTAAATTTGTTTTAAAACTCGTTTTGAATCAGCTCATAAAACTGAGTTTGTCCTGCTTGAGTTTGGGTCCATCTCCTGATTTAAATTGACTTAGACATTAACAGGAGATAATTTCAATTTTTGTCTACTTCCCAATCACCAGTCACACTGTTGCTCTCCTATTTTATGTTCTTATGACAGAAACTGAGAAAAGCATCCCAACCCTGGAGGTGATTTTAGAACACCTTGGACCAGATTCAAACACATTAAGGAAAATAAAAGGAGTGGGGAGTAGATTTTAGATAAAAAGTGTATTCAAACCTGGTCCAGAAAATATGCCAGCAGGTGTCGGTGACTCATAGTCCTGCAGTCCTTTATCACCTCATTAGCTTTGATTGCTTGACCCTGGATGCTCACTGCTGCATCAGCGTCAGCTGCTGGCTTCCTATTTTCCCTCCAGAATCTGAATTATGGGTCCCCCTGCTCATCCTACAGCTTTTACCCACAAAGCCTTTTGGACATTGGAGTAACAGAGAAATGCTGTGTAAACATATTGTATCCGTTTTTGGCACCTTTACCTCTAACCTTCAATAATCTTTGGGGTTTTAATATTCTCTAGTGTGTATTCAGTTTTACAATGACAAAACAGGCAGTGTTACCTGGAGCTCAGAGCGCCTAACAGTTCTGCCTTCCTTTCTATTACCATCCCAAGATACACATAGGCCAACATTTTAACCAAGAGTTTTCTAATATAGATTACCTAACTGTGTTTGAGTATGTGTGGTGCATGTGTCTCAGAGTTTTTGTGTGGAAGTGTGTAGACAAGTTATGAATACAATACCATCTACATTTGTTTAAAGGAATGGCAATGTTTACATGAATCTTAAATATTTGTTGGGTAGGTGAGTGAAATTCAGATACATTTTTCTTTCACATTTCGATTTTGGACAAAAATGTTTTGATCTGGTAAGAGATAGGTCCTCTAGAAGCTGCAGATCTTGTTCTTTTCCCACTGCTGGAACTACATTCTAGTTGTTGACAGATATTCATACGTTCTCACATTCAAGGAGACAACTCCTAAAGCTGCAGCCCAGAGACTGGAACAGGGAACCTAGAAAGCTGAATCTGAGGATAAGCAAAACAAAAAAACTCATACTGACTATTTCCACCCCTTAAAACAGTAGTGTACAGTAGTTCCCAACCTTGACAGCGCATTGTATTATGTTAAGAAGTCCCTCCCTGCTCCCAGCCCACACAAACATTTCAATATGATTGATTTGTTCTGTGAGTGAGTAACTCCAGCTTGAGCATCAGGGTTTTAAATATCTGGAAAGGTGATTCTAACGTGTAGTCGAGTTGTTCTTAATCCTAACTTGAAGGGGATATTAGTGACTATAAATTTTGTGTTTGGTTAAGCCAGTCGTTCCCAAATCTACCTGAAAATAATCTTGGGAAGCTGTCAAAGAGACGAGTCCTAGGCCTCCTCTCAGCTCAATTGCGAGAATGACTTGAGGGTGACTCCTCAAAAATATTAAATGAAGAAAATACCTCTTCAGTTTTGTTTTATACAGCCTGCTATTGAGAAGCAGAACTATTTATCTGCTCTGATAATTATTAACTTGTACTGTCTGTGCTGCCCATAAGCTCCACTGGAACTGAGGAGCAGAGGGTGATGTGCAGAGGAGGAGAAATTACGTTGGAACACACTTTCTAACTGGGAAGAATAATAGGAGACACAGAAAAGAACAAGAAAAGATTTGTAGAAATGTAATACGATTACAGTAAGAATGGATCTTCTAATGTAGAAATTCATTAAGTAATTCTCTAATCCTTTAGAAAGAGCTGGATTTGCATCCCAGAGCTGCCACCCATTAACAAATAAACTCAAGAAATCTGTGTCTTAAACTATGAAATGGATACAAGACTACCTCTTTGATAGAGTTGTTGGAAAAAACCTATGTGGGGTGCTTAGTATAGTCTTTACATGGAGGATACCCAGAAAGAAGCAGCTATGTACCATGTACAGAATTTTCTCTTAGCCTTCTATATATGTATATGTATATACACACATATGTATAAATATAAATATGTATATATATAGATGATGATAATCAAGCAGAAGCATTTCAAGCTTGGAAAAATCATGAAGCTTAATTGCCATCTATTAAGAAAAACAAAAATTTCAAGACTGTTTTAGTTTTGTCTCCTTATTTCATTGCTTTAAGATGAAGATATTTTCATAAAATGCAAATTTATTTTGAAATATCCATCCATAAATCATTAGTTTTGATCTAATCATCTCCAAATCCTTATAATTATCACTAGCATTATAATAATCATCCATAGTTATTATTTTTATCTTAGATATGCAAAAATAACTTAAAGGACTAATTTTGGCTTCATTATGCTGCATTTTGCTTTCTCTTTTCCGAAAGCTTTAGGTTTATCAAATTATAGAAAAACATACTAAGTGAAATTTGACTCTGATATTAAATAGGGGGTCTATTTGACATGCTGTGTCTATTTTTGTATATTCAGGTTGTCTGAATAGGCTCTATGAACAGCAGACCAGCTGTATTTTATTTTTTGCATTGTTGGTAAAGCCTATGATTACAAATGGCAAAGAGACTTGCAATGTTTTCTTATCTGGCAATAGAAAAATCATTCCCTTTCCTACCTTCATAGCCTAGTTTAGAGAGAAAAGAAGAGGAAGAGGGTGAGGGTAAGGTGGAGGGAGTCAGAGAAGAAGACAGCACAAGAAGGTATGTTACCATAGCAGAAACTTTCCCTTAGAATGATCCCCCAACACCTGCAAGTGAATCATGACAAGTTCACTCTTAAAATAATATTAGTGACCTATTTAAAAAGTTTCATTAGTAAATATCACAGACTGAGAAAAATATTTAACAGAAAAAGACTGAGACTGCTAAGATCCTCATGGTAACCAGGATGTGAGAATCACATACGTATGTTCTCTAGGTGAGTAACTCCAGCCAGAGAAAGGACAGACGAGGTAGAATTCACAAAATAGCTTGAGGTTGTTGTGAGAGAGTTTCAAACTTCAAGCAGTACTTCAAAGTGAACCTCATAAATTAATTAGTTTCAAAGATAAGAGAAATTAAAGCCTCAAGTAGACCTCTGTAATGGAGCAAATTTATAATGTACAGCATCATAATGGATGATGTTGTATAACATCATGTTGATGAATAGCTTATTAAAAGTAGTTTGTATTTTACTAGAACTGTATAATAATTAGCTTGAATGTGTAGTTCATTCCCTAATGATTGTTACACTATTTCTGCAAAATTGCCAGAGTGGACTGCACCAGGGCAATTGCAGTGCTCAGGGTACTGGGGATTCTTGTCATTATTCAAAAAGCAAATGTGAAGTGGTAGTTTTACAAGTCTTCTGTTGTTCATGCAAAGGTATAATGTCTTTAACACTGGACTCAGAAAATCAACAAAAGGACAAATTTTTGAAGGCTGGAGATAGAATGATGCTTCTAGGAGTTCAACAGCTCAGGTCTTCCATGACTGCACACACCTGGTTATTCTTCTTTACTAGGGAGGTAACTTAGATACCCTGTGTCGAGGTCCTGCCCCATGTTCCCTGTTTTCCATCTTGGCTACCAAAATTAGTGCATCACTTAAAATAAGTTCCATGTGTTTGTGTTGTGACATCTTATACATAAAGTATCCCTTTCTCACTTTATTTTCCTATAACAATATGAATATTAATATTTCTTGCACACAACCTTTTAGAACTATAACTCAGATATCATCATTTCCTGTATAATAAACACTAATGGTTCACAGCTGCCTATTGAACAATGTTTACTTTTTTATGTTTTTAAAGATTTAATTATTTGAAAGTCAGTATCACACAGAGAGAGGAGAGAGGCAGAGAAAGAGAGAGAGGTCTTCCATCCACTGGTTCACTCCCCAATTGGCCGCAAGAGCCAGAGCTGCACCAATCCAAAGCCAGGAGCCAGGAGTTCCTCTGGTCTCCCACGTGGGCACAGGGGCCCAAGAACCTGGGCCATCTTCTGCTTTCCCAGGCCATAGCTGAGAGCTGGATCGGGAGTGGAGCAGCCAGGTCTTGAACCCGGGCCCATATGGGATGCCAGAGCTTCAGGCCAGGGTGTTACCCAGTGTACCACAAACGCCGGCCCCTGAACAATGTTTATGTGCCTTAGTTTCTCATCTATAGTCTAAGAACTTCCCTTCAAAACCCCAAAGCCCAGCAAACCTGAACTAGTCACAATTCTTACTTAAATTGACATTTCTCACTGCTGTGTCTACTTTTGCTCTTGGTATTCATTTTACTGCATCGCCATTTATCCACAACTCTGTGTCTAGATCTTCTTCGAAAGCTAGTGACAGGGGCTGTCATTGTGGCATAGTGAGTAAAGCTGCCACCTGCAGTGCTGGCATCCCATATGGGCTCCAGTTCATGTCTCTGCTGCTCCACATCTTATCTAGCTCCCTGTTAGTATCCTGAGAAAAGCAGCAGAAGATGGTCCAAGTACTTGGGCTCCTACCACCCATGTGGGAGAACTGGATGAAACTACCAGCTCTGGCTTCAGTTTGGCCTAGCCATTGCAGCCAGCTGGTGAGTGCATCAGAAGCTGCAAGATTTCTCTCTGTGTCTCCCCCTCTGTAACTCTGACTTTCAAGGAAGTTTTCATTGTTTCCTGTTGTGTCCCATCTTTTGTCCCATTCAAGCCATACCCCGAATTGAAGTTGTTTTTATTTGTTTTTTTTTTTTTTTTTTTTTTTTTTTTAAAAAAAGACTTATTTATTTTGAAAGAGTACAGAGGGAGGGAGGGAAGGTGGAAGAGAGAGAGAGAGAGAGAGAGAGAGAGAGAGAGAGAGAATCTCCCATCTGCTGGTTCACTTTCCAGATGGCCACAATGGCTGGTGCTGGGCCAAGTGGTCCCAGGAGCCAGGAGCTTCACCCAGGTCTCTCATGTAGGTGGCAGGGGCTCAAACACTTTGGCCACTTCTGCTGCTTTCTCCAGGCCTCTAGCAGGAAGCTGGATCAGAAGTAGAGCAGCCTGGACAAAAGGGTGCCCATATGGAATGTCAGCATCTCAGGTGGTAGTTTACCCACTAGGCCACAAGGCCAGCCCCAGAAAATTTTTTTATTTGGATTCTTGGTCTAGCTTAAACATTATGAGGAGATATTTTGGACATCACAATCTCAACCAGGGTCTTTTGAGAAATCAATGTAACACCATAAACAGACTCAAAATAGTAAACATTTTCTCACACCTTGGATGGACAGCTCCCAATCAATTTTACAATGTTTTCTCCAAAGAAGGTGTATTGGTTCACAACCCCCAAACCCTAGTCTCCATTAGCATAAAAATCCAATTCCTTGTTTTAACAGGTTCCATGATTAAGAGACTCAGGAAATACAGATGGAGGACACTTTTGATATTTCTCTTCAGGTGTTTTTATCTGATGCTCCTATTTTTTAAATGTCTTGTCTTAACATATTTTCCTTTGCTAAATTTCTAGTACAAGTCCCATATGTTTTGGTGTATTCTTGAAATTATTGAAATAATTCTGCTCCTTATGTCCATAGATCAAAGGAAAATGAAAACCCACCTTACAGAAGCCCTAAAAAACAAAAAGGTGAGGTCAACAGCAGTATTTCTACTTACCTAATTATACACTAATTATATGCTGTAAAATATTTTAACACAAAGAGTGCGAAAAGCCTTACATCACCTCAGATAATAAAATGTAAGATATTAAGGAATGTGTTATGTGTGCTAAAACCTTCCAAAAAGGACCACAGAGTGAGCTAGACTAGTCATGTCCAATCTTAAAAAAAAAAAAAAAAGCTGTGTGTTTAGCTGAGTGACCACATGAATCCTATCTCAGTCATTGAGTATTCTTTCAAAACCTGTCTAACAGGCTGGTGTTGTGGTACAGTGGGTTAAGCCACTGCCTTCCCTGCAGGCATTCCATATGAGTGCTGGTTCAAGTCCCAGCTGCTCCACTTCCAATCCAGTTCCCTGCTCTTGTGCCTGGCAAAGTGATGGAATATGACCCAAACGTTTGGGCCTCTGCCACATATTGGCAGACCCAGATGGAGTTCCTGGTTCCTGGCTCCAAACTAGCTTACTCCCAGCTATTGTTGTCATTTGGGGAGAACCAGCAGATGGAAAAATCTCTCTCTCTCTCTCTCTCTCTCTCTCTCTCTCCTTCTGTTTCTGTATTTCCTGCTCTCTCTATAACTCTGCCTTTCAAATAAACAAAGTCTGCAAAAAACAAAAACAAAACCCTGGCAAACAGACAGTAACTCCTCAAGGTAAAGTTCTACATTTTATTTCCCTTTATAGTTCCTGAGTATAATGCTTTGTATGGTCTAGGTACTCAGTCATGGACTAGTTGTATGATATGAGTAAATCATTTAACATTTTCTTTTTTGTTAAGATTTATTCATCTATTTGAAAGGGTAGAGTTACAGAAAGAAAGGGAGAATGAGACGGAGACAGAGAGATCATCTACCTGCTGGTTCACTTACCAAATGGCTACAATGGTCAAAGCTGGGCCGATGTGAAGCCAGGAGCCAAGAGCTTCTTCCCAGTCTCCCATGTGGATGCAGAGACTAAAGTACTTGGACTGTCTTCTGCTGCTTTTCCAGTGTGTTATCAGTGAGCTGGATCAGAAGGGGAGCAACTGCATCTCCAACCGGCACCCCTGTGGGTTCCAGAGCCACAGGCAGCAGCTTCACCCATTATGCCACAGTGATGGCCTCATCATTTAACTTTTCAAATTTTTAGTTTAGTCATACACAAAAATAAATTAATAATTACATATAATTTACAGCTTTTAAATATTTTTATTAATTTGAAAGGCATTGTTACCAAGAGAGCAAGAGCAAGAGAAACTTCCATCCACTGGTTCACTACCCAAATGTCTGCAACTTAATTCTGGAGCCAAAAACTCTGGGTCTGCCATATGGATGGCAGAGATTCAAGTATGTAAGGCAACACCAGCTGCCTCCCAAGGCAAGTATTAGGAAGAAACTAGAATTGGGAATGGAGCTATAACTGGAATTCAGCCACTCCAATACGGAATGCAGGCATTCTGAGTGGTGTCTTAATCACTGTACCAAATGTGCACTCTTTATTTGCAGTTTTGTTGCGAGCAATAAATCGTGTTTTAAAAATGTCTGTATTCAGTTTATATTCATTTATAAAACATGTAATTGATGAATGCCTGTTTTGTTCCAGGCAGAGTTTCATGATCTTGGGATACATCAGTAAATAGAGCAGACATAAACTGCTATCATCATGGAACTTGTGTTATGGATTTTCAGAAACAAACAAGTAAACAAAAAACCAATTTGTAGGATATTAGAAGGCCAAAAGTGCTATGGAAAGAAGGAAAAGTGTGGGGTGGGGATGAAGATTAGAAACATAAGAGGGGGGGCGGCGCGCTGTGGCTCACTCGGTTAATCTTCCGCCTGTAGCGCCAGCATCCCATATGGGATCTGGGTTCTAATACCGTTTGCTCCTCTTCCAGTCCAGCTCTTTGCTGTGGCCCCGGAGTGCAGTGGAGGATGGCCCAAATGCTTGGGCCCCTGCACCCGCATAGGAGACCAGGAAGAAGCACCTGGCTCCTGGTTTCAGATTGGCGCAGCTCTGGCTGTGGTGGCCATTGGGGGAGTTATCAACGGAAGGAAGACCTTTCTCTCTCTCTCTCTCACTGTCTGTAACTCTGTCAAAAAATAAATTAATTAATTAAAAAAAGTATATTAGAAACATAAGGGTGGTGACATATGAGCTATATTACAGTAATGAGTAGGATAGTTAGAGTAGGGCTCACTCTGAGGGTGAAATTTGAACAAAGGCTTAAGGAGGTAAGGGAGTTAAGTAGCTAGCAACAAGAAAGTGGTTCTGGGTTGGGCTAATGTCTGAGCAGGAGTTGGTCTAGGAGGTTCCTGTGAAGCAATAGTCAGGGGAGTGGGCAAATGGAGGAGCCTCTGATGAAGTTAGAGAAATAAGGTAGGGTCTGTGGATAGCAGTGGGACATTCAGGACTTTGTAGGTCCCTACCAATATTTTGGCTTTTTCTTTGGCCCATCTTATATACCACTATGGGGTCTGAGCAAACATGACATCATCTGGCTTCTGTTCCATCCACATATGGCATGCTGAACTCAGTGGACACCAATACATACTTGATGAAGCTTATGAATTGAAATTTATGTTTTTGATGGTTATTCACGATTTTATTTCATCAAAATAAGATTTTAGTTGCATCTCCAGCATGCCAAAATGACCAAAAAAACAAAAACAATAAATAAGGGAATTTCCATCAGCCTATTGCTAACCTTCTAGGTTGACTAAATATTGTTAATAGGATATCTGAATTTTTAATTTCCTGTAGAGTTATATTTAAATAAAAAAATTCCAAAGCCAGCATAAAATTTGCTGTCTTTTCTTCTTACATGCTTTGGAAAGATGAGAAAATTTGGAGAACTAAAAACATTTTTTTTATTATTAAATTATACTGCTTTCCTATGAAAAGAGATTTTACTGACTATATGTGGTAGAAATGACAAGAGAGACTTTCATTTTCACTTTCTAGTTCCTGAACTGACTTCACTGATTTCAGTCTGGCTATTGTACTACTAGGAGTTTTGTTGCAAACTGCCTAATCCAGACCTTTCTGCTTGGCACCACCAAGAAAAAATTGCAGATTGAACATCAGAAATTTCAGAGTACTTAACTTTCTTTTTGGACTGGCCATTTTGTCCCAGAAATCCTCTTACTTCTAATCAGAAGAAACAATCTCAGTTGTTCTTTTTCTATTTTCAGAGGATCCTAGTCCTGGTCGGTGTGCCGGATTCTGTCCCGGTTGCTCCTCTTCCTGTCCAGCTCTCTGCTGTGGCCGGGGAAGGCAGTGGAGGATGGCCCAAGTGCTTGGGCCCTGCACCCGCATGGGAGACCAGGAGAAGCACCTGGCTCCTGGCTTCGGATCGGCGCGGTGCGCAGGCCGCAGTGGCCATTGAGGGGTGAACTAACGGCAAAGGAAGACCTTTCTCTCTGTCTCTCTCTCGCTGTCCACTCTGCTTGTCAAAAAAAAAAAAAAAAAAAAAAGGATCCTGAGGGTAGTCACAACAACGATATTAGTTACAATTTAATTAAATGACATTCTTTGCTGAATAAATTACTGATATCCATAGACATTTGGTCTTCAAACTGTGTTTAGAAACTCAAAGGGAAAAAGTCTCTTAAAAATTTGGCTAATGTTTACAAAAGAAAGCTTTGACTACAGTCACCTTTAAAATCATTTAATGCAATTTATTGACATATCATAGGATGACAAATGATGACTCTATGAATTTTTTATGATATTTAAAACTATTGATGATAGATTTTGATTCAGTGAAAAATTGTTAGATTTTTATTAGCTGTCAATGTAGTTATACTCTTATGTCTAAGTTTTAAAGAAATAAAATAATGTTACTTGATAATACTTGTACTATTCAGTGATAAACAGAATAATTGCCCCACAAAGATTTTCATGTCCAAATCCCTGAAACTTGTGATCAGGTTATCTTATAAGGCAAAAGGGACTTTGAATATGTGATTAAGGACCCTGAGTTGATGAGTTATCCTGGATTGTTTTAGCTATAAGAATCCTTGTATGGGCAACTGGGGTTTGATATTGGCATCACAAGCTGTGGAGCCTCAATGCCAGCCCCCAACAATCTTAAAGTTTTAAATTTTCTTTCAAAGATACTATTTTCTCTAAAAATTTTTTAACAATAATACCTTTGTTTATTATTCATAGTTTAAATTATATATGCTAATAATTCATGAAAACATTACAATTTTTTTCAATAACAGAAAATATTTCAATAATGGAAAAATATGTTGGCTTTTTTAACCAGAATAGGAGTAATTTATTTTAGATTTTATTGATTATGTGAGTTGTATGTTTTCTTTCTTATCTGTCTAAATTAAAACTAATACAGAAAACTGTGTTGTATTCTCAAAAACTGCTTGTCAGCAGTTTCATTTTTCAAGTTTTCTGTAAAAAGAATAACCTTCAATTTTGGCAAAGACTATAAGATTTTGGATGGATAAAAGTGATGTATATGCACTATTCTTAATAGATTCGCCATCATTTACTTAGAACTTTCTCTATTTTTAGACATTTTGAGTAATTCTTATTTTTTACTCTTTTGAATAAATGTCTTATTTATAAAATGAGATTCCATTTTTATTTATGGTTATTTCTTTGAAATGATTTCCAGGAGGATCATTGAATCATGCATTATGGATATTTAAAAAATACTGCATGATTCTTTTTGTTTTTTAGAAAGTTATAACATTTAGGTCTCTCATCTGTAGTATATGAATGTTTTTGCTTCACTATGCCATAGAAAATTGGAATTTATATAAAAATAATTTGTTAATTTGTTAGGCAAGGAGTGGTAACTCAATGTTGACTAATAACATGTTTCTTTGTTATTTTAAGAATTAATTATTTTAATTATTTGAAATTCTTTTATGACTGATCTGTTTATTATTAGGGATGAGGAGATAAGTTTTTTGTTATTTAAGAGCTATTTATATAGTAAAGCTATTAGTAATTTGCTTATCATATTTATTATGAATGTTTTTCTAGTTTTTTATTTGTCTTTTATTTCTATTTATGTGGTTGTTGCTATGCTGAGACTTAAATTTTGTTTAATTTGGTCCATTAAAGCTTTCTGCTGTAATTTCTTCTATTTTTAATCTTAGAAACTTCTTCCCTCAAGGTATTAGACACATATTTGTTTGCATTTTCTTGTATTTAGAAAATTTAGATTTTAAATTACTGTTTTTATTGATTTATTTTATATTAATTTGAGCCCACTTAAAGTTTATTTGGAAATGTATTGGAAGAAAGTCTTCTATGGGGATTTCACGATTCTGCATATTTTTTGTGAACTGCACTAACTACTCCTTCACACTCCTCCCCATCCCCCAAGAATGAGTGTCTATCAAGAATCTTGGAAGACATATGGTATCTCCTTCCAGAACAAAGGGCAGGGCTGATTACTGAACATTATAAAATATTTAGGTTCTGCAAGCTTAGGTTTCTTCTCCTGAATTGCAACCCCCTTTGTGTAAAAGCATCAGTCAGGGCACATTTACATCCCTGTCCTGGGGTTTGAAAGCAAGAGAGACAGATGCAAAGTGTGCTTGGGGTCAGGAGGTTTGCTGGGCTAGGAGTAATAAAGTTCTCCATTTCAAGCATAGCACCCCTGCGTTGTGGCAGGCTACCTTGGCATTGCAAATGGAGAATAATCTCAGATTCTTTGCTGCTCTTGGAAAGTATGCTATTTATTTTTTAAAAGTTTATTCATTTACTTAAAGAGTTACAGAGAGAGAGGGAGAGACAGAGAGGAGAGACTTGAGATGCCATTTGGTATACTTTCCAAATGGCCACAACAACCAAAGCTGGGCCAGGCTGAAGCCAGGAGCCAGGAGCTTCCTCTGGGTCTCCTACATGGGTGCAGGGGCCCAAGCACTTGGTCATCTTTCACTGCTTTCCCAGACAATTAGCAATGAGGTTGGATAGGAAATGGAGCAGCCAGGACACAAACCACCACCCATAAGTGTTGCTAGAACTGCTGATGGCAGCCTAACCTGCTGTGCTGCAGCACTGGTCCTACTGCATAATGTTTTAACAGCTGATCTAACACTTGGTTATTAAACAAGTCTATATTATTAGATTTACTACACATACTTTGAAGTGTCTAAGGCATGTTTGTTTCTTGAGTATTATGATAGTATGAATCATCCATTAAAGCAATTAAGGAAATGGTATTCAATAGTCAAGTGTTTAAAATTAATTAGTATTTTGAGACCCATTTGATTGCATTTATAAATAATTTATTAATAAAGACCAGTGTTCCACAGTTTTGAGGCATATTCTGACTTAAAATTGCTTGTCTAGGCAATAGTCATACTTAATAAGGGTAACTAAACTAATATTTTTTGGATAATGAACCAAATCATAAAAAATTCATTTAGGAGATCATGGGCCAAATATTTGCAGATGAGGAAAAAACTGCTAAACATTTAGAACCCTATAATCAAATATAGCACCATACAGTTTTCCAGACATGTATGTATATATACCACATATGCATGTGTATATATTTATATCTATATATATATAATGTATACACATGTTTGGTATATTTAAGTCAACATTGAAAGGTAGTGACTGACAAATTTTGAGGCTATAATGTAAAGGCAACTAGAAGAAACTGGAAATGTCAACTGATCATTTTAATGCTAACTATAAAGAAATGTCACTTAAATGTTTTTTCAAATATTAAACAATGACAAATAATAGAAACATTTTGTTATTCTCAGCTTTCTGCCCAGTAACAAAAGCTCAAAAGTTAAACAAAATGTCATTTTAACTGTCAAGATTATGCTGCAAAAACATAATCACAGTATTGTCATGGCTTACCATGATGCATTTTTATTGTCATATCATATGAGGGCTTCAGGCTATGAGCTGTACTAAACGAGTGTTGGTGCATATGCTATAGGTCAGGTACAAATTTCCTCCAAAATATTTTCATTTTGAGACGTAGGTGGAAGGATTAGCTTCTAACTGGGATAGTTCTTTTTTCTACCAGAGGGCACAGGATCAAGAAAGACTAAGCCAGACCAAGTGACTGTATTTGAAACCTCTCAGATATGACAAATATGCCATCCACTCACATCTTAGTGGCCACAAAATGTCACATGGCAAGCTCCAAATCTGTAGGCTGGGAAACAGATTTGACATGGCCTATCCTATTTCTGTCATATTAATCTGACTCTACTACTTCCCTTCTGAAATGTCACCTATAAAATTTCTCATTTTTGTATTGCTTTAAATTATGGATGGTTTAATGTAGATTAAAGCCATTTCATATTTAACCGTTATCTAAATTACATTAAGATTTTCAAACCACTGTCCAAAAGATGCATAAAGCATTTGTGGAAGTCAATCTGTATACCTAGAGTGGATACTTTTTTGTGGATCTTTGGAAAAAATAGGCCAGAGCCAGATTGTGTGATATTAGATTAGCTACTAATTTGCACATAGGTAAATTAAAAGTATTCCCATTCCATCCTCATCTTAATGCCTTTTAATTTAGGAAGGGAAATAAGGAATTAGCTTATGACTTTCCTGTTTCCCAAATTTTATTTCTTACTCAAGGTTCTGTTAAAATTCCACCTTGATCATGAAAACTGCCCCAAGACTACAACAATCTGTTTATTGCAGTAGAGTCCAGACTTCAGACTTCTCAGTCCAGGGATGTGCTCTCATCATTAAACATGTGACAGAGAAAATTTGAGAACTAACAGAAATGGTGAAGCTGTGTGCTTGACTCACTGTTCTCCAGTTCTGAGCACAATTAAGAAAACATGTTTTTTCCATTTTAATTTCCTCATTGTTTTTGATGAGAAAAGTTATATTTCCATTGTCTCACCCAAATACTGCATGGGATCATTATATTTATTCATAAATATATGTGTGTCTGTATTTGATATATGTATCATTGATAGACACAGATCAAATATACATCCCCTTCACACACAAGCACTCACACAGACACATATATGGGTACTTAAAAAATGAGATTATTGGAATGACAAAACTGTTTATTTAGATGCAAAAAATTTTGAAATACATGCATACATTTTCATAAACACAATTTTCCTGAACCTTTTGAAGAACTCTCATATGTGCACCATAAATATATATGCCATATATTTGTATATATATATTGCTGTATGTATTTATGTATTATATCTATATATACTCATATATATGTGCAATACAGGTTATATTATTTATTAATTTAATTTTGAGTGATAAAAGGGAGTTAAAAGATACTTGTAAAATAGGGTGCTGGAACTAATAAGACTGAGGATTACTGTGCAAGACTGTATTCTGTACAGAAGAGATCAATGTAGACATGTCATTCAGGCATCAGGATCAAGGGTGAATGGAAGGTATTGAGTCATGAGGTAAGGAACAAAAGTGAGGAGCGCCTGAGTTAGGTAACTTTTATCCATTTTATAGATTGGGGGTTTTGTAAAGTTTTATTTGAACCAAAATGTCACTATTATGAATAAGCTTGAGATTCTATATTCAAAATGGTTTTTAAATTTTTTAAAATTTATTAGAAAATGTAGCAAGATAGAACAATGAAAAAAAGTCACCATGATTCCTCATACCCAGTGATAGGTTACTATAAATCCTCTTCTTGAATTTCTTTAATGCAGATTTTCTAATTATTTAACAATATCTTCATAAGTGATTTTGGTGGACAGACATTTGACCTTTGGTTAAGAGGTCTGCATCCCATACTGAAGTACTTGAGTTTGAGTCATGGCTTCACTTCTGATTCCAGCTTTCTACACTGCACTCCCCGGAAGGAAGCCGGTGATGGCTGAGTACTTGGGTCTCTGTCATTCATGTGGGAGACCTGGAATGATTTTCCAGCTCCTGACTTCAGCCTGGTCCAGCCCCAGCTATTGTGGGAATTTGGAGAGTGTCCTGGTGAAAAAGAGCTTTCTGTCTTTCTCACTGTCTCTCAAACAAAGAAATATTTAAAAACAAGTAAAAGTTAAGGAGAAATGATTTTTTGAAATGAGAGTCATCTCCTCATTCCCAGAAACAGAAAATTAAATGAAACAGAAAGCTCTTGAAAAATAAAATCTTCCCATCCATAATTAGAAACAATTACTTTATACTGTTTTTTCTTTTTCTTTTCTTTTCTTTTTTTTCTGACAGGCAGAGTGGACAATGAGAGAGAGAGACAGAGAGAAAGATCTTCCTTTGCCGTTGGTTCACCCTCCAATGGCCACCGCAGCCGGCACACTGCACTGATCCGATGGCAGGAGCCAGGTGCTTATCCTGCTCTCCCATGGGGTGCAGGGCCCAAGCACTTGGGCCATCCTCCACTGCACTCCTGGGCCACAGCAGAGAACTGGCCTGGAAGAGGGGCAACCGGGACAGAATCCGGCACCCCGACCGGGACTAGAACCCGGTGTGCCGGCGACGCAAGGCAGAGGATTAGCCTATTGAGCCATGGTGCCAGCTTTATACTGTTTTTTTTTTTTTTTTTTTTTATTCTCCTCATAGATAGGATCACATGGAAGATTTGATACTCCAACTTTGTGATTTCTTGATCATATAACTTGCATGTGTGTGTGTGGTGCTTTCATCCATGTGTATGTAGGTGAAAATGACGCACAATGAGCTGCACACTTTTGAAGTATACAATTTGATGAATTTTCATATATTAATACACACATGAGATCATAACTATGATTAAGATAATGAATGATATCACAACCCAAGAAGTTTCTTTTTACCTTTATATTCTTTCCCTTTCCTTCCTGTAACTCTACCCATGCAACCAGTGATCTGCTCTTTGTTACTACAGATTACTATGTATGTTCTAGATTTTTTATTTTTTTATAAATGAGATGATACAGTATGTATTTCTTTGACTTGGCTTCCTTTACTCAGCATAATTACTTTGAAATTCAATGGATTGTTGTATACACTAATAGTTCATTCTTTGTTATTTCTGGGGAGTGTTCTATGGTGTGGATATCCCATAATTTGTTCTGAATATTTAGATTATTGCAAGCTTTTGGCTATGTAAGCCTTCTGTGAATATATGTGGCTAATTCTTTGTAAGAACACATACTGATTTAATTTTTCATATAATTGTGTGAGTGGAGTGATTGTATTTTTGGGTAAATATATGTGTACATGTAGATACACAGAAAAATGTCTAGGAAGTTACACCCAAAATAGGAGATCATAACTGACAAAGTGAGGATATGGAGAAGGGAAAGAAGGAGGCTTTAGGCATATTTATCCTTTGTTTATATCTATGTTGTTTGGAGATGTAAAGATAATATTTTTATAATTTATAATACATTAAATAATTCCCTTACATTATAGAATTCTTGTATAAAAATAATTATGTCTCACAGGCCTTAAATTCATACTCTCAAACTTCTTTATCTCATTTTGACTCAGCTTTTTAAACTATGATATTATTAGGCAGGAGTCTTATTAAGTTTGTTAAATTGAGATTTCCTAAGAATACCATTGGAGCAGAGTGAGCTTCCAGGTTGTGTATGTAATTGTGTTTATGTGTGTCTGTACATGTATACGTGTGTGGTAATCGGAATTCAACTATTTTTTATTGTTTTAAGCAAAAGTCAGGTTAATCAATCTGTCTGTGAGGAAATATGTTAGCAGAGTACACCTGCTGCCTAGATGAATAAAGGTAACTCATGCACATTGTCTTTAAATCATGCTCATCTCATTAAATTAAACTGCTCTGTTCAATGCCAATAAAATGTCAGAGATGACTAAAATAAGATACAACAGATAGAGGAAATTTCTCATTTCCAAATTGCACACCTGTTTTAATTGGAGAGGAAAAGGCTTATTCAATTTTTAAAAGAAAATAACTAAAAATAGGGATCCACTATATTATGCATTTATTGAAAATAAGTTCTCAACAACCTGAAGGTCATTCTGACCACAAAGACCTAAAATCAAACTGCAAATGAACTAAATTGTAGTGTATTTCTGCAGCAGTTTTCCTAGGGGAGCAATGGGCAGGAGTCTAGGACTTCCATTGCTGGTTTTTACTTAGTATGTGATAACCTATTTAAGCTTTTCAAGATTGAGTTTAATTGTTTAAAAAAGAGATAAAGAATAAATTTGGGTAGGTCATGAGGACTAAAGGCCTAAATTATATGAAATTTCTAATGTTAGAAGTTTTAATGTACCAAATATTTGGGATTGACAGCTTTCTTAGGACTAGGTAATCAAAAGTATTTCTGCATTCCTGGGATATTATAATTTATATTTTTAAAATATATATGCTATATATTAAATACCTGTTTATAAATAGTACATATACTAAATATTATATATTACATGTAAATCTAATTCCAAATCACCACACCTCCTGAAAAAGAGGCACTTCTGTAGCCACATGTTTTTTCCCATGTTGGTAACATCCCAGACAAGCATTCAGTGTGAGAAATAGTGTATTGCAGTGGGTAAGAGCACAGGTTCAGGAGCCTGATAATAATTTGGATTCAGAGTGATCATGCTTCTAACAGTATGTGTAAATTGGGTCAATTATTCACCCTCTGTGACATTTTCTCACTTGGTCTCCTTGTTTGAGGGTTGTAAAGATGAAGTCAACATGTGTGTAAGCTGTTTAGAACCATGCTGGCCTTGGTTCTAAATATCAGACAGCAATACATTTGCTATTCTCTGTGCTCTTTTTACCAAAGTGAAACCATATTGTTGTTGCTGTGTCTGACTACTGAAGAAGACAGGAAACCCTTTCCTTCCACCTCAGCCACATGAAATCCTGTGCGCACTGTACCACACAGTGACCCCCAAATAGGGTACATTTCCTAAGGATAAGAGAGATGCTTATGTGATGACCCACCTGAAAGTTTCATGCTTCTCTTGTCTCCCTGACAATTAGACCTGGGTCAGCAGGATCAAACTTCCTGTTTTATTGGTGGTTACTGGTCAAGTCTCAACTGCCTGTATGTCTCTGCCCCAAGCACTTTCACCAGGACTCCTACGAAAGGTACAAAAAGCAGGGTCCATTTTCATAATTACTGTGACATGTGGTATAAGCATGACATGGCAAGCATTGGGAAAATATTAATCTACAACAGCCTATCAGACTCCCTGCCTAGGGCTCCCAGATATTGGAGACATAATTACACTGACAATTATTCATTGTTATCTTAAATGCAAATTTTAACACAGTGTCTGTTTATTGAAGACATCTGTCAACACCATGGGGCAGAGTTAAGGTATGCAGTTTTAAAGGATCACACTGGCAGAGAATTTAAACTGAATATAAATGTGCCACATGAAATTTACTCGTTAAGAGACACCCTGTCTTCAGTTAAACTGTGTTGGTTTCCTATGATATTGGCCTTTGCAAAAAACATATAAAGTGAACTTGAGACAGACTCAAAGTTAGCAGAATCATTCCTTGGAAACTTTTGTTGGTATCTGCATATCAGAATAGAATAAAAATCTTCCTAACAGAATCTTCAAGAGTCACTAAAATCCATCTTCGCACATGCCCACAACAGAAACATAGGCTCTGTCCACTGAGGCTTTCTTTCTTCCCTATTGGCCTTCTGCATCACAGACTCTCTTATTTCTTCACGTACCTGTTCAAAACAGGTATGTACATTATTTGTAACCCTTTTGATGTTAAAAAATGTTGTAGAGTGTCTAATTAAGGAAAAGGAGTCAAGTAAGGAAAATCAGCAATGTAACACCTGAGTCACATGTTTTCACCTTTCCCAGGTATAATAGTATATATTTGTAATGACTCACAGAGCTACACTTAAGTGATTTGGAATGACAAAGTAGTAAAAAAACTCACTGCATTTCAATGAAAAAACAGTGATGAACCTGGAAAGCATGAATTCTATGATAATTCTAATGATCATAATTGTTGAACTCTTTACTTAGTATAGAGGTGGTTTTCTGTGTATGAAGTTATTTGAAAATGGATCTAAGTGGAGAATGGGACTGGGAATGGGAGAGGGAGGAGGAAGGGGGTGGGAGAGTGGGTGGGAGGGCAGGTATGGTGGGAAGAATCACTATATTCCTAAAGGTGTACTTATGAAATGCATGAAGTCTGTATTCCTTAAATAAAAGGTTTCTTTGGGGGAAAATAATAAATAACTAAATAAATAAGTTTAATGATCATTTATAAGCATATGTATATTAATAAGATAAAATTGCAGATTTAATTTTAAATGTTGAAACATTTGCCGAACTCAGAGTGTTTTTTTTCCCTTCATTCTAGAAATCTTCAACTCCCAACAAAAAGTGGTAAAAAAGAAAGGAACTGGGGGCCGGCGCTGTGGTATAGCAGGTAAAGCCACCACCTGCAGTGCCAGCATCCCATATGGGCACCAGTTTGAGACCCGACTGCTCCATTTCTGATCTAGCTCTCTGCTACGGCTTGAGAAAGTAGTAGAAGATGGGCCAAGTCCTTGAGGCCTTGCACCCATCTAGGAGACCAGGAGTAAGCTCCTGGCTCCTGGCTTTGGATCAGCTCAGCTCCGTCCATTATGGTCATTTGGGGAGTAAACCAGCTGATGGAAGGCCTCTCTCTCTATCTCTGCCTCTGCCTCTTTCTAACTCTGACTTTCAAGTAAATAAATAAAATAGATAAGAAAAAAAAAAAAGAAGGAACTGGTACTGTACCAAGTTTGATTAGACCAGGATATCTGAGAACCTATCTTAAGCACTATTAATTCAATTAGTAGATTAAACGACACTTTAACTTTAAAGGATACGGGTAATTTCTTATCACTATAATTACATTTAAAAATCAGATTGTTAATTAAATTTTACTTCACATATGAGCAAAAAATAATGTTATCAAGCATGTTTTCCAAACATGTGTTATATAAACAAAGCAAAATGCAAACTAGCATATGCTACCTTCTGTTTATGAAAGAAAGGAAAATATAAAATTATATATGTGTCTATATTTAGAAAATGAATAACTAGGAGGAAAAATTAGAAAGCTATAATATTTGTTACCTGTCCTGTGTAGGTGAGAAGTGGGACAGAAGGAGTGCTGCAACTGGAAGTGACAGTTCTTTGTAACTGTAATGCTTAGAAACATGTTAATGTCTTATACGTCAATACAACAAATAAATCCAATAGTGTTTCAAATGAGTAACACCATCTCAGAAAAGGCAGGGAGGGAGTAACTCAAACAGCATCATGGGGGAAAGGTAAGATACCCCTGTGATCTGAAGCATCTCCCTACTGGTTCCTTATTAGTTGAAAAGGAAAAATACTATAATTGTACAGATAAGAAATCACACAACACTTGGGCCAGATGACCAGAATGGGCATCATCAACAAAGAACAGGACAGTAGACCTTAGTTTGTGCCGCCCCAGGCAGAATGCAATCTCATTTTTGTAATATAGTGACAGGTAATGCACAACCTGAGTCTATTTGTAAGAAACATTAGTAAAACCCAAATTGTGAAGTATTTTAAAATGGCAGTGGCTTGGAGAGAACCGTATTCTTCAAAATATAAATGTCAAAAAAAGCTTGAGAAAACATTCCTTAAAGGAGGCTAAAGGAACATGACAACTAATTTGAACATCTGAGCTAAGCCTTAAATCCTAGCAGGGTAAAATGCTACAAGTGACATTAATGGGTGCATTGGGAAAACTGGATTATGAATGGTAGATACGACAAATGTTTTTGTCAATGATAAATTTATTGCAGGTTATGACTATGATTTGGTTGTGGAAGAGAATATCTTAATTAAGAAATGAAAATGAGGTGTCCAGGAGAAAAAGACCACTATATACAGAACTTATGAAATGATCCAGAAAAAAAGGCTGCACTTATATATTTTTACTTACACATGGAATTTTTTTTATACATATACACAGGAATGGAAGCTCCACATGGGTCTGATGGCAGGTGCTCCTGTCACTATGACTGTTGTAATTACTGCCAGGGCTGACTAGTCCACCAGCATCCCAAACAATTTCTTAGCCTCAGCATGGGAACATCCTCAGGAGGCCAGCCAACCACTTGATGGCAGGATGATGTCAAAGCAAAATTTGCTCTGGACAAAGTTAAATGGGTCAGAAAGACTTTATTCAAGGCTTTTGCAGTAGGGGAAGGAGTCCAGAAAACTGTGAAATCAACTTCTGCTGAAACAAAGGGTAAGAAAGTTTTCAGATGAGCAAGTGGAAAAGTACTGGGGGACGTTAGGGAGGAGGTTAACTCGTGAGTCCCTTGAGCACAGAGCCATTCCTCAGTGTGCAAATGCTTTCTCTGTGATTAGGACCTTTGCTTTTGCTAATTGGTACCCATCAATTAGGCTCCTGTGTTCCCAGGGGCACTGGGACAAAGGGGTGCTCATCCTTGATGATTGCATTTTTAACAGATACCTCCCAGGTCCTTCCTGGCTTGTAAAGCTGTCAAGGTGTTAAAAGTATTTACATCTCAAAGGAGCAGAAAAAATTCACTATTAACAGTTTTCTAAAGGAGTTGGTGTAAGAAAAGGAAGCTCAGGGACTTAGGGTCTGGAAGAGGTCAAAGTTTAGTGAAGCCTAGGCCATTTTGGTCAGATTCCATTTGAGTCTTCCTCACTGGAAGAGGCAGCATTTTATCCCTTATGAAATTGACATCTATCACAGATATGAATTTGTGTTCTCTGATCTCACTGCTTGTATCAATACTTTTAATCAAAAACTTATATAATGCTGAATTAATTGGCATGGTAAATAGCACAAAATTGCCCCCGACCCAGGGACCCACTTAGAGCAAAGAGAGTGAAAGAAATGACACAAAATCATGGATTTCACACATGTAAACCATAAACTCCTTCCCTCCAAGCAACCAGTAAAATAGAACACTGGAAGGGCCACTTAGTGGAACCGCTCAACTACAACACTACATTGGGTGTATAGCTGGGCACCCTTGCTGGCATCTTCTGTTGCCAAATGCTAAAATGCACCAGTCCATTTATCTAAAGGTGCAAGGAGAAATAGCTGCTCTCACTACAATTCCTTATAATACCTTTGCAGATTTTGTGTTTCTCAACTTCTTGACTTTAGGCTCTGCCAGATTAAAGGGTTGCTTCCTAGTGGGGTTCAAGAACAGAAGAAAAGAGAAAAGAGGAAGAAGGAAAGGGCAAGCTGGAGACAGAAGGCAGGGAATATTTCCATTAGGGCCCCCAAAGATTTCCACTTGCAACAACCATAATGTAATCCTGGTCTCCTTGTGCCAGTAGACCAGTAGTTAAAGAAAGGCATCGTTCTGCTGGAAGGGATGATTAGCTTGGATTATTACCAGATGCTGAGTGTCTACTAAATAATAGGAGAAGAGAAGGGTATGTTTCAAACAGTATGAATTCAGTGGTTCATCCATTATTGTATCCATATAATGCAATCATGATCCACAAGTACTCTTTATAATAACTGTTTAATAAGGCCAAAGGAAGTAGTGATCAGAACTCTAAGAAATAAGAAACTGCTAACTCAAGGCGAGCTTTGAATGCTAGAACATGTCCTTGGCATCTCAAGTGCTGGCCCCAAATGAGGAAGCTTTAGTATGGAACACAGGAAGGAGATACTGAATATCAGTTACAGCCTTCGGACCAGTTGCAGCTGACTCTCTTATGAGGTTTCTGCAAAGACTGCATCTGGCTACCACACTGAAAAGAAGTCTGTTGTAATGGACTTCATGGAAAGCACAACAGATATGAAATAAACCACAGTAGATTGTATTGGACAACTCTAATAGTGCCATTTTAAATCCTTTAGCTACACTCCTTCCTTCAGCTGTGCATAGAGAACTACACAGGCTTTAAATGACTCCTGCAGATGCAGCTCTACAGTACCTGTATTTTACTTTCTGTCCTAAGGATTCTCTTACTCATATATCTCCAGGGTGCAGAAGAGTTTGAACCTGTGGGGCCATCCTTAACCAATAATAGGTGTAAACTGATGATTAAATGCATTCCTCTTTCATCTTCTGGAGGGATGGTTCTGTGACATATTTTATAAGGCTCTGCAGAAGTTCCCACTGACATTCAGCCCCAGGAACCCACAGTGAAGGCCATTTTATCATGTGTTCTTATACTAACCTCCTTTCTTTTCTGTTTTACTTCTTAATTTTATCTATCATTTATTTTCTTAAAGATTTATTTATTTATTTGAGAGGCAGAGAGAGTTAGATTGAGAGAGAGAGAGAGAGAAAGAGAGATCTTCTATCTGCTGGTTCACTCTCCATATGGCCACAGTGGCCAGGATTGGGCCAAGCTGAAGCCAGGAACCAGGAGCTTCTTCTAGGTCTCCTACAAGGTTATAGGGAACTAAATACTAGGGTCATATTCTGCTGCTTTCCCAGGCCATCAGCAGGGAGGTGGATTGGAAGTGGACCTGCTAGGACAGAAACCAGCATCCACATGGGATGCCGGCGCTACAGGTGGAGGCCCAACATACTATACCATAACGCCAGCTCCCTTTTATTTTTGACATCACTTTCCAAATAAGCTATTTTTTGAATTAATACCTTTGCCTTTGATTTTGCTATGCCCTTGGTAATAGCAATAAATCGTTTAACTTCTGTCAACAAATGCAACATTATTTATAAAACACATGGTATTTGAGGATTAACGAAGGAGATTTATATAAAGTATCTGCTACAGGATCTTGTCCAAGTATTCACTCAACAAATGGCAATCATTATCTTTCCTTTTTTTTACTGTTTATTCTTGAAATACAAAAAAATACAGAATTTGATTTAGGAACTGTTTAATATACAACCCCCCCCCCCCAAAAAAAAAAAAAAAAACTTGTGAAGAAAGACCAAGAGAGAAATTAGTTCCCAATAAAATGGGGATTTATATGGCAACAAAGTCTAAAAGGTCACAAAAGAGAATAGAACCACTGTTGTATCAATAACAGCTAGTTTTGGGCATTATTTTGGTGTTAACTACTTTATCTGTATTTTCCTGTGAATTCCACACTGAATATGTATCACACAACAATATCATAAAATATCTGCTTTCTATCAACATTTTGATAATAGCTTCCACTAGAAATAAAACAAACATATCTGAGGATGAACAGTCTCAGGAGTGGGTAACATACATTGTACATAATTCTGCCAAATCAAGGAATTAAATAGGCTGCAGGCAATGCAATGAGGAAGACTTAAGGAATGAAATATTTTATGCATTAATAATTGATTTAGATATGCTACTGTATTTTCTGCAAAAGAAAATTAACATTTAGTAACATTCTAGTGAATTTTATCTCCAAAAAAATTTACACACTGGCAAAGTATTTAGTTAACAACAAAAAGCAGAAATCAGACTACCAAAATACTCCAGTCGGCCTTGTAGATCCCAAGGAGATGACAGCTCTCACTGTGTCTTCCTTTGCCTGAGGTCCAGGAAGACCTTGCAGCATGATCTCCCACCTGCTCTGCTTCTAACTATAAGCAGCAAACTTTGAGGAGTTAAAGCAGAATCTCCAGTTGATGAGAACAGAAAAGAGGAACATGTTAAATGTAAACTGAGAAGAGAGTAAACTGGAACACAGCCCCTGTTCATATCTCAGAGATGTGGGCAAGTTCCCAAAAGGAGTGGATGGATATAGAAGCAGGACACACCTCATCTCTCAGAAACATAATACATGACCATTTCAGGGATCAATGGAAAATGATCACGAGAAATGCTCAGTGAAATTTGGAGTGTCCAGCTCAGTCATCTCATAGCTGAAACCCACCTCTAGTTAGCCAGACAACAATGTCTTTTGCTTTTGCAGCAAAGATGTGGTTAGTCAATGACACCACGTTATTTTCAAACTCTCTTTGGGCCAACGCCTAAAACTATGAAGATACGAACAGCCAGGCAAGGCTGCTTCCCAAGGTCCCAAGGTCCTAAGGTCCCAAGGTCCCAAGGTCCCAAGGTCTGGCACTTCCTTCCTACACATGATGTCAAACAAATCACACAAAAAAATTCCCCATCATGATATATTGTATATTTTGAAATATGAAAGTATATTTTAAATACTCATAAGGTATTTATTTATTAAAATATTCTCTGTCAAGATTTAATATTAGCTTAAAATTTATTTCAGTCTTTACCTTTTTCTACTGAGGTCCCTATCTCAACACATTATACAAAAACATCTTCTCCAACTATTAATGTGGTCAGCCTCTTTGTTCCCCAGGGGAATCACTAGATGTTAATATCGTCTAAAGGCAAAGGTTCTTAACTCAAACTTACTGGAAAAGGAGTAAAATTCCTGCAAAGTACACTTTTTAAAAAAGTTTTATTTATTTATTTGAAAAACAAAATGACAGAGACCTTCCAATGGTTAGTGCACCCTCTCCTCCCTCCTCCCTAGGTGCCCACAACAGCCAGGGCTGGGCCAGGCCGAAGCCAGGAACTCCATCTGGGTCTCCTACAAGGGTGGCAAGAACCAAAGTATCTGAGCTATCATTTTCTGCCTCCCAGGCATTGTCAGGAAGCTGGACCAGGTGGAGGCAGGACTCATACCAGCCAATCCATTATGGGCAACAGGTGTCCCAAATGGGGGCCTAACCTGCTGTGCTGCAATGCCTGCAGGGTGAAGCTTTGAGGATACTAAGTGTCCTTTAGTCACTGAAGAAAGAGACAACCAAGAAAAAAGAAGATAAGAGTAAAGTCCTGGGGGGTAATGCACCTTTGCAGTCAGGACCAAGGTGCTCAGTCTCTTTCACTTTGACCGGGAGTGTTTTCCCACCATGCAGGAAGAAGACACAGCTATTTGTCAGAACTTCAAGAACTACTTAGTTGAGGGAGGAGCACTGGACATTAGCCAGAATCCCAGGTGAGCTCTGATCGCAGTGTAACACAGGACCAGAGAGATGAACAGACCACGATGTTCCTGCTCTGACACCTAAGACACAAGGCAAACCTGCCTGCTGAGCCCCAGCTGCAGCAAGAGCCCTACACAGTGAGGCTGTATTTGTAATTTGGGAAGTTGCTTTCACTTCCTAAAACAGAGCTCTGTTCAATTACACTCAGCACCCCATGCATCAGCCCCCAATATTCATAAGGAAGCAGAAACTAGAAGCAGCTCAGCTTTTTGTTCAAATCAGGAGAAAAGAGACTGCATAGCAGAGATGCAGGAGTGAAGGAGGTAGGGCAGATGGGTACCCAGCATCTGAAGTACACCTCACTCTAGGGAGCTACAGTCCAGACCTTGCATGTGTGTGCAAGCTACCTGGATGATCCAGACTGTCTACTAAGCATGCTGCCCCCACGGGAGCTCAGTAGCTGGGCTTGAGGAAGCCAGACCCTAGAAATGGCCCAGCACAGTGGCTAATAGCCTTGTGGATGTGCAAGCCTTTTTAGTCTGGTTGGAAGCAAACTCTCTGGAGTCTGTACTTATATCATTGACTTATGGCAATAGGTGCATCACCACCATCTTTTCCTTGGCCTGGGGTCATAATGTGTGGATTGAGATGAACTGACCAAAGTAACAGCCATGTTTCTGGGCAGAGCCAAGTCATTTCTTTTGGATTCAAGTCACAGATCACCCATCAGTGTCAGGCTGTGCTTGATCAATGTTCTCAAATTTCTCCTGCTTGGTGCCCTGAGAAGCTCCAAGACCTGCATATTGGGTGGCATGTGTAGGTTGGGAGGCACCACATAATGCAGATGACATGGTACTGCATGAGCAGGCAGGCCAGGGAGTGGAGAGGGCACCCATACTGCAAGTCCCCAGTCAGGTGATCAACATGCTGTTGACAGTGTCCAGCTCCTCCTGGGTGGTGAAGATGTCCAGCAGGACTGGTTGGGTGCTCTCCAATCCCAAGTCCAGAATTGATCATTGACCTCTAGCAGGTCCATGGCTTAAGGCTGGGGAATGCCCAAACATGAGGGCATGTGTATAGCAGCTCATGATCTGCACCCAGGCAACCAGGGATTTGCTCTTCTGGATGGAGGATGTAGCTTTTGAGAAACTGAGCATAGTATCCCCTATTTGGGCCACGTCTGTTGCTAATGAGCTGCTGGTGGTCCCTGTGCTCACCTCATAGAACATGGAGTCCATGACCTTACCCTTGAGGATACGCAGGCTCCCTTCTTTCTGCTCCATCATCTACGATATGTGTGCTACATTGAAAAGTGGGACATCTGATCGTTGGTGAGCTGCTGGGTGGTCAGGATATGTTGGCTCACTAATGAGTTCAGTAGGGGTGAGATCTGGAGGTGCAGCAGGCAGGAGTCCCCAGGTTCTGGGATAACACTTGTCTAAGCACAAGTGGTGGGAGGTAGTAAGTGCCATCAAGGGATCCCATTGGTTCCAGCTCAGCTGCCTTCTAAGATGACTTCTCCTTTGGCTCCTCAGCTGGCAGACCTGGTTCAGAGGTGTGGTATATTTGGGGAGATGGGTAGAAGGTGCCATCAGGAAGTACTGGCAAACTCCAACAGGACTTCACGATGCCATGGTTATCTTACCAGAGGCAAGGGCTGAGGGTGGGACCTGGGGACAGCCCCTTGTGGTCACTTCCAAGCATCTTGTCTAAAGCCTGGGGCACCAGCACCTACCTGTTGATATAGACCACTCCATACCCCCTGTGGGACCACATGACAGATGATGTCCTTCATCTTCTCCTCTGAAAAGGCAGTCCAGGGGCCTTGGAGAAGGGCATATTTTTTCTTTTCAACTTTTATTTAATAAATATAAATTTCCAAAGTACAACTTTTGAATTATAGCGGATTCCCCCCCCCCATATCCTGCCTGCCACCTGCAACAATCCCATCTTCTACTCCCTCCCCCATCCCATTTTTCATCACAATTCATTTTCAATTATCTTTATATACAGAGGATCAACTTAGCATATACTAAATAGAGATTTCAACAGACTGCACCCACACAGACACACAAAGTATAGAGTACTGTTTGAGTAGTAGTTTTACCATTAATTTGCATAGTACAACACATTAAGGGCAGAGATTCTACATGGGGAACAGGTGTAGTGACTCCTGTTGTTGATTTAACAATTGACACTCTTATTTATGATGTTAGTAATCACCGGAGGCTCCTGTCATGAGCTGCTAAGGCTTTGGAAACCTCTTGAGTTCACCAACTTCAACCTTATTTAGACAAGGCCATATTCAAAGTGGAAGCTCTCTCCTCCCTTCAGAGAAAGGTACCTCCTTCTTTGATGGCCCATTCTTTCTGCTGGGATCTCACTCATAGAGATCTTTCATTTAGGTCATTTTTTTTTTGCCACAATGTCTTGGCTTTCCATGCCCGCAAAACTCTCATGGGCTTTTTAGCCGGATCCGAATGCCTTAAGGGCTGAATCTGAGGCCAGAGTGCTGTTCAGGGCATTAGGGCATATGTCTTGAGACTGTCCACTCATGCACCAGATCCACCTCCACAGAGGTACCCTCCTGGGGAGGCAGGATTGTGGTGCAGCCACTGCAGCAGGTCATACAGGCTGATTTAACCCTGAATCTAAGCTATCAGCAACATTGGCAGCATGGTCTGAAGCCCTGAGAAGCTGGGTGTAGGCCAGGGCTCACACTTCTCTGAGGAATGGGCAAAAGTACACTTTTAAGAATATGTAATTTTTGCTTATGAAAAGAAACAAATGGATCCTCTAAGAACAGTAGAAAGGATTATTTTATAGTTACAGGTGTGATTTGGAGTAAGGAATTTGGATGTTGTTCTGTCAAGATTGTTAATATCCTTCATGATCTTCCAGTGGGCTCCCCCATCTTATCAAGTATCACAGAACCTTTATCTTTGTCTGTAGAAAATGTTTACAGTTCTCTGAAAGCAGGGCTATTTTCATTCTTGTTCTCATGGCAAATCAATGTCCTTAGCTTTCCAAAGCAGAAACTTCTCTTTCTCCATTCTTCAACAGTAAGTTTCAACATTCAGTTTCAATACATTGGTCTGCTACATCAATTTGGTTGCTTTATCATCCTGGTTGCTCAGACTAGGATTCCTTCACACCACTCTAGGGTCAGGCTTAGGAGTCTCAGTACTCTGTGTTGAAATGGGTCCCTGTGGGGCTGCACAGTAGGGCTGAGAGATTTCCTTTTTTTATTCAGAAATGTAGCAACAAGGGAGGAAGCCAGAGCAGTTTCTTGGCCTTGCCTGGCAGCTACAGAATCATAGCATTTTCCATCATAGTTTGCATCAAACTATGAGGGGCCTGCGCCATGGAGTAGCAGGTAAAGCTGCAGCCTGCTGTGCTGGCGTCCCATATGGGTGCCAGTTTGAGTCCTGGCTGCTTTCCTTCCCATCCAGCTCTCTCCTATGGCCTGAAAAAGAAGTAGAAGATGGGCCAAGTCCTTGGGCCCCTGCACCCAAGTGGGAGACCCAGAAGACATTCCTGGCTCCTAGCTTTGGATGGGTCCAGTTCCAGCCATGTCACCATTTGGGGAGCGAACCAGTGAATGAAAGTCCTCTCTCTCTCTCTCTCTCTCTCTCTCTCAATTCTGCCTTTCAAATAAATAAATCTTTAAATACACACTTCTTGAACCATTGAAAGAATTCAAAATTGTCTTGAAACTTTCCTTTTACTAATTTGTTCACAAGAAATACTTTGTCAATACCCATTCTCTTAAAACCCGTTTGTATTATTTTGAAGTTCTGGATGAATCTGTGTTCTAGTGTAGCTTTGAATTTCACTTTCTTCAAAGCAACAGAGCCAGAGAACAACAGGTGTGCAAACTGACAATAGGCGGTCCCTGAGCACATCTCTTCAATCTTGTCAGATTGAGCCACAGAGATTCATTGATCCAGGCTAGCATGTCATAGTTATTGCTGGTGACTGATGTCAAGTACACATACACGGCTATCTTCATCTCTTGGAGAAACCATATCCTCTTCCCACATCAGGCTCTGGTTCTGTCTTCATTTCCTTCAAACCACCTGCACCTGCCTGCCCCTTGATGGCTTTACCAGCATCACTATTTCAGTTTCATTCCTGCCATAGAACTCTAAGCTATCTTTCCTCTGAGTTATTTAGAGCATGTTTGTGTGGAAGAATAGACAGAAATCCAGAAACAAAAGTGCCCATTTGGTGTTTGTTCCTGAATATACTCTGCCCTGGGTCATTTTGACATGACTCTGAAGAGTACAAACAGTAAAAACTTATATCTGTGTCAACCAGTCTTCTCAACAGGTAGTGTTCATTCAAACTGCAATTTGAAGGGAGATGTGAATCAGGAAGTTTGCTGATAATTGATTGAGCAAAATTCAGGCCAAGGGAGAAGAGGAAGAATCCAATCACATGAAGGAATTTGGTGAGATACAAGGTGCACCCATTCCTCTTCTTTAGAAGAGAAGGAGGAGAAGATGGGTGGGAGGACAGGTTTCTTGTAGGGATGCTTGCAAGTGAATTCAACTCCTATGTCTAAGAGGCAAGTAACATTGCCTGTTGGGACAAGAAAAAATGATGAAGGAATTTAAGATGGCAAGGTTTGGAAAAGGTTAACATTGGATAAACTCAATTTGTGTGAAATGGGCAAATGGGTGAGGAAGGCTGAGAACCAAGCAGGGGCTGGAGACCATAAATATGCAACAATACTGACATGTGGGTGTCTATGTAGGTATTAAGCAACCCAGGATGAAAGAAGGGTATGAAACTATAATAAAATGGATCTGAATGAAACCCTGGATGAGGAAATACTGAGAAATTTAGCTTAAAATTTGCAAATAGGTTTACTCTCCAAGAAGCTGAGGTTTAAATCCACACATTGATACACATTTCTTAAATCTGGGGAAGCTACTCCAATAGGCTGTTAGGGTCTAAATTGTTCTGCACAACCTTGTAAAATCTAATGGTTTGGAGTAAAATTTCCACTCTGTAGATTGTTTCCTGTAGAAAAATGTGTGTTTTAAATATGAATGCAGACTGTGTATGTATTTTGCTTTAGTGCTGCTGCATATTATTGAGGGCAGTGTTGTTTGTGCAGGTTTTCACCAGAAATTATGAACAGGGACCCTCAAAACTCTAGGAAATGTTTGCAGGGCTGATTATACCAGACATCAGAGGAAAGATTTGGAAAATGCTGAATTGAGGTTTTAGCAGTTAATGAAGACACTGCTGGTGATTCTATAATAGAACTGTGAATTAAGGCCATTTCTACAAATTTTGGAATTTTTATTGTTTTGACTACTATTTCTTGGTGAACTTTAATTACCTTTTCAGGAACTGAAAAACAAGGTCACATTATTATGAGTAGGGGTGAGATTTTCCCTGAAATGAATAAGTCATTTAAGGAAGACAAATACCCTATGTTAAGAAAATACACTTGCTTTTTACTTTCAGTTACAATAGAGTAAAAAGGACTGACATTGTCCTCCCTCCTTAACCACTTGAAAGCCCAGATAAGTTATATGAAACAATGCCTTCAAGACAGTGTGTGTCAGACAGTGGGTTAGTGTCCCTTTTTCCCCACATCCTTGCCAGCATCTATTGGTGGATTTCTGTATGTGAGCCATTCTAACTGGTGTGAGGTGGAACCTCACTGTGGTTTTGATTTGCATTTCCCTGATTGCTAGTGATCTTGAACATTTTTTCATGTGCATGTTGGCCGTTTAGATTTCCTCTTTTGAAAAAAATATGTTTAGGTCCTTGGCCCATCTCTCAAGTGGGTTGTTTGTTTTGTTGTTATGGAGTTTCTTAATCTCATTGTAGATTCTGGTTATTAATCCTTTATCTGTTGCATAGTTTGCAAATATTTTTTCCCATTCTGTTGGTTGCCTCTTCACTCTCCTGACTGTTTCTTTTGCAGTACAGAAACTTCTCAATTTGATGCAATCCCAAATGTTAATTTTGGCTTTGACTGCCTGTGCTTCTGGGGTCTTTTCCAAGAAGTCTTTGCTGGTACCTATATCTTGCGGGGTTTCTCCATTGTTCTCTAATAATTTGATGGTGTCAGGTCGTAGATTTAGGTCTTTATCCATGTTGAATGGATTTTTGCATAAGGTTTAAGGTAGGGGTCTTGCTTCATGCTTCTGCACATGGAAATCCAATTTTCCCAGCACCATTTATTGAATAGACTGTCCTTACTCCAGGGATTGGTTTTGGATCCTTGATCAAATATAAGTTGGCTGTAGATGTTTGAATTGATTTCTGGTGTTTCTATTCTGTTCCATTGGACTATCCATCTGTTTCTGTACCAGTACCATGCTGTTTTGATTACAGCTGCCCTGTAGTATGTCCTGACATCTGGTATTGTGATGCCTCCGGCTTTGTTTTTGTTGTACAAGATTGCTTTAGCTATTCGAGGTCTCTTGTGCCTCCATATGAATTTCAGCATCATTTTTTCTAGATCTGCGAAGAATGTCTTTGGTATCTTGATTGGGATTGCATTGAATGTATAAATTGCTTTTGGGAGAATGGACATTTTGATGATGTTGGTTCTTCCAATCCATGAGCATGAAATATTTTTCCATTTTTTGGTATTCTCTTCTATTTCTTTCTTTAAGGTTTTGTAATTCTCATCGTAGAGGTCTTTAATGTCCTTGGTTAAGTTTATTCCAAGGTATTTGCTTGTTTTTGTGCCTATTGTGAATGGGATTGATCTTAGAAGTTCTTTCTCAGCCATGGCATTGCCTGTGTATACAAAGGCTGTTGATTTTTGTGCATTGATTTTATATCCTGCTACTTTGCCAAACTCTTCTACGAGTTTCAATGGTCTCTTAATAGAGTTCTTTGGATCCCCTAAATAGAGAATCATATCATCTGCAAAGAGGGATAGTTTGAGTTCTTCCTTCCCAATTTGTATCCCTTTAATTTCTTTTTCTTGCTTAATAGTTCTGGCTAAAACTTCCAGAACTGTATTTACTAGTGGTGGTGAGAGTGGGCATCCCTGTATGGTACCAGATTTCAGTGGAAATGCTTCCAACTTTTGCCCATTCAATAGGATGTTGGCCGTGGGTTTTTCATAAATTACTTTGATTGTATTGAGGAATGTTCCTTCCATACCCAGTTTGCTTAGAGTTTTCATCAAGAAAGGGTGTTATATTTTATTGAATGCTTTCTCTGCATCTATTGAGATAATATGGTTTTTCTTCTGCAGTTTGTTAATGTGGTGTGTCACATTGATAGATTTGCGAACGTTGAATGATCGCTGCATACCAGGGATAAATCCCACTTGGTCTGTGTGGATGATCTTTCTGATGTGTTGTTGCATTCTATTGGCCAGAATTTTATTGAGGATTTTTGCATCTATGTTCATCAGGAATATTGGTCTGTAATTTTCTTTCAATGCTGCATCTTTTTCTGGCTTAGGGATTAAGGTGATGCTGGCTTCATAGAAAGAATTTGGGAGGACTCCCTCTTTTTCGATTGTTCTGAATAGTTTGAGAAGAATTGGAGTTAGTTCTTCTTTAAATGTCTGGTAGAATTCAGCAGTGAATCCATCTGGTCCTGGGCTTTTCTTTGTTGGGAGGGCCTTTATTACTGTTTCAATTTCTGTCTCAGTTATGGGTCTGTTTAGGTTTTCGATGTCTTCCTGGTTCAATTTAGGTAGGTTGCATGTGTCCAGAAATCTATCCATTTCTGATAGGTTTCCCTGTTTGCTGGCATACAAGTCCTTGTAGTAATTTCTGATGATTCTTTTTATTTCTGTGGTGGCAGTTGTTACATTCTCTTTTACATCTCTGATTTTATTAATTTGGGTCTTTTCATTTTTTAGTCAGTTGGGCCAATGGGGTGTCAATTTTGTTTATTTTTTGAAAAAGCAGCTCTTCGTTTGGCTGATGATTTGTAATTTTTTTTTGGATTCAATCCTATTGATTTCTTCTCTGATTTTAATTATTTCTCTTCTCTTACTATATTTGGGTCTGGTTTGCTGCAGTTTTTCTAGGCCCTTGAGACACATTGAAAGCTCATTTATTTGGTGCCTTTCCAATTTCTTGATGTAGGCTATAAACTTTCCTCTCAACACTGCTTTTGCTGTATCCCTTAAGTTTTGATATGTTGTGCTGTTATCCTCATTTACTCCCAGAACATTTTTGATTTCTTTTATGACCCAGTGTTCATCCAGGAGCATGTTGTTCAGTCTCCATGTGTTTGCAAACTCTCTAGGGATTCCTGAGTTGCTAATTTCCAACTTCATTCCCCTATGGTCTGAGAAGCTGCATCATGTGATTCTAATTCTTTTGAATTTGCTGAGACTTGCTTTATGGCCTAGTATGTGGTCAATCCTAGAGAAGGTTCCATCTACTGCTGAGAAGAATGTTAATTTGTGGGGTGAAATTTCTGTAGATATCTTTTAGACCCATTTGGGCAATAGTGTTGATTAAATCTACTGTTTCCTTGTTGATCTTCTGTCCGGTTGATTTGTCTATTTCTGAGAGTGTAGTATTGACGTCCCCCAGTACTATTGTATTGCAGTCTATAAGTCTCCCTTTAAGTCCCTTAGCATATCTTTTAAATAAACCGGTGCCCTGTTATTAGGTGCATATACATTGATAATCATTATATCTTCCTGTTGAATTGATCCCTCAATTATTATATAGTGTCCCTCTTTGTCTCTCTTCACAGTTTTTGTGGTAAAGTTTATTTTGTCTGATATTAATATGGCTACACCTGCTCTTTTTTCATTTCTGTTGGCATGGTATATCTTTTTCCAGCCTTTCACTTTCAGTCTGTATGGATCTTTGTTGGAAAGATGTGTTTCTTGTAAGCAGCAAATAGATGGGTTTGTTCCTTAATCCATTCAGCCAATCTGTGCCTTTTAACTGGAGAGTTGAGTCCATTAATGTTGAATGTGACTATTGATAAGTAGTGACTTTGCACTGCCATTTTCCCGCAGATATTTTCTAATATATACTTTGAACTTCGTGTGATCTTTTACTGGGAGGTTTTCTTCTTTTACCTTCTTTCATGTTGATGGCCATGTTTCTGTGTTTCTGTGTGTAACACATCTTTAAGCATCTTTTGCAGGGCTGGATGAGTGGCGATAAATTCTTTCAATTTCTGTTTGCTATGAAAGGTCTTTATTTCACCTTCATTCACAAATGAGAGCTTTGCAGGATATAATATTCTGGGCTGGCAGTTGTTCTCTCTTAGTACTTGGGCTATGTCTCACCATTCCCTCCTAGCCTGTAGGGTTTCTGATGAGAAGTGTGCTGTGAGTCTAATTGGATATCCTCTGAGAGTAATCTGATGTTTCTCTCTTGCACATTTTAGAATCTTTCCTTTATGTTTCACTGTGGTGAGTTTGATTACAATGTGTCATGGTGAGGACTCTTTTGGTCAAGTTTAATAGGGGTTCTATGAGCTTCCTGTACTAGGATGTCTCTGTCCTTCTCCAAACCTGGAAAGTTCTCTGCTAGTTTCTCACTAAAAAGGCCTTCTAATCCTTTCTCTCTCTCCATGCCTTTAGGAACTCCTAGAACTCAATTGTTCGGTTTTTTAATAGTATCCTGTAGATTCCCCACAATATTTTTTAGATTTCTAATTTCCTCTTCTTTTCAATGGTTTGTATACTTTCCTGTTCTCTGTCTTCTAAGTCTGATATTCTTTCTTCTGCTTCACTGACTCTGTTTTCAAGGCTCCCTAATGTGTTTGTCATTTGATCTATTGAATTCTTAATTTCATTTTGATATCTCTTCACTATCACAATTTCATGCTGTACTAGTTTCTGCATTTCATTTTGATTCCTGCTTAAGATTTAATTTCCACAAGAGTGATTTTCTATCCTGTCCAGTAAAGATTTCTGTAGTTCAAGAACTTGTTTTTGAAAACTTCTAAATGTCCTTATCATAAATTTTTGAAATCTGTATCTTGCATTTCTTCTATCTCATCATCTTCATAATCTTGGATCGGGGTGTCTTGTTCATTTGAGCGCATGATAATGTCTTCCTTGTTCTTATTTCCTTGGTTTCTGCGTGTGTTGCTTGGCATTGTGGAGATATTCTTTGGATTCTTCTTCCCTCATTGTGGTGTTTTTTCTCATTATACTATGACTGTGTTAAGTGGACTGTCTGCTTTTGATGGATCCTTAGAGGCTTGTGATGGGTATGGCCAGAGAGCTCCGTTTAGTTCTTAAGTGTTATGGTATGCCAAGGGTGACACACCCAGGTTAGGCATGGTAAATCTCTCTCTCTCTCTCTCTCTCTCTCTCTCTCTCTTTGATTCAGAAGGGATGTAATTCCACACAGCTCCCTTTCCAGTGCTGGTGCATAGATTCCGTGGCTGGGGTCCCGAGCCGTGGGCGGCCGTGCCCTCCACGTATGTCCACCGTGAACCAGTAGTTCCGGAAGAGTTTCCTCTGCTGTTTCTTCCCTAACTCTTCCTTGAACCTGCAGTATCTCCACTTTCATTAAACTGTCTTTTCCCGGACTACCAATGTGCTCCCTTCCTATTCCACCATCTTGCCCTCAAGAATCATTTTTTAATAGCACTCTTTTTTTTTTTTTTTTTGACAGGCAGAGTGGACAGTGAGAGAGAGAGAGACAGAAAGGTCTTCCTTTTGCCATTGGTTCACCCTCCAATGGCCTCTGTGGCCGGCGCTCTGCAGCCAGTGCACTGCACTGATCCCATGGCAGGAGCCAGGTACTTAACAGCACTCTTAATTTGAAAGGCGGGAATGGAGGGAATGGATGAGAGATACACACACACACACACATACAGAGCTGGAAAGAGAGAGAGAGTATTTGGAGGTCTTCCATCTGTTAGTTTACTCCTCAAATGCTCACAACAGTCAGGAGCCTAGAATTCAATACAGGTCTCCCATGTGGGACCTCAGTCCTTGAGCCATTATCTGACACCTCTCAGCAATTTTTTTTAAGATTTATTCATTTATTTGAAAGGCAGAGTTACAGAGGAGCAGAAGCAGAGAGAGAGAGAGAGAGAGAGAGAGAGAGATCTTCCACCCACTGGTTCACTTCCCAAGTGGCCACAACTGCTGGAGCTGAGCCGATCCAAAGTCAGGAACCAGGATCTTCTTCTGAGTCTCCCACTTGGGTGCAGGGGCCCAAGGACTTGGATCATCTTATATTGCTTTCCCGGGCCATTAGCAGGGAGCTGGATTGAAAGTGGAGCAGCTGGGTCTTGAATTAGCATGCACATAAGGACGCTTGCACTGAAGGTGCCGGCTTTACCCACTATGCCACAGCACAGGCCCCAATTGTTAAACAATTTCAAGTGGCTTAATATATGTGTACTTGGAGTTGCTAAAGGTTATGGGGAGATAAAATATTTGAAGAAATAAATGATTGAATTTTAAAATAAATTTATAAAAAATTATAATCCCACACATCTAGAATCTCACTGAGTACTCATTACAAGAAGTATAAATAAAACTACAAGAACTACACAATAATAAAGCCACAATAGAATGCAAAAATAGAATTTCTTAAAAGCAGAAAGAAACATACATTAAATAAGGAGACAATAATAAATAGATTTATCATGGAAAACCTTGACCAAAATACAGTGGGACAAGATTTTTAATATAATGAAAAAAATTTGCAAACCCAAATTGTATACACAATAAAAATATACTTTTCAAAAAAAGAGTTGAATTTTTTTCAGATATACAAAAGCAGAAAGAATTTACTGCTAGCAGAGAGTACACCTACTACCTTCTTTACAGACTTATTTTAAAACTATAGTAGTCAAGGCAGTTTGATATTAATGTAAAGATAGTCAGCTAGATCAAAAATACGGAATATATCCAAAATAGATCCACATATATGTTGTCAATTCATTTTCAAAAGAATGTAGAATCACAGCATGTAAGTAAATGTGATGAGCTGGGTAGGTGGACTAACTCGTACTTATGTTCTCTGTGTATTCCCCTTTCATTATTCTTAAACCTTTGGTAAGATCTTGCTTTAAAGTCTCAAATTGGACATTGCTGTATTTTGATAAATTACTGGGAAAGCTCTGTCCAGTATTTGGACCCTATTTATCAGAAATAGAATACCAGGCACTCTCTTACATTTGTGTCAACAGTAATTACAGCACAAGACACTTAAATGTAAGGGAGTGGAAATCTCTACAGGAGCAACCATTGGGTAGGCAGCAAACTGGTTTGACAATAGAAAATCAAGAATGATGTATTATGAGACTATTTCCTGGACAGAAATGAGAAGGCCTTTTCATAAACTCAAAAAAATATATGTTGGGATGTCACTGCAGGGAACTGGTTTCTGCTACCTTGCTGGCGGAGTCTCTTGCCATTGCAATTTAGTATGTAAAAAGAAATACATGTTTTGCAGTCACAAGATGGAAAGCAAAGAAAATGGATTCATAACAGAAATGGAATACCAATCAGGTGCTAAATTCCTTGATGAGTATGCATATGTTGGAATTTAAAGATGACAGTGAAGATTCAGAATAATTCACACAGATGACATGAAACTTGCAGGAGTTAGCACAGATCTGCCATATTTTCATTAAGGTAAAGTGGCAACAAATAAAGAAGCACATCAATTCCCATCCTGTCCCAAATGGAACATGGAGAATAAGTACTATTTTTTCAAAGGAGCCATAACGAATTAGTCTGTTCAAGAGAATGCAATTTTCCTGTTATCCATCTATACTAATGGAGAGGAGACAAGAAATGGGCTTTAACACTCGTAACTGAGAACACTAGATAATCTACAGATTCTGATATCTGTATATAACTGTGGCAGATTTTTTTAAAAGACTTATTTATTTCTTTATTTGAAATTCAGAGTTACATACAGAGAGAAGAAGAGGCAGAGAGAGAGAGAAAGAGAGAGAGAGGTCTTCCATTCGCTGGTTCACTTCCCAAATGGCCTCAACGATCGGAGCTGTGCCAATCCGAAGCCAGGAGCCAGGAGCTTCTTCCGGTCTCCCACATGGGTGCAGAGACCCAAGGACTTGGGTCATTTCTATTGCTTTCCCAGGCCATAGCAGAGAGCTGGATCAGAAGTGGAGCAGCTGGGACTCGAACCAGTGCCCATATGGGATGCCTGCATAGGCAGCGGCTTTACCCGCTATGCCACAGGGCCAACCCATGTGGCTGATGTTTTAGAATCTCCTTGTTAATAATAAAGCTACATAGTGCTTACTTAATTCTGGAAAATGTTCTTGGTGATTATCTATATATATTTTTAAAGAGGAAGAGAGAGAGAGAGAGAGGGAAAGAGAGAGGTCTTCCATCTGCTGGTTCATTTCCCAAATGGCTGCAGTGGCCAGAGCTGGGCCTATCCAAAGCTAGGAACCTGGAGCTTCTTCCGGGTCTCCCATCTGGGTGACTTGGACCATCCTCTGCTCCTTTCCCAGGTGGATTAGCAAGGAGCTAGATCAGTAGTGGAGCAGCCAGGACTTGAACTGGTGTCCATATGGGATGCTGGCACGGCATGCCACAGTATGCCACTGCTACGCTGCAGTGCTGGCCACAGGTGATAGATTTTTAATCCTCAAACAACTGTATCATTTTGTGAATGAGAAACCTGAGGCAAAAAGTGGTGATCATGGGCTACAAATAGATGCAGTGCGGCTATGAAGCACATGCTCCTTATTCCAAAGCAACCTCATGTTGAGACTGCATCGGTAGTGCCAATTTACAGATATTGAGAATGCCTTGTTTTCTCCATGATTTTTACTTCTGTCTTCATCTTTGCAACTCACATTTAGCCCACAATAGATTGCACATCCTATAGGTTATGTAGCTTATATTCTTTCTGCACTTTCCCTGGGTAGATAAAGAGTTTGGTCTTAGGTTTCCTTTTACAAAGTAATTAAGAGTTGAGATGTCAAGAAAATGACAGCGACAAGAAGAGAATTACTGGAGTTTGCACTGTGGTGCAGCAAGATAAGCTGTCATCTGCAGTGTCATAATTCCATAAGGGTACCAGTTTGAGTCCCAGCTGCTCCACTTCCAATCCAGCTCCCTGCTACTGTGCCTGGGAAAGCAGTGGACGATGGCCCAAGTGCTTGGTCTCTGTATCCATGTGGGAGACCCAGAAGAATCCCATGGTTCATGGCTTTGGCCTGGCCCAGCCCGGTTGTTGTGGCCATTTGAGTAGTGAACCAGCAGATGGAAGATCTCTCTCTGTCTCTCCCTCCCTCCCTCTTTCTTTCTAACACTGCCTCTCAAAGAAATAAATAAACCTGGGCTGGCTCCGCAGCTCACTAGGCTAATCCTCTGCCTGCGGCGCTGGTACCCCGAGTTCTAGTCCCGGTTGGGGCACCGGGTACTAGACCCCATTGCTCCTCTTCCAGTCCAGCTCTCTGCTGTGGCCCGAGAGTGCAGTGGAGGATGGCCCAAGTGCTTGGGCCCTGCACCCGCATGGGAGACCAGGAGGAAGCACCTGGCTCCTGGCTTCGGATTGGCACAGCGTGCCGGCTGTAGCGGCCATTTGGGGGGTGACCTTTCTCCCTGTCTGTCTCTCTCACTGTCTAACTCTGCCTGTCAAAAAAAAAATTAGAATAAACAAACTATAATTATGAGCAACAATATGAAATAATCATATGCTCATATCATTTAACAAAGAAAGCAAGACAGATGGGGTGAGGGATATATGGGGATTCCTTGTAGAACGAACTCACAATTTTTGTTCTGCAAATTTAACATTAATAACAACAATATGTTTTTAAAAGAATATGGGAAGAAAAGGAGACAGGCACAATGAAACAATTATCTGATTTATATTAATGTTCACAAACAGGCAACTAACCTATGGTGATCAAAAACAAGTTAGTCACTATCACTGGGCTAAAGGGACAGGTGAGAACCCCTAGACTGTCATATTCTAGCTCATGATTTGAATGATTAACACATGGAGTAAAATTTCATCATGCTGCATACCTATGGATTGTGATTTTTTATGCAATTATATTTTATTTCAATAATAGATTTATTGTAAATCATATGAGATATGAGTAAACATTAGGAGGTGATGGGCATGTGCTATATTTTGACTGTGGTAGTGATTTTGTGCCTATACTTGGGGTCTTCAGAAAGCTCATGGAAAACAGCATAAGGGAAAAATTATGCATTGATTTAATAATTTTTGCATCAAAAAATTTAAAAAAATGCAAAAAATTCCAAAAAAACCCACAAAGCTTAAACCTGAAACAGAAAGTATAAGTAGAATATTGAAAATGCATTCTAAATTAAGGCCATTCTCTGAAAAACTAAAGATTTAGATGAATCTTTACAATTACAAAAGACTCAACCTCATTAGTTTGCAGCTTTAATTATTTTGAGTGTCAAATGCTTGGCTGAAAATTCAGCTTTTGAATCAAATTGGGTATTGATTGGATACTTTAACACAAATTCATTAGTAATAATAGGACCAAAATGATAGAAAACAAAAAATAATCTGGTGGAATTCATTTTTATGTTGTGATCAACAATATAAAAGTACTTATAAACTAAAAGCAGTTGTTTTCCTTAATTACTTGGTAGAAAGATAAGTATTTATAAATGTTCTATTTATTTAAGGGAAACTCTATGAGATGTGAAGGGAATTCTAAATACGAGTTTTTCATGTCCTTGTCACTGGCTTTGCACAGTGTCTTGCCACGTGATTAGAACCAGATAACTATAGTCCATATAAATATAGAGCAGAGCTTAATCTGGCTCTATCGAATTACTTTCCCCGCATAGTCAAAGTTGATCTCATTCCAAGAAGTGCTTTGATTTCAAGATCTCTGCTCACACATCACATTTTTGCATGACCGTGAACTAAAATTTTCTACTGTAGGGTGCTTAGTGCAGAAGTTAAGACATCACCCAGGAGCCCCACATCCCATATCAGAATGCTTGGGTATGAGCCTTGCTCTGCTGCCAACTCCTGGTTCCTGCCAATGTGCACCCTGGGAAGCAGCAGTGATGGCTCACATGGTTAGGTCCACATGGTCGCCCATTTGGAGTTCCAGGCTCCATACTTTGGCCTGGCAGTAGAGATGGCCCAAGTCCTTGGGTCTCTGCACCCACGTGGGAGATCAGAAGAAGCTCCTGGCTCCTGGCTTCGGATTGGCACAGCTCTGATCCCTGCGGACAACTGGGGAGTGAACCAGCAGATGGAACACCCTTCTCTCTCTCTCTCTCTCTGTCTCTCCTACTCTCTCTGTTTAATTCTGACTTTCAAATAAATAAGTTTTTTTAAAAAAATTAAATATAAAGTTATGGGAAATTAATTGCGCATTAAAATAATTTTACAGCAATATCATTTAGAAACCCACCAATCAGTTATGAAAATTAGTGATTCTTAAAATATGGAGAATTTCTGTAGTATATTGGTGCAAATCTGTAGTATATTGGTGTAAATTGGTGCAAATCTGTAGTATATTGGTGCAAAAGGACTATGTCCTTTATTTCTTAAAATTAGTTTTACTTCTTTGGCAAATTCAATTTGTCAGTGCAGCCACATTTTAGTCATTCAAACCAAATGTTCTTGAAATGATCAGTTATTTAACTAAATTGATATTTTTTCAACCAGGGTTGAATTGATTGATGACTTAGGCAGTTTAAATGTATTTTTAAAAATAGAGATTATGAAATAAATGGTGTCCCCATGTGTATCAAAAACAAAACATTTCAACATTCAATAACATTTTTTGCACGTCAGTGGAGGTTATTTGTCATGCTGCTGAAAACAGTTTGTACAAGATGACAAAGTTGGAAATTCTGGGGAATAGTTGGCTAAATTTTGAATGAAATGAATTTTGCTGCCATTGTACACTTGTCAAAACTGAACTGTCAAACTTGAATCTTTGGCGTATAATTGGAGCTTTTCATCTTGGAAGGCCAATACACATACTTTAAATTTACAAAAGTTACTGTATTTCTTACAATTTAAAACAGTAATTAAGTATCATTTTTCTCCTGAAATTCAGTTACCAGAAAAATTTAATTGGAAAAAAGCACTAATTAAAACAATAAGAAATATAATCTTAGTAAAGTGATTTGCACACAGCACTTGATGTGTTTAACATTTCCCAAACTAATTTTGGTGAGCTTTCTACAAATGCAGCAATTTAGAATGCAATGGGAAGATTTGGTCAATTTGGCATATTTCAGTTAATATACAAGGGCAGAGAAATATCAGTTGCTCTAATTTTCAGGGCAGTTCTGTCCCTCTGTAAACACTTTCCCCTGATCCACATAGAACATTTTCCCATCATACCCATTTACATCATGGTTGAATGTTTTGGGATTCTCATATTGTCCTTTCTGTCCTCCTATTTCAGCGGCATTCAAAGTACAACAGCTGTGTAATCATGAGGCCCTGCTCCATAGCCATGGGCTACTCTATTTCTCTTTGTGTCCTTAATGGCTGTAGATGGCTTCTAGGCCAGCATCTGCTTGAGATACCACTACGCTGAGAAATTCACAATCACAACATCAAGCCTCCGGGTCTTTGTAACTTACACAGTAGCTGGGGGCTCAGATTATTATATATGTCTGAAGAAAATGATTATCTGTTCACCAGGGAAGGTAGGAAAGAAAGCAGAGAATGGATATGGAAAATAAATGAGAGTTTAAGCAGTTTGTTAATTTTACATTATTGTACAGAAAATCTTTCTGAAATGGCATAATATGACATTAAGAGGGTTGTTTTTAAGAGTTTTCAAGCCCTTAAACCTCTAGGGAACTTGTTCAATAACTTTATTTAATTTCAGGGTACACTGAAAACTTTCACTGCTGATAGGTCTCTCTGAGTAGTAGACCCCATATTGATTAAAAAGTCACCTTACCATAGTTATACAATTTTCTTTCATGTATAAATCTGCATATATGAATATACTTTTGCATTTCTGTACTGTATAACATAAATGAGATAAGAACTTGGCCTATGCTTTCCATTGTGAACTAATGATACTTTATATTGTATTGGTACTGCTTTAATGGCTGCTGCAGGAATTTATATGAACAAAGTATTTATGTCTTTCCAAAGATTTCTGAAACATAACAGTTTTATTGTTACTTTAGGGAAAGATAAATAATAAGGCTGGCCATAAAATTTGAGCTGTTTAAAGCATTTGAAATTTCTGTGGGTTTGAGCATCTGTCTCCTGTCATGAATTAAATTATATCGCCTGTGTTTGCACTGATCATCATTTACTTAAGAATGAAGAAGAAAGGCCTGTAGGAAAGTTTAAGCATCATGTAATCATGTTTGCTTTGAGTAACTTCTGTAATGTGATATTGTAGATTGTTAAGGACAGTTGTCAGAAGTTTTTTGGGGAAAAGTGAGAAATTAAAATTTCAGTTGGCTAACATTATATATAAATATTTATATATATAGTAATTTTAAACCTTAAAAGACACTATTATATCCAAAGGAGATCTAAAAGATAATTTTAAAATATTATTAAATAAATACTATTAAATAAATAAATATTAGTAAAATATTTTCCTTTCCATTACATGCACAGTGCTATTGAATGAATGTTTGTATCCCCCCTAAGTTTTGTGTTGAAATCTTACTCCCTTTGGAAGTGATTAGCTCATGAAAGTGGAGTCCCCTGGAATAAGATTAGTGCCCTTTTAAGAAAGATCTCAGAGGGATTCCAAGATGGCTGAATAGGAAAATATCTACCACTTTAAACAAGAGGAAAATAGCAAGAAAAAAATGGGGGAAGTGCATTCCCAGGGGATAGTTGGAAAAAAATCTTTGGAAATTCTACAGATGGAAGAGGGATGCCAGGGATCAGTGTGGAAGGTGTAAACATTATATTTAACAGGGATCACTTTTCAGTTAAGTTTCAACACTTAAGAATAATTGTGTATTTTTTTTAACTTTTATTGAATGAATATAAATTTATAAAGTACAGATTATGGATTACAATGGCTTTCCCCCCAATAACTTCCCTCCCACCCACAACTCTCCCCTTTCCCGCTCCCTCTCCACTTCCACTCACATCAAGATTCATTTGCAATTCTCTTTATATACAGAAGATCAGCTTAGTATACATTAAGGAAAGATTTCAACAGTTTGCACCCACATAGAAACACAAAGTGAAAAATATTGTTTGAGTACTAGTTATAGCATTAAATCACAATGTACAGCACATTAAGGACAGAGATCCTACATGAGGAGTAAGTGCACAGTGACTCCTTTGTTGACTTAACAATTTGACACTCTTGTTTATGGCATCAGTAATCACCCTAGGCTCTTGTCATGAGCTGCCAAGGCTATGGAAGCCTTTTGAGTTCACCGACTCTGATCCTATTTAGACAAGGTCACAGTCAAAGTGGAAGTTCTCTCCTCCCTTCGGAGAAAGGTACCTCCTTCTTTGATGACCTGTTCTTTCCACTGGGATCTCACTCACAGAGATCTTTCATTTAGGTTTTTTTTTTTTCCCAAGAGTGTCTTGGCTTTCCATGCCTAAAATACTCTCTTAAGCCATATCCAAATGCCTTAAGGGCTGATTCTGAGGCCAGAGTGCTGTTTAGGACATCTGCCATTCCATGACTCTGCTGTGTATCCCGCTTCCCATGTTGGATCGTTCTCTCCCTTTTTTATTCTATCAGCTAGTATTTGCAGACACTAGTCTTGCTTCTGTGATCCCTTTGGATCTTAGTCCTATCATTATGATCAATTGTGAACAGAAATTGATCACTGGGACTAGTGAGATGGCATTGGTACATGCCACCTTGATGGGATTGAATTGGAATCCCCTGGTATATTTCTAACTCTACCGTTTGGGGCAAGTCAGCTTGAGCATGTCCCAAATTGTACATCTCTTCCCTCTCTAATTCCCACTCTTATAATTAACAGGGATCACTTTTTAGTTAAGTTTCAACACTTAAGAATAACTGTGTATTAATTACGGAATTCAACCAATAGTATTAAGGAGAACAAACAAACAAAAATACTAGGAGGGATAAAGTATTAAGTTGTTCATCAACAGTCAGAGCAAGGCCTGATCAAATCACCATTTCCAATAGTATCCACTTCACTTCAACAGGTTTCCTTTTTGGTGCTCCGTTAGTTTTCACTGATCAGGGAGAGCATGTGATATTTGTCCCTTTGGGACTGGCTGATTTCACTCAGCATAATGTTTTCCAGATTCCTCCATTTTGTTGCAAATGACTGGATTTCATTGTTTTTTTTTTTTTTTTTTTTTTTTTTAATGCTGTATAGTATTCTGTGGAATACATATCCAATAATTTCTTTATCCAGTCTACTGTTGATGGGCATTTAGGTTGATTCCAGGTCTTAGCTATTGTGAATTGAGCTGCAATAAACATTAAGGTGTAGACCGCTTTTTTGTTTGCCAGTTTAATTTCCTTTGGGTAAATTCCAAGGAGTGTGATGGCTGGGTTGTATGGAAGGGTTATCTTCAGGTTTCTGAGGAATCTCCAGACTGACTTCCATAGTGGCTTAACCAGTTTGCATTCCCACCAACAGTGGGTTAGTGTCCCTTTTCCCCTGCATCCTCGCCAGCATCTGTTTTGGTAGATTTCTGAATGTGAGCCATTTTCACCAGGGTGAGATGAAACCTCATTGTGGTTTTGAGTTGCATTTCCCTGATTGCTAGTGATCTTGAACATTTTTTCGTATGTCTGTTGGCCATTTGGATTTCTTCTTTTGAAAAATATCTATTGAGGTCCTTGGCCCATCTCTCAAGTGGGTTGTTTGTTTTGTTGTTGTGGAGTTTCTTGATCTCATTGTAGATTCTGGTTATTAATCCTTTATCTGTAGCATAGTTAGCAAATGTTTTTTCCCATTCTGTCGGTTGCCTCTTCACTCACCTGACTGTTTCTTTTGCAGTACAGAAACTTCTCAATTTGATGTAATCCCAATATTTAATTTTGGCTTTGACTGCCTGTGCCTAGGGTCTTTTCCAGAAACTCTTTGCCTGTGCCTATATCTTGCAGGGTTTCTCCAATATCTATAATAATTTGATGGTGTCAGGTCATAGATTTAGGCCTCAATAGTCTTGGCAACTCATGACAAGAGCCTAGGGTGATTACTGACGCCATAAAAAAGAGTGTCAGTTTGTTAAGTCAACAAAGGAGTCACTGTGCACTTACTCCTCATGTAGGATCTCTGTCCTTAATGTGCTGTACATTGTGATTTAATGCTATAACTAGTACTCAAACTATATTTTTCACTTTGTGTTTCTATGTGGGTGCAAACTGTTGAAATCTTTACTTAATATATGCTAAACTGATCTTCTGTATATAAAGAGAATTGCAAATGAATCTTGATGTGAATGGAAGGGAAGAGGGAGTGGGAAAGGGGAGAGTTGTGGGTGGGAGGGAAGTTATTGGGGGAAAAACCCATTGTAATCCATAAGCTGTACTTTGTAAATTTATATTCGTTCAATAAAAGTTAAAAAAAAGAAAGGATGGGAAATGATAGTCCATGCTAACAGAAACCAAAAATGTTGGTGTAGCTATCCTAATATCGGAGAAAATAGACTTTAATGCAAAAACTCTTAAATGAAAGGAGAGCATTGTGTAATGATGAAGGGATCAATTAAACAGGAACAGGTAACTATTATATACACACACACACACACACACACACACACACACATATATAGATATATACACCCGATGCCAGAACATCCTGGCTATTTAAACAAATGTTGGAGCCAGTGCTGTGGCGCCACGGGTTAATGCCCTTGTCTGAAGCGCCGGCATCCCATATGGGCTCCAGTTTGAGACCTGGCTGCTCCAGCTCTCTGCTATTGCCTGGAAAAGCAATATAAGATGGCCCAAGTCCTTGGCCCCTGCACCCACATGGGAGACCTGGAAGAGGCTCCTGACTCCTGGCTTCAGATTCATTCAGCTCAGGCCATTGCAGCCAATTGGGGAGTGAACTAGCAGATGGAAGACCTCTCTCTTTACCTCTCCTCTCTTTGTGTAACTCTGACTTTCAAATAAATAAATAAATAAATCTTTAAAATGAATATTAGTGGGAGACATAGATGCCAATATAATAGTAATGGGGAACTTCAATATCTCACTTTCCTCAAGGAACAGATCAACTAGAGAGAAAATCAACAAAGAAACAACAGAGATAATCAACACTATAGACCAAATGGACTTAACTGATATCTATAGACCATTTTATTCCACAGTTGCAGGGTACACATTGTCTTTACCAGGGCATGAAATCTTCTCTAGGATAGACCATATGCTAGGCCATTAAGCAATCCTCAGGAAATTCAAAAAATTGAAATTATACCACGTAACTTTTCTGACCACAACAAACTGAGGCTGGAAATTAACAACTCAAGAATCTCTAGAACAAATGCAAACACATGGGGACCAAACAACATACTTCTGAATGAACAATGGGTTATGGAAGAAATCAAAAGAGAAAAAAAGATTTCTGGAAGCAAATGAATTGTGGTATATACATAGTATAGAATACTACTCATCTGTGAAAAAGCATGAGATCCTGTCATTTACAACAAAATGGATGCAATTGGAAACCATCACACTTGGTGAAATAGGCCAATCCCCAAAAGACAAATACCATGTTCTCCCTGATTTGTGGTAACTATTCAAGTACCAAAAATGTAATGTGAAATTGATCTTTTGAGATTCTGATTGTTTACAGCCTTTGTCTCTACTGTTAAGGAACAGTGTTTTTTTTTTTTTTTTTTCTGCCTACTGTTTGTTGAACTCTTTACCTAGTGTTGGGCTGATCTTATGAGTATGAAGTAGGTAGATCATTGTAAAAATTAAGAGAGTGAATACGAGAGGAAGCAGCAGGAAGAGTGGGAGCATGAGCAGGATGGAGGGTAGGGTGCTAAGTGTCACTATGTTCCTAAATTTATATATGTAAAATGTATGAAATTTGTCTGCCTTAAATTAAACAATTTTTTTTAAAAAAGTGAAATAAAAGGGAGGCCTCAGAGAGCTCTCTTGCCTTTTTATCTGGCGTGTAATGAGACCCACAGAGGAAATGACTGTCTATGAACCAGGAACCATTTCCTACCAGACAGAAGCCAGCACCTTGAGTTCAGACTTACTAAGATGCAAGGATATATGAATATATATAGAATATATCTATCTAAGTAGATATATTTATTTTTATTTTTCTTTTAGCATCCCAGATGGATTAAGATATATATATCTTAATATATGATATATCATTAGATATGGATAGTAGGGACCCAACTCTTTGAGCCATCATAAATAGTATATATATATATATATACTAATGATATATATATCCTATATATATATATATATATATATATATAGGAAAACACTGATAAATGTGCTCACACAAAATGAAAGAAAAATCTGTCCAGTGAAGTATAAAAAGTGGTGTTTAGTGCAACCGTTAAAACACTACTCAGGGCCGGCGCCGCGGCTCACTTTGCTAATCCTCCACCTGCGGCACCTGCATCCCAGGTTCTAGTCCTGGTTGGGGCGCCCGGTTGCTCCTCTTCCAGTCCAGCTCTCTGCTGTGGCCCAGGAGGGCAGTGGAGGATGGCCCAAAGTGCTTGGGCCCTGCACCCGCACAGGAGACCAGGAGGAAGAACCTGGCTCCTGGCTTTGGATCGGCGCAGCATGCTGGTCGTAGCGGCCATTTCGGGGGTGAACCAACGGCAAAGGAAGACCTTTCTCTCTCTCTCTCTCACTGTCTAACTCTGCCTGTCAAAAAAAAAAAAAAAGACACTACTTGGGGTGCTTGCATGCCATATTGGAGTGCCTGGGTTTGAGTCCTGGCTCTGATTCCAATTCCAGCTTCTTACTAATGGACACCTTAGGAAGCAGCAGATGATGGCTCAAAGAGTTGGGTCCTTACTATCCATGTGGGAATCCCAGATTGAGTTTCTGGCTCTTGGCTTTAGACTGGCCTTATACTGGCTGTTGTGGATATTTGAGGGAATGATTCTGTGGAATGAAAGATCTCTCTTTCTCTCTCTCCTCTCTTCTCCTTTCTCTCTCCTCTCTATCTCCCTCTCTCTGCCTTTAAAATAAAATAAAAATAAAAAGTAAAAATGAAGGCAAACATAAAAAAAGATACGAAAATCCAAAGGCAAATGTCAGTCATTTTCCTTAATAAATAAGAAGATTTATCTGTCTAAAAATCAGCAGGAGATAAGCCACACTTAAAAAAGAAATGTAACTATCTTGCAAATTATATAAACATGGCAAGAAAGACTCATTCATAATTAAATATTTGAAAATTAAAGCAACAAAACACATTTATCACATTTTTATAAAAAACTTGATAAAACTGAAACTGGATGACAGTCTCAGGTATGGAAGATATATTTCTGCTGATTTTTGAAGGGTACTTTTGCAATATCTGTGCAATAGAAAAGGCTCATGATTTTTGATCCAGCAATGACACGGTTAAGAATTTATCGCTATTGATATATTTTAGGCCATATTTTAAGATAAATTTACACATATATAATACACACATATTTCTGTATCATTTTTGTATATAATACTAAAATGCCAGAAATTATCGAGCTGTCAACACTGATTGGTAATTTATATAACTACATTATGGATTCAGTACAAAGGAATCAGGCAAATCTTTAAGAACTGATTTAGAAATATTCACATGATATATTCTAGGGAAGAAAAAGAGCAAAGCTCAAGACAATGCATAGTGTATTGTGTATATCTACCAAAATTTATACTAAGTATTTACAAACTTTCACATCAAAACAACCACTAACCTGCCCCCATTCTGTCCATACCGAGGACTAGAAGGGATTTTTAATTTTCCCAAAGTTATGTAAGAGGCCTGAGCTGTTTATCCGAACTAAATTTTAGTCTCAATATAATTGCTAAGGTTGTTGCTTAGGAACGTTCCTGCAATTTCATAAATTGTGGCTCCAGAAAGAACGTGGGCATCACTTTCACAGAGAATGTCTTCTAAAAATGAGTTTAGTAGACATTTCTCACTAAATATTATTCACATTCCTATGATGGTTTCATATTAAAAATAAGGAAGTATACACTTTATTTTTTAAAGATTTATTTATTTATTTGAAAGGCGGAGTTACAGAGAGACAAGGAGACAGACACACAGACACACACACACACACACACACACACAGAGATCTTCCATTCACTGGTTCACTCCCCAAATGGCCACAATAGCAGGACCTGGGCTGATCCGAAACCAGCATCTTGGAGATTCTTCGCATCTCCCACATGGGTGCAGGGGCCCAAGGACCCGGGCCATCTTCTACTGCTTTTCCAGGCCGAAGCAGAGAGATGGATCAGAGTAGAGCATCCAGGGCTCAAACCAGCACCCATATGGGATGCTGGCTTGTGGCGGTGGCTTTACCTACTATGGCACAGCACCAGCTCTGAAGTTTACACTTTAAAAATTAAAACTTCCTTGCTTTGGATTTAGTTTTTGAGAAGTAGCTTTAGGTGATTTTAGCAGGCATTGGGATGCAAAGGGCTAAGTTGCCACTTAGATCCCACACCAGAATGACTGGAATTGAGTCTCACTTACTAACATACATGCTGGGAAACAATAGTGATGACTCAAGTACTTGAGTCTATGCCACTAATGTGGGAGGTGTGGAAGAGGTTCATGGCTCCTGGCTTTGGCCAGGTTCAGCCCCAGCTGTTCTGAGTATTTGGGGAGCGAACCAGTGGATGAAAGAGCACTGTGTTTATTTTGCTTAATTTTGTTTTCTTTCTCTCTCTCTCCCTCTCTCTGTGTATGTCGTTGTTTATTTCAAATAAATTACAGACTAGCTAATTTTAAAAAGTGATTAAAAAAAGTCAAAGTTCTTCCAACAGTCACATACAGGAAAGTGCCTTGGGAGGGGGGGCAGATGGAGCTGCTGCTCACACAGCAAAGCAATGACCCCTTGGGAGATACATGCGCTCCTTACCTTTAACACGGTGTTGTTTTACACTTCTAGAGATGATGCATTTGATGTTGGGTATCAGGTAAGCCTGAAAAATAAATTGAAGTGCTTCATCAACTCAGCAATACTTACTAACACTTCTTAAGCCAAAAGGACAATTGTTTCTCTCTTTTTCTTTCTTTTTCATCCTTATGCATAATTCATGCAAGATTATTCATCAGTTTATCATACTACTCCATGATCTACTGAAGATTAGAAATGAGAAAATAAAACTCTTTCAGCCACAGCCAGGAAGAATCTTTAGCTTTTAAACATAATTTATATTCTTCCTTGAAAGTCTCATAATTTCTAAGATTGATTTATCCTTGTTAAGAAAATGATGCAATAATGATGCGTAACAGTCGATACAAATGTTTATGCTCACAAATGAATTCACAACACAGAGTAGAAATTAGGATATTTTTCTAATAGTAATAAGTTAGAGTTTCACAATAATTTAGAAAATAGCTTGTTAATTGGATGACATGGATTAGTTAGGGTATAGGCTAAACTGTGAAAACAAAACAAAACCAACAGGCACTTCAATGGAGGGGGGATCAAACCAAAGAGCACATTTCAGTTAGCGATTCAGGATGGACAGGTGGGCTTTGCAGATCAAGGTCAGCCAAAGCCCCAGGTCAAAAGGTGGCTTTTCCATCCCAAAATGGGGATCTTAATGTTAGTGTTGCCATTTCTAGTGGGGAAAAATGGAAAGAAAGGAAAGCAATTTTCCTTCAAAGGCAAGTGCCATGGGAACTGCATATCTCTCTTCTTTGAACAACCCAATGGTAAGAACTTGGAGGACACACGACTTCTGACGGCCTTGGGGTGCGTATGTGCCTAACTGAAATGTTATTATCGTGAAGAATAGAATGAAAAAATTTGGGGGAGTAATGGTCTGTCAAATATGCCCCTTAATTTTACAATTTTTATAATCCATTTTATAATTGCATGCAAATTTTAAAGACATGAAATCAATAATGCACAATTTTAAATGGCTACAATATGAATTAAGATGAATTTTACTTTCAAGCATTTAATTAAGTTTACTATGACTTGAGGTGTTGAGTAATTGAACCTATAAAGTCAGGAGTCAGTAGTTTCATACCGATAATTTGCAGGAGGATCTACACGACAAGTCACATTATACCTCTTCATTAAAATAATTCTGCAGATGAAAATCATCTATATTTTAACCTTTAAAAATTCTGATAGTATCTTATAAGAAAATTTCTAGAATTAGTCATTTTAGAGTATCCGAATAGATTTTTCCCCTTGATATTTTTAGAAATGCTATCATTTCCTTGCTATCATTGTGTCTGGGGCTTTCCCTGTGTTGTAGGAGGTTAAGCCTCCATTTGCTGTGCTAGTATCCCATATGGGTACCAGTTTGAGTCCCAGCTGCTCCACTTCTTATCTATCTCCCTACTTATGGCCTAGAAAAGCAATGGAAGATGGCCCAAGTGCTTGGTCCTCTGCATGCATGTGGAAGACCCTGAAGAAGCTCCTGGCTCCTGGCTTTGGATTGACTCAGCTCTGGCTGTTGTAGCCATTTTGGGAGTGAATCAGCATATGGAAGACCCCACTCTCTATCTTAGCTTCTCTCTGTCTCTAATTCTGCCTCTGAAATAAATAAATAAGTCTTTAAAAAGCATTGTGTTTATATCATTGAAGTTAGATATATTACAGAGTGCTAAAACTTTTGCTCAAACTAATTGACTGTGGTCCATTTAAATAGGCTGCTGACATATACCACTAATAGTGAAAAAACTGCTGTTAAGTTTCTTCTAGATGTACCAGAAAAGATAGACGACAACGCACAACTGAAAGAAAAGTTGCAGGACACATTAATTTCAGAGTTTTGAATATGGGTTCAAAGTTACATCACTCTTTCTGTGTGTTGTTTCGTGTGCTGTGTTAACTAACTTACAAGGCTGAAGGTTTCCTGGAGTCTGGTATACAAAGACAGAAACAGACCAGTAGGCCAGACTTACATCTCACAGCCTCTTCAGTGACAGGAAACACCAGATCAGTTAGGAAAGTTTAAGAGAAACCTCTAGTATTCTTGAAAAAAATATGTATTTAACCCTATGCTGATTATTTTTTCATTCTTTGTTGCTGCAGGTATTACATCTATGTAACTTTTATTTTTGTGATTTTAAAAAATAATAGAACTGTAAATTTCTTATCAAGCTGTCATGAGGTTAAACACATTTCATACAGTTAATGCTTCCATTAAAGCTAAGAACTAAACAGCACTTAGAATAGAACCATATTTGACTTGCTTGCAAATTGTTTTTTGATTAGAATCCTCCAATAATACTTAACAAATTCCATAGCTATCTATATGCTAATATTTTCAACAAATTATTAGATGTTATTTCTATATAAATTTTTTCTCAACAAATGACCTGTAGTGTTCACAATGGCCTCATTTTTTGGTGGCAATTTTAACTTTATCAAGCAAAAAATTGAAGACTCATAAAGAAGCTAATTACATAGATTCACAGTTAATAATATGGTGTTTAGTTTTAAGACTTGTAATGTGCAAATTTATCTAGTTAAATTTTTTAAGCTCCAAGAATTCTTCTTTTCAAATCACATTGAAACCCTTTTAGAAATAATGCAGAAATGTGCATATCCTGGGCTTAGAAACATTGAATGCTGATTTTCCATTGCTGTTATTGACTTTTTTGATAAGCCTAAATTTCACTTAAATTGCACTTCTATTACACACATTGTTTTGTTAAGGTTTTGTCTTTGAATACTTAACCACTCTTTGGAATATAATCAGAAGAAAAAGGCATATCAGCTGGAAAATTCATTTTGGTTATTTGCCAGTGATGTCAAGTAGTTCTTACTCTTTGAAACTTTGGGATTTTAAATGATGCGATTCTTATCTGTTTATCTGACTACTGACCCTTGACAGGCAAGCAGTTATCTACTCTCTATCTAGTATTATCCTAGCAAAGCTCTAATTAAAAACACAAACTTGACTAATGATACAATGACTTGACAAGAATCTGTTGGGGAGATAGATATATTTGCCTTGTTTGGACATTATACAATGTGTCCATGTATCAGACATCACATGGCAGCCAATAAATATGTACATGTATAATTTTTATGTTTGTTAAAAAAACTTTAGATTTTTTAGAATTAAAAAATGAGAAATAAATATTTAGAAAGCCTTTTAACATGTAGAAGGATCTTAATATTTGTTCATTTGATCCTGTCCTTTGACAACCTGAAGAAAAAATTTAAGATCGGAAAAGCATAACAATAGCAAAGATGAAAGGAGAAGATGCTGGAGAGTTAAAGATCACAATACTAAAATGTTATACACTAGAGAAATTGAAAGAATGATCTATTAAAAAGCCATTGAGAGGCTGGCGCCCTGGCTCAATAGGCTAATCCTCCACCTTGCGTCGCCGGCACACCGGGTTCTAGTCCCGGTCTGGGTGCCGGATTCTGTCCCTGTTGCCCCTCTTCCAGGCCAGCTCTCTGCTGTGGCTAGGGAGTGCAGTGGAGGATGACCCAAGTGCTTGGGCCCTGCACCCCATGGGAGACCAGGATAAGTACCTGGCTCCTGCCTTTGGATCAGTGCAGTGCGCTGGCTGCAGTGTGCCGGCCGCAGTGCACCGACCGCGGCAGCCATTGGAGGGTGAACCAATGGCAAAAGGAAGACCTTTCTCTCTGTCTCTCTCTCTCACTGCCCACTCTGCCTGTCAAAAAAAAAAAAAAAAAAGCCATTGAGAAAAAAAAAAGAAAAATAATGAGTTTGAAACAAAATGAGGTTTATTGAACTTCTGATGTTAGATATTATGGCAAATGTATGTATTTGTCTACACAGATCGGAAAATTCTTGTTTTTTTTCTGAGCATATAAAGGCTCTGCCACTCATATGTACAACTTAGTTGCCAAAGGATCTTAAGATCAACACCAAGAAGGCTTTAAGTGCATCTTGTCAACTTGTTATTTTGCTTTTCAAATCTAATCTGAAAATATACTCTCCTCCATTCTATTCCCCTACTTGCATGTTCTCATAATTGATGTGCATGAATTACTTAAATTTATTCATTGTGTAATGGCATTGTGATAATTTACATAATTTATATGATTATCCATAATAATATTTAATTATTTTCCTCATTTTATTTCATAAGGCATTTGGGGCTCAGCTTATCAAAGGCATTCAAAAAGCTCATGCATATTGTTCTTTAAAGTCAAAGTGCTGTTTCCATTAAGCTTAATGGTCCTTTAGAGAAATTGACTTTTGAGTATGCAAAGTTATTTTATCATTTTGATTGAAATAGTTTTAATTTGGGCACTCTTTCAGCCACAATTTACTGAATGCTTGCATGATTGGGCTTAAATACATGCACTCAGTGGGTCCATGATAGAGCAAATTGTGTGTTTTATCATCCATTCTCACTACTACTGGTTAGCTTTCAAATTTCAGATTTGAACAAGAATAGTGTTACTCCACGTTTCTAATATATTGATTCAAAAATCAACTTGCCAGTCTTTGGAAATTTTGTAGACAAACTATATGAGTATTTCTTTTCAACATAGGGAGTTTAAAATGTAGACTGAAATATCACATGACCTAAACTGTCAGAATATTATAAATGGTGTACATAAACACACATTTGATGCTATTAAGTCAAACATTAAGAGTAGTAATGACAGTAACCAAAATCTGAGTTTTGAATTATATAGAAAACACAGAGCACACTTTGTTCCATGTATATATGACTGACTTGTTTGGAATAAAGATTTAGTCAAGAGTAAAAGATAATGAATTAGTCAATTAATAATGTGTTGAAAGATAAAAGTTATAGAGAAAAATGGAGCATGTAAGAGAGATGGGGTGATGGACTGATAAAACCTATGGAGAAGCTGGCATTTGGGAAAAGAGCTGAAGAAGAACAGAAAATGTGAATGCAGATAAGCAAGGGAATAATATCCAGGGATAGGGGACAGCCAGTGCCAAAGTCCTGAGGTAGAAGGATGCCTTGTGTATTTGGGGGACCAGGAGGACATCGGTGTAGCATGAATAAGTGGGATAAGGTCAGATAATGAGGGCTTTGGTTTTTGTTTTTAGTAACTAGCAGTATGTGACTTACATTAAAAAAAAAAAGACTATTGGATGCCATCTTGACAGCAGATTGAAGAGAGGTAAGGGTAGAGTTAGGAAGTTATTGCAATAACCCAAATAAGAGATGGTGGTGTCATGGATCAAGACTCTTGATTAGAGGTAGGATGAAATGGTTGGATTCTGGATATATTTTAAGAGTAGAGCCAATAGAATTTCCTGATAGATCAGTTGAGAGGTGTATGACAAAGAGAAGAGTCAATAATGACTCCAAGACAGTTGGCCTGAAAAACTGATGGAAAGAAATTGATACTCTTGAGACAGGAGAGACACAATCTTAGGGTTCAGACCAAACGTTCTGTTTTGGATCTGCTAAATTAGAAATGGCTGTTGCTGGTGCAACTTGAGAGGTCAAGGAGGAAGTTGAAAGGGATTGAAAGGGATGGCAGCTCAGAGGAGAGGGTTTTTTTTCTTGAGACATAATTTGGAAGTCATCAATATTTCTCTCTCTCTCTCTCTCTCTCTCTTTTTAAAAAGATTCATTCATTTATTTATTTGACAGGTAGAATTATAGACAGTGAGAGAGAGAGAAACAGAGAGAAAGGTCTTCCTTCTGTTGGTTCACTTCCCAAATGGCTGCAACAGCCGGCACTGTGCTGATCTGAAGCCAGGAGCCAGGAGCTTCCTCCTGGTCTCCCATGAAGGTGCAGGGGCCCAGGGACCTGGGCCATCCTCCACTGCCCTTTCGGGCCACAGCAAAGAGCTGGAAGGAAGAGGAGCAGAGGTTCTAGTCCCAGCACCTGTATGGGATGCTGCCCAGCAGGCAGAGGATTAACCTACTGCGCCACCGAACTGCCCCCCCCCCCACTTTGTAACACACACACACACACACATACTTATGATGGTGAATATAAAAAAAGAATCTCGAGCCCCTGGACACTCCAATGCTGAGTGAAGGAGTATCTCTGGATACCCAAAGACGCATGGGGGAATGCTGACCAATGGGACAGTTTGGAGGATTCAGTGCAACACTAGTGAAGACAGCTGGGACTGACTTTCTCAGCAGAACCCTGGACAAGTTCCTAATTTGGAGATTGCATGATGCAAACATCAGTCATGCGGAGGTTTAGTCTCTGCCTTTGGGGATTGCTGCTGTATTTTGTGTCTCTGTACTTTAAATGAACTGGAGTTGGTAAACACACAGAAACAATACCTACTTATAATTTTATATTAGGGTTTGTTAAATAAATACAAAAATTAAATAGTAACCAGTCCCCTTGTCCCACAAATTTCATATGTATGGGGCCGGCGCCGCGGCTCACTAGGCTACTCCTCCGCCTAGCAGCGCCGGCGCACCGGGTTCTAGTCCCGGTTGGGGCGCCGGATTCTGTCCTGGTTGCCCCCCTTCCAGGCCAGCTCTCTGCTGTGGCCAGGGAGTGCAGTGGAGGATGGCCCAGGTGCTTGGGCCCTGCACCCCATGGGAGACCAGGAGAAGCACCTGGCTCCTGGCTCCTGCCATCGGATCAGCACAGTGCGCCGGCTGCAGTGCGCCGGGCCAGCCGCGGCGGCCATTGGAGAGTGAACCAACGGCAAAGGAAGACCTTTCTCTCTGTCTCTCTCTCTCACTGTCCACTCTGCCTGTCAAAAAAAAAAAAATTTCATATGTATGGAGTCTTATTTTCTTCATTATAGATATTTTCAGTTAAGAGACTTTTGAAGCAAATGATTTGCAATGTCACTTGTGCAGGGAGGGAAAGCATTAAGGGGCTTGATTGAATAGATGGGCCACCATTTGCTGTCTGGGTAACTAGCAAATTATCACTTTTAGAACGGACTATACAGGAGAAGAACTAAACTATTCTGCACAATTGGGGTGTTTATTAGAAGTTCTGTAGGAAGAGGAAGAGAAGAAATTAAATGGCTAGATTGTAAGTGGTATTTTGGGAGGGAAGAATAAAAAATAGTAGTACCTAATGGGAAATTTTATTAAGTTTTTGCAGTGTGATATATGACAAGAATGTTTATTCCCAATATTCCCATAAAATAGTCAGTTAAATCACTAGTTTTTAATGTGTTGTTGAATTGAATGTTTCAGTGAATGTGACAAAATACTTACTGTGCCACAGAGGATTTCAAGTGATCTCAGAGACACAAAATATAAGACTTGAATATATTTCTTACTGTCCCAGGCCACAGAGATTTTTTTCTGTCTCTGTACTCATAATTTTTTATAGCTATTTTAGCATTCTCCTATATTTTTCCTGCAAAACTCAATAATAAGTATAAGTTGAAAGTACATGCTTTAAATACAATTAGTTTCCATTTCTGTAAGAATTCTCAAACTGTTTTACTGTGTTATTTTGTGATATAGATCCTGAAAGGGGGGAATCACAGTATCTAGCATGTAGAAAAACATGTATATTATAAGACTCATTTTTTTAGTTTTTTTTAAAGTTTTATTTAAGCTATACAAATTTCATGTATTTTGCATACACAGATTTAGGAACATAGTGACACTTCCCATCATACCCTCCCTCCCACCCATATTCCCAGACTTCTTCCTCCTCCCTCTATTCCCTTTCTTAATTTTACAAAGATCTGTTTTCAGTTTACTTTGTACTCATAAGATTAACCCTACACTAAGTAAAGAGTTCAATGAATACTATGAAGAAAAAAAATATTAATTTTCAAAAGTAAAGGCTGTAAATGATCAGTGAAACTCAAAATGCCAACTTCACTCAAATACATTACATTTTTTAAAAGATTTATTTATTTATTTGAAAGTCAGAGTTACACACAGAGAGAAGGATAGGCAGAGAGAGAGAGAGGCCTTCTATCTGATGGTTAACTTCTCAACTGGTCACAATGGCTGGAGCTGCACTAATCCAAAGCCAGGAGCCACAGATTTCTTCTGGATCATCTTCTACTGCTTTCCCAGGCCATAGCTGGGAGCTGGATTGGAAATGGAACTTCCAATCAAACAAATGCCCTCCCTTATGAGATGCTGGCACTGCAGGTGGTGGCTTTACCTGCTACACCACAGCGCTGGCCAATACATTACATTTTAGGTACTCTATTGATAATAGATCAGAGAAAACATATGATATCTGTATTTTGGGGACTGGCTTATTTCATTAAGTATAATGGTTTTCAGTTGTATCCATTTTGTTGCTAAAGACAGGATATCATTTTTTTTTTTTTTTACTGCTGAGTAGTATTCCATAGTGCATATATACCATAGTTTCTCTATCCAGTCATCAGTTAATGGATATCTGAGTTGATTCTATACCTTAGCTATTGTAAATTGAGCTGCAATAAGCATGGGGATACAGATCACTCTCTTATATGATGATTTCTTTTCTTTTGGGTAAATTCCCAGGAGTGGGTTTGCTGAGTCACATGTTATATCTATTTTCAGCTGTCTGAGGTATCTCTGAACTCTTCCACAGTGGCTGTACCAGTTTACCTTTCTACAAACAGTGCATTGGGTTACCATTTTCCCTCACATCCTCAACAGCATTTACTGTTTGTTGATTACTGTATAAGAGGCATTATAATTGGAATGAGATGAAACCTCATTATGGTTTTGATTTACATTTCCTTGACGGCTAGTGATCCTGAGTATTTTTTTCATGTATCTGTTGGCTATTTGAATTTCTTCTTTTGAAAAACACCTGTTCAAGTGCTTTGCCCATTTCTTAACCATATTTTTTTGTTGTTTTGGTTGAGTTTCTACTTGAGCTCTTTTAGATTCTGGATCTTAATCCTTTATTAATCCTTCTTCAGTATAGATTAGCTTAATAGTTTCTTTTGTTGATGTTCTGTCTAGTCGATCTGTCCATTGATGAAAATGGGGTGTTGGATTAGGGCAAGACGGTGGAATAGGAAGGGAGCACACTGATAGTCCGGGAAGAGACAGTTTAATAAAAGTGGAGATACTGCAGGTTCAAGGAAGAGTTGGGGAAGAAATAGCAGAGGAAACTCTTCCAGAACTAGTGATTCACAGTGGACCTGCGTGGAGGGTGTGGAAGCCCATGGCTCAGGACACCAGCGGTGGAATCTATGCACCAGTGCTGGAACACGAGGTGAGCCAAACCTCAATAGCCCGAGACACCGGCGAGAAAGTGGAAGGAGGAGCCTAGAGGGAAGGAGGCTTGAAGCCCCATGGGGGAAAGTTCACCAGGCTAACTAGAGGAGAGAGGGGAAAAAAAAAAAAAGGGACCGGCATGAACACGCGTTTCTTTCTCTCCGCTCACCTCTCAAAGGCAAGCAAGAGAAAGGGCAGGCGCCATTTTATTCATACATAAAAGCTACGTGACCTCAGGGCTACGCCCGCCCACAACCAAGCAGAAAAACCTGACTCTGAGGGGTGAAAGAAGATTAGGACCTAGTGAATGTGTGGAGCGAATGAACTGGGACTGTGAAAAAAGAGACAGTGGGTGAGAGAACTCATGGAGTTCACGTGAGTACTCTCCAGAGACACTACAATTCGGTAACCTTGGCAATCTAGTAAGAGACTGCAGGAGAATTTGAGCCCACACTGAGGGCAGAAAAGATTCCCTGTGTGGTCTTTGGGAAAGAGCAGGCAAAAGTTATACACACAGGAGCCAGAGATCGGAAGCTGACTACATTCAATTCTGCTCAGCTGTGCAGAATTACTTCCCTTCTGAAAAAAAAAAAAAAGAAAAAAAAGATATTTACCATGCCTAACAACCTGGGAGTGTCACCTTTGGCACACCCTTAACCCTGAGGAACCAAACAGAGCTCTCTGGCCACACCCATCTCAAGCATCTAAGGATCCATCAAAAGCAGACAGTCCACTTAATACAGTCATAGTATAACGAGAAAAAAACACCACAGTGAGGGAAGAAGAATCCAAAGAATATCTCCACAATGCCAAGCAACAAATGCAGAAACTGAGGAAACAAGAACAAGGAAGACATTATGACGCCCCCAAATGAACAAGACATCCCAAGCCAAGATTATGAAGATGATGAGATGGAAGAAATGCAAGATACGGATTTCAAAAAAGAAGTCCCCCATTAGTATTGTATTGGAGTCTGTATCTCCCTTTAGATCCATTAACATTTGTTTTAAATAGCCAGGTGCCCTGACATTTGGTGCATATAAATTTATTATAGTTACATATTCTTGCTGAATTGATCCTTTAATCATTGCATGGTGCCATTCTTTGTCTCTTAAAAGTTTTTGTGTTAAAGTCTATTTGTCTGATATTAGGATCTCTACCCTGATTGTTTCTGCTTTTCATTAGCATGGGATACCTTTTTCCATCCTGTCACTGTCAGTATGTATTTATCTTGTTGGTGAGGCATGTTTCTTGTAAGGAGCAAACAGATGTTAGCCCTCAGTTGTTGCAATACTCATCCAAACTGCTGCATGAAACACAAAGAGGATCTGTGCAGACCTCACTGTGAGCACGAATCCCATTGCAATGACCCAGCCTAGTCAATCAGGGAGCTCTCACATTGACTGCTCAGAGATACAGCTATACCCTTCACCCTCATAAAGTCACACAGTTACCACAGTATCAGCACACAAGGCTTCCATAGTCATGGGATGCAGAGGAACCTCTCCACTATGCTAGCCTCTCCTGTCCTCAGAGAGGCAGAGAGGTTTCCAGAGCCAGTTGCCTGTGGGTGCTCCAGCTAAGTAGTTATTAGTCCCAGAATCCGTGATATGTTGAGAGACTGGGGGCTCCTCACAGTCCTATGTGGGTGCCCAGTCCTTTGTCACTCCTCACAACCAGACTCAAAGTCAGTGGGAATGGGGATTTTTCCTTCTGGTAGAGTCTCTTGATCACAGACATATAACTTAGCCTCATTTCAGAATGTCACAATGAGGTCTTTTCCTTTTGGGTGGCACAGTGCCCCCACCCAAGCTCCATCACTATTATTGCTGACAATAAGGAGCCTTATTATTCCTTCCAGTTGCTGGGCACATACACAAGAACTTCCACAGCTGTTGCTTATGCCCAAATGGTGCCCACCCTCTCTCAGCAGATTGCCTGGTGATAGGACTAAGAACCAAAGGGATCACATAAACAAGACTAGTGTCTGCAAATACTAGCTGATAGAATAAAAAAGGGAGAGAATGATCCAACATGGGAAGTGAGATACACAGCAGACCCATAGAATGGCAGATGTCCTAAACAGCACTCTGGCCTCAGAATCAGCCCTTAAAGCATGCGGATCCGGCTGAAAAGCCCATGAGAGTATTTCAGGCATGGAAAGCCAAGACACTCTGGGGAAAAAAAAACCTAAATGAAAGATCTCCGCGAGTGAGATCCCAGTGGAAAGAATGGGTCATCAAAGAAGGAGGTACCTTTCTCTGGAGGGAGGAGAGAACTTCCACTTTGACCATGGCCTTGTCTAAAAATTATGAGTCAGTGAACTCAGGGGGCTTCCATAGCCTTGGCAGCTCATGACAAGAGCCTAGGGTGATTATTGAGGCCATAAACAAGAGTGTCAATTTGTTAAGTCAACAACAGGAGTCACTGTGCACTTACTCCTCATGTAGGATCTTTGTCCTTAGTGTGCTGTACATTGAGATTTAATGCTATAACTAGTACTCAAACAGTATTTTTCACCTTATGTTTCTGTGTGGGAGAAAACTGTTGAAATCTTTACTTAATGTATGCTAAACTGATCTTCTGTATATAAAGAGAATTGAAAATGAATCTTGATGTGAATGGAAGGGGAGAGGGAGTGGGAAAGGGGAGGGTTGTGGGTGGGAGGGAAGTTATGGGGGGGGAAGCCATTGTAATGCATAAGCTGTACTTTGGAAATTTATATTCATTAAATAAAAGTTAAAAAAAAAACAGAAATTGATCACTGGGACTAGTGAGATGGCATTGGTACATGCCACCTTGATGGGATTGAATTGGAATCCCCTGGTATATTTCTAACTCTACCGTTTGAGGTAAGTCAGCTTGAGCATGTCCCGAATTGCACATCTCTTCCCTCTCTTATTCCCACTCTTATTTTTAACAGTGATCACTTTTCAGTTAAGTTTCAGCACTTAAGAAGAATTGTGTATTGATTACAGTATTCAACCAAAAGTATTAAGTAGAACAAAAAAAAAATACTAAGAGGGATAACATATCAAGTTGCTCATCAACAGTCAGGGCAAGGACTGATCAAGTCACCGTTTCTCATAGTGTTCATTTGACTTTAACAGGTTTCCTTTTTGGTGCTCAGTTAGTTGTCACCTATCAGGGAGAACCAGTGGTATTTGTCCCTTTGGGATTGGCTTATTTCACTCAGCATTATGTTTCCCAAATTCCTAACAGGGATCACTTTTCAGTTAAAATTTAAACACCTAAGAATAATTGTGTGTTAATTACAGAGTTCAACCAATGGTACTAAAACAAAAAAAAGAAAGCTTTTTTTAATGAATAAAAATTTCATAGGCACAGCTTTAGGAATACAGTGGTTCTTCCATACCACCTCCACTCCCGTCCCACCTCCTATTCCCTTTCCCATCCCATTCTTCAGTAAGATTTGTTTTAAATTAACTTTATATACAGAAAACCAACTCTATACTGAGTAAAGATTTCAACAATTTGTGCACGTGTACACACACACACAAAGTATAAAATACTGTTTGGAAACAAGTTTTGCAGTTAATTCTCATGGTACAACTCATTAAGGACAGAGGTCGTACATGGGGAGAGTAAGTGTACAGTGACTCCTGTTGTTGATTTAACAATTAACACTCTTATTTATGATGCCAATCATCAGCCAAGGCCCTTGACATGAGCTGGCAAGGCTATGGAAGCCTTCTGAGTCCACAATCTCTGTCAGTATTTAGACAAGGCTATAAGCAAAGTGTAAGTTCTCTCCTTCCTTCAGAGAAAAGTACATCCTTCTTTGATGGCCCCCTTCTTTCCACTGGGGTCTCACTCACAGAGATCCTTCATGTAGGACATTTTTTTGCTATGATTTCTTGGCATTTCTTGCCTGAAATGCTCTCATGAGCTTTTCAGCCAGATCAGAATGCCTTAAGATCTGATTCTGAGGTCAGAGTGCTATTTAGGGCATTTGTCCTTCTATGAGTCTGCTGTGTGGACTGCTTCCCATGTTGGAACATTCTCTCCTTTTTATTTCTATCTATTGTTATTAGCACACACTTGCTATTTTTTATGTGATCCTTTTGACACTTAATACTATCAGTATGATCAATTACACACTTAATATGATAACTTTAACATGTAGGATGGCATTAGTACCACCCAGTTTAATGGGATTTGGAATCCCATGGCAAGTTTTTAGTTTTACCCTTAGGGGTAGGTCCATGGGTATGTGTGCTGAACTGTACAGCTCCTTTTTGTCTTATTCCCACTCTTATTTTTAACTGGGATCTATTTTCAATTGAGTTTATACACCAACGATTACTTCTATGTTAAGTAAAGAGTTTAACCAGTGGTATTAAGTAGAAAAAAACTAATAAAAAATAAAATAAGATGATAAACTGTTACTCAACACTCAATAGTTAAGGCAAGGGCTGTTCAAGTCATTGCTTATCATAGTGTCAATTTCACTTTTAAAGGTTTCCTTTTAGGTGCTCTGTTAGTTGTCACAGATTAGGGAGAACATATGATATTTTTCCCTTTGGAACTGGCTTATTTCACCAAGTATGATATTTTTCAGGTTCATCTATTTTGCTGCAAATGACTGGATTTTTTCACTGCTATATAGTATTCTATAGAGTACAAATCCCATAATTTATTTATTCAGTCTTCCATTGAGGGGTATTTAGGTTGATTCCATGTCTTAGCTATTGTGAATTGAGCTGTAATAAATATGGAGCTGCAGATGACTCTTTTATTTGATGATTTCATTTCCTTTGGGTAAATTCTGAGGAGTGGGATGGCTGGGTCATATGACAGGACTATATTCAGATTTCTGAGGTATCTCCAAACTGTCTTCCATAGTGATTTTATCAGTTTGCATTCCCACCAACAGTGGATTAGGGTACCTTTTTCCCCATCCTCCCAAGCATTTTTGTTTGTTGATTTCTTTGTGAAAACCATTCTAACCAGGGTGAAGTGAAACCTCGTTGTGGTTTTGATTTGCATTTCACAGATGGCTTGTGATCCTGAACATTTTTCCATGTGTCTTTTGGCTATTTGGATTTCCATTTTGAAAAGTGTCTGTTTAAGTCCTTGGCCCATCTCTTTAGTGGGTTGTTTGTTTTGCTGTTGTGGAGTTTCTTGATCTCTTTGTAGATTATGATTATTAATTCTTTATCAGTTGCATAGTTTGTAAATAATTTCTCTCATTCTGTTGGTTGCCTCTTCACTTTCCTATTTCTTTTACAGGACAGAAACTTCTCAATTTGAAGTAATCCCATTTGTTAATTTTGGGTTTCAATGCCTGTGCCTCTGGAGTCTTTTCCAAAAACTCTTTGTGCCAGTGTCTTGCAGGTTTCCCCAATGTTCTCTAATAATTTGATGGTGTCAGGCTGTATATTTAAATCTTTAATCCATGTTTAGTGGATTTTTTTTGTGAAGTATAATGTAGGGGTCTTGCTTCATACTGTTGCATGTGGAAATCCAGTTTTCCCAGCACCATTTGTTGAAGAGACTATCCTTTCTCCAGGGATTGGTTTTAGCTCCTTTGTCAAGTATAAGTTGGTTGTAGATATTTGGATTGATTTCTGGTGTTTCTATTCTGCTCCATTGGTCTATCCATCTATTTTTGTACCAGTATCAGGCTGTTTTGATTATAACTGCCATGTAGTATATGTCGAAATCTGGTATTGTGATGCCTCTGGCTTTTTTTTTTATTAGTTTTTTGCTTAAGCTGTTTGAGGTCTCCTATGCCTCCATATGAATTTCAGCATCATTTTTCCTAGATCTGAGAAGAATGTCTTTGGTATTTTGTTTCATATCGCATTAAATCTCAAGTTGCTTTTGGAAAAATGGACATTTGATGATATTGATTCTTCCAATCCATGAACATGGAAGATTTTCCCAATTTTTTGTATCTTATTCTATTTCTTTCTTTAATGTTTTATAATCCTCATCATAGAGATTTTGACACCCTTGATTAAATTTCTTCCAAGGTATTTGATTTTTTTGTAGCTATTGTGAATGATATTGATCACAGTTCGTTCTTAGCCATGGCATTATGTGTATACACAAAGGCTGTTGATTTTTATGTATTGACTTTATATCCTGATACTTTACAAAACTCTTCTTCAAGTTCCAATAGTTTCTTGGTGGAGTCTTTTGGATCCCCTGTATGTAGGATCATGTCATTTGAAAATAGGGGTAGCTTGACTTTCTCCTTCCCAATTTGTATCCCTTTAATTTCTTTTTCTTGCCTAATGGCTCCGGCTAAAACTTATTGAATAACAATTGTGAGAGTGGACATCTCTTTCTGGTACCGGGTCTCAGTAAGAATGCTTCCAATTTTTCTCCATTTATGATGCTGGCCATGGGTTTGTCCTAAATTGCCTTGATTGTGTTGAGGGATGTTCCTTCTATACCCAATTTGCTTAGAGTTTTTATCATGAAAGGGTGTTGTGTTTTATCAAATGCTTTCTCTGAATCTATTGAGATAATCATACAGTTTTGTTCTTCATTTTGTTAATGTGATGTATCACATATATTGACTTGTGAATGTTGAACCATCCCTGCATACCAGGGATAAATTCCACTTTGGGTGGATGATCTTTTTGATATGTTGTAGGATTCAATTGGCTAGAACTTTGCTGAGGATTTTTGGGTCTATGTTCATCAGGGAAAGTGGTCTGTAATTCTCTTTTTCTGTTGCTTTTTATCAGGTTTAGGAATTAAAGTGATGCTGGCTTCAGAGAAAGAACTTGGGAGGATTACCTGCCTTTCAATTGTTTTGAATAACTTGAGATCAATTGGAGTTAGTTCTTCTTTAAATGTCTGGTAGAATTCAGCAGTGAAGCCATCCAGTCCTGTCCTTTTCTTTATTGGGAGGATCTTTATTACTGATCACTTTTCATCTTGGTAAAGGTCTGTTTATGATTGTATGTCTTCATGGCTCATGAAGATTGTATATGTCAGGAATCTATCCATTTCTGATAGGTTTCCCAGTTTTTTTGACATACAACTCTTGTAGAATAAAAGGAATCCCTTTCATATCTGTGGTGTCTGTTACATTTCCTTTTTTCATCTATAATTTATTGCTTTGGGTCTTCTATCTTTTTTTTGGTTAGTTAGGCCAATAGATTCTCAATTTTGTTTTTTTTTTTTTTTTCAAAAAACCACCTCTTCATTTTGTTGATCTTTTGTATAGTTTTTTTTTTTGTTTTGATTTTATTTATTTCTTTTCTAATTTTAATTATTTCTTTTCTCCTACTAGTTTTGGGATTGGTTTGCTGTTGTTTTTCTAGAACCTTGAGATGCATTGATAGCTCATTATTTGGTGACTTTCAAATTTCTTGATGTAGGCACCAATGGCTATAAACTTTCTGCTTAACATGGCTTGCTGTATCCTATGTTTTAATGCTGTATTTTCATCTTCATTTATTTCCAGAAATTTTTTGATTTCTCTTTTGATTCCTTCCATGACATACTGTTTATTCAGGAGCATGTGGTTCAGTCTACATGTGTTTGCATACATTCAAGAGATTCCTGAATTGCTGATTTCCAGATTCATTCCATTGTGGTCCAAGAAGAGCATGGTATGATTCATTTTTTTTTGAATTTGCTGAGACTTGCTTTATGGCCTATTATGTGATCAATACTAGACAAAGTTCTAAGCACTGGTGAGAAGAACATGTATTCTGCAACCGTAGAATGAAAAGTTCTGTAGATATCTGTTAGTCCATTTGGTCTATAGTGTTGATTAACTCTACTGTTAACTACTGATTTTCTGTCCATTTGATCTGTCCATTGCTGAAAGTGGGGCAGTAAGTCCCCCATTACTATTGTATATGAGTCTATGTTTCCCTTTAGACCCCTTAATATTTCTTTTAAATAGCTTGGTGTGCTGTAATTAGGTGCATATACATTTATAATCGTTATATCTTCCTTTTTTTTACTTGACAGATAGAGTTAGACAGTGAGAGAGAGAGAGAGAGAGAGAGAGAGAGAGAAAGGTCTTCCTTCCATTGGTTCACACCCCCCCCCCCCAAATGGCTGCTATGGCCAGAGCTATGCCGATCTGAAGCCAGGAACCAGGTGCTTCCTCCTGGTCTCCCATGCGGGTGCAGGGGTCCAAGCACTTGGGCCATCCTCCACTGCCTTCCTGGGCCACAGCAGAGAGCTGGACTGGAAGAAGAGCAACCGGGACTAGAACCCCATGTCCATATGGGATGTCAGTGCTGCAGGCGGAGGATAAACCTAGTGAACCACAGCATTGGACCCACATCTTCCTTTTGAATTGATCCCTTAACCAATACATAATGCCCTTATTTGTCTCTTTTAACAGATTTTGTGTGAAAGTCTATTTTGTCTGATATTAGGATGGCTATACCAGCTCTTTTTTACTTTCTGTTAGTATGGAATATCCTTTTCCATCCTTTAACTTTCAGTCTGCATGCATCTTTGTTGATGAGATGTGTTTATTATAGGCAGAAAATAGATGTGTTTTGTTTTTTAATCTATTCAACCATTATTTGTCTTTTAACTGGAGAGTTGTGGCAATTTACATTCGAGATGACTATTAATTAGTAATGACTTTGTCTTGCCATTTTTCCATAAATATTTCTATTTTTTTGCTTTGGATTTCCTTTGTACTTTTCCTGGGAGATTTTCTTCCTTTGCCTTCTTTCATAGTAATGACCATATTTTTGTGTTTCTGTGTGCATCACATCCTTAAGCATTTTGTGTAAGTCTGGATGGGTGGTGACAAATTCTTTCAATTTCTGTTTGTTATGGAAGGTCTTTATTTCACCTTCATTCATAAATGAGAGCTTTGCAGGGTATAATATTCTGGGTTGATGATTTTTTTCTCTTAAGACTTGGAATGTATGTCACCATTTTCTCCTATACTATAGGGTTTCTGATAAGTCTGCTGTGAATTTAATTGTAGACCATCCATAAGTAATCTAGCATTTTTCCCATGTATATTTTAGAATCTTTTCTTTTTTTTAAATTGAGTTCAGTGAATCTTTTGCATCTTTTTTTTAGGATTTATTTATTTATTTGAAAGAGTTACACACAAAGAGAGGGGAGGCAGAGAGAGAGAGAGAGAGAGAGGAAGATAAAGGTCCTCCATCGGATGGTTCACTCCCCAATTGGCTGCATCAGCCGGAGCTGTGCTGATCCAAAGCTGGGAGCCAGTAGCTTCTTCCTGGTCTCCCATGTGGGTGTAGTGGTCCAAGTGCTTGGACCATCTTTTACTTCTTTCCCAGGCCATAGCAGAGAGCTGGATGCAAAGTGGAGCAGCAGGGTCTCAAACCAGTGCCCATTAGCTCAGATTCCCCAGCATTGTCCCTCACAAGGTAACCAGGGTGTCCTGAGCATGTGGAGCCTTCCACAGCACCTGCCCAGTTACCCAGCCACACTGTGAACACTTTCACATGGCCTCCGTTTTTTCACAGTCCTGGTACACAACCCTCCTACAGTCACAATCACCTGGCCCCTGTCAGTTCTCCCCATCGGACTCAGGAGTTTCTACTCTGCTGGTTGTTAGGCACAGACGCGATCTGTCACACCTGTTATATATGTCTAAAATGCTGCCCTCTCTCTATTGACTTGTTACAGGACACCATTGCAGGTTGCTTGATGAGAGAGAAATGTGCCTCTCTTTTTTTTAAACTCCTTTAGTTTGGCAGGTACACTATCTCCCAAGGGGCTCCAAGCTGGATTTCCTCTAGGCTCCTCCTGCAGCTTTATCACCAGTGGCTTGGGTTGCTGAGGTCTGGTCTCACCTTACTCTCCAATGCTGGTTTGGAGGCTCTTGGCTGCTGGATTCCTGAGTTGTGGGCATTCACAGTCTCCACGTTAGTCCACTGTGTCCTCTGCTGTTTTCTCCCTAAGTCTTCCCTGAGACTTAATTATTAGTTAGTAATGATTCTCTATTCTTTTAAAAAATTATCTTCTTGTCTAGAGAAGTAAGTTCTCTCTTCCATTTAATCCCCTCTTCATCAATGTTTGATAACTTTCATTGTAGAGATCTTTCACCTCTTTGGTCAAACTTATTCCTAAATATTTTATTTTTTTGTGGTTACTGTGAATGAAACTTCTTTCTTGTTTTCTCTTTGTGTAACTATCCACTTTGCATCTATTAATTTATTTAACTGTTAGCAGAACCTTATTAGGTAGGTACTATTGTTATTCTCATCTTTCACATGAGAGAATTGAGGTATGAGTTTACACAATTTTGCCAATGTTCCAAAATTAGTTGCAAAGTTGGTGTTCAGCCCCAAATGTTTTGGATCTAATATGACCTCTCCATTCTTTCTCATATTTTGTTTTATAAAACAGCTCATCTACCCACACACATGAGGATCCCTACCTAATTTCCTCCTTTTGTTTCTTCTATTGACCCTTAGTAACTAATTTGTCAGCCTGTAAGCAGAGGAATGTGCTCATTGCAGGCCTTGTGTATCTATTGTCTCTTTCCAGCACAAACTCAGCTAATAGAGTCACCAGTAGATGGAAATTATGTGTCCTTTAGAAGTAAATCTACCTACTTTATGAAGGATTATTTATGGGAAAACTGGGAGTTGCCACCAAAAACCTTTCATTCCACAGGATCCTGGGAGTTCTCAGTATTCAGCAAGTACTTTTTGAGAACCATTATATAACTTTATCAGAATTCTAAGGTGGTTTCTACCATCTTGTCCTCAAGAAATCTATATTTTAGAGCAGGTGCTGTAGTGTAGCAGGTTAAGCCTAGTCCTGGAGTGCTGACCTCCCATAAATGTGCCTGTTCAAGTCCTGGCTGCTCCACTTTTGATTCAGCTCCCTGCTAATGCACCTGGGAAAAGCAATGGGAGATGGTTCAAACACTTGTGCACCTGCAACCAGATGGGAGACCAGGAAGATGCTCCTGGCTCCTGGCTTTGGTCTGGCCCAGTGCTTTCAGTTGTGGCCTTTTGGGGAGTGAATCAGCGAATGGATGATCTCTCTCTCTCTCTCTCTCTCTCTCTCTCTCACACACACACTCATCCTCTGTCTCATATCTTTTTCAAATAAATAAATAAATAAATAAAACATTGAAGAAATCTACATCTTTAGGGGAGTTGGAGAGGGAAAAATGAGCTGACATGTAGAGGTTGAGACTACTTTTACCTAGGAGGTAGATGGATGCCAAGATGTTGGAACAGAAGAGTGGTGGTTATGCACGTGCTCATTTGAAATATTCTGCCGTGTATCTTCAATGGTGTATTATCAAGCCTCCTCAGCTTTTAGACACTTCTTTTGATGATGCGGAGGTAGAGACCTGAAGTGTTGCATTGGAGGCAGACCTACAATGACATTCTCTAGGCTCTGCCCACTTTTATATTTGTTTCAGTATACTAAGAACTTTGCCACACCTCAAATCTCTTCTCATGGTTTCTATACCTTGGTTAGTGTCTGTCAAAGAAGACTCATTTTATCTGAGAAGATAAATAATGTTAGTATTTTCATAACGTTTTCTACTTAGTTTCTGTAGTAAAATTCACAGTAGTTTATGAGTTAAGTGGCTCTAAGTGGAAAAGATGAATCTACAATGACTTGCTTCATTTTCCATATAAGAAAAGCTAGAAGTTGCCTTCAGTTTTGTGCATTTCTACATGAGTGTGGCTCTTGTGTTTGGTTTTGGATTAGAATACATGATGTTTCAGATGGGCAATGTACTTGTTTGAAAATGCAAGAATATACTTAGAATAATTACAAATTTATTCATATCCTAATTCCTGGATGGTTTTTGTTAATTTCTTTTTTTATTTTGAACAGAAAGTTTAGTTTTTAATGTTAAGTTATGATTGTAATGTGGTGAAATTGAATCCACAAAAGAAGTCAATTTTATAAGTCATAGCAAAATAATTTGCAGATAAAGCAGGGATTTGAATGTGTGGACACAGCACCTTTATCTACATCCTGAACCCAAGGTTTTCCTCTCAATTAATTTTATTTTATTGCAGTCAATGAAAGCATATCTAATGTTCACTAATACATATTTTTGCTTTTTATAACTGTGAGAAAATTAAAATATAAAATACTAAAACATAACACCTGCTTATATGTTTTCTAATGGTACAATCTATTATTGTTTTCAATGAGTAGGTTGAGGGATTACAAGTAGTTAGCTTTAGGCTGTACATTCCTCTTTATTTGGTAATAGGAATTAAAAATACTTTTACTGAGTGAAATAAGCCAATCCCAAAGGGACAAATACCACTTGTTCTCCCTGATAGGTGACAACTAACCGAGCACCAAAAAGGAAACCTGTTAAAGTCAAATGAACACTAGGAGAATCGGTGACTTGATCAGCTATCACCCTGACTGTTGATGAGCAACTTGATATGTTATCCCTCTTAGTATTTTTTTTTGTTTGTTTGTTCTACTTAATACTTTTGGTTGAATACTGTAATCAATACACAATTCTTCTTAAGTGCTGAAACTTAACTGAAAAGTGATTGCTGTTAAAATAAGAGTGGGAATAAGAGAGGGAAGAGATGTGCAATTCGGGACATGCTCAAGCTGACTTACCTCAAATGGTAGAGTTAGAAATATACCAGGGGATTCCAATTCAATCCCATCAAGGTGGCATGTACCATGCCATCTCACTAGTCCCAGTGATCAATTTCTGTTCACAATTGATCATAATGATAGGACTAAGAACCAAAGGGATCACATAAACAAGACTAGTGTCTGCAAATACTAGCTGATAGAATAAAAAAGGGAGAGAATGATCCAACATGGGAAGTGAGATACACAGCAGACCCATAGAATGGCAGATGTCCTAAACAGCACTCTGGCCTCAGAATCAGCCCTTAAGGCATGCGGATCTGGCTGAAAAGCCCATGAGAGTATTTCAGGCATGGAAAGCCAAGACACTCTGGGGAAAAAAAAAAAAAAAAAAAAAAAAACAACAACTAAATGAAAGATCTCCACGAGTGAGATCCCAGTGGAAAGAATGGGTCATCAAAGAAGGAGGTACCTTTCTCTGAAGGGAGGAGAGAACTTCCACTTTGACCATGGCATTGTCTAAAAATTATCAGAGTCAGTGAACTCAGGGGGCTTCCATAGCCTTGGCAGCTCATGACAAGAGCCTAGGGTGATTACTGAGGCCATAAACAAGTGTCAATTTGTTAAGTCAACAACAGAAGTTACTGTGCACTTACTCCTCATGTAGGATCTTTGTCCTTAGTGTGCTGTACATTGAGATTTAATGCTATAACGAGTACTCAAACAGTATTGTTCACTTTATGTTTCTGTGTGGGAGCAAACTGTTGAAATCTTTACTTAATGTATGCTAAACTGATGTTCTGTATATAAAGAGAAACGAAAATGAATCTTGATGTGAATGGAAGGGGAGAGGGAGTGGGAAAGGGAAGTGTTGCGGGTGGGAGGGACGTTATGGGGGGGAAGCCATTGTAATCCATAAGCTGTACTTTGGAAATTTATATTCATTATATAAAAGTTAAAAAAATACTTTTACTGGTGGTATTTATAGTACAGAGGGTACATAATGAAGTTAGAAATATATTTCATCAAAATAGCCTAATTGCCTTGAGGTGGGATCTATTTATCAGATTAGAATTTTCATATCAGGCATTCAATTCTTGATTCTGTGAGATATTTTTCCTTTAAAGATAAAAATAAAAAACATTCATTTAAGTATATATGAGCATTTAAAAATTGCCATATATGCTAGAAATGATAGTCAGCAATTTTCAGATTCTGTTCTCAGCATATATGCAAAATCCAGTGAGCACCCTAGTTACAATGTTGATGATAAACAAAAATGAGTAAAAGTCATTGAAATTCTTCCATCCATCTTAAGCAGTTGTTTGAAGGTTAGTTCATATTTATTATGTGATAAGGAAAAGAGAGAGAGAGATTTTGCAAAAATGATTTATTTCTGAAAATATTGGCTGTAATATAATATCAAGTTGGAGAACTATTCTATTATAGAGACTAGTAAGAAGTTAGGTTTTGAAATTATGAAACCAAACATTGCCCCTATAACATTCAAAGTAGACATAAAGTGTGTCTTGAATGGTACTATAATTGTATTTCTTTTATATGCTGAAAGCTGCACTGTCAGCTTTCTGTAATGAACTCAATAGTACCTGGAGGCTTTTTAATCTAAACCTGCTACAGCAATGCATCAGTACTGAAATTATAGATCTCATGTGTCTTATGATTGAAGAAAACTCCGGACACCTGTGATTGGATACTGCTAACATCCCTCTGAATTCTCTTGCTAGTGAGTTTTCCATGTAATGTAAATTGCCTTATTAATGGAAGACAGTAAAATAAAATAAAAATGTTAAATGAAAAACATGGAATAAAATACAGCAAATAGAGTTAAACAGTGTAATTATTAGTTCCATATTGTCTACTTAATGGCATGGAGAAGGTAAATTATAATCCATCTTAAATTAATAGACATTCATTTATCTTTAACACAATTTGTGACACTGCACTTTCCAAAAACATTTTTTGAATATTTTATATTTTTAAGGAAAATATTTTAATTTTATAACACAGTATAGTTCATCAGGAAATATACTAAAAACATGTCATGTATTTAGGGAGGGGAAAGGTTTTCCTCACAGCTAAGAATATTCAGTTTCCAGCTTACACAATCATTTGGAGTGTGAAAGCAGGAAAGTACTGACTTTTTCAGTGTAGACAAATATTAAAAAAAAGAAAACAAACACCAAATGCCCAACCCTTGGAATTTAAAACACAAAGTAGGATTTACTGGTATTGGGGGAACAGCAATTTTTGTTGGGAAGGGTTATTTTAAGGCCCCACTGGGGCATGTATTAGGAAGGAGAGAGAAGGTACAGAAAGGGGAAGCACAATATTTACCAGGTTTTCAAACAGTCAAATGTTGGCAAAGAGAAGTCACTTTTGTCTTCTCTAAAATATCTTTTTTTTTTTATTTATTTGACAGATAGAGTTATAGACAGGGAGAGAGAGAGACAGAGAGAAAGGTCTTCCTTCCATTGGTTCACCCCACAGATGGCTGCTACGGCCAGAGGTGCGCCGATCCGAAGCCTGGAGCCAGGAGCTTCTTCCTGGCTTCCCATGCGGGTGCAGGGCCCAAGGACTTGGGCCATCCTCCACTGCCTTCCCGGGCCACAGCAGAGAGCTGGCCTGGAAGAGGAGCAACCGGGACTAGAACTCGGTGCCCTTATGGGGTGCTGGTGCTACAGGCGGAGGATTAACCAAGTGAGCCACAGTGCAGGCCTCTCTAAAATATCTTAAACATACTCATAAGAACTTAAATCAAGACTTCAATTTTCCTTAATTCTTAGCATGAGGGCTTTTTGAATCCTATACCATGGAAACGTTTCACATAACATATTGCCTCTTAGAACTATGTATTATACTGCATTTTACTTTTTGCTAACAGCTTATGTTTAAAGTATAATATTTCCATTTTCTTGACAAAAAATGTTTTGAGCATTGTCAAAGATTCTAAGTGTTAAAATTTTTCTACTGAGGGCTGGTGCTGTGGCATAGTAGGATAAGCTTCCATCTGCAGTGCCAGCATCCCATATGGGTGCTGGTTCATGTTCTGGTTGCTCCACTTCTGATCTAGTGCTCTGCTTATGGTCTGAGAATGCAATGGGAGATGGCCCACATGTTTGGGCCCCTAAACCCATGTGGGAGACCTGGAGGAAGCTCCTGGCTCCTGGTTTTGAATCTGCCCAGCCCTGGCTGTTGTGGTCATTTGGGGAAGTGAAGCAGCAGATGGAAACCTCTCTCTGTTTCTACCTGTCTCTCTCTGTAACTCCGCCTCTCAAATAAATAAATAAATATTTAAAAATATTTTTTCTTCTGAATTACCTTCCATCTATTCGAATGCAATTGATCAACGTAACCAAACTAGACTCAATATTTGGTAACTAAAATTTTTAACAGTATTGTTTAAAATTAAAATAATTCTTACATCTGTAGATAACAGATACTATTTTAAACAGAATGTTATTATTCAATGTCAATTCTTTTCTTATTTTTCAATTGGAATGATGTAAGCATTGTGAAGATTTTTTAATGCAAAATTATGTGAATAAGAAATATTTCTCAATTCTTTTTTCTTTTAAAAAAAGTATCTTATTAAAATTTATTAATATAAACAGAATACATTTCATGTATTTCATAAATAAGATTCTAATGATATAATTACTCTTCCCTCCCACCTTACATGATGTGATGTGCTGTTGTATTTTATTATCTAGTAGATTTTTGAGGATTTTTGCATCTATGTTCATCAGGGATGCTGGTCTATAGTTCTCTTTCTTTGTTGTATCTTTTTGTGGTTTTGGAATTAAGGTAATGTTGGCTTCTTAGAAGGAGTTTGGGAGGATTCCCTCCCTTTTATTTAAAGTTTGGTAGAATTCAGCAAAGAAGCATCTGGCCCTGAATTTTCTTTGGTGGGAGGGTCTTTATTATTAATTGAATTTCCATCTTGGTTATTTTTCTATTTAGTTATTCTATGTCTTTGCCACAATTTTGATAAATTCTTTGTGTCTGAAAATCTATTTCTTTTAGATTTTTCCAATTGTTGGCATATAGCCTTTTGTAGCAATTCCTAATGATTCTTTGTTATTTCCATGGCATTACTTGCAAAATATACTTCTTCATCTCTTATATTAGTAATTTGGGTCTTCTCCCTTTTTGGTTAGTTGGGTCAATTCAATTTTCCTTACTTTTTCAAAAAAAGCTCTATTTTCAATTATCTTTATTTTTTAATTCAATTTTATTTCTTTTCTAGTTTTATTATTTCTTTCCTTTTACTAATTTTGGATTTGGCTTGTTATGGTTTTCTATATCCTTGAGATGCATTGTTATATCATTTATTTGATGGCTTTCAAATTTCTTGTTGTAGCAACCAACTGCTGTAAACGTCCTTCTTAACCCTCCTCATACTACTTTTGCTGTATCCCATATCTTTTGATATGTTGTGTTGTCACCTTCATTCTTTATAAGTAATATTCATTTCTCTTCTGATTTCTTCTGTGATCCACTAATTCATTCAGGAGCATTTTGTTCAATTTCCATGTTATTGTGTATTTCTAGAGTTTATGTTGTTAATTTCCAGCTTCATTCTATTGTGTTCAGAAAAGACACATGATATGATTTCAATTTTTAAAAAAACTTGTTTCATTGCCTAATTTATGGTTTATCCTAGGGAATGTTCTATGCACATATGAAAAGAATGTATAACATGTACCTGCAGGATGGAATGTTCTGTAGATATCAATTAGATCCATTTGGTCAAGAGAGTAGATTAGCTCCCTTTTTTCATTACTGTTTTTTTTTCTAGTTAATCTCTCTTTTGATTAAAGTGTGATGTTGAAGTCCCCATTATCGTATTGGAGTATACATATCCCTTTAGATCTATTAACATTAGTTTTGAATAGCTGAGTACTCTAGAATTGGGTGCATACACATTTACTATAATCAAATATTCCCATTGAGTTGATCTCTTAATCATTACAGAATGACTTTTTTGTCTTTTTTAATGGTTTTTGTTTACAGTCTATTTTTGTCTAATATTAAGACAGCTACTCATGTTCACTTGTGATTCCTATTTGCATGGAATATTTCTTCTTTTTCTATCCTTTCTTTTTCACTATGTGTGTATCTTTGGTTATGAGTATGTTTTTGTAGGGAGCATATAGATGGGTCTTTTTAAAATTTTAATACATTCAGCCAGACTGTATCTTTTAATTGGTGAATTTTGGCCATTTACCTTCAAGGTTATTGTTGATAAGTATTGACTTGGTCCTGTCATTTCTCTATAAATATTCCTTTTGTTGTTTCAGATCTCCTTTTTCCTATTAGTAGGAGGAGGTTTTCTGACTTTGCACTCTTTCATTATGCTCATTATCTTTCTTGGTTTCTCTGTGTAGTATATCCTTAAGTATCATTTGTAAGACTGGCCGGGTAGTAACAAATTCTTTACACTTTTGTTTTCCTTGGAAGGTTTTTATTTCACCTTCACTTTATAACTAAGAGCTTCACTGTGTACAGTATCCTGGGTTGATAGTTCTTTTCTTTAAGGACTTGGGTTATATCTCTCTATTCTCTCCTATCCTGTAGGGTTTCTGATGAGAAATTTGCTGTCAACCTAATTGGATATCCTTTAAAGGTAATCTTACAGTTCTCTTTTGGACATTTTAGGAAATTTAGTTTTAAAAGTTTGAATATAATATCTTAGTGAAGATCTCTGATCATGAGTATTTGGGATCTATGCAATTTCTGTACTTGGATGTCCATATCTTGCTCCACGTTAGGGAAATCTGCTATTACTTCACTTAATAAGTTTTCTAAGCCATTCTGTTTTTCCATTCTTTCAGGAAATCCTAAGAATCATAAATTTGGTTGTTTGATACTATTCCATAGATCCTTAACACTGTTTTCATCTGGAGAGACACTCTTGGTATCTCCTATGAAGCCTTTGTTCTTGGAAATGTGTCTCTGTGGCTTGGTGGAATAGCAGCATATATATTCAGTGGTGTGTGTTGCATGGGGCCAGGAAGCTTGGGCCAGTTTGTGAATGGGTGAGAGTCTAGAGTGATGCCCAGTTTGAGCACGGTGTATCTCCTCTATTATCAGTAGGGGAAGAGGTAGTCACAATGGCTGGTGTGTTCACACACTCAGATCTTCTCTGAGCCAAAGTGAGTCAACTGCCTAAGGCGAGCTCACCATGCCTATGCACCTCACTGACTCAGGCACATGAACCTCATAAAGTGTCTATGAGCTCTGTAGTAGAGGTGATGAGCCCTCTTCTAGGTTCTCCCCTCACCTTGCAATCAGGGTGTTCTGAGCTTCTGGATTCAGGTTGATTAATTGCACAAAGACCCAGCCATACCCCATGCCTTCTCAGTTTCCTGGCCTATAGAGAAGCTGTAGTCACAGGATTCTGATAGTCAGAGGGTACAGGGCTCCCATAGTCACAAGTTCAGGCATCTGCTATCTGCCTTGTAAGCATCCATGTTCATGGAATGAGCTGCCCCATCCTCAGAGCCAGCCACCTGTCTAAAAGAGGTTAGTTGTTGCCCTGCCTCATAAAGCTGAGCCTGGCGCTTTGGTCCAGTAAGAGAAAGGGAAGCAATGTTTTCTTCCTTTATGGGATTAAACGGGCACCTTCCTGCATCGCCCCAACTCTGTCCAGGTCAGACTCAAAGTCAGTGGGAAACACAGAATTCTCCCTCAGGCAAAATCAGCCAGTGGCACATAGTCTACCGCAGTCTCCAGTTGCCTTTTTCTCAGGAGATAGTGTTTCCCCCACTCTTCGCCATATGCTTTGGTGGGAGGAGAGGTGGGAAACAGCATGGCATCCCTTCCTGCATGTTTGTACAATGTTTGCTGCTACACAAAGTCGCTCTTCTCTTCTGTACAATTTACACTGAACCCTTCTCCCCAGCTGTCACCTGGGAATGTGTTCCTCCCCTTGTTCTTCTGGTATCATCCTATAGTTAAAATTAGGTATCTTTTCCCTATTTAGCCATCTTGGATCTTCCATTACCCAGTTCTTCATACCCTTCAAAACTAGGTGCAAAATATTGTGATTCAAATTATTTGTGAAGATCTATCAGCAGATAGTCCCATAAGATTCCCTTTCAATTCGTTTATTTTCACAGATCCTATACCATCTGCTTTGCAGATGGATTTGTTACCCAGCTTTTAGAGTTCAATTTTACAATAATGTCTTATGTTTTCCCTTTCCTCATTTTTTCTGGAGGTTTAACATTTCAACTCCTAGTCATATAGTGTGTTGTAATAAGATAGGAGATGGAGAATATACATACTTTTCTTTTGTGAGAAAATGAATGTAGTTAATACATGGTTGAAGGCCAAATATGAGAGTGGAGAATATATTCAGAGGATTACAGATAGGCTTTTATCTCCTTCAGAGGAAGATGTAGACAGTATTGGTAGGTAGAGTCACAGATCTCCAAAGGCATTGAAATATTTAATGTGGGACAACTGAGGACTTTGGCTTGGAAAACATGGAGCTATAGAATATAATCTGGGGTAACCTGGGTAGATGTCTCTGAGAGATTTGACTTTGAAAACCTCCCCACCACCGCAAGCTTTATAGATGTACTCCACTCTTCCCTAGTAAGGGTGAGCATTCATTTTGTATGTATAGGCACTGGAAAAGACCTCTCCCCAGCAAGACTTCAGATATCACAATTTGTTTCTCCTAGCTCCTCCCCTGGCTGCCAGGTTGGTAGGTAGGAATAAATCATAGCATAATAAACCTGTTCAGTCATGGGGAGAAAGAGATTATACCCCCACAAAGCTGCAAAAAATTAAGTAGTGTGTACCTATAAGCATTAAAAGGAATGACATTATTACTGAATTTTTAATGATGAAGAAAGGAGCTGGAACATAGGCTGGATAAGCAATAATTATTGACTTACAGACATGTTCTCAGGATATTGCATTTAATGCTCTGGCAAGAACTACAACATAAAGGGCAGCTACAAGGGCAAAATTATTGCTAAGGGAGCTCTTAGAAGCCAAAAAAAGGTGATGGCATAAGCTGGGATGAATAAGAATGCATTACTTGCCCTTGCAGAGGGTAAGAAAGAAAAAAAAGTGGCCAGTGGCCAAGAGAGGTGAGCATACAGGAATGGATTCATCTTATGAAGCCAGAAGACCCAATAGGGGTTTCTGTTCCATTGGGAGCCCAGAGAGCACATCATTCATTAATGTATTGGGAATGTGCCAGTGAGATGTTCTCTGCAATCCAGGAAGAACTGTGGAAGAATCAGTCACAGAACCTGCCTTGTTAATGTAATACATCCCAGCCTGAGAAAAGCATGATTTTCAGTGGCTTATGCTCCTGCAAAATCAAAGTCTGGATGATACCACCCCATACTGCACTGTTGCAGTTGATTTCTCAACAATGTTGCAGTGGATTCGTTTCTGAGAGGAGGAGCATGGTGGGGGCAAGAGGCACAGAGTCACCACACAGACCCCGGGAGTCGGGTGAAAGTAGGCTTGAGGCAAGCAGCTTGCAGACTCATTTATTTCAGCTGGTACAACATCTTATATAGCCAAGACCAGCCAGTCCGGTCAAGGGCGGTCTATGGCCCAACCAATCACAGCCTGTTGCCAGGCAGTTTCCAGAGCCATCCAATCACAGCCTGTTGCCAGGCAGGCTCCGTTGCCAGGTGGGTTTCAAAGCCACTCCTGAGTAACTGACGCTCACTTGCCAGTGGCCACCTTGGCATGGCCTTCTCATTCCACCATACTGCACATGCTGAGTGGCTCCAAATTCCAATCTCTACTTCCTTTACCAATATCTTCAACTGGGATTTTGCCAAATAGATCTCTTACACACCTATCAAATCTTGATTGTTCTCTCTCTCTCTTTTTTAAAGATTTATTTTATTTATTTGACAGGCAGAGTTACAGAGAGAGGTGGAGACAGAGAGAGAAGTCCTCCATCCGTTAGTTTACTCCCCAGATGGCCGCAATGGCCGAAGCTGCACTGATTTGACGCCAGGAGCCAGGAGCTTCTTCCGGGTCTCCCACATGGGTGCAGGGGCCCAAGAACTTGGGCCATCTTCTACTGCTTTCCCAGGCCATAGCAGAGAGCTGGATCAGAAGAGGAGCAGCGGGGACTAGAACTGGCGCCCATATGGGATGCCGGATCTTCAGGCCAGAGCATTAACCCAGTGAGCCACAGCGACAGACCCGATTGTTCTCTTTTTGATGACCTAAGCTGACAGTGGGAATCTGCAGGCCCATAGTTAGCCAAAAACAGACAAGTTAATAACCTGGATAGAATAAACAGACAAAGAAATAATGTATTAAAATTATTTGATGTTTTCAGATGTGCATTTTCCATTTTATATCATAGCTATTTCAATATTTTTTAACAAAATTGGGAAATCAACACAGTATTTCAATTTAAAAATGACTCATAACAGGGAGAAATAATGGTCATTTAATTACTAAATTTTCTCTGTAGTCCACTGTAAAGAAATTACTTTCTTGGACTGATAGAAGGAATTAAAGGCTCGTTCAGGTTAACTAGATCAGATAGTTAAAAACTGATGATGATCGTTACTCTCTACCTTTATATAAGTAAGGGATTTAGGTGAAAAAAAAAAGAGAAATATCTGCACTTCTGAATTCTTTAGCTTGCTAGGAACAAAAGAGGTAAACTGCAGCATTTTTACTAAATAATTAGTTCCTTTCCATATTGAGTATTTAGTGTACCCTTGAAGTAAATGAGTTAGTGCTTAAGATGAATATTAAGTAATATCCTGCTTTGTTTTATGCAGTTTGCATAACAGACTCCCATTTGTTTCTTTGTGGAATATCTGGGGATAGGAAATATGCATGCTTACTCTTTCTCTCTCTCTCTCTTCATTCTTTCCTCTCTCTCTCTCTCTCTCCCCCCTCATATATATATATATATATATATATATATACACATACATATATAAGTATATGTTTTATATATATATGTTTGGTTTTATTTTTATTATAGAGATTTTGATACTGAGAAATAGGGCACTGCTTTGATAAACACTTTAAAAAAAGGAAATGGCTTTGGAACTATGTAGATGCTTGAATGTGGGGGACTCTGAATCCAGAGAGGCCTAGAGGAACTTCCTGAGCCTGCCTTGAATTTGAAAACCTGACTTTAAGTTTCAAATCCCTGGTAGCAAGCACCCCAGCCCCAGGGTATTTCTGCCTAAGGATCATTTAGGTGGTATAATAGAAGTGGCTAGGACCTTTTTGCATCACAACACCCCACCCCTTGCCCGCATCAGCTCATCCGCTCTGTACCATCCGCTCTGTACCTCCCTTTTACAATAAAGTGAGACCCTGCTTGGACTGGGCTCCACACCGCTCCTGACTGTCCCCAGGGTTTGGGGAAGGCTGAGTGGCGGGTGGCGCACTTCCCCTCCTCTGTCAAAGCAAGCTGCGGGCAGCCTGCCTAATTCTCCCGCGGTGGCGAGGAACAGTCACTGCACTGGAAGAGGTTTGAGATATGTGCTAGAAAAGCCAAGATTGCTGTGAAGGCACTGCTAAGGAATTCTGGAGGGATTGTGATGAGGGCCCAAAAGGAAAATAGCTCCATAGAGAAAGTGTCCATCTTCTTAAAGAAAACATAAACAATCATGAAGAGAATGTTGGTAGAAATATAATTGGCAAAGGGTAGTCTGGTAAGGCCTCATACAAATGAGGAACATGTTATTAGACAATGGAGAGTGACTTTTTTTTTTTTTTTGAAAGGCAGAGTGGACAGTGAGAGAGAGAGAGAGAGAGAGAGAAAGAAAGGTCTTCCTTTTCTGTTAGTTCACCCTCAATAGCTGCTGCGGTTGGCGCGCTGCGGTCTGCGCACCGCACTGATCCGAAGCCAGGAGCCAGGCCATTCTCCTGGTCTTCCATTCGGGTGCAGGACCCAAGCATTTGGGCCATCCTCCACTGCACTCCCGGGCCACAGCAGAGAGCTGGACTGGAAGAGGAGCAACCAGGACAGAATCCAGCACCCCAACTGGGACTAGAACCTGGTGTGCCAGCGCTGCAGGCGGAGGATTAGCCTATTGAGCCACAGCGCTGGCCTGGAGAGTGACTCTTATTATAAAATGGTGACTCTTATTATAAAATACATAATTTGTCAGAATTGTATTCCAGTATTTTGTAAAAGGTAGAAATCATTAGAAATGAAATTAGTTGTTTGGCTGAGGAGATTTCTAAGCGAATTATGGAAGGAGTGGCTTAGTTTCTCCTAACTTTTATAGTGAAATGAAGAAGGAATTGTTAAATAAAATCAAACCTGAGTTTAAGGCCCTGGAAACTCCTTGTCTATCATGTTTCAAAAGATAGGGAAGTTTACTCAGAAGAAAACACTAAGCATTTAGTTGAGCTACCACATGATGAGAGATTAGCATGAGTGTGAATTGTGCACCCGACCAATGACCTGAGCGACCTGAGCAAAAGCATCACCAGGTTGAACAGAAGAGAACAAACATTGGGTAAAACAAAGGAAAACTTCTGGAAATTTTAGATACTACAGTATAGTACCTTAGAAGTATTTAACTGGGAACATGTGCTATTCTTCGTGAGAAGGAAAGAATGACCCTAACAGTGATTCTAAGATCATCAGCGTTGTTCTGTCTTCAGTTTCAAAGTGGAATGGCAAGGATTGGCTTGGGTCTCAACAGATCAAATGGTTTCCTGCAGGATTTGGGAGTGTGATTATGGTCCCTGTGGGCTACTGAAGGTGGGCTGCCACCACAGTGGATCCTGGAGGCAGAGATCAAACCAAAAGTACTATTCTGGAAACTTAAGACCTATTAATATAGTACTATGGTTTTCTTTCTTTCTTTCTTTTTAAAGTTGAGGTTACAGAGAAAGAGAGAGAGAGGTAGGAGAGACAGAGGGAGAGAGAGAGAATCTTTCATCTGCTGGTTCACTCCACAGATGGCTGGAAAAAAGCCAGAAACCAGGAGTTTTACCCAGGTCTCCCACGTGGGTGTCAGGGGCACAAACACTTGGCTTATCTTCTGCTGCTTTTCCTAGGGTAATTGCAAGGAGCCGGGTGGGAAGTGGAGCAGTCAGGACATGAACTGGCACCCATATGGGATGTGGTGCCTGTGACACTGGTTTTATCCACTACGCTACAACACTGGGCCAGGTATTTACCATCTTGAGTCATAGATTTACCATCTTGAATTTTGGATTTGCTTGGGACTTACTGCCCTTTTCTTTCTTCTGATTTTTTACCTTATGGAAATGGGAATATTTATTTAAACACACAACTTAACTGGCTTCACAGGTTCACATATAGAGAGTAATTTTGCCTCAGAATAAATGATTCCTCGTCTCACCCAAATCTGACTTAGATATTTTGATGAAACTTTGTGCTCTAGATTGAAATGCTGGTGGAATAATTTAATACCTTGGGGGCTGGAATGAATTAATACTTTGAGGGCTATTAATGCAATGAATATGTTTGTACACAAGAAAGACATGCATTTTGGCAGAATCACAGTTGGAATGTTATGTATTCAAAGTTTGTGACTCCCTAAAGTCATTTATTGAAGCTTTAATAGCCAATGTGATGAGTTTTGGAAGTGGAGCCTTCAGAACTTAATTAGGCTTAGATGAGGCTCTGTGGCTGGGGCTCCCATCAGGGGATTAGTGTCCTTATAAAAAAGAAGAATAGAGACCAGAACTTTCTCTGTTGTCATTATGTGAGGGTATAGTGGGAAGGTGGCCATCTGCAAGCCAGGGTCTTCATTAGGATCTGAATTGACTGGGACTTTGACCGTGGACTTCTCATTTTCTAGAACTGAAAAATAAACATCTGTTGTCTAAGCCACCAAACATACATTATTTTTTATTGCATCCTTAGAATATTAAGACTTACAGTGACAGAGAATATGTAGGGATTAATCTGAATTTTCTGAAAATATTAAGGTTTATAGAGTTATTTTCTAGGAGAGGGATTATTGGAAGGAAGAAGTATATACAAAGAAGAGAAAAGGTTTGAAGGGTAGTTATGATTACTTTGGATATATTGAAGTAGAGGTGTCTGTGGAGTTGAAATCCCTAGGTAGAGTTTGTTTGGCATATAGTTGGGTATTTGGAACAGAGGAAAGCTACTTGAAATTGAAATATAAGTTTCTGAAATTCAATTCATAATGGAAATGCCAAAATATGTGATAAGAAAACAATTTTATATGGGCCAAATTTCAAAATGGAAAGGACTATCCATACATGAAATAGCATTCCAATGAATTAAAGGAATTTTTTTAAATGTCTATCTTGGAAGCAGTAGGCTAAAAGATTCCATTATAATTTGTCTAGTCCATCATCATTTTGGCTTCTGGGAATGAGACGTGTTCTAGTCCGATGAAACACATCATTGGGTAAGCATAAAGAGGAACTAATTTTAACATTTTAGGATTCTAGTTTCAACTATTATAAGTATACTGGTAGCCTAATCAAACATATTTTTTATTCAATAGATTTAAAATCATTGAAATTTAGGTAATGGTAGATTGCATTGTCCTAGTCTTTCAGATGAGGAAACTGGGGCCAAAAGGTTTGATCAAATGCTAAAGTCTTTTAATGTATTCATACATTATTCACTCTTCAAATCTCAGACTCTTTGCATTCATTCCCTCTACAGTATCTTGTGTTCTTGCAGCATATAACTTTCACAAGTGTGTAAAATTATATCAACAAAATATCAAAAAAATATTGATCAGCCTCCATAGAAATCAGTAGGCTCTGGTGTGGTGGAATGAGAAGGCTATGCCAAGATGGCCGCTGGCAAGTGATAGTCAGTTACTCAGGAGTGGCTTTGGAAACTCCCTGGGAAACCACCTGGCAATGGAGCCTGCCTGGCAACAGGCTCTGATTGGATGGCTTTGGATACTGCCTGGCAACAGGCTGTGATTATTTAGGACATAAACCGCCCCTTGACTGGACTGGCTGCCTTGGCTTTTTAAGCTGCTGTACCAACTGAAATAAACAAGTCTGTGGGCTGCTCCCCTCTGGCCTGCTTTCACCTAACTCTCGGGGGTCTGTGTGGTGACTCCGTGCCTCTTGCCCCCACACACTCCTCCTCTCAGAACGAATCCACAGCAACACTCTGGTGTTACAAACATGACAATATCAGTGTACAGTTCCCCTAAAGCAGAGCCTGAGACAAGAATCTGAGTGCATTTTGTTTATTTGGGAGGTGACCAACAAAAGCAACTGTAAGGATTGGGGAAAAGGAGAGAATATAGAGGGAAAGGCCAACTTTATGGTATAGTACCAAGGTTATTGCTCTGAAGAATGAGGGCTGTGTTTCACTTCAATATCTTGAGAGAGTGCAGGAGGATTAGCAGAATTAAACATCCATGACAATGGGAGGAATTTATGCTTCAGTTCCTATACTTATTTATTGAAGTTTGCCTTGTGATATTAACTATCCCATGTTATGGGATAAAAATTTATAGGAAAATGGGATATAGAATAAGAATTATCTAGGTTCAAATCATGTCTTCTTCATTTATCAGTTTATTTATTATTACTACTTAGCATTTTGGAGAATCATACTAATTTCCCTATTTTGACATTATCTAATTGGATTGTTGTGAAAAACCCAAGTTACAATATTAGTGAATGAAAAATTCATTCTGAATGTTTTCCAAGAACCTAAAAATTAAATGACAAAGACAGTGTGTTACATTCTGTTTGAACATCTTGAACAAAATATTATATATTAAGTGACTTATAAACAATGGATACTTATTTCTCACAGTTCTAGAGGCTGGAAGTCAAACATCAAGGCACCAGCAGATTTAGTGTCTGGTGAGAGTCTTCTTTCTCCAGATGTCTTCTCACTGTGACTTCACAAGGCAGAAGGTGCAAAGGGTCTCTCTGGGGTCTCTTAAAGTTCATTAACCCTGTTCATGGAAGCTCTGTCCTTGTAAACTAACTACCTCCCAAAGGCCTTACCTCTGAAATCTTCACTTTCATCAACATAGGCCTTTGGAGGGGGAAAACAAATACTCAGTCTATTTCACAGTGTAGCTTCAGCATACAGTCACTTGGCAACACTATAGGAATACCAGGTATGTCACAGTAAAATTTCTGAGTACATCAAGCGAAAAAAGTGTGAATATCACTGAAATTACTTTTCAGGATTTGGCACATGTATAACTGTGTTAAAGTGGGAAGGAAGGCAGTTTTAATAGAATGACAGTGGTCCATATTTCGTGAATATTAAGAATTACAGGTTGGAGATCATGGGAACTTGAGAGGACTAGCAATTATCATGAGATAGGAATGTTACTTTGAACTTTATTCTTATTATATGAGTGTTTGTGCCTTAAAAAATTGCATACATCTATGTAATCTCTAATCCCTCATATTTTATTCCCAACTCATATTTGTAGGAGAATGAAAAACTCCAGTTAGTCGGAGAGGAAAGCCTTGAACACAATAGATTAATTAATTAAAATGCAGAGTGAATTTGCACTTACATCTGCATGAGAAACCGTTAGAGATTAGATATACCCAGGTAGATGCCAGAGTTTGTTGCTAAATTGTTTTGAATTTCTTGATGATATAATGATGACAATGTTCATTTCTTTAGATATATCCCTGAGTGCACTATGATATTTGAAAGTATTTTTTAAGCTGAACATTTAAGCTAGCTTTGAAGATTTGGAGATTAAATTTCCTTTCCAGTGATGAACACTTTGTAGCTAACAAAATACATTGGCATTTTCTCCATGAAAAATGAGTGATTACAAACTCATAAGTAATGGCATGGAAGATGACAACATTATGAAACTGACATTTTTTCTCCTTACCATGTTACCATGGAACATGTCTAAGTGGCTGCACAGAGCTCCTACCTGTTAGACGGGAGTGGTAGGATATGCATTTCAGTTTTAAAATGATATAATTCAGTATGAAAGTAAAAGATTGATCTAGATAATTTCCCAACATGTCAATAACTTCAGCATTTCAAGGTATAAAGAAGGAAATGGGGGAACAGCACGATGATTATTTGTCAGATATTTGTAGGAGAAAGAAAATTAGAGGTCATTCACACATATCTATGACTTAGGCATCATCAGGTAATGTCTACAAAATACAGTAAAATGTTTTATATCCAAATTGGAATTTCAGAAACCTCTATCTCTCTGGGTTGCTGACTGTAAATCTCTTTCAATGCTTTTCCCATTATTTTCAGAAGTACTCAAAGAGACTGCAGATACTCTCATAATCAGCAGGTCAGCTTCTGTTACAGAGGGCATTACCTTTACCACTCTCTTCTGCTGCCTCTTTGTCTACATTTTCTCTTAAGAAGTCATTTGGCTACCGCCTGTATTGGGGCTTCCAATGCCAATGTTAAGCAACCTGACTTTGAATGTTCTCTCCTGACTTCTTCCCTAGTCCATGAAGCTACTGGAGAATAGATTCTGTAAAATCCTGCTTATTCTTCTGCCTCTTCTTCCAGTTCAAGGAGGTTGTGTAGTCAAGGAACACTGGCTGAGTATGGAGGTATGTTTCTTCTTAAATCACTGATGCCCTCATAAGCCAATGAAGATCTTCTTGCACCACCATTCTTATTTAACCTGTAAACAGCAACAACAGTGACAACAACACACACATACACACACACTTCCTTTTATTGATAAGAAAAAGAATTGAGTAACTTATACGATTGAGGTCATACAACTAAATCAGAAATGAAATCCACTCCAAATAATTTTTGACTGAATCTTAAGTATGAAAATTTTGGGATATTGACAACTTTGCTACTTTTTTCCTATCATTGTATTATTATAGAGTGTAAGAAAAACAAGGTAATATAGAGTTACAACATTTAAAAAACTTTGAAAGATGCTCTACTTTTTCTGCTAATCATACTTCAACATGATCTTATCGGTTTAGATGAAGTTTATCATTATATGCAAAGATAGCATGGCAAGATCTCTCTATATATATTTATATTACCATGTTTTTTTATTTTTTTTTTATATTTGACAGACAGAGTGGACAATGAGAGAGAAAGACAGAGAGAAAGGTCTTCCTTTTGTCGTTGGTTCACCCTCCAATGGCCGCCACAGCTGGTGTGCTGCGGTGGGCGCTTCGTGCTGATCTGAAGGCAGAAGCCAGGTGCTACTCCTGGTCTCCCATGTGGGTGCAGGGCCCAAGGACTTGGGCTATCCTCCACTGCACTCCCGGGCCATAGCAGAGGGCTGGCCTGGGCAACCGGGACAGAATCTGGTGCCCCAACCGGGACTAGAACCAGAGGTGCTGGTGCCGCAGGCAGAGGATTAGCCTATTGAGCTGCAGCGCCGGCCCCATGGTTTTCAATTGGGTTGATAATTTGACTTCCACTCAGCGATATATCTTCTCCTAATTGACTTTTGAAATCCAAGACTATTCAAAACAGCAAAAATTGTGACTGAGGATTAGCATTACATTTCATGGCTATTGTAAACAATGCTTTTTTCCTTATAAAAATTTTAAAAATTATTTAAGGTGAAAATGACATATTGAACAGCATATAATGATGAACAGTGTGAAGTGAACAGAGAAGCAAGGCAGAAGATAGAAGAGTAAAAATCTCCACATTGTTTGCAGGAATTCATCAAAGTAGGTTTATCATCAAGAAATAAGAGACAAATGGAAAAGAAAGGATTCTTGTGAATTTAATGATTTGTGAATGGATCAGTTGTAATTTTGGAGGATTTTTGTTATAAAAATATCAAAATTAAAATTCAGATTTTTTTTCCAAAGGAAATATACCCAGTTAAAAGACACCTAGAAATCTTTAGAAATTTAGATAATGAAACTAAACTGAGTCCAAACATGAGAACCTACAAATACCCAAGTTTATTCTATTTTGATACTGATAACTTTTATTTTTTCATGTATGTGTATGATGGTATTTTTTGAAATACTAAACCTCCCCCTACCCAGTTTAAAGTGATTCAGCCCTTTTTATCTATATATGGTGAACAAATTTCATGTATTTTATATATAGAGTTTTAGGAGCATAATGATACTTCTCATTCTACTCTCCCTCCTACCTATACTCCCATTTTCCCTCCTCCTTCCCTTTTTATTCTTTCTTTTAATTTTTACAATGGCATGCTTTCAGTTTATTTTATAATCATAAGATTAATCTTCCACTAAGGAAAAAGAATTCAACGAATAGTAAGAAGAGAAAAACACTGTTCCACAACACTTCAGACAAGGGCTATAAACAGTAAACAATTCTTAAGAGGCTCAAGAGAATGTTAATTTCATTTCCTATGAGAAATAAAAGAAAACAGATTTGAGATAAAACTTCCATGGTGTTGGATTCTTTATGTCACATGCTTTGTATAATAGACTTTTGTAGGCTAACTTTAAATGTACTAGCTTTATTCTAAGTTTGATTTCAAAATTGTCTAGTTTGAATTGTTTCTGACAAGTTAATTTATAATATGTTCTAAAGCGGAATTTAAAGTAAATGTCTGAGTTACATAAAGCATAAATAAGCAAAGCAAAAACAGTATAATAAAGAAAGCAGTCCCTTTTGATTTAATCTGACATGATGGTGATTTTATTAGGCAAGCATGTCGAATTTTCTAACGGAAATGAAAATGTATGAACAACACTTCTTCCAAGTTGTGAATTCTTGGTCCCCTTAGGTGATTCATTTCTATTCAGTAAAATAGTTGTCTTCAGTGTTTTGAGTAATCAATTTATCTCTAGAGAGAACACAAAGCATTCTTGGGCATTATTTTTCAGTAGTATAGAGTTATCATTAATAATGCAAAGAATAATGGACATTTTGCTCAAAGGAATCCTGGGAAATTCTATCATTCAATATGATAGCTTTCCTTGAGATATTCTCTGATCAAAATCACTTACTTTTATTAGGGAGTTAAATTAAAATTCATAATTCCAATAACATATGCAAACAGAAAACTATCTCATTTCAGGCTTATCTTAAGTAATACCGAAAAGGATGAAAAGCTAAGGATACAGCACTGTGGTATAGTAGGTTAACTCGAACCAGAGCCCATAGGGGATGCCAGCACTGCAGGTGGTGGCTTTATCCACTAGGCCACAGCGCCGGCTGGCCACTGTCTTTTCTTGAAATACAGGTTTATTAAAAGAACGATATTTTAAAAGACCATCCTCCATATCAGTGTTCTTTTAAAAGACAAAATTGCAAATATAAACACAATATTTTAAATTTTCTATGACAAATTAATGAAACAAGCAAACATGCCAAAAGTAAACAATCACTTCAATATAATTTTCATATTTGCACATGAACTTGAAAATTAATGGACATGAATATGAAATCTATCACCCTCAAAAACTATGGGCACTTTCAAAAAGATATGAACTAGCAAGTCTTAACCAGTCATCCTTATGGCTTCTTCCTCCTCATCTCTTTTTCTTCTTCTTCCTCCTCTTCTGTCTCCTGCTTATTTTGGAGGGGTACCTTTAAAACACTCTTTTCAAATTTCTTAAATACTAACTGATAGAATAAAAAAGGGAGAGAACGATCCAACATGGGAAGCGAGATACACAGCAGACTCATAGAATTGCAGATGTCCTAAACAGCACTCTGGCCTCAGAATCAGCCCTTAAGGCATGCAGATCCGGCTAAAAAGCCCATGAGAGTATTTCAGGCATGGAAAGCCAAGACACTCTGGGGGAAAAAAAAATGACCTAAATGAAAGATCTCCACGAGTGAGATCCCAGTGGAAAGAATGGGTCATCAAAGAAGGAGGTACCTTTCTCTGAAGGGAGGAGAGAACTTCCACTCTGACTACAACCTTGTCTAAATATGATCAGTGTCGGTGAACTCAAAAGGCTTCTGTAGCCTTGGCAACTCATGACAAGAGCCTAGGGTGATTACTGATGCCATAAACAAGAGTGTCAATTTGTTAAGTCAACAACAGGAGTCACTGTGCACTTGCTCCTCATGTAGGATCTCTGTCCTTAATGTGCTGTACATTGTGATTTAATGCAATAACCAGTACTCAAACAGTATTTTTCACTTTGTGTTTCTATGTGGGTGCAAACTGTTGAAATCTTTACTTAATGTATGCTAAACTGATCTTCTGTATATAAAGAGAATCGAAAATGAATCTTGATGTGAATGGAAGGGGAGAGGGAGTGGGAAAGGGGAGGGTGGCAGGTGGGAGGGAAGTTATTGGGGGGGAAGCCATTGTAATCCATAAGCTGTACTTTGGAAATTTATATTCATTAAATAAAAGTTAAAAAAAAAAAGAACAAGAAAAAAATTTCTTAATGAAATAAATTCTTATTACTACTACATTATATGACAAATAAGGTTTATTTTCAGCCACATTTCTCAAGTGAGAATTGTAAAGCATGGTTTTAAGTTTCAAAGGAAGAGGATATAATAAAATACAATTAACATCATAATCAGGATAGTGGGGAAGATGGCGGAATAGGGAGGGAGCACACCGAAGGTCCGGGAAGGGAAGGTTCAAAGAGGGGTGAGAATTTGTAGTTTTGGGGAACGAGAAGCTCTTCCTGAAACTGGGGAGACAGGGTGGACCTACGAGGAGGACACGGACACCTGAGGCGCAGGACACCAGCAGGATTGTGTACACACCAGCGCTGGAAGCTGAGGTGAGAGTGGGTGCTCGCCCAGCACTGCGGCAACAGCCGCCGCTGCCCCTCCCCCAACCCACCCTGGGACAGACACTGAGACACACATGACTGAGTGGGGGAGGAAATAGGAAATGGAACAGAGTGAGTGGCGCCTGCAGAAAGAGTGTGCGATTCAGGGGTACTAATTGAGAGACTGAGTAAGCCAGTATCCCTTGGCCCCTCCTCAGAGCTGCAGTGGGTGGGAAGCAGCCATTTTGTCTGTTTACATTCGGGCTTAAAGGAGAACTGTCTTTGCCTCAACACTAACCTTCGGAGGCGGAGCCCAAAGGTGGAGCAGAGCGACACGACACTTCTTGCGCAGGGGTGGGCATCGATGAGGGCAGCTCAAAGCCCTGATGCCTGTCTACTCAAGTTACAAGGAAAAAAAAATTGAATAGTGCCTGTGGGAAAAGGGCAGGATTCAGAACTGAGGGATCAACAGGAGCTGCCCAACCCATAATCAGAGCTGCAGCGGGCAGAGAGCAGCCATCCTGTCTGTTTAGGTTTGGGCTATGTAGAGCAGCCTGCCTACACTGGATATTGGTACAGACTCACAGCAACCTATAGCAGAGGGAAATCAGCCTGAAAAACCACCCAGACAGAATGCCAAAAAACAAAACAAAAACCCACAATAAGAATATAGAAGAACATATAAACTTGCCAATGGAGCAGGCTAAACCAACCATAACAGAGGCTGAAGAAGAAGTTGAAACCATGCCAGAAAAAGAATTCAGAAAATTAATAATCAGAATACTTAGAAATAATGAGAAACAGTGTCAAGAGCTGAATGAAAAACAAGCCCAAGGATTAGAGATCCTAAAGAGAAGCCAGAATGAAATACTAGAACTGGAAAACTCAATTGACCATATAAAAAACACCATGGAATCCCTCAGAAATCAAACAGATGAAATAGAAGACTGAATATCAGAATTTGAAGACAAACTTCCAGAAATAATACAGTCAGTTCAAACGCAGGAAGAAGAAATTAAAAAATTAAAAAATACGGTCAGAGACCTACAAGATTCAATCAAACGGTGTAATGTTCGGATAATAGGAGTCCCTGAGCGGGTGGAAAGAGAGAATGGATTGGAAGGTGTCTTCAATGAAATAATATCAGAAAACTTCAAACAAAGGCAGCTGGATAACAACACACAAATACAACAGATAGCCAGGACTCCGAACAGAGTAGACCAGAAGAGAAATTCACCGTGACACGTTGTGGCAACACTCAGTTCAGTGACACACAAAGAACAAATCCTAAAATGTGCCAGAGAAAAGTGACAAATCACATTCAGGGGTAAGTCAATCAGACTCACCCCAGACTTCTCATCACAAACACTACAGGCAAGGAGACAATGGCATGATATATTCCAAGTTTTAAAAGACAAACAATGCCAGCCTAGAATACTATACCCTGCAAAGCTATCATTATGAATGAAGGGGAAATAAAGATCTTCCATGACAAACAGAAACTGAAAGAATTTGTATCCACGTGTCCAACCCTACAACACTTGCTCAAAGACGTGCTGCACACAGAAATACAAAAGCAAGAACTTCACTACAAAAAAAAAAAAAGTGAATGTAGAGTAACCCACAAACAAAGTTCAAAATACATAAATAGCTCGTTTCAGGAAACATGAATGGGAAAAGATAGTACTTAACAGTAATCACACTGAATGCGAATGGTCTTAATTCCACGACAAAGAGACATAGACTAGCTGATTGGATAAAGAAAGAGAATCCATCTGTATGCTGCTTTCAGGAGACACACCTTATCAGCAAAGATGCACGCAGACTGAAAGTGAAAGGATGGAAAAAGATACTCCAAGCTAACGGAAATCAAAAAAGAGCTGGTGTGGCCATCCTAATAGCAGACAAAATAGACTTTAACATAAAAACTATTAAAAGAGACAGAGAAGGGCACTATATAATGATTAAAGGATCTATCCAACAGGAAGACATTACTATTATAAATGTATATGCACCTAATTACAGGGCGCCTGGCTACCTGAAAGAATTATTAAAGGATTTAAAGGGAGATATAGACTCAAATACAATAGTAACAGGGGACTTCAACACCCCACTCTCACCAATGGACAGATCAACCAGACAGAAATTCAACAAGGAAACAACTGAGCTAATTGACACCATAGACCAAGTAGACACAATAGATATCTTCAGAACCTTCCACTCCACAGACACAGATTTCACGTATTTCTCCCCAGTACATGGAACATTCTCTAGGATTGACCATATGCTAGGCCATAAAGGGAGCCTCAACAAATTCAAAAAAAATTGAAACTATACCATGCAGCTTCTCAGACCATAGCACAGTGAAACTTGAAATCAACAACCCAAGAATCTCTACACCATATGCAAATATATGGAGAATGGACAACATGATCCTAAATGAACAGTGGTCATGACTGGTGCATAGGGAGATTACTGATGCCATAAACAGGAGTGTCAATTTGTAAAGTCAACAACAGGAGTCACTGTGCACTTACTCCTCATGTAGGATCTCTGTCCTTAATGTGCTGTACATTGAGGCTTAATGCTATAACGAGTACTCAAACAGTATATTTCACTTTGTGTTTCCATGGGGGTGCAAACGATTGAAATCTTTACTTAATGTACACTAAACTGATCTTCTGGAAAAAAAAAAGAAATTATCAATTCCCAACTTGACTCTCACTGGGATTAAACATGACAATAGGTCTGATCTGATTTCATCATCATTTAAAAAAAAATCATCTATTATTTTTCACTTTATGTTTCTGTGTGGGAGCAAACTGTTGAAATCCTTACTTAAGGTATACTAAGCTGATCTTCTGTATATTAAGATAATCGAAAATGAATCTTGATGTGAATGGAAGGGGAGAGGGAGTGGGAAAGGGGAGGGTTGTGGATGGGAGGGACGGTATGGGGGGGGGAAGCCATTGTAACCCATGAGTCGTACTTTGGAAATTTATATTCATTAAATAAAAGATAAAAAAAAAAGGAAATCAAAAGATTTCTAGAAACAAATGAAAATGATAACACAACCTATCAATACCTGTGGGACACAGCAAAAGCAGTGCTAAGAGGAAAATTTATAGCAATTGGTGCCTACATCAAGAAACTGGAAAGGAACCAAACAAATGACCTCTCCATGCACCTCAAGGATTTAGAAAAACAGCAGCAAATCAAGCCCAAATCCAAAAGGAGGAAAGAAATACTAAAGATCAGAGAAGAAATAAACAGAATTGAAACAAACAAAAAAAAAAACAATACAAAAGATCAACAAAACCAGGAGCTGGTTCTTTGAAAAAATAAACAAAATTGACACACCATTGGCCCAACTAACCAAAAAAAGGAGAGAGAAGACCAAAATCTGTAAAATCAAAGATAGTAATGGAAATGTAACAACAGACACAACAGAAATAAAAAGAATCATCAGAAACTACTACAAAGAGATGTATGCTAACAAATTGGGGAACCTGGAAGAAATGGATAGATTCCTGGACAAATACAACCTTCCTAAACTGAGCCGTGAAGATATAGAAAATCTAAACAGACCCATAACTGTGGAAGAAATTGAATCAGTAATAAACGCACTACCAAAAAAGAAGAGCCCAGGACCGGATGGCTTCACTACCGAATTTTACCAGACATTTAGAGAACAACTAACCTCAGTTCTTCTCAAATTATTCAAAACGATTGAAAGAGAGGGAATCTTTCCAAATTCTTTCTAGGAAGCCAATATCACCTTAATTCCTAAGCCCGGAAAAGACACAACAGAGAAAGAAAACTACAGACCTATCTCCCTGATGAACATAGATGCAAAAATACTCAACAAAATTCTGGCAAACCGAATCGAACTACACATCAGAAAGATCATTCACCCGGACCAAGTGGGATTTATCCCTGGTATGCAGGGATGGTTCAATATTCAAAAGTCAATCAATGTAATACATCACATTAATAAATTGAGAAACAAAAATCATATGGTTATCTCAATAGATGCAGATAAAGCATTTGACAAAATACAACACCCTTTCATGATGAAAATCCTAAGCAAATTGGGTATAGAAGGAACATTCCTCAACACAATTAAGGCAGTCTATGATAAACCAAAGGCCAGCATCATATTGAATGGGGAAAAGTTGGAGGCATTTCCATTGAAAACTGGCACCAGACAGGGATGCCCACTCTCACCATTGCTATTCAATATAGTCCTAGAAGTGTTAGTCAGAGCTATCAGGCAAGAAAAAAAATTAAAGAGATACAAATGGGAAAGGAGGAAGTTAAACTATCCCTATTTGTAGATGACATGATACTATATATAGGGGACCCGATAAACTCCTATAAGAGACTACTGGAACTCATAGAAGAGTTTGGTAAAGTAGCAGGATACAAAGTCAACGCTCAGAAATCAACAGCCTTTGTATACACAGACAATGCCAGGGCCAAGGAAGAACTATTAAGATCAATCCCATTCACGATAGCCACAAAAACAATAAAGTACCTTGGAATAAATTTAACCGAGGAGGTCAAAGACCTCTATGATGAAAATTACAAAACACTAAAGAAAGAAATAGAAGACGACACAAAAAAAATGGAAAAACCTGCCATGCTCATGGATTGGAAGAATCAATATCATCAAAATGTCCATTCTCCCAAAAGCAATTTACAAGTTCAATGCAATACCAATCAAAATACCAAAGTCATTCTTCAAAGACCTAGAAAAAATGATGCTGAAATTCATATGGAGAAACAGGAGACTCAGAACAGCTAAAGCAATCCTTTACAATAAAAACAAGTCTGGAGGCATCACAATTCCAGACTTCAAGGCATACTACAGGGCAGTTATAATAAAAACAGCCTGGTACTGGCACAAAAACAGATGCGTAGACCAATGGAACAGAATAGAAACACTGGAGATCAATCCAAACATCTATAACCAACTCATATTTGACAAAGGACCTAAAACCAACCCCTGGAACAAGGACAGTCTCTTCAACAAATGGTGCTGGGAAAACTGGATGTCCACATGTCGCAGTATGAAGCGATACCCCTGCCTTACACCTTATACAGAAATCCACTCAACATGGATCAAGGAACTAGAGATGCGCCACGACACCTTGAAACTAATTGAGAGCATAGGAGAAACCCTTCAAGATATTGGAACAGGCGAAGAATTCCTGGAGAAGACCCCAGAGGCACAGGTAATCAAAGATAAAATAAACAAATGGGATTACCTCAAATTGAAGAGTTTCTTAACAGCAAAGGAAACAGTCAGGAAAGCAAAGAGGCAACCAATAGAATGGGAGACGTTATTCGCAAACCACACAACAGATAAAGGATTAACAACTAGAATCTACACAATGATCAAAAAACACTGCAGAATCAAAACAAACAACCCAATAAAAAAATGGGCCAAGGACCTTAACAGATATTTTTCAAAAGAGGAAATCCACATGGCCAACAGACACATGAAAAAATGCTCAGGATCCCTAGCCATCAGGGAAATGTAGATCAAAACCACAATGAGATACCACTTCACTCCGGTTAGATTGGCTTACATACAGAAATCAAACAACAACAGATGCTGGCGAGGATGTGGAGAAAAAGGGAAACTAATCCACTGTTGGTGGGAATGCAAACTGGTAAAGCCACTATGGAAGTCAGTCTGGAGAATCCTCAGAAACCTGAATATAGCACTACCACAGGACCCAGCCACCCCACTCCTTGGAATATACCCAAATGGAATTAAAGGGGAGAAAAAAGCCATCTGCACCTCAATATTTGTTGCAGCTCAATTCACAATAGCTAAGACATGGAATCAACCTAAATGTCCATCAACGGATGACTGGATAAAGAAACTATGGGATATGTACTCTATGGAACACTATACAGCAGTAAAAAACAATGAAATCCGGGCATTTACAACAAAATGGAGGAAGCTGGAAAACATCATGCTGAATGAAATAAGCCAGTCCAAAAGGGACAAATATCACATGTTCTCCCTGATCGATGGCAACTAAACGAGCACCTAAAATGATACCCATTGAAGTGAAATGGACACTATGAGAGACAATGACATGAGTAGCCCTTGTCTAGACTGTTGAGGAACAACTTACTATTTGGTTCCTTAAGTATTTTTGTTGTTGTTGTTGTTGTTGCTCAGTTTGCTCTACACAAGACCACTGGTTGAACTCTGCAATCAATGCACAACCATTCTTAAGCATTTAAAAATTAACAGAAAATTGATCTCTGTGAAACATGGGAGTGGGAATAAGAGAGGGAGGAGATATATAGGACGGCACATACTCACTCAGACCTACCTCCTATGGTGGAACTAGAAATGTGCCAGGGGATTTCAACTCAACCTTACCAAGGAGGCAGGTACCAATGCCAGCACACTTGGTAAAGTGGTAAGTATAAATACACAACTGATCAAAAGATAGGGTAAGTGTCGAAGAGATTTCACAAATAAGACCAGTGTAAGCAAATAATGAAGGATAGAATCAAAAGGGAGAGAATGATCCTGCGGGGGAAGCAGGACACACAGCAGACTCATAGAATGGCAAACACACAAAACAGCACTCCTGCCTCAGAATCAACCCTTGGGACATTCGGATCTGACTAAAAGGTCCATGAGAGTCTCACAGGCATGGAAAGCCATGACACGGTGGCAAAAAACAATCTAAATGAAAGATCCTGGTGAACAAGACCCCAGCAGAAGGATCAGGCCATCAAGGAGAGAGGTGCCTTTCTCTGAAGGGAGGAAGGAACCTCCACTGTGATACAGCCTTGACTAAACAAATTCAGAGTTGGTGAACTCAAGGGGCTTCCATAGCCTAGACAGCTCATAGCAAGAGTCTCGGGTGATTGCTGACATCATAAATAAGAGTGCCAATTGTTAAATCAACAATGGGAGTCACTGGGTTCATGCTTCCCACGCAGGATCTCTGTCCTTAATGTGTTTAACTATGAAACTCAAAAACAACACTACTAGTTGAATAATACCCTATGCCTGGTTCTGTTGTGTGAGTGCAACCTGTTGAAATCCCTGCTTAGTATATACTAAGTTGATCTTCAGTATATGAAGGTAATTGAAAATGAAACGTGATGAAGGGCGGAATAGGAGAGGGAGTGGGAGAGGGGAGGGCCACGGGAGGGAGGGAGGTGGGGGGGGAGCCACAACAATACAAAAGTTGCATTTTATATTCTACTTAAAACTATTGGTTGAACTCTGTAATTAATACACAGTTACTCTTAGGTGTTTAATTATTGCTATAACTAGTACTCAAATAGTATTTTACACTTGTGTTTCTGTGAAGGAGCAAAATGTGGAAATCTTTACTTAATATACGCTAAATTGATCTTCTGTATATAAAGATAATTGAAAATTAATCTTGATGTGAAGGGAAGGGGAGAGGGAGTGGGAGAGGGGAGTGTTGTGGGTGGGAGGGAAGTTACCGGGGGAGGAAGCTATTGTAATCCATAAGCTGTACTTTGCAAATTTATGCTCATTAAATAAAAAAAATCATAATCACACTCTACAGAATTTAATTTATGTTTTGTTTCCTGAAAGCATTTAGGACCAAGATATCCTTTGTGTTCATTTTAATGAGTATCACTTATGTGCTTTATGCATTAGAAAAATTTTTCTGTTTGTATTTTGCAGTATCATGAGACTTCAATGTATATGATTTTAGTGTGTGACTTCTGAAGATTTTCTGTGACTTTTGAAGATTTTCCTGTAATATGTACATGAACTTTTTGTTTTTCTCTTTATCACAGGTTTAGTCTTGAGTTGTAAAACTGTCCAGTGTTTTACTGAGCTATAAAAATCCTTGCACACTGATCATAGAACCACAAAACCATCAGTGGATTTATCAGATTGACTAATCTATAACCTTGTAGTTTATTGAGCAATAAAGTAGCCTCAGGATATGTTGTACTTGCACCTTATTTTTGAAACCTCTGGACTGAACATGTTAAGGGTCTAGAACCGGGCTTTCTGTTTGAAAATTCATTATGCATTTTAGGAATTCAGTAAAATGTATTTAACTCAACACCCTATTGATATTACATCTCAGGTTATTCAAAGTGCCATTTTTGGGAATGGCAGCAATCTGATATGGATTGCAATTTAATTGTATATCTTCTCTTTGAAACAAAGCTTCTCACTGCAGGGAAGTGGCTGTTTCTACCTATGCTTGAGGAAGTAGACAGTTTATAGATTTGTAAGCTATCTGTAAAGGCTAGTGAAGAATTAATTGCATATTTTTTCATGAAGTGAATTCTAATAGTGTCACAATAACATAGAGAACACAACTGCCAAATTAGACTCACACTAATTACCCATGGTAAACGAAACAGAAGGCGCTTATTAGATAAATGCTGTTTGGATTAAATTTCTCTTTTCTCACTGAAAGTATTTATAAAGCCTGTCTCTTTGACGTTTTAATTTTTGTTCTTGGTTTACACCGGAAATTTTCAAACCCTAACACTGCAGACAATAAAAATCTCATCTGAAGTATACAGCAAGAGTACTTGAGAACTGAAGCATGTTGAATTATAAACGCTATGGAAAGATGAAAAGCAAAAAGTTCATAGTTTGCATAGAATGGTTCAATTGCTCCCAGGAAAATAATACATGCTTCCCTGCTGATTGTTGGAATGCAGAGGAAATGTAACTAAGTATGAACCTAAAACTAGAGAGCTGCATTTCTTCCTTTCTTCTATGTTGGTTTAAATAAATTCCCAAATCCTAAAGCTAGAATTATTCTACTACTTCATTGACAGAAAACTTTTTCTTCCTTCTTGTCTTTTCAAGCAGTGGATTAGAAAAGCATATTGGGAAATTATTAATATAGTCTTCTATAAATGATACAGAATAGATATTTTTGGGCTGATATTTATGAAAATGGTGGTAATCAATCTTAAAGCACTTAAAATGATTTAGACATAAATGAGTTTAATTTTTTGGTAAGAGAATAAGTTTTATTCTTACTATTTAGCCTGAAATATTAAACATCATAATTCTTGAACTGTTATGTCTCTAATATGCTTTTCCTGTTTCATCTTCTTTCCTCTCAGAGAAATCACTATTTTGAAAATGGTTTTGTTTCTTGATTAATTTGTTAAAAGATTTTTATTATTTATTTATTTGAAAGCAAAGTTACAGAGGGAAAGAGGCAGAGAGAGAGAGGGAGACATCTTCCATTCGCTGGTTCAGTCCCCAGATGGCTGCAATAGCCATAGCTGGGCTGATCTGAAGCCAGGAGCCAGGAGCTACTTCTGGGTCTTCCCATCTGGGTGCAGATGTCCAAGGACAGCTTTAGCCTGCTGTGCCATGGGGCTGGCACCACTTGATTCATTTTTTTAAAACATGCTTATTTATTCATTTGTATTACATCTGCTGGTTCACTCCTTGACAACAGAGCTGGAGTAGGCCAAAGTCAGGGGTCAACAATCCATTTGGGTACCCCATCTGGGTGCCAGGGACCCGTGAACTTGAGCTATCATCTGCTGCTACCCAGGGTGTGTACTAGCAAGAAACTGGATCAACAGCAGTGGTGGAACTTGATTCCAGGCTTTTTAATAGGGATATGGGCATCCTTAGTGGCAGCTTAATCCACTGTACCACTTTTAGCTGCTAACCTCCTCTTGATTTGTTTACAGTATATTATAAATCTATTCACCTGTCTCTTTACTCATCAATCCACTCACTTAAATTCCTCAAAAGTACCTGTTTCAAGATAATGAAAATTTTAATACATTTTAATAAATATCTTAAGATTTTATCACTTATATTTTAAATTTAATTACTTTTGATTTTTCCATGTGGTAGGAACAGGAATATTTGATTGTTTTTCAGATAAAAATAATAATGTATTGCATACCTACCCTTTTGCACCTAATTTGTAATGTTAGTTATACCACACAGTAGATTCCTTTGCATCTTTGAGTCTGTTTTGGCTTTTGTTATTGTTGTGGAGTGGCTGGATCCAGAATTTTGTATCTAAAACAAGAATAAATTTGAAGATGACACATAGGTAAAGGTCATCAGAGAAACAACACTTATTTGAAATACACACCTAAAAAGGAGTGAAGGCATACTCAAGAGAGTTCCATTCAATGAGTTTCAAGTCCATTTCTTTACATTATCTAGTGGCTTAGGGGTGATGTGTAGGGTAGAGTTTAATTAAATATTCGTAATTTGTAGAACTTGGGAGAAGTGCCGAACACCATCCATTTTCTTGTTCTACTTTGAAAATCTTGGATGTGTCATGGTATCAGATAAATTATGGGAGTAAGATTTTCATTATAATGACATTATAGTGAGCAAGAGGTCATTGCAACAATGCAGCCTGAAACCATGTTGAGTATTTCTGACTGCCGCTGGTTTTGGGTGGCTGTTTCATGGAAGCTGTAGTTTTCTACCAACTGGAAGGCGGTGGAGTTTTGGAGTTGCTGGGATAGACTGGCAACTTCAGCTCCTCATTGCTTGTCACTTCCTACCTTCCCTATTTTTGTCTCTTCATTTTTATGGAATTCATGGGAAGAGGGTCCATCTTCTTTAACTTCTTCATGCTGCCTCAGGGCACCATCCTTATCTAGTCAGGGAATGAAAATCTCTTGCCAACTAATCTAGAGTTTCCATTATAGGAGCTAGACATTTGCCGTCAGTTAGTAATGGCTGGAATCCCTCCATGAACACCATTTTTCACAACAGTGTGGAATTCTGGAAGGGACAAATTTGACAACTAGGTTGAGTATGAGAAGGCCAAAAAGGAGAAAGAGTTAGAATCATGTTGGAAAGGGTGGTAGAAGCCAAGGGACTTTCTTTGCCCAAATCATGGAACCACTTGGCCTGATCATAAATCATTTTGTTATTGTTTTCCATGAGCTCACCGTTCATGTAAGTGTAGTAGGTTTTATTAATCAGCACACATACTCCATTCTGTTTTTTTTTTTAACTTTTATTTAATGAATATAAATTTCCAAAGTACGACTTATGGATTACAATGGCTTCCCCCCCATACCGTCCCTCCCATCCACAACCCTCCCCTTTCCCAATCCCTCTCCCCTTCCATTCACATCAAGATTCATTTTCGATTATCTTAATATACAGAAGATCAACTTACTATACATTAAGTAAGGATTTCAACAGTTTGCTCCCACACAGAGACATGAAGTGAAAAATAATAGATGATCTTTTTTTAAATGATGATGAAATCAGATCAGACCTATTGTCATGTTTAATCCCAGTGAGAGTCAAGTTGGAAATTGATAATTTCTTTCTTTTTTTTTTTTTTTACAGAAGATCAGTTTAGTATACAATAAGTAAAAATTTCAACCGTTTGCACCCCCATAGAAACACAAAGTGAAATATACTGTTTGAGTACTCGTTATAGCATTAAGCCTCAATGTACAGCACATTAAGGACAGAGATCCTACATGAGGAGTAAGTGCACTGTGACTCCTGTTGTTGACTTTACAAATTGACACTCCTGTTTATGGCATCAGTAATCTCCCTATGCATCAGTCATGAGTTTCCAAGGCTATGGAAGCCCCTTGAGTTCTCCGACTCTTATCTTGTTTAGACAAGGTCATAGTCAAAGTGGAGGTTCTCTCCTCCCTTCAGAGAAAGGTACCTCCTTCTTTGAAGACCTGTTCTTTCCACTGGGATCTCACTCACAGAGATCTTTTTGCCAGAGTGTCTTGGCTTTCCATGCCTGAAATACTTTCATGGGCTTTTCAGCCAGATCCGAATGCCTTTAGGGCTGATTCTGAGGCAGAGTGCTATTTAGTACATCCGCCATTGTATGAGTCTGCTGAGTATCTCACTTCCCATGTTGGATCACTCTCCCCTTTATTTATTCTATCGGTTAGTGTTATCAGGTACTAGACTTGTTTATATGCTCCCTTTGACTCTTAGTCCTTTCATTATGATCAACTGTGAACTGAAATTGATCACTTGGACTAGTGAGATGACTTTGGTACATGCCACCTTGATGGGATTGAATTGGAATCCCCTGGTGTGTTTCTAACTCTACCAATTGGGGCAAGTCAGCTTGAGCATGTCCCAAATTATACATCTCTTCCCTCTCTTATTCCCACTCTTATGTTTAACAGGGATCACATTTCAGTTAATTTTCAACACTTAAGAATAACTGTGTGATAATTACAGAATTAAACCAGTCATATTAAGTAGAACAGAAAAAAAAATACTAAGAGGGATAATGTATTAAGGTGTTCATTAACAGTCAGGGCTATGCTGATCAAGTCACCATTTCTCATAGTGTCCGTTTCACTTCAGGAGGTTTCCTTTTTGGTGTACAGTCAGTTGTCACCGATCAGGGAGAACATATGGTATTTGTCCCTTTGGGACTGGCTTACTTCACTCAGCATGATGTGTTCCAGATTCCTCCATTTTGTTGCAAATGACTGGATTTCGTTGTTTCTTACTGCGGTATAGTATTCTAAAGAGTACATATCCCATAATTTCTTTATCCAGTCTACCGTTGATGGGCATTTAGGTTGGTTCCAGGTCTTGGCTATTGTGAACTGTGCTGCAATAAACATTAGGGTGCAGACCGCTTTTTTGTTTGCCAATTTAAACTCCTTTGGGTAAATTCCAAGGAGTGGGATGGCTGCGTCGAACGGTAGGGTTATCTTCAGGTTTCTGAGGAATCTCCAGACTGACTTCCATAGTGGCTTGACCAGTTTGCATTCCCACCAACAGTGGGTTAGTGTCCCTTTTTCCCCACATCCTCGCCAGCATCTGTTGTTGGTAGATTTCTGGATGTGAGACATTCTCACCAGGGTGAGGCGAAACCTCATTGTGGTTTTGATTTGCATTTCCCTGATTGCTAGTGATCTTGAACATTTTTTCATGTGTCTGTTGGCCATTTGGATTTCCTCTTTTGAAAAATGTCTATTGAGGTCCTTGGCCCATCTCTTAAGTGGGTTGTTTGTTTTGTTGTTGTGTAGTTTCTTGATCTCTTTGTAGATTCTGGTTATTAACCCTTTATCTGTTGCATAGTTTGCAAATATTTTTTCCCATTCTGTCGGTTGTCTCTTCACTCTCCTGACTGTTTCTTTTGCAGTACAGAAACTTCTCAATTTGATGCAATCCCAATAGTTGATTTTGGCTTTGACTGCCTGTGCCTCTCGGGGCTTTTCCAGAAATTCTTTGCCTGTGCCAATATCTTGAAGGGTTTCTCCAATGTTCTCTAATAACTTAATGGTGTCAGGACATAGATTTAGGTCTTAAATCCACGTCGAGTGGATTTTTGTGTAAGGTGTAAGGTAGGGGTCTTGCTTCATGCTTCTGCACGTGGAAATCCAGTTTTCCCAGCACCATTTATTGAATAGACTGTGCTTGCTCCAGGAATTGGTTTTAGATCCTTGATCAAATATAAGTCGGCTGTAGATGTTTGGGTTGATTTCTGGTGTTTCAATTCTGTTCCATTGGTCTATCCATCTGTTTCTGTACCAGTACCATGCTGTTTTGATTACAACTGCCCTGTAGTATGTCCTGAAATCTGGTCTTGTGATGCCTCCGGCTTTGTTTGTGTTGTACAAGATTGCTTTAGCTATTCGAGGTCTCTTGTGTCTCCATATGAATTTCAGCACCATTTTTTCTAGATCTGAGAAGAAGGTCTTCGGTATCTTGATTGGTATTGCATTGAATCTATAAATTGCTTTTGGGAGAATGGACATTTTGATGATGTTGATTCTTCCAATCCATGAGCATGGAAGATTTTTCCATTTCTTGGTATCCTCTTCTATTTCTTTCTTTAAGATTTTGTAATTCTCATCGTAAAGATCTTTAACGTCCTTGGTTAAGTTTATTCCAAGGTATTTGATTGTTTTTGTAGCTATTGTGAATGGGATTGATCTTAGCAGTTCTTTCTCAGTCATGGCATTGCTTGTGTATACAAAGGCTGTTGATTTTTGTGCATTGATTTTATATCCTGCCACTTTGCCAAACTCTTCTATGAGTTCCAATAGTCTCTTAGTAGAGTTCTTTGGATCCTCTAAGTACAGAATCATATCGTCTGCAAAGAGGGATAGTTTGACTTCTTCCTTCTCGATTTGTATTCCTTTGATTTCTTTTTCTTGTCTGATGGCTCTGGCTAAAACTTCCAGAACTATGTTAAATAGCAGTGGTGAGAGTGGGCATCCCTGCCTGGTGCCAGATTTCAGTGGAAATGCTTCCAACTTTTCCCCATTCAATAGGATGCTGGCTGTGGGTTTTTTATAAATTGCTTTGATTATATTGAGGAATGTTCCTTCTATACCCAATTTGCTTAGAGTTTTCATCATGAAAGGGTGTTGAATTTTATCAAATGCTTTCTCTGCATCTATTGAGATAATCATATGGTTTTTCTTTTGCAGTCTGTTAATGTGTTGAATCACATTGATTGATTTGCGAATGTTGATCCACCTGGGTGGATGATTTTCCTGATGTGTTGTTGTACTCTATTGGCCAGAATTTTATTGAGGATTTTTGCGTCTATGTTCATCAGGGATATTGGTCTGTAATTTTCTTTCAGTGCTGCATCTTTCTCTGGCTTAGGGATTAAGGTGATGCTGGCTTCATAGAAAGAATTTGGGAGGATTCCCTCTTTTTCGTTTGTTCTGAATAGTTTGAGAAGAAATGGGATTAGTTCTTCTTTAAATGTCTGGTAGAATTCAGCAGTGAATCCATCTGGTCCTGGGCTTTTCTTTGTTGGGAGGGCCTTTATTACTGTTTCAATTTCTGTTTCAGTTATGGGTCTATTTAGGTTTTCTATGTCTTCATGGTTCAATTTTGGTAGATTGCATGTGTCCAGGAACCTATCCATTTCTGATAGGTTTTCCTGTTTGCTGGCATACAGGTCCTTGTAGTAATTTCTGATGATTCTTTTTATTTCTGTGGTGTCTGTTGTTATGTTTCCTTTTTCATCTCTGATTTTATTGATTTGGGTGTTTTCTCTTCTTTTTTTAGTTAGTTGGGCCAATGGGGTGTCAATTTTGTTTATTTTTTCAAAAAACCAGCTTCTCGCTTGGCTGATTTTTTGTAGTGTTTTTTTTTTTGGATTCAATCCTGTTGATTTCTTCTCTGGTTTTAATTATTTCTCTTCTCCTACTAGATTTGGGTTTGGTTTGCTGCAGTTTTTCTAGGTCCTTGAGATGCGCTGAAAGCTCATTTATTTGGTACCTTTCCAATTTCTTGATAAAGGCACCTATTGCTATAAATTTGCCTCTCAATACTGCTTTTGCTGTATCCCATAAGTTTTGATATGTTGTGTTGTTATCCTCATTTACTTCCAGAAAGTTTCTGATTTCTCTTTTGATTTCTTGAATGACCCACTATTCATTCAGGAGCATGTTGTTCAGTCTCCATGTGTTTGCATACTTTCTGGGGTTTCCTGAGTTGCTAATTTCCAGCTTCATTCCGCTGTGGTCTGAGAAGCTGCATGGTATGATTCTAATTCTTTTAAATTTGCTGAGACTTGCTTTATGGCCTAGTATGTGATCAATCCTAGAGAAGGTTCCATGCACTGCTGAGAAGAATGTGAAGTCTGTAGATGTAGGATTGAAAGTTCTGTAGATGTCTGTTAGATCCATTTGGGCAATAGTGTCAATTAAATCTGCTGTTTCCTTGTTGATCTTCTGTCCGGATGATCTGTCTATTTCTGAGAGTGGCGTATTGAAGTCCCCCAGTACTATTGTATTGGAATCTAAATCTCCCTTTAAGTCCCTTAACATATCTTTTAAATAGACCGGTGCCCTGTAATTAGGTGCATATACATTTATAATAGTTAACATCTTCCTGTTGAATTGAACCCTTAATCATTATATAGTGTCCCTCTTTGTCTCTCTTAACAGTTTTTGTATTAAAGTTTGTTTTGTCTGATATTAATATGGCTACACCTGCTTTTTTTTGTTTTCTGTTGGCATGGAATATCTTTTTCCAACCTTTCACTTTCAGTCTGCATGCCTCTTTGTTAGAGAGATGTGTTTCTTGTAGGCAACAAATAGTTGGGTTGTGTTCTTTGAGCCAGTCAGCCAAACGGTGTCTTTTAACTGGAGAATTCAGAACATTAATGTTCAATGTGACTATTGTTACGTAGTGACTTTGCCCTGCCATTTTCCCAGAAATATTTTCTAGTATATGCTTTGAGCTTCCCATGCTCTTTTACTGGTAGGTGTTCTTCCTTTCCCTTCTTTCATATTGATGGCCGTGTTTCTGTGTTTCTGAGTGTAGCACATCTTTAAGTATCTTTTGCAGGGCCGGACGAGTGGCCACAAAGTCTTTTTAATTTCTGTTTGCTATGAAAGGTCTTTATTTCACCTTCATTCACAAATGAGAGCTTGGCAGGATATAATATTCTGGGCTGGCAATTTTTCTCTCTTAGCACCTGTGCTATGTCTCGCCATTCCCTCCTAGCCTGTAGTGTTTCTGATGAGAAGTCTGCTGTGAGTCTGATTGGAGATTCTCTGAGAGTAATCTGACGTTTCTCTCTTGCACATTTTAGGATCTTTTCTTTATGTTTCACTGTGGTAAGTTTAATTACCATGTGTCGTAGTGAGGATCTCTTTTGGTCATGTTTATTGGGGGTTCTATGAGCTTCCTGTACTAGGATGTCTCTGTCCTTCTCCAAACCTGGAAAGTTCTCTGCTAGTATCTCACTAAAAAGGCCTTCTAATCATTTCTCTCTCTCTCCATGCCTTCAGGAACTCCTAGAACTCGAATGTTGTTTTTTTTTTAATAGTATCCTGTGGATTCCCAACAACATTTTTTAGATTTCTAATTTCCTCTTCTTTTCTTTGGTTTGACTGTATGTTTTCCTGTGCTCTATCTTCTAAGTCCGATATTCTCTCTTCTGCTTCACCCATTCTGTTTTTAAGGCTTTCTAATGTGTTTGTCATTTGATCTATTGAGCTCTTCATTTCATTTTGATTTCTCTTCACTATCACACTTTCCTGTTCTACTAGTTTCTGCATTTCATTTTGATTCTTCCTTAAAATTTCATTTTCACGAGAGAGATTTTCAATGTTGTCCATTAAGGATTTCTGTAGTTCAAGGATTTGCTTTTGAAAACTTCTAAATGTTCTTATCATAAATTTTTTGAAATCCGTATCTTGCATTTCTTCTATCTCATCATCTTCATAATCTTGGTTTGGGGTGTTTTGTTTATTTGGAGGCATCATAGTGTCATCGTTGATCTTGTTCCCTCAATTTCTGTGTTTGTTACTTGGCATAATTAATTCTTCTTGCGTCACTGTGCGTTTTTTTTTTTATTTATTTTTTTATTTTATACTATGTCCGTGTTAAGTGGACTGCCTGCTGTTGGGGGAGCCTTGGAGGCTTGAGATGGGTGCGGCCTGAGAGCTCTGCTTGGTTCTTCCTGGTTAAGGGTGTGCAAAGGTGACGCCCTCAGGTTATGCGTGGTAAATCTCTCTCTTTTTATTTATTTATTTATTTTATTTATTCAGGGGGTAAGTAACACCGCACAGCACGGCTGTGCAGAATTGATGGTATTTAGCTTCCAGTCTCTGGCTTCTCTACCCACAGAGTCCGTTTAGGCTCCTCTGGACTCCCACTGGGTTGCCTAGGCTACTGAATTGTAGTGACTCAGTTCCTTAGCTCTCCCCCATTGATATGTAATTCCAGAGAGGGGGCCTGCTCTTTGTCTCTTGGGAATTCTTCAAGCCTTGCAGCCTTGCAACCTTTGCAAGGTTAGGGGGAAGAGAAACCCCCAAAGCTTTTTTTTCCTTCTTTCTGGTAGTGAGTTTGCTGCACTTTCCGGCCCCCCTCTAGATTCTGACCCCCGTTTCCCCACCAATGTCTCGGGTTATTGAGCTCACCTCCCCTTCCAGCGCCGATGTGTGGACTCGGAGCCCTGGACGTCCCAAGTCTTCCCGCTGTTGTCTGTGTGGCATGCACTCCCCTTCGAGCTCTGGCGCGCAGACCCTGCGGCTTCCGCGGCTCGGTCCCGCGGCTCGGCTTCCTCATGGTGGGCGACCTTGTTCTCCCAGTAGGTCCTCCGATTCACAGCCACTCGATCCAGAAGGGTTTCCTCTGCAATATTTTCCTGGTTCTTTTTTCTGAGGCTACCGTAACTCCCTTTTTATTAAACTAAATTTTCCCGGACTATCGGTGCGTGCCCTCACTATTCCTTCATCTTGGCTCCGCCTGCATTCTGTTTTGGTAGTAGGTAATCTAGGCCTAGTCTGTTGTCCACGCCCATTTTAGTGAGGGAATCTAAAGAATATAAGAGTTCCTGTAGGGCCTGGCCAGTGGTCATCCAAAGTAGATTTCTCAAAACTGTTTTTTTCATGGTATATGGTAAGATCTTTCTCTTTTTGTTTTTGAGGCAGAAAGGGGGTTTTCCTGCCATTGGTAGTTTCCCAAGAAAGATAAGAAAATAAGTAGGAAAAAGCATGTTGGCTGGGAAATACAATACACTTAATGTCTCTCCCTTTAGGGAGAAATTTACAGGAAAAACAGAAATTTACTTATCTTTTAGCCTTTTGAAGATAAATTTCATGTACACAATTGTCTCACAAGAGTAGGCAGAATTATACTCTTGGTGTGTGTGTGTGTGTGTGTGTGTGCACTTGTGAAGACTCAGGAAGTAGATATTTAAGGCTTGACATATGTACCTAGCTAGACATTTCCTGTAATTTAATTGAAGTAGAAGTTTTAAGTCACACCTGACAGGATCTTTTCCGTTTAGACTAGTTGGTCAAAGGGAGATCACTCTCTACAAGTGTTTAACAAAACTAAATCTCCTGAAGAGATTGTATGTTCATGCTTTTTGTAATCTGGTGCTGGGAGAATCTTGTTACCATATTCTGTCAGAGCCTCCTGCACCTGGCTTCAATGGACAACATATTTTATTTTATTTTGGGCATCTGAATCAAAGAGGATGTCAGAGGTCAGGAAGAGTCTCCCATATAACATCTAAAAATGGCTGCACTGTAAGAATTAGGATGAAAGGAGGGCAACGGGCAACAGCTTGAACCAGGATTCTGAGGTCTCTTGCTTATGTTAGTTCCATGATTTTACAATAATTTAAAGGCTTTATAAAATAGTTTTTTAATTATGGAAAGCAGACAGAGAAGCACATGGTATTGGTATCCTGAATCCTCATGACTTCTTTAATAGTTCCAACTGGTATGTAATTATAGGACTCTGTGGCCCCCACAGCACAGTGAGGAGGGCTATTGAGTTGTCAGGGCATCATCAGGTTTGGGCTTTGACTTAGATTTGCTGTTTTTCTTTATAGGTATAACAGGTGTACAGGAAGATGTTTGCATCACTCCAGGTCAAAGTAAAAGGGCCATACATAGAATCTGAAATTCCTCAGAAAATTTGGTAGGGTCTTGTGAAAACCGCCCTAGATTTACTTTACATTGTTTCAAGTCAATCATGGGAAAAGGGACAGGCACTCTAATGTCATTGTGCTAGCATCTCCATTAGGCACCTCAGAGGATAAAGCTTAAATGTACCTGGATGGTAGCAGGCCCTCTTACAAATGATTCCACCCAGCTATCCTTCCTCTAGTGCATGGGTTGAGTTGCATGGTTCATTCAGGATGGGTTGAGTAATAAATGTGGTGATCTACAAGGAGGTGAGGGAGAATTACAGTTCAGGAATGAAGACATAGACACATTATCCCTTGTGTATAGTTCCAATGAAGGGAAGGCTGATCCTGAAGTGACTGAGCTCTAGCTCATGGAGGAACACTCAACAGTGGGTCATTCATCACATCTAATTATTGCTATTCTGAGTCAGGTATCTCTAGGAGACTATTGGAATAACATTCTATAGCTTCCCCTAAGAACGGGGTTTTAAAAGAGTGCCATGAAGTCCTTGATATAAGGAATTTCTGAAAATTTTTGCAGTGTCTTACAGAAAAGGCCAATCTGGAAGATAATATTGAAGTTGAAGATCTTGTTTGTTAGCCAAGTTTCTTTTTTCTTTAGTTTATCTTGTGGCCAAACTGTGATGTGAAACAAAATGAACTTATTTTTGTTTAGAACATCTAGTCTAAAGGTTGTCTGGTTTTGAAAATGGCAACCCAAGTATAAGTTCATGGGGATGAGGGGGAGTTATCCACAGTCGAAAAGGTTTCTTTGTGACCTAGGGAGAATAAAAGGAAGGAAAGGAGAGGCATAGGTCATGGCTATATAAGAGCCTTGTTGGTAGACTAGGTCACGGTTGGTGTCCACCAGTCTTGATGGTGTCCTTTGACACCCCAGGTATCTGTGGAGACCCCATCGTGGACCAATTCAGAAATAGCATCTGAAAACTTGGATACAATCCATGGTGCTGAAGCATCTTCAGGCCCCCACAATTTGTTCAGGCTTCTTCAGCTCCTGGGCCTTTCTGTGAGAAGGGGGGGTATGGGGTTTGCCATCAGAGCTCATAGGCCTCATTTTATTTATATTTATTTTAAAGATTTATTTTATTTATTTGAAAGACAGTTACAAAGAGAGATAGGGCAGGAGAGAGAGAAAGTCTTCCATCCGCTGGTTCACTCCCCAAGTGACCACAATGGCCAGAGCTGAGTTGATCCAAAACCAGGAGCCAGGAGCTTCTTCCGGGTCTCCCACCACAGGTGCAGGCGCCCAAAGACTTGGACCACCTTCTACTGCTTTCCCAGGCTTTAGCAGAGAGCTGGATTGGAAGAGGACCAGCCGAGACTCAAACCAGCGCCCAAATGGGATGCTGGCACTGCAGGCTGGGGCTTTAACCTGCTGTACCAGGTGCCAGCCCCAGGCCTCATTTTAAATGTTTTAACATGGTGGTAGCTTCCTTGGCATTTTTGTTCAAGCCAGTATTGATTTGATGTGAGAGTTGAAACCATCCTGAAAATTATCAGTTGAAGGAATAGTAGACTGCTCTTCTTTCAAAGAATATGAGGAACTCTAGAATTAGTATTTCTTACAGCACCTGTCAGTCATGTCCCATTACCATATCCTGACTCCTCTTTCTTCAATTGCCACAGAAAATAGCAATACTATAACAAATGTTGGGAAAAACTTAACTCCAAAGTAAACAGTGGGGGAAGTTAATGGGATTGTATAGGTGTTGGAGCAAGGAATGTGAGGGTGGGATATGCCAAAGTTTTCCATAGAGACAGCAAGGATTCTCAAGGGTCAGAAGATGCCAGAATTTATTTGCCATACATAGGCAGGGGCTTACTGCATGGGGACTAAACACCTCATTGGTAAGTGTGATAAAATTTTACTCCTGCAACTTGAAGGAGTGAAAATGCTGGAGGTTCAGAAAATAAGAAATGTTAGACAATGTGGAAAGGTTATGGTCATAAGGCAGTAGAAACAAGGAGACCCTCTGGGCAGTGTATGACTTCAGAGCAAGTCCCAGCCATTCTTATTAATTTTCTTCATGAAGGATCCATTTGTATCTGATTTGCATGGTGTTGGCTCTTGACTTTCTTAACTCCACCATTGGATTAAAAGGAATTAGTCCATAGCGGATCAGAACAGATTGAAGAAGAAAAAAGCAGGATGTAACGCGGACTTCAAATGCAAAGAGATGAGTGTTAGGAGAAAAATTCATCAGTTGATGTTTGGGAGAACCCTTAACTCTTGCTTCCTCCTGGCTGACTTGCTAGATTTTGTGGAATGGCTAGATTCAGGTCATCCTTCCTGATGCAAGAAGGAATTTGAAGATGAGATTTGGAAAGGTCAACAGAGAAGTAAGATTTATTTAGATGGCATGTGAAACTACACACTCAGGAAAGAGTGTGGGTGTACTTAAGAGGGAGCTGCCCTTAATGAGGTTTGGGTCCATTTTCTTACATGATCTGGAGGCATAGAGGCTTCTGTTTGGAATGAAATTTAATTGAATATGCATAAAGAGTGGAGTTTGGCACAAGGTTAAGATTCCTTTTCTTGCTTTTTTGGAAATCTTGGATGTGTCATGGCATGTGTCACGGCATGAGGTGCATTATGTGAGAAGGATTGTCAGTCATGAAAATCTTATTATAATGACATAATGATCTAAAGATCATTGCAGAGATGCATCCAGAAATCATGTTGGCTATTTTTGGTTCTGGTTATCTGCAATGGCTTTTTTTTTTTAAACAGATTCTGCAGTTTTCTACTGCATGCTTATGATCTGTGTATATCAAGCCATCTCCGAATAACTGGCATACATACCAGTTGGTCAGAGTTCATGATGTTCCTCCATGAGGTGTTGAATTTGATTTGCTAGTATTTTGATGAGTATTTGTGCAATTATGTTTATCAAATATTTTAGTCTATCATTTTCAATTTTTGTTGTATCTTTGGTTTTGGAATTAAGTAATGTTGTACTCTCAGAATTTGGAGTGAATCCGAAACTTTAAATAGTTTGGAATGGTTTGGAGAAAAATTAGTTTGAAGAAAAATTGATGTTAGCTCTTTCTTACAAAGTTTACTAAAACAGCATTAGGGCACACCAGAAAGTGCATCATTTGAAAACTTCCTGTTGGAGTTACGTATATGTGAATTTTATGTATGACTCTCCTAAAATAAAATATCCTTAAAGCTATTCTCAAAATAAAGTATTAGATCAGGAGATTTATTGCTTTTTTTTTAAAGTGTGCAAACAACATGTTCATAATTGATGAGGGTTTTTTGTATATTTAATGAAATGCCTAATTGAATATCAGTTTTTTTTTTTTTGCAAAAAAAAGTTTCATAGAATTCAATAGTAAAATCACATGATTCTGGACTTTTCTTTATTGGGAGACTACTACTGATTCAGTCTCTGGTTATTGGTCTATTCAGGTTTTCTGTGTCTTTGTGACTCAATTTTGGTAAGTTATATGTTTCCAGAATTCTATTCATTTCTCCTAGGTTTTCTTATTTGTTGGCATGTTTGCAATAGTTCCTAATAACTTGGTATTTCTTCAGTATCAGGTGTAGCATCTCCTTTTTCAACTCTGCCGTAAAATTTTAAAATCAGCTTCTCAATTCCATGAAACATTCTTTTGTGAATTATTTGATAAAAATATTATTTTTTTGTAAAATATATAACATAATACTTATAATTCTGACAATTTATAGATATACCATCCTGTAAAAAATGCTTTTAATGGAAGAAGTAGTTTGTGAACTATCAATGACTGTATTTTCTTTTATGTCTGTCATCAATAAAAAATACAAATTCCCTCCAAAACCCCATTGTTTTAAGAGTTTTTGGTTGTATATGCCTGTTTGTACCTTGATCTTTGTTCATTAAATAATAACTTGAGTGAAATAATATTGATGCTACAATTTATATATTTATTTATCTAAAATTATTATTCTTTAATTGATATCTTACATTTCACAAATTTCTGTGTCTTTCTATGTATTTCAATTTTCCTTAGTGTTTATTGGAAGTTTCATAACTTCCACAAAAAGAGAGTGCTTTGTTTACTTTATTTCCATATATATAGTAATTGTTTTTTGTTTCCATGTTCTTAACATTTTGTTGTTGGTATATAAATTGATATATACAAAATATACAATTGATCTTTGCATATTATATTTTATCTAGAAGTAGTTTGTAGATATAAATAAAAGTCAATATGTAGATTTTCTCTGTTATCTTTAATCATTTTTTAAAGATTTGTTTATTTATTTGTTTTTTTTTTAAACTTTTATTTAATGAATATAGATTTCCAAACTACAGCTTATGGATTACAATGGCTTCCCCCCAATAACGTCCCTCCCACCCGCAACCCTCCCCTTTCTCACTCCCTCTCCCCTTCCATTCACATCAAGATTCATTTTCGTTTCTCTTTATATACAGAAGATCAGTTTAGCATACATTAAGTAAAGATTTCAACAGTTTGCTCCCACACAGAAACATAAAGTGAACAATACTGTTTGAGTACTAGTTATAGCATTAAATCTCAATGTACAGCACACTAAGGACAAAGATCCTTCATGAGGAGTAAGTGCACAGTGACTCCTGTTGTTGACTTAACAAATTGACACTCTTGTTTATGGCATCAATAATCAACCTAGGCTCTTGTCATGAGCTGCCAAGGCTATGAAAGCCCCCTGAGTTCACTGACTCTGAAAATTTTTAGACAAGGCCATGGTCAAAGTGGAAGTTCTCTCCTCCCTTCAGAGAAAGGTACCTCCTTCTTTGATGACCCATTCTTTCCACTGGGATCTCACTCGCAGAGATCTTTCATTTAGGTCATTTTTTTTTTCCAGAGTGTTTTGGCTTTCCATGCCTGAAATACTCTCATGGGCTTTTCAGCCGGATCCACATGCCTTAAGGGCAGATTCTGAGGCCAGAGTGCTGTTTAGGACATCTGCCATTCTATGGGTCTGCTGTGTATCTCACTTCCCATGTTGGATCATTCTCTCCCTTTTTGATTCTATCAGCTAGTATTTGCAGACACTAGTCTTGTTTATGTGATCCCTTTGGTTCTTAGTCCTATCATTATGATCAATTGTGAACAGAAATTGATCACTGGGACTAGTGAGATGGCATTGGTACATGCCACCTTGATGGGATTGAATTGGAATCCCCTGGTATGTTTCTCACTCTACCATTTGAGGTAAGTCAGCTTGAGCATGTCCCGAATTGCACATCTCTTCCCTCTCTTATTCCCACTCTTATATTTAACAGTGATCACTTTTCAGTTAAGTTTCAGCACTTAAGAATAATTGTGTATTGATTACAGTATTCAACCAAAAGTATTAAGTAGAACAAACAAAAAAATACTAAGAGGGATAACATATTAAGTTGCTCATCAACAGTCAGGGTGAGGGCTGAACAAGTCACCATTTCTCATAGTGTTCATTTCACTTTAACAGGTTTCCTTTTTGGTGCTCAGTTAGTTGTCACCTATCAGGGAGAACAAGTGGTATTTGTCCCTTTAGGAGTGGCTTATTTCACTCAGCATAATGTTTTCCAAATTCCTAACAGGGATCACTATGAGAAACAGTGACTTGATCAGCTCTTGTTGACAGTTGATGTACAATGTAATACTTTATCAATTTTTGTATTTTTTTTTTTGTTCTAGTACTGTTGGTTGAACTCTGTAATTAACACACAATTATTCTTAGTGTTTAAATTTTAACTGTTTATTTATTTGAAAGTCGATGTTACATAGAGAGAGAAGGAGAGGCAGAGGGAGAGGTCTTCCACCCCTTGGTTCACTCCCCAAGTGGCTGCAATGGCCAGAGCTGAGCTGATACAAATCCAGGAGCCAGGAACTTCCTCCAGGTCTTCCCATGAGGGTGCAGGGGCCCAAGGACTTGGGCTGCCTTCTACTGCTTTCCCAGGACACAGCTGAGAGCTGGATCAGAAGTGGAGTGGCTGGGACTTGAACTGGCACCCACGTGGGATGCTGGCACTGCAGGTGGTGGCTTTACCCACTATGGCACAGTGCCAGCCCCTATCTTTATTCTTTATACTTTTTCTTTAATTTGCTTTTTTGGCTAGGAACTCCAGCACAATGCTGAATAAAACTACTAGTAGGTGACAGATATAGGAGTATTTCAAAATGGTCATGTAAAGTGGAATCAAGTTTATTTTGGTGCAAAAATATTTTGAAATCTATGCATATGAGTATTTCTTGTTTCTTATCTTTTTAGTACCTTTAATTTTTTAGTATTTTAATATTTTCTGCATTTTTTGTAAGTGACTCAGGTAAAGAAATGTCTTTTATTTATGTTTTCTTAATGTTTTAAATCACTTGTGGATGTAAATTTTTATGAAAATTCTTATTATCTATTAAAATACAGAAATATTTTTTATGTAGAATCATTTTGCATAACTTCAGTAAGCATGACTTTGTCAAGATACGTTTTGCTTTATGTACATTATTATCTTCCAGTTTTATATTTTGTCATAGGAATTCATGTATAGGTTTATATTTTAAATTGAACTATAATTCTGTCTTGGTTTCTTATTGGAGTCAAAGTTCCATTACCACTGCCATCACTACTAGTTTTCTTTTTGCCAAGGACATTTCTAAGTAACTTCACAGGCTGATACTTAATTGGACTCAAATAACAATCTTATGAGACAGATATTGTTATGTAGAGAAGCTAACAATCTAGCTGGGGTTTGAACTTAGTTATTGTGGCTCCATAGTTGTGCACACAATCACTAGGATGTAATAGTTTCACAAAATGATTTGATGAACATGCAAGAAAGGGTTAATATAATGAGGCTGAGAATGCTGTCCTTAGATGGTCCTGCTTCCCAGGTGGCTTCTGGGCTGGCATATGTGAATTTTAATAGCAAACTGTTTCCTAGACTGATGTAAAAATTGATCTATATAACGAGTGGCTCACTGCATCTAAAGAATGTGTCATATTCTGAACACCGCTTTTTTTCTGGGTATCTAGAATTTTGGGTTGTGCTTGATAGATGGTGTCTTAGTTTTTTTTTTTTTTTTTTTTTTGAGACATCATTCAATGCCCCTGTCCCTTTTGATTATTTCCTTTGGTATGCATTTATTATAATAGATAATGTTCATGAATGCATCTCTGTCGAGAACCTGCAAATCATTGAATTTGGGTGTGGTCTTAGGGATGCAGGAAATGGTCTTTCATTTTTTAATTATATGTAAGATGATGTAAGGTTGGGATTTCCTGGTATTGAATGACTGATAAGGTTCACTTATAAAACTATCTGGTACACCTTCAAATTTTATGCATTCACTCTTCATTTTGATAACTTACACCAAATCATATAATTAGGAATAATCAATGCAAAATTTGCAGCTTATTCTATTTTTATTTCAAAACCTATAATTCTCACCAATTTAATTGTTCACATACATGTAATTTTACTCAATTTCTATAATGTTTAAAACAATGAAAAATTTATGGCAAGCTATTTTTCAATCAGGAATATGAAGTAATTAAATATTCATATACTGGAATGTTATATCCATGGAGGAAGTTAATGTTTATATACACAATAAATGTTATGACATTCTTAGTTCTAATCAACACAGATCTTATTTTCCAAAATATCCCCTATTCAGGAAGATAATCTTGCAATCAAAAAACATTAAAACATCTGATTTGGAATATAGAATAATAGCTCCCTGTCAATAGCTCAAGACACAGAGAGGCAAAAGGAAGACCTTTCTCTCTGTCTCTGTCTCTCACTGTCCACTCTGTCTGTCAAAAATTAAAAAAAAAAAAGACGCAGAGATAATTGAGAACATTAATTCTAAGCTACAGACTCAAAGGGCTGTGCAAACAGAGTGAAGCTGTTCCTCAGTTAATAAGTCTAATTATTCAATATCTCCACAGTTCATTTAAGCTAATATCTGTGCACAATACTCTTTGAACCAACATACTATATATACAAAGAAAGGGAACAAAGTTGAATTACAGTTTGTGTATTTTAGAAATATTATAGCTTAGAGGAAAAGACATAAAGGTAAACAGTAAATGAAAATTGGAAAGATCATTGATAGAAATATGAAACATCTTTGCCTTTCAAAGACAATGAAGATCATTAAAATAGGCATGTATTTAAAAAATTAAAATAGGCATGTACTTAAAAATTTCGGTTCCATTGCCTATGACCTTTGTGCAGTGTCCTTGAAAGCACAGAGAATGCTAGTAGTGGAAAGGTGTGGCACTCCAGAATTTCCAGAAAGGTATCTTCAAGGATGAGTGCTAAGAGTAGGTGTGGTCTTTCTACTATCTTCCTGTTGAACATTATGGTTAGTGGTGCATTAATCCTATGATTATAAAATAAATTGTAATTATGTTATTACAAGAATTAAAGGTAAAAAAGGGAGAGAGGAAGGAGGGGAGATTGAGGGAGGGAGGGGAGTATGATTATCTTTTTGGAATTGTATATATAATATACATGAAATCAGTTCCCTTTATACTAAAACAATTAAAAAAGAAAAGGTAAAAAAGTATGAAGCAGCATGTTCCAGGCATAGGAAAACAAGGACTCATTATTGTAGTAGAATTAGATCATAGACAGATGCTAACTCATATTAAATGGACTTACTTTATTTTTGACAGGCAGAGTTAGACAGTGAGAGAGAGAGACAGAGAGAAAGGTCTTCCTTTTTCCATTGGTTCACCCCCCAAATGGCCGCTTCGGCCAGCTTGCTGTGCTGATCCGAAGCCAGGAGCCAGGTGCTTCTTCCTGGTCTCCCATGCGGGTACAGGGCCCAAGCACTTGGGCCATCCTGTACTGCCTTCCCAGGCCACAGCAGAGAGCTGGACAGAACCAGTGCCCCAACCGGGATTAGAACCTGGAGTGCTGGCCCGCAAGCAGAGGATTAGCCTAGTGAGCCGTGGCACTAGCCTGGATTTACTTTATGAGAGAAGCTGAGTTAGGGAAAGAAATATATATATAATGTTTTGTGTTGTCTACATGGTGAAGCTAATAAAGGTTTCAAGGAGGAAAAGAACATGATTTTGGGTAGATAATTTTCAAAGCAGTTTGACAAATGTATTTTAGATGTGTAGGGCTAAAGAAAAGCAAAATATAGAGTACTTACATCCATTGATATAGTTGAGGCCCTCACTAACATGTTCATGTAAACTGAATGGGAGAGAGGACAAATTTAATGAACAACAAGGAAAGACAATTAGTATGGCTTAGTAATGATTGTTAAATGGAGGATTGCAGATAATTCTTAGGTGAATTCCAAGTTTCAGACTTAGATATTCAATGTAGGTGAACATGAGCTGTGGAAAGGAACACTATATTATAGAAGATGTCTAAAATAAAGGTAAGCCTAAATTTAGGTTTACTCTTATGGCCTTTGAGTTGTTTATTAACCACTAAGTGAAAACAAGTCTGATACAAAGAGGAAAAATGTGTTGAAAATCATCAGCACCTAATTGCTGGTTCAAATCACGAGAGTGAATGAGATTACAAGTTAAGGGCATGAAAAGTAAGAAGTGTTGTGTCAAGGGAAGAACACTGGAAACACCAACTTTTTTTTTAACTTTTATTTAATAAATATAATTTTCGAAAGTACAGCTTTTGGATTACAGTGACTTTTCCCCCCCATAACTTCCCTCCCACCCCCAACTCTCCTGTCTCCAGCTCCCTCTCCCATCCCATTCACATCAAGATTAATTTTCAATTATCTTTATATCCAGAAGATCAATTTAGTATATACTAAGTAAAGATTTCAAACACCAACTTTTATGTCTTGGATTAGAAATGATGACTAAAAAGAGAACCCATACAGATTAATCTTTATAAATTATATTGACTTTCTATAAATTTTGTGTGCATACATTTTATGTATATATTTTAACACTCTTGTATTTTAGGTCATTTCTTTTTCCTTTCTGACTTTCATTTGATTTAATGAATATTGTTTAAATTGCCTGTGTAAAAGTAAACTCTTTTGACAGCATATCACCAGAGGGAAATTATTAAGTAGTATTGTATCTTATTTTTTTTTCTCTTAGTGTCTTTTTTTAAACTTTTATTTAATGAATATAAATTTCCAAAGTACAGCATATGGATTACAATGGCTTCCCCCCATAATGTCCCTCCCACCTGCAACCCTCCCCTATCCCACTCCCTCTCCCCTTTCATTCACAACAAGATTCATTTTCGATTCTCTTTATATACAGAAGATCAGTTTAGCATACATTAAGTAAAGATTTCAACAGTTTGCTCCCACACAGAAACATAAAGTGAACAATACTGTTTGAGTACTAGTTATAGCATTAAATCTCAATGTACAGCACACTAAGGACAAAGATCCTACATGAGGAGTAAGTGCACAGTGACTCCTGTTGTTGACTTAACAAATTGACACTCTTGTTTATGGCATCAGTAATCACCCTAGGCTCTTGTCATGAGCTGCCAAGGCTATGGAAGCCCCCTAGGTTCACCGACTCTGATCATATTTAGACAAGGCCATGGTCAAAGTGGAAGTTCTCTCCTCCCTTCAGAGAAAGGTACCTCCTACTTTGATGGCCCGTTCTTTCCACTGGGATCTCACTCACGGAGATCTTTCATTTAGGGTTGTTTTTTTTTTTTTTCCCCCAGAGTGTCTTGGCTTTCCATGCCTGAAATACTCTCATGGGCTTTTCAGCCGGATCCGCATGCCTTAAGGGCAGATTCTGAGGCCAGAGTGCTATTGAGGACATCTGCCATTCTATGGGTCTGCTGTGTATCTCACTTCCCATGTTGGATCATTCTCTCCCTTTTTGATTCTATCAGCTAGTATTTGCAGGCATTAGTCTTGTTTATGTGATCCCTTTGGTTCTTAGTCCTATCATTATGATCAATTGTGAACAGAAATTGATCACTGGGACTAGTGAGATGGCATTGGTACATGCCACCTTGATGGGATTGAATTGGAATCCCCTGGTATGTTTCTCACTCTACCATTGAGGTAAGTCAGCTTGAGCATGTCCCAAATTGCACATCTCTTCCCTCTCTTATTCCCACTCTTATATTTAACAGTGATCACTTTTCAGTTAAGTTTCAGCACTTAAGAATAATTGTGTATTGATTACAGTATTCAACCAAAAGTATTAAGTAGAACAAACAAAAAAACTACTAAGAGGGATAACATATTAAGTTGCTCATCAACAGTCAGGGTGAGGGCTGATCAAGTCACCGTTTCTCATAGTGTTCATTTCACTTTAACAGGTTTCCTTTTTGGTGCTCAGTTAGTTGTCACCTATCAGGGAGAACAAGTGGTATTTGTCCCTTTGGGAGTGGCTTATTTCACTCAGCATAATGTTTTCCAAATTCCTAACAGGGATCACTTTTCAGTTAAAATTTAAACACCTAAGAATAATTGTGTGTTAATTACAGAGTTCAACCAATGGTACTAGAACAAAAAAAAAATACTAAAATGGATAAAGTATTACCTTGTACATCAACCATCAGGACAAGAGCTGATCAAGTCACCGTTTCTCATAGTGTCCATTTCACTTCAACAATTTTCCCCTTTGGTGCTCAGTTAGTTGTCACCTATCAGGGAGAACAAGTGGTATTTGTCCCTTTGGGAGTGGCTTATTTCACTCAGCATAATGTTTTCCAAATTCCTAACAGGGATCACTTTTCAGTTAAAATATAAACACCTAAGAATAATTGTGTGTTAATTACAGAGTTCAACCAATGGTACTAGAACAAAAAAAAATACTAAAATGGATAAAGTATTACCTTGTACATCAACCATCAGGACAAGAGCTGATCAAGTCACCGTTTCTAATAGTGTCCATTTCACTTCAACAATTTTCCCCTTTGGTGCTCAGTTAGTTTTCGCTGATCAGGGAGAACATATGATATTTGTCCCTTTGGGACGGGCTTAATTCACTCAGCATGATGTTTTCCAAATTCCTCCATCTTGTTGCAAATGACCGGGTTTCACTGTTTTTTTTTTTTTTTTTTTTTTTTTTTTTTACTGTTTGAAGATTAGTTTTACTGTTAATTCTCATAGTACAACACATTAAGGACAGAGGTCCAACATGGGGAGCAAGTGTACAGTGATTCCTGTTGTTGATTTAACAATTAACACTCTTATTTATGGCGTCAGTAATCACCCGAGGCTCTTGTCACGAGCTGCCAAGGCTAGGGAAGCCTCTTGAGTTCACAAACTCAGACCTTGTTTAGACAAGGCCATAGTCAAAGTGGAAGTTCTCTCCTCCCTTCAGAGAAAGTTACCTCCTTCTTTGATGGCCCCTTCATCAGAGCATTTAAAGGACAAAAGTGTTCTCTTGAGAAATTAGCTATATAGCTATGCAAATTAATGGTAAAACCACTACTCAAACAGTACTTTATACTCCGTGTATCTGTGTGGGTGCAAACCGCCGAAATCCCCACCCAGTATATACCAAGTTGATCTTCTGCATATAAAGACAACCGAAATGAATCTTGATGAAGAACGGGATGGGAGAGGGTGTGGGAGATGGGATGGTTACAGGTGGGAGGGAGGTCATGGGGGGGAAAAGTCGCTATAATCCAAAAGCTACACTCTGGAAATCCATATCCATTAAATAAAAGTTGAAAAAAAGAAAGTAAAAATAACATTATAAAAATTAAGAAACCCTCCAATATGAGTATTTACATTAATGGTCCCATTTGGAGCCTAACACAAAGAATAATACGCACAACCTTGGTATATTAATGATCTGAATGAGAATTACTTTGAACTCCAAATTCTAAACATGGCTAAACTGTCAGTAATAGGTATATGAGAACTTTCTGAAAGAGAAGGATGTATTTCAGCAAAATGAAAAATGAATAAAAAAACAATGGTACATATGATACAATCAACAGTAACAGAAGAAAAATAAGTAAAATGTGCAGTTGTCTAGTTAATTATGAAAATAACATAGAACCTGCTTGCAGTACTGGCATCCCATGTGGATGCTGGTTTAAGTCCCGGCTGCTCCACTTCCAATGTGGCTCTCTGCTGTGGCCTGCGAAAGCAGTGGAGGATGGCCCAATCCTTGGGAACCTGCACCCACATGGGAGACCCCAAGGGGGCTCCTGACTTCAGATTGGTGCAGCTCCGGCTGTTGCAGCCATTTGGGGAGTGAACCAGTAGATGGAAGGCTTCTCTCTTTCTCTGCCTCTCCTTCTCTCTCTGTATGTAACTCTGAATTTCAAATAAATAAATAAATAAATAAATCTTTTAAAAAGATAACATAGATAACATAGAACAAAAATTCTCCATGTGGATGTTGGAGTGGGTATGATGGGTAAGCAAGGAGCATGTGCCAAGATTCTAACTATTTACAGAAAAATTAAATAGATGTTAAACTTCAAAGTAAGTAATAGATACTTTGAAACAAAATATATGACTTTCAAGCCAAGAAAAGAAAAAATTATAAAACCTACATCAATCAAACAATAACAAATGATAAAAAACTGTAAAAGATATTAAATAGAAAAAACCAAAATGAGTATGAAGTTTAAAGATATCTGTAGTACAAAAATGTCATTATTACATAAAAATTCAGTCTCAGATTGTACTTTACAAAACATCAGGGCCGGCGCCACGGCTCACTAGGCTAATCCTCCGCCTGCGGCGTCAGCACCCCAGGTTCTAGTCCTGGTTGGGGTGCTGGATTCTGTCCTGGTTGCTCCTCGTCCAGTCCAGCTCTCTGCCGTGGCCTGGGAAGGCAGTGAAGGATGGCCCAAGTCCTTGGGCCCTGCACCCTCATGGGAGACCAGGAGGAGGCACCTGGCTCCTGGCGCCAGTGGCCATTTGGGAGGTGCACCAATGGCAAAGGAAGACCTTTCTCTCTGTCTCTCTCTTTCACTGTCTAACTCCGCCTGTCCAAAAAAAAAAAAAAAAAATCTGGGGGTAAGTATTTGATACACCTCCTAAGATGCCCATTGGCAAGCTCACATCCCATATCAAGAGTTCATTGATTCAGGTCCTGGCTCCACTTCCATTTCCAGCTTCCTGCTAATGTGCATGTGTGAGGCACAAGTACTTGGATCCTTGCCACCACATGGAGACCCAGACTGAGTTAGCTTCTGGCTTTGACTTCATTCAGCCCTCTGCTATTGAAGGCAATTTGGAAATGAACCAGTAAATAGCTATCTCTGTCAGTCTCTCTTTGTACCTTTCAAATAAAGATACTAAAGAATAATAATAATTTATAATAGTAGCACTATATGCTATCTATGTGAGATGATGATGAATAAAAGAGTAAAAAAGGACGTGTCAGATAAATCTTAATAAAATAAAAATAAGCATAGTAATATTATCAAGCAAATAGATTTTAAAGTTAAAATCACTCAAATAAGTAATAATATCAAAGTTCAATCCTCTAAGATAATAAGACAGTTATAATAATTTTTAACCATACTGTTTTAAAATCTATGAAGTAAAAATTTATAAAAATATTTTTAAAATCCCCTAATAATGGTATTCAATCTAACTGTCAGAATTCAACAGATCATATGGAACTAAAATATCAAGGCTACAGAAGATTTGAATAACAGACTAAACAGCTTTGGCCTAATATGCATGTAGAATTTGTACCTCAAACCATGATACATTTCTTCTTCATGTACACAGACAAGAGTTATAAAAAGTGACAAAGTACTAATCCACAAAAGGTTTTTCAAAAAGTCCCTAAATCCCATTACCCCTCTCCATGAACTTTTTTTTAACTTGTATTAAATGAATATAAATTTCCAAAGTACAGCTCATGGACTACAATGGCCTCCCCCCCACCCACAACTTCCCTCCCACCCGCAACCCTCCCCCCTCCCTCTCCCTCCCCCCTTCCACTCACATCAAGATTCATTTTCAATTCTCTCCATATACAGAAGATCAGTCTAGCATATACTAAGTAAAGACTTCAACAGTCTGCACCCACACAGAAACACAAAGCGAAAAATACTGTTTGAGCACTGGTTATAGCATCAATTCACAATGTACAGCACATTAAGGACAGAGATCCCACATGAGGAGTAAATGCACAGTGACTCCTGTTGACTTAACAAATTGACACTCTTGTTTATGGCATCAGTAATCACCCTAGGCTCTTGTCATGAGTCGCCAAGGCTATGGAAGCCTTTTGAGTTCACAAACTCTGATCATATTTAGACAAGGTCATAGTCAAAGTGGAAGTTCTCTCCTCCCTTCAGAGAAAGGTACCTCCTTCTTTGATGGCCCGTTCTTTCCACTGGGATCTCACTCACGGAGATCTTTCATGTAGGGTGGTTTGTTGTTGTTTGTTTGTGAGCTTTTTTTTTTTTTTTTTTTTCCCAGAGTGTCTTGGCTTTCCATGCTTGAAATACTCTCATGGGCTTTTTGCCAGATCCGCATGCCTTAAGGGCTGATTCTGAGGCCAGAGTGCTGTTTAGGACATCTGCCATTCTATGGGTCTGCTGTGTATCTCGCTTCCCATGTTGGATCGTTCTCTCCTTTTTTTATTCTGTCAGCTAGTATTTGCAGACACTAGTCTTGTTTATGTGCTCCCTTTGGCTCTTAGTCCTATCATTATGATCAATTGTGAACAGAAATTGATCACTGGGACTAGTGAGATGGCATTGGTACATGCCACCTTGATGGGATTGAATTGGAATCCCCTGGTATGTTTCTCACTCTACCATTTGAGGTAAGTCAGCTTGAGCATGTCCCGAATTGCACATCTCTTCCCTCTCTTATTCCCACTCTTATATTTAACAGTGATCACTTTTCAGTTAAGTTTCAGCACTTAAGAATAATTGTGTATTGATTACAGTATTCAACCAAAAGTATTAAGTAGAACAAACAAAAAAACTACTAAGAGGGATAACATATTAAGTTGCTCATCAACAGTCAGGGTGAGGGCTGATCAAGTCACCGTTTCTCATAGTGTTCATTTCACTTTAACAGGTTTCCTTTTTGGTGCTCAGTTAGTTGTCACCTATCAGGGAGAACAAGTGGTATTTGTCCCTTTGGGAGTGGCTTATTTCACTCAGCATAATGTTTTCCAAATTCCTAACAGGGATCACTTTTCAGTTAAAATTTAAACACCTAAGAATAATTGTGTGTTAATTACAGAGTTCAACCAATGGTACTAGAACAAAAAAAAAAATACTAAAATGGATAAAGTATTACCTTGTACATCAACCATCAGGACAAGAGCTGATCAAGTCACCGTTTCTCATAGTGTCCATTTCACTTCAACAATTTTCCCCTTTGGTGCTCAGTTAGTTGTCACCTATCAGGGAGAACAAGTGGTATTTGTCCCTTTGGGAGTGGCTTATTTCACTCAGCATAATGTTTTCCAAATTCCTAACAGGGATCACTTTTCAGTTAAAATATAAACACCTAAGAATAATTGTGTGTTAATTACAGAGTTCAACCAATGGTACTAGAACAAAAAAAAATACTAAAATGGATAAAGTATTACCTTGTACATCAACCATCAGGACAAGAGCTGATCAAGTCACCGTTTCTAATAGTGTCCATTTCACTTCAACAATTTTCCCCTTTGGTGCTCAGTTAGTTTTCGCTGATCAGGGAGAACATATGATATTTGTCCCTTTGGGACGGGCTTAATTCACTCAGCATGATGTTTTCCAAATTCCTCCATCTTGTTGCAAATGACCGGGTTTCACTGTTTTTGACTGCTGTATAGTATTCTATAGAGTACATGTCCCATAATTTCTTTATCCAGTCTACTGTTGATGGGCATTTGAGTTGGTTCCAGGTCTTAGCTATTGTGAGTTGAGCTGCAATAAACATTAATGTGCAGACAGCTTGGTTGTTTGCCAATTTCATTTCCTTTGGGTAAATTCCAAGGAGTGGGATGGCTGGGTTGAATGGTAGGGTTATATTCAGGTTTCTGAGGAATCTCCAGACTGATTCCACAGTGGCTTGACCAGTTTGCATTCCCACCAACAGTGGGTTAGTGTTCCTTTTTCCCTACATCCTTGCCAGTATCTATTGTTGGTAGATTTCTGAATGTGAGCCATTCTAACTGGGGTGAGGTGAAACTTCATTGTGGTTTTGATTTGCATTTCCCTGATTGCTAGTGATCTTGAACATTTTTTCATGTGCCTGTTGGCCATTTGGATTTCCTCTTTTGAAAAATGTCTATTGAGGTCCTTGGCCCATCTCTTAAGTAGGTTGTTTGTTTTGATCTTGTGGAGTTTCTTGATTTCTTTGTAGATTCTGGTTATCAACCCTTTATCAGTTGCATAGTTTGCAAATATATTTTCCCATTCTGTCGGTTGCCTCTTCACTTTCCTGTTTCTTTTGCAGTACAGAAACTTCTCAATTTGATGCAATCCCAAATGTTAATTTTGGCTTTGACTGTCTGTTCTTCTGGGGTGTTTTCCAAGAAGTCATTGCCGGTACCTATATCTTGCAGGGTTTTTCCAATGCTCTCTAATAATTTGATGGTGTCAGGTTGTAGATTTAAGTCTTTAATCCATGTTGAGTGAATTTTTGTGTAAGGTGAAAGGTAGGGGTTTGCTTCATGATTCTGCACATGGAAATCCAGTTTTCCCAGAACCATTTATTGAATAGACTGTCCTTACTCCAGGGATTGGTTTTGGATCCTTGATCAAATATGAGTTGGCTGTAGATGTTTGGGTTGATTTCTGGTGTTTCAATTCTGTTCCATTGGTCTATTCATCTGTTTCTGTACCAGTACCATGCTGTTTTGATTACAACTGCCCTGTAGTATGTCCTGAAATCTGGTATTGTGATGCCTCCAGCTTTGTTTTTGTTGTAGTAAAATTGCTTTCCAATACAACTGTGCCAATTGTGGCCCTAAACACAGATGATCTGTAATTACTTTAAAATTTGCTGTATATGGGTATAACGGTGTTTTTTTCCATTCTATTATTATTTATAACCAGTTTCTATTCTCACCAAATTAAGATTTTTTTTTTGCTTTTTAATTGTTAAACTTCTTATTTAGTGATACATTAATCCTTTTTTCTTTAATGTAATTTTAAAATATGTTATCTCAAAAACTAAAAAAAGAAAGGAAGGGAGAAGAAAAAAGGGAAGAGGGAGAAAGAAGGAAGAAGGGAGAAAAGGAATATTATTATATTCTTAGAATTACATTTACAGATCTCATTGATTCTGTTAAAAGCTAATTAAAAATTAGAATAAAAACATTAAAACATTTCTTCTCTCCTATTTTCTTCTCTAAATCTTAGTATTGCCAGAATTTGAAACTTTTATGAACTTAGCAGGTATAAAAGAAAAGCTCTGGGTTTTAATTTATATTTTTCTACTAATATTGTCTTAATCATTTTTAAGGTTCCTCATGATGAAGAAGGCCATGGTGCTTTATTAGGAACTGAATTCCTCATTTTGTACATAGTCTGAAATTATAAGTTGAAGTTTGCTTCATTAACAGTATTTTTTGTGCACTTTAGGAAATACTTCTTCACTCTCGAGTTAACATTTCCTTGGTAAAAAGAGTGATTAGCTCCTCTGTTATTTTCTGAAAATTTAAAGTATTAACATTTAAATCTTTAGTGCGTTTTGAATTTACTTTTTCTAATTTTTTTTCAGGTTCTAAAATATGTCTAGATGAGTCTAGAGTAGCCCACTTTTTATTCTACACAAACACAGTGTTTGTTACAAAGCTGTCCTTAATCTTTTAGGACAAGGACTTTGGATTTAATATTCAGGCAGTGAGCATTCACTAGTGATATTTGAGCAAGGAAGGGAAATGATTAAAAAAATGACACCAGAGAAAAAATTGACCTATGATATTTTTTAGGTGACTGGAGGAAACAGAAAAACTAGTTACCAGGTTTTCTTGTTTTTTGCTGTGTATGTGTTAAAATATTGCATTATAACATGTAACTACAACATGTTAATCAAAATTTAAAAATGAAATAATGAAAAAGAAAACACTATTGACTAATGCAAATAATAGATAAGTGATGAATTAACATACAAGTTTATACTGACAAATTGGACGCTCATAAATCAGAACTCAACATAAAACTTTAACAAATAATATCAAGGAAACAAACAAGCAAGGGGCTAAGAGGAAGGTGGAAGAGGTCTGGAATATCAAGAGCAGTTCCTTAGGTCCTGCCCTCTGTCCTAGAATAGATGAAGTTTCTGTGTGAGGACTATATAATCATTTCACATGGTAGGAACATTTAATTACAAAATATTTCCAGTTTTCCCTCCAGAGAGTTATGTATTCCCTCTCTGACATTCTCCAGGGAGCCATGCTTCATAGATCTGGAGTTGTATTTACTATAGATAATGTTTTGCCAAGAATATCCTGCCAAGGGCATTGCACAGTAGAGCCTTTTCCTGCTAGCAAAATATCAGTATACTCATCCAAGAGGTTCAGTTGTTAAGCAGTTTGGACAGCAGACACATGCCTTTTTTTATCCTACTTCTCTGAGTTGCATCCCCAGGAAAGGGGCATACGTGGATCACAAGTCATATGTTTTAACTCCTTTCTCCAAGAAGGTAAAGGTTAAAAAAGAAAGAAAGTAGAGACTTTGAAAAAGATTAATAAACATTTTGATAAACAGAGGCTTTATTTTCAGGATTAGAATAAGGTTAACTTGAAGAGTGACAATTTCTCCAATGCATATTGGAAAACTTGAAGGAGAACTGATCTGGAGATGGAAAAACGCAATGGTTAAGCATGTTTCAGTTAATAGGGTGGTGGATTTGAAAACAAACCTATTTCATAAACAAAGCAGTTTTGTTCAACTTACTAAAATAATAATTTGAGTAGCTCTGTGTAAATGATGTTGTGAGCAGCAAGAGACATAAGAAACTCCCTTACAATATGATGATGTTTTATCAGCCAAATAAATACACTGACAATTCTCCCTTGCTAGAAATGAATTTATAATGGCCCATGTGTTGAAGTATACTTATTTTCTGTAAAAAGGCATTTGTGGTTGATTAAACACATCAGATTCATTTTGCATTTAATCAAATGCAGGGACCATTTATTACTCTGATTACTTCAGGACCCTGGACATTAGCCCTTGACTAATACATACTAGCTAATTGAAGACTATTTCAGGTGCAACTAATTATAACAGAATGAATTTTATTCACAGACTCTACTCCAAAAATTTCTTAATACCTGAGCCTTAATGAAAACTATCCATCCAGAGAGGCCATGTTGTACGCGATTTGGATGACCAAACTGTAGCCAGCTATACTGTAAAACTAACATTTAACGTAGTCTATATCATCAAATTCTGCTTAGCCTAGGTATGGAAATGTAACTTGATTTCTGAAAAAGGGTTTTAAGAAGAGGGCTAATGGAAGATGTATTAGGTAGCCTTTACTGCATAACAAGCCTCTCCCAAACCTACTGGTTCAAACTACAAAGATTTATTTAACTTATGGTTTGATTGGGTAGTTAGTTATTCAGAACCAGGCAGGCTCAACTAATTTGATCTGAGTGTGACGATGAATCCATGTTCATCTTGAATGTGGTAGGTGGTATATGACAACAATGAATGTGTCTGGTTTTGGCAATCTAACAGCTAGGGCAAAAGGAATAACAGGCCAGGTCCTATGTCTTTCCTCTGTCAGTAAACTGGGGCAAATTTTTCAAAAGGGTAATTGTAATGCTTAGGACACTACTAGTAGAAAAGTACAAAGTTGCTGAAGTGCATAATGAAAATCTTCACAATATGACTTCAATGTATTCTGCTGGCCATAGCAAGTCATAGAGAACACAGATTTGAGAGCTGGGGAACAGACTCCACTGTAGATGTGATGTGGCCATTTTAAAAAGATTTGTTTATGTATTTAAAAGGAAATTACACACACACAGAGAGAGAGAGAGAGAGAGAGAGAGAATCTTTCATCTATTGATTTACTCCTCACATGGCTGCAATAGCAGCACTGAGCCAGGTCAAACCCAGAAGCCAGGAGCTTCATCTGGGTCTCTCATATGGGTGACAGGGGCTCAATACTTGGGCCATCTTCCATTGCTTCTCCCAGGTCATTATTGGGAGCTGGATTGGAAGTGGAGCAGTTGGAATAGGAACAGGTACCTGTATGGGATGCCAATGGTGCACCATCATACCAGCCCCAGGATGCAGACTTTTTTACCAACCAGCACAGAAAACTTCTGGATAGACGTCAGTGTTTCAATAATAACGTTAATCAAGTGAAAGACCTGTATTCTGCATAACCTCTTGGTGCTTGTAATAATGTCTTATGCTCTGAAGCAACCATAAAGGGATGATCATGAAAGTCTCAGATATTGTGGAAGAAGAAACATGGCATCATTGCCTGAATATCATGGGATCTTTCAACATCCGTACTTTTAAATGAAATACCAAGTGCTATGTTTAAGCTAGACTTAATGGGATATTTTATTACTTTTTACAAGCATGAGTTATGTAATATAAATAAGTATTATAATTAGCAAATCAGTCTACAAACTGTAATACTATGCCTAAGTTTTAAAAATGTAGTAATATTTTAGTTGAAAGTATATTTCATTTAATTACTTCAGAATGAATATAACATTTTACATTTAAGCTTTCTAATTATAGAGGATACATGGATTTTTATAGTAGCTTGTTCTCTAAAGTACACATATCCTCAGCTTCTTAGAAACAGAAACTTCATTTCTTAATTTATCAAACCTTTATGTTAATTTTACTTAAAATATTAATTTGAAAAATTCAACTTGAGTTTATATTATTTTTATGAGACGAACAATTATTTAATTTTTTCCATAGTTTTAAAATTATACTCTTGTTTGAGAAAAGAGATACTACACAAAATTTGGTGGGCTTAATGCTTTTATATTGACAGAGAAAGATAAAATTCCTCCATACTATCCACAGACTCAATCAAAACATAAAATCCAATATATATTAAGTTTCAATAGAAATGCTTTGTATGCTTTGGTATGCTGTTGTGATAAATTTTGCACATATTACAAATGTTTTGGAAAACTACATTTTAATCATGTGATCCTAGCATTTCTAAATTTCTTATTCCCTTCCCTTTGTTGTTAATTAGTTAGACTGGTTAGGAAATCTTAGAGAAATTAACTTCTGTCTTTCTTGGTTCTATGACATTACAAAGAGGGACCTTTAGATATTATTTTGATGGTTATTCAAGCTATAGAATCCCATGTTTATAAAAGTGGCAGATTCCAAGATGGCAGAATAGAGAGGGAGCTTTCTGCTCTAGGATAGGGGAAGATAGTTAAAAAAAGTAGAAAGAGAGCAATCTCAGGGAAGAGTTAGGGAGAAAATTGCAGTGGAAATTCTACAGAAGGAGGAGGAACACTATGGCTCTATCTGGAGGGAATGGACATACAGCATGAGAATGGACTCAATACAAGACCTCAGCAGCCAAGAGCCTGAGTGCCATCTTTGGAGAGTGAGGTGAGATCAGACTGCAGCAGCCTGTGCCACTGGTGGTATAGCTGTAGTGAGAGCCTGGTGTGAGTCTGGCCTGGAGCCCTGTAGGGAACAGAGTATCTGCTAATTTAAAGGAAAAAGAGGGGGACAAAGAGAATGATAGACCAATTTCCCTGCTGAATACAGACACAAAAATCCTCAAGAAAATACCAGCCAATCAAATGCAACAACACTTTGGCAAGATCATTCACTAGGACTGAGAGGGATTTATCCCTGGTATGCAGGGATGGTTCAACATTATCAAATCAATAAATGTGACACATCACATTAACAATCTGAAGAACAAAAACCAAATGACATCTCAATAGATTCAAAGAAAGCATTTGATAAAATATAACATCCTTTCATGATGAAAACATTAAGCAAATTGGGTATTGAAGGAACAGTTCTCAACATCATCAAGGCAATGTATGACACATCCACAGCCAGGTACTTATTGAATGAGGAGAAGTTGGAAGCATTTCCACTAATATCTGGTACTAGACAAGGATACCCACTCTTACCATTGCTGTTCAATACAGTTCTGGAAGTTTTAGGCAGAGTTTTTAGGCAAGAAAAATAAATCTAATGAATACAAATTGGGACGGAGGAAGTCAAACTATCCCTATTTTTAGATAATTGATTCTTTATATAAGGGATCTAAGAGCCTACACTGAGAGACTATTGGAACTCATAAAAGAGTTTGGTAAAGTGGCAAGGAATAAAATCAACACATAAAAAATCAATAGCCTTTGTATACACATAAAATACAATTTCCTGGGAAAGAACTTTTAAGATTTATCCAATTCACAATAGCTACCAAAATATTTAATACCTTGGCATAAATTTAACCAAGGATGTCAAATATTTGTATAATAAAAATTACAAAATGTTAAAGAAAGAAATAAAATAACACACAAAAAATGGAAATAAATCTTACTTGTTCACAGCTTGGAAGATTCAATATCATCAATGCATTCATACTACTGAAAGCAATTTACACATTCATTGTGATCCCAATCAAAATATCAATGACATTCCTCTCTGATCTAGAAAAAATAATGCTAAAATTTATATGAAAACATAAAGACCCTGAGTAAGTAAAGCAATCTTAAACAACAAAAACAAAGGTGGAATCATAACAATACCTGATTTCAAGACATACTACAGGGCAGTCATAATCATAATCAAAACAACCTGGTACCTGCACAAAAATAGACATGTAGACCAATGGAAGAAAATAGAAATTCCACAGGCCAGCGCCGTGGCTCACTAGGCTAATCCTCCACCAGCGGCACTGGCACTCCAGGTTCTAGTCCCAGTCGGGGCTGGGTTCTGTCCCGGTTGCTCCTCTTCCAGTTTAACTCTCTGCTATGGCCCTGGGAAGGCAGTGGTGGATTGTCCAAGTGCTTGGGCCCTGCACCCTCATGGAAGACCAGGAGGAAGCACCTGGTTCGTGGCTTTGGATCAGTGCAGCGCGCTGGCCGTAGTGGCCATTTGGGGGGTGAACCAATGGAAGGAAGACCTTTCTCTCTGTTGTCTCTCTCTCTCTCTCTCACTGTCTAACTCTGCCTGTCAAAAAAAGAAAAGAAAAAAAAAGAAAATAGAAGTTCCAGAAACAAATCCAAGCCTCTACAAAAAGCTAATCTTTGCAAAGGAGCTAAAATCACTCCCAGGAGAAAGGCAGTCTCTTCACCAAATGGTACTGCAAAAACGGAATCTCCACATGCAGAAGTACAAAACAAGACCACTATTTTATGCATTGCACAAAAATCTACTAAAAGTTGGTTAAAAGACCTAAATCTATGAACTGATGCTGTAAAATTATTAGAGAACATTGATGAAACCCTGAAAGACATTGGCATAGGCAAATACTTGGAAAAGACCCGAGAAGCCGAGCAATCAAAGCCAAAAGTGATATTACATGAAACTGAGTAGCTTCTGCAACACAAAAGTAACACTCAGCAAAGTGATGAGGCAACCAGCAGAATGGGAGAAAACATTTGCAATCTATGCAACCGATAAAGGGTAAACACCCAGAATCTATACAAAGCTCAATTGGTTGAACTCTGTAATTAACACACAATTATTCTTAGGTGTTTAAATTTTAACTGAAAAGTGATCCCTGTTAGGAATTTGGAAAACATTATGCTGAGTGAAATAAGCCAATCCCAAAGGGACAAATACAACTTGTTCTCCCTGATAGGTGACAACTAACTGAGCACCAAAAAGGAAACCTGTTAAAGTGAAATGAACACTATGAGAAACGGTGACTTGATCAGCCCTCACCCTGACTGTTGATGAGCAACGTAATATGTTATCCCTCTTAGTAGTTTTTTTGTTTGTTCTACTTAATACTTTTGGTTGAATACTGTAATCAATACACAATTCTTCTTAAGTGCTGAAACTTAACTGAAAAGTGATCGCTGTTAAATATAAGAGTGGGAATAAGAGAGGGAAGAGATGTGCAATTCGGGACATGCTCAAGCTGACTTACCTCAAACGGTAGACTTAGAAACATACCAGGGGATTCCAATTCAATCCCATCAAGGTGGCATGTACCAATGCCATCTCACTAGTCCCAGTGATCAATTTCTGTTCACAATTGATCATAATGATAGGACTAAGAAACAAAGGGATCACATAAACAAGAATAGTGTCTGCAAATACTAGCTGATAGAATAAAAAAGGGAGAGAATGATCCAACATGGGAAGTGAGATACACAGCAGACCCATAGAATGGCAGATGTCCTCAATAGCACTCTGGCCTCATAATCAGCCCATAAGGCATGTGGATTCAGCTGAAAAGCCCATGAGACTATTTCAGGCATGGAAAGCCAAGACACTCTGGGGGAAAAAAAAACAACCCTAAATGAAAGATCTCCGTGAGTGAGATCCCAGTGGAAAGAATGGGTCATCAAAGAAGGCGGTACCTTTCTCTGAAGGGAGGAGAGAACTTCCACTTTGACCATGGCCTTGTCTAAATATGATCAGAGTCGGTGAACTCAAAAGGCTTCCATAGCCTTGGCAGCTCATGACAAGAGCCTAGGGTGATTACTGATGCCATAAACAAGAGTGTCAATTTGTTAAGTCAACAACAGGAGTCACTGTGCACTTACTCCTCATGTAGGATCTCTGTCCTTAGTGTGCTGTACATTGAGATTTAATGCTATAACTAGTACTCAAACAGTATTTTTCACTTTATGTTTCTGTGTGGGAGCAAACTGTTGAAATCTTTACTTAATGTATGCTAAACGGATCTTCTGTATATAAAGAGAATCGAAAATGAATCTTGATGTGAATGGAAGGGGAGAGGGAGTGGGAAAGGGGAGGGTTGCGGGTGGGAGGGATGTTATGGGGGGGAAGCCATTGTAATCCATAAGCTGTACTTTGGAAATTTATATTCATTAAATAAAAGTTAAAAAAAAATGTGCATTATAAAAGAGCTATGCCTGTGGCCAGCCTTATGGCCTAGAAAAAAAAAAAGGTATAAAATCAACATAGGTGTCTATTGATGTATGAATAGATGAAGAAAATGCAATATATAAAATAAAAAAAAATTTGGCTATAAAAAGAATGAGTTCCTAACATTAGCCACAAAATGGATTTAACTGGAAGTTATTATGTTAGATGAAATCAGCCAGACATAGAAAATTGAATATTACATCTTATCCCTGTCATGTGGAAGTTTATTAAATGTAGACCTGAAGTTGGAATAATGATTAATAGAGACTAGGGATTTTGGGGGTAGGATAGAAAAAGGTTGGATAAAGAGTACCAAAATAGAATAAATCAATTTTAATGTTCCACAGCACAAAGAGGTGCCCGCAGCTCATAATAATGTATTTTTGTTTACTTTTTTGAAAACATATATATTAATATTACAAAATGGATTCATGGCAGTGATCAAAACATGGGGAAAGTAGCATATTCTCATATACATGGTATAATTCAGAAAAGCAGTATTTATAACTATATACAAATATATATCCAGGTAATTATTATACTCTGTTGATATAAACTTCCACAAATAACAGAAGATATGTGATATAGTTGCTTCTGGGTCTGTATTTTCACTTGGCATGAGTGTGTCCCTTTTGTGGTGAATGTCGGGAATTCATTCATTTTTTGAGGCTGGGTCAAATTATGCCATGTATATATAATATTTGCTTTATCTAACTTTCAGTTTATGAAGATCTTGACTGATTCCATATCCTCTCTGTTGTGGATTTGGCTGCAATAAACATGGGAATAACTCTTTAAAAAAAAAGAAACTCAACAACAAAACAAACAATCTAGTTAAGAAATGGGCAAAGAACTTGAACAAGCATTTTTCTTGAGAGGAATGTCAAATGGAAAACAGACACATGAAAAAATGTTAAGGATCACTAGCAATCTGTGACATGCAAATCAAAACCACACTGAGGTTTCACCTCACCCCAGTTAGAATGGCATTCATACAGAAATCAAGAAACAACAATCCTGTTGGCAAGGATGTGGGGAAAAGGTACCCTAACCCACTGTTGGTAGGAATGTTTGAACTAGTGCAGCCACTCTGGAATACAGTGTGGAGATACCTCAGAAATCTGAACATAGACATACCATATGACCCAGCCATCCCACTCCCTGGAATTTACCCAAAGGCAAAGAAATCAGCATACGAAAGAATGCTCTGTATCTCCATTTTTATTGCAGCTCAATTCATAATAGCTAAGATATGGAAACAACCCAGATGTCCATCAACCTAAGGCTGGATAAAGAAATTATGATAAATATATATACACTATGGAATACTCCACAATAGTTAAAAAATGAAATGCAGTCTTTTGCAACAAAAGCAATGTAACTGGAAACCATTATATTTAGTGAATTAAGCCAGTCCTAAAAAGACAAAGACAAATACCAACTGGTTTCCCTGATCTGTGGCAACTAATAGAATATCCAAAAGGTAATCCATAGAAATGAAATTGACACTTTGAGATGTCATGATTTTGAAGAGCCCTTGTCTTGACTGTTGAGGGACAGTGCTTTTTGTCCCCCCTTCACTCTATTTTTTGAACTTTTTACTTAGTGTAGGGTTAATCTTCTGAGTATAAAGTTAACTGAAAATAAATCTTTGTAAAAAATAAGAATGGGAATAGAATTGAGGAAGAATAAGGGAGGGAGTGCATGCAAAAGGGAGGGTAGGGTAGAAAGAATAGTTGTATATATGAAATGCATGAAGTTTGTATACCTGACATAAAATGTGTCTAGGTAAAAAAATAAAATAAAAACCTTCTCCTACTGTACTTTGACAGATTTCTTAGTTTTCATCTTTTCCTTGACATCTAATTCCTACCTCCAAGTCTACTTCCAAGTATCCTCTGCATATATTGTCTGTATTTTGCAAGTTTCCAATTTTACTCGATGTGTTCCTCATTTTTGCTCATTTTTAAAGAAAAAATACATGGCAAAAAAAAAAAAAAAAACTAAATGAAAGATCTCTGTGAGTGAGATCCCAGTGGAAAGAACAGGTCTTCAAAGAAAGAGGTACCTTTCTCTGAAGGGAGGAGAGAACCTCCACTCTGACTATGACCTTGTCTAAACAAGATAAGAGTCGGAGAACTCAAGGGGCTTCCATAGCCTTGGAAACTCATGACTGGTGCATAGGGAGATTACTGATGCCATAAACAGGAGTGTCAATTTGTGAAGTCAACAACAGGAGTCACTGTGCACTTACTCCTCATGTAGGATCTCTGTCCTTAGTGTACTGTACATTGAGACTTAATGCTGTAACGAGTACTCAAACAGTATATTTCACTTTGTGTTTCTGTGTGGGAGCAAACTGTTGAAATCTTTACTTAATGTATACTAAACTGATCTTCTGTAAAAAAAAAAAAAAGAAGAAATTATCAGTTCCCAACTTGACTCTCACTGGGATTAAACATGACAATAGGTCTGATCTGATTTCATCATCATTTAAAAAATCATCTATTATTTTTCACTTTATGTTTCTGTGTGGGAGCAAACTGTCAAAATCTTTGCTTAATGTATACTAAACTGATCTTCTGTATATAAAGAGAATCGAAAATGATTCTTGATGTGAATGGAAGGGGAGAGGGAGTGGGAAAGGGGAGGGTTGCGGGTGGGAGGGATGTTATGGGGGGGAAGCCATTGTAATCCATAAGCTGTACTTTGGAAATTTATATTCATTAAATAAAAGTTAAAAAAAAAATTCCAAAGTACAACTTTTGCATTATAGCAGCCTTTCCCCCCATAACCTCCCTCCCACCCACAACCATCCCATCTCCCACTTTCGCTCCCAACCCATTACTCATCCTGATTCATTTTCAATTATCTATATACAGAAGATCAAGTTAGTATATACTAAGTACAAGATTCATTTTTAATTATCTTTATATACAGAAGATCAATTTAGTATATACTAAGTAAAGATTTCAACAGTTTGCACCCACACAGAAACACAAAGTATAAAGTACTGTGTGAGTACTAGTTGTATATTCATATAGTATAATGCATTAAGGACAGAGATCCTACGTGGGGAGTAAGTGCACAGTGACTCCTGTTGTTGATTTAACAATTGACACTCTTATTTATGATGTCAGTAATCACCCAGGGCTCTTGTCATAAGCTGCCAAGGCTATGGAGCCTCTTGAGTTTGCCAATCCAATCTTATTTAGACAAGGTCATAGTCAAAGTGGAAGTTCTCTCCTCCCTTCAGGGAAAGGTACCTCCTTCTTTGATGGCCCGTTCTTTCCGCTGGGATCTCACTCACAGAGATCTTTCATTTAGGTGGTTGGTTTTTTTTTTTTTTTTTTTTTTTTTGCCAGAGTGTCTTGGCTTTCCATGCCTGAAGTACTCTCATGGGCTGTTCAGCTAGATCTGAATGCCTTAAGGGCTGATTCTGAGGCCAGAGTGTTGTTTAGGATATCTGCCATTCTATGAGTCTGCTGTGTATCCTGCTTCCCATGTTGGGTTTTTATTTCCTTTTTAGTTCTATCAGTTAATATTAGCAGACACTAGTCTTGTTTATGTGATCCCTTTGACACTTAATTCTTTCATTATGATCAATTATGAACTGACATTGATCACTTTGACTAGTAAGATGGCATGGTATATGCCACCCCGATGGGATTGAATTGGAATCCCCTGGCACATTTCTAGCTCTGCCATTAGGGGTAAGTTTGAGCAGGTGCTGAACTGTATGTCTCCTCCCTCTCTTATTCCCACTCTTATATTTAACAGGGATCACTTTTCAGTTAAATTTAAACACCTAAGAATAATTGTGTGTTAATTAAAGAGTTCAACCAATGGTATTAAGTAGAACAAAAAATACTAAAAAGAATAAAGCATTAAGTTGTTCCTTGACAGTCAGGACAAGGGCTGATCAAGTCATTTCACTTCAACAGATTTCCTTTTAGGTGCTCAGTTAGTTGTCACCGATGAGGGATAACATATGATATTTGTCCCTTTGGGTACATTTCCAGTCTTTTAAAATAAACTGTGGAGCTTTTGAAGGCAGGATCCATGTCATTGCCATTACTCTATTTCCAGTGTTTAACAGAGAAAATGGCTATGTGGTGTGTCTATTTAGCTAGGTCTATAATCAGAAGAAAATAGTGGCTCTTTTTCCAAAGGTGATACAAAAAATTTGCATTTGGAAATCTAAGCAGCTGAAGTAGAGCTAAAGCAGTTGCTGAGGGAGTCAAATGTTAGGGTATGTTAAATATTATTTTTAAGCTCATTGCATTATAATTTTCTCACTGTATATCATAACCTGTATTTATTTTTCATAGGAATTAATGGTTCAGGAGTCCAGAAGAATGGGTGGTGGATAATGCAAGCACTAGTGCAGACTTGAGGTACAACAGTGAAATATGATAAATGAACATATTGTGAAGATTTCTCTTGGTGAACAGTAGCATTTAAGTGTTTTTGTTGTAAGTAAAATGTGTGAAAGTAGACAGCTTTCTGCATACCACTATCTTGGCCTACCCTATGGATATTTCTTAATATAATTTTAACCAATTTTTATTCAAGAACAACTGAAGGAAATAATGCACTTTTGGGGTAGGAGTCAAATATATACATTTAAGTACTTGAATCTTTCTATATTGGCCACTTAAATTCTTAGTGTAAAATTTGTACTTGACACTTACATTCAATGTGATAACATATTGGTCTTATAATTTTGTCATAAAGCAAATTCCAAAAATGTTGGTCATTGGTACATTTATAAATTAGCTTTAAAATCTGGTTACAAAATAATTACATATAATATGATTCAATTTCATATAGAAAATACTTAAATATATTTCTGTATGTGAATGACTCAGTATAGGAAAAAAACTTCAAGGTTCCATACATGAGTTAGTTCTAGGTGGTGAATATTGAGTATTACTTTATTTATTTCCTTGCAAATTCCCAATTTCCCTTTTTTTAGCAAATGAAATAATTTGTTTTCAAATAATACTTTGTATTATGTTTGGATTTTATGACTTTAAAAAATGATCCTTTGATATTTTTAAGAGTTGGAAAGTTAGTGCACAGTAAAGATAAGATGTCATTTAAAAAAAGATCTCATTTAATTTTTATGCTAAATAAATGAAGTTTGTTTATTTCCATTGGTAATGGACCTGCTTTCATGTACTAACTGATGAATATTTTATTCTTCTCTTCTTCAGTGCCTTCATAGTCTTCCTTTTGGCCCAAGAAGTTAGACAAATTAACTTTCATGTCTCAGGAAGAGTATAATGGAGGTGAACCAAAGAACAAACAAGATAACTCACAAATTGAGGTTCAAAGTAAGTTTTCAAAATTGGGGACAAAGTGACATTCTGTTTTCACTTATGGTAACACTAGGTTGGATGATCTGCATATCATTATTTCTATGTGGATAGATGATTATGGAAAATGTTTGCCAATTAATTCTTCTCCATCCAATGTCTATTGACCTCATGATACTATATTGACTCCCAGACACTAATTGTCTCCCATCATAGAAAAGTGGAGGTTATTTAAATTGATTGAAAAAGCCTTGAATTAGAAAAAATAAGGGTTAAAGTAGAGATTATTTGCACTGATAGAAAAATCAAAGTAATTTGTATTTTCTTTTTGCTGATTTTAAAGTCTGAAGTAGGTATTTGTTACATTTTTTGTCTAATACAAACCCTAAAATCAAAGGTTATTTTTGTGGGTTCTTCCAAAATCCCTTAGTATTATAATCTCATAGTTTTAAGTCATTGGAAGTAGTAATACTGAGTGGAAAATCCAAACTTTTAGCTCCCCCAAACCACATAGAAAATTCTTGATTATGAGTCTAGCAGTCTTATTTGGGCAGCCATTCATCTGAATTAACAACATATTAAGCCTATTTCTCCCAGAAGGCACATTATAATCAAGTGCATGAGATTGTATTAAACATTAACAGTGAGGGCAATGTTCATCTTTGTTAAAATTGCTGTCAAACTTTCAGACACCATAATTTTCCTTTGTTCATTCATGTGATGCACATATATTTATCACATGTCTACTGTATAAGCAAACATCATGTAGATGCCCCATCCCAGAGCCCATGATTTGTTTAGTTGACAATGTGAATACTGGAGGTAAAATACTGATGAGGAAGACATTGAAGACTTTACAAGTTCCTTTAGAAAAATCATGCCCATGGGAAATCAACTATCCTTATAATGGAATCCCTGCTTATATTGCCTATGGACTGGGGCTCAACCAGAGTCTTTCTAAGGAAAGTATATTATTTCAAGTGGTCAGATCTTTGCTCCCAAGCTATTTCAGTTCCATTTCCCACCTCAGTCTTATGATTGACTCTGTTTCTTGCTTCAGTGCTTGTTGACTTAGATACCTTGACCTTTTAATTTTGGTGTAGGTAATATCCCTGAGGTCCTTTCTTGTACACTCTCATAATTGTTTTTAAATTCTTCACAGCCAATAATTACAAATTTAGTGTCCTGTTGACATAGTCTGTGAAATGAAAATCAATATTTAGAAGCAAAGTGCTTGGGGTGAGCATTTGGCAGTGGTTAGTATACCACTTGTGATGCTTGTATCCCACATTGGAATGCCAGATTTCTTGTCCTGGATTGGTGCTCCTGATTCAGCTTCCTGCTAATGCATACCTTTGGAGACAGCACATGATAACTCAAGTACTTGAGTTCCTGCTATCTGTGTAGGCGACCCACATAAAGTTCCATGCTCCTGGCTTTAGCCTGGCCCACCACTGACTGTTATGGCATTTTGAGGGTGAACCAGAATGAGAGATCCCTTCTTTCTGCCTTTCAAATAAGTAAATAAATAAGTACACAAATACATAATTTTAAAAAGCTGCTTTACATAATATTTTCATAATTTTAGTTCCTTTTTACTTGAGATGTTATGCATGGGATAGAAATCTCATTCTTTAATTGAAATGCATAAATAGTGTATGCAGTAGGAAGAATATGAAAACTGGACATGCATTCATGGCTTTTAGGAAATTTGGGATAATCTTGATTGTGTTGATTATACTGTTAATATAACATTTCAATATCACTGTTAATTAAAAATGTAGTTGTATTTGGCAATGCCCACAGTTATGAAATCAGGAAGAGATGGTTGCTTAGCTACAGCTAATTTGGAGTGGTTATTTTAAATTTTCATTGGAAAATAAAAAAATGTTGAGAATGAAAACTGATAATTTAATTTTCTGAGTACAATAATAGTGGTATATTAAGAAAATTTTACCTGCTAAGCAAGTGTATCTATTTCTCCCATCAGCTTTCATAATTGTTACTTTGAAATATTACAAATCTTTCTACACAACTGGGATGGTTTTTGGTAGGATACTACTTTTATAAATATATAACTTTGATCTTATGTAAAATAAACAAGCTTGATTACAAAATTAAAACAATTTGTTCTTATTGCATAGTTTTACAGGATTAAAAGCAATATGATTTTAATGTTCACAGAGGGCAACTAAACAAATTAAAACAAGAATGAATTGTTGTCTGCCTCAGATTTTACTATATTACTCTTTTATTTCTCTTGTAGTTTCCTCAAAATTTACGTAAATCTTCTCCTCTTTTGGCAGTATAAATTGTCACAAAACACCCACCACAATCATGCTTTAAAATTAAGGATTAATGATGATGTCTTCTCATTGAATCAAAACCCAGAGGCAGAAAATTAAAAGACAGGGTGCTCACACGTAAAAGTTATATCTGTACGGCAAGTAGTTAATCACGGACTCACTTCTGCTAGAACTGGAATGAATGTTTTTCCATTCTGACCCTTTCTGTTTGAAGGTTTGTTTTTTAATTATTTTTTCTTTAGAGTATCCTGTTTCTTTTTAACCATTGCTTGTGATGCCGAATATAGATAATGTCTTTTAGTCTATTGTGCAAGACTATGAGTTAGCTTCTTCTTTATTTATCGATTTATTTATTTATTCTTTAATTTTTATTTAATGAATGCATTTTTTACATAGACACAACTAGGAATATAGTGGTTCTTTCCCCCACACCCCTCCCCCCAGCTCCCATCCCACCTCTCTCTCCCTCTCCCATCTCCGTCTCCAGTATGGTTCATTTTTATCTTGCCTTTATATACAGAGGACCAACTCCATGCTAATCGTAGACTTCAGCAATTTTCACCCACACATACACACAAAATATAGAGTACAGTTTGGGGAGAGAATTTGCAGTCGATCCTCATATTACAATTCAATGGGGACAGAGGTCCTACATAGGGAGCCAGTGCACAGTGACTACTGTTGTTCCTTTAACAATTAACACTCTTTTTTATAATGTCAGTGATCATCCAAGGCTCTTGCCATGAGCTACCAAGGCTATGGAAGCCTTTTGTGACCATAGACTTCGTCGTTATTTGGACACGGCCATAAGCAAAGTGGATGTTCTCTTTTCCCTTCAGAGAAGAGAGTCTCCTTCTTTGATGACCCCTTCTTTCCTCTGAGGTCTCACAGAGATCCTCTGTGTAGGATATTTTTTTGTCCAAGTCTTGGCTTTCCATGCTTGAAATGCAAGTCTTGCAGGCCTTTCAGTACAACCAGGAAGCCTTAAGGGTTGATTCTGAGGTCAGAGTGTTATTTACTGCGAATGTAATTCTAAGAGTCTGCTGTGTGGACTACTTCCCATGCTGGTTGTTCCTTCCTTTTTAATTGTATTATTTTTACCAGGTACTTGAAGTTATTTATATCATCACTTTTAAACTTAGACTGATGTATCCGTTGCCTTTAACATTTAATATGATCGTTTTAACAGTGCCACCAATTCTTATGGGTTTGGAGCCCCATGACTAGTTCTTAGGCTGTACCCTTAGAGGTAAGTTTGTATGACTACATGCAGAACTAAACTGTTTTACAGTTATAGACTACTCCTCCATCTCTTATTCCCCCCTCTTATTTTTAACTGGGATCTTTTTCCAATTGCCTTAAAATACATATAATTAATTCTGTGTTACATAGAGAGTTCAGCATATAGTATGAAGTAGAGAAATGAGAGAGAAGGAAAACAGAGGAAAAACCCAACAAAACGGAACAAAAAGTATATACATAGTAAAAAGTAACAATGGTTAACTGTCCCTTGACAATCAGGTCAAGGATTTTTGAAGACATTGAATATAAAAGTGACAATTTTTTTTTGACAGGCAAAGTGGACAGTGAGAGAGAGAGACAGAGAGAAAGGTCTTCCTTTTTCCATTGGTTCACCCTCCAATGGCCGCCGTGGCTGGAGCGCTGCAGCCGGAGCACCGCGCTGATCTGATGGCAGGAGCCGGGTACTTATCCTGGTCTCCCATGGGGTGCAGGGCCCAAGCACTTGGGCCATCCTCCACTGCACTCCTGGGCCACAGCAGAGAGCTGGACTGGAAGAGGGGCAACTGGGACAGAATCCGGCGCCTTGACCGGGACTAGAACCCGGTGTGCCAGTGCCGCAGGTGGAGGATTAGCCTAGTGAGCCGCGGTGCCGGCCTAAAAGTGACAATTTTGCTTCTATAGCTTTCATTTTAGGTGTGCCCTTAATTCTCCCAAATCAGGGATAACGTATGGTGTTTGTCTCTTTGGAACCGGGTCATTTCGCTAAGTATGAGGTTTTCCAGATTGCTCCATTTTGTTGCAAAGGACTGGATTTCATCCCTTTTTGCTGCTGTGTGGTATTGCATAGCATACATATCCCACAATTTCTTTATCCATTCTTTGGTTGATGGACATTTAGGTTGCTTCCATGTCTTAGCTATTGTGAACTGAGCTGCAATAAACATGGAGGTGCAGTGAGATTGCTTCTTTAGAAGGGTCTGAATGTTGTCAAGGCATTCTGGACACCTGGATGGATACTGTTATCAGATGTGATACTGAGGTTCTTCCTTAGGAAAGAGATATTTTGTTCTCATTTTATGAGCTAGAGAAGGCATGCATGTCTGCCTGGACTGAAGGAGAAGTAGACCTAAAGAATTTCTATTTTCTCCTTCATGATTAACAACCTAGTTCCCTTGAATATAGAGGTAGCTAATGAAATGTCATTATAAGTTTTGATGTACAATATCTGGAAAATTCCTTACTACAGATATTTGGAAAGTAGACATGATAGTTGGAGCTTCAGTAGCCAAATCAGATCAATGTTGACTGTGTGAATGGAAGCCACATTATAAGTATTGAAGAGCACAAAGAAAGGACTATACAGAAAGATAATAACCAGAAATTCCTTTAACAGTCCTAGAGCTATTATTTCCAGATTTCTTTTGTGTAAAGGATACAAATCTAACCTACTTAATTTTTATCTCTGTTATTGGCAATGAGATACAACTCCTACCTACTGCATCTTTTTTTCTTACTGTTTTCCAATTTTAATTTTGTTTTTATCATTTTTGACATTTAATAGTAACTTATTTTTATGTATTAAAACTGCTGTATGTTTATAGCTTCTATTTTTAGGTTAATTGCTATAAACACTTTCTCAGGGACAGGTTATAAAGCTACCCACTGTATTCATCAGGATAGTCTATACTGTGCTTCAGAAACAAATCGGCTTTGGCATCTCAGTAAATTAACGCAATAAAAATTCATATTTTTTCAAACAAAATCTGATGTGGGTCAGGCAGTTCTCAATGTTGTAACTGAGCCATCTGGATCACAGGGCTTCCAAATCATTGCAGCAAAGGAAGAGAGAAGTAGAGAAAACACATTGACTCTTAACTGCCTTGGTGTATAAGTAATACAAACCATCTGCTTACCTAACTTAATTTGAGGATCTGTCATGAGAGGATCATATGGATATTTGATGTGTGCCAATAAATTGTGATGTTTCCCTGTCTCTATTTGTCCTTTAATTCCATAATCTACAAATAATTTACTATGGTGTATGATATCAGGCAGAAGTCCGCACTGGTTGAGCAGTGCCAATGAATGCTTGATTTAATTAGGACACACCCCTCAACATTGTCCTTTCTGGGGCTAGTGCTGTGGTGTAGTGAGCAAAGTCTTCACCTGCAGTGCCAGCATCCCATATGGGTGCAGATTCAAGTCCTGGCTGCTCCATTTCTGATCCAGCTCTCTTCTATGGCCTGGAAATGCAGTATAAGATGGCCCAAGTCCCTGGACTCTGCGCCCGTGTGGGAGACCTGGAAGAAGCTCCTGGCTCCTGGCTTCAGATTGGCCTAGCCTATGGAAGACCTCTCTCTCTGCCTCTGTCTTTCTGTAACTCTGCCTTTCAAATAAATAAATAAATCTTTAAAATAATATTGTCCTTGGGGCCGGCGCTGTGGCTCACGTGGTTAATCCTCTGTGGCGCCAGCATCCCATGTGGGCACCGGGTTCTAGTCCCGGTTGCTCTTCTTCCAGTCCAGCTCTCTGCTGTGGCCCGGGAAGGCAGTGGAGGATGGCCCCAAGTCCTTGGGCGCCTGCACCCACATGGGAGACCAGGAGGAAGCATCTGGTTCCTGGTTTCAGATCGGCATGGCGCCAGCCATAGCTGCCATTTGGGGAGTGAACCAACCGAAGGAAGACCTTTCTGTCTGTCTCTCTCTCTGTCTAACTCTGTCAAATAAATAAAAAAAATTGAGAAAAAAAATAATATTGTCATATCTATTGCTACCTGCCTAAATAAAGAAACAATTGCTCCTGAAGAAGACCTTAACCTTCTGGATTTGTATGATAAATTGAGCCCATTTAGTGCTAATGAACAGGATATTACCTGTATCTGGGGAAATTTGTTTTGCTTATTACTTTTCAGTATCTTTCACCATAAAGGTAATGCAAAATTGTCCAGCTGTTGGAGATGTTATAGGAAAAATTTTCTGTCAACTTTCCTGCATGTCTTATATACATTTTTGATATTTGACAAATTGACCAATTAGAAATAATGTTCACCACCATTCCTTCTGGGTAAGAGATTATTTCTGACCCTTCACTGTGCCTATCTGCCTCTCACTGGTGACACTATCCATAATTGTGGGAAGTGTGAGCCCTTCACTTGTTGACAAGTGAGAAGCAGCCACAGTTCCATTAGTAGTCTTTGTGAATTACAGCTTGAGACATAAATACAGTAAATATACAGTAAATTTATCAGCAAACCTCTTTCGATTGCTGTATTTACAGTCTAATGTCAGACCTCAATAAATTTTGGTAAAGCCCATTTCCCATCAAAGTATATCTGGAATATCTGCGGGCACCACACAGAGAATTTTAACTTCAGCTTTTGTGATAAATAGGGAGTACTTGGCATAGCAATTTGTCCCCTTGTGAGACAAAGGACAGATTCACATGTGGCTATTTTGTTTGGAACTAATAAAACAAAATACAAGCTTGGTGTAATGCTGTGGCATAGCAGGCTTGGTAGCTGCCTGCAACACCAGCATTCCACATGGGGCGCCGGTCCCAGCTAATCCACTTCCGATTCAGCACTCTGCTAATGCACCTGGGAAAGCAGCGGAGGGTGGCCCAAGTCCTAGAGCCCTTGCACCCACACGGAAAACCCAGATGAAGCGCCTGGCTCCTGGCATTGGCCTGTCCCAGCTCTGGCCCTTGTGGCCATTTGGAGAATGAACCAGAGGACTGAAGGTTCTCTCTCTCTCTGCCTGTTTCTCCATCTCTGTCTGTAATTATTTAAATAAGTAAATAAATATTTAAAGGAAAATAAAAAGACAAGCCTGGGGGAGGGTGTCTTTATTTTGAAATTTATGCCTGTATGAACTCTGTGAATGAAGACAGGTGACTAAGTTCTCCAGTATACATAAAAAACTCTCTTGTTTTCTCCAGCAAAGCATGTTTTAGGCACCAGCTTGGGAATGCTGCTAGACTTTAATCTCTGCATAGTTGCATGCAGGTTGAGAGACCTCTAGCTATCTCCACAGATGAGGGATGGTAGCAAAGTCCTAGGCTTTCATACCTGCTTCCATTGATCAAAGATGCTGGGAAATTTAAGTTGTTCAGACAGATGCTGATAAGGTCTTTGTACTCCTAAGTGGTTCATTTCCCTTTATATCTAAAAAAAGCATTACAAGATTTTTATTAGACCATTTACATATTTTTGCATTTACAATAGTTTGCTTATGATTGCTTTGTAGTATGTTCTAGCACTTGAAGAGCAATTCTTCCTTTTTTCTTCCTTTCTAATTTGGCTTAGAAATTTGTGGATCTTTAGTCATTTTATAAGGAAATAATTATAAATTTGTCAAAAAAGACCCATTTGTAACAATGACAAAAATTAAACTAAAACACTTGCATGACTCCAATTACGAGCCAAGAACTTATGTAAGCATTTTTACATATGTTAATTCATTTAATGTTCAAAACTCTGTGAGATAGATGCTTTTATTTTCATATTAGACAGATGAAACTAGGAACCTATAGTAAAGCAGTTTGACCTAAGTCCCTCAGTTAATAACTGATATAGTTGAAATTCAAACCAAGACCGTGGTAGCCAAAGTCAACTTGTAACCACTGTTTTAAATTGAAAAATTTTTCTCTTTTTCTTTTATGTTAATTAGCAGATATTTATTTTTTGATGGTTACTGTGGATGCCTATTTTCTTTTTTTTTTTTTTTTTAAAGATGTATGGCCGGCGCTGTGGCTCATGAGGCTAATCCTCTGCCTGTGGCGCCGGCACACGGGGTTCTAGTCCCGGTCGGGGCGCCAGATTCTGTCCTGGTTGCTCCTCTTCCAGGCCAGCTCTCTGCTATGGCCCGGGAGTACAGTGGAGGATGGCCCAAGTCCTTGGGCCCTGCACCCCATGGGAGACCAGGAGAAGCACCTGGCTCCTGCTTTTGGATCAACGCGCTGCGCCGGCCACAGCGCGCCGGCCTCAGCGGCCATTGGAGGGTGAACCAACGGCAAAAGGAAGACCTTTCTCTCTGTCTCTCTCTCTCACTGTCCACTCTGCCTGTCAAAAAAAAAAAAAAAGATTTATTTTTTTTTATTTATTTGGAAGAGTTACAGAGAGAGGTAGAGACAGAGGGAGAGGTCTTCCATCCGTTGGTTCACTCCCCAAATGACCACAATGGGCGGAGCTGTGCCTACCCGAAGCCATGAGCCAGGAGCTTCCCACTGGTCTGGGTAAATGATCTTTTTGATGTGTTGTTAGATTCCATTAGCTAATACTTTGTTGAGGACTTTTACATTTATTTCTTCAGGGCTATTGGGTTATAGTTCTTGTTCTCTGTTGTTACTATTTCTGGCTTAGGAATTAAGGTGATGCAAGCTTAATAAAGGTGTTTAGGAGGATTCCCTCCTTTTGAATTGCTTTGAATAGCTTGAAAAGAGTTGAAATTAGTTATTATTAAATGTCTGGGCTTTTTGTTGGGAGGGTCTTTATTTCTGGTTAATCCCCATCTTGATTATTGTTCTGTTTAGGTTTTCTATGTGTTCATGATTCAATTTTGGTAGATTGTGTGTGTCTGGGAATCTATCCATTTCTTCTAGGTTTCTCAGTTTGTTGGCATGCAGCTCTTTGTAGTGATTCCTGATGATTCTTTTTATTTCTCTGGTATCTGTTGTTACATTTCCTATTTCATCTTTGATTTTATTGATCTAAGTCTTTACCCCTTTTTTTCAGTTAGTTGCACCAGTGGTGTATCAATTTTGTTTATTTTTTCAAAAAATAGTTCTTCATTTCACTGATCTTTGACTTTTTTAATTTCAATTTTATTTACTTTTTCTAAAAATTTTTTTGACAGGCAGAGTTAGACAGAGTTAGACAGTGAGAGAGAGAGAGAGAGAGAGAGAGAGAGACAGAGACAGAGAGAAAGGTCTTCCTTTTGTTGGTTCACCCTCCAAATGGCCATTGCGACCAGCGCGCAGTACCGATCCGAAGCCAGGAGCCAGGTGCTTCCTCCTGGTCTCCCATGCAGGTACAGGGCCCAAGTACTTGGGCCACCCTCCACTGCCTTCCTGGGCCACAGCAGAGAGCTGGACTGGAAGAGGAGCAACCAGGACAGAATCTGGCATCCCGACCAGGACTAGAACCCGGGGTGCTGGCGCCGCAGGCGGAGGGTTAGCCTAGTGAGCTGTGGTGCTGGCCTACTTTTTCTATAATTTTAATTATTTCTTTCCTCCTACTAGTTTTGGATTTGGTTTGCTGTTGTTTTTCTAGATCCTTGAGATGCATTGATAACTCATTTATTTGGTACCTTTCCTATTTCTTCATGTAGGCATGGATCGCTATAAACTTCCCTCTTAACATTTATTTTGCTGTACCCCATAAGTTTTGATATCATGTATTGTCATCTTCAATGGTTTCCAGAAAGTTTTTGGTTTCTCTTTTGATTTCTTCTATGACCCATTGTTCATTAAGGAGCATGTGGTTCAGTCTCTATGTATTTGCATGTGTTCTAGAGACTCTTGGGTTGTTGATTTCCAATGTGGTCAGAGAACATGCATTTTGATTTTTTTGAATTTGATGAGACTTGCTTTATTGCCTGGCATGTGGTCTATCCTAGAGAAAGTTCCACACACTGATGAGAAGAATGTGTATTCTGAAACTCTGGGGTGAAAAGTTATGTAGATATCAGTTATATGCATTTGGTCCATCGTGTTGATAGCTCTTTTGTTTCTTACTGATTTCCTGTCTGTCTGATCTGTATGTTGATGAAAGTGGATGCTGAAGTCTCCCATAACTATTGTATTGGAGTCTATGTTTCCCTTTAGATCTATTAGCATTTCATTTAAATAGCCAGGTGTCCTGTAATTGAGTGTGTACACATTTATTACAGTCACATTTTCCTGTTCAACTGATCTCTTAATTATTGCATAATGTCCTTCTTCATCTCTTTCAACAGTTTTTATGTTAAAGTCTATTTTGTCTGTAATTAGGATGGCAACACCTGTCCTTTTTGCTTTCCATTAGCATGGAATACCTTTTTCTATCCTTTCACTTTATGTCGTGTGTTTCTTTATTGGTAAGATATGTTTCTTATCAGGCAGCAAATAGATGGGTCTTATTTTTTAATTCATTGAGCCAATTTGTATCTTTTTACTGGAGAGTCGAGGCCAAACATTCAAGGTGATTATTTGTAAGTAATGACTTGGCCCTACCATTTTCCCATAAATATTTCTATTATTTACTTTCAATTTCTTTTGTACTTTTACTGTGGGATTTTTTGCCTTCACATTCTCTCATAATCATGGCTAACTTTCTGTGTTTCTGTGTGTAGCACATAAGTAAGCATCTTTTGTTAGGCTGAATGAGCAGTGACAAATTCTTTAAATTTTTATTTTTTATGGGAGGTCTTTGTATGGTTCAGTATTCTGGGTTGACAGTTTTTTTTTTCTGTTAAGACTTGAATTATATCTCATCATTCCCTTCTAGGCTCTAGTGTTTCTGATGAGAAATCAGCTGTGAGTCTAATTGGAGACCCTCTGAAAGTAACCTACTGTATCTCTAGCACACATTTCAGAATCTTATCCTTATGTTTTACTGTGCAAAATTTGACTACAATGTGTTGTGGTGAAGATCTTTTCTGATCACGTCTGTTAGGAGTTCTATGTGCTTCCTATAATTGAACATCCCTTTCTTCAAGTTGGGGAGGTTTCCTGTAATTATTTCACTAAAGAGGCCCACTAATCCATTCTCTCTTTCCAACTGCTGTTCCCCAGACCTTCAGTCTGGACTCATGCCATAATCTACCTTGAGGATATCAGCATGGGTTGCTGCAGTCTGTTCTCACCTCTGTCTCCAAGCTGCCACCTGCTCTGGCTCTTGGCTACTACAGTTGTGTGCTGCGTTCATGTTAGTGCTGCACATCTGCATCCTCTACACAGGATCATGCACCCTCTACACAGGTTCATGGAATTTCTCTTCCTCTTGTAGGATTTCCAGTGATGTTTTCTGTCCAATTTTTTCCAGTGTATATTCTCAGCACCTTTATTGATGATCAGTTGACTGTTGGTGCATGGGTTTCCTTCTACAGTCTCTGTTCACTCTATTGGTCTATGGATCTATTTTTATGCCAATATCATGCTTAATACCATGCCAATACCATGTTTAATTATTGTAGGTTTGTAGATCACACAGATCTTTCAATTCTTTGGTTAATTTTATTTGGTTAAATTTATTTCCAAATATTTTATTTCATTTTTTAGTAACCATCAAAAATGCTTTCTTGATTTCTTATTTCAAATAATTTGCTATTGGTGAATGGTTTAAGCACCATGTTTATGATATTGGATCAATCATTCTGAATTTGTGTAGCTACTATAACCAGTGAGTTTTCTACTTTCTGATATTTTCTTATTGCTCACTAGCATCTCTCTCTTTCAGTTTGAAGAACCCTGTTTATCATTTATTGTAAGACTGATCTGGTGGTTATATATTCTCTCAGTTTTTATTTGTTTGGGAATCTATTTCTCCTTCACATCTGAAGAATACCTTTTGCTGGGAATAGTATTTTTTTTCCTTCAGTACTATGAAAGACTCATCTCATTCCCTGCTGGCCTGTTAGGCAAGTCTAAGGCAAATTGAGATACCTTATGTGTTATTTGCTTCTTTTTGTCTCTTGCAATTTGTGAATCCCTCTTTATATTTAAGCTTGGACAGGTTGATTATAATATGCCTCAGGGTATCTGAATTTTTAACTCTCCTTTTCTATAATATTTTACCTATGTTTTTAGTAGCACTATTAGTAAAATTTTCTTTCTATAGTATTTTTATTTTTTATATATTTTAATATTAGAACATTAAAATTTAAAAATATTTTCTATTGTACATTACTGTTATTTTAAAGTATTACCTTACTTTCTAAAAGTAAAAACTCTTAAAGATCTTTAATTTGTAATATAATTTTTCCCTCTTATTATATCAGAGAAATACTTGAATGATCAGTTGTTGACTGAATGTTGCATTAGCTTTTAATGTTCAGTTAACTTATAAATATACATGTCAAGAATAGCATGCAAGTTTCAATCAGTGACTGAAGATCTTTGGTATTTCAAGGCAAGTTTTTTTCTGAGATCATACAAAAGCCCAGAAGAATGTTGTGTTTTGATTGGTGATGGCTGCCATGGACATTGAATAGGAGAGAACTGACATGTAAGTCATCTATTTCATATATCTGTTCAAGATGGCTTACAGAAAAACCAAAATCATAGTGCTTTTGCAAGACACTAAATTTAATTGATTTATTTACTGATTACTATGCAATTAACCAGAATAAAAATTGTTTCAATATATGGAAGTAAAATACAACATTTTAGTATAAAATTCTGTACTTGATAATTCCTGACCATAAGAATCTGATTTCATAACAGGATTTTGTTAAACATTGGGGTCATCACTCTTAGTGTCCAAGTTTTTTTTTTATATATGAGACTTAATCAGAGTGGACTCTAGGATATGCATTAAAAATTCTCATTGCCATTTGCCAAATTGGTTACTATATTCCTGATACTTTATTTCATTTAAAGTTGTCTTATAAGAAATCAAGTAATCAAATAATGCTACATTATGGCCTCAAATAATCAAAGTTTTAGTATTGAAAGTACTGATATATATGGGAGAATAAGGTGTTTACACTCAAGATTCATGTGATTCTAAAGGCCTAATACATAACAAGTTTAATAACTTCAGAGGAAAAATACTTGCTAGCAAGGAAAACCTTTTGGAGAAAACTAAAATCTATGAAATCATTCACATATAAGGTAGATAATCTTATTTTATCAGGAAGGATGAGCATCTAAGATCTGGAATAAATTTTAAATCAAGAACATTGATTCCATTTCCAAGTCAAAATGACTACAGTGTAGCCAGGATAAACCTCTGTGAAGCTTTCTAATTATGCAGGGATCAAAATTTCTAGAATTTCAGTCAAGGAGATCTAGATTTGAACTTTCAGACAAATCCCTAAGTTTTATGAATGCTTCATTGTCTTGACTAAGATGAGACTAAGAGTAACTCTTAATTGAAGACATTCTTAGAAAAATCCAATGCTGGTGGTATGCGGACCCATCACCACATGTCACATAATTTTTGTGTGTGTGTAGAAGGACATGAGCTTCATGAAGCAACACTGACATTTTAAGAATATGATAATGCAAGGCAAGAAGGGAAGAAATAGATGTATGAGGAGTTCTGCAGAATTTACTATATCTCTTACTGTTTATCATATAAAATGAGACCTAATAGGAATTTTTCATAATACTCCTAATATAGAATAGATGTGATCCTTTTCTCAGTGCATTTAATTTCAAAAGTTCAATTGCATATCATTACAGTGCATTGCTGAAGTTACAAAAAATAGGTCAGTAGAGCTGTGGCCAGTATATACTGGCATGTGAGAGTGCACATCTATTTTCTCCTCTGAGTTCAGTGACATATGTTGATAGCTTGAGATTGTCCATGAGCATTTGCAGCACAAATACAGGCAAATCATACAAATCAGGGTCAGGTTGGCAAACATTTAACAATGCACTGCACCAGTGATTGCATTGTAGGGGTTTCCAGTGAGAGTCTTGTGGTTTGGATTACCCAAGTCACTGCAAACATTAAAGGGAAATATTCTACATTCATTACATACACTTCAAACAGATGATTGGAGTTAATTAACCCACATAAGAGTTCTTAGAAGTCAAGAAGCAAGTTTTAACTTTAATCAAGAAACTACAGAGGTAATCAGAACAAGCTAAAACAGTCGACCTAATTTACAGAGGCCCTGACTTAAACATGTAAATTTCATCTAGTAAACAGTTGAATTTTGTATCTCAGGTACTGAATAGCGGTATTTGTATTTCTTATGTATTATTAATAATATTGTTATATGTAATAATAATAATAAAACTCATAATTGCAGTGTTTAATCTCCATGCAGTTTATCTCCTTACAAAACAGATAAGCATTTAAAAGCATTTTAGACATTATATTTTAATGGGTCAATAACTCTATCAGCCAGTGATAATATTTATAAAATCACTGTGATATTTCTTTCTCATAAAAGCAGATGCATTTATACTTCTGATACAGGGCTTAAAATGAAAGAAAACATATTATGCACTCTTAGTAATGTGTGTTGACAGTTCCATTACTTTATCCATGTACCCAGGTTCACTAAAACATGGTGGGTCACTGACCTCACCCCCTTGTTCTCAGCTAAAAAGCACAGTGAAAATGGATGCCCCATTTCCCACAGAAAAGAAAACCATGTTTTCTGGGAGCAGATTACAATTCAGTAGAAACTGATTTAAACAATGTGAGGTTTAGCAAAATAGCACACATTCACAGCACCTCTTAGTTTTCAGGTCAGCTCCTCATCTACTCTTTACAAGGTGACTATTTGACCCAAAAATAAAGTGTTCACTTTAGAGGTAATAAATGGCCAACTTGCGGTTTTAAAAATTTAAATTTTCTCCTTTTTAATCTATAGTGCTGATGAATTGCAGATAAAGTTTTGTAATGTTATTTTAGTTTACTTTTACATGACTTGGATATATTCACCTTGTCTTATGAGTAACTTTTGTCCTCTAAAGTCAAAACAAACTGAAGAGGTTATTTTGATGCAATCTTCCTCTGCCATTTTCCTTCACCCTTAACACAACACAAGCCTAGAGAAGTGTATATTTTTTTTGCAAATAATATTTTATTGTCCCTTTAGTTTTTATGATAATGAGGGTGTTTGCGTATGTTTCGTTGAAGAAATAATTTTAACAGTAGAGTTTGGGGAAAGGATTGGGACCTGAGAATAATGGATATAGATATAAATATCCAAATATTTTTGGAAAAAAGGCAAATTTATTTTGTCTAATGTCCATTTTGATTGGCTATCTAATTCTAATTCACAGAATAATAATCAGATCATAGCTTTAACATTTTTAATGAGTTAGTTCAATATTGAACTATAGAACAGATAAACTGCCTTTTAGTTGCTTAATAAAGTTTTTTTTTTTTCACTTCTTATATAAAACCACCTGTCTATAGCTTCTGCTAAATTCACATTTTGGTAAATATTTTAAAACAAATAAGAAATGAATTAAATAAAGTAACATACTGAATATTTTTTAAATATTATTTATTTAATTGAGAGGAAGAGCTACAGAGAGAAAGAGAAGGAGAGAGACAAGGAAAGAGGTCTTCCATCCTATGGTTCACTTCCCAAATTGCCACGAGAGCTGGAGCTGGGCCAATCTGAAGCCAGGAACCAGGAACAGGAAGCTTCTTCCTGTCTTCCATGTGGGGGAAGAGGCTACTGACAGAATGGGAAAAAATATTTGCAAACTATGCAACAGATAAAGGGTTGATAACCAGAATCTACAAAGAAATCAAGAAACTCCACAACAACAAAACAAACAACCCAATTAAGAGATGGGCCAAGGACCTCAATAGACATTTTTCAAAAGAGGAAATCCAAATGGCCAACAGGCACATGAAAAAATGTTCAAGGTCACTAGCAATCAGGGAAATGCAAATCAAAACCACAATGAGGTTTTACCTCACCCCAGTTAGAATGGCTCACATTCAGAAATCTACCAACAATAGATGCTGGCGAAGATGTGGGGAAAAAGGGACACTAACCCACTGTTGGTGGGAATGCAAACTGGTCAAGCCACTATGGAATCAGTCTGGAGATTCCTCAGGAACCTGAAGATAACCCTACCATACAACCCAGCCATCCCACTCCTTGGAATTTACCCAAAGGAAATGAAATTGGCAAACAAACAATCTGTCTGCACCTTAATGTTTATTGCAGCTCAATTCACAATAGCTAAGACCTGGAATCAACCTAAATGCCCATCAACAGTAGACTGGATAAAGAAATTATGGGATACGTACTCTATAGAATACTATACAGCAGTCAAAAACAATGAAATCCGGTCATTTGCAACAAGATGGAGGAATCTGGAAAACATCATGCTGAGTGAATTAAGCCAGTCCCAAAGGGACAAATATCATATGTTATCCTTGATCGGTGACAACTAACCAAGCACCAAAAGGAATCCTGTTGAAGTGAAATGGACACTATGAGAAACAATGACTTGATCAGCCTTTGTCCTGACTGTTGATGTACAATGTAATACTTTATCCCTTTTAGTATTTTTTTTTGTTCTAGTACCATTGGTTGAACTCTGTAATTAACACACAATTATTCTTAGGTGTTTAAATTTAACTGAAAATTGTCCCTGTTAAATATAAAGAGTGGGAATAAGAGAGGGAGGAGATGTACAGTTTGGGACATGCTCAAGCTGACTTGCCCCAAATGGTGGAGTTAGAAATGTGCCAGGGGGGCTGGCGCCTTGGCTCACTAGGCTAATCCTCCGCCTAGCGGCGCCGGCACACCAGGTTCTAGTCCCGGTCGGGGCGCCGGATTCTGTCCCGGTTGCCCCTCTTCCAGGCCAGCTCTCTGCTGTGGCCAGGGAGTGCAGTGGAGGATGACCCAAGTGCTTGGGCCCTGCACCCCATGGGAGACCAGGATAAGTACCTGGCTCCTGCCATCGGATCAGCACGGTGCGCCAGCCACAGCATGCCGGCTGCGGCGGCCATTGGAGGGTGAACCAATGGCAAAAGGAAGACCTTTCTCTCTGTCTCTCTCTTTCTCTCACTGTCCATTCTGCCTGTCAAAAAATAAAAAGAAAAAAAGAAAAAAAGAAAATCAATGTGCCAGAGTGATCAATTTCAGTTCACAATTGATCACACTGATAGGTCTGAGTCAAAGGGATCACACAAACAAGACTAGTGTCTGCTAATACTAACTGATAGAATCAAAAAGGGAGAGAACGATCCAACATGGGAAGCAAGATACACAGTAGACTCATAGAATGGCAGATATCCTAAACAGCATTTTGGCCTCAGAATCAGCCCTTAAGGCATTCCGATCTGGCTGAAGAGCCCATGAGAGTATTTTAGGCATGGAAAGCCAAGACACTCCCCCACCCCCCCCCAAAAAAAAAAAAAAAGAGGACCTAAATGAAAGATCTCTGCGAGTGAGATCCCAGTAGAAAGAACCGGGCCATCAAGGAAGGTGGTACCTTTCTCTGAAGGGAGGAGAGTACTTCCACTTTGACCATGACCTTGTCTGAATAAGATCGAAGTCGGCGAACTCAAAAGGCTTCCATAGCCTTGGCAACTCATGACTAGAGCCTGGGGAGATTACTGACACCATAAACAAGAGTGTCAAATTGTTAATTCAACAACAGAAGCCACTGTGTATTTACTCCTCATGTGGGATCTCTGTCTTTAATGTGTTTCCAATGGGAATTAATGCTTTAACTAGTACTCAAATAGTATTTTACACTTTATGTTCTGTGTGGGTGCAAACTGATGAAATCTTTACTTAATATATACTAAATTGATCTTCTGTATAAAAAGATAATTGAAAATGAATCTTGATGTGAATGGAATGGGAGAGGGAGCGGGAGATGGGAGGGTTGTGAGTGGGAGGGAAATTATGGGGGGGGGGAAGCCATTGTAATCAATAAACTGTACTTTGGAAATTTATATTTTAAATAAAAGTTAAAAAAATAAAAACTTAAAAAAAGATTTATTTGTTTATTTGAAAGGCAGAGTTACAGATGGAGAGGGAGAGGAAGAGGGAGAGAGAAATATTCCATTCACTGATTCAATCCCCTGATGGCTGCAAAGGCCTGAGCTGGGCCAAGGTGGAGCCGGGAGCCAGGAGCTTCTACCAGGTCCCCAATGTGGGTGCAGGGGGCCAAGTACTTGCGCCATCCTCTACTGCTTTCCCAGGTCATTAATAGGGAGCTGGATGGGAAATGGAGCAGCCTGGACTCAACCATAGGGGATGCTGGTGTCACAGGCAGCAGCTTAACCAGCTATTCTACAATGCCAGCCACAAGAGTTTAATGTATATTTTAAAGGAAGTAACTACCTCTTTCGGTTGTTTTGAGAATTACAATTTGCTTCCAGCACAGTGACTGGTATTTGAGAGTACTCAATAAATGTATGTAGCATAAAAGGAATTTATCAAAGCGGAAGTAATAGATTGCTAATAGGGGTTTTCTTTTATGTTTTACCTTATACAGAAATCTAAATGCTATGTAAGTTACTACTCTCTAATTTTATTTTCACAAAACAATTGTAAAGAAGCTGTCGATAATTATTTTACACATAGAATGAGAACTATTTCTAAGTGAGGTGAAGGAGTCATGATACTTGTGCTGAATTTTATAATTTCTCATATTGTGAATTTTATTTGTACTAGGCTAGATTCTTGCCATTGTTCTTATGAAAGTTTTTCATCTCTCTGAAAGGGTCTCCTAATTAATGGCAAAATCACCTTGAGCCAAACCAGGCTATCCAGCCTCTAGATTGCAGGGATTCATCTCATTATTTGGCTACTGTGATTCTCTATGTTAGCTTCTTTAAAGGCAGAACACAAAATACTAATGCTTTCTAGGTATGTGTGTGTATTTCCTTTACAACTCATGATATATTCTAAAATAATGAATTCAAAGAATGAAGATAACTGCCATTCTGAGAGCATTTTATAAGGAAAGAATCTGAATTTTAACATAGTCCTTTCTAACCGAAGTTGCTCCTGTAATTATAAGATAAAAATAAATTAATAATGAGAGGACAAGCACTGAGACTTTTTTGCTTTAAATAAATTCCTTATGTTCATGTTAGGAACCTCACTTAATTGAAATCCACTGCCAACACCCTCCAGTAATAGAATACTGTATCTCCACTTGTATCATCTTTAACTCACAAATTAAGACTTGCCTTTGTTTTCTTGGCAGGAATAGTTTTTTCCTTTTAAATTGCACCATAGCTGTTAATAACAGAATGGCTTAATTTTGTAATCTCCTGTTTTTTCACTTATTTGTGTTAGTATACTTTTGTCTGCTCATATAAATGTCCAGCTACTCCTCGTCTTCTGCCCTTATGTGCATTCATTTATTCATTTTTCTATGAACTGTTCATATCAAACTTTGAAAACTCATATTTGCTGCCAAGAATCGCAGATTCTATTGGGGTTTGAAGGGTTGGTAAACAAATGAAAATTGCTGATTATACCTAAACTGGGCTTATGCATAAGAAACCTCTGTGTATCTATATGTCTTCTTTAACAATCCATGCAAAAATGAAAAATGCTGATGAAACAAATATTTTAAGTGAAATACATTTGATATATGCAATTTGGATCTATATTTGAAAAAGCATTGGAAGAAAGCAAAACCAAACAACTTGCCTAGATATTTGGTCGTCTTCAGGCAAAATTTTCTCTTTTTTTCAGGAATTATAGAATGTGGAGCATTGGTATAGTGACAAAAGCTGCCTTGGATAAGCATTAGGTAAAAATTTGCAGACAAAGTTCATCCTATGGCTGGTTTATGATACTTGATGTTCTAAACACCAAAGGCCAAGTCTTGGCCATGTAATATTACTAGGGTTCAACTCATTACTTACACATAGTAGCTATACAGTTAACTTGTTTGGATGGCTTATTGGTTTGCAATTCATTATAATCTCCACTGAACAACAAGGTTGTTCACTTAAACCACATAAGCTCATATACATGGCTGTATTTCAGATTTGTCAGCTCCTTGAAATATAGACAAAACTTTATACATGCTTATGACTAATCTTCAGAGGAGTGGGAGACAGAAGGGTTCTTAGAATATATGGGGGATGATCTATTAAGGTGTGGGACTATATTAGAAATTATTTGTGTGTTCATTTATTTTATCCTTACCACAATTTCTAGTCTGAGGATATATTTTGTTACCTACTCATTCTAAAATTCTTCAATTCTAGCAAATCTGAAGAAATAGTTTGGAGCGTTTATGTAGTTACTGAATGAAATATATTCAAAGCATTGACAAAGCTGTATAATAATGTGATTAGGTACCTCTAATATATACAATCTATAACATGCTATATACATGTATAAAATTTAATATGCTAAAAAGTAGTATCTATACTTTTATATACATCTGGAGACATGATATTATGAAAAAAAAACCTGAATCTGTAACAGAAAGATTTTAAGCATTTTATCATCTAGTTGAATATAAAAAGAGGCTATACTTGTATTTGTCCAATAGTTACAAGTGGCATGACATACTGGTTGGTTATTGACACAAAAAAATGTCTATTTTGATTGTGTCTAAAGTAATGCTTCAGGTACAAAATGGCTGTTCTTTTAAATGCATCTTACAGGACATCTGGATATATTATTCAGGAGATTTGGGAGATGATTCTTCCCTGTTGGACTGCCACAATTCATTAGCAAACATGAATGAGAGTCTTTCTTGATTTTAGAAGCTGTAAATCCTCCCTTCTAGGTCGTATCATATGGCCTATGATTTAGTATTCTCCAAGTGCGTGGAAGACTTCTGGAATTTAAGATGCTTAATGAACATATTCACTATTCACAATTTCCAAGATTTGTCCAATTATCTTACTCTTACTCCAGGACAGTTGTGGTTTCTTATAATTTTTGTGACAAAATATCATAAAAATATAGTTTTTCCAATATACTTGTACAAATTAGGTGTAACCATTCATTGCTAATGTATTTCTACTCACTTAGATGTTTCCCATTTTTTAAAATAATATTTAAAAGCACACTTTTTTACATTAGTATCAGCTGAATAGCTGTAAATCATGCAGATCAGCTGCCTCCACTATGTAGTGAGCAGTGAGGAAGCACCCCCCAAATTCTGGGGGATGCTTGACAGCACATTCCACCCCTAGCGAAGCCCTGTCCCAGTCTTTAGAAACATAGCCCAAAATTTATTAGACTAAGGGGATATTGATCCTCTGAGTCTGTAAAAAAACAGCCTAAAATACCCTTGGTAGAGTCATGTATTTTACATGTTAGATCTTTAATGCTTTATTGTCTCTGATGTAATTATTGTATAATATTTTTTAACACCTATCATGCTGTTTACTATACTGAGTGCTTTATATGTCTTTACATAAAAGCCTGAGAAATCTCTGTAAAGTCGTTTTCCTTAATTAGAATATGAGGAAACTGAAGCTCAGACACATCAAATAACTTGCTCAAAGTTATAGCTCTTGTTAAAAAGCGGCATTGGCTCTAGTGTCTTGCTTGTTGCTCTTCTGGTCACTTGACACACTTCTGGTTTTCCAGTAAGTCAGAAGCAGAGAATGAAACCAAGACCAGAACACTGTCTGAAGCAAGCCCAGAAGCAAAAAGAGAAGGACGACATGCTCATATCTCCAAGCTGTCCACTGCTGAACCCCGGAGGCCCTGTAGAGTTACAGTAGGAAGTATCAGTCTTTTCTTTGTCCCAAACAAAGTCTGTTTAGGACTCAGAGGCTCAGAGGCAATGCCTCCGTGACAGCAGGCTTGTAACTCTGACTGCCACTTGTTCTGGAGCAATTTTTCAGTGAAGTGTCTACAACAGTGCAACATCTCTCAACCCCAAACATCTACAAAGCTTCTTGAAATGGAAAATTTTCTCATGTACTCCTTATGCTGAAGTGAATTCTTTTGATTATAATATATCTTAAACCTGTGCAAACTTAATAGTAGGTATACAGTGTTTTTTAAAAAATTATTTATTCAGTTATTTGAAAGGCAGAGTTACAGAGAGGCAGAGGCAGAGAGAGAGAGAGAGAGAGAGAGACAGACAGACAGACAGGTCTTCCATCTGCCGGTTCACTCTCCAGATGGCTGCAACGGCCAGAGCTGCGCTGATACGAAGCCAGGAACCAGAAGCTTCTTCTGGGTCTCCCATGCAGGTGCAGGGCCCTAAGGAGTTGGGCCATCTTCTACTGCTTTCCCAGGCCATAGCAGAGAGCTGGATCAGAAGTGGAATAGCCGGGACTTGAGTCAGCACCCCTATGGGATGCTGGCACTGCAGACTGGGGCTTTAACCACAGCGCCGGCCCCGATATACAGTTCATGTTTGGAGTTCTAACATAGCTATGAAACAAAATATTTGATACACAAACAATAGAACATTTCAACCTAATATTATCATAAAGTTTTATTTCAGTGTGTTAGATATACAGTGACATACATGAATTATGTGTAATATTGTATGAATTTTACATACATATTTATATTCATTTTTAATAAAGTTTTAATTTCAGAATAGACCAAGACCATGGCTTTGCTGCATTTGTCATTCCTAGACTAGCAAGTGTCTTGTGATTGTGGAATTCTTCCACCATTTCTGCATAGTTTATAGAATTAATTATATTTTTAAAAGATTTTTATCATCACACATTACAGATTTGAAAATTTGAACAAATCACTTGTGGAACTCTGAAATCTCTGATAAATTGTGGACCTCAACGTGAAACACTCAAGGGGAGTGTTTTTGTAATACACCTTTTGTGCAAGCTTTTTGAAGTTTTTACTGTATCAGCTTAGAAGGAGCAATTATCTAATACCTAGTGATATAACCTTGAGAGATATCTGAGTGAAAACATGTCCTGAGAGCCTTTTATAAGGAAACTTTCAGAAGAGGTAAAAGGAAGCCTTTCTTTTACCACTTCGGAGCATGTTTGAAGACTAGTTCTATAGGATATTTGTTTTTAAGCTAATGGGTTGTTTTCTGTTCAGCTTACTTGGACAAAATTTGAGTGTATTCCATTAATGCTGACAATACTTGCAGGATCTTCAGAAACTACATCTGTGTTCAGCACTATATTTCAGAGAAAGTTACAATGGGGACACTGCAAATAACTAGAACAATACCCATAATGTCAAGATAATGTTCTTTTTTTGTAACCAAGTGAATTGGTAAAAAGGATTGACACTAGCCTTGCTCTGCTCTCGGGAGGGTTGTTAGGAAGGCTGTGTAATGAAATTGGTGACAATAAAAGGACGTTGTCATGCTATTTGTAAAATTCTTTATAGCAGCTCTTGAAATTAAATGCATTCTTTATAGCTATGCTTATATTGTCGTTTTATTCAAGTACTTATATTGAGATCTTTGGGGAAGAGTGTTCTTGTGCACAGAGAGAAAGTTGTAAAAGTGAGGTGAAAGTAGAAATAACTAAATGGAGGCACCTAAGTAGCATTTTTTTCCATTTCAGAATGCTATAATATAGACAGAATAAGTCAATAATTAACAATTTTTCAGTTAGAAAATTACTATTTATTTATGTCTAGAGTCAAACTCTCTTTGTATCTGGGAAAGAAAACAAACACAAAATGCTCACATTTAAGGATTAGAGTTATGATACAGAGGGTTAGACTGCCCCGTGTGGTACCAGCGTCTCACATGGGCATCAGTTTAAGTTACCGCTGCTCCACTTCCGATCCAGCTCCCTGATGCTGCACCTGGGACAGCAGTGGAAGATGCCCAAGAGCTTAGGACTCTGCCACCCACCTGGGAGACCCAGATGGAATGTCAGGCTTCTGGCTTAGGCCTGACGCAGTTCTGGATGTTGAGACCACTTGAGAAGTGAACCAGTGGATAGAAGATTTCTCTCTCTCTGTCTCTCCCTTTGTCTCTGTAACTCTTTCAAATAAATAAATAAATAAATCTTAAAAAAAATGCTCACATTTAGACTATTGGAGGAAACCAATGAAAAGCAAATATATTTTAGTGATTTTCATCTCTGATCAAAAGAATTTTACCATTTACTTGAAAATCATAATATAGTGTGAATCATAACAGATTGGGTAGTTTTTATTTGATGTGAAATAACCATATGATACAATAAAAGTTCTAAACCTTCCTTTGAACTTTATTTAGCTCTCCTTTTATGTAGGCACCTATGCCTTCTCAGAAACTTCTCTTTTAACACCTTTCTTTTTTATAGTTTCATGAGTTTTGGGTAAAACATAAATAAAATATAGTCCACCTACCAACCAACTCAGTATAGAAACAATATACATATAATTTAATACTAAACACTCTGTCCATGAAGGGTAAAACATGTTTTTTTAAGATATCTTGAAGAACCGTAGATTTTTCAGCACATAAAACTATATTTCTTAGATAGTAAGTAATGGAAAATAGAGAACATTACAGAATTAAATTTAAATGAAATATGTTTAGTAAATACCAGAAAAGTCTGATTTTTTGTTACTAGTCATGCAACCACAATGAACCCTGTTTTCTTTAATGTTTCATTGATTTTACAGTAACAATTAGTTTTATCTGACAACTATTTGTGATTCTCCATTCTGAGTGTGGTAGGAAGGCACTCTCCAGCCCTTTGAAGTTACTTGTGGTTATGTGACTTGTTTTGGTCCGTGAATCACGGTGAGTGATATAAGTCACTTCTGGAATAATGTTATAAGAGGCAATGAGTGGACTTGTCTCTGGGTATTTCTCCCTCATTGATTGACTCACTGCAATGGCTACTATATTAGTCTGTTTCCCAGAATAAGAATGGTGTGGCATAAAGCCAGTGTTAGACCAAGAGGAGAAAGAGTATGAATGAGAAATACATCGTGCTGTTTAAAACCATGGGGATTGAGGTGTCTGTATTATTAAACTTTCCTTCACTGATGGAGTCCCATTTCATTCACCGCCTATGTCAAGAATCAGCAGAGATTGACAACAATTAGTACTCATCCACAGGCTCAGAATCTTGGTGAAAATATGGATTAGAAAAGGAGACAAGAGACAGGGAAAGGTGGAGAAGAGTTATGGTTAACAGAGGGGAGGAGAAAGAAGAAGAATATAGGGGAGCGAAGAGAAGGACTGAAATAAATTTCCTTTTTAATTAAAAAATATTCTCTAGGATATTCATTTTGCTTGCATAGGAATATATTATTAAGCAAAGAACTTGGAAAGGAAAGCATAAAATCCTTCTAAAGTAAATCCCGTGTTATTTTTCTTTATACATGTGTAGGCGTACTGCGGAGTGAAAGAATCTATAAAAATCTCATGTTCTAGTGCAAAATGACTAAGTGTGGTCTTAAGTGCTTCTGTGGGAACTTCAGAAACCACTGATTGGGACAGTTTTGCATATCTAGCTAATACAAATTGAGGTGAAATATACCAAATCTGTTTACATGACGACAACTACGACATACGTTAAGTGGGAAATTCAGATACTTACACATTTTGTCTGAACATCCTCACTCTGCTGCATGGACTCAGTATTTATTTTGCCTTTGAGATACTACTAAGACGAAAGAGCACTCTAATTCTAAATAACTCAATTTGTCTGCTACTAAAATTACTCATTCAATAACAACATAAAAGAGTGTATGCATTAACTATGCTGCAAACAAACAAAAAGAATCAAAACAAAAAGACAGATGCACCCACATTTTTTCATTAGATTGTGAAGCTAATTCAATTCAGAATGATTCAGTATTTACCAAATGCTTTGTTCGGGAACCATGATGTATTGTTCACATCATCTAAAACACAAAATGAACTATAACAACAGCAGTTAACACTCAGAATGCTTACTAATTGCTAAGACTTGTTCTAAGTTTTTATCTAGGAAACTCTCTAGTCCTCTAACATACACTGTTAGGAAGATGCTAAATAATTTTGCATTTAACCTGTTGCTGGGGAAGAGAGTTAAGTAACTTTCTAGTAGTGGAGAAGCCAAGAATCAAGCCCAGGGCTCCTAACTTTTCTTGGAAAGAAGGCATCAAACTAGGGATCCCAGACATTAACTGAGTCTGATTTCCAAAAAAGATGATTGATTCTGATTTTGTAAGAAAAATTGTAAAATAATACAACTGAAAAAACATATTTAAAAGAAAAATACATTTATCTTCTCACTCTCTATAGTTAAACTCTTTAATTTTTTATTGTTATCCTAGACTTTATTAAAATCCATACAAGGGGCTGGCAGTGTGGCGAAGTAGGCTAGGCTTCTGCCTGGGATGCCAGCATCCCATATGGGTGCTGGATCATGTCCTGGCTGCTCCTCTTCTGATCCATCTCTCTGCTGAGGCCTGGAAAAGTAGTGGAAGATGGGCCAAGTGCTTGGGCCCCTGCTCACTACTGGAAGACCTGGAGGAAGCTCTTGGCTCCTGGTTTCAGATCTTCCCAGCCCTGGCCATTGGGCCATTTGAGGAGTGTACCAGCAGATGAAGGACTTTTTGGTCTTTCCCTTTCTCTGTAACTCTACTCCTCAATTAAATAAATAAAAAAATCTTTAAAAAAAACCCATATAAAACTTTTATATAGTTGTAAGCTTAACAAAACACATGAGGATATTTCACAAACCTCCTGGAAAGTGCATGTTATGAAAAAACTATTCATGGATTTTTTTTTTTTTTGCACTGAACGAAACATTTCTTAAAATTCAGTTTCCTTGAATGTTTTGAAATAAATCATGTACTTTTAATAAAAGATTTATTTTATTAATTTGAATGGCAGAGTGACAGAGAGAGAAAAGAGATCTTGTATCCATGATTAACCTCCCAAATCACAACAGCTGAGACTGGGTCAGGCCAAATCTAGAAACTTGGAACTCTATCCAGGTTACCCACATGAGTGGCAAGGGCCCAAGCACTTGGGCCATTTTCCATGGTTTTCACAGGTGCATTCGCAGAGTTAGATTAGAAGTGGAGTGGCTGGGACTCAAACTAGTGCTCTTATATGGTTTGATTAATCCTACTCTGACAAGTGGCAGCTTAATCCACTATGTCACAATGCTAACCCCTGTAATTTTATATTCTATTTATTGTGTTTTTATGCAAAGTAACTTTCCTAAACCCAGGTACTTTTTATTTATTCATTTTTTATTTTTTAAAGTATTTTATTTAGTTAGTTGAGAGGTACAGTTACAGACAGTGAGCAGGAGAGAGAGAAAGGTCTTCCATCCGCTGGTTCACTCCCCAAATGCTGCAACAGCTGGATCTGAGCTGATCCAAAGCCAGGAGCCTGGAGCTTCTTCTGGATCTCTCTCGTGGGTGCAGGGGCCCAAGGACTGGGACCATTTTCTATTGATTTCCCAGACCACAGCAGAGAGCTGGGTCAGAAGAGGAGCAGCTGGGACTAGAACCGGCATCCATACGGGATGCTCCCACCACAGTTGGAAGATTAACCTATTGCACCACAATGTTGGGCCCCACCAATGTACTTTTTAAAATAATTGTACATATTACTGGATTTCTAATATTCCACAGAGTATATATACCAAAATTTCTTTATTATTTTCTGTTATCGGCCATTTTGGTTGCCTTTAGTTATTTCATTTCATAAATAACATGCCAATGAATTTTCATGAAATATTATTTCATTAAACATGTAATCATGCATGCATCTGCATAAATTTTATGATTTTTTTTTGCCAAATTGTGTTCTGATTTAGTCTGTCATAGTGTGTAAGTGTTAATAGTGCTATTATAAATTTGTTAGCCTTTGGAAATAAGATTAGTGTTGGTGAACTCAAGAGGCTTCCATAGCCTCATGACAAGAGCCTCATGTGATTACTGATGTCATAAATAAGAATATCAATTGTTAAATCAACAAGAGTCACTGTGCACTTACTCCCCATGTAGGATCTCCGTCTTTCATGTGTTGTACTATGTGAATTAACGGTATAATTAGTACTCAAACAGTACTCTATACTTTGTGTTTCTGTGTGGGTGCAAACTGCTGAAATCTTTGCTTAGTATATACTAAGTTGATCTTCTGTATATAAAGATAATTGAAAATGAATCTTGATGTGAATGGGATGGGAGAGGGATTGGGACATGGGATGGTTGTGGGTGGGAGGGAGGTTATGGGGGGAAAAGCTGCTATAATCCGAAAGTTGTACTTTGGAAATTAATATTTACTAAATAAAAGTTAAAAAACAACAAAACAAACAAACAAAAATTTGTTAGCCTTTGGGATTACTTATTTTAGATTTTATTAGTTTAGAAGATAAAAAATTGTATGTGATATTTAATTATTTTCTTTGATGTTGTAAAATAATCATAAATTATCCTAAATTGGTTTTTTATGCTGATGCACTAAAATATGTAACATTTTTATTTCCTGTGATTATCTTACTTTTTTTATTTACCAATTCATGTAATGTCTCTTCCTGTCTAAGTGTTTAGTCCATTAAACATTAAATTATCTATTCAGACTGACTTTGTGCTGTAAGATCATGCAAGTCTATTTAGATAAGTGCTTAGTCTTTAACAGTTTCACCCAATCCCCTCTCATTTGATACTGGAATCTGGATACATATAAGAGCAGTTACATATCCTGATGTTGGAAGGGCAGAAGAGGGACTCAGTCTTTACCTATCCCATAGGCACTCTGTAATTTCTGATGGAGATTAACTGATCTGGTTCTACTTTACCTAATGGTGAACACTGAGGTATGAATGATGTTGACTACTGACTTACGGTTGTTGAGAGTAACTACTGGCACTCCCTACAGAAGCTCATGCCTTGAACAGTAAAACCTCATATAAAGCAGCCACTTTGCCCAGTTGTATGTGGGGCCTCTGCTTTCCTGTAAGCTTCCATGCTCAGCATCCACAAACCCTTACACTTGAGTGTGGCAAAATATGGGTCTCCTGTGCACATTGAGTAGAGCTCAGGAAGCCTGGAGAGCTGCTTCACTCAGCTCATTTCTGGACTTCTTACCTAAATACTACCCCATACCATGTTGATATAATCATATAAGGATGTTCTCCCAGAGAATTTAAACTGCTTAAACAGACGAGGGAATGAATCTAGTAGCATCTTTCACCTTTCCAAAGCTCTTGGGCTGTCTAAACCAAGGGTAACATATTTTACTAGATATTCCTCCTTGGCACTTCATTAGCTGAGGATGTACACAAGGGCACGTACTATATCCACTCCCTCCTATGTCGTCTTTCTTTTATTTTTCTGAAACTTTTCAGGCAGAAAGGGACAAGCTTTTACTGTTAAATTCACTTCTAGTGTTGTATCCTGTTCTGAAGTGTTGTTCAACTTGCCTACTTTATGAGATCTAGCAGTGATGGACCAGGGCACAGTGCCAGAGGGAAGTGACTTGCTAGATAGGAAAAAACAACTGAGGAATATCTGTTAAACTTATAAACTGAGGAGAAATGTTTGCACAATACTGTAAAATGCACACTTTTATCTCTGTTAATTTTTACACAGTGACAATGCCTGTATCACAGATATTTCAGTTGAGATGCAGAAATTAACAACTTTTCCAACATTTATCTCAGGCTTCCATCCAAAGACAACCCATTTCATCCCTCATAGCATGGGGTTAGATATAATTTTAGTTTTTTCTATCTTAAATCCTTTGTTTTTACTTGCTTGAAATATAAAGAATTTCTCAAAACTTTGGCTTAATATCTTTTGCCAGCTTGGGAAGATTCCTGGGCAGCATTTTTTATGCTTTCTGATGCATAATGTCTATTCTCTACTTCCAGAACTCCAGAAATGTTCCAATTTTATTATATATAATTTATAAATGTTCCATCTTATAGCTAAACTAATTATAGTTTCTGCTATGCATAATATAGTTTTATATCCGTCTATTAAATTTCTGTAATTTTTATTGGATTTTTCTATATAGATTGCAATTCTATGGTAAAATCTTCACCTTTCATTTAAATTCATGTTTAATTTATTATTTTATTTTTTTAAATTTCCTATGTATATGAGTAAGTGTGATAATGCATATAGTCAATAACAAAGATCAAACAAGGTTACTTAATATTTCCATCTCTTTAAACATTAAAAAGTTTTTATTATATGTAAGTGTATATATTATATAATATAGCATGACATTTCAATAAACATATACAGTATGTGCTGGTTAAATCAGATTAATGAATAATTTCATTACTTTATGATTGGAGATTTCAAGCTCCTCTCTTCTATTTGCTCAAAAAATACATAATTGGTTATTGTTAACTATAATCACCCCTCTGTGATATATAACTGTAGGAACTTATTCCTTCTATTTACCTGATAGCCGTTATCCACTACCCGTTACACATCTCTACCTTCCACTTACCTCAGCTTCTAGTAATCATTATTTTGGTGAATTCCTAAAACCTCCACATATGAAGGAAAATATGTGGCACTTGTCTTTGTCTGGCTTATGTCACCTAATATAATGTCCTCCAGTTTCATCAATTTTGCTGCACATGATTTCATTACAGTATAAAAATATCCCACTGTGTAAGTATATCATATTTTCTTTATCAATTTATCTGTTAATGAATATGTTGATTCTGTATCTTGGATACTGTGAATATTCTGCAGTAAATACTTCTTGTATCAAACTAAGAAGCTTTTGCACAAGAAAGGAAAAAATTAATAGAGACAACAAACAAAATGGGAGAAAAGACTTGCAAGCTACTGTTCCAACAAACAACGAATATCCAGAATATGTAAGTAATGAAGAAAACTCAATAGCAAAAAAGCAACAATTCAGGTAGGAAAAGACATAGGATATCAATAGATATTTCTTGAATGAAGATAGAAATGTCCAACATACTTGTTTAGAAATACTTAATATTGCTAGCTATTAGGAAAATGCAAGTCAAAACCTCAATTAGTCAGCATCTTACTCCTGTTGGAACGGCTATTATCAAAAAGATCAGAAGGAAGAAATTCTGGTGAGGGCTGTAAAGAAAGGGGAACTCTTATGCTTTTAGTAGGAATGTGAATTATTGCAGTCACAATGGAAAAAAGTATGGAGTTCCTTAACAAACTAGAAATAGGATTGAAAAATGACTCAACAATCCCAACACCAGATATATATTCAAAAGAAAGGAAATCAGTGTCAAAGAGATACCTGCACTAATATACTAATTGTGGTTATTTGAAATCTTTGTCAATAACTCCAGTACTCAGATCATCTTTGAGCCTATTAATTTTTCTTTTGTATTTTCAGTAATATAGTTCCGTGTCTTACCATAGCTGAGGTTTTGCTCAATTCCAGAATTATTTATGTAGAATTGTAGAATTATTGGCCAATATTTTCTTCTTTTGTCCAGAATTCATACATATTAATCAGATATATTTTATTGGTCATATTCTACAGCCTTTTTAATAGTCACTGAAAGTCATTGTTTTATGGGCAGTTGAAAATGAAGATGCTTATTATTTTATTCTCTATTTTTAGTTGCCAAAATTAATATAAATCATTCAGATCTTCTATAGTCTTCTATAGATATTTATTGTTCCCTAATTTCATGTGATAGGATGAAAGAGGTATAATTAAAACCTCATTGTTACCACCGCATATCTCCTGTAATCTCTGACTGTAACTTCCACTCCTATCTATTTGTATGTATTTGTAATAATAATCGTACTATGTTAATTGTGAGTTGTAACTTTTAGCATTATTAATTGTCCTTTTTGTCTCCTTTAATGCTTTTGGGTTAAAAATAATGTGGTTTCTTTACTCCCAATTCCCCCAAGAAACCTTTTATTTTAAGGAATACAGACTTCATGCATTTCATAAGTACAACTTTAGGAATACAGTGATTCTTCCCACCATACCCTCCCTCCCACCAACTCTCCCACCCCTCCTCCTCCTCTTTTCCATTCCCAGTCCCATTCTCCATTAAGATCCATTTTTGATTAACTTTATACACAGAAGACCAAATCTATACTAAGTAAAGAGTTCAACAATTTGCACAGAAGACAAAACAAAGCAAAAAATATAACAAATAATAAAAAAACCTGTTCCTCAACAATTGAGACAGGGCTGTTCAAGTCATTGCATCTTGAAGTTAATTTCACTTCTTTTTTTTTTTTTTTTTAGAAACTTAATTAACTTTAAAGAAGTACCCAAGAATGCTGCATCTTTTGCGAGCACTTAGATGTAATTATAATACAATTCTTTGAGGACAGAGGTCTTGCATGGGGAGTTAGTGCACAGTGACTATTGTTAATTTAACAATTAACACTCTTATGTATGATGTCAGTGATCACCCGAGCCCTTGACACGAGCTGCCTAGGCTATGGAAACCTTTTGAATCCACAAGCTACATGAGTACTTAGACAAGGCCATAACGAAAGTGGAAGCTCTCTCCTCCTTTCTGAGAAAAGTACCTCTTTCTTTGATGATCACGTCTTTCCACTGGGGTCTCACCAATCCAGGTCATTCATGAGGGAAATTTTTTGTCACAGTGTCTTGGTTTTCTATGCCTGAAATTATCTGGTGGGCTTTTCAGCCCACCAGAAAGCCTTAAGGGACCAGGAAACCTTAAGGGCTGATTCTGAGGTCAGACTTACTTAAAGTGATTATCATTCTATGAGTCTGCTGTGTGGACTGCTTCCCATGTTGGAGCATTCACTCCTTTTTAATTCTATTTATTATTATTACCAGATCCTATCCATATTACCACTTTAACACTTAAAATGGTATTTTTTTCACCCAGCTTAAGGGGATTTGGAGTCCCATGGCAAATTTTTATGCTGTACCCTTAGAAATAAATAAGTAGGAAAGTATATAGAACCATATAGCTTTATAGTTAGAAACATCATACTCTTCATAATTACAACTTTTGGAACATGGTGATTCTTCCCACTCTGCCCACCCTCCCACCCATACTCCCAAATCCTCTTCCCTCTCCCTCTCTCTTATTCCTACTCTTATTTTTTATTCCTCCTCTTGTTTTTTACTAAGATCTGTTTTCAATTGACTTTATACACATATGTTTAATTCTGTCGTAAGTAAATAGTTCAACAAATAGTATGAGGAAAAAAAACTGTTCCTTGACAGTTCAGGTCATTGCTTCTCAAAGTCTCAATTTCACTTCCATAGATTGTCTTTTAAGTGCTCTATTAGTTATCAAAGGTCAGAGAGAACATGTGGTATTTGTCCATTTGGGACTGGCTTATTTCACCAAGTATGATGATTTCCAGAGTCACCCATTTTGTTGTAAATGACCAGATTAGGTTTTTTTTTTTTTTTTTTTTTTTTTTTTACCACTGTGTAGTATTACATAGTATACATATCCCATAATTCTTTATCCAGCCTTGAGTTGATGGGCATTTGTGTTGATTCCATGTTTTAGCTATTGTGAATTGAGCTGCAATAAGCACGGGGTGCAGATAACTCTTTCATATGCTGATTTAATTTCCCTTGGGTATTTCCCAGGAGTGGGATGGCTGGATCATATATTAGATTTATTTTCAGATTCCTGAGGTATCTCCATACTGTTTTCCATAGAGGCTTTACCAGTTTAGATTCCCACCAACAGTGGATTAGTGTACAATTCCACACATCCCCCCACCCCCCTCCTGCATTTGTTGTTTTTTGATTTCTGTATGAAAGCCATTCTAACTGGGGTGAGGAGAAACCTTATTGTGGTTTTGATTTGTATTTCCCTGACAGCTAGTGATCCTGACTATTTTTTGTGTGTGTCTGATGGCCATTTGGATTTCCTCTTTTGAAAAGTATTTGTTTAAGTCCTTTGTCCATTTCTTGACTGGCCTTCCTGAAATGTCCAAATCAGTGCCAGTCACTCATCCATTCAATGCTGCTATGGTTTGAATATTTGTCCTCTAGAATTCATGTGTTGGATCCTCAGGGTCCTATCTAAGTTGTATTTGGAGGTAGGAGTTTTGGCAATTGACTGAGTCATGTAGTTCATTAATTAATGGGTTATGGGTGTTGGCTGTGTTATAAAAGCAAGTTCTCTTTGGCTTGCTTGTTCTATCAACCTGTGATGCCTTCTGCCATGTCATGCACCAAGAAGGTGCTCACTAGATGCCAACCAAATGCCAGTTCTGTGCTCCTGGACTTCCCAGTCTATAGAGCTGTGAGCTCAATGAGTCCCTCTTGTTAGTTACTCAATTTCAGGTATTCTGTGTAGCAACTGAAAATGGGCTAAGACAAATGCCTGCTTCTCTTTGTTGAGGACCTGCTAGTATATTTTTCAGCTTCCCTAAATGCTGATTTCTAATTTGAATGAAGCCTACTTTTAACAGGAGCAAAGTATTCTAACATGTTGGCAGCAGTGTGATTTTGTGATTGCCTCTTAACAATCAGTGTCAGCTAGTAGGGAACTTTCTGTCAGGTTTACTAAAAAACATGTGCTAAGTTAAAGAAATATACATTCAATTTATGTTGAGGAAAATAATGTAGTGGTATGAATAAATTATGAAAATATGCTAAAACACAGGCAGTACATTGGAATAGCAGATGCAGGCTTGTTTCGTGAATTATGATGTTATTCTCAAGTTATGTATGATTTTATTCTCAAGCTGTTCATTGCATCTTTTCTCCTATTTCATTTGATTTGAAAGCATATTTTTCTAAGTTGGGATTGGTTTGTGCTCTAAAATTAGAGGGAGCTCGGTGAAATGAGAAGGACATGGATTTTGCTGTAAAAATGATTTGGGACTGAATTTCTTTGCCACTTTATAATTGTGACCTTGGAAGAATTACAGTTTCTTTGAGCCTTGGCTTTCTTCAAAGTTAAATGAGGATACTAAGAGTTACTATGCAGTATTTTTAAGATTATTAAGTGAAATAATACATGTAAAGCATTACTTAACTCAATAAATAGTAATTATTACAGTGTTTTATTAATACATATAATGCCCATCATATGATGAACCTCATTATACAGGTAAATGCATTATTTGTATACGTAAACTGAAGATTTCCTAAGGGTAAGCATTTTATCTGAGAGATCACATGGCTGATAACTGTCATCTAGACCTAATTCAAATGTGCAGAGATTACATGAGATGAGTTGATATGTATACATGCACAAAGGACAGAAATCAGTCTATTTCAAGGTGCCAGATGGAAAAATAAGTTTCTTTTTAGAGTGTGTCTGCCTTGGGAGCTTTGTTTCTAACAAAGAAAGCAAGGGTAATATTTTGGCACACATGGATGGTGACACCATAGTCTAGGATCTGAAATAAAGATTTAGAGCTTAATGACAAAAAACGCATTAATAAAGAGAAGCAAACAGTCGTGTATCTTTATTTCCTAATTCTTTAACATTTAACTGTGATTGTGTGTGGTATATAAAATAAATTATATTCAATAGTATTCATATATGAGAATTTCTCATTTTACATGGAACATATTTGTGATGGTTCCTAAAAAGGAAAGCAAAAAATTCTGTTACAGTATATGTGGATATGTGGTGATGGTTTTGTTTTCCAACCTCAGGGTGACTCTTACAGTGCACTTTAGATTACAGCTAAGTAGCAGAATCACGGTGGAAAAGTTACCTCATTCTCCATTCTGATCACAAGGGGAGAGGGATCTAATGACAGGTGAGGATCTTGAAATTTCCATGGTGCTTGTCACAGGGGAATTTTGTTTGCAAAATTACAGGGAGGCCCATAACAGGAACCCATACAGTCTCAGCAAATACAGGATTTGTCTACTTGTAGCCATGATTGTCTCTGATAAGAACAAATTTGAAAGGAAGGAAGGTAAGAAAGAGAGTCTTGCAGTTTGTATAAGGATTACACCAATTAACTGAGCTCCTTTAGCAAGTCACTTTAAGCACCAAGTGGGGCATAATGTAGTTAGAAGGTTGTTGAAAAAACACAAAGTGATACATAAACATACCTTATTGCAATTACAATTTAACTTATTTGTAATAGTTTTTAAATGTCAAAGACTTTTAAATGTTTAATTTCATTTTTCTAGACGAGTATAATTTTGAAAATATCCTTCCTGAGGTAAAGGACAGGGGAAGATCCCTTTTGCCTTGTCTAACTCCAGAATCTTTTGTCATGAGCGGTTTAAGCTGATGTTATCAGAGGGGCTATGTGATGGTTACAGAAGTCATTTTTAAAAGACATTACTAAGGAGACAGTATAAGCAGTTATTCGAGAACGACTATAAACTTTACCTTAAAAACTACCTACTTTAACAACAGAAGCTGAGAGTGCACAGCTCTACTTATTTATCTAATGGGCAGGAAATGTTTTTCTTTCCTCCTCCTACAAAAGTCCATTGGTGAAGCAATATTCAATTTCACGTTTAATGGTAACCCATTTCACATCACCTAAAAGCATGGAAGTCATGTAACATTCCAAAAATCAGAGTCGATAGGAGCAAATAAACTTAACCTGCTTCTGAATATAGATGGTGTCAATAAATGTGAAAATCATAATATTATATGTTATCTTTATTATTTTTGCTGTCGCTCTCTTCTTTGGAGGTGAGAAGGGAAATGGTAACACCTTTTAAAATCTCAGGAGAAACTCTTTTCTACCTAATGTCATTCACATGCCAAAGGATAGGGTGGTGTCACAGCTGCTTCATCCTGTACTTTGTGACGTATGAGCATCTGATGACTTCATGAACTGTTAGATTCACCAAACTGCAGCAGAGAATGACTGGGCTTTGGCCCAGGTGTTTTGGTTCTCTTTTTGATATCATGTAGCAGTGAGAACATGTGATGACTACGGTAGTCTAGGTATACTTAAAAATGAAGCCTTCGATTTTAATAAATCTGAATTATAGTCTTGGCTCACTGAGATTTTACTGTGTGGATAGCCTTGCAAACCACTCAATCTCTCCAATGTTAGTTTTCTTAACTGCAAACTGGAGATGATTAAGGACTAACAAAAATAATAGCAACAAAAGCAATATTATTATTCCTCTATTTTACTATTGCTCTGAAGATTAAATAAAATGACTGATATAAGATACTTAGCATGCAGTGTAGAATATCTGATCACCCAAAAAGTATTAGTCATTGTTACAGAGTCTTCAGAAAGTTCATAGAGAACCTGTATGTATCTCAAAATATTTTTTTCATCAAAATAATCTTATTTGGAAATTCAATTTTCCAGGAACTTTTGAAGTACCCTTGCATTGGCAGAATAGTTTTTCTTTTCATGTCAGTTGCTACTGCACAATAGTTCAATTTGAATACAATTCATAATGTATTTTAACATGTTGAGTATCAGGAAATAATTAATATATCAGGAAATAATTTCAGTGTCAATATTTACATATTATATTGGTTCTGATTTTGATGTTGATTTGTTGATATTTCTGTGTCAGATGTTATTTTCTTTTCTGTTCTGAGATTATAATACTGTCACAAGAATAATATATGACAGCTAAGCACATTTGTCCTTTCCACCCATATTTGTCATTGAGCTTCTAATAAATTTTCTTTCATGTTTCATTAATATGTATCATAATTGATTTATCACCTCTGGGAAAGAAATAGAATGTGATCTTACTGTGCTGGCAATCTAACACATATTTCTCTTCTGGCATTGGGGTGCTTTTTATTTTCAATGTGGATGAAATAGAGTTTGGAATAAAATCTAACAGTTTAAACACTAAGCTATTAATTTGCCTTGCACAGTGGTTGGTCCACACATTAATGTGGCAGACACTCTTGGTTGGGACCCAATCTCCTTCTTCTACCCTTTCCTCTTCAGTGACCTTCTAATGACTGGTCCAAGGGTGGTTACTTGAATTCATATGGATTCTAGTGAAACAGAAATAAGTTAAAACAAACAGAAATCACTGCAGGGATTTTCTGGGAAAGTTTTGCAAACTGGACATACTCCATTAGTATGATCCTTTGAATTTTGTCTTTTTCTTTTCTGTCTGCCTATAAAATAAGTAAAATGCCTAGAAGTAGTTGGTTAGAGTTGTGTTATGTCAATGGCATCAGTTATGCATCATTTACCCTTTGGACATCTTAGTAGACTAATGCTGGCTCCAATGTATATACACATATACAGAAATGAAATTCTTAGTTTATGTTCATAAAATAACCTAGATTAGAAATTAAAAAATATTTACTTTTAATGCAGACCCTGGGAAGCAGCAGAGATTGTCAAGTGATTTGGTTTCTGCTACCCCCATGGGAGACCTAGATTGAATCCTGGTTCCTAGCATTACATACATTTGGAGAATTAGCTAGCATATAGAAACTCTTTCTCCACCCCCCCATCTAACTCTCAAATAAATACATTTTTAAAAATTAAAAGACATTGAGTAACAATAATTGTACATTTTTATGGGATGCAATGTGATACTTCAACACATGTATACAATGTATACTGTTGAATTCAGGGCAACAAATGTTTCCTTACCCTTTCCCATCATGCTCTGCGGATGGAGCCTTGGAACTCCTCCCTCCTATTTGCTCAGAAAACAATAAGGGAGAATCATTGCCATCCCATTGTACAGTGTAACAATAGGAACTTACTCCTATTTAATTCTGATTTGTATCCTTTATCTGACCTCCTTCTATCTCCTTTACCCATTCTCTTGTGGTTGCTATTCTTTTTTTTATATTCTTTTTTTTTAAATTTTTTAACTTTTATTTAATGAATATAAATTTCCAAAGTACAGAATATGGATTACAATGGCTTCCCCCCCATAACGTCCCTCCCAACCGCAACCCTCCCCTTATCCACTCCCTCTCCCTTTCCATTCACATCAAGATTCATTTTCGATTCTCTTTATATATAGAAGATCAGTTTAGCATACATTAAGTAAAGATTTCAACAGTTTGCTCCCACACAGAAACATAAAGTGAAAAATACTGTTTGAGTACTAGTTATAGCATTAAATCTCAATATACAGCACACTAAGGACAAAGATCCTACATGAGGAGTAAGTACACAGTGACTCCTGTTGTTGACTTAACAATTTGACACTCTTGTTTATGGCATCAGTAATCACCCTAGGCTCTTGTCATGAGCTGCCAAGGCTATGGAAGCCCCCTGAGTTCACTGACTCTGATCATATTTAGACAAGGCCATGGTCAAAGTGGAACTTCTCTCCTCCCTTCAGAGAAAGGTACCTCCTTCTTTGAAGACCTGTTCTTTCCACTGGGATCTCACTCGTGGAGATCTTTCATTTAGGTTTTTTTTTTCCCCAGAGTGTCTTGGCTTTCCATGCCTGAAATACTCTCATGGGCATTTCAGCCAGATCTGCATGCCTTAAGGGCTGATTATGAGGCCAGAGTGCTATTAGGACATTTGCCATTCTATGGGTCTGCTGTGTATCTCATTTCCCATGTTGGATCATTCTCTCCCTTTATGATTCTATCAGCTAGTAATTGCAGACACTATTCTTGTTTATGTGATCCCTTTGGCTCTTAGTCCTATCATTATGATCAATTGTGAACAGAAATTGATCACTGGGACTAGTGAGATGGCATTGGTACATGCCACCTCGATGGGATTGAATTGGAATCCCCTGGTATGTTTCTAGCTCTACCGTTTGAGGTAAGTCAGCTTGAGCATGTCCCAAATTGCACATCTCTTCCCTCTCTTATTCCCACTCTTATATTTAACAGCAATCACTTTTCAGTTAAGTTTCAACAATTGAGAATAACTGTGTATTGATTACAGTATTCAACCAAAAGTATTAAGTAGAACAAACAAACAAAAATACTAAGAGGGATAACATAATAAGTTGTTCATCAACAGTCAGGGTAAGGGCTGATCAAGTCACCGTTTCTCATAGTGTTCATTTCACTTTAACAGGTTTCCTTTTTGGTGCTCAGTTAGTTGTCACCTATCAGGGAGAACAAGTGGTATTTGTCATTTTGGGATTGGCTTATTTCACTCAACATAATGTTTTCCAAATTTCTAACAGGGATCACTTTTCAGTTAAATTTTAAACACCTAAGAATAATTGTGTGTTAATTACAGAGTTCAACCGTATAGAACAAAAAAAAAATACTAAAATGGATAAAGTATTACATTGTACATCAACCGTCAGGACAAGAGCTGATCAAGTCACTGTTTCTCATAATGTCCATTTCACTTCAACAAGTTTCCCTTTTGGTGCTCAGTTAGTTGTCGCCAATCAGGGAGAACATATGATATTTGTCCCTTTGGGACTGGCTTAATTCACTCAGCATGATGTTTTCCAAATTCCTCCATCTTGTTGCAAATGACTGGGTTTTGTTGTTTTTGACTGCTGTATAGTATTCTATAGAGTATATGTCCCATAATTTCTTTATCCAGTCTACTGTTGATGGGCATTTGGGTTGGTTCCAGGTCTTAGCTATTGTGAATTGAGCTGCAATAAACATTAATGTGCAGACTGCTTTTTTGTTTGCCAATTTCATTTCCTTTGGGTAAATTCCAAGGATTGGGATGGTTGGGTTGAATGGTAGGGTTATATTCAGGTTTCTGAGGAATCTCCAGACTGACTTCCATAGTGGCTTAACCAGTTTGCATTCCCACCAACAGTGGGTTAGTGTCCCTTTTTCCCTACATGCTCACTAGCATCTGTTGTTGGTAGATTTCTGAATGTGAGCCATTCTCACTGGGGTGAGGTGAAACCTCATTGTGGTTTTGATTTGCATTTCCCTGATTGCTAGTGATCTTGAACATTTTTTCATGTGCCTGTTGGCCATTTGGATTTCCTCTTTTGAAAAATGTCTATTGAGGTCCTTGGCCCATCTCTTAAGCAGGCTGTTTGTTTTGATCTTGTGGAGTTTCTTGATTTCTTTGTAGATTCTGGTTATCAACCCTTTATCTGTTGCATAGTTTGCAAATATTTTTTCCCATTCTGTCGGTTGTCTCTTCACTTTCCTGACTGTTTCTTTTGCAGTACAGAAACTTGTCAATTTGATGCAATCCCAAATGTGGGGAGCAACCCGGACTGGACTGAGTTACTGGAATTAAGACTTATTCTATGCATCTGCTCTCCCACAATATGGCGCTGGGAGAGGAGGCAACAGCTTCTACCCAGCTGCCTCTCACCAACTTGACAAGCTGTAGGAGCTGCTCCTGATTGGAGGAGAGCAGCATACTCAGCGTGTGGGCAGCCGAGTTAGGATTGGCGGAGGAGGACTATAAAGGAGGAGAGAGACGGCATGCACCAGGAACATCGAAGGGGAACATCTATCTGAAGGAACACCTGTGCAGCCCCCAAGAGAGCCGGCCAGTGGTGTGCCGCTCCCCCGCGGAAGTGGGGAATGTGGCAGAGGGAACCGCCCTTCCACGGAGGTGGAAGGGACGGTAGCCAACCCGGGAAGAACCAGCAGCAAACCCGGGGAGGGCCGAGCAGACGAAAGAACAGCGCAGGGTCCTGTGTCATTCCTCCACGAAGAGGGGGAGCGACATAATGGTGCCATGACTCGGATATGAAGCCTAGGCAGGGTTTAGTGTTGTTCCTCCATGAAGACGGGGAGCGACACCAAATGTTGATTTTGGCTTTGACTGCCTGTGCTTCTGGGGTGTTTTCCAAGAAGTCATTGCCAGTACCTATATCTTGCAGGGTTTTCCAATGCTCTCTAATAATTTGATGGTGTCAGGTCGTAGATTTAAGTCTTTAATCCATGTTGAGTGGATTTTTGTGTAAGGTGAAAGGTAGGGGTCTTGCTTCATGATTCTGCACGGGGAAATCCAATTTTCCCAGCACCATTTATTGAATAGACTGTCCTTACTCCAGGGATTGGTTTTGGATCCTTGATCATATATGAGTTGGCTGTAGATGTTTGAATTGATTTCTGGTGTTTCAATTCTGTTCCATTGGTCTATCCATCTGTTTCTGTACCAGTACCATGCTGTTTTGATTACAACTGCCCTGTAGTATGTCCTGAAATCTGGTATTGTGATGGCTCTGGCTTTGTTTTTGTTGCACAAGATTGCTTTAGCTATTCGAGGTCTCCTGTGTCTCCATATAAATTTCAGCATCATGTTTTCCAGATCTGAGAAGAAGGTCTTCGGTATCTTGATTGGTATTGCATTGAATCTATAAATTGCTTTTGGGAGAAAGGACATTTTGATGATATTGATTCTTCCAATCCATGAGCATGGAAGATTTTTCCATTTCTTGGTATCCTCTTCTATTTCTTTCTTTAAGGTTTTGTAATTTTCATCGTAGAGATCTTGAACGTCCTTGGTTGAGTTTATTCCAAGGTATTTGATTGTTTTTGTAGCTATTGTGAATGGGATTGATCTTAGAAGTTCTTCCTCAGCCCTGGCATTGTCTGTGTATACAAAGGCTTTTGATTTTTGTGCATTGATTTTATACCCTGCTACTTTGTCAAACTCTTCTATGAGTTCCAATAGTCTCTTAGTAGAGTTCTTTGGGTCCTCTAAATAAAGAATCATATCATCTGCAAAGAGGGATAGTTTGAGTTCTTCCTTCCCAATTTGGATCCCTTTCATTTCTTTTTCTTGCCTAATAGCTGTGGCTAGAACTTCCAGAACTATATTGAATAGCAGTGGTGAGAGTGGGCATCCTTGTCTGGTACCAGATCTCAGTGGAAATGCTTCCAACTTTTCCCCATTCAATAGGATGTTGGCCGTGGGTTTTTCATAGATTGCTTTGATTGTATTGAGGAATGTTCCTTCCAAACCCAGTTTGCTTAGAGTTTTCATCATGAACGGGTGTTGTATTTAATCAAATGCTTTCTCGGCGTCTATTGAGATAATCATATGGTTTTTCTTCTGCAGTCTGTTAATGTGTTGTATCACATTGATTGTTTTGTGCACATTAAACCATCCCTGCATACCAGGGATAAATCCCACTTGGTCTGGGTGTGGTTGCTATTCTAAGGGCACACTGAGCTTTATGAGGGAGAATATGTGGCATTTGTCTTTCTGTTTAGGACTAATTCTTATTAAAACTGAGTGTTACCTCAAATATGTCTTTCTTCAATAGAGTTTCTTGTCAATAACATGGCACTAAAGCATTTCCTTTCCAATTTGGAAAGAGACAACTGTCGCTCCCCCTCTTCACGGAGGAACGACACTAGACCCTGCGCTGTTCTTTTGTCTGCTCAGCCCTTCCCGGCTTGGCTGCTGATCCTTCCACCTCCGTGGAAGGGCGGCTCCCCCTGCCACTTTCCCCACTTCTGCGGGGGAGCGGCACACTGCCGGCCGGCTCTCTCGGATGTTCCTCTTAGATGTTCCTGGTGCATGTTGTCTCTCTCCTCCTTTTTAGTCCTCTTCCACCAATCCCAACTCTGCTACCCACACGCCGAGTACGCTGCTCTCCTCCAATCAGGAGCAGGATCAGCTCCTGCAGGTTACTGGTCAACCTGGAGGCAGCTGTGTAAAAGTTGTTTACTCCTCTCCCAGCGCCATATTGTGGGAGAGCAGATGCATAGAATAAGTCTTAATTCCAGTAACTTAGTCTAGTTCGAGTTGCTCCCCACAGACAACCTGAAGAATGACTTGGTATTTTTAAATGACTAAGTAACCAAATTTATAGTTATGTTTCTAAGTGGTCTACTTAAACTATTCATGCTGAGAATTCTTTATAACTGGTTACATCTGACATGTATTACAAGACTTCTATTTTAAAATATTGTGTTAAAATTTATTGACATAATGATTTTCTTATATTAGCTTTATGTGATAATATATGATATCACACACACATGCATGCACACAAGTATATAGGCAACAGTCATTCTATTTCTGTGGCCTGATTGTGCGTTTGTGGGGTAACTTCTGAGCCTCTGCTACCACATTTCTATAGTAAATACAATAAAATACACATTTCAGTTTCTTGTGGAAGTTAGCTAAATTAACTCAACCATCTGAAAAAAAATGTTTGGGTTATAGTAAATGGTTAATTTTTTGCTTTTGGCAATTGTAAGATGATGATAATGATCATAATGGCTCATCCACTCATAATTCATGACTATATGCAGGACCCTGCTCTTGAATTTAATTCTCCAAAACATGTAGCAAGTCACCTAAATCTGTGCTTTATTTCCTACTTCGGCATGTGTGTTTGTCCCCTTCAAAACTCATATAGAAACAATAATCACAAATATGAGATATTAAGAGGTGTCTCTGGGGCTGGCGCTGTGGCTCACTTGTTTAATCCTCCACCTGCGGCGCCGGCATCCCATGTGGACGCCGGGTTCTAGTCCCGGCTGCTCCTCTTCCAGTCCATCTCTCTGCTGTGGCCCGGGAGGCAGTGGAGGATGGCCCAAGTCCTTGGGCCCCTACACCTGCACTGGAGACCGGGAGGAAGCACCTGGCTCCTGGCTTTGATCGGCACAGTGCCAGCCAAGTGGCCATTTTGGGGATGAACCAATTGAAGGAAGACCTTTCTCTCTGTCTCTCTCTCTCACTGTTTCTCATCATGTGATGCCTTGTGCTACCTCAGGATATCATCAGCGAGAAGACAATTTCCATACCTGCCCCATAAACCTTGAGCTGGAACAGTGATCCCAAATCAATCTCTTTTCTTTATTATCCTATCTGTGGCATGAGGTTATTAGCAACTGAAAGTGGTCTAAGACATTTCCTCATCTCTGAAGTGGGACTACAACCCTGTGGGGGTAGATAATGAATGCTGACGAGTGGAGGCTAAGAGGAGGCCAGGAATGGGAAGGATAAAAGGAGTTGAGATGAAAAAATTAGGGGAAGCTCGATGTGGTTCATTTTTGTTTTGCAAATTTATAATTAATAATAAAAAGGATTTTGAAATCTAAATTAGCCCATGTGGTTGTGGGTACCATGTCAGACAAGGCCAGTGTGCAGCATTGCAACATTCTAATTTACTAAACTTCATCCACAAAATAAGATTATAATTGGAAAAATGTTGTTAAACCCAGGATATTCATTCATTCTCAGTGGTTTTCTGCTTTCAGGGAATATCTGACATGCTGAATATTATTGGATTGAGATAGTATTATTTATCCAAAAGTCTCATATTTGCATGTTCTGCTGATGAGTAGATACTTTCCTATTAAAATCTGTTTGTGGCTTTATATAATATTTTAAAATATTTTAAAATCTGGGTATTACACTGAAGTTTGGCACAGAAGCCTAGAGCAATAAGAATGAAAGGTAAATAATGAAAAATAGATTTTTCTATCCTGTATATACATTAGAATCACTGGGTATTGGGGCTCCTTTGAACCAAGTCCTGGAAGTGTATTGGCGATTCCACATGATTCAAATAGGCATTCTGGGTAAGGAGCACTACCTAAAAACTTTAGGGTAGAATGACATGACAATAATCCTCACAGCATCCCAGGAATTAAAATTTTGTGTTCTCATTCACCTTTCAGTCATGTTTATCAACTCTCAGTATGCACAGAATCCCATAGGGGCACAGAGGAGTTTTCCTTTTAACAGGCCTACTGGTGTTTCTGATGCAGAAGAGGCTTGGATTACATGTGGAGAAGCACTGCTTTAGAGAACAGACAAGAGTTTATGTAAAGTTGTAGAGCTTGGGCTGAAATATGAAGTAAGAAAGTAAAACAGCTTAGACTTGTAAAATGCTATATTAGTGTGACATGTTTAATATTAGTTAGAATTCCTTGGTAAGTGAGTTCGAATTGAAATCCAGTGTTGGATCAGAGGATGGTGACAATGTGGTTGAGAGTTTTAGAGATGCATATGAATATGATCAGGAAGGAAATAATTTAATTTAATTAATTACTTTTGACAGGAATTATTAGACAGTGAGCGAGAGAGACAGAGAGAAAGGTATTCCTTCAGTTGGTTCACCCCCGAAATGGCCGCTACAGTCGGTGCTGCGCTGATCCGAAGCCAGGAGCCAGGTGCTTCCTCCTGGTCTCCCATGCGGGTGCAGGGCCCAAGCACTTGGGCCATCCTCCACTGCACTCCCAGGCCACAGCAGAGAGCTGGACTGGAAGAGGAGCAACCGGGACAGAATCTGGTGCTCCAACCGGGACTAGAACCTGCCGGTGCCGCAGGTGGAGGATTAGTCAAGTGAGCCATGGTACTGGCCTAATTGTTTTATTTTTGTTAACTAACTTAATAGATTCCAGTGAAAAATGCTGATTTATTAATTAATTCACAATAGGAAATTATTAGTAAATAGAGGATAACACTCAGGTACCACTGATTAATGCACTTAATTCGAATAGACCTATGTATGTGAGAAACAAAACCATAATCCAAAGTAGATATTAGGCATGAAGTTAGAAAAAGGAGACCATTTGGAGTATTTGAACTTTAATCCCAGACTTAAAAAAAAAAAAAAAAAAAACAGAGGTAGAAACATACATTCCACATGAAGATGGTTTTAGAGTACACCAGAACACTTGCCATCTGTGCTTGTTTTCCTGTTGCTCTTGGATGGTTGTAAGATGGACATGGTCAGAATTTCCTTCTATGACTTTCTTTCAATTATCCTTCCCTGGCTAAATAACCCTCTTTTAAACATGTGCACTGTTTAGATAAGGTAAAGCATTCAATTGGGTTTTCATCTATTAGCACTGGCTCATTGAGGCTACAGAAAATTGACATTCTCAGATTTCCATAGGTGATAATTAATGCAGATTTATTATGAATTTAAGGAAGGAATAATTCTGTAACTGAAATCAGTCAATTGTGGAGAACACAAGTATATTTCAGGATACAACAGTAAGCTAGCCTAGTAGTTGTAGGCAGGCATATAAAATAAAATTGATGGGGTTTGTGACTAGAAGACCACACCTTCACCACGCCCCTGTGTGACCTCATGCCCCTACCTGGCCACACTTGTGCGCCCACTGGCCAATCTGGTTAATTAACCACTCTCCTTTGAAACTGGATTAAAAGCCTGAGACATGGTGTGCCCAGTGCCTTTTTCCTCTTTGGTTCCTTGCCATTGTGTGGCCGCACGGCCCTGGCCTCCAGAGCATGTGGCATTCGGGCCACCTGCCCCATGCTTCCTGGCCTAGATGCTCCTGTACGTGGCTGGCTCCTGGTACTCGGTATGAATCCAGATTCCTCTCTCCTATAGATAGGGCCCTCACTCTCCTGTGCATTTTTTCTCACTGAATAAAAGCTTAAAACATATGCTGCCTCGTTCATTTATGCTGGTATTCAGAATTCTTTGAATATTAGGCAAGAGCCCACACAGGCATATTAATAATGGGAATTTATTAATAAGCACACAATGATATCGTATGGCATCCTGTATTCCGATATCATAGTGACCATATGACAGTGCTTGGAGCCTACCAGCTCTGCTGACTAACTACATGAATATGTCTTCAAAAGTAGTTTTCTATTACATCAACTCTGATATTTCTAAATATAGTTGTGTCACAGCTTTTCTTCATATTTATCTTCAGTTGTCTTGGGTTTTCTTTGAGTGTATTATAATCAACTTCCTTTGAGAGAATATAAATTGTTCACTTTCACACTACAGCAAACACCCACATCAGGTGGGAGCCTCAGGCCATCTCTTTTCCATGACAAGCTGTCTGTATCCTCAGTGTTCATCACTGAGATTTGCTGTAAATATAGATCTGCTCTGTGGTCTTAATACAAAGGAATTACTCATGGACAAATTCCTGCTTTGGATACCTTCCTTCACATTAAGATTTTGGACCCTGCAGGTACTTATGTCTTAACTGCTGGTGTAGTAAACATTAAGTCTTAACAGGTCTACCAGCAAGTATGTCTTTTTCGAGGACTTTGGAATGTTTTTTGTTGATCAAAGAAGTATTGATTTTGAAGTTTAAATCTTAACAACCATTATTATTCTCTTTATACATTTTGGGGAATTGCTCCCTTAATACTGGAATAGAGATTAAATTGGATCAACTTGTTTTAAACAAAATTGAAGGATCTAATGAGAAAGATTGGATGTGAAATTTGGTTAATGAATTAGGAGAATAAATAAGAGACTGTAAGGGGAAGCTGTCCCCACTTGGGAGGCCAGCATATCATGCTGGAGTGCCTGTGTTCGAGTCCTGACTCTGCTCAGCTTCCTGGTAATATGCACCCTGGGAGGCAGCAGGTGATGGCACAAATAATTGATTCCCTGCCACCCAGGTGGGAGACGCAGATTGAGTTCCTGGCTCACAGCTTCAGCCTGGCCCAGCCGTGATTGTTGTGGTCATCTGGGGAGTGAATCAGCAGGTAGGATATCTCTGACTGTTTGCCTGTTTCTCTTTCTGTCTCTCTTCGTTTCAAATAAGCAAAAGTAAAAAAAAAAAGAATATAAGACATGTAAAATCTAGGACAGTTCACAATAGGGAATTTTTTCAATCATCTTTAACATAAGGGTTATTACTTAGATGAGTTTTCATATGGAAATAATATGTGGTCAGGTTACATGTCATAATACAAGGCAACAATAACTAAATAAAATGTGTCATTTTTTCGTTAAAAGGAATAATGAATCTTTTTATTATTATTTATTATTATTCTTTTTATTTTTATTTTTTATTAAATCATAAAAGTTTTAAAGAATAAGAATCTGCATGAACATAAAATTGGTGTATATCATATATTTCATAAATACTGAATTTTTAAACTAAAGTCAAGTGTGGCATGTAAAAATATTAAGTAAATTCTTTATAACTGTGTCAAACTTTTAAAGCAGATAAATATTAATATCATGTATTCATTGCCATTTGAATTTTTTCAAAAAACCTTCCCTATAGATTTAATTTTTATACAGTATATCTTATAGAATGCATGTCATGTGAGACAGAAAAATCTTCCATTTATGTTTAAAGATAGGATATCCCAGATATTTATAACTGATATTTTCCATCATTAAGAACCAATTCCAGTTTGTTTTTTTTTTTTTTTTTTTTGGTGTTGGGTATCTCAACGGGGCAGGTGGAAATATGGAGAAAATTCCAAGATAAGCTTAAATGTTGGTGTTTTGTAACAATGTCTTTCGTTTATCCCACAGGTAAATGTTCTGTGTTAGTCTACTATCTATGAACAAATGCCAATGTAAGCAACTATTCAGAGTATGAATTTAGATCTGGTTTGTTGTGTATCCACAGTATTGAGTATATAATGACATTGAAATACATGATTTTTAAAGATAGGAAAAAAAGAGATATTTTCCTCTTGGGAAGGAACAACAACAAAATATTTAACCCTGATATAGTCACAATTTCTTGTTGCTAAGAAAACTAAAAGTCAACAAACATGCGTAACTTTAAAGCTAAGTTTTAGTATTTTATTTAAATTTAGTATTTTATTTTATTTTAGTTTTTTTTTAATTTAATTTTAGTTTGGTTTAGTTTAGTATTTTATTTTAAATATTTTAGTATTTAGTAATATTTTACAATATACTGTGCTTCATACATGCATTAAGTATATCATTTTGTTTTGCATTATTTTCTGTACTCCATCATATCTATAAGACATAATCTTTAAAATCAGGCAACCTTGAATTACACAATATAACTAGTATTTCATAGAAGAGAGAAATGAGACTCAGAAGGTCTCAGTCTCTTGATCAAAGTCTGATGTTTTATATACAAATGACACTCAAGTGAACTCATAGTACTGCAAATCAAGATTACTTTCCTCAGCCCAAAGATATTATGCTATTGAATTCAAAATATTATTTTTAATATGGGTGACTAATGGGTATACTTACTGTTATTAGACTGCTTTGTGTATCTAGCAAAGGGCAATCCCTTAGGTTTAATATATTATGTGATACTAACTATTCAGATACTCGAAGTTGATGTGGAAAAGGGGGATATGAAGGTAAGTCAATACTTTAAGATTCTATTGATAAATAGGTAGGAAGTTTTAAACATTCAGAAGAATCCTGGAAACTCTTTTGAGAGTTTCATTTTATTTTCATTAAAATGTCTCTGTGGGCTATTGTGGCCATCTGTGGAGTGAACCAGTGGATACGAGATTCTCTCTCTCTCTCTCTCTCTCTCTGTGTATCTGTGTCTGTGTCTGTCTCCCTCTTCTTCTGTAACTCTTTCATATAAATGAATACAAATTTTTATAAAAAAAAGTAAATGTCTTTAAATTACCTGGTTCATCTTTAATTATGAAAGAGTCCTAGTATCTTATCCAAATGATTATAAAATATTTCACAAACATCTCAATAACGTTTTATGTTCATGAAAGTGAAATATATAGACAAAGGGGTAAAGCAGTTTTTTTTTTTTTTAAGATTTATTTGAAAGTCAGAGTTACACACAAAGAGAAGGAGAGGCAGAGAGAAAGAGGTTTTCCATCCTCTGTTTCATGCCTCAGTTGGCCGCAATGGCCAGAGCTGTGCTGATCTGAAGCTAGGAGCCAGGAGCCAGGAGCCAAGAGCCAGGAGCTTCTTCCAGGTCTCCCATTTGGGTGCAGGGGCCCAAGCACTTTGGGCCATTTTCTACAGCTTTCCCAGTCCATAGCAGAGAGCTGGATCAGAAGTGGAGTAGCCAGGTCTCAAACCCGTTCCCATATAGGATGCCGGCACTGCTGGCAGTGGCCTAACCCGCTACTCACAGCACTGGCCCCGGTAAAGCAGTTTTAATCTCCAAAACACCAAACACATTTGACTTGATACCTCACCTATCTGAAGATCTGCTATCGACAACATCCATACTAATGATTTTGGTTCTAATTTATTAAGCCTTCATCAATATGAAAACTTGCTTTCTGATTATTCTGTTGGTCTTCTAGTCTACTTAATCTGAAATTAATGAAGTCACTGCAAACTTTTGTATTTCGTATTTGGATAGGATATCTTTTTCTTCATTTGTCTAATCTTAATATTTAATTTGAATTTTGTAATTGGCACATAGTTTTGTTTAATTTGTTTCTTTGCTTTAAATCCATTTTGATAATCTGACTTTTAATTAGAATCCTTAGTCACTTAGTACTTAATTATTGATATGGTTGCATTTGGGTTACAATTTTATTATTTGCTTTTTGTTTGATTCTTCTGTTTTTACTGTTGCCCTTTTTTTTTTTCTGCCTTGTTTGGAACTATTAAATACATGTTCAAATTAAATTTTAATTTATTTATTATTTTTACTTTACATTTTTTCTTTAGTGGTAATTCTATTAATTATATATCCTTTTTTCTATGGGAAACGGTGACTTGATCAGCATAGCCCTGACTGTTAATGAACAACTTAATACATTATCCCTCTTAGTAGTTTTTTTTTTTTTGTCTGTTCTACTTAATATGACTGGTTTAATTCTGTAATTATCACACAGTTATTCTTAAGTGTTGAAAATTAACTGAAATGTGATCCCTGTTAAACATAAGAGTGGGAATAAGAGAGGGAAGAGATGTATAATTTGGGGCATGCTCGGGCTGACTTGCCCCAAATGGTAGAGTTAAAAACATACCAGGGGATTCCAATTCAATCCCCATCAAGGTGGCATGTACCAATGCCATCTCACTAGTCCAAGTGATCAATTTCAGTTCACAATTGATCATAATGAAAGGACTAAGAGTCAAAGGGAGCACATAAACATGTCTAGTACCTGCTAACACTAACCGATGGAATAAATAAAGGGGAGAGTGGTCCAACATGGGAAGTGAGATACTCAGCAGACTCATAGAATGGCAGATGTCCTAAATAGCACTCTGGCCTCAGAATCAGCCCTAAAGGCATTCGGATCTGGCTGAAAAGCCCATGAGAGTATTTCAGGCATGGAAAGCCAAGACACTCTGGCAAAAGATCTCTGCGAGTGAGATCCCAGTGGAAAGAACAGGTCTTCAAAGAAGGAGGTACCTTTCTCTGAAGGGAGGAGAGAACCTCCACTTTGACTATGACCTTGTCTAAACAAGATAAGAGTCGGAGAACTCAGAGGGCTTCCATAGCCTTGGAAACTCATGACCGGAGCATAGGGAGACTACTGATGCCATAGACAGGAGTGTCAATTTGTAAAGTCAACAACAGGAGTCACTGTGCACTTACTCCTCATGTAGGATCTCTGTCCTTAATGTGCTGTGTATTGAGATTTAATGCTATAACGAGTACTCAAACAATATATTTCACTTTGTGTTTTTATGGGGGTGCAAACTGTTGAAATCTTTACTTAATGCATACTAAACTGATCCTCTGTAAAAAAAAAAAAAAAGAAATTATCAACTCCCAACTTGACTCTCACTGGGATTAAACATGACAATAGGTCTGATCTGATTTCATCATCATTTAAAAAAAATCATCTATTATTTTTCACTTTATGTTTTTGTGTGAGAGCAAACTGTTGAAATCCTTACTTAATGTATGCTAAGCTGATCTTCTGTATATTAAGATAATTGAAAATGAATCTTGATGTGAATGGAAGGGGAGAGGGAGTGGGAAAGGGGAGGGTAGTGGGTGGGAGGGACGGTATGTGGGGGAAGCCATTGTAATCCATAAATCGTACTTTGGAAATTTATATTCATTAAATAAAAGTTAAAAAAAATTATATATCCTTTTTTTAATAAGATTTACTTATTTATTTGAAAGGCAGTTACAGAGAGGCAGAGGGAGGGAGAGGAGAGGAAAGAGAGAGAGAGAGAGGATCCGTCTGCTGGTTCACTCTCCAAATGGCCAAAAAGTCCAAAGCTGAAGCCAGGAACTTCTTCCAGGTCTTTCATGTGGGAGCAGTGGCCCAAGGACTTGGACCGTCTTCTGTTGCTTTTCCAGCACATTAGCAGGGAGCAGGATAGGAAGTAGAAACAGTTGTCAACAGAGCTCACAATATCATAGTATCAAAATATTATGATACTTTTTTGCAGTTTTAAAAATTTATTTATTTATTTTTAATTTGCATCTCATAATTACATTATGTACATAGTAATTCTTCCCACAGTACCCTCCCTCTCACCCATTCTTCCCCCTCCTGTTCCCTGTTGTGTTGTATCCAAGAAAGAAAAATGAAAGAAAGAAAGAAAGAAAGAAAGAAAGAAAGAAAGAAAGAAAGAAAGAAAGGAAGAAAAGAACGAGTGTAGTAAAGAAATCTGAGAAGTGTTCCTCAATAGTCTACAGTCTATACAAGGGCTGATCTATGTTACTACTTCCTGAAAGTCATTTTTTCCCCTTCCTCTTTTCCCTTTCTCCCTCTTCTTTCTTTTTTAGCAATGTGTCTTTGAAGAATTCAAGGATGACATGCCTTTTGTGAGCTCTTAGACATAACTATTACTTATGAGACACAATAATATCCTCCTTTTAATATACTAAAAGGAAGTGATTCTTGAGCACAAGTTTTGCTATTAAGTTTCGTGGTACAGTTCTTTGGGGAGAGAGGTCCTACATGGGAAGTTAATGCACAGTGACTCTTGTTGTTTATTTAACAAATATCACTCTTACGTGTAACATCAGTAATTGTCCATGGCTCAGCTATGGAAACCTTTTGGATCCACTAACTTGACAAGGCCATAAGCAAAATGGAGATTTTCTCCTCCCTTCAGAGAAGGACCATCCTTCTTTGGTGGTCCCTTCTTTCCACTGGGATCTTACCCATTAGGGTCCTTTATGTAGCGTGTCTTTTGCTGGTGTGTCTTGGCTTTCCATGCCTGATATGCTTCCCCTGGACTTTCCAGCTGGACCAGAGTGCCTTAAGGGCTAATCCTGAGGTTGGAGTGCTACATAAAGCAATGGTCATTCTTTGAGTCTGCTGTATGAACTGCTTCCCATGTTGGAACCTGCACTCCTTTTTAATTCTGTCTATTATTAATATTTATTATATTTAATTCTGTCTATTATTATTATTGTTTCCATATACTTAGTCCTATTTATATGATTACATGATCACTTGATCCTATCTATATGGTCATTTTACCACTTAATCCTATCTATTTGGTTTTTATAACACTTAAGCTGTTATTTTTATCAGCCAGCTTAAGGAATTTTGGAAGTCCAATGGCAATTTGTTTAGCCATACCCTTAGAAGTGTAGTATAGTATGTAGGACTATATTGCTTTGCAGTTACATACTTCATGTATTTCCCAATTATAGCTTTAGGATCTAGGTAAAATATCACAATACCTTTTAAACTATCTTGTGTGTTTTAAAAAATTTGGAGGAAAATATTCTCTAAATTTATCCACATGTATATCCTTTCCAGGGCCCTTAGATTTTTTTGAATATTTGAATGTCAAGTTGGAATTATATTCTTTTAGTTCACTGAGTTTCTATCAATCTTTCTGTAGTGCAGGTCTGCTCATTAAAATTTTGCAGGCTTCCAAAAATAAATTTGAATAATGCCTATTTTTCTTCATTCTCATAAACTAATACAAATACAATGCACAGTTTTGAAGCGACCACAGTTACAAAATGGCTAACATTCAAAATAGACTATTTGAACTACCTTTCCTCATCTTTAAAGTAGTTTTTGGAATTAAAAACATTTTTAGGACAAAGAGTGAGAAAATAATATTTTCATGTGTCCTTAACTTTTAATAGTAACTCAAAAAGTCAATTTTGTGACAAAACAGCTCTAGCAATTTGTACTCTCTCATCTTTAAAAGTAAAATTATTCTAGAGTAACTTTACTTTTTTATGGATGATAAAATAAGACTAGTAAAACTATCACCTATTAATTTTAATGCATTTTCAAAAACTGCAAATACTTTCTCTTTGCTCATTTTTCATCCTCTACTTTTTTTTCTATACTTTTGTTTTGGTACCTGTAATCTTCACTTACAATTAAATTATTTCTTCATCTGTCTTACCTTTCTCTTTCTCTATTTTTGGAATGCCCTGTAAGCAAGATTCAGGTCTGATTAAGCCATGTAGCCAATTCAGCTCTAACAGTTCAATGTATTAGAAAGTACTCAGAAAGTTTTTTAATGTGTAAGAGATTACTTAAAACCTCATCTATAATTTTCTTCTTATGAGGAATGAGGTTATTAAAAATGTTATTATTATTTCTTCTTGGTAAAAGAAGACAGTAATACTTATGTTGAAGTCATTTGAATTTGAATATTATATATGTTTTGGCATAGATGTGTATTTGTGAGAAAGTGAATTAGAGCTCATGTGGTAAAATTAATGAAATTTGATCATAAATATTTTAATATTAATGCAGTATTCAATTATTTGTTGTAAGCTTTATTTTTCTATTTGAAAGGCAGAGTTATATAGAGAGAAAAGAGACAGAGATAAAGAGAGAGATCTACCTTCCACTATTTCACTTCCCAGATGGCTACAACAACTAGGTCTGAGCCACACTGAAGCCAAGGGCCTGGAATTCCATCTATCTCCTATATGGGTGGCAGGTTCTCAAGTACTTGGACCATCCTCTGCTGCTTTCCCAGGCACATTAGCAGGAAGCTCAGTGGGAAAGGGAGCAGCAATGACAAGAAGCAGTGCTAACATTGGATGCTGGTTTCATAGGCAGAGGATTAATCTACTGCACTGAAAGGCCATTTATATCTGGAGTAAAAGGAAGGATGAGATGATTAATTTGCTAATAGAAGTGGAGCTTAGAGGGAAATAAACTAATTAGAAATAAAATCACATTATTGATATTCAAAACTGATAGGAGTTTGGATTACAAATCATGGGAGATTAGGTGTGTGTTTGACTGAAAGAAGGACAGAAACAGAAGTGAATGACTGACTTTGAGGGAAGATCCCTGCAAGCTTTCCTGAAATCCAAATCACTCCTTACCTTAGCCTTTCTAAACAAGAAATGTGAAAAGGATATAGAAGTCAATTAGTAGCTTCAAACTGATCTATTCATACCACAGTAAAAAGCATGGACATCCATCCTAATTGAGTAATGCCCTACTGTGAGAATGTCCTGCTGTAGGGCCTAGTGCCATTTGCATTTCTTGTTAAGCAACTGAGGTTAAGCAATAAGACTAGTTGGCAAAAAATAGATTGCTTTGTTTTATGGGGTTAATGTAAATTTCATCTGCTATCTTATAATAAATGGATAAACTAATACATTAATTTTTATTACGACATGGTTGCTGCAACTACTTATTTAAAGATGTATTTAAGAGGTTGTATCATTTATGGTAATTTTGACTACAAAAAAAACCTTTGAATATAATAGTGTTATATTCCAAAGCAGGAATTCCACTTGTTATACAGAATACTGACATGACAGCACCACGGCTTGAATTCCGGTACTCTTCCTCTCAGCATTTTTTCCATTTTGGTATCTACTTTGGCTTTGCTCTTGGTCAAAAAATGGCTGCCATGTATTTGTTCAACTACAACAGGAAACAGAAACTCCCTTCTAATGCTGGAAGGTAAATTTTTACCTTCTGATTATCCCTTTCCTGACCAACAACAGTCTCCAGAAAGAATGCAGTGTGACAACTGACTTAACTGTGGGTTCTTGGGGAGAAATGGCAAAGGTTTATACGTAACAGAATAAACTAATTATTTTAAACAGAAAGAATGAAGAAATATAAACTGGTCATAACACCTTGGGATTTGTTGAAATACCACTAATATTTGTACAATAAATATGGATGTAGATGTATAAAATAAAAAGTCAAAGTAAATCATTTTTTATTCTATGTTTCCACATTGAAGCACCACCTAATTTTATATTACTGCCTGTATTTACCAACTGAAAATGAGAGTCATGAATTTTGAAGATTTTTAAATTGTAACAAAATCTGAAGGTTAAAATTGGTGTTTTTTCTTTTTCTAGAAAGGTTTTAATATAACATTAAGATTATGTGATAGTATTTTTTCAATATTTGCCTTAGAATGATATAAATTGTACTTGAAAATTTTCATATATTTATATAAAATTAGTAATAAAGTTAATGATTTTAATATTTTTAATAATTCACATATCTGCTTTTCAACCACATCAGTTATAAAGGATGATAAATTCAGTAAAGGAATTAGCTATTCAAGTGAACAAAAATATGTCAAAGAACAAATGATTTTTTAAAAATGCCATGGAAATTAATCACTGTGCTTTTAAAATTATGTCACAAAACACTTGAAGAGAAAGCAAGATAATATTGTCTTCAAGAGATTCTAAAAGTTCAGCAATTCTTATTCTGACAGTTTTCCTAAGGTTATTCTCTTAAAACTCATAGCACATATCTCCCAATTTACACACTTTGCAATATGAGAAGATACAATAGGTCAAATGTATAACTTACCTAAGAAGGTTGAGATATTTCAAATGATCTTTTTAAAAAATGGAGCTATTTTAAGTGGCTTACTTTGTTTGGGGACACTTAAATCACAATAGAACTTCCTCTGGGATGGAAAAAAATATCTGCTGGAGTTTTTCTTAATTAGCAGAGGGACTTTCACTCAAAGTGCCCTTTTTATGAATAAAGCAGTATAAAATACTTAACCACTTAACATAAATTGGCTCTTCTGTCCCAATTTCTTTGTGCATTACAGCTCAAAATTTGCACCTTAAATCATTAAGTGCAAATTTGGCTTAAAACATTTAACTGGTCATAGTACTCAGAAATATTCCTGATTTGTTTAAGCTGTTCCATAGTCCAGGCAATTGCCCATGACCTATGGTTCTGCAGCATTTCTCCCACAGCACACAAATCTGCTTGGGAGCTACAAGGAAGTAAGGATAAGATCCATCTTAGAAAGAGTGTAGGTGGGGTGGATGTGTTGCGCAGTGGCACAGTGAGTTAAGCCATAGCTGGGAACTCTTGTATCCCGTATCAGAGCGACGACTTGAGCCTTGGGTGCTCTACTTTCAATCTCACATCCTGCTAATGCATGCTGAGAGGCAGCAGATGATGGTCATGTGCTTTGGCTTCTTTGCCACCAATATAGGAGACCTTGATGCAGTTCCAGGATCCTGGCTTCAACTTGGACTAGACATGGTTTTGGGGGCATTTGGGAAGTGAACCAGCAGAAGGAATCTCTCTCTCCTTTTGCCTTTAAGTAGATGAAAATATAATAAAATATACCACTAACTAACAAGAAGATAAATATAATTTTCCTAAAGGAAATTATAAAAAAAATTATGCTACACATACACAAATGTTGAATCTATAGGTAAAAGGGAAAATCGTTGTTGACCCATGTCGGTGAATGGCTTGTATCCTAAATATAATGCTTTATTACCCATATCATTGTCCTAGGCGAAACTATTTATGAGTAGCCATAAAATTAGCTATCCTACAAACATTCATTCTGTAGCATGCATACTGCTGACCTCTAATGGAAGTTATTGTCCTGCTCAACTAGTTTTGTCTATTTTATTCAAAGAATCATGTTTTTATTGTCTGGAAATTCACTTCATATTAATTTCATTAAGTTTCTCACAATTTCATATTATAAAAAATCCAGACTGAATACTTTCTAAACCACTTTCCACAGTATGCTTCAAAATAGTTTTCAGCCAAGTATGTTTTCATGCTTAATGGTTACAGACAACTAAACATAAAGGATGTACTCATTTAAACAGAAAAACCCAATTTGTGAGAATGGTCTCACGAGGCTAATTTTTCCACTTAGCATCTTTATCCTTGGCAAAAGAAAAAAATTAGTTTTTTTAACGAAGAGTTTTCTACCAGAACACAGGTATAGTGAAAACCAATACTACATCAAAGCCCAAATGGGAAAGGAAACGACTCATATCATCATCATGGTCATTGGACACATAGATTCGGGCAAGTCCACGACTACTGACCATTTTACTTAGAAATATGGTGGCACTGGCCAAAGAATCACTGAATATTTTGAGAAAGAGGCTGCTGAGATGGGAAAGGGATCTTTCAAGAATGCATGGGTCTTGGATAAATGGAAAATATAGCATGAGCATGGTATCACCATCTACATCTCCCTGTGGAAATTTGAGACTGGCAAGTATTAGGAATCTCTCATTATGTCCCAGGACACAGAGACTTTATTTACAACATGATGATGGGGCCAGTGCTGTGGCATAGCAGGTAAACTGGTGCCTGCATCCCAAATGAGCGCCGGTTAGAGTCTCAGATGCTCCACTTCAGATCCAGCTCTCTGCTATGGCCTGGGAAAGCAGTAGAAGACGGCCCAACTCCTTGAGCCCCTGCACCCATGTGGGAGACCTGGAACTCTCCTTCTCTCTCTGTGTAACTCTTTCAAATAAGTAAATAAATCTTTAAAAAAATAAAACATGATCATAGGCTCATCTAAGGCTGACTGAGTTGTCCTGATTTTTCCTGCTGGGGTCAGGGAATTAGAAGCAGTATCGCCAAGAATGGACAGACCTGTGGGTGAGCCCTTCTCACTTACGCACTGGGTTTGAAACAACTAATTGTTAATAAAATGGATTCCACTGAACCATCCTACAGCCAGAAGAGACACTAGGAAATCGTTAAGTAAGTCAGCACCAACATTAATAAACTTGGTTACAACCCTGACACTGTAGTATTTATGCCACTTGCTAATATGCCTTGATTCAAGTGATGGAAAATAACCAGCCGTGGGATAAGCTTGTAATTAGAAAGAAAATTGAAAGTATATCATTGTAAAAATTAAAAGAAAAATAAGAAGTAAGGAGTGGGAGTTAGTGAGGGAGGTGGGGAGGGAGGGTATAGTAAGAAGTATCATTCATGTCCTTAAAACTGCAAATATGGCCAGCGCCGAGGCTTGCTAAGCTAATCCTCCACCTGCGGCGCCGGCACCCCAGGTTCTAGTCCTGGTTGGGGCACTGGATACTGTCCGGGTTGCTACTCTTCCAGTCCAGCTCTCTGCTGTGGCCCGGGAGTGCAGTGGAGGATGGCCCAGATCCTTGGGATCCTTGGGAGATCAGGAGGAAGCACCTGGTTCCTGGCTTTGGATCGGCACAGTGCGCCGGCTGCAATGCACCAGCCGTAGCGGCCACTTTGGGGGTGAACCAACGGAAAAAGGAAGACCTTTCTCTCTCTCTCTCTCTCTCACTGTCTAACTCTGCCTGTCAAAAAAAAAATAAATAAAAGAAAGAAAACTGCATATATGAACAGCATAAAATTTATTCCTTTTAAAATAATTTTTTTAAAAAAGTATGTATGCACCAAAAATGTTTGTTATGGCAACATTGCTGGTGACAGCAAATACAACCCATCAATGGAAGCTGCTGGTTTTACCGCTCAGTTGATCATCCTGAACCACCAGGTCAAATCAGTGCTGGCTATGTCCCTGTACAGGATTGTCACACAGCTCATATTGCTTGCAAGTTTGCTCAGGTGAAGAAAGATTGATCATCATTCTGGATAGAAGCTGGAAAATAGGCTTAAATTCTTGAAATCTGGTGATCCTGCCATCAATGATACGGCTGCTGACTAGCCCATGTGTGATGAGAGCTTCTCTGACTATCCTCCTCTGGGTAATTTTGCTATCTGTGATTTCAGACTGTTGCTTTGGGTGTGATCATAGCAGTGTACAAGAAGGCTGCTGGAGCTGGCAAGGTCATTAAGTCTGTCCAGAAAGTTCAGAGGGCTAAATGGATATGATCATTATATTCCTGTCACCCAGTATTACTCAGGGGTGGAAGAACAGTCTCAGGACTGTTTGTCTCAATTGGCCATATAAGTTTAAGAGCAAAAGACTGGTTAATGATAACAATGCATCATACAAACTTCAGAAGGAAAAGATAATATTTTGTGGACCATTTCTTTGTGTGTGCATATGATGGTTTTAAATTACTAATTTTTTTAACTTTTTTTTTCAAAGACTTATTTTATATATTTGAAAGACAAAATTATAGAGAGAGGTAGAGACAGAGACAGAGAGGTCTTCCATCTGCTGGTTCACTCCCCAGATGGCCGCAATGGCCGGAGCTGTGCCCATCCAAAGCCAGGAGCCAGGAGCTTCTTCTGGGTCTTCTGTGTGGGTGCAGGAGCCCAAGGATTTGGGCCATCTTCTACTGCTTTCCCAGGTCATAGCAGAGAGCTCCTTCAAATTTTGGTCTTCTTGAGTCCAGGAATTTAAAACATGAGCTCCAGAGTCACTCACAATGAAATTCACCAGCTTCTTGAAAGGAAATATATCATACATTATCCTGCAGTACTCCATGGAGGACTCTGCTGAGCAAGTCCACAGTGACTTGGATATGGGGGCCGGGGGATGATTCCTGGGGTCCTGTCCTTCACCAGCATGTCGAACTCCACGTGCTGCCTGCAGGATTCTGCCATGTAAGGGCAGTGATCCACGACAAAGACTGTTTTATGAGACTCAGAAAAAAATCTTCATTTTGTTGCAACTTTCATGCCCGCCTGGTCCTGCAGGGAAACTAATGGAGGCTACGGACCGCAGCCACCGCCAGAGACGGAAGAGTCCGAAGAGTCAGCACGCCGTCGGGGGCGCCTGGCACCACACACTGGCGACCGCGCTTTCCCCGCTCATCGCCTGGCACGCCGGTCCCTCTCAGGCCTCCCGGGTGCGGGCGCGTGGCGCGGACTTAATTACTAATTTTTAAAATCAGTACTATTCAAAGGGAGCAACTTGGCCAAAAATCTGTCATAGAATTTTGATACCCATCAGAGCAAAGTTTAAAGAGAAAACAAAAAAAAAAAAAAAAAAGAAAAAGAAAAAGAAAAAAGTTAACTTCATTGAAGTTTTTTTTTTTACTTTTATTTAATGAATATAAATTTCCAAAGTACAACTTTTGTATTATAGCGGCTTTCCCCCCATAACCTCCCTCCCACCCACAACCATCCCATCTCCCACTCCCTCTCCCATCCCATTCTTCATTAAGATTCATTTTCAATTATCTTTGTATAAAGAAGATCAACTTAGTGTATACTAAGTAAAGATTTCAACAGTTTGTACCCACACAGAAACACAAAGTATAGAGTACTAGTTGAGTAGTAGTTTTACTGTTAATTCACATAGTACAACACATTAAGGACAGAGATCCTACATGGTGAGTGGGTACACAGTGACTCCTGTGTTGATTTAACAATTGATAACTCTTATCTAGGATGTCAGTAACCATCTGAGGCTCTTGTCATGAGCTGCTAAGGTTATGGAAGCCTCTTGAGTTCACAAACTCCGACCTTATTTAGACAAAGCCATAGTCAAAGTGGAAGCTCTCTCCTTCCTTCAGAGAAAGGTACTTCCTTCTTTGATGGCCTGTTCTTTCTGCTGGGATCTCATTCACAGAAATCTTTCATTTAGGTCATTTTTCTTGCCAGTTTCTTGGCTTTCCATGCCTGAGAAACTCTCATGGGCTTTTTAGGCAGATCCAAATGCCTTAAGGGCTGATTCTGAGGCCAGAGTGCTGTTTAGAACATCTGCCATTCTATGAGTCTGCTGTGTATCCTGCTTCCCACGTTGGATCATTCTTTCCTTTTTAATTCTATCAGTTAGTATTAGCAGACACTAGTCTTGTTTATGTGATCCCTTTGACACTTAATGCTATCATAATGATCAATTATGAACTTAAGCTGATCACTTTGACTAGTAAGATGGCATTGGTACTTGCCACCTTGATGGGATTGAATTGGAATCTCCTGGCATGTTTCTAGCTCTACCATTAGGGGTAAGTCCGATTGAGCATGTGCCAAACTGTACATCTCCTTCCTCTCTTATTCCCACTCTTATATTTAACAGGGATCACTTTTCAGTTAAATTTAAACACCAAAAATAATTGTGTGTTAATTAAAGAGTTCAACCAATGGTATTAAGTAGAACAAAAAAATACTAAAAGGAATAAAATAGTAAGTTGTTCCTCGACAGTCAGGAAAAGGGCTGATCTTAATATTAAATTTAAATAGCATACACCATGTCCTAAAAACGTAGTAAAACAGTTCAATATTCTTCCCTAATTTTGTCTATGTACATGACCCTCATTAAGGTTAAAAGTCTATATGGTAGTAAATAAAATATAAAACACTATTGTGTTTGATTTTTTGTATATACTGTTTTAGACTTTTGAAATAAAAATGTGAGGTAAGGATTAACTTGTGCCCACTTTCTTTGAGAAATCCAGGGTATTAAGCAATATAGTACGTTTTTTTTTTCTTTTTTTTTTTTTAAACTTTTATTTAATGCATATAAATTTCCAAAGTACGACTTATGGATTACAATGGCTTCCCCCCCATACCGTCCCTCCCACCCACAACCCTCCCCTTTCCCACTCCCTCTCCCCTTCCATTCACATCAAGATTCATTTTCGATTATCTTAATATACAGAAGATCAGCTTAGTATACATCAAGTATGGATTTCAACAGTTTGCTCCCACACAGAAACATAAAGTGAAAAATAATAGATGATTTTTTTTAATGATGATGAAATCAGATCAGACCTATTGTCATGTTTAATCCCAGTGAGAGTCAAGTTGGGAATTGATAATTTCTTCTTTTTTTTTTTTTTTTTTTTTTTTTTACAGAGGATCAGTTTAGTATGCATTGAGTAAGGATTTCAACAGTTTGCACCCCCATAGAAACACAAAGTGAAATATATTGTTTGAGTACTCGTTATAGCATTAAATCTCAATGTACAGCACATTAAGGATAGAGATCCTACATGAGGAGTAAGTGCACAGTGACTCCTGTTGTTGACTTTACCAATTGACACTCCTGTCTATGGCATCAGTAATCTCCCTATGCTCCAATCATGAGTTTCCAAGGCTATGGAAGCCCTCTGAGTTCTCCGACTCTTATCTTGTTTAGACAAGGTCATAGTCAAAGTGGAGGTTAAGTTGCTTCAATAGGTAAATAAGAAATGAGGATTGCCCAAGTCAGCTTTTCACAGGTTACTAGGGACTCATTCCACCTCAAATTATAGCAATGAAAAACATCAAATTAAAATTATCCAGAACATTTATAACATCTTCAAAATACAAATGAAATAAACAGACCAAAAACCCCGGGTAAAATCTGGTATTTGGCATTTGCTTTGCATAATTGTAATTTAGCACACTCAAATTGCTGTCAGATTTAGTAGGAGCAATCAAAGTTTCCCAACATTTGTAGGTTAAAAATGTTTGAATATTCATGAAACAATCTAATTTGTTAAAGAAAAAAGTTAAATTTTTATATCAATCTTCATATCATGAGATCTGAGTTTCTTAGATGACATTCGTTATCCTGTATAATCATTGTGAAGACTGAGAGCAAGGACATGCTCTTGGGCAAGGAGAAAAGAGGAGTATTAAATTATATTTCAACAATGTGAGATTAAAAATTAGAAGAATACACTTCTTTATTGTTTAAAGAGAGGGTTTAAAGCAGCTTATAAAGATGAATCAAATCAAATATATAGTAAATCTAGAAAATGAAAGGTAAAGGGAAAATAGGGTGAGAAAAATCCACTGTTAAGTACTTTTAATTTAGATCAGAACTTAACAAGTTTGCGAAGAGTGGGTCACAAATGTGACATGTGACATTAAACTATTTAGCAGCCGTACATTTGTGTGTGTGTGTGTGTGTGTGAGAGAGAGAGAGAGAGAGAGAGAGAGATTATAAGTTTTAAGCTATAGAGTTTATAAAAGTGAACCGTTTTATAAAAAGATACATGATTATTTTTGATACTGAAATTTGAGGTTTTACTGTAAAACAGTAAAATATTTTTACTGTAAACCAGACATATTTTGCAGGACAATTTCTTAATTTTCATATAGGTTGGTAGCTTGATACCAATGCACACACACACAAAAAAAGCAGTTATAGAAGGAGCAAAGGGCAGATATAATGGGATTTAGATATGTGGCTCTCTGATGATCTAGCTTATTTCAGGGATAAATTTTAAATTATTGAAAGAATGAATAAATTGCATATCCTTTCTGCTATATTGCTAGAATGATGAATTGGGTATCCATTAACTTCATTTCTCTCTACTGAGCTTCTGAAAGCTTTCCATTTAGTGACAAAAGTTTTGAAGTTATATCCTTGACAGGTATCTCGAGTACTTGTATTCCTTATAAAACATGTACACAAGTGTGTGTTTTTAATAGCCAGATTATCTGGAAATAGGGTAAAATTGATTAACATAATAAAAAGTTTGTATGGGGTCTTATCCAAATAAAATGACATGCCAAGATCTCCTGGAAGAGAACAAAAAGAGATCTAATTAGAACAACATTTCTGCTATGGGAAATTTTTACTTAAAAGGATTTTCAAAATAGATAAGCGAGCCATTTTAATAGTAACAAAAGCCAAATCATACATATGCACACATATAAAAAAGCACCTACAGAATATTGAAGCTAAAGCCTTATGTTATATAGCTTTGAAGATGAACTAATGCTAAAATGTACATGTGAATATTTAACTAAAATGACATGGAAAATATAATATAATTCCTTTTTAGCTTTGTTTTTTAAATTTAAAATAATCAGATTTTAAAGATGTTTGATAAAAAGTCTTTTGTCATAATTAACAAATTGTTTGACAGTAAAATATGTGTAGCATTAGTTTTTGGTAATAATAATAATTAGACAAGAAGCAGCTATTACAAAAATATTCCTATTTTGTGAGAATGATCCTAATTCATCTCTACAATATTGTGAAAAATACATAATACACATAAAAGGCAAAGTGGTTGCATCAGACCCCTCACCATGTGAACAGAATATGAGGAAGGAATGAACAAAACATGGTTCTGTATACATTCCTCTTTTACTATAATAGTGGGTTAGTGCTTTTCAACTATTCCATTTTAAAGCAAAAATCTCAGTAATTCACTTTGCTCTGCAGCATTATATTAATTGAATTTGAGAATTCTTTGTTTTGGGAAAAGGAGATAAAGCAAGAGCAAGGTTAAAAAGAATTTACAAGCTACTTTGATTTTCAAGTATAATTTTTGATACCCAGAATAGAAAAAAAAAATAGTCTTGAAGGTGATAATGTCTTTTGCATAAGCTGGAGTTTTAAAGAGTAAAGATTCGTGGTTCTCTAAGCCATAGAAAGGGAAATGTAAAAAATGATTTAAAGAAAATTTCCTAGCATTCAGAAAAGATGATGACGTATGTTTAGGTTGAAGAAAATGAACTGTATGAGAAGAGCCAGAGAGCTGCATTGACTTAGAAGATACAGGTCTCATAGTGGGGCAGAACTTATTTTATCCCAGGAATGCACTCAGACTTACTTGCTTACTAAAGTCCATAATAGGGGAGCCCCCACATCTTAGAGAGCTAATTAATAGGTTTTCAGAGAGAGGAGGTACCAGCCATTGGCAAGGGAGTTCTGTAGCAGAGGAACACCCAAATCAGAGCATAGGTAGAAGATGTAGCTTTATTTCAGAAGGTGGTGCTGCCATCAAAGTGTGAGAAGGTCTGAGCTGTGATATGTGTATTTGAGATCTTGTGTAATGCATGGATAAAAAGTAATCAATAGCATGAATGTTATTGTGCATTTGATTATTGTGAGTAAAAACAGACCATATATTACACCTATTACAACAACTAATTAGCCTGTGCTATGAGGACAGATGCATTTGTCAGCGTAAAGCAATGTATCAGCTATATCATATAAGAAATTTTCTTGTTAATGTGCATCTATTTCTCATCACACTGACCTGTCACAATTTTGTTCAGTTTCAGTATGATCATGTGTAGCCAGAGATCTATAGTGAACTCATGGAGGTTAGGTCTTAACTGATTTCTGTCCACAATGTCAAAGAACAAAGGTAAGTCGATGGGTGTTGCTAACAATCCTGTTACTCACGGCAGTAAGTCTATACATAATTTAAGAGTGATCTTTAGCACAGTGCTCATGTGTAGGGACCAGCTGTTACTTGTATAATCCATTGGTTTGAGAGATTTGCAATTTAACAAAAGCAAGCATTATATTTTATCATTTACTACAATTTCTCATTCTCACTAGGTTCTGAATAGAAATAATATATAAGCACAAATTTCAAAATACACAAAAAGTATAAGGTGAAAAATACTACTTCTACTCTCCTAATTTCTAGCCATCAGGTTTCTTCCTTCAAAGGCAGCTACCATTACTAAATTTGAATCTCTTTCTAATAATTTACCTTTCAAGTAGAACTAATCTGATCTGGTTTCTGGCTCCCTAACTCTGCAGGAAAAAATATCTACCTTGCTTAAGTTGCTAATTCTCTAACTCCCATTGAATTCCAAAATATACTTCTTCCTGGGCCTTTCAATAGCAATCAATCCTGTTGTTTCTTGAGATGCTCAATCCCCTGTTATTAGAGGGCATGTGAAAACTTGAAGGCTTAGTTTAGGGCTTCTTTCTCCCTTGGGTAAAGTCATCCATACCTGAAGACTCATTTACCATCTGACAAAGATGAAATATTTTATTTTATTTTTTAAATTTATTTATTTATTTGAAAGTCAGAGTTACAGAGAGAGAGGAGAGGCAGAGAGAGAGAGAGAGAGAGAGAGAGAGAGAGAGAGAGAGAGAGAAAGGTCTTCCATCTGATGGTTCACTCCCTAGATGGCTGCAATGGCCAGAGCTGTGCCAATCCAAAGCCAGGAGCCAGGAGCCAGGAGCCAGGCGCTTCTTCCTGGTCTCCCACATGCAGGCAGGGGCCCAAGGACTTGGAGCATCTTCTGCTGCTTTCCCGGGTCATAGCAGAGTGCTGGACAGGAAGTGGAGCAGCCCGGTCTTGAAATGGCGCCCATATGGGATGCCAGCGCTTCGGGCCAGGGCGTTAACCTACTGCGCTACAGTCCAAGCCTCAAAGATGACATATTTTAAATTCATGCTCAGGTTCATATCCAATTTTTCATGGGTTACCTTCACTAAGGTAGCCTAAAGCCATCTAAAAATGCCAGATAAAAAACTAAACTCATGACTGTCTCCTACAAACTTAATCTTCCATTTGCTATACCTTAATGAATCACAATCCAGGATTATTAAACAATCTTTGATATTTCTTTTTAATCCCCTGCTCTTTTTATTTATTTACTTATTTTAAATATTTTATTTATTTATTTGAGTAGTAGAGTTACAAACAGTGAGAGGGAGAGACAGAGAGGTCTTTCATCTGGCCTGCGCTGCGGCTCAATAGGCTAATCCTCCACCTAGCGGCGCTGGCACACCGGGTTCTAGTCCCGGACCGGGCACCGGATTCTGTCCCGGTTACCCCTCTTCCAGGTCAGCTCTCTGCTGTGCAGTGGAGAATGGCCCAAGTCCTTGGGCCCTGCACCCGCATGGGAGACCAGGAGAAGCACCTGGCTCCTGGCTTTGGATCAGCGTGATGCACCAGCCACAGCACACCAGCCGCGGCGGCCATTGGTGGGTGAACTAACGGCAAAAGGAAGACCTTTCTCTCTCTGTTTCTCTCTCTCTCTCTCACTGTCCACTCTGCCTGTCAAAAAAATAAAATAAATTAAAAAAAAAAGAAAGGTCTTTTATCTGCTGGTTCACTCTCCAAAAGGCTGCAACAGTTAGAGCTGAACTGATCCAAAGCCAGGAGCCACGAGCAAGTACAGGGGCCCAAGTACTTGAGCCGTTTTCCACTGCCTTCCCAGGCCATAGAAGAGAGCTGGATTAGAAGAGGAGCAGTCTGGACATGAACTGGCGTTCATATGGGATGCAGGTGCTGCAGAAGGAGGATTAAACTACTGCACCACAGCGCCACTCCTGGCCTGTCCTTTTTAAATTACATCTAGCTCTACCATTAGGGGTAAGTCCGACTGAGCATGTGCTGAACTGTACATCTCTTCCCTCTCTTATTCCCACTCTTATATTTAACAGGGATCACTTTTCAGTCAAATTTAAACACCTAAGAATAATTGTGTGTTATTTACAGAGTTCAACCAATGGTATTAAGTAGAACAAAAAAATACTAAAAGGAATAAAGTAGTAAGTTGTTCCTTGACAGTCAGGACAAGGGCTGATCAAGTCACTGTTTCTCATAGTGTCCATTTCAGTTCAACAGGTTTCCTTTTAGGTGCTCAGGTAGTTGTCACTGATCAGGGAGAACATATGATATTTGTCCCTTTGGGACTGGCTTGTTTCATTCAGCATGATGTTTTCCAGATTCCTCCATTTTGTTGCAAATGACCGGATTTCATTGTTATTGACTGCTGTATAGTATTCTACAGAGTACATGTCCCATAATTTCTTTATCCAGTCTTCTGTTGATGGGCATTTAGGTTGATTCCAGGTCTTAGCTATTGTGAATTGAGCTGCAATAAACATTGAGGTGCAGGCAGCTCTTTTCTTTGGCAATTTAATTTCCTTTGGGTAAATTCCAAGGAGTAGATTCCAATTCAGTCCCATCAAGGTATATATATATATATATATATATATGAACATATATATTCAAAGTGACACTTTTTGAATTACTAATTTGACTGTTGTTATTCTTACTCCTTAAAAATTGACATATTAGTTTTGTCATTAGAATTGAAGGCAATATCTTAAAAATGGTTTATGGATCTCTACAAATGAATCTATGAATATAGAAACTAAGTGTAGACCAGAACAAGGTGCCTGTTCTGGGGTTTACACTCCTTGGGAGTTTCTCTATTTGAGAGTAGAAATTTTCTTTGTTTCTCACTCACTGATATGTTATTGAATATCATCTGATGTGGGAGACTTCTTCCACTGCTAGCTTTACATTTGGAGCTCTGTGCATTTATCTCACTCCTCAGGGAGAACCAAAAATCTCAGACTCTCAGGTAAGTATTCAGTTGCATTTCCATGATTTTTCAGGGTTGACATATTTACTTGAAAGAAGCAGACTCAGGCTGGCGCCGTGGCCCAATAGGCTAATCCTCCACCTAGCGGCGCCGGCCCCACAGGTTCTAGTCCCGGTCGGGGCACCGGATTCTTTCCCAGTTGCCCCTCTTCCAGGCCAGCTGTCTGCTGTGGCCAGGGAGTGCAGTGGAGGATGGCCCAAGTGCTTGGGCCCTGCACCCCATGGGAGACCAGGAGAAGCACCTGGCTCCTGCCTTCGGATCAGCGCGGTGCGCAGGCCACAGTGCGCCAGCCGTGGCGGCCATTGGAGGGTGAACCAACGGCAAAAGGAAGACCTTTCTTCTCTCTCCTTTCTCTCTGTCTCTCTCTCACTGTCCACTCTGCCTGTCCAAAAAAAAAAAAAAAAAAAAAGAAAGAAGCTGAGGTGAAGCTATATTTGAACACTGTTCTGACTTGGAAAACATCAGGCAGATACATTGCTTTCAGAGGCCATTGCGGTTGGTGACAGGCAGCTTGAAAAATTAAGAGTTGACCCCTTGCACCATCTTACTGTGGAAGTTCTGGGCATAGGCCATGGAGTGGAAAGGGTCACAGTCTGTGGCTACATTCCTGTACACTCACCCAACCTGACTGTGGAGACACAGAACTCCCTGCATTCTGGAGACAGATCTTGCAGAGTGATTGGAGGACACACTGCAGACTGGGTCCGTGCTGTGTATGGTGTGCATGCCTGGGTGGGCCTGGGTGGGTTGGGTGTGTGAGACCGTTAGCTCATACTAGGCTGTGAGTCAGCTGATTCACCTTGGCACAGTGAAGAGCTGGGACTGTGAACATCTTCTCCCCCACTGACTGTAGCCAGAGGTACTCCACCACGTCTGACTTAGGTGTCACTTGGATTCTTGCCCCACCCACAATTGGTGGTCAGAGCTTCTGGCTCCAGCCAGTATGTATGAACCTATATTGTATTTCAATAAAATGTTTACTAAAAATTTCATATAAAGTAAAATACAACCTAAATGGCTTCATTGGTGAATTCTACAAAACACTTAAAGGAAGTAGCACCAAAACCACACAAAACCTTCTGAAAAATTGAAGAGAAGAGACTTTATTCTCACTTATTCCATAAGGTCAAGTTGACAATGATACTTCATTGATTTGGAATGTATTTCAGGAACTCTCAGTAGCTCCACAATAATAATTGTTACCATATACTTTTACCAGAATTATTCCAGTTATAACCATTCTTAAAGATATGGTAGTGCTTAGGATTTCATTTGAATGAAATAGGCTAAATAACTTGTTCTTTTGAGAATTTATAATGGTGAATTGCATCTTCATCATTTCAAATATGGGGTTTCTTTTATTATTCAGAGTGGCTTGAGTATTATAAGTCTTTTAAAAATGTACTCAAATATTTTTTGACTTATGAAAAACCATCATTAAGCCTTATGTGTCATAAAGGTTAACAATATGAGCAAAGTTAAATATACTTTCTGAATTTTGTCAAATAAATTGAAGTTATGATTATTAAAATATTTTTCTTTAATAATTTAGGAAGAGAATAGCCACATAGGTCATTCTCTTTCTTTATTAATAAACAGGATTTTTCTACTTTTTGCCTTTGTTGTGAGTGTGCCTAACTCTCTGCCTTGTCATATCTTCTCACCAGGCTTTCAGGATCAAGAGATTCCAGGCCAAAAGACAAAAACAAAATCACTCCATTCCCCAACAGATTTTCATGAAAACTGATAATAAAATGCAGGTGCAGCTCCAAGAAGGGACATTGCAGAAGAATCATGTTTGGCCTGTAAGAAATTGTACAGGAGATGATATGCTTATCTGTGCTTTATCAAGGTCACCTTCATCTTAACCTTTTCAACCTGAAATGTTACCATCAGCTGTACCACTGCACATGTTTCACTGGAGAGGTGATTTTCTTTTTGTTTCCGTGCCCTGCATTCGTGTGTTGATTTAATACTAAATATGTGAAACATTTTGAAAAATAGCAAAAATGTATATAATTTTGCATGTATCTCTTGGATAGTTCTAAAACATGACTAACAAAAGATGAGTCAGAAAATAGAGACATACTAATACATAACAGAAAATTAATACCTGTTTTAGCAATAGGATTTATTATTCTAATACATGAGTTTAGGAAAGACAGTTATTTCTTGGCGTGATTACTGGATGGAAATATTTTGAAATTTAAATAAAATTTTAATTTAGTATAAACCATTTTAGTATAGGGTTTATATGCTTTCAAAAATAGGCTTTGAGGTCTAACATTCAACTTTTTCCAATGTCATAGTGAGTAAAGATTTGAGGAGCTTTGGTTGTAATCAGAATTGGCAGTTTTAAAATGAAGTAATGACCTCAGAAGGCCTTTCTTGACCATTTTTCCCAGCACATAACTTCTCCAACAGATAGAGCTCCTTTTGAAGGGTAAGCATCATATTTAGAATGGATCAAAGTATGTCAATTATTGTAATTAATCTGATTATTTTTAAGAGAAGCAAGAGTGACATTTCAATTCTTTGTTATGGTTAGGCTTTATAAATCAAATCTAAAAAGCACTTGAATCTTTTCTAGAAGAAATGTTTATATATGTATGCACAAATATACAAATGTAACACTAGTGTTAGTGTACGTATTTGAGTTTATATGTGTTGGTTGTATTCAAAGTACAAGATAAATGTACAGTTTAAAGTTTAAAACTGAATTTCTATAAACTATTTTTTTCTTCATTTCACACTTTTTTCCATTTTTTAAAAAGTTTTTATTTTAATTTTTAGTCTTTAACATATTTAATGTGATTTATAGATACAATTCTAAGAACATAATGATATTTCATATCTCCATCTCTCCCTCCCCTGTCTCTCTCAAACATAAAAATTTCATAAGTTAAAATAATTTTTCTCTAGAAGAAAATTTTATGCTGTTAGTATTATTTGTAACTTGTGTTTCTTTGGTTGAACAATTAATTCAAATTTTTAAAAAGAATTTTTAAGAAAAGAAGTAAAAGATACAGAAACAAAACTCTTCAGAATGGGAAAGCCATGCTATTTCAAAACAATTAATACTTTCAAAAGCACAAATTGATTTCTTTTAAAGAAAATCATTAAAGTGGTGATAAATGGATGTGCTAAAATTACAGAGTAAGTCTACCCATCCATCACATATATTGCTACAATTTCAACAAGAAGAAAAATCTCTAAATGCAATTCAGTACATAAAGTGGAGTGAAAACTATTTAAAATTAATGATATATGTAGAAAAACTATAAAGCACTGCTATGCAATTGTGAAGAAAAATACAATTTGTAAAATCCATATTTGACTATCATGATTCTATTTGGTAAATTACAATAGGCAAATCAAGACTATGTGTTACTTCTCTCTGTTACACTTTCTCTGCCTTTCAAATAAAACTAAAATAAGACACTCTAAAGTTCCTTGTGGCACCATATTCTTTATAAAATTCTCAATTACTAGAAATTAAATAAAAATGGCTTTCTAATTTTATTGTTTGTCTTTTTGCCTATCTTTTTAAGAATAACACACAAAAATTTTATTTATTGATGGTGTACAACATGAAGTTTTGATATATGAATAAGTTTTGGAGTGGTTAAATCAAACGGAATAATGTATGAATATCTTTTTATAATTACTTTTTCTGTTGAGAACGTTTCAAATCTACCCTCTTAGCAATTTTGAAGTATATAATATGTTGTTTGAAACTACAGCTACCTCGTTGTACACTAGACCTCTTGAAATTATTTATTTCTCATAGTGGAAATTTGTCTCCTTTGGACGAGAATATCTCCAATACCCTTTCAGCCCCTGCTAGTCACTCTGCTGACTACTTCACTGAGATTACTCCTTATATTCAACATACAAGAGTGATTGCACAATAACTCTATTGGTTTATTTCACTTAATATAATAACCCCTAATTTCAAATTTCATCCTTATTGTAAATGACAGAATATTCTTTTTTAAGGCTGGATAATATTTCATTTTCTTTATCTGCTCATCCATTCATGGGTACTTAGAGGGATTCCATTTTTGGCTGTTGTGAAAAATATGCAGTAAACAAGGATGTGCAGGTATGTCTTCAATATAATGATTTCAGTTTCTTTGGATATATATCCAGCAGTGAGATTACTGGCTCATACGGTCCATACTGTCAGATCTAGCTGATATTAAAAGCTTTTGCAAATACAGTGGCTCATTGAGCAGAGGCATTAATTACTGAATGTATCCCTTGCAAAATATGAGTAGAACCTTCCAATGCCTACCTATTTCTTACTCCAGAACATACAGAACGAGCTTCTATACTGTTTTTACAATTTATAAGTGTTCACAATTCTATTCATTCTCACTGTTTGTTATCATTTGTATTTTTGATAGTAGCTTTTCTAATAGATGTGGCATGATATCTCATTGTGGTTTTTAACTTCATTTCTTCTAATTAGTGATGACGAACATTTTTTCATATACCTGTTCGTAATTTGTACATCTTCTTTTGATACCACATGATCTCACTCAAATGGATACTCTAAAAAATGCTGACAGATGTAGAGAGTAGAATGTTGATTACCAGAGGTTTGGCGGTTAGGCAAGAGAGAAGGATGTAGAGATGACACTCACAATTTACATGATGACACACAATGACATTCAAATTAAAGAAAGACTGAGAAAGGAAGGAGTATGGAGGGCGGGAGCATGGGTGGGAGAGAGAATAGAGTGGGAAATATCATTATGCTCCCAAATCTGTGTATATGAAATACATGTAATTTGTTGACCTTATATAAATAAATATTTTTAAGAAAGATTTATAGAATTACACTTATATAGAAAGAATAAACTTTAAGGGATCTATTGCAAAGCAAAATGACTATAGCTTATCATTATGTGTGGTATTCTTAAAAAACATAAAAATAATGGGTATTATGTGCTCTCAGTATAAAAATGGTAACTATAGGAGGTAATGCATTTGTTAATTAATTAGATGTAATCACTCCATAATGTGAAAACATTATGTCATACATGATAAAAACTTACAATGCTATTGCTTTCAATCAGAAAGGAAAAGAAAGGCAGCCTTTCAATGGCAGGTTGGTAATACCAGCTAGATGATGAAAGCTTCCAAAGAGGCAGTTTGTATGTCAAGTGGATCAACATAGATTAATTATATTTTGGAAAATGCGGTAAATAAAGTATTAGATTAACAAATATGAGTGCAACAGTTTGAAAACAAAAAAGTTTATTTTAATGGCCATGTCAGCAGACTTCATTAACAAAATGCACATTTAATTATGTACGTTGAACACAAAATGGAGATATAGCAAAACTCATTACTAGTCTACAGATGTTTTGTGTAATTTTTAAAACTGTACACAGAGATTGATACTGCTCCTTTGTATATAAACCATCTGTCATATTTTATTAAGACATCTGTCAATTCTTGTAGAAAAATAAGTGAAAACCGAATGGATTTAACCTAAATGCAAGTTATAGAAATTGAATTTATAGTTACACAAATAAAATAAAATATATATTTTTTTCTCTACTGGCAATGTATCTGAGAAACAGCAAAAGAAAAAATAAATTTTCTGCCTGTAATACATTTCTTATTTTTTATCTTACCAAATCTTTCTTTGCTCTGATCCTGGCATACTCTTAACTCATCTGCATCTATTATATTATCTCTGCAGAATCAAAGGTACTGATTATTAATCTGTTCTGAAATTTTAATACTACTCAGCTAGCTGGTAACTCCAAAAGCTTGGAAGATCTACCTTGCAAATATAGTCCTCATTGAGCAGAAGCATTAATTACTATATTCACTGCTTAAAGAAGAATAAGCTGGTAGACTTTCACTAACCTAGGCTGATCTCTTTCCCACACTAATCTCTGATGTGGTCTCAGCAGCTAGTTCTTATGATTTCATGCATTTGTTGGATTCTGAGCTGTCCAGTGGACTCCTCTCCACAATATCCTGGAAGTAATTGTTCTTCGGACTTCAGACTTCTGCTCATCCAGCAGATAGTCAAATCCAAGTCTTACAGTCAGGTCTTAATCATTATCTCTGACCTAACGGCCTCTTGGATGGTTGATGAGGTTTTCTGGGATCTAGTGCCTTTCTCAGACCTCTCTGGTGATGCTGTGTAGTTAAAATCTTCTTTGACAACCATGCCAACTGTAACTGTTTGTGAAACTGAAGGTTGATTTATGTTTTCTCTTTCTTAGCTCTCTAATTCTGTCATTTCTACATTATTCCAAGAATACTAGTGGAAAGCATTGTGCCTTATATTGGCATCATACTTGGCATAGTGCCTTCTTAGAGTAGCTTGACATTTTCCTAATCAATGCTACAGAATATGGAAACAAACTCCTCCAGTCCAGAGTTGTTCTAAACATATTCCCCCTTTTTCTTAATTTTATCTCTCATCACTTTTCCAGTTTCAGCTTAGAGTGGTAAGAATGAGTATATGTGTTGCACATCCTATCATCCCCGTCTGTCTTCTTCTCCTGAGTCCACAGGAAATCAAGGGTGAGTTTTAATGTTGAGATATGTTTTCATTCTCCTTCTTTACATTCCTCAAGGTAGAAATAAGCTGGTTTATCAGAAGGAGGGGGAGAAAGTAGGAGGAAGAGGTAGAGGAGGAAAGGGAAGAGAAGGAAAAGGAGAAGAGAGAGGAAGAAGAGAAGAAGAAGGAGGAGAAAGGGAATGGGAGAAGATATTTCTGAGGACATATTTGAAAATTTGACCCTTGTTGAAATATAATTATTTTAAAAATCTATTTGACCATTTTGTTGACCTTTCTCCTTACTAAACATTCCTTTTCAAAAAGGCCACATTTGACTGCTCACTTCTATAAAATCAGCACCAGCAAAGCCAGGCACATGGTTAGTTCTTAAAAAAACAATTAATTCAGTGAATGTGTGAAGTAAAAGTGTAAGATAAATTACAAAATAGCCGCATGGCCACCGAAATGACTCCCCTTGATTCCTGCTTCTTGTATGAGATCATTACCAGCCCCAGGTGTGGGCTGGCTCTTTTAGCAGGTATCTAACAATGAGAATCTGACAAACAATGATGAGATATGACTTCCAATATTAGGTTGCAAAGTCTGTAGCTTTCTCGCCATCTCTCTTTGTCAGTCTGTTTCTGTATCTGTCTCTGTCTCTCAACTCTCACTCTAGGGGAGAGAAGCTATAGTTTGTGAGTAGCCCTGTGGAGAAGCTCAGTGATAAGGATCTAAGGTCTCTGGCTAAGGGCCAGTGAAGACTGACACCTGCCAACAGCCCTGTGAATGGGCTTGGGAGTGGATCCTCCTTCCTTCCAGTGTGGAATTTTATGTACTGGGTGGCAACTGTTGGTACCTCTACGAGACTGATTCTGAGGGCTCAGCTAAGCTGTACCCTAATGCTGGTTCCCAAAACTGTGAGATGATACATTTTATTTTTTTAAGCCACTGTGATTTAGGACAATTTTTGTGTAGCAATAGAAAACATAAATTTGTAAAATGTTAACATTTTATAAAATAAGAAAAAATTACCTTATGAATTATCACCTTCCACATAGGTCCTAGTGATAATATATATTTGTTTTTCTATTGACTGAGATCTAAGGATTTTAAATTTAAGTACATGCTGGCAATGTGATACATTATCCAATCATTTTATCTACATAATATATTTGTCCAAATGTTCTTGCTGGGCCCACTAGATGTGGAAGCTTTCTTGGGTAAATGTCCCTGTTCAAAGGCAATTCAGACATTTTGAACTAAGTGATGAAAAGAGACAGACAGACCTGTTTGAAAAACACAATAAATAAAATCCCAAAGGTACCTAACTAAGGATGTACCAGTTGACTGTGTTTGAAGCCTGTGCAACAAAAGGCAATAACTATTTCTGTGGGGTATAACTTCAGAACATCTCAAAGGACTCAGATATAATTCTGCTCCTCACTTTATTCTCTGGAAAGAGGCCAGACATTGGCTGGTTCTGTCCAAGAATAACTCATTCCACCTCATGTTAGGAAGTTCCCTCAGAAACCTGTGTGGCTTTATTATTTAGAAGGTCTCTGTCTCTACAGATAACTTAACATGTTTTCTAGTGTTGGCTGGCACATACAAATGGTAGCAGTATACTTTAAGAACTTGTTCTCTAAGATTATTCCAGTGAAGAAAATAAATATGAATAATGGTAGCTACACAGAAAAATAATTTATCTGCTTAAGAATTATAGTTAATATGGAGAGACTTTGTAGATCAGTTTCCATTGACTATAATGCTTTAGCATCTATGATGTTGGCTCTTTACCAGTGGGCTAATAAGTGGATCAGATCAGTGGAGCTGATTATCATCTAACCAGACCTTCAAATTAAAATATCCAAGCATTTATAGAGAAATCACTTTGGGGTTGGGGAATTAAGTTGAGGAAATGGTTGGCAAGATCAAGGTGGTATATCCAAACCCAGTCCAAACAACTGGGGTTAAGAAGGGAAGTTAATATCCCCCATTAGGAAAGTGGACTGAACACACCTATGTCACCAGGGCATATGAGTGTAGAGTTAGAAGAAAGAGTGGCTAGAGTTCATGGGCTGCTGGATACTGGCTTAGAGAAATACATTCTACTCTAGCACCCACTTCATAATTTATAACACATTTCCAGGCTTAGTGAAGACCAAGTCAGGGTCCTGTGAGAGAAAGTCCACAAATAAGTTTGGGTATGTGGAAGGAACAACAGGAGACAGACTGATATTTTAAAACTTCAGAAACTTTAATATCTACTTATAGTGGCTTAAAATAGTTGAAAAAGACACTAAGAGAAACATCTGGGGTAAGGAGGATTTTTGCTAAACAAATTCAAAAGAATTCTTGGACAGGATGCTAAGGCATGAACAATGGTCAAATACTAAGGGTAGGGTGTTTTCACTAAGCAAATACAGCAGGCTTCTCATTCAAACTGGACTCTTCAGACACAGAGAGGGAAGCCCGAAGCTGGGATCCAGACAGAAAGGACTCAAGTGTGACAGCCCTGCCAAGTTTCTTAAATGTTTTTTTTACTTCCTACTATGTGTCAGACACAACATAGGTCAGACATATAAGTAAATAAATAACAAGAAAATTCAATGTAAGAGTTTAGCAAGTATAGAAGCCATTTGAAGAGTGTGTTCAATTATTGAGTGAGAGCAAGCATAATATAGTAGGCACCTTCACTGTCTCCCCAAGTGGGAAATGGACATCCTAAATGTCCTCCACAAATATATGAAATCTAAACCAAAACCCGAAACAAAGCAGAATTTTGTTTAGTGAAGGAGAGGCAGTGGACTTGTGCGAGATCTCCTCAAATGAAGAAAGTAGTGTGTGCCAATGCCCATTATCATGAGAGCCTATCATGTTTAGGAATTGATAAATATTTAAATATGGTTAAAAGTTAATGTATGAAGACACACATAGGGTGATCTGGAAAAAGATGAGTTTGGGGAATAAGTAGATACCCATTTAAGGACTTTTCAAGCAAGATCCCAATATAGCAGGAAACTTGGAACTTCTTCAAGCATTTTGTGAGGTTTAAAATGTTGCCTGCATAAGGCAAATCCATGGATATATGACTCATCTATGTGATAAACTCTCTACTTAAATCCTGATTTAATCCTCTGATATTTTGGGACTAAAGCTTTTTCTCACTGCTACCTGGCTTGTCCCCTCCCTCATCCCATTTCACATTTCTCTATACTTTGTTGGACATCATTTCTCAGTTCTTTTTAGCTTTGTCTCTCTTGCACTTCTCTGGTCATTAATTTTCTACCTCTCAACTATGTTGGTTATAGAAATGAGCCAGAGTTAGCATAGAGAGTTGTTTGCACTTTTGTTCTTAGGAATATTTATACCTTATAAGCACTTAGAGTTCTGTGATCCAATATTCTGAGAATAGCTCTGCCAGGACACTAAGGTGAATTCCCACGTGTCCATACAGGCCGTACAAGCCTGGGAATACAATATCATTCATTTGAATCTTGGCAGAGTTTCTTGTGATTTTCCTAGAACATGAAAGGATGGAAGACTTATAAGTAACTGCTACAAGGTCATCTTTCATTTGTCTCCCATTTGCCTGACTAGCTCCGCTGGAGCACTGTCATGGGTCTCTATCTTAACACTGATAACATTCTGATGAGGGGTTGGGTTTTCTGTCTTGACTCCTTCAGAATGGAACCACTTAGCTGTATTCTAGCTTTGGTTCTCGGCAATAGGATAAAACATAACATTGTCATCCTCTTGTCCCTTTTATTTGTGTCATTGTTTGCTATGTGAGTCAAGGACTGTGAGGCGATACCACTTTTTTATTTGCTAGCTTTTCTTTGTGTAAATAATCAACTGTTTGAATTTAAGTGTGTTACTTGTCAAATCAGTCAGACCCTGGAATTTGAGAAACTGGTATGAATTAATGCTTTTCAACTGTATAAATATAGAAACACAGATGCAATATGTGTCTGTATGTGTGATACATGCATACAGACACACACAAACACACACACACACACATATATATATATATACACACATACATACATATGTACATTAGCTCTGTTCACCAACAGCATCACGGAGCAATAACACCCTACCAACAATGAGCTCACTTAGCATGTAGATCTTGGTTTCTGAATTCTATTTGAACCAACAGCTATTGGAGAAATGGCTTATTTCAATGCTACAGCAGATGAAAGATGAAAATTTCATATGTCAGAAATTAAGGAAGCACTAAAAATGATAGAGGTATATCAGAAAGTTATGATCAGCTTGAAGGGACTGTAACTGACCCAAATTGGACAATTTGGGTATAAAATAAGTAGCGATAAACATAACAGTAGTCATTTGAATACAATGCTGATTTACCAAAACACCTGATTCCCCACTATCCTCATGTTTTTGAATTTTCATGCTGCAATTTAGACTCTCCCTGAGTTTCCTTTACCATAACCATAGATTTTGTTTTATCTGTTAATGATCACACCACATATATTTTCTGTCTTGCAAAATGTTATTGTAGTGACTCTCCTTCATTGCGTCTGTCACTTTAAAATCATCTTGGAGACATTGCAGGAGAGAATGGCAATGAACACAAAATCCCATAAAATTTGAGTGCTAGCCTGAGAAACAATCTATCATTTATGGTATTGTTTATATGAAGGAAGAAACACATTCAGGAATTCAAATAGTGAACATACAAATGGACTTTTGAAAATAACTAAATTCTGGGACCGGTGCTGTGGCATAGTGGATAAAGCCACTGCCTGCAGTGCCAGCATCCCATATGGGTGCCAGTTCGAGTCCCAGCTGCTCCACTTCCAACCTAGCTCTCTGTTATGGCCTGTAAAACAGTAGAAGATGGCCCAAGCCCATGGGCCCCCTGTGCCCAGGTGAGAGACCTGGAAGAAGCTCCTTGCTCCTGGCTCCAGGCTTCCGATTGGCGCATCTCGGGCCGTTGCGGCCATCTGGGTAGTGAAACAGCAGATGGAAGACCTCTCTCTCTCTCTCTCTCTCTCTCTGCCTCTTCTTCTCTCTCTGCGTAACTCTGATTTTCAAGTAAATAAATAAATCTTTTTAAAAAAAGAAAATAAGTAAATTCTGTCTTCATTAATTTTTCCCTATTCACCCCAATAATCTTCATTTTTGGAAGCTGAAATATCACAGAAAAATTACTAAAATATTTCTTTTAATATGAGGAATTGAATTTAAAATTATCAAGAAAATGCTGCAGCTATGAGTATAAAGTTAAAAGATAAATTCTGCTTTATGTATTTATCAAAATCCCTCTAGTACCCATTTTAAGTGTATAAATATAAATTCCAATGATCACTCATGTAAAGACTAATGGATATTGTCGTTATTGTCTTAAGTTGGACTTTCCCGTTCAATGAGAGAAACTGCAGTTCCCTAAAGTACATATCTGCATTTAACTCACTGTGTTCAGGTTTTTTGACAATCATTCAACTAAAGTTTCTCCACCAGAATAAAGTGATATTTAAAAAATTGGAAGTTCTGGCACTGTGGCATAGTGGGAAAAGCCACCGCCTGCAGTGCTGGCACCCCATATGTTCGCCAGTTGGAGTCCTGGCTGCTCCACTTCCAATCAGGCTCTCTGCTATGGCCTGGGAAAGCAGTAGAAGATGGTCCAAGTTCTTGGGCCCCTGTATCCGTGTGGAAGACTTAGGGGCGGCTCCTGGCTTCCACTGGCCCAAATCTGGCCAATACAGCCATTTGGGGAGTGAGCCAACATATGGAAGATCTCTCTCTCTCTCTCTGTTTCTCCCTCTCTCTCTCTCACTCTGTAATTCTGACTTTCAAATAAAATAGTTAAATCTTTTAAAAAAATCCACAGTCTTAAATCTCTATGAATTCTTTAGGGCAAATGTGAATCTTGGGTAGCTACCACTCATTCGAATTTAATCAGCAATTTATGGTTACACTGATGTTTAAAGATAAAAGTCTCAGTCTTTTAAAATGCATATGTATATGTGTGATCTTTAATTTAGAAAACTCAAAGTTCATAATAGTTAATCAAATTTGGCTCCATAATTTAAAATTTATAGAGGAGTAGGCACTTAATAAACTTTTGTTGAATTAATAGATAAATTTAATATTAATAGTCAGTGGTAGTAAATAAAGTGGAATAAAGTATTTTTAAGACTTGAATAGTTAATAATAAAGTATTAAATATTTCAAAGGAGTTAATAGAGTAAATTTCAAATATTTCAACCAAAAAATAGTAAGTTAGATGATGGTTATGTTTATCAGCTTGAATTAACCATTCCACACTGCATGATTACATCAAAACATATTAATGTATAAAACTGTATTTTGTGTTTTATCTATGTTTTATCAATTAAATTAACATTAATAACATAAACTGACAAAAATGGAGGAACTTGTGGGTGGATCATTAGATTCCCCCCTCATTCTTCCCAACACAACCTTTTAAAAACCAGCACATAAATCCTTGCACCTGAATGGATTTAAGGACATTTTAATAAGACATGTAGCCAACTGAAAATCTAATCATAGTCTGCACAATCCCACTCCTAAACAGAGCATGCACAGAATATATTGATCATTAAGTTATCTTTAAGTTTGTAGGAAATGGTAGACAGATTTGGAAAAAGCTGAGGCCTTCAAATATGTAATGTAGTATTTATTGTAGGTAAAATTTATATATAATGGAGGCAAATAAAATTAAGTTGATTGGAGTAGGGTATATGTATTGCTGAGTAAACTGGCAAAAGTTGATGAAGTAATAGCAAATTCAAAGAGAACAAAATATTAACATTTCAAAGGTTTATTTTACTGTAGTGAAATAAAATCTTCCTAAGAGGAAATAAGCAATGTGCTTTGTTATTGAGGCAGAAGTTGGGAATTATGCATTACTATTTAATCTCTAGTGTCTAACACAATGAATTCCCACTACTGATCATCTGAAGCCAACTATATAGTAACTATTAACTTAGAGGCATGCTGCAGAATGGGTAAGAAAAGATTCAGGAGTTCAGCTGCCTGAATTTAAAATTGTGGTCCATCACTTAACAACTACATGACCTTGAGAAATTTTAACACTATGCAATGAATGAATATATGTAAGGTGATTAAAGATGTGCTGGCATATTAAGTACTATATTACCTTTATATCTTTTCCTTTTTTTTTGTAAATTAAAGACTATTTCTATAAAACTTTGAAAGAACTAGGAAAAGAAATAGTAGGAAATTCTTTTTTCCCTTAGAGGATTTGATTAAATGCTGATTTAAATTGGGAGTTATCAAAAGAGCCTAATGGTCATATACAGCACTCCATGCACTGAAAAATATGTGAATTCTTCCTAAAACTTCTCAGGCAAGAAATCAAAAAAAATCACATGTCATTGGATTAAAGGTGCTTTTTTCGGATGCTTATAGGAATTATATTTAGGAGATATATTTATGTAAACAGGTTTTTTATTTTTCTTTAGGCTAAATAGCTAATGAGGTATTTATTGTACACATGTAACTCTCTCATCCATAACTGAGAATGGAATTAGTTCAGAATGTTACAGGCCCAGGGCAAAAGACCATTGGGGACTTTTTTGGTGTCAGCAAAATGGATCTAATCAGTAGTTTCAGCAATCCAACCACGATGGAAGTTTCAGATCCATGAGGAGACACGTTATAGATAATATCAGGAAGTCCATCAACTCGTACCAGCGTCCCAGACTCCAACACTTCTTACTTCTGCTCCTGTAGCCATCATGTGTACACAAGCCAACAGCTCACTTGGATCTTTCTCTCATAGTTCTTTTGCATTTCAGCCTTGCCTTTGATTCTTCCTTCACTTGCCTCTCACGACTTGTAGGGTCCTAAGGACTTTTTTTTTTTTTTTTTTTTTTTTTTTGTCTATGTAACTGTTCTGAATTGTTGTCATAGAACTTTATAAATGTAAGAAGTAAGAGATTTCTTAGCCTGATTACTTCATTTTCTTGACAACAAAATCAAAGTCAATAATTGAAACCAGCACTTTAAGAGCAAACACTCAGGATCTGAAATAAGTTCTGGAATTTAGTTCTATGTGTTTTCATGACAAGGATGCAATGCAACCTCAGATCTTTTTTCTGAGCTAATGTGTGCCCCATTCACAGGAAGAGATAGCCTATAAATATTATTTGTATTAAGACCCATAAATTTTACCTCCTATCTTCTTAGAATAATAAAGTTTAGCTATACAAATTATAAATGCATTATCTAATATTCAAGACATGTAGAAAAGTACAAAAGTTTTGTCCAATCAACCAAAACCCTGTACTCCAAAATAATCATTAAAGGGAGGATAATACACTTTCAGGCACCTTTTCAAGGATAAATAAATATATAAAAACCAGAGAGTAATACACGTAGAAGTTTTATGTGAATACTGTCACATATATAATATGTATATTAACGTATATTTTAATTCAGTTGATAGATATATGAAAACTTAATTTGACTTTAACTGAAAAATTAATCAGTTTGAAACTTAAGGAATTGCTTACTTGGAGCCTAGATTCAAAAACTTGAATTCTTTACTAATTTTCATGTTTTGGTTGACTGGATTTTATTATTATATTATTGAAGGCTCTTGTTGTAAACATAGAAAATAGCATAAAGACATAATTTTTTTTTTTTGACAGGCAGAGTGGATAGTGAGAGAGAGAGACAGAGAGAAAGGTCTTCCTTTTTGCCATTGGTTCACCCTCCAATGGCCGCCACAGCTGGTGCGCTGTGGCCAGCGGACCGTGATGATCCGAAGCCAGGAGCCAGGTGCTTCTCCTGGTCTCCCATGGGGTGCAGGGCCCAAGCACTTGGGCCCTCCTCCACTGCACACCCTGGCCACAACAGAGAGCTGGCCTGGAAGAGGAGCAACCAGGACAGAATCCAGTGCCTCGACTGGGACTAGAACCCAGTGTGCCGGCGCCGCTAGGTGGAGGATTAGCCTATTTAGCCGCGGCGCCGGCCAGAATAATTTTTTTTCTAAGAGTATTGAATAGCTCAGAGAATTTACAGAAATGTTTGGAAAACTAGAGTAAAGGGGAGTTCTATGATTGGGATGTTGTCTGTCCATTGAAAGGTTCTTGTGTTGGGAGCTTGTTTTAGGAAATGCTCTGCAGATGAAAATTGACTTTCTCCCTACGAAGGTAAGGTCTTGCTTCAGAGTTTCAGGAGTCTGTCCTCTGACTCTGGGATTTATTTTCAAATACATTATATGCTGTCACCAATATTCCAAGAAGCTCCTAAACTACAGCTCCTTCTTACTTGTAGGGGTTGCAAATTGAAGGCATATCTTCTTCCTTGAGCAGGAATGTCTTGGCATTCCCAGATCAGTATCTTCACAGATGGGCCTTCCTCTGAATTGTTGGAGCGCATTCTTCGGAATACATGTATTTTTTACTAGTTCTTCAAGAGCCCTTTTTCTAGTTAAAGGATCATGTTGACATTGTTGGTTTCCTGTTATTAATATCAATTTTGGTCCCCTATATAATAAACTTCCATAAATCCATACTACTCCCCTTTCTCCAGTACAACAGTTATCTAACAAAATACTTTTAAATCCTTTGGGGGACGTTATCAGAGGACTGTTTTCTGTGTGCAAGTGTAGGGGTAATGCATTCACATTAGCCAAAGGGAGATTTCTTCCTGGATGGCATCACTGGTTAATTCTACTGAAGCTTTAAGAAGAACTGACCAACTCCCCTAGAACCATTCCAAACAATGGAAAGGGGGAACCCTTACAAAGTCATTCTATGAGGCCCGCATGACTTTAATTCTAAAATCAGAAAAGAATACAGCAATAAAGAGAAGCATAGACCAGTATCCCTGATGAATATAAATGAAAAAATTCTCAAAAAATAAAATACTATCAAATGGAACCCAACAACACCTCAAAAATATCAATCACCCTGACCTTGTAGGATTAATCTAAGAGATACGGGGTGGTTTGAAATATGTAAATCAGCAAACATGATAGATCACAGCAGCAGAATCAAGGAATCCTAATACACTTGCTGGGAACGCAGACTAGTACAACCACTATGGAAAACAGTGCGGAGAGTCCTCAAAACTAAAAATAGAGCTACCATGTGATCCAGCTATCCCACTATGTAACTTCTTGTCATTATTGAATGTACTCTCTACATAGTGATAAACCCTTACTTTCTCACTGGATGATCTTTGTCATCAATATCACATTATAGAATATCCTTGTTTTTAAGCAAAATTTTATGAATATGTATATAATATTTATATATAAGTAAATATGGAAAATGTTGAAAATTACAAATTTAGATAAATTTTTTTATAAAAACAACATTTGTTTCTCTGCTTGTGAATGACTATGACATGGAAGCTATGCGGTGAATTGCAGTTTCTGTTTGCCAGCTGACACCTGCTTTCTGCTAGCCAGCCATTTTTTTTAAAGATTTTATTCTTTTTTTTAACTTTTATTTAATGAATATAAATTTCCAAAGTACAGCTTATGGATTACAATGGCTTCCCCCCATAACGTCCCTCCCACCTGCAACCCTCCCCTTTCCCACTCCCTCTCCCCTTCCATTCACAAAGATTTTATTCTTTCGAGAGGTAGAGTCACATACAGTGAGAGGGAGAGACAGAGAGAGAAAGGTCTTCCTTCCAATGGTTCATTCCCCAGATGACCGCAATGGCCGGAGCTATGCTGATCCAAAGCCAGGAGCCAGGTGCTTCCTCCTGGTCTCCCATGCGGATGCAGGGCCCAGGGACTTGGGCCATCTTCCACTGCCTTCCCGGGCCACAGCAGAGAGCTGGATCAGAAGAGGAGCAGCCGGGACCAGAACCAGTGCCATATGGGATGCTGGCGCTGCAGGCAGAGGATTAACCTACTGCGCTACAGCTCTGGCCCCTAGCCAGCCATTTTTAAGTATAGAATATGAGCCACAACTTAGTCATGTATCCAATTATCTCATACATAGAGAAGCAGCAGAAACATATTAAGCCTTGCAAAAGGGCACATTACATCTTATGATGACTATATTATGTAATATACATAATACATGTTTGGTACTCATCCCTGGTTTATGGTATATAACTTATACATTCCTTGGATCTCTAGAATAACAAGTCTCTTGTATGCTAAGGTGCATACTGATGACTGGGGCCCTAAGACAGTTTCAACTCCAGAAAGACCAGCATTTTCAGAGAGTTGGCACTTTCATTCCCACCCCTCAGTCACTAGGGAAGGGGAGAGAGAGCTCAAATTATGTCAACCACCAATTGCCATTGGTTTATTCAATTGTGCCTCTATTATAAAATCTCAATAGAAGCCTGAAGTGAGGAGGTTGAGAGCTCCGGAGTTGTTGAGCATGCTTCTGTGCTGGGAGGTTGTCACATCAAAAGGGCTGAAAGCCCTGCTGCGTGGCCTCCTGACTTTCTCCATCTTGTCTATCTGGCCTTTCCTGAGTTTTACATTTTATTAAAAACTGTTAATGGCAATTAAAGTGCTTTCCTCATTTCTGTGGTTAAGCAAATTATTGAAACTGAAGTAGAGTTTGTGGGAACCCCATATTTACTGCAACAAAGTCAGACAGAGGTATGTATATCCTGGGTATTCAACACTTGACATGGTGTCTGACAGACAGAGGGCACTCTTTGTGAATGAGCCCTGAAATTTGTGGAGTCTGATGCTAACTGGGTGATAAGCATCAAATTTGTGTTCATTTGTGAAATACCTGTTTGTGTTTTGGAGATTTGGGCAATTGGTTATTAGTTTTGGAAAACCCTAAGATATGATTAGATGTAGTTTATATGCACAGTACTTTTGCTTATGCCTGACTTCTGTACTTATAGAATTCCACAATTCTTTGTGAAACTATATTGTGTGGTGATATTGTCCTTAACTGGCCCTGTTTATGGAGCCAAAACTGAGCTTCCTAAAAATCAGAGCTCCATTCATTAGTGTATTCATACCGTATTATTAGGGAGTTGTCCTACAGACCCTCTGGAAACAGGTGGTGTCTCTGATCTCATGTAATGATCATTCTAATTTTACATCTATTTGAGACCCTGTTTTCTTTCTTTGTAGTGCAATGGATTCTTTGCTCCCTTATTTAGCTTAGGCTATGTGTCAAGAAGCCATTTCTGTCATGTATTAGTCAGCCTGGGCTGCTGTAACAGAATACCACTCACTGGGTGCCTTAACAGAAATTCTCATTGTGTTCTCAGAGGAATCCAGTGTCTCTTTCTTTTCTTATGTAGACAGAAAAAATTTCTATCAGAATAGCTCCCCTTCCATGGCCTCCTTTAACCTTAATTTCCTCTCTAAAGGTCATATGCATATTGGAGTTAGAGTTTCAACATAGGAATATGAAAGGGACACACTTCAATTAACAAATCTTCCATCAGGACTGGAATGAGTGTCTTTTTGAGGACTTCAAATTGCAAGTCCAGCTTTTTTGTACATTACTAATAATACATCCTCCCCAAGTGAACATGACAAATATTCATTCCTGTTTTTCCTTCAACCCATAAGTATATGAAAATAAGTGAAGAAAGCTAGTGTAGAATAGAGAAGCAACCTCTACCTTAAAGGCAATAAAACAACACAGCGTACAGAACTATGTCTGTGGGAATGGCTTCAGGATGATCAGCAAGGAAGTTTAGCAATGACTTTGAGCTATCATAACAGTGGTAACACATAAGAAAGTTTCAGAATGAAAGTAAAATGAAAAAGACACAATACCTGACATTAATCTTTTACTCTTTCTATCTTAATAAAGCAAATATGTGCCTGTTGTGTGATCAATTGTTCTATACATAGCTTCACATCTACATTAACAACTTCCTCTCACTTTCCCTTCCCAACCCACCTATTGAACAATAATTGCAACAATTTAATATATACAATCTTTCACTCAAACCATGAAACATGCTATACATTTACATATATTTGTGCATATATATTGACATCTCCCATTACTTTAAAAACTAGAATCATTACATAATAAATTGTGTTTTATATATTTTGTCAGGCCACTAATTACACACTAGGTCATGCTTTTGAAATAGTTCCATGATGTTGTATATCACTGACACACTGTATAAATTTTGAGTTACTGGCCGGCGCCATGGCTCAACAGGCTAATCCTCCGCCTGCGGTGCTGGCTCCCCAGGTTCTAGTCCCGGTTGGGGTGCCGGATTCTGTCCCGGTTACCCCTCTTCCAGGCCAGCTCTCTGCTATGGCCTGGGAGTGCAGAGGAGGATGGACCAAGTGCTTGAGTCCTGCACCCCATGGGAGACCAGGAGAAGCACCTGGCTCCTGCCATGGGATCAGCGCGGTACGCCGCCGCAGTGCGCCGGCCGCAGCGGCCGTTGGAGGGTGAACCAATGGCCAAAAGGAAGACCTTTCTCTGTCTCTCTCTCTCTCACTGTCCACTCTGCCTGTCAAAAATTTAAAAAAATTTTTTTTGAGTTACTGTTTTTAAAATAATAATTCATATGTACAGCATAATTCATTGACATATCTTCCAAGACACTGATCCTTTTATTTCAGAAGGACATATTTTTAAAAGTAGGATTGAAAAAAAGAAGAAATTTTAAATTTTAGTAAGGGAATGAACCTGGTGGTACCAGATGTTAAGCTGATACACTCTCATCCATATTGGAGCACTAGTGTGAGCCTTGACTACTTTGCTTCCCACCCAGCTCCCTGTTAATGCTCCTGGGAAAGCAGTGGAAGAGTGACCCAAATGCTTAAACCCCTGTCAACCACGTGGGAGACCAGAATGGATTTTCTGGCTCCTAGCTTCAGCATGGCCCAGCTATGGCTGTTGCAACCATCTGGGGAGTGAACTAGTAGATAAAAATCTCTCTCTGTCTGATTCTACCTTTCAAGGAAATAAATAAATGTTAGAAAAATAACTTTAATAGCTGCTTGGGTAATAATTATTATAGTGATAATAAGTAGAATTAATAGTTAAAATTAAAAATATGTTAGTGTATTTAAAATTATATATTTTTGCATACTCCAGCCAGCTATATGTAAGATGTATTGTATATAATGGGTTCACAAAAAATAGTTATTGCTTATTAGAAATTTATGTTTGAAAAGTGGTTAATCATATAAATACTTTTCATCTAGCCTCAAGATTTGTTAGGTTGTGGTTTTACAACTAAAGAAATGTGTCTTGCTAACAGAACTGATTTTTTTATATAAATAATTTTAAAAGGCAGGCAGTAAAACTCATCCTGCCATTTTTATGGGCTAATGTTAGAAAGTTAAAATTTTAAACATCTAAATACCTAACTATGATAATATTTTGGTTTTCTTTTGCATAAAACTTGCTGGTTCTGCATACTACCAAAATGTTTAGTAGAAGTATTTAAAATTGTGTTATATATGTCACTTCTAAACTATGTTTACCAAGAAACCTACAGAGATTATAGTTATTGAAAAATATGCTTCAGCACACAGACTCCTGGGCAAATTTTCCCCGTTTATATTTTTTACATTTTAAACCACTTAATTTATTTTTAAAAAGCATGTTCTATATACACACATACACACACATTGTTTCACGGCAAACTCTATCATATTTTATTGTAATTAAAGATAATCCTAGATAAGCCCGTAATATATAAAATCAGTTACCTGCAAAACAAACAAACAAATAAAAAATAACTAACAACCCCATACTAAGATACAATTCAAAGCTATGGGAAAATATTAACCTAAATTATATCAAATTGATAAAGACATTGCTTAAATGTAGTTAGATTGCTTAAAATAAATTTCAGATGCATTACTAAAACACAATCCATACACAAGGAAAACATAATCCATGTTATTTTAGCATTTGAAGAGATAAGTAAAAATATGTTAAATGAGGGTGGATGTTCAGTATGGATTACACAAAAAGAATAGAAAAAAGGCAAGGATGCACAGGAGTAATTTCAGTATTGTGTAAGGAGAAGGACATGATCTCTGATGGCTGCCTCAGGTCCTTATAGCCTGATAATGCTAACCATTATGACTATCTTCCTAAATGCCCTTGCTCATCAAGTATTTTCTGATGATGTCTACCTCGCATAAAGACTTTATTACTGTGTTTAGAATGTGCTGACCAACTGACAAGAATATTTTGACCTTTGGAAGTTCTATTTAATTTGAACTAACACTTTAGTAATCTGTTTTATGGGTTATTTTTTTCATGAGCTTGATTAATGTGAAGTCATCACCAATTCTAATACCTTCTGGGTATACTAACAAAAGGCAGATTTCTTTTGAAATTTAAGAACTCAAACCTGTAACATGGACCTCTTTCCACACTTCGTTTTATTTTTGGAATCATTGCATCTTTAGCCAAAGAGCTATCCACTTGGACTTTTTATGCCTCTTCAAGTGATGTTTTGTAAACAAAAATTATAGGTTTTTTTTTTATTCTAATGTTTCTAGTGGGAGACAAAAATTTCAGGATATGTGGACAATCTGTGCCTTCATGTAAAAAAAAAAAAAAAAGCATTATGTTAAGCAGTGAAAGTAGAGTAGAAGAAAGCAGTCATAGGGGCAAGGGTTGTAGCACAGCAGGTTAAGCCACCCCTTACAATGTGGGCATTCCATATCTGAGCACCAGTTGAGAGTCCCAGTTGCTCCATTTCCAGTCTAACTCCTTGTTAACATGCCTGTGATAGCAGGAGAGGATGGCCCAAATACTTGGGCCCTGCCACCCACCTAGATTGAATTCTAGGCTCCTGGCATCAGCCTGGCCCAGGATTGGCTGTGGTGGGTCATTTGGGGAGTGACACAGGAAATGAAAAATCTCTCTCCCTCCTCTTCTCTTTTCTCTTCCCTTTCTTTTCCTTTCTTTCCCTCCCCCCTCCTCTCCTCTTCCTTCCCCTCTCCTCCCCTCCCCTCCCCTCCCCTCTCCTTCCCTCTACCTCTCCTTTATACTCACTCTACTTTTCAAATAAATAAATAAAATGTTTTTGAAATGGAATAGCAATTATGCTTTTGTCATTGTGTCCTGCAACATAACCAATTCATTACTTTTGAAATAATTTTTAAAACTTTAAATGGACACACAAAAATGTAAATATTTATGGGGTACCATGTGATGTTTTGATATATGTATACAGTGTGTAATATCCAATCTGGATAAACACATCTGTCTATGAAGACATTTAGCATTTCTTTATTGTAAAAATATTCTAAACCCTTGCTTCTAGTTTTCTTAGGATAAATTTACAGTAAATTATCATCATCTCCACTCATCTTACCATGCAATAAAACATAGAATTTTTTACTCCTATTTAAATAAAACTTAGTACCAATTAATCAACCTATCCCATTCTCTCATTCTCTCCTACTGTCTCTAGCCTCTGGTTTTCTTTTTTTTTTTTTTCTTTTTTTTTTTTGACAGGCAGAGTGGACAGTGAGAGAGAGAGAGAGACAGAGAGAAAGGTCTTCTTTTGCCGTTGGTTCACCCTCCAATGGCCACCGCGGCCTGCACGCTGCGGCCGACGCATGGCACTGATCCCATGGCAGGAGCCAGGTACTTCTCCTGGTCTCCCATGGGGTGCAGGGCCCAAGCACTTGGGCCATCCTCCACTGCACTCCCTGGCCACAGCAGAGAGCTGGCCTGGAAGAGGGGCAACCGGGACAGAATCCGGCACCCTGACCGGGACTAGAACCAGGTGTGCTGGCGCCGCAAGGTGGAGGATTAGCCTAGTGAGCTGCGGCGCCGGTTTTCTTAACTTATAAACGATCATCCTATTTGGATTACTCATGTAAGTTAGATCATGCAGTACTTGTCTTTCTTTGCTTGACATTTCTCTTAACATGACATCCAGTTCTATTCATTTTGTGGCAAATGAAAGTGCTGAATAGTATTTCATTGTGTATGAAATGTGCATCAATGTATGTATGTCAATGAATGAAGATCTGGTTGTTTGAAAAGTTTTTTTTAAAAAAAATACCTATAAATCTCTAACTTGATTAATCAAGAAAAAAAAAAGAAGATTCAAAAATAAATGGTCTAGGCTGGCCCTATGACACAGCAAGTTGAACCACTGCCTGCGATGCTGGCATCACATGAGGTGCTGGCTTGAATCCTGGCTGCTCCTCTTCCGATCCAGTTTCCTGCTAATGCACTTGAGAAAGCAGCGGAAGATGGTCCAAGTACTTGGTTCCTGCACCTATGTGGGAGACCTGGAAGAAGCTCCTGGCTGCTGGCTCCAACTTGGCTCACCCTTGGCTGTTGTGGCCATCTGGTGAGTGAGTCAGAGTATGGAAGTTCTCTCTCTCTTTCCTTCTCTCTCCCTCTCTCTGTAGCTCTGCATTTCAGATAAATAAATTAAATTAAAAAAAAAAACAAACAAGGAATCTAAGATGAACATGTCAAAATTACAACTACACCACTGAAATACAAAGTGTTATAGGAGACTAGTATGAACAAATAAATGACAATAAATTCAATAACCTAGAGGAAGTGGACAAACTCTTGGATAAATACATCTTACCAACATTTAAGCATAGGGAAACAGACCACCTATCCAGATCAATAATGAATAATGAGATTAAATTAGCAAAACAAACAAACAAACAAAAAAGCCCAGGACCAGATGGTCTCATTGCTAAGTTCTACCAAAAATTTAAAGAAGAATTAACGCCAATCCTTCTTAAATTATTTTTAAAAAATGGAACAAGAATGAACTTTTACTAATTTAACCTATGTGACCAGCATTGCTTTGATAAGAAAAGACAAGGACACAATAAAAAACGAATGTTACAGGTCAGTATCCTTGATGAACAAATACACAATAATTCTCAGTTGAATACTAGTAAATCAAATCCAGCAGAACATTAAAAAGATCATTCACCATGATCAAGTGAAATTTATCCCAGAAATGCAAGTATGGCTGTACATACACAATTCAATAAATATGATATAAGACATCAATAGAATGATGTATCAATATACGCAAAAAAAGGATATGATAAAATTCAACATTGATTAATGATAAAGACTCTGGACAAATTAAGTATAGAAGAAATGTACTTTAAAATAATAAAGACCATATATAACAAGTCAACAGTTGATGGCTTTCTTTCTAATATCTATAAGAAGATAATGATGCTTACTTTAATTTCTTTTATTTAATATACTATGAGAAGACCTAGCTGGAGTAACTAGGACAAAGAAAGAAATAAAGTGCATCCAAATTGCAAAAGAGGGTGTTAAATTGTCATTTTTTGCAGATGACATGATAGTATATATTGAAAACCTCAAAAACTTCACCAAAAAGCTTTTAGTACTAATAAATACAGCAAAGTCGCAAGACAGGAGGCCAATGTGTAAAATCAGTACCATTGTTATATATTTTATATACATTGTTTTCATGTGTATATACATTTGTGCATATATATAATATGAATAAATTTGACCAAAGAGGCAAAAGATCTGTACAATGGAAACTGTCAGTAATTGATTAAAAAAACTGAAGAAAACAAAAAGAAATGGAAAAACATTCTATATTCATAGATTGAGAATGGCAATATTATTAAAATGTGCATAATATCCAAAGCAATCTACAGATTCAATTAAATTCCTATTAAAATTTCAATTAAATTTTCCACAGAACCAGAAAAAGCACTACTAAAATCTGTATAGAGTCACAAGAGACCTTGGCCGGCGCTGTGGCTCACTTGGCTAATTCTCCACCTGCGGCACCAGCACCCAAGGTTCTGGACCCAGTTGGGGTGCCGGATTCTGTCCTGGTTGCTCTTCTTCCAGTCCAGCTCTCTGCTGTGGCCCGGGAGGGCAGTGGAGGATGTCCCAAGTGCTTGGGTCCTGCAACCGCATGGGAGATCAGGAGGAAGCACCTGGCTCCTGGCTTCGGATCAGCACAGGTGCTGGCCGTGGAAGCTATTTGGGGAGTGAACCAACCGAAAGAAGATCTTTCTCTCTGTCTCTCTCTCTCTCACTCTAACTCTGCCTGTCCAAAAAAAAAAAAAAAAAAAAAGAGAGAGAGAGAGAGAGACCTCAAATAGCCAAACTGATCTTGAGCAAAAAAAAAAAAAAAACAAAGCTGGAGGCATTGTTTTACTTTACTTTAAAATATATTACACAACTGTGGTGATTAAAACAGCATGGTATTGACATTAAAACAAATCTATAGACAGAAGAGAGACACTAGAGAGACACTAGAAATAAATTCACTTATCTGCCACTGACTAATCTTTGACAAAAGTGATTTGCATGTGCATTGGGAAAATGGCAAATTTTTCATTAAATGGTTCTGGAAAAAATGGATATTTACATGCAGAAGAATTAAACTTAATCCTACCTCTCACCATGAACAAAAGTCAACTCAAAATGGAATTATGACTTAAATGTTAGATTCCAACTTTTGAAACTATTAGGAAAAAATGTAGAGAAAATTACTTGTGGACATTGAAACCAGAAAGGATTTTTGGATCTGAGCTTTAAGACACATGAAATCAAATTAAAGAGCTTTAAAAAAAAAAAGAAAACAATCAACAGAGTGGATAGAAAGCCTACAGCTTGGGAGAAGATATTTGCAAGCTGTACATCTGGCAAGTGGTTAGTATCCCGAATATATAAGGAACTCAAAGAACTCACAATAAAAAAAAAAAAAACGAACATGTCTTCATTTTTTTTTTTAACTTTTATTTAATGAATATAAATTTCCAAAGTACAGCTTATGGATTACAATGGCTTCCCCCCATAACGTCCCTCCAACCCGCAACCCTCCCCTTTCCCACTCCCTCTCCCCTTCCATTCACATCAAGATTCATTTTCGTTTCTCTTTATATACAGAAGATCAGTTCAGCATATATTAAGTAAAGATTTCAACAGTTTGCACCCACATAGAAACACAAAGTGAAAAATACTGTTTGAGTACTAGTTATAGCATTAAATCACACTGTACAGCACATTAAGGACAGAGGGTCCTACATGAGAAGTAAGTGCACAGTGACTCCTGTTGTTGACTTAACAATGTGACACTCTTGTTTATGGCATCAGTAATCACCCTAGGCTCTATCATGAGTCGCCAAGCCTACGGAAGCCTTTTGAGTTCACCAAATCTGATCATATTTAGACAAGGTTGTAGTCAAAGTGGAAGTTCTCTCCTCCCTTCAGAGAAAGGTACCTCCTTCTTTGATGACCCATTCTTTCCACTGAGATCTCACTCACGGAGATATTTCATTTAGGGCAATTTTATTTTTTTCAGAGTGTTTTGGCTTTCCATGCCTATAATATTCTCATGGGCTTTTCAGCCAGATCCGCGTGCCTTTAGGGCTGATTCTGAGGCCAGAGTGCTGTTTAGGACATCTGCCATTCTATGGGTCTGCTGTGTATCTCGCTTCCCATGTTGGATCGTTCTCTCCCTTTTTTATTCTATCAGCTAGTATTTGCAGACACTATTTTTGTTTATGTGATCCCTTTGGCTCTTAGTCCTATCATTATGATCAATTGTGAACAGAAATTGATCACCGGGACTAGTGAGATGGCATTGGTACATGCCTCCTTGATGGGATTGAATTGGAATCCCCTGGTATGTTTCTAACTCTACCATTTGAGGTAAATCAGCTTGAGCATGTCCCGAATTGCACATCTCTTCCCTCTCTTATTCCCGCTCTTATATTTAACAGTGATCACTTTTCAGTTAAGTTTCAACACTTGAGAATAACTGTGTATTGATTACAGTATTCAACCAAAAGTATTAAGTAGAACAAACAAAAAAAAATACTAAGAGGGATAACTTATTAAGTTGTTCATCAACAGTCGGGGCAAGGGCTGATCAAGTCACCGTTTCTCATAGTGTTCATTTCACTTTAACAGGTTTCCTTTTTGGTGCTCAGTTAGTTGTTACTGATCAGGGAGAACATATGGTATTTGTCCCTTTGGGACTGGCTTATTTCACTCAGCATAACGCTTTCCAAATTCCTAACAGGGATCACTTTTCAGTTAAAATTTAAACACCTAAGAATAATTGTATGTTAATTACAGAGTTCAACCAATAGTACTAGAACAAAAAAAATACTAAAATGGATAAATTATTACATTGTACATCAACAGTCAGGACAAGAGCTGATCAAGTCACTGTTTCTCATAGTGTCAATTTCACTTCATGTCTTCTAAAAGTAAGCTATACAAATGGCCAACAGGTACTTAAAAAATTCTAAAGATCAATAATAATCGGGAAATGCAAATAAAACCACAATATCACCTCATTCCAATGAAATTGGCTATTATAAAAGAGACAAAACATAGCAAGTCTCAGAGAGGTTGTGTAGAATATGAAACTCTTGAACACTCTTGATGGGAAGGCAAATTAATACTGGCAGTATGGTGGTTCCTCAAAAAATTAAATATATAGCTATCCAGTAATCATATTCCTGGATATATATCCAAGGGAAATGGAATACATCTGTCACAGGGACATTTGCACTACCATGTTTATTGAGCAAACAACATATGGAACCAACTTTATATCCATCCATTGAATAAAAGGTAAACAGATGAAACAGATGTGGTAGATTTACACAATCGAATATTACTTTGCCATTTAGAAAAATAAAATCTTTTAATTTGCAGCAATATTGATAAAACTGAAGGTCATTATTTTAAGTCAAGCACAGAAAGACAAATATCACATGATCTCACTCATGTGGAATCTATAACAGGTGATTTCAGAGAAGTTTAAAATATAATGGTGGCTAGTAGAGGCTGGGAAGGAAGGTGGAGAGGAACCAATGAGGAAAAATTGACTGACGGGCATTAAGTTACAGTTAGGTAGGAGTAAGAAGTTCTCGGATTTTCTTGCACATGAGCATGACCATAGATCATGTTAATGTACTCTATACATGTCAATAAAAAGTAGATAATATTATTTTGGCTGTTTTAACTATAAGGAAATATTAAATGCTTGAAAGGATAAATATATTTACCTGAATTAACATTTGGGAAAAAAAAATAGAAATTGACTATTAATTTATATACCACATTTAAAAATAACTGAAAATGTATCTAGTTCTAAATATAAAACCCAGAATTAAATGATTTCTCACATAAACCAGTAGGGAAAAGATGTAATATCTTTGATTTGCCAAATATTTTCAGCTACAACATGAAAAACACATTCTTTTTTTTAAAAAAAAGATTTTATTTATTTGAAAGACAGAGTTACAGAGAGAGGGAGAGACACAGAGAGAGGTCTTCCATATGCTGGTTCACTCTCCAGATGGCTGCAAAGGCTGGAGCGGCGCCCATCAGAAGCCAGGAGCCAGGAGCTTCTTCCAGGTCTCCCACATGAGTGCAGGGGCCAAAGGACTTGGGCCATCTTCTACTGCTATCCCAGGCCATAGCAGAGAGCTGCATCAGAAGTGGAGCTGCTGGGACTAGAACCGATGCCCATGTGGGATGCTGGTGCTGCAGGTCAGGGTTTTAACCCACTGTGCCATGGCGCCGGCCCCGAAAAACACATACTTTAAAAGAAGAACTTTGATCATTTATAGTTTTTTTAAACTTTCAATTATCTTTATATACAGAAGATCAATTTAGCATATATTAAGTAAACATTTATAGTTTTTAAAAATAAATTCTTCTCCTGAAAGACACTTAAGAGAATAATGAAAAGTTCTCAAAATTTTCAGATTACATACTTCAAATCCGGGAGCCAGGAGCTTCTTCAGGATCTCTCACATGGTTGCAGGGGTCCCAGCACTTGGGTCACCTTCTGCTGTCTCCCCAGGTGCATTAGCAGGGAGCTGGATTGGAAGTGGAGCGGCCAGGACTCACATCAGTGCCCGTATGGGATGCCAGTTCAGCAGGAGACAGCATACCCTGCTGCACCACTGCTCTGGCCCTTGTAGTATTTATAACCCCAGTAGTATTTTTTGCACTGAAATCTACTTAGTCTGATGTTAATATAGTTATATCCTAATGTAATGTTAATATAAACATGCCAATTATCTTTTGAATAGCATTAATGTGCTATATGTTTTTAACCTATTGTTTTACTTTTAAGTATTTTTGTCCCTATTTTCAAAACAGTTTCCTTGAAGGTAGTATATAGTTATGTATTCTAGTACTTCCTTTTACAAAAATTAGAGTAGTTAGATCATTTAATTTTTCATTTGGTTATGATTAATGTTATCATTTTGATGTGCACGTTATGCTTTTATTTGTTATATTGCTTTTTTGACCATTTTCCTTTATTCTTTCATACAAATGAAGTATTTTTAAGGAGTCTATCTTTGTTGGCCTTTAGTTATTACTGTTATTTTCGTTCTTTAGTTGCTACATTACAGTTTATAGTGTACATGTTTATCTTGTCCCAGTAGATTTTCAACGTTTGTGCTATATCTTCAAAGATTTTCTTTCTTCCTTCCTAATATATATGCCCCACAGTTTACGGGGGTGCTGCTAATTTTTCATTCAGTTTTTTTCTACCCTTAGTGTTTCTTTGGATCTTTTGTATTATTGTGTTCAGGCAAATTGTATTTCCTTTGCTGTGTCTAATATGCCAGAAATCAAGTCTTAAATATTTTTAATAGAAGTGTATTTTTCTTCTCAAGAATTCAATTTGGTTGTTTTTTGCAACTTTCATATCCCTTCCTAACATTCTCAAACTTTAATTGAATTTTGGAACATAAAAAACATTAAATAATTTTTAGAAAGTATTTATTTATTTATTTGAAAAGCAGAGCTATAGAGAGAGAGAGGAGAGACAGAGAGATTTTCCATCTGCTGGTTCATTCCCCAAATGGAAGAAACTACCAGGGCTGTTCCAGGCCAAAGCCAGGAGCCAGGAGATTCTTCTGGGTCTCCCATGTGAGTTTAGGGGCCTGAGCACTTAGGTCATCCTCCACTGCTTTCTCAGGTCTGATAACAGGGAGCTGGATTGGAAGTGGAGCAGCCAGGACTCAAACTGGCACCCATATGGGATGTCAATGCCACAGGCTATGGCCTAACCCATGGAGCCACAGTGCCAGTAGCTATAATTCTATCTCTATATCATTTAAGCTTTGCTTCTGTTGATTGGTGTATTTATTATTATTATTCTGAAGAAAAATATCTTTGCTTCTCTGAATGCTTCTCTGAATAACTTCTTATTGGATGCCAAAGTTTGTGAATTTCATAGTGCCATTGCTAAATATTTTAATTTATGTGAATATCCTTGAAATTTGTTCTGAGATACACTTAAAGTTGCTTGGAAATAGTCTGATGAAACTTGGTTTTTACAGCTTTCTTGGAAGGGGCTAGAACAGCCTCTACACCAGAGCTAATTTCCCTCAGCAGTGACACAATATTTTTCCAGTACTCTAAATGATGTCTGTAGATTTATGAGATTTTCCATTCTGTCCCAGGATTGCACAAGAACAGGGTTCAGTAGGTTCTTACTCCAGAGCTAGTTTTCTTCTTCACATGCCTGTGCTCATTGACTGAAGTCAAGTTGCCCCTTGCAGATTTTCAGAGACTTCTCTCTCTTCTCTTATATTCTGCTCTGGGAAACCTGGATTTCCAATTTCATTTCAAATTATGGAGAATACTGGGCTCTTACTGAGTTCACTTCCATAATTATTTACACTTACTAAAATTACTACCTGAAGGTAGACTTTTTCCTGGGATTCTATCACAATAGGTTTAGGACGACTACAGTGAGATTTTGCAGTAGGGGGCAGAGATTATTTTCAACTCTAAACATTACTAGCAAAAGTTGGAATTTATAGCCAAGGACTAGAGGCAGCACCAGTGGATAGCAAATTGCTAAGAGGAAACACCAGGGATAAGGGGACAGTCTGTGAATCCATGCAACATGATAACACCTGGAGGATGAGGAAGCTGATGAGATGTTGAGGATGAAGAATGCTGGCTGACTTGACTTAGTACGATTCTTGCTATAATTGGACATTTCCGGTGCAAGCGTGAAAGCACAAGAGGTGGGGCCAACTTGAGATGAGAGTTCATAGGAGCTAACTACAATTTGGTCAAGGAGAGAATTTTTGTCTTGGGGAAATCACAGGGCTCTTTCTTTTTCAATTCTTAGAAGATGTTCTGTACTGGTGGGTGTTCAAAGCGGAAAATCATCAGTCTATATATTTGATCCTGTTTTTTCGCTTGTTTCAGGTGCCATGTAGAATCCTGGTCTGCTATTCTATCTTAAATGAGAGACTAAGTATACATGTTATTTATTAGCTCTTCATAATATTAAATAAAATAAATGCATTATGGCTTAACATTGGACAAATGCTCACATTTGTATAAGTTATTTTTTTAAAAAAACTAAAGCTAATGAGTAGTATTCTATGCCAGTTTTTTAAGTAAACTTTCTGTGTGCATTATAACCATCAAGATAAAAAAAAAACAATACTAAATAAATGTTTCATTTCAAGCAAAAATATTCTCAGTACTTATAACTTTATGTGACTCTGATGAAGTTAAATTAGCTTGAACATAATTTTACATAGTGTTCCCAAGAAAAAATGATTATTGATTTGTCAACTATTCATTCTTTTTAGTTCTTCCTGGCCTTGACATAAGCAACTTAATATAGGAAACCAATAGATACTGCAGGAACCACTATATTATTTCTTAGCAAACCAGCTGTGTCAGTAATGACAAAAGTTAAAGGGTCAAAGTGTGTGGGAGAAAAATTCCATACTTTGCATAAGTGATGGCCTATTTGAATATTCAAGCACAGTCTCTGGGCTTATGCAAGTTTTATGATCATAGCTTAAGAAACAACCTTGAAAAGCTTTGGCCTGTGTTCTTAAAAGAAATTGTTTGTAAATTCTGGTCAAAGTTGTAGTAATAATTGAACTATAGTCCATCAATATGATTCGAATCATTTGCAGAACCTATGGAAACTTTCTTTGACTATATTTTGATTGCAATCAAAAATTTTCTGTTACTTATGTTTGGAAATTTTTCAGTGTTTTTAATTAGCTTGAAATGGACATTTTTGTGTATATCATTCTTTTTGTCTGTGAAACCTTTCAGTTCAATTTAATAAGGAAACTTCTTTATAGAACAGCTAGAAAAGTTCCTAACTTGCATTGATATTTATAAGCCATACATTGTTTAGATTTTTCTTCTATTTTAATTTTGAAACTTGTACCCCAATTTTTTCCTTTTAATGATTTGAAAAACCTTTGCAAAAGAAAAATTCATGGTAGTTATTTTTGGGTTCCTCCTAGTAGCCTCTGTCATCTTCATTTTTGTAATAGTGTGATTGAATCAATGACCATTACATGTCTTGATTGAGGCTAAGATGATTTAAGAATATTGCTAGAGTACAGATAAAGTCTTGCTTTTCACTTTGAGTCTTAGGTCAAGAAGCTTGTTCCCCATTTTCTTTTTTTTTAAGGATTTATTTAATTTATTTGAAAGAGTTACACACACAGAGAGAAGGACAGGCAGAGAGAGAGAGAGAGAGAGAGAGAGAGAGAGAGAGGTTTTCCATCCACTGGTTCACTCCGCAGTTAGCCACAACAGCTAGAGCTGTGCCAATCTGAAGCCAGGAACCAGGAGTTTTCTCTGGGTCTCCCATGTGGGTGCAGGGGTCCTAGGACTTGGGCCATCCTCCACTGCTTTCCCAGGCCACAGCAGAGAGCTGGATCAGAAGAGGAGCAGCCGGGACTCGAACCCGTGCCCATATGGGATGCCGGCTCTGCAGGCAGCAGCTTTACCTGTCACACCACAGCCACAGCGCAGGCCCCTGTTACCATTTTCTAGATCAGTGATTCTTAATCTGTAAACATACATTGGAATCAAAGTTATCTTAAAGGTTTTCTAAATAAAACAAAGTTATTAGCAAGATACCACAAATGGGTGGAGCCAAATATATTACATTTATAAAAATTTTGTTGTTGATATTGATGCTAATGGTCCATGACCACATTTTGAGAGTTGCTGTTCAAATCGGTGGTTGTCAACTCTGTCAGCATTTTTGAGACACCTGGGAAATTTATAAATACTGCAATTCCCCTTGTGCAGAAATGGCCATGCAATCTGAAACCATGCAAACAATAGAGAAACAACAATTGCTCCATGACCTTTAAATATTTTTGTCAAATATCAAAATTTTTCTTACTATCTTGCTAATGTAGTCTAATTCTAAATACAAAGCTAGTATTTAGGTATTATAATGAAATTAAAATGTTGCAAACATTGAAAGCAATATGTTTGCTTCTTTGTAGAAAACTTATCAAAAGCAGTTTGAACAGTGGTCACCTTCCTGTATAACTTAGGAGACTGAGTGAGCATCTTTGCTATGCTTTGACAAATCACCATACTCATTTCTAAGCTTAGATCGCTTCTGTCAAGAGCCGTGGAAGCTGTGAGGTTCTTGTCTTCACATAAGAAAGAATTCAGGTGTGAGGCAGTGAAGTAATAAGGTTTTACTGTGGATAGGGCATCCTTCAGAATGGAAGGGACAGATAGAATGTCCAGTCAATCGGATGGGAGTAGAGCAAGGTTATATAGTTGAATGGAGAGAATACGCCTGGCAGTCCAGGTGGGCAGCTCAGCAGAGAGCAGAGGGCTGAGCATGCAGTCTTTGTTTGGGGTCCGGTTTTTAAGGGAGTCTCTACCCGCTCCTTCTCCAGGACAAAGGATGGAGAGCCCTGGAGGAAGGGTTTGTTGGGTGAAAATGAACAAATTCCTCTCCAGATTTAAGGCTGTCCTTAGGCATCTGTGAAGATTTAATTGCCCCATGAATCAGGTCAGATAACTCATTTAGTCCTGAGGAGAGAGAATTCTGAGAGCTTTCCTTGGGGGAAGGGGTGTGACCACCTGTGCGGTTATCAGGGTCTGAGCAGGACTTTGAAGTCCAAAATGCTGGACTTCCCCGCTTCCAAAGCATATGCTGGTTTCTTCAGGCCCTTCTCACACACACTTAGGCTAATTTTTAACTTCCTAACTAGTACTTCCAATATTTTATTCTTTGTGATTTCCATGTTGCGAGATATCTCAGAGTTCTTTTAGTGTGAGATTTTTGCCAAAGTCACTTCCTCTGAGACATCTTTATCCTTTTATTCACAACCACTTTCCTTCTCCACACTGATAAGTTTGCCTTCAATAAGTTCTCTTGCTTCATATCTCAGAGTTTACAAACAGGGGCAGTGTCAACATTCCCACGGTCAGCTATGTCTTTTAAAATTCCATTTACATTTGATTTTCATTTCACTTCCAGCATTATCATTTTTCCTTTCTCTGCTTCCCTTTTATCTTGGTTAGCCAGTTTCCTTTTTTGATTATCCTTATTTAAAATATGTCACATGGATTTATCAGTGAGAAACACACTCAGAATATGTAAACAGATATACAGTAAGCAATCACAGATTTTTTTTTTAAAGTGCATGATTGGTCACTGATCCCAATTCATGTCTGTTATCTAAATAGAGATTTGTGTTTTGAAGAACTAGTAATGAAGTTTATAATTTATGCAGCTCCTCATAGTTAATATACCATTGCAATTAAAATTTCTTTGATGTTATTTAGAGACTGATGTTATTTAAGTCTACCATAATAACTGAAATTGGCACATGGGAAACATGGAAAGCAAGGACTGCCTCATCCCCACCTTAGACTAAACAGAATATCTTGAAAATAGACGCAGCCTGTGGTACAATTTTACAATCACCCTGAAGTGACACTAATGTGACACCAGGTTAAAAGCCATCTTTGAATAAAATTTAATGTTCATAAAATTGTTTGAAGGGCTTGTGATAAACAGATTCCAAGCTCTACCCTTCAAATATTTATTCAGAGATCTTATAAATCAATTAATTATTTGACAAATTACCTAGAATTTGAATTTGTCACAAGCACCCAGATGTGACAACACTAGTGTTGTTGTTCTGTGGACCACACTTTGAGCAGTTATCTGGATCCAATGGTATGCCATTTAATGGTACAGCCCGAGTCCAGACAACTCAGGTTGCTACTATAGAGAGTCACTTGAGTACTATTTGGCATATGGAGGAGAGCAAGACTGAAAGAGTAATAATGAAATCAAGACGGAAATCTAGTGACTCAGTGAACTTCAGTCTCAACCTACACTTTTCTTATACTCTTTAGTTACAAATATCAATAAATCATCTCAAATTTAAAACAGTATCCACTTACATCTTGGTATTGATAATACCAAGTATCACACCTCATGAAGAATTTAATTTCTGTTGTGTAAAATTTTCCTTCATAACATTAGTCCTATTTTATTTTTCACTGTGTTTTTAAGAAATAGGCAAAGTGTGAAAGATCTCCTGGCATTGTCAGATGAGACATAACTAGGAATTGAGTGGACTCATATTTGGTTTTTCAGTATGATAAAGACTCTTAAGTTAATTTTTTGGGTCACTGAGGGTAAAATTCAATTTAACTCTGGAAAACTGCCCATGAACTTGCTCAGTGTTAGCACAAGGCCATTTGATTGATTTTGAATTATAGTAATTTATTTTTTATCTTTGAGGTTGTTGGTATAAACACGTTCATTACTGAAAAATACTAATGAATATATTCAAAACAACTAGCTAACAGCCAGGTTTGCAAAATAACTAGAAAGCCTATTTGCCCTTTCTATTGAATCTGATTATGTACACCTAATGGACTTGATATAAGCTCAGTGCTTAATATGCCTCCTCGTGATTGAATATACCTATTGCTACTAAATTTGCTTTCCTTTCTATCGCCCAGCATGTTCATTTGTTGCCGTAGCAGAGTGCCACAATTGGATGTACTTTAAAATACAGAAATCTATTTCCTGATGATTCTGGGGACTCGGAGTCTGAGATCGAGTTGCTGGCTTGTTTGATTTCTCCTAAGGCTTTTCTTCCTGCCTTGTAAATAACATATTCTCCTCTGTTTTCACATGGGATTCCCTCAGTGTCATAATCTCCCTGTTACAAGGATTACTAGTAATGCTGGATTAGGCTCAGCCTGATGACCTTGTTTTAACTTAATTCCACATTTAAAACACTTATTTCCACATAAATTTATATTCTGAGATACAACACTTAGCATGTTATCACATGAATTTGGAGGAGGATATGATTCAGCCTACAATACTAAGATAATTTAAAACTCCTAATGTCTCACTTTAGGTTCTAGTTTTTAACTCAATTTCTCCCAACCTCCTCTTCTTTCCTTCTTGTCTTCTTTTGTTTGTAGTACACATTGTCTTCAGTTTCTGTGTTTTCTTCCTAATAAGTGGAAACAGATGTTGGGTATGATAATTTAATGCTTATTGATGAGAGTTGGGCTGTTCAGATTACAAGAACATTCACTACTTCACAAACTGGAACTGTGCTTGCTAAGGTCTCCATAAAGGTTAAAAATGTATCATAGCATACAATCTAACCTCCAAAAACCATTTTCTTCTTTCTACGAGGAATGACAAATTACCTGTTCATAAAATAAAGGTAAATTTATAACAGGACGTCTTACAAAATTTCCAAAGGTGATGTGGGAATGTATTGTTTGACCTTGGTTGAATGTGAAACTTGTGAGTAATAAAGCAAGGTGTGCTTGCAGTGGACATAAAATGACTTATTTCTCTTCTTGGCAAATACGCATTTCCTGCACTCTGTTTTATTTCACCTTTAAAATAAAGTTCTCGAAAATGTAACTTTATTATATCACTAAATGATACCTTGGATTGAGTTTGCCAATGACACTATCATAAGCTTAAAGTCATTATCTCTAATAAGTTATATGAATGATCTGTAAGGTAATGCATAGTGGATTAATTTGTTTATAATATATGCATTGAAATCCATTAGAGAGTACCTATAACTTGTTATTCACTAATGAAAAAATTTAAGCAATAACAAGATTTTGTGATTTTATTATTTGTATTGAAAAGTAATACAAAAATTATATATGTTTTGCATTTTGGACAAATATGTTCATATGTTTAAATATTTCTTTAAAGGGGATTTCCAATTTATTTTTCTAATTTCAATGTATTTATAAACATTTTATTTGCCTTTTCATTATAAGAATTTGCATTTAATTCCTCCATTTCTTACATTACTAACAATAAAATATTTTGTATTAAGCAATGAGCATATTTGAAAAGAAAATATTTCATAGCAGCTTTTAATATTTTGAAGAAATATATTTATTTAATATATGTAGTTCCTGGATGCAACAATAAATATATTTATTTGATATATATAATGCCTGGAGTCAGTACTTTAAGAACTTTTTAAATCGCCAAGTTCTTTTATATAACACCAAAAATATAAAATAAGAAAAATGACTTTGCTGTTGGCAAAGCAGAGCTAGAGGTTCTCTTGATTGTAAGAAAACTCTGAGAAACCTTAGCTTATTTTTGTTATAGTCACTATCTGAGAATATTTTTGTTTCCCAGAATTCCTTGCAATATTTACTTTATGTAAAGTGTAATCTTTTGCAAGAACTCTTATGCAAAATTATGGATAATAATGTGCTTGAAAATAATTTGTGGACAGAGAAAAAGATTACAGAACTGTCTTCTAGAAACTTAGAAGTAGATTATTAAGTTATATTGGTCTTATAGTTAGGAAAAGAAACTACTCCAACAGTGAGTCCCCAAAATGAAATAAATGACTCATTAGAGGTTAAATGGCTAGGTTACAACAAAGCCAAGGTGGGACTATTATCTTCACAAACTAGAGAAATTCTCTTTCCATATACTGCAGTTTAAAATTTCAATTATTTAAATTTCTCACAAGCAGTATGTATAAAAAAATCTTCTCTATGTTAGATTTCTGCCCTATCTGCAGAGTAGTTACAGTAGTCCCCATCTTAACTAGTGGTTTGCTTTTGGCAGTTTCAATTATCTCCTATCAATTTTAGATCAAAAATATTAAATGAAAAATTCCAGAAATAAATGATTTAAAGTTTTGACTTGCTCTGAGTAGCATGATTAAATTTCTAGCCACCCATCTCTGTCCTACCCAGAATGTGATCAACCTTTTGGCCTGTGCATGCACTATAATGACTTCTCACCCATCAGTCAGTAGGTTGCCCTCTAGGTTATAGATTGACTGTCACAGCATCAGGGTGTTTGTGCTCAAGCAACCTTTAATCTACCTAATAAAAATTCCAAAGTACATGAGTGGTGATACTGGCAATTTGAATGTGCCGAAGAGAAACCAGAATCTTTTTAAAGTGGAAAGGTGAGACTTTATCACAGGTATGTATGTGTATGAAAAAGCGTAGTGTATATATGGAATTCGAGAAATCTGAGTCTTCATAATTTTAAATTGCTTAAGTTTATCCAGAGGCTAAGAGCAGAATATTGGTTCATTCCTGTATACATCCAAACAGTATTAACTTTACAGAATGGTGTAGTATTTAGTCTTAGAGGAAACAAATAGGTCACTGAACTTACATTCTACATAGACTTTTCAGAAGCTCATGATAAACTGAATTATTCAGGGTTTGTTACTAAAACTTGTTCATGGAAGCCAGCTCTCTAACGTGGATGACTGCAAAACTTATACGGCCAGAATCCTAGGGACCTATGTCAAATTTCAGGACTAGACACATAACTGGTTTAGATGAACTTTTGTTCATCTGTCAATAAAATATTAGATTTTGAAGGTGGTATTGTGGTGGAGCAGGTTGAGCCACAGTTTGCAATGCTGGCATCCTGTTTCACTGGTGGTTCATGTCCTAGCTACTCTATTTCCAATCCAGCTCCCTGCTAATGTGATTAGGAAGGAATTGGAAGATGACTTAAGTGCTTGGGCCCCTGCTACTCATATGGGAGACTCAAATGAAGTTGCAGGCTCCTGACTTCAGCCTGGCCCAGCCCAAGTCATTGTGACCATCTGGGGAGTGAACCAAGGGATGGAAAATCTTTCCTTTTTTCTCTGTCTCTTTCCCTTTCTCTGTGACTCTGTGAATTTGAATTCATTCAAATTCAATGGCTATTTCTACTATCTGGTCTCTGTTACAAGCTGCCCTCAGTTAATAAGGTGCAAAAGAATTAAGTATTTAACTCTACTTTTCACTTCAAATGTGCACTCTACTGTGTATTATTTATTCCATATTTTATATGTCAATTATGTGTATAACCAGTAGTTGAACAGGCTGTACCAGACTGCCAGACTCTAACCACTTTTCATCTAGAGATCACCAAGAGCAGTGCGTGCAGAGCAGAGACAAAGTCTCTGAAGGCCTCTGTCATCCTTTATGAGTATTTGACTCAGAAGTCATACGACCTTGATTAATGCCTTTTAAGTTTTCGATTCTTGTATATATTTAAAATGGGGAAATATTTTCTTTGTGTCATAACATTTGTAGAAACAAACGGAATCATAATTTTTTTTCCCATTTTTGACAGGCAGAGTGGACAGTGAGAGAGAGAGACAAAGGTCTTCCTTTTTGACGTTGGTTCACCCTCCAATGGCCGCCACAGCTGGCGCACCACGCTGATCCGAAGCCAGGTGCTTCTCCTGGTCTCCCATGTGGGTGCAGGGCCCAAGGACTTGGGCCATCCTCCACTGCACTCCCTGGCCACAGCAGAGAGCTGGCCTGGAAGAGAAGCAACCAGGACAGAATCCGGCGCCCTGACCGGGAGTAGAGCCCGGTGTGCTGGCGCCGCAGGTGGAGGATTAGCCTAATGAGCCACGGTGCTGGCCCAGAATCATAATTTTATAACAAGTGAATTACATGAGAGAACTTCAAAAGCTTCATTGAAAAATGATATAAAAAGACACATTTATTTTGGGGTGCCAAAAATTAAGGTTTATGTATGAATTTTTTTCCTAATATGTACTTTCATGAACTTTTTGAAGACTTCTCATAAATGGGAAGTAATACTTAAAATACACAATGTTTAATGTAGCCATCTGAAGGAAGAACTTACGAAAAATACTTGATATAAAATGTAGCAGTTTTAGAGAATCAAATTTTTTGCTTTTATTTTATTATTATTTATTTTATTTTATTATTTATTTTATTATGACACTTCAATGTTTCCTAGGAGATTAAAGAGACTGATCACTGGTGTTTTTCTTTTTTCTTTTTGGAAGAAAACTCACTCAATACCAAAGTCCTATGACATTACTTGTCCATGATAAATATTATAATGAAACAGTAAGTAATTAGTTTATACAAGAGAAATAATGGACTCTAATCAAAAAACTTGTTGGAAGGCAAATACAATGCATTAGAATTACAAAAAAAATTTAAAGCACTTTCATTGATCTACTCAGTACAACTTCTTAAAATCCTAAAAATATGCTTATTAATTTACATGAAGATTGAAAATACTTGCTGTGTCCCATAGGATTTAAAATATGCTGATTTCTAAACATGAGAATATCTTGTGGAATGATTGGAATTCAAATGAATTGGACAGGGTATAAGTTGGAAATTTTGGATAAAGAATATAAAAAAACCTCTTTTTAGTACATTTAGTACCTCAGTTTAGTACATATGAAGTGGAAATTTGAGAAAAATACTTTAAAACATTGAAGTTAGAATTGATAAAAAAGAAAACTGACACTTCATTGCATACAAGACATTTATTGCATTGCTTGAGTTGTGCAGAAACACTTAACCACTCTATTTAATATGAAATTTTATTAAGAACATAATTGAATCCATTCTTTAAATTCTAAGACTTGCCAGGTATCAAATTTCACTTTTGCATCATCCATTATGCTCTACTTGCTGATCTAGTGTTCAGATATGTTCTCCCTGATCTGTGGTGACTAACAGAGCACCTAAAAGGTAATCTACAGAAGTGAAATTGACACTTTGAGATGTGATGACTTTGAACAGCCCTTGTCTCAACTGCTAAGGAACAGTTTTTTTTTTTTTTTTCATACTATTTGTTGAACTCTTTACTTAGTATAGAGTTAATCTTATGTGTATAAAGTTAATTGAAAATACATCTTAGTTAAAAAAAATAAGAATGGTTATAGGATAGGAGAAGGAGGAGGAAGAGGGGTATGAGTTGGGGTGGGAAAAATCACTATGTCACTAAAGTTGTATTTATGAAATGCATGAAGTTTGTATACCTTAAATAATAGGTTTCTGGGGAAAATTTTATTTTTCATCCTTTTTTTTTAAGATAACATTTGAAGTGAGCTATACTAATAATTATATAAAATCCAGTTACTTCCTCTTAAACATCAAGTGCATACATAATATGTGGGAGCTTTTTAAAATGCAGATTTCTTGGGCCAGCACTATGGCACAGCAGCTTAAGCTGCCATCTATAGTGCCAGCATCCCATTTGGGCACCAGTTAGAGCTGTAGCATCTCCACTTCCAATCCAGCTCTTTGCTAATGTGCCTGGGAAAGATGTGCCAAATGCTTGGACCCCTGCACCCATGTGAGAGACCTGGATGGATCTCCTGGCTCCTGGCCTCGGCCTGGCCCAGCCCTGGCTATTGCAGCCATTTGGGGAATGAACCAGTGGATGGAAGATACCTCTCTCTCTCTCTAATTCTCTAATTCTGACTTTCAAACACATAAATAAATAATATTAATATTATTTATTAATATTAAAATTATAATTATTAATATAAACTTAAATTAAATTAATAATATTTCTAAAATATAGATTTATGTCTTTTTCCAAAGATCTTTCCATAACTGGGGCTCATGAATCTGGATTTTTCATTAGCAGAATTCAAGACAGGTGATATCTGGACACACTGAGAAATCATAAATTTGGTATATGTGAACAAAGGTTAAAAGAGTTAGGGATTTGGTGTACACCAGTAATTTTCATAAATTGTCTCAAAGGGAAGAGGCAAGGAGTAATATTAATTGAGCATGGGCAGTCATTGTGCTAAGTACCTTACTAATGATGTGCTAATCCTATCAACACATCCTGAAAGGTGGAATTATCATAGCATTTTAGTATTATGGGTTGTTAAGTAGTGGAACAGGATAGTCAGTACATTTTTTTAGCTTCAAAAACCAACAAGATTCTGCTTTTTACTATAACTCATTAAAATATTCACCCTTTAAGATATTCTCACAAAAATATAAATATATCAACATAAATCTGTGAATGTTAATTGTCATGAATGCAAGAAGCAAAAATTTTACAGGAAACACTTTTAAAGAGATATTATAATTAAAAAATGGATTAGTGAAAGATTAGATAAAGGATAGAGACTGTCTAACCTATCAATAGAGGAGGGGTAGTTTATTGACATCTTAGAAATACCGTCCTGTTTAGAGAGAATAGTCTGAGATTTTTATTGAAGCTGCAGTGGAGGGGGCTAGCTTCACAGAAAATGCAGGAGGAGTAGCACATCTTTGAGGTAGCAATGATAGAAGCCAAACCAGGTCTAGCCAAGCACAGAGCATGCCATTGTATTGCTTCTCATCCTTGAATGGTGCTCTCATTGAATTTTATTTAAAGGACTTCTACTGGGATTTGATTTCCTCTCCCTGCCCACAGCAAGAGGCTTCTCTGTTCACCCAGCCATGCCAACTTGGAGCTGGGACAGGAGTTATACAGGCAATGCTTTCCTTTCTACTTACTCCAAGGTGCTTTCTCTTTTCTCTTTTTTTTTGATTTTATAGATGTTTATTTATTTTTTCAACTTTTATTTAATAAATATAAATTTCCAAAGTACAACATTAGGATTATAGCGGCTCTTCCCCCCATAACCACCCTCTGACCCGCAACCATCCCATCTCCAACTCCCTCTCCCATCCCATTCTTCAAGATTCATTTTCAATTATCCTTATATACAGAAGATCAACTTAGTATATACAAAGTAAAGGTTTCAACAGACCCACACAGACACACAAAGTATAGAGTACTGTTTGAGTAGTAGTTTTACCATTAATCTGCATATTACAACACGTTAAGGACAGAGATCCTACATGGTGAGTGGGTACACAGTGACTCCTGTGTTGATTTAACAATTGGTACTCTTATCTATGATGTCAGTAACCATCTGAGGCTCTTGTCATGAGCTGCTAAGGTTATGGAAGCCTCTTGAGTTCACAAACTCCAACCTTATTTAGACAAAGCCATAGTCAAAGTGGAAGCTCTCTCCTCCCTTCAGAGAAAGTTACCTCCTTCTTTGATGGCCCATTCTTTCTGCTGGGATCTCATTCACAGAGATCTTTCATTTAGGTCCTTTTTTAAAATTTTTTTGACACAGTGTCTTGGCTTTCCATGCCTGAGGGCTGATCCTGAGGCCAGGGTGCTGTTTAGGAAATCTGCCATTTGATGACTCTGCTGTGTATCCCGCTTCCCATGTTGGATTGTTCTCCCCTTTTTAATTCTATCAATTATTTGCAGACACTGGTTCTATTTATGTAATCCCTTTGACACTTAATTCTATCCTTTTGATCAATTATGAATTTAAACTGATCACTTTAACAAGTAAGATGGCATTCATACATGCCTCCTTGATGGGACTGAATTGGAATCCCCTGGCACGTTTCTAGCTCTACCATTAGGGATAAGTCTCTTATTCCCACTCTTACATTTAACAGATTACTTTTCAGTTAAATTTAAGTGCCTAAGAATAATTGTGCATTAATTAGAGAGTTCAATCAATGATATTAAGTAGAACAAAAAAATACTAAAAGGAACAAAATAGTAGGTTGTTCCTCGACAGTCAGGACAAGGGATGATCCAGTCATTGTTTCTCATAGTGTCCATTTCACTTCAACAGGTTTCCTTTTAGGTGCTTAGGTAGTTGTCATCGATAAGGGAGAACATATGATATTTGTCCCTTTGGGACTGGCTTATTTCACTCAGCATGATGTTTTCCAGATTCCTCCTTTTTGTTGCAAATGACTGGATTTCATTTTTTATTGCTATATAGTATTTTATAGAGTACATATCCCATAATTTCTTTTTTTAACTTTTACTTAAAATTTAAATTTCCAAAGAACAACTTTTGAATTATAGTGGCTTTTCCCCCCATAACCTCCTGCCCACCTGCAACCATCCCATCTCCCACTCCCTCTCCCATCCCATTCACATTAAGATTCATTTTCAATTTTCTTTATAAACAGAAAATCAATTGAAAATCAATTTAGTATATACTAAGTAAAGATTTCAATAGTCTGCACCCACACAGAAACACAAATTATAAAGTACTATTAAAGTACTAGTTATGCCATTAATTCACATAGTACAACACATTAAGGACAGAGATCCTACATAGGGAGTAAGTGCGCAGTGACTTCTGTTGTTGATTTAACAATTGATACTCTTGTTTATGACATCAGTAATCACCCGAGGCTCCTGTCATGAGTCGCCAAGGCTATGGAAGCCTCTTGAGTTTGCCAGCTCCGATTGTATTCCATAATTTTTTTAATCAGTCTACTGTTGATACGCATTTAGGTTGATTCCAGGTCTTAGCTATTGTGAATTGAGCTGCAATAAACATTAAGGTGCAGACAGCTCTTTTATTTGCCAATTTAATTTCCTTTGGGTAAATTCCAAGGAGTGGGATGGCTGGGTCGAACGGTAAGGCTATATCAGTTTTCTGAGCAATCTCCAAACTGTATTCCATAGTGGCTTTACTAGTTTGCATTCCTACCAACAGTGGAGTAATGTCTCTTTTTCTCCACATCCTCGCCAGCATCTGTTATTAGTTGATTTCTGTATGTAAGTCATTCTAACCGGGTTGAGGTGAAACCTCATTGTGGTTTTGATTTGCATTTCCCTGATGACTAGTGATCCTGAACCTTTTTTCACGTGTATGTTGGCCATTTGGATTTCCTCTTTTGAAAAATGTCTATTTAGGTCCTTGGCCCATCACTTAAGTGGGTCGTTTGTTTTGTTGTTTTGGAGTTTCTTGATCTCTTTGTAGATCCTGGTTATTAAACCTTTATCAGTTGCATAATTTGCAAATATTTTTTCCCATTCTGTCGGTTGCCTCTTCATTTTCCTGACTGTTTCTTTTGCAGTACAGAAACTTCTCAATTTGATGCAATCCCAAATGTTAATTCTGGCTTGACTGCCTGTGCCTCTGGGATCTTTTCTAAGAAATCTTTCCCTATGCCTATATCTTGCAGGGTTTTTCCAATGTTCTCTAATAATTTGATGGTGTTGGGTCGTAGATTTAGATCTTTAACACATGTTGTGTAAGGTGTAAGGTAGGGGTCTTGCTTCATGCTTCTGCACGTGGAAATCCAGTTTTCCCAGCACCATTTATTGAATAGACTGTCCTTACTCCAGGGTTTGGTTTTGGATCCTTGATGTAGATGTTTGGATTGATTTCTGGTGTTTCTATTCTGTTCCATTCGTCTATCCATCTGTTTCTGTACCAGTACCATGCTGTTTTGATTACAACTGCCCTGTAGTATGTCCTGAAATCTGGTATTGTGATGGCTCTGGCTTTGTTTTTGTTGTATAAGATTGCTTTAGCTATTCGAGATCTCCTGTGTCTCCATATGAATTTCAGCATCATTTTTATTACTCTACAATGAGGCATTCTGGTCTCTGACCTGGCTTCTGTTGTTCTTCTGAAGGTGACCTAGTACATGAATAGCAATTCAAATTGGTGTCTCTGTGGGAAGGTGGTCGTCCAAGCATCTGACTCAGCTACCATCCTCCTTTCAGCCACCTGTCTGTTATTTTGGGCAAAAAATTTATCTCTGCTTATCTTAATCATTTTCTGAACTATAATTTTTTTTTTGAATGAAAGGGTTTTTTCCTTTATTTGTTAAGGGTATGAGTTAAATTTAAATGGGTGAAATAAAAGTAATGAGATGAATTTTATAATTACTAGGATATATTAATTTCAACCATGTGTGAATATACTTATATATTTTGTTTCCTTTCTTTCCTGCAATCTTATCCTTGGGAAAGTTCTTCCAGTTGTGCCTTTTCTTTTTCTTCTCCACAACTTTATTTTTTTAAAATTTCATTTAAGTTGTATAAGTTTCATGTATTTCATTTAAACTTATTTAGGAACATAGTGATACCTCCCACCCCAGCCTCCCTCCCACTCAGACTATAACCCTTCTTCTTCCTCCCTCTCCTATTCCCACTCTAAATTTTTACAAAGATCTATTTTCAGTTTACTTAATGATCATAAAGTTAAACCTTAACTACGTAAAAGAATTCAACAAACAGTATGAAGGAAAAAAATACACTATTCCTCAGAGAAAGAGACAATGGCTGTAAACAATCATTGAAGTTCAAAATGTCTATTTATATTTTAGGTACTCTTTTAGCTACCTTGGATCAGGGAAAATATATGGTATTTGTCTTTTTGGGACTGGCTTATTTCACTAAGTATAATGGTTTCCAGTTGCATCCATCTTGTTGCAAATGACTGGGATTCATTTCTTTTTTTTACAGGTAAGTGGGACTCCATAGTGTATATATATACCATAATTTCCTTATCCAGTCAACAGTTGATGGACATCTGGGTTGAATCCATATCTTAGCTATTGTGAATTGAGCTACAATGAACATGTAAGTACAGATAACTCTTTCATATAGTGATTTCTTTTGGTTTATGTGCATTCCCAGGAGTGGAATGGCTGGATTATATGGTAAGTCTATATTCAGATTTCTGAAATATCTCTATAGTTTTTTCTACAGTGGCTGCACAAGCTTACATTTCTACGCACATCCTTACCAGCGTTTGTTGTTTGTTGATGTCTGTATGAAAGTCATTCTAACCAGAGGGAGGTTAGTGCTCCCCCACTTTCTCAACCCTTTTAACAATTGCTTTCAGTGCCTCTGTCCTGAGAATGAATTTCTGCTGAAAAGCCTGGAAAGCATTGCAGAGAAGCACCAAATAAGACTCATCTTTTTTTAAACTTTTATTTAATGAATATAAATTTCCAAACTACAGCTTATGGATTACAATGGCTTTTTCCCCCCATAACTTCCCTCCCACCCGCAACCTTCCCTTCTCCCGCTCCTCTCCTATTCCATTCACATCAAGATTCATTTTCAATTATCTTTATATACAGAAGATCAATTTAGCATATATTAAGTAAAGATTTCAACAGTTTGCACCCACACAGAAGCACAAAGTATAAAGTACTGTTTGAGTACTAGTTATAGCATTAAATCACAATGTACAGCACATTTAGCACAGAGATCCTACGTGAGGAGTAAGTACACAGTGACTCCTGTTGTTGACTTAACAAATTGACACTCTTGTTTATGGCATCAGTAATCTCCCTAGGCTCTTGTCATGAGTTGCCAAGGCCATGGAGGCCTTTTGAGTTCGCCAATTCTGATCTGATCTTATTTCGACAAGGCCATAGTCAAAGTGGAAGTTCTCTCCTCCCTTCAGAGAAAGGTACCTCCTTCTTTGATGACCTGTTCTTTCCACTGGGATCTCACACACAGAGATCTTTCATATAGGTTTATTTATTTATTTATTTATTTTTTATTTTTGCCACAGTGTCTTGGATTTCTATGTCTATAATACTCTGATGGGCTCTTCACCAGATAAGTGCCCTAAGGACTGATTCTGAGGCCAGAGTGCTGTTTAGGACATCTGCCATTCTATGAGTCTGCTGTGTATCTCGCTTCCCATGTTGGATCATTCTCTCCCTTTTTTATTCTATCAGTTAGTATTTGCAGACAGTAGTCTTTTTTATGGGATCCCTTTGACTCTTAGTCCTATCATTATGATCAGTTGTGAACAGAAACTGATCACTGGGACTAGTGAGATGGCATTGGTACATGCCACCTTGATGGGATTGAATTGGAATCCCCTGGCACATTTCTAAATGAGACTCATCTTAAAGCGTGTCTACAAAGAGCAATTAATGTTAGCTACTGGGTCTATTTGACTAGGGGGATGTTCACACAAGTTCATGCTGTCCATCTAGTATAACCTTGCGTATTCCTTTGTTTTATCTATACATTCCTTATTTGTTCCCAGAAATGCCCTCTTTAATATTAATCAGTAGTCTTCTTTTCAGTAGCACTATTTAGAGTCAATATTTGAAACAATGTTCTAAAACATGTAATCTCCAATCTGTGAGAAGAGAAATTTGTCCCCACTTACATAAAGCATACTACTTTGGGCCAAACCAATGGATGTTTACTATATAATGATAAATGATAATTATTGTCATTGAATATGTAAATTTGGACTAGAATTTGAACACTTAGGAACACTGATCAAGACTCCTCAAAGGTTATTGGGCTTGTTTCTCCCAGACCTGTTTATCATGTTCTGCCTTGAATAAACCTCACCTTAACTGTTTTATAGCCTATTTATTTCTCTCAACAAATTCATATTTTGAATCTTATTCAGTGAGCTCCAAATTCTTCACTGGTGCTGTCAAAATTTAATATGGAGAAGAGAGTTATTAAAGAGCTATTTATAAAATGTGATAAAGTAAATATAAGAGTAAACCAAAGAGGAGAACAGGACATTAATGATGCAATTTTCTCATGTATTATAAAATTATTTTCTTGTATTTCTTATCCATGTGTAATTAAGTTTGAATTAAAATTCAGTGAAAATAAGCTACATCCTTTAAAATGTTAAAGCATAAATAGTTAAAAAAAACTTAGGTATGGCCTAGTTTGCTTTCTTCACGATACAATAATATGTTGGTTGCATGTTTAATAAAAAGTGACAAATTTATTCTTTTATTACCATTGAAGTAAAGCTAAAGAAAATAACACAATTTTTAGAAATGTAGAAATTTACTACATAGTGACATAATTTTATTATTTTACTTAATTTTAGGGAACATAACACTTTTTCTTACACAAAGTAAAACAGCCAATATTCTTGAGACCAATGAACTGTTCGTTTTTCTGTATGGAGCATTCCAATATTAGTATAGTCACTAGAATATCAAATGTATATGTTACATATTGTTGATATGAAGAACATGCAAATGAGTGAATTGAAAATATTTTTTCGGTGTGTTGCAGTACTCACATTTCTAGGTGCAAATGGTATTTGCAACAAAACATATAATAAAGAGAACATCTCAGATGCTATGCCGTTTTCCTCACTGGAATTTAGCTAGGCTATTGGAGCTTGGAGGTAGATGAAGAGGACAGAAATGGTAAGGAAGAGCCAAAGGTAAGTTAATGTTAAAGCTAAGAGCTTAGCAATCAATTTTCCTTATAAAAGTTAAAAAGGAACCAAGAGTTCAAAAGTTATATTAATTTCCCAACTGACCAAGCAGTGAGTCATGAGGATTTAAATTCAGCACTCCAGTTTCAAATCTAATGTTTCTTGTTTCTTGGTTAGCAGGTATATAACATTTTAGTTCATAATTTAAAATTATTAAAGTTGTTGAACTATTTATTGAGTAGTTACTGTATGCCAGACCACATTTAAATTTTTTTCCTCTACTGGTGCTAATCCTCATATGTCTTTTTTTCCACTTCAAAATTCTAATTGACTTATGATAACTATGTATACTTACGGAGTAACTGTGCTGTTTAAATACATACAATCTATAAATATGCCAAAAGGATAATGACACATCCATCACTTTAAATATGTATCAGATCTTATGTTTGGAATGTTCAAAATATTCTTCATTAGCTATTTTGAAATAAACAGCTAATTATTGTCAGTCATAGTTATCCCACTGTCCTAAAGAATGTTAGAAGTGATTCCTCCTATCTGACTATATTCCTGTACCTTCTAACTCACCTCCCTCCAGCCTCTCCTCCCTTCAGCCCCACCCCCAGCCTCTAGTAATGATTATGTTACTCTCTACTTATATGAGATTAATTTTTTTTTTGGTTTCCACATATAAGGTAGACAATGAAGCTTTTGTTTTTCTATACCTGACATTGCAGTTAACATAATGCTCTTCCAGGCTCATCCATGAGCTGCAAATGACATTATTTCCTTGTTTTCTATGACTGAATATATTTCACACTTTTTATTCCGTTCATCCATTGAGAGACACTTAGGTTGAGTCCATATCTTGGCTATTGTGAATAGTGCTGCAATAAATATGGAGGGGTGGATATCCAACATGCTGATTTCCTTTCATTTGGATATTTACCCAGTGCTGGAATTGATGATCATATTGCAGTTCTGTCTTTCTATGTATTTTTAAAATACATACTTTATTTACTTGAAAAGCAGAGATATAGAGCTATCTCCTATTTGCTGGTTCACTCCTAAAATGACCACAACCACATAGCTCTGAGCCAGATTGGAGCCCAGAGGTAGTTAGTCAATCCCAGTGTTTCATATGGGTGGCAGTGACACAAGTACTTAAGCCATAACCTCCTGCCTCCGAAGATGCATTTTACCAGCAAGTTTGGAATTGGGAACAGAATTTGGACTGAAATCCAGGTACTCTGATGCGGGATGTAGGCATTACAAGTGGAATTTTAACCCCTATGCCAGATGCCCATCCATGCTTCTAATATTTTTTCAAGAAATTCCATACTGGTTTTCATAGTGACTCTAGTATTTCACATTTATATAAACACCATGCGAGAACTTCTCTTTTTCACTAGCATCTGTGATTAATGTTATTATAATTTTTACTTTAAATCTTTTCAACTCATACATTTTATAGGGCACAGTACAATATTTCAATACATATATGCAGTGGAAACTGATTGTTTCCTCATCTTATCCTAGTGCTTGGAGACTACCAGCTGCTCTCGTCCAGATTCGTTTTCTTTTTCTTCTTAAAAATATTTTATTTATGGTTTGTCTTTTCGAAAAAGCCATTCCAATTTGAGTAAGAAGACATCACATAGTGGTTTTGATTTACATTTCTGTGATGACTAGTGATGCTGAGCATTTTTTCACATACTTGTTGGACAGTTCACAACAGGCTTTTTATAAATTTTCTTATTACTCCATTTTATAAATGGAGAAACTCTGACCCAGTATGACAAGTAGTGAAACAGAAAGATTTTTATTCAAATCTGTATTTATCAGATGGACTTTAGTCATCACTGCTGCCTCTCAGGGTGTCCATTAGTAGGAGACTGGATTGGAAGTGGAGCCCGGACTGAAACCCAGAGACTTTTATAAGTGATATAGGCATCCCAAGTAGTGTCTTAGCTGCTGTGCCAAATTCCTGCCCCTAAATTGATGTTCTGAAATATTAAATTACACATCATTATAGATTTTTACAATGTACAGCTTAAGATTATTATTAGAAAGCAATGAATATTAGAATTTTAATGCAAAATCTAAATAATTACTATGAAAAATGTAGAAATTCACAGATATCTTATTATGCTGTTATTTTTCTTAAAGGACAAAAGTTATGATGTACATGATTGCATCTACATTGAAAATAAATGTACTTATGGGCATATATAATAGATTAAAAATAAAAATATATTATTTGATAACTGATGATGTTGTAAATTAATTTTGCCCAAAATATTACTTATTTATGTGATTATATGGTATTTTTTCTATCTAAGATAATAGAGGAATTCCAAAGACTAATTTAAAAAATTATATGAAGGTTAAGTCTAGCAACAAATAAATTAGTAGAATTATTTTTGCTGCAAAGGAAAATAATTTTAATATGATCACATGAATGTTAGAAAAACTTTCACATTTTACTAATCCATTTCTTTATAACTTGTATGCACCTGAGTTTTAGTTCTTGTATAAACTTCATTTTGCACCATTTTTTTCTTTTTAATTTGTTTTAAATTCAAGTCGATGGGACATGCAAAATAATCACGAGGCATTTTTAGTGTACTCAACAACAATTTTCATTAAAATCTAGTTTTTCTACTTTCTAATCTACACACAGAATTTGATGCCTTGTTTTCTGAAACTGGTAAATATCTACTCATTGTTTTTGTTTCTCCAATCCTTATGGATCTGCAGTAGAATTTGTTTTCCTTTGCCTTTAGTAATACATTTATGGATAGATTTATGCTTGCAGTCATGGAAGATTGGAAAATGTTGACCAACTTTCTTATTGAGAAAAATGAGTAAAAGTGAGGAACATTTGCCTGAAGGCATGAAAAGCCATTAAAGCTGTGAAGAAAGAGAAGGCTAAATTCTGGAAGAAGAGAGGTATACCTAAATTTTAGAGTGCCTTTTTCCTTAAGGTTTCCTTTAGATTTCAGACAAGGTAATTTTCAAAGGGGCCTTTGAAAATGTTGTGAAACTGGAGGAACAAATATTCAAATTTACTTCACTCTAAAAGAAACCTATTAAATCTCCCAAATATGGTTGGGGTCCTGAAGGACTGCTCTTGGAGAAAATGCATTCATAATGAGTTAGCCTTGTACAGCTTGAAACCCAGTTCTGAATCATTTCAAGCTCTTCTGTTGGATGAAGATGATCCCCAAACACTAGTGTTTCTGGTAGTTTACCAGCGGTAAATGCAAATCCCCACTTGAAGATTATAACATCATCTTAAATCATGTATTATTTTACAATTTTCTAGTCACAAAGCTTGACAGATTAAAAATCACAGGTGTGCAGATTGTTAAAACAACAAGAATAAAAGAAATAAAAAGGCAATAAATGATAGGAAAACACTGATGGAGCTCCTGGTAATAAAACTTAACAGACACATAAACACTATGGCTGAAGAGGATAAATGTGAGATTGGAGATTTTAACAGAGAATTGGAAGCTAGAACAAAGTGAACTGTACATTCTAGGACTGAAAAAATACAAATTTAAAACATAAATCAATGGCTAGGTTTAATAGCAGATTGGACGCAGATGAAAAGAAAAATCATTCACTGAGATGCAGCTTTGCAACAGAATAAATGGAAACTAGGAGACACAAGAATTGTACAGTCAAAGTCTGAAAATAAAATAACTATCAACATCCAATTTGAGCGTCGGTTCTAGTCCTGGATGCTCCACTTCAGTTCCAGCTTTCTGCTATGGCCTGGTAAAGCAGTAGAAGATGGTCCAAGTTCTTGGGCTTCGCACCCACATGGGAGACCCGAAGAAGCTCCTGACTCCTTGCTTTGGATGTGCGCAGCTCCCACCATCGTGCCATCTGGGGAATGAACCACTGGATGGAAGACCTCTCTCTCTCTTTCTCTCTCTCTCTCTCTGGGTAATTCTGAGATTCAAGCAAATAAATAAATCTTTAAAAAATTGAAGACAATTTTGGGGCAAAAAAATGACAAAAAAAGAAATCCTAAGTTTATCAATGTAGCTGAGATAAAGGAAATAAAAAGGATTATTTTGCGATGATAAGAAACAAATCCTAAATGCAAGGCAAATGATTTAGATGGGACTAACAAACTAGCAAAATTGTAATTATCTGGAAACAAACAAAAATATATATTTACTGTGTAGAAGAGCAATAACAATCATCTCCAGGATTTAAAGTATATGTAGATTTAAAAAAAATGACAACAGCAACCCAGACAGGAGTTAAATTATTCTAGCATCTTGCTTTATCTGACAGCAAAGTAAATATCCAGTGAAACTCATCCTCACTCCAGAATACCTGATGCCTTCTCCTTCTTTATTTATCTGCATAGCATTATCAGCACCTGACTAGTCATGTGTGGTAGTTATTCAAATTTACTGCCTCTTAATGGTTAATTCACACGCAGCATGAGAAAATAGAATAATATATGTCTTATAAATATTTTCGAGTCATTTAATGATAACTGTAATATAGCATTTGCAAATTTACTTTTTTATATAATGTAGTAATATGCAAATAATTCCTTATATGTAAGATGTAGTGTTAAAAATAATAAGTCTTGGAGTTATTTAGAAAAGGCATGTTTGTCTTGCTCTTTAACTTGGGCGTATCAAAATCAGCTAGGTTGGTAATGTGACATACTGACATAATCCACATCAACATGGCATTTTAATAATAGACAAAGCATGAAATATGAATGCAAAAGTAGATTATAATATGGCAAAGATGATTAATGATTACCCTTATAAATGTTAATGCATTTTATTCTGTAGAATATAAGAGCTGTGATGTCACTTTACATATATATATTTGCAAATTAATCTAACTGTAGAAGAAGGAAGTTATTAGCTCATCTGTATGTATGAAAATATTTATTGGTATATTAAAACGATGATATAAATTTTTTAATAGATTAGGATATTTTCTCTTCAAAGCTACATAAATGTGTGGCAAAATGATTCTTTCAATTAAGATGTATGATAAAATTAAGTTTTCCATTTCAATTATGTATTTTTCAATTAACAAAATTATGTCAATGATAATACATCTTTTTTGAATACAAGTGTAATAAATATTATTTCCAAATATATTATTTGGAGGAAGTTACAAAGCTTAAAAATATGAAACATTTGGGGCTGGCACTGTGGTGTAGTGGGCACTTGCAGTGCCCCTTCCCATATGGACACTGGTTTGACTCCCAGTTGCTCCACTTCTGATCCAGCTCTCTGCGATGGCCTGGAAAAGTAGTGGAAGATGGCCCAAGTCCTTGGGCCCCTGCACCTGCAAGGGAGACACAGAAAAATCTCCTGGCTCCTGGCTTCAGGTCAGCCTAGCTCTGGCCGTTATTGTCATCTGGGGCGTGAACCAGCAGATGGAAGACATCTCTCTCTCTCATTCTGCCTCCACCTCTCTGTAGCTCTGCCTTTCAAATAAATAAGTAAATCTATCTATCTATCTATATAACATTTAATACTATTTCATGCATCGTCATGGTCCTCTCAGGATTAAGAATCCCTTATCAATATATTATTAATATAGGAACTTACAGTTTTGTTAATAGTTATTTCAATAGACTTTTATTAATTAACTCATTTAAGTGAGTTATACTTCTCAAAGGACCATTGGTTGAACTCTGTAATTAACACACAATTATTCTTAGGTGTTTAAATTTTAACTGAAAAGTGATCCCTGTTAGGAATCTGGAAAGCATTATACTGAGTGAAATAAGCCAGTTCCAAAGGGACAAATACCATATGTTCTCCCTGATCGGTGACAACTAACTGAGCATCAAAAAGGAAACCTGTTAAAGTGAAATGAACACTAGGAGAAACGGTGACTTGATCAGCCCTTGCCCTGACTGTTGATGAACAACTTAATACGTTATCCCTCTTAGTATTTTTTTTTGTTTATTTGTTCTACTTAATGCTTTTGGTTGAATACTGTAATCAATACACAGTTATTCTCAAGTGTTGAAACTTAACTAAAAAGTGATCCCTGTTAAATATAAGAGTGGGAGTAAGAGAGGGAAGAGATGTGCAATTTGGGACATACTCAAGCTGACTTACCTCAAACGGTAGAGTTAGAAACATACCAGGGGATTCCAATTCAATCCCATCAAGGTGGCCTGTACCAATGCCATCTCACTAGTCCCAGTGATCAATTTCTGTTCACAATTGATCATAATGATAGGACTAAGAGCCAAAGGGATCACATAAACAAGACTAGTGTCTGCAAATACTACCTGATAGAATAAAAAAGGGAGAGAACAATCCAACATGGGAAGTGAGATAATAGAATGACTGATGTCCTGAACAGCACTCTGGCCTCAGAATCAGCCCTTAAGGCACGCGGATCTGGCTGAAAAGCCCATGAGAGTATTATAGGCATGGAAAGCCAAAACACTCTGGTAAAACAAACAAACAAACAACAAAAAAAAAAAAACAAAAAAAACCCAAAACAAACAAACAAACAAAAAAACAGAAAAACCTAAATGAAAGATCTCCACAAGTGAGATCCCAGTGGAAAGAACAGGTCATCAAAGAAGGAGGTATCTTTCTCTGAAGGGAGGAGAGAACTTCCATTTTGACTATGACCTTGTCTAAATATGATCAGTGTTGGTGAACTCAAAAGGCTTCCATGGCCTTGGCAACTCATGACAAGAGCCTAGGGTGATTACTGATGCCATAAACAAGAGTGTCAATTTGTTAAGTCAACAACAGGAGTCACTGTGCACTTACTCCTCATGTAGGATCTCTGTGCTAAATGTGCTGTACATTGTGATTTAATGCTATAATTAGTACTCAAACAGTATTTTTCACTTTATGTTTCTGTGTGGGTGCAAACTGTTGAAATCTTTACTTAATATATGCTAAATTGATCTTCTGTATATAAAGAAAATTGAAAATGAATCTTGATGTGAATGGAAGGGGAGAAGGAGCGAGAAAGGGGAGGGTTGTGGGTGGGAGGGAAGTTATGGTGGGGGGAAGCCATTGTAATCCATAAGCTGTACTTTGGAAATTTATATTCATTAAATAAAGTTAAAAAAATATATTGATAAGGGATTCTAATTTCTCCCTACAGTTAGCCAAAACAACATGCTGTATTCATTTCCAGGCCTGAAGGAGTAAAAGATAGAGCAGATACAGTATTGGAGAGGACTAGCACAGGGCTTACTGTTCCAGGGAACAACATCTAAAAAGGAAATGAAGATATCTATAAGGTATTGCAACTCAGCAGAGAGTGGGCTGGGGGAATTAGTGTCTGACTTCATTCTTATGCCTGCAAAGATCCTCCGCAGATCTTTTTTCATTGTCCTGAAGTCAGAAGGCAAAGTTGTTTTGGGAGATTCTATCCATAAATTTCTTTTTCTTTTGACAGGCAGAGTGGACAGTGAGAGAGAAAGACAAAGAGAAAGGTCTTCCTTTTGCCTTTGGTTCACCCCACCAAGTGGCTGCTATGGCCAGTGTGTTGAGGCCAGTGCACTGCGCCAATCCGAAGCCAGGAGCCAGGTGCTTCCTCCTGGTCTCCCGTGGGGTGTAGGGCCCAAGGACCTGGGCCATTCTCCACTGCACTCCCAGGCCACAGCAGAGCTGGCCTGGAAGAGGAGCAACCAGGACAGAATCTGGCACCCCGACCAGGACTAGAACCTGGGGTGCCGGCGCCGCAGGCTTAGTCTCTGAATTCCAGCTTCCTGCCTTGCTGACCTTGAGATGCAGTGATGATGGCTCAATAATTGAGTTCCTGACAGCAATGTGAATGACCTGGATTGAGTTCTTGGCTCCTGGCTTTAGTCTTGGCCAATACTGGCTGTTGATGCATTTAGAGAGTGAGTAGTGTATGTGAGCTCTGTCTAGTTTGTCTCTCTGACAAATAATTAATTTTAAAAAGGATTAAATTATAGTACTTCTAAAAAAATGTGAAATAGGGCTGGCTTGTGGTGTAGTGGATAAAGCCACTGTTAGCAGTGCCGGCATCCCAAATGGGCACCAGTTCTAGTCCTAGCTGCTCCACTTTTGTTCCAGCTCTCTGCTATGGCCTGGGAAAGCAGTAGAAGATGGCCCAAGTCCTTGGGCACCTGCACCCACGTAGGAGACCTGGAACAATCTCGGCATAGCTCCAGCCGTTGCGGCTGATTGGGGAGTGAACCAGCAGATGGAAGACCTCTTGCTATCTTTTTGCCTCTCCTTCTTTCTCTGTGTTAACTCTTTCTAATAAATAAGTAAATCTTAAAAAAATAAAACTGTGAAATAAAACATGATGCTAAAATGTTGCACTGTATTTTTGACTGATGCTGTACAATTCTCAGGTCATTCTGTATAATTATGTAAGAGGAAGTGATAACATTTAGTGCATAACAAATTATGCTGGAAATAAAGCTATTTCAGAGAAAATATATTCCAAAAGCCAGAAGTCAAAGCATTGTTCACAGATTGAAATTAAGACCTATGTACATAAATCATAAAGTGATCCAATCACATATACTGAGGATTAGGGAGAGTTAACGAATGTTAAAGTAAATAACAGAATACATTAAATGAAAATTGAATAATTTTCAGCAATACATTTTTTTTGACAGGCAGAGTGGATAGTGAGAGAGAGAGAGACAGAGAGAAAGGTCTTCCTTTTGCGGTTGGTTCCCCCTCCAATGGCCGCCACGCCTGTCGTGCTGTGGCTGGTGCACCAAGCTGATCTGAAGGCAGGAGCCAGGTGCTTCTCCTGGTCTCCCATGGGGTTCAGGGCCCAAGCACTTGGGCCATCCTCCACTGCCTTCCCGGGCCACAGCAGAGAGCTGGCCTGGAAGAGGGGCAACCAGGAAAGAATCCGGCGCCCTGACCGGGACTAGAACCGGGTGTGCCGGCGCTGCTAGGTGGAGGATTAGCCTATTGAGCCGCGGCGCTGGCCTCAGCAATACATTCTTAAAGAGATTTCATTTTTTTTCTTAAAAATTATAACTTTCAATCATTTATTGACAAACCAATGCTTTGATGATATGTCAAACCAAAAGTTTATCTGGTTTATTTTATCTAGGCTTTTGGTTAGCAACTACTATGTTCCATGATACATTAGACTCTCAGGCTATAAATGAGTCACAAATGAAGAGTGTCCTGAGTTCAAATCCTTTGTAAATAATATTAGATATCTAAAATTACTTCTTACATTTCTGTGTCTCAGAAACATATTAAGTAATGGTGGAATTTACTAATATGCATACTGGAGCTGATATCTTGGATATCTTGACAGTTGTTCTTGAATACAATATTTTATCGTTGTATCTGTCCTCATAGAATGACATGAAAGTAGTACACACTTAGTCAAGGATTCCAGAAACAGACTAGTTTTGGATTAACTGTACATGCATCAGTTTATCAGAATCCATAGAAATAGCTTAAATGAAGAGACTTTAATTAAAATACCTGTACATATAGAAAGACAAGAACAAATAAGGGTTGTATAGCATCCACACACTGGCAACATCAGGAAACTGTTACCACCATCAGAAGAACTCAGTGCTTGCTGGGCCCCAGTGAGAGGTCTGGAAAAGAAGGGTGCAGCTGCTAGCAGGTTAGGAGTGCTGAAACAAAGGAGAGAAGCAGAAGCGGGCTATAAAGCAAGCTGTTCCCTATTTCCAACCTTCAGCATTCCTCTGTTGCTGCTTGTTAGAGAAAAACCACTCAAAGCAAAAGGGCCAAAAGTTTCAAATGATATAACCTAGGGCATGGAGGAAAAGCAAAAAATAATTTCTTTGACTTATATGGAAGCAAATGGAGAAAATTAAGCAGAATAAGTAAGAAGTTCACATCCTTCCCTGCAAAAATACTAATTAAATTTATAGGGAAATGTTTTCCATTTTAGCTGAAAATTCAAAACATTATTTTATTCTTAAATTGTTTTGGTCATATGTTGGGAGTGAAAAAAACCACATTTGTAAAAGCAAAACCCACTTATTCATTTTGGAATATATTTCTAATTTGACTAATGGACTTCAGAGCACTTCATTTATATATCAAGAAAGTTTATTAATGATCACAATCTCAAAATAACTTTGATTAACTAATACCAAGTACATTGAGCCAACTACTTTTCAATAATGATTACTTTTATTGTTTCTATTGTAAAATGTCTCTAATTGACAGTGCATAATTTTTAATAAGTCTGTGTTATTAGATTACAAACCTAATGATGTTCACATGTGGGAACATGAAGAAAAAATAATTAACTTTAATAATAATGAAAATAATTCATGGTAATCCATCATGCCACTTTTGCAGTATGAACAATGAAGTTGAGTGGGTGCCAAATTAGGAAATGGATCCATAAAATATGTCAATTATTGTAATCATAATAAAATTCCTGCCCCAGTTCAAGTGAATGCAAGACATCATCTTCACCTCAAATCAAGCTCCATAGGAGTCCATTGTTTTAAATTTTCAGATGTATTCTTAACTCACATTAGAAACAAAATTTTTATGAAAGCTCAATGAGAAGATACATTTTTAATGCAATTATAACACCACTGGCTTATATAACCCAACTACTGAAACTTATTCCTATCTTTTACTTTGCACATTATTTGGTATAAGCTGAACCTTAGTTTGACAAATAAGGGAATGACTACCTTATATCAGTGAGATGATCATATAATTCCTATCTAGATGTGAGGTTATTAGCATTTAATTAAGAAACTGCTAAAAGTAATCTTTAAATTAAAAACTACAGTCACCACCAATATTATATTTCATGAAACTGACCTCTTTCTCTACAGTCTTTGAATTACATGGATTTCTGTAATGCTAATTACATAGAAAATATAATCCCAATGTATTTTCTGTTTTTCTGCATACATGTCAGGAAATGAACTGATGGTCAACTTCTATACACCAACAGGAATAGTGGGGAGTGGGAGATAGGAGAGAATCCAATTGCTGACTCTGAAATCTGCTAGCTCCTCCTGTGAGTTTCTACCCTTTCCTTTCTTTTGGAGCCTTTTTATTTATATTTTTAAACTATAGTAGTATGTAATTCTGTGCAGTTTGTTTGACGAAGATACAACACAAAGTTTGGACAAAACACTGTAGTTGTAGCAATACTGATACACACAGGAATTTGTTTTCTTTCTTTTTAGCTTTAGATTCTAAATATAAGGAATAATATGCAAGGGCAATTCTAAATTAGTCTTAGAAAATTTTCCACTAGCTATCTAGTAAAATATATAGGTTATGGACTAAATTAATTCAGGAAGGAGGAAAAAAAACTTATCAGAGAATTTGCTACTGGAAAAATTGTTGCTCCAAAATTGTAAATAGGCTTGTATTCCTTAGAAAAGTGACTCCAAAGTGGTATATGGATGTGAGGCTCCAGAAATGTTCTCAGTTGTTCACCTTCTCACTGACTTTTATCTTCAGTATTAATAAATGCTGTGATACATCTTTCCAGAATAGGTATAGAAGAAAGTAAGAAAGAGAACATGAAAGAACCAGACATGCCACACTTAAGGAAAAAAAGAGGACTGTCACAGAGTTGTAAAAGTAACACAATATTTTACAATTCCTACCAGGACCATCTTAGAAATGTCCCAAATCTTTATTAGCAACTGAATCACCAATAGGATCATTTGGAAACCAGACTGATTTACTGGTGAACTGTTTTTGCTTTTAGATTAATTTTTTTAAATTTTTAATTTTTTTTTATTTTTTTGACAGGCAGAGTGGACAGTGAGAGAGAGAGACAGAGAGAAAGGTCTTCCTTTTTGCCGTTGGTTCACCCTCCAATGGCCGCTGCGGCCGGTGTGCTGCGGCCGGCACAGCGCACTGATCCGATGGCAGGAGCCAGGTGCTTCTCCTGGTCTCCCATGGGGCGCAGGGCCCAAGCACTCGGGCCATCCTCCACTGCACTCCCTGGCCACAGCAGACAGCTGGCCTGGAAGAGGGGCAACCAGGACAGAATCCGGCGCCCCGACCGGGACTAGAACCCGCTGTGCCGGCGCCGCTAGGTGGAGGATTAGCCTAGTGAGCTGCGGCGCCAGCCAGATTAATTTTTGCATCTCTTTTTTTGCTGAATACAATGTTTTTCATAATTTTATATATTGTGACTCTATGAACATTTCTTGAAGATGTCAAATTTAAAAATTAAATCTCTTGATTATCTATTCTCATGTTATGACATAGAAATATTTTCCTCCTACACTTTTATTTTGACTGGCTGATATTACTTTAAAATATTATGTTTTCACCCTTATTTATACTCATTCTGTTTTTCCATCATGCTCAAAACAGTATATTTTCTGCCTCCTGTTTCTAAAATCCTTAGTCTTAGAATCGAGAGAGTATAGGAAGGGATAAAAAAGGGAGCTAGATTAAATCCCAAACCAGGGAGTAGATTCCAAGTTTGGGAATATGATGACTCCGGCTTGTCTAAGGTTACATTAAGTTTGGTTTACTACACAGCATTAGGTTTTAAGCAGGTGGATGTCACTTTCCAAATATGCATACATACATACAAAGACATATATCCATACAAAGATGTTCTTGAGTTCTGAGGTTCTATTGCCTGAATGACAGGAAGAACCTACAATCTGAGGCTAACTCAAAATTGTGACTTGTTCCTTCTATTCTTATCTGTGGGGTGGTAGGAAGGGCCCTAGTGGTGCTAAGTTCCCTATCTCCACAGAATTTTATTATGTGAAAGGATTCTTGATTGGACACAGTAATGTATTTCCAAGTTCTTACTAAACCATCAACCTTCCTGAAATTTTTCTATGGAAGCCTTAGCGATAAGCCTACTAAAAGACTAAAATTTTATATATATATATATGTATATATGTAATATTTATAATATAAAATTTAACTCAGAAATTAAAAAAGAGAAAGAAAGATATTTCTATAATTTCTAATTTCTAAGCATAAATTCAGCACAGCTCAAGGATGTAACATGACCCAGCGAAAAAAGGCTGTGTTACAAAAGTAGGTTATAGAGATAAAGAGCTCTGAGTGCCTCAGAGAAGCAAGGATTTCCTATAGCTGGAAACGCCCAGTTGGCTCCATGATTAGAGTCTTAGTGCTAAGTGATATGGAAATGCTCTGCAAAACTTGGATTTAGCATGAGTGCATGGAGTTAGAACTCAAAATCATGTCGCAGTATTCCAGGTAGGGTTAGGAGCTATACCCAAGGGGAAAAACAACACTATATTTAGTTGCTAAGAAAAATAAAATCTTAGACCCAAAATTAATTACAAAAAATACAAGTATGAAAAATATTTAAGAAAGTTCATAAAAATGCATTTTATGGAAAAACTATACATGAATTTAAAATTGTTTGCATTAAAATAAACACCTTTAAAGATTTATTTATTTATTTATTTGAAAGGTAGAGTGATAGAGTGGGAGAAAATGAGACAAAGCAAGAGTGAAAGAAATAGATCTGGTAGTTCATTTCCCAAATGCCTCCAACATGCAGGGTTGGGCCATCCAAAGCCAAGAACCTGGTATACCAGCCTAGTATTCTTGTTGAGTGTCAGGGAACCATGCACTTGGGCTATCATCTGCTGCCTTCCCAGTCATAATATCAAAAGGCTGGGTCAAGGCTGGCACTGCAGTTCACTAGGCTAATCCTCCGCCTGCGACACCAGCATCCTGGGTTCTAGTCCCGGTCGGGGCGCCGGATTCTGTCCCGGTTGCCCCTCTTCCAGGCCAGCTGTCTGCTGTGGCCCGGGAGTGCAGTGTAAGATGGCCCAAGTGCCTGGGCCCTGCACCCGCATAGGAGACCAGGAGGAAGCACCTGGCTCCTGGCTTCAGACCGGTGCAGCGCGCCAGCTGTAGTAGCCATTTGCGGGGTGAACCAACGGAAGGAAGACCTTTCTCTCTCTCTCTCTCTCTCTCTCTCTCTCTCTCACTGTCTAACTCTGCCTGTCAAAAAAACAAAACAACAACAACAACAAAAAGTGCTGGATCAAAAGCTGAGTTTCTAGGGCTTGAACCAGCTGTTTGATATCAGATGTGAACACCCCAAGAGGTACCTGCCATGAAAATAAATATCTTTGACTCTATTTACCAATGAACTATTTGAAGTATCCTCATGTTTATTTAACACCTGAATTTGTGAGCTTTCTTGTGTCTTACATCCATTAATTATTTCTGTATTACAATTGTGGAATTAACTAGGTTTTGACTTGACCTTGAGAATCAGTCTTTCTTGAACTGAAGCCTTTTCATCTTCTCATTGACTCTCCAGGTACATTTTAAAGTAATGTACTATTCAGAAATCCACATTGCATATTTGTTGGTGCCAACTAGGTTGTTACCAACTGAATGCATGTGTCTTCTCCAGATTCATTTGTTGAATTGTAATCTCCAGTGTGATTTCATTGGATGTGGAGACTTTGGGAGGTAATTACAGCATGAGGACAGAGGCTTTGTGAATGACATTAGTGCTTTTATAAGATGCTGGAGGCTGCCTGAACACAGGAGGCAGCTCTCCCCAGACCTTGACCATTCTGGTACCCTGATCTTGGACTCCTACTCTCCAGAATGATAAGAAGTAAATGCTTGCTGTTTAGGACACCTATTATATCATATTTTATAGTAGCCCAAACTAACTAAGACACAGGGTAAGTATAGCTCCTATGCTATTATTATTATAACACATGATGATAAGCAAACACATGACTATGTTAATTTCTTACAGTGAATAAAACTAAAAGCATTGTATAAGGTTTAGGATTTTATTTTTTTAATAATTGCATTTGCTCATCTTATGCTAAATGTCCTTAGGAAACATTTATTTTGAAAATTTTTAAAAATATTTATGTATTTATTTGAAAAGTGGAGTTACACAGTCAGAGGCAGACAGAGACAGAGGTCTTCCATGCACTGGTTCACTCCCCAAATGGCCACAATGGCCAGAGATGGGCCAATCTGATGATGGAGCTGAGTGCATCTGAAGCCAGAGCCCAGGACTTCCTCCAGGTCTCCCATATGGGTGCCGGGGCCCAAGGACCTGGGCCATTCTCTACTGCTTTCCCAGGCCATGGCAGGGCACTGGATTGGAAGTGGAGCAGAGGGGACTCTAACCATAGTCCATATGGGATGCCAGCACTGCAGGTGGGGGCCTCATTCACCATGCCACAGAGCTGGCTCCAGAAAAATTAATATTTAATGATATTTATAGTGGATCCTTTAAAATATTTCTATTAGGATAGTAATCTTTTATTATCTCCAGAGAGTAAAACAAAAACAAAATGGAGTGGTTGGACTATTAGGCCTTGTCAGTTATATTGTACCATACCACAGAAGAACCTTTTTTTCGCAAGAGAAAATGGATTGTTACTTTTTACTGGCAAGAACAATATTGTGTAAATGTCATCTTAAAAATACATTGCATACATCAATGTCAAGGCTGTATTATTTTGTTCCATATGGGAGAGAATAAGCCTTAGAAGAGTTACTTCATTATAGATTTTTTTTAAACTTTTATTTAATGAATATAAATTTCCAAAGTACAGCTTATGGAATACAATGGCTCCCCTCCCCATAACTTCCCTCCCATCCACAACCCTCCCCTTTCTCGCTCCTTCTCCCCTTCCATTCACATCGAGATTCATTTTCATTTCTCTTCTATACAGAAGATCAGTTTAGTATATAATAAGTAAAGATTTCAACAGCTTGCACCCACATAGAAACACAAAGTGAAAAATACTGTTTGAGTACTAGTTATAGAATTAAATCACAATGTACAGCACATTAAGGGCTGAGAACCTACATGAGGAATAAGTGCACAGTGACTCCTGTTGTTGACTTAACAAATTGACACTCTTGTTTATGGCATCAGTAATCACCCTAGGCTCTTGTCATGAGCTGCCAAGGCTATGGAAGCCTTTTGAGTTCACCAACTCTGATCATATTTAGACAAGGTCGTAGTCAAAGTGGAAGTTCTCTCCTCCCTTCAGAGAAAGGTACCTCCTTCTTTGATGACCCGTTCTTTCTACTCGTGGAGATCTTTCATTTAGGTTGTGTTTTTTTTTTTTTTTTTTTTTTTTTTTGCCAGAGTGTCTTGGCTTTCCACGCCTGAAATACTCTCATGGGCTTTTCAGCCAGATCCAAGTGCCCTAAGGGCTGATTCTGAGGCCAGAGTGCTGTTTAGGACATCCGCCATTCTATGAGTCTGCTGTGTATCCAGCTTCCCATGTTGGATTGTTCTCTCCCTTTTTTGTTCTATCAGCTAGTATTTGCAGACACTAATCTTGTTTATGTGATCCCTTTGATTCTTAGTCCTATCGTTATGATCAATTGTGAACAGAAATTGATCACTGGGACTAGCGAGATGGCATTGGTACATGCCACCTTGATGGGATTGAATTGGAATCCCCTGATTTTCCAAGACAACTTGCAGCTGTCCACATGGACCCTTAAAACCTCTGCACGGCTAAACAGTAATTATTTGAAATGCTTTTATTGGCCATCATATTTTAAAATTCTTACCTTGATAGCTGGCAATTGCTTTCTATGCCATTTAGAGATATTTACTTCTTTAAAAACAATACAAAATCCCTAAAAATTTGAACCATGATTGGAAAAACATAAAAATACCTGGGTAATTCACAAAGTTCATGGAAAATAGAATTAAAAAACATGTTCATGTGGTATCAAAAGTTTTAAAACCATACACAGCTATTTCATAATACACATTTTCCATATTTTCTTTTCCATTTAAAGAAAATAAAATGTAAGGATGTGCCAGAAAGTAATGGTTTATATTTATTTAATGTATTGTGATATTAATATATATGTATTTAATATTTATTACCCTGTTATATCATTTACAAGTTCAAAGCAGCATTTTCCTTTTCTCCTACTGAAGACAATATAATACCATAGACCACACATACAACTTCAGTATTAGGAAATCAAAATATAATTGTGAAATGACAATGGTAAATAGCCGCATGTTTTTATTTATTATAAAACTAATAGTTTACTATGTCTGAATGTAAAATTGAAATATTTTTACTCACTACATTATGAAGTAACATCTCAAATACTTAATACCATTCTTGTAATACCAAAAACTTATATAAATTAACCTGGGTGGGGCTAGCGTTGTGGCATAGCAAGTAAAGCTGTCTGCTTTGCAGGCATCTCCTATGGGCGCCACTTTGAGTCCCAGATGCTGCACTTCCAATCCTGCTCTCTGCTATTGCCTGGGAATGCAGTAGAAGATAGCCCAAGTCCTTGGGCCCCTGCACCCTCGTGGGAGACCCGGAAGGAGCTCCTGGCTCCTGGCTTAGGATCAGCTTAGCTCCTACCATTGTGGCCTTTTAGGGACTGAACCAGTGGTTGGAAGACCTCTCTCTTTCTCTGCCTCTGCCTCTGCCTCTGCCTCTCTGTAACTCTGCCTTTCAAATAAATAAATAAATGTCTTTAAAAAAAATTAACCTGGTCCAAATGTAGGATACATACCATGTACAGACATCTCTATATTGAGTAAACTTATAAAATAATTATTGATCAGCAGCATTTTCCAGGGGGGTTTGCCTATGCTTTTATTAAAGGATGTATATATGTGTTTGTAGCAAAGGATTACTTTTAATAAAGAATATGCTTATTATGGGTTTAAAATTAATGTCAAGTTTTTCTATTTTAAAATGTGATCTCTGTTCTTTCAAATTTTTACAAGTTTATTCAAAATTTATTTTTCTTTTCTCCTTCTTCGTATTCATATTCGTATTCGTATTCTTTTTATTTTTTTTGGTGGAGAATAGGTAAATTAATTTTTTCTCAGGATTAGTATCCCTTCCAAGTACCCTAACTTCTCTTTTCTTTTTTTTTAAGATTTATTTTTTATAAAAAATATTTATATAAAGAGAATAAAGAGAATAGATTTTATGCATTCCATAGGCACAATTCCAAGAAGACAACCACACTTCCCTCAGTCTCCTGCCTCAATTTTTGTTTAGGAAAATGGACATCACAGGCATGCAATTTCTAGATAAAATCTGAGTGAGTTTCTCTGTTATTATTACACTTCTGGCTAACACTAGACATTTCTGGTTAACATAGTCTGAGAATTAGATCTCTGGCATTTCCTAAAGTAAGGATTTTCAAAGACAGACACATACGGTCAAACACTTGATACTAGGGTCAGGAGCACATGCCATGCACCAGAGGTGCAGAGAATCAGTCATTGTGTCATGGATGAGAATCTGGAGGGATGTTTTAGGAAGATTTTAATAAAGAGTATTTAGAAGTAAGGATGTGATCTATGTTTCTGTTACTTCAGATAGAACACTTTTAGCAACTGATTTCAAATAACAAATGGAAATATGGTTGTTTTTGTTACTTTGGAAAATAGTCTTATTTAACAATGAACACAAATTTCTGGAAAAACAAAGCCCAAAGAAAATTAGTCACTTACTAAAGAAAATAGTATGTGAAAATTTTAAAGAATTAGAAAGTATCTTTTATTCTTCTGGTTTAAGAAACTCAGAATAGCATGCAATGCAGTAAGGATTAGCTTACTGAATGCCTTTCATTATCATCATCTCTTATTGTGTATGTTCTCAGTCAACATACATCACATCACTGAGTAAATTATTAGTGGAAGAGTAGAAATAAATGGACACAATGCTCTACTTAGGAAAGAGATATTCAAATCTATAAGCTGAGTCTTAGAATATAGGGTTCACCGGAACAGGAAGGGCATTCTTTTTTTTAAGATTTATTTATTTATTTGAAAGTCAGAGTTACAGTGAGGCAGAGAGAGAAAGAGAGAGAGAAAGAGAGAGAGAGAGAGAGAGAGGTCCTCCATACACTGGTTCACGCCCCAACTGGCCACAATGGCCAGAGCTGCCCTGATCAGAAGCCAGGGGCCAGGAGCCCCCTCCAAGTGTCTCATGCAGGTGTAGGGGCCCAAGGACTTAGGTCATTCTCTACTGCTTTCCCAGGCTGTAGCAGAGAGCTGGATCAGAAGGGGAGCAAACAGGTTTCGAACCGGTGCCCATATGGGATGCCAGCACTGCAGGCAGTGGCTTAACCCACTAAGCTACAATGCTGGCCTCTATTCTGAAATCCTTAAAAGAAATGCTTATGATCATTATGGAACTTTAAGTTTTTGTGAACTAATACTTTACTTTTCACAGTTTCCTCTAAAATGCAGATCAATGCTATAAAGGCAACTATATGATATAGAAAGTGTTAGAATCATCTTTTTATATGGGCACTGTGTACTAGAAAAAAACCTGCTTAGTGCACATATATGAGGTTCTATTAAGGGGCCGGCTCTGTGGCGTAGTGGGTAAAGCCGCCGTCTGCAGTGCTGGCGTCACATATGGAAAGTGGTTCGAGTCCCGGCTGCTCCACTTCTGATCCGGCTCTCTGCTGTGGCCTGGGAAGGCGGTGGAAGATGGCCTGAGTCCTTGGGCCCCTGCACCCATGTGGGAGACTGGGAAGAAGCTCCTGGCTCCTGGCTCCTGGCTTCGGTATGGTGTAGCTCTGGCTGATGTGGCCAATTGAGGAGTGAAGCAGGGGATGAAAGATTTTTCTCTCTTTCTCCAACTCTCTTTCTCTCTCTGACTCTCCTTTTCCCCTCTGTGTAACTCTTTTTTTTAATATATATATATATATATATATATATATATATATTTGACAGGCAGAGTGGACAGTGAGAGAGAGAGACAGAGAGAAAGGTCTTCCTTTGCCATTGGTTCACCCCACAATGGCCTCTGCGGCTGGCGTGCTGCGGCCAGCACACTGTGCTGATCCGAAGCCAGGAGCCAGGTGCTTCTCCTGGTCTCCCATGGGGCGCAGGGCCCAAGCACTTGGGCCATCCTCCACTGCACTCCCGGGCCACAGCACAGAGCTGGCCTGGAAGAGGGGCAACCAGACAGAATCTGGTGCCCCGATCGGCACTAGAACCCGGTATGCCGGTGCCGCAAGGCGGAGGATTAGCCTAGTGAGCCGCGGCACAGGCTGACTTTCAAATAAATAAATAAAGTTTAAAAAAGAAATGCTATTAAATAAAAATATACTAAAAACTAGAGGAGGTAAAAAAGAAAAAGTTGCAAGGACTTTTCAGTGCTTGTTTCAGTGCCCTGCATAGCCAACCTCCAATGCTTAGTTGTTTGCACAGATTAATGAAAATAAGCTTAATCTTAGAAAGAACAGCTTAAGATAATATAAAGTCACAGTCAGTCTCAGAGCAAGGCACTAAAATAGTGGAATTCTTCATTACTTAGCTCATTGTGCTCACTTTAGATTGTTACACAAAATCTGGTTTACTAAATTTCTGGAGATGGAAAAATAAAACATCACTAATGTTTAAATACCACTGAAATTTAAATTATGTTTATTTAAATTTTTAACTATGTGCATTATGTTCATTTGAAGGTCACATGCGTAAACAAGAATATTCTTGTCAATTGGATTGAGCACCTAAAAAGTAATCTATAAAAGTGAAAGTGACACTTAGAGATGTGATGACTTTGAACAGCCCTTGTCTTGACTGTTGAGGAATATTTTTTTCTGCACTATTTGTTGAAAATAGATCTTAGTAAAAAATAAAAGTGGGAATACAAGAGGGAGGAGGAAGAAGGTTGGGGAAATGAGTGGGACGGCAGGCAGAGTGGGAAGACTCACTATGTTCCTAAAGTTATATTTATGAAATGCATAGAGTTTGTATACCTTAAATAAACGGTTTCTGGGGAAAAAAAAACTATCCCAAATATATTAGTTCTTAAAAACAAAAAAAGAGGGCCAGTGCCGTGGCCCAGTAAGCTAATCCTCTGCCTTGCGGCACTGGCATACCGGGTTCTAGTCCCGGTCGGGGCGCCGGATTCTGTCCTGGTTGCCCCTCTTCCAGGCCAGCTCTCTGCTGTGGCCAGGGAGTGCAGTGGAGGATGGCCCAAGTGCTTGGGCCCTGCACCCCATGGGAGACCAGGAGAAGCACCTGGCTCCTGGCTTCGGATCAGCACAGTGTGCTGGCCGCAGCACGCCAGCCGCAGAGGCCACTGCGGGGTGAATCAACGGCAAAGGAAGACCTTTCTCTCTGTCTCTCTCTCTCACTGTCCACTCTGCCTGTCAAAAATAAATAAATAAATAAAAGAGGAAAGATGGTTGTTTCACTGTTTTCATATTTGTTACTTTTATTAACAGTTTTCCCAAGTCAGTAGAGGAGAAAGGTTTTCCAACCGCTGGTCCACTTCCCAGATGGCCGCAACGACTGGAACTGCGCTGATCTGAAGTCAGGAGTCAGGAGCCCCCTCCAAGTCCCCCATGTGGATGCAGGGCCAAAGGACTTGAGCCATCCTCCACTGCTCTCCCGGGCCACAGTGGGGAGCTGGATCGGAAGTGGAGCAGCCGGGCCTCAAACCGGTGACCACATGGGATGACAGCACCGCAGTCGGCAGCTTTACCCACTGTGCCACAGCGCCAGCCCCCTGTATTATACTCTCACAGTCAACTTACTCCTCTCAAAATATTACGTTTACTGTTTTTAAGTGTGTGTGTGTATTTAAAAGTGTTTGGTTCACAGGGTCAGGTTCAAAAATATGTCTTAATAAATGGATGAATTTCAAAGGACATTTCTTAATGCTCATGGTGACATAAAATAATAGTGACTTAAGAAACCCATTGAAGTTTTCCATATTATGTGAATATCTTGTTTTTCTGGAGAGTAAAGAAAGACAGTAGTCAGGATAAGTGCATTTAGGGAAACAAACTCTCTACAGTCATAAAAATTGTTCTGTTCATTAGTGTCAGATGAAATATTAATTTGCTAATTTGTACTTTTGTATTTATATTTCTTCAAAGTATAGACCGTGTAAATATAAAACATTAAGTAGTTTATCATTTAAAACATAGGCCCTGGCCAGTGCCGTGGCTCAGTAAGCTAATCCTCCACCTGCGGCACCGGCACACCGGGTTCTAGTCCCAGTCGGAGCTCTGGATTCTGTCCCGGTTGCCCCTTTTCCAGTCCAGCTATCTGCTGTGGCCCGGGAGTGCAGTGGAGAATGGCTCAAGTCCTTGGGCCCTACACCCCATGGGAGACCAGGAGAAGCACCTGGCTCCTGCCTTCGGATCAGTGCGGTGCGCCTGCTGCAGCACAACAGCCACAGCAGCCATTGGAGGGTGAACCAACGGAAAAGGAAGACCTTTCTCTGTCTCTCTCTCTCTCTCACTGTCCACTCTGCCTGTCAAAAAAAAAAGAACATAGTTCCTTTCTCTTTTTAAAATATTTATTTATTTTGCTTAAAAGACAGTTACAGAGAAGAGAGGGAAAGACACACACATACACACACATACAGAGGGAAGAGAGAGAGAGAGAGAGAGAGAGAGAGAGAGAGAGAGGAGAGAGGGAATCTTCCATCCTCTTGTTCATGATTTGGTTTAGTGTTACACTCACATGTGTTTAGAGGAAAAGGCACTCCAAGGGGAAAATGGAGCTACAACATAGCTTCCCAAACAATAGAGAAAATTTTAAACAAAAGACTAAGTTTCTTTAGATTATACCATAGGGGGCACTGAAGTGAATATGTTGTATGTCCTCTTTGCCCATAAAACCATAGTATTTATTACTAGATTATAGTCCTATTTAAAATACTATCAGCACATAAATATGTTTTAAATGGATGTTTTATGATGACAGATTCCCTATGCCGCTTCTCAATTTGCTTTTCAAGAAAATATTAAGCTATCTCTATTAGCATTTGTATTTTCTGATTTGAAGAGAATAACATAAGATGGAAAAGTCTTATTAATAATCTGCAGAAACAAATTAGTAAGACAGGGATCCAAAAAGGAATAAAATAGAGAACCAGTGAAAAATATGACAAAGTTTCTTTACAGTGTTGAATTTAGGAAAATCACAAGATGATCAGGAATGTGAACTCTGCAATGGACTCTGTCTATATTCCAAAATTAGAATCCTGATTCTGCTGTCAACCAGAGATATGAATCTGAGTGAATTATTCTCATTTCAATTTTTTCACCTGCCATTTGAGTTTAAAATCATATGATTTACTTTAAAGTGTAATTCTTGTCAAGTGTTCAGAATAGCACCTGCATATTACACATTCAATAGCACTTTTTATTAATATTACTGATTAATATTTATGAATGTATGCTTTGAACTCTTCTATTTATTCAGAACAAACATAATAGGTCATTATGAACTATAATCACTCCCACTGTACATTGTAATGCTAGGAATTTATTCCCTTCAACTAATTGTGATTTGGTATCTATTATCCAACTTCCCTTCTACCCTTCCCATCCCCTAGTATGTGCTATTCCATGTTCAGATCAATGCTTTTTTAAAAAATGATTTGTTTATTTTTCCTTATTTAAAAGGCAGAGAGAGAATCAGAGATCTCTCATTGACTGGTTCATTCTCCAATTGCTTGCAGCAGCTGAGGAAAGAACAGGCCAAAACCAGGAGCCTGGAACTCAGTCTGGATTGCAATGCATAGTGTTTAATGTCTGCTTGCCTTTGCCCATTATGGTGGATCCTGGAGAAAACACTAATAATTTTTAGCCTCTGATGGTCTCACCATTGCATGAACTCCTCCCCTTGAAATGTGAGTGGGACCTCTGATGTACTTCTAGCCTATAAACTATGGTGAAGGTGATGGAAAGCCATCATCCTGATAATGTTCTGTTGTGTGGTAAAATAAAGGGATTTTATAAGTTAATTAAGACCCCTTATCAGTTGATACTGAGCTACTCAAAGAGGGGTGATTCCAGATAGGCTTTTCCCTGTTTAACTGAAAGCCGGTAAAAGTGAGAGATTCCCTTATGCCCTTGTAGAGGCAAAGGCTCGTGTTTGAAATGACTATGGGCTGAGCTTTACAGAGGAAGCTGCAGGTGGCTACTAGGACCTGACTAGTTTTTAGCCGACATCCTGTAATAGAATAGACCATGACCTATACAAGGACATTAATTCTGTCAACAACCTTTATGGACCTGGAAGCTGATTCTTCCTTTGTATCAGAATGCAGACTAGACTGCACCTTGATTGTAGCCTGCATAGACTCAGATAAGCATGACCAGACTGTTAACACATGAAGCTATGGTGTTATAATCAGGTGTTGCTTTAGTAATTAAGTACATGGATGGTCTTTGCTATGTAGTAATAGATAACTAATAAGTCATACTATAGTAATTTCCAGCAATGCGTTTTAACCTTTCTATTCAATTCTACAACACACTAAAATAATCTTTTAACAGTCAACCTAAATAACACCTCTTCCATGAATATTTTTCTTATTTATTAACTTTGGTTAATTGTATGTGCTCTTCTCAGAGTATTGTCTACATTTCTTTGTTAGTACTACTCATATTGTATTGGAATTTGATTTTATATGCTCATTTTTTTTTCTGGGTACAATGACTTTCTGCAAAAGAGACTAAGCAAACACAAATATTTGCATTTGAATATATTACACAGTAATAGAATATTAAGTTAGGTAATTTATTGTTATTTGATAAGCTTATCTCCAAAATTTTATGAATTCTTTTTTATACTTTTAGCTATTTTTTGGACATCTGAATTCCATGTTTAAAAAATTGAAATAGAATTATGGAAAAACAGTAGACCAAAGCAAGTTGGAAAGTAGTAAATACCGAAAGAGACAAGATTTCTTCTTACAGAAATATTTTAAAAGAATAATTGATGTGAATAATATTAGTTCAAAGAGATGACTTGATCCTGATAAGAGTGACTTTACAATTTTACAGTCATTCTGAAAAGCTATAAAATGAGATGAATTACAACAAAAAAGAAGCAGAAAATAGTTAGTTGCTTGTATCCCGAGTTCTGACACAGTATGAATGATGATCGTTTCAGAGTGTCTGATCTATGACATATGAAATAAAGCTTCAAAACCCACATAACAGATATGTGGGTTAAAAGGGAGAGAATGTAAGCTGAAAGCCTGAGCTAAGTAAAAGGAGCCTGATATACACATGCTGAGGAAATGGTGTGACTGGATTTATACATATCCAGTACATCCCAGAGAAAGAGGGCAAATAAGAGTATTTGATTTTTTAAGTTTTGATAAGGCACACAATAAAGAATGTTATCACAATGCAAATCTTTCTCTGTAGTCAAAGGAAGGTTTTGATCTATTTCCCGATAAAACCAGCCATGTAAACCGTTGTAAAATGTCCGAACTGACAGAATGTTGGTAAAATTATCCTCCGTGGTGCTGTTGCATAGCCTATGTGGAATTTTTTCCTCATTTCAAGGATTATATTATATGAGTAGGAATAGAATGCAAAAACACCTTTAGAAGCAGCATCGTCAAAGGCTTCATGCTGCTTATTAGTTCTGATTATAGAATTCAGTTCCACATAAGCTATTTTGATAGTCATAAAGCTATAATTTTGATGAGTTATCAATACAGTCCTCAAAAACTTCAAGGAAGTTATGTATTTCAAAATATGCACCAAAATAATTTATTTTTCCACACACTTTTTATAGTATCCTCATAGATATACCTTTCTTTTTTTTTTTTTTTTAATCTTTTATTTAATGAATATAAATTTCCAAAGTACGACTCATGTGTTACAATGGCTTCCCCCCCATACCGTCCCTCCCACCCACAACCCTCCCCTTTCCCACTCCCTCTCCCCTTCCATTCACATCAAGATTCATTTTCGATTATCTTAATATACAGAAGATCAGCTTAGTATACCTTAAGTAAGGATTTCAACAGTTTGCTCCCACACAGAAACATAAAGTGAAAAATAATAGATGATTTTTTTTAAATGATGATGAAATCAGATCAGACCTATTGTCATGTTTAATCCCAGTGAGAGTCAAGTTGGGAATTGATAATTTCTTTCTTTTTTTTTTTTTTTTTTTTTTTACAGAAGATCAGTTTAGTGTACATTAAGTAAAGATTTCAGTCGTTTGCACCCCCATAGAAACACAAAGTGAAATATACTGTTTGAGTACTCGTTATAGCATTAAGCCTCAGTGTACAGCACATTAAGGACAGAGATCCTACATGAGGAGTAAGTGCACAGTGACTCCTGTTGTTGACTTTACCAATTGACACTCCTGTTTATGGCATCAGTAATCTCCCTATGCACCAGTTATGAGTTTCCAAGGCTAAGATATACCTTTCAATGTGATTAGTACTGCCTACTATTTTGCTGCTTGTGAATGGCAAAGCGGATGTGCATTCTAAGATCTACGGCTTCATTGTCATTGACCACATGCCACTCAAGCAACATACCAGCCCACTCCCACGCTTTCATAAGAGGTAGAGGGGATAAGTCCATAACCATGTTCCACTATTTCTACCAGTTAACCTATTATAGTTTTGATGCTGCCTGGGAAAATCAGGAAGAGAATTTATGACAGAGAGCTAGACTACTTTCATCACATTATTAACTTTTCTAAAGTCTAATCAAAATGACAAAAGTTTAATATCTATATCTGGAAAATACATGGTCATTTGTTGTCTGAAAAGCTGGATACACATTGGGCAGTTCTTTGAAACAAAAGCCTAAACATTGTAAAGAATCTTTCAAAAGAGTGTCAGACAATTTGTCCATATTTAATATCTGTCCAGCGCCGTGGCTCACTAGGCTAATCCTCTGACTGTGGCACTGGCACCCGGGGTTCTAGTCCTGGTTGGGGCACTGAATTCTGTCCTGGTTGCTCCTCTTCCAGTCCAGCTCTCTGCTGTGGCCTGGGAGTGCAGTGGAGGATGGCCCAAGTGCTTGGGCCCTGCACCCACATGGGAGACCAGGAGGAGGCACCTGGCTCCTGGCTTCGGATTGGCACAGCACGCCGGCCACAGTGCACCAGCCGTAGTGGCCATTTGGGTGGTGAACCAATGGAAAAGGATGACCTTTCTCCCTTTCTCTCTGTCTCTCTCTCACTGTCTAACTCTGCCTGTCAACAACAACAACAACAAACAAAAAAAAAGGAAAAAAAGTGGAGAAAATCTATATTTGTTGGCTTGCCACAATTAGTTCTAAACTGTAGGTTTATCATTTATAACTTCTGACTCTCAATTTCCACATTTCCAAAATTGTATTAATGGAGGTGGTATTGTGCCATGTTGAGTTTGGCCATTGCCTGTGGTGCCAGCATCCTCACATGCACATTGGTTCACGTACTGGTGCTGTACTTCCTATCCAGCTCCCTGCGAATGCTCTTCGGACAGAACCATAGAATGTCCCAAATATTTTGGTCCCTGCCATTCACATGGGGTACCAGATGGAGTTCCAAGTGTCTGGATTTGACCTGGCTTTGGCCTCACCTGACCCAGACCTGGCCATTGTGGCTCTTGCTCTGTCTCTCCCTCTGTATAACTCTGTCTTTCAAATAAACTAATCTTTAAAACATAAATTTGTATTAATTATTCTTGTCCTGCCTATATCACAGAGAAACTGTGAAAGAAGAATGGAATAATATGAATGATACTTAATTGATAATAATTTATTTGAGTAATATGACTAATATTAATTTGATAACTATACTAGTTAGTGACAGCTGGGCACCCTTCTCATTCAGAACCTGTACTGTGGCAGGGATTTCCTTTCAAAACAGATTTGAGCATTGATTTTGAAGAGCCTAGTATGAAGGGATCTTTGAAATTTTCTTAGAAAATTAATGTTATCTTTAATTCCATTTTTACAAGCTTTTAAAAGTACTGTAACCTAATGAATAATAAGTATATAAAGGTCCATGCCACGAATTAAAAAGAAGTACTACTATATTCCACAAGAAACAAATAAATATCATTTGAGACTGGTGAGGATATAGGTATTCAGTCATTTGTTCATTCATTCATTCAACAATTATTCACTGTATAACTACTATGTTTAATAAGTTACCTTTTATAACAGAAGTTTACCAGAAAACTGTGTTTTACTCATTAAGGAATCTTATTTGAAATTAGTTTTTATTATGAAATACATAGTTATCATAATTTCTTCTGGACATCAGCCTTTCAGCTAATATTTTATTTATTTATTTTTTATTTATTTGAGAGGTAGAGTTACAGACAGTGGGAGGGAGAGACAGAGAGAAAGATCTTCCTTCCGTTGGTTCACTCCCCAAATGGCTGCAATAGCTGGAGCTGCTCCAATCTAAAGTCAGGAGCTAGGTGCCTCTTCCTGGTCTCCCACGTGGGTGTACGCGCCCAAGCACTTGGACCATTTCCACTGCTTTCCCGAGCCACAGCAGAGAGCTGAACTGGAAGAGGAGCAACCAGGGCTAGAACTGGGACCCACATGGGATGCTGGAGCTGCAGGCGGAGGATTAACCAAGTGAGCCACAGTGCTGGCCCCCAATATATGTTTTATTTTATGAAGTATTTGATAGGCAAGATAAAATCATTGCAAAGATGTCCATGCCTTAAAGTCTGGAACCTGTGAATGTGTTTCTTTAATGGTAAAGACAACTTTTGGAGATGTGAGAGGTTAATGACTTTAAGAAGATTATCCTAAGTTATGTGAGTGGGACAAGTCTGCTTACACTAGTTCATAAATGTGGAAAAGGAAGAGCCAGAATGGTGGTCAGGGACATGTGATATGATAACTTGCCTTTGTCAGTCTTGAAGGTGGAGAAAGGGCCATGAAGCAAGGACTAAGGTAGCATCTGGAAGATTGGAGTGGCCCTCAGCCAAAATACAGTGCCAAAATACAGAGACCTTCATCTAGCAACTACAAGGCACTTACTTTACCAACAATCTGAATAAATAAGAAATGAAATCTCCTCTATTGATTCCAGAAGAGAGTACAACTGATGACGACTTCATTTTATCTGAGTAAACCAGACAATAGAAACAGACTCACAATGGACCCAGATATTTAATATAAGAGTACTTTTAAAAGATCATGGGAAATAGAATTTTATTACAGTGGGAAATGTTATTTTTGGAAATCTAGGCATACAAAAGCTTTTAAAGTTCATGGACATCTATAGGATAGAATTGTGTGTCAATTTCAAAATACTTTTGCATCAAAATAAATGTATATTTTAATTCCATTCTCCATGATTTTTAAAAGTACTCTTAAGGAAGCCAAGAAATTAGGATACCCACATTCTACTTTGAGTTCTGGTGTTCAGTTCATAGCTCCAGCTCCTGAATCCAGGTTCTTGCCAATGGAAGGCAATAGAGATAATGATGTTGATTAGGTTTCTGCCATCCATTTCAAAGGCCAGTTCCCAGCTTTGTCATTGGCCCGGTCTTGGCCATTTTGGGCATTTGGGGAGTGGATCAGCTGATGTTTCTCTCTCTCTCTCTCTCTCTCTCTCTCTCTCTCTTTCCTCTCTCCATCTAAAATAGAAAAACAAAAATAGAAATGTACTCTTGGATATCAAACATGAATTAGGAAATAATCATGAGTAATATTTCAAGGAAATCAAAAGTAAGAATTTTTTGGAGCATTAAAATCTAGGAATATATTAAGTAAACTTGGAAATTAAAACTATAATAGCTACAATTATTACATATAATCAAAATGAGAATGAGTATAGATGATATGGTAAAGCCTAAAGAATCAGGAGAATGAGGATTTTTTTCTTTTTTTATTTGAAAGGAAGAATTACAGAGAAAGGGGGAAAGACAGAGAAAGAGGTCTTCCATTCGTTGGTTCACTCTCTAAATAACTGCAACAATAGAGCTGGACTGGTCCAAAGCTAGGAGCCCAGAACTGCTTCCTAGTCTTGCAGGTGGGTGCAGGGTCCCTAGCACTTCGGTCATCCTCTGTTGCTTTCTGAGGCACAAGAGCAGATTGTTGGGTTGGAAGTGGAGGAGCCAGGACTTGAACTGGCACCAAATGAGATACTGGTGCTGCAGGTGGCGGCTTAACCTGCCATACCACCTCCGGCCCCCAGAGAATGAAATTTTTTTTGGAGGGAAAGAATATAAACACAAAAGGGTGGAATGAAAGTGTCAAAACACATACATTTTAGTCTCATAATGAAAAAAAGGAGTCTGACAGAAATAAGATAAATTATATCAGTTCATAAAATCAAGAATCACTAAGAAGATAAACACAAAGAAAGATCAGTTGATAGATTCTATTAACAATGTAGAAACTAATATGTTTTATTTTATGTATTTGAAAGACAGAAAACAAAAGTGAGGACACACTCTGCTGGTTCATTTTCCAAATGCTCGGAATAGCAGGAGCAAGACCAGGATGAAGCTGGGACCCGGGAGCTCAGTCCAGTTTTCATATGTGGGTAGCAGGGACCCAAGTATTTGAGGCATCTCCACCTGGCTCCCAGGGTGCACATTAGTAGGGAACAAGAATTGCAAGTAGGGCCCCGATTCAAACCCAAGCCCTCTAAATTGGTACATGGGTGGTCCAATTGTCATCTTAACTGCTATGTCGAACTCCTGCCCTAAGAAAACATTACCTACCTAGAAAAATTTTAAAAACACATGTTATGATTGAAGGAACAATGAAAAAAACTGACAAGATAACTTTTTTTATGAAGATTTACTTATTTGTGAAAGTCAGAGTTACACACAGAGAGAAGGAGAGGCAGAGAGAGAGAGAGGGAAAGAGAGAGAGTCTTCCATCCACTGGTTCACTCCCCACATGGTCAGAGCTGTGCCGATCCAAAGCCAGGAGCCAGGAGCTTCTTCCAGGTGTCCCACACAGGTGCAGGAGCCCAAGTACTTGGGCCATCTTCTACTGCTTTCCCAGTCCATAGTAGAGAGCTGGATCGGAAGTGGAGCAGCCAGGTCTCAAATTGGTGTCCAAATGGGATGCTGGCACTGCAGGCGGCATCTTTACCTGTTACACCACTGTGCCGACCCCAAGATTAACTTTTTTAATAGAAACACTGAATACACTAAAATATTGGCTCCTATCTTTAAAATATTGAAAGATTATTTTTCTTAAAGGGAGATGAAATAAAGACAGCTTTAGACCAATACAACTTAAAATAATTTATCAGTAATAGTTTTTCATTAAGAGCAAACATGCTCTTGAGACAGAAGGAAATTAATTCCAGAGGGATGCTCCAAAATTGGCAAATAAATAAAGAGCAATGTAAAGAGAAAGTGTGAGCTAAATGTAACAGGAATTTTTAAATAATAAAATTTACAGTATGTAAAATTATGTTTAGCAAATGATATACTATATATTACAATAAACATAAATCTTTGAATTATATGTTCAAAATAATAATCTAACTCAATTTAAAATATGTGTAAGATTAAAATATATCACAGTGGCACAAAAGATGTCATTACATTCATGGTTTTTAGATGTTATAATGTTATCATACTATTCTGGCATGAAAAATAAATGTAAACTAGTATTATACTTATAACAAGTTTTTGCGACCTCCCAGGGAAATCATTCAAAGTAGCAATAAAATAATTTGCAAATATTAGGGTAACAAAGGGAAGGATGGTATAACAAAAATCTTATCTAATTAAAAATAGACCAGAGAAGAAAAGAACACTGTGAAAGTAAGACAATTAAAAGAAATAATAAGGAAGTATATTCAATCCAATTAGAAAGAGATTGTCAGCTATTAAAAATAATATACTATTTTCATGGGAAATACCTTAAATACTCATATAAGAATTCAGAAATGCACAGGATTAAGAGATGAAAAAATAACATAATCTGTGAATAAAAACAAAAATAAAGCTGATGTAACTATACTAATATCAACATGGAGTTTAAAGAATGAAGTATTGGAGAAAAGGATGTACATTTCCTTATCATAAAAAGAAAACTTTATCAGAGGAATTAATAATTTTACATTGCATGCATCTAAATCTGTATGCTTCCAAATAAATATAAAATAATATCACTGAAAGAAGGAAAAAACCTACAACTACAGTGAAACATTTCTTAAAAATATATTTTTTATTTGAAAGGCCACAAACTAAGAGCATGGTTGAAACAGCAGACACTAGTCTTCCTGTAGCCTAGAGGTACGGGATCTATATGCTTAGTAGAGCAATGCTCCTGCAGAAAGTACCAGAGGGGAATCTGCTCCAGACCGCTCCTGTGTTCCAGTAGTTCCCTGGCTTGTGGACACAGTGAAAAACCTTCATCTGACTTTCTCTGTGTGGCACTCTTTGGATTATGAATCCATCTTACCCCAGTTTGTCATATAAAGAGATGCATGTCTTCCCTTAACCTATTTCCAAATCAGGTCACAGTCCTCATGAGATACTGTTGCAATTAAAATGTTGGAATTTTGGTAGACACATTCAACCCAACATGTATGATTGACACAATAATTGTGCACTTGAAGTGTTTACCGAGGTTGACATTTATTAGGTCATAAAACTAGCCTCAGTAAAGTTAAAAGTACTGGAAACATGAATGAATTACCTAAAATTTTCATTAAGAAAAAGGAATACTCAATTACCATTAATTGCACTAATTATATTTTTTGAAGTTTTAGTAAACATGGAATTAGTGAATACTGAAGCATTGTTCCAAGGGAAAATACGCACATATTTATACATACCACATGAACTATATTCCTAAATGGTAACAAAAATTAAAAAAAAACCTTCATTCTAGTGGATTGTTTTATTTATAGAAAAGAAAATGAGATTCAGAAGCACTAAGTAACTTGCCTAAAGGAGCCCCACTAACAGATGCCGGAACTGGGTTCAAGCTCTGTTCAGCTGCCCCACAAGCAAAGCTTCTGCACCACCCTGCGCTGCACACAGCATCTCCATCCTCTGGACATCTCTGTGTGAGCCAGGGGAGGGCTGCTGCCGAGAAACTCCTTCTATTCCGCCTTCCTCAATGCATCTCTTCTTTTGATTATAATAAAACCAGGCACAGTGACCCCTCCCCTGCCTTCCTTAGTGAAGCTGGCTTGGTGCATAGAATCTGTTCAAACTGCTGTCTTTGAGGGGGAGATAATCCCTGAGCATTTTAACCAGCTGCCATCTTACCCTGACCTTTTATGAAATAGAATTCTAAGACAGCATATTTTATTTTAAAAAGTAAACTCCATGGGACTGGCGCTGTGGTGCAGTAGGTTAATTCTCCACCTGCAGCGCCAGCATCCCATATGGGCGCAGGTGCTACTCCTGGTTGCTGTGGCCTGGGAAAGCAGTAGAAGATGGCCCAAGTTGTTGGGCCCTTGCACCCATGTGGGAGACTTGGAAGAAGCTCCTGGATCCTGGCTTCGGATCGGCGCAGCTCCGGCCGTTGTGGCCAATTGGGGAGTGAACCAGCGGATGGAAACCTTTCTCTCTGTCTCTACCTCTCACTCTCTGTAACTCTACTTCTCAAGTAAGTAAATAAAATCTTTTTTTTTTTTTTTAAAGTAAGCGCGCAATTTGCGAGGCCCCTGAGGAAGTGGCATGCTAGAGGAGCCTTGAGGTAAATTTAAAGGAGAGGGGTGTGGGCTGCAGCCACAGGAACGCTTGAGCTTGAGGCACGTGAGGATCCTGTTGACCCGGAGCTCCCGGGGCTGAGCGCTGCCTGGCTAGTCTCTGGTCATTGGGCACGGGCTGCAGCACCCGTCCTTAGTGCGAGGGTGACAAAATACAACACAGTGAATGCTCCGGCGCTCCTTGCCGTTTTTTATATTTTGTGTGTCTTCTGAAGCCATGCGACAGGTGGCTCTGAGGGTTTAAACCTTACGGGCTGGCAGTGCGTGGCCTGTGCGTGGGCTGTCAGTCACAGGTGTTTGCTGGGCCTTGAGGTGAAGGCGCTCCGCGTGGAGACCTACTCCTTCATAGGAGCAAAATGCAAAATACCCCAATAATTTTTTATACTTAGTACATGTTGGAATGTAACGTTTTGCCTATATGGGATCCAATAAAATATGTTATTAAACTTAGCAAAAACTAAAAAAAAAAGTAAAACACCTAACATTCATCAACAGATAAATAACTAGCTAAATCAATTAGATAAATTATAGCTTAAGTGACAAGTATTCATATTATGACATATTTACATATCAATGATATACAAGGAACATGCAAATATGTAATTCCACAAACATAATGTTCACTGAAAGAAGCTGAACAGAATTAAGAACACTTACTATATAATCTCACCTATATAAGGTTTAAAAACATTTGTAAAGCCATTTTAAGGTTTTAAAAGTCAGAAGATACATTGAATTTGGATTGAGAAGGAAGCAGGTAAATGTTATGTCTCATAATGGTCCATGTATTGATACTTACAAGTTTTGCTTAAATTTATTTATTTGTGTTTTTGAGAGGGAGGGGGGAGAGAGAGAGAAAATGAAAACCTTATCTGCTGGTTCACTCCCCAGATGCCTGCAAAACCCTGGACGTGGGTCTGGTTGAAACCAGGAGTGTAACACTCAGTCCAGGTCTCCTTTGTAGGTGGCTGAAACTCAACCACTTCAACCATCATTTTTTGCAACTCAGTGTGCACATTAGCAGGAAGCTGGACCAGGAGGAGAGAGCTGGTACTGGAACCCAGACACTCCTGTTTGGGATGCAGGAGTCCTAAGTGGTGCCTCAAGCACTGGGACAAAAATCCTCCTCCCCATCCCCCATTTATTGGCCTTTGAGTTTGCTTGCTACAGTGGTAACTTTGTAGCAATTATTAAAATTATTCACTTAGTTTGTGCATTCTTCTGTACTAATGTTATAACAATGGAAAATCTTAAGTAATTTTGAAATGCTAATGTATGATTTGAATTGTTCAAAAATAATGTTATTATAAGACTGTTGAGCAGTTTTCTTTAAAAAATTATTAATATTAAGAGAACAGATTTTATGGGTAGAATTCTAAGAAAATAATCAAATTTCCCTTCCTGCCCCTCTTCCTTTTTCAATCCATCTCGTTCCTTCCTTTCGTATTTTATTTATGCAAAAACATAATTTTGCAAAAACATAATTTCAATCAACTCACAAGCTTAATGAATATAGTAGTTTTTGAAAGAATCCTTCAGAAAAGATGCTTGTGGGACTCTGTTTTACCCTTAGAAAAATTTTAATACAATATTTGGGTTTATACCATGGAAAAAAGGTTAATTATTTAGATGAGTAGTCTGGTTAAAAAAAAGTCAACAACACATAATATGCAATTTCAGTCTACTCTCTTGGAAAATTAATTTTATAATTAAAAATTTAAATTTTGTAACAGAAAGGGACTGTTCAAATTGATTTTGGTTTGAAATCATATTGAGTACATTTTAATAAAGTAGAATATATATTTCTAGAAAAATGTTTGCATTTTAAACAGCAGGTCCTCATTTTATGTATCATTAATTATAACTATGAATTACATGAAAAGGTATTCTCTTATCTAGTCATTTCCATACACACTGCATAATGAAATTCATATTAATGTAAAATGTGTTATAAGTAATTACTTTCTGAAAGAGCTCTGAGATTAGAAGTTTGTATACGTAAAAAAATGAAAACAAAACTATTAACATTTCTCCTGCAGAATTAAATTAGTGATAATACTTGTGTTTTTGGTACTACCTTATGGTTTGCATGTTGAAGAATCAAATGAATGGAATAATGAGGCTCCTAAATATTACTGTCCTATTTCTTATCACAATATTATAGTTCTTAAAATTGTCAGCAAGATTTCCAACTTCATAGATGACTAGATATTGAAAATTGGATCCCTGAGAACTTGTTAATTAATTGGAACTTCATATTGAATAATGAAACAACTTGGAAATAATATTATGAATAGTGTTTATGTGTAAAAATGAGAGGCAAATGAGAAATTCTACTCTTTAAAGATTAGCTGATGAGAAACATTAATACATGAAAATTCTAAGATAAACCAGATTTATTACAAATAACTGCTTCCATGAAAACGATTATTTACTTTTTTTTAAAGATTTATTTTTTTATTTGAAAGACAAAGTTACAAAGAGAATTAGAGATAGAGAGAGAGGTCTTCCATCTGCTGGTTCACTCCTCAGATGGCTTCAATGGCCAGAGCTGTGCCAATCCAAAGCCAGGAGCCAGGAGCTTCTTCTGGGTCTCCCACGTAGGTGCAGGGGGCCAACGACTTGGACCATCTTTTACTGCTTTCCCAAGTCATAGCAGAGAGCTGGATCAGAAGAGGAGCAGCTGGGACTAGAACCGATGCCCATGTAGGATGTTGGCACTTCAGGCAAGATCTTTAGCCTGCTATGCCACAGCGCCAGCCCCACGATTATTTATTCTTAAATAATACTTGATTCAGTATGACAACATTGTTAAACATAAATAAAGTGGTCCAGGTAAAGAAACTTAGTTCATAGTTACTATTCAACAGAGCATCTGTTTTATAAAGGATAGTGGACCACATAATAGTCCTTATATTTTGGCTTTTTTTTTTTCCCTGAGTCCAGGAACTTCATTTGGGAGGAGAGGCTGGGGAAGCCAGGGTGACCAGGGGGAGGAGAAAGCCCTAGAAGGCTGTACAAGCGAGGGAGTGGGCACTGTTGGCGCTGTCAGCACTAGGGCTCAGTCCCATGAGAGATGCAGCCAGCGCTCCCGTGGTCCCCTCATCCATCAGAGGCAGGTGTCCAGGGACAAGCCCACATGGGGCTGCTCAGCACCTGCAGGTCACCCCTGACGCTGGGAGCCAGTGCTGGGCCCTCGGCAGAGGAGTGACAGGCACCGCCGAGCGCCCGCTACTTGTGGGGCGCAAGCTGTGGTCCCAATCAGTGTCTTAGCTGCTGGCTGGAAAGCTGCCTGGGGCGCTCACTGAGCGGCCGCTACCGCAGGTGACCCCAAGGCGGCTCCGTGGCACCTCAGCCACCACTTCCCCCACAGACGGGTGGGACTCAAGAGTTTCCCTCACCTGTGCCTAGAGGTTCGGGACGGGGGCCCCGGAACCTTCCCTAAGTCCCCTAAGTCCTTTCTCCACGGAATCAAAGTTGTGGGGGCGGGGGCCATATTCTGCTACTTTCCTCTGAGAATATTTTCATGGCCATGTTCACTTTGAAGGGAATTTCATCCAGAGTAAATATGTTGAAGGGGAAGACAAATGTTTGTTTTGATTATCTACTGCAGCAGAATAAACCACCTCAAACTAAGTGGCTTCAATAGAAACCAGCCATTCATTATCTCCCGTGTCGGACAGGGGGACTGGGCTCAGCTGCCCGGTTCTGCTCCCCGATGGTGGGGGCTGCAGCTTTATTTTATTTTATTTATTTATTTATTTTATTTTGGCTTTAAAATGATGTTAGCGTTCTTATCCAATGTCAAGTGAATTTTGAATGTTCTACACAAGATGAATTGGATATTTGCAATTATATCCATACTTTAGATACAACTCTTCCTCTCTTAATTATTGTCTCCCTCATTGTTCTAAGGCAGTGACCCATAGTGTCTCACTTTATGGAATAATCTAGAGGAATGAGTTAATTGTGCAAGCTCTGGAGACTGAAAGTCTTGTTCAAAACATCTATTAGTTATATCACCTTGGGAGTCCATAAAACTCTTGAAGTGTCAGTTTCCAACCTACAAAATGAGTGTGAGAATAATGATGACACTCTTCTTAAAGGGATTTTGGGAGAATTAAATGCAAAATATTTTGTCCTGGTCATTGCCACTTAGTAAGTAATCAGTATTTAATAGCTAATATTACTGATGTTATTGTTAATGTAATTATTTATATTTTAATTTTCACTTTATTAGAAAGGTAGAGAGAGAGACATAGGGAGATCTTCCATCTGCTGGTGAACAGCCAAAATGCCTGCAACAGTTAGGGCTTAATCTGATGGGCCATCACCTGCTCCCTACCAGGATGCATATTAGCAGGAAGCTGAATCAGAAGGAGAGTTGCCGGAACTCTTAACCAGACATTCCATGGTATGACATGCTGATGTCTCAAGTGATGAGTTAATTACTGTGCCACACACTCACACCTGTTACTATTCTTTGTATTTTCAGCTCTTAAATGTAATAAATGTGGAACCACAATCTCACATCTTTCCAAAACATGCTAATCTTGTATTTTTGGTGTCTAGAAGTTTCTATCTCTTATAAGCTTCTTACTAATCTGTGGAAGGAAAAGTCCTCAATCATACCTCACAATGTATTTCACTTGTTGGAAAAGAATAGGGAGTATATTCTGGCTTCAAAACAGGTTGATTCTTGAGGTGTTGTAAGAAATGCAAATTAAATTTAAAAGATAATTAGGAGTATTGATTTAGCACATTAAAACAAAGGATTTTATCAATTGTAGCAAATTTATTTCATCTTTATAGTATATTCTGATACAGTAGTTATTATATCAGTATTTTTCATTCCTATTAAACTTTTAATAGTGATAAATGAAAACAAGGTTATTTATCGAATTGCTGTGTGCCATGGTTTAATCTACATAGGTGAAGTATTAGATACTAGATTAGTAAGGAGCTTGAGAATCAGAGAGAAGAAGGGATTGAAATTATTTGTGAGGTTGTAAGTAAAGAAGTCACTAGTCTACTTTATTCAAATCCAGTAAGATAATCTTTTAAGTTCGTGCTTCTCCAACTTTACTGTTCATACAATTCACTTGAAGGTTTTAGTAAATCCAAATCAGTACTCTTAGTAAATAAGATTCTACATTTGTATTAAGCTCCTGGGTGTTGTCCGTGATGCAGATCCATGGATACTACTTTGAATAGTAAGCTTTACAGAAACCACAATTCATTTCTCTAACTTTCTCTCTCTGTTGTTTTTGTTCTGTGTTTGAAGGACTTTTGAGGTAGAGCATAGAGTACATGCTGAATTGCACAAATGTCTCTGAAATTCATAGAACTTTTAGTAAATCTTTTCAAAGTATATAAAGAAAAGAAACATTCTCTTGAGACTATATCATTTAACTCATCCTTGTATTGCAATGGAAGTCAGCTGATATGTGTACTGGGGATGTTCAAGTCTAATGCTATGGAGGTGAATGCTAAAAAAGGTAATTGGGTGCTGACTCAGTACCAATGGTAAATCTCATTGTGTTTATAACACACTGAGAGCTATTAAAGTTGGTCTTTTGTGAAAATTACATTTATTATATTCTTACTTTAGTCTCCTCAAATAAATCACTTTTTGCCACCTGACTACACAGTTGACAATTTGCAAGGTAAGTGTAGCACTCTATCATAAATAACATCTTAAGGTCACTCTGTGCTATTCCTTTCAAAACAGAGGGGCTGAACAAAAAATAACAGTAATTTTACTTCAAGGACAAAATAAAAGACAATTGACTAAAAGAATCTCTTTGGGTATGGTTAATGAGGGGGCCTCTAGGAAAAATTTGGGAGTTGGGTGATCAAGTAACCCGCCAGACTTTGAGGGACACATCACTCAAATTTGACACACTGCTGATTGCAGCATTAAATCACTATCATGGGCTTGATTTGTCTCATCAGGTCAAGTAAAAAAAATTTGATAGTAAGCTCTTTTTCAAATTCTCCTATGGAAACTTCTCCAAATAAATCTATATTTTACATTGAGCTAAGCTAATCGACCGTAAAGCTTTATCTTTAATAGCAAGATATTTTGAGTAGATGCCATGCTTCCTTAAGCAGGGTCAAATCACAGTTTTTAACAAGCTGGGGAAGCATTCATGATGTCAGCTTTCCAGAAAGATATTTGATAGACTGCAGGTTATTTTGTTTTAACTATACAGGAAAAGAGAAAAATTAAAGATCATCACAGGCTATTGGACAGATGATTCACTGTCCATAAAATCTGCACTTGAGTTGATATTATTATAACTTGGTACTCATGGACAATGTCTTAAGTAAATTTTTGGTTTACATTATATTCTATTTATTTGTGCATTTAATGGTTATGACTATACATAAAATTATTCATGTTTATGGATTACCTTGTATTTTTTCACATATAATGTCCAATCAGAATAAATATATTCATGCTTTCAAGTATTTAATATTTCTTTATGGTGAACATCTAAAATCCTATCTCATAGGGTGTTTTTATAGAAAGCATACTGTACATTAACATAAGCTATAGTCACTACTCAATAGAACCCCTGAACTTATTTCTAATTAGCTATAACCTGGAACACATCAATGAACCTTTTGCCATAGCCCCTTTCCCTCTGTAGTGTCTAGCAACCAACATTATATTTTTAACTTATATGAGATCAGCTATTTGTTAGACTCTCATCCCACATGAGTGACATCATGTGGCACTTATTCTTCTCTACTTGGTTTATTTCAAATAATAGAATGACCTCCACTTCTGTCTGTGTTGTTGTAAATGACAAGATGTCATCTTTTTTATGGCTGATTAATATTGCATTATGTGTATGTACCATATTTTCTTTATGTATTCATCAATGGATGGTCACATAGATTTTTCAATTTCTTGGATAATTGTGAACACTGCTACAATAAACATGGAATGCATATGTATCTTTGACAGATAGATGTTATTTCTCTTGGCTATATCCCCAGAAATGAGATTTCTGGATCATATGGTAGTTCTATTTTTCATTTTTTAGGGAAATTCTATATTGTTTTCCACAATGGCTGTACTAATTTCCATTCCTAACAACAGCATGCAAGTGTTCCTTTTTTTGCACATCATCAGCCAATACTTATTATCATTTCTTTTTGATTATAAACAAACTAACTGGAGTGAGATTATGGCTCGTTGTGGTTTTGAATTGTATTTCTCAGATTATTCAAGATCATTATTGAGCCCTTTTTAATCATACGCTTTGGACAATTTTATGTCTTCCTTTGAGGTATGTCTGCTTATTTTTATATTTTATTATTTGTGGTTTTGTTTTATTATGGAGTTGTTTCAGTTCCTTATACATACCAGATATTAATTGTATTGTTAGATACATAACATATATATTTTCTTTAACAGTATAGTAGTCTCTTCACTCTGTTGGTTGTTTCCTTTGTTGTGCAGAAATTATTTAATGAAATACATTTGTCTACTTTTTTCTTTTGTTTCTTGTGCTTTTAGGGTATGACCCAGAAAACTCTTATCCATTTCAATGCACTTGTAATGTTCTTCCAATGTTTTCTTCTAATAATTTCTAAAGTTTCATGTATTTAGGGCTTTAATCTGGTCAAAAGGAAGCTAAGATGCTGAATATTTATATCTAAATCTGAAGCAAGGTACAAAATTAATTTTCCATATTGTGGATTCATATGTAGTTATTTATTTACCATAGAATAACTAATTTTAGATTCTATTCTATTCAAAAAACTAGAATAGATATGATGAAGTTAACAAAGAAAATGTGCTAATTATACCCTATCTTTTTTCATAATAATCTTTCTACTAACATCTTAGCTATATGTTGTCATTGGATAATAGTTTGAGTGTTACCAAAGGTCCATTTATTGAAGACATAGTCTTAAAACTCTAATGTTAATCTACCAATGTTGGCCAGCGCTGCAGCTCACTAGGCTAATCCTCTGCCTGTGGCGCCGGCACCCCAGGTTCTAGTCCTGGTTGGGGCACCGGATTCTGTCCTGGTTGCTCCTCTTCCAGGCCAGCTCTCTGCTGTGGCCTGGGAAGGCAGTGGAGGATGTCCCAAGTGCTTGGGCCCTGTACCTGCATGGGAGACTAGGAGGAAGCACTTAGCTCCTGGCTTCTGATCGGCGCAGCACACCGGCCATTACGGCCATTTGGGGGGTGAACCAACAGAAGGAAGACCTTTCTCTTTGTCTCTCTCTCTCTCTCTCTCACTGTCTAACTCCGTCTGTAAAAAAAAAAATCTACTACTGTTAAGGGCCAGTTGATTAAGGATGAAAACTTCATACAATTATGATGTCTTGGAGTTGAACTTGTGGGAACTTCTTAGGCCGTTGGGAGTATGCACTCAGAGGGTAACCCTCACAAGAGGATAGATTACAAAAGGTAAGTTGGGCCTGACTATACTCTTTGCTTCCCAGCTCATCATATGATTATTCTTTCACATGGGTTCCACCACCCATGGCTTCATCAGACACTAGGCTAGTAGGTTGCCCGGTGGTGAATAAATCTTCCACCTCCAAAACTATGAGCAAAAATAAATTTTTCATGTATAAGTTTGCTTCTCTATGGTATTAATTAGGGTAATGAAAAGCAAATTAATACAATGTATTTTAAAATTTATCAATATCTATAATTAATATAATTGTGCCAATTTATACTTTTAATTTTATACAAAATGAGTATTTGACTGAATATTAAATCTGTTACCCTTAGTTAATCTTTTCTGAGAGAAAAGAAAATCTCAATGTAGAGAAATTCTATTATATATGCTTTTAAATTTTTATTTATTTTGTAAATTACTCATTCATTTCAGCAATTTTCACCCTTTTCTTATTTATTTAGAAAATGTTTCAGTAGTAAGATTCTACCATTTGCCATATTTACAAAATATATACATTTTAAATACTATGCAAGATATATAAGGATTGAAAAACCAGTCAGTAAGGCTTTTTTTAGAGCTGTGTTAGAGTCACCTTGGCCATATGGGTATAATCTATAAAAATAACATCTGCTTTTGTGGAGAGAATAGTGAAGGTTATATAAATTACTAGATGCTAGTAGACTAGGTTTTAGAGGTGTGCTGTCTAAACATTTATAGTAGAGATAATTTGAATCTTACAGAAACTTCCAGAGGATTGAATGCAGAGAAAATATCCCAACAATTTTCATATAGCCAGTGTAACTTCTGGAATTAAATTAGACAACAATTGGATAAGAAATAAATTGTAGACTAATCTCACTTATAAATATAGATGCAAAAGCTCTACTACAGACTAAGTGTAATGGGCTAATAAAAGTGAAGATAATATTAGGAATAAAAAGATCATATGCAATTAAAAACTTTTTTAAAAAACTGGTCACATCAAGAGGCACAAAAATGACATTAGATGAATTATTATTTGATCATGAGAAAAACTTGTAACCAAGAAGGAATACTTTCAACAAAGGAAATACCTTGTTGAAGGGTCTTGACTCTGGTATTTACTCTGTTGAGTTAGAGCTATTAAATCTTTATGATATAAATTATAACTAATGATAAATACCAGAAGCATTCTTTTAAAACTGAAAACAGATACAGATATTTCCTTCTATAATTGCATTCAATATTATTGCAGAATGCTCTAGCAGGTGCAGAAGCAAAATAAAAATTAACAAGCTACATAAAAAAAAAGAACATCATTATTTACAGGTGATGTAATTCTTTGTCTAGAAAACATAAGATAAAATGCAAGGATGCACTAGTATAAAGAATTAATGTTACATATGACCATATAACAACCAGTTGCATTCTTGTAAACCACAACATTATTAAAAATGTAATTTGGGGAAGAGCAAAAATGCAAAAACTACTAAAATTTTTTAAACTGAAATAACAAGATAAGGATAAGTATTCTAGATATCAAGATTTACTGTAAAGCTACAGATAGTTTTGCATGGTTCCTAGGATAAAACATTGATCACTTAATGAAACAGAATCAATAAGAATATTACTACCTATATAGATACTAGATAGATAGACAGATAGATAGGTAGATCACTGCCCCAGTGGGGCATCCCGTTGGTGATACCTGAAACATGGTGGTGCCTCCTGCCAGCACTGTGTTGGTGTACATGTTCTTTGAAGATGTCGACATGCACTTCATGATGGAGTTGAAGGTGGTTTTCATGGATGCTGTAGGACTCCATGTCCAGGGAGAAAGGCTAGAAGAGCACCTTGGGACAGTGGAACTGCTTGTTGCCAATGGTGATCACCTGGCTGTCAGGCTTAATTAAAAAAAAAAAAACAGAAACTTCTTCAGGATAGCATAAAAATATATGGGGATTAATGAAACTAGACATAAAACACAAAGTGTTACAATTTTTGAAAACCTGGTGAATGTTTTCATTATGCGAGTATATTAAAAAAATAAAAAACAGGGGCCTGGCACTGTGGCATAACAGGTTAGGATTCTACCTGTGAGGCCAGCATCCCAGGTGTGCCACATTAGAGACCTGGCTGCTCCACTTCTGATCCAGCTCCTTGCTAATATGCCTGTGAAAGAATGAAGGATGTACAAGTGCCTCAGCACTTGTGCCCCGTGAGAGAACTGGAAGGAACTCCAGGCTTCTGTCTTCGGCTTATCCCAGCACCATCCTGGCCTAGCACTTCCTCTCTCTGTAACTATGCCTTTCAAAAAAAAAGTACCAATTGTAAGGGATTGCATTAAAATTGAAGAAACTTGTACATATGAAGGCATGATAAAACTTAAGACGTTATCCAGGATATGGAAATTATATATCCATATTATCATTTTACAGAGAGTTCAACAAATTAATAGGGACAGAGAAACAACTCAGTGGAAAAATTGACAATGGATCTGGATAATTCATTCACAGAATATCAACTCTGAGAGGCCATTAAACAAGAAGATCCTCAACTTTACCAGAGCAAACGCAGGTGTGGCTTGAACTCACAGTAAAATAGTATGCATACCAATGAGATTGGGGCATTTCTCATCCTCTTGAAGTGGGAAGCCATAAAATTATTTGAAAATGCAATTCATCTGTTACATAAGAAAACTGAAGAGGTGGTATTCCACAGGCGCTGCACCATCACTCACAGGTAATTTCTCTCAGATGGGTACAAGGAGTCATCATAAGGCTTTGCAGTAGGGAACATAAGAAACAATCAGTGATCAATGTTACTACTGTTATCCAATACCTAGTTCTCTTTCCCTTTAGTGGTTTATGGCTAGTTCTGATCAGAAAACAAACAATGCAAGAAAACTATACAGCCCTTTCATTTCACTTCTCATTATCATGATGACTATGATTTTCTTTTTCTTTTTTAAGATTTTTTTATATATTTGAAAGAGTTACACAAAGAAGGAGAGGCAGAGAGAGAGAGAGAGAGAGAGAGAAAGAAAGAGGGCTTCTATCCAATGGTTCACTCCCAACTGACTGCAACGGCCAGAACTGCGCCAATCCGAATCCAGGAGCCAAGAGTTTCTTCTGGGTCTCTCACGTGAGTGTAGTGGCCCAAGACCATGGGCCGCTTTCTACTGCTTTCCCAGGCCATACCAGAGAGATGGATCACAAGTACATCAGCCAGGACTTGAACCAGTGGCCATATGGGATGCTGGTGTTGCAGGAGGCAGCTTTACCCTGTATGCATGCCATAGCGCAGGCCCTGTGCTGACCATGGTTTTCTACGTAAGAACCTGGATCTCTGAGCATCTTCTTAAATTATAGCATATCTACCTGAGCAGGAAACAAATGCTGGGCCCTGTGCTGTGGCGTAGTGTGTAGTCGCTGACTGCCGTGCCCGCATCTCATATGGGCACCGGTTCAACCCTATCTGCTCCTCTTCCCATCCAGCTCTCTGCTATGGCCTGGGAAAGCAGTGGAAGACGGCCCAAGTGCTTGGACTCCTGCACCCATATGGGAGACCTGGAAGAAGCTCCTGGCTCCTGGCTCCTGGTTCCTGGCTTCAGATCTGCTCGGACCAAGCCAAATAGGGGAGTGAACCAGCAGATGGAAGACCTTTCTTTCTGTCTCTCCCTGTCTCTCTTTGTTACTCTACTTCTCAAATAAATAAATAACAAATAAATCCTTTTTAAAAAGAAATGCTTTCCTAATGCATAGTGGTTGTTTCCAATTACAGCACAAACTTAACATCTAACTGCAGTATGACTTCTATTCATCAACAGAATTAATAAATATCATGGATGATTAATCCAATAGGACACTACACAGCTAAGAAAACAAGGAATTAGCTAGACTTATACATGAAAAAATGAATAAATGTCTCAAAAATTATGAGCAATTATAATAGAATGTACAGACCATGTTATTATTTATATAAAATAATTATTTGATTGATGATGCATTATATTATGTAGGGATACTATCTCCATATTAATACAATATAAAAACACTAGGATTTGAGAAACTCAACTTCAGGATATTGCTTGAAATCTCAGAAAGAAGTATAAACAATCATGCTGAAATACACAAGGACTTTTATATATGTCTGTAATACCTTATTTCATATCCTTAGCTGTAAATTTGTGGTTATATTTTTCCTTCATATTAATGGCTGCCTATAATAGTATAGGTTAATTTTTATAAAGACTTCTGCAATGTTTGAATATAACTCCATAACTTTCTATTTATAGATACAAATTATAGATTTTACTTATCTTTTTCTCATATTCTCTTTATTCTAAAAATGTACTACCTATAGATCTGAAACAACACTGAAGTTTATAATATTTCCAATTTTGTCTTCTAGAGTATCAGCTTGAGTACTTATTTTTAGCATCAACCATAAAAGCAACTTCTTAATCTTGAATCAAAAATTTATTCCTGAATTTATGATAAAAAGTCACAAATTTGAGCATGTTCTGAATAATTTCTTTATCATTTTATTTTTGGAGTTCAATTTGCTTTGCCATCCAGAATATGAAAGCTGTTCTTGAATAGTCATCAAAACCTCACAGCTTTATATTCTGAAAGGCATATAAAATGTGCTTTATAGGAATATATATTTATTTGCTGTTTAGTGATAAAAACATAAAAAAGATAGCAAGTCCCTTTGCTGTATCTGATGTTCTTTATGAGTTTTTGGGTGAGTGACAAGGCTCCATGAAGATTATCAGTGGAATCTCTGATGTCAATACAGCAGAGTACACAGACAAAGCTTTTTAAATTATCAGATTATTCAAATCAGATGTGTTTTCAAACACTGTACTTGTATTTGCATAAGACATTGATCATTGATATTTTCTTTTTCTTAGCATTTTATTTCAAAATAGCTTTAAATTTTGAAAAAAAAAATCAGGTAGTAATACAAAGAATTCCCACGTATCCCTCATTCCATTTCCCCTATTAACATCTCATATTACTATCATCGTCACAATTATTGAATCACACCCAGGTTATCCTATTTTTTTTTAACTCAAACTTCTTTCATCCCTTGCATCCCCTCAACCTCTAATGATCAACATTCTTTGTTCTGATTGAGTTTCATTTTTAAAATATTTTAACTCACCCATACAAGGGAGAATATGTGGTTTTTGTCTTTCTGTTTGGTTTATTTAACTTGATATTATATCCTCCAGTTTCATCCACTTTGCTGCAAATAATAGGATTTTACTCATTTTATAGATGAATAGTATTTCATGTGTGTATGTGTGTGTGCCAATATGTGTGTCTACATATAACATTTTATTTATCCATTTATTGGATGATGAACATCATGGTTGATTCCATCTTTGGGCCATTATGAACAGTGTTGCTATAAACATGGTGGGGCAGGTATCTCTTTAATCCAATGAGTTCATTTGTTATGGATCAAAGAGGGAGTACTGGGTCATATCTCAGTTCTATTTCTAGTTTTTAAAGAAATCTTTATAATATTTTCCATAGTGGCTTTACTAATTTACATTCCCACAACAATGTATAAAAGTTACCTTTCCTTCATATCCTTGCAAGGTTAGTTACCCTTTGTCTTTTTGATAATTGTCATTTTGGATAAAGAGCTATCTTTGTGGTTTTGATTTGCATTTACCTGATGGCTGGTGTTACTGGACATTTTTCCATATATATTTTGGCTATATGTATCCTTCTTTCCTTTTTGATCTAAATTTTACATGTCAAATTTGAACTTTTTGATCAACATTGAACGTAATAGGATAATATTGTAACATAAGTATTTTAAGAAAAAAAAATCAGCATGGATAAAACCAGGAGGTAAGTACACTGAGAAAGTTAGCATTTTCTAGTTGTCAATTGACCTGCTTCAAAATATGACAAAACATTATCACTGAGCCAAGAGTAGAAGATATTTCTTTTTTTAAAAGATTCATTTACTTATTTGAAAGTCAGAGTTACACAGAGAGAAAAAGAGGCAGAGAGAGAGGTCTTCCATCTGCTGGTTCACTCCCCACTCCCCAGTTGGCCACAGTGGCCGGAGCTGCACTGATTGGGAACCAGGAGCCAGGAGCCAGGAGCCAGGAGCTTCTTCCAAGTCTTCCATGTGGGTACAGGGGCCCAAGGACTTGAACCATCTTATATTGCTTGCCCAGGTCATAGAAGAGAGCTGGATCGGAATTGGAGCAGCTGGGACTCGAACTGGTGCCCATACAGGATGCCGGTGCTGTGGCGTAGCTGGTAAAAGCCTCTGCCTGCAGCACCGGCCCTGAAGATACTATTTAAAAGACGCATTGTTACAATTTAATGTCTTAACTCTAAGCTACAACTAACAACAACACACACAGGGCCTGTAGTTTTAAAAATAATTCTAAATGTGACTTATTTTGCCAATGCAATGCAAAAAAAAAATTTAGAGTCAAACACTCTGCTATTTTGTCATAGCAAATCAAGTCTTGCTAAAATCTAATTTCCTGTTTCTGATGAAAAAAATCCAAAAATTTTCACCTCATTTAAAAATAAAAGTATAAATGACACTTTTAATAGTTTTTATACATTATCACTTTATTTGACTTCACAGAAACAAGGATATCTTATGATGATAATGTTCTAATTATATTTTCCCTGAATCTTATTAAAAAGAGCTATTCTAGGAGTGAAGCATAGTGATATATATTTCTTTCTGCGTTATCAGAATAATTTACTGAATCCTGTTTAAGAAAACCTTTGTGCACTCATTTCCATGTATTTTAATTTGAAAGAGAGAGATCTTTCACCTTCTGGTTTACTCCCCAAATGCCCACAACAGCCAGGGCTGTGCCAAGCAGAGGTAAGTATCTTGGAACTCCATTTGGGTTTCCTACTTGGAGGGCAGGGACTCAGGCACTTTAATCACCATTTGTTCCCATTAAGAAAAGCTGGAGGGGCCGTTGCTGTGGCATAGTGGATAAAGCTGCTGCCTACAGTGCTGCCATCCCATATGGCACTGGTTCAAGATCTGGCTGCTCCACTTCCAACCCAGTTCTCAACTATGGCCTGGGAAAGCAGTAGAAGATGGCCCAAGTGATTGGACCCCTGCATCCACATGGGAGAACCAGAAGAAGCTCCTGGCTCCTTGCTTCAGAATGGCCCAGCTCCAGCCGTTGTGACTATCTGGGGAGTGAACCAGCAGAAGGAAGACCTCTCTCTCTGTGTGTGACTCTGCCTTTCAAATAAATAAATCTTAAGAAAAAAAAAAAAGAAAAATCAGGAAAGGAAGCAGAGTAACTGTGACTGGAACCAGGCATTCTGATATAGGATTCAAGCATCCCAAGCAACGACTTTAATTGCTGTGCCAAATGCTCGCTCCTTTTGTTGAATTCATTTGCCATTATTTAAAAGAATTCAATGAAATAATCTGGTATATGTGTGTGTGTGTGTGTGTGTGTGATGGATAGTAATGCTCTTTACTCTTATCTTTAATCATGTATTAGATTGATGCCTGCATTTGATGGAGCAGTTACCCCTTGCAGACATCAGGGGCTAGCTTTGCTGTGAATAGAGTTTCACCTCAGTAGGGGGTACAAGGACACTTCCACTATGAAGTACTGTAGTGTTGGTGGCAATGAACGTGCCAAATGTTTGAATTCTGACATTTTGCTAGTTGAAGTCAGTGCTGATTAAAGTTTCAGGGATTCTAGTGGCCAAAGCTGTGGATTTCTGATGTGTTGCAGAAGGCTGCTGGTTTCTTTGGTAATAATAAATGTTAAGATCTCCATGATCTTTTTTTCTTTTTTCTCCCACTGGGAAATGGTGGTTGAGGGAATCTCTGGGCATTGAGTCTGGCTTATGGCACTAGATCTTGCTTGCAGTGATGGTGGCACTGGTGTTGAATGAATGCTCCCGTGGAGTAGTTATGGGATTAAGGCCTGTGGCAAGAGCTCATGCGGAAGGCTTCAGGCTTGGAGTCTGAAGTGGTTATTGCACTGTTGCTCAGTGTACAAGCACCCTCTCTGCAATGTTGGTACCAGAATATGAAGCACAGATACTTGTAAAGCAACCAAAGCAGTCAAGAATGGGAACCCTGTTATGGGAAATGTTAGAGTGACTCTAGGGTTAGACCAGGGCTTAGATATTTATTGTGATTGAGTATGTGCCTGGAATTTGGGAACCTGCAGCAAGAACTTGGATCTGGGCCTTGGAGTTTGTACTATCGCATTCTGGCAATGGGTCTGAAGTTTACTGTGTGACCACACATAGTCTGAGTTAGGAACTAAAGCAGAGAGTGTGCTACCTTCACCACACTGAGTTTAGGGTGTGGCTTAATTCTTTTTAATGACTGAATGATGTCTGCAGGTATATGTAGTTACAGCTTGACCTGGGCCTCAGAGCACAAACCACCTAGTTATGGTGATGACTCCAGTGTTGGAGATCTGAGCAGGCATACTGCTGCTGGAGATGTTGGGTCTGTGTGAGGCTGCAGCTCCAGGGTCAGGAAACACATGGGAATGGGTGAGGCTGTAGCTCTTTCCCAGAGTGGCTCAACAATGGCTGTTTCATGACTAGGAGAGAAGTGTGGAGTCATGTCTCGCTCTCTGGGTTTGTCCCAGTGGAAATGGGTATTGGTAACCTTGGTGGCCAGAGATAACAGTGTCCTCTGAGGAGCAGACCACTGGAGACTAGGGTAGTTCCTGCCATGTGGCTGATACTGATAGAATCTACAGTACTTTTCTCCTTTGATGTTGGACATCACTTGATATCCCACTCTTCCAATCTCACTAGCAATCCTTTCTATGTTGATATCCTCAATTTTTCCCTTCAGCACATTGCTACAGATTCTTTAATAGGCCCTTAAGCCTGCTCTGGGATTCTGGGATAGTTTGCTTTGTGAATAGCTATTTTACACATCGTGTATGAACTTGTATGTGTGTGAGAATAAAGTCTAATTAGAGTCTTCTACTCCACCATATTCGTGATATCATCTTTTTATAATATTATAAAGAAATTATTAGGCTTGAAATATTGTACATTCTAAAATCAACATTAAAGGTTTCAGAGATCATGATCATGTTTAATTTTTACTTTATTTTTAAATATGCACTTTGATATATGATATTCATTTTTTAGTGCTTCTTGAAGTTCTCCAAGGAATTTAGATCTCAAACCACTGTATTATTTTTATGGTTATTTAAACTGAATATGAAATAAACCCTTGAAAATAAGTAGCTGAATTTATCATTGACTTTCATATGTTATAAGTATAATAAGAACAGGAGTGTAGAATAAAGGTGTTAAATTTACCCTGTAGAAAAACTTTCTCATACATACGTAATCAAACCTTTGTTTAAGAAGAAGCAAAAATACACGTGTTAAATATTTCTTTCTTGAGTTTAATCTTTGACACATGTACATAATGATTTCTCGTGACAGAGATTTCATATCAGAATATTTGTTTCTATATTAAATATTTTATAGTCAAAGTTCAAGACCTTAGGGTATTACTTTCTCATATGTGCAAAATTTTATTATTCTAGCAATTCTGAAAAAATAAAATTTGATGCAAATATACCATGGGAGAGAGCAAACAACATGACAAAGAATGAACAATCCCAGTATTACATAGCAGTAATTTTTCACCATTGTTCTGTACATGTGAACGATAGTGGATAAGCAAAAAAGTTGAATTGCAAAAGGTTTTCAGTTATCCTACAATTTAAAAGCAAGATAGCAAGTATAATTTAACATTAAAAATCATAAATTCCTATTCTTTGAATCAGTATTGTGACATTTTAAACAGTATGTATCTAAGTTTATTGTGCTTACTCACATATGTCTTATGTCTTTCATAACTTTCAACAAGTATCAATGAACTTTTGAAGATATGGAATAGTTTTCCATAGGGATGATTTATTGATTAAAAACTTCATAATAATTTAACTCCTTTGAACCAGAAGCTCGAATATTCTAATCCTTTAAATTTTTGATGCCATTTGTTCAGGTTTTTACGTTTTGACAGATTAAGTTTCCATATACCATATGTGATTATTTAATATTTTGGATATTGTTAAAAGCTACAGAATGTTCACTATTATAATCTGATGCTTAACAGGGAACAATAGCAAATATCTTCTTATTTTTGAACTTATAACTAATTGCCAGAAATATTCATGTAACATGTAGTATATAGATGCCAGTTTGCAAAGTGGAATCTATATGTGGAAGTAAAAGTCTTTGTCTGTAAGGACTTTACTGAAATCTATTAAGAGAGTCACAAAAAAATCTATTGAGTTTTTGCCACCCTTCTTCTATTCTCTGAATGTACAATGTACTCAGCATTCAAAATTACTGCCTTCACATTGCTGAATGTATAAAGAATGCTCAAATAACTTGAGTATGGTCAGATGGTGTTTAAACAAATGTTTTTCTCCTTTAATAATTTAATTTTAAAATATAAAAAACAATGTAAGTGAATTCAAACTGTCATTTTAAAAATAATTTCTTTTGGACAAGCATTCAAAAACATTAATGAGAGAAACATATAAAATGGTGATTAATTAATTTAAAATCCAAACAATATCTATTAATTTGATAATGTTATTTTAAACCTTTGAGTTTGTGATTTTAAATGAATAATTATACAAAATTAACAATATAAACTTTTATTTTGGCATATTTACACCAGAGGGCGCTACCCACTTTAATGTACAAATTAAAACCCTAAATTAAGTTTCTGACAAATATTTAATCTCTAAATAATTCATTTGTAAACCTATAGCTCAAACTTTTGAGTAAGAATGCAACATTACATTTCCAAGATATTTACCACATTAATTTAAACAGTTCATTAGGTTAGAAAATGTTCTGTATGAAATTTGCAAACTTAGAATGCTTCTAATTCAAATCATCCACTAAAATCCATTAGTACCAGTGGAAATGAATTCATTATGCTCTAGATGTTAAAAAAGTTTTCTTAATTGTGATTCATGAATTCCATTAAAGTAATTATTACAGAAAATCATAACTTTTAATTCAAATGAATGAAAATAATTTAAGAATTTTATTGAGATACGCTACAGGAAAAAATGAACTATATTATTTGATAGTCTATTCATATACTAAAAGATTGCTGCTTTTTATTACAATGTTTCTATCATTATAGCAATTAAATACTTCCTCCTCATAGAGTCATATATTAAATCTTAGTATCTCTAATGCCTAGAATTTAAAATATTCTCTATGGTTAAAAAAGTTGATTTTCAGCTTGCTTTTGGTTTTCTGATTTTATATTTGTATGAAATACATATGCGATTATATTTTTGCAATAACCTGGCCAAAACATTAATTTATTATTATTATTGAGGAGAGGTTGTATCTATGGCTTTCATAGGGTATTATCACATTGTACTACAAAAATAATAGAAATGGCAGCAGATATTAATTCTAAAATACAAACAATTACATTGCATGAAAGATCTAGTTTATGATTATAGATAGGAACACAGGAGCCTAAGTCTTAGACCAAATGAACATATCCTTTAAAGTGTTAATCTCTTAATGCCTAAAAACTGCTATCTCTTTTAAGTGACAAATCACTTAAAGGGTCCCTTATAAATCGCTGGGCTGATAACCTTTTTGATCTCTTAATCTTTGTAATGTTGCTGTAACTGTAGGTTTGGGATTAGCATGGCCTTGCAAGTTTCAAAATGCAATCAATCACAATAACAAGGACTTAGTGAGTGTCTGTAAGACAAGTAGAAAACCCCATGCTTTTGGAATTTTAGACCTGAACACTTTCCAGTCAAACTCTACAAAATCTGTTCTGTGTAAAACTATCAGCTCTCTCTTTTAGAGAAGCCACTTGGTTATTAAACAGGCAGTTATTAATAACTTTGAGGGAAAGTAAGTATATGCTCATTTCAAATTTTGTACTTGAACAAGAAGAAGCTAGGAGAAAGAAGGTAGAGTATGGCTGCATGTTATTGCAAGTATAGGTTGGTGGTTTCAGAGCACATTTTATTCCACATATATTCATATGTTCCATGTTTTTGAAATCTCACTGAGTAATAAGTACCATACTCTGCACTGGAAATATTATGGAAAGCAAAGATGCAGTGCCTGTCGTTAAGGGAAGAATTAGCAAAGGATCCTGGGAGAAGGATGGAATGGTGAGTTCTTGTCTACAAAGCATGTATCACAGTTGTCATAAAAAAATGTGTACATGGACTGTTATGCCTAGTCTATAGAAAGCAAACTTTAGGTACAGGATTTTGGCTCTGTATGTTGTCTTTGAGCTATCTCGCAACTCTACATTGTGGGTAAGACTGATTGATAAGCAAATTCTCTTCTCTCTGGTAGAACTTCAAATGCCTTTCCACACTTGGCTTCCCTTAACCTTATGGAGAAACCAGATTTGTCTCTATTTGTACAGTTATTTTAATATATCTTGTTGTTATATGAATTTGTTTCATGTGTTCTTTTTTATTTTCGTGATTTAGCATAATATCTACAGTGTCTGCCAGTTGCAGTAATTTCATGAGTGGAATAAAACCTTTAACATAGATACACACACTTAGATCTGTGTGAGAGTCACAACTTTCATATCTTGAAAGTTACCTTTACACATAATACCAGAAGCCATCAACAATTTATAAGAAATTTATACTATGAAAAATGCCTGGATTTAAAACTATTTGTGTATGAAAATAAACTTATCTTTTAATTCTGATTTCCATGAATGTTTTGAGAAATGTTCATATATGTTTAAATTAAATGTGAGAATTTTGATCTCAGAATCTTGTTACTAGAAGAAATTTGAATTTGTGGGAACAGATGAGACCTCCCAGAAAAACTATATGTAAAAGGAAAGGAAGGTTCTATAAAGGCTACAGTTAAAGAAGCAATATTTATAAAACCTTTCCTCTTTTTGTCATACATGTTCCTTCAATTCTAATAAAATTTTCTTCCATTTCTACTAAAATAAATGCAATTTTTATTTCTCAATTTAGGTTAATATTTCTGGAGAAGAATCCCAGAATACATTATTATAGCAATATAGAGTGCTGGATTTGCAAGCAGAATTTGCAAACCAAACTACACTTAGAAACTTGCTTCTCAATCTTGGCTACCTATTGGAAATTTCCAGAAATAAACAATTCATAAATTATAACTTGTGCACTGTTATGAATAGTGCGATAAAATCTAGTGCCATCCAGTTTGGCCCTGTCTACAACATGAATCAGCCCTTTGTCCTGCATATTCTAGCTGCTTGTCAATCACTTTGTAGTATTTTGGTTAATAAACTGATATCACAGCGTAGCAGTGCTTGTGTTTAAGTACTCTTATTTTCCTTGATACAGATACTAGTCTCTTACCATGCCTAATTTATAAATTAATCTTGATCATTGATAAATTTGTATAGGGAAAAAAGAGTATATATAAGGTGTTCAGTATTATCTGTGGCTTTGAACATACACTGACAGTCTTTCAATGTGTCTTCCACAATTAAAGGGAGACTACTACAGGACCTGAAGAATTTAATACATACTTCATGTTCTTAACTCCAGTAATAATAAATTTAATGAAACCTACTTTCTTGTTCACAAGGTTACGATAGGGTTATCCTGTAATACAGGAGATAGCAATCTGACTCTTTGTTCCAGTTTGAAGAACTCTCAGAAAGTGATGTACCACTTACCTCACCCATAAAAGGGGAAGAGTAGAATTCCACTGAACAGGGTAAGAAAATTTTTGCAGAATACAGTATTTAGGTTAGGATCATCATTTATAGTAAAGAACTATGCACTCAGCTTTTCTTGTTCTATGAGAATTTATAACATGATTATCACAAGGTCTTTTATAAGAACAGCCTGACTGAATTTTCATCATGTGTATATATCACAATTTCTTCAACCAGTCATCAGATGTTGGACATCTGGATTGATTCCATATCTTAGCTATTTTGAATTGAGCTGCTATAAATATGAGGGTACAGATAACTTTTATATGGTGACTTCACTTCCATTGGGTAAATTTCCAGGAAAGAAATGGCTGGGTCATATGGTAGATCTATTGTTAGATTTCTGAGGAATCTCCAATCTGTTTTCCATGTTTGTGCTATTATGTTCCCAGCAGCAGTGTATTAGGGTACCTTTTTCTCACATCCTCACCATTGTTTGTTATGTTTTGTTTTTTGGATGATAGCCATTCTAACTGTGGTGAAGTGAAACAACATTGTGGTTTTCATTTGCATTTCCCCAATGGCATACTACTCAACTGCAAAAAATAATGAAATCTGTCTTTTGCAATAAAATGGATGCAATTGAAGTCCATTATGCTTAGTGAAATAAGCCAGTCTCAGAAAGAAATATATCATATGCTTTCCCTGACTTGTGGTAACTAATATACTGTGTATAAAAACAATGTATTATATTTGAACAAAATTGACATTTTGAGATTTGATTATTGTTTACAGCTCTTGTCTATACTCCTGAGGAATTATTATTTTTCTGTTAACCACTAGTTGAATTCTTTATTTATTTATGGGTTAGGCTCATTATTATAAACTAAATTGAAGTACACTGTTGTAAAAATTAAAAGAAAAAATAAGAAAGGAAGGAGGTGAAAGGCTGGGAACAAGGGAAGGAAGGAGGGTAGTATGGGAAGTATATTTACACTCTTTTTTATGTTTTTTTTTTTTTTTTGACAGGCAGAGTGGACAGTGAGAGAGAAAGACAGAGAGAAAGGTCTTCCTTTGTTGTTGGTTCACCCTCCAATGGCCACCGCGGCCAGCACGCTGTGGCCGCTGCACCGCGCTGATCTGATGGCAGGAGCCAGGTACTTCTCCTGGTCTCCCATGGGGTGCAGGGCCCAAGCACTTGGGCCATCCTCCACTGCACTCCCTGGCCACAGCAGAGGGCTGGCCTGGAAGAGGGGCAACCGGGACAGAATCCGGTGCCCCGACCAGGACTAGAATCTGGTGTGCCGGCGCCGCTAGGTGGAGGATTAGCCTAGTGAGCTGCAGTGCCGGCGCTATATTTACACTCTTAAAACTGTATATACAGGGCCAGCACTGTGGCGTAATGGGTAAAGCTGCCACCTGCATTGCCGGCATCCTATACGGGCTCAGGTTTGAGTCCAGACTGCTCTTCTTCCAATCCAGCTCTCTGATATTGCCTGGGAAAGAGTGGAAGATGGCCCATATGCTTGGGCCCCAGTACCCACATGAGAGACCTAGAAGAACCTCCAGGCTCCCGGCTTCAGATGGGCCTGGTTCCAGCCATTACAGCCATTTGGGGAGTGAACCAGTGGATAGAAGATCTCTCTCTCTTTCTCTCTCTCTCTGCCTCTGCCTCTTTGTAACTCTGCCTTTCAAATAAACAATAAATCTCTAAAAAACTGTATATGCAAAATATGTAAAATTTCCTTTTATATAAACAACATTTAGTATATTTAAATATTATATTTATATATATGTAAAGAACAGTATGTAGCAGATGGAACAATGTGTACCTTTAGAAACAGATAGAAAAGTGGGGTAGAGGTGTAACATGACACAGTATTAGAAGAAAAACTCTAAGGATGATGATACCTGTGACTATATATTTTTCCTAAGTGAACAGTAGAATGGTCAGACAGTTTATAAAACACTCTGGTGAGTAATACCTGCTACATGAATCCTATTCACTGTTGATTGTTCCTTTTCCAAAATAAAAGCCAGTGCTACCTGTAAACTCATATTTGTTACATAAATAATTCATTTTCTTATCTTTGTGTTCATCATAAGCTAACATTCTCTTATGTTTTGCTATTATATAAAATACTTCACATTTTCACATTTTCTCCCACAATTTGCATATAAATTTGTTTTTATGTGGATATTTTGGGGATTGCTTTTTAAGCTCCACTTATCTGAGCACTTAAACAGCCTTTTGATATTAATTTGCTCTATTTTCACTAGTCTGTCACTCTGAGCCGAATATTGTGGTTACATTCTTTATAAAATCACCTTTTGCTGTTAAATTCTGCTATTTATTGAGCTGTGGTCAGTTGGAAACTACTAACAAGATTCATGCTCAGCCCTAAATAAAACTTACTAGATCAGCACTCTAATCTTAGTATAGTATGTATTTTACTTTAGTTTAAGAAAATATAATTTAAACTCTTTTTCACTTATTTTGGCAAGGTTAGATTACATAGAGGCAGAGGCAGAGAGAGAGAGAGAGAGAGAGAGAGAGGTCTTCCATCTTTTGGTTCATTCCCCAGTTGGCTGCAATGGCTAGAGTTGCACTGATACAAAGCCAGGAGCCAGGAGCTTCTTCCAGGTCTCCCACATGGGTACAGGGGCCTAAGGACTTGGCCCATTTCTACTGCTTTCCCAGGCCACAGCAGAGAGCTGGATCAGAAGTGAACCAGCAGCCATATGGGATGCTGGCACTGCAGGTAGCATCTTTACCTGCTATGCCACAGCACCGACCCCTTTTAGTATATTTTGAAATCTGGTGTTGTGATATCTCTGGCTTTGTTTTTCTTGTATAATTTTGTTTTAACTATCTGAGGTCTCCTGTGTTTCCATATGCATTTCAGCATCGTTTTTTCTAGAACTAAGAAGAATGTCTGGTATTTTAATTGGTATTGCATTGAATCTGTAAATTGCTTTAGGAAGAATGGACATTTTGGTGCTACTGGTTCTTCCAATCCATGAACAAGGAAGGTTTTTCCATCTTTTGTATCTTCTTTTTGTTTTTTTAGTGTTTTGTAATTCTCAGTGTAGAGGACTTTGGCACCCTTGGTTAAATTTATTTCAAGGCAGTTGATTTTTTTTTTGTAGCTATTGTGAATGGGATTGAACTTAGAATTTCTTTTTCAGCAGTGGCATTGTCTGTGTATACAAAGGCTGTTGATTTTTGTGCTTTGAATTATATCCTGCTACTTTACCAAACTCTTCCATGAGTTCCAATAGTCTCTTGGTGGAGTCTTTTGGATCCCCTAAATATAGGATCATGTCAAGTGCAAATAAGGATAGTTCGACTTCATCATTCCCAATTTGAATCCCTTTGATTTCTTTTTCTTGCCTAATGGCCCTAGCTAAAACTTCCAGAACTATATGAATAGCAATGGGGATAGTGGACATCTCTGTCTGGTTCTGGATCTCAGTGGGGATACATCCAAGTTTTCCTTATACAATAGGATGCTGGCCATGGGTTTGTCATAAATTGCCTTGATTGTTTTGAGGAATGTTCCTTCTATACCAGTTTGCTTATAATTTTCACCATGAAAGGGTGTTTTATTTTATCAAATGCTTTCTTGGCATCTATTAATATAATATTGGTTTTGTTCAGCAGTTTGTTAATGTGGTATATCACATTGATTGATTTGCAAATGTTAAACCATCTTTGCATACCAGGGATAAATTCTACTTGATCAGGGTGAATGATCTTTCTGATGTGTTGTAGGATTCAATTGGCCAGAACTTTGTTGAGGATTTTTCTGTCTATGCTCCCCAGGGAAATTGGTCTGTAGTTCTCTTTCTCTGTTGTATCTTTTTCAGGTTTAGGAATTATGGCTTCATAATAAGAATTTGGGAAGATTTGCTCTCTTTCAATTGTTTTGAGTAACTTAAGAAATGGAAGTGTTTCTTCTTTAAATGTCTGGTAGAATTCAGCAGTGAAGCCATCTGGTCCTGGGCTTTTCTTTATTGAAAAGGTCTTTATTACAGATGCAATTTCCATCTTGGTAATGGATCTATTTAGGTTTCCTATGTCTTCATGATTCAATTTATATAGGTTGTATGTGTCCAGGAATCTATCCATTTCTTCTAGGTTCCCCAGATGTTGGCATATAGTTCTGTGTGGTAATTTCTGATTTTTTTTTTATTTCTGTGGTGTCTATTGTTACATTTCCTTTTTCATCTCTAGTTCTATTGATGGACTTTCTCTCTCTCTCTCTTTTTTTTTTTTGGTTAGTTGGGCCAATGGTGTGTAAATTTTGTTCACTTTTTTTAAATCTCTGTTTTACTGATATTTTATTTTTTGTTTCCATTTTGTTTATTTCTTCTCTAATTTTAATTATTTTTCCTACTAGTTTTTATTTTGTTTTTCTGATGTTTTTCTAGATCCTTCATATGCAATTATAGCTCATTTATTAGGTGCATTTCTAATATCTTGATGTAGACACCAACTGCTATAAACTTTCCTCTTAATACAGCTTTTGCTGTATTCCACAAGTTTTGATATGTTGTATTGTCATTTTCATTTGTTTCCAGAACTTTTTTGATTTCATTTTTGATTTCTTCTATGACCTACTGTTCATTCAGGGGCATGGTGTTCAATCTCCATATGTTTGTATATGTTCTAGAGATTCCTGAGTTTCTGATGTCTAGCCTCATTGCATTATGGTCCAAGAAGATAAGTGATATGATTTCAGTGTTTTTGAATTTGCTGAGACTTGTTTGATGGCCTACGATGTGGTCAGTCCTAGAGATGGTTCCATGCACAGGTGAGAAGAATGTGTTCTGCTACTGTAGGATGAAAATTTGTTTAGATATCTGTTAGGCCTATTTGGTCTAGAGTGTTCATTAACTCTTCTGTTTCCTTGCTGATTTTCTGTCTGGTTGATCTGTCCATCGCTAAAAGTGGGGTAATGAAATCCCCAATTACTATTGTATTTGAGTCTATGTCTTCCTTTAGATCTTTTAACATTTCTTTTAAATAGCCAGGTGCCTTGCAATTAGGTACATATATGTTTATAATAGTCACATTTTCCTGTTGTATTGATCCCTTAATCATTACATAGTGTCCTTCTTTATCTCTTTTAAAAGTTTTTGTGCTAAAGTCTATTGTTTCTGATATTAGGATGGCAACACCTGCTCTTTTTTGGTTTCTGTTAGCACAGAATATCTTTTTACATACTTTCCCCTTTCCCTTTCAATCCACTGCATCTTTGTTAGTAAGATATGTTTCATGTAGGCAGAAAATAGATAGGTTTTGCTTTTTAATCCATTCAGTCAGTCTGTGTCTTTTAACTGGAGATTTAAGGCCATTTACTATTGATAAGCAATGACTTTGCCCTGCAATTTACATAAAGATTCTGATTTTTTACTTTCAATTTCCTTTGTACTTTTGCTGGAAGCTTTCCTTCCTTTACCTTCTCCAATAGTGATGAACATGCTTTTGTGTTTCTGTGTGCAGCACATCCTTAAGCATCTTTTGCAGGGCTGGACAGGTGGTGACAAATTCTTCCAGTTTCTTTTTGTCATGGAATGTCTTTATTTCATGTTCAATCATAAATGAGAGCTTTGCAGGGTATAGTATTCTGGGTTGACAGTGCTTTTTCTCTTAAGAATTGGACTCTAGTCCACTATTCTCTCCTAGCCCACAGGGTTTCTGATGAGAAGTCCACTGTAAGTTTAATTGCAAATCCTCTGAAAGTAATCTGGTGTTTCATGCACATTTTAGAATATTTTCTTTATGTTTTACTGTGGTGAGTTTTATTACAGTGTGTCATGGTTAAGATCTTTTCTGGTCATGTCTGTTAGGACATGTGCTTCCTATACTTGGTGCCCCTTTATTTCTCCAAATTAGTGAAATTTTCTTTTATTATTTCACTAAAAAGGCTTTGTAATCCTATTTCTCTTTCCACACCTTCAGGAACTCCTAGAACCCATATATTGGGTCATTTGATAATATCCTCTGTATTCCCAGCAGTGTTTTTTAGTTTTCTAATTTCTTCTTGAGTTTGGTCTGACTGTATAATTTCCCGAGCTTTGTCCTCTAAGTCGAAATTCTTCTGCTTCACCCATTCTGCTGTTAAGGCTCTTCTTTGATTTTTTGCATTGGTGGCTTTTATCTTTGGACTATGTCTGTTTTGATTGGTGGAGTGTCTGTTTTCAGGTAATAACTAGAGGAATGTGTCAGGAGCTCTGTTCAGTGCTTCAGGGTGAAGGGCCTGTCTGAGGTGACTCGCACAGGTTTAGGGTGGTGAACCTTAATTCATTTTTTTAATTAGAGAGGAGTTTTCTTCTTGTACATTGGCATAGACTCAACTGAGCTCCTCTCCTGGAAGGAGAGCCATCCTGGGTACTAGCTGCAGTGAGTATATTATTCATCTGCTCTGCCACAAGGACTACACAAATGATCTGTGCAGTCCTCAGGGTAAGCTCAGATTCCCTGGCAATGTCTCTCACCAGGTAACCAGGGAGCTCTGATCATGTGGAACCACCCACAATGACTGCCCAATGTCCCAGCCACACCCTGAGTCCTCCCACACAGTCTCAGTGTTTTAACAGTCGCAGCACACAAGCCTCTCATAGTCACGACCACCCAGCCCCCTGTCTGTTCTTCCCAATAGACTCAGGATTCTCAACTTGGTTCATTGCTGGGTGTGGACACAAGCTAGAGCAGCTGTTGCGTATGTCCAAAATGGTGCCTACTCTCTTTCAGCTTGTTACAGAGTGCCTTTGCAGGATAATGGGGGAGAGAAAATGTGCCCACTTTGTTTTTTTCTCCTCTAGTTTGGTGGGTACACTATCTGCTACGGGACTCCAAGCCAGATTACCTACAGGCGCTTCCATCAGCTTTTTCACCAGTGGCTTGGGCTTCCACAGTCTGATCTCACCTTGCTTCCCAATGCTGGTGCAGTGGCTCTTGGCTTGTGGGGTCTTACATTGTGTGTGTCTTCGCCTTCCACTTAGGTCCCCTGTGTTCCTGCAATTTATGTAGAGTTTCCTCTGCTGTTTTCTACCTAAGTCTTCCCTGAGACTGCACTCTTTCCCCTTTTTTTAAACTATCTTCTCCTAGACTAAAGCAGCAAGCTCCCTCCCTACTCTGCCACCTTAATCCAATCTCTGTTGCTCACTTTTAATTAGTAGTTTACGTATTTATTTCATGATAATCTATTATTTCACGGAATACATACTTTATCCGATTTACCAAGCCTGTTGTTTTTAAAAACTTTGAACGCAATCTCTATCTTTACTTCCCAATCTCTCTTCTAAACTTACGCAACAAACATGCAGCAAAATTCTTGCATGTTATTCTTCATAGTATAAGATAATTCAAATACAAATCAATAAAATTCTAAATCATTGCTTAAAGTTGACTTTGAATCAATGGTATACCAATCAAGAGGACCTGAATAAAGGGAGATGTCAAAAGAAGTTATGTGGCAGTTGGGGGGGCCAACGCTGTGGCTCACTTGGTTAATCCTCTTCCTACAGTGCCAGCATCCCATATGGGAGCCAGGTTCTAGTCCCAGTCGCTCCTCTTCCAGTTCAGCTCTCTGCTGTGGCCTGGGAAGGCAGTGGAGGATGGCCCAAGTGCTTGGGACCTGCACCTGCATGAGAGACCAGGAGGAAGCACCTGACTCCTGGCTTCGGATCGGTGTAGTTCCAGCTGTAGCGGCCATTTGGGGAGTGAACCAACAGAAGGAAGACCTTTCTCTCTGTCTCTCTCACTGTTTGTGATTCTACCTGTCAAATAAATAAATAAAATCTTAAAATGGGTGCAGGGGCCCAAGCACCTGGGCCATCCTCCACTGCTTTCCCAGACCATAGCAGAGAGCTGGATTGGAAGAGGGGAAGCTGAGACTAGAACCTGTGCCAACATGGGATGCCGGCACCACAGGTGGAGGATTAACCTACTGCACCATGGCATCGGCCCCAAGGAATTTACTCTTTCATTAGAGATAATGTGTGTGTATGTACACACACACATATACATATATTAGTATATATATAGTTTTTCATATATGAAAGTATGTGAAATTTATATATGAATGGTTGTACATGTGTGCATGTATATGTGTATATGGAGATGTTCACAAAAATATGTTACATATATGTTGAGCAGTTCAAAATGCTGAATAAGTTTTTATTTCAGTGTAAGTGGGACAGGGTTGTTTTTCCCTGTCCAATACTTTGGAAGACAATGTCATGTGAACATTACAATATTGTGATTTTTTACTGTTAATAGGTTCTCTTAATTTATATATTTCATCTTCCATGGCTGAAAACCTGAATGAAATGTTTTATAGAAATCTCAAGGTATAGTCTTTTTTTAAGTCAAAAACTACACAGAGATATTTTCCTATAACTGTGTGTTATTTTTTCTGAAATAGGTTTGCTATACAAATATTATACTTTCCACATGGAATGTTAATAATTCTTATGAAAAATTTCCAAAGATTTTCTTCTAGCTCAGATATTCTTTCTTTGGCCTCATCCAGTGTGTTTTTAAGACTTTTCACTTTATTTTTATTTGACATATTGAATGCTTCATTTCTATTATTTCATTTTGATTTTTCTTCAAAATCTCAGTTTTGGCCAGCGCCATGGCTCAATAGGCTAATCCTCCACCTGCGGCGCTGGCACACTGGGTTCTAGTCCCAGTCAGGGTGCCGAATTCTGTCCCGGTTGCCCCTCTTCCAGTCCAGCTCTCTGCTGTGGCCTGGGAGTGCAGTGGAAGATGGCCTAAGTCCTTGTACCCTGCACTCACATGGGAGACCAGGAAAAGCACCTGGCTCCTGGCTTCAGATCAGCATGGTGCGCCAGCTGCAGCACACTGGCCACAGCAGCATTGGAGGGTGAACCAGTGGGTAAAGGAAGACCTTTCTCCCTATCTCTCTCTCTCACTGTCCACTCTGCCTGTCAAAAAAAAATCTCATTTTCATGGGAGAATTTTTTATTCATATCATGTATCTGTTTCTTTATGTTGTGAATTTGCTTATCATTGCTTCTGAGTAATCCTACAGTTAATCTTTTGGAATTCCATTTCAGGCATTTCATGAATGTCTTCATCTTCACATTCTACTATTGAAGTGTTGTTGTGTTCCTTGGGGATGAGGTCATCGTGTCTTCCTTATTCTTGTTTCCTGAATTTTTGCATTTAATTTTAGGTATTTGTGGAAAACCTGTTGGTTTTTTCCTCTGATGGCTTTTATCTTTAAATCACTTTTATCTTTGTGCCTTTCTGGCTTAATGGAATATCTACTCTCTCAGTGAATACTTAGAGTTGGGTACTGGGTGTGTCCAGGGAGCTCTGATCTGTGCTCTAGGGTGGAGTGAGTGTCTGGTGTGACATCCAAGTTGGGCATGGTAGATCTCTTCTTTTTTAGCAGAAGTGAGAGTATGATCACCTCTATTGGTATAATCACACCTTAACCTCCTATCTTCTAAGGTAATCAATGAAAAACTTTTCAGAAGTAATGAATCATTCACTGTACAACTAGCTTTCATAACTTCTTCCTCAAATCCAAAATATGGGTATGAAAACTTAAATCAAAAGATATCCAGGTCAAAAATTGAAAGTTAACGTAATGATATACTGCTAATGATTTCATTAATCATAACATATCCTCCTCATTGATGGAGACCTTTAATGTACTCTAAGCCTCCATTCAAAGCAAGAATCCCTTTTAACATATTTAAATATATTTCCCCTTAGATTCTTCTGAAACTAACTACTTCATTAACAATATTTTACAATCATAGATATCTGCAATTGTTAGGCATGTTTTAAGATTGCTCTTGTGATTTCTGACAATGTGTCCTAATCCTATCCTTTACATAATAGTCTTTCAAGTGCATAAAGGCAGTAACTATTCCCTTCTATGCTTATTCATCAAGCAAAATATATATTGTACCATAAACCATCTGTCATATGATTTGCATTATAGATCCCTTCAACCATTCCTGGGTTCATATTTCAATTAATAAATATGTTTTTAACATGGGACTTAAATTTCAACCTAAGGTATTGGTTATGATAGATTGTGGCTTTAGATTATAAAACAATTTTTATTTTCCCTTTTAGTACTTGCATTTGTGGAATATAAACTTCCACTCTCTTTTTGGAACAGTTTATATTACTGATTTTTAAAAGTGTTTGTCTCAAATAAAATTTTTTCACATACATTTATATTAAGTCAAGGTCCTCCAAAATTGTGGCTAAGAGATGAGAAATGAATAAGGAAGAGAAAGCAAAGATCAGTATGATAGAATTTAAAGAAGAAAAAGTGTCTCACACCAATAAGTACAGCAAGATGAAGATGAGGACTGGGTAAAACAATTTGTCCAAGGATGTGAGTACTCAGTCAATATGATGATAGTAACCTCAGAACAAATGAGGTGTTATAATACAGATATTAAGAGATTAAAAAGTGAGTAGAGTAAGTATAAGAAACTCATTCAAGGATTTGGAGTTAAACAGCATGAAAGAAAGCAATTCTGTAGGGGAAATGCTTTTGTGGTTTGTTTTGCTTTTTCTTAGGACAGAGGAAAGAGGGAATAAGACTATAATTAAGAAAAAGGAGCTAGGGATTATTCTGCTCCTTTATAGTTATAGTTATTTGTGTACTGACATTCTGTGTGCACTGTTGTAAGCATTTTGTGCTGGACTGATTCCCTTTAGGGTTCTTAGCACTGTGTCATTCACATAATAGGCACTACACAGATATTTGTTGAACTGAATTGCGTTGTTTCTCCCAATGGGTATGTTTCTTCAAAGATAGCTGTGAGTAATTCTGCAATCACAGCAGCAGCAATATTACTTCATTTTCTTGTTTGCTTCTACCTTGCTCTATAAAAATACAATAAATACTAGAAAAGAAAAGAAAATGAAAGAAAAATTGTGGAAGAATATTAGTGAGTTTTTGGTTTTTGGTATATTTGGTTAATATATAAAGACAAGAGACAGTAGAAATCACCAAAAGAATTAATGTAAGTAGAGAAGAACAAGAACTGCACCCTGGAACACTCCGATATTAAGAAGTGAAAGAGAAGAGGACAAGTAAATTTGTTGAAAGTAAACAAACAATGAGAGAGGAAGCAAACCAGAAGGTGTGATATTTGGAAAAATCAAAAGAAAAAGTGGGTAAAGAGGAGGAGGTGATTACCAGCTTCAGATACTGCTCATGATTCAACTAACAGGACAGGGAACTGACCATTAGATTCACCAACCTGAAGATCATTGGTGACTTTAAAATAAAATACTAGAATATGTAACTGTTTCATACAATTGTGTTGAAGACTCTGTTTTATTCTAAGAATCACTTTGGGACAGTGGTTATATCTTCCCCTTTGTATTTTCAAGGACTACACATTAGTATTCTCTTCAATATCTTATTTCTATTATTTATAAATTCATCTCAAAAATACTTGATGAGCACTTACTGTAAACCAGACACGGTGTTAAGCTTTTGAGATAGTGCAGTGAATAAGGTATCCATGATATTTGTCTTCATGAAGCTTACAATTCATAGTAGAGAGTACTCATTTGCTCATACCCAAACACCATTCTCATATTTTTTTGACTATAGAGGCTCCCTTTTCTCAGGTATTGAACAACTTTGCATTGGATTATTTAAAAATCATAAGAAAATGGTTAGTAGTCACAGCTCATTATGGTAATGCCATTCCCCCAGCCAGTGACTAGCAAGAGGATAGGCTTATCATCCAACAATGGCCAGGAAACTTGATGGGAAATCTATGGATGTGCTTCATGGAAAAGTGTCTAGGTTTAAAGGAGATATGCATAAAAGTATCATAGCTCAATTTCCAATAGCTAAAATATGGAATCAACCCAGATCTCCATGAACTGAAGACTAGATAAAGAAATTATGGCATATATAAACTATGGAATACTACACAGCAGTGAAAAAATGAAATCCTGTCATTTGCAACATAATGGATGTAACTTGAAACCATTATACTTAGTGAAATAAGCCAGGCGCCCAAAACCAAATGTTTTCCCAAATCTATGGTAACTAATGGAGTACCTAAAAGGTAATCTACAGAAGTGAAACTGACACTTTAAGTTTCAATGCTTTTTAATAGCCCTTATCTTGACTCTTGAGGAATGGTGGTTTTTTTTTTTTCCTTTGTATTATTTGTTGAACTCTTTTATTATTGTAGGGTTAATCTTATGTGTATGAAGTTAATTGAAAATAGGGTGCTGGGTTGAAATATGGAAATTGAGTTGAAATCAGCCTGAGTACTAATCATACCTTATAATGTCAGCTATAAAACTCCTCTATTATGTAGTAAGTATTCAAATGTGTCTGGTAGCCAAATACAGCCTATATAAATTTTGTGATATAAAAAGAAACATTCTCTGTTGGACAACACCTAGAAAAAGTGATTAGATAAGGGGAAAGTAAATGAACTGAATAGGAGAAAAAAAGTAGTAAATAGTAAAGTTGCAGAAAATAAACGCAAAATATTTGATATATTGTAAGAAAGAAGCAAGAAGAAAAACAATAAGAAATAGTAAAATCAGTTCTGATTTTACACACAATTTACTATTGAGTACAGAGTTATATAAACCACCTGCTAGTCATCTTGTCTTAGACAAGGAATCATTTACAGGGTACATCTGCCACATATCTACAGCCTCCACTTGGATAATGAATACCATTATTATCCTGGAAATATAAAATTGATTAAGAACTTCTTAAATAACACAACTAATGCTTATAGATATTAAGAGCCACCAAATATATTAATTTACAAAGAACTTATTTTGAATCCTGTATGATTTAATGTAACTTCAAAATCTAGCTCAAACAATAAATGTATGCTATCATCCTCAGCATGGGTAAGTCATAGCACAAAGGCAAAAATGTTAATTCAGTATTATCATTTGAAAAATTTATCTTAGGCTTATTAGACAAAGTGAATATATTGGGAAAGAATACATACCAAAAATAAATGAATATCAAGAAAGGAAAGGGAAAACATAAAGGTGAAGAAGCAGAATGCTGAAGAGGATGCTGAAGACAAGACAATTGACTGAGTATAAATTTAATACACCATTTTTCTCAGGTCATTATAATCAACCGTTAGTTATAAAGTGGCCCAGATTAGGACCTTTCTCATAAGAACTGACTTTTTAAAAGCACCATTCAAGTTCTAGTTGAAGCCTCCCACTTCAACAGGAAAGGTTTTTCAATTGTAAAATAGCACACCAATTTTAAGAAGCCTACAAAAGTTCTGTGATGATCTGTTCTTAGCATAAAATCAATGGTAGGATGAAAAAAAAAAAGGTTAAAGAAATTTATCATTTTGGTTCCCTGTCCAAAGATTTTTTTTTTATCTTCATTGTGTTAGAGAGACAAATGAAAATATGTCTTTAGATGTTAGGGAACTATTTTTAATCTTCAGCAAATCCTAAAGGGTTGTAATACGTGTGAAGTTCCTTGTAGTGGATTACATTGTATGACTGCTTAAGACGACAAATTCAACATCAGGATATATGGAATGTGAGAGTTAAACAACTCTATGGCTGCTGCTCTGCAACTTTAGAAAAAATCACAAAATTCAAAAGGAAAAGAAGAACAGAGATATCAAATAATCTATGATTCAGCAAGAACACTTTAAGTAGGAACATATGCTTATATTCCATTCTCTGTCCTTTACAATTGATTACTTAGCTCTTATTCTCATTTTACATTTTGATATAATAAGATTTTATAGAAATTTGGACAAAGATAGTAGAAACATTCTAGAGCATGCCCTACTTGAATACCACCCAAACTCATTACCATCCTGCCTTGGTACTGGCTTCAACTACATGACTGCTCAAGTCAATATTGACAGAATTCAGAAAGAAGAGGGTAGAGTAGGAATGATCTTGTCTAATCCTTTCTATGGAAATATAAGTAACAGAGTAATTTAAGTGACATTTTATCTGCTACTTACTTGCTATATAAAAGAAGTTTTCTGATTTCAAGGAAAGTTTACATTATATTTTAATTCATTTTGCAGGACTTTTGGAAATACCTTGGTATCAAATAATCATACAAATATGACACAAATTTAAAAAAAGACTTTTTCATGTTCATCTATTTGTGTTAAGTAAATTAAGATATTAAAAATTGTATAAGTAACTAGATTCTGAAAACAAACACTACTGTACATGAAGAGTTCCTCTCATGCAGATTTCTTCATTAAATAGCTTGACTAATTCTAAAAAGGAATTTCAGACTGAATGCAGAGAATCAAATTGATTTGACTAGGTCCCCTCACATGCATGAAGTCATTCTTTTGATATCTCACAAAGGAACTGAGAGATTATTCAAGTTAAGTGGAATATCTAAATAAGTTGCAATTAATGGATAACTAGAGTCTGGGTTTGACCAATACAGCAAACACTTTGATTGTCACTGCAATTTGATCGCAAGTAAAAGAGTGAGTTATTATTTTGATCAAAAGTTTGAACTAATTGCATCACTTTCTAGTTCATTTTGCATCTGTGTAAAATAGCACTAAATAATTTCAAGTGGAAATACATTAGCAACAGTTAGAGAAATAATGCTTTACTTTTCTCAGTGTATCAAGAGAATCTCTCAATTGTTCTGACAGATAAAAATAACTTAGAATTTAAATATGAACAATACATCTATGTTATGTATATTTATAAACAGAATATGAGTCATGAATATCTATTGAAACATGAATACCAGCAATTCTAGTTTTTCAAGAAAGTTAGACCTTGAGACAGACAGTACAGATGCAATAGATGCTTATCTGGTTTGAAAGATTTGACAGCTGCTAAAAGAACTACTATTTCAGAATACATGGGAAAAGTAAACTACTACTTTCATTGTGCTTCTGCAAGAGGTTTAATAAAATAGAAACAATAAGAGCACTTTCAGAATGTGATTCAAAAGCAGCAATCTCATGCAACTCATTTTATTGAACAATTTAAGTGTAACACCCAGAAGGTATGGTGAAAATATCTGTTTAAATGTTTTTTCCTAGAAAGAAGGTGTAAAAAGAAAGAAGGAAAGAAAATTCAAAGATATATCAGGAGATAGAGATATAAAATTTGAATGTTTTTATCTGCTAAAGTTAAAAATATGGTAATTTTATTTGATTGTTCTGCAATGTTTATAAAATATATTATAACGCACAGACAATTGGATGATTTAAATGAGTCTTTCTAAATGGGAGAAATATTTGCAAGCTATGAAATTCATAAAAGATTAACATCAAGAAACTATAAAGAGCTCAAGAAATTCAACAACAGCAAAACAAAAAATCCAGTTAAGAAATGGACAAAGGACCTAAATAGGCATTTTTCAAAAGAGGAAATTCAAATGGCCAACAGACACATGAAAAAATACTCAGGATCACCAACCATCAGGTAAATGCAAGTCAAAATGCAAAAATGAATACTGGCGATGATGTGGTGAAAAAGGTACCCTAATCCACTGTTGCTGAGAATGTAAACTGATGCAGCCATCGTGTAAGACAGTTTGGAGTTACCCCAGAAATCTGAAAATGGACATACATTATGACCCAGCAATTCCAGTCCTGGGAATTTATCCAAACAAAATGAAATCAGCATTTGAATCAGTCATCTGTATGCCCATGCTCATTACAGCTCAATTCACAATAGGTATGAAGTGGAATCAATCCAGATGTTCATCAACTGCTGACTGGATAAAGACATTATGGTATATATATATATATAGTAAGGAATACTACTCAGTGATTAAAAAAAATGAAATCCTGTCTTTTTGCAACAAAATGAATGCAACTGGAAACTATTATATTTAGTGAAATAACCCTGTACCAAAAAGACAGTTACCATATGCTTTCCTTGATCTGTGGTAACTAATAGAGTAATGCATTGGAGTGAAAGAGGAATTTTGAGAATCAATTATTGTTTACAGCCCTTATTTCTACTTTTGAGGAACAGTGGTTTTTTTCTTTATACTATTTGTTGAACTCTTTACTTAGTATAGGGTTAATCTTATGAGTATAAAGTAAACTGAAATTAAGATTGGGAATAGGAGGGGGAGGAAGAAGAAGGGTGGAGAGTGGACGTGAGGGAGGGTAGTGTGGGAAGGATCACTATGTTACAAAATTTGCATATATGAAATACATGAGATGTGTATGCCTTCACTAAAATTTAAAAAAAGGAGTCTGTCGATAGGTGTATGCACACATGATTGAATCGGTACTTGTTATAGATTAATGTGTGTCTTCCCAAAATTTGAATGTGGAAGCCCTAACTCCTACTAGGTTGACACTTGAAAATGGGGACTTCGCAAAGTATTTGGGTTACATGAGGTCATAAGGGTGGATCCCCCATAATAATATTTGTATCTTTGTTAGAAAAGGCTGTCAAAGGCAGAGGTTGTCTAGAAACCTGGAAGAGGGGCCTCACTAAGAACCAAATATGCCTGTACCTTGTCCTAGTACTTTATGCTTCCAGAACTCTGAAAAATTAATGTCTGTTCTTGAAGTCATTCAGTCTATTGAATGTTCATAGAACACCAAGATACAACAGTGATATTTTAAAAACTTCGTTTTTTTCTCTGCATTATTTGTTTATGTTGGTCAAAATATGCTAGCTTTTAAAGGCAACACAAATTGACATTATTGAGATAGATTACAACTGAGTTCTATGATTAGTATTGATCTATCCATGAAATTCAATGTTACTTATTTATAACTTGCTTTTATTGATTAGTAACCTAAAGATTTAGATAAATATCTGCTTTTTAACACTGAATTTGGGGGGACCAGTGATAGAAAATAAATTTAATGAGTTTGAAAAAAAGAGTCACAAATTTTGAACTGATTGTCTTATCAACATTCATAAAATTAGTTATTTGATTTAAGTTTTTCCTTTCATTTTGCCACGTGGATGTAACTGTATGGCAAGTGCTAAACTATTAGGGAGATTAGTGGAAAACATACTTATGTTTGTTTCCCAAGTTTGGGACTGGTTGAGGTTTACTATTTGTAAAACTGAATCATGGAAAATGCTTTGATCTGTGGTCAAACCTGCTTCCTATTGCACCCTGCACAACCCATTCACTAAGCCCCTTTCAAACCAATGTTCTCATTGGAGTAACACTATCTAGAAAAAGGTAAGTCTGTTAGAGCAGGCACATGGATCCTGGACCATGGCCTCACAGAGAGATTAGGGAAAACAGGGAACCCAAAGAAAACAAATATTGAGCTCCTACAGAGCCTTTTTACATTGTCTCCATCAGAAAAAATGGGTAATTTATATCACCAATTAGGCTAATACTGTTGGCTCAATTTACCCATTAACATTAATACAAAATTGAGTGTTTATAGTAATATTAAAACAAAAATTTTGTTAATCATTCAAGTGAATGAGGAATAGCTTGCATAAGAGGTAGCATAGACTCCATGTATTAGCTTTGTGAATTGAGCTGCAATAAACATAGGGGTATGGATAATTCTTTCATTACTGATTTCATTTCCTTTGTGTTTATTTTGAGGATTGGTATGGCTGAGTTATATAGCATATCTGTTTTCAGATTTCTTTTCTTTCTTTCTTTTTTTCTTTTTTGACAGGCAGAGTTGACAGTGAGAGAGAGAGACAGAGAGAAAGGTCTTCCTTTTGCAGTTGGTTTACCCTCCAATGGCCGCTGTGGCCGGCGCGCTGCGGCCGGTGCACCACGCTGATCGGATGGCAGGAGCCAGGTGCTTCTCCTGGTATCCCATGGGGTGCAGGGCCCAAGGACTTGGGCCATCCTCCACTGCACTCCCTGGCCACAGCAGAGAGCTGGCCTGGAAGAGGGGCAACCGGGACAGAATCCGGTGCCCCGACCGGGACTAGAACCCAGTGTGCCGGCGCCGCAAGGCGGAGGATTAGCCTAGTGAGCCACGGCGCCGGCCTGTTTTCAGATTTCTAAGGAATCTTCATACTGTCTTCCATAATGGTTGCCCTAATTTACATTCCCACCAATAATATATTAGAGTAACTTTATACCCACATCCTTGCTGGATTTTGTTATTTTTTGTGTTTTGGATGATAGCCATTCTAACTGGGATGAGAAGAAAATACATTGTGACTTTTATTTGCATTTTCCTGATGGCTAGTGATCCTGGGCATCTTTTCATGTGTCTGTTGGCCATTTCTATTTCATCCTTTGGAAAATGCCCTTTCCTGATGATTGCCCATTTTTAAAGTGGATCATTTGTTTTGTTGTTGTTGAATTTCTTGAACCTCTTATATGTTCCAGATAATAATCCTCAATCAGATCCATTGTTTGCCTATTTCCAGTAGGACTAAAGTATCAAGAGGCTCACTGACTTTCAAACAAGTTCAAATAATGAGTCAGTAGCTGGTCAGAAAATATAAAAGACGCCATTTTTGAGTTGTGAATCCTTCACTGTAATCACCTAATAACACTTCTAAATTTGGCATGCATTCAATACCACAGTTATTGGTTTTCTATACTTTGCAGCCAAAATTTAAAGCAACAGTTAGCAAAAGTTAAAGCAATATTTAACAATTACTATGCTTCTGTGAAATCCTATAAATAAAATTACCCTAAAGTCATCTTTCTGCAAACTTCAATTCATATTGAATTTTTTGAAAGGACAATCTAAATTTGGCAAAACATGTAATATTTTAGACAAAAGAAAAACAATAACTTTGACTTCAACACATTACAATTTAAGGTATTTTATGAAGAATACCTTATTGAAACTTGTGTATCATGCGTATGGAAAAAATGTCAAAAAATGTATTCTAGTGCCATATATATGACATGAAATTCACAGTAATTTTTTTTTTGACGGGTAGAGTTAGAGAGAGAGAAAGAGAGACAGAGAGAAAGGTCTTTCTTCCATTGGTTCACCCCCCAAATGGCCACTACGGCCGGCGCTGAGCCAATCCGAAGCCAGGAACCAGGTGCCTCCTCCTGGTCTCCCACGTGGGTTCAGGAGCCCGAACACCCAGGCCATCCTCCACTGTCCTCCCGGGCCACAGCAGAGAGCTGGACTGGGAGAGGAGCAACTGGGACCAGAACCACAGTAATTTTTATAATTAAGATAGTCTAGAAAATTTAGTTAATGGGATAGTTAATAAATGTTTATTTTATTGTCTTTAATAAACCACAAAATATCTACCAATAATGATGTTTATTCCATATAAGCAGTGTCCAACAGATGTGATATTTTACATGAATGAACAGAGGTGTCAAATGTGGAATATCCTGCTTTTTGCATATGAATAGGAGTAAAAATAATGGTGTATAGTTGTGTGATGTGCTCTCAATACATTGAAAGCTTTTAATTATTTCATTTTTATGAGCCATTTAATAGTTCTACATTATAGAAATAATTTGAGCACTACTACAGAAACAAATGCAAGTGGTTAGCTAGCTTGATAATTCAGTTGAGAATACTGAAGGTTACTCTGATTTGGTAATGATGCTTGGCAACATCCACTTTCCTTCCTTTCTTCCTTTTTGCCTTTCTTCCTCTCTTTCTTTCTCTTCCTTCCTTCAGTTTTTGTCTTGATACGCCTGAGTTTTTAAAATAATGTATTCATTTATTTATTTTAAAGGCAGAGTCACACACACACACACAGAGAGAGAGAGAGAGAGAGAGAGAGAGAAAGAGAGAATCTTTCATCTGCTGGTTTACACCTCAGGGCTGGACCAGGATGAAGTTACAAGCCAGAAAGTTCATGTGGGTCTCCTATGTGGCTGGCAGGGTTCCAAATACTTGTGCCATTTTTTTGCTGCTTTCACATGCACAATATCAGGAAGCTGGATTGGGAGCAGAGCATCAGGGACTTGAACCACTGCTCTGAAATGGGATGCTGGTGTCACAAGCCGCGGCTAAACCTGAGAACCACAATGCCTGCTCCGTACACTTGGCTTATTTCAGTTCACATAATGACATACAGTTCTGTCTGTGTTTTCACAAATGTTAGATTTCATTTTTTTTATGGTTGAATAGTAATCTATTGTGTACTTACATAACATTTTCATATCCATTCTTCTGTTGATGGACAATTAAGCTTTTTCTACTTATTGTCTATTGTGAATAATGCTGCGATAGACAGGAACACTTAAGTCTCTTTAACACAGTTATTTCACTTCCTAGTAGTTGGGTTGGTAGATCATATGGTAGTTCTACTTTTAGATTTTTGAGGAATTACCATATTGTCTTACACACATGGACTGTACATTCCCACCAACAATAATCAGGGGTTCTCTTTTCTTCACATCCTCACCAGAACTTCTCTTTGGATTTTGGATTATAGCCATTCTAACTGCAGTGAGGTAATATGTCATTGGGGTTTTAAACTACCTCTCCCTAATGATTTGTGATGTTGATCATTTTCTCATGTACTTTTTGACTATTTGAATGTATTATTCTGAGAAATTTTTGCTTAGCTCTACTGCCTATTATTATTATTGTGTTTGAGTTCCTTACCTATTGGTATATCCCTTTTTTCAGATGTATAGTTTGTAAAAATTTCTCTATTTCTTGACTATCTCTTCACTATATTGGCTGTTTCATTTACTATATAGAAGCTTTATGGTTTGGTGAAATGTCATTTATCTATTTTTTGCTTTTGTTCCTGTACTTTTGGAGTTTTATACAAAAAAAATTCTTACCCATTCCAATGTCCTATATCATTTCTTGTATGTTTTCTTCTAGTACTTTGATAGTTTTGGGTGTTAATTAAGTTAGGTCTTTAAAATCTTTAAAGTTATTTTATTTTTTACATGGAGAAAGATTGTGCCATTTGCAAACTGAGGTATATTTGCTTCTTCCTGTTCAATCTGGATGCCATTCACCCCATATTCTTGCCTCATAGCCCTGATAATATCTTTCAGCGCAATGCTGCAGACATTCTGGTCTTGTTCCTGACCTTAGTTAGAAGTGAAGATTTCAGCATTTTTTTTGACAGGCAGAGTGGACAATGTGAGAGAGAGAGACAGAGAGAAAGGTCTTCCTTTTGCTGTTGGTTCACCCTCCAATGGCTGCTGATGCCGGCGCTTAATCTGAAGCCAGGAGCCAGGTGCTTCTCCTGGTCTCCCATGCAGGTGCAGGGCTGAAGGACTTGGGCCATCCTCCACTGCACTCCCGGGCCATAGCAGAGAGCTGGCCTGGAAGAGGGGCAACCTGGACAGAATCATGTGCCCCAACTGGGACTAGAACCTGGGGTGCTGGAGCCTCAGGCGGAGGATTAGCCTATTGAGCCACGGCGCCGGCCGATTTCAGCATTTTTTTATGTAATGTTAGCTGTGGATGTTTCATAACTATGCATAATCATGTTGATAGGTTTATTTTTTATTCATGATTGATTTTGTTTTTATTAGGAGAGTATGTTGATATTTGCCAAATACTCTGGGTTTATTCACTTCTTATTGATATGCTGTGTTTTCTTAATTGCTTTTTAAATATAAAATCATGCTTGCCTTGCATTTCTGGAATAATTCTCATTTGCTTGTGGTATGTAATTCTTTTATGTGTTGCTATATTTAATTTAGCATATATTTGAAGACTTCACCTTAATAATAAACACACATACAGCATCCTACCATTAAGTAAGCATATATCTATTTCCCTTCATCCTTCCATCTTTTTTTTTTGCCTTTCTGAATTCCCCACCTATTTTTATTTAAAAAGAAAGATTTGTTTTATTAATTTGAAGAGACAGATTATTTTAAATCCATTAATTTTAGAGACAGAGAGAGGCAAACACAGACACACACACACACACACACACACACACACAAAGAGAGAGAGATAGAGAGAGAGAATCTTCCATCTTTTGATTCACTTTCCAAGTGGTTGCAGTGAATCCAGGCTGATCCAGGCTAAAGCCAGGAGCTAAGAGGTTCATTCAGGTCTCCAGTGTGGGTGCAGGGGCTCAAGGAATTGGACCATCTTCCACCAATTTCCCAGGAGCATTAGCAAGAAACTATATTAGAAGTGGAGCAGCTGAACTCAAATCAGCGCCCATATGGGATGCTGGCATTGCAGGCAGTGGCTTAACCTGTTACACCATAATGCAGGACCTTCTACCTATTTTTCTACCTATTCATTCCCTACCTCTATCTATCTAAGATCTGAAACAGTTCAAGGAAGAATACACGAAATTAAGGGGCTGGTGCCATGGCGCACTAGGTTAATTCTCGCCTGTAGTGCCAGCATCCCATATGGATGCCGGGTTCCAGTCCTGGTTGCTCCTCTTCCAGTCTAGCTCTCTGCCGTGGCCTTGGAGGATGGCCCAAGTGCGTGGTCCCCTGCACCCGCATGGGAGACTGGGAGGAAGCACCTGGCTCCTGGCTTCAGATCGGTGCAGCTCCGGCCGTTGCGGCCATTTGGGGAGTGAACCAACGGAAGGAAGGCCTTTCTGTCTCTCTCTCTCTCTCACTAACTCTGCCTGTCAAATAAATAAATAAAATCTTTAAAAAAAAGAATGCATGAAATTAAAATGTTAATTTCCTAATCTTGTGTACAGTACATTTAATTAAGGACCTCACATAACTCCTGGGTGAAGTTTCACATTCAGGCAATCTTACCACATAAACATCCACACACACACACATGCAGGTACACATAGAACTGACAGCCATACCACACCACACACGCACACATACATACAAACACACGTGAAGGAATGTATTTAATAAAACAAATTATTTCAGTAGGTCTAGGAGATCTATATCAGGGACCTACATGTGTGTATGTGTTTGTGTGTGTGCTTGTGTTTTTGTGTGTTTGTATTTGTGTGTGTGTGTGATGGGAGCTAAATGAACATAGTGGTCTATGTGGACCCCCTGGTTTAAGTGAAAATACCATTTAAGTCTAGTAGTCACTGAGGTAAATTTTTGGTTTGAATAAAATGTTCTGACATTAAAGAAACTGAAAATTTCCTAAAAGCTGAGGTTTATTGATGGTGAAATTTACATCCTATAAAATTGTGTGAAGGAGATTAATGGTGTAAATTGTCAAATTGCTTCTATTGTTGGTTCTATTGTATTTGATCAGATGTTTACTGCATTCTTGTATTCACAATACTGCACTAAAATTATAGTGAAGAGAAGGAGTATCAGAAGGAAAGTTTGCTTTCATAGGTCAAGAATCTGGGAGAGATAAGGCTTTAACAGAGCGATATGGAAGAGACTTTGAGCTAAAGAAAGGGCAGGGTTAGGACAGACGAAAGGAAAAATGATAATCAAAGGCAAAGAAATAGGGCATATTCAGGAAACTTTATAAAGAGAATTCAGCTTGCCTGACACGTTAGTCATATAAAGTTATTGCAACCACGAGATAAAGTTGGAAAAGATGGGTTGAAGCAAGATCACAGACAGCCTTGAAGACAAAAGTTGTAGGAGTTTGAATTATGTAGTGAAGAAGATGAATTGACTCTCAGACTGTACAATAACATTTTTTCTAATGTGCCTTCCAGTACTATACGGGATGGAAAGTTAAATATCATGTTTCTTGTAGCATTTGATAGCTAGTATTTGAATTGAAAACTGGGTTCCATCAATTTGATGCACTTGAATGAAATTTTGAACTATGAAATTTTTCTTTCATAATGTCCATATTTTCTTTTAAAGATTTATTTAATTATTTGATGGGCAGAGTTATAGAGAGGCAGAGGCAGAGAGAGAGAGAGAGAGAGAGAGAGAGAGAGGTCTTCCATCCTCTGGTTCATTCCCCAGATGACCCCAATGGCAGGAGCTGTGCCAACCCAAAGCCAGGAGCCAGGAGCTCCTTCCAGGCCTCCCACGAGGGGGCAGGGGCCAATCTTCTACTGCTTTCCCAAGCCATAGCAGACAGCTGGAACAGAGTGGGGCAGCCAGGACTAGAACTGACATCCAAATGGGATGTTAGTACTGCAAGCGGCGGCTTTACCCGCTATGTCAATGGGTGGCCCAGGGAACATCCATCTTTCTGGTTATCTTTTCTTCATATGCCAAGCAGCCAGTAGTATGCCAGAGAGAGGACAGTAATGACTGTCTTTACATGATGATGTGATTCATGGGTGTCCCTCAATTCCCTATCTGATTGGGTAGATTCCTCAGGTAAGTCAGTTTTCTGAAGGTTGTTATGTAGATCACTTGCCTCTGATCTGTTCAGCAACTTTGTAAGCAGTTAATTCATATATTACATCAACTTAAGATAGGTTTCCATGTGATTCAACTGAACCTGGACAGAGAGATTCAGTTTGCTAGATGGTGAAGACACCATGAATGCTCGGAGGCTTTGAACGAATTATGTAACATCTTATACTACATGCGCCTTCTCAGTTACATTTCATTTCAGCCAGTTAAGACTAAATTACATTCCACACTGGATGCTATAGGTAGGTAGCCTAGCAGTGGTCTGCCAGATGAGAAAACTCTAGTGTGGAGTGAAAAATTAATAAAACTCTAAATGCAATATGCACCTGATGATGGAGAATTGGTTTCAGCTTTGAAATCTCAGTTATTGTCTTTCTAATATAGCAGTTCACAAAGGGAAGGAGGACAGTGTACACATTCTCCCAATAACAGCAAAAAAGTAATTGAGAAGGCCATGACTTCCTCATTCTTATCTTGAAAATTATAAGCCGTTTCACTCTCATGTGGAGAAAGTAAAAATAATGCGAAGAAATATTTGCATGCCTTTCTAGTTTTTAATTGCCTCAAATGACTAAGAAATAATCAGCAAGGATGAGAAAAAACAATGACTAATGGATTGGGAAACAACGCTTTAACTGTTTGAATCACTCAGAACAACAAAATGGCAAAAGAAACAATCAATTTTGGATTATACTCTTTTAATATTTCTTAGTTCTTAAACACAAAATGGTATTATAAAAGAAATGAATGAGTTTTAAAATCTATCTGCTTTTCAGTATATTAGTTCCTAGGTCAGGTGAAAAAAAAGTTGAATTGAGTCTTTTACCTCTGTATCAAAGAGCCTCAGACTGGTGACACCAATGAAAGCATTGACAGAGCAGTGCAGAGAGCCAGCACTCATCGTTTTTTAACTTTTATTTAATGAATGTAAATTTCCAAAGTACAGCTTATGGATTACAGTGGCTTTTTCCCCCCATAACTTCCCTCCCACCCACAACCCTCCCATCTCCTACTCCCTCTCCCCTTCCATTCACATCAAGATTCATTTCCAATTATCTTTATATACAGAAGATCAATTTAGCATATATTAAATAAAGATTTCAACAGTTTGCACCCACACAGAAACACAAAGTGTCAAATACTGTTTCAGTACTAGTTATAGAATTAAATCACAATGTACAGCACATTTAGGACAGAGATCCTACATGGGGAGTAAGTGCACAGTGACTCCTGTTATTGACTTAACAATTTGACACTCTTGTTTATGGCATCAGTAATCTCCCTAGGCTCTTGTCATGGGGTGCCAAGGCTATGGAGGCCTTTTGAGTTCGCTGACTCTGATTATATTTAGACAAGGTGGTAGTCAGAGTGGAAATTATCTCCTCCCTTCAGAGAAAGGTACCTCCTTCTTTGATGGCCCCGTTCTTTCCACTGGGATCTCACAGAAATCTTTCATATAGTTTTTGCTACAGTGTCTTGGCTTTTCATGCCTAAAATACTCTCGTGGGCTCTTCAGCCAGATCTGAATGCCTTAAGGGCTGATTCTGAGGCCAGTGTGCTGTTTAGGACATCTGCCATTCTATGACTCTGCTGTGTATCCCACTTCCCGTGTTGGATCGTTCTCTCCCTTTTTTATTCTATCAGCTAGTATTTTCAGACACTAGTCTTGTTTATGTGATCCCTTTGACTCTTAATCCTATCATTATGATCAATTGTGAACAGAAATTCATCACTTGGACTAGTGAGATGGCATTGGTACATGCCACCTTGATGGGATTGAATTGGAATCCCCTGAGAGCCAGCACTCATCTTGAAGAGACTTACTTGGACTTTCCCCAACCCACCTTGTTTAATATCAGCAAATCTGATCAGTGACCATGGAGCTGATTAGAGACAGCCTGCATCCACCTCCAGCTACTTGGAGACTGGAACTGAAACTATCTTCTCACTTCCCTGCTGAGACTTGGATAAAGCAACATTCTCCAGGAGAAAAGCCAAGTCTTTCTGGGTTAGAAGAAGCTCCACCTCCCATCACTTCTCCTTCTCTGTGGGCTTCAGAAGGCCTAGAACATTCATGATGTGTTTTAGTTTTCATCCATGGAAAAGAGAAATCTTATAAGGGGAAAGGCTTTGCAGAGATTAAATTACAACGTCGTGTTTTCAGCATGGGCAAGTGTGGGGAGCAAACCGGACTAGACTGAGTTACTGGAATTAGGACTTATTCTATGCATCTGCTCTCCCACAATATGGCGCTGGGAGAGAAGTAAACAGCTTCCGCACAGCTGCCTCCAGTTCAACTAATAAACTGTAGGACTTGCTCCTGATTGGAGGAGAGCAGCGTGCTCGGCGTGTGGGCAGCCGAGTTGGGATTGGCGGAGGAGGACTATAAAGGAGGAGAGAGACGGCATGCACGGGGAACATCTAAGGGGAACATCTAGCTGAAGGAACACCTGTGCAGCCCCCGAGAAGAGCCGGCCGGCGGTGTGCTGCTCCCCTGCGGAAGTGGGGAATGTGGCCAGGGGGAACTGCCCTTCCACGGAGGTGGAAGGGATATTAGCCAACCCGGGAAGAACCAGCAGCAAACCCGGGGAGGGCCGAGCAGACGAAAGAACAGCGCAGGGTCCTGTGTCGTTCCTCCACGAAGAGGGGGAGCGACAGGCAAGGAGCCCAGGAGACCGAGACTCATTATGTTTCTGTGTTCCTATTAAAAAGTTATATTTTCTAGACTAGAAAATGGAAACCTTCAAACTTCAGGATAAATACTTTATAAGAAATAAAATTACTACAGACTTTGAAGAAAGAAGTTATACATTAATTATGATGGTTGTCACTATTTAAAACAACAAACCAAAATGAAACAAATTAGAAGAGGAAAAAAGTAACCAAAATGTGACTACAGTGTAAAGACATTCACTGTTTGAGGAAGTACTTTATTATTAAAGAATGAGATACCAAAAATTGAGAAAAAATAGGCATATGAGTTTTTTCTATTAAAATCATAAAAATACCAACTATCATCAATAACACATACCCTTTGGGAAATTACTTTAAAGACTGTTTTTTTTATCTCTATCTGTATGTGGGAGGGGATATTTAGGTAAGTGGGTGTGTGTACACACATGTTTGGTTTCCATTGCTATTAGGGAAAATTCCTTGTTTCTCTGAATTCAGGAAAAAACAATCCATTGGAATGTCTTTACTTGTGAGATTAACATTTTTACATAAGTAGCTACAGAAACTCCCCAAAATCCAAACTTTATTTCATATTATGATACATGAAATTTTGAATGATTTTTCTTGACATAAATAGTTTTTAACAAGTGCAAGAGACTCACCTTTGTGAATGCTTGAACCTTGGGGCCATTAGCTATTTGCTTAAATGTTTGCTATTTAATCTCTGTGTGCCTCTGCTTTTTATCTATAATTATTTTTTTTATTTTAAAATGTTATATTCTTTTTATTTTATTTTATTTTTTAAATTTATTTAGTAAATATAAATTTCCAAAGTACAGTTTATGGATTACAATGCCCCCCCCCATAATTTCCCTCCCACTCGCACCCTCCCATTTCCGGCTCATCTCCCATTCCATTCACATCAAGATTCATTTTCAATTATCTTTATATACAGAAGATCGATTTAGTATATCTTAAGTAAAGATTTCATCAGTTTGCACCCACACAGAAACACAAAGTGTCAAATACTGTTTCAGTACTAGTTACGGCATTATTTCACATTGGACAACACATTAAGGACAGATCCCACATGAGAAATAAGTACATAGTGACTCCTGTTGTTGACTTAACAATGTGACACTCTTGTTTATGGCATTAGTAATATCCCAAGGCTCTAGTCATGAGTTGCCAAGGCTATGGAAGCCTTTTGAGTTCACTGACTTTGATCTTATTCTGACAGGGTATAGTCAGAGTAGAAGTTATCTCCTCCCTTCAGAGAAAGGTACCTCCTTCTTTGATGGCCCTGTTCTTTCCACTGGGATCTCACTCACAGAGAACTTTCATTTAGGTCTTTTTTTTTTTTTTTTTTTCAGAGTGTCTTGACTTTCAATGCCTAAAATACTCTCATGGGCTCTTCAGCCATATCCAAATGCCTTAAGGGCTGATTCTGAGGCCAGAGTGCTATCTAGGACATCTGCCATTCCATCAGTCTGCTGTCTATCCCACTTCCCATGTTGGATCATTCTCTCCCTTTTTGATTCTATCAGTTAGTATTAGGAGACACTAGTTTTGTTTGTGTGATCTCTTTGACTCTTAGACCTATCAGTGTGATCAATTGTGAACTGAAATTGATCCCTTGGAGATGGCATTGGTACATGCCACCTTGATGGGATTGTATTGGAGTCCCCTGGCATGATTCTAACTCCACCATTTGCAGCAAGTCCGATTGAGCATGTCCCAAATTGTACATCCGCTCCCTCTCTTATTCCTACTCTTATATTTAACAGCAATCACTTTTCAGTTAAAATTTAAATACCTAAGAATAATTGTGTGTTAATTACAGAGTTCAACCAATAGTACTAGAAACAAAAAATTACTAAAAGGGATAAAGTATTACATTGTACATCAACAGTCAGGACAAGGGCTGATCAAGTCACTGTTTCTCAGAGTGTCCCTTTCACTTCAACAGGATTCCTTTTTTGTGGTTGGTTAGTAGTCGCCGATCAGGGAGAACATATGATATTTGTCCCTTTGGGACTGGCTTAATTCACTCAGCATAATGTTTTCCAAATTCCTCTATCTTGTTGCAAATGACCAGATTTCATTGTTTTTGAAGGCTGTATAGCATTTTATAGAGTACATGTCCCATAATTTCTTTATCCAGTCTACTGTTGATGGGCATTTAGGTTGGTTCCAGGTCTTAGCTCTTGTGAATTGAGCTGCAATAAACATTAGAGTGCAGACAGCTTTTTTGTTTGCCAATTTCATTTCCTTTGGGTAAATTCCAAGGAGTGGTATGGCTGGGTTGAATGGTAGGGTTATATTCAGGTTTCTAAGGAATCTTTAGACTGACTTCCATAGTGGCTTAACCAGTTTGCATTCCCACCAACAGTGGGTTAGTGTCCCTTTTTCCCCACATCCTCGCCAGCATCTATAGTTGGTAGATTTCTGGATGTGAGCCATTCTAACTGGGGTGAGGTGGAACCTGATTGTGGTTTTGATTTGCATTTCCCTGATTGCTAGTGATCTTGAACATTTTTTCATGTGCCTGTTGGCCCTTTGGATTTCCTCTTTTGAAAAATGTCTATTGAGGTCCTTGGCCCATCTGTTAAGTGGGTTGTTTGTTTTGATGTTGTGGAGTTTCTTGATTTCTTTGTAGATTCTGGTTATCAACCCTTTATCTGTTGCACAGTTTGCAAATATTTTTTCCCATTCTGTTGGTTGCCTCTTCACTTTCCTGTTTCTTTTGCAGTACAGAAACTTCTCAATTTGATGCAATCCCAATAGTTCATTTTGGCTTTGACTGCCTGTGCTTCTGGGGTATTTTCTAAGAAGTCATTACCAGTACCTATACCTTACAGAGTTTCTCCAATGCTCTCTAATAATTTGATGGTGTCGGGTCATAGATTTAAGTCTTTAATACATGTTGAGTGAATTTTTGTGTAACGTGATAGGTAGGGGTCTTGCTTCATGGTTCTGCGCGTGGAAATCTAATTTTTCCAGCACCATTTTTTGCATAGACTGTCCTTACTCCAGGGATTGGTTTTGGATCCTTGATCAAATATGAGTTGGCTGTAGATGTTTGGATTGATTTCTGGTGTTTCAATTCTGTTCCATTGGTCCCATCTCTTAAGTGGGTTGTTTGTTTTGATGTTGTGGAGTTTCTTGATTTCTTTGTAGATTCTGGTTATCAACCCTTTATCAGTTGCATAGTTTGCAAATATATTTTCCCATTCTGTTGGTTGCCTCTTCACTTTCCTGACTGTTTCTTTTGAAGTACAGAAACTACTCAATTTGATGCAATCCCAAATGTTAATTTTGGCTTTGACTGCCTGTGCTTCTGGGGTCTTTTGTGTAAGGTGAAAGGTAGGGGTCTTGCTTCACGGTTCTGCACGTGGAAATCTAATTTTCCCAGCACCATTTATTGAATAGACTGTCCTTACTCCAGGGATTGGTTTTGGATCCTTGATCAAATATAAGTTGGCTGTAGATGTTTGGATTGATTTCTGGTGTTTCTGTTCTGTTCCATTGGTCTATCCATCTGTTTCTGTACCAGTACCATGCTGTTTTGATAACAACTGCTTGTAGTATGTCCTGAAATCTGGTATTGTGATAGCTCTGGTTTTGTTTTTGTTGTACAAGATTGCTTTAGCTATTCGAGGTCTCCTGTATTTCCATATGAATTCAGCATCATTTTTTCCAGATCTGAGAAAAGGTCTTCGGTATCTTGATTGGTATTGCATTGAATCTGTAAATTGTTTTTGGGAGAATGAACATTTTGTTGATATTGATTCTTCCAATCCATGAGCATGGAAGATTTTTCCATTTTTCGGTATCTTCTTCTATTTCTTTCTTTAAGGTTTTGTAGTTTTCATCATAGAGATCTCTAACGTCCTTGGTTAAGTTTATTCCAAGGTATTTGATTGTTTGTGTAGCTGTTGTGAGTGGGATTGATCTTAGAAATTCTTCCTCAGCTGTGGCATTGCCTGTGTATACAAAGGCTGTTGATTTTTGTGCATTGATTTTATATCCTGCTACTTTGCCAGACTCTTCTATGAGTTCCAATAATCTCTTAGTAGAGTTCTTTGGGTCTCCTAAATAAAGAATCATATCATCTGCAAAGAGGGATAGTTTGAGTTCTTTCTTCCCAATTGTATCCCTTTAATTTCTTTTTCTTGCCTAATAGCTCTGGCTAGAACTTCCAGAAATATATTGAATAGCAGTGGTGAGAGTGGGTATCCCTGTCTGGTACCAGATCTCAGTGGAAATGCTTCCAACTTTTCCCCATTCAATAGGATGTTGGCCATGGTTTTTCATAAATTGCTTTGATTGTATTGAGGAATGTTCTTCCCATACCCAGTTTGCTTAGAGTTTTGATCATGAAAGGGTGTTGTATTTTATAAAATGCTTTCTCTGCATCTACTGAGATAATCATATGGTTTTTCTTTTGCAGTCTCTTAATGTGGTGTATCACATTGATTGTCTTGCGCACATTAAACCATCCCTGCATACCAGGGATAAATCCCACTTGGTCTGGGTGGATGATCTTTCTGATGTGTTGTTGCATTCTATTGGCGAGAATTTTATTGAGGATTTTTGCATCTATGTTCATCAGGGGTATTGTTCTGTAATTCTCTTTCAATGCTGCATCTTTTTCCAGCTTAGGAATTAAGGTGATGCTGGCTTCATAAAAGAATTTGGGAGGATTCCCTCTTTTTCAATTGTTCTGAATAGTTTGAGAAGAATTGGAGTCATTTCTTCTTTAAATGTCTGGTAGAATTCAGCAGTGAATCCATCTGGTCCTGGGCTTTTCTTTGTAGGGAGGGCCTTTATTACTGTTTCAATTTCTGTCTCAGTTATGGGTCTGTTTAGGTTTTCTGTGTCTTCCTGGTTCAGTTTAGGTAAGTTGCATGTGTCCAGGAATCTATCATTTCTGATAGATTTCCCTGTTTGCTGGCATACAAGTCCTTGTAGTAATTCCTGATGATTCTTTTTATTTCTGTGGTGTCTGTTGTTACGTTTCCTTTTTCATCTCTGATTTTATTGATTTGGGTCTTTTCTCTTCTTTTTTTAGTTAGTTGGGCCAATGGGGTGTCAATTTTGTTTATTTTTTCAAAAAACCAGCTCCTAGTTTGACTGATTTTTTGTAATGTTTTTTTTTTTTTGAATTCAATCCTGTTGATTTCTTCTCTGATTTTAATTATTTATCTTCTCCTACTAGATTTGGGTCTGGTGTGCTGCAAATTTTCTAGATCCTTGAGATGAATTGAAAGATCATTTATTTGGTGCCTTTCCAATTTCTTGATGTAGGCACCTATTGATGTAAACTTTCCTCTGTAATTATATCCCCAATTTTGTTCTCTCCTTTAGGGATTAGCAAATATGCAATATTAGCAAAAAAGGCATCTATATTGGGGCAGTCATTTAGCCTAGTGATTGACATTGTTTAAGATGCCCGCTTTTCATATGAGATCATCTGAGTTTGATACCTGGCTCTATAACATCTGACATCAACTTCTTGTCAGTTCAAATCCTCAATGCTGCGATGATGGATCAAGTAATTGGGTTCCTGCCATTACTGTAAGAGACATGAATTGTGTTGAAAGAGCCTAGCTTTCCAGGCATTTGGAAATTCCCCCTCTCTCTCCTTCCCTCCCTCTCTACCTCTCTCCCTCCCTCCTTCTCTCTCTCTCTCTCTCTCCCTCCCTCTCTGGCTCTCTCCTTTTCATATAAAAGAAACTGTGCTGGCGCTGTGGCATAGCAGGTGAAGCCACTGCCTGCTACACCAGCAGCCCGTATGAGTGACAGTTAGAGTCCCAGCTGTTCCACTTCCAACCCAGCTCCCAGCTAATGGCTTAGGAAATACAGCAGCTGTTTGAGTCCTACCACCGACATGGGAGCCCTGGATGAAGTCCTGGCTCCTAGCTTCTGCCTGGCCCATACCTGGCCATTGTATCCACCTGGAGAGTGAACCTGTAAATGGAAAATATTTCTCTCTCTCTGTCTTTCAAATAAATAAATAAAATAATTTTAAAAAGAAAATAAATTTTTAACTTTTCTAGCGATTACATTTTCAAAATTTCTTTCTATTTTGTTTTCTATTTTATTGCTTGATGAAAGTAAACATGAATTTTTTTTTGATTTTGCAAACTGAAAATTGTAGATATTTTGTGTGGTTTATTGACTTGTCACTTTTTAGGATCAAGTTCATGTGAATTTGAAAACGGTGTTCAGTTTTATATTTACAGACTACTGGATAAGATATAAAGAAATATGTATCTGTGTATCTCCATTTTCTCCTCTAATTCCATTTCTTTATATCTGCATTGTAATGTATTAACGTGCATGTCTGTATGCAGCCTGAAAGAGACTGCAATGTGAAGATGAAGTTTCACATCATTTGTACAGTAAATCAAAAGAAAAAACTCATCAAATGATAATTTCAGGAAATGGATTCCAAGGTAAATTCTGGAGGTATGTGATTATATGCCCAGGGGTGATGAGGCCAGTGACTTTTGACAGATCTCTGTGTTTTAAAAGTGACACTTGGCCAGCCCCATGGCTCACGAGGCTAATCCTCTGCGGTGCCCGCACCCTAGGTTCTAGTCCCGGTTGGGGCGTCAGACTCTGTCCCAGTTGCTCCTCTTTCAGTCTAGCTCTCTGCTGTGGCCCGGGAAGGCAGTGGAGGATGGCCCAAGTGCTTGGGCCCTGCACCCACATGAGAGACCAGGAGGAAGCGCCTGGCTCCTTGCTTCAGATCAGCGCAGTGCACTGGCCATAGCGGCCATTTGGGGAGTGAACTAATGGAAGGAAGACCTTTCTCTCTATCTCTCTCACTGTCTAACTCCGCCTGTCAAAAAAAAAAAAAAAAAAAAAAGTGACACTGGGCTAAATTAGCCACAGGAAGATTAATTTATATTCTAGAAGATTAAAATCATTACATTTTTATGGAAACCCATACAGTCTCAAGAAATATTATTATTTAACCCTCAATCCATTTCTTTACAAATGGTGGATGATTTTTCACAATTCGTACTGATCTATTGATAAATTGTTAGCTCATTTGTCAAACTCTTGGTTTTTCCTCTTTTTTGTTTTTGATATTGGGAAAGAGAAGTTTGTGACCTATATTCACTTGCCATTTTACCTAGAAATTCAAGTCTTAATTTTTTCTACTCTTATATATTATACAAACATATAATTTTTAACTGCCTTTTACATTCTGACTTAATGTCCATAACTCCTCTTCAAATAAGAAACAAAAATCCTTGGATTCAAATCTAATGACTTTTCAAAAGACTGAACAGTTTTTTTAAGAGACACCACAGAAAGACTCTTGGCTGGATATACTCTTCGGAACCAACGTGCATGGCTATGTGCAAGCAATCATTTTAAAGGAAAATGCTGCTGACAATACTTTTTTGCTGTTGGTAGCATGTGGCCCTTTGCTACCTCCAGGACTACATGCTGACACCCAAATATTATTAAAAATGACCAGGACTGGTGCCTCTCTGTTGAAGGACAAGAGCAGATCAGCCCATATGAACACACAGGGTCACTGAGTGTCTAGTGTTCTGTTTCAGCCACCAACAACTGCTTGCACAAACACATTTCCCACAATGGTGCCATCACCAGTGGAATTCAGGAAGGATGAAAGTCTTCAAATTAGCAATGCATCACTTAAAACTTGTAGCCTACTCTTTTTATAGCTTCTCTCTAGAAGCTCATCTGCCTTTCTGTAATCATCAACAGAACGAATCACTTGCTCCTTGTTAAGCTTTTATCTCCACGAAGTAAAGGTGACAATGAAACACTTTTCCATAAGACCTTCTTGGCAGCTGTCCCACAACGCCTGCTGGCCTGTTTTGATCCCATTCCATATGTCCACAATTTAAGTGGCAATACAACTCTCTGAATTGTATCATACAGCACTGCAGGGCACAATCCAGTGTTACCTGCTTTTGGAAATAATCTTTTCAGCCTATTTCAATTTTCACATTAAAGAACTGGCTGCCTGAAACTTGATGATTACAGGCTTGTAAGGACAGGATCAAACAGAGGAAGATGCTAGCAGGAAGTCAAATGTGAGAGCATTAGTCTGCATGCATAATAGACTCTTTGTTCTCTTTTAATATATTTGAAGCCAGTGGTAGTATTATTGACTCAGATACAGCCCTGCAGTTAGCTATTCTTGCAAACACATTCTAATGAAATGCTTAAGTGTGATTCGTATAGAAGTAATTTCTAAGATATGTTAACAAATATTTATTGAGTGATAAAAAGTCTAAAGAGTTAATATAAAACCACACAAACACACACACACACGCACACTCATATTTGACTTCAGTCTAGAAAACCTCTGATTTAATGAATTACAAAAGAACAAATGAAGTCATCAATTTTTTTTTGTCTCTTGATTAAAGACTGAGTATTGATTTTTCTCCTAGGAAGAATTTTATTTATTGTAAATGAAATTAGTGTCAATAAACAGAAGTGTTTTTTTTTTTTTTTGCTTATTCTATCAATTGTGTTTATTTAGTCTTCATCTGAAGTTTTTAGAATTACTGCTTGTTAGTTTAGTAATTATTTGGTGATGAAACAATTTTTCCTGTCAGTGTACTTATAAATGAGGAAGTAAAGATTCATTGCAATTGTTCATGATTGATTTTTCTGTTTATTGAAAAACAATTTACTTGAAAGCAAATTTACTCTTATTCACTTCCAGGTTAATAAACATAAATTTTGACAATCAAAACTGGCAAATTGAAAGATTTGTTTGCTTGATTCTCAAATCAACATTTTTACAGTGTATTTACTTGTTTATAGTTTGAAAGTATTTTAATGTGTTAGTGATTAAAGAATGAAATTAGTCAATGGATGATTATAAATTTTTTCATTACCACAGCAACAATCCATTTTAAATTTAGTCACAAAGATAGTTCATTTATTATTTTTAACTCTTTCCCCTGGTTGTAAATAACTTGAAAAATTCCCCTGGCTTGAAACTCAACCAAAATGATATTATCATACAGCTCACTATCTACAAAGAAATTGTAATAACCTCTTTGGATGCATGAGTACATATAGGTATGATAAAATTGTCTATTTAGAGGTGCTAATGCAGATAAGGCATGCTGACCCTATTTATACTCACAATTCATGTTGAATTGAATTCATGAGTAGAGATCTACCTTAGTCTGTGCTCATATACAAAACACCACAGTCTGGGTCATTTAGGAGGAATTGGAATTTGTTTCTCACTGTTAAAAGGCTGGGAAATGCAAGATCGAGGAAACAGCATCTGCTGGAAGGCAGGAAGACTAGAGAGAACTAACACTGTGTCCTCACATGACACAACAGAGTGAACCCATTCCTGCAAGCTCTTTTCATAGAGTGCTAATCCACTCTGAGGATGGAGGTCTAATAATCTAAACATATCCCTAAAGGCTCCACCTCCCTACAATGTTGCACTGGGGACTAAGTGTTCAACAAATGAATTCTGGAGGATATATTCAGACCAAAGAAAGATAATTTCTTATCATTTCCTCTAACTCCCAGATTTAGTCCAGTTTTGGCACATGGTAGACATTTAATAAGTTCTGGTTTAGTTATTGACTTTAGCAGGTATGACAAAATTACCAAGGAGGCAACAAGAATAAGTTCATTGAGTTACTTTTTAAAAAGTCATAACTAAGGATGTGCTATTTTAACATCAAACCTAGTGTTTGCCTCAACCATCTTATCTATAAGAATTCTTACACTCCATATTCTTATCTGCAAGAATTCTTCACTGCCTATTGATCTAAAAAATGTTACTATGAGAGCCTTACCTGAGAACTTTGATTGTCCTTTCTAATTTTTCTCAGTGTACCACTGTATTTTATAATATATTGGGGTATTCAGATTTAGATCTGAATTTCAATTAAATTGTATATTTTTACAGATACTTTTTATTATTTTTTAGATATTTGTTCCAAACTTGTCAAATCTGTGCTACACAATGGGATTGTGAATAAAGCAATCTCCATAACCTCATAAAGTTTATTTTCTATCTCTGTGTTTTCTAGTAAAAACATGTCTTTTCCTAGTAAATACTTAGTATAAAATAACAAACAGTAAAATACAGAACACATGAATAAAGTAAATAATGAAAGACAACTACTAAAGTTTATCTTTGGGTTGGTACCTATAAATATTTAAAAAAAGCAAAATAATAATGATGGTTGCCATTCATTGACCATCAAGCTATTTATAAAGATTTATTATTTATATAAAATAAAGTTCAAGTGAATATTTCTATTGCCACTTAATAGATAAGAAATTTTCTGGGGCATAGAAAAAAGCATATTTCAGACTCTTGAATATTGAAAAATGATACTTATAAAATGAACAATCGCATAAATAAACTTCCAATATAAATTTCTAGTTTCTTAGCCAGACATCTGAAACCTTTAATCATTTGCATTTCTTTTTTTTTTTTTTTTTTTTTTTTTGGTAGGCAGAGTGGACAGTGAGAGAGAGAGAGACAGAGAGAAAGGTCTTCCTTTCCCTTGGTTCACCCTCCAATGGCCGCCGCGGCAGGCACGCTGCGGCCGGCGCACCACGCTGATCTGATGGCAGGAGCCAGGTATTTATCCTGGTCTCCCATGGGGTGCAGGGCCCAAGGACTTGGGCCATCCTCCACTGCACTCCCTGGCCACAGCAGAGAGCTGGCCTGGAAGAGGGGCAACCGGGACAGAATCCGGTGCCCAGACCAGGACTAGAACCCGGTGTGCCGGCGCCGCAAGGTGGAGGATTAGCCTAGTGAGCCGCAGCGCCGGCCCCATTTGCATTTCTCATATAACTATAATTAATTTTCTTTTTTGATATGTCACACTATACTCATTTTCCCTATCACACTGAGATACTAAGAGAGATAGTAGGAAGAACTGTAAGTTCAAGTAAGAAAATCAGGAGTCTAGTTTTTATATGACCTTGGGAACATGTGCAGTCCTCCACATAGTTCTTTCTAAAATGAAAGGACTGTACCAGAAGCATATGTTCTAATTCTATTACCAAATCGTATTACTCACGATTCCTTTCTTATTCATTTTACATTTGTTTTTGTTCTCTCAGACTGAACTTTTACCTAAATCTCACTATCACTTAAAGTTGATTTCGATTTCTCAAATTTCCAAATCACCACAGTGTAGTATAAAGTAGCTGTTGTGATTTGTAGGGTGTGAACTTACATTGTCTGTTGTCAGTTCAGTTTCCCCTTATTGTGTGGTGACCTGTGGCAGAGGAAAAGTAGCAGAGTGAGAAGCCAAATTGAAGCCAATGCTTATGTGTTTGGAGTGGGAAATGAAGCATAACTGTCAGATGAAAAATGATAGTCTTCATAAAGTGGCGATAAAAGCAAGTCAAGATTATGGAATGACAAGTAAGGAATAATGAGATATGACTTGGGAGACTTTAAAGGACAAGGTGGTGTTTGTGAAGGAGGATCTATTGTTGCGGACCAGGTTTGTGCCTATTACAGGATTTCACAAGTTTATACTTGAGTCTACTTTGTCTTCAACAGAGACTGAGGATCTTTATTGATGAGGAGACTTAGGTCACAGACAGTTTAACATGTTAGTTCTCAATTCCCTTCATATCAGAGCCTCTAAGGAAGCCTTCAAAATTTTCCATTTCAATTATTTTATTAAATGTTATTTTCTTATAGATGAAATTTTCACTACCTTTATTAGTGGCTTCTTTAAACTTTTCCTATCAAAGTGGCTTTAGACTTATAGAGGAATTACAAAGATCTTGCAGAATGGCATTATAGCCCTTACCCAGCTTCCTCTGTTAACATTCCACATAACAGAGGTAAACTTGTAACCCAAAGAATTTAAGACCAGTACAATACCATAACTAAAGTACAGACCTTTTTTTCTAATGACACTAATTTCTTGACCAATGTCTTTTTGCTATTTCAGAATCTAATACAGGAACTAAGATTGCCTTTAGCTTTCATGTCTTCATGGTCTCCTTCAATCTTTAAAAGTTCCTCAGTCTTTCTGTTTTTAATAATTTTAAAGATTAATGCTTAATTATTTTGTGAGGTATTGCTTAGTTCACTTTGCCTGATGTCTTCTCAAAATTGGGCTGAGGGGTTGTGCATTTTTACAGGGATGCTACAGAAATATTATGCCAGTCTGGGTATATTATATCAAGGGCACATGATGTTAATATAGTTTAACACTGATGATACCAACTCTGGTCAATTGGTTAACATAATGTCATCTGGGTTTCTGTGTTTTAAAGACACAAGTTTTTCCCTTTGCAATTAATAACTACTTCGCTTTAGGGGAGATATATTAAGACTGTGCAGACATACTTCTCTTCAAATTTTCACCTACCAATTATAGCTTCATCGGTAGATCCTGCCTATGAAAATTAGTATGATGAAATTTTAGTAACAGTTTCTTATTCCTTTAATTCATGCAAGATCTACCTATGCGGATTATTCTATAAGGGAGAGCTACCTCTTCTTTTTCCCAGTTCATTTTATTTATTTATTAAAATGTAGTTATAATATTATAGTACCATGGGTTATTTATATTATAATCAAATACTATTATTTATTTTGTTGTTGAAATTATTCTACCTTTAGTCAGTAGGTGTCCTTTTGCGATTCCTTTGTGCCCTTTCTTTCTGCTCTCGAGCCTTATTGTACATGTGCTTATTCTGTCATCCCAAAGATGTTCCACAATTATCTTTTACTTTCTTTTCTCCAAGACTACAATCAAGCACTTCATAAAGGATGTCTGGTTCCTTTTATTGGAGAGTAATTTAAAAAAAATATAATCTAGGTTCTAGATGTGCGTGGGGCTACTGGAGTTTGTTGCTTTTACACCCTGTCAGGCAACAGAACTCAGAACTATAAGCATACATATTAATTCATACGTATACTTATTGTTTAACTTTTATTTAATAAATATAAATTTCCAAAGTACAGCTTTTGATTACAGTGGCTTTCTCCCCCATAACTTCCCTCCCAACCGCAACCCTCCCATCTCCCACTCCCTCTCCCCTTCCAGCCACATCAAGATTCATTTTCAATTATCTTTATATACAGAAGATCAATTTAGTATATATTAAGTAAAGATTTCAACAGTTTGCATCCACACAGAAACACAAAGTGTAAAATACTGTTTGCGTACTAGTTATAGCATTAAATCACATTGTACAACACATTAAGGACAGAGATCCTACATGGGGAGTAAGTGCACTTATACTACTACATTATCTGTGTAAATGCATGTATGTGTGAATCATCACATCATCACCATCTCTGTCCCTCTTTTTCTGTGTATGTATGTATGTATGTATGTATATACTATATATATATATAAACTCATATGAGTTAACCCTGATTTCAATCCAATAGAAAATTAATCCTTTATGTGTATTTATTGGAATTTTGTTTATTCCAACTCACAGATGTTTGAATACATGTATTTAGACCACTCATATTTAAGTGATTACTAATATATTGTATTTGGAATAAGTCTGCTATTTTTCTGGATGTATTCTATGTATTTTCCCTGCTTTTTGTTACTTTCTTTTTCTTGGTCTCTTTCTCTAGACTTGAAATTCATGCTAGCACAACTTATTTACACCATGGTTTATACACATCTAGATTTAAAATATCCATCTTTAGCTAATAAATGTCTGACTTGAAAGACTGTTATATTTCTTTGGATATTATAAAAAGACCTTACAAAATTATATTCCTAATCTATTCTACCATATTTTTGATTATTGTTGCCACACATTTAATTTTTGCATGTACTATAAACACTTAATGTATTCATATCATATTTGTTCTAGATAGTGTTTCAAGAATGATTAAAATAAGAAACAAACAATTATATTTTCTTTCATTTTCTAAAATTATAATTCTCCATTTCCTTGTTTTGGTTAGTTTTCTCTCTGGTATATGCATATACCAGAAATTTTTTAAAACATTTTTTCAGTGAATATCAGCGGGTGAATTCTTTTTTTGTTGTTGCTGTTGAAAAACTATATTCTCAACATAATTTGGAAAACATTATGCTGAGTGAAATAAGCCAATCCCAAAGGGACAAATACCAGTTGTTCTCCTTGATAGGTGACAACTAAGGGAGCACCAAAAAGGAAACCTGTTAAAGTGAAATGAACACTATGAGAAATGGTGACTTGATCAGCCCTCACCCTGACTGTTGATGAGCAGCTTAATATGTTATCCCTCTTAGTATTTTTATTGTTTGTTGTACTTAATACTTTTGGTTGAATACTGTAATCAATACACAATTGTTATTGAGTGTTGAAACTTAACTGAAAAATGATCGCTGTTAAATATAAGAGTGGGAACAAGAGAGGGAAGAGATGTGCAATTCGGGACATGCTCAAGCTGACTTACCTCAAACGGTAGAGTTAGAAACATACCAGGGGATTCGAATTCAATCCCATCGAGGTGGCATGTACCAATGCCATCTCACTAGTCCCAGTGATCAATTTCTGTTCACAATTGATCATAATGATAGGACTAAGAACCAAAGGGATCACATAAACAAGAATAGTGTCTGCAAATACTAGCTGATAGAATAAAAAAGGGAGAGAATGGTCCAACATGGGAAGTGAGATACACAGCAGACTCATAGAATCACAGATGTCCTAACAGCACTCTGGCCTCATAATCAGCCCTTAAGGCATGTGGATCTGGCTGAAAAGCCCATGAGAGTATTTCAGGCATGGAAAGCCAAGACACTCTGGGAAAAAAAAAAAAAACTAAATGAAAGATCTCCACGAGTGAGATCCCAGTGGAAAGAATGGGTCATCAAAGAAGGAGGTACCTTTCTCTGAAGGGAGGAGAGAACTTTCACTTTGACCATGGCCTTGTCTAAAAATGATCAGAGTCAGTGAACCCAGGGGGCTTCCATAGCCTTGGCAGCTCATGACAAGAGCCTAGGGTGATTACTGAGGCCATAAACAAGAGTGTCAATTTGTTAAGTCAACAACAGGAGTCACTGTGCACTTACTCCCCATGTAGGATCTTTGTCCTTAGTGTGCTGTACATTGAGATTTAATGCTATAACTAGTACTCAAACAGTATTTTTCACTTTATGTTTCTGTGTGGGAGCAAACTGTTGAAATCTTTACTTAATGTATGCTAAACTGATCTTCTATATATAAAGAGAAACGAAAATGAATCTTGATGTGAATGGAAGGGGAGAGGGAGTGGATAAGGGGAGGGTTGCGGGTTGGAGGGACGTTATGGGAGGGAAGTCATTGTAATCAATATTCTGTACTTTGGAAATTTATATTCATTAAATAAAAGTTAAAAAAATAATAACCCATGACTTAAACCCAAAATAAAAATTTTGAGAAGTGAGTTAAAAAAAAAAAAAAAAAGGGCCGGCGCCGCGGCTCACTAGGCTAATCCTCCGCCCAGCAGCGCCGGCACACCGGGTTCTAGTCCCGGTCAGGGCGCCGGATATTGTCCCGGTTGCCCCTCTTCCAGGCCAGCTCTCTTCTGTGGCCAGGGAGTGCAGTGGAGGATGGCCCAGGTGCTTGGGCCCTGCACCCCATGGGAGACCAGGAAAAGCACCTGGCTCCTGGCTCCTGCCATCGGATCAGCGCGGTGCGTTGGCCGCAGCACGCCGGCCGCGGTGGTCATTGGAGGGTGAACCAACGGCAAAGGAAGACCTTTCTCTCTGTCTCTCTCTCTCTCACTGTCCACTCTGCCTGTCAAAAAAAAACAAAACATAACTATATTCTGTATTTTTGAAAATAGTTCTTGCTGGATGTAGAACTCTGATTTGGCATATAGTTTTCTTTAAATATTTCAAGGATTTTACTCAATTGTATTCTGTCATAAGATAAGAGGTCTGCACTACTGCTTATTGTTCTTCCTCTGCCTATGACTTGTCTTCTTATTTTATATGCAGTTCAGGTTTTATGTTTATACTTTGTTTTCAGTACTTAAATATGGTATGTCTAGGAGTGTCTCTATGTGTTTGTGTACATGCATATGCACATATGTGCACAGTTGCCTTTATATTTATCCTAGTGTTCCAAGCATCTTATAATATTAATGTTGACAAACTAATTCTAAAGTTCATTTGGAGAGGATGAAGACTCAGCATAGCCATCATAATATTGATGGAGAGGAACAATATTATGGAATAACACCGGCCAACTTCAATACTTATTATAATGCTACAGTAGCCAAGAGTGAGTGGTATCAGGGAAAGAATAGAAATTGAACAGAATATTAAGCCCAGAAATAGGACTACACATTTATTTATTTATTTTTAAAGATTTATTTTTATTTATTTGAAAGACAGAGTTACAGAGAGATAGAGGTAGATACAGAGAGAGAAGTCTTCCATCTGCTGGTTCACTCCCCAGATGGCTGCAACAGCCAGAACTGTGCCGATCCGAAGCCAGGAGCCAGGAGTTTCTTTCGGGTCTCCCATGTGGGTGCAGGGGCCCAAGGACTTGGGCCATCTTCTACTGCTTTCCCAAGCCATAGCAGAGAGATGCATCGGAAGAGGAGCAGCCAGGACTAGAACCGACACCCATATGGAATATTGGCACTTCAGGCTAGGGCTTTAACCCTCTGTGCCATAGCGCCGGCCCCAGTAGGCCCACATATTTAAAGCCAACTGACAACTGAATAAAGCTAATACAATGGGGAGAACATCATCTTTTCAAAAAAGGTGCTGAAAAAACTTGAATTCATAAGTGAAAATAATTTATCTAGACCTTATATTTTATATAACTATATAATTTATCTAGACCTTATATTTTTCATAAAAATTAATTTCAAATGGATCAAAGAATTTAAAGGGTAAAATACAAAGGAATAATAATTCTAGAAGATAACATAAAAGGAAATCTACATAGTTATGGATTTGGTGACAACTTTTTGGATACATCACAGAAAAATTGCATGAAATAAAGAATTAATAAGATTTTATTAAAATTAATGTTTCTGCTCTATAAAAGATTCTTTTTTAAAAAGATAAAACAAAGTCAAGATTGTACTGTAGAAAATGTTTGCAAGAGAAATATCTGATAAAAATACTTATCTAAACAGTACAAGAAACTCTTTTTAAAGATGGTAGAGGGAGAGTAAGATGATGACTAAGAGGATACTCCAGGGATCTCCCTTCAAAGGCCCCAATTTTAACAGTTATTTTTGTGCAGCATATCACATTTACAAGAGCCATGGAAGTCACTCAAGGGACGACTACCATGTTTGCTTTTGGAATAATAATAATAACATATACATTGAAGATGGCAAGAGTTGCTGCCACACCCCTGTCCCAGCTCCAAGTAAGTGGCACAGAGAGATACTTTCTGCATAGGGCGAGAGAAGTAATATGGTCCAAACCTTAGACTTGAAACCCTGCACCAAGCTGCTGTGGTGAAACTTAGAGTTGGACAGGGCCCCATGGGCTCTGCCCCCAGACCAATGCCTGTAGACTAAGTATTTGGCCACTGAATTTCCTCTCTCAACCCTCCCTCAAACTCCAGTAGACCATGGAGCAAAATTCCAACTGCTGAGGAGCAGGGTGGAAAAGTGAACTTAAGGCTTTGGGCTGAAGCTCAGCGCTGAGCTTGATACAGAGAGACCCAGCACAGATAAAGCCGAAAGACCTCTACCTCTTGGTGAACCTTTAGATGTCCCCTAGCAAGAGGTAAGAGGCCCACATTTTGGAAGGACTGGCCATTGCAAGTTGTATACTTCCAGCATTGTACAGGCTAGCATATACCCTGAAACCAAGCAGGATCCAGGGACTGTAAGAGTCAGGCACAACCCAGTCTTGTATCAGCCTGAGCAAAAAAACGACTCCATCAACCTCCTCTATTCCAACCTCAGGCAAACAGCAAAGAGTAAGGTATCAACCACAGGGGAATAGGACAAGAAAGTGAACTCAGGACTTTGGCTTGAAGCTCAATGCCAGTCCCATTGAGGGAAGATTCAGCAACACAAACAGACCAGAGGGTCCTATGTCCAGGCTGGTATTCAGACATAAGAGTATTCAGGAACAAGAGAAAAAAAATTATAAAGTATGCATCTGACAATCAGAAATATTGAGATAATATATAGAATATATAAAGAACTATAAAAACTCAACACCAAGAAAGACAAACAATCAAGTTAAGATAAAGCCCAAGGATCTGAATAGACATTTCTCAGAAGATATACAATTGACCAGCAAATACATGAAAAATGTTCAATATCAACAGCACTCAGAGAAACTCTAAGTTAATATGTCTAAAAGTTTTCTCTTAACAAATTTGATAAATGAGTCATTCTGCTGGAAGTTGTTAAGAATGGGTGAATATATGTATAAGTGAGAAATCTTTGCATTCTGTTTAACCTGTCAATGAAATTACAATTACTCTAAAAATAGTCTATTAAAATATAGATAAAAATACAAGAATTTTCTTGACATTTCCTCCTTTGAATTAAAAAATTTCCTACAAGGGAGAGAGATTTGATAACTATTGCCCTTAAATCTACTCTAAATTTTCATTCCTATGTGTATAATGCCTGATCCTTTCTCTCTTTTTTAATTTATATAAGGTAAATGCATTTCATAATCCTTTCTCTTTTTTATGGAATCAAGTGGTTTAACACATTTTGAAAAGTATCTACATTAAAACAAAAGTTAATCACTGCCTCAGAACCATTCATTTTTTAAAATATTTATTTATTTATTTATTTATTTATCTGAGAGGCAGAGAGAGAGAGAGAGAGAGAGAGAGAGAGGTTTTCCATTTGCTGGCTCACTTCCCAAATGGCCACAATTGACAGAGCTGACAGATCCAAAGCCAGGAGCCAGGAGCTTCTTCTAGGTCTCTCATGAAGGTGTAGGGGCCCAAGAACTTGGGCTATCTTCTACTGCTTTCCCAGGCCATCGCAGAGAACTGGATCAGAAGGGGAGCAGCCAGGACTTGAACCAGTGCCTATATGGGATGCCAACACTGCAGGCAGCAGCTTTACCTGTTACACCACAGTGCTGGCCCCTGAACCATTAATTTTATAATTCTCTTCATCCTCAGATATTTTCAATGTTTTATTAATTAGTATAAGAAAACCATATATAGGAGTGTAGAATGGTTATCTGCTGGTGGTTCATCTTAGTCAGGGAAAACAATGTTTATGAAGTCTACCTAATCATCCTTCTTCCAGGAGATAAGTTTTAAATATAAGTTCATTTAGAGAAATCAAGTTTCATTGTTTGCCACTGCGGCCATGTTGGCCATTGTTGTCATGTGGGGAGTAGATCAGTGGATGGAGTATCTCTCTCTCTCTCTCTTTCTCTCTCTCTCTTTTTTCTTCACTTCATAACTCTTTCAAATAAGTAAGTACATCTTTCTTAAGAAAGTGTTCATTTGCAAGACAAGGAGAGAAGTCTTAGCAGAAAGAAAGTTTGACAAATTTGATGCTGGAATTTTAGCCTTCCGGATTACGAGAAAATTCATTTTTGCTAAGCCATCCAATATGGGGTAGCTTTTTTTGACAGCACTGAAAACCAATACAAAGAGTTTGGATGAATATAATGCTGATGGAGCCCCAGAGAACACACAGGTCCTAAATCATCTGGTATTATGAAAGATGAGATTAAAATATGGAGTATACTTATAATAATGGCTTGTGCACAAAAAAGAGTCAATAAAATTATTATTACAATTGCAGTTAATAGCACCTCCTCCATGGACTGGATTTCTAGTTTCTAATCTGAACCAGGAGGCCTTGTTGAGTGTACCAGCAGTGTCCAAAGTGTTAATCAGTTAGCCTAAGCTGGTATTTAATATTTTGGGTTTTTGCTATTTACTTAGATAAGTATTCTAAGCACCAGCTCAAATGAGACATGTAACATGATAAGGTTTAAGATTTATTTCGAGAGTGAGAGAAATACACAGGAACATGAGTAGAAAATGGATCATAAAGAGTAAACAGGGAGTTCCATACCAATTGTTTCCAGGGTGTAGGCCAGAGGCTGCAAGTGAAAGGGCAGGCAAGCAAAGCACTGGAGAGCATACAGAAGTGGCAAAATGGGCGGGCTCAGAACTCTCCAGGCTCTTATTCACTTCCAAAAGGGGAGTGGTTACATAGTCTGATTGACAGGTGGGTGGGTACAAGTGACATGTAGGTGCAAGGGGATGTGACCCCCAGCTCATGGACCTAATCCTATTTCCCTGACTAGTCTCATATCAAAAGGACAATACAAAGACCTTTCAAAACTATGACCCTGAGTATTAGCAAATGGTATTATCTTTTCTGTTGACTTCCTTTCTTTATAGACGTCAACAGAAAAATCATCTCTTTCTCTTATTGAACAGCCACCCTCTAAGAGATCTTAGGAAATATATCTACAGGGCAGGGAAAAGCTGGTCAGACTGGACTTCTTTTTGATAATCATGCAGATCCTAAGATTGTTTTAACCTAATTTGGAGAAATAATGCATGTAACTGAGGGTACCTCTAGGCCTTTAGGATGTTCATGTTAGTTTGAATCTATTTGGGGCAATTTTGATTTACTTTTATTAATCTTCTAAATTAAACTTTTATTGATATAAAATTCCTTTGTAAGACTCTGATTAATTAAAAGTAGCAAAACTGAATTTGTATAAATGACTGAAAGAAAATTTGGTGCATATTTAAAACATATATTAAACTCTATGCAGTAAAATATGATTTTTATAGTTTATAATTCTCTCATATGCACCCAAACTGCTGACACCAGCATATATATGTATCATATAGAATAAATTTCTGCCAAATAAGTGCTAGAAAAGTTAAAATATGTTATATTGAAACTTATTTAAGTTATTTTCTCATGAAATACCACATGTAAGATAGATATTACTAAACTAATGTGATCTGATTCTATATATTGGGAAAAAATCAGTTTTTGCATTTTTTTCTGTAGTGAAAGGGACTGGAAATACCAGATTTAATCTAATCTTTGTGATTAAAGAAGTTTAAACATAAAAAATGAAGCTTTTAAGTATATTAAGAAATAATATTTTACTTGAATCTCATTTTAGCTTAGACAATTGCTTCAGGTTACATTTTTAAACTATGTTTTCCATTTCTTACTGAAGGCTAGATGTGACTGTTCATTTCATTTGGCAACTACCAACAAAGTCATAACTAAATTAAAATTTTTCTTTAATGTCTTTTTTATTATTTATACAATCAATTTAATCAAAGCACTCAATGTTGTAAACATTCCAAGTGCCCATGAAAATTGTAGAACAAATTGGTGTTTATTTTTATGAGACAATGATAGAGTAAAATACTCAGCTAAAGAATTATTAAAGTTCTCCTGCAAAATCCCTTTCATTGCATTTGCATATTTGTCACCAAGTTCTATTTTCAAGCCACATGATTGTGTTCTATAGATTTTTATCCCTGGATGTGGTGCATTTATGGGAAAAATATGAGAGAATAAATATCCATGGCAGGTCAGCGGCCTGGAAGAATTAGCTGATCTCATCACATCATAGGAGTTGTATTTTCGAATATGAGTGACATGTATATAATGACTGGCTAGTATCCATCATGCATAGGATAATATACAGAAAATAGTCTTGATGTTACTCCAGTGCATGGTTTAATTGTCATCTTAGAGGTTCCTTTGTCATTAGGGAACAACAATAATACAAAAATAATGAGATTACTAAACTGAACTTCCAGTCATCCCATTTTGAATAACAGAGTCATAAGAATAATGAAAGATCACTAAATGATACGTGTCTTAATACAAATATATCCCTGCAATTATAGATAGGACACCTATCAATAATTTTTTGGCTATAAATGTATATTTTTAAAGAGGTTATTTACTTGCGAGACAGAGACAGAAAGGTAGACAGAGAATAAAAGAGAACTCTCATTTGCTGGTTCACCCTCCAAATCCTTGCAAGGTTGGCTTGGCTGAGCTGAAGCCAGGAGACTAGAAACCTATCCTGATCTCCCAAGCAGGTGTTGGGAAGCCAATTACTTGCACTATTATTGCTGCCTTTCAGGTCTGCATCAGCAGGAAGCTAGAGTTGAGTTAGAACTGGCAATTAAACCTTGAAACAATACTGTGGGGCATGGGCATCTTAATCACTAGACTAAATGAACATTTTAGTGTAAACTATTTAGTCACACTCTATAAATAGTTTGAAAAGAAAGAAAAAGAATTTTATGTTTCCATTTTCTAATATTTTATATATATATATATTTATATATATATATATTCTGAGTCTACTTGTGTTTGTTCACTTTTACTCCTCCCTCATTCTAAGTTTAATAGCTTTTCATATCTATATCTACATGACATTTGATATATTAGCTATATCACTCTTTTACTGGAAGGATATTTGCAAAAATACATAGAATAAATCATTTAGTTAATTCTTTCTGAAAATCATAGTGACTGTGAGAATGTTCAGGGGTACAATAGTGCTAGAGGAAAAATCGTTTGCTACCATGTGTGATAATATCATCTAATTTCCTCTAACAAAGCAAATACCAAATCAAGTTAATGTGGAATTTTCCATTTCAGAAATATATAGGTTTTAAAGTTAAGACAAGGACAGCATTTAACCTAGCTGTTATGATCCTGGTTGTGATATCTGCATTTCAAATTGAAGTAGCTGTGTTTGATTCCTGACTCCGGCTCCTGACTCCAGCTTCCTGTTAATGAATGCTGCAGGTTCAAGCAATTGAGTTCTTGCCATCCATATGGGATACTTAGATTGAGATTCCAGCTCCCAGGTTCAGCCTGACCCAACCCTGAATGACATGGGCAATTGAGAAGTGGATCAGCAGATGGGAGCTTGCTTCCTTCTTTCCTCTTTCCTTCTCTCTTTCTCCCCTAAAAACTCTACAAACAATAAAGAACTGGACACAGATATCTGTTCTCTTTCTCTGAATTCCCAGAAGAATGAAAATATAGGACATATAACAAGCCTCAGATAAGTGTGTACTCTAATCAGAGAGTAAATTGATTCCATAGAAGAGCCAAAGAAGTATAAATCTTAACAGTAACAACTGTCATTTTGTAATCTTTATGAACACAGATACTGGGCTTTCATTTTAGAGCCTTTATTCCATTTGCTTGTCATCTCTTTGGAGAAGTATTATTATATCCTTCTTAATGATAGAGAAGCTAACCCTCAAAGCAACTCAACAGAGTTGTAAGTAGGTTAAGAAACAAGGACTCAAGTATCTGTGTCTAAGCCAAAGAATATTATGTTGCCCAATATGGTAGGTCCTACAGATGACCACTTTTCTCAGTTTTCACCTCTGATGTCTATGGAGTGGAAAATTTGTCCCATGTAACAGGTAATAAACCTTGAGAGGCTTACTAGAAGGCTGGAGATAGAGCATAAAATTATGACATTGCAATATATGAATAAACAGGGATAAATTCAAAGTAAATAATATTAAATAGGGAGCAGAACTAAATTACTTATTCAGTCTTGTATATGAGATTTTGCTACTTAAAATTATTTCCCTTAACCTATATTTTATTACTCAAATTCAAGTCAAACTCTTTCAGAACTCTGATTTAATTTGCACCAAGAAAATAGATCTGCACGTGGGTAGATAGGCCTTAACAAAGGGTCAATAACCAAGCTTCTAAATGCTTATTCCAAACATTAATTAGCCTGACAATATTCATATGAAAGTGTGGCTCTTATTTCTGAGTCTCAAAATTAAATTGGAATGGAAAAAAGATATAAAAAGACATTTTAATCCAAAAACATTTGTAATATCAGGATTTAAACTGCACTTTCACTTTGAAATATTTGTTTTGCAAAAACAAGGGCCTTATTGTTAGTAAAATGATGCTGTCTTATCTGTGGTGCCATCTAAGTCATGGACGCCATCTTAGGCTCTGGCCCTAGCCACCATCTTGCACAGTAAGCTTTGGTCCTAATCCCAGCCTCGCTTACTAGAAGTCAGGTGACCATATGGCCCAATCACAGCTCTACCTGTACCCTAATGGGATTTGTTGCTCCCACTTCCCTACCCCCTGCAAGACTATAACAGGATCTGTTCCCACAAACATGTTCCCTTGACCTCTGTCTCTGTCTCTCAAACCCTCTCTCCCTTTCCATCCTCTCTTGCCCTCTCCCTCCAGCCTGCCAGGTTTCCCCCATCCGACAATAAACCTTTCCTTTAACGCTAGTATTTGATGGGCTTTGTGGTGACCTAACAATTATTATTATTAATATAGTAAAAAAGTGATGCTTAAAATGACAATTATATTTGCATGCACAGAAATAATGAATATATCCATGAATTGATGCTTTCTTCAAATATTAGTGGCCAAAACACAGGAATTATCTTTCTTCTATATAAAACTATGAAGATCTCTAGTTACTTATATCATATTTAGATGTATTTATTACATAGGATGATGAAAATCTCAGTTAACCATCTATGGGTAGCTTAACAAATAAAATTTCTATCAGGAAACATTTAATCAAACATGATTATAACCATTGCAACACTTTTACGAAGGTATTAAGGGAATTTTATAATTCAGCTTCTTGGATCATGAAATTGGAATTCCTTTAAAAAATTTTATCCCAGTGCAGATTATTTAAATTTATTAAATTTAAACCACCTTTTAATAAGGGATCCACATGAAAACATTGTCATGTTTTTGGGCTGCAAATTCTCCCTACCTGTTCCTATCTTCTACATTAAAGAGGGAAGGCAAGAGAAAAAATTATAATTCTTTCATGTCATCTTTCAAATCCATTCTTCAAGGAAGTTAGCAGTGACATAGTTGGGTTTTTATTGTTTCCCTTGCTCAGCAAGAAACGTTTTCCAAAGATGTTAGAACTCTTTTTCTAAAAATTCACAGATCTCAGGTAACAATGAAGTCTACCCTTGGATCTACAAAAATGGTCCTATGATATACTTTGCAGTATTTCTTGAGGCCTATAAACCATTTTTTCCCCTATTGGTATTTTATTTTTTAATTTTTAAAATTTTTTAAACATTTATTTAATAAATATAAATTTCCAAAGTACAACTTTTGAATTATAGTGGCTTTTTCCCCCCATAACCTCCCTCCCACCCACAACCACCCCATCTCCCACGCCCTCTCCCATCCCATTCTTCTTTTTTAATATTTATTTATTTATTTGAAAGTCAAAGTTACACATAGAGAGGAGAAGCAGAGAGAGGTCTTCCATCCCATGGTTTACTCCCCAATTGGCTGCAACTGCTGGATCTGCACTGATCCGAAGCCAGGAGCCAGGAGCTTCATCCGGGTCCCCCATGAGGGTGCAGGGGCCCAAGGACTTAGGCCATCTTCTATTGCTTTCCCAGGAGGCCTATAAACCTTAAAACCATTGTTTAGCTGCCTATATGATCCCATCTTCCAATCAGCAATTCCCTATTGATAAATGATAGAGGATGGAGAAGATTGACTCCATAGCAATGGCCTGGAAACTAACAAATGCAGGGAGAAGGACTGAAGAGGCCATTCAGAAAAAATTCCATAAAAAATCGTATGAACAGTTTCTACATGGTAGGCAGAAGAATGAGTCTTAAGTAATTATAAGGATTTTACTACCTCCTTTGATTTCTGCAAATCCCAACAGCTGACTAGGGTATTACTAAACTTGGCAAAAGACATTAATCATCAGTTTAGACATTTATTAAAAATGCATTGATGTTCTGAAGCATTCTACATCTGCTTTCAATAGATAACTATTGTGAAAGTGCCTTAAAAACTACCTAAGCTTTCATCATTTTGTTTTTTACCCTCAACCATATATTATTTGTATGAATGGAGAAGAAAATAGTTAAAAAAAAAAAAAAAAAAAAAAAAAAAAAAAAAAAAAAACCTCCAGGGATCTTGAAATGTCTGTAGCTTCAAATTAGATTTTATTTCAGACATTCTGAAAATACCTCAACTCTTAGGTGAAAGAATAAAACAATGACAATGTTTATGTCTACCCAGAAACACTTTTAATCAAGTCAGACAGACTCTGAAATAACTGACTCACAAAGAAGTGGTGTTGAGCAATAATTTATCTTTAGAGATTTGTAGGCTATATCTAGACTTCTTTGTTTAAGTCCCATCTTTGGGAGTAGGCATTGTGGTGCAGAGATTTGGGTCACCCCTTGGGAGGCCAACACTCCATACTGTATTGTCAGGGATCCTGACTTGCTTCTTTCTTTGCTTCAACTGCAGCTTCAGCTTCAAATGAAGTAGCAGTAGACAATGGCTGAAATACTTTGATTCCTAAAACCCATGTGGGATACCTGGATGAGATTACTAGTTCCTGGTTGTGGTCATTTGGGGAATGAACTGGAGAATGGTAGAGATTTGTTCTTTCTTTCTTTCTGTCTCTGTCACTCTGCCTTTCAAATAAATAAAAATGAATAAATAATCATTTAAAAACTATAGTGTTTTTTAAAAAAGTCCCAAATTTGCTACTTACTTGGCTCTGTATTCTCTATGAGTTATTTTATTATGTCTCCATTTTTTATATGAACACTTGAGTAATCCCATAACAGCACTAAAATGTATTTAGTAATACTATGATGTCTTCATAGACCAGGAAACTCAAGCTTTGTAAGGAATTTGTGAGTGTAACATTGTTTAATCGAATAGTGGGGATTCTGGCCCAAACTAGTAGCCAGAGGCAAGGCCTTTGAGTTGAACCTATCATTTACTACCTATCTTATTTTTAGCTTGAATCTGACACAAAATGAATGCCTATTCAACTTTATAAAAGGGCCAGATCTCTCTCTCTCTCTCTCTCTCTCTCATATTTTATTGAATCATGTAGGAAATACATTTGAACCATCAGATACCCTCCTATTTCTATTTTATCTATTGTTACAAATTAAGCAGTTTACAAATTAGTGAAATAACAATGTATAATAACATATTGACCAATAAAGTTTTTCTCACTAATTACATGATCTAAATTAAATAAGAGTGTTGCTAATAAAAGCCAATATGCCATGACTGCTAAAAATATTCAAATTTAAATCCTGAGAATTGCCACAGGATGGAAACTATAGTGGAAAGAAAGTGAGTTCTCTGTTAAACTGATTTAAACACCAATATTAATTTGCTAGTTATATAACCTGAAAAAATCTCACCTATGTGTGATTTAGTTTCTTCATCTGAAAAATGTGATCAATAACATCTAACTGATATGTGAAACTGATAGGCATAGGTGAGCTAAGGGATAGTACAGCTTGTGAAGAGCATAAAATTGATACAAAGTTTGCACTCACAGGCAGAAAAATAAACAAACTGTTACTATTAGACATTACAATAAATATAAAATGAATTTTACAATCTGTGTTATAATGTTTAATTTATAAAAAGCAAAAAGAAAAGAAAAAATTATCATATTGGATCCCTACCCATTTCTTCAAAAATTCTATCTAGAGTTTCCATTATTTATTTTCTCTCCCATCATTTTCCATCTTTCCAACTTTTCAAAAATCTTCATTTTAAATGTAATGAGGACATCAGAGAGATCGGCTTAAGTAACTAGACTTAATTGGATTACAGCTGATGTTGGCAACTGAAGAGCTCACTCACCACAAAGTGCCCAATGCAACTAAGAACTTCCCTGGTTTCTAGGAAAGAAGTAATAACTTCCTAACACAGACCAATTATGAACACATTAATGGAAAGCCAATCCCAGTTAATCTATTCTCAAATCCACCGTACCAGAGGCAACTCATTTCCTTATTTATTTTCTCACTTGTCTTGCACCAAATTAATGCATTTTCAGGTGTGAAATTAAACACCAGAGGGAGCTATAAAACACCATCAATATATTTCAAACTTAATGATGATGACAGGGGAAATGAAGTCAATTAAATGTTTTATCTATGATATTCAGGATCCAAACTTAAGGCACTGATAATTTATATGAAATACAAAATGCACACACAATTGGGCAATTATTGTGACATGTTTTTATTGCTCCATGTTTACCATTTCATCCAAAAGGGATGGTCCCCTAAAGAACAACTGTGCATGCATAAATAAGCTATTTCTGGAAAGAAGCAAGATACAAGAGAATATGACTGTTAATTCATACATTTGTGAAAATATATTCACCTGTAAAAGAAAAAAGAACTCTAATGAAAAGGATCCTAGGATGAAAATAAGCAGGAATTCAAGCATTTCTACATGCTCTGTCAAAGCAAAGTCATTTACGTAAGGCTGCAAAAGACAAAACAATGTCATTCACTACTGTTATTTACAGCATCTATGAAAGAGTGGGGAGTGAGCAGATAGAAAGCCACTTAGGGACACATTTCACATTTTTATGTAGGATGATACATCACTCTCTCCATTTACCCTATCTCTGCTTTATACTCTCTATGATCTAACCTGTATCTTTCTTCTTACCTTGAACAGGGATACCATATAGTATGTCTGCTACTTTTCTTTACCACAAACATAGCGCACCAGAAAGTGAATCAGCTGGCAACCACATCTGTGTAGAGTTGTTTCTGTCACTCGACTCCCTGAGTTAAAGTTTGGACCTTCTACTTGTGAAACCTATGTAACAGAGCCCGTCTGTCAGTCACTGCACAGACTCCTGTAGAAAAGAGTTTTTCCGGTTCTTTGCTGCCAGCAGAGAGAAATAGATGCATTGCTGTATTTTTCTATCGGGCTCCTGTCATTATGAAGAATTGGAAAGAACCTGGAATAATTTTACACATGAATATAAATATTTTTATGCAATGTTTTAGCAAAAAACACTTTAAGAACTTCTTAAAAATGAACTCTATTGAAATTGCATTATTGAAATTAAGGGAGAATATACTATAGTTCATGCAAGTGTTATCTCACCAAAGGAAAGTGTATAATTTAAATAAACTTTTTTTGAATGTTAGAATGATAACAGAGAAAAATAAATATTTGTAATAATAACATTTAGTTTGTCAGGGAGGTGGAACACTGTTTTGTTGCAATATCTTTTCATAGATTAAATGTACAAGTACAATTACTTATTAAAATCACAAGCTATACTGATTACAAGTCTCTAGGTATGTGTGAATCACAATTTACCTTATGAAACCTTCCAAGCATATCATTATTCAGTTTAATGAATAAATAATTAGCTATACCTCATCAATAAAATCCAATGCAACTACAATTCATAACAAGAAAACCAGTTATTTTTTCCTAAATTAGCAGAGCAGCATATACATTTTGTTTAATTTCTCAAATAAAATGAGAAATGAAGTACATGTGCAACTGAAAGTGGACTACCTGAATTACCTGAATGATATTTCACATGAGTGACCCGACTTATCTCTTTCCCTTTAGTGGTATGTGAATAGCCATGATAATTGTGTTATCTTGCATGTTAAATTGTGAAAATCACTTTTACTCTTGAGATATTTTGGAAGATAGTATTCAAATCTAAATTTGGGGAATTCCCTCTTTCATAAAAAGTTCATTTTTTTTTTAAATTATTTATTTGACAGGTAGAGTTAGAGAGAGAGAGAGAAAGGTCTTCCTTCCGTTGGTTCACTCCCCAAATGGCCAGTAGCCAGGTGCTTCTTCCTGGTCTCCCATGTGGGTACAGGGGCCCAAGCACTTGGGACATCCTCCACTGCCCTCCTGGGCCCCAACAGAGAGCTGGACTGGAAGAGGAGCAACCGGGTCTAGTACCCGGCGCCCATATGGGATGCTGGCACTGCAGGTGGAGGTTTAACCTAGTGAGCCACAGTGCCGGCCCCCGAAAAGTTCATTTTCTTAAACTGTCTGTTTCAATTTTATTATCCAGGGTTTTTTTTAAATGAGATTATGTTTTCTTACAAGGATTTTGTGGTTGATTTTGACTTATGCTAACATCATCTATTTGAATAAAATTGTAATTAATAAATCACAGACACTTAATGAATGGTTCTTTCTGCTTCATTGGAATACCAAAAAAGCTTTATTTTTTATTTATTATTTGTTACCATAGTTTATTTACATTTATATTTATATTGATTGGGAATATTTAATATTATTTCTCTGTTCTCTGAGTGGCAGATTGTCACTTGACTATTATGGAGGAAGGGGCACAGTGATATTACTTTGGGGAATAAATGGATACCAAAGAAAACAAAGAGGAACTCTTGACAAGAGTCTACATTTGTGTAAAAACAGTCCAATTTTTTAAACTCAGGAAATAAATCAGACTGCATTTTCAAAACTTTGTCTCTTCTCTTTCCTTGATACTTAACCAGTTTGGACTTAACCAGTATATCAATTTTGGTGATGATGGAAACGCATAGAGCTTGGAGTTCACGGTTATGTTAGTGGAAGACACTATGATCTAAAATTCATATAAGAAGTCAGAGTTACTTGAGAAGTTATAATTGAAGAAATGACCCTTTCTGTTTGCTAAGTGTCTTTTTCTGTCTGTCTGTCTCTGTTTTTCTCTCTCTTTGATCCAGTTCAAATAGAGAAACTATTTTCATTCCTTTTTTAAAGATTATATTTATTTATTTGAAAGAATTACAGAGAGGCAGAGAAAGAGAGAGAGAGAGGTCCTCCATCTGGTGGTTCACACCCCAATGGTCACAATGGCCAGAGGTGTGCTGATCTAAAGCCAGGAGCCAGGAGCCTCTTCCAGGTCTCCCATGTGGGTGCAGGGGCCTAAACACTTGGACCATCTTCCATTGCCTTCCCAGGCCACAGCAGAAAGCTGGAGTGGAAGTACAGCAGCTGTGACTTGAACTGGTGCCCAAATGGGATGCTGGCACTGCAGGTGGTGGCTTTATCCGCTACACCACAGAGCAGGCCCCCGGAACTAGTTTCTTATTCAGTCAAAAAGAGGACATCAACCATGGCGTTCAATGAGTTGTCATTATAGTCACCAGATTATATACATGTTAATATACTAGTTAATATGTGGGAACTAGGTTTGTGTTCATTTATAAAAATTTTCTTTGTTTATTAGGATTTTAAATTGACAAATCATAATTGCACACATTCATATGGTAAACATGATGATTTGGTATATTTATACAATGTAGAAAGATTATCAACAAATGAATGGATTATGAAAATGTGTTTAGATATATAAACTATGGAATGTCACTCAGCCTTACAAAAGAATGTTCCATCATTGTGACAATAAGAATGAACTTGGAGACTATTGTTTATTTCAGCCAACCTTCCTAGCAGAAATACCTTATCCTTCTTCCTCCTTTATAGCCTTGTTTTATACATACTATTTTGTGCATGGTCATTTTCTTCTCATTTGAGTGTTATTAGATATGCAAAGTGTGGTAGTGAATATGATTGTCTGTTCTTTCTTTTTAAATTTTTATTTATTTAATTTGAAAGGCAGAGTTACAAAGTGGGGTGAAGAGAGTGAGAGAGAGAGAGAGAGAGAGAGAGGATCTTTCATTCACTAGTTCACTTCCATGGCAGCAATGGCCTTGGCTGGACCAGGACGAAGTCAGGAGCCAGGAGCTTCATTGGAATCAGTGACAGGGCCCCAAAACCTTGGGCCATCTTCCGCTGTTTTCTTGGACATATTAGCAGGGAGTCGGGTCAGAAGTAGAGCAGCCAGGACTTGAACATTCGACATGCCAGCATCACAGGCCGTGGCTTTACCTGCTATTCTACAACACCTGTCGAATTTCCTGTTTTGAAAATTTTCTCTATAGTTTCTTTCTAAGAAACGGGATGCTATCTGAGTCAATTTGGACTTCCAAAGGAGAATTTCATAGTCTGGGTGTCAAATGGCAGAAATAAATTTCTCACATTTCTGCAGACTGGAAGTCTGAGATCAGGGTGACAATGTGGCTTGATTCTAGCGAGGATTTTTTCCTGGTTTGCAGAAATCCATCTTCCACTGTGGCCTCACAAGGAGAGAAAGCATGGGTAAACTGTTTTCTTTTCATATAAGGGCACTAATTCCATCATGAGCATCGTATCCTCTTTACCCAGTCTAATCTTGATTACCATGAAGATGCCCTGTCTCCAAATTACAACACAGTGGGGACTAAGGATTCAAAGTAAAAATTTGAAGAGATCCAGTTGGGTCTATAGCATTCTTACCCTGTCCCATTGAATTCATGTGCTTTTTACATACAAAATACATTCATTCTATGTCAACTGTCTCCAAAATATTAACTTATTCTAGCATCAACTCTGAAGTCCAACATTTCATTTAAATATCATCTTATCATCTAACTCAGAAGTGAGTGAGATTCAAGGTGACATTCACTCTGAGGCAAAATTCCTCTCTAGCTGTGCATCCGTGATATCAGTCAGGTTATGTGCTTCTAGAATTCAATGTGGGTGAGATCATAAGATAGAGAATCCGATTCCGAAAGGGTGACATATGAAATGAGTTAGGGTCATGGGTCCCAAGTAAATCCAAGAAATCACCTTCTTTACTTAGGTCATCTATTCTCCAATCCCACCAGACAAAATATTAACCTTAAACCCTTTGCCTAGAGAGGGTAGATCCATCCATTCAGTTTTGTGCAAGGACCACACATATAGAGTTCCTGCTTATTGAAACACAGGTAGAAGTAGCCTTGACACTTGGGACTGTGTATTCTAGGCTTGTGGTAGGAGTGGCGATTATGGTGATTTCTGAATCACCTTCAGTATCTTTTCTCCTTTGCTTGCATTCAGTCCACAGCACCATATTCCACAAGTTCCAATTCCTTATGCCAGATTAAGTTAGCCACATTCATTAGGTGCCCTGCTAAAATATTTTAAGTCCTTTTAGGAATATGTAAAAATAATGTTAAAAATACTGTTTGTTGTAATGAAAAACAAGAAAGAAGTAGGATAAGACTCGTCTCTGCACCTCTGCAAAAACAAGCCACACCAATCCACAATAAGATATGGACATGGTTTTGTACTGAAAGTCCAAAATGATTCTTAGAAAGGTTGAATATAGGTTGCATAGGATGAGCAATATGACTGGATCACCATACAATTGTATATATTTGTTTAATGATGACAATAAATCTCCACTGTAGTAATCATTTTAGTATATACAAGCAGTCTTCAAAAATTTTAGGGAAAATTTACATTAAAAAAATTGTGCATAGGTTTCCAAAAATTTTTGAGCCAAAATAAACATATTTAATTCTATTTTCCATGAATTTTTGGATATTATACCTTATACCCATAATGCTATGATGTATATCTTAAATGTACACAATAACATTTATTTTTTAAAAGTATTTAGGTTTACACAGTCAACCTAGAAGTTAAGACACCTGTATCCCACATCAGAGTACCTGGGTTCAATTTCGAGTTCTAGTTCCTGCCTCTGGTTTCCAGTTAATGCAGACTGTAGGAGGCAGTGGTGTGATGGCCCAAGTAACTGACTTCCTGCTACCACATGGAGACTTGATATTTGTTCCAGTGCCTGGCTTTGGTGCAGGTCTTAGCCCTAGCCATTGTGGGCATCTGGGGAGTGAACCATAGGCTGGGATTACTCTCCCTCACATGCTCTTTCTCTTTCTTTTTCTTTGTGAATCTGTGTGCTTGTGTGTGCACGTGCCTGTGTCTCTCTTTGTTATTCAAATGAAATAAAATTAAAAAACTAAAAGCACTTATGTAGTGGAAATATATTCGATTAAAAAAGAAAGACCAACAGAAAAAAAGAATTTGATAATTCTAACTTAATAAGCTTACATTTTATATCTGGATTTTTAGAAGCCTTCATTTCTCTACTTTCAGCCATTAAACATTATTCAGGAGGAAAAGTCACTGATATCAATGAGGATAAGTAAGGAATGTGATTAGGAAAATGAACACAAAAGGGTTGAGGAAATTAGAAAATGAAAGTAAAACATTTAAGTGAGAAAAAAACAGTGAAACAAAGTCATGGTAATGGGAAAAATTGGAGGAAAGTTATGAAAATTAGTCTCAGAGCAAGTGAGGATGTAATAAGGGGTTATAGAAAATGTCATATGCAGAATTTTTGTTAATTAATTCACTCATTTATCTCCTTACTCATCATATAGTCATCAATCTATCTTCCTATTATTTATGATATAACTACAAGGGTCCTTCAAAGACATGGAAAATTCACATTATGAAAAAAAAAAACTATGCATGGATTTCATTTTTTCGCAGCAAAATGAAATTATCTTTTAAATCAATTTTCTGCTAAGTTTTGTAGTACTTTTGTACACTGAAAAACAGATATTGTACTATAAAAATATACGTAATTGAAATACGATACACTCTCCCAGGTTATCTGCTTCTGATTCTAAGGAAGTTATTTTATAATTTTCCAAGTTTTGGATAAGCAATGCAACAAAATTCTTGCCTACAGAAATGCAAACTCTGTTCTGTAAGTTCAATTGACTTCCTTTCTTAACTGTGGACATTTACTTGTTCATATCTATATTCTTGATTTATAATGTGTGTGCGCTTTGAATTTCCCTTTGAATTTGATCAGTGTGATGGTAAACAAACAAAAAAGTTTAACAGTGGTTTATTGAATTATATACATCACAGTTATCATTTACCTAGTGTTTAAGATTGTCTTTTAGCATTTTCATTGTAATCTGTATTATCACTTTATTGCATTTGTAGGTATGTTCAACTATAATCCTATAAATACATGTGGATAAAATGAGTATCTTCATATTATGGCCTCTGTGCTCATCACATCATAAAATTTTGTCATATGATCAGAGTTACCAAAGAATGAGATTTGAAATAAGAGATTAATTTTAAAAAAGAAGAAAAGAAAGAAAATAAAAGAAAACCTCTCTCTGCTTTTCTGTAAGTGAAATAAATCCTCTCATTATATTAAATCCAGAGAGGATTCCCTACTGGTAGTTTATAGCTATATCAAAGAACTGGTTATCTTTTTAAAATTGTCTTTTTGCAGGGAAATGTGATACTTTAACATAATTGGAGTTAATACAATAATACTGTATTTTGAAAAATTATTTTTATCTTATGATAAATAAAGCATTAGTGTTTCCTCATCTGCAGGATCAAATATTGATTCCTGATTTTAAATGGCTTTTTATTGTTGAACATCAAACTGCTAAGAAAAGGCAAAGAAAAGAAGTATATTCAAAAGTACATTCTGAATGTTATATTATTGATTCAGTTCATAGACATTTTTGTACCTAACTTGCTTTCATCCCATTTAATAATCCTGGAGCAGCCTAGTCACGTTTTTCAAAGCTGTACTGAAGGAATCCTAACTAATCCATTAAGATAAAAGGCCTCAAACATCATTCCTAACAGAAAGGGATTAGGATCTTCCTATGTAGCATCACAACCCTTCAAGCTAAGCAAGAAAGCTGACACTGAAGTGATAAATGACCTCAATGTCTATTATGCGTGGCAACACAATCCATAACCTCAGAGTCACAGCTTGAAATAACTTTTAACAGCACATGTGAATTTTCTTAATGAGACTACTTCTCAGGATATTGGTTTAAAAAAAAAATCCTGCACTCTTATTTCAGCATTCAGGCTCCTATTTATGCATATTTTGGAACTTTGCTTTTATCAAAGGGCAAATTCAGATTCAAGAGGTGGGAGAAGTTCAATCAAAACCTAAGTGTGAAAATAAAAAGCCCACTTGAGAAGTACTTGAATAAATCTGGAGGCTTGTTTGTTTAACTCGTTCAAAATTAAATAGCTTAAAATGTCATGTTAAGTATTCTTACCACAAAGCAACCGCAACAATAACCTAAGCAAGCATGACAAACAGCAAACAACAAAGAGACATAGGGGATCTTTTGGAGGTGATAGATACGTCCCTTGTCTTGATTGTGGTGATAGTTTCATGGGTGTAAGTATATGCCCCAACTTGTCATACTGAATTAATTTATTATATACAGTTTCATATTTATCAATGTCATCACAACAAAACTGTTAAAACATAAGCATCAAAACTTAAAATATATTTGCTAGCTTCATTTTTAAAATCCACTTTCAGTAGTGTCTTCTAAACCTAACATGGAATGTTGAGACTTTTGTTACTGAATTGCATTCAGAAATTTTTCTTTAAGTTACAAAAACAAAAGGAACAACTTTGCAGTTTCTCCATTTTTCCTCTGGAAAGTCAACTGATGCTGATAGCTTGATCTCCTTTCAGTTGACGCCCAGTGGCCAAGAAAATTAATGAGGCTTTCAAAATTTGATGATATTTTTCAAGTAACCTCAAAGAATAAAGCTCATTATGTTTAAGAAAGTGCCACCACCCAATCTAATTGATGGTGTTAGTAATTTGTATTTATTTAGAAAAAATTGCTTTTTTTCCAACTTCATTGACAATATGCTAAATTGATTTTTGGTAAATTTGCATGCCTGGACCTAGGACAGAAGGACAAAAAATATTGTGTGTCATAAACTAGAAATAGTGACCTTGAAAATACTTGGAAACAAGAATTATGTTGACAGTGAAAATCACATGAAGCAAAAATTCACCAATATGCATTGAAGCTATCCATTTTAGATGACAGCAAATTAGAAATGATTATAATTTAGACTTGTCATAGTATCATAAACTATTTAAAGAAGCACAATAATTTTAATATGTGTATAATTTGTAGGCAACATTTTAAAGAAATAAAACACATTTCATGATTAAATATAAGCATTATTTTGCTAATATGTGAACACCATTAATGTAATTACATTGATGCATCATCATAATCCATAAAAATAATGCACTTCAATGCGATGCAATTAGATCAAACTTCATGAATAAGAAATTTGGTAATGTAATAAGTTGATCTTCAGGGACATGCTTATGTTTCTTTGTATGCTTTATGATTTCATCCCTATCTCTGGAATATTTTCATAGCCATGTGAGATAAAATAGAATGGCAATGTGAAAATAAAAATAGATAACATGATCCATTACATTGGCATTCTGTGGTTCTTGTTTATATTTAGACACTACTACATGGGTTTAGCATTTTTGGAGACTAAGTTAAGCATCCTGAAATCTAATATTGAAATTATCAGTTTTGAAAGTGATTAACAGACATCTTTTCAATTTTGTAATGTTTACAACTATTAATAGTCAATATATTTCATAAAATATTGATGATATAACAATTGCAGCATTACCCTACAAACAGCTTGGGAAAACAGCAAGTACCAAGTAAAGTTCAAATCCTTTGTTTTCTAATTAAGATTCATAATTTACTGATGTAAAAAACAGAAATGAAAACTCTAGCTACACATAATGTGGATGAGCACAGAAGACTTACATGGCTTTTATTCATTATTAGTGGACTTGATGATAGGGGAAAAAATGTTACTTTGTGCATGTTCATTCATATGTGGATCTGATAATTGCTTTTAAGTCTTCGTTCCTTATAAAGTCTATTTATACCACCAATTAAACTGGGTTTAAAATCTGGATTACATGGGCTATTTAAAATAATAAAATATATAATATAATTATAAAAATAAGCCAAATTTTAAAATATTTCTTTATAGCAATAGAAAGATAAAAAATGTTACAGAAATAAATATGGACTATCATCCAATTGTCTGAAGTCATATTTTCATGTGATATAAAGGAAAATAGTTTAGTTTTAAAAATTGGAGATGAGCTATGAGGTTCAAAATTTTTAATAATTTTATGCCCTGAAAAGTTCCATTTCCACTCTAATCGCTTCCTTTCTGGATTATATAATTTCCATAATCGTTTTTTGGCTCTACCTGTGTATAAAATCTTAGCTGCCCAACTTTAGATGGCTGCTGTATTTATTTCACTAAAATTCAGGCTCTGTTTGCTTTCTGTTCTTCCTATAAAGTTAGGTGGAACTCAAATGCTCAGGTAATGAAAATCAATTTTCTTGCTTGTCTTCAGTTTCTTTGTCAATTGGCTTTCTCCTATCTATTCACTTGAGGCTTTCAATCAGCTTCACTAGACTCTGCCGTAGTGCTCTGCTATCTCAGTACCTGTGTGTAGACCATTCTCTGTCGGAAAGATCTCTTCAAGCTTTCATCTAGTCTATCTCATCTTATCTTCCTAGGCACAACTAACATAAATTCCACCTTGAACCTTGAACATTGCACAGAATTGACCTCCAACTAATGAATCTTATCGATAAAATTCACGATTAAAAGAAAAAAATCTAAAACAGTTACTATGCTAGTATGAATACAAATCAAAGCTATCTACTACATCAGATGTTCAAATATTTATCTTTGTAAATCAAGAAACTTGGGCAGAGAAAAAATTCATATAAAAGTATATATTTTAACTATATCCTGTACGTTAATTACTTTTTATAACATTTATGAGTTAATTGTTCTGGATTAAAAAATACTTTAGGTAAAACCACTCTGCATGATGATACATCACATTAATTTGTCTAAAGGATGGGGCATTTATTTTATTAATTAAGATGAAAGCCATTTTTTAAAAAATGGTAAATACCTCTTAAATCACAAGAAATGTGTTATTGGTGCTGATGAAACTGGATATCCATATGCAGAAAAATGAAACTTAAACCCTATTTCTCGCCTAACATAAAAATAAACCCCAAATGAATCTAAGACACAAATATAAAACCTGTGTGAAACTACTAGAAACAAACATTTCAAGTATAAGCACAGGTAACGATTTTTTGAGTAAGACCTCAAAGGCACAGGCAATAAAAAAAAATTAGACAAATGGACTTTGATTAAATTAAAGAAATTCTGGCCAGAGCTGCGGCTCAATAGGCTAATCCTCCACCTTGCGGCGCCAGCACACCGGGTTCTAGTCCCGGCCAGGGCACCGGATTCTGTCCCAGTTGCCCCTCTTCCAGGCCAGCTCTCTGCTGTGGCCAGGGAGTGCAGTGGAGGATGGCCCAAGTGCTTGGGCCCTGCACACCACGGGAAACCAGGAGAAGCACCTGGCTCCTGGCTTTGGATCAGCGCGGTGTGCCAGCCGCAGCACACCGGCCACAGCGGCCATTGGAGGGTGAACCAACGGCAAAAGGAAGACCTTTCTGTCTGTCTCTCTCTGTCTCACTGTCCACTCTGCCTGTAAATAAAAAAAAAAAAAAGAAAGAAAAAAGAAAAGAAAAGAGAAAAGAAATTCTGCACAGCAAAGGAAACAATGATCAGAATGAGGTAAATATTGGTGAATGGGTGAAAATAATTGGAAACTATGCATCTGACAAAAGGGTTAATATTAAGAATATAAAAAGCATTCAAAAACTCAACAGAAAAAAAGTCAGTTGATAAATGTGAATAAGAGCTGAATAGATAATTACAGACAAGAACATATAAATGACCTGAAATTCATGAAAAAATGTTCAATATCACTAGCCATTCAGGAAATACAAATGAAAACTACAATGTGGTATCATTTCACTCCAGTGAGAAAAACTGTTGTCAAAAAGATAAATAAAAATAAGTATCCATGAGGGTGTTGTTATACATTGTTGATTGAAATGCAAATTAGTGAGAACATTTTGGAGGATCTTCAGAAACTTAAAACAAATCCACTACATGACTCAATTATCCCACATCTGAAATATATCTTAAGGAAATTAAAGAATGAAACAGAAGCATGCCCTACCAGGTTCACTGTAGACTATTTAAAATAGCCAAAATATGGAATAAATATAGATGTCCATTAATAGATGAATGAAGAAAATGGAATATCATTGAGCCTTAAAAAGAATGATATTCTAACATTTGCAAAAAATGGATAGAACAGTATATCTTTATGTTAAATAAAATTAACCATGCGCAGAAAGACAAATACCACATATTCTCTCTCAGAAGTGGAAGCTAAGAAAATAAATAGACTTGATCTTAGCTTGTTCTAGTATTTTACAGTACAGTGAGACAACATACAACATTCAATAATGTACTGTATAACATCTAAAGAACTGGAAGACAGAAGCTGTTAATTCCAAACACAAAGGATAAGGAAATGAACAGCTAGTTGCCTGACTTGATCAATTTATGCTTATATAGATATTGGATTGTTGCACTGTACCCCATAAAAATATACAAGTACTACATGCTAATAAAATAATTTCAAAAAAATATTTAATTATATTTCACATAAAAATCTATATCTTAATTCTATAAAACTTAATGAATGTTGGTGTTTTAAAATTTATCTCTGCTATCATAACCTAGTAAATACTACTAGGCTGACAAGGCCCAATATCTAAATAAAACTAACCAGATAGGGCATTCAAATTTGGAAATGGTGGTGTAATTCCAGACCTTAGTGAATAATTATAATTTTTCATGTAAGAAACTCCTGAATGATTGCATCGATATTTCACTTCTAACACTGTATAGCTTTTAAAAAGTAAGTGTAAATTCTGCCATTAAGCATAAATGTTTAAATGATTGAATTAAGTCATTGACTAATTCACTAAATGTTTCTTATTGAGAGAATTAAAGGTTATATTTATTCTTTATAGTAGAGGGTGAGAGAAGGAGAAAGAGAGAAAGAGAGAGAGAAAGAAACTGTCAACTTCTAGCTCGTTCACTCGCCAGCAGCCTTCAATGGGCAAAGCTGGGCTAAAATTTAAGCTAGGATTTTGTAACACAATCCAGATCTCCCATGGGGATGACTCAAACCCAATTGCTTGAGCCAGCAGTGCTGCCTCCCAGGGACTGCATTAGCAGGAGGCTTGAGAAAGGCCTCAGAGCCAGAAGTTGACACCAATTACTCTAAAGCTACAGAGAAAGAAGAAGTCATCTAGTTTAATATTTCATTCTGTGGTTGAGGAAACTAAAGTCTAGGAAGGGGAGGTGATTTACTCAGGTTCAAATAATAAATTAGTGACAGAGCTGGAATTTTGAAAGTCTATGTGTCTCTCTATGTGTCTATAGCATCACCACAGTAAATCTCTCAAAAACATTAAAATAACTGGTATACTCAAGCACCAAATGACCAGAACGGCACCTAGATTATCATATGCTTCATAATCAAATGTTCTACTTCTCTAGTGAAATATTCCTTCCACAGTTTAGGCCTAAATTACTCATAATTCAAAATTCTCCTTTGTTCTCAAGTTTGCTGGAATTGACAAACATGGGGCCAAGAGGCTACTAGATGACTTCAGATTATCATTCCAATGAAATCCAGTCCAGAGAATTATGTCCAGAGACAGGTGTTTAGGAGATTGTCAAATGTTTATTGAATTGAATTATTACATAGTGTTCATAATAGGAAAAACAAAGCATAATGGGCCAGTGTATAACTTACATATGTTTTAGACACATAAAGCAGTGTAGGAAAAGGTAGCTTTGCTTTGATTAAAGAAACCTTCTGAGAGATTATAATTCAAATTTCTTCAAATAATGCAAATAATTCATATTACAAAATATATTTTGGTAAGAATACAGTGCAGTAGAGCAAATAAGTGATTAATCATGTCACAAATGAAACAGATTTTTGCATTCCAAAAGTTTTTTTGAACAAATTTGATTTGCAAGTTAAAATGCCTTGAGTGAAGCTGGCGTTGTGGTGTAGCAGGTTAAGCCACTGCCTGTGATGCCAGTATCCCATGTGGGTGCCTGTTTGAGTCCTGGCTGCTCAACTTCCAATCCAGCTTTCTGCTAATGTGCCTTGGAAAGGAGCTCAAGAAAGCCTAAGTCCATGAGAGATCCTGATGAAGATCTTGGCTCCTGGCTTCGCTCTGGCTTATCCCTGGCTGTTGTGGCCATTTGGAGAATCTCTCTGTATCTCTCTCTCTCTCTCTCTCTATCTCTCTCTCTCTCTATAACTCTGCCTTTCAAATAAATAAAACAAATCATTTAAAAATGCCTTGAAAGTAAAATTCCCTTGGTACTGAGAAAACAATCCAGAAATTATCGTAGGCCCTTTTAATAATGCAATTAAATATTGTTAACATATAGAAGATTGAAAATCTTATAAAATGAGTCATAATTTTGAAAGTTCTTCACATGTAATGTTTACTGAGCTGCTAAAATCACAAATATTCTAAAATAATCATTAAGATCTCCCTTAAAAAGAGAAAGACCTTGGGGCCGGTGCCGTGGCGCACGAGGTTAATCCTCTGCCTGCTGCGCTGGCATCTCAGATGGGCGCCGGGTTCTAGTCCCGCTTGCTCCTCTTCCAGTCCAGCTCTCTGCTATGGCTGGGAAAGCAAGGGAGGATGGCCCAATTGCTTGGGCACCTGCACCCTGTGGGAGACCAGGAAGAGGCACCTGGCCCCTGGCTTCGGATCGCCATAGCTCTGGCCCTTGCGGCCATTTGGGAGGTGAGCCATTGGATGGAAGAGCTTTCTCTCTGTCTCTCTCTCACTGCCTGTAACTCTACCTGTCAAATAAATAAATAAAAATAAAAAAAAGGAAGATCTTGTTTTTAACACAGGTTGAAAAAATGGACAAGTTATAATTTTTCACTGTAATTTAATAAAAATGAACACTTTAAAAAAATTTACATCAGAATGGCCAGCTCTGTGGTGCAGCGGGTTAACGCCCTGGCCTGAAGCGCCAGTTCTAGTCCAGGCTGCTCCTCTTCTGATCCAGCTCTCTGCTGTGGCCTGGGAGAGCAGTGGAGGATGGTGCATGTCCTTGGGCCCCTGCACCCACTTGGGAGACCTGGAGGAAGCTCCTGGCTCCTGGCTTAGGATCCACATGGCTCTGGCCATTGCGGCCATCTGGGGAGTGAATTAGCAGATGGAGGACCTCTCTCTCTGTCTCTACCTCTCTCTTTAACTCTGTCTTTCAAATAAATAAAAATAAATCTTTAAAAAAATTTACATCAGAAAGATCATGATAAGAAGAATATATTTGAAGGAATTTAAATTTAAAGGAATTTTTGTAGGTCATCGTTCACTCAAAATTTCCTTTCGGGGTTTAGAAACAATACTTTTAGAGACTTCTTATTACAACCAAATGACTACTTTATGTTGTAGAAATAAATTTTTTTCATTCTTAAGGAAATCTAAATGAATGAAGTTTTTTTCCATTCATCTAAAATTTTCTCTCATTTCTCTTACACACACACAGAGCAGAAGCATAAACAGATTAAGTTAAATAATTGTATAATCAGATTAATTAAATGAATAGAAGTTAATTACACCCCCTATACACAATATTTCAATTAATTAAATGATCACATTTACATAGAAACACAGCCTGTTTAACAAGTACCTGAGCAAAACAATGTATGTTTTAAATTCTTTGTTCTTTAATGTTTTCCAGGATATTTGATTTATTAATAAAGATTTCAGGACAATTTACTCTGTCTTAAATGTTTTCTGAGACAGATATTTTAGTCTCCAAATTTTGAAGCAAATGCTTAGAACATCTGGGATACTTGACAAAAGTAAAAAGAAAGAAATTTATGTAAATCATCTAGCTTTAATAGAGTTGATTTTTAACAAGCAACTACAAGTTTCAAAGTCATATTATATCAATTATTTAATAATCATTAAGTATTCAATGGTAAGGAAGTTACCATTTTATTATTATTATCAAATATAACGCATACTTCAATTAAATAATAGTTACTAAAGTGCTATTTAAAATTAACGGCTTAGCTAGTACTCAATTATTCTGAGATAAATGTTTTCTGGGGTACTGGTAGCAGGAAAAAGTATATCTTGAGACATTTTATGAGTAGAGTTGAATGCAAACTATGTCAAAAAAGATTTGGATATATAATTTTAGAATTTCTTCCCCATGTTAAGAACATAATACTGGCAGGCACTGTGGCTCAATAGGCTAATCCTCTGCCTGTGGCGCTGGCACCCTGGGTTCTCGTCCCTGTCAGGGCGCTGGATTCTGTCCTGGTTGGGTTGCTCCTTTTCCAGTCCAGCTCTCTGCTGTGGCCCAGGAGTGCAATGGAGGATGACCAAGTCCTTGGGCCCTGCACCCGCATGGGAGACCAGGAGAAGCACCTGGCTCCTGGCTTCGGATCAGTGCGGTGCAGCAGCTGCAGCAGCCCTTGGAGGGTGAACCAATGGTAAAGGAAGACCTTTCTCTCTGTCTCTCTCTCTCTCTCTCTTACTGTCTACTCTGCCTGTCAAAAACAAACAAACAAACAAACAAAAAAAAACAAAAACATAATACCACCTCCAAGTATTTGGTATTCAGACAAATTAGCAAAATTTCACACTCACCTTTAGAAAAAAAAGCACATTTAAAATTAGAGTGAAATCATTTGAAATTGCATCTGGCAGTTGTAAATTAAAGTTTTACATACATAAGGTGTATTTTATCTTTTTTGCTCAAGAAAAGCACCATAGTACAAAAGTTGATGGCTAAGAAAATAAGTGCTTGAAGAGTTATTTCAGAGACAATGACATAACAAGAATTGCTTTGGCTTTCTTTCAGGGAGCACAATCAAATGACGTCACAGGAACAGGAGGCATTTTATGCATTCTAATATCTGAAACAGAATTTTGAGAAAAGCTTACAGAGATAGAAAGATTGGGGTTAAGAGAGCAAAATGAGAAGGAAATGCCCTGAGTGATACTGTTGGAGGATGAGGATGAATGGAGTTCTCACAGTATCTAAGGGTCACCACTGTCACTTTAGAGCATGGATTGAGAACATGATGGTGAGCACTGGCAAAAAATTTAGAAATGGACAAATAAAACTGAGAAAATTGTTAGAGTTATTGGTGACAAAATCATATTTTTTTTTTCAAAATAAAAGCAGAAGAAGAGAGAATGATGAAGGGAAAGTAATTGAATGGTGCCAAACAGGATACAGATGACCAAACAAAAACAAACAAAAATCCATACATATTCTAGAACTCTTACATCAAAGGGAAGGGAACTCTAAATGACCAGATAAAAAAACCAGATCACTAGAAATGAAGAGGAAGTAAATATAATCAAACTTTTCAACAGGAACACTGAATGGGAAAGGACCGACAATTTTTGGTATTTTTTTGGGAGAAAGAGAACTTCAACTTCAAATCTGGAATTTTATATGTAGCTAAATAAATAGTTCTATGACCTCAGGAACACAAAAGTCTCATAAATATTATCACACAAAAAATCTACTTTGGATTAAATAATCATGCAGAAAATATTCTGTGAAGAGTTTAAAATCAAAGAGTACTAAAAATCCATGGGAAATGAAGATGAACAAAGTTAGATTCTGTGTCTTACAGAGGAAGGATTTTAAACACTTATACTTAATCCATAAACACCATTTTAGGTAACAGCATCATGTCAGGTATAGATATATGGATATAAATGAGGATGGGTATTAGAGATAAGAAGTAGATAAAAATCGTAGTAATGTTCCAATGAGATGGAGCAAGGAAGATGAAAGTGGAAGAAGTAGATGTATTTAAAGCATTTTATGAGCAAATTTGTGACACAGGGGGTTAAGCTGCTGCTTGGGACACCTGTATCTCATATCAGATAAAAGTTTCAACTCTTAGCTATTCCACTTCCAATCCAGTTTCCTGCTAATCCATACTTGGAGCAGATGAAGGCTTGACAATTGTGATCCGACCACCCACGTTCACCAGCTAATAAAGTTTTGGACTCCTGTCTTTTGCTGGACCATTGCAGGCAATTGCTGAGTGAATCAGTATGTGGAAGATATCTCTCTCATCTCTAGCTCTATCCATCTATATCTCTATTTCTCTGTCACTCACCTTGCAAGTAGATGAAATCAAATAAATAAACATAAAATGACAAAGTAAGAAAACCCATTGTGTTGTTGATAATTTAAAACTAATTACCATGCAATTAACTGACAATGAGAGATTTCTTTCAGTGACTCCCTCACCCTCTCTCTCTTTCTCTCTGCTCCTCTGCCTTTCAAATATATTTTTCCTCTTTTTTTTTTTTTTTTTTTTTTTTTTAACAGGCAGAGTGGACAGTGAGAGAGAGAGGCAGGGAGAAAGGTCTTCCTTTTGCCATTGGTTCACCCCCAATGGCCGTTCCAGCGGTGCACTGTGGCTGACACACCAAGTCGACCCGAAGCCCGGAGCCAGGTGCTTCTGGTCTCCCATGCGGGTACAGGGCCCAAGCACTTAGGCCATCCTCCACTGCACTCCCGGGCCGGAGCAGAGAGCTGGACTGGAAGAGGAGCAACTGGGACAGAATCCAGCGCCCCGACCAGGGCTAGAACCTGGGGTGCCGGTGCCGCAGGTGGAGGATTAGCCTATTGAGCAGCGGCGCCAGCCTCAAATATACTTTAAAAACTGTACTTTATAAAAATATACTGTCTAATGTTAAAAAGCTATAAGGTAAATTGTTAACTTTGTTAGGTATTGTGACATTTAAAGAAATAACATTTATAAAGGTTGAATCATATAATCTCTGGAAATAACTGCCAACTCAAAATACTAACTGAGAAGTGAAACTTTAAGATATTAAAACATTAATGTTACCTGTCTTCAGCTAGGCATTGTGGCTGCAATTGAATAGTATGAAGGAGTGATGGATATGGATCACATATTTTATGAAAACTGATGACATTTTTATGTGATGCAGATAAACATACATGCCAGTTACTGGTAGCCCTATTATGTGGAATCCTTACTGAGGGAGGGGAGGGTAGTGCTGCCTTTTTCTCTGGAACACTTAAGCCCAAATACCCTACATATTACAGAATGTGAACTTAGTTCTGTTCTGTCTTCCATAGTTACTCAGACAATTATTTAACAAAAAGGGGTTTTTAAACTGATCCCAAAACTTGTTAGAGTTTAAAAATCCAAATACTCAAATAAATTACTAGGAAAATATGCTGTTCTGGCTGAGCATTTCATATTTTACTATTAAAAATGTTAATGATCTTCAATTTCCATTGGAGGAATATGATTCTTGGAAGAAACGAGAAACAGAATAAGAGAGAGAGAGATTAGAATGGAATCAACGTGAAATCTATATTTGTTGTATTAATTGTGTTCTTTCAACCGCAATCCATACAACATTGTATGTGTTATTGACACTGCCAAATATAATCTCATTACATCACATACAAAAACTCTTTAAACAAATATAGATTAGGGGCCGGCACCGTGGTGCAGTAAGTTAATCCTCCGGCTGCAGTGCTGGCATTCCATATGGGTGCCGGTTCTAGTCCTGGCTACCTCTCTTCCAATCCAGCTCTCTGCTATGGCCTGGGAAAGCAGTAGAAGATGGCCCAAGTCCCTGGGCCCCTGTACCTGCATGGGAGACCCAGAAGAAGCACCTGGCTCCTGGCTTTGGATAGGCACAGCTCGGGCCATTGCGGCCATCTGGGGAGTGAACCAATGGAAGGAAGACCTCTCTCTGTCTCTCTCACTATCTGTAACTCTACCTATCAAATAAATAAATAAAATCTTTTTAAAAAAGAAATATAGATAAAAATTAATTTTTGTTTTCTTGATTAATTTGGTATATAACATACATTTACTTATCTTTACTTGTCAACCTGTTAATATTACTTTTGTTACAAATTTTGACTACTGTTGGCAATGTACCTCACTTGTCTTTTACATATATAGCTTTCTAAAATTACTCTTTTTAAGAGAATTATTTATATAAGGTGAACAAATTTCATGTATTCCATAGAGAGAGAGATTTAAGAGCCTGTCATCCCTCCTACCCCCGCCTTCCTTTCATATTTTTTTAATTCTTTTTTAATTCTTAATTCAGTTTATTTTATAATCACAGGCTTAATCCTCCATCAAATAAAGAAATCCAAAAGAAGTAAGTAGAAAAAACACTGTTCCTCAAGAGTATAGACAAGGGTTTTAAAGAATAATCAAATCTCGGCCGGCGCCGCGGCTCACTAGGCTAATCCTCCGCCTAGCGGCGCCGGCACACCGGGTTCTAGTCCCGGTCGGGGCGCCGGATTCTGTCCCGGTTGCCCCTCTTCCAGGCCAGCCCTCTGCTGTGGCCCGGGAGTGCAGTGGAGGATGGCCCAGGTGCTTGGGCCCTGCACCCCATGGGAGACCAGGAAAAGCACCTGGCTCCTGGCTCCTGCCATCGGATCGGTGCAGGTGCGCCGGCCGCAGCGCGCCGGCCGTGGCGGCCATTGGAGGGTGAACCAACGGCAAAAGGAAGACCTTTCTCTCTGTCTCTCTCTCTCACTGTCCACTCTGCCTGTCAAAAAAAAAAAAAAAAAAAAAAAAAAGAATAATCAAATCTCAAAATGTCTATTTCTTTTATATACATTACATTTTTGTGCTCTGCATATTAATTATCACAAATCAAGGAAAACATTATATTTGTGTTTTAGAGACTGGCTTATTCTACTAAGCATGTTTACTTCTAGTTGCATCCATTTTGCTGCAAAAGATGAGCTTTTATTATTTTTTATTGCTGATTAGTATTCCATGGTGTATATATACCACATTTCTGATATAGCTTCCTGCTAATGCACCTGGGATACGGTAGATGATAGCTCAATACTTGGGTTACTATCACCCAAGGAGGAGATCTGAATGGAGGTCTTAGTGTTAGCTTGGCCCAGCTCCAGTTGTTAAGAGCATTTTTTTTATCCAGTCACCAGTAAATGCACATTTGGGTTTATTCCATCTTAGCTACTGTGAATACAGCTGCAATAAACATGGGGGTACAGATAAATCTTTTATATGCTGATTTAATTTCCTTTGGGTAAATTCCCAGGAGTCAGATGGCAGATCTATTTTCAGATTTCTGAGGAATCTCCATACTATCTTCTATAATAGTTATATTAGTTTATAGTCATACCAAACCGTATCATCTCCAGCATTTGTTTTCTGATTTCTGTATAAAAGCCACTCTTACTGGGGTGAAGTGAAACCTCACTATACACACCATTACTCTTGTAATGTTTAGTTCCCTCTACAAATAATGTATTACAGTGTTGTGACTAATTTGAAGTCTTTTTTTAAACTTTTATTTAGTAAATATAAATTTCCAAAGTACAGTTTATGGATTACAATGGCTTTCTCCCCCATAATTTCCCTCCCACTCGCACCCCTCCCATCTCCTGCTCCCTCTCCCATTCCATTCACATCAAGATTCATTTTCAATTATCTTTATATACAGAAGATCGATTTAGTATATATTAAGTAAAGATTTCATCAGTTTGCACCCACACAGAAACAAGAGTGTCAAATTGTTCAGTCAACAACAGGAGTCACTGTGTACTTACTTCTCATGTGGGATCTCTCCTTAATGTGTTGTCCATTGTGAAATAATACTATAACTAGTATTGAAGTCTTTAATAGTCTTTTAAAAATCACATTTCTAATGTTTCCTTATGAAAAGTAGATAGATACACATGCAAATATATATGTGTGTTAGCATATTTGTATATGTGCAGGTACTTGAAAATGCTTGAGGAAAAGTATAATTAAAAGGCAAGTTTATTTTGGGACAAAAATGTTTGAGGTCCATTAGCATGAGTGGTGTTTCCAAAGGATATGGAGGGATTGGCATTGTGTAACAGCTGGTTAAGTCGCTTTGTGCAACACAGGCATCCCATATTTAAGTGCACATTGGAGTCCAGCCTGCTCCACTTGTGATCCATCTCCCTAACAATTTATCTGAGAAAACAGCAGGAAGTGGTCCAAGTACTTGAGCCCCTGCTACACAATGTGAGACATGAATGGAATGCTGGGCTTAGAGCTTCCACCTGGCCCTGCTCCAGCCATCCTGGCTCCTTGAGGAGTGAAGCAGATGATGGCAGATCTCTCTGTATCTCTCTCTCCCATCTCTCCCTCTGTCACTCCAGAAACAGTTGATGGAAAATGCATATTATGGAAAACATATATACATAGATTTAAAATGTTTTTGTATTAAAGCAAATTTTCATAATAATTCCACAAACTATTAGGAAATTACACATAGTAGGAAATTATACATCTACTAGGAAATTATATCTGTGAGAAGTTGTGGATTATTTTCCAAGTGGTAGTAGTAATTAAATATACACATTTTATAGTTTATTGGTAAGTACTGCTACTATTCTTACCCTCAATTATTGAGGAGAAGAAATATATGTTCATATTGTATTTCTTCATTTCTTTAGCAATAGCTCTCACAATGCCAACTGGATAGTGTCAGTATTTCTCTCACGCTTACTATCAGGTAATCTAGAGAATAAGGAATTGAATTAAGGTATCCTTTGTTGTTCAGTAAACCTTTTATTATGCTTTACATTATTCAGGGGTATCCAGTAAACAGAATCAATAAGAAAGAGAGAGAGAGAGAGAGAGAGAGAGAGAGAGAGATTTATCAGAGAGCTCTGGCTCACATGATTGTAAAGGCTGAGAATACCTGCACCTGCAGTCAGCCAGCAGCAAGTCTAGAGAAATAATGATTTACCTCTAGTTGCTGAGTCTGAAGACCTGCGAGCAAGGATAGCTAAGGGTGTAGTTACAGCCTTAAGACTCAAAGGTAGAAAAAACAAATCACCACTTATGAAGTCATGCAAGAGGAATTTCCACTTATTTGTGTGTGTTTAGCCATTTTTTTTTCTATTCAGGCCTTGGACTAGTTGATGAGAGCTACCTAGATTAAAGAAGGACAATGCGCTTTTATGCATTCTATCAGTTAAAAGCCAATTTCATTCAATAAACCACAAAGAATATTCTTTTACAAAAAATCAGGGATCCCTGTGGCCCAGTCATTTTAACACAAAATGTTAACCATCAAATGGCTTTTGGCTAATGATACATCACTAAGAATTATGCAATTATAACTTCAAAGCTGCCTGCTTTCAAACTATTTGTTTGAAGTTTACAATCTATATTCTGGATAACTTCAAGGAGAGTGTATTGACCTTAATTTTACAAGTAATACTGCAGGAAAACACAGGATATTCAATCATGTTTTTATTTAAAGATTGATTGACGTTAGAAGCTTAGGATATTATTTTGAATTGGGTGTGATTTGTGTACTCTTATATTTGTTTTCTTTCTTTTTAATCACTATTGTAAAAAAAATTTCAGATATTGGCCCTAGTATTAAAAGAAGGCTACAATACGAAACAAGCTAAATAACATTTAAGACTAGTTCAAAAACAGCAGTTTTCCAGATAGTGTTGTTATAGTGTTTGTCTCTCATTAAAAGGGAAAGTGGCCGGCAACGCGGCGCACTAGGCTAATCCTCCACCTAGCGGCGCCGGCACACTGGGTTCTAGTCCTGGTTGGGGCGCTGGATTCTTTCCTGGTTGCCCCTCTTCCAGGTCAGCTCTCTGCTGTGGCCCGGGAAGGCAGTGGAGGATGGCCCAAGTCCTTGGGCCCTGCACCCCATGGGAGACCAGGAGAAGCACCTGGCTCCTGCCTTCCAATCAGTGTGGTGTGCTGGCCGCAGCGCGCCAGCCATGGCAGCCATTGGAGGGTGAACCAACGGCAAAAGGAAGACCTTTCTCACTGTCTCTCTCTCTCACTATCCACTCTGCCTGTCAAAAAAAAAAAGGGGGGGGGGAAGAAAGTGTTGGTATTGGGATGCCTCATCATGCCAGTGTCCAGTTGTTCTGCACAAACTAATCACATCATAAGACTTTTGGCATGAGGCTTGTTGAAGTTGAAACTCTCATTAGGGTACATATTGAAAATATCTTAAGACATCTCTATATGTAATTAAGCTATTTTCTAGAGATTTAGTTTTGAGATTAAGAAAAATATATGCTACCTACAAAAATACATCTATCAAGAATAAAAATTTTGAGGACATGGGTTTTTTACTCAGTAGTCCAAAAATTATCAAAACTTGGTGGTTTAATATTTGCATATATATGATAATATTTCATGATAAAAACATTGGTTTTTGTTTAATCCAATTTCAAATCCTTGACTTGAAAGGAAGGACTGGTTTTCTTGATTTGAACATGTCTTCAAAATACATATCTGGATGGGATTACTTGAATCACTTCTATATGACTTAGAGGGTCCACTCTGGGCTAATCCCTAATCACTATGTGCTAATGTTTGGCTCACAATGTATGCATGATATTTCCAGCAGAGGTGTGACCTTGTTGCTTTGCAGACAGTGATATTCTCTCCATAGACAGTAAACTACTGCAAGTTCCTTGCATAGACCACCCTTATTCTCATTCTCATTTGCTCATTGTGACATCTCTGCCTTTTTCCTTGCTTACTCTATAATGCCTGTTCATCCTTTAAGACTGTCCTCAGAAATAATTTTCTCCTACAGGAAGCAGCTCATGGTTTATAATGATTGAGATCATTTTGTATTCTAAATGATTACAAATTAATGTAGGGATTACTGTAAAAATAGATCCCAGAGATAAAAAGTTAACTTATTCTTCATGGACAATTTTAAAAATGGCACAGTTCATGGCATTAAATTACCATACTCATAGTGGTAGTAAAGAAATCGAACTATGTCTATTTTCCTAAGAGATGGAAGGATGACAGTGACAGGAACAAGGAGGGATGGCTGGTGATTGTGACGTGAAGTGATACTTGATTGGTTCCAGGCCACCTGTCCTCTGGAAACTTAGAGAAGAAAGCTTCAGCACAAACTAGAGAAATACTATGAAATACTATTCCTAGGAAAAACTAGGAAATACTATTCCTGAAGGCACGTGCTTAGTGTATGGATCTTTTCTTTTTTTTTTAACTTTTATTTAATGAATATAAATTTCCAAAGTACGATTTATGGATTACAATGGCTTCCCCCACATACTGTCCCTCCCACCCACTACCCTCCCCTTTCCCACTCCCTCTCCCCTTCCATTCACATCAAGATTCATTTTCGATTATCTTAATATACAGAAGATCAGCTTAGTATACATTAAGTAAGGATTTCAACAGTTTGCTCCCACACAGAAACATAAAGTGAAAAATAATAGATGATTTTTTTCAAATGATGATGAAATCAGATAAGACCTATTGTCATGTTTAATCCCAGTGAGAGTCAAGTTGGGAATTGATAATTTCTTTTTTTTTTTTTTTACAGAGGATCAGTTTAGTATACATTAAGTAAAGATTTCAACAGTTTGCACCCCCATAAAAACACAAAGTGAAATATATTGTTTGAGTACTCGTTATAGCATTAAATCTCAATACACAGCACATTAAGGACAGAGATCCTACATGAGGAGTAAGTGCACAGTGACTCCTGTTGTTGACTTTACCAATTGACACTCCTGTCTATGGCATCAGTAGTCTCCCTATGCTCCGGTCATGAGTTTCCAAGGCTATGGAAGCCCTCTGAGTTCTCCGATTCTTATCTTGTTTAGACAAGCTCATAGTCAAAGTGGAGGTTCTCTCCTCCCTTCAGAGAAAGGTAACTCCTTCTTTGAAGACCTGTTCTTTCCACTGGGATCTCACTCGCAGAGATCTTTTGCCAGAGTGTCTTGGCTTTCCATGCCTGAAATACTCTCATGGGCTTTTCAGCCAGATCCGAGTGCCTTTAGGGCTGATTCTGAGGCCAGAGTGCTATTTAGGACATCTGCCATTCTATGAGTCTGCTGAGTATCTCACTTCTGGAAAAGACCCGGGAGACACAGGCAGTCAAAGCCAAAATCAACTATTGGGATTGCATCAAATTGAGAAGTTTCTGTTCTGTAAAAGAAACAGTCAGGAGAGTGAAGAGACAACCGACAGAATGGGAAAAAATATTTGCAAACTATGCAACAGATAAAGGGTTAATAACCAGAATCTACAAAGAGATCAAGAAACTCCACTAAAACAAAACCAACAACCCACTTAAGAGATGGGCCAAGGACCTCAATAGACATTTTTCAAAAGAGGAAATCCAAATGGCCAACAGGCACATGAAAAAATGTTCAAGGTCATTAGAAATCAGGGAAATGCAAATCAAAACCACAATGTGGATCACTCTCCCCTTTATTTATTCCATCGGTTAGTGTTAGCAGGTACTAGACTTGTTTATGTGCTCCCTTTGACTCTTAGTCCTTTCATTATGATCAACTGTGAACTGAAATTGATCACTTGGAATAGTGAGATGGCATTGGTACATGCCACCTTGATGGGATTGAATTGGAATCCCCTGGTATGTTTTTAACTCTACCATTTGGGGCAAGTCAGCTTGAGCATGTCCCAAATTATACATCTCTTCCCTCTCTTATTCCCACTCTTATGTTTAACAGGGATCACATTTCAGTTAATTTTCAACACTTAAGAATAACTGTGTATTAATTACAGTATTAAACCAGTCATATTAAGTAGAACAGACAAAAAAACTACTAAGAGGGGTAATGCATTAAGTTGTTCATTAACAGTCAGGGCTATGCTGATCAAGTCACCGTTTCCCATAGTGTCCGTTTCACTTCAGGAGGTTTCCTTTTTGGTGTTCAGTCAGTTGTCACCGATCAGGGAGAACATATGGTATTTGTCCCTTTGGGACTGGCTTACTTCACTCAGCATGATGTGTTCCAGATTCCTCCATTTTGTTGCAAATGACTGGATTTCGTTGTTTCTTACTGAGGTATAGTATTCTAAAGAGTACATATCCCATAATTTCTTTATCCAGTCTACCGTTGATGGGCATTTAGGTCGGTTCCAGGTCTTAGCTATTGTGAATTGAGCTGCAATAAACATTAATGTGCAGACTGCTTTTTTGTTTACCAATTTAAATTCCTTTGGGTAAATTCCAAGGAGTGGGATGGCTGGGTCGAACGGTAGAGTTATCTTCAGGTTTCTGAGGAATCTCCAGACTGACTTCCATAGTGGCTGGACCAGTTTGCATTCCCAGCAACAGTGGGTTAGTGTCCCTTTTTCCCCACATCCTCGCCAGCATCTGTTGTTGGTAGATTTCTGCATGTGAGCCATTCTAACCGGGGTGAGGTGAAACCTCATTGTGGTTTTGATTTGCATTTCCCTGATTTCTAATGACCTTGAACATTTTTTCATGTGCCTGTTGGCCATTTGGATTTCCTCTTTTGAAAAATGTCTATTGAGGTCCTTGGCCCATCTCTTAAGTGGGTTGTTGGTTTTGTTTTAGTGGAGTTTCTTGATCTCTTTGTAGATTCTGGTTATTAACCTTTTATCTGTTGCATAGTTTGCAAATATTTTTTTCCCATTCTGTCGGTTGTCTCTTCACTCTCCTGACTGTTTCTTTTACAGAACAGAAACTTCTCAATTTGATGCAAACCCAATAGTTGATTTTGGCTTTGACTGCCTGTGTCTCCCGGGTCTTTTCCAGAAACTCTTTGCCTGTGCCAATATCTTGAAGGGTTTCTCCAATGTTCTCTAATAACTTGATGGTGTCAGGTCATAGATTTAGGTCTTTAATCCACGTTGAGTGGATTTTTGTGTAAGGTGTAAGGTAGGGGTCTTGCTTCATGCTTCTGCACGTGGAAATCCAGTTTTCCCAGCACCATTTATTGAATAGACTGTCCTTACTCCAGAGATTGGTTTTAGATCCTTGATCAAATATAAGTTGGCTGTAGATGTTTGGGTTGATTTCTGGTGTTTCAATTCTGTTCCATTGGTCTATCCATCTGTTTCTGTACCAGTACCATGCTGTTTTGATTACAACTGCCCTGTAGTATGTCCTGAAATCTGGTATTGTGATGCCTCCGGCTTTGTTTTTGTTGTACAAGATTGCTTTAGCTATTCGAGGTCTCTTGTGCCTCCATATAAATTTCAGCACCATTTTTTCCAGATCTGAGAAGGTCTTCGGTATCTTGATTGGTATTGCATTGAATTTATAAATTGCTTTTGGGAGAATGGACATTTTGATGATATTGATTCTTCCAATCCATGAGCATGGAAGATTTTTCCATTTCTTGGTATCCTCTTCTATTTCTTTCTTTAAGGTTTTGTAATTTTCATCATAGAGATCTTTGACGTCCTTGGTTAAGTTTATTCCAAGGTATTTGATTGTTTTTGTAGCTATTGTGAATGGGATTGCTCTTAGAAGTTCTTCCTCAGCCATGGCATTGTCTGTGTATACAAAGGCTGTTGATTTTTGTGCATTGATTTTATATCCTGCTACTTTGCCAAAATCTTCTATGAGTTCCAATAGTCTCTTAGTAGAGTTCTTTGGGTCCCCTAAATAAAGAATCATGTCATCTGCAAAGAGGGATAGTTTGAGTTCTTCCTTCCCAATTTGTATCCCTTTCATTTCTTTTTCTTGCCTAATAGCTCTGGCTAGAACCTCCAGAACTATATTGAATAGCAGTGGTGAGAGTGGACATCCCTTTCTGGTACCAGATCTCAGTGGAAATGCTTCCAACTTTTCCCCATTCTAATAGGATGTTGGCTGTGGGTTTTTCATAGATTGCTTTGATTGTATTGAGGAATGTTCCTTCCAAACCCAGTTTGCTTAGAGTTTTCATCATGAACGGGTGTTGTATTTTATCAAATGCTTTCTCTGCATCTATTGAGATAATCATATGGTTTTTCTTCTGCAGTCTGTTAATGTGGTGTATCACATTGATTGTCTTGCGCACATTAAACCATCCCTGCAAGTGTATGGATCTTTTCAATGCTACTGGAGGCAGAGGGAGGAAGGGTATGGAAGAGGAGATGCTTAATGATAGTAGGAGGAAAGGGTGATATTGACCAGCAAATTCATTGTTTATCTTGTTTTAATTTATTTTTTAGCGGTAAGTATGATACTCAAGTTTAACGAAGAGAGTATACCTGAAAGGCCAATAGGCATCTCAGGAAAAGACTAACAGTCCAGATTTTATTCAGACTGCTGTGTTTATGGAGATGGGTATGCACCCTCTGTTTCTCCTTCCTCCCCCCTCTTCTGGTATATGATTGGGTGGAGAATTTAATGGATATGGAGTTGCTGAAATTCCCCCCAGAACTTCATAATGGACCTAATCAACCCCTTGGTGCAAGATAGGGGAGATTGCCTTAAGCTGCTGCAGAGAGAGGGTTGGGACCCATTTAACAAGGTCACCAAACAAAAGCAGTATGTTGTATATGTAACTGCTGATGAGGCTTGCTTCTACATTTCTTTCCACATTTGATTATATAAGAATTCATCTTTTCTTCAAAAATTCCCACTTTCTTTGGACTCTACACACATATACTAATGTCTACCTAGCTACCTTAACATCCATCTCTTATGGGTGGAGGTCCATCTTTTGTATTTTTTTCAAGCTGTCATATGGACCTAGAGCTCATTATGGGTATTCTCCTCTTGTTGTCTGTCCAATGGTGTTTGAGAGTGGGCTTGGAAATGGTTGTCTTGTGTGATCCAGAGGATTTTTCACATCATCCAACAGGATAGGCTGAAAGTCTACGTGGAGCTGGAGGGCTTTCATTCTGTTTCAGAAAAGATGAGGGCATATAAAGAGAAGCAGTAAGAGTATGTGAACTACAGGGCCAAGGAGAGGCAACAGCCAGGATTTCCATGACTCAATGCTGGGTCAGAAATTCCAACCTTTTTTGTCTTATTCCTGGAGTTGTCTGGAATCACCCAAGAAATATTAAATACAGTTTTGGACCTGTTCACTTTGACTTATCCAAAGACAACATTTTTAATGGAGCACAGCACAAATGCTCTTTCAGACAGCAGTTAACATGTCCAACTGCCCATCTGTTTTGGAGGAACACATTTAGCAACTCTAATACAGGGCCCCTAAGCAGCCTTGCACTAGGTGAAGGCTCTGTCACAATTCTGTTAAGGAGAAGGCCTACTCTTGAAAGCCTGAAATAAGGGTATTGTTTTTCTGTATCTAGAGATCTAGAAAAATCTCAGAGCAGTCTTCAAGTTGTAGGGATAGGAATCTGCTGCATGACTTGCATCCTTTCTAAGCACAATTTCTGTTCCCCAGAAGTGAGGGTGAGACTTAAACAGTTTAATTGTTAACAAACCAGTTATGTTTTCCTTTGGACACCCCCTGACCACATTCTGTTAGGATGTTAACAGCGCTAGTCAAAAACCCAAAATTGACTTCCCAACTCTTGAGTAGTACAGAAGATAGATCCTGCCAATTTTCATAGTCCTCAGATTTAGGTTCATAAGCAAATGAGATTGGAAGCTTCATATTGGACTAGCAGTCAAGATGTAAGTGTTATAGGGAAGAAGTTTGAGGATGCTCATGGGGGACATCAGAAAGAAAAAATTAGTTTCCAAAGAATCTTTAGTGTGTAGGGAATCTACTTGGGATGGAGTCCTTTATCACCCGAGCTGTGTGGCTTTAACTTTGTCTAATAAATAATAAACAGTGAGCTACATCAGTGGAGAAGACCCAGAAAGAGAATAAAATTCTGGCCAGATGAACTCATGTAGGAGATGGTTTCTTACTTGCCTTCTCATAGCGTTAAACTTGAATGTATTAGTGAGAAAACAGAAAGTTAAATGTAAGGAAGAAGAGAATAGAATGCACTTCTTTTTCTATGTCAAGTAGAATCAAAGTTGGAGTGAAGGAAAATCTTTGAAATAAACATGATGATTTTTATTACTTTTAAAAAATATACTTCTTCAGTGTATTTTAACTCATTAGTGTAAATCAAATGTAGAGTTGGAACTAGAGTATTATAGAGAGTATTTTAAAAAGAGTAAAATGAAGAAGGAGACAGATCATTTATTTATTACATAGAGAATATGGATTATTCCTTTATATGGTAAAGAAAATAAAAGAATATAAACATTTTAAACCAGAAACTTGCAAAAAAACACTTTTTTTTCACCAACAACAAAGAATTCCTTATCATCACATTCATTGGTGTCTTGGCAGAGATAAAATTTTAATATGATACAGCTGCAGGTATTTTAAAGGTAAACAGAAAATATATGAATTTTCAAATTTCCAAATATTTCGGCACTTATAGTAGACACACAAATTATTGAAACAATAAAACTGATGGTAAATTAAAATATATCTCTATGATGTATTCAAATTCTTAATTTGTAGTAATTACAGACAACAAAACTAAATGTGGTTTTGGCAGTTGATCTCTCTGTCTCTCTACTCAGATCCCAGGAGCAAACGAGTGGATGTGAATCATCAGAGTGCCTGGAAGAGCATAAGTAGTCAATACTTAATAAGGGCAACAATTAAAAACTCAAATTAGGACTGTGGAATTTCTATTTAGTTTACAAAAATAAGGTTGTCTGTTAGTAGAGATGGATATTTTATAATATAGACATGGAAAGTCATATATGACCATAATAGTATTTGTAACTTTTGTATATTTAAAATGATTTTTTAAAAAACAGCATGGCTTGTTTTTCTTGCTTTGTATTCAAGGCTTTCTCTGGTTTTACTCAATTATGAATAAAATTTTTGCATCAATATTTTTAGAGACATATCTGTATGCAATGAATATTTGTAGTCCAGGTTTCTGCAACCAGTATAGAAAAAAGGCATTATATGAGTTCCAAGTACCATAGTAACCAGAAATCCATCAGTTTCTTATATAGAATAAGACATTTTGGGGAAAGATACTAAACCAAACTTCCTCCTACTCCTGAAAATATCTAATTAATAAAATTTAGGAAAGCAAGTTTTGAGTGCATCTATAGGAAAACAGCATGATTTTGTGGGTTTTGTTTCTAGAACATTGCTTTTAATATCACATATTTCTGTGTTTCAAATTTTTAGAAGAGAGAAACTACTAGATCCATGTAAGATTAAGTAAGGATAGTCATATTGGGAAACGGTTAAACAGAAAAGATATGATCCCTGGAGGTAAGCATTGGGAATGAGAGAGCTACTCAAATTGTGTCTCCTGTACCAGTTAAGCAGTAGAACAGAAAATGAATAAGGCCTGAATAAGGGCTCTTTACTTAGAGAATCAAGGAAAAAATTGAAGTGCCAAGCGTGTAGTAGTTTTTAGTAATTACTTATTGAAATGATGGGATAATTCTCCAAAATTATTTAATGAAAGGAGACATAAGCATAAAATGTAGGAAAATTTCCCTGAAATACTTTCATTCTTACTAAAGGTACTTGCTTGTGCCTATTATGCAACTTTGATATAATAATGTATTCTAGGTGACAAAAGATTTATGAGAATTAAATAATGATTTACAGGGTGCCTAAAAAGCACATATATAGAAAATACTCTAAAATTAAATCAGTAGTAGTACTAACAGTAATAATGGTGGTTTAGTAGTCACAGCAGAAGAAGCAGTAGCAATAATAGTAGCTAATTCTTAGTCAAATTCTTATTTTTATATTAAGACATTCAACATTCATTCAGAAATATTAAGAGACTCTTTGTCGTAATCCATTCCTATCCTAGCATTCTCCAACGGAGACCATCCATGAGCTAGGCAGTAACTGCAGCAACATCTGAATGGCTCACTTCTTGATTCACACTTAACTCCCTTAGGATCTCCTTCTCTTTGTTGTTTTTTTAATCTGTGAATATTGGTACGTTAGGAGGTGTCTCAGCTTGGATAGGAATGGATTACAACAAAGAGTCAATTTAAGCATAATCTCTATTTTACTATTCTTGCTAGTAATTTTATATAGTAGAACACTATGCTGATAGACTTGTATACCAATAATTTTGAAGACCTATGATATTAGTTGTAATCATCTTTCTCTTCCTACCTTGGTACCAGTGATTTATATGGAATCTGTAGTTTGAATGTATTTGAATGACTTTTAACATCATTTAGTTCTTTTTGTCTTTCTGGTTTGACTCAGGGAAACACCAATAAGTTTCAGGTATTCCCATGTGTTTCAGAAGACTAAAGGCAGTGAGATGAAACTCAGCACCAAGAGCTGTGCAAACCGACTTGTGGGAAAGGAATGTAAAGAGAAGATTGGATGTTTTGTCTAGAAGATAATAATTAGGACAGATAATTAGATGTTCTGGTTTTCAAATGTTTGAATTACAATAAAAGGAAATTTTGATGTCCTGTTTCAATTTTCAGTAGTAAATGTGTATATAGAAGAACTAATTAAAATTGACCTATTGGTTTTTTTAAAAAAAGAAATATTAAGAGAATACAATTAATACCAATTATAATCCAGGAACTGGTTTAGTTATTGAGCTAGAATAAAAATAAAATACAAGGACAAATTGATGTTGTTTGACTACCCAACTACATTCACATTTCTTTTTTTTCTTTCCTCAGTTTCCTTTTTACAAGACAAGAAATCTCATCTGTCTAGTCTAGTTTCTTTACTATTATGAATAGCAATGCAGCCCAATTTTTAGCAATAGCACATATTGAGAAATATGCTACAGAATGTTTAGGAAGATCTTTCTGATTCCTGTTTGTTTTAGTAATAATGAGGACTGTGTATTTGTTTAAACTGTCTTCTAATTAAGGGGAAAAAGCTTAAGAATTAAAGCCCAAAATGCCAAGGAGGGAAAGTTCTCAGAATTTTGATGCCATGTATTAATCAACTGAACTCATCCAAGCAATTATCTAATTCTAGCCTTCTGGTCATGTTGGGAAAAAAAAAGCCCAAATTTTTAAAGGCAGTATTAGTAGAATTATTTAATACTTGCAGCCAAATGCACTCACCAAAACAGACACAATCCCATTTTTCCAGGGATTAAACAATGTCAGTCAACTTGTAGTCTAATAAGTGTTCTTTTTATTTTATATAATAGAATGTAAATTTAGAGAAAATATATATCTGTGAAGTTAAGAAACCATCATCAACTAGTTATTAAATAAATAATCTTAAAAATTAAGAAAACTGCACAGTGTTTCCTTTTAATTTCTTACCTTGGATCTGATTTAAGAGAATGGATTACATTTAGTTGTCAGTTTTTTTTTTAGATTCTTTCAATCAAAATAGTTTCTCAGAGTTTCCCTTTAAATCTTTCATAGCTTAAAAGAATCGCTATGTTATTTCCTTATGACCAAATTTATGGTATGAAGTTCTAGCAATGATACCACTGAAATCATGCTTTAAACAAAAATGATGCCCTAAACATCATATGTAGCATGGTAACATCCAATCACTAGAGATATTGATCTTGTTCTCCTTGATCTGTTGGCTTCTTACAGGTTTGTCCATCTTATTTTCACTATTTTTATTCCTTACAATTGATGAGTTTTTGTGGAATGTGTTCCAGGTTTACTCATCAAACTTATCCACCCATTCACACATCTATTGTGGAATCTCACCTGAAATAACCCTATCAGTTATGGCGGATTATGATTTGGAATGAGCAAAGGGCCGTGGAAAGAAGGTAGAATGTTATGAGAAAATGAAAAAGAAAGTAAAGATAGGAAGAAAAAGGAAGATGGGAAGTCAAGAGAAAACTACTTGTTTGTAAACTTCTTTGTATTAAAAGAAAGTTGAAGCCGGCGCCGTGGCTCAATAGGCTAATCCTCCACCTTGCGGCGCCGGCACACCGGGTTCTAGTCCCGGTTGGGGCGCCGGATTCTGTCCCGGTTGCCCCTCTTCCAGGCCAGCTCTCTGCTATGGCCAGGGAGTGCAGTGGAGGATGGCCCAGGTGCTTGGGCCCTGCACCCCATGGGAGACCAGGAAAAGCACCTGGCTCCTGGCTCCTGCCATCGGATCAGCGCGGTGCGCCGGCTGCAGCGGCGGCCATTGGAGGGTGAACCAACGGCAAAGGAAGACCTTTCTCTCTCTGTCTCTCTCTCTCACTGTCCACTCTGCCTGTCAAAAATAAAAAAAAAAAAAAAAAAAAAAAAAAGAAAGTTGAGTCATCCTGACTGTAAAATATTTCTCTGATATTTGTATTTGAGTGATGAAGGCAATGCCAGTCCTACTTCCTAACAGAGAAATATATGCTCAAGTATGATAAAAATGCTTTAAACAGTGATATTCAGAAACATCTACAATTAAATGGAGGAAGCTTAAAGATAGTTCACCTTCAGTTATATACTTCAAATTAGATATTTCTTATATGAAATATTGTCATAGCAGTTGCCATGCAGATTTAGAGATTAAAAACATTAAATTATCTATCAATTGTCATCCAAATCTAATCATTTTAAGAGATAGTGGAACAGAAAAAAGCCTGAGGTTCTGGTATGAAGCAGTTTGGCATGCAACATGTGTTAATCATACCATATGAGTCCTCAGTTAAAGTGGAAAGCTAAAGTTTTATAGCTGATAGTTGGGTCAGGAATCTGAGGCACTAGGAACGAAATAGTGAATGACTGGATACCCCATTGGATGACACTAGGAGAAGGAGTAATGGCAAAAACAATTACTCTTTGCCCCTTCAAAACAACTCACACAAGCTCCAATCTTAGCTAATCTAGCTCCTAATTGAGCTATAGGAGTGTGCTTCCCTACCTATTCTGCAGTTTCCTTATGGAAAGGAACCTTGTCTTATTCATCTAAATTTGTTTTTCACTTACCATAATTTCTATCTCATAGTAATCATTTTGATACATAATTTCTGAAAAGGTAATTAAACAATGAAAATTTTGTAGTATAGTGGTTGATGAATTAATGAGGCAGTGTCTGGAACTGAAATCAAGTAGTGATTGTCAGAGACCCCAGGATTTGTAGTTATGTCAGGTAGGAGAAGGTCCTTGGAGTTATCACTCCAACAACTTCCACAGCATTATTGCTATCTTTCAACACTGAGGAATTTCGTCTACTTGGTGAAATGTTTTCTGCTTGGCTACATCTTCAGGAGTTGAATTATTTTTGCTAGCTTGTCTTCAGGATCCATCAAGAGCAATCTCCTCCATGTCACAGCACCTTTTCCTGAAAAAGAATAAAAATACATTTGAGGGTTCAGGCGCAATTCATTCTTCTGTTTATTCTGTGAAGCAGAATTGTAGAGATCATACAATGGTTAAAAGCGTTAGTATCAAACAAACGAGTTGAATGCCAAATTGCCGAATTCTAAATGAGCCCTTATTGAACTCTGCCAAACCTAAATTGCCCTAAGGCAATTGACTTATCTTTTTGAGTCTGTCAATGTCCCAATATGAATAAACTGGCACACTCTAAATGATAAAATTGAAGAGAACATAATAGAGGTCTGCAGAATTAAGGAAATGACGCAGCATAATGAAGAGCCAGAACTACTAACAGCTGGAAACTGTTTTCGCATGTGACTTGAAAAGAAAGGAGAGGGAAAGGGGCTACTGCATCACACAGACACAATTGGAAGCACACAAACTGGCAGCTAATTTGACCTGTGGTCACAGAGGAAGGCAGTCTGTATGGGGCTATAGCAGGGTGAGTGAGAATAGTAATATTCTTGTACTACTGATCTCCTCTCAGATTCCATCCATCCAACCTAACTATAAGTCAGTGGGCCATGGAGCCCAGGAAAAAAAGTCCTTTAAGGTTAGATTCTCAGGGTGCTAAACAAGGCATAAAAGTGCAGATATTTGATCTGGAAGTATATAGAGAATAAGAATCCCCCCCCCTTTTTTTATTTACTTGACAGGTAGAGTTACAGACAGTGAGAGACAGAGAGAAATGTCTTCCTTCTGTTGGTTCATTCCCCAAATGGCTGCAACAGTGGGAGCTTTGTGGATCTGAAGCCAGGAGCCAAGTGCTTCTTCCAGGTCTCCCATGCAGGTGCAGAGGACCAAGCATTTGGGCCATCCTCCACTGCTTTCCCGGCCACAGCAGAGAGCTGGACTGGAAGAGGAGCAACCGGGACTAGAACCAGTACCCATAGGGGATGCCATCGCCGCAGGCAGAGGATTGACCTAGTGCGCCACAGCGCTGGCTCCAAGAATATCCCCTCTTTTTAATTTCCCATTCTAAAAATTGGGTAATACATTCATATCTTCCCTATACAAATTTGAGTGAAATACTGGATGCAAAGCATTCAGCATGCAGTTTAGCACATTGTTAGTACTTGTGAAGTATTAAAGTATCCTCTGAAAATTCCCTGAGGCTTTCAGAAGAGAGCTCCAAACTTGTGAAAACAATGCCATTTTAATTAATCTCTTAAAACAGAATTCAAGAATTATTTTTCCCTTTTTAGGATGCTTCCATTCACTTAGTTCAGAGTTGCAGCATTGCTGGAATGAAATTAGCATGCAGATAAACTCAGACTCCAGCCTTTGTCTCCAGTTTCTTCAATGTTTCATGTGACCTGAAAAGTTGTTTTTATTTTGTATAAGTCCCAGTTTTATCCACTATAAAAAGAATGTAATATTAACTATACCTCAGAGATGTGTATCGAAAGAAAAACAGGTTCTAACCTGTAATAAGTACTCAAAAGTTAACAATTCTATAGTTTAATATAACTAGAGAAGGCATAAGATAGACATTTATTTTGCTAGAATATATTTAATATCAAAAATACTTACATTATTTTGATACTTAACTTTAAAAACTGTTGTTTTTACATCACATCATCATGCATTTTATTTATTTATTTATTCATTTATTTTTAAAGATTTATTTATTCATTTGAAAGGCAGAGTTAGAGAGAGGCAGAGGCAGAGAGAGAGAAAGAGAGAAATCCTCAATCTGCTGGTTCACTCCCCAGATGGCCGCTGCACCGATCCAAAGCCAGGAGCCAGGAGTTTCTTCTGGGTCTCCCACGTGGGTGCGAAGGTCCAAAGACCTGAGCCACCTTCCACTGCTTTCCAAGGCCACATTAGAGAGCTGGATGAGAATCTGGAGCAGCCAGGATTTGAACTGGCACCCACTTGAGACGCCGGCATTAAAGGTGGTGGCCTCACTGGCCATGCTACAGCACTAGCCCCATATTTATATTTAATGTGTATTTGAAATCATAGGGCCAATATTCTAACCCACAGACTAATAATGATATTACTGTATAATCTACAAAAAGTGTCTAGGAAATGTAATGTAGCTCAATAATCCTCAAATCTATGTCTATGTTCTCCATTACTAAATGGCAAAGATGATAACAAGCTGACAGTTATATGGAGTTATTTTGGGTAGTTACACAATTTTCCTTGCTCTGCTTGGTCAAGAGACGCTAGCAAGAAAATGTTTGGGAGAAAATAAAATCACTACCTTTTAGAGAACACCAGCAAATGTCACTGAGTGAGAAATGTTCTTGATCCAGAAGAATGCACCAATGATGAGCATATTTACCATTCTTGATGACTGCATCAAGCTTATACCGCAATCAGCATTCAGTACAACACCAAGACTTGCAGGAATCCATTCCATTTGTAAAAGGTCAAACATTGGTAGCCCTAAGCTTTTGAAATGAAGCAGAGAAAACAATTTCAAAGCCATTTACTACCCTGTTCTCTGACAGCTTTTGTCCAGGTTTCCAGTAAGAGAGATTTGCTTTTATAGTCACAATCCTTTAAGTAAATACAATGCTTGTGGCTACAAAATGCATTTGATTGCTTTCTTTGAGTCATAAGGCTTTTATCTTGTTTCTAAAGTCATAAAGCCCGACAGGCATTGCATTTTTCCAGGAGTATTGACTGATGTCCATCCTATACATTTAGGTAATCGGATAAGGGTATAGATGATGATAGAGTAACTTTGGTAATGCAGGAAGAGATTTATAATACATGAAGCTTTTGTACACTGAAAGTATTGTGCCTTTTGGAGTGTAGAAAAATTGATTTTAGTATTTGATTATATGATTTCATATTTCTAATGTATTTCTTAACTTTTGTGTATTAACGGTAACATATTTTGAGGTTTTTCAGTATTGACAGAAAGACATACAAATATTATATTTACTGTCATAACTCTAAAACACTGTGGCAAAATAAAACAGTAGTAAGTATTAAGCACATAGAATTTTGTACACAATCAGGCAAAATTCCCCTTTGGAATCAATGGCTGATATGCATTCTATGTGTAGTTTTAAAACAAGAACACAGAAGATAGGTGTTTTAGGACAATGGTATTTTTTTGAGTTTTAAAACTATTTATATTTCAAATGATTATCATGACATACTTATTACCTGCTATTTTCAAACATTTAAATCATTTTTCATTTTTATTATTGTTATTAAAAGTCTCATTTTATAGTGAGGAATTTAAATGACTATGCGAGTTTCCTGAGGTCACATACTGGGTAAGAAAAACATTTGCTCTAAGATAATATGAAACAGGAAAAGAAAGGAAATAGAATGATGTCTTTCACACTTTTGCTCTAGGCCTATTTATGATTTTTGCTGCAAATATAGTATCGAGGTTTCTGAAATCCATTCAGTTGCTGTGAACCATTTTAGGCCAACATTATGTTCCAAAATAGTTAGTTTTGTTCAGCATGTGACAAGCTGTATTAGACTATGGGATCTAAGGAGGCTAAGACAGACAAGATTCTCTGCTTTGATGCAGTTACACATCTTACAAGTAATCATAAGGTATTCAAGGGGACTGAAGAAGCAGTAAATGATGCTGCTTTAAAAACAGACATGGATAAAAAAGACCTTGCTAAGGAAATTATTTTAAACTCGAAATTAAAGATAACTGAGGATTAACAGAGAAAGTGAGTGAGTAGCTGTGGTTTCTGAAGAGGATAAAGGGGCTGAGATGAGTGGGATGAAAGTATTTCAGTAAGAGAACAGCTTATTAAAAAGCTAATAGTCTGATAAATCCAACAGTCCACTCAAGGCACCAAAGCAAGTTACCAAAGTAAGTCTAGAAGTCCAGTGAGGCTGAAGTAGAGGAATTACGTTGTAGGAAAGATGAAGGTAAAGAATTTAAAACAGACCTCCATTTACTGGCACTTACTGAATTAACACAAAGGGTCATATTGCCAAATCAGACCCATAAAACTGGCAATCATACAAAAGATGGAATTTTACCAATAACATTAAGGGATATAAGTATCTCAAGGTATTGGCAAAACACACAGAAGTTTAAGACTATCAACATAACTAAACAAATCATTCTTGGTATATTAAAATGTGTTGTTTGGTGCACAATAAAAGATGAACTAATGATGCGTGTGGTCGTCATTTATATAAAGGATTACTATGCTCATGATACTTGTCCATTATATATTCCAATAATCACATGGCTTATGTACATGTTCCCTAGAGTCATGCCCCATAAATCCAGGGTCATTGTTGTTTAGCATAAATAATCCTTCGCAAACATGGTACTTCCTGCTAAAATCATTCTATAGATTTGCCTCTCCTGCTAGAAAGTACTAATAACATGTCTGACAGCAAATTAGTCATTAACATATTTACCAGGTAACATATTTGACCAGGTAGTATTTCTTTCTAGGACATTTCAACATAAAGTACAAGAATGTTTTGCTGGTGTGCTATTAATCTTTTGCTTTTCACCTACAAGATACGATACAGAGTTTGAATATTATCTTAAAAACCATAATGATGTTAGAAAGACTTAAAGCCTGATATGGTTAAATATAGAAAGCAGATGAAGATGGACAGTATTACAAAGAAGAAGATCAGTTTCAATATTTCAGAATGCTAAGTGCAGCTTAGACTAGGGTCAAAGTAGTAGTAATGTTCAAGAGAAGAAATACATCAAGAGTTGTTTATGAGTCCAACTTTCATGGTGTGGTGAAGAATTAAACATAGGAAGTGAAAAAAAGTAAGGGATAAAGAATAATTTTTTTTCTATATTTGAGCAAAGGGTAGATGGAACCATCAGGCAACATCAATAAAGACTATAAAGAGCATTTCTGACAGTTAAACATGAGCTCGATTTTAAATATATTGAGTTTGAGGTGTTTAGAAGACACAAAAGGGAAGGATTCTTACAGGAAGTTGCATAAATGGATCAGAAACTCAAATGAGAACCCTGGACTAGGGATTTTGGAGTTATTTACATAAAAAGTAATCATTGTGGAAATGGAAGAATTTGTCTAAAGAGATTATTTAAGAAGAGGGCCAGAAGAAAGGCTAACAATAGTGGAAGTTACCAAGTGGATAAGGAGAAAAAAGGGAACATGGTATAGAATCAGGGAAGCTAAGGGTTAACTTTTAGATCAATAGAATATGGCATCTAAAGCTTCTATATGTCCAAACAAATGCAGACTGTCTGTTGGATTTAATAATGTGGATGGGGCATTAGAATATGATCCAGCTACAGATCAAGAGACAGGGTGATTACATGGTTTTTTCACAAATGTAAATTATAAAGTCAAGAGAAAGATATGACTGTAGATAGGATTATAATTTCACAGAAGAATTTTAGTAATATAAAAGTGTGAATATTTTTGAATGGTGGTGACAGAGCCACTGTAGAAAGAACTTAAAGATGGAAACGTATCTTAGCTCCTAGAGTTGTCATATTCAATTTCGCAACTTCTGTCTCACAGTATTCCCCTGAATCAGGGAATGTTATTGAAATTTCAATCAATCAAACAAACAAACGATTTAAGGGATGGACATTTGACATGGGGTTAGGATGCCACCTGGGATGCCTGCATCCTGTATTGGAATGCATAAGTTTGGGTCCCAGCAATGTTTCCTAGTCCAGCTTTTTCCTAATGTGCATCCTGGGAAGCAGCAGGTGATGTCTGAAGTGTTGAGTCCCTAACACCATGCAGGAGAACTGGATTGAGTTCTGGGTTCCAGGCTTTAGCCTGGACAAACACAGGTCAAGCAGTCATTTGGGGAGTGAACCAGCAGATGAGAAGACTCGAACTATCTCTCTGCTTGCAAATAAATAAAAATCAGTAAATAAATAAATACATATATTTAAAAAACTTAAGCAATCTGATTTGAAATTGATTTGTTTGAAATTTTGAAATCTGATTATTGGAAGGCAGGCTAGATCCAGATTAATTCTTTATTGATTACATGCAAAGAATGACTTCCAATCAGGACTTGAGTATCGCTCTCTCATATATATTCGCAGCAATCTGTTCTTTATTATATTTTAAGTCTGCTGATTCTGATAAACATGTTGTCCTTGGAGAATAAAATATTCTCTTCATTTTAGCTTAATCAAAAGAGTTAGAAAGGAATTAAAGAATGCTAATGAGAGAGAGGAATTCTTCTCTTTCCATCTTGGAAACTAAATTAGAATGTAGCAGGCTATTGAAATTTGTCCTGATTACCAATAAAATGGAGATTCAGTTTATATAGTAGTACATGTTATTATATAATGCAATCCTAATACAGAAATAAATCCTATTGACTTGCTATTGAATTATCCAGCTTCCTCTCTTCTTTCACTCTCATGAATAATGGAAAGATGACTATATTTCATGTGAAAAAGAATTGATGTGCTCTGATACTTTGATGTGTTTATATTATTCATTAGAATAAAAATATGAAAATATTGATAGGAGTAAAAATTTTTAGTTTGAAATCATAAAAACAGTAATAATAGTAATGATGATAATCTTTTGTTTTTTTTCAGAGACTGTATTACTGATTCACCATTGTTAAAATTCTTTCATATTGGAATTCATATTTACAATAATATATACCTTTGTAATTAATGGCACTCAGTTATGAAAATATTTATTGAATTTAGGAATCAATATTTAAGCAGGGAAAAGACAAAGATTGAAATGTGAAGAGGACCACTACTTATCTTTTACGGTTCTTCTACAGTATTATTTTTAATCAATTGAACTTACTAGGTTAGTGTAGGATTTCATGAATCATTTCTAAGTAAGAAAAATTGCTATTTTAACTTTTGCATTAGGTAGTTCAAGATATTTGAGCCTATGTAATCATCAAGCATTGCTTAGGATTTAAGTGCAGAATGCCCATGAATTCCTTTAGTGAATTTATTGAGAAGAAAAAAGGAACTAAAACTTTTTAAACATCAAACAATTGCCAAGAAAGATAACATTTCTATTTGTTAAAATTATACTAATGGCCTTCATTGCTTTCCATTGTGAACATTCTGAAAATGCCATCAGCTTTATGACTCTATAAATCTGGAAAATGCCTTACAGTGAAATAATGGTCATCTGTTTCTAAATTAAAATAGTATCATAACACTAGGGGCTGATATCCATAAATTTGTTAACTCATATAAGTAAAACATTAAACAAAGGGAAAATCCATCTTACATTTTATATTCTAACAAAGGTAGGAACTTAAAGAATGCCAATGAGGGAGAGGAATTCTTCTCTTTCCATGTTGGAAACTAAATTAGAATGTAGCAGGCTATTGAAATTTGTCTTGACTACCAATAAAATGGAGATTCAGTTCATATAGTAGCAAAGTGGAAAGAATTACTTTTAATGGATAAGCAAATAATTGAGCAAAGGGTAGATGGAACCATCAGGCAACATCAATAAAGACTATAAAGAGCATTTCTGACAGTTAAACATGAGCTCGATTTTAAATATATTGAGTTTGAGGTGTTTAGAAGACACAAAAGGGAAGGATTCTTACAGGAAGTTGCATAAATGGATCAGAAACTCAAATGAGAACCCTGGACTAGGGATTTTGGAGTTATTTACATAAAAAGTAATCATTGTGGAAATGGAAGAATTTGTCTAAAGAGATTATTTAAGAAGAGGGCCAGAAGAAAGGCTAACAATAGTGGAAGTTACCAAGTGGATAAGGAAAAAAAGGGAACATGGTATAATCAAGGAAACTAAGGATTAACTTTTAGATGAATAGAGTATACATAAAATTAAGTAATAAATACATATATGATGGATAATCTGACCATGTTCATGTCAAGAAGGAAAAACATTTTGCACCCATTATATCCTTGAGTTCTGTCCTTGCATCTTTGTTTTCCATAGTAAAAAACATGAACTAAGTTCCCACATGAACTGTCTGTTACAAACACCACACAAATTTAACTTCTGAATGTATGCTTCTGAAGCATAAATTCAATAAAGATAATAGCTTCCAAGATCACCAACTAGTACTTGTCCTCAGCAACCTGACACAATATATGGAATTATCACTGTAAAGAATGGAAATAGACAAAAAAACAGGAGTATGTGATTTAATCTTATTGTGACTTAGAGTGAGTTTTAGCTGCCCATTTTAATTAATTCTCTCCTTGCTTATGAATTCCTTAGCACAGTCCCTGAATTTGGCAATTCAACACTTTGTAGAAATTATATACCATTAAAGTTGGTTTCTTGTATAGTGGTTGATTTAGGTCTTTGATCCATTTTGAGCAGATTTTTGTGTAGGGTGAAAGGTAGAATTCTTATCTCATACTTCTGCATGCAGAGATCCATTTTTCCTAGCATCATTTGTTGAAGAGACTGTCCTTGCTCCAGGGGTTGATTTTAGCTCCTTTGTCTAAAATAAGTTGTTTGTAGATGTGTGGACTGACTTTTGGAGTTTCAGTTCTGTTACATTGTTCTTTCATTCTGTTTTTGTGCCAGTATTAGGCTTTTTTTGATTATAATTGCCTTGTAGTATGTCTTGAAATCTAGTATTGTGATGCCTTTGGATTGTATTTGTTGTATAACATTGCTTTAGTTATTCAGGGTCCCTTGTTTTTCCATATGAATGTCAGCATCATTTTTTCTATATCTCAGATGAATGTCCTTGGTGTTTTTATTGGTATCCCACTGAATTGGTAAATTGCTTTGGGAAGTATGAACATTTTGATGATATTGATTCTCCCAATTCATGAATATGGAAGATTTTTCCATTTTTTTGACAAAATTCATCTATTTCTTTCTCTAATGATTCATAATTCTCATCATAGAGATCTTTGTTGTCCTTGGTTAAATTTATTCCAAAGTATTTATTTATTTTCAGCTATTTTTAATAGGATTGACCTTAGAAGTTCTTTCTCAGCCATAGCTTTATCTATGTATACAAAGGCAATTAGTTTTTGTGTGTGAATTTTATATCCTGTCACTTTATCAAACTCTTTTATGAGTTTCAATAGCCTTATAGTGAACTCTTTTGGATCCCCTATATATATAGAATCATGACATCTGCAAATAGGCATAGTTTGACTTCCTCATTCCCAATTTGTATCCCTTTGAGTTTTTTTTTTTTTTTTTTTTTTTTTTTTTTTGACAGGCAGAGTTATACAGTGAGAGAGAGAGGGACAGAGAGAAAGGGCTTCCTTTTTCCATTGGTTCACCCCCAAGTGGCCGCCATGGTGGTGTGTTACAGCAGGCACACTGCGCCAATCCGAAGCCAGGAGCCAGGTGCTTCCTCCTGGTCTCCCATGTGGTTGCAGGGCCCAAAGACCTGGGCCTTCCTCCACTGCACTTCTGGGCCACAGCAGAGAGCTGGACTGGAAGAGGAGCAACTGGGACAGAATCTGTGCCCCAACCAGGACTAGAACCCGGGGTGCTGGCACTGCAGGCAGAGGATTAGCCTAGTGAGTCATGGCGCCGGCCTGAGTTCTTTTTCTTACCTAATGGCTCTGACTAAAACTTCCAGCACTATATTGAATAGCAATGGTGAGAGTGGACATCCTTGTCTGAGTCCATATCTTAATGAAAATGTTTCCAACTTTTCTCCACTCAATAAGAATTTGGTAATGGGTTTGTCATAAATTGCCTGGATTGTATTGAGGAATGTTCTTTCTATATCCAATTGGCTTAAAATTTTCATCACAAAAGGGTGTGTATGTTATCAAATGCTTTATCTGCATCTATAGAGATAACCACATGATTTTATTCTTTCGTTTGTTAATGTAGTGTATCACATTGATTGATTTGCAAATGTTGAACCATCCCTGCATTCCAGTCTTTTAGGGGGCCAGTGTAAAGCATCCCATATGAGTGCTGGTTTCTGTCCCAGCAGCTGCACTTCTAATCCAGCTCCCTGCTAATGATCTGGGAAAGCAGTGCATGATGGCCCAGGTGCTTAGGCTCATGACCTCACATGGGAGAAGTGGATGAAGCTTTTAGCCCCTGTTTAGGCCTGTTGCAGTCCCAGCCATTGTAGTGATCTGTGGAGTGAACTAGTAGATGGAAAATTTCTATCTCTCTCTGTCTCACTCTATCTCTCTCTCTGCTCTCCTTCTCTTGCTTCTCTCCTTTTGTCTCCCTTTCTTTCTGAAACTCTGACTTTCAAATAATAAACAAATAAATAAATAAATTGTTATGGCAATATCCCTATTGTTGTATAGTATTCCATTAAATGGATGTGTTTTGGAGTTGTAAAGATTTTCACACATAAATTCTGGAAAATAAAAATTTTAGATGTTCTATGTAGTCATTGATTCATTTTGATTTTATTTCCTGTATCAGTATGATTAATTTTCCAGGACAAATATCTACTTGTTTCATAATTTGTTGAAAATGTCTTTCTCCACATTTCAAAAAAAATTATTGGATTATTCTAGATGTGGTGTCATAGATGTTTTAAAATTGATAATGTTATTGTAATCTTGTTTTTCCTTTTTAAAATTATTTTATATATTGAAGCTCTATTGGATTTTCCTGCAAATATTAGAATAGCTTATCAATTACTTTATTTTATTGTCACCATACTGAATTTAAACATTCACATTAAAGGACACCTAAACTATATTGAATTTTCAACAAATTTCATTAATTCAGGTGATCTTTATTTTCTTTCAACTATGTGTTTTAGAAATTGTACAAATTTTGTTACATTTTTCTATGCATTTTATATTTCCAGATTCTGTTATGAATTTTTGTTTTTGAATTTCCATTTTAGGGGCTGGTGCTGTGGCACTGTGGGTTAAAGCTCCAGCATGCAGACCTGGCATCCCATATGGGCGACAACTGAAGTCCCAGCTGCTCCTCTTCTGATCAATTTCTCTGTAATGGTCTGGGTAAGAAGTAGAAGATGGCCCAAGTTCTTGGGCCCCTGTACCTGCATGGGAGAACTGGAAGAAGTTCCTGGCTCCTGGCTTCAGATTAGCTCAGCTCTGGCCATTGCAGTCATTTAGGGGGTGAACCAGTGGAATTACCTTTCTCTCTCTCTCTCTCTCTCTCTCTCTCTCTCTCTCTCTCTCCCTCTCCTTCTCTTTCTGTTTTTCAAATAAATAAAATAATTCTAAAAAAATTTCAATTTTAATTTCAAATTTAATTCAGATTTAAAGTAAATTAAATTTCTTATTTAAGTTAAAATTTAATTTCCTTCTAACTAGCCTGATATAATCATTACACTTTGTATCTGTGCATCATATTATCACACTTTATCAGCAAATATGTGCAATTGGATAATAACAAATATAAAATTTCATTTTTCATTTTGTAATTGTCAGTACTTCAAAGTTCAAAGCACTGGGACTAGCCCTGCTTAATAGTAGGCTAAGCCTCAGCCTGCGATGCCAGCATTCCATATGGGTGTTCATTTCCTGGCTGTTTCAGCTCTCTGCTATGGCCAAAGACAGCAGTGGAAGATGGCCCAAGTCCTTGGGCCCCTACACCCACGTGGGAAACCTGGAAGAAGTTCCTGGCTTCTGGCTTTAGAAAGGCTCAACTCTGGCTGTTGTGACCATTTGGGAACCAGCAGATGGAAGATCGTTTTCTGTCTCTCCTTCTTTCAATAAATCTATCAAATAAATAAATAAATAAATCTTCAAATAAAAGAAGCATATTATGAAAAATCTGCGTGGGTTTTATTTTTTAAACCCACAATAAGCTCATCTTTTAACTCCATTTTCCATGATAGCTTCTAGTAGCATGTTGGCCATCTTCCACTGTTTTCAAACCTACTTTTCTTGTTATTAATATGAGTTACCCTCTCTCTCTCTCTCTTTTGACTACTGCTTTTATGATATTCTGTTTTTAATGTTGTTATGTTAAAAATTAATTTCTTACAGATATTATACAATTGTGTATCATCTCCATAGGTTAACTGGGCTAATTAAACATTTATATTTAATTTTATTATGGTTATATTTGAGTTTCATTCCACTATCTTAATTTTGTTTTATTTTCCTCACACTTATTGTTTTTCCCTCCTTTTTTGTAGCTTTTATTATTTGGATAGTATTATATGATTTATTTTAACTTTACTTTTGACCCATTAGTTATAATTCTTCTTGTCAACTTAATAATTGATGTTTTTTATGATGTAAATCTCTGACTACCATAGAATTATGTTGTACCAATTATGTGCAGTATAAAAATATTATGATATTAAGCTTCCATTTCTCCCTTTTTGTTATTCTGCTAATTTTGTCATACATTTTGATTATTGATTTTTCCAAGTAGTGTTTCTGTCCTCTCCTCCTCCTTTCATTCTAATGTTTCATATGTGCAATACCATGTAATAGATTGAATCAGCTCAATGATTTAATTTCACATCTTTTTTTTTTCCTCTTTGTTCCCATTGGTATTTTTTCATCAATGTGTTCTGCAATGTCCAATCTACTGTTCATCTCATCTAGTACATTTCCCATTTGAGACATTGTAGTTTACCTGTATATAGGTACAGTTCAGACCTTTATATCTGCTGTGTCTGTTAATATGTTCCAATATCTTTTAGCATCTTGAGCACTTCGAATACATTATAATTGTTTAGTGTACTTTTCTAATAAATCCAACACATATGTCATTTATTATATGTTTCACTTGATATTTTTCATCTCAATTTTGGATAACATTTTCCTTCTTTTGAAGATCTAATATTTCTTCAATTAGATTTCAAGCATGTGGACTTGGACATTCATGGGTTCTATATTACTTGTATTAATAGTGTTCTGTACAGGGTTGCCTTACATTTCTTCTTTGATATCATGCTTTAATGATAAATTAGACAGGTCAAGTCCACGGCCTTGTTGAAAAGCTGAGTATTTTTACTATGACATAAAACCCTTGTAGATATTCTTCAAATTGCCTCTTTCATTATGAAAATTTTCATTCTGGCTAGAAGTTATTAGACTGTCAATGAACTTTGTGAATTTCACATGATTGTTTTCCAAACTGCGCAAGTGTTCTTTACCTGGAGGTGGGTGCTTTCCTCAGAACTGTGCATGGATCATTATTCAATAAAGTACTCAAGTGGAAACCTTGCTGGTGACTCTTGTCACTTGTCATTTGACTCTTGTCTCTTGTGCTGCTATCTTTTTCTTTACATTCTAGACATTTTGGCCTACCTTACTCCGAGGAGCATCTGCTTAACCCAGAGCCATGTTCTAATTCTGACTCAATCTGGATTTTTTATCCAGGAAGTAAGCTGGGACAATCTTATAGCTTACCTCATTTATTTCCCATCTGTTAGGGAATACTGTCATTTAGTATCTTCTGTCAAATGTCTTGGAGGCATCATCTCAAACATTCTTTTCTGGATTGTGTTGCTGATTTTAGTTGGTTTTTTAATTTCAGTATGGTGGGTAAGTAGTCTCTGTTATGCTGTCTTGGTTGGCATCTCATAGCTGCTTTTATTCATTTTACTTTTTAGACATTTTATTTCAGAATAGTTGTAAATTTACAAATCAAAAATCCTGAAGCAGTAACACAAAGAGTTCATGTATGCATGTTATCCATACCCCTTGCTTTTAGCATATTATATTAATTGTCACAATTAATGAACCACACAATTTCCTTATTGAATTACCTTTAACTCACTTCTTCTCTTGAATTCATTTCCTGCTTAAAATATTACATGATCATTTCCTCTTAATTTCTCTTGTGAACTATAATATAAAATGCTTTATATGGTGTTCATGGTGTGGTGTTGGAAATATGACAATTCTTTTGGCAGAGTCACTTCTATTGAAATTTTATGAACTAAGGAAAAGTTTCAAGATGCCAGGTCAGATTCTCAGCTTGACCATTCCACATATGTTGTTCAATGCAATCTTAATATGCTGAATTATGTAAAATCCACAGTTCTTTGCTAAGTGCAGAAACTACCCAGGTTACTTACTCTTGACTTACCTTTTTGTTTTTTTTGTATTTGGAAATTTTAATGTTATTCAAATATATATTTATACACACATAAATATTTTTCAGATAGGAGTGCTTCCTTACTTCAGATATTTTCATAGCCATCATGTACAATTTTTCCAACAAGTTTTTGATATTCAACACTTCTCCAATATATTTGGCTGTGAATTTCTTTAGTGTTGCTTGCATATATTTAAGTAATATCATTAGCAAATATTTGAAAAATGACAAAGTATTCAATGAAATTCATTTCCCAAAAGATTGCCTTAGAGAATGTCTGTCTGTCAGAGATTTAAAACGTGGCTTTTTGTTTTATATTTCAAATCAACCCATAAAATTTCTCTACATCAAAATATAAAAGGATTGAAAAATGACTCTATTTTTGCATTTGTCATTGTGCCCTTCACAAATTATTGTCAATAAAATAACTATACTGTCAAAATTGGAAAAATTAGCATAGATACCAAGAAATAAGGTTGTTATTAGAAAGAAAAAATTTTTAGAAAGGAAGCTATACTTTTCCACTTCATTTTTTATGATAGCTTCAGGTGTAACAATTATAGTATTGAATCTGAATACAAATACTTGATTTATAACCCAAGTCAATTTACTTAGGTAGCTTCTATCTTTATATCAATTAATATCTACAATTTTTCTATATACTACTTATTTGAACAATCAGCATTTTATTTGGTTTGTTTTGTGAGTTTTTTACTTAAAAATGTATCTGCTTTTGTTAGTGTTGATGCAGAGAGTCTAAGTTTTTTGATGTAAACCTTAGTCTTTGGTTTGATTCATTGAATGAAGACAGTGTCCTACTATTGCATGACTGTAATAAATGAAACTAGACCGTTTAATAAATGGGTGCTATGGTTAGCTTAGCAATGTCAATAAAACTTTAAAAATATTTCTTAGTCAGGAAATTGGATTATATTTTATAGAAAATGGATTGTACTTATCTTAATTAAATCTTTTGTTGATGATTAAGGGACTTGTCCAGTCTCAGGACCATCCTTCTGAATATCAATGAACTCTGGACAGTATTTTATATGAAAGGATGGGATTTTGAATGGATCTATTATAATTATAGAGCAAACATAGAAATGTATTTGGTTGTAGTTCTTGTGATTGAACTCTTACCTCTAAATTTGAGCACAGAAGAAAAATGGAAAGTGATTGTGGTTAATTGATGGTTTTCTATTATGCTTTTTTTCTGGGAAGTATCATATTTTCTTATTATGGTCATTTTTAAAAGTATTGCATAAGTGAAAATTGAATGATGTTTGTTAATGTTGAACCATCGTCTAGAATGTGAGCTGGTTGATTTTCTACCTCCTCTGGAGGAACATCTTCACTCTCTCATTTTAAGAGAGGATGGAAGGGGAAAATGAGTGAGAATAGAACTCTGCAGAGCAAAGAGAAATGAATGTTATAAAACAGGTGTGAAGGCCCTTTTCTTACTCACAGGAGAAAGCTATGTAAAGAATTGATGTTTGAATATGAGAGCCATTTTCCTTTTTAACTTGTTGGCCCTTCCTCCTCCTCTTCAAACAACACATGGTCACAAAAAGCTAAAAAAAAAATAGGATCTGTGTTAAAATGGAACTTATATTACTGTAGTTGGTGATCTTGATGTTCAATGATTAATACAAATTGTAATCATCTGCATTGCTAAAATAGTTAACCTTAGTATTTTTCCTTACTTATATCAACATGCTTTTTGAAAATTTAATCTGCATCACAGAATATTTGATTTTCAGATATTATAAAAAGCTGTTATTACTTAAGAAAACTTGGAAAATTATAGTTCATTTTTTTTTTGTATTCTTCTGAGGCCCCATCAACAAATTTTAGAAGAATGACCAATGTTTAACTTTTCTTCAGTTTATTTTTTCTAATTCCCACAAATCAGTTTTGCTACTGTACTTCTCTGCCTCATATGATCTCAGAGTGTCAATAACTCAAAAACTTCTTTATTCACATACAAAGTGCAGTCAATTTTACCTACTGTTGGGTTTCTAGTACCATCAAATTTCTGATCTTCGCTTTTAATACATAATTTAAGAGTATGATATTGACTAATTTTTTATTTTATGAACTGCTTCTGGAATACAAAAATATTAAAATATTGCTCTGGCCATGTGGCCATCTGGGGAGTGAACCAGCGGATGGAAAACTTTGGTCTCTCTTCTCTGTCTCTCTGTAACTCTGCCTTTCAAATAAAATAAATAAATCTTAAAAGAATTAAAGTAAAAAATTATAAAAACATTTTACACTGACAAAAATATCAACTCCAGTTGTTATTAGAGCACTGCCTTAGAACATATTTGCTTCTTTATGATACAGGACTTGTTAAATCTACTAGGAATTTTATTTCTTTATGTTATTTTATGTATTATATCTGGTGTACATAATTGTGCTTATTTTTATCTACTTCATTATATAAAATAATAAAGTTTTATCATGTATGTTCTTTTCCAATACTTTTTCTAGCCTCTATTTTCTCTTAAATTTTTATTTTGAAATAATCTTATAGGATGTTTAAAAGAATACTAGAAAATCCCCGAATACAATTTTTATTTTTGTCTCTATCATTATCTGCCCCACACTGATATATATTTTTGTTCAGTCAGCACCCGATATCATGGATTCCACATTTGTGGATTCAATAACTGCAGAATAAAAGTATTTACCTAAACAACTGCATTTGTACTGAACATGTATAGTTATTTCTTGTCAATATTTGTTAAATAATATAGTCTAACAACATTTATATTTCATTAGGAATGATAAATAATCTTGACATTATTTAAAGAATACAAGAAGAGATTTGTATGTCACATACAGATACTACAGCCTTTTGCATAAGGGACTCATTTTAGATTCCATGGATTTTAGGATCGGTAGTAGGAGATTTTGAATTGGTTTAGAAACCAATTCTCGATGAATATCAAAGGATGATTGTTATTTAGATATATACTCAATTTATATAAAATAAGTGCATATTATATATCATATTTAGATCTTTATCTTTTATATTTGTATATATAATATATATTTGCATTTTATACCATTGCAAATAAGTTGTAGGCATGATGCCCATTGTAAATAAAAGACAAATATACTTTTGTTCATGATTACAGTTGCTTGATGGGCTATATCTACTTTAATAAGATTGCAATAAACAAATATGTACATCTTTTTCCCACATACTCTCAGTGCTTTCACATTAGTTTCTTGGGGTCAGTCACTGTGGGAATATTTACACCTTGGAAATCAATAAATATTTCAAGTCAGGGCTTCCCTACCTCCACCATCTCCAGAGATGGTTTACCAACACTTCACTGAAGCAACCATCATATTCAGGAAATTAATGTTGCTATAGCACTACCTTAGCCTGGTCATCTTGTTCAAATGTTGAAGTTCAATAATGAATTTGATAGCAACAAAACAAAAGTATTTTTTTCATTTCCATGTCTCTTTTATATTCTATGATCTGTAATCATTCTTGAGGTTTTGATTTTGTGACCTCAAAATGTTTGATGAGTATATGTCAGTTAATGTGAAGGCTTTTTTCACTGTTTGGATGTACACTATGTTCAGTTTATACAGTTTCTCTTAGGAATCCATATAAGTAATACTTGCATTGTGGTCTTCTTAATGTATTCTGTCAGAAGGATTATACAATGTTAGCTTGTTTATTAACTCTTATTGCATGGTTAAGGTGACAGTCACCATGTTTCTGATTTTGCCACTGCCTCTTACACATGTGATTTGTGCAACTTCTAGGATGGGACATTTAATTGCTATCTAAGACTCCTTCTGGCAAAGAGACTGGGGCGGAGCCAAGATGGCGGAATAGTGAGGGCGCGCACCGATAGTCCGGGAAAATTTAGTTTAATAAAAGGGGAGTTACGGTAGCCGCAGAAAAAAGAACCAGGAAAATATTGCAGGGGAAACCCTTCTGGATGGAGCGGCCGTAAATCGGAGGACCTACTAGGAGAACAAGGTCGTCCACCCCACGGAAGCCAAGTCGCGGGACCGAGCCGCAGAATCCCCAGGGTCTGCGCGCCAGTGCTCCAAGGGGAGTGCATGCCACACAGACAATAGCAGGGAGACTTGGGACGCTCAGGGCTCCGAGTCCACACATCGGCACTGGAAGGGGAGGTGAGCTCAATAACCCGAGACATTGGTGGGGAAACGGGGGTCAGAATCTAGAGGGGGGCTGGAAAGTGCAGCAAACTCACTACCGGAAAGAAGGAAAAAAAAAGCTTCTGGGTTTCTCTTCCCCCTAACCTTGCAAAGGTTACAAGGCTGCAAGGCTTGAAGAATTCCCAAGAGACAAAGAGCAGGCCTCCTCTCTGGATTTACATATCAATGGGGGAGAGCTAAGGAACTGAGTAACTACAATTCAGTAGCCTAGGCAACCCAGTGGGAGTCCAGAGGAGCCAAAGACTGGAAGCTAAATACCATCAATTCTGCACAGCCATGCCCTGCGGTGTTACTTACCCCCTGAATAAATAAAATAAATAAATAAATAAAACGAGAGAGATTTACCACGCATAACCTGAGGGTGTCACCTTTGCACACCCTTAACCAGGAAGAACCAGGCAGAGCTCTCAGGCCGCACCCATATCAAGCCTCCAAGGCTCCTCCAACAGCAGGCAGTCCACTTAACACGGACACAGTATAAAAAAAAAAAAAAAAGAAAGAAAAAAAAACGCACAGTGACACAAGAAGAATTAACTATGCCGAGTAACAAACACAGAAATAGAGGGAGCAAGATCAACGATGACACTATGATGCCTCCAAATAAGCAAAACACCCCAAGCCAAGAGTATGAAGATGATGAGATAGAAGAAATGCAAGATACGGATTTCAAAAAATTTATGATAAGAACATTTAGAAGTTTTCAAAAGCAAATCGTTGAACTACAGAAATCCTTAATGGACAAGATTGAAAATCTCTCTCGTGAAAATGAAATTTTAAGGAAGAGTCAAAATGAAACTCAGAAACTAGTAGAACAGGAAAGTGTTATAGTGAAGAGAAATCAAAATGAAATGAAGAGCTCAATAGATCAAATGACAAACACATTAGAAAGCCTTAAAAACAGAATGGGTGAAGCAGAAGAGAGAATATCAGACTTAGAAGATAGAGCACAGGAAAACATACAGTCAAACCAAAGAAAAGAAGAGGAAATTAGAAATCTAAAAAATATTGTTGGGAATCTACAGGATACTATTAAAAAAACCAACATTCGAGTTCTAGGAGTTCCTGAAGGCATGGAGAGAGAGAAAGTATTGGAAGGCCTTTTTAGTGAGATACTAGCAGAGAACTTTCCAGCAACTCAGGAAACCCCAGAAAGTATGCAAAAACATGGAGACTGCACAACATGCTCCTGAATGAACACTGGGTCATTCAAGAAATCAAAAGAGAAATCAAAAACTTTCTGGAAGTAAATGAAGACAACAACACAACATATCAAAACTTATGGGATACAGCAAAAGCAGTATTGAGAGGCAAATTTATAGCAATAGGTGCCTATACCAAGAAATTGGAAAGGTACCAAATAAATGAGCTTTCAGCGCACCTCAAGGACCTAGAAAAACTGCAGCAAACCAAACCCAAATCTAGTAGGAGAAGAGAAATAATTAAAACCAGAGAAGAAATCAACAGGATTGAATCCAAAAAAACATTACAAAAAATCAGCCAAGCGAGAAGCTGGTTTTTTGAAAAAATAAACAAAATTGACACCCCATTGGCCCAACTAACTAAAAAAAGAAGAGAAAAGACCCAAATCAATAAAATCAGAGATGAAAAAGGAAACGTAACAACAGACACCACAGAAATAAAAAGAATCATCAGAAATTACTACAAGGACCTGTATGCCAGCAAACAGGAAAATCTATCAGAAATGGATAGATTCCTGGACACATGCAATCTACCAAAATTGAACCATGAAGACATAGAAAACCTAAATAGACCCATAACTGAAACAGAAATTGAAACAGTAATAAAGGCCCTCCCAACAAAGAAAAGCCTAGGACCAGATGGATTCACTGCTGAATTCTACCAGACATTTAAAGAAGAACTAACTCCATTTCTTCTCAAACTATTCAGAACAATCGAAAAAGAGGGAATCCTCCCAAATTCTTTCTATGAAGCCAGCATCACCTTAATCCCTAAGCCAGAGAAAGATGCAGCACTGAAAGAAAATTACAGACCAATATCCCTGATGAACATAGACGCAAAAATCCTCAATAAAATTCTGGCCAATAGAATACAACAACACATCAGGAAAATCATCCACCCAGACCAAGTGGGATTCATCCCTGGTATGCAGGGATGGTTCAACATTCGCAAATCAATCAATGTGATTCACCACATTAACAGACTGCAGAAGAAAAACCATATGATTATCTCAATTGATGCAGAGAAAGCATTTGATAAAATTCAACACCCTTTCATGATGAAAACTCTAAGCAAATTGGGTATAGAAGGAACATTCCTCAATATAATCAAAGCAATTTATAAAAAACCCACAGCCAGCATCCTATTGAATGGGGAAAAGTTGGAAGCATTTCCACTGAAATCTGGCACCAGGCAGGGATGCCCACTCTCACCACTGCTATTTAACATAGTTCTGGAAGTTTTAGCCAGAGCCATCAGACAAGAAAAAGAAACCAAAGGAATACAAATCAAGAAGGAAGAAGTCAAACTATCCCTCTTTGCAGACGATATGATTCTGTACTTAGAGGATCCAAAGAACTCTACTAAGAGACTATTGGAACTCATAGAGGAGTTTGCCAAAGTGGCAGGATATAAAATCAATGCACAAAAATCAACAGCCTTTGTATACACAAGCAATGCCATGACTGAGAAAGAACTGCTAAGATCAATCCCATTTACAATAGCTACAAAAACAATCAAATACCTTGGAATAAACTTAACCAAGGACGTTCAAGATCTCTACGATGAAAATTACAAAACCTTAAAGAAAGAAATAGAAGAGGATACCAAGAAATGGAAAAATCTTCCATGCTCATGGATTGGAAGAATCAATATCATCAAAATGTCCATTCTCCCAAAAGCAATTTATAGATTCAATGCAATCCCAATCAAGATACCAAAGACATTCTTCACAGATCTAGAAAAAATGATGCTGAAATTCATATGGAGGCACAAGAGACCTCGAATAGCTAAAGCAATCTTGTACAACAAAAACAAAGCCGGAAGCATCACAATACCAGACTTCAGGACATACTACAGGGCAGTTGTAATCAAAACAGCATGGTACTGGTAAAGAAACAGATGGATAGACCAATGGAACAGAATTGAAACACCAGAAATCAATCCAGACATCTACAGCCAACTTATATTTGATCAAGGATCTAAAACTAATTCCTGGAGCAAGGACAGTCTATTCAATAAATGGTGCTGGGAAAACTGGATTTCCACATGCAGAAGCATGAAGCAAGACCCCTACCTTACACCTTACACAAAAATCCACTCAACGTGGATTAAAGACCTAAATCTACGACCTGACACCATTAAGTTATTAGAGAACATTGGAGAAACCCTTCAAGATATTGGCACAGGCAAAGAATTTCTGGAAAAGACCCAGGAGGCACAGACAGTCAAAGCCAAAATCAACTATTGGGATTGCATCAAATTGAGAAGTTTCTGTACTGCAAAAGAAACAGTCAGGAGAGTGAAGAGACAACCGACAGAATGGGAAAAAATATTTGCAAACTATGCAACAGATAAAGGGTTAATAACCAGAATCTACAAAGAGATCAAGAAACTCCACAAAAACAAAACCAACAACCCACTTAAGAGATGGGCCAAGGACTTCAATAGACATTTTTCAAAAGAGGAAATCCAAATGGCCAACAGGCACATGAAAAAATGTTCAAGGTCACTAGCAATCAGGGAAATGCAAATCAAAAGCACAATGAGGTTTCACCTCACCCCGGTTAGAATGGCTCACATACAGAAATCTACCAACAACAGATGCTGGCGAGGATGTGGGGAAAAAGGGACACTAACCCACTGTTGGTGGGAATGCAAACTGGTCAAGCCACTATGGAAATCAGTCTGGAGATTCCTCAGAAACCTGAATATAACCCTACCATTCAACCCAGCCATCCCATTCTTGGAATTTACCCAAAGGAGTTTAAATTGATAAACAAAAAAGCGGTCTGCACCCTAATGTTTACTGCAGCACAATTCACAATAGCCAAGACCTGGAACCAACCTAAATGCCCATCAATGGTAGACTGGATAAAGAAATTATGGGATATGTACTCTTTAGAATACTATACCGCAGTAAGAAACAACGAAATCCAGTCATTTGCAACAAAATGGAGGAATCTGGAACACATCATGCTGAGTGAAAAAAGCCAGTCCCAAAGGGACAAATACCATATGTTCTCCCTGATCGGTGACAACTGACTGAATACCAAAAAGGAAACCTCCTGAAGTGAAATGGACACTATGAGAAATGGTGACTTGATCAGCATAGCCCTGACTGCTAATGGACAACTTAATACATTATCCCTCTTAGTATTTTTTTTGTCTGTTCTACTTAATATGACTGGTTAAATTCTGTAATTATCACACAGTTATTCTTAAGTGTTGAAAATTAACTGAAATGTGATCCCTGTTAAACATAAGAGTGGGAATAAGAGAGGGAAGGGATGTATAATTTGGGGCATGCTCGGGCTGACTTGCCCCAATTGGTAGAGTTAGAAACATACCAGGGGATTCCAGTTCAATCCCATCAAGGTGGCATGTGCCAATGCCATCTCACTATTCCAAGTGATCAATTTCAGTTCACAATTGATCATAATGAAAGGACTAAGAGTCAAAGGGAGCACATAAACAAGTCTAGTATCTGCTAACACTAACCGATAGAATAAATAAAGGGGAGAGTGATCCAACATGGGAAGTGAGATACTCAGCAGACTCATAGAATGGCGGATGTCCTAAATAGCACTCTGGCCTCAGAATCAGCCCTAAAGGCACTCGGATCTGGCTGAAAAGCCCATGAGAGTATTTCAGGCATGGAAAGCCAAGACACTCTGGCAAAAAGATCTCTGTGAGTGAGATCCCAGTGGAAGGAACAGGTCTTCAAAGAGGGAGGTGCCTTTCTCTGAAGGGAGGAGAGAACCTCCACTTTGACTATGACCTTGTCTAAACAAGATAAGAGTCGGAGTACTCAGAGGGCTTCCATAGCCTTGGGAACTCATGACTGGTGCATAGGGAGATTACTGATGCCATAAACAGGAGTGTCAATTTGTAAAGTCAACAACAGGAGTTACTGTGCACTTACTCCGCATGTAGGATCTCTGTCCTTAATGTGCTGTACACTGAGGCTTAATGCTATAACGAGTACTCAAACAATATATTTCACTTTGTGTTTCTATGGGGGTGCAAACGATTGAAATCTTTACTTAATGTACACTAAACTGATCTTCTGAAAAAAAAAAAAAATAGAAATGATCAATTCCCAACTTGACTCTCACTGGGATTAAACATGACAATAGGTCTGATCTGATTTCATCATCATAAAAAAAAATCATTTATTATTTTTCACTTTATGTTTCTGTGTGGGAGCAAACTGTTGAAATCCTTACTTAAGGTATACTAAGCTGATCTTCTGTATATCAAGATAATCGAAAATGAATCTTGATGTGAATGGAAGGGGAGAGGGAGTGGGAAAGGGGAGGGTTGTGGGTGGGAGGGACGGTATGGGGGGGGGGAAGCCATTGTAACCCATGAGTCGTACTTTGGAAATTTATATTCATTAAATAAAAGATAAAAAAAAAGAGACTAACAGACACATCCTTTTAAATATATAAGTAAAATTATTTTGTATTCTCCATTAAAAATCTTCAATAGTTTATATTCTCATTCATAGAAAAAGATAGACACTACACAATATGTCTCCCTGCCCTGTCATTCACTGTACCCAAGGCTTACTTACTGTCTTGCTTTTTTCATGTGGCAAGTACAAGCACACCTCAAGGTCTTTGTTATTGCTGTACAGGCACACCTCAAGGTTTTTGTTATTGCTGCTTCCTATTGACCTCTAATTTCGATGTCACATTAACAGGGAGATTACTCTTATCCCCTACATAAAATAGTCAATATTTAAAAGATAAAACAGAGAGAAAAATCTTAAAGTGTACAAAAATTACAGATGGGGAGAGGGAAAGACAGAGAGAAAGGTCTTCCATTCACTGGTTAACTGTTCAGATGGCTGCAAAGGGCCAAGATGAGCCAATCCAAATCCAGGAGGGGCCTCAGGACTTTGGCCGTCTTACACTGCTTTCCCAGATCATAGCAGAGAGCTGGATTGGAAGTAGAGCATGTGGGACTCAAACTGGTGCCCATATGGGATGGCAGCACTGCGGTGGTTTTACCTTCTACACTACACTGCCGGCCACATTGTGAGTTATCTTTATACTGTTGTATTGATAGAATTTTCAATGTATTATAATTAATTTGTTTTGCACTTTAATAGAAAACTATGATTCAACTAAATAGAAATAGAAATATGAGATGAAAAAAATAAGTTTCAAACATCCAGGATGAACATTTTAAGGTGCTGATTGCTCAAAGATGTCCTTACCAACATGATAGAAGTGATAAAGATGATATTCCTGGAGATAGATTAGTGTCTAATGGAAAGGGGTTGTCATAAACATTTTATATCAAATTCTTTTTATTAATTCCTCTAGAAAAAGCAGCTTTGAGGTGAGACAGTTTCTCTTAGTTGCTGGAAAATGAATCATTCATGATTTGAAAATATGATTAGACACAGTGGGGAGACTATCACAATCTATGAAAGTAACAGAATGAGCTACCCGAGCAAAGTAGAATAAGGCTTGAATGAAAAAGAGAAGGCAAGGAAAAAAGATAAAATAATAATCAAAAGATAAATGTCAAAAGAATAAAAAGGTACTCTTAAAAATTATTTGAAAAATAAATTTGAGACCCTACATAAGATTACTCAGAAAAACTCTTATTATATGTGCAAAACATGTATTATTTCAGTATTTAAGTATCAAGCCTGTAAATAAACAAAATGCTCTTATGGGACATTCTTCTTTTTTTTTTTAGTTGACAGGTAGAGTTATATGTGGGGAGCAACTCGGACTAGACTAAGTTACTGGAATTAAGACTTATTCTATGCATCTGCTCTCCCACAATATGGCACTGGGAGAGGAGTAAACAGCTTCTACACAGCTGCCTCCAGTTCGACCAATAAACTGCAGGAGCTGCTCCTGATTGGAGGAGAGCAGCGTACTCGGTGTGTGGGTAGCAGAGTTGGGATTGGTGGAAGAGGACTATAAAGGAGGAGAGAGACAACATGCACCAGGAACATCTAAGAGGAACATCCGGATAACATCTGAGCAGCTCCCGAGAGAGCCGGCTGGCGGTGTGCCACTCCCCCGCGGAAGTGGGGAAAGTGGCAGGGGGAGCCGCCCTTCCACGGAGGTGGAAGGATCGGCAGCCAACCTGGGAAGAACCAGCAGCAAACCCGGGAAGGGCTGAGCAGACAAAAGAACAGCGCAGGGTCCTGTGTCATTCCTCCACGAATGGGGGAGCGACAGTTATAGACAGTGAGAGAGAAAGAAAGAGAGAAAGGTCTTCCTTCCATGGGTTCACCCCTCAAATGGCCACTCTGGCCAGCACTGCGCTGATCTGAAGCCAAGAGCCAGGTGCTTCCTCCTGGTCTCCCATGCGGGTGCAGGGCCCAAGCACTTGGGCCATCCTCCACTGCCTTCCCGGGCCACAGCAGAGAGCTGGACTGGAAGAGAAGCAACTGGGACTAGAATCCGGCACCCCAACCAGGACTGGAACCCAACGCCCATATGGGATGCTGGCACCACATGCAGAGGATTAACCAAGTGAGCCATGGCGCTGGCCCCTCAACATTCTTCTATTTTCAATAACGTATTTAGAAAGAAGTTTAAGATACATTACTCTTGAACTCAGGTAGTTGGAACAATAAGTGTTCCTTCACTTACATCTTCCCATGGTAACAATAATGTCACAACCACCCTTGGGCAAAAGTGCCTTTGAAGGAACTTTGAGGTTTAAGTAGGAAGTTGCAAGCACCCATGGAGCCCAAGACCGAGAGTGCTGTTTGAGAGGGCAGACATTCCCAGGTGGCAAAGTTTCTGATCATTGTCCTAGCTCCAGGTTCAAAGCAGATCCAATCTCCCAGAGGGATTTTGGCCCATTTGCCCTTGGTTGTCCCAGAAGAACCATCTGCCAAGGGTTCTGAAGGAGTCACTCTCACTCATTTCTTAGATGATAGGTCATTTCTCACTGACCTTAGTCCTGGCTGCTGAACTTGGATCAACCCTGCAACCTGGTTCCATCCTCTCACAGTTGTCGTCCACAAGCAGTCCTACTCACCAAGATATTTTCCAGGAGACATTCCTATGTGTGCCTCCACTGTCAAGTCTGCTTTCTTCAGTTTCAACTGTGGGTCCAGTAGTAGCCTGCTCACTTAGTTCCAGCCCTCTCATCTATAGTCTCATCTGCAAACCCTGCCTGGTCAAGGATCCTTCCCATGATTAAGTGGAAGCCCTCAATCCAAGAACCTAGAAAGATCCCCTCCTATCTGTGCATGTGATAAAATACTTGATTTCTGTAGGCCCTGAATTATACCCTCATAATAGCCCTTCCTACTAAGCAAGGACCAGGGGCAGTCTAGCTTTCCCATGAACCAGACAGAACCAGTGCTTATCATATTTCAGGTTAGAGGCCTGGTGTGAATTTCACTGCAAACACAGCAGCAGTCAGATGACCCATTCCAACATCATTTGAGTCCAGTCCTTGGGACAATTTCATCAATTCATGGACCCAATAAAAGAAAGTCTTTCCCCACCAAGAGACTCGAGTTACTTACTCCTACAAAGCATAGACCATCACAAGACTAAATACATAGCAAAGAATCAGGTAAACATAATACTATCAAAGAAAACAAACAAACATCTAGGAAACATGAAGGAAATGGAGATCTATGAATTGTTAGACAAATAATTCTAAGTATCTTAAAGAAGTTCAATGATAGACAAGAGAATATAGAGCTAAATAAAATTAGGGAAATCATGCATGAACAGAGTGAGAAATTTAAAAAATAAATAGAAACTATATAAAAGAACCAAATAGAAATACTTAACTGAAGAATGCAATGACAAAATTTTAAAAATTCAACAGAGAGCTTCAACAACAATCTGAATTATGCATAAAAAAGAATTAGTGAACTCAAAAACAAATCATTTTAAATTGTCCAGTTAGAGGAACAAAAAGAAAAGAGAATTTACAAAGAGTGAAGAAAGCATAAGGGAATTATGGTTGCTGTGGGGTACATAAGGAGGTCACTGTTGCATGGCTTCTATGAAGCATACTGCCCACAGATCTACTGGTGGTAACACTTCAAGGAAGCAACAAAAGTTCAAGGAAGCCTACAAAAGTTCCTTGTAAGAGGGTGCTCTCTATTGGAGGGGTGAAAAAAACACATAGTTACAGGACTGATACTCTGTGAAATTAAACATTATCAGAAGTCTAAATGAGATTCTGATTCACAAACTCCACTTGTAGCATTTTGGTGCAAGAAGTTGCTCAAGATTTCAAAACAAACCCATGCTTACAGAGCATAGCTATTGGTGCTTTGCAGGAGGCATGTGAGGCCTATCTGGTTGGCCTATTTGAAGACACCAACCTGAGTGCTATCCATGACAAACAATTAACAATCATGCCAAAAGACATCCAACTAGCACACTGCATACCTGGAGAATATGCTTAAAAATCCACTATCGTTAAAAATATTTTATTCTCAAAATTTTTTTCTCTTCTTCCTGTTATTGGTAATTCTGAACATTAGATATTTTTCTTTCCCACATGGGGTCAAAAGGTACCTAGCATATGATTGCAAGTGGAAAAATATGATACAGAAATCAGGTATTGGCAGTTTTTCCATTTTCATTTGTGTGTGGATTTTTAATATAAATGTGAGGACGGAAAGCATTAATGCAAGTCAGAATGTTTCAGTGAACAAGTTTTAGCAGTTCAAATTTACAATAATTATAAATAAGCCTGTTAAATTTTTCTGGACAGTGTCAGTATTTAGATTTTTTAGAACAAGTAAATTTCTTATTGACAGCAACTAAATGGTGTTTGTAGCATTTTTATTATACAGTAGATTCCATCCACTCACTAGAGTTTTCTGAGTTATACTACATGCGAGTACATGTTTTTTATATTTTCTGTCTTCTGTGCTGTTCCTGTAAGTTTTCTATTAAAATACATTAAACTTTTAAAAAAAGAAAGCATAAGGGATCGGGATCTATGTGACATTATGAAACATAAGCATATATGAATTATGATAGTCTCATAAGAGGGAAAAAGGAGAACATAAAAGAAAGCTTATTTAAAAATACAGTGTCTGAAACTTTCTCAAATCTTGGGAGGAATACGGACTTCCAGATCTATGAAGTTCAACAGATCCCAAGGAAAATGAATCCTAAGGCTGAAACACCATATTAATCAAATTATCAAAAGTCAGAGAAAAGGCGAACTATGAAACATCAGTAGGAAATACACCCATCACATATAGGGGAAGCTCTACAAGACAGTCAGGGAATATCTCAGTAGAAATCTTACAGAATGAAAAAAAAATCTGCCAACTACAGGTACTATATATGGCAACATTGTCCATCAGAAGTGAAGGTGATAAATACAGATGTTGATAATCAAGCAAAATCTAAAGGGGTTCATTGTTAGACTTGCCTTGCAATAAATTTTAAAGGGAATTCTTCAATTTCAAATTAAACAATGCTAATTTACAACATGAAGCCATATGAAAGCATAAAACATGATCACTGCTAAAAAGACACTTAAAGTCAAATCTGCCTTAGAATACTCGAATTTGTAATGGTGCTGTGTAAATCACTTTTAACTCTGGCTTAAAAATTCAGACAACAGTATTAAAAATAATATAGCTACAATGGGTAAAACAATACAAGGAAGCTTTAAAAAGTATACGGAAATGGAATTGAAAGATGAGTTTGCAAGCTTAAATGATGGGTGGATAAAATAACAAATGTAGGAAAATTGCTATAATTGTAAATAGTTCTCTTTCCTTAAATAAAAGCCAAATTGTTACATCTTACAAAGAAGTTTAATTCCTAAATTATTATGCATTTTATATAGAGGTGACACTAACAAGGGATGTAATGGTACATGACAAGAATGGATAAGTTAAGAAAGCTTGATCAGCTCAGATAGATTGTTGTCTATGAAAATGTACTGAGAGCCCCATAAAAATTTCTGTAAGTCTTTTTTTCACCTCTTCATTCATAATCCAATGAGAATAAATTACTTATTTGGTTCCCTTATTTTGTTATGTTATAGTGAATAATCAAACAAGAAAGGAAAGTTGGAAGGAAAGGCCAAAAGCCTTACTGGGCACAAGATAAAGCTATATATCAGGTTTTTGCTCTCTTGTGATAAGCAACACTGTGTAAATGTGCATTGATTTCAAAAGGCCTGTGTCTAAAACGTTCATATTCTAATCTAATAGTGATCCACTTGGAAAAGCACTTCTATTTCAAAACTCTTAACCCAGCTCAAATCAGAAAAGGTAATATAACCAACTCACAACTTTGCAAGGTATGCGCATCATATTGGACAAAAAAACAAAAATGCTCCATTTTGTTGTGAAGATAACTGTTGTTTTGCTTTTAATTATTATAAAATATGTATTTATATACAACAAAATTTACAGTCTTAGTCATTTTTTTTATTTTACTTTTTTTTTTACCCAGAAACCTTTAACTTAAGGTCTACAAATTCCATATTTTTAAATTTATTTTTTATTTAGTAAATATAAATTTCCAAAGTACAGTTAATGGATTACAATGGCTCCACCCACATAATTTCCCTCCCACTCACATCCCTCCCATCTCCCGCTCCCTCTCCCATTCCATTCACATCATGATTCATTTTCAATTATCTTTATATACAGAAGATCAATTTAGTATATATTAAGTAAAGATTTCATCAGTTTGCACCCACACAGAAACACAAAGTGTAAAATACTGTTTCAGTACTAGTTATAGCATTACTTCACATTGGACAACACACTAAGGACAGATCCCACATGAGAAGTAAGTACACAATGACTCCTGTTGTTGACTTAACAATTTGACACTCTTGTTTATGGCATCAGTAATCTCCCTGGGCTCTAGTCATGAGTTGCCAAGGCTATGGAAGCCTTTTGAGTTCGCTGACTTCAATCTTATTCAGAAAGAGTCATAGTCAAAGTGGAAGTTCTCTCCTCCCTTCAGAGAAAGGTACCTCCTTCTTTGATGGCCCCGATCTTTCCATTGGGATTTCACTCGAAGAGATCTTCAATTTAGGTCTTCATTTTTTTTTTTTTTTTCCCAGAGTGTCTCAGCTTTCCATGCATAAAATACTCTCATGGGCTCTTCAGCCACATATGAATGCCTTAAGGACTGATTCTGAGGCCAGAGTGCTACTTAGGACATCTGCCATTCTATGAGTCTGCTGTGTATCCCACTTGCCATGATGGATCGTTCTCTCCCTTTTTGATTCTATCATTTAGTATTAGCAGACACTAGTCTTGTTTGTGTGATCCATTTGACTTTTAGATCAATTGTGAACTGAAATTGATCACTTGGACTAGTGAGATGGCATTGGTACATGCCACCTTGATGGGATTGTATTGGGATCCCCGGCATGATTCTAACTCCACCATTTGGGGCAAGTCCAATTGAGCATGTCCCAAATTGTGCATCTCATCCCTCTCTTATTCCCACTGTTATATCTATATCTAAATCTATCTATATCTATATCTATATATATCTATATATTTTTTTTTTACAGGCAGAGTGGACAGAGAGAGAGAGAGACAGAGAGAAAGGTCTTCCTTTGCCCTTGGTTCACCCTTCAGTGGCCGCTGCGGCTGGCGCGTTGTGTCCGGCTCACTGCGCTGATCTGATGGCAGGAGCCAGGTGCTTCTCCTGGTATCCCATGAGGTGCAGGGCCCAAGGACTTGGGCCATCCTTCACTACACTCCCCGGGCCCTAGCAGAGAGCTGGCCTGGAAGAGGGGCAACCGGGACAGAATCCGGCGCCCCAACCGGGACTAGAACCCGGTGTGCCGGCACCGCAAGGTGGAGGATTAGCCTAATGAGCCGCGGTGCTGGCACCCACTGTTGTATTTAATAGGGATCACTTCAGTTAAAATTTAAACACCTAAGAATAATTGTGTGATAATTACAGAGTTCAACCAATAGTACTAGAACAAAACAAAGAAAAAATACTAAAATGGATAAAGTGTTACATCGTACATCAAAAGTCAGGACAAGAGCTGATCAAGTCACTGATTCTCATAGTGTCTATTTCACTTCAACAGGTTTCCCCTTTGGTGCTCAGTCAGTTGTCGCCAATCAGGGAGAACATATGATATTTGTCCCTTTGGGACTGGCTTAATTCAATCAGCATGATGTTTTCCAGATTCCTCCTTCTTGTTGCAAATGACCGGATTTCATTGTTTTTGACTGCTGTATAGTATTCTATAGAGTACATGTCCCATAATTTCTTTATCCAGTCTACTGTTGATGGGCATTTGAGTGGGTTCCAGGTCTTAGCTATTGCGAATTGAGCTGCAATAAACTTTAATGTGCAGACAGCTTTTTTGTTTGCCAATTTCATTTCCTTTGGGTAAATTCCAAGGAGTGGGATGGCTGGGTTGAATGGTAGGGTTATATTCAGGTTTCTGAGGAATCTCCAGACTGCCTTCCATAGTGGCTTAACCAGTTTGCATTCCCACCAACAGTGGGTTAGTGTCCCTTTTTCCCCACATCCTCACCAGCATCTGTTGTTGGTAGATTTCTGAATGTGAACCATTCTAACTGGGGCGAGGTGAAACCTCATTGTGGTTTTGATTTGCATTTCCTGATTGCTAGTGATCTTGAACATTTTTTCATGTGCCTGTTGGCCCTTTGGATTTCCTCTTTTGAAAAATGTCTATTGAGGTCTTTGGCCCATCTCTTAAGTGGGTTGTTTGTTTTGATGTTGTGGAGTTTCTTGATTTCTTTGTAGATTCTGGTTATCAACCCTTTATCTGTTGTGTAGTTTGCAAATATTTTTTCCCATTCTGATGGTTGCCTCTTCACTCTCCTGATTGTTTCTTTTGCAGTACAGAAACTTCTCAATTTGATGCAATCCCAACAGTTAATTTTGGTTTTGACTGCCTGCTCCTCCAGGGTCTTTTCTAGGAAGTCTTTGCCAGTACCTATGTCTTGCAGGGTTTCTACAAAGCTCTCTAATAATTTGATGGTGTCAGGTCGTAGATTTAAGTCTTTAATCCATGTTGAGTGGATGATTGTGTAAGGTGAAAGGTAGGGGTCTTGCTTCATGATTCTGCACATGGAAATCTAATTTTCCCAGCACCATTTATTGAATAGCCGTGTTTTTGTTGTACAAGATTGCTTTAGCTATTCGAGGTCTCCTGTGTCTGCATATGAATTTCAGCATCATTTTTTCCAGATCTGAGAACAATGTCTTTTGTATTTTGATTGGTATTGCATTGAATGTGTAAATTGCTTTTGGGAGAATGGACATTTTGATGATATTGATTCTTCCAATCCATGACCATGGAAGATTTTTCCATTTTTGGGTATCTTCTTCTATTTCTTTCTTTAAGGTTTTGTAATTTTCATCATAGAGATCTCTAACGTCCTTGGTTAAGTTTATTCCAAGGTATTTGATTGTTTTTGTAGCTGTTGTGAATGGGATTGATCTTAGAAGTTCTTTCTCAGCCCTGGCATTGCCTGTGTATACAAAGGCTGTTGATTTTTGTGCATTGATTTTATACCCTGCTACTTTGCCAGACTCTTCTATGAGTTCCAATAGTCTCTTAGTAGAGTTCTTTGGGTCCCCTAAATAAAGAATCATATCATCTGCAAAGAGGGATAGTTTGAGTTCTTCCTTCCCAATTTGTATCCCTTTCATTTCTTTTTCTTGCCTAATAGCTCTGGCTAGAACTTCCAGAACTATATTGAATAGCAGTGGTGAGAGTGGGCATCCCTGTCTGGTACCAGATCTCAGTGGAAATGCTTCCAACTTTTCCCCATTCAATAAGATGTTGGCCATGGTTTTTCATAAATTGCTTTGATTGTATTGAGGAATGTTCCTTCCATACCCAATTTGCTTAGAGTTTTCATCATGAAAGGGTGTTGTATTTTATCAAATGCTTTCTCAGTGTCTATTGAGATAATCATATGGTTTTTCTTCTGCAGTCTGTTAATGTGGTGTATCACGTTGATTGTTTTGTGCACATTGAACCATCCCTGCATACCAGGGATAAATCCCACTTGGTCTGGGTGGATGATCTTTCTGATGTGTTGTTGTATTCTATTGGCCAGAATTTTATTGAGGATTTTTGCATCTATGTTCATCAGGGATATTGGTCTGTAATTCTCTTTCAATGCTGCATCTTTTTGCAGCTTAGGAATTAAGGTGATGCTGGCTTCATAAAAAGAATTTGGGAGGATGCCCTTCTTTTCAATTGTTCTGAATAGTTTGAGAATTGGAGTTAGTTCTTCTTTAAATGTCTGGTAGAATTCAGGAGTGAATCCATCTGGTCCTGGGCTTTTCTTTGTTAAATTCCATATATTTTATAAATACAACTTTAGGAATATAGTGATTCTTCCCACCCTCCCACCCAGGCTACCACCCTGTTTCCTCCTCCATCTCTATTTGCATTCTTATTTTTTTACTGATTTATGTTAGTCAACTTTATACACATAAAATTAACCATACACTGTGTAAAGAATTCAACAAATAATTTGGAAGAAAAATGTTCATTGAGTGCAGCGGCTCCAGAGGCTGAGGGCCTCTGTGGAGGCCCTGGGGTGAGGGCTCTGGGCCCTCTGGGGCCCTGGGGAGGAGCTTTTGGGTGCTGGCTGAATGAGCATGGATCGTTTCTTGGCAGAGTGCCTGTGATTCCAGGGTGGGGGTGCCGGGCGCCCTGGGTATGGAAGGGGAGGAAGGCGGGGAAGGCGGGGAAGGCGGGGCTGTGCCCAGTGGCAGTGACTTCTGTGCTCAGCCCAAGGATGACTCTGAGAAGTTCAGGCCGCTGCCCCATGGTCTGGCTGCAGGGTTGTCACGCGTGTCCATGTCCCTCGCCCTACCCAGCTGTGTGGGAGCTGATGGAGGAGCTAGTATGTGGTGCTATAGCCTGTGGGGTTTTCCCCCTCTGTGGATTTAATGATTGCTCTACCATCCTGGGCTCCGGCTTCAGTTCTTCCCTCTGGGGATCCCAACCCTTCCTCCCTTGCCAGTTGACCACTATTCCCGGGGTCTCTCTGGCCTGGATCCTGAGGGTGCAGCAGAAGCTAGAGGAGAAGGAAGCTTCATTGTGTGGATGGTCCCTTGTATTTATTGCTCATTGTTGCTTAACTGCTGTTGGTGTTTGATCACTTCTGCTTTTTTTTCCCCTGCGCTCATGCACTTTCCCAAGCTTGTTTTGTGGATGCAATTTAGGAACGTATTAAAAAGTGTATGAGATAAATAAATAAAGAAAGAATAAGAAAAAAAAAAAGAAAGAAAGAAAAATGTTCTAAGGGCCGTTTAAAGTCATTGCATCTCAAAGTGTCAGTTTCATCTATAGAGATTACCTTTCAGGTGATCAATCTGTTACCACAAATCAGGGAGAACATACAGTATTTTTCATTTTTGGACTGGCTTATTTTACTAAATATAATGTTTTCCAGTAGCATCCATTTTGTTGCACATGACAGGATTTCATTTTTTTTACCACTGTGTAATTTTCCATGCTGTACATGGTCTACAATTTCAACATCCAGTTATCAGTGGATGGACATCAATGACTCTCACCAGGCAAACAGGGAGCCCTGAGTGTGTTGAACCACCCACAGTGACTGCTCAGAGACTCAGCCATACCCTGCACCCTCCCATGCAGCCTAAGTGTTTTCACAGACTGCTCCAGCATTCAAGGTCCCCACAGTCACAAGCACCCAACCATACTCATGTGTCTCTTCTCGACTGGTTGCTGGGCATATGGACATAAGGTGGTGCATCTGTTAATATGTCCAGAATGGCACTTGCCCTCTCTCAGCTAGTTACAAGACTCTAGTGCCGGGCGATCAAGGAAAGAGAAATATGCCTCCTTTTATCCCTTATACTTTGGCAGGTTCTCTGTCCCACACTGGGCTCCTAGTCAGACTCACATCAGGCTCTCCCCACAGCTATATCACCAGTGTTTTGGGTCTCTGCAGTCTGGTCTAATGTCACTCTCCAAAGCTAGTGCTAAAGCTCTCAGCTGCTGGAGTCCTGAGTTGTGCACGTCCACACCTCCATGTAGACCCACAGTGTCCCTCTTATTTGTGTGGAGTTTCCTCTACAGTTTCCCTTCTAATTCTTCTCTGAGATTGCACTCTCAACTTTTTTTTTAAACTATCTGTAGCAGTAAACTCTCTCCCTATCCTGCCATCTTGGGATCTCTTTAGTGTTAGCCATTTTTAAGTGCACAGTTATGAAGTGTTAAGTAGGTTCAAGTTGCCGTGCAATCAATCTCCAGAGCTTTTTCATCTTGCAAAATTGAAACCTTATGGCCATTAAACAACTGCAATTTCCCAGTCCCTAACAATCTCTATACTAGTTTGTGACTTTGACTACTTCAGAGCCTTCCTATAGGGCTATGTATATCATATATATATATATATATATATATATATAGTGCATGTATATCATACATGTTTTGTCCTGGTTTATTTCACTTGGTATTGCATCCTGAATATTCATCATGTTGTTACATGTGTCAGAATTATCTGTCATTTTAAGGGGGAAGAATATTTCATTAGTTATGTATATATCACATTTTATTTAGCTGTTCATTTGTTGGTGGAGACTTGGGTTGCTTTACATTTTGTCTACTATGAGTTATGTTGCTATAACATAGCTGTACATTGATTGCATTTTCAAAATAACTTAGAAAATTAGGCTAAATAACACTTTCCTAAGCTTCAAATTCCTAAACTAAATTTTCAAGTACAAATGTTAGAAATGACATTTTACTTTTAGCTTCCCTCTTTTCCATCTGGACATTTTTGATTATCATGGCCTAGAAATAAAATTCCATGTCAGAAAAGCCTTGCATTCCAGAATATAGCACATGAATTTCAGGTGCATTTGAAAAGCTCTATTTTCTCAAATAAGACAGAATCCTTTTTCTTCCCACCATCAAAACTTCTGTTCTTTTTCAAGATTTATCTACACATTATCCTATCTGAGTTTCTACTGCCTTATAATAATTTGTGTTTTTTTGGTTCTAATAATAGTTTGAAGAGTAGACAGAGACTTCTTTATTCCAGAATCTCAGTTGTTCAGAACACTGAACTCATTTGCATTACACTGTATTATTGTAATTGAAATTCCACTCAGTTTTTCAGCTGTATATCTATATCTATACATATAGCTATATTTACATGGGTAGTCCCAGTTAAATATATACAGAAAACACTCCACACAGTAACTGAGTTGTTTTGCTCAAGAAGTATATTTTACTGGCCTCTTGCACCAGTCCATGCCTTCCTTGGCATCAAGTGTGGCAAAGGTTAGTGTTACCATGAAGCAATAAAAATTTTTCTCTCTTTGAGACAGATTCATGGTCATTTGGTGGTTGGGATAGATGTGGTTTAAGGCCAGCCTGTCTGGGTTATTTCTAGTTTAATGGCTGTCTGATTTTTGCTGCTACTGGAAAGGGCAGAGAAGGTGGTGTCTATTTTTACTCTGAGTGTTTACAAAATTCCAGGATACCTCCTTGAGCTGAAACACTTGCCTCTTCCTAACAGCACCATGGGGACAAGCCATTTAATAAAGGTCCTGGGTAGGTCTCCAATCAATGCACAAGTGAAAAGGTTGCCCATGTCATGCCCAGTATCAGTGATACTGTTTTTTTTTTTTTTTTTTTTTTTTGGCTGTAGAAGTAATTCTCAACTTGTCTGATGTTTCTGTTTTCCCTGCAGAAGTTGATTGCATGTGTGTTTATGAATGTATTAACTTTTGCCAGATGTTACAAGATCTCTCTTTGTACTCTACAAAACCTTGTAAAACATTAGTTAACAAGGTTAACTACAATGAAAGACTTATTTGTAATCATTGTCCCTTTGAATCTATATGCATAGTTTTCACAGAGCATTTATCTTATGGATTTATTATGCATACAGATCTGTCATATGTGTTCACTATAGGGATATGTAATCCAAAATAAGTAATTAAAACGTATAGATGCACTATCGAAAAGAAAGAAATGTTTGCAAATGTTTAAACATTTAATGCTGGGTTTGCAGAACTATAGGATGAGATATTTGTGATATAAAAGCCAGCAATGTTTGACTTGTTCAACAATTGCATAAGTCAACCTCAATAAGTGTTTTCAATTTTGAAAATTTAGATGTCATTCAGGCTCAAGGTTCTTTTATATCCAGCAACTGCATGACCTCTCATATTGAGATATATGAAACATGAATTGCTTTTATTCTCTTTGTCTTTCATACGAAGTAGGTGATTTCCATATAAAAGCCCAAGTAAATGAAGTAAAAATGTAAATAAAAGCTTTCTATTTTGCTAACAAGGTGTTTAATTTTAGAATTGAGCCTATACCTTGATCCAAATTCTGACAGGGAAGACAGAAACTACCACGTAGGAAACAAAGAGAAATGTATTTGATAGCAAACTTCTACTGGAAAATAATATGGGCTGAGAGTCCTTCCCCGGTACTCAACCCTTGGGTAAAGGACTTAAGATCTTCAGAAAAGGGTTATTCCTGGGGCCAGTGTTTAATGTAGTGGGTTAAACTGACGCCTGCAGTGCTGGTATCCCATATGGGCGCCGGTTCGAGTTCTGGCTGCTCCTCTTCCAATCCAGCTCTCTGCTATGGCCTGGAAAAGCAGTGGAAGATGGCCCAAGTCCTTGGGCCCCTGCACCTGTGTGGGAGACCCAGAGGAAGCTCCTGGCCCTGGCTTTGGATCAGCGCAGCTCTAGCCGTTGTGGCCCTCTGGAGAGTGAACCGTCAGATGGAAGACCTTTCTCTCTCTCTGCCTCTCCTTTTCTGTGTAACTCTGACTTTCAAATAAATAAATAAATCCTTTAAAAAAAGAAAAAGTTATTCCTAGCCTGCTAAAGAATTCAATAGTATTCTATCATATAATATGAAATAGATGTCCTAAACAGCACTCTGGCCTCAGAATCAGCCCTTAAGGCATGCGGATCTGGCTGAAATGCCCATGAGAGTATTTCAGGCATGGAAAGCCAAGACACTTTGGGGAAAAAAAAAAAAAAAAGAACTAAATGAAAGATCTCCACAAGTGAGATCCCAATGGAAAGAACGGGTCATCAAAGAAGGAGGTACCTTTCTCTGAAGGGAGGAGAGAACTTCCACTTTGACCATGGCCTTGTCTAAATATGATCAGAGTCAGTGAACTCAGGGGGCTTCCATAGCCTTGGCAGCTCATGACAAGAGCCTAGGATGATTACTGATGCCATAAACAAGAGTGTCAACTTGTTAAGTCAACAATAGGAGTCACTGTGCACTTACTCCTCATGTACGATCTTTGTCCTTAGTGTGCTGTACATTGAGATTTAATGCTATAACTAGTACTCAAACAGTATTTTTCACTTTATGTTTCTGTGTGGGAGCAAACTGTTGAAATCTTTACTTAATGTATGCTAAACTGATCTTCTGTATATAAAGAGAATCGAAAATGAATCTTGATGTGAATGGAAGGGGAGAGGGAGTGGATAAGGGGAGGGTTGCGGGTTGGAGGGACATTATGGGGGGGAAGCCATTGTAGTCCATAAGCTGTACTTTGGAAATTTATATTCATTAAATAAAAGTTTAAAAAAAATATTCTCTGAAGAAAAAAAGATTTATATGTTAATCTGACTCTGGAATAGATTAATAATGTAATTGCTCATGTTTAAAGGATCTCTATTATAAAAATGTATTATATATTGTGTATCCAAGAAGAACTCAATAATTTATTAGGGAGAGAATAAAATGCCAATTTTTTTAAAAGAGAAGGAGGTGTTAGGCACAGCAATTTATACACAAATTGCTGTGCTGAATCCCATGTCGGAGTGAATGGTTTGAATCCCGCCTTCTCTGCTTCTGATTCAACTTCGTGACAATGTGTGCTCCAGAAGGCAACTGGTGCTTGGGTAGCTGCTGCCCATGCTGGAGACCCAGACTGAATTCTAAGCTCCTGGCTTCGGTCTGGTTCAGCCCTGGGTATTGTGTGCATTTCAGACATGAACTGAGGATGGAAAATCTCTACAGTCTGTGTCTCTTTTTTTTTTCTTTCAAATAAATTGAAAAATATGAGTATGACTCTGAACACTCAGATTTCATTTCTCAGATGCCTTCTAACTCCTCTTCTCCTGTTTGTTCATGACTATGTTCCCTTTATCTACGCAATGCCGGTCACATAGTAGTTGCTTCAAAAGTACTTGCTGGATGAAAGAAGCTAATGGACATCTTCTGCTTCCAGGGAAAAAAACAAACTGGCTGATTTCTGATTAAAACATATTAGCAGCATCTGATAGTGATCATGAACAGTTTCCCTGCCAAAATTACTAACCAAAGCCCTTCTTAAAAGTGCCAGACTTTCTATCCTTAAACATCTCCTAATATTTTGAACATAATCAACAAGGTCTCAGATTGTTTTTAGTACAGTTCCTATATCTATTATCAAGCTGTGGATCTATGGAGTAACCAACATTTGATTCAATTAGAGTAAAAGAAACTGTGGAGCCAACCATTCTCTCCATTCTGACTCCCTGATTATTTTTTCCCAATTTCTCACTAGTTTTCCACTCCATAAATATGTGAATCTGTATATTTTTGTCAATTACTGAATAATCATTAGATATTATCATAGGTAGGCAGCTTCATCTACTTACTCTCAAGATAGTTATCTGTGCCGGCCTGCAGCACAATGAACTGGGTTTTCCTGAAACAGAGAGTGGGAATGCGGGGACAAGGACTCAAAGAATGGAGCCAAGACAAGTCCTGATCAAGGCTCGTTTATTGAATAAATCCAGTAGTATTTAAACATGACCAGTTGTTTACAAGAAGGAGCACAAAAGATTTACATATCAAAAAGGCTCTTAAGGTTACAATAAAACACTTAGGTGATAAATGCAGGTTTCAGGTGTGACTGATTATCTATATTATCTCTTGTGAGAGGTTTAGGTTCTTCCTGCCTCTTCCAGGAATCTCCCTAGCCCAATTGTCTGTGCCGGAAGTCTCCATTCATATGTTTAAGTGTACACAAAGGGAGCGACTACCTGTGGCTGCCCACATTTCCCCCTTTTTTATTTTTTGAGGCATTGTTCCTGTCTTAGGTTGCCCGTGTCTCTTCTTGTCCTTACCCGTCATTGGACACCCCAGACATTCTCTGAGGCTCCTGTCTTAGGTTGGTACAAGGAGACCGAGTCTTACCTGTCATTGGAATTCAATGCCATTCTTTTTGGCTCAGGGGTGAAGCTGTGAACGCAACTTTAAAATCTCAGACCAAACGGTACCAAATGGCACAGAGAGGCATTGAAATATACAGGGGAGTCACAGACAAAAGGGCAGGAGACAGAGAAGGAGGAATTGACCATAAGAGTTACTTTAACAGTTTTGACCAATACATCAACCAGGCCTCTTTTCCAGAATTGACAAAGGTATACCCGAGTCTGTCAAGGTGACCAGTTTTGATATGCTAAAATCAGTATTCTCCCTTTTCGATTGATCAGTCACATTAAGCCATTGATTTTCAACTATAATCCTCCCAATATGTAACAAGGTTTGATTGTTCCTTACCCATTGTACAAACCCTGCTGTTTTAATTAAGTACATGAACAATTTAGAACTACCAGCGAACCAACAGAGGTGGTAACGTGGGTTTGGCTTGATGTGAGCCGGCAAGCTTCATTCATCTTCAGGGGGATTCCTATCAGCAATGTTATCATAATGAAGATTGAGGGGCTGCTTCGAGACATTGTTTGCCGCACCAGTCGCTCAGGTAACCATCGTACTTCATTGTCTTTTTGCAAGAGTATAGAAACAATTAAAACAGGGTCAGGTCCATACCGTTGAGCAGTTAGAGGGTCTTTCCACTTCACGTAGACTTGTCTTTCGGTTTCAGGATGCCAGTGACGATCAGCTGCAGATTTCCCTTGATTATCCAGTATTAAAAAATTTAAAATGAAAAGAGCATGTGATAGCCATTTTTGTGGGGAATATGCCATGGTCCCGTATTCCCCCTTTTTTATTTTTTATAAATAATTTTTAATGTGGCATGTGCTCGTTCCACAATACCTTGTCCCTGGGGATTATAAGGAATCCTGGTGATGAGAGATGTGGAAGATAGTACAGAAGTGCTTAAAAGAGTTGGAAGTATACGCTGGGCCATTATCAGTTTTTATCTGTATAGGGGTTCCTAGAACAGCAAAGGCCTGAAGGCAATGAGAGATGTTTGGCAGACTCGCCGGATTGGGGGGTGGCAAAAACAAAACCTGAACATGTATCTAAAGAGACATGTATGTATTTTAGTTTACCAAATTCAGGGAAATGGGTAACATCCATCTGCCAAAGCTGATTAGGCATAAAACCTCTAGGATTTACACCATAATGAGGGACTAGGAGAAATGTGACACAGGAAGGGCAGGATTTTACAATTTGCCTTGCCTGTTCCCGGGTGATTCCATATCTTAATCATAAGGTTTGGGCATTGAGGTGATGCAAATCATGACCACGGGATGCTTTTTAGACTTTGTCAGTCCCTCTTTAAAGGATCTGGCTTCTGAGCCAGAGACTGGAGCAGCTAGAAAGAAACACGTTTATAACTGAGGTTTAGTATCATTTTACATCTTGGCACCACTTTTAATCTAAACAGCCCAATTGGTTATTATCTCTGCAAGATGAAAGATATATCTTTTGACATCTCCAGGGGCCCCTCTGGAGGTATCAAAAGTCCAGAAAATTTAAAACTTTGATTTTCAGAAAGTCTGTTAAAGGTGCCAAGAGAACTTAGAGTATCTGGTCAAATAGAATTTCTTAACATTTAGTCAGGGTGATTTTAACACTTTTAGACCAGATCTGATCATAATAATATTTAACATAACTTTTTAAGACTTGATACTTTTTATCGATCATAACTTAACAGACAGTAGAGTACACAGATTACTTTGGCAGAACATGAATTCTATGTTTCTTGTTGTCGAATAAACCAGAAATAAAAAAAAAAAAAACATAAGAGTTAGCACACAAAATCACATAACTCAGAACTATTTAACAGAGTTAAAGAGCTTACATGACCTAACTTTAGAAATAGCAGAGTAACTGATTAAGCAGATACTGTTAAAAAGAGACATTATAGTTTTTGCAAGAACAGATTTTAAGATTTACGATTGAGACCATTTCCAGATAATTACTAACATTAGTACACATTTTAAAAAACCCCATTGTTATAATAGAAGATCAGACTTCAACTTTAGGTTAGTGTGATTTTGGCATTAACATTTAACTTATAGAAAACTTTGTAAACAATGTTTTAAAATCGTAAACTTTTTACAACTTTTCATGACTTGCTCACACCTTCTGAAACTTTATACCTGTAGTTACTTTTACAGTCTTGAATTGCCATGTGTGGACAACCTATGAGAATACATGCTGACAAACTTAAACAGTCTCTCTTATCAAATTTAAGATGTTAAAAGTACACATAATACATTTTCCATATTTTACTTAGCACTGATGCCTAGATGACTTAAGACACTGAGTTATTAATGAATACCACACCATTACCTGAATTAAAAGTCAAAATTACATTTCCATGCTTTTAAGTAACAAAAAGATAGATAACACCACTTGAGCAGCAAACACAGACACTAGTGCTTGGTTACAAGTTTGAAAAGATCTTCATCCTTAAGAGAAACAAGTTTAAAGCATATCAAAGACATGTAAAACTGAGGAAGCAAACCAAAGGGCATTTGCATTAGCCCAACTTTTTTAACCAATTTGTATTGGCTTACTTTAGTTAACAACATAAAGGCTTGTATACACAGAATTTAATCTCATTTTTATAGGACTACTCTAGCTGAAAAGCAAAAACATGAATACAACATAGATTTGACATCATTTACTACATTTTAATACACTTTGTATAATTTGAATTGCCTCAAACAGCTGTTACTTTAACAAACTTAGAGTCTCATCCTTTGGGAGTTCCAGAGATCCGACTGGAAGCCCCAAAGTTGAAAGACTCGGTTTAGAATTTAAACTATCAGAGAGTCAAACCATTTTAGTCAAAAATTAGTACGTTTAACCAAGGCTGTGGGCTAGATCTGATCAGTTGGGTAATCACTCAAACATTAAAGACAGGCAAATAACGTAAACAGCTTCGCATTGCAGTTTTTCCAATCAAGACTCATACTGGCAATAGAAAAATGCGAAACCTTCAAGACACATGAAAACTCTCATTAGATAAGTTAGCTACAGCAGCACAGAAAAGAATTGATTATCAGCGTATGAGCCCATTGCTTAAGTTTTTATTAACTGTAAAGAGAAAAACCCATCAAGTTGGAAAGGGTTAATGGATTAAGGTTCTTGCTCCCTTAGGTAAGGCCAGCAGTAGCCAGAGAAATTTCCCCTGCCCCCCTCCTAGTGAGGAGGTTATTGAATTGGAAATGGAGAGAAAAAAAGCAGCCCTGGGGAGCCCTTTTCCTCTGGCTAAGCCTGCTTGGGTGTGGTAGGCCACATTGGCTGGAATAGAGTGCAGAGAAAGGCTGTGGTCCCCCATTTACAGGGAAGACTGCACAAGCCGGGGCCTAGCAGGACTGGCCGTGGGGTTGGGTAGGTGCGTCGTTTCACCAAGAGTGCTGGGAAACTCCATAGCGCCTAGTCTGATTAAAACAGCCACCAAGTTGAGCTCTTCAACCGGAGCCAGATCCAATCAGGGCTACTACAACCACTCAATTAAAACAGATAGTTAATAGTTAATAGTTTCAAGACATGCCAGAGCTACCATAAACTGCAAAGACGGAAAAACATTTATCACGTTGGAAAGGGTTATCGAATTAAGACTTTTCTCTAGGTCAAGATACCTGTGGAATTTTTCCTCTTTCTCCTGGCCATAGGTATAGGGAGCAGTGGGCCCATATGCATCACGAGCAGATTTTAAATCCTTTAACATTTTAAAGGGGACTGGATGGTAACGGCCATTTCTTGGCCATCTTCTGTATATACTTTCACTGGAAAAGCATCAAAAGATTTTGGCTTCCTCCTGGCCTTGCTCTGCTACTTTTCTCAGGGTTTGAGCGACACTCTTTTTAAGATATTTGGCAAACATTCCCCTTCTTGACAAAGGGATAATTTTTTATCATTATTTTTTATAAATGATTTAAAGGGAGGGGCGGAGGGAGTAACCTTTTCCATAGAACTAGAGGATCGGCAGGATCAATTATCCTCACCATAACAGCTTCTGGTTTCCTCAATTTTCTCATGTCCTCCCGATGCAGCTCATCTATAAGGCCTTCTTCAATAAACCAAGGACATGCAATTTCTATGGTTTCCATAAATTGCTCTATTACTTTCTTTTTTAACCCTATTCCTTGCGTCTGCAATAATGCCTTCACTGCCTTTACTATTGGGGGTTTTCCCGATGCTTGTCCCATAATGCCTGCTCAAAATAAACCTCCACAATTTTGGTGTCGGGTACTCACCACAAATTGTATACCTCTATAGTCGTGACTCCGTGAATCCAGGTTCCTCACTGCTTCTCTAATTCTCAGGTCCCACGTTCGGGCGCCACTTGTGCACACAGTTATCTACAATAGTATAGCACCCTTATCAAAGATTAATAAATATCTAACTTTGCAGAAAATGTATTTATTGGAACAAAAATTTATGTCCATTAGCATGGAAAGATATTTTCAAAATTATAATCTTAGTAAAATGAAAGTGTGTTTGAATTATTATGAAGTCTGTTTGCATTTCCTAGCATATATCCAGATTCACTATTCAGTTTATGGTTTGAAACTTGTAATCATAGCAGAGTATTAAATAGAAACAAAATTCTAATAGCAGAAATATCAAAAAAATTAAGTAAAAACTGAAAAACTAATAAAACCTGTCATAGAAACTATCATCTTAGGAGAATTGACCTGATGACAATTTCTGATTGTCATAAAAAAAAGGAATAATGAATACCTATAAAATGGCACTTGTAAAATTGGTTAACATTTTAATATATGGTAAAAATTGTATGACTAAAAGTTTATGATCTATTGATAACCCGAGTAAATCTTTGAACAACATACATTAGCTTAGTGATTTTCTGTTGCACATATATTTTATATGTGATCTTTGACCATTCCAGTGTGAAAAACTATGCAAATGGAACATTTTCTCTTTGAGTTTCTTTTATTTCCTTGAAATTCCTAAATTTCTCTTATTGCTTTTCTGAGTTAGGTAAATGATTAAACTGAAGGGAGCGGCCGAGAGCCGCCGAGAGCCACCTTAAAAGTAGCCTTGATAAAATAGAAAAACAGGAACTTAAGACAGTTTCAACCCCTCCCCATCGTGCCCTTTCGACCTAGTACTTTTCCACTGATACCCCCTCCCCTGTGCTTGCTCAAGCTTGACAAAGAAAGCGCAAGGCACGTAAGGCACGTAGCCACCCGTTCCTCTTCCTCTACGACCCCCTCCCCTTGTACATGTACTTTGCCCAACTGTCTAGCTGCCCAATGAACTTACGCCACCCTATAATATGTTAATCTTGTGGTTTTGCCCTTTAAAAGCTGTGTGAAATGATTGCTCGGGGTTCTCTCTCTCTTTCCCGCTGCTTGCAGCAGCAGAGGGCCCATTTGCGCAAATGAAATAAAACTGCCTCTTGCTTTTTGCATCGCCTGGTCTGGAGTCTGTGTTTCTGGGGTCGTCACAAAAGGGCACCACTTTTGGGGTCCTTCATTACTACTTAATTCTTGGGATTTCAAACATTTCTTTAAGTAAATTGAATGTTAATAAATTTTTTTAAAAGAATGTATTCTTTTAAGCATAAGTCAATGTTCACCTCAAATGTTTCTTTGCTTTTGCTGACTGGGTAGAATTTGAAATGTCATTGTCTTGAAAAATGCTTGCACTAAACAATAATTTTCTTATTGAATAGTTTTAACTTAAATTATAATTCTAATATAGATAATTGTCTTTTTGACTTTGGACAAATATTAAATTGAATCCATGCATAAGGATTCCTAGAATTCAAATTATGAATAAAGAGAATTCAAATAATCTGAGACACTAAACTTGGTTTTAACTTATATATTCATGTTTATACAAAATATTTTTGCTATTTTAAAGCTCCAATTTGAACAATAGTAGATTTAATGTAGAAAATATATCATTTTATACTGGTAAGATGGATTTATTTGCTTTTATGTTCTACTAACTTCAAGTATATTTAAACATGTATTTATAAATGTAGATTATTATTCAACAATATTTATGGATGGTAAAGAGGAAAACCCAGGTTTTGAAGGACTGCTATTCTCCATTCTGTCTTAACAAGCAGCAACAGAAACACATCCTAGGCCGGTGCCAAGACTCACTTGGCTAATCCTCCACCTGCGGCACCAGCACCCCGGGTTCTAGTCCAGGTTGGGGCACCGGATTCTGTCCCGGTTGCTCCTCTTCCAGGCCAGCTCTCTGCTGTGGCCTGGGAAGGCAGTGGAGGATGGCCCAAGACTTGGGCCCTGCACCCGCGTGGGAGACCAAGGGGAAGCACCTGGCTCCTGGCTTTGGATCGGCGCAGCGCGCTGGCTGTAGCAGCCATTTGTGGGGTGAACCAACGGAAAAGGAAGACCTTTCTCTCTGTCTCTCTCTCGCTGTCTAACTCTGCCTGTCAAAAAATTTAAAAAAAAAGAAAAAAGACATCCTAAACCTTCTAATTTTCTATCAAAGTACAGATTCTGTTTATCACCAGGACACTGTTGCTTCCCAACGTCCTATTAACTTCTCAGTTTTCATCATTTTTAACAAAAGTTCCCTAACTACAAATAGAAATACAATTCTTAATAATTATTTCTTTCTTCTGTGCTCATTTTGAACACCATGCAAAATCTAGAGCTATTTCGTATTTTCAGGTAGATATATGTGACCTACATTATAGCTTTTTCCAGAAAATGAATTTCAGGCCTGAAATTCAGAATACTATAAATATTTTATTTTATGTATGCAAATTTGGATTGACTGGTACCATATTCTCTATCTTACCATCAGAATGAATGCAGGTTTAGTACATCTAGTTCTTTATATTTTCTGTATTTTTTACCATATATTTTTTACTCTGTATTTTTTCTGTATTTACTACTATAAACTTTTTATTGTCATAAAATGAGAAAGCTTTTTGTGAATGTTAATTTTATGAGTCACTTTAACTTGGCTAAGGAAAATATGGAAAGTGTGTAATGTATTATTTCTGTTTGTCTGTTGAGGGGATTTCTAGAAGAGATTATGATTTCATAATCACAAGAGTGAGAGAAGGCACGATCCAACAAATCAAGTGGCTGAATAGAAAAAAAAAAGATGAATGAAGGACAAATGGAGCTCAAAATCCTACCTTTTTATGTCCTCCAACATTAGCATTTCTAGATCATGGGCCTTCAGACCAGACAGGCACCATTAGCACCATGGTTTTTAGGACTTGGTGCTGAGATAGGAACTGCAGCACAAGCTTTCTTGAGCTTCCAGCTCATAAATGGTAGAGCGTGGAACTTCTCAGCTTCCAAAATCACACAAGTCAATCCCTCAAAATAACATCTATCTATCTATCTATTTATCTATCTATCTATCTATCTATCATCTAGCCAGACAATCCTGTTTCTTGGAGAACACTGACTAGTACATCTTATAAATCAAATAGAGGAACTAAACATACTGAGGTCTATCATATAAACATGAAATATCATTCATATGAATACATTTCAACAATTTTATGAAGATAGTTAAAAATTTGTAGACAATGGAATTAAGGGATAATTCTGCCCATATTTATGAAGAATCTTCAAAAAAGTTCATGGAAAATACCTATTAAAAAAAAAACTATGCATAGATTTCAAATTGTTTTGCCCCAAAAAGCTTATTTTCTTATTTCATTTTCCACAAACATTTTCATGTACCCTAGCAAACGTCCCAGGATGAGTAAATGCATGCTCAAATTCTTATGCAAGTGTTGGCATAATGAATGCCATTAAGTGAATATCTTAGAATTCATGGTTTATTGTTTAAAATTACTTTGTTTATTGATGACATTTGTGACAGAACACTTACTGGATAACATAGAAAGGCCTAGAAATTTGTCCTCACAAATCCATTGTGTATTTCCTTATCCACATGATAATCAATACTGCATATTTAAATATTTAGCATTATAGATTCCTAAAAATGATTCTATAATTCTCCATTCTTATGTTGTTCATTGCAATAATATACTAACCTGGACTAACTAGTCTTAAAGAATGATAGCTTCATTGGAGGGCAGTAATGCGTGTTCTTGACAGTCTATATCTGCACATAGCAATCCCCATGAACACAGTACAGGCTGCCTTGAGTATTCACCTGTAATACTGCTTTCAGGAACTGAACCAGGATTTCCAACACTTTGAATCCAGCAGTAGTTGTCCTAACAAAAGCAGACTACTGACTAACCCATGATGAAACAAACAAGAATTAATTGTATAAAAAAGATTAATGGGGAAGAGTTTATGTGATTATTTGCAAAATTATTACTCTAATTTTTAAGATTCTATTTTCCAATGAGCAAATAAGAAAGTTTTTTCTATATACAATTTTCAATGTAGTTGGATCTACATAAGTGAAATGAAACATTCTTTGATAATGCCTTAATTCAAGTGACTCCTGAGAATACAAGAAAATGATCCTTAATATTGTGTAATTAAGATCCTGAATGATTATGCAATAAAAAGTTATGCTTAACTAAGTGGTTTCCATTAACCTGTTATTCAGAATCAACTTTATTTTATTTTATTGGAAAGGCAGAGAGAGAGAGAGAGACAGAGATCTTGCATCCACTGGTTCACTCCACAAATGCCCACAACAGCCAGGCCTGGACAAGGCTGCAGTCAGAAGCCCAGAACACCACTTAAGTCTCCCATGTGGGTAACAGGGACACAAGGATTTGAACCATCACCTGCTGCCCCCCAGAGTGGACATTATCAGGAAGCTGGAACAGAAGCGAGGTCTCAGGTCTTGAACCAAGCCCTCTAATATGGAATGTGGCCATGCCAAAAGGTGACTTTCCCACCGCATTAAATGCCCACCTCTGAATCTATATTCTTTTTTTTTTTCCATAAAAAAAATTTATGTGTTTTAAACTCAGATCTACAAAGCCATGATTTGACATATTAACCTGGTTAGTGTTCAGTGATTATTGAAAATGAAAAAATAAATTTGTATTTAATACTTTGTTTCACCCAAGACACAGTAACTAGGCTTAAGACTATGTGTGTGTAGGTAGGGTGGTAGTGTAGGAGCAACACTGGTAAAGACGTCCACATCCCACATGGGAATACCTGGGTTCTATTCCCAGCCCAAGCTCATCACTCCAGTTACTTGTAATGCAGAACCTGGGAGTCAGTGGTGCTAGTTCAATTAAATGGGTTCCTGCCACCCGCATGTGAGACCAGGATTGAGTTCCTGACTTCTGAAATCTACCCCAGCTGCTCCAGGCTTTGCAGGCATTTGGGAAGTTAAGCAGTAGATGGCAGCCTTTTCTCTCCCTCTCCCTCTCCCCCTCCCCCTCCCTCTCCCTCTCCCCCTTCCCCTCTTCCTCCCCCCCCCCAATAAAAAAGCTTTTCTTAAAGCTTTTTATTCATTTTCGAGGAAGGGAGAGAAAAAGAGAAACAGAAAGAGAAGTAAAAGACTATGATAAAATCTAAAAAACCAATATTAAAAAGATAAATAAAAATAAATTATGACTTAGAATTTTTTCTAACTGAAATATTTTTCATAGTATTACATGAGAAATAGACAACCATAATCCACTTTGAATAATTTACAGATCATTTCAAACCATGATTGAGAACTTAGCAACCGAAGGAGTAGTTAGTCTTTTTCTAATTTTAATCAAATATTTCAACATAAATCCATTCACTCAATTCTAAGGGCCATTTCCTCTAAAATTATCCATAAATCTGTGTCATAGAGAAGAGAAATATAAAATTTAACAACACTTTTTAAAGTCCTTAAAGTAATCTGTATTTTTAATATATCTCTAGTTTGAAGATGACATCCACAATCCCTTAGGAAACTACTTATAAAAATTATTTTGGATGAGACTTTCTGAGACATTACTACAAAAACATTTGTAGTTGTATTCTGTTATTTCTCAGGGAATATTCTCCATTTTCTCAGAAAGAAGCCTTTAATCTTCACGTTTCCTCTAACGTTAGTATATTCTATAACCTTGAGGAAATTATTTACTTGCAAAGGATTTCAATTAACCTCATATGTAATTAAGATGATGAATGTTTGAACTTTATAAAGAGTTTAAAAATGAATTATTTAACAAAATTTTGATGTCATAATTTGATTAAAGTTTTAATTTTGAAGTAATTTTAAATCTTTAGGACAGTTGCAAAATAGTAGAGTTCTCAGTTGTTCTTGGTTTGACTTTGGCTTTCTTTAGTATTAATATCAGCTTGCAAGACATACTTATGAAAACTAAAAAATTCATGTTAGCATTTATATTAATAATTAAGCCATCAACTTTGAGTTCTGCAGTTTTCTAATTCCTCTTAAAACTTCATGTATCTGTTTTTACTTATTTGAAAGGCAGAGAGACATTGACATGCAACAACTCCTGTCTGCTTGTCCACTCCCGCCATGCCTCTAACAGCCTGGGCTGAACCAGTTTGACATCCTGAGACAGTAACTCAATCATTGTCTCTCATGGAAGTGGTATGGGTCCCAGTACTTAAGCCATCACTGCTGCTTCTCAGGGTGTGCAACCAAAGCCTTTCATTTTGATTGGTTTTTGTTCTAATCCCAGTTCCTTACATTTAATTACTGTGTCTCCTTAGTCGCAATCTATAACAAATCAAAGTCTTTATCTTCTAGAATTTGACATTTTTGGATATATTAGTCAAACATTGTTACATATCCCTCAGTTTGGATATGCTCTCTCATGGATTGATGAAGCTTGTGAATTTGGGGGAAGAATATCTCAGTTGCTATATTCCCTTATTGAATACTATCAGGAGTAGCATATTAATATGACTTATCATTGGTGAAGTACTTAGATCTCAGGTTAAAGTGTCATCTCATAGGTCTCTCTCTTCTGAAGTTACTCCTTATCTCTTTCCATAGTTTATTCACTAAAAGTGAGTCACTAAGTTCAGCTCATGTTCAAGGAAAGAATAAGTAAGCTATATCACCTACAGGGAAGGGTACCAAAAATTTTGTGATCATGTGTTACAACCACATTACACATACTAGAAGACATTTTGCAATGCAAAGACACTGGTTCTCTCTAATTTTTACCTACTAATAATAGCATTCATCAATAGATCTTGCTTGATGTAGTTCTTTCTGCAACAATTGGAAATACTCTGTAAGAAAGATGTCCCCTTTACACATTTTATTTATTTAGTCATTTAATCACTTACTTATAATTTATATCAAAGTGGACTTATGGAGAGTTATTTCACTGTTTCAAATTTTCATCTAACAATATCATTATTTATTGCTTAAATTATTTCCACTTTGACATGGGAACTTGCTCAGATTGGCTTCTAGTCTCTTTGAAATGCCCATTTCTGCATTTTGGGGTGTGTGTGTGTTTGTGTGTGTGTCTGTGTGTGTCTCTTCAAGATAGCATTGCACATACATTGAACAGTTCCATGCTTCAGTCCTAGAATCAGCTACCTCTCAATGGAGTTCCTATTTATTTTATTCATTAGTGATATTTGTATTTGTTTTTCTAGGACTTACATAATGTTATCAAAAACTGAGTGACTGAAAATGATAGAAACTTATTCTTTCACAGTTCAGGAGTCCAGAAATTGAAAATAGAGATGTTGGTGGGGTTTGTACCTTCATGAAGCTCTCAAGCAAAATCTATTTTGTCCCTCTCCTAGCTCCTGTGGTTGCTGGAATTTCTTCATATTCATAAATTTCCAATTGTTGTGTCTCTTTTTCATATATATATATATATATATATATGAGAGAGAGAGAGAGAGAGAAGGGAGGGAGGGAGGGAGGGAGGGAGGGAGAGAAGGAGGGAGGGAGATCTCCCATTCACTAATTCACCCCTGAATGTTGTATCATGGAGGTTGGACCTCAATTCAGGTCTCCTACTTGGATGGCAGGAACCCAAATATGCAAGCCATCATTGCTGCCTTCTCAGGATTTGTATCAACAGGAAACTGAAATCAAGAACTGGATTTAGAAGTTGAATTCGAGTAATTCAATAGAACACAGACATCCTAACCCGTTAGACCAAACTCTCATTCCTCATTTCCTCTTATAATGATAACAGTCATTGGGATGTAGGATTCACCCTAATCCTGTGTAACTTCATTTCATCATGGTATTTAGAAACGAAGATCTAAGCAATGCATTCTAAAATGAAAACTCAAAATATGCAATGTCACACACACATATATATATATAAACGTTACATATATAATTATGTATGATACATAAAAATAAAATATATAAATAATTATGTGATATTTTACAAGATGTTTCAACCTACTTGATAATTGTATTGCTATACTCCTTTGTCTTATATTATATTTCCAAGTTAGGAAACTCATTAGAATACTATATTCTAAAGATTTTAAAGATGCCTTTAATTTCTGAATTCTCATTATGTAAATTTTAAAAATGTCTTTGTGGAAATAAATATTGTGATCTGGATATGATAATGCTGCTTTAAAAGTTTGTTTTTTAGCTTTTCAGATGAATAAGAGAAAGGCTAAAACCATAGAATTTACATTAATTTCATTTATTTTAAAGTTTTTAAATTATTAATTTACTTAAATTGTGAAATATTTAAAAGATACAGCAGTGTATGCCATAGCAGGAATGCTATATCTACCACCCATTTTTAATACATGTTTTAGTCTCTTACAACATTAATCTTTTTAAAAAATTGAATTTTTCTAAAAAAGGCTAAAATATTAGCATAAAATTTACAGACCTCTTTTTATCTTATATATACTCATTTATAATCATATATCCATAAATAAATATCCATACATATTCATTTTCAATTTTATATTGTTAATTTTTGAAGATTTATCTATGTTAATACATGTAGATAGAGTGTTTTAATAAGTATACAATTTTATGTTATTTAGAAATTATACAGTAATTGACTATTAACTCATTTCCCTATTACTCAAAATTTAGATTGCTTCACTTTTAATATTAAAATAATTCTTCACCAGCTATCCATACACAAATAATTGCTAATTCTTATTGTATATGGAGTCCTAGGTCTACTGGATATTGCTAAATTGTTCTTGTGGTTATTCTGGTATATATCCTTAAAGCAATGTAGACAGTTCTATTTCTGCAAGTCCATGACTATTTAGTTTTATTATATGTATGTGTGTATTTTTGCCAATTTGACAGATGTAAAAATTGTGTCTGAATATACTTCACTGCTTTAATAAACATTTCCTTAATTTCTAGTAATATTGAGCTGGTAAAATATGTTTGTTGACAATTTGAATTTTCCTTCTGTGATTTGCTGTTCAAATTCTTGACTCACCACTTTTTTATTATTTGTAGGAACTTTTAATCCATTCAGAAACCAATTCAGTATTGTGTATTGGTAATAAAATACAATTTAGCAGCTTATAAGTTTGCTTGTTTTAACTTTATATAGTTATACAGAAGTATTAAATTTTATTGTAGTGAAATGAATCATGCTTTTCATTTGCTGTTGTTATGTGTGTTGAAAGAATTCTTCCTTGCCTGAGGGCTTTAGATACTTCTTTAAATTAGGTACTTTTTCCATCTGAATTATCATTTACATGAATTATAAAGTACTCAATGATGTATTATTTTTCCATTTGAACATCCAAGTTTTCAGGATCAGATACTGAATAACCCAGAATTTCTCCAGTGCTGAGTCTATGCCTCTGGTGTATACTCAACTGCCCTATCATACAGATCTGTTCCTGGGCCATATTCTTACTACCACTTCTCAATTTTACTATTTTGTATCAAAATTTAATACTTAATTCCAACTTTTCTTGCCTTTATTAAGTCATGTCTGTTCTTCCTACTTTTCTATATGGGTAGTGGAGTTTACTGGTTTATCATGTAATATTTTTTTCAACTTTTATTTAATAAATATAAATTTCCAAAGTACCACTTATTTTTTTTTGACAGAGTTAGACAGTGAGAGAAAGAGACAGAAAGTCTTCTTTCCGTTGGTTCACCCCTCAAATGGCTGCTACAGCTAGCGCACTGCGCTGATCCGAAGCCAGGAGCCAGGCACTTCCCCTTGGTCTCCCATGCGGGTACAGGGCCCAAGGGCCATCCTCCACTGCCTTCCCGGGCCACAGCAGAGAGCTCTACTGGAAGAGGAGCAACTGGGACAGAATCCAACGCCCCAACCTGGACTAGAACCCAGGGTGCCAGAGCCGCAGGTGGAGGATTAGCCTAGCGAGCTGCGGTGCCACCCCAAAGTACGACTTTTGAATTATAGTGGCTTTCCCTCCTTAAACTCCCTCCCACCCGCAACCATCCCATCTCCCACTCCCTCTCCCATCCCATTCTTCATCAAGATTCATTTTCAATTATCTATATACAGAAGATCAACTTAGTATATACTAAGTAAAGATTTCAATAGTTTGCACCCACACAGAGATTGTTTGGACCTCTTTAATTCCTAAAAGTAAATCATGGTTAAAACAGAAAGTCTTGTTACACAATATTTCCTGGACTAAATTTATGGAACTTCATCACTTTAAAGTTGTATTAGTAGCTTGTAGGTTTATTTTTTGATTTATTAATTTATTTGAAAGGGAGAGTTACAGAGAGGCAGAGACAGGGGGAGAGAGAGGTCCTCCATCTGCTGGTTCATTCCCCAAATGGCCACAATGGTCAGAGCTGTACCCAAAACCAGGAGCTAGGAGCTTCTTCCGCGTTTCCCACACAGATGCAGGGGCCCAAGGACTTGGGCCATATTATTGCTTTCCCAGGCCATACTGTATGCCACTTGTATTTTTAAGGATAGAAGAAAATAATCATGTGAAATAAGACCCTATGCTACAAGTGAGCACTTTAAGAATCAGAAAAACTGTGGCTTACTCCATATGTCACAGTAGGTCTGGAGAAGTCCTGAGACTCACAACTAGAATTTGACTTTTTATGTACAATAGAGAAGCACTTGTCAAAAATAGACTCATTCTTACTAAGGAGTTAAAATTTAATAAGAAATGTTACTATTAACTTTAGTGAGTATTATTTAGCTTCATTTTGATGACTTACTACAAAGAAGTGTTTTAACGTGCCTCCAGGTCAATAGGAACATAAATTAATGCTTTGAAGAACATCAAAAAACTAACTGAGATTCTCCAATGATAAAAAGGAAACAGAATTCAGCTCTCACTGTGTTTTGCAACTTATCCAAAAGAATTCCTGATCCTTTCTCAAGATATATTTCTTTCTTTTTCCTCCAAAGCTTATTAAATGCTCACTAAGGCATTGTAGAAAGACGTTAAGAGTTACTGACTGGCACTGTTTGGAGACTGGTGTAGTATCAGGTATGCACAGTGTTTAGCAAGCCCTTTAGGACAATGGTTGTTGAAAGCATCAAAGGTATGCTGATTAGGTGGTTTGTGAAAACATCTATTTCACGTGTTTCACATACCTTTTAGTAAAAATTGTGTTTGTAATCCACCTTTCAAAATTCTGCTTTGCTCTCATCTCTTTTGTGAAGCCTTTTTTGACAACCACCAGAGTAAAAAAGGAGATGATTTTTTTATTCATTGAATAATCTTAGAGTAAAAGGGATGCAATTAATTACATAATAATTGGAGAAGAGAAAACCAGATGACTTTTTAAAAATATTTTACAATAACCATGCATTGGGCATTATTTCGTGCAAACCGCAAACCACAAATGATCAGGTTAATGGGGAACATTGCTACTTATATCTTCATGTAGTTGTGTTGAATTTTTAAGCAGATGCTTGACATTGTTTCGTTGAAAAGGATTTTAAAGATAAATGGAGATTCTGTATCTGTTATATATTCTTTGGTCTATTTTTGCAGCAATTCACACTAGACTTGTGACTTCTAGTTCTTTTTAAAATGCATCCACTTGGACAGGGATGGTTGAAAGACACTTTGACTTCAAAGTTCCTGTTTCAGTAGCTTGTATCCAAACTAATTAACTGATGAAATGAAATGAGTCATGCTTATTGTAAGTTGAAAAGTGAATTTAGCTATGTGGAAACAAAATCATTCAAGCTATGTTAGAGGATCAGATTAAAATAATTGTGTATTTTGAAAAAATATTTAATGGTGTGAGTGAAGCTTTAATCATTTATAGAAACTATCCACCATATCCAAATAAACTGCCCAAGCTTAAATGCTCTGTGCTATAAAATAGAAAAAAAAAATTACTTCTTCATGAAGCTACTATAAAATGAATGTGATACTGTGAAAATTTAACCATTTAGACTACCTTGTAGTGAAATAATTTTGTTTTACTTTCCCCCTGCTTTCTCTTCAAAAAGCTAGAGTACAATCTTAGAACATTTCTGTTCTTTCACCAAAGGAAAGCTTAGATTTACAACTAGGGAAGGAAATTAGAAGGTGTAACCTAAGAATGGCTAGAGAAATGAGAAATCTGACAACCTTAAGGAACTTGGGTCTACTTTTTTAGAATTCTTGGGTGAGCAACTCTAGTGAAGGATAACCAGAATAACTCGGAGGTGTTTGATCTTGGTCATGCTGTGTTGACCAAGGAGCAAATTTTGTCTAGTGCTTATACCTAAGGTATACCATGTTGATGTGAATTTAGATCTGGGGGCTTTCATTTTATCAGGTGCCAGCACTTCATCTATGAATTGCCAGCAAGAAGGGGTTGAATAAGATGTTATATACTCCCTATCCGACATCCGCATCTACTAACCAACAAAACAGCACAAGATTTCAAGTTTGATCCTCTGATCTTACTGTAACATGAAGGGTGAATGTTTAAGATAAATTTGGAGTTAAATATATAATTTCACTTAGAGATAGATAAGTAAGAATGAAGAAAGAGTTTAGATTTAGTAAAATAAGGAAAATAGAGAGTCACGGACACCAGGAAAAATTGTTTATTAAAGAACATTGAAAATATTAAATATGAGTACTGTTAAAATCAAGTGCGATGAAACTGAGGAACAGCTTTTATATTTGACAGTGATATCAGATATCAATAAAATAGTGATGGTACATACAGAATGTATAGAATAGAAAGTGATGGATAATGTGAAAGCCGAGATATTAAATGTACAACTCAGAATTTTAATTTAAAAACATTTAAACTAAAATATGAAGGGCTCTAACATTTAACCTGTCCAGAGAACGACCTCTTTTCCATAATATATACACTTTCTAAGTTAAAATTGCCTCTTCGTGGGTGTGATACCACTTTACCATGTAAGTAGGGGGATATCTTCAAGTGATAAGCAGAAAAGACACATCAGCTGGGTCTGCTAGAGGGAAGATCAAACTATATCCCTCTTTGCATCCATTCCAAGCTCAGTCTCCACTCACAGGGTAAACTTGAGTATCTTTTCATGGTGGGTTAGAATCTAGGCAGAATCTAGATATCTACACAAAAATTAATCTGATAACACACTGTTCTGGTCAGTCATCATAAAGGAAATGTGAACATTATTGCCTTCTCTTTTACAGCATGTGAGGATTATGTAGCGTCACATTTACAGGAGATCTGTTTAGGATCCATGTTTCCATCCCACTTGGTTAGAAACATCAAACCACTAAAATATGCCCTTAAGTATCTTGAATGTTTATGCAATCTCTTAAAATTGAATGTAGGAATAGTATGGGATGCATTGTGGTCTTTTTGTGGGAAGATTTATTTCAGGAGTTTGTGATTCACATCATTTTCCTAAACTACTGAAGATGAGTCAGAGCCTCATCCATTGAGCAGATATATTTCTTCATTGGACATAAATAACCATTGGGGTCTATGCTTCCATTTCTGTGGATATAATGTGTGCTGACTCATAAGAAAGAGACTTGGTGGACTATCCAATGGACTTTGTAAATTAAAAACCCAATCGCACAGTTTCTAGTGAACTCGCTAAAATTGTGGCACTGCATATAAGCAGATCAGGCCCCTTGCTAGATTTTACCTGGAGATGCTTCTTTAGATTGCATTATATGTAAAGTTTCTCTAATTCCTGATGTAAAACTAACTGTTTAGGGGTATTAATTTAATTTTGAGCCTTAAAATCTGCAAAATGATTATAATTGGTAACAAATGACACAATTTCCCCATTATTTCATAAATTAATTTTATCCAGACATTATTGCTAATTGTTGTTACAAATAACTGATTTCATCAGTAAAACTTAAGTCAATGTAATAGTTTTATGCCATTTTAATTATGCTAATGATATCTCTTTATTTTGACATCTTTATAGTTATATTAGTTATTTTATGACATATCATATTAATTAAGCTTTCCCTTTAATAAATACGATTTTATATTAGAAAAGTTCTTAGGGCCGGTGCCGCGGCTCACTAGGCTAATCCTCCACCTGCAGCGTTGGCACCCCGGGTTCTAGTCCCGGTCGGGGCGCCGGATTCTGTCCCGGTTGCCCCTCTTCCAGGCCAGCTCTGTGCTGTGGCCAGGGAGTGCAGTGGAGGATGGCCCAGGTCCTTGGGCCCTGCACCTGCATGAGAGACTAGGAGGAAGCACCTTGCTCCTGGCTTTGGATTGGGGCAGGCTCCGGTCTTAGCGGCCATTTTGGGGGCGAATCAACGTAAGGAAGACCTTTGTCTCTCTCTCTCTCTCTCTCACTGACTCTGCCTGTTTAAAAAAAAAAAAAGTTCTTAGGTTGAAGCACAATAGCAATAAATCATTACTACGAAATAGCAAGTTTTACTGTAGGATTCATAGGAAAAGTGATGATAGTTTAGGTTAATTTTTGAGTTTTTCTTTAAGGCAACTATCAGGAATTAGGTTTGACTTTGTATTTACGTATGTATGAATGTATTTATAGAAAACAGAGAGAAAGACAGACTGACAGGAAAAAGAGGGACTACTGTTCTCTGGCTCACTCCCCAAACTGCTGCAATAACCCCCATCTAGGGCCAAAGTTGGGTGTCAGGAATTCAGTCGAAGTCCACTGCGTAGAGGGCAGAAAAGTAATTACTTGAACCATCACCATGTCTCCCAGGAAGCTGGAGTTAAGAGCAGAACTAGGTATCAAAACTAGGTACTGCAGCATGGGCATCACAACCACTAGACTCAAGGCCTGCCCTAGGAATGAGACTGTCAGTCATGCAATTGTGATGTATTTAATGAAGATAGGATGATTACTTCAAACTTATTAGCTGTTTATTAGCAGAAATGCAGTAACAGTCTAAGACACAGAATATTGATTTCATGTATCAAACAAGAAGTCTGAAACACTGATCAGTGAACTTTTACCATAAAGGATGAGAGAGTGAATATTCCAAGCTTTGCAAGCCATGTGGTCTGTGTTGTAATTAATCAGGTTTGCTTTAATGAGATTGCCATAGACAATTCGCAAATCAGCAGGTGTGACTTGCTTCCATAAAGCTTCAACTTACAACACAGAAGGAAGCTGGATTTGACCCGTGGTCCATGGTTCACTGACCTCTGAACTTTGGCATTTAGAAATGTATGATTAAATTGTTACTAAAATATCACTGAGGAAGAAGTGTTGTTATGGAACTCAGATCTTTGGCATTTCAGGTCGAGTTTGATTGCCCAGAACTTTTCCGGGTCTATCACTTTTAGTAAGTTACTTAACATTTCTGTTTTTACATTCTTAGGTTGTTAGTGCAAATTATATCAATATCTGTTTTGTAAAATTTTGAGAAAATTATCCATGATTGTTTATATAAAGTACTTAGCAAAGTGCATTTTGACATATGAAAGTGCATTTTGGTATATGAAGAGCAGTCAAAAAACCTTAACAGTGCTAGCTTCATTCATTTCTCTCTCATTACAATTACATACACAGTAATTCAGAAGATTGCAGTGCAATCTTACACTAATATTATATATTTAGGAATGACTTTGATTTAAGATTTTTTGCCTATCAGCTTTCAGGTATTTTTCCCTTTAATTCTGTTATGTGTATTACTTAAAATGTATGGAAGCACCTCTATCATTTTAACTGAACACACCTTCACTTAATTAATACATTCTATGTATAAACTTGGGAATATGCATAATAGGCAAGACTAATGTCTAGACACATTAGGATTAAAGAAAGACAGATAATCTCTTGCATTTAATTAGCAGCCAGACTCACATTAAAACAAGTGATTCAAATGATTTTCACAAGCTAAGTATTAATGATGTGGAACAGTCACACTATGAAGAAATCACATGTGTCTCAAAGTAAGACAGGGGCTGGTGCAGCGGCATAAGAGGATAAAGGCACTGCCTGCAGTTCCAGCATCCCATATGGGCACCGGTTTGAGTCCTGGCTGTTCCACTTTGGATCCAGCTCTCTGCTATGGCCTTGGAAAGCAGTAAAGATGGCGCAAGTCCTTGGGTGCCTGCACCCACATGGGAGATATGGAAGAAGCTCCTCGCTCCTGGCTTTGGATTGGCACAGCTCTGGCCAGAAGCTGAGGAGTGAAGCAACCAATAGAAGAATTCTCTTTCTCTCTTTCTTTCCCTCTCTCTCTCTCTCTCTCTGCCTCTCTGTAACTTTACCTTTCAAATAAATAAATGAGGCTATGAAAAAAAAAAAAAGAATGTAAGGCAAATGAAATATATGCCTTTAGCTTTTAACTGGTGTAAATTGGCAAGCTCTAGACATCACAAAATGAAAATGAAGTCAATAAAATAGATTTTAGTGAAATTTCCCCTCATGTCATTTATATATTATTAAATAAAATATACATTATATGTTAAATAACTTCCTGCTTTGATAAAATTTAGATAGGTGTGTTGATCATGATTATTTTCCCCTAAAGGTTTGGTTAACTAATATTAAAATAGCAATTAAGAGCTAGGATGTCCTGATATTGGATTCATTTCACTTGATATTGACAACTTCCTATCTTGTGCAATCTACTGAAATCGGAGAAGACCCACTAAAATTTACCCTGAAATCTGGCCCATTAAAGTTCCCTAGAAATGCTATCCGGGGAGCCACATGTACTACCGGAATTTGGGGTGCCATACGACTTCACCACGGGCTTATTACTAAATCCCCGATATTAATAATCCTGATAGGGTTCTTGCCTAATATTTAGAGAGGAATTCTAAATACCGGCACAGATAAATGAGGCAGCATGGTACGTTTTAAGCTTTTGTTTAGTAAGAAAGATGCATAAGAGAGTGAGAGCTTCATTTAGGGGAGAGAGGCGAATAGGGGTTCATACCAAGCACCAGGAACCAGCCACGTGCAAGAGCATCTAGGTCAGGAAGCCCAGAGCGCATGACCCGAAGGCACACTGTGCCCTAGGTTTTTAACCCACTCCAAGGAGGAGTGGTTAATTAACCTGATTGGCTGGTGGGCACCGGGTGTGGCCAGGTAGGGGAATGAGGCCACACAGGGGCGTGACAAAGGCATCAGGTAAGAGCATGAGGTCACACAGGGGCGTGGTATTCCAGTTCACAAATCTGATCAATTTTAACCTGTATGCCTGCCTACTTCACTACTACAAATCAATTAGAGACATATTGTTTCATTTTTAATTTACATATAATTTGATCACAGTTAACAGCTTTAAAAAAAAAAAAAATTAGAGCCTTGTCGCTTCCCCTCTTCATGGAGGAACGACACAGGACCCTGCCTAGGCTTCATATCCGAGTCACGGCACCATTATGTCGCTCCCCGTCTTCGTGGAGGAACGACACAGGACCCTGCACTGTTCTTTGGTCTGCTCGGCCCTCCCCGGGTTTGCTGCTGGTTCTTCCCGGGTTGGCTACCGTCCCTTCCACCTCCGTGGAAGGGCGGTTCCCCCTAGCCACTTTCCCCACTTCCGCGGGGGAGCGGCACACCGCCGGCCGGCTCTCTCGGGGGCTGCACAGGTGTTCCTTCAGATGTTCCTGGTGCATGTTGTCTCTTTCCTCCTTTATAGTCCTCTTCCACCAATCCCAACTCTGCTACCCACACGCCGAGTACGCTGCTCTCCTCCAATCAGGAGCAGGTCCTACAGTTTATTGGCTGAACTGGAGGCAGCTGTGTAGAAGCTGTTTCCTCCTCTCCCAGCGCCATATTGTGGGAGAGCAGATGGATAGAATAAGTCTTAATTCCAGTAACTTAGTCTAGTCCAAGTTACTCCCAGTTGCTCCCCACAGAGCCTGTACTATACCATGCTTCCGTGGTCTGAGTGATTGCATCCCTTCAAAATTCGTATGTTGAAATTTAATCATCAATGAAATCATATTAAGATGAGGGGACACTGGGAAGTGATTAGGTCACAATTTCTCCATCCTTGTATATGGGATGCATTTCTTTCTGAGAGAACTGAAAGAGTTTGTTACGAATGAGCAGGCGGTTAGAAGACCCCACCTTTGAAGTAGACCTGCACTTGTTATTAAGTGTCTTGGTAGATTGATGTAGCACTTAACAGGCTTCAGAAATTTTAGCCAAAAATTTATATTGTTCATTAATTATTCAGTCTGAGAAATTTTGTTACAGTGGTTTGGGAGAACTCAAACTCATGCTCAAGGATTTGATTTTATTTCTTTTTTAAATGGAGGTATGACTTCTGAACTTAATATATATACTCATAATTCAATGACTTATGTTACTTTTAAAAATATTCTGAGTTTCACGTCTTGGTAGAATACGATTCTGTTCCTTGAGCTCTCAAGGTTACTTGAAGACAATAAAATTATAAATACATTGCCATTAATGTGCTTAACTTTGACATTAAAACTTTTCCATATTTCAAGATTTTCAAGAACAACATCAAATTTTTGATATTGTGAAAGATATCTGCAAATATCTATTTGGCATCTCTTCTTTGTATTAACCTTGTTCTCATTTAATTGTAATCACAGATCTTGTTCATTAATAAAATATTGCAGATTTTGTTCATTTACTTCATGTTTAAAATTCAATGAATCACAAGAAGATAGGCTATGTATTAAATAGTGTTCATTATTCTTTTTTGTCCAAAGAAATCTTTTATTTAAGGAATACAAACTAAATGCATTTCATAAGTACAACTTTAGGGATATAGTGATTTTCCAACTGCACCCACCCTCCCACTCACACTCTCATCCCTCTTCCTCTTCTCTCTTGTATTCCCAGTCTTATTTTTACTAAGATCTATTTTCAATTAACTTTATATGCAGAAGATTAACTCCATAATAAGTAAAGAGTTCAATGATTTGTATGAAAAAAAAAAAAACTGTTCATTATTCTTGATTTCTGCCAAAGGCTCAGTTTCATAGCACGTTTAAAGAATTGCTGAGCCGGTCTTTTGTCCATTTGATTCTAATAACTGTATGGCAGAAAAAAGCATACCTAAAATGCATCAATATGTAAACATGTGGTTCGCCTCAAATGTTGAAAGTTCTGAGGTTTTACTAGAAGAAACAATCTAAGCTTTAATTAATTGAAAAGTGAGGAAGGAAGTCATTAACATAAAGCAATAAAGATTTTCTAGAAACAATGGTATACATGCTGTCCATTTAAAAGTATAAAATTATTAAATATAACATAGCCTTCCTCAACATGATCAAGTTCAGACTCCAAATGAATCCATCTTATATTTTACATGTTTTTATGAGTTTTTAAAATGTGCTTCCTGAAAAAGACTCTATGTCATTTTCCTTGCTGTTCATTGATGATCTTACAAATTATATTTAAAGAGAACAATTTTTAAGATCCTGATAGCCCAAGAACTATAATATTCTTGATTTATTGTCTTCACCCACAGAAGACAATTCTGGAAAGGAACAACCGAAAACATGTGGCAGAAGGTAATTCAAAACAGACTGCTGAGGTGTGTAAGAGCCACAGTGATGTCCTGGAGACTGCTCTCACTGACGCAGGGAAACCCACTGTGCATATCTCTCTTCAGTTCTGAGTCAGTGACATCAAATTGGTAGCTTGAAATTGGCCATTTTGGGAGCATTACACAACAGAAATCAGCAAACGCTACAAATCAAGTCTTTTTATTTTTGCTTTTTTTCCTTTATTCATCTTGAGAGCTGGCTCTTAAAAATTTATGAACACACTATGGATATCAATGATGATTGAGAGGTTTCTGAGAAACATTGAAATATATTCTATTTAGGCTTATAAAATATCTCAGTGATATTCCCATCTAGAATTGTGATGAACAGAATAAATGAGGAAAGAAGAATGAGTCAAAATCAATAACAATAATGCTTTTTTTACTTTAGTGCACCATGGATTATTTATTAATTCATTCGTATAATGATTCCTTGCTTATTTGTTTGTCTTATATATAACATGTGCTCCAAACTATGACTAGGTGCAAAGGTGTCAAAGAGGATTAAGAAATAACTTTCACTGAAAAAGCTGATATCTATAGGATAAATCAGAAAAGCAGAATATATTTTAAATGCAAGTGCTGATATATATGGGACATTGCAGGAACACCAAAGAAAAGAGTCTATAATATTTAGTAAATGTATGGTGGACTCCCTGAGGAGGTAGCAGTTAACTACTGAATAATATTTTCTGCAATGTAAATAACAGAAAATATGTTGATTATTAAATCAGTAACAAATTAATGTCACCTAATATCCTAAATTTAATAGTACATATTTAGGATTCCCAAATCTGTAACAATAAAAACATTTCCTCTCTAATCTAAAACAGAGCTAAATTGTCTCTACATCTAACTATATATATATATATGAATCCATCAAGATGTCACAACATTTTCTGTAATCAAATTATCAAATAGAAATTGGTTTGTTTTCAAATTTTTGCAACAGTAGAGACATGTAACGGGAAGAAAAGCAACATTTTCAACATAGATTTTGTTTTCAAGAAGTCTGATATTTATATCTGCAGGCAAATTTGCTTAAATTATTATTTGAATATGACAAAGAAAATATATTTTGTGTTTGACATACAGGTGTGAGTTATTAGATATCAGTTAAAGAAGTAAGAATTTCTCTAAAATGTTACCAAAAACAAATTCAAATACTTGAATGCATGTGGCATATACAAATTGCACTTAATCTCTTTTCAAGGCCTCCAGAAGTACTACTGTCTTTTCAAACATAGGCAATTTATATAAGAAAACATCATAATTATAGATTTCACATGTAGTCATAAACAATAGTAATAATAGATTTCATCTTGGATCATTGGACATTAAGCATTGGAGCCAGAGAAATCCTCTAGACATCTGAGTTCTTATGAATAAAATACTTGTTCAAATCTGAAGCTATCCACCTTAACTAAACATGAATGCAATACTTGTTAGGCTCCAGTCTCCAGACTCATTTCCATAAGGTAGAGGTTTCAAATTACAATGCACCACTGAAGGGTTATTTTCCTCATTTGGTTTGAATTGAGCAGTAATCACTGAGGCATCATTAGTAAATTTGTAAGAATGTTCCCTGAGGTTATTTTCCAGTGGTGAGGTATAAAACACAGACAAGATATACAGAATCAATCTGGAAAATAAATCTACTAGAGGATGAATCAAGCAGCAAATTCCAAATATGAAAAAGTTATCCATGTAGCTGTCTACCTGGAAGGACTGTATCAGGGCTCACATATAGAGAGTTATCATAGTACTATTGCATAGTAACTATGTAATGATGAAATAGGGCTAATTGGATCCAGTAGGATGGCATAGAAGGCCAAGTGGAAGATTATCCAAAGAAGAACTAAGTTTTAAAATGAAAATATTTTCCAACAGTTAAAGAGTCCTTGTATTTTCAAAATCCTTTCAATTAACTCATTTATGCCTAACAAACATCCTGTGAGGATGTTTTAATTAATTTTACTATCATGATGCATATGAGGTTCAGAAATGTAACTTAACAGACTTGAAAACTCAAGGAAAAAATTAGAGTTGGAATTGAAATTGGGTCACCAAATATTCAATCTCCCAGTATTCAAACTCTAAATTCTAAACTCCTATACCATGAGAACATTAAATTTTTTTTTCTTCAGCCAAAACTGAGGGAATTCATTTGATTATAGGAGTGGGCATAGTGGAATATGCCCAGATCGCTTTGATAATTCTCCTGTAAATGTGGTGGTGATAGTAATAATAATAGTAGTTGGGTGTTCTGACCCATACAGTGCTTTCTGAAGGGTAGAAACTGTGGCTTATTTTTGACTTGAACATAATTTTTTCCCTCTGCTTTGAAACACAAAGGAAAAAGTTTCTTCATGAGTTCTTTTCAGGTAAGTAAAAATCAACTAGATTTCTAAAGCAGAAATGTTTCATGATTTTTATGAATATTAAACTTCTTTCATATAGACATACCGAATAATTCTTAAGTGCAGAGTGAGAAAATTTCTGTGAGAAGAAAGAGTTGCTGCCTATAAACATTAAGATTGCTTCCTTGAGGGTGCACAATAATAGCAATGACAGGTAATGTAATTACCGTGTCTCCTTGTAGTCTTAGGTAAAGCTTGTCTTTGAAAAATTTAGCTTAAACCACAAGGAGTGTATGAAACTTCCATTTAATTTCATTTCGTGAATTTTTGTGTTCCAGGTGTTACAGGTAAAACAGATATAAACACAACCAGATATGTGTGATTCAAGTATTAATAATATATCTCACAAAGACACAAATGTCTTTAATGTAATACTGCAGTAAGTATCATACAAGTGGTAAAATGAAAGTTACAAACCAGAATAAAGACTTTTCACTAGGAAGGAGATTCAATCAACACAGCACAGCACTCAAATTGGAAATGCCAAAGCAACAGAAGGAATTCAACCTGCAGAAAGACAGGCTTTGAGGGAACTCTGAGGTTTGGGGTGGTTTCATGAGATCAGTATAGAAGGATACTGTCAAGACTAAGAATGGGAGACCTACATTGCACAGTGAGAACACAGAAGCCAAGAAAGACTGGAGAAAAAGAGCCTCAAATGAATTCAGTTTATTCATTGATGTTGGCACATAGAGATCATGAATTCATTTTCAGACCAGATTCCAGAAGGAACAGAAGGAAAGAGAGAAAAGATGGCAGATGATGGATTAGTAATACTTCTTTATGATACTTGGCAATGGGATGGATATGCTTAGGAGAGTAGTGGAGTGTCTCAAAAGAGAAAGTTTATCAGCTGAGGAGAAAGATCCAACAGAAGAGTTGGAGGAGAAGAAATACCTAGCGGTGCAATTCTTTGGAGGATGCTGAAACTCTGACCAAGCAAAAATGGCATAGCTGACACTGAACAGACTTCTCATCAGCTGAAAAACGAAAATATGGATGAGTTATGATAGCAAATAAAAATGACAGGAAATTGGGTATATCTACTATCAATTATTTCCGTTTTCTACTTGAATTAGGGTTAAGTTACCAAAGATTGTTAGGCAGGAGAAGATTTGAAAAGTAGAATAGTAAGGAAGGCTAGTGAAAGAGTAAGCCAAGGACAAATAAATATAATATAAGGTAGATTTGAGGATCCAACAATGTCTGAAAATTATTTACTTTTTGGTGTCAACAATCTACATGCTTGGTTGCTTTTCCTTTCCGGATTTGAAATTAGATATGAAAAAAAGATTTATGGGAAGGAATCACAATTTTAATTTTGCCAAGCTGTTTCAGTAAAGTGACAGGGTTAGGTGATTTTTTCAAAGTGTCAGTGAAGGACTGGTATTGTGGCACCATGGGTTAAGCTGCCACCTGTAACAAGGGTGTCTCAATGTGAACAACTGCTCAAGACTTTGTTCCCCTTCTGATCCAGCTCTCTGCTTAAGCACCTAACAAAACAACAGAAGTTGGCCCAAGTGTTTGGACCTCTACAACCCGCAGGAGAGACCCAGATGGAATTCCACGATCCTGGCTTTGGCCTGGCCCAACCCTGTGTGGTGTAGCCATTGGGGTGTGAAGCAGCAGATGAAAAATCTCTCTCTATATAACTCTGCCTTTTGAATATTGTAATAAATATTTAAAAAAGAGGAACTGTTAGTGAGTGAGACTAGAACTATTTTATATAAAGTAAAAGGGTAAAAGCGGAGAAATGAAGAGAATGGGATTTTGAAATGGAAAAGGAATAAAACAAGAAGTAACATTCAAAAAGGAGCAGGACTGAAGGCTGTGGTCATATAATTAGATGTAATTGAGGTATCTTATTTATAACAATTCAAAGTGATAAAAAGGGCAGCTGTCTGTGAGCGAGGTGTGTGTACCTGGCTTCCAGGGCCCCTTTTTTCCCAGTACTTAAAATCACTTTTTTGTTGCCAAATTATGTGTTGTATTATTCTGTGATTAATTTATAGAGACAGGCTTTTTTTTGAAAACAAATCGCATCAGTGCAACAATGTCCCCGCTTCAGAATTACTTTTTTGAGACCTACTTGTCACAAAGCCAACTTTGGTCAGATACCTGATTCAGATAAAGTAGGCTCACATGCATTAATCACTAAATGAAGATGCAATGATCTTAATAGATACATTGTAGACAACTCAACATTTTCAGCAGGAGCTTTGTGTTTGTGGACCCATATATTTTTAATCCTGGAGGCTGCTTCTAGTCACTACTACGCTAATTTATATTGCTTCATTATTGTACCAATTACTGTACATACTTTAAAGCATAGAATACCATTTAAGGATATTTTTAGTTAATAATATGCTTGAATACAATAAAAGGTCAACCGCAGGGCCGGCGCCATGGCTCACTTGGTTAATCCTCTGCCTGAAGCACCGGCATCCCATATGGGCACCAGGTTCTAGTCTTGGTTGCTCCTCTTCCAGTCCAGCTCTCTGCTGTGGTCCTGGAAGGCAGTGGAGGATGGCCCAAGTGCTTGGGCACCTGCACCCGCATGGGAGACCAGGAAGAAGCACCTGGCTCCTGGTTTCGGATTAGTGTAGCTCCAGCCGTAGCAGCCATTTGAGGGGTGAACCAACATAAGGAAGACCTTTCTCTATAAAAAAAAAAAAAGTCAACCCCAGAGGCTCTGATATTTTATTTAACACAGCATGAAGTTATTTCAATTCTGAGTAAAATGTTGACATAGATTTTTGTTTAAGGATATAAGACTGCTCTACTTGGATATACTGAGCTTCCTATGAGCTTCCTATTAACCTAATTCCTTTTGTCTTCCTTGCATTTTAGAATATCCTGAGTTATCCATATTCAATTTACAGATAGGGACAGATCATTACTGAATAGAGGTGGTAGTAAGTGGATTCTCGTTCTTTGATTCTTCATTATAACTGGAAATATATGTCTCAAAAAATCTCATAACCACACAGTGAACTCACCCTCTTTTTGGAAATTTACATTCTTGTAAAATTTTGGTTATATATGTGTATATGTATGTATCTGCATATGTATATGTATATATATATATATATATATACATATATATCTTTGGTTGGTATTGGGAGACTATAGGCAAAAGATGAAACATAGGTAATGACCTCTAACTACAATATTCCAACTGGGACAGATTAGTACTATGCTAGCATCTTAAAGAAGGGCCAGGGAAACATAGTGAATTGTGAGGTGCTCAAACATAAGCTACTGATACTCATTTATCCAGCAAACATGTAAGGAGCACTTTTCAGTTTCAAGGGCTCATTCAGAGGCTGAACATACAGTATTAAGTAAAATTGATGAAAACAACTGCTGTCATTTGGCTTAGAAGGTAGAGACATGGACAATAAGCAAGATAAATAAGTAAATACATTAAGAAATAAGCAATATTAAGTTGATACATAAAGAAGGGATGGATGAAAGGTCAACAGGGTAGGATGAGCATTTGATAGGGTATCTAGTGACAGATCTCTTAGTATTAACCTGAATGAAGGAAAGTTGCCAAATTGGCCATAAGGGTGCCAGTTTGAGTCCTGGCTGTTCCACTTCTGATCCAGCTCTCTGCTATGGCCTGAGAAAGCGGTAGAAGATGGCCCAAGTCCTTGGGCCTCTGCTCCAGTGTGGGAGACCTGGAAGAAGCTCTTGGATCCTGGCTTCGGATCACACAGCTCCGGCCCTTGTGGTCATTTGGGGAGTGAACTAGTGGATGGAAGATATCTCTTTCTCTCTCTATCTCTCTTTCTCTCCCTCTCTCTCTCTCTCTGCCTCTCTGAAACTCTGCCTTTCAAATAAATAATTAAAAAAAAAAACAAGATAACTAAGACCTGTGAAGCCATTATCTACAGGTAGGGAACTACAGAACATTTAAAAAACTTTGGAATTAACTAAAAATGAGAAAATTTTGGAATAAAAGGGACAGGAATCATGAAGTATATAGATAGGATACTTCTAGAATCTGAAAGTGACACTGGATTTTATGGGTTGATAGACTTTGACTCAGATCATTATTGTTGATAAACATCTCAATATGAGAAAAAACATGGTGGAAAGTAAATTAGTCTCTGAGGATCAGGTGCCTAGTATGTCTTGACAAGAGAATTATTATTGGACTGACTAATTACTAATTATTGTAATTACATTACAATCATTTTTTGGTAGGTATTTAGGTTAGATTGGCTCCAGATTGCTCATTGACATCAAAATCCACAATGCTTAAGACCCTTACACAAAACAGTATTTGTCTGCAATGTATGCATACTCCCCTATAGGCTTTATTTATTTAAGATTTATTTCTTTATTTGAAAGGCAGACTTACAGAGCTGCAGAAGCAGAGAGAGAGAGAGAGAGAGAGAGAGAGAGAGAGAGACGTATTCTGTCTGCTGGTTTACTCCCCAGATGGCCGCAATGACGGAGTTGTGCCGATCTGAAGTCAGGAGCCAGGAGCTTCTCCCAGGTATCCCACTTGGGTGCAGGGACCCATGGAATTGAGCCATCTTCTACTGCTTTCCCAGGCTACAGCAGAGAGATAGATTGGAAATGGAGCAGCCAGGACTCGAACCAGCACCGATATGGGATGCCGGCACTGCAGGTGGAGACTTTAGCTGCTGCACAGAGTGCCAGCCCATCCTATAGGCTTTAAATCACCTATAGATTTTTAAGCTATCTATAACAGTGTAAATGCTGTGCCAATATAGGGAATAGTGGGTAGAAAAACTATATGTTTGATACAGATGCAAAATGTTTATTTTTTTTTTTATTCATGGTTGCTTGAATCCACAGATGTGGAACTCTAGACCATGAAGTACTTACTATGCTGAAAGCTCTGAAATGCATGAAAGGAAGATTATGTGTGATAAAATAGAAAAAGTAGAGAATCTTGAACACTTGCAGCCATCAAAATTTGAATAAACAGAAGAAAGACCTAATAAAGACAGTAGGCAGAATAAAAAAAGAGAGAATATGAAAATTGATTCGAAAAGCAGTTTTGAAAACCAAGCTACTATTCCCAGTCTTCAGTGGACCTTGGGTGTCCTCCTATAGTTTGTACTTGGGTAATATTCTATCCACTTATAGGACAATTGATGATGATGATGTTTTAAGAAATGTAGTTTGAGATGGTAAAACAGAAAGTGAAGGTTAAACAGGAAAGATAGGATAATAAATGGAAAATAAAATGAACCAGTGAAAAAACCTGTAGTTTTATTAACAGTTTCTATTAATTTCCTATTAAGACTGTTTTAATGTGTTAACATCAATTGCAGTATAGGAACCTGTTCTTTGGGTTACTTCCCACTGGTTCTTCAGCTGTCAACTATTTGAGGTAGACAGTGTTTTGAAGTCTGGTTTTCTAATGGTAAAATAAAAAAGTACTTTAATGTCTGCCTCCTACTGCCTCTCTGACATGGAAAGATTTTCACACAGGTTGATACAGGAGGTAAAAATATAAACTGCTTTTACTGAGCCATTGGACTGCAAAATGGGGTAAATTTCTAAATGGCAACACTTGAACAGTGTTTATGACTGCGGGGGATTTGCTTACTACAGAGTATACTTTAAGGTGGGTCGGGATCTGTGAAATTCTATTTTCTATATGTGACCTTTAGCAAGTACAGAAGACGAGAGGAAAATTCTTTTCAACCTTGACCGATTTCCAAAGTAATCTCCATTAATTGGGTTGTCACTGTCTGTGCAGGGTTACACTAACAAAAATCGAAATCAGTCTAAATATGTGAACTGGAAAGTTTCATGTTTCTGTAGTAAATTTCAAAAGGTAGTGGGATACAGCGTTTTGAACAATCAGCCAGAGTTTCGAATATCTTCAAATTATTTTTAGTGATTTATCCATAAATGTTGACAACAGTTTTGTTTCTATTGTCCATCATGGAAACACAAAATCTTAATTACCCCACACATTAAACCACAGATGAGGGAGAAACAGAACACATGATTCTAAGACTGGGATCCTGAAACCATGCTTCATGGGTCAAATATGCTCCCCCAGCCTCCTTTTGTAAATAAAGTTTTATTGAAACCCATATACATTCATTTAATCATTACCTCTCACCAAAATCAACATATAAGCACAAAGTTGAAATATTACTACAGAGAATACCTGCAAAGCCAAATATGATTACTACACAGCCTTTTATAATCTGGGGTGGGCATTGTGGTACAGTGGGATAAATCATCTCTCTGAACATCTCATATCACAGTACCTGGTTTGCTTCACAGCTACTTATACTTCCAATCTAGCTTCTTATTAATCCTGGGAGGTAGCAGATGATGACAAGTATTGACACCCTACAATCCATGTGGTAAACCCGGATGGAATTCTGTGCTCCTGGCTTTGATCTGGCCCAGCACCCTGCACTGGCTGTTCTGCTGTGGGCATCTGGTGAGTGAACCTGCAGATGGAAGATTGTCATGCATGTTCTCTCTCTCTTTCTCCCCCTCTGCGTGTGTAAGTGTGTGTATGTGTGTGTGTGTCACTTTACCATTCAAGTAAAAATAAATAAATAGATGAGCCCTAAAAATCCCTCCTCTAGGAGAACCACTACCTATTAGAACCACAGTGCTGGAAGATTATAGATATTCTGTTAACAGAGGGCAAAGAAAACTGAGGAAGAAGGGAGTGGCAGAGATAGAGCAGTAAAAGAACTCAAGATGAGACTGGTCTTGAGGAGTACCAAGTAGTATAGCTATGGAAACTCCCATCATCCATGTTTAATTTATTTAAAAAAAAAACAGGCTTTCAAACTCAATTTTCATTTTTTTGTTTGCCTTAGGAAGAGATACTTATTTTCACTCAACAAACTAAAAACAAAAACAGGTAGTTCACAGTGTAACAAACAATTGCTAACAATTACATTTTTTTTTTTTTTTTACCAAGGCATTGAGAAATAGACTGCTGTCATTTTTTCATTCTCAGTCTTTTTTATTATAATAACAATAGCGTTGTTTTGAAGGTCTATGGAAGAAAATTGCTACTTGCTAAAAGCACAGGGTAAAGGTAAAGTAGAGGAGAAATTCAGATCTATCACATGCCACATGTACTACTATTTATTTAAAGACCAAACTATTTTCTGTTTTTTGAGGGGAACATCATATTTTCCCTCTTTTGAGGAAGTTTTATATCTTTTCTATTTTGTTCATGAAGACTCAAGGGAAAATGCATTTTGTGAACAAATAAGAAAGACCTGAATTCTGCCTTGGGCTAATGAAAACATTATTTTAAATTGCTAAGAATGCCAGATATTTTTGTTGCTATTGTCAGGTTTCATTCTTCATTGAATTGATAATAATAGAAATTAAGTTTTATTTTTGTAAAAACATGTATTATTAAATTCTTATAAAGAAAATGTCTCTTTCCATTTTTATAACATGTCTTTTTTTAATATTTTTTATTTATTTATTTGAGAGGTAGAGTTACAGACAGTGAGAGGGAGAGACAGAAAGGTCATCCTTCCGCTGGTTCACTCCCTAAATGGTGTCAACAGCTGGAGCTGAGCCAATCTGAAGCCAGGAGCCAGGATCTTATTCTGGGTCTCTCATGTCTTTGCAGATGCCCAAGCACTTGTGCCATCTTCTACTGCTTTCCCAGGCTATTGCAGAGAGCTGGATTGGAGGAGCAGCCAGAACTAGAACCAGTGCCCATATGGGATGCTGATGCTTCAGGCCAGGGCTTTAACCCGCTTCGCCACAGCGCTGGCCCCTATAATATGCCTTTAAAACTTTTTATTTACTTATTTGAAAGGCAGAGAGAGAAAAAGAGAAGGAGAGAGAGAGAAAAAGAGAAGGAGAGAGAGACATAGAGATGTCCCCCTCTGATGGTTCATTGCACAGATGCCCAAATCAGCCCTGGCTAGGACATGCAAAATTCAGAAACAGGAACTCAATCTGAGTCTCCCACTTTGGTGACAGAGAGCTAACTACTTGAGTCATCACCTGGTGCCTCGCAGGGTGCACTTTACCACACAGCTAGAAATCTCAGTGCAGCTGGACACTTAAACAAGGCACTCTGGTTTGGGATGGTGGAATCCCAAGTGATGACTTAACTGCCAAATCAGATACTCTCCTCTACAATAGGCTTAAATTCCAATTTAATAATAGGCTAATGTGGCAAGAATGTTTAGAGAAGCAGTTTTAAAATTTTTGGTCTCAGAACACTTGCACACTCTCCAGTAGTAAGGATTTCAATTGCCTTTTGTTTATGTGAATTATACCGATTGATATGTATGGGGATGTATGCATTAGAAACACAAAGGAAGTTTAAACTATTTATTACTCTATTTATTTGTAATCATTGTGTAGTACACAAGACATAATTTACCATCTGAATCATTTCTAAATGTATAATTCAGTATGTATACCTACAATTTTTCTTATTAATGTATTTTAATGACAATGATAAACAGTATACATTGTTGATTAATAAGTACTTTGGTGATACTAAAATCAAATTGTTTACTTGGTGATATATCTTCATACAAATAACTATTATTATTTTTTAGTTTTTCAAATTTATTTATTTATTGAAATATAGAGTGACAGGAAGGGACTATATTATGGGACACTGATGCAATGATAAAAATAAAAACATGTAAAATTTTCTCATTTTCTTGAATACTGGGAAAAGTCCAACATGCACAAAGCCATAATGTAAACTATATAGATATTAATTTATATAACTGAAGACATGCACTATAAAATCATAGAGAATTATTTTACTATACAAATTTACTGTTGATTATTCATAAGCCTTGCTCTGTAGTTTATTTAATATGAAATGATTATTTTGAAATCTTAGTTATTACTAAATATTTGGGATAGAAGTGATGTGCAAATTAAAATGTACTATGTTATATCCTAAATCTGAAAGATTATCATTTTATCTAATTATTCACAGAAATAAAGACATTTTTGGTTACCTATAACAATTTTACTTAAAAACAATAAGAAAAATTTGATTAAATTTTTAAAAGTATGCTTGTGATACTTTTTCTTAACCAAAAAGACTTTTGATACATGTGAAACTCATTTTGGCTACTTTTGGGGATATCTAGAAATGAAGTCACTATGCAAAAAGAATAACTTAAGCATGAATGTCCTAGCTTCAAAGGACTTGGTTGTATAGTCAGGCAGTGTTTGAGTTACGTGACAATTGAAATACATACATTTTATAGGACCAATGATAGAATTCATGTTCTATTTATGTATTTGGATGTGTGGAACAAAATGGGTGATAGATCACAGATCAATCACTACTCATAACCATTTTAATTATTATTTAAGTGTGTTTAATACCATGGACCTATTGTATAAGTATATTTATATAACATATATATATATATATATAACATACATGCAATAATATGTAATGTTGGGAAAAGCCAAAAGACTGATATAATAGTCCCCTCCCACTTATTCATAGAGCACATGCTCCAAGAACTCAGTGGAAGCCTAAAACTGCAGATAATACTTAACTGTATATACACCATATTTTTTTTCCTACACGCAGCTTAGATAAAATTTAATTAGGTATAGGAAGAAATTAACAATCATCAGTTAATTATCAACTAATCATAAAATGGATTAGTTATGACAATGTACTTGAATAAGATTTCTGTGAATGTGATTTGTCTATTTCAAAATATCTTGTTGTGCTATGGTTGCAGGTAAAGTTCAGTACCCTCTGTGGTTGACCCTGGGTAACCAATGAAACCAGGGAAAGTGCAATAGGGTATCAGAGGGAACAACTGTATGTACAATAATACGACTCTGTGCAGTGATATATGCTTGGATAGGATTGGTATGTTGCCATTACAAACAGAGTCTGAAATCTTGGATGACACATAAAAGTAGATGCCAGTAAGTGGGTCATCATTCACTGTGCCTTTGGTCTCCAAGATCAAAGTGGCTGAGAACGGAGCAGTGAAGGAACTACATTAGTTCTTAGTTGGTTTGGCAAGATGGTGGTACATGTTCTTTGCCACCACGTCCATCATTCAGAACTAGACCCATTACCTACACATTCAAGTCCATGCAAGTGGTCTTAGAAAATATAAGAAACACATGGAGCAGCTGGATAGAATTAACACTCTCTGCCACAATTTCAGTATTTTAAAAGCAATAAAATATTCTTTAAATAATATACTAAGGATACAAAAGAGAAATAGCTATTTTCTCAATGTTTGAATTATGGTTAATTTAAATGTTATTTGTATTTTTCTGAACTTTTCCAATTACACAATATACATTTTTCCATAAAATAATTTTAAACATATTAAAACTACAAAATATTAACTCAATGGCATATCACTTTTGATTATTTTGTTTTTAGAATTACATTTAACTATTTGTACCTTTGGAAATAATTAAAAAATAACTGTATTCTTTTTAGGATTCCCTTTGTAACTGGATTAAATATAAAACATAAGATTATGGATATTTTACTAGAGTATAAGACTGAGCAACTTAAATATAGTTTAATGTACCCTGTCAACTTGTAGCATAGTGTCTATAAATTTATGTTAAAATAATAAAATCACAAGCCATTAAAACAGGAATAAAAGTATGATAAGCTGCTTGATAGGGTAAGCATATGATGAAAGTAGAATAGGACTAAGATATAGTTTCAAGGGAAAATCACAGGCAAAATATCAAAAAGGTGCGTCTGATAAAAAAAAAAAGCAATAACAATGCTGAAGTATGAATATGCTCAAGCATAATTATTTTTTCAAATAATTACTCCAAAATCTATTTATCAGAAAGTATCAAGACACTTATATCTCTTTCATGAGGCCTATCATGGACTTGAATTATCCAAAGAACTAAGAAAATATTTTAGTCAAAAAGTTTATTCTTACTTCCAGGTGTTAAATAAAGAGAAATTAGAGGGTCATCTTCACGGTCATTACCTCTGTTAGGGCTTCATAGGAGGTATTGGAGAGAACTTTCTTTGCAAAGTCATTTGGCAGGGATTTTAGTGTGTCTTACATATTTTAACTCCCAAGGTTATTCCTTTGTAATCAAGACTAATCTGCTCAGCTATTCTTTCTAAAGCACATCCAATATGACAAGATAGTTTTTAAAAAATGAACATGTTTTGAATTCTTTCATATGTCTACCACCATTTGCTGTGTGACATCATAGCTCCTTCCATCAAGATATAATTTTTTTCCAACTTTTATTTAATAAATATAAATTTCCAAAGCACAACAAAGTGCAACCTTTGAATTATAGTGGCTTTTCCCACCATAACCTCCCTCCCACCTGCAACCATCCCATCTACCACTGCTTCTTCCATCCCATTCTTCATCAAGATTCGTTTTCTTTATTATTTTTTTTTTTGACAGGCAGAGTTAGACAGTGTGAGAGAGAGAGACAGATCGCGCTACACTGATCTGAAGCCAGGAGTCAGGCGCTTCCTCCTGGTCTCCCATGTGGATGCAGAGCCCAAGCACTTGGGCCATCCTCCTCTGCTTTTCCCGGGCCACAGCAGAGAGCTGGACTGGAAGAGGAGCAATCGGGACTAGAACCCGGCGCCCCATCCAGGACTAGAACCCGGGGTACCAGCACCACAGGCAGAGGATTAGCCTAGTGAGTTGTGGCGCCGGCCAAGATTCATTTTCAATTACCTTTGTATACAGAAGATTAACTTAGTGTATCCTATTAAAGATTTCAACAGATTGCACCCACACAGACACACAAAGTATAGAGTACTGTTTGAATGGTAGTTTTACCGTTAATTCGCATAGTACAACACATTAAGGACAGAGGTCCTACATGGGGAGCAGGTGCACAGTGACTCCTATTGTTGATGTAACAATTGACACTCTTATTTATGACGTCAGTAATCACCCGAGGCTCTTGTCATGAGCTGCCAAGGTTATGGAATCCTCTTGAGTTAACCAAGTCCGATCTTATTTAGACAAGGTCATATTAGTTCTCTCCTCCCTTCAGAGAAAGGTACCTCCTTCTTTGATGGCCCGTTCTTTTTGCTGGGATCTCACTCACAGAGATCTTTCATTTAGGTCATTTTTCTTGCCACAGTGTCTTGGCTTTCCATGCCTGTGAAACTCTCATGGGCTTTTTAGCCAGATCTGAATGCCTTAATGGCTGATTCTGAGGGCAGAGTGCTGTTTAGGGCATTTGCCATCAATATTATTTTTATATCCCTTGAATCATGACTGGTCTTCCCTTTTGCTTTGATAAAATATGATAGAAATTATGCTATGCAAATTCCAAACACAGGCCCTTTTCTTCTCATTTACTTGGGTGCCTGTTTCTATCTTTTGAACAAAAACTTGATAGCCAAGTGAATGAAGAAAATGTGTCAACCCCATCTGATAGGATTACCTATCAGAGAACCATGAGCAACTCAAGACAACATCAAAGCCTGGCCCAGATCAGCAAACATATATCCATGATCAATAACAAATTACTGCCATCTTAAGTCACCAGGTCTTTCGATGGGCTGTTCTATAGAAAATTAATCAATATACTGCTTATTTTCATAAACAGTTTTTATTTCATTTTGAAATTTTGTTTAAGTTTTATAAGTTTCATGTGTTTCATATATACAGAGTTAGGAACATAGTGACACTCCCCCACACACCCTCCTGCCCACCCATGCTTCTACCCTTCTACTTCCACTGGGTCCACAGGCAACTGCTAGCAATCGCTAGCCCCCAGGACTCCAGTCCAGACTCATGCCACACCCTCCCCCTGGCAGTATAACCACAGGTTTCTGCAGTCTGGTCTCACCTTTGTCTTCAGGCTGCTGCCTAATCTGGCTCTGACTGCTGCAGTTGTGCACTTTGTTCATGTTTGTGCTGCTTTCTGTACCCTGCATACAGGCCCACCACATTCCCCTTCCTCTCTTAGGATTTCCAGTAGGCTTTACTTGCCCGTGAGAGTGCACTTCCTGCACAACAGCGCCTGCTGCCTGGCTGAGAAAGGGAAGGTGCAATTTTGGGTTTGGGTGGGAGCTGTAGAAGACTGTGTGTATGCACACAGCAACTGACTGGACAGGATGCAGTCTTCTCAGCAGGGAGAGAATGACATTTGTCCAGCTGACACTGAGCCAGGCCCTTCTCTATGTAACATTTAAAATGCTTCTGTGGTCTAGGAAGCCAGTTTAGACTATACTACCACTACCTTTCCTTAAGTTGAGTTTCCTTTAGCTTCCCTTGGTTACCCTTTTTACCAACTGAAGCAGTTTATTGAATAAATTTTGCTAATATCAAACTATAAAAATGAATAAGTAAAAATCTCCCCAACAGTTTTTTTCCTATTGAAATTCATTGATAGCCTCTATAATGCTTGGAATTGCATGCCAACAATTACTGGCAGAGGCAACATTTTAAAAATATTATCAAGGCCTGTGCTGAGGCATAGCAGGTAAAGCTGCCACTTGCAGTGCCAGCATCCCATATGGTCACTGGTTCAAGTCCCGGCTGCTTCACCTCTTATCCAGCAATCTGCTATGGCCTGGGAAAGCAGTAGAGGATGGCTCAAGCCCTTTGGCTCCTGCACCTGCATGGGAAGACCCAGAGGAAGCTCCTGGCTCCTGGCTTCAGATCGGCATAGCTCTGGCCACTGTGGCAATTTGGGGAGTGAACCAGCAGATGGAAGACCTCCCTCTCTCTCTGCCTCTCCTTCTCTCTATGTGTAACCTGACTTTCAAATAAATAATATTTAAAAAGAATAAATATATTATCATAACCTTCTCCAACAGAAATACAACTTATAATAGTTACATTCTTTAATATATGCTCAAAAGTAACAGTCTGTATTTACCTGGACATAGATAAAAGATAACAATGTCTTTTCTAGCAAACTACTAAATCTAGATTGTCATACAAAAATGACACAAAATTAGTATCTTTGGAGATTAAGGGGAGTTTAAAACAATTCACTACTAGATTTATTGTCATTTAGCCCAACCTGGCAGTATCAGTTAACCTCACTGAACTCCAGGCCTGCTATCTATAAAACAGTGAAGAATTTATGAACAACTTCACCTGTTGTCCAGGTAGATAAATAACTCCCAGCACCAGTGTTTTCTGTCCACAACTTCTCTATAGTCTACTGCCACTGTGTTAGAACCACAAGTATTAATTATTCTCATCTCTAACACAGAGTCAACTAAGGAGCTAGGTTCCATCTGCCCTTCCCTCTACCATCCTGCACTTCATCATGTTGTAGAGAGAACTGGCTGAAAGATTGTTTTTCCATCTTACACACACAAGGCATCACATATAATATGATCAAAGAAAAGAAATGATTATTGATGATGAAAAGGACAGCGAAGGAAATGTTTGTAGGAAATCCTGAATCTTCAAAGTGTAAAGTCAGGTAGCAGGAACTGAATTATTTGAACAAGATTTAAGATGCAAAAGTCTTGACATTCTGAAACCAAATAAAATTTTTGTGGCAGATCAGTCATTCTGATTTAATGGAACACACAGAGGCACATCTCTGCTGAGAGCTTTGTGCTTGGCAAACATTTAAAGTGTTGTATGGGCTATGAAATCTGGATACGAGTTGCCTGTAAAGGTTTTTATTCTGACACCATCACTTCAAGCAATATGGAAAGATGGGGTACTATTTGTGTAACAGTGAAGCCTCTGAACTAAGTTTTTCTGTGTTTACCAGTATGTGATTTTAAGAAAGTTATATAATCTTCCAGGCCACATCTGAAAAATGGAAATAGCAATAGTATCTACCTCTTAGTATTGTGCTGAGAATTAACTATATTAATGCATGTGAAGCACTCAATATGTATAAAATCAAGGGCCTAACTGCTAAATAATCATAGAATATTACTTTTATTGCATAACCCCATGTAAACTACTTAAATTTTCTGTGCCTCAATTTCTTAATTTATGAAGTGGAATACTAGAATACTTTATATAGTGCATAAGTTTGTTCTAGGACTAAAATAAACAAATGTAGGAGTTTTTAAAATAAATAGAACATTGAAAAATGTTGCAGATTATTACTATTATAGTGTAGAATTCATAATTAAAATATCAGTAACTCCTATAAGTATTTAAAAGTAAGTCATAACATATTTTATTCACTATTCTTTATTATTTTAAAAGTTCATTCCACTAAAAGGGCTTATTTGTTTAAAACTGGCTGTATACTGTTATTAAATTTCTTTAGTTATTAATGATTTTTATTCATACGAGAGGGACAAATTTTATGTATTTAAGATATCAGATTTAAGAGCACAATGATACTTCCCACCCTACCCACAGTCCCTTCTCATTCCTTTCCTGTTTTTCTTTTAATTTTTACAATGATACACTTTCAATTTACATGATAAGCATAAGGTTACCCTCCTACTAAATAAATGATTTAACAAGTCGTAAATACAAAAACCACTCTTGTTCCTCGAGCGTTTATTTCTTTGAAAGGCAGAGTGATAGATAAAGAGAGATCAATCTTCCACTTGTTAGTTCACTCTCCACTTCTCCACAGAAGCCCCGGGGCTAGATCATGCTGAAACCAGGAGCCTGGAACACTATCTGCATATCCCACATGGGTGGCAAGGGTCCAAGTATTGGTCCATTCTCTGTTGTCTTCCCAGGTACATTAGCAAGGAGCAAGATCAGAAACAGAGCAACCAGGACTTGAGCCATCTCTTAGATATTTGACAGCAGCAGTGCCTGCAGCAGCTTAGTTCACTGTGCCACAATACTGGCATCCCCCACATATGATTTTTTAATTTCACAATACCTTAATAGCCCCTAAAGTGCACTCATCTGTATGATCTTATCTAAGAAGCATTGTTCTCACAATTTAAATAAAGAGAAAATTAAGTTACATAAATTAAATAATGTGCCTAATATGTTGAGTTAATGTCACATTCAAGATTTGTTCCATGGTCTTAGCCCAAAGTGTCATGTTGTTTCACACTATAATATTTCCCTTCATAACCAGAACATTTAACACTTTGAAATAATATGGTATTTCAAGTTCTGCATCTACTGACGATTTGAAACCTAAAATGTCCTTAAAAGGAAAGTTAGACTTGTAATAATAGACTGAATTAATTACCCAGTTAAATGTAGTTCAGCATAGTCTTTAATGAACAAACTTGAACTAGTATTGGACCATTTTAAATTGTATTTATTCATGAAACAGATGATACTGTCACTTATTTCTGAGTATATTTTCTTTCTTACGTTTTAGCAGATGATTTGAAAATTATTTGCATAATAATATGTTGATATAGCCAGGTTGGTAAGACATTTCCCTAATCCAAACAAGGACTAGAAGCTAGAATTTGACACTTTCTTTCTTCCTCTCAGTTTTCCCATATATAAAATGAGAAAAGTAATTCACACACTCCAACTTTTCCAATGTGAGTAGCAAGGGTATATATGTACAGCATTGCTGCACAATTCAGGTATTTGGGGCATGTTTTCATCTCTTAATATTAGATCTCTCCTCATCCATTGCCATAGAGAAAAGGATTGATCTGCATTTTCATTCAAATTACATAATCTCCTTTATTGAATTCAAAGACTCTTTTGGACTAAAAATAAAAATTTTTAGGAATAAGTATATAAACCAATGTTTTTGAATACTTTAATATATGGCAGGCATTATGTCAAAAATCCCAGGCTTACTATGTCATTCAGGAATAATGTTACTACAAAGTCGTATACTCACTAATGTAGTATTTATTGCTTTTATCATAATAAAATCATTTATTTCCAACTCCCATTCAGTGACTTCATGATACATGACTTCATCCTGATTGGATAATTTATTTGCACCATACATATTGGCAAAAACTACAAATCAAGCATCTCTTCAAACAACCTGGTTATTCATAATTTATCAGCAAGGAATGCAGCTACAAAAATAAAAATCAGTTTTGTAGTGTTGGATGAAGATTTCTCCAGTTTGGTATTTGAAAGAACTCACCAGATTCCACAGAACATATGCAAGAAAGGCTTTTATTCCATTCCTTTTCTAGTTTGAACACTCTTAATGGAAAAATTAACAAGATACCTGTCTCCTCATGTCTCTCTGTCTGTGTCACTCAGCCTTTCAAACAAATAAATTAATGTTTTTAAAAATAAATTAAGCATGTAGGGCTTATATTTGAAATATAGCATGTATCTTTATAGAGACAAGTTTTATGTTGCCATACTTTATAATGCTCCCACAATGAAAGCATATTATACTTCTTATTCATTAAGGAAAGCAAAAAGTAAAGTTATCTGATATCTAACTAAAATCCTTCATAGTTAAACAAAATTAGCTACATGCCATTACAAGGATGTTAATGTATGATTAAAGTTTTAATTATGGTTGAATCCAAATATTAATACAAGTTGGCACAACTCTTGCTCCTTCCACAGCCTATGACAGTGAGTTTGGTTCTATCATAATCCCAGAGGATTTCCAACTTTCCTCTCTCTCAAGATTTATTTATTTATTATTTATTTGAAAGCCTGACTCTCTCTCTCTCTCTCACACACACACACACAGAGAGAGAGAGAGAGAGAAATAGAGACTAGAGACAGAGATAGATTTTCTCTCTGCTAACTCCCTCCTCCAATGGTCACAATAGCCAGGACAGGACCAGGGTGAAGCCAGGAACCAAGAGCTGCATCCTCATTTCCCACATGGGTAGCAGGGACCCAAGGACGGGGTCATCATTTGCTGCCTTTCAGACACATTAGCAGGGAGCTGGATCAAAAGCAGAATAGCTGGGACTAGAACTGACAGTCTAATATGTGATGCAGCATCCCAAGCAGTGGCTTAATTTACAGTGCCACAATATCTCTTAATTAAACCATCATATTATCCCAGTTTTTGACCCCTCAGTGGGTATTTTACATTTGATTTAGTGTAGAATTACCACATAGTATTCAACTGTATAATTGGGTAATGTCCAATTCCTGAACAAATCACTGTAGTCTTGGAAACAGAAGATTAAAATTATTCAGTATAAATCATATTTTCTGTTGTGAAGGAGGAGTGGTTTCCTAAAATTACCATTTCTACAGAAGAGAAGAAATAATTCCTAAAGAAATGTACATTGGGCAGTAAATAACATAGGCCTACTGTAATTGTGAAGTGCAGGTGAAAGGTAAATTGGTAGCCAGAGGGGCACATAAGAATAAAGAAGTGCACATGAAACAAAATGTTATGTATGAGATTTGTGAATTACCTAAAGCTAAGAAGAGCTATAAATATAGGAGATGGAAAGATTGAATTCAAAATGAGCTCAATAGGCAGAAACAAGCAGCATAAAACACGATGTAATTTCACAGGAGCAGATAGAAATTCCTACATTTAGATTCAAACAGTTGGTTTTATGTAAATAAAAAGGTGGAAAACAGGATTTATAGCAGTTCTACTGAAAAAGAAAAGCATGAAGTTTTATTTAGCTTCAAATTCAACAGAAACTGGCAGTTTGACATTGTCGCTAAAAAAACATAATCCAATCTTAGGCTTCCATGTGATTTAGAACAAAGATTACAGTCTTCCTGAACACTGTGTTGATTGTATTATCCAGATTATCAGCGCCCTTTTTGGGATCCATACTTTGAGAGTGACACTAATAAACTCAAGAGAATGCTGAATGGGATGAATAGGGTAGAATAGTATATCTCAAAAATGAGAGAGTAAACTGGGTGTGCTTTTATCATAGGAAACACAGCTTCAGGGATATATTATAGCCTCTTTCAACTATTTTCAGATATATCTATAGAAAAGGAAACTAGTTCTGATGCCCGGGAAGACAGAATCACAGTAATATGTAGAAGTCAGTATAAAAAGACACTGATTAACTATGGAATGGCATTTCTGACTGTGAAATCACGGCATTTCAAAGTAGTGTGTATCTTTCATTAGAGATGGGATTTAAAAGGTATTACTACATGACACATATAATTTATATATTCATAGGCTACTATGTGACGTTTTTATACATCCATACTTGTGTAATATCTGATCAGTATAAACACATCATTATGGTAAAAACACTCAACACCCATCCTTCTATTTTTTAGATTTTTAAAGAGAAATATATGGTATGTTACATTATGTTAGCGATTCTAGAGTGAAACAAAACGCCTGAACTTCCTTTTTTAGTAAAGATTGTATTTATTTGTTTATTTAAAGGTAGAGCTACAGAGAGACAAAGAGAAAGGTCTTCAACTTGTTGGTTGACCCTCCAAAATGTCCCTAACGGCCAATCCGAAGGCAGGAACCGGGAGCTTCTTCCGGATTTCCCATGTGGGTGCAGGGGCCCAAGTATTTGGGCCATCTTCCACTGATTTCCCAGGCCACTAACAGAGCTGGATAGGAAGAGGAGCAGCTGGAACACAAACCAACACCCATATGGGTTGTGGACGCCCAAGGTGGAGGCCTAATGTATTATTCCACAGCTCTGCTCCCACACCTGAACTTCTTACTCAAACTTAGTTCGTACTAAGTAAACATTAACCAATCTCTCCTGTCCCTCTGCACTACTCTCCCAGCATATGGTAATCACTATTTCTATTTTTAACTTTTATGAGGTAAATCGTTTTATAGTTTCCACATATGAGTGAAATCACACACTGCTTGCATTTCTCTGCTTGGATTATTTCACTTAACATCCTGACGTCCAGCTCCATCCTATCATTGCAAATTAAGTGTCTCATACTTTTCATGGCTGAGAAGTACATCATTGTGTGTTTGTACCACAGTTTTACCCCTGCATCAATGGAGAGAAACAGGTTGTTTTCATTTTTTGGCTATTCTGAATAGTGTTGCAATAAACATGGGAGTGCAGACATCCTCCCGACAGATTTCATTCTCCATTAATATATATCTTGTAGTGGGAATGCTTGATCGTATGTTCAAGGTTAGGCTTAGTGCTGGTTTCCGGTGTTTTGGAGAAACTCAATATTATTTTTTATAATGTTGACACTAATTTACATTTTCACATCAGTGGGAATGGGTTCCCTTTCTCCTACATTTTTGTCATCCCTTGTAAAATTTTGCTTGTTTGATACTAGCCATTTTAAGTAGGGTGAGGTTTTATTTTCATTTTGGTTTTGATTTGCATTACCTGATGATTAGCGATTGAACACATTTTCATGGACATGTTGGCCTTTTGTATTTTTTTACAACTATCATTTCAAATTTCCTTAGCATTGCTAAAATAGATTACTTGCCAAATTTGTTTTATTAGATATGAAATTTTTGGTGCATCTTTGGAGTCTTCAATATGTAAGATAATATCATCTACAGAAGTGAAACTGTGACTTTATCTTGGCAATTTCGAGGCCTTTATATCTTTCTCTCAATTATTCTGGCAGACTTCTGGTTGTAGTATGATGGATAAAAGTAGTAAGTATGGCATCCTTATCAAGATAGATCTTAGAGAGAAGGCTTTCAGATTTCCCCCATTTAGTATTATCTTAACTGTATGATTATTACATATGAACTTTATTATATTGAAATACATTCTATACATAATTTGCTCATTGCTTCTTATCATGAAAGGATATTAGATTTTATCATTTGAATTTTCTGCATCTGTTATGATAATCATATGATTTTTGTCCTTCCATGACTATCCTTGAATCCATAGTATGAATCCCACTTATCATCTTTTTTGATCTATGTTCATCAAGGATAATGTTCATCAAGGATATTTTCATGTAGCTTATTTTTTGCTGTTTCTTTGATTTTCATATCAAGAGACTGCTACACTCATAAACTAAGTTTGGAAGAATTCCTTCTATTTTTGTGACGTAATTTAAAAAGGTTTGGTGTTAATTCTTTATTAAATGTTTGTTAGAATTCAGTAGTGAACATGTAAAGTCCTGGGCTTTTTTTTTGATGGAAAGTTTTGCCGGCGCCGTGGCTCAATAGGCTAATCCTCCACCTTGCGGCGCTGGCACACCGGGTTCTAGTCCCGGTTGGGGCGCCGGATTCTGTCCCGGTTGCCCCTCTTCCAGGCCAGCTCTCTGCTATGGCCAGGGAGTGCAGTGGAGGATGGCCCAGGTGCTTGGGCCCTGCACCCCATGGGAGACCAGGAAAAGCACCTGGCTCCTGGCTCCTGCCAGGATCAGCGCGGTGCGCCGGCTGCAGCGGCAGCCATTGGAGGGTGAACCAGCGGCAAAAGGAAGACCTTTCTCTCTCTGTCTCTCTCTCTCACTGTCCACTCTGCCTGTCAAAAATAAAAAAAAAAAATAAAATAAAAAAAAAAAAAAAAAAAAAAAAGAAAGTTTTTTTTTTTTTTTTTTTTTTTTTTTTTTTACAGATTCAATCTTGCTACTTGTAGTTGGTCTGTTTAGATATTGTATTCCTACGTTAAACTCTATGTACCTTGCATTTGTACAATGCTTCTGAATTACCAAATTTGTTGCTATATAATTATTCATAGTAATCTTTTACAATCCTTTGTATTTCTGCAGTGTAAGTTATAAGTTACAATGTCTCACTTTTCATCTCTGATTTTATATGTGTGAATTTTCTCTTAATCTAGCTGAGGATTTAAGTGTTAATCAGTTTTGTTTCTTTTCAAAGGATCAACCTTTGCTTCATTGACATATATATATATATATATATAGTTTTTCTAGTTTGTATATATATATGTATATATGTATTCATGTACTATTTTCCTAAGTACTTGAGGTGCAATGTTAAGTTACTTATTTGAGATATTTTTGGCTTTATTGATGTAGACATTGATTGTTATAAATTTATCTTTTGTACTTTTTCATCTGTAACCCATAGGTTTTTGGTATATTATGCTTCCATTTTCACTCAAATTTCTCAATGTTCTTTATTTATTCTTTGATCCATTGGTGGTTCAAGGGTAAGCTGTTAAATTTTGTGTATTTATGCCGTTAACAGAGTTTTCCTTATAATTGATTTCTTATTTTGTTTTGTTTTGCGTTTTTGCATTATGATCAGAAAAGCTATTAAATATTATTTATGCTTTTGGCTTTTTTAAAGACTTTTTTCAAAATTATATTGTGACAGACCATATGATCTGTTCTGAAAAATGTTTAATGTGCTGCTGAGAAGAATGTTTATTCCATAGCTATTGGATGAAATATTCTCTAGATGTCTGTTAGGTCCAATTGATCTTAGATTGAATTTATCTTTGTTGCTTTTTGTTGATTTTCTGTCTGGATTATCTGTCCATTTCAAGAAGTAGGATGTTAAACTCTCTATTATTATTGTATTAGAGTCATTCCCTCCCTTCAGGCCTATTAATATTTGTTTTATACTTTTGAGTGCTCTGATATTGGTCACACACGCACACACACACACACACATTTGTTACTTTCTCTTTGCTTAATTGATCTGTTTATCATTATAAAATTACCTTCCTTGTCTCTTTTTCTTCTTTTGATTTAAAATCTATTTCAACTTATGGAGTAAGGCACCTCCTTCTTGTTTTAAGGTTTGAATTCCGTGGAGTATTTTATTACCTTTTATCCCTTTCATTCTAGGTATTTCCTTAACAGAGAGATCAGTTTCTTGTAAGCAGCATACATATAGTTGTGTCTTGCTTGTTATTTGTTTGTCTCTCTAGGTGTGCTAATTGGAGAATTTATTTCATTTATATTTAAGATGAATATTTATAGGTAAGGTTTTACTACTGCTATTTGGATACTTGTTCTCGCGTTTTATTGCAGTTTCTTTTTTTTCTCCTTCCCTTAAAATTTACTTTTTTTAAAAAAGATTTTATTTATTTTTATTTGACAGGTAGAGTTACAGATCGAGAGAGGAAGAGACAGAGAGAAAGGTTTTACATCTACTGGTTCACTCTCCAGATGGCTGCCAAGGCGAGAGCTGAGCTGATTCGAAGCCAGGAGCCATGACCTTCTTCTGGGTCTCCCCTGTGGGTGCAGGGGCCCAAACACTTGGGCCACCCTCCTCTGCTTTCCTAGGCCATAGCAGCAGCTAGATGGGAAGTGGAACAGTGGAAACTGGATCCAGCGACCCATATGGGAATGCCAGCACTACAGGTGGAAACCCACTATGCCACAATGCCGACCTTATAATTTACTTTTGCGGTTATCTCCAATACTATGTTTTGATTACTTGCTTATTATTTTTGATAAGTCTATTAGAGATAGTTTGTAGTTATCTTTGGTTTTACAAAAAGCATTTTAGGATATAATGAGTTATTTAAAAGTTATAGCTATCTGCTGTTACATATAATGATGAAAAGAAACAAAAAAGAAAAGAATAAGAAATATTGATTAAAAAAACTCTATGCTTTGACTTCCTTCTTTCCCTCAGTTTGACTTTTTGATGTACCATTTTATCTTAAGATATTAAAGTAGTTGCTATTATTTTCACTTGTTTTGCTCTGTAGTCTTTAAACTAGAGATGTGGTTGAGTTATACACAACCATTTAAATATATTGAGCATTCTAAATTCATTCTGTATAGTTACTCTTAACAGATAATTTTTTACTTTCTGATATTTTGTTCTTATTTATTAGCATTAATTTCTTTCTGTTTGAAGAATTGCCTTAAACATTTGTCGTAAGATAAGTCTGGTGGAATAAATTCTCTCAATTTTTTTTTATGACTGTCTTCAACTCCTCCTCATATCTAAAAGATGGATTTGCTGGATATGGTATGCTTTGCTGAAAGTTTTTTTCCTTTGATACTCTGAAAGTCTCATCTCAGTTCCTCCCCACCTGTAAAGTTTCTGCTGAGCAGTCTACAGCCAGATGAACTGGGAGCACTTGATGTGTTATTTGTATCTTTTCTTTTGAAGCTTTGAGAATCTCTTTATTTACATATATGTCTTGGGGTAAATTTCATTGGATCAATTCTGACTAATGTCTAATGAACTTCCTATACCTGGATAGTTTTTTATTTCTCTAGGTTTTGGGAAATATTTCATTGTTATCTCTTCAAATATATGGATTCTTCCCTATTGGTGTTCTCCAGTTCCTCTTGAACTCCAAAAATTGGGCTATTTGTTCTTTCCATGTTATCCCAAAGCTTCTATGCTTTTTTTTCATTTCTTTCAACTGCTTTTCTTTTCTATCCTCCAATTGTATATTTTCATGTAGCCTGACATTGAGCTCACTGATTCTTTATTCCATTCTATCTATTCTGCATATATTCTATTGCATAATAGAATATTATGAATATAGAATAATAGATTCTATTATAGAATAAATAGAATAGAATAATACATTCTATTGCAAAATAGCTTAGTATATTTTTAGTTGAAGTTTTCAACTGTTTTTAAATACTTCCATCTCTCTGTCAAGTCTCTCTTTTAATGTTAATTTCTCTCAATTCTTTAGAAGTTCATTAAGTTTCTTTAAAGCAATTATTTTGAATTATTCATTTAGCCATTTGAAAATGTTAGATTCTAGGCAGTTGGTTTCTGGTACTTTATTTGGTTCATTATGTGAAAGCCTGGCTTCTTGAAAGTTCGTGATGTTTGTTGGCATACTACATAATCTGCACGTTGAAGGATTAGTGATAGTAATCTGGGGTAGTGGGTAGATCTCCTTACAGAAATTCTAAGCAATCTGTTTATTTTCTGTGAGTCTCCAGAGATTTCTGCTATGACAGCTCTATGTGTACCCTAAGTTGAGGTTTGCAACAGATCTGCTGTTGACAATCGAGCTCATATTTATCTTAAACATGCAGTTGCTGTGTTATTCAGAATGTTCTGTGGACATGTATAAAAGAGATAATCCATCTCAGCCATGTTTTTCCTGAGACTGGTATAGGTCCTATGGTTTACCACTCAACACTGCAATGCACATCATACCCAGAGTACCCAGCCTGCCAAGGCCCATATAGCACAGACATAAGACCATGGGCCAACTGCTAAAGAATGCTGCTTAGGTAGACTCACAGTTTGAGGCCTTTTTTGTCAACCACAGGTAATTTTGAGTAGGATGCATGCTAAATAAATTTTGACCATGGGAGACTTGGCAATAAACCAAGCTCAGAGGCTCCATTCACAGATATTGGACTGGGGACAGGGATTTTTAGGCTCTGCTCAATGTTGATATTTAGCATCCTAACACTGAGTCCTACGACAATGTTCTGTGTTTGGTTACTGTCAGACTAACGTAGTACGGATGATAAAGGCAGCTTCTTTGCTCGTAGACTGGAGGTCACTGGCTGACACCTGGGTCTTGCAGTCGACAGACTGTATACAATCTTGGGGTTACATATCAGTCCGACACAAAGCTGGCAGTGATACACAAAGAAACAAGTCTATCCTGCCTGATGCAGTGGGAAAATCTAAAGGCTGTATCTATAAACACTGGCCTAGGAAAAAGATCATTAGGTTTGCCCAATGTTTTGTTTTAACAGCCTGGAACTGAGTCCCAAAACATAGTCCTGTGATTCCTTATGATCTGCTCAAGATTGGTGGTTAGGTAATAAAGGTAGCACTGAGTCCATCCAAACTGGCACTAAACTGAGTCACACAATTACAAGGCTGCATAATCAAGAGAGTGGGCTCCAGGCCCATGTGAGATGGGCAGTGGTATACACCAAATGGACGCAGTCCCACCAAGGCACAGATCTCTGCCTAATGCCAGGAAAACCTAAAATCTCCCTCTGTGAACACTGTACTAAGGGGTAAAAGTCTTTGTGCTTTATTTATTGTGGCGTCTCACTGCAGCATGCCTGGCTCTGAGCTTCAAGGCGAGATCTCATGTTCCCTTTCTTGCCCTACTGTCTAGCATCTGGAATCTTACTTCACATTCTACCAGAGGTTGGAGGAGTCATGAAGGAGGTGGTCACTAGCTTTCCTATCTATGGAGTTCTAAAAACTCAGTATGCAGATAAGGCCCTGGGATCAAGGGCTGTTGGGCATTGTTTGGCTCTGCTTTTATCCTATTAGGCCTGGCAGTGTGATTCAAAAGTCACTAAGGAATGACTTTAATTATTTTACACTCTTCCAAATGGGAGTTGAGGCATCTCTCTCCAAGATGTCCTACTTGGAACTGATGGATGGGACGACATAGGCAACTCTTTCCTTTGTGCTTTTCTTCTTTTTTTTTTTTTTTTAGATTTATTTATTTATTTATTTGAAAGGCAGAGTTAGCGAGAGAGAGGAGAGACAGAAAAGGAGATCTTCCTCTGTTGATTCATTTTCTTAATGCCCACAATGACCCAAACTAGGGCAGGACAAAGCCAAGAGCCAGGATCTTCTTCTGGTTCTCCTCCATGAAGTTCAGGGGCCCCAAGACTTGGGCCGTCTTCTACTGCTTTCCCAAGTGCATTAGCAGGGAGCTGGATTGAAAGTGGAGCAGCTGGGGCTCAAACCGGTGCTGATATGGGATGCTGGTGCTGCAGGTCATGGCTTCAACCAGCTGTACTACAGCTTGGCCTATCCTTTGTACTTTGTTAGTGCAGATTCTCTCATTATCATACTAAAAACACACCTGACTTCTGGATCTCTTGTGAAGGTAATGCAATGCACAAATAGCTATTTAAATTGATGTCTGATCCACAGAGTATCTTGCTCAGCAACCATCATGCTCCACCTAGGAAATGGTAACTTTAATAATGAAAAAATTAGTAAGGACATGAATAAAAGTAGCAAGCTCTGGATACTGGTCCCTGTTGAAACAAGACAAAAATACATTTTGAAGTATATTTGTCAACTACATTTCAAATTCTCTTTGTCTTCTGAAATTTTACTTCACTCTATGTTTATGTTTGTTTTTGTTTCATTTTAAAATTTTAAATATTTATTAATATAAAGATAACAGATTTCATGTGTTTCATAGGTACAGTTCTAAGAAGATAACCACACTTCCCTCCATTCATCTCTCCTTCCCTTTCTCTCCCTCTTTCCTTCCTATTTTTTTTTAATTTTTTCAAAGACATATTTTGAATCCACTCTATAATCACAGGCTTAATTCACCACTAACCATAATATTCAATAAGTAAAAAGTAGGAAAACCAACATTTCCACAAGAGCATAAACAAAAGGGTAAAAACAACAAGCATATCACAAGATATCTGTTTCATTTCCATACATTTTTTATTAACTGCCACATAGCCGAGAAAACCTATGATATTTGTCTTTCGGGAACTGGTTTATTTCACTAAGCATAATCGTACCCAGTTGCATCCATTTTTGTCGCAAAAGTTAGGATTTCATTATTTGTTATGGCTGAGTAGTATTCCATAGTGCATAAACATCACATTTTCTTTATCCATTCATCAGTTCATGGACATCTGTGTTGATTCCATAACTCAGCTATTGTCAATTGAATTGATTTCATTTCAGTAAATTCCTGGGAGTGGGATGGCTGGATCATAACAGCCTTATTGAGTTGTAATTGACATACAATAAACCAACACGTGTATCCACAGATATGTAATTTGATGTTTTGACATGCATCTGTGATCAATAAAGTGAACATATTAATCACCCATATAGTTTTCCCAAGCCTCTTTGAACTCATTCCCTTCCAAAACTTTATTCATGCCAACCTGTCTGCATCCATACTGTTTTGTGACCTATTAATTTACTGGCATTTTTGTTGAAATTTAAAAATACAACACATGCTGTTTTGTTTAGCTTCTTTCACTCAGCACAATTTTTTGTAGTTTTTTATGCTGAAGCGCTTATCAATAGTTCAGTCATTTTATTGCTGAGGAATATTCTACTGGATCTCCTATAATTGGTTCATGGATTCACCTATTGATGATTGTTCATTTGTTTATTTTTGGGGGGTATTGCAAATTTTGATTTAGATAGATTCTCATCTTTTGCATAAATTTCTAGGAGTAAAATGACAACTATATGAAGCATGAATGTCTAACCTTTTAAGAAATTGTCATATTTTTTGCAGTTTATATTTTTGCATTTACAAACTGCCAACATTTTTTGATTTATTGTTTTGCATTTACATTACAACCAGAAGTGCATGAATGTTCCGACATCTCCACATCCTGGGTGGTGTATCCAATTATAGAAATTCTAATGGGTGTGTAATGGTATCAAACCGTGATTTTAATTTACACTTCCCTAGAGGTTAATGATGTTAAGCAATTTTTTTTACGGACCTCTTGGCCATCCATTTATCTTTTCTGAAGTGGCTGTCAGAGTTATGGCCCATTTTATAAAATTAGTTCAATTTCCTATTATTTTACATACAAGACACAGTCCTCTTTCAGATTTATAATGTGTACCTATCTTTTGCATCAAGTCTGTATATTTTAATCATTTTAAATAACATTACTATTATTGATTTATTTTTAAAAATTGAATTTTCATGGGTTATGCTAAGAAATCTAATTATTCAGAGATGTGTTTTCTATATGTTTTATTTTAGAAATGTTGCAATCTCAGAATTTACATTTAAGTGTATGATTCAACTTAAGCACTTTTAAATACATGGTGAACAGTATGAATATTTTCACACATAAATAAACTAAATTTTCAACATCATTTGTTGGAAGGACTATTCTCTCTCCACTTAAATGTCTTAACATCTGTGCTTTGTAGGAAATCTACTGCCCTTGTACTCTGTTACATTGATCTAATTGTTTATTTTCTTTCAACCACTACTTGTAATTATAAGCAGTTTTGTAGTAGATATGCTAAAGTTAGTCTTCTAATATTGTTTTTTTCTTGTTTGGAGGAGTTTTATTACTCTTACATATTTTCATAAGAAATTTGCAATCAGCTTGTCAAGTGTCATTGAAAATCCTCCCTGAATTTTGAGTTGGAAAATTGTCATCTTAACAATGTAGAACTTTTTGATTCCAATTTTTTTTTACTTTTACTCTTCCTCAACAATGTTTTTGAGATTTCAGTATGTTAATTTAATTTCCAATCTGTTGCTAACATAAAAATACACTTCATAGTCATATATTGATTTATATTCTTCACTTTTTTATGAATCTTTTCATGTCTTATATGTCGTGAAGTGGAGCAGCCAGGACTTTAACTGGCACCCTAATATGATGTCTGTGCCATAGGCAGCAACTTTACCTACTATGCCATAGTGCCAACCCCCAAAATTTCTAAAGTGAATGAGTTTTATATCTACAATAATGGATCTGTAGGAGGAAAAACATCAGAAAAGTGGGAAAAAATAAGAAGCTAAGAAGTGCACGGCAATCATTAGAATGAACTTGTGATGGCTTTACATTTAATATTCGACTGCAAACATGATCTAATTTTTAAGTGTACTTGGAGACCTTCATTATCAACTTTCTGTGAGATTTATACAAAAATGAGAAAAGACCATTTCTGACAAAACAGTAGACTAAAAGTGGTATACCAACATTTTTAGTAAGGTAGAATGCACAAACATCTAACTAAAGTTATATTCTATAAGCAAATTATGATTCAATTCTGTGTCCATACATTCTGAAAGAGTAGAAAAAGCTCCTTTTAATAAGGAAATAAGCCTGCCCTTTGTCTTAAAGCATGCGGATCTGGCTGAAAAGCCCATGAGAGTATTTCAGGCATGGAAAGACAAGACACTCTGGGGAAAAAACAAACAAACAAAACAAAACAAAACAAAAAAAAACACAAAAAAAACACCCTAAATGAAAGATCTCCACGAGTGAGATCCCAATGGAAAGAGGTCATCAAAGAAGGAGGTACCTTTCTCTGAAGGGAGGAGAGAACTTCCACTTTGACTATGACCTTGTCTAAATATGATCAGAGTCAGTGAACTCAAAAGGCTTCCATAGCCTTGGCAGCTCATGACAAGAGCCTAGGGTGATTACTGAGGCCATAAACAAGAGTGTCCATTTTTTTTTTTTTTTTTTTTTTTTTTTTTTTTTTTTTTTTTTTTGACAGGCAGAGTGGACAGTGAGAGAGAGAGACAGAGAGAAAGGTCTTCCTTTTGCCGTTGGTTCACCCTCCAATGGCCGCCGCGGCCGGCGCGCTGCGGCCGGCGCACCGCGCTGATCCGATGGCAGGAGCCAGGAGCCAGGTGCTTTTCCTGGTCTCCCATGGGGTGCAGGGCCCAAGCACCTGGGTCATCCTCCACTGCACTCCCTGGCCACAGCAGAGGGCTGGCCTGGAAGAGGGGCAACCGGGACAGAATCCGGCGCCCCGACCGGGACTAGAACCCGGTGTGCCGGCGCCGCTAGGCGGAGGATTAGCCTATTGAGCCGCGGCGCCGGCCAAGAGTGTCAATTTGTAAAGTCAACAACAGGAGTCAATGTGCACTTACTCCTCATGTAGGATCTCTGTCCTTAATGTGCTGTACAGTGTGATTTAATGCTATAACTAGTACTCAAACAGTATTTTTCACTTTGTGTTTCTATGTGGGTGCAAACTGTTGAAATCTTTACTTAATGTATGCTAAACTGATCTTCTGTATGTAAAGAGAATTGAAAATGAATCTTGATGCGAATGGAAGGGGAGAGGGAGCGGGAAAGGGGAGGGTTGCGGGTGGGAGGGAAGTTATGGGGGGGGGGAGCCATTGTAACCCATAAGCTGTACTTTGGAAATTTATATTCATTAAATGAAAGTTAAAAAAAATAAGCAAATAAGGTTGTTTCCAAAATGTTAACAGAACTTTTAAAAGCAGGTTATGACATTCTTCTTACTCTTTCCAAATAATGTAATCAAAAATTATTTTTATGAGGTCAAATCCTATAATTTTAAAAATATATATATTCTTACCTTATTTTATTTATTTTTCATTATTAAGTGCTGTGGTTTGTTTCACATTTAAAACTTTTCATCATTTATTTCTTTTTCAAATTTCCACTTGATCTTTCATTCCACCTCTAAAAATTTCTTCTTTGGCTACTTACAGCATCCACCTTCCATGTTGGAGTCCCTGGATTTAAATCTCACTCTGCTTCTGAGTCTACCTCTCTGCTATTGTTCACTTTAGGCAGCTTGTAATGATCAAGTACTTGGGTCTCTACCTCTCATGTTTGACCCAGATTTAGTTCCAGGCTTGTGGTATTGGCCTCAGTTGTTGTGTGGATTTGGGAGTGAACAAGTACATAGAACATTTCTGGATGGAGGCTCAGACTCTACTCTGATAGGAATTCATCAAATTCTGATCGAGAACATTGGGAGTCGATTCCAAGAAGGTGGAATATGGAGGTAGCTCACTGTTCTAGGCTAGGGGAAGAAAGTTAAAAAAAAAAATAGTGGAGAGAATGCAATCTCAGGGAAGAGTTAGGGAGAAAACTGCAGTGGAAATTTCTCAGAAGGAAGAGGGATGCTGTGTTTCTGTGTGGAGGGTATGAATGTGCAGCATGGGAACAGACACAACCTAGGACCTCAGCAGTCCGGAACCTGAGTGCTTTGGATAGTGAAGTGAGACCAGACTGCAATAGCCCAAGCCACTGGTGATATAGCTGTGTGGAGAGGCAGGCATGTGTGCAGCCTGGAGCGCTGTGGTGGACAAGGTACCTGCCAAGAGAGAGGAATAAAAGGGCATGTTTCTCTTTTCCTGACACAGCACCCAGTAACCAGCTGAGAGAAGGCGAGCACCATTTTGGATATAAATAACAGCTATGACAGCTTGGGTCCATGGCCCAGCAATCAGCCAGGAGGAGATGCATGAGCCTGCCTGGGAGGATTGACAGGAGACTGGGTACTCACACAGAATTGTTAAGTGTCCCCCAACAAGCTCCTAGCATATCACAGGCTATGAGGTTAAAACTGCCTAGACATAGCACCCACAGTCAGCTGGCTCTGGGAATATCTTTGTCCCTCTGTGGATGAGACAGACAAGTGGAGCAGAGAGGATGCTTGGCACTCTGTGAGTGTGGGAGCCTTGTATACTGAGACTGTAGGAACACTGTAACTGCAGGAGATGGTACAGGGTGTAGCTGGGTCTCTGGGCAATCACTGTAAACAGCCCCACATGCTCAGAGCTCCCTGATTGCCTGGGATGGTTCATTGCAACAGAATCCATACTCACATTGAGGACTGCACAGTTCCCTTGTGTGGTTATTATGACAGCAAGGATGGGTATCACACCTACTGTGGATTAACACCTCAGCATTGATCACCTTGGAAGAGAAGAGGTGAGGATGTGACTATGCCGACAGAATTAATAAAACCCTCTCTTTTTATAAAAAAAAGAGGATATCTACTATGGTCAACTTGGGTGTCACCTTCAACACTGGACACACCCTGGAGCACTGATCAGAGCTCCCTGGGCACACCAAGCACACATCTTTGGGTATTCAGTGAAAGAGCAGACATTCCACTAAGCTAGGGAGAGATGGTCCAAAGATAAAAGCCATTAGAGGGAAAAATCAACAAATATTTACAGAAATGCTTAAAAATTAATGCAGAAACTCAAGAAACAAGAACAAGGAAGACAGTAAGACCACCGTGCTCCCGCTGTCAAGGAACACAATGACACGTCAATATTAAACGTGAAGATGAAGAGATTGAGAAAATGTCTGAAATGGAATTCAAAGGATTAATAATAGGATTATTCAGAAGCAATCAGAAGTAAATCCATGAATTAAAGAAATCCATACATGACATAAGAGAAAATTTTCCCATGAATTTGATACTTTAAAGAGAAATCAAAATGAAGTATTAGAAATGAAGAATTCAGTACATCAAATAAAAAATATTGTGAAAAGTCTTAACAATAGACTTGATGAGGCAGAAGAAAGAATATCTGAGCTAGAAGATAAATCTTTGGAAATTTTACAGTCAGAAAAAAAAAAGAGAGAGGACATTAGAAAAATGCAAAACATTACTGGAGATTCATGAGATATTATCAATTGACTCAACATATGGATTTGAAGAGTTCCTAAGCTGTAGAAAGAGAGAATGAATTAGAAGTCTTATTTAATGAAATAACTACAGAAAACTTCCCCATTGGGAGAAAAAAAACATCCCAGTACAGGAAGCACATAGAATTCCTAACTGACATGACCAGAAAAGATTTTCATAAGACACAGTAGGGTCAAACTTTCAACAGTAAGACATAAAGAAAAGATTCTAAAATGTGCATAAGAGAAATGCCAGATTACTTTCAGAGGATCTCCAATTAGACTCCCAACTGATCTCGCATCAGAAACCCTATGGGCTAGAAGATAATACTGAGATATAGTCTCAGTCTTAAGAAAAAAATACTGTCAACCCAGAATACTGCACCTTGATAAATTCTCATTCCTGAATAAAAATGAAATGAAGACCTTCCATAACATACAGAAATTGAAAGAATTTGTCACTTTTCCAGGCTTACAAAATATGCTTAAGGGTTTGCTACACACAGCAACACAGAAACATAGTCATCAATATAAAACATTTGAAGGAAGAAAATCTTGTAGTCAAAGCATTAAGGAAATCCAAAGTAAACAATAGGAATATTTATCGAAAAAGAGCAGGGTCAAGTCCTTACTTATTGATAGTAATCTTCAGCGTAAATGACCTCTCTAATTAAAAGATACAGAGTAGCAGAATGGATTAAAGATTAAAACCAATCTATTTGCTGCTTACAAGAAACATACCTCACCAACAAAGAAACCTGCAGACAGAAAGTAAAAGGATGGAAAAAGATATTCATGCTAACATAAGCCAAAAAAGAACTTGGTAGCCATCGTAGTTTCAGACAAAATAGAGTTTAACACAAGAACAGTTAAAAGAGACAAAGAAGGGCACTATGTAATGACTAAGGGATCAATTCAACAGGAAGTTGTGACTATGATAAACGTATATGAACCCAATTACAGGGTACCTAGCAATTTAAAAGAAATGTTAATGGATCTAAATGAAGACATAGACTCTAATACAGTAGTAAAGGGGAATCAACACCCAACTTTCAGCAATAGACAGATCAACCACATGGAACATCAACGAAAAAACAGCAGAGGTAATTGAAACTACAGATTGAATGGACCTAACATACCTACAGAACTTCTCATCCCACAGTTGCACAATAAAAATTCTCACCAGTGCATGGAACTTACTATAAGATAGACCACATCATAGGCCATCACTGTGCACTTACTCCTCATGTAGGATCTCTGTCCTTAATGTGCTGCACATTGTGATTTAATGCTATAACTAGTACTCAAACAGTATTTTTCACTTTGTGTTTCTATGTGGGTGCAAACTATTGAAACCTTTACTTAATGTATGCTAAACTGATCTTCTGTATATAAAGAGAATTGAAAATGAATCTTGATGTGAATGGAAGGGAAGAGGGAGTGGGAAAGGGGAGGGTTGCGGGTGGGAGGGAAGTTATGGGGGGGAAGCCATTGTAATCCATAAGTAGTACTTTGGAAATTTATATTCATTAAATAAAAGTTTAAAAAAAATACCTCTCTCTGTGTCTCTCCTTCTCTCTCTGTATAACTCTCTCTCTCTTTTGACAGGCAGAGTTAGACAGTGAGAGAAACAGAGAGAAAGATCTTCCTTCCATTGGTTCACCTCCCAAATGGCCACTAGGGCCGTCACTGTGCTGATCCGAAGCCAGGAGCCAGGTGCTTCCTCCTGGTCTCCCATGCAGGTGCAGGGCCCAAGCACTTGGGCCACAGCAGTGAACTGGACTGGAAGAGGAGCAACAGGGACAGAATCTGGCATCCCAAATGGGAATAGAACCTGGGGTGCTGGCGCTGCAGGCGGAGGATTAGCAAAGTGAGCCGCAGCACCGGCCCCATAACTCTGACTTTTAAATAATTAAAATAAATCTAAAAAAAAAATAAAGACTTTCCCAACAGAGGAAACACAGGTTCAAACAATTTCACAGCTGAATTCTAACAGACGTTTAAATAAGAACTAATTCAATTTTTCTCAATCTATTTAAAACAATTGAAAGGGAGGGAATCCCACCAAACTACTTCTATGAAGCCAGCATCAATCACCTTATATCCTAAGCCTGAAAATTATACAACAGAGAAACAGAACTGTAGACCAATTTTCCTGCTGAACATAGATGCAAAAATCCTCAACAAAATAGTAGTCAATCGAATCCAACAGCACATCAGATAGGTCATCCACCTGGACCAAATGGGATTTATCCTTGGTATGCAGGTATGATTCAACATTTGCAAATCAATAAATGTGATATATCATGTTAACAAATTGAAGAATAAAACCATAAGATTATCTCATTTGATGCAAAGAAAGCATTTGATAAAATACAACATCCTTTCTTTTTGAAAATCTTAAGCAAATTGAGTAGAGAAGGAATATTCCTCAATACAATCAAGGCAATTTATGACAAACCCACAGCCAGCATCTTATTGAATGGTGACAATTTGGAAACTTTTTCATGAAATCTGGAACCAGACAAGGATGACACTCTCATCATTATTAGTGAATGTAGTCTTAAATCTTTCATCCAGAGCCTTTAGACAAGAAATGAAAATAAAAGGGGTACAAATTGGGAAGGAGGAAGTCAAACTATCCCAATCTGCAGATGACATGATTCTGTATATAGAAGATCCAAAAGACTCTATTGAGAGCCTATTGGAACTCATAAAAGTATTTGCTAAAGTGGCAGGATATAAAATTGACACACAAAAATCAATGGCCTTCATATACAAAGACAATGTCATGGCTGAGAAAGAACTTCTAAGATCAATCACATTCACAATAGCTATAAAAATTAAATGTCTTGGAATAAATTTAACCAAGGGTGTCAAAAATCTCTGTGATGAAAATTTCAAAAGATTAAAGTAAGAAGGAGAAGAAGAGATAAAAAATGAAAAAAGTCTTCTACTTTCATGAATTGGAAGAATCAGTATCATCAAAATGTGTATACAACTGAAAGTACTTTATAGATTCAATCAAATTCCACTCAAACTACCAATGACATTCTTCTTCTCAAATATAGAAAAATGATGCTAAAATTCAAATGAAAACATTATATAACAAAAATGAAGCCAGAGCCATCACAATACATCTCAATATCAATTTTCAAGGTGTATCACAGGACAGTTATAATCAAAACAGCCTGGTACTGGCACAAAAACAATGATACAAAATAGATATTCCAGAAATCAATCCATGTATTCACACTCAATTTATCTTTGACAAAGAAGATCAAGAACAATCTCTTCAATAAATTGTGCTCTGAAAAATTGAATCTCTGCGTCTAGAAATACGAAGCAAGATCCCTACCTTACACATTACACAGAAATACACTTAAAATGGATTAAGGATCTAAATTACCACCTGATATAATCAAATTACTAGAGACCATTGGGGAAACCCTGAAAGACATTGGCATAGGCCAAGAGTTCTTGGAAAAGATCTCAGATGTGTAGGCAATCAAAGCTGAAATTGACAAATAGGATCACATGAAGCTAAGAAGCTACTGTACTGCAGAAGAAACACTCAGTAAAATGAAGAGGCAAGTGGGAAAATATATCTGTAAATTATGCAACTGGTAAAATGTTAATGTCCAGAGTATATAAAGAGCTCAAAAAATTCAACAACAACAACAAAAAATCCAGTTAAGAAATAGACAAAGGACTTGAACAGGCAGTTTTCAGAAGAGGAAAATAAATGGCCAAAGACACTTGAAAAAAAATCCTCAGGATCACTAGACATCATGGAAATGCAAATCCAATACACAAAGAGTTTTTACCGCACTCCAGTTAGTAGCTCTTGTACAGAAATCAAAAAACAGCAAGCCATGTGTGGAAAAAGGTGCAATATTCTATTTTTGGTGGGAATGTAACCTGGTGCAGCCACTGTGAAGACAGTATGGAGATACCTTAGGAATTTCAAAATAGGACCACAATATGTCCCAGCCATCCCACTCCTGGGAATTTACCCAAATGGAATGAAATCAGCATATGTAAGAGTGATCTGTAGCTCCATGTTTATAGAAACTCAATTCACAACAGCTAAGATATCAAATCAAACAAAATTTCCACCACCTGAAGACTATATAAACAAATTATGGTTTATAAATACTATGGGATACTACACAGCAGTAAAAAATGAAATCCTGTCTTTTGCAACGAGATAGATGCAACAGGAAACCATTATACTTAATGAAATAAGCTAGTCCCAAAAAGACAAGTACCATATGTTCTCTGATCTGTGGTAACTAATAGAGTACATAAAAGATAATCTATAGAAGTGAAATTGACACTTTGAGTTTTGATGATTTTGAGCAGCCTTTATCTTGACTATTGAGAAATAGTGGGTTTTTTTTTCTTCATACTATTTGTTGAACTCTTTAATTAGTGTAGGATTAATCTTATGAGTAAAGTTAACTGAAAATAGATCTTTGTAAAAAATAAAAGTGGGATGGCCACTAGGCTAATCCTCCGCCTGCGGCGCAGACACCTCTGGTTCTAGTCCCGGTTGGGGCGCCGGATTCTGTCCCGGTTGCTCCTCTTCCAGTCCAGCTCTCTGCTGTGGCCCAGGAGGGCAGTAGAAGATGGCCCAAGTGCTTGGGCCCTGCACCCGCATGGGAGACCAGGAGGAAGCACCTGGCTCCTGGCTTCTGATCGGCGCAGCTCGCTGGCCATAGCAGCCATTTGGGGGGTGAACCAATGGAAGGAAGATCTTTCTCTCTGTCTCTCTCTCTCTCACTGTCTAACTATGCCTGTCCAAAAAAAAAAAAAAAAAATTAAGAATGAGAATGAGAGAGACAGGTGGCAGATGGATGTGGTTGTGTGCAGGAGGAAGGGTTAGGTGGGAAACATCACTGTGTTCCTAAATTTATATATATATATATATATAAATATATATATATTTATATGAAATGCATTAAGTTTGTATACCTTAAACAAAAGATTTCTAGGCAAAAAAAAAAATAAAAGGAAAAAAATTTCTGTCAGTCTGCCTGCCTTTAAAATAAATTGAAAAAAAAAACACTCAAATAAAAATAGCCATAAAATTCTCATTTTATTGATGAGTGTATTTTTAAATATTTATGCATTAATTTGAAGGCCAGAGTTACAAAGCAGGAGAGGCAGAAGCTTAGAGAGAGAGAGAGAGAGAGAGAGAATGCACTAGGTCACTCCCCAAATGGTTGTAACATCCAGGGATGGGGCCATGCCAAAGCCACGAGCCAGGAGCTTCATTCAGGTATCCCAAGTGGGTGAGGGGGTCCAAATACTCAGATCATCTTCCACTGTTTCCCTGGGTGCATTAGCAGGCAGCTGGATCTCAAGTGTAGCATCCTGGACTTGAATCGGTACCCATATGAGATGCCAACACTGCAGATGGCAGCTTTATTCATTACACCCTAGTCATGGCCCCCAATGGGTATTTCTTTTAATAGTCAATAATCAGCATTCAATTAGAACACAGTAGTTACTTTTACAACAAAGATATACTTCATTTGGTTGCTTTGTTTTTTATCATAAGCAATAAAACGGTATTGTCCAGGATACAGTATAGAATTCATATTGAGAGGGATAATTGACTGGCTGTTCCCCACAACAGTAAAGTATGTATATAAAGTTTAGAAAGACATTCTCTTTGGTCCTTGTGATACAGTTTTCTTAATACTATTTGTATCACGTACTTCATAATGTGTTTTTTAAATCCAGTACAATATGGCCTTGACCTAATGCCACAAAATGAGAAGAAAATCACTTGAATAAATGCTTTAAGCTTATTGAAGAAAGTAATTTGCTTTTCTTCTTGGTTAAAAAGATATTACAATGGTTTAATTAAGCAGTGAAGTCATTCTTTTTTAGTCATGATATGGTTTGTATTTGTAATTCACATATAATTAGATAATTATTATTTTCTGAAAGAAAATGTGGGTCTGATAATGAACTGATTGTCATTGCTTCGTGCTTTCTGTGTGCTTTGTTTTGTTTAGATTGCTGTCTGCTCTTTGAGAATGGCACAACTTCTTCAGAAGGGTAATGAAGAATATGTGTGAAAACATTTGCAACTTGCTTAAAGAGTGCCTGCTACACATAAAGCACTATGCAAGGTATGATTATTTAAGACAAGGCTCCAGCATCTCTTTGTCAGCAGAAGGATACTGAATAGGTTGAGATGATGGCCTTCATTCCTGTCTCATCTCTACCACAAACTCACTATATGACTGGCTCTGAGCAAAGCACATTGCCTGTCTGTGCCTCAGCTTCCCCTTGTGTGAATTTTTTTAAAAAAATATTTATATAAGGTGAACAAATTTCATGTATTTCATATATACAGATTTAAGAGCAGAGTGATACTTTTCATCCTATCCCCCCTCCTGCCCATGCTCTCACCCTCCCTCCTTCCTTTCTTTTTACTCTTAATTTTTACAATGATAAAATTTCAGTTTATTTTATGATAATACTTTAATTTATAATCATATAATTTTAATATATATAATTATACAATATATAATTATATATAATTTTAATATATAATATAATTTTAATTTATAATAATATTTTATAATAATATCCTTCAAGTAAAGAAAGAATTCAAAAAGTAAGAAGAAAAGCCACTGTTCCTCAAGAGTATAGATAAGGGCTGTAAAAATAAATTATTGTTATTGCAGTTAAATAAATTGTAGTTCACTCTTTGAGCATACTGTGAACACCAATGTACATATTGGTAGCTAAATAGTTAAAATAGTTTAAAATGAGTTCAGATATGAATTCATGTAGGAATCTCATAAATAGTTATCTTTTGCATTTATTTCATGATATATAACAGAAAATGTTTGCTTTTTATTCTGATGGAGGAAGCAGTTTTTATTTTTATATTCTGAGGATAGAGAAACCTAAGCTGCACCGCAAATGATTTTGAAGGAAGCGGAACATATTATTTCCTTTGAATAATTATATCTGTGATATTCCCTAACACTGATTCTAAGATACTGGAAGCCGGTGATCATGTCTTAACAATTGTTTGGACTTCAGTCCAGTGCCTAACCCAAGATCTGCTCTTGAAGTGCGCCACATTAGTGTTTATTCATCAATGATGTAGCTAATGATGCAATCATATTAAATCTAAGTATTATTGTGAAATGATAGGATTAGCTCAGATCAATAAATCTACGTATGTGAAGTGATAAATGAAATAAAAGGGGGCTTGGTCTTTTGACAGTAAAAATCAGCAAGTTTTACTTCAGAGGAAATGATGATATATTGACTACTTTTTGCCTGACTTATCTGAGCCATTAGCTGAACATTTCATACTACTCTGTCTATTACCTGTGACAATTGTATGGGCTATGGTGCTTTACTTTTTAAAATATTTCCATTTTTAATATCTACTGGGTTATAAATCTAAATCTTGAACATGTCACACTGTCATCCAACAAAAAGAAATTATTTCAATGCTTGCCATTATGAATGTTAGTATTTATATAATAGTCTACCGATATTATTTATTCAACCAATTTATTAAACAGAATCAGAAAATTTGAAACATACTTTTATTCATGAAGGTTGTTTTTGGTAGATTTGAAAAGGATAATGAACACTTTATCACTTCAAAACAATAATGGTAATTGTTGAAATCTGGTCAAAACACGCTATATATGTTGAAATAATGTACTGTACCCCACAAAACATGTAATTGTGTATTAATAAAATGTGTATTTTCAGGGCCAGCTCCGTGGCTCACTTGGTTATCCTCTGCCTGCGGCGCTGGCATCCCATGTGGGCACCGGGTTCTAGTCCTGTTTGCTCCTCTTCCAATCCAGCTCTCCTGTGGCCCAGGAAGGCAATGGAGGATGGCCCAAGTGCTTGGGCCCCTGCACCCGCATGGGAGACCAGGAGGAAGCACCTGTCTCCTGGCTTCGGATTAGTGTAGCTCCTGGCCATAGCGGCCGTTTGTGGGGTGAACCAACGGAAGGAGGACCTTTCTCTCTGTCTCTCTCTCTCACTTTCTAACTCTGTCAAATAAATTTTAAAAAAATGTGTATTTTCTTGGTAATAATAATTCAACAGTAACAAAGTATAAAATAAAAAATAAATATAACAGAAAATTCAAGCTACTTATATTTAGCATAAATTCTTTCCATTACTTGGTAGTTGTTGTGATATTAGTTTAATAATTTGAATGTTAACTTCTTCTTTGGCAAAATAGAGTTCCACTATTTTTATAGGTAGAGCATTAAGAGAAAATAGGGCAGGATAAATGTAATATTGCCAAAAATAACACACATTTAATAATTAGCTAAGTAGAAAGGCACTGTTGCACTGTTCCAGGGTTACAAATTAAGTTACCTGGGTTATATTCTGGGTTCTTTCCCTCACACATACTAAGTATATGTGCCACACTTTTTATACAATTTTATATAGACTATCTCATTTATTTACACAATGATTTGTAAAGTAGATATCTTCTATTTACAGATGAAGAAACAAGTTTAGGGAGGTAAATTATTTGCAGAGATCAGTTCGCTTGTAAAAGCCAAGGCTGACATTTAAGCTAGGTAGCCCGATTCCAAATCTCAATTCTTTCTCTTTGTCATTTAACTTGTTTCATGCTCAATATTATCACATGTAAAGCAAAGATATTGGGATCAGATAATGCTTCATCTCATATCACTTTGCAGATTCTACCAAGGGAATATCCAAAGTCTAGCTTAAAAAATTCTTTGTAAATTAAATTAGCACAATGTGAAAAATAGCAAAACGGATTTTCCAGTTCCTGTGGTAACATCCCACTTCCTAGATTTTCCAACACCAAAATATTTTATCTGCCTTAGACTTCATTTATTTGATTAGCATCATTTTATTTAAAAGTATTACTGTAGTCAGGAGAAAAATCATAGAATTCATTTCTAATTCTAAAATTTGATGATGGTATACTCCTCCACAAAACCAAAATATATAACTGTCTCTTTCACTAGCCTGATGCATATTTCTTTTATTAATATAATATTAATTTCATAGAACAATGCATTTTTTATTATTAATTCACAACCTACCTTCTCAGTTTTCAAGAGGGAGTTCCATGACTGAAAAGAGTTTCATATTAAAATCTATAGGATATGACCCGTGGATTTGTGGCTTGAGAATTCATAAATGGAATTATAATTATATAAATCATGGTTAACTGTAACTTCCATGGTTGACTGTATTTATTTAAAGTGCATTTACAAAGTATGGGATTGCAAATATTTCTAAATTAGTTTTCAGGTAGATGTTCTAGACTTTTCTCTGACATTATTTTACTCTAATTTAGTTAATCAATAGTGAATTGAATATTAAAATTAAATATATCTTCAAAAAGTGAAATAAGAAAATGACTAGGAATATTAGAAAAATACAAGAACAAATTTTTGGATACTTTTTCTAAAAAGCTTAGTATGAATGACTTGTGAATACTAATTAAGGTGCCCAGATTTTTTTTTTTTTTAAGATTTATTTGTTTATTTGAAAGTCAGTTACACACAGAGAGAGAGAGAGGCAAAGAGAGAGAGAGAAAGGTATTCCATCCAATGGTTCACTCCCCAATTGGCTGGAGCTGCGCCAATCTGAAGCCAGGAGCCAGAAGCTTCTTCCGGGTCTCCCACGGAGGGGGCCCAAGGTCTTGGGCCATCTTCTACTGCTTTCCCAGGCCATAGCAGAGAGCTGGATCAGAAGTGGAGCAGCCGGTTCTTTAACCAGTGCCCATATGGGATGCCAGCGCTTCAGGCCAGGGCGTTAACCCGCTGAGCCACAGCGCTAGCCCTGCCCAGATGTTTTATAACCTACCTGTCAAATTTTGCTAACATTTGTGACTCAAATAATAAGAGTTCCTCAAATTCCTCTTAAAACTAAATGTTTTAATAAACTTTCTTAATTTTGAGAATTGCTTACACTTCAGTGTCAATATACTTGTAACATTTTCTGAGAGCTTTAATTTAACATCTTTAAGGAGTCAATCAGCCAATATTTATTTTGTAAGAACTACATATCATATATAATCCTAAGCAAAAAGCAGGCATGTTCTTTTCTCTCAGGAATGATTATAAAGTGAGGTTGTGTATATCGCAATTAAGTGAGGCAAAGAGAATTTCTATGTGAAGTTAGGTGAAACTGGAACTAAAAAATCAGTGTTAAGAGGCCTGAATAGGGGCACTAAGTTGTGGCACAGTAAGTTAACCTTCCGCTTGAGACACCAGCATCCCATATGGTTGCTAGGTAGTCTCCAGGCTGCTCCTTCTTCTGATCCAGCTCTCTTCTAGTGGCTGGCAAACAGTGGAGAATGGCCCAAGTGCTTGGGTCCCTACACCTGAGTGGGAGTCTCAGAAGAAGCTTCTGGTTCCTGGCTTCAGACTGGTCCAGCTCCAGCCATTGCAGCCATTTGGGGATTGAACCAGCAGATGGAAGACCTTCTGTCTGTCTGTCCCTGTCTCTGTTTGTAACTATACCTCTCAAAGAAATACATACAAATGTTAAAAAAAAAAGAAGGCTGAATTAAAAAAAAATCCAAGTAGAAGAGACAGTTAAGTACAAAGATGCTGAGATAGAAACAAGTTTAGTATGTTCAATGGCGAGAAAGAAAGCCAGTGGTATGGAAGATGGAGAATGTGAGAGCACTGGGAAATAATACTAAATGGATGTGCAAACTAGGTGTGTAGAACTTTATGAATCATAGTAAAGCATCTGGCTTTAAATCTAATATCAAATGAAGTTTTTAAGCAAGGGATGATTTATTTAAACCTATTTTTAAGAATTTTCTATTTGTTCTTTGATTAATGGATTAGTGGGGGAAATTATGGAGATGTGTAAATAAAAGGTTATGGTTGACTACAGTGTTTCACAATGAGATAGAACAGGGAGTTGGCAGTAGACATAGAGAGAAGCCTATAGAAGGTATACTTTAGAAATCAAATTAATAGGATTCCTATAGTAAATGAATTCAGGGAAGGGAGAAGAGGTTAATCAAGGAGGCCTCCATTGTTTTGTATGTTCTTTGTTTCTTTCTGACTCTCTTTAATTATTTTGTTTTGGTAGCTTTCTGCCATGATAAGGTTCAGTTCTAATATCTTTCTCGTATGTATCTGCTCTGTTAGTGAATTTCTACATTCATGTGCTTTCATGATGGTTACTTCTACTATAGTACTACTTTCAAGATTTCTTGTAGGGCTAGTCTGACAATCTAAACAAACAAGTCCTGAGATTGAAGTAGTATTTAAAAGTTTCACATCAAAGAAAATTCCAGGATGGGTCAACTTTAAGCCTAAATTCTAGAAAAACATTTAAATGGTACTAACTCCAGTACTTTTTAAACTATTTAAAAATATTGAAAAGTCTTTTTATGAAGTCAACCTTGCTCCAACAATAAAACAAAACATGCAACAAAGAAAGACAACTTCAGTCCAACATCACTGATGAACATAGATGCAAAAATTCAAGGTATTAGCAAACCAAATCCAACACTATATTTCAAAAAGTAACATATCATAATTGCATTAGACTACTTTTCATTATTTTCACTAAAGTATCTGAGAGAAGTTTCTTGAATAAAAATTTATTTCATCTTACAGTTTGAAATTAAAAGATCCAGCAATCACAAGCTAGAATAATATTACTAGCAGAATTCTAACTTTATAAATGTGAATCTCTATCAGAAGAAGTTTTTATTTCCAAGTTCATGCAGCAAACTAATGACTTAGCCTCCCTCTGAATCAAAGTCTGCAGATCATTTACCTCAAACCCATCATGCTGTGCTGTACAATTGCTCCTGAAGTGTCTCCTTTTATATAATCACAATGAAAACAATTCTCATGAAAGTACTTATCTTTGGACCAGAAATATCTGCAATTATAAAAGGCTTTCACTTTCTAACCACAGTGGCCACGAGATTTATGAGATTCATTGGGAAAGAGGTTGCACTTTACAGTATTGCAGAAGTCTGTTGGCAATAAAAAATTAATGATATAAAAAACTCTGAAAGACAAAAAGTAATGGAAACACTGCATCATCCAGTAATCACTTTGGTATTTAGTATTTCAAGATAGAAAAGATTGTTTCCAATATATCATTCTGCTAAAATGAAAGAGTGCTTTTTAAGAACCTGAGTTGTTTATTAACAATTTTAATATGTTAATATTGTCTCAGTAGAAGGGGCAACAGCAGCCAGCGATTCCACCTAAACTGATACGCTATGACGTGTAATAAGAGCACATGCTTTCTATAATTACGGTATTCAAAAAGCTAAGTATTTAATATAGATGTAGCTTTTAAGAGACTTGAAAACAGAATTGAAATTCATGTCTATTTTCCTTAAATTATAATCTTAATGTAATGTAATGTTAAAAAACTGTTTCCTTAAATTATAATCTTAATGTAATGCTAGCACTAGTGCTGTGTTTGAAAAATAGTGCTATGTAGCGACACGCTATATTTTAAATGTCTCATTTCTGTTTCATACATGATTCTTAGAATTGAGATTGATTTACTGAATGTTTCTGAGTTAAAAAAACTAAGGATTTAGAAAATAAAAGTACTCTTAAATTCTTAGGAAATTACAAGGTATTTTTCCAATATAAGAAAGAAAGATATTTTCTGTGGTCAAGAGATCTAAAAGAAGCAAGCAATTAAACTTACTGCTTCAACTCTGATACCCAAGTAATTATAAGTTTTCTACTCATCTTGAAAGATAACTAGTGATACTGTATTCTCTAAAAGGATCAATGAACAGACCCATAAAATAACTTACATTGGATCATGTTTAAAACTTTTATATGTGATTGTATAATTAATGAAAGGGTCGCATGACTTCAGTAATGTGAGAAATTATTTTTATTAGAATTTTTACCATAAACATCTCTTCTTTTGCATCACTTACTCTGTAAATGGTGTATTAACTATCTCCTGCATTCTAATCATGATTCCAGGTGTTGCAGAAACCGGTGAATAAAACAAAACAGGTCCTTTGCCTAGGACACATTCAGTTGGGAATATGGAGAAAGACAATGCCAAGTAAGCACACTCACAGATACTTTGTGGGATGGAAAGTTTAGTGATAGAATTCTTCTTCTATATGGTAAGCACAGATGTCTGTTCCTCAAAACCAGGGGTTTGGTTTCTAAAGGTATTTTTTTCAAAGATTTATTTATTTATTTAAGAAACAGAGTTACAGACAGGGAGAGGGAAAGACAGAGAGGTCTTTCATCCACTGGTTCACTCCCCAGATGGCCTCCACAGCCAGCACTGGACCAATCTGAGGTTGGGAGCTGAGAGCTTCTTCTGGGTCTCCAATGACGGATGACAGGGGATCAAGCACTGGATCCAAGTTACACTGCTTTCCCAGGCCATTATCTGGGAGCTGGATTGCAGGTTGAGTGCCCAGGACTGGAATCAGCACCCATGTGGGATGCTGGTGCCACAGACAGAGGCTTAACCTACTATACCACAGTGCCAGCCTGTCCCTAAAGTTTTATGCTAATGGTACTAAGAGGGTATAAATTGAATAAAAATTAAGGTGTTTGGAAGTGGGGCTTTTGAGAGGTGATTGAGTTGGATTGGGTGGTTAGAGAAGTATCCATGATTACACACGGGTGACTTTGTAAGAAACCCCATTGATATAGATAGGAATGCAGGCTTTCTGTCTCTTGCTGTGTGATGCTCTGTGCTACCATGGCACTCTGCCATCAAGAATGCCATTACTGGAAGCTGAACCAATGGAGTTACCTAGTCTTAGAACCTCCAGAACTTTGAGCCAAAATAAACCTCTTTTCTGTATTAAAAAAAAAGTCAGAATTACTGAGAGAGAGATTGATTATCCATCCATTGGTTCACTCCCATGGTGGCCACAAGAGCCAAGGCTGAGCCTGGTCAAAGCCAAGAGCCAGGAGCTTCATCCAGGTATCCCAAGTACTTGGGCAGCATCTGCTGCTTTTCTAAGGCCAATAGCAAGGATATGGACTGGAAGTGGAGCAGCCAAGACAGGAACCAACACCAATACGGTTTACCTGTGTTACAAGCAGTAGCTTAACTCACTAAACCATGATACCAGCCCAATAAGTATATATAAAACCGCCATTGTAAATTTCAAAATATTAGTTTAAATAATGTAAATCACATATCATGAGAATGAAATAAACTTCCATCAGCCTAAACACAAAAAGTATCTTTACAACAGCAAAGTTTTGAATGAGAAATGATAAACTAGGCCGGCGCTGTGGCTCACTAGGCTAATCCTCCGCCTGCAGCGCCGGCACACGGGGTTCTAGTCCCGGTCGGGGCGCAGGATTCTGTCCCGGTTGCCCCTCTTCCAGGCCAGCTCTCTGCTGTGGCCCGGGAGTGCAGTGGAGGATGGCCCAAGTCCTTGGGCCCTGCACCCCACGGGAGACCAGGAGAAGCACCTGGCTCCTGCCATCAGATCAGCGCGGTGCACCGGCCGCAGCGGCCATTGGAGGGTGAACCAACGGCAAAGGAAGACCTTTCTCTCTCTCTGTCTCTCTCTCTCTCACTGTCCACTCTGCCTGTAAAAAAAAAAAAAAAGAAATGATAAACTACATTATGAAATTTATTTCTTTCTCTCTCTCACTTTCTAACTCTGCATGTCAAAAAAATGAAATTTAGTCATCTTAGCAGAACTTAGCCTCAATGACTTCCATTCTTAACTCAAATCTATAAATGATATGCAAACAGCAAAAAATGATGAAATATCCCTCATCATCGTAGAGGTTCTTCATATAGAGAGGAAACTCATATGCTTTGAAGCCATTATAGAAGGCAGTGGAACCTCTTGCTATTTCTGTTACACGTAGATTATCAAAGTAGAAATTAAGGGGAGCTAGCCAAAGTAGAGATTAAAGTGTGGTTGCTCAAACCTGTGACTGAGTGCAAAAATCTGTATTTTAGCTCATTTTCTGCTGAATGTGCATAACTTCATACTACCTTTTGGGGTAAACCTACACAGATAACTATAGCTGCATAAACAAAATCATCTTGGTTCATATGGCCCACATAAAATCACAACAAAATTCTTCAAGCTAAACACTACTTAACAATTCTTGTCAAATTGCTCTTTTTCTTCTCTAAATTCTGTCAGCAGCATGGCACAATTCATCTTTTTATATTTGAAAATTTTCAATTATTACCCTACTTCTTTATTTTTATAACAAATAAGTAATTTTTTTAACTTTTATTTAATTAATATAAATTTCCAAAGTACAGCTTATGGGTTACAATGGTTCCCCCCAATAACGCCCCTCCAACCCGCAACCCTCCCCTTTCGCACTACCTCTCCCCTTCCATTAGCATCAAGATTTATTTTCGATTCTCTTTATATACAGAAGATCAGTTTAGCATACAATAAGTAAAGATTTCAACAGTTTGCTCCCACACAGAAGCATAAAGTGAAAAATACTGTTTGAGTGCTAGTTATAGCATTAAATCTCAATGTACAGCACACTAAGGACAAAGATCCTACATGAGGAGTAAGTGCACAGTGACTCCTGTTGTTGACTTAACAAATTGACACTCTTGTTTATGGCCTCAGTAATCACCCTAGGCTCTTGTCATGAGCTGCCAAGGCTATGGAAGCCCCCTGAGTTCACCGACTCTGATAATTTTTAGACAAGGCCATGGTCAAAGTGGAAGTTCTCTCCTCCCTTCAGAGAAAGGTACCTCCTCCTTTGATGACCCGTTCTTTCCACTGGGATCTCACTCGTGGAGATCTTTCATTTAGGTTTTTTTTTTTTTTTTTTTTTTTTTTTTTTCCAGAGTGTCTTGGCTTTCCATGCCTGAAATACTCTCATGGGCTTCTCAGCAGGATCCACATGCCTTAAGGGCTGATTATGAGGCCAGAGTGCTGTTAAGGACATCTGTGATTCTATGAGTCTGCTGTGTATCCCACTTCCCATGTTGGATCGTTCTCTCCCTTTTTGATTCTATCAGCTAGTATTTGCAGACACTATTCTTGTTTATGTGATCCCTTTGGTTCTTAGTCCTATCATTATGATCAATTGTGAACAGAAATTGGTCACTGGGACTAGTGAGATGGCATTGGTACATGCCACCTTGATGGGATTGAATTGGAATCCCCTGGTATGTTTCTAACTCTACCGTTTGAGGTAAGTCAGCTTGAGCATCAAAACAAACAAACCACTTCAGAGATGGGCCAAGGACCTCAATAGACATTTTTCAAAAGAGGAAATCCAAAGGGCCAACAGACACATGAAAAAAATGTTCAAGATCACTAGCAATCAGGGAAATGCAAATCAAAACCACAATGAGGTTTCACCTCACCCCAGTTAGAATGGCTAACATTCAGAAATCTACCAACAATAGACGCTGGAGAGGATGTGGGGAAAAAGGGACACTAACCCACTGTTGGTGGGAATGCAAATTGGTTAAGCCACTGTGGAAGTCAGTCTGGAGATTCCTCAGAAACCTGAATATAACCCTACCATTCAACCCAGCCATCCCACTCCTTGGAATTTACCCAAAGGAAATTAAATTGGCAAACAAGAAAGCTGTCTGCACATTAATGTTTATTGCAGCTCAATTCACAATAGCTAAGACCTGGAACCAACCCAAATGCCCATCAACAGTAGACTGGATAAAGAAATTATGGGACATGTACTCTATCGAATACTATAAAGCAGTCAAAAACAATGAAATCTGGTCATTTGCAACAAGAAGGAGGAATCTGGAAAACATCATGCTGAGTGAATTAAGCCAGTCCCAAAGGGACAAATATCATATGTTCTCCCTGATCGGCGACAACTGACTGAGCACCAAATGTGAAACTTGTTGAAGCGAAATGGACACTATGAGAAACAGTGACTTGATCAGCTCTTGTCCTGATGGTTGATGTACAATGTAATACTTTATCCATTTCAGTATTTTTTTGTTCTAGTACTATTGGTTGAACTCTGTAATTAACACACAATTATTTTTAGGTGTTTAAATTTTAACTGAAAAGTGATCCCTGTTAGGAATTTGGAAAACATTATGCTGAGTGAAATAAGCCAATCCCAAAGGGACAAATACCACTTGTTCTCCCTGATAGGTGACAACTAACTGAGCACCGAAAAGGAAACCTGCTAAAGTGAAATGAACACTATGAGAAATGGTGAATTGATCAGCCCTCACTCTGACTGTTGATGACCAACTTAATACAAATAAGTGATTTTAAAGATAAATATCAAAATGGTAATGACCACCCTCATTTCATCTCCCAAGAGATTTTATGCAATCAAATTTGGCTGTGTTTCAAAATGGAAATTCAATCATAATAATCCGTTTTTCTCTGATTTATATAGAAAATTGTTTCTAATTTAATTTCCTTTTATATTTTTAGTTTATATGAAAGGAACAAACTTCATGTACCTCATGTATACAGTTATAAGACCATTATGATACTTCCAAACCCACCCTCCCTCCCGCCCTCTCATTCGCATCCTGCCTCTTTTTTTCTTATTTTCTTTCGATTTTTACAATGTAAGAATTTCAGCTTATTTTATAATCACAAGGTTAACCCTCTACTAATTGAAGAATTCAACAGGTAGTAAGTAGAAAAACCACTGTTCCTCAAGAGTATAGACAAGGGTCATACATACCATTAAGAATGCTCATATAATTAACCTTCATGTTCAGATATGCTTGGGCCCAGGTTCCCTAGAAATCAGAGCCTAAAACAATTGATTACATGTAAGGGTTTTACTTGGAATTATTGCTCAAAGAGCAAGAATGAGATAGGAGAACAAAGCAGAATGTCCTGAGAATCAAACCAAGAAGTCACTGAATTGATTCCGCTGCAAACATTCGTAGTTGCTCAATCTCTTGAGCACAGTTGAGAAAGTTTACTATTTTTGGAGGAAGAAAGGACAAAGTATTCAGTAATCATCTCTTCTTCCTTATTAACTGAAGGTTTCCTCCTTGGGGCATTAATTTCCTCTAACTCTGGGTTGCACATGTATGAGTTCTGCCTTTGGTGAGGCAAGGTTGTAAGTATGACTCTGGTAAAAATTCCCAAGAAACTTATTTCCAAAGACGTGGAAAAATAATTAGTTTAGCTAATGGAATTTAAATTGAGTATTACAAATATTAGTAAAGTTGACCCTTCTCAGAACTCAGAATTTTTCATGCAATTCTAATATTTTTTATGGAGGTAGCTAGCTACAGTCTCAACAAAGAATACATTATTATAATTAAAATAATTTCAATTTCCATTTCTTCAGCAGATCTCAGAGTTATAAATTGCATTGAAAATTCCACTTCTCCATTTCTTATATCAAATTTCCCTTATACTCAGATAAAATTTCAACTACTTTGAGCCTGTAGTTGCCGAGGCCTTACCCGACTGAGTTGATTGCCAAATTACTTTATTACTATGTACAAAAATGTCCAGTAAATCCCATAAATTCCACACATACCCTCTCCTAACCTCCAATGTGTGAAAACAATGACAGTCCCCATAATTATGTGGGTCCATTACTTACTTCCCTACCATATAATCATTCTTTTGTTTTGGGTCACAGCCACAAGTAACGCAAAGTAACCAAGTATATCTTCAAGTTCAATATCATATTTTCTGTTTTCTCTCACAGAAGTTTAACATCCCTCAAGACGAAGACCTCTCATTTAGAAGGCCAGTGGTTTGGAAGGACTCCTACAAGTGAATTTGTGACGGTCCTAATCCTATGTTCCTGGAACCTATATATTTTATCTGTTCAGAACATAAAAAAAATGTTGTTCACTCAGCACACCTACTGCATAATTTGTTTCTCCATCATATGATTAGGATTCAAGTGTACACTTCTGTGTGATAGAGCAAATGGTACTACAATTAGTCATGTGATCTTTCGCTCTCATTTTCATTTTATTTTCCCCCAAATGGGCCTGTGTTTCCGACACAATATTTTACAGAATTCCATGATTACACATCAGACATTCTGTAAATGGACTAGTGGAAGGATTGTAATTAGGGGAGTAAAACCCATATTTGCAATAGTTATACATACAGTAATGAGTAATTACCACCCTTCCCAAACAGAAATGCATTATAAAAACCCTCTCACAAACATTATGAGTGATCTCCTTAAGAAACAGTGTCAGAGATCTTCATGTCACTCTCTCTGATAGTCATTTAGGATTTTCATCAAATAGATTAGCTTTAATGAGCATCCCAAGCTGTTTGATCTCATGCCTGGCATCCATCTCCAGCATCATGGCAAGTCCGCTCAAAGTGTGAGTACAGAATCTCTGGCTGAAATTCACAGTACAGGGAATAGTGTCTACCTATTCGGAGAGTTTCCTCTGTGGTTGACACCCTCTTGAGAGACACAGTCCCAGTAGTTGTGCAGGCAGTCCTGCAGGTTTGTTGATACATCTCTTCCCAAGGCATTCTTATCCCAGATGCTTAAACCTAGCCAGGGACTCTTTTTCAGTCATTGTGGACATCTATAGACTCACAGAGGTCTGCACAGAAATTGGAAATAAGCTTTCCATAAGTCAGTAAGATTTTATTATTATTCACAGAACTCTGACATCCATAGACTTCCTTAATCATAAAGCTAAAGGGATAAGGAAACTTTCCCAGAGTACTTGACTTTCCACAGAGAGTCACCAACTCTGGGTTCACTAAACGTTGAATATATTCTGAGGCTTCTGTATTCCCAGCTGTATTCCCAGTATTCCCAGCTGTAGAATAGGTATCCACTATTCCAAATACACCCGATAGGATATGTGCTTCATTCTTAGTGGCATAGGGTACAGGAGCTAATGTTCTTCATCATTCCTCAGAAAACTGTCTCAAAACACTTTACAGAAGTACCAAGTCCTTCTTTTTCTTAAGTGTAATTTCCAACTTCTCATATGCATATTTCTAACTTTATGGTGCTTGTCACGTACTTCTCATTAGCACCACTTTGCATAGTGTAAGTAATAAGGGGCAAAATGTTATGGTCTAAGAAATGTTAACATGGTTATCATTTTTCAAGAACACATAATAGGAAAAAACAAAGGGCATTACAGCTCTGGGACAACATAGGCAATTCATACTCCGCATTCATACTCTGTCCATTCTCTGCATGTAATTCAAAACTGCTTTTGATTCTTCTTATTGATAGCTTTTATTTATTTATCTCTAGTTTTATTTAAAGTATCTTATTAGAATGCAATAATTAAACCTTTTTATGGGTACAGTATAGTATTTCAACACTTAGATACATTATAAATAGTAAAACCCAGCAAGTAACTTTTTTATTTCCTTCTGATTTCTTCATTTTTGGAGCTCACTAGCTCTTGTCTTCCAGCTTTACATAGTATATATATTATTGTGAATTACAGTCATCTCACTACACAATAGAGCACTAGAATTTGTTACCTCTTCTGACTATGTTTTTGTATATATTGTCCAAATTCCCTCAAATGTTCTTCTCACCCTTATAGATTTCTAGCAAGCAGTATTTTAAGCACAGATAGATTATTTTAAAAGTTTCTTTGAGAGAGAATATGTCATATTTGTCTTTCTGTGTCTGCTTTATTTCACAACATAATAATCTCCAGGTCCATCCATTTTGCTTCAAATGACAGGGTTTCTTTCTTTTTCAAGAGTGAATAATCCATTGTGCACATAAACCTTATATTCTTTATCCATTCATCTATCAGTGGATACCTGGGTTGATTCCATATTTTGGCTATGCTGGAAAGTACTGCTGTGAACATGGGAGCACAGGTATCTCTTTCCTATGCTGAGTTCATTTCATTTGGTTGGTATCCAAGAGGTGGATAATAAAGTAGCCCCTTTTTTCCTAAAGAAATCTTTTATTTAGGAATACAAACTTCATGAATTTCATAACTACATTTTTAGGAGTATAGTAATTCTTCCGACCATACCAGCCCTCCCACCCCTCACCCATTCCTAGTCCCTTTCTCCACTAAGATTCATTTTCATTTAACTTTATAGACAGAAGACCAACTCTATACTAAGTAAAGAGTTCAATAATTTGTACACACACATAAAAAATGTTCCTCAACAGTCGAGAAAAGGGCTATTCAAAGTCATCGCATCCCGAAGTTAATTTCAATTCTTTATTTAAAAACTTAATTAACTTGAAAGGAGCATCTAGGAATTGATATATCTTTTTCCAGCACTTAGACATTACTATAACTTATGAAACATAAGTATATCCTCCACTTTATTCATTGAAAGAAAGTAAGTCCTTGAGAAAGAGTTTTATCATTAATTAAGGAAGCACCTAAGAAAACAAGCAAAGGAGTTGGACACTTAGGCGTAACTAAAACTTATGAGACATAAGAATATCCTCCACTAAATACACTAAAATGAAATAAATCTTTGAGAACAGTTTTCCTTAGCAAAGTAGTCAGCATGCCAATCTTTATAATCTAAAGTAGCCTTTTTTTAAAGTGTTTTGGGGAAATCTCCATACTGTTCTCCATTATGGCTGTAAAACTGTATAAAGGTTCTCCAATCCTTGCCAATATTTGTTGTATTTATACACCTAGATAACAAAGTAGATAGATAATAGCTACTCTAACTTGAGTTAGTGATACTTCATTACAATTTTGATTTTAATTTCTCTAATAGCTAGTAATATTGAGGATTTTTTGCAAATATTCATGAGCCATTTATATTCGTTTGTGAGAAAGATGTATTCAGATAATTTTCTCATTGTTTAACTGGATTATTTTTGTTGTTGTTGTTGACTTTTCAAAGATTCAATATATTCTTATAATTATATTACATATCCCTGTGCGTAAAGTCATATATTTTTATCTATCATATATTCTTATATAGTATATTTCATATTATTACATATCTTATATAATATATTCTAGTATATTATATACTATATCTGATATATTCTTACATATTATATTATACATATTTATATACCTCTTTTTATATTATATACCATATAATACATACTGAAAAGAACTACTGAATTCCCTGCTTCTGTAACTATTGTAAATAGTTGTTGACACCACGTGTAAGTGGAATCATGCTGTGTTCGTATTTATTTGCCTTAGTACAATGCCCTCTAGATTCATTAATATAGTCACAAATGGCAGGATCTCCTCTTTTAGGAGGCTGTTTAAATCTTTTTTAATTAAATTAAGCTGGTAATTTTGAGGTAGTTGTAAATTCACATAATTGTAAGAAACAGATCTTCTGTACGTTTTTTCTAGTTCACCCTATTGTTAGCATTGCAAAATTCTAATACAATATTTTATTCAGGATATTGACATTGATAGAGTCAGAGTACAAAACAATTCGATCATCATAAGGGTCACTTATGTTTCCTTTTTATAACATATGTGCTTCCTTGTCACCCCTACTCCTACCTTAACTCCTAGCAATCACTTACCATTCTTCATTTCTATAATTTTGTGATATCAAGAATGTTATGTAATCAGATTCACAAAGAATAGAAATTCATGAGAATTTTAAAATAAAGATTTATATTTTTTTTACAGCAGGATTCAGATCACAGCCAAATTCAGAGGAATGCACAGAGATTTCCCACAGACGCAAGTTCAGACACACCTAGATACTCCCTCATTAGCAACATCCTCCACCAGAGTGATATATTTGCTGCAATTGAAGAATATACATAGGAACATCATTATCATCCCAAGTCCATGGATTAGATTATTTGCCCCTCTTGGTGTTCTACAATTGATGAGTTTGTACAAATCTATAATGACATGATATGTTTCTACCATTATGGTATAATTCCACTGCCTGAAAATGCTCTGTGATCTGTATATTCATCCTTCTATTTTCCCACACACTGATAACAACTGCCTTTTAAAAAATTACCTATGTAGTTTCATTTTTTCCAGATAGTTATATTTCCATAGGTGGAAATATACAATATGTAGTCATTTCATAGGGGTTTCTTTGACTTAGTAATATACATTTAAGTTACATGGCATTTCATGAACTAGTGACTCACTTCTTTTTAACACAGTATATCCTATTGCCTAATGAACCACAGCTTACATATCCATTCATTTACTAATGAACATCTTTATTGCCTCCAAATTTTGACAACCATGAACAAACTGCTATAAACATCTTTGTGTAAGCTTTCATGTGTGCATGGGTTTGCCGCTCCTCTGGGTAAATGCCAAGGAGTATGATTGCTGTAACATAAGGTAAGAGTACTTTTGTCATGTTAGAAATTGTCAAGTTGGCTTCTGAAGTGGCCTGTTTTGTATTACTGCTGGCAAAGAATGAGATCCTGTTGCTCTACAACCTTGCAAGCATTGGCATTGTTAATGTTATAGAGTTTGGCCATACTAAAACATATGTACAGGTTTCTTCTTGCCATGTTACTTTGCATTTCCTTAATAACATATGATGTGACACGTGTTTTCATATGCTTATCTTGCTGTTTTTAGTTGGCATCTATTAATTTATTTTCCACAAGTTTTAGTGAAATTCTTTGCTTATGGTTGAGTTTGAAATATTCTTTGTGTATTGTAGACAATAGTCTTTTATAAAATCTATTTTATGAAATTATTTTCCCTCAGTCTGCCGATTTTCCTTTCTCTTGACAGTGATTTACACAGAAAAGAAAATGTTCATATTAATTAAGTTTGCTTGTCAATTTTTTCTTTATTGGATTGTTCCTATGCTGTATCTAAAATGCAAGGCTATTTTTCTGTGCTATTTACTTGAATTTTTATTGTACAGTTTATTAATGTGAAAGATATAAGGTCTCTGTCTAGGTATATTTTTTGCATATTCATGTCAAGTTGTTCCAGCGCCTATTGTTGAAACATTGTCTTTTTATTATTGCATTGTCCTTGCTACTTTCTGAAAGGTTAGTTGGCTGTATTTATGGTGGTGAAGTGTAGGAGAGGAAAAGCGCATTCTACAAATTTACAATTAGGTCTCAGTCTTTTTGTAAGCCTCTGAACATTAATTTTACAAGTGTTTCTCATTTCTTTTGTTTCCACTCCTAAGTGAGGCAAAATGGGTAAAGTATCCTAGAGTTTGGTTTATCTCACCACTCATGTGGAAGGCTATAACTAACTGGAGCTGAATATTTTCCTTCTATTAGGGAAATCAGGATTCTATAAAACACCAAAAGGTTCTACTCTAAATAAATACATTTTCTCCCTCTTAGGACATACCTTGTTAAGAATACAGCATATTGTGGCCAGGGAGTGCAGTGGAGGATGGCCCAGGTGCTTGGGCCCTGCACCCCATGGGAGACCAGGATAAGTACCTGGCTCCTGCCATCAGATCAGCGCGGTGCGCCGGCGGCGGCAGCCATTGGAGGGTGAACCAATGGCAAAGGAAGACCTTTCTCTCTGTCTCTCTCTCTCACTGTCCACTCTGCCTGTAAAAAAAAAAAAAAAAAAAAAAAAAAAAAAGAATACAGCATATTACAAAATCGTTCCCTTTCTTCTCCTATTGCTGGAAGTTGACTAGAAGATACTAAACATTTTTGTTGTAAACTTTTGGCATGCCTGGGGAGATCTATTGATCATAAATACTTCAATGAATCCCAGCCTCTATTTTGCTCCAATTATCTATACAAATGTGTTAACACCATTATAATATTGTTTTGATTGCAGTAGCTTTGTCACACATTTTAAAATAAGAAAATGTGATGCATCCAGTTTTTTTCTTCTTTCTCAAGATTTCCTGCATGCTTTTTGTTTCTATAGAAATTTTAATATTGTTTTTTTCTGCATCTGCAAAAACCAACTTTGATAGGGACAGCAGTGATTCTGTAAATAACTTTGGATGATATAGACATTTTAAAATGCTGCCTTCCATCCTGTGAACACACAAAAAATAAATTATTCTAATTATTCATGTCTCCTAATTTATTTCATTGTTTTAATTGAACAACCTAGAATATATGGATAAATTCCTCAAAATACATAGCCTATCAATAATATATCAGGAAGAAATAAGAAACCTGAAAAAAAATAGTAAACTGAAGATTTAGTGAGTAATCTAACCTCACAGCTAAGGAAACTCCAGGAGCACATTGTGTCAGTGGGTTTTCTCAAAAAATTAAATAATTAGACTAATTTTTCTCAAGCTCTATCAAAAAGTTAAATATAAAGGAATACTTCCAAACTCATTTTAAAAGGCCAGCATTACTCTGATATCAGTGCTAGACAAGAACATTATAAAAATAAAAATTACTGTTCCATAATTCTGATTAATATATGCAAAAATATTGAGAAATTAAATTCAAAACCCAGTCAAAAGATATATGTTGACTAAATTGATAAAAAGACTAAACTATATACTGCATATAAAAATCATTTCACAAGTAAACATACGAATAGACTGAAAATGAAGGGCTGGAAAATAATATTCCAGACAAATAAAAATCAAATACAAGCAGGAGTAGCTATATTCATGTCAGATAGAACAGACTTCAAATCAAAAACTGTAAATAGAGAAAGATATAATATATTGATAAAAAGATCAATTCAACAAGAAATATAAAAATCATAAATATATGTGCACCTAACACAAGACCACACAGATATATATCACAAATCTTCTTAGATATAAAGGAGAGATAAAATGAAATACAATATAGTAGGGAATTTCAACACTCCACTGTTGTCAATGAACAGATCATCCAGACAGAAAATCAACAAGGATGCATCAGAGTTGAATCATACTATTGAGTCAATGGTTTTAACAGACATTGATAGAATATTTCATCCAAAAGTTAGAGAATATACATTATTCTCAGCAGCACATGGGCATTTTATAGGATAGACCATATATTAGATCACAAGGCAAGTCATAGTAATTTTAAAAGATTGAAATCATGCCATGTATCCTCTGAGGCCACAAATGAATAAAACTAGAAATCAACAACAAACAGAATAGAAAATTCTTAAATGTTTGGAAATTAAACAACATGCTACTGAATGACTAATGGATTATTTAGTTCATTAAAAATTTACTCCAAAACATTCTTTATACAAATGAAAATGAAAACCCAATGATCAAAGCTCATAATTCAGGAAAAGCTGAATTAACAGGGATGTTTACAGTGATAAGTACTTACAGTTTTTAAAAAGCAAGTTCTTAAACAAGCAATCTAATTATGTATCTCAAGAAAAACAGGAATATACTAAACCTCAAGTTAGCAGGAGGAAAGAAATTATAATACTTGGAGGAGAAATAAATGAAATTGAAACTAAAAAATTCCATAGGAATCAACAAAGTAAACAATGGATTTTTTGAGGAGATAAACTGAACATAACAATTATTATCTTGTCTCTACACTAACAACAAACTATCCAAAAATTATTAAGAGAGCAATCACATTTGCATAGACACACAAAACAATAAAATATTGAAATCAGGCATAAATATTGGCAAGAACAAGTATGGTAGCTCAAGAGACACCCAGTAAGTGGTAGGGAGGTGAGGATCTGTTTCATTCAAGATATCCCTTACAGCCCAGCAGCCACATTTTGGACTACTGTTTTGTTAAATTGATGGTGGGGTCTCAATTGATGAATGTTGTTTTATGAACAATCAGAAAAACGAACTAGGCATAGATAGTGTGAAGCCCATCCATTCCGAACTCTTTACCATCTTACGGGAATGGCAATGTTCATACTAAAACAAAGTGGAAAGCAGGCATTTTATAATCAGTCAGTTTTTTAAATATAGTTTATTTATTGTTTTATTTTTATGATGATTATTTGTTATTTCTATATGATATTATTTAAATTATTTATTTACATATATTTATGTACTTTATATGAAATAATATATTAAAGATAAATAATATTAAATGCGTAGTAATTAAGACAGTCGTTCCCATGAGATTCTCCTGTAGACTGTGTTAGAACTGTGCCATACAATAGAGTACCACTAACTACGTATAGCTATATAAATTTAAATTCTGGTTAATTAAAATAAAATTAAATTAAAAATTTAGTTCCCCATTATCCTGGCCACTTTTCATAGCCTCAACATATACATTCAGTACTGCTTAACAAACTAGAAAACACAACATTTCCATCCTTGGAAAAAGTTGTACTGAATACCCTGTGCTAGAGGATGAATTGCATTCAAAAAAGATGATAACTGGGAAACCTCAATGGTTAAGCTGTTGATGAACATTAATGCTATCTAATAGGTCAAACATATAATATTTCCAATGTTGAATATATTCATATTTGAATATAAGATTAAAACAACAAGATATGCATATTTCTATTAATATAGATTATACTATAATGAAGAAGACATAATCCACACTTATTTTTAAAGAAAGACAATAAACAACAGAAAAAAAACTAAGCTACTAATTCCTAGCTGTCAGATGAGAAATAAAATATTTCATTTAATTCTGACAAATCAAACATTAGAAACTTAAGTATATAAAAGACAAACACTAAGTAACCTAATGTCACTGAATGAATTTGGGTAGTACCGAGAAAGAGAAAACAAATTTGTTTTTGTTTGGAGTAGGAACTCAATAGTGCCTGAAAATGAGAGAGAAATTAGATCAGTGTTAATATAAATCTGTCCTCAAAAATAAACTATAAATTTTATTAAATATTGGAAGGATGCTCTCATAAACATCAAACATTTTGTTCAAAAATTTGAATAACTGAAAGTAATATTCACATATATGTTGATTATTATTTATTTATTTTTTGACAGGCAGAGTGGACAGTGAGAGAGAGAGACAGAGAAAAAGGTCTTCCTTTTGCCGTTGGTTCACCCTCCAATGGCTGCTGCGGCCGGCGCACCGTGCTGATCCGATGGCAGGAGCCAGGTGCTTCCTCCTGCTCTCCCATGCAGGTGCAGGGCCCAAGGACTTGGGCCATCCTCCACTGCACTCCCTGGCCACAGCAGAGAGCTGGCCTGGAAGAGGGGCAACCGGGACAGAATCCGGCGCCCCGACCGGGACTAGAACCCTATGTGCCGGGGCCACAAGGCAGAGGATTAGCCTAGTGAGCCGCGGTGCTGGCCCATATATGTTGATTATATCAATAATATAAATAAGTATGGCTTACCTATTAAATTATCTGCAGACTGACTCTCAAATCTAAAGCAAATTTTATGCTGCAGACATACTACTAAGCAAGGTAATTTTGTAGTATAAAAATAAACAGGTGAGCAAAAGGAAACGGGTTTATCATTGCATACAAAAGAAAGTGAAATTTTCTGTTATCGAGTAGCTAGATTTTGGTGCAAAATCATTGAATAAAATAAATAAGTCTTCCATTATGATTAACAATGGTTACATATTTTTAACAAAGGAAATTAAAAATGCTTTCAGTGAAATGGGTATCATAGTTCCCTCTAGAAGTTTTAAAACATTGGAAGCAATTATTATTTTGGTGACTACATTGCAGAGATGACAAATTTCTTATATGTTAAAAATTATGACTGAATTTTATGTTTAGAAGGATTTTCCCGGCCAGTGCTGCGGCTCACTAGGCTAATCCTCCACCTTGTGGCACTGGCACACCAGGTTCTAGTCCCAGTCGGGGCGCCGGATTCTGTCCCGGTTGCCCCTCTTCCAGGCCAGCTCTCTGCTGTGGCCAGGGAGTGCAGTGGAGGATGGCCCAAGTGCTTGGGCCCTGCACCCCATGGGAGACCAGGATAAGTACCTGGCTCCTGCCATCAGATCAGCGCGGTGCGCCGGCGGCGGCGGCCATTGGAGGGTGAACCAATGGCAAAGGAAGACCTTTCTCTCTGTCTCTCTCTCTCTCACTGTCCACTCTGCCTGTTAAAAAAAAAAAAAAAAAAAAAAAAAAAAAAAAAAAAAAAAGGATTCTGGGGGTATATGAGGATAATGAAAGTATTCATCAAATAATGCTATGTGTCATTAGGAAAACGGCAAGGAATCACTCGTCAGATAATTAGAATCTTTACTGATGAAAAATAATACTTTGGAAATAGTGAGTCATTTAATTTAATTAAAAATGTGTATATGAGGGCACTCCAAAAAGTCTGCCAAAGAATGGAATTAAAAGATAAATTTAAGAGATGGGTATTAGGCTTAGTAGTTAAGCCCCATATTTAAGTGCCTAAGTTTGTTTCTTGACTACAGCTCCATGCTAACACAGACCAGGGAGGCAGCCAGTGATAGGTAGAGTAATTGGGTTCTTGATACCCTTTTGGAAGAACTGGTTTGTTCCTGGATCCCAGCTTTGTATGCAATTCTCATGTGGGAATTTTGGTGAGAACCAATGGATGGGACTTCTCTTTGTCCCTCTATCTTTCAAATACATAAATAAAAAGAAGATAAATTTATTGCACATAAACATGAACTGCAAACAATTTCTGAAATTCATGTAATGTTTTTCATAATACACAATTCCCCATGAATGTTTTAAAGATATCTTTATAAACATAGATTTCTAAACTGTCACACCTAAATAAATTTACTTCTTAGTTCCATTTTCCACTTTTTAAAGTATCCTCATTTGTATGCATAAATACACTTTCACGGACATACTCCAAAAGTGTGTTCCCTTGGAAAATTGTATTGAACTTCAGTCCTGAATTAGGGAGTTAAATGAAAAATCTATTCACATATAGCATATTCAGCAAAATTATAAATTTGGGATTTAACATTGAGCTATATACATACTAGACTAACTCCTTTGAAGAATTATATTCAGTTCAATTCAATTAAGCCTGTTGTCAGAGTTTACATACTAGAAATATTTTATGCTGGTTAAGAATATGAAATCTACATTGCTTTAAACTACTATTGTCTGTCCCAGTGTTCCCATCTGCACATTAGGGATTATAATAATATCTATATCACCTGATTACTAAGAAGAATAAATTGAGTTAATATTTATTATGTGTCTGTACTAGAGCCCGACATTTAATAAATGTTATATAAATATTTGTGAATAAGATGTGGGGCACTAAGATGAGTCTTTGTTCTCAGAAAGTAAACAATCCTGACTTCCACATTATAACTCTAAGGTCTCCTATATTTCAAAGAATTAGAGAGAATTCTCAGAGAAAGAAAGAAAGAAAGAAAGAAAGAAAGAAAGAAAGAAAGAAAGAAAGGCGTTACATCTTAAACAAGTTCAAAAGAAGATTTTTTTATTACATGTAGAAAGAAATATGATGGAGTTTCAGTGGTCCAATAACCAAAATAATGGGTTAATTATTTGTATGAAATATGATTTGTCAATGAATGTTACTGAAGTTCTGGAAATATTTCATAATGCATTTTGCTGATGCATAGAATATCTATTAAAATTTTAATCTTGAACCAGCCCTCAATGTGGACAAATGCCTTTAGCAAGATTCAATAAACTGGGTTTAGAAATATTATAATTTTTCAGCTACTTGAAAGACACATACAATACCCATGGAGAAACATTTTCCAATGCATTTTTACAAGGATTTTATAAATACATACAATTTCATTTGGAACTTAATTTCAATATTTTTGATCCTGTTCATTGCCAAAATATGGAATTTATTAATGTATCTGCTGTCATGGTGACTCAGATATTAAGTGATTTAGAGAACAGGTTCCCATTGTTTTCTGAGATGAACAAAAAATCATTAGAAAAAATACATATATGAGTAACATAGAAACATTGAATCTGACAGGGTCTTCTTCCAAAAAGAGGAGTTCATATTATTTTTTGTATTTTATTATAGATCATGAAAATGTGTATTTAGTGTTCAAAAATGAACCACAGCATTATCTCCCCTCTTATTACTAAAAATATAGAAAATTCAAAATTATTTTTATGTGATCATCTCTTATTTCTCACTTAATTTATTAAATTTGGACTCCTCAGTTCATCAATATCTATACAGCCATCACGTAATTTTCTTTCATGATTGTCCAATGGACAATCAGAATCTCACCTTCCTTGCCAAATTTCTCCTATATAATTCAGTGCTTTAACAGTCTATGATCAAATGCTGGTGCTTCACTATGGTTTCATTAAAGAAACATTTCCCAGTTGTCAATCATACTATGGGATATTGAGGAATTTGTTTCATAATATTGGGAAGAGAAATGGTCATCAGTGAAACACTGGAGCCCAATTAAAGGACAACAAATCAGTAAGCTCATAATTATGTGGCATAATCAATGTGCATGGGTCCCAGGAAAATGAAAAACTGGAGAAAATAAGTATGGGGTGTAATTAGGTCTGATAATAAGCTTCAGCGTCTAGTGGTGCTTTTACATTTACTGTTTGGGTCATTAGGATATGATTTGTCCATTATTCAGTTTATGCTGTAAGAACATCCCTGAAAACATTCACTTTCTGAATTGTTAGGGAGTATTCTTAGGTATCATTTCTCCTTCTGTGGCTAGGATGTGACACAAGTTTGAATTTTGACAAAATGCTCATGCGTGTGCATGTCATTTTTATGTATTTCAAATGCTAAAACCGAGATGTTGTAAATATTAGCTCATTCTAAACATGACACAATGTTAGTGAAAATTTTTTTTTTTTTGACAGCCAGAGTTAGACAGTGAGAGAGAGACAGAGAGAAAGGTCTTCCTTTTCCGTTGGTTCACCCCCCAAGTGGCCACTATGGCCAGTGCGCTGCGCCGAACCGAAGCCAGAAGCCAGGGGCTTCCTCCTGATCTCCCATGCGGGTGCAGGGCCCTAGCACTTGGGCCATCCTCCACTGCACTCCTGGGCCACAGCAGAGAGCTGGACTGGAAGAGGAGCAACTGGGACAGAATCTGGTGCCCCAACCGGGACTAGAAGCCGGGGGTGCCAGTGCTGCAGGCGGAGGACTAGCTTAGTGAGCCACATTAATACATTTATGTTGTCATAAAGACAAAAAGATGTTAAAATAAGATTGAAATTTGTAAGTTCTTTCCTCCCCTTCAGAAAATAGAATTCCCGGGGTAGCTGTTGGGCCTAGTGAATAAGATGCCCAGTAAGACACCCATGTCCCTTTCCTTATAGAAACGTCTGGGTTTGATACTCACTCTGACTACTGAGTCCAGCTTCCTGCTTATGCAGACCCTGTGAGGCTGTGGATACAGTTCAAATAATTGAATTTCTGCACTCTCATGAGATACTTGAATTGAATTCCCAACTCCTGGCTTTTGTCTGCATAGCTCAACCCAGGCCATTGTGGACATTCGGGAGTTGATCCAGCCTATAAGATCTCTTTCCTTCTCTCTCCCTCTCTTCCACCCCTTTCTCTCTCTCTATTCAGATACATAAATTGCAATGTTAAATAATAAATTTCATGTAAATCTGACTTTCCAAAATAGTACAATATTATCATGTGCCATTCCACACATGAAAACACAAAAAAATCACAAATATACTTTCATATTACATATGTACATGCACAATATATGTACACAAACTTGTTTCATTAATGAGAAAGTGTGTTTGTTTCTTTTATTTTCCCAATTATTTCTTCAAACAAAATTAGTGTATAATTGCATTCTGCCAGACTGGTTTTTTTCATTCTCAGCACACCTGACTATTTTAAAGATTTTGTTTAGGTGACTAATAACACTTCATTGTTATTTTATTTAGTATTATTTAATTACAGCAAAATTCAACAATTTTGGGAGCAGGAATTGTGGCACAGCAGATTAAGCCACAGATTGAGAAACCCTCATCTCATGTTGGAGTGTTATTTTTTTTTATTTTTTTGACAGGCAGAGTGGACAGTGAGAGAGAGAGACAGAGAAAAAGGTCTTCCTTTTGCCATTGGTTCACCCTCCAATGGCCGCTGCGGCCGGCGCGCTGTGGCCGGTGCACTGTGGCTGGTGCACTGCGCTGATCCGAAGGCAGGAGCCAGGTGCTTCTCCTGGTCTCCCATGGGGTGCAGGGCCCAAGGACTTGGGCCATCCTCCACTGCCTTCCCGGGCCACAGCAGAGAGCTGGCCTGGAAGATGGGCAACTGGGACAGAATCTGGCGCCCCGACCGGGACTAGAACCCGGTGTGCCGGTGCTGCAAGGCGGAGGATTAGCCTATTGAGCCAAGGTGCCAGCATGGAGTGCTATTTTAAGTCCAGCTACTCTTCTTCTGAGTCAGTTTGCTGCTAAAGCATTCTGGGAGGCAGTGGATGATGGTTCAAGTGCCTGAGCTCCTGCCACCCATTTGAAAGACTTAAATGGAGTCCTGAGCTTCTGGCTTCAACACTACCCAGTGAAGAGTAAGCTAGAATACAGAAGACAGATAAATTTTTAAAAATTCACAAAACTGAATTCTAGTCTTGTTGGTATATTAAAATTATAGAATGCAAGACAAATTAACATAAATGACCACAGTCTGCTAATTTCTGGATTTTGTGAGTGAACTAGCCAGTAAACAGAATTCTAATTGAAAGAGACCATATCCTAAAAGGTACTCTGTTCATTTATTTTGATGAATATAGTTCTGAACAAATTCCTTGATAATGCCTCAGGTTGGACTATCAAATTACTTCCAAGACATTTTGTGAGAATAGTTTATTGTGAATGATAATGAGGTCTTACTCCAGTTCTCAATTAATGGTTTGCTGTTGAAAAATGGAGGAAGACTGTTGGATATGCAATGACAGTTATGGTATTTGCAAGTTATGGAAATGACACTTAACAAGCCTCACTTAATGGAAGAACTATTTTATATGGGAGTATGATGCAATTTCATGTCTATAATTTTAGAAACCTGTGGTGAAACTTGGGTGTCACTGTAGCTGCAAATGAAATATTATTAGAATAAAACCTACATAGTTGCAATTACTAAATGTATCTATGACTATAGAAGGAAAAATAACACAATAGACAAGATGCTTGCATTCAGAAGAGCTATTGTATAGCAGTTTATATTCAACATTAAATTTTAGAATTTTAAGACATGGAATTTTGTCTCTGTGCTTCTGTCTATCCCATATTAAAGTAATTGCATGAGTTGATATGTTAGCAGGGAATCATTAAAAAAGCATTAATTTCAATCCATATTAGACTTTAGGAAAAGCATTATTATCCCACAATGGACATTACCACCTGATGATACAGATGATTTTGAAAACCCATAATTTAGTCATAAAGAATGAGGAAATAATTAGGATGGAAGCTAATGACACATTGACCACAGGTTTGTTGTACTAGTAAATTATATGTTCCAGTAGTTACCGTTTTCATGTTCTCTGCCTCCTGTCCCATGTGTATTTATAATAAATATTTTCTTAATAGAAAACAAATGTTACATAGAAATTTTTAAAAGTTTAAAATTTCATTTCCTTCTTTTTATAACACCTTGAATGTGCACTTTGTGTTGGTCATACATAAATTCTTCTATTAATCTTTCCCTTTCTCCTCTCTCCTCTATTTACCTTTTTCGTAATTCTGCCCTGGTTTACTCCCATTTTCTATTTCATTTTTTTAAATGCACTGAACACTTGAAAGATACTAGGAGTCAAGAAGTCAAGAACTCAAAGTTGTATGCAGAAAGATGAATGAAGGCACAATTCCTGTCTAAAACACATTAGAATTTGTCCTGAAAGGAAGAGTGCAAGGACAACTCAAGCTTATGGCTGTATTACCTATGTAACTATGATAGTACTTCTTAGACTCTCAAAAATGTACCAGTGGCAAGTAAATGGAATATCCACACTGAATATTGGAGTCATGGCCATCTTGTTTTACCAGATATAAATTCCTTATTTTTTCTGTGTTAAATAAAATAAATTTTATTTGTATAAAGGGAATAGATTTCATGTATTTCATATATATGATTTTAAGAACATAATAATACTCCATTCCCTCCCTGTCTCCCTCTCTCTCTCCCATCCTCCATCCTTTTTTTTCTTATTTTTCTTTTAATTTTTGTAATAGCATACTTTTAATTTATTGATAACCACAAACTTAATTTTCCACAAAATAATTATTCACCAAGTACTAAGGAGAAAGATCACATTCCTCAGTTGTACAGACAGGAGTTATAAATAATAATCAAACCTCAAGATGTCAATTTCACTCCTATACATTATTTTCTTTTTGCTCTAGATATTAGTTTCCACAAGTCAGAGAAAACATCTGATATTTGTCTTTTTGGAACTGGCTTATTTCACTGAGCATGTCGATTTCAAACTGCATCCAATTTGTTGTGAAAGACATGGTTCATTGTTTTTACAGATGAGTAGTATGCCATCATGTATATATACCAGATTTTCTGAATTCAGTCATCATTTGATATCTGGGTTGACAACACTCCTTAGCTATTGTGAATTGAGCTGCTGTAACACAGGGGTACAAATGACTCTTTCATATGCTTATTTCATCTCTTTTGGGTAAATTCCCAAGAGTGGGATGGCTGGGTCATAAAGTAAATATATTTTCAGATTTCTGGGGACTCTTCACATTGTCTTCCAAAATGGTTTTAGTACTTTACATTCATATCAGCACTACTTTAAGGTACCTTTTTCTCCACATCCTCAACATTATTTGTTATTTTATTATTTTTGGATGAAAGCCATTTTACTTGCCATGAGGTAAAATCTCATTGTGGTTTTTATGTGCATTTCCCTGATAGCTAGTGATCCTAAACATTTTTTCATTAGTCTGTTGGCCAATTCCTTGATATTGTATTTAAGCCTTTGAAAAGTGCTGTTCATATACTTTGACTATTTCTTAACTGGGTTGTTTGCTTCGTTGTTGTTAGTTTCTGGATCTCTTTATAGAGCTCAATGGCATAGTTTGCAAATATTTTCTCCCATTCTGTCAGCTACAGAAACTTTATAGCTTGTTGTAATCTCATTTGTCTTTTTTGCCACTAATTGCCTGATCTTCTGGTGTCATCCAAAAAGGCTTTGCAATGTTTCCCTTATATTTTTTATAGAAATTTGATGGTGTCAAGTATTAGGTTTAGATCCTTGATTCACTATGGGTTCATTTTTTTTGTACAGGGTGTATGGTAAGAGTTTCATTTCATACTTCTGCATGTAGCGATCCAATTTTCCCATAAATAAAATAACATTTATTTAACAGATCATCCTTTCTCCTGGAATTAAATTCAGCTCATTTATCAAAATTAGATGATTGCAGATCCATGGTTAATTTCTAAGGTTTCCAATCTGTCCTGTTGGTCACATTTCTATTTTTGTGTCAGTACCAGGCTGTTTTGATTATAACTTCCTTGTAAAAGGTCTTGAAATCTGATATTATGATGATTCTGACTTTGTTTTTATTATTTAAGATTGCTTTAGCATTTAAGGTGTCATGTTTCCATATGAAGGTGAGGCTCATTTTTCTAGATTTAAAAAGAATGTCTTTTTATTAACTTTTTCCAGCTTTTACTTTCAGTCTGTGTGTATCTTTGTTGGTGGTGTATGTTTCTTGTAGGCATCATATAGATAGGTCTTAATTTTTGATCCGTCCAGCTAGTCTTTATCTTTTACTTAGGGAATTTAGGCCATTTACACTCGAGCTTATTATTGATAGGTAATGACATTGTAATGCCATTTTCCCATAAATATTTCTATTGTTTGTTTTGGATCATATTTGTACTTTTACTAGGAAAGTTTCTGCCTTCACATTCTTTTCTGATACTGATTCTATTTCTCTGTTTCTGTGTGTAGCAACTCTTTAAGTATCATTTGTAAGGCTCGCTGGGTAATAACAAATTCTTTCAATTTCTGTTGGTTCTGGAAGATCTTTATTTTACCTTCATTTATTAAAGAGAGCTTCTCTGGATACAGTATTTAGGGATGACAGATTTTTTTTAAATTTTTCTTAATTTTGTGTCCCTCCATTCTCTCTTAGCCTGAGTGAGAAAGCTGCTGTCAATCTAATTGGAGTTCCTTTAGAGGTAATCTGGTATACCTTTCTTACACATTTTAGAATATTTTTTCTTTATTTTGTATTTTTGGAAGGTTGACTATAATGTATTGTGGTGAAGATCTTTTCTGGTCATGTCTATTAGGGGTTATATGTGCTTCCCATGCTTGTATATCCATATCTTTCTGCAAATTAGGAACATTTTCTGTTACTGTTTCACTGAATATGTCTTCTAAGCCATTCTGTTTTTCCATACCTTTACGAACTCCTGAAACACATCTATTTGGTTGTTTGTTGGTATCCCATATATCTCAAACACTGCTTTTGGCTATTCTTTTTATGTTTTTTTAAAAGATTTATTTATATATTCAAGAAGCAGAGTTAAAGACAGAGAAATGGACAGAAAGAACCGACTTCCATCTGCTGGTTCACTTCCCAGATGGTCACAATGGCCAAGCTCGGCAGATCTGAAGCCAGGAGTCAGTAGCTTCTCCAGGTCTCTTATGTGGGTACTGGGGATCAAGCACTTGGACCATCTTCTATTGCTTTTCAAGGCCATAGCAGAGAGTTTGATCAAAAGAAGAGCTGCTGGGATATGAATTGGTATCCATATGGGATACTGGCACCGCAGGCAGGGGCTTAGTCCTCTACATCACAACATCAGCCCTGCTTTTTTTTTTTCTTTCTCTCTCTCTCTTTCTCTCCACTCCTTCCCACCCCCGCTAAGATATTTCCAAATATTTGTCTTCTAATTCAGATATTCTTTCTTCTGCATGATCAAGTCTTTTGTTAATGCATTTCCACCATATTTTTATTTGACATACTGAATTCATTTCCCTGAATTTCAATTTGATTTTTTATATTTCTGTTTACCAGCAGAATTTCCAAAATTCCTCATTCATTTCATGTATAGATTTATTTAACTAATGCATTTGTTTCTCTGCATTTTTGAGTAATCTTATCATTCCTTTGAATTCCTTTTCATTCATTTTGTCTGTCTCCTTACCTTCACAGTCTAATATTGGAATATTTTTGTTTTTCTTTGGGGGAGTCATATTGTCTTCCTTGATCATTTTTTCTTATTTCTACATTTGTTTTCACACATCTGAAAAATGAAGGCTTTGCTCTTTGAAATGTGTTTCTATGGCTTAACTGAGTGCCTGACCCTTCAGCAGATATCCAGAGGTGTGAGTAGAGCAGAGCTAGAGATCTCCGGCCAAACCTCTAGGGTCAGGCAGAGCCCAGAGTGATATCTCTACCAAGGTGAATCAACACAAAGGATCCATGTGCTCCATTGTGTGAGCACTTAGCCCTCTGCAATGACACTCCCCAGCACTAAGTGAGCTCTGGGTCTTGTGGAGTTGGATTCTGTGATCACCCAATGACCTATCCACACCCATGACCTCTCTTCCCAGTCTATGTCACAGGATTCCCACAGTCATAGGGTATGGAGAATCCATTGCCCAGTGGGCCTCTCTATCCACAGAGACAGCTGCTCCATTCCTAGAGGCAGTCACCTGCCTGACAGAGATAAAGCTGGGTGAAGGGAGAACAATGTGCTCTCCCATCATGGAAATAATTGGGTGTGCTGTACCCCACCAGTTCTCTAGGTTGGACTCAAAATCAATGGATGTTTTCTAATTTTCTTTAATATATTAATTCCCTATAGGAAACACAAAAATTTGTGTTTTGGTTTTTGTTGATATATTGTACTAACTTGAAGAAAACCAGACAGAAAATCAAAAGATACCATTGAACTGATTCTTACTAATTTGGTTGTCTAACAAGCTAAGTTGATATATTTTTAAAAAGGAGGGGTAGATAAATATAGGGTGCCTAAAATTTTTATCTCTTAACCTAAATAAGAATTAATATCTGTTATATGAACAATATTAGAATTTTGACTTGAAAAGCTATTTTGGACACATTTATGTCTTAATAACCAAGAAGTTATGATGAATAAAACATTTACTGACATTTAGATGATAATGCTCACTTTCAAAAATATGTCTGTTTGATAATTATCTGCAACCATTTCAGAAAAATTTTACCACACAGCTGTGGAAGCAATCAGATCGCACCTTGTTCTATGTGAAATACAATCTCCACACACATCTCTTTTTATACAAATGTGGTAAAATGTGCATTCTGCTTAGAAAAAAATATATATCCAATATAATACTTTTGCTTCCTTGATTTATGACTCTTTACTTTTATCTGAATCTGTTGATTATATCTGATCACCTATAATTCTCAAGGTAAAAACAAAAGGACAATGGAATTCCAAAATAGGTTCCTTATTTTTAGAGAAGCAAGAAACACATTTCAATCAGTAGTCCAAAACCATTATAGTTTCACAAAAAATACATCAGGATCATTTCTCACTTATACAATTAAGAGAGAAAACACATAAAAACGTAAATGAGCTTGAGGAAGAAATTATTGGGTCATAGATGTGAGTGTCCTTTTTTAGATCTAAGGGGCATTCATTTCCTGGACAAACTCCTCAGAAACAAAGAAGGAAATCAGGATGAACAGTCGTGTAGCCCCCCATCCAGGGAATAAAAATGACATATGGATATGTCTTATTTTTCCCTTGAAAAAATTCAAAGGGAAAGTTATTTTTGCTATGTTTATTATTTTTCATCAAATTGTGCAATTTTTATAACATGCACAAGTTTTATGTCTATAATTTCCTATAAAATGAAATTAAATTTCTTATTTTTATAAATGAAAGAAGTTTATTGGATAAATTATATATAGCAAAGAAATATTTTATGCATTCATTTCTTTAATCATTTATTCACCACACAAGCACAATTAAGTTCTTATGAAAATCGATGGGAGACATATGGTTATTGTCCTTCAGAAACTCAGCATTTGTTCATTGCCTAGCAAACTGTCATTCCAAGGACTTCAGATGGAAGAAAAATTAAATTATATCTGCTTCAAAGAAATTATTAGGAAATTAAGCCTCAAAAGTTAGTGAAGCTTTTTAATTTTAGAAAGAGAAGGTTACATTTACAACACAGATGATCTCTACTTTGTATAGTTAAAGGCATGCATTTCAGTTAACACTAGTTAAATGACTCCAGTTACCCAATTATGCAATTCAAATATCAGTTATCACAGTACATTAAATGTAAGTAATTATATAATACACACTTTGCTTCTAGTTATTAAGTTTATAAATCGTTACATAAATCAAAAATGTGCAGTATCATCAATGACCCATCACAATTCTTTCAAAAATCACCAGTGATAGGCCACTACCATCACCTTAATTTGATGAATAGGAAACTTGAATAACTTAAATAGGAAAGTGTATATTGGCCGGCATCGTGGCTCAATAGGCTAATCCTCCACCTTGCGGCGCCAGCACACCGGATTCTCGTCCTGGTCTGGACGCTGGATTCTGTCCCGGTTGCCCCTCTTCCAGGCCAGCTCTCTGCTGTGGCCAGGGAGTGCAGTGGAGGATGGCCCAAGGCCTTGGGCCCTGCACCCACATGGGAGACCAGGAAAAGCACTTGGCTCCTGGCTTCGGATCAGCGTGATGCACCGGCCACAGCGCGTTTGCCACGGCGGCCATTGGAGGGTGAACCAATGGCAAAAGGAAGACCTTTCTCTCTGTCTCTCTCTCACTGTCCACTCTGCCTGTCACAAAAAAAAAAAAAAAAAAAAAAAAGTGTATAGTGGTGTAACTTCATCCCTCAAAGGTGAAGATATACTGTGAGTAAAATAATTTAACCTTCTAACTACTAGATACTACTACTACTAGATAATGCCACAGGTCACACTGATTCTATCTGGGATCTTAAAGAGCATGTGAGTATTTCAATTCCACCACCAAGTACAAGTTCCTCTAAGCAGCCAGTGGGCTTAGAATTTGTCAATTTTTGAAGCCTCTCTTTTTAGAGTTTTATTTATTTATTTGAGAGAGAGATTTACAGACAGAGAAAGAGACAGAGAGAAAGGTCTTCCATCTGGTGGTTCACTCTCCAAATGGCAGCAATGGCTATAGCTGAGCCAATCTGAAGCCAGAAGCCAGGAGCCAGGAGCCAGGAACTTTCTCCAGGTCTCTCATGTTGGGGCAGGAACTCAAGCACTTAATGCCATCTTGTACTACTTTCCCAGGACATAAACAAAGAGCTGCATTGGAAGAGGTGCAGCCAGGACACGTACTGTGGCCCATATGAGATGCTGATGCCGCAGGCAGGGACCTGACTTACAGCAATGCCCCTTGCAGTCTCTTATACACAGACTTTTGGACTGTGTGTTGATGATATGGTGGAATATAATTCAATTTCTTTACCTGAAATCTATATAAAATATGATGTAAAGCATGGAATATAAAACATTCCATCATGATAACAGGAAGTGATAAAGAACAATATACATGTAGTATGGAAGAATTTTTATAACACTATGCCAATAACATCATAAGACTCAAATCGACCACGCTTGGAGTAACAGCAGAATGGCTATGATGTTGGGAATACCAACACTATAGCTTTTTGAGAGATGCTATACACGATTCCATAGAAACTCAGTGAAGGAGAAATTCCTGCATACTTAATTGTTGGAAAAGATTTGATAATTTCTTTCACTTAAAGACTATGCTCCCCTTTACTTATGGATACTATAGTAGTCTAGAAAATGTTTATATTTGCAGAGTTGTCAGGTAGGCTAAATAATTATGTGGAGGCTACAATTAGGGGAATAGGGATCACAAGCTTTACTATTAATTCAATTAGAATATACAATTACTAACACCAAGATTCTATCTTAAACTCTATTTCTCATTTGCTCAAGCCTTGGAATAAAGTTTAGTCATCTGAAATCATATATCCAGCTGCTCTGAGGAGCCTGGAAATGAAAATGTTATATTTTTAATGGATGACAATAAAATATTCACATACATACATGCACTAAATTACTTAAAGTATGTGAATTAAATATATAGAGAAATTTATTGAACCTGTGCATGTAATGAGTAAATGTTAACAATATAATATGCATGCTACCTGGGCCAGCACTGTGGTATTCCGGGGAAAGCCACTACCTGCAGTGCTAGCATCCAATATGGGCACTGGTTTGAGTCCTGGCTCCTCCATTTCCAATCTAGCTCACTGCTATGTCCCTGGACAACAATAGAAGATGGCCCAAGTCATGGAGCCCTGCACCCCTTGCGAGACCTGGAAGAAGCTCCTGGCTTCAGGTAGGCTAAGCTCCAGCCGTTGCTGTCCTCTGAGGAGTGAACCAGCAGATAGAAGATCTCTCTCCCTGGTGAGGTGAAACCTCATTGTGGTTTTGATTTGCATTTCCCTGATTGCTAGTGATCTTGAACATTTTTTCATGTGTCTGTTGGCCATTTGGATTTCCTCTTTTGAAAAATGTCTACGGAGGTCCTTGGCCCATCTCTTAAGTGGGTTGTTTGTTTTAATGTTGTGGAGTTTCTTGATTTCTTTGTAGATTCTGGTTATTAACCCTTTATCTTTTGCATAGTTTGCAAATATATTTTCCCATTCTGTCGGTTGCCTCTTCACTTTCCTGACTGTTTCTTTTGAAGTACAGAAACTTCTCAATTTGATGCAATCCCAAATGTTAATTTTGGCTTTGACTGCCTGTGCTTCTGGGGTCTTTTCCAAGAAGTCTTTGCTGGTACCTATGTCATGCAGGGTTTCTCCAATACTCTCTAATAATTTGATGGTGTCAGGTCATAGATTTAAGTCTTTAATCCATGTTGAGTGGATTTTTGTGTCAGGTGTAAGTTAGGGGTCTTGCTTCATGATTCTGCACGTGGAAATCCAATTTTCCCAGCACCATTTATTAAATAGACTGTCCTTACTCCAGGGATTGGTTTTGGATCCTTGATCAAATATAAGCTGGCTGTAGATGTTTGGATTGATGTCTGGTGTCTCTTTTCTGTTCCATTGGTCTATCCATCTGTTTCTGTACCAGTACCATGCTCTTTTGATTACAACTGCCCTGTGGCATGTCATGAAATCTGGTATTGTGATGCCTCTGGCTTTGTTTGTGTTGTACAAGATTGCTTTAGCTATTCGAGGTCTCCTGTGTCTCTATATGAATTTCAGCATCATTTGTTCCAGATCTGAGAAGAAGGTCTTCGGTATCTTGATTGGTATTGCATTGGATCTATAAATTGCTTTTGGGAGAATGGACATTTTGATGATATTGATTCTTCCAATCCATGAGCATAGAAGATTTTTCCATTTTTTGGTATCCTATTTATTTCTTTCTTTAAGGTTTTGTAATTTTCATCGTAGAGATCCTTAACATCCTTGGTAAAGTTTGTTCCAAGGTACTTGATTATTTTTGTAACTATTGTGAATGGGATTGATCTTATCAGTTCTTCCTCAGCTGTGGCATTGCCAGTGTATACAAAGGCTGTTGATTTTTGTGCATTGATTTTATAACCTGCTACTTTGTCAAACTCTTCTATGAGTTCCAATAGTCTCTTAGTAGAGTTCTTTGGGTCCCCTAAATAAAGAATCATATCATCTGCAAAGAGGGATAGTTTGAGTTCTTCCTTCCCAATTTGTATCCCTTTAATTTCTTTTTCTTGCCTAATAGCTCTGGCTAAAACTTCCGGAACTATATTGAATAGCAGTGGTGAGAGTGGGCATCCCTGTCTGGTACCAGATCTCAGTGGAAATGTTTCCAACTTTTCCCCATTCAATAGGATGTTGGCCATGGGTTTTTCATAAATTGCTTTATTGTATTGAGGAATGTTCCTTCCATACCCAGTTTGCTTAGAGTTTTCATCATGAAAGGGTGTTGTATTTTATCAAATGCTTTCTCTGTGTCTATTGAGATAATCATATGGTTTTTTCTTCTGCCCTCTGTTAATGTGGTGTATCACGTTGATTGTTTTGTGACCCTTGAACCATCCCTGCATACCAGGGATAAATCCCACTTGGTCTGGGTGGATGATCTTTCTGATGTGTTGTTGCATTCTATTGGCCAGAATTTTATTGAGGATTTTTGCATCTATGTTCATCAGTGATATTGGTCTGTAATTCTCGTTCAATGCTGCATCTTCTTCTGGCTTAGGAATTAAGGTGATGCTGGCTTCATAGAAAGAATTTGGGAGGATTCCCTCTTCTTCGATTGTTCTGAATAGTTTGAGAAGAATTGGAGTCAGTTCTTCTTTAAATGTCTGGTAGAATTCAGCAGTGAATCCATCTGGTCCTGGGCTTTTCTTTGTTGGGAGGGCCTTTATTACTGTTTCAATTTCTGTCTCTGATATGTGTCTGTTTAGGTTTTCTGTGTCTTCCTGGTTCAATTTAGGTAGGTTGCATGTGTCCAGGAATCTATCCATTTCTGATAGGTTTTCCTGTTTGCTGGCATACAAGTCCTTGTAGTAATTTCTGATGATTCTTTTTATTTCTGTGATGTCCGTTGTTATGTTTCCTTTTTCATCTCTGATTTTATTGATTTGGGTCTTTTCTATTCCTTTTTAAGTTAGTTGGGCCAATGGCATGTCAATTTTGTTTATTTTTTTCAAAAAACCAGCTCCTCGTTTGGCTGAATTTTTGTAATTTTTTTTTGGATTCAATCCTGTTGATTTCTTCTCTGATTTTAATTATCTCTATTCTACTAGATTTGTGTCTGGTTTGCTGCAGATTTTCTAGATCCTTGAGATGCATTGAAAGCTCATCTATTTGGTGCCTTTCCAATTTCTTGATGTAGGCACCTATTGATATAAACTTTCCTCTTAACACTGCTTTTGCTGCGTCCCATAAGTTTTGGTTTGTTGTGCTGTTATCCTCATTTACTTCCAGAAAATTTTTGATTTCTCTTTTGATTTCTTCTATGACCTATTGTTCATTCAGGAGCATGTTGTTCAATCTCCATGTGTTTGCGTATGCTCTAGGGATTCCTGAGTTGCTAATTTCCAACTTCATTCCTATATGGTCTGAGAAGCTGCATGGTATGATTCTAATTCTTTTGAATTTGCTGAGACTTGCTTTATGGCCTAGTATGTGGTCAATCCTAGAGAAGGTTCCATGTACTGCTGAGAAGAATGTAAATGCTTTAGCTGTAGGATTGAAAGTTCTGTAGATATCTGTTAGATCCATTTGGGCTATAGTGCCGTTTAAATCTACTGTATCCTTGTTGATCTTCTGTCCTGTTGATCTGTCTATTTCTGAGTGGAGTGTTGAAGTCCCCCAGTATTATTTTATTGGAGTCTAAGTTTTCCTTTAAGTCCCTTAACAAATCTTTTAAATAAACTGGTGACCTGTAACTAGATATATATACATTGATAATTGTTATATCTTCCTGTTGAATTGATCCCTTAATCATTATATAGTGCCCCTCTTTGTATCTCTTAACAGTTTTTGTGTTAAAGTTTATGTTGTCTAATATTAAGATGGCTACATTGGCTCTTTTTTCATTTCTGTTGGCATGGAATATCTTTTTCCAGCCTTTCACTTTCAGTCCGTATGCATCTTTGTTGGAAAGATGTGTTTCTAGTAAGCAGCAAATAGATCGGTTTTGTCCATAACCCAGTCAGCCTTCTGTGTCTTTTAACTGGACAGTTCAGGCCATTAATGTTCAATGTGACTATTGATAAGTAGTAACTTTGCCCTGACATTTGCCAAAGATATTTTCTAATATATGCTTTGAACTTCCTGTGATCTTTTGCTGTGAGGTTTCCTTCCTTTACCTTCTTTCATATTGATGACCATGTTTCTGTATTTCTGTGTGTAACACATCTTTAAGCATCACTCCAGTTAGAATGGCTCACATTCAGAAATCTACCAACAATAGATGCTGGAGAGGATGTGGGGAAAAAGGGACAATAACCCACTGCTGGTGGGAATGCAGACTGGTTAAGCCCCTATAGAAGTCAGTCTGACGATTCCTCAGAAACCTGAATATAACCCTACCATACAATCCAGCCATCCCACTCCTTGGAATTTACCCAAAGGAAATTAAATTGGCAAACAAATGTTTATTGCAGCTCAATTCACAATAGCTAAGACCTGGAACCAACCCAAATGCCCATCAACAGTAGACTGGATAAAGAAATTATGGGACATGTACTCTATCGAATACTATACAGCAGTGAAAAACAATGAAATCCGGTCATTTGCAACAAGATGGAGGAATCTGGAAAACATCATGCTGAGTGAAATAAGCCAGTCCCAAAGGGACAAATATCATATGTTCTCCCCGATTGGCGACAACTAACTGAGCATCAAAGGGGAAACCTATTGAAGTGAAATGGACACTATGAGAAACAGTGATCGATCAGCTTTTGTCCTGACTGTTGATGTACAATGTAATACTTTATCCATTTTAGTATTTTTTTTGTTTTGTTCTATACTATTGGTTGAACTCTGTAATTAACACACAATTATTATTAGGTGTTTAAATTCTAACTGAAAAGTGATCCCTGTTAAATATAAGAGTGGGAATAAGAGAGGGAGGAGATGTACAATTTGGGACATGCTCAATCAGACTTGCTCCAAATGGTGGAGTTAGAATCGTGCCAGGGCATTCCAATACAATCCCATCAAGGTGGCATGTACCAATGCCATGTCACTAGTCCAAGTGTTCAATTTCAGTTCACAGTTGATCACACTGGTAGGTCTAAGAGTCAAAGAGATCACTTAAGCAAACTAGTGTCTGCAAATACTAACTGATAGAATAAAAAAGGGAGAGAACGATCCAACATGGGAAGCTGGGTACACAACAGACTCATAGAATGGCAGATGTCCTGAATAGCACTCTGGACTCAGAATTAGCCCTTAATGCATTTAGATTTTGCTGAGAAGCCCATGAGATTATTTTAGGCATGGAAAGCCAAGACACTCTGGAAAAAAATGAATACCTAAATGAAAGATCTCTGCGAGTGAGATCCCAGAGAAAAGAATGGGGTCATCAAAGAAGGAGGTACCTTTCTCTGAAGGGAGGAGAGAACTTCCACTTTGACTATGACCCTGTCAGAATAAGATCTAAGTCGGCGAACTCAAAAGCCTTCCATAGCCTTTACAACACATGACTAGAGTCTAGAAAGATTACTGATGCCATAAACAAGAGTGTCAAATTGTTAAGTCAACAAAAGGAGTCACTGTGTACTTACTTCTCATGTGGGATCTGTCCTTAATGTGTTGTCCAATGTGAAATAATGCTATAACTAGTACTGAAACAGTATTTTACACTTTGTGTTTCTGTGTGGGTACAAACTGATTAAATCTTTACTTAATATATACTAAATCTATCTTCTGTATATAAAGATAATTGAAAATGAATCATGATGTGAATGGAATGGGAGAGGAAGCAGGAGATGGGAGGGGTTCAAGTGGGAGGGAAATTATGGGGGGGGGAGCCATTGTAATCCATAAACTGTACTTTGGAAATTTATATTTACTAAATAATAAAAAAATAGTATCTCTCTCTCTCTCTCTCTCTCTCTCTCTACCTTTGCCTCTCTGTAACTCTACCTTTCAATGAGTACATCTTTTAAAAATTTAAGCTATCTTCCATAAAATGTATTTTAGATAAATATTTTAACGGAAATTGTATTTCCAAAACTTCATTTTTCAGCCCATTTCTGGAGTATTGACTATTATTTGAGAATGCTTCTATTTACCAAGTTCTGGGAGACACCTCTGTGAAACATTGATTCTCACAGATTTTTATTTTTAAAATCTCAGAAACATATCAATCTATATTATTGTCCACTTATTAGATTTTAAATATAAATTTGCTATTTACATTTTTATTATTATATAGTTCATGTGATTGAACTTGTGTATATAGCCTGTTCTGTGTTGCAATGATAATTATGGAGAAGAAGAGGGAGAAAAGAATCTTTAAAACTAATTAGAAGTATGGGGCTGACACTGTGGCATAACAAGTAAAGCTGCCACCTGCATTGTGGCATCCCATATGGGCACCAGTTTGAGTCCCGACTGCTGCACTTCCAATCCAGCTCTCTGCTGCAGCCTGGGAAAGCAGAAGAATGGACCAAGTCCTTGTGAAGTAGGCAGGCATACAGGTTAAAATCAATTAGGTTTGTGAGCTGGAAGACCACGCCTTCGCCACTCCGCTGTGTGACCACATGCCCTACTTGATACCTTCACCACACCCCTGTGTGACCTCATGCCCTACCTGATACCTTCACTACACCCCTGTATAACCTCATGCCCCTGCCTGGGCACACCTGGGTGCCCACCAGCCAATCAGGTTAATTAACCACTCCTCTTTGGAAGTGGGTTAAAAGCCTGGGACAATGTGTGTCCACCTTTCTCTTCTTCCCTGGCCTTTTGCCTCCAAGGGGCATGACCTTTGAGCCACCTGCCCTAGGCTTCCTTGCCTAGATGCTCCTCCACGTGGCTGGTTCATGGTGCTCCGTATGAACCCACATTTACCTCTCTTAGATAAAGCTCTCACTTTCCTATGTACCTTTCACACTAAATAAAAACCTAAAATGTACCATGCTGCTTCATTTATTAATACCGGTATTTAGAATTCTTCTCTAAATACTATGCAAGAACCCTCTAGGGCTTATTAATATTGGGGATTTATTAATAATCATATGGTGATCTCATATGGCATCCAAATTCTGGTAGCATATGTGGCACCCCAGATGGCGCTTCTGGGGAACTTTAAAGGGCCACATTTTTGTATAAAATTTAGGGGGTCATTCCTGATATCACTTGGGCTCATGAACCCACGTGAGAGACCCGGAAGAAGCTCCTGGCTCCTGGCTTTGAATCGGCTCAGCTCTGGTCATTGTGGCCAGTTGAGGAGTGAACCAACAAATGGAAGACCTATCTATCTCCCTTTCTGCCTCTCCTCTCTCTCTGTGTAACTCCAACTTTCAAATAATATCAATAAATCTTTAAAAAAACTAATTAGAATAAGAAAATTTTGTATCGATTTATATTTTAAATAATGTAAAGTCAGACTTTGTTTTTTATTTCAGTGTATCACAATATAAATGACAACACAAACTGATGGGTGATCTTAAAAGTGATCTTGGGGCCATAGTGTGGCACAGCAATTTAAGCCACCACCTACATCACTGGCATTCCATATGAGTACAGGTTCAAGTCCAGCTGCTTCATTTCCTATCTAGCTCTCTGCTAGTATAACTGGGATGGCAAGAAGATGGTCCAAGTATGTGAGCCTTTTTGCCCACATAAAAGTCCTGGACAGAGCTCTGGTCTCTCAGTTTGGGCTTGGACCAGCACTGACCATTGTGGCCATTTGGGAATTTAGCAATGGATGGAAGCTCTTTCCTTCTCTCTGTAACTACCTTTAAAGTTAAAAAATAAATAAATCTTTAAAAAAAAGTTTAAAAAGTGGAAAATTTTTTTCTCCATCTCTCTCTTCCACTGTCTATAACTCTACCTGTCAAATAAAAAAAATTTAAAAGTTAAAAAACAAGTGGAAAATTTGTCACTATTCCATAACTTTTAAAAGCAAGGTTTTATCTTGGTTTAATTATTAATATAAAAAGAATAGAATTCATGCATTCTGTAGGTACAGTTCCAAAGAAGGCAGCCACACTACTCTTCGATTTTGTTGCAAAGGACATGATTTCATTCTTTTATATGGCTGAGTAGTATTCCATATATATATATAATATATAAACACATTTTCTTCTTCCAGCCATCAGATGATGGACATCTGGGTTGATTCCATTTCTTAGCAATTATGAATTGAGCTTCTATAAACATGGGGATACAGGCTGATTTCATTTGATTTAATTTCATTCAGGTAAATATTCAGGAGTGGGAAGTTTGGGTCATATGGTATATCTATTCTTAGATATCTAAGGATTATCCATACTGTCTTCCAAAATTGTTTTAGTTGTTTATATTCCCACCAACAGTGTATCAGCATACCATTTCCCCCACATCTTCAACTTCATTTATTTTTTTTATTTTTAGATGATAGTCATTCTAACTGGGATGAGGTGAAATCTCATTGTGATTTTTCTTTGCATTTACCTGATTGCTAGTGATCCTGAGCATTTTTTCTAGTGTCTGTTAGCCATTTGTACATGATCTTTTGAAAATTGCCTTTTCATGCCCTCTACCCATTTCTTAACTGCATTGCTTGTTTTGTGGTTATTAAGTTTCTGGAGGACTTTATAGATCCTGGATATTAATCCTTTATCATTTGCATAGTTTGTGAATATTTTCTCCCATTCTGTCACCAGAGGCTATGTCTCCCTTTAGATCTATTAACATCATTTTAAATAGTCAGGAGTCCTGGTGTTGGGTGCATATATATTTGGTATAGTCACATCTTGCAGTTCAATTGATTCCTTAATCATTATACAATGCCTTTCCTTTTCTATGTTTACATCTTTTGTATTAAATCTATTTTGTCTGGTATCAGGATGGCAACAGATACTCATTTTTTCCTTCTGCTAGTATGAGTACCTTTTTCCATTCTTTTATTTATATTTACTTGAGCAGTTTGATTGATTTGTACTAGACGCAGATGGGTGAAAACCCCCAATGACATTTCTGTTTACAGGTTAATGAAATAGATGAGGAACACATGCATGTTTCCGCTCGATAAATCATAATGTGGAAAGTTTTTGTTGCCTATTTAAATCCACTTGTGTTTCCATCACAGTTATGTTTTGTAGTATCGATCACTAAAAAAATATAGGTACAGAAAGCCCAAAGCATTGGAGTTTAGGTGCACTGGGTTTATATTCATCCATTCATTCAAATACTAGACACTGAGATCTATCTATTTTTCATATGACTTTCTTGAATTTATAGAAGTAGCACAAAAGCTACAATACAATGTATCATATATTGAAGAAAGGGAAATGTGAAAAGGGAGAGAGGAAGTATCAGATTTTTAATAAACCTCCTTGATATCTAGTCATGTAGGAATAAAGAAAATTTTGTGGCACTGCCACTCACCTAAAACTGTCATGATCTGAGCCTGCTCAGCACATACTGTCTGACTATCTCCCCCATCAAGATCAAAATCCCCCTTTTCTGCAGGGCTTTTACCTCAAAATATGATAAATGCTCATTACTAGAGTGATTTTTCTGTGCCTGTACCTCAGCAACTAAGCACTTTTAAAGAAAGTCAAATAAGAGAAATTCAATTATACATTTATGAATAATTATTTCAGAGTGAATCAAAATGGCAATTCTCTATCATTTTCTATAAATCCCTCATAACTGGCATGTTTGTGCATAAACATACAGTTTCTACAGTCTTATTAAATCTTAGACCTTTCCTATTTCCAAGAGAGAATTTCAAAGTTTCAAAGAGAATAGTATCAGGTCACTTTTAAGGAAGTCCCATTAGACTGACAGCACATTTTGCAAGAGAAACCTCACAGGCTAGGAGAGAATGGAGACATATAATGCAGGTACTGAAAGGGGAAAAAAACTGCCAACCCAGAATACTTTAACCAGCAGAGTTCTCCTTCATAAATGAAGGTGAAATACTTTCCTAGAGAAGCAAATGATGAAGAAATTTATTACTACCTGACAACCCTTAGTGATGTAACAAATTCAGAAAAAAAGAAAGGTAACATTCATCATGAAGAACTATAAACAAATGAAGCCTACTAGAAAAAGAGAAAAGGATATGCAAAAGAATGTAATAGATGTTAAACAAAAAGTGGCAGGACCAAGTTGTTTTAAATAACAACTTTGGATATAAAGGGACTACATCCCCAATAACAGATACATAGAGGAAAACAATGAGGAACCTCTGCAAGATATTGGCATAGCCAAAAACTTTTTGGAAGACTCCAGAAGCATAGATAATAAAGACAAAAATAGACAAATGGGATTACATCAAGCTATGAAGCTTTTGCACTGCAAAGGAAACACTCAACAAAGTAAATAGGCAACTGAGACTGGGAGAAAATATGTACATCTATTCAACTGATAAATAATTTAATAGCATTTTGGTATATGATTGTCATTTTTAGCTATTATTTATACTCCTGTGGAACTATGGTCTTCCTACTTTTTATTTGCTGAATATCATGATTTGTGGTGAATTAAGTCTGTGAATATAAACTGGATAAAATTATGTCTTTGCAAAAACAGACGAAGTGAATGAAAATGGGAATTTGGGGAGGAGCAAAGGAGTGCGGAAAATAGGATTGTCTTCTTGGAACTGTACCTTTTGAATGCATGAAAATCTGATTTTTTATATTAGTAAGAATTTTTCAAAATTGAACCACTAAACATGGAAAACCAGAATAGACCAATAACCAATTGAATCGGTATAAACATTGAATTACTGAGAGTGATCAGTAATAAATATTTTCACAACAAAGAAAAGCCCAAGACAAGATGCTCCATGTGTTTTTTTTTTGGTTGGTATTTTTTTTTTAAGGAAAAACTAACACCAATTCTTCTCAAATTTGCCAAACATTGAAATGTTGGACACCCTTGCAAATTCATTCTGAGTGACCAGGATTACCTTAATTATAAAATCAATACACAAAATTCAGTAGCATTTTTTGGGGGACAGGCAGTTAGACAGTGAGAGAGAGAGAGAGACAGAGAGAAAGGTTTTCCTTCCATTGGTTTACCCCCTAAATGGCTGCTATGGCCGGCACTGTGCCAATCTGAGGCCAGGAGCCAGGTTCTTCCTCCTGGTTTCCGATGAGGGTGCAGGGCCCAAGCACTTGGACCATCCTCCACTGCCTTCCTGGGCCACAGCAGAGAGCTGGACTGGAAGAGGAGCAACTGGGACAGAACCGGCGCCCCAACCGAGACTAGAACCCGGAGTGCCGGCACCGCAGGCAAAGGATTAGCCTAGTGAGCTGCAGCGCAGGCCTTAGTAGCATTTTCATAACACAACAATGATCTGCAGAGGAAGACCTTACAAGAGTAATCCCATTCACAATATCTATAAAAGATTAAATACCTTGGAATACAGTGATATTTTAACCAAAACAACATGATCTTGGCATAAAAAATAAATACATAAGCCTTTGGAACACAATAGAAACTCCAGAAATAAAACCACACTTCTACGTCCAAGTAAATTTTGGCAAAGATGCCAAAAACACATTATCTGATTGAACCTAGTGTCTTCAATAAATTCTGTTGCGGAAACTAGATTTTCACATACAGAAGTTTAAAACAAAATACCTACTGTATACCTTATACAAAAATCAACTCAAAATAGATGAAACATTTAAATGTAAAAATACTAGAGGAAAACATAGGGGAAACCATGCAATACATTGGCAAAAAGCAATAATTTTTTGGATAAGCCCCTTAAAGCACAGGCAATAAAAGAAAATCCAAACAAATGGAGTTTTATTAAACTAAGAAATTCTGCACAGCAAAGGAAACAATCAACACAGTAAAGAGATAACTGACAGAATAGAAGAAGATTTTTGCAAACTCTGAATGAGATAAAGGACTAATATCTATAATATACAAGAAGGTCAAGAAATTCAGCAACTACAGAACACACAATCCAGTTTTAAATGGCAAAGAATCTAAATAAACTTTCTGTACAAAAGATAAAAAATTGGCCAACAAATGTATGAGAGAATGCTGGGCACTTAGAATAAATATAAAAACCACAATGTCTTATCATCTCACACCATTTCAGTGGCTATTACCCAAAAATTAAAAAGAAAAAAGAAATGCTGGTGAAGATATAGAGAAAAAGAAACCCGAATACACTGTGGTAATGTAAACTAGTACAACCATTATGGGAAAAAATACAATGAGTCCTCAAAAAAATGAAAGTAGTTCTAACATATAACCTATCTATTCTACTCTTGGGAATGTACTCAAAGGAATTGAAATTATGAAATTAAAAAGACATCTGTGGTACGTTAGTTGCAGTCTTATACATAATATCACAGGTATAGAATCAACCTAGTTGTCCATTAATTGATGACTAGATGAAGAAAATGTCACACACACACAATGGAATATTACTTAATGATAAACATAAATGAAATTTTGGCATTTACAGCCAAATGGATGGAATCAAAGATTATCATGCCATGTGAAATAAACCATCCACAGAAAGACAAATATCACACTTTTTCTATCATATGTTGAATTATATATATATATATATATATTTTATGTATGTATATATATTTTATATATAGTATAAAAATAGTGGCTGCCATATTTTTGGTATATAGACTTTTTAAATGCTATCTTCATTGCATTATATTCATATATATAATGACAGAACTTTCTTCCCTTAATTTGTCATCCTTGTCATGTATCCTGCATTATGTAACATTAATATATCTACCCCCTTTTCAAGAAAAATATATGTATATATATATTTAATATTTACCTATTAAGTCAATATGGACAAATTTTGGAATATTTTAAATCTGTGTTATCAGTGAGCTCTTCTTTATCAGTTTCAGTATTTTTGAAATATTTTAAATAAAGAATAATAAACTAAAAATTTTTAAAAAAGAAGAATACACTAGCCCAGGAACTGAGCAATTTAATCTTGCACCATTATATATATATGTATAAATGCACTGACCTCCTGCTATAAGAGGTAAAAGTCCTTACTATTGAATGTTCTTTAAATCCAAGTATTTCTCATGCCGTAATCTTACCTTATTGAGTGTTCCTTTCCAGCTTTATATTCTACCTCTGTCACCTGCATTCTTATTATTGGCTTTTTAACATACTCAAATATTTACCTTTGGAAACAAGGACAGTTCATTATGCTCACTTTTCTCCTTATTCTTATTACTTTTGTGATTTTCTATTCCCCCTTATAAGACTATTCTTTTTTGATCCTTCACTGACTCCTACCTCCAAAAACATTTACCATACTCAAATACCACCTATAAGCAAATATCTTTCTTCTTGGAAATGCATTTAAATAGGTAAATAACAATCCCAAATTACGCCTGTACCAAACTGAGCATTTTCCAGTGTTCCCCATCCTTGTTAATGAGAAATATGTTCCCAGGTGGAATAATTTCAATACCTAATAAAATGTCCAGTTTATAGTGGACACTGAATGAATTTTTTGAAGAATAAATAAATTAACCCAGATAATGACTCATCTATCCAGGAAAATCCTGCTTTTTTTTCCTAATGCTAGGCTGCATTTTGTATTTGTGAAAGATAATAAAATTGTAGCCTGGAGAAGTGAAATTATCATAAGATCATGAGATCATAAGACTGATAGTATGAAATTCAAAGGCGGGCCTGTTTATCTGCAAATCCATGGTCTGTCCAGAATATGTACTGTTTATTCCTGGGAGAAATTGAAAAAAAAAAAGACATTAGCAGAAAGAATGGGTGGGGTGTTGGCATTGATTTTGCAATACATTATTTGTCAAAAACAGAGGAGATATTATGGTTTGGAATTTAACTCAATAGGAAAAGATTCATGCTGTAAAAATAAAGGGGAGATAATAAATTCAGTTTTTGACAGAATGAATTTACAATTATTGTGAGAAGTAATTCCAGATGTACATCCTAAAAGTGAAAATTGGAACTGAAAAATAGGGCAGAAATGTCAAAAAGGGAGGGAGTGGGTAAATAAGAGAAAGAAAAGAACATCTCTGAGAGCTTTTTTCTCACTGATGCTCCTGGCATCTGTGTATACATTGGCTAATGCCCACACCAACCTGCTTGTCAGAAAGTTTTGTCAATGTCATGTTACAGAAAACACCTGTTGTCACTTGTGACCTCAATGATCTCACAAAAGCCCTTCTACTGTGGTTTTCAGGATATTAACCATCCTGCATCCTCTTTGTCTATATGGAAAGAAATTTCTCTGTCGCATCACAGTGTTCTCTCTTGACATGCCTCGCTACTATAGATTATGATTCTTTTGAGTTTTTTAAATGAGTGTTTAATCTAACAAAGCTGGATTGTCAAAATGCATGTTATCCTCACTTGAATGCATACATGGGTCATTATGACACTTTTTTCTCACTTTGACCCATATTCAGATGCATAAATTGTCCTTGGTGTAACAGACAATTCCTCTACTGCCGAATTATAGGAGATTAATAGAATATTAGGAGATTAATAGAAATAAAGACTAGAAATGAATTGATGAGTTCTGCATTGATTTGTGAGAATCTCCATTTGACAGTTAATAGAATTATGTGAATATGTTTAGCTCTCAGCAAGATCCTGTAATATTGAAATTCCATGACAGCTAGGAACAGATTATACACATTTTAGTTCTTGCAGAGTTAGTTTCTTATATGATATATACAAGTCACTGAACATTCTTGGCAGTCTGAAACGAACTGGGCAAGCCAAATACCTCATATCTTGCTAAGAAGACTTTTCTACTAAAATAGGAAAATAAACTATCTTTTGCCTTACCTAAACCATCATTTACAACATAAAAAGTTTGACAATATTGAATTTTTGTAATATTTTAATTTTATTTACTTGTAAGGCAGAGTGACAGAGAGAGGGAGAGATGGAGAGAAAGATTCCATATGCTCATTCTTTTGTTCAAGTAATGCCTGGGCTGTGGCAGGCCAAAGCTGGAAGCCAGGAACTCCATGCTGGTCTCCCACATGGGTGGTAAGGACCAAAGTACTTGGGCCACACTTATTTGCTTTCTCAGGCACATTAGCAGGGAGCTGTATCAGAAAACGAGCAGCCAGGATGCCAATCATTAATCCAACATGAGATGCTGGCATCACAAGCAGTGGCTTAACTTGTAGCCCCACAATGCCAGCACCTAATTTCATTTATTTATTTTAATATTATCAGAAAGGCAGAGAGATAGACAGATATATGGAAAAAAGAGAACTTCTATCCACTAATTCACTCCCCTACAAGCCTGCAATGACCAAATATGTGCCAGCCCAAAGCCAAGAGTCTGGAATTGCTTCTGGGTCTCCTACTTGGGAGGCAGGGACCCAAATTCATGAGTTATTATCTTCTGCCTCCTTGGATGCATGATGAAAGGAAGCTGGATCAGAAGCAGTGGAACCAATACTCAAAGCAAGCATTCCAATATGAGATGTAGCCATCCCACATGACAATTTACTTGCTGCACCAAATGCCTATCCGTTGGCAAAAGCTTTTAAAGGTGTAGGACAAAATTTTTGTTACCAGCATTTGCAAAGCTAATCTCTAGTACTAGTATTTTCTTTGGAAAATATAAGTTAAAATTAGAAAACTAAAAAAAAAAAAAAAAAAACCAAAAAGCCCAGCGTAGACAACCTCCTTTAAACTGTTGCAAAATTGGGAAGCTTTGTTTGCTGTTCAATAGAGTTCTTCACAATTTATCACGATTATTGTAGTGATTGTATATGCCTTTAGGGAAAATCTGAAACAGGAATGGATATTATACTACCTCAGTGTGATCTCCGTAAGGCAAATATATCACCATGTGCCAAAGACCATGCTGTAGCAAACTGCCCTGCACAAGTCTGAAAAATGATAACTTTTAATCCCTGTAAGATGTATAGTCGTATAACATTTTAACTGGTTTCCATTTCCTAGTTTTTAAAGCAATTATACTCTAGGCTGTAGGGCACATTGTTACATGCATTTTTCTGTCCTCAAAACTTTTGTTTCCCTATTGAATATTTTTCCAACAAGAACATTTTCTATATAGCTATAGAAAGTTAGTAGGAAACACAGCAGAGGTAAAAAAGAAAAAAACAGAAAGACAAAAAAACAGAGCCCACATTTTGAAAAAAAGCAAGAAGTAGTAGGTTAATCTGGACCTCAGTTGTGAAGATATGCCCCTTTAAGTTATACACATAGAACTCTTCCAGTGAGAATTATTTAAATGTTATTTCAGTATATCTTGAAGAACTTAAACTGTGACATTGTTCTGTAGGCCATTGACATTTGTGATGGATATTTATTAATTGTTTGAGAAGCGCAATTTTTTTTAACTTTTATTTAATGAATATAAATTTCCAAAGTACAGCTTATGGATTACAATGGCTTTCCCCCACCCCATAACTTCCATCCCACCCGAAACCCTCCCCTTTCCCGCTCCCTCTCCCCTTCCATTCACATCAAGATTCATTTTCAATTCTCTTTATACACAGAAGATCAGTTTAGCATATATTAAGTAAAGATTTCAACAGTTTGCACCCACATAGAAACACAAAGTATAAAGTCTGTTTGAGTACTAGTTATAGCATTAAATCACAATGTACAGCACATTAAGGACAGAGATCCTACATGAGGAGTAAGTGCACAGTGACTCCTGTTGTTGACTTAACAAATTGACACTCTTGTATATAGCATCAGTAATCACCCTAGGCTCTTGTCATGAGTTCCCAAGGCTATGGAAGCCTTTTGAGTTCACTGACTCTGATCATATTTAGACAAGGTCGTAGTCAAAGTGGAAGTTCTCTCCTCCCTTCAGAGAAAGGTACCTCCTTCTTTGATGACCTGTTCTTTCCACTGGGATCTCATTCTCACTCACAGAGATCTTTCATTTAGGTGTTTGGTTTTTTTTTTTTTCCCCAGAGTGTCTTGGCTTTCCATGACTAAAATACTCTCATGGGCTTTTCAGCCGGATCCGCATGCCTTCAGGGCTGATTCTGAGGCCAGAGTGCTGCTTAGGACATCCGCCATTTTATGAGTCCGCTGTGTATCTCGCTTCCCATGTTGGATCGTTCTCTCCCTTTTTGATTCTATCAGTTAGTATTTGCAGACACTAGTCTTGTTTATGTGATCCCTTTGACTCTTAGACCTATCATTATGATCAATTGTGAACAGAAATTGATCACTTGGACTAGTGAACCCCAATTTTTTAAAAAAGATGTATTTATTTATTTCAAAGTCAGAGTTACAGAAAATTAGATAGAAGAGAGACAGTGAGAAAAATTTTCCATCCACTGGTTCATTCCGCAGATGGCCTCAATGCCTAGGCTAGGCCAGCCTGAAGTCAGGAGCCAGGTCTTCTTCCATGTCTCCCACATGGGTGCAGGGTTCCAAGGAATTGGGCCATCATCTACTGCTTTCCCAGGTCATTAGCAGAGAGCTGGATGGGAAGCAGAGGACTTGGGACATGAACTAGCATCCATATAGGATGGCAATAGTTTAACACACTATGTCACAATGCTGGCCCCATTGAGTCATCTTTTTTTTTTTTTAAATATATTTTTTACTTGAATGGTAGAGTTACAGGGTAGGTAGAGTAGGTGAGACAGATAATCTATTCCACTCCCCAAATTCTTGTAACACCTATGACTGGGCCAGAACAAAGTAAGACACCAGAAATATCATCTGCGTCTCCTGCATGAATGGCAAGCAACCAAGCACATGGGCCTGATCTGTTGCCTTCCTAGGCACTTTAGCAGGAGCTGAATGATAAATAGAGCATCCAACTAACACTCTGATATGGAGCTCAGGCTTTGCAAGTGGCAGCTTAAGTCATTATGCTGCAACATCTCTCTCGGTCATGTTTTTGAAAGTTGTATCTTATTTGTATTTACTTTTATAAAATGTGCATAAAAATATGAAAACTATACTGTTTATATCAAGAAGAAAAGAAAAACAATCCTTCTTTATAGTGAAGAATTTAGGAGTTGCCCAGTCTAATTTATGAAATTTTTAAAAAAGTTCCTTGGGCCAGTACTGTGGTGTAGCAGGTAAAGCTGCCTTCTACTGCACCACAGTCCCAAAAGGTCACCTGTTCGAATCCTGGGTGCTTGACTTCCAATCGAGCTCCCTGCTGATGTGTCTGGGAAAGCAACTGTGGATGGTCCAAGTACTTGGGCCCCCACACCTTTGTGGGAGACAGATGAAGCTCCTGGTTCCTGGCTTCGGATTGACCCAGTTCTGGCCATTGTGGCCATTTGTGGAGTGTGCCAGCAGATGGAAGATCTCTCTCTCTCTCTCTCTGCCTGTCTCTCTCACACTTCTTCTCTCTCTCTTTGTAACTCCAACTTTGAAATAAATACATAAATATTTTTTAAAAATTCCTGATCTTCCTCTATAGCCCCTCATCATGTCAAATTTGTGACTCAGTGAAAATGAAAGTTAATTGTATGCCATAAACCTCCAAGTCCATTGTAATAATTGACATGGAAAAATTCCTGCTCCAGGGGACAGCTTGAAATAAATGAGGTCACTACTTCGAAAATGGGAAAGCAGGTGAATACATTAACCTTTGATCTCTACTGGTTTCTCTGTTTGTCAATTCCTGTCTCATTCATTCTTCTTCACAGTTTCTACAGCTCTGATATACTTCATATGCATTCTAGTTATTATTCATTCGTTTACACATTTACACAAAAAATTACTGGACATTTTTAAATGTTCTGTACTGGGTGAACCAATGAGTGGGAAGTGAGGCACTGAATACATAAAAGGTGCAGCTTAAAAATTATTTTATTGTCATTGAGTTAAAGCCCATAGAAATGAAGCACAAAATAATAAAAGGTTAAAATTTAGATTGTTTTGGAAAACTCTGTGACCATCTGACAATCATCTCTAAATGTGCCTGCTAATGGCTTAGAGGCAGCTGTTTTCATCAAAATACAAATATGTTCTTTTTCAAGTGCTAAATCAGTACCTTTTACTTTCCAAAACTGCCCAATTAGTTACTCTGGTTGCCATGCTATTTCCCTTTTTAAGAATAAGGGTTATCCACGGGGTTACTCACATCAGGGTCAAAGAGAACCTCTCCAGGAAAAATATAGACTACTATCAAAGCTAAATTTTCATCTCATCTAAAGATGTGTCTTTCCCAAACTTTGATGTTGTTGCTTTAGTCTCTCTGTTCTTACAAAGAGTAACCTTTGCCTCAGGCCAGCCAAAATGTTTGTTTTATTTGAGTACAAGAGGACTTCAAGCATTCACGGAAAAATTTAATTGAAAGATGTTTATTTTGGTGCAAAACTATTTTGTAAACCATACACAGTTTTTGCTGTCCCTTTGTACTTCTTAAAAGAGGGTGGTGAATATTTTTCTAAATGAATATCCCTTAAATTTAGTTATTTCCAGGAATATCAGGTGCTACTTAACATAATAAAGTAATACATAAACTATATATCATCAAATCATGTTTTTTCTCCCTCCACTCACCTTAAATCTAAGTATCAAAGTCAACATTGTTAGTGCATTTCAGAAATTTCAGGGATTAAAACCACATTCAATGCCTTCTTACCAGTTTGGAACTTTTCAAAGTATAACAGACAGGCAGTACTATGGGCTCTCTCTTCTTTCAAGCAGGACAAATCATCTACTAAGTATCTGCCGGTGGTCAGCATGAGATTTATAGAGGGGAAAAGTGTTCTGGGCTTTAGACAAGTATGAAATCAGTAACTGAATTCTGTATCAATGTCTGTTTTAATGAATTAAAATACTTTCCCAAGTTTGGAAAAGTATTCCCTGGCACACAGGTGTATTTTCCATTCACTCATTAATTATTCACTTGGCCAAGATTAGTTGTTACTTGTGATCAGTGCATTTGAAAAATGATACAAAAATTACTCAAGGATGAAATTGCAAAAATGGTATTCAAAGTTAGATTCCTCTTCCCTTGGAGGTTAATATTTGCGTCTACTACTGCCTCTCAGAATTATACTGGAACACAATATTTTCTATAAAGCACTACCTCATTGGATATACAAAGAAAACACATTTATAAAATTCAGTAGGAAATAAAATATACTTACAGTACGAGACCAAAGGAGAATCAGAATAACCAAAAAGACAGCTAAATACATCCATCAACTTGTTTCATTGTGCTGTAATCCTTTCCAGGGACTTCAACTAATTAAGAACCCTTGGCACCTGTCAGAGACTTAAAAAAAGAGGAAAAAGTCTTGTTAGAATGTTGTAACCTAGAAATCTTAAAAGAATTCCTCAGACTGACACCAGAAATACTGCAGGGCAATTCAAGAGAAGACAGCTTATTGACCAAAGTCACTAAAATCTCCAAGCTTGTGGCAATTTAGTAAAGGTAAGGAATTTACACTTGATAACCTCCAGCAGCTATTTGTTCTGTTGCAGTCAGGAAAAGATAACAGATGGAGACTATTTAGACCTTACAGCATCGGAAATTTTGAACCTGACTTTTGTAATTGGTTTGTCACGGAATGGGGGAAGTCAAATATCAAGTCAGTAAGATGAGATTTTGAGAAGTTTAGCAAAGTTTTTTATGTCAAGTTGAACATAGTTACTCAAAATTTGTTTGAAATAATATTTATTTTTCTGAGGATGCTTTTATCTAAATCATTTTCAACACACTTTTCATTTTATTTCTAAAATATTTGTGACATTTATTTTATTGCTCATTTATTATCAAAATTGATCTGCGCTGTCTTAAAAGTAAAAGAAAACTTTCCTTATACCTAATTTTTATTATTATTTTGCTTTTCAGTCTCATTGCTTTCCTTGCTACCATTCTTAAGCTACAAAAAAGCAATTTCCAAGATGCCAAAATACCCTTGTTGCATTGTTACTTTTTTCCCTCACATAAATGCTTAAAATCATATTGTTTGTTACGATTTTATTCTTCAACCATTGTTAAGACGTTTCCAGCAGCTGGTGATTGAAGGGGATGCCATCTTCGTAGAGCAAGGTGACAGGAATCTATGGAAGCCTGTGTTACTGGTGATTTGCACAAGAGAGAATGTCTTGGCCTCCACTGATTTTGATTCTAGTAAGTTCTAGTGGGGGGCAGTTGTCTACCTAACCGCATGAAAGGGGAACACATTGCTTTCTTCCCTATCACCAACAAAGGAACCTGGTGACCAGAAGAGAGGAAGCACCATTTTAATAAGACAATAGAGAGATCTGCCACGCCCAACTTTGGTATCACTCTGGACTATTGTCCCACTCTAGACACTCACCAGAGCTCCTTGACCCCACCTAGCACACACCTCTGGATATACAATAAAGGAGCAGACACTTCACTAAGTCATATAGGCATATTTCAAAATGTTCTCAGAGGAGAAAACCAACAGGTGTTTCCACAGATGCCTAAAAATAAAAATAGAAATATAAGAAACGTGAACAAGGAAGACAATGTGACTCCTCAAAAAGAACACAGCAACAATTCAATACTAGAAGGTGAAGATGAAGAGATTGATGAGTCACCTGAAAAGGAATTTAAAAAAAAGATCATTAGACCAGGTGGCTTCCTGGCTAAAGTCTACCAAACTTTTATAGTAGAGAAGGCAACTGACAGAAACCAAGGAGATATTGACAAATTTTCCAACTGATAAGGGATTAATAGATCTAACCCCAGTTAGAATGGTTATCATCCAAAGGTCAAAAAATAACAAATGTTGGCAAGGGTGTGGGAGAAAAAGATACCTTATTACACTATTGATGGTCATGTAAACCATTGATGGTCATAGTACAAACATTATGAAAGACAATATGGAGACTGCTCAGATATCAAAAATAGATTTACCCTATGATCAGCAATTGCACTCCTGGGAATTTACCCAAAGAAAATGATGTAAGCATGTCGAAGAATTACCTGAAATGCCATGTTTATAGAAGTCCAACTCACAATAGATAAGATATGGAATCAACCCAGACACCCATATGGATAAATAAATTGTATACATATATACAATGGAATACTACTCATCAATAAAATAAATGAAATTCTGTCTTTTGCAACAAAATGGATGCAGTTGGAGATCATCTTGTTTAGTGAAACAAACCAGTCCCCAAAAGACATATATCATATGATTTCCCTGATCTGTGGTAGCTAATATGTAGAGCACAAAATCTGTAATTCATATAATCAAAACTGACATTTTGAAATTTGATTATTATTTATAACTCTGATCTATGCTCTTGAGGAGCACTTGCTTTTCTACTTACTGTACTGAATTCCTTATAGTGGAGGGTTTAGCTTGTAATTATACAATAAGTTGAAAGTATGTCATTGTAAAAATTAAAAAAAAATAAGAAAGAAAGGTAGAGGAAAGATAGGAGCAAAGAGAGGGGAATGTTAAGGTGTGACATATCATGATGTTCTTAAAACTGCAAAGAAAATCCTCTGCAAAGTGAAGAGGCAACCAACAGAATGGAAGAAAATATTTGCAAACTATGAGTTGAAAAGGATTAATATTCATGATCTATAAGAGCTCAAGGTACTCAACAACAACAAAACAGGCAGTCCAGTTAACAAAGGGACAAAGGACTTGAACTGCATTTTTCAAAAGAGAAAATTCAAGTGGCCAACAGACACGTGAAAAAATGCACAGGATCACTAGCCATCAGGGAAATGCTAACCTAAACCACAATGAAGTTTCACCACACCCCAGTTAAAATGGCTCTCATACAGAAATCAACAAACAACAAATGCTGGTGAGGATGTGGAGAAAAAGGTACCTTAATCCGCTGTTGATGAGAATGTAAACTAGTACAGCCATTGTGGAAGAGTGTAAGGAGATACCTCAGAACACTGAAAACAGATCTAGCATATGATTCAGCAATTCCACTCCTGGGAATTTACCAAAATGAAATGAAATTAGCAAATAAAAGAATTATCTGTACCCCTAGGCTTATTACAGATTAATTCACAATAACTAAGATATGCGATTAACCCTGATGTCCATCAACTGATTTCTGGATATATATATATATATATATATATATATATATATATATATAAAGACACACATATACACACATACACATAAACACACAGAGAGAGGAATATTATTCAGTCATTAAGAAAGAATGAAATCATGTCTTTTGCAGCAAAATGAATGCAACTAGAAATCATTATATTTAATGAAATAATACAGGTCCCCCCCCAAAAAAAACCATTAGTCTTATGAGTATAAAGTAAACTGTGGGGCTGGTGCTTTGGCACCGTGGGCTAAAGCCCCGGCCTGAAGTGCTGGCATCCCATATGGGCACCAGTTCTAATCCTGGCTGCTCCTCTTCTGATCCAGCTCTCTGCTATGGCCTGGGATAGCAATAAAAGACGGCCCACATCCTTGGGCCTCTGCACCCATGTGAAAGACCCAGAAGAAGCTCCTGGCTCCTGACTTCGGACAGGCACAGCTCCGGCCATTGTGGCCATCTGGGGAGTGAACCAGGAATTGGAAGACCTCTCTCTCTGTCTCTACCTCTCTCTGTAACTCTTTCAAATAAATCTTTTAAAAAAAGTAAACTGCAAGTAGATCATTTTAAAAATTAATAGAGGGGGCCAGCATTGTGGAGAAGTGTATAAAGCCACCGCCTGCTATGCTGGCATCCCATATGGGTGCCGGTTCGAGTCTTGGCTGCTCCACTTCCTATCTAGCTCTCTGCTATGGCCTAGGAAAGCAGTGGAAGATGGCCCAAGTCCTTGGGCCCCTGCACCCTCATGGGAGACCCAGAAGAAGCTCCTGGCTCCTGGCTTCAGATAGGCCTAGCACCAGCTATTGCAGCCACTTGGGGAGTGAATACACAGATGGGATACTTCTCTCTCTCTCTCTTTCTCTCTCTCTGCCTCTGCCTCTCTGTAACTCTGCCTTTCAAGTAAAGAAATAAATCTTTTAAAAATATTAAGAAATTAGATAAAAGAGGAAGGGGGAGGAAATGCGGGAGCAAAGGGGGTAAGGAGGGTAGGGTAGAAAAAATCACCATGTTCCTACATTTGCATATATGAAAATTTACATGAAATTTATTTACCTTAAATTAAAAAAATTAAAAACTGTACATATGAAATATGTGAAATTTGTTCCCCTTATACAAATAAAAGATTATTAAAGAAAATAAGGTTTCCCAGCTTTCTGCACTTTAAAGTGGTTTGCTTTGTGCCTCTGCTTCATGACTCTAGAATATCCTTTTTTTGTAACCTTTCTGGTCTATTCCACTTGTTTCCTAGCATTTTACATTTTAATATATAGATTATTCAAACAATCAATTCTACTCACTGCTGGAGTTTGGGAATCTCAAATTCCCATGTCTGTCATATTTTTAAACCTTCAGGTTTTTCCTCAGTGAAACAGGTATAATAGTAAGAGATGGCTATGTTCAAATAATTGCTGGAATCAAATGGGATAATATTAAATCATAATTATGAAATTAAGTAATCAATTTAGCCATACACAAAGGCATGCTGACCCATCTCTAACCAATTAGAATCGCCTCATCAAAGGTGTGTCTCTGAGGCAAACTGGCAACTCAGGCCTCTGTGAAAGCTCTTTCCTAGTTGTCAGAGAAGGTGTCTCTTTCATCAGCAAATGACAGGCTGAAGGTTATCGCAATCAGTAGCATCCTACTGCTGCTTGAACCTCTGAATGCAGCCATATCCTTAGATACTTCAGTAACAGAAATAATGTTATTGTTCTCATTAAGCTAATTTTTTCATCAATTCTCTTGTTCATGCCATATTAATATAAAAGAACAGATTCAATGTAGTTCACAGACACAATTCGAAGACTGTAATGATGTTATCAAAGGATATTTGACTACCACTATATTTTCCTTTATGTTCCATTCATTGTGTAAAAGTAACTTCACTTGTATCAGGATGGGAGTGATGGTTTATTTGCATAAACATATTTATATTACTCAATAAAAAGTGCCTGAAGTCTCTAATGGAATATAATAACAAAAATCTTCTCCGAATGAACGGAACTCGAGGGATCAAAAATCCCCAGGCTCCCCTCTTGATTGCTTATATTCATCTATGCATTTTGAGTACTGTAATTCTACCAACAATTTGTCTGATGAAATGTAGCTAAACCCAGCATGTACATGTTAATTATCATTTAGCATTTTTTAAAATCCTGTCTTGCTAACTTGAAATCCGATATCCTCTCTCTTCCTCCACTTTCCACTTCTACCTCCTTACAGACTTTCCTTTGTCTTGGTTATGTAGATGACTTTCACATCTGTGTTACTAAGGTGCAAGCTCTTCGAAGGCAAAAATTGTGTATTCATTTGTGTAGCTCGTGCAGTGTCCACAAAATAGTTTATAGATAGTTGTTGCTCTGTCATTATTGGTTTGATTGAAATAAATCATATTCTTTTTTTTTTTTTTAACTTTTATTTAATGCATATAAATTTCCAAAGTACGACTATAAATCATATTCTTAATTTAATTCAAGGTACTAACACTGTGGCTTAGCTGGTAAAGCCACCACCTGTGGAGCTGGCATGCCATGTCCACACCAGCTCAAGTCCAGTTCTTTTGCTTCCCATTCAGCTCCCTGTTAATGATCCTGGGAGAGAAGCAGTAGGATTGCCGAAGTCCTTAGGCCCCTGCTACCCAGGTGGGAGATCCAGAGGTTCCTGGCTCCTGGCTTTGGACCGGCCCAGCTCCATATGTTGTGGCCTTTTGGAGAGCGTATAGCAAAGCTAGCTTGCGCTCTCTGTCTCTCTCTCTTTCTCCCTCTCTCTCTGTAATTCTGCCTTTCAATTAAATAAATAAATCTTTAAAAAGAAGAAAATTGAGGATTTGTATATTTATTACAATTTCTTCTTTTTATCCTTGTTAAGCAATTAAAATAAACACACCAAGGGTTAGTGTGCTAATTAGAAGGAAAATATTAATTTTGACTTGAATTGAACTGAATATTAACTACATAAATATAATTTTTGGAAAAAAATCAGACCACCCTTCTTAACTAAGGTTTTTAATTCTTAAAGATAGTGTTATTTCAAAATAATTATGTAAACCTAGTAGATCTCTGGACATTCTTTAATTTTCCCAAAATACAATATTAACATTAAGAGAATATGGGTACTCCAAAACCTTTTCAATATATATAATGCATCCTTGTAATTATCAGATGAATAGGACTCTCCTGGATGTTGAAGCATTGTCTTATGACTTTACTGCTACTTTCATATCTTTTTTTTTTTTTTTTTGACAGGCAGAGTGGACAGTGTGAGAGAGAGACAGAGAGAAAGGTCTTCCTTTGCTGTTGGTTCACCCTCCAATCGCCGCCGCAGCCGGTGCGCTGCGGCCAGCGCACTGCGCTGATCCGAAGGCTGGAGCCAGGTGTTTATTCTGGTCTCCCATGGGGTGCAGGGCCCAAGGACTTGGGCCATAGCAGAGAGCTGGCCTGGAAGAGGGGCAACCGGGACAGAATCCGGCGCCCCGACCGGGACTAGAACCCCATGTGCCAGAGCCGCAGGCAGAGGATTAGCCTATTGAGCCGCGCACCAGCCACTACTTTCATATCTTAACATGCTTTATATAGAAGCTTTAGTGGAGCCAGACTATAGCCAGTCTTTATCTTTCTCATCTAAAGCACAGGTCTTTTAAAGAGTTTCCATCCTACCCACTGTCTTCCTGCAATGATGAAGTAAATTCTAGCAAGATACTTTGGAGTCATCTCTCGCATAGCATATATTTTACTCTTTATTGCCCACAAGATTGCAATGCAGAAACATTATTTCCATTTTTACCATAAATTTTAGTTACCTAACAATTTGTTCCATGACCTATTATTTTAATCATTTACAGAAGAGAATTACACAAAACTTGAGAACAAATGGAGACCAATACCCACTAGTTATCTAATATGCTGCAAACGAGTGCATTTAACCACTTGGAGCTTTATTTCTTACCTATAAAATGGGTTAATCTGAGGATGTAGAAGATAAAGTATGAATTGATAATCAGTACTCATAAAATTGTGTTAATAGTATGATAAAGAAAATCTGGCAATGAGTTTTCCATGAATCTATATATAAATATTTGATTTTAAAGTGTTGGAATAAACCCCAATAACATAAACAAATGTTGAAAAATGTTGTTTTGCCCTTTAAATTAGAGAAATAACAGCCCTAGTAAAGAAATCTTTTCTGTGGCTGGGGATTTATGTGCTGTTCAGTTTTCAACAGAGTAAATTTAATTCTATTTCCCCACTAGGATGTATACTACCTGAAGCCAATGGACTAGACTGTAAATCATGGCTGTATCTGAAATATATATCATGGTTTTTGATTCATAATGAACACTCAGTTTATTGAATTAATTAATAATTTGTAATCCAGTGAGCCAGGAAATGCAATTTCTATACGCTAACCCTCACCTAACATAAATAACAGTGAGTCTTACGAAAATCTGAAAAGCATACTTTTGAAACATGCATTAAAACAATCAGATATGTCTCCTGTCTCTCACTGATCTCTACTCTCCAATATTTATCCGACATATGGATGCCCAGAATCAAGACAACTTTATACAACCTGCTCTACAGTAATGTGAAGCCCTCTGAACAAGTTCTTGACAATAGACCATTTATTAAAATAAGTGGCAAATACAATTTTCAAAAAGTGCTTCTAAATGAGGAGATGGACCTTCTCCTACCCTCTCCTGCTCTCTGCTGGTTGTTTTGTTAATATGACCAGTAAACTACATAAATCATTTGGGACTATGAAATGGCTTTGCAGTATAAGTCTTACATGTCAATACAACATAGAAAAAGCTGAGTAATTCTGAGTAATTCTGAGTCCTTCCTAAAGCAAAGTTTCTGTACCAGTTTTGGCCAAATTATGTGCAAACTGAGGGAAGTGTCTTAGTCTGTTTTGTGCTGCTTTAATAGAATACCTGAGACTGGCAATTTATAAAGAGCAGATTTTTATTGGCTTACAGTCTTGGAGGCTACAAAGTCAAAGTTATGATGCTGGTGTATGGCAAAGTTGTTCTTTCTACTTCACTACAGAAGGAAAGCAGAAGAAAACAGAGAGAAGAGGAGAGAGAGAGAGAGAGAGATCAAAATATCTTTGGAAGGGGCTAAGGTGAAATGAATGTGGAGTAGAGAGCAATGAAGTATTCACTTCCACCTTACTAAGAAATTTCCTTACACTGATTTTGCAGATATGTGACTTTCATTCACAATTGTGAACATTGACACACTGGAGTCAAGAGATATAAAATAGTAGTAGTTTAAGTGTGGTTTTTCCTGTGTTCCCTTGAAGATGTCATGATTTTAGCACTTTTTGCACTTCTTTGTCTTCAAAGTAGTGTAAAATTTAAACAAGTGTGATTAGAAGACTTGTGAAATTAGTTAGAATCTAGTCAAGATACATAAAACCAATCATTTGTTTTACCACTGAAGAATAATCCTTTGATGTACAAACATGAAAATTCTTTAATAGGAAGTATTTCAGGGAGATGAAAAAATTAAGAGGAGAATGATAATGTATCATGAAGACAGCAGGGGAGAAAGTCGTGAGAAACCTTAGGAGTGAGGGAAAATAGGAGAAAAGGTATGAATTATTTAAATGTGAAAGGTGGGAGGCAGGGACCCACACAGTTGAGAAGGAAATGCTGGCTGACTGGTGGCAGAGGTCCTTCAACAGACCATAATAAGGCTGGATTTGTACTTACTGGGAAAAGTGAAGAACCAGTTGAGGCTGCTTGATGAAGAATGTTCAGGTGATAGTGACAGGAACAGGAAACTACTGGTAATGTGTAGGCTGTTGCCTTCTCACTCTCTCAGTGAGAGTTCTCCATTCTCCTCTAGCACCCCTCCAGAAAGTAGAATCTAATTGGAAAGCCAAAAAGTGCTTTGCGAATTCTTCCCTCAGTATTACAAAGGAGGTATGAAAGAAGAACAGAGAAGTAAAGATGAGAGACAGTGGTTATTAATTGACAGAGATGTAAAATTATACCAGAGGCTGTGTTATGAAGGGTGATTCATGCTTTATGAATGTTAGTAAAATGGCACAGGTCCTAACTGTGGTGCAGTCTTCATCCTGGACACCATTCTAGGATCTAGCCCCCACTTCCATTACTAGAAGCCAGGTAACCGGATGGCCCACCCACAGATATCTGCTCCACCCCCACCCTAATGGGATTCACTGCTCCTATTTCCCTGCCCCCTTCAAAAGCATAAAAGGACCTGTTTCTCACACACATGCTCTCACCTCTTGCTCTTTCACCCTCTCCCACCACTGTCTGCCAGGCTTTTCTCACCTGACAATAAACCTTTCTCTTAACCCTGGTGTTTGGGATGTTTTGTGATGGTCTTACAATGAATGTAGGAGGTTTAATTTAGATCAGGTTTTCCAAGAAACATGAACAGTATTTCCCTCTCTTTAAAAAAAAAAAAACAATATGAGTATTTTCAAGAAGTATAATTATATCATTTGCTCGGCGATAGCGGGTTTCTGCGGCTGCCACTCACACATCCCCATGGCCACCACGCCAGAACCCAGTGAGCCTCGGAGGGGAAGCCCTTTAAACTCAGGAATTTTAGATGTCACAAACATTCTCTATGCACAGGATTCGGTATTATACCGTTCATTTGGGTCTGTTGTGGATGGTCTTAGACATTTTTTGTTAGCTAGTAGAATCAGAAGATCATGTGATGTTGGAATAGGAGGGTTTATCTTGGTGACTTTTGGATGCTGGTTCCACTGTAGGTACAATTATGCAAAGTAAAGAACCAAGGAAAGAATTGCCAGAGAAGGAATTAAAAATAAGATTTTATATAAAAAAAGAAAAAAATTATATGAGAGTACCCATCTTGATTCTGAAAGAAAACAAACCAACAAACCAACAGTAACAGCGGCAATTAAGAATTCTTAAGCATAGAAAACCAAAACACAGCTCCCTGAAGAGTTGAGAGCAAACACAAGAAAACATTTATGTACAATAAGCAAGTAAATAAATTACATTTTAGTTGTCCTTAAAAAAAAGAATGTCATTTATTTCCAGAAACTGAAACTGAGGAATATTGAATATAGTTAAATGAAAGTTGGTGCTCCCTTTGAGAAGAGAAGGAACCTTTATATAATGCTGTGAATTAATAATTTCTTTTTACAATGATGCTACTGATTAAGAAAAGAAAGTCATATCTGCTAAAGTAATTATTGTCAACTCTTTTATACTGAAGTGTACTTAGAAAACATGGCATGTTTGACATTCCAAGGGGATGTCCTCTTTCTTAATTATAATTAATTGGTCTTACTAAATAAATCCTTTAATTTTAAAATTATTATTCCTCCATATATAAGCATATAGAATATGCTGCAAGAATATTGGTGTTGGAAACCATTGCAAATCATTCACTAATTTACTTCATGGTAACTCTCTGTATGAAGCACTCAATTCAAAGCACTCAGAAAGTGAAATTGAAATGATCATCTAACAGAATAGACACAGAAGGAAATAGTACTATTTACAACTTTCTGTTCTCCTATTTAAGTTTTCCTGGACAGAATATTCTCAAGGAATTTTCTCATCTAAAGCAAATTTGCAAGTGAATAATAAACATTTCTTTTCTTTTTAAATTTATTTGACAGATAGAGTTAGACAGCGAGAGAGACAGAGAAAGGTCTTCCTTCCATTGGTTCACCCCCCAAATGGCCGCCACAGCCGGAGCTACACCAATCCAAAGCCAGGTGCCAGGTGCTTCCTCCTGGTCTCTGACGCAGGTGCAGGTACCCAAGCACTTGGGCCATCCTCCACTGCCTTCCGGGCCACAGCAGAAAGTTGGACTGGAAGAGGAGCAACCGGAACTAGAATCGGCACCCATATGGGATGCTGGCACCACAGGCGGAGGATTAACTAAGTGAGCCACGGCGCCAGCCCCAAACATTTCTTTTCAAATATAATTTGATTGCATGGATGTAGAAACAATTCAGAAGTGAGTGGAGAGAAATAAGATTTTATAGCACCATCTGGAAAAAAAATGATATGCTGGGACAGGAGTTAGGTCTAGTGATTAAGATGTCTGTGTTCCCTATAGAAGTACTTGGGTTTAATTGCCAGCAAACTCCTGATTCCATCTTCCTGCTAATGCCATCGCAGCAGGAAGCATGTGATGGGTTAAAGGGTTGAGTTCCTGCTCTTCATATGGGAGACATGGATTGAGTTTCTGGTTCCTGGCTCTAGCCTTGTGCAGGAATTTTGGTAGTGAACAAGCAGATGGGATTGTTCTCTGTGTCTTTCTGCCTCCTAATTCAATCAATTAAAAAAAATGACCTGATAAAGTCAATACTTCAGATGAATAATACTTAGAGATACATAGTTATCTGTAGATATAATCAAATGCTTCTATAGTTATGTCAACTACATATATTTTATATATTTCTATATATAAATGATTAAATTACATATAGTATACATATATATGTAAATATATGTATGTATTGGCCCAGTTAAAGTATATTATCCTCAGTGCTTCACCACTTTTGGTGCCTTATTACCACAGGCACAGAAATCTATTTGCTTAATTAATGGCTATATAATTATATTTAATACACTGCGTAGGTCAATGCCTTCAGTATTCGGATTCAGAAACAGACATTTACATATATGTAAATTTATTGCAGTATGAACTAGACTAATACATAATTTGTCATTACTTTTGTTTCAGGTTGCCTGTTTCAGGTCACAGCATGATCTAGTTTAACAATAGCTCATTTTAACTTTGCTTGTAAATTCCCCAGTTCTTGTGAGTTTTTTTTTTTTTACATCTCCCTTAATATAATTGTAGTTCAATGTACTTTTCACAATTTTCTGTTACTGTTTAAGATATACAATGCTAGAAAAGTAATTATCCTTTTTTGTTCTTCCTTAGTGTAGGTATCAATTCTAGTTAGCTCAATTTTCCTTGAATCTGAAGAACTTTCTTTAACTCTTCTTAAAGTGTAGATCTACTCAAACTAATTCTTTCATCTTTTGTTTCTTTGATTTTGTCTTTACTTCATTTTTCTTCATCTACTATACTTAAAATTATTTTTTTTCACAATTTTACTGTGCGTATTTAAGGTATACACAACATAATGCAATGAGATAGCTACATACATAGTCAGTTATTGTAGTGAACAAATTAACATATCCATCATCTCACAATCACTTTTATTTTTGAAAAATCCTTTTGGTTTTGTTACAAAAGTCTAAGCTAATAACTATATTTCTTTCATTGTGCTGTTCTGGTTTCATATTCACTCATATAATGCGTTTGTTCTCTCCTCTGGCTGCTTAAATTTCCTACTGATCAATGGTCCCAGACATGTGGGTGTAATGAGTTTGCATTCGTTGTGGTTGTATTGCTTGGAATTCATGTGTGGAATTCATCTGCACATCTTACACTGCGTGTGTTAAAGGCTGTCATGAAATTTAGAATGTTCTCAGCCAACATTCCTTCCAACACTGGTCTTCTCCCCTCCCCCCTCCACTTTGCTATGTTATAGGTTATATGGTTGTTGTTTTCCCACAGACCGTGGGAGCTTTGTTTTTAATTTTCTCAGGATGTTTTCTTCTGTCCTTAGGTTTACATAATTTTTATTTATATGCCTTCAAGTTTACTAATCCCTTTCATCCAGCGAGTCTAATCTGTTATTATATGCAGTAATTTAAAAATATTTCATATATTACATGTGACATTCTAGGACATCCATATTTTTGCATCTTTTATTTCTATTTGATGTTTATGTTTCTATTTCAATGCTTGAGCACACTTATAGTAACTGTTGTAAAGTTCTTTCTAATTACTTTCATCATCTCTCTTTCCTCTATCTGTTTTTGCTTATTCATTTGACTCCTAGTTTTGTTTTTTTTTTAAAGATTTTATTTATTTTATTTGACAGGTAGAGTTACAGACAGTGAGAGGGAGAGACAGACAGAAAGGTTTCCTTCCTCTGGTTCACTCCCCAAATGGCCGCAACAGCCAGAGCTGCACCTATCTGAAGTCAGGAGCCAGTCGCTTCCTCCTGGTCTTCGATGTGGGTGCAGGGGCCCAAGCACTTGAGCCATCTTCTATGACTTTCCCAGGCCATAGCAAAGAGCTGGACTGGAAGAGGGGCAGCTGGGACTAGAACTGGCACCCATACAGAATGCCGGTGTCGCATGCGGAGGATTAACCTACTGTGCCACGGCGCTGGCCCTGACTCCTAGTTATTAGTCATGTTTTACTCTTTCTTCTCCCATTTAGGTATTTTTATTGAATACTGAATATTTTTAAATCTTCCAATGTTGAGAATCTGGGTTATGTTCTTTCCCTCATATGGGGACTGGTTTCATTTTGGTAATCATTTAATTTAAGTTACTTGGAGTTCACTCAAACCTTCATGCTCTTGCCTTGCCCCTCATTGTGTCAGAGTCAAAAGTGACACTAGGTACAAAGGTGGGGAGATTATAAGGATCATTTGCTTATTTCTCATATTCTAATAATAATGTTCTTTGAATACTAGACATTGTATATATGAAAAGTCATGTATTTTCCTGATTTTATTGTGACATCCATCAGAAGGTATAATCTGGTATGTATTAAATGGATGTGGAATGAGTAAGTAGGATTAATTCTTCCCCAGGATGGTAAGAGTGACATATAAAGACCCAGTCAACTCAGTACCTGAGATAGTTAGTGTCCCAGGGAACCCTGATCAGAATTCAGATTGACATGGGGCCATTCTCAGATGAAGTGCCACCGATTTTGTATTTAGTTGCAGAGAAATAATGATAATTTACTTACCTGAACCCAGTATGAAACAAAGAAGGAATAGAATATACCAAATTGAGCACACTGAAATTATGCTTGGCATTTAGGTCACACTCATATGGTAAGGAAAGGACAAGATGAGATAGCTTTGAAGTTTAATGAAAAATGAGGGCACAAATGAAATTGCCCACCAGATGTATGAGAAAGACAAAGGACAAAATAATTCTAAGTGAGCATTAAGATGGACTTATGATAATGCAAAGAATTTGTGTAATTGTGTCAAGAAGACTTCTGTAATCCTTCATTAGTAATAAAAAAAAAGTTGGGAAGGGGCTGCATTGTGGTGCAGCAGGTTAAACTTCCACTTGCAACACCAGCATCCCATATCTGAGTGCTCATTAGAATCCTGGGAAAGCAGTAGACGATGGCCCACATACTTGGGCCCCTGCCACCCACATGAGCGACCAGGATGGAGTTCAGGACCCCTGGCCATTGCCACTATGTAGGAAGAAAACCTACAGATTGAATATATGTCTCTGTGTGTCTCTTCCTCTAATCTCTCCGTTGTTCTACTCTTCAAATAAATAAATCTTTAAAAAATTTGAATAAATACAAAGAAGTTGGCAAGAGCAAGCAATGTTTAGGTTACAGTGAACTAGAAACAAAGTAATACTAAATATTTTGAAAAGATAAGAAAATGATAAAATAAGTAAATAAAATGCAATTAATCATACCTAATATCTTGGTATCTCTATACTTCAATATCTGGTGCACATAAAGTAAATACAATTTTAGAGATTCAACAATACATTATGTCTAGAATGTTTGATTAATTTACACATATTATTAACAGAAAAAGCAAATGCTGATATGTTTAATTATTTGTATAACTTTTAGTTTGTTCAATTTGTATTCAAAATAGAAAAATAAAACGTTATTTCAACATTTTAGTATAGGGAGATTTGACTGAATTAGGTCCCTGGAGGTAGAAATGGAAGGAAAGCAAGAAGATGAAATGAGAGGATGCTGGCAGAAATACAACTACTAGCAAAAGTATTAGGTACTCATTATAGCAAAATCATATGTCACTGAGCATGGCATATAAAACATTGTCATTTGAATGAATGCTGATAACTCCTTAAAATACTTTATATATTATTTTCAAAAACATGTTTATTATAACACATTTCAGTTTAACCTGTGTTTTTGGTTAATGAGTCAATAGACTATAAATTAGAAGGCCATAATTATTGCTTGAGCAAACAGAACAATTAATGTCTCACAACCACATTGGTGTTTAAAGGATTCTTTCATTTCACTGTTTTCATGAAATCTATCAATAATTAAATATTTTAATCAAATGAGGTTTATATTTTTCTCTTTTTAAAATTTTTACTAGTATAAAGAAACCAGATTTCATGTATTTCATATATACAATTCAGTGAAGATAATCACACTTGCCTCCCTGCTTCCCTCTCTGAATACACACTCCTTCTTTCCTTTCTTTTTCCCTTTAATTTATTCAATGATTTCTTTTTCATTTCATATATAAAGTGTTTTTTTTTTTTTTGTTTTTTTTTTTTTTTGTTTTGACAGGCAGAGTGGACAGTGAGAGAGAGAGAGACAGAGAGAAAGGTCTTCCTTTGCCATTGGTTCACTCTCCAGTGGCTACCGCGTCCGGCGTGCTGCAGCCAGCACACTGTGCTGATCTGAAGCCAGGAGCCAGGTGCTTCTCCTGGTCTCCCATGCAGGTGCAGGGCCCAAGGATTTGGGCCATCCTCCACTGCACTCCCAGGCCACAGCAGAGAGCTGGACTGGAAGAAGAGCAACCGGGTCAGAACCCGGCACCCCAACCGGGACTAGAACCCAGGGTGCCAGCGCCGCAGGCGGAGGATTAGCCTAGTTAGCTGCCGCACCGGCCACTACATTTGCTTTTTGTCTCCTAATGATGTACAAGAATTCTAGTGGCCCCGCATCCTAGAACCCAGTGTGCTGGTGCCGCAGGCAGAGGATTAGCCTATTGAGCCATGAAACCAGCCTGCCTTTCAAATATAAAGTTTTAAGAGGATTGATACTTCCCATCCTACCCTTCCTTCCTTCTTCCCTTGTTCCCACCTCCCTCATCCTTCTTTTCTTTTTTTTTTAATTTTTGCAATGACATACTTCTAAGTTACTTTATAATCACTCCACTAAATAAGGAATTCACCAAGTATTAAATAGAAAAACCACATTCCTCAGAATTACAGACATGGGCTATAAACAAAAATTAAATCTCAAAATTTTAATTTTATTCATATACATTACATTTTTGACATCTTTATATTAGTTACCACAAATCAGGGGAAACATGCAATATTTGCCTTTATGGGATGGGATTATTTCACTAAGCGTAATGGTCTCTAGTTGTATCCATTTTATTGTGAAAGATGAGATTTCATTATTTTTTAAGGCTGAGTGGTATTTCATTGTTTTATATATCCTAAAATTTCTTTATCTGGTCATCAGAAGAAGACATCTGGGTTGATTCCACATCTTGGCTAGTGTTAGTTGAGTTGCTATAAACATGTGGGTACAGATAATTCTTTCATATGCTGATTTTATTTTCTTTAGGTAAATTCCCAGGAGTGAAATGGTTGGGTCATATGATATATTTATTTTAAGATTTCTTAGAAATCCCCAACTGGTCTTCCACAATGGTAGTGCTAGTTTCCATTCCCACAAAAAGTGTATTAGGGTATCTTTATTCTCATTCCTCAGCAGCATTTGTTATTTTTATTTTTGATATTTGGATGATAGCCGTTCTAACTGGGATGAGGTGAAATCTCAGTGTGCTATTTTTTCCAAAAGAAATCTTTTATTTAATGAATAAAAGCTTCATGCATTTCATAAATACAAATTTAAGAACATAGGCATTCTTTCTTCCCACCAATACTCCCACCCATCTTCCACCTCCTTCTCTTATTCTCAGTCTTATTCTTTTTTACTAAGACCAATTTTCAATTAACTTTATACACAGAAGGTTAACTCTATACTAAGTAAAGAGTACAACAAATTGTATGAAAAACATTCCTCAACAGTTGAGACAAGGGCTATTCAATGTTATTGCATTTTGAAGTTCATTTCACTACTTTTTGATAAGCATTTTTTGAGAAACTTAACTTTAAAGAAAAATCCAAGAATGATACATCTTTTGTGAGCACTTAGAGATATAACTATAACTTATGAGACATAAGAATATTCTCTAATTAATACACTAAAATGAAGTAAAATTTTTCAATACAAGTTTTACTATTAATTCTCACAATACAACTCTTTGAGGACAGAGGTTCTCCATGGAAAGTTGGTTCAGTGACTCCTGTTGTTAATTTACTATTAATATTCTTCTGTATGATGTCAGTAATCACTCAAGGCCCTTGGCATGAGCTGCCTAGGCTGTGGAAGCCTTTTGTATTCGTAAACTCCTTCAGTATTTAGACAAGGCCATAAGTAATATTTAGTTTTGAGAACATGAAGTTCTCTCTTCACATTAGAGAAATGCACCTCCTTCTTTGATGACCACTTCTTTGCATATGGAGTTCTCACACACAGAGTTCTTTTATGTAGGACAATTTTTGCCACAGTGTCTTGGCTTTCCACACCTGAAATGCTCTCATGGGCTTTTCAGCCAGACCAGAGTGCCTTAAGGGCTGATTCCGAGATCAGAGTGCTAATTAAAATGATTGTCATTCTAGGAGTCTGCTGTATGGAATGCTTCCTATGTCTGGACATTCACTCCTTTTTAATTCTATGTTTTATTATTATGAAATACTTAATCATTTTTATATGATCACTTTAACACTTGATCTTATCCATATGATCACTTTAACACTTAAATGAACCTGGATAGCTCAGCCAGGAGAGCATCAGATTTTTAACTTGAGGGTCCGGGGTTCAAGTATTTTGTTTGGGTGCATCCAGTATTTTCATAATTTAAAAAAAGGATACCAATTTTCAGTGTGATTTTATTTGCATTTCCCTGTTGATGGTTATACTGATCACTTTTTTGTTTCTGTTGGCCACTTATATTTCATCCTTTGAAAAATGCCTGTTTGTATTCTTAGCCAATTAACTGGAGGGTTTGTTTTGATGTTCTTGAATTTTTTTGAACTTCTTCTAGATCCTGGATATTAATTCATTATCTGATGTATAATTTGCTAACATTTTCTCCTATTTTGTCAGTTATCTCTTTATTTTGTTGAGTATTTCCTTTGCTGTGCAGAACCTTCTTTGACTATTGTAATACCATTTGCTTATTTTTGCTTTTATTGACTGTATTTATGGGGTCCTATCCAAGAAGTCTTTGCCTGTATGAATGTTGTCAGGCATTATCACTATGTTTTCCTCTAGTAGTTTGATGGTTTAAGGTTTTAGATTTATATCCCTGAGCCACTATGAGTCTATGAGTTGATCTTTGCTTAGGATGTAACATGGGGGTCTTGTTTTATATTCTGCATTCAGAGATCCAATTTTCCCAACATTATTTGTTTAAGAAACTACACTTTTTTACAGAAGTGATTGTAGCTCATTTATTGAGGATTAGTTAGTTGTAGATGCATGCCTTATTGGTGTCAATTTCTGTAGTTGAGTGCACTAGATTTGGAACAGGTTCCATACAACTCAAAAAACAAAAATGTTTGCATTGATGAATGAGTACGATTGAGACTTTAAGTTTACTGCTAATATTTTGCTTCCTGTTTAAGCAGTAAGTAGAAATTATTTCTAAATTTACTTGTTTTAAAGTACATTGTGATGATAAGTGATGAAGTTTCATTAAAAATTGAGTATTCATAAAGGAAATATATTTTTCTATACAGTTTTGGATATGAGAGAAAACTTGGGTTCTTGAAAAATATATTTAGGTTGAACATTATTACCCCACTTAGGTATCTAAAATTTTATGTAATATATATATATATATATATATCTGAATACTATATCTAAGCTTATATTATTCATATCCTGTCTACCTATGAATCAAGTAAGATTTATAGTAATATTTATTTATGTTCATGTGGGAAAAACTCTCTCCAGGCATGGGTACCCCATGTGTAGTTATAAAAATCACATACTCAAACTCTGATATGCTTAATATGCAAAGTTGGACATACTTCTTTTTTATGACTAACAAATGTTTCAACATACTTGAAAATCTTTCACATATAATTATTTAATTTGAGAAGCATAGAGATAGAAACAGACACTCAGAGAAAAGAGACAGAAAAAAAGAACTCACATCTGCAGGTTCACTCCCCAAGATCTCAGGACTCAATCAAAGTCTCTGATGTGAGTGGCAGTGACCCAATAACTTAAGTCATTATCTGCTGCCTCTTACAGTGTGCATCAGCAGTCATCTGGAATCAAGAGTGGAGCCAGTAATTGACCTCCTATACTTGAAACTGTGAGTGTGCCAATCAGCATATTAATGATTGTGACAAATGCCAACCCTCTACACTCTCTTTTTTTCTAATCTCATATCAGTCTTGCTCAGAAATCTCACATGTATAAATTTGACACATTTTATGAGGAATTCATTATTCAACATTATTAGTTATCAATCTCTCCTTTTCTAACATATAATTTTCAGTGAATAACTTGTTCTAAATTCCTAGATTAGCTATTCCAATTATTTTTACTTTATATTGAGATATAATTTGAATAACATGAATAATTAAACAATTTTAAATTAGACATATTTATATTGAGATATAACTTACATATATACTTTATAAATAGTTACATGTCGTATGTTCTAATTGAAGAAAGCTGTGATAATTTACTTACATCAAACAAAAGAGAAAATACTACCCTTCCTCATAAAGTTATCTAAGTCCCATTGGGCAATTTCCTCAATCCTACAAGAAGTGACTTCAAAATATGTCAAGAGAGATTAGTTTTACCTCATAATGGAAATCATCTAAATGCAAGCATTTAATGTGTACTTTATTAAGTACACTTTTAATAATACAATGCTTCAAAGGTCAATCATGTTGCTTAATGTTTTCCAAATTGACCTATTTTTGTTACTGAATAGTATTCATTTCTAGAAGTGTATGTGATTTGTTTATTCTTTATTCCATCATTTACTAATGCAAATTTGGTTTGTGTCTTGTTTTGGCTATTATGAATAAGAAAACAATAATATTCTTATAACCTCCTTTGTGGTTATATGTTTCAATTATTCTGAGTAAACACAATTTACTCTAATAAACTGGAATTCTAGGCAGGTTAATTGCTGAGACATGATTTAAAGAAAATCCAAAGAGTTATTCAAAATTACTACATTCGCTTTTTTTTAATACTCTTTTTTTTTGACAGAGTTAGACAGTGAGAGGGAGAGAAAGAAAGAAAGGTCTTTCTTCCATTGGTTCACCCCCCAAATGGCCACCAATCTGAAGCCAGGAACCAGGTGCTTCTCCTGGTCTCCCATGCAGGTGCAGGGCCCAAGCACTTGAGCCATCCTCCACTGCACTCCTGGGCCACAGCAGAGAGCTGGACTGGAAGAAGAGCAACCGGGTCAGAACCCGGCACCCCAACCGGGACTAGAACCCAGGGTGCCAGCGCCACAGGCGGAGGATTAGCCTAGTGAGCCGTGGCACCGGCCACTACATTTTCTTTTTGTCTCCTAATGATGTACAAGGATTCTAGTGGCCCCAGGTCCTTGACAGGATTTGGTGCTGAATAATCTTTTGTATTTCCCATTCTAGTGAGTCTCTGACTCTTCCTCTCTTCCTTACATTTTTCTGTGTGTGTCCTATAAGCAATTAATTCTGTTTATTGTACCTCTAAACATTTAGAATCAAGTTAAGATATTTCTTTAACATATTTCTGTAATTAATCCAAGTATGCCTTAACTTTCTTGAAGGCAATATCACTATTTTTGTTGTTGTTTCGTAGTATGATTCTTTAACTTCCACATAACTGGCACAATGTTAGACATCATCAGAAGTAAAAATTTTGTTATGTGATATTAGATATAGTTATGTTATCTTAGCAAATCCTTTGTTTTACAGTGTGTGTATGTATTCAATTTGTACCTGATACACAAGACCTTGCCCAGATTACACAATGGCTGAGTTCAAATGAGAAAATAGGGTCTCCTATGTTTTTAGCCAAAATACTGTACCATGTGCCAGGCAACTTCTATTGATAACTTGACAGGTAAGTTGCTTCTGACTGACAATTTAACATTCAAAAGGTGAGGATACGTAGATTAGAAAGTCATTAAATTAGAATGCAGCTTCAGAAATCCTTGCCTTCTTGTGCATCCATGTGTGTTACTACACTAGTATTGCTGGGCTTTTATTCCATTCTGTGGAGATAGTCTCATGTTTGACTCCTGTTGGTGAACACCCTCAACCTCGAAGTTTGATTTGGAGTGTTGGGTTTCTCAGAAGCTATACTATTTCATACACACATTGTCATGCACACACTATGTTTAACAATGAAAATGAAAATACCGTTCTCACCTTGGAGAGTGTGGGAAACACTAGATGTATTTGTACTGTGAGACACATCTTGCAAATAAATGGCTTCACTGCTTTTATAAGTTTCACAAACACCAAAATAAGTATGGACAAATAATCAATAAATAAATCTGTGAATTTTACTCTAATTATCAGATAATCATTTATTGCTATTTTTATAACAACTTTTCTTTTATTCATATTTTCTCATATATGTTAAATGCCACATAAATTAAATGCAGAGGAAATTTCAAACACCTATATTCAAAAAATTGGGTGTTAAGAGTAGGGCAGCATTGTGGTACCAGGTTAATCTGCTGAGTGGGATGCCTGCACTTGGCATGAAGTCCCACCTCCACTTCTGATCAAACTTTTTATTAAAGCACACACTGGATGGGCACAGATGATCCCTTAAGTTCTTGGGTCCCTGCCACCTATTTGGGGGACACAGATTCAGTTCCTGGCTCTCCTTGGTTTGGCAGATAAGCAGCTGGAAGTTTCTCTCTCCTCTCTCTCTCTTTCAAAGATAAAAATAGTTAAACTCTAGAAAAACAAAAATAGATAGGTAAGACATTTTCTTATATTTTCTTATAGTTCTGTGAGTGGTCCTTAAATAATCACTATAAGGATCTCCAAGCATGTTGAAGATAATGACAATGATTACCACAAGTCTGGAATATGGGTAAGAAATCATTCATTGCAGTGCTTTTTTGTTTCCTAAAGATCTCTTAAACACTGTCTCGATTCATCTGTTACACAAAATCTTGGAGAGGATAATTTTATAAATACAGTTTCATACTTGCTGTATAAAGATCTGTCATGAAACTTGGCAGAACACCTCATAGCACCTGAGCTCAGACATATTCTCTTTATGCCACTAACAGTGCAGTAGGTTCTGGCTCTTTTTATATACCGAAAGAAGCTTCATGGCTTTACAATTTGATTTCTCTGAACCACTTAACCCAGAATATTTCTTTTTTATTGCTTATTTTTACAAATGCTTGACCCTTATCACAGCATGGTGTACAATTATGTTCATAATTTACTTTTACATTTGTCGTCCTCAAAATTTAATGAGTTTCTTTATAGGAGACTCTGAGAAGCACAGTTGTATGGATGACATCACCTTATGCTGAAAGTTTCATAGCTAACATAGCATTTTTGCCCATTATAACAATATTTCCCCATTCTGTCAAGTGATCTATTAAAAAGTACACAGGCAGATATTACCTGGTTTCCACTTAATCACCTGATATGGCATCTGTCTCCTTGGGACTTACAATACTGTCCTGGAGTCATAAAGGCAAGGTGTGTTATATGGCTGGGAACCAAAGGCCAAATGCTTATAATATCCTTTATGTACAATTGTAGAATAATAACAAACCCTCAAGGTGAACTTTTTTGCTGATGTTCAAGATCGGAATTTTTGGAAAACAAAATAAACCCTGAGAAAGAAGCTTGTAAATCCATTTCATTGCCAATGGCCTGACAGTAAAGGTTATGACAGAATGTTGGTGCAACTCTAGAATTGTAATTGCATAGCTTGGATTATTTTTCTGTTCTTACTTTGTTTTTCACAATATCTGATCACAAGAAGCAACATTACAGAATTTAATATCCAGTTAGTGTCCACACCATGGCATCTTAAAGGAATCATCCTATAATCTTGCCCTTGTAAGCACTCGGCCACATTGCCTCTGAACTATAAAACATGATAGGAATTATAAAGAGGAATTTGTGATTGCAAATTCTACAAACTATTAATGTGTTATTATATATGATATCATTGCATAACAAATTACTATGTGATATTTTTGTCACAAAGCAGTGTTCAGCATGACATAAAGTTGTTTTTGCCTTTTGAATTAAGTTTCTAGGGCACTGGGATGGACTGAGGTTCTTTATTGCCAGTGTTTTGCAGCTATTTACTGATGTGAATTTTGCAAATCTATGGGTGGAAATTAGTTACTTTTGTAACCTGTGAGAATGTTTTTTTCAGTATATCTAACCAAAGCTTAAAAAAATTTTTTTTCAATGTCATAATGGACATTAAAAACTAATCCAAAATAACACCATTTGAAGAATTCATAGGTGTGTTTTAAAATGCTTTACTGATATTTAACATATATAAGTTGTATAAACCTCATGTTGACAACTCAATGAAGTTTTGCATGTATCAGCTGTAAGACAACTAAAGTGCATTTCATATATTAGGCATTTAGCTCCATGTTCTACAAAAAAAAAAAAAAAAAAAAAAAAGAACCAAAGGGATCACATAAACAAGAATAGTGTCTGCAAATACTAGCTGATAGAATCAAAAAGGGAGAGAACGATCCAACATGGGAAGTGAGATACACAGCAGACCCATAGAATGGCGGATGTCCTAACAGCACTCTGGCCTCATAATCAGCCCTTAAGGCATGCGGATCCGGCTGAAATGCCCATGAGAGTATTTCAGGCATGGAAAGCCAAGACACTCTGGGGGGGGGGGGGACCTAAATGAAGGATCTCCACGAGTGAGATCCCAGTGGAAAGAATGGGTCATCAAAGAAGGAGGTACCTTTAAACTCTGAAGGGAAGAGAGAACTTCCACTTTGACCATGGCCTTGTCTAAATATGATCAGAGTCAGTGAACTCAGGGGGCTTCCATAGCCTTGGCAGCTCATGACAAGAGCCTCGGGTGATTACTGATGCCATAAACAAAGTGTCAATTTGTTAAGTCAACAACAGGAGTCACTGTGCACTTACTCCTCATGTAGGATCTTTGCCCTTAGTGTGCTGTCCATTGAGATTCAATGCTATAACTAGTACTCGAACAGTATTTTTCACTTTATGTTTCTGTGTGAGAGCAAACTGTTGAAATCTTTACTTAATGTATGCTAAACTGATCTTCTGTATATAGAGAATCGAAAATGAATCTTGATGTGAATGGAAGGGGAGAGGAAGTGGATAAGGGGAGGGTTGCGGGTTGGAGGGACGTTATGGGGGGGGGAGCCATTGTAATCCATATTCTGTACTTTGGAAATTTATATTCATTAAATAAAAGTTAAAAAAAAGAAGTTAGCTCCTTTCTTTAGTAAGCAGGAGAAATGGATTTAACTAAGCAAATATATAATTTTGGGGGAACAGTGAGAGGCCAAGTGTAATGGTCAGTTTCATGTGTCAGCTTTTATAGTATCCATTGATTCACTCAAATACTCTTGTATAGATGCTGCTGTGAATGTGTTTTATAAATGTGATTAACATCTAAAATCAGTTGAAATTAATAAAGAAAATACACCTCAATAGTTTGAATGTGGTTGTTCCAATCAGTGAAATACCTCTGAGGAAGAAATTTGACAAATATGTTGCAGAACCAAGGAATCTCATCAAGAACTGTGAAGGAGATATGTTTACACAAACTTATAAAAGTATGTCCCAGGTATACTTTAGTTTTAGATGTCCTTATACAGTAGTGGGAGCTCCTCTAACCTCTTCTCCTGAATTCTTCCAATTTCTGGCTACTCTTTCTCAGAGAAGAATCACTACATGTTTTCTCCTTTATGTGCCTTAAATGGTGGAATTGACAATGATGGATCTATCTTTTCCTCATTCTATGCTCTTCTCCTAGGCAACTTATCAGTAATCACAGTTGTAAATATCACCATAAAGCAACAATTTTCAAATGTAGCTCATCAGCACAAATTAATTTTTGTGATGTGAATGTGCATATGTAACTCTAGATCTTGATATGTTGACTTTAATTATCTCCAAATTGCCTAAGAATCATCATACTCCTTGAATCTGTATATGGGAAATACATGAAACGTGTATACCTTAAATAAAATTAAAAGAAGAAAAAAGAAATAATCAGAATATTCAAAACCCACCTCTCAACCTGCTGTACCAATGACTGCCTTAGACATAGCTAGAGGTCCCTTATTGACCAGGAGCCTTAGGAAAACACAGCAAATGTCCATAAACCATTAAAGAAAAGTGTTTGAAAATAAAATTTAGTTAAGAGAGTTAACCGTTACAAAGTTTAGTGCTATTTCCTCAGCATGTCTGAGTTTTAAAAAGAATTTTTTCACCTTAAAACATACTTCATAGTAAACATTGGGATACTTTTATGTATCTTTGAGTCCTTTGAAGAGAGCATCTTGAAAATTTCATTGGAAATGCTTAGTATGATAAAAGCTATGCAGAGATTTCAAATGTTTTTCCATCAATATGAACATCGTTAAATTCTACAAGTTTTTTGAAGTCTCCTTGAATATGCTCTTAAAAGCACAAAGAGGGGGAGGTATTTGGAATAGCCATTGGAATACCCACTTCCATTTTGGATATCCCAGCTTCCTTTATTTTTTTTTAACTTTTATTTAATGAATATAAATTTCCAAAGTACAGCTTATGGATTACAATGGCTTCCCCCCAAAAAACTTCCCTCCCACCCACAACCCTCCCCTTTCCCTCTCCCTCCCCCTTCCATTCACATCAAGATTCATTTTCAATTCTTTTTATATACAGAAGATCAGTTTAGCATATATTAAGTAAAGATTTCAACAGTTTGCACCCACATAGAAACACAAAGTGAAAAATACTGTTTAAGTACTAGTTATAGCATTAAATCACAATGTACAGCACTTTAAGGACAGAGATCCTACATGAGGAGTAAGTGCACAGTGACTCCTGTTGTTGACTTAACAAATTGACACTCTTGTTTATGGCCTCAGTAATCACCCTAGGCTCTTGTCATGAGTCGCCAAGGCTATGGAAGCCTTTTGAGTTCACCGACTCTGATCATATTTAGACAAGGCCATGGTCAAAGTGGAAATTCTCTCCTTCCTTTCAAAGTGCACTTTCGGAGACAGCAGAAGATGGTTAGTACTTAGGTCCCTGCCATGATGTGGGATACGTGACTTGAGTTCCAGACCTCCTGCCTTAAGCTTGACTCTGTGCTGTTGTAGGCATTGACGTATAAACTAGAGATGAGATCTCTCTCTCCTCCCTCTCTCTCGTTTATGCATGATTGAACGTGCACACACACACTCTCTGCTTTTTGAATGAATAAAAATAATTTTCATTAAAAATAGAAGTTTCTGGATTTAATTAACAAGACGTTATGAAGATCTAAATAACGCAACTTTGCAAGCATGATTTCACTTTTTATGACTTTCCTTGAGATAGGTAATATCACTTCTATTTTTTAGGTAAGGCAAGACAGGCACAGGGAAAGGAATAATTCTCTCTTAAATCACATAAGTAGGTCACAGTAGTACTAAGATTTAAATATAAATGTATCTGACTCTGGAGTCCATGTACTTTCAACTTAATGAGTCCAAAATAAATAAATAAATAAAAGAACTGACATTCCCTTTGCTAACCTATGAAATAAGGTTTATGTATTCAGAAATAACTTAGCTGATAGCAATTTACAAAACTGAATCAAGAATTCACTTTATATATTCCAGGAGGTTGTTAACTCCATAAGACTTCTAACATAACATAAAAATTGCATTTAGATATTAATTTATTTTATCAAAAATATTGTTTTCTATGTAACAACTCTCTCAGGCTATCTTTTCAACTCAGAGTAATGTGCATGCTTGCACACATGTTTCTGTATGTGTTGAATGTGTCCCAATTTTTTTCTGCTTGAATATTTTTTCATTCTATATTCTTGAACTCCATAATCAGTCTCTACTTCTACTCATTTTAAATAAGATTCTAAATTAGTTCATGGGGAAATGTTATTAACTGACTGTTAACTTGTTCTTCTAGATCATGACTTGATAAAATATCCTGTGGTGATGAAATGAGAACAATACTTTCTATTTTCTCTTACACACAATTGAAACTTATTCAATAAGATTTTCTAATAAAAAAGGAGACCTTTTCCTCTCACAGTTTGCAAATTACAGACACCTCAATTCTTATTATAAGATAAAATCTGTCATTAGCTCTCTCAACATAGTGCCATTTGCAATGAGCAAGATTTGAATACTTTTGATTTTGATAATAGAAACTTCATTTCCCTTACGCTATATGGTATGGATGTAAAAGCCATTTATATCTTCTTTATATAACTAGATTACATACTACAGACTCCCTTATACATTCTACACTAAATTGCCAACTGGACCTAACCTTGTTTCTCTCAGTCCTGGGAAACTTAAAGGAAAACTGACAATCAGGCAATTCTGCCCCCTTCCTTGACTGCATCACCTAGCACCTACTGCCAACTTTTTTTGTGCCTTACCCTACACTCTATCTATTCTTCAAAAATCATTTTTAACAGGAAGACAAAAAGACATAAATCAGGGGCCAGTCTGTATCAGAAAAATCAAACAGCTCCTATGTATATGTATAAAAGAATAAAAGCATAGTCTATGCTCAAAATAGTTATTTTCATAAAGTTTCCATCAGTTTTCTCTATGTCACATTGACTAAAAAAGATTTTTCTCTTTCACAAGAAACAGTAAAATGTCATTGGATTATACTTATTTTGACACCTGGATTTAGATAATACTCACTAAGCTAGTGTTACAATGTTTTAATTTAAATAATAATACAAGAATGACCAGTAAATGGAAAACTATACACAATTTCCCAAACTGAAATTAAGCCATCGAATATCTAAGCCTTATTTATACTTTTCTGATTCAATTAGTTCTGTAATTGAAAGTAAAATATTTTTCCAATATAATTTGAATATTGTGAGGAAATAAAATTTCCACATAAATCACATTTTCTAATGAAATATTCCCTAACTGTGTTACATATTATGGTATATTTTCTCTAATTTGCAAATACAAATAGCCAATCAGATCACAATTCACTCTATTCAATGTTACCTCTAGAAAATGGCATAATCAGGATGCCATAAACTTTCCCACCATTAAAATAACGTAGTGTGCATAACATAAAGATGGAAAAAGTATTGAATGCAAATATAATATTTATTCCTCAGAAAATATAATATGTAGGAGTTCTTCAGATCTCCTAACATAATTTTAGGTAGAACTGATTTTGCTTCAACTACAATGTTTTGCTATCTCTTTGGCACAGAATGTTCTACCTGTTTAATAATTGAGTGTATGTGAGTTCAGTTCAAGCCATGTGGGACTGTGGATCAGCCATTTGGACCAGAGTCTGACTGAACATGTGCAAAGCTTTTTGTGAGTGTCCAATTCCTCTTCAGATTTCAACTCTGCATTGTGCTGTATAGCCAGAAAAACAGCAAAGCCACTTAATTCCTTCAGGGAAGAGGAGTTTTAATGGCTGTGAAACACTGCCTTCTTTTTAAATGCATAATTATAGATTTTTCATTTGCCTGAAGATTTTAAATTTTAAAATACTGTTTTCTAGTAATTAACCTGGAATGCCTTTTCCTGATAATTACTTCAGACACTTTTAAAAAGTCAGTGAAGAGGGCCGGTGCTATGGCAAACTGGGTTAAGCTGCTGCCTGCAATGCTGGCATTCCAAATGGGCACCAGTTCAAGAGCCAGCTGCTCCACTTCATTTTTTTAAAAGATGTATTCATTTATTTGGATGTCAGAGTTACCCAAAGAGAGAAGAAGAGACAGAGAGAGAGAGACAGAGAGAGAGGTCTTCCATCCATTGGTTCACTTCCCGAATGGCTGCAACAGCCAGAGCTGTGCCAATCTGAAGCCAGGGGCTTTCTCCAGGTCTTCCCATGGGGGTTCAAGTCCCCAAAGACTTGGGCCATCTTCTATGACTTTCCCAGGCCATAGCAGAAAGCTGGATCAGAAGTAGAGCAGCCGGGTCTTGAAACAGTGCCCATATGGGATGCCAGCACTGCAGGCAGCAGCTTTACCTGCTACGCCACAGTGCCCTCCCTGGCTGCTGCACTTCTAATGCAGCTCCTTGCTAATGGCCAGGGAAAGCAGTTAAATATGGTTTAAGTGCTTGAGCCCCTATAGCCATGTGGGAGTCCTGAAAGAAGCTCCAGGCTCCAGGCTATAGCTTGTCACAGTCCTGGTCATTGAAGACATTTGAAGAGTGAACTTGTGGAAGGAAGTTTCTCTCTGTCTCTCTGTCTCTGTCTCTGTCTCTGTCTGTGTGTGTGTGTGTGTCCCTCTCTCTGTAAATATACCTTTCAAATAAATAAAAAATAAATCATTAAAAAAGGGGCCAGTGATAAACATATTCATGGTAAGAGATAAAATGATAATTAGATAGAATTTAGCATTCAATATGTTTTCTCACTATTGTCTATTGAATTTGGATACACATTTAGAAATTGAGAAAAATTGATATTTTATTAATGAAATATAACTAAGCATATTTTTCAAATGCCTTTTTTTCATCACTTATGATTATAATATAGAGTGGCACTGAAAAGCCATGCTGAGTTTCTGGCAGAATCTGAACCTAGACTTGCATGTCATGATGGCAAGGAGACAGGGAAGGAAGTCAGACTCCCTTCAAAGGCTAAATTCAGGAAAACCTCAGAAACTGGACATCATTTTAAGACAGGAAGAGCCATTTCCATCTTAATTACAGAATTTTTCAAGATAAGACAATTCAATAATATGAGGGAGCAATAAGACAAGGGTATTCTTTAAATTGTCAACAATAGAACTTCACCTTACTCCTAGCCTACAGATGTGGGTGAGAATTTAGGATTAAAATACATTCCCTGAAAAACTGGAAAAGTCAAGGTTTGGAAAATGTTACAAAGCCAAAAGAATGGTACTTATATGTATCTAAGTTAGTACTGGGTAAAGAAAAACAGAACAGGAAATAAGAAGGGGTATAGTCCTTTGGTCCTTTAGAGTAAACCAATAAGAAGATGTGCATTTGGAAGCAGGACTCAGTACACAGAGGTTCAGGGGATTTATGATGGTGGTGGTAGTGTGTAAATATGACTATGAAATAACATTAAGGGGCCGGCACTGTGGTATAGTAGGTAAAGCTGCTGCCTGCACTGCCGGAATCCCATATGGGAGCCAGTTCAAGTCCCAGCTGCTCCACTTCTGATGCAGCTCTCTGCTGCGGCCTGGGAAAGCAGTAGAAGATGGCCCAAGTGCTTGGGTCCCTGCACCCACATGGGAAGACCCGGAGGAAGCGACTGGCTCCTGGCTTCGGATAGGCGCAGCTCCACCATTGCAGTCATCTAGGTTGTGAACCAGTGGATGGAAGACCTCTCTCTCTCTCTCTCTCTCTCTCTCTGTCTCTCTCTCTGCCTCTGTCTCTCTGTAACTCTGCCTTTCAAATAAATACATACATATTTAGAAAAAGAAAAGAAATAACGTTAAGCCTACTTTGTGTGTCCTTTGAGCAACTGTGTCCAGAGTCTTGGTGTCAATAAGAACACAGGATATCACTCCAGTACATCTCAAACATTTAAATCTGGAGTTATGAGTTTGCTTGGGAGACAGATGTGGCCTGGTATCATTGGATGTTGTTATAAGGAATATGGAAAAGAAAATAAGAAAATACTAGAACATCAAAATGAGAAATGAAAGTCTTCATATTCTCATAACAATGTCTTGTAGTTCCCAGGTCCACTGGGTCTCCCAAGAAAGTGTAGAATTAAGTTGCTTTACAAGATTTTATATACATAATATCTGGTGATTCTCTCAAATATTTATTTTACTGGAACTAATTCCAGCTTCAATCTGCTTTATTACATAGAATATAACAAATGATGGTTTTTTTCTCCAATAGAAGAGTTTCTAGAAATTCAAAGCTTCAACTCCAACAGAGAGGACAATAGCAATATCTTAAAACTCAGGGAAGTTGGAAGTGGAGAACATTAAATGGAACAATGTTATCTACTCATTGATGTAGGCGTATAGTTTACAGTGTGATTTCTCTATATTTTTAAAAGTGTTATTTCATTTTTTGAAAGTCAGAGTAACAGAGAGACAGAGAGAACTTCCATCCACTCATTCACTCCCCAAATGGACTCAGCAACCAAGGCTGAACCAAATTAAAGCCAGAAGCCTGGTACTCCTTCTAGGTCTCCAACATTGGTGGTAAGGTCCTAAGTACTTGGGCCATCATCTGCTGCCATCCCATGCATATTAGCAGGGAGCTGGATGAGAAGCAGAGCACATGGGATTTGAACCAGAACTCCTATATAGGATGTCAACATCACAGACAGCTGCTTAACTCACTGCACCACAACACAAGCCCCATGAGTTCTCCATATATTTATCCAATCAAGTTCATTTAAAACTATTTATGTCATGCTAATTACGTGTATTAGGCACTATACTAGAAGATAATAATGTACGATGCTAATAAAAATCCATGCATTAAATTTAGATTAATAATATTTTATCAGCATTAATTTCTCATTTGTGACAATGTTATATGGGAGGGAGATGTGCTATTTTTGCAACGGCTTATAAAAGAGTAACATAAACAAACAGAAACAGACATGTTAACTGCCCTCACAGACACCACAGTATACAAAACAGGACACAGTTTAAATAAATATCCATGAAAACATATGAAAGACCTTAGCTGGAAGAGTCCTCTAAAATATTAGAGCTTCATAGAGATTTACACTGCTTAGAAAATGAAGGTCTCTCTCTTCTTACAGAAGTCAAGAAACTGAGAACTAACAGAGTGAAGAGGGGAAGGAAGAATATGTCAGACAGAAAAACATCTGCCAAGAACCTGTGTTTTGAGATATATTGACAAGCGGGAAGGGCTTAAAGAATTCCTAGGGTAGCTTTTGTCGAATAGTGGGTTTAGGGTAGCTTTTGTCGAATAGAGGGTTATGGTCTCACTTGAGATGCTGCCAATGGAATCCCACTTCTGCTTTCTATTGTAGCTCCCTGCTAATATGCATGGGAACCAGCAGATGATGGTCCAAATAACTGGGTTCCTTCAACCCATATGGGAAACCCAAATGGAGTTCCTTGGCTCCTGGCTCCTGCATTCATCCCAGCCCAACTCTCCATATTAGGAGGATTTGTGGAGAGAAACAGTAGAAGAAAGATTTCTTGGTCTGTGGTCTCTTCCTTTGTCTGTCATTCTGCCTTCCTCTTCCTCCTCCTTCTCCCCCTCCTTCTTCTTTCTTCTTTTGAAATCTGTCCCATTTATCCCAAGTAAAAAGTAATACGGTGGGTGTCAGAGGATAGGGGGAGTGTTTGGTATACAAATTAACAGGCTACTAGACACATCCGTATTTCCAATCAGAATGCCTAAGGTGGAGTCCCAGCTCTACTTGTGATCTCGACTTCCTGTTCTGAACTAAGGCATACAGAAGGTGATGGCTCAAGTACTTGAGACCCTGCCACTCATGTTGGAAACAGTTTGAGTTCCAGGTTTCTCACTTAAGCCTGGCCCAGCCCCAGCTGTTGCGGGAATTTGGGGAGTGAACAAACATATGAGGAGAGCTCTGTCTGTTTCTCTTACTACCTGTCAAATAAAATAAATACACAACTTCTTTGAAAAATAAATCTTTAATTCAAAGCAAACAACAACCAAGCAAAATGGAACAAGATGCTAGATTGACAGGGGCACCAGGCAATTCAGGACTTGAAAGGGATAACGAAGCTCTGCTTCGCACCGCCAGTAATGAGATGCCTTTATAACTTTCGAAAATGATTTCTGTTTTATGTAAGAAATTGATCAATTTCTAGGAACACATGTATTCTTTTTTACTAGGATACTAAACAGGTCTGCATGGTGAACAAACTTTTTGTCAATTCATTTTTTAAACATTTTATTGAAATATACCACACATACAGAAAAGTACACAAACCATAAAAGAATAGCCCTTATTTTCACAAAGGGAGCATTTTCACATAGCTACAACTAAGGTGAAGAACAGAGCATCAGGAATACCCCAGGGGCCAGTGCTATGGCATAGTGTGTAAAGCCACCACCTGCATGTGGGCGCCAGTTCCAGTCCTGGCTGCTCCACTTCCAATCTAGCTCCTTGCTAAATGGCTCGGGAAGGTGGCAGAGAATTCCCCAAGTGCTTTGGCCCCTACACTCACACAGGAGACTCAAAAGAAACTCCTGACTCCTCAGCCTGGCCAATCCCAGCCAATGTGGCCTTTCCGGGAGTGAGCCAGCACACGGTTGCAAGACCTCTCACTGTGTGTCTCTCTCACTGTAACTCTGACTTTCAAATAAATAAAATAATCCCTTTTTTAAAGAAAAAAAAGAGAGAACACACCAGCATCAGATGGGTATAGAAGAGCTTTGATAATGGACACAAAACCACAGTCAGACAGGAAGAACGCATTCTGTTGTTACATACCACAGGAGAGGGACAGGGTAAAAAGTTATGTATTTTATTAACAACTAGAAAAATGAAGGTGAAGCTGCTGAACAGAGAGGAATGGTAAGTGTATGGAAATGCTAATTACTCTGTTACATCAGTACATATTGTGTACATGTGTTCACATATCACACTGGATTTTTTTTAACTTTTAAAAACTTTTATTTAATAAACATAAATTTTGAAAATACAACTTTTGGACTATAGCAGTGTTTTCCCCCCATAACCACCCTCCCACCCACAAACCATCCCATCTCTTACTCCCTCTCCCATCCAATTCTTCATTAAGATTCATTTTTAATTATCTTTATATAAAGAAGATCAATTTAGTATATATTAAGTAAAGATTTCAACAATTTGCACACACACAGACACACAAAGTACAAAGTACTGTTTGAAGACTAGTTTTACTGTTAATTCACATAGTACAACAAATTAAGGACAGAGGTCCTACATGAGTAGTAAGTGCATAGTGACTCCTATTGTTGATTTAACAATTGACACTCTTATTTATGATGTCAGTAATCACCCGAGGCTCTTGTCATGAGCTGCCAAGGCTATGGAAGCCTTTTGAGTTCATAAATTCTGACCATATTTAGACAAGGCCATAATCAAAGTGGAAGTTCTCTCCTCCCTTCAGAGAAAGACACCTCCTTCTTTGATGGCACGTTCTTTCCGCTGGGATCTCAATCGTGGAGATCTTTCATTAGGTCATTTTTTTTTCCAGAGTGTCTTGGCTTCCATGCCTGAGAAACTCTCATGGGTTTTAAATATCTTAAGGGCTGACTCTCAGGCCAGAGTGCTGTTTAGGACATCTGCCCTTCTATGAGTCTTCTGTGTATCCCGCTTCCCATGTTGGATCGTTCTCTCCTTTTTAATTCTATCAGTTATTATTAGCAGATTCTGGTCTTGTTTATGTGATCCCTTTGACACTTAATTCTATCTTTATGATCAATTATGAACTTAGACTGATCACTTTAACTAGTAAGATGGCATTGGTACATGCCAACTTAATGGGATTTGGAATCCCATGGCAGGTTTCTAGCTGTACCATTAGGGGTAAGTCTGAGTGAGTGTGTACTGAACTTACATCTCCTCCCTTTCTTATTCCCACTCCTATTTTTAACAGGGATCAATTTTCAGTTAAATTTAAACACCTAAGAATAACTATGTATTAATATTAAAATGTTATGTGCTCATCACAAACTTATAAAAAGAGTTCCAGTGGGCAGCATTATGGCATACATAGCAGTTAAAGCTGCCACTTGCAACACTGGTACCCAATATGGACACCCCATATGAGCACTCACTGCTTTGCTCCACTTCCAATACAGCCCCCTACTAAAGATCTGAGAAAAACAGCAGAAGTTGATCCAAATGTTTGGGCACCTACACCCAAGTGTGAACAGTAGATGAAGCTAGTGGCTTCTGAATTTGTCCTGGCCCAGCCCTTGCCATTATGACCCTCTGGGGAGTAAGTCAGCAGTTAAAAGATCTCTCTCTCTCTCTCTCTCTCTGTCTTTGTCTCTGTCTCTGTCTCTCTCTGTTACTCTGACTTTCAAATAGTTTCAAAAAGAGAGCTATAATGAAATAAATTGAGAATAATAATTTTTCACATATTCAGAAAAAATAAATAAAATATACACCCAGATTTTTCCATCTAAAAAAAGCAATATTCCAAGAACTTCTTGTGCCACTCCCTAATCACTGCACCCTTCCTTCTCCCAGAAAATTCATAGCTACTATATTCACTTATGTCCTGAAGTTTGACTTTAGCTTGTTTGGATTTACATAAATGGATTATTATGTATTCTTTTGTATGTGTTTTATTTCGCTAAATATTATGCTTGTGATTCATTCATCTTGTTACATATAGCCATCATTTATCATTTTCATTTGTTTCACTGTGTGACCATTTATTTATTCATCAATTCTACTCTTAATAGACATGTGTGTCACTCCTATCCATTTACTTTCAAGTATGGAATATTATGTTCAGGTCACTAGTTTACAGTTTTCTTTTCTTCTTATAAATATTTTTAAGCAATTTAGGGCATGGCACATAAAAATCCAAATTATCAACAGATAATTTAATAAAGATGCAGTGACAATAGAACACTAGAATCTTTAGGAATTTCTTATTGATGAAAGAATTTAAAGTATGAATGGGAGGAAAATTTATAGTTTGGAAAATCATGTAATTGATTACAATGTTCAAATCAAAATTTAATTTTATGTTTTAGAGTTCGTCTATACTTATGTTAGAGATTTCTAACATTTTTTGTGAAAATTGAACAAATGTACTTCATGCATTTACAAATATTCAATACAAATAATGTTAGGTTTCAAAAAATGTCCTAAAGGCTTTCTCAATTTTTTAGAACCACTTGTGTTTGTATATTTGATCCATTCCATGCTATTCTTCATCTGTAATTATCATTGTGGAACAAAATATAGTAGTTTGAGTATTTTGAGAAATAACTGTCAAGAAAAGATTAAACATTCTAGAGACTTGGTGGGAGAAACACCTGTGAAGGAGAAAAGGGGAGGAATCTAAGAAGGTGGAGAGAGAGTTTTCAGCTAAACTGTGCACCTGACTTCTGGAAATCAGAGGGAAGAAAGGGAAATGGACTAGGAAGAGACTCATGATGCCCGACAGCTTAGATTAGCATGATGTGGAGTCCGTGAGCCAAAACTGCCCATTCAAGGAATTCCGAATTTGCAGTAAGGGGGCTGCTGTGGTATCCTTGTCATCAAATGGGTGGAGCAATATGAAACATGGGCCAATTGGGACAGGAAGAGGAGGGTCACTTCTAGAGGGCAGCAGCTGGGCTTGTCAGACAATATACTCCAGCATCAGGTGATCTGAATGAAGGATTTTCTTAGCTGCCACAGTCTAACTTTAGAACTACACGCATCTACTCCTCAAATAATTCTCCATAAACAACTTCCTAAGTTTCCAGTGAGCTTTTCTTTCTGAGGAGAAATTCAGAAAAGGTAAAAGATGACTACCATCCTCTTCACTGGGGTTGATCTCAAAGTATATGTGTAACTTACCTGCTCAGTCCTCCACTGCTCGTTCTAAATTCCTCTCAAATTCTATCACTTTAATAGACCTTAATAGGTTCGCAGGTGAAATGACTCCAACTATTATTCCAAGAGTCTGAGATCTTAGCAACAATGAATTTTACAGAATAGGATCTCTGTATTAAGCAGCTCACAGTTGCATTGTAACGGGTGGATCTGAAAGCTCTCCAGTGCATCAACAACCTGGGGTCTATTCATATCCAATCCTGATCCCATCATCTAAGAGCAGCCCCAGCTGATCAGGGTCAGTCACCACTGCTTGTCTTATCTGCTAATCCCTGGACATCAAAAAATTTAATTTGATGGAATATTTGCCAATCTCCTTGCAAAAGTATGGTATAGTACTTGGAGCATCAGGATTTCCAGATGTGCAGACCTCTGATTTAGGGAGATTGGATACAACACTGTTTTTGAATTCTCTCCTGGCTAGACACTACTATAATAGATACATCTCAACTCATGGTCCAGGGACCCCTGTGAAGGTTATTGTAATGGTCAAATATGGCAAACACAGCTATTAATGACAGCCAGTAATTAAAAAAAAATATGATCTGATTTGGAAATTGTCTCAGTTGTGGGAAGTGAAAAGAAGAAAGGATCATGAATATTTTGGGGAGATGTTCCTACGCCTCTTACCCCTTCATCTCACCTTCTTCTGGCTATAAATTCTTTGCAGCAGCCTTGCATTATGCCTGCTCCTTCACCCGGGGACATGCCATGCTTTCACAGCAATCTGCACAACTCCTGCCTGGTGTGGTTCCTTGGTTGTTTTTCTGACCTCGTGGTGCTAACAGTTGTCTCAGCTGTCTTATTTCTAGTAGTTAGGTTAATTGTCACAATTTGACCTCTATTACTGGGGATGGGAAGAGAGGGGCTGCATCATTTCCCTAAATATTAATGAATCCGCTGTTACGATCATGTCTCCTAGAATCACCCTTGGCCTGCAGAGAGGACTCACCACTGAACTAAAAGATGCCTATGCTGTTCTCACGAGCATATCCCTGATACATTGAGGAAAAGTATACACTGTCAACCCACATATTCAATATGATATGCTACTGAGTTTCTGGCCTTATATAATTTGTTCATTCCAGCATGACCATTTCCCCAGAACTTTTATTTCTTTTTCTCCTATCTTCCAGAGGAAGTCAGATATTTCTACTTCAATATTACGTCTGAGTTTCTCCAGGATTCTAAGGGCCACTTTTTAACAAATTTATCTCATCCTGTGAGGTACTTTCTTGTATCCCGAGAAAGCACCCTAAAGTTAATGACCCTCATTTTTCCAGTCTTATGTTTCAGTCCCCCTGGTCAAACATCCTCAAATCTTCTTCTGGTTCCTGACAGGTTCTTTGGTAGTTCTTATAACTCCCTTGGTATACTCTTTAGTAGCACTCTTATTAAGACAGCTACTCCCCAAGATTAGGGTAATTATAAACCTATCAGCCAGGAGAACACATATGAGCTACTCCTAAATTAAGACATTTGTTGCCTTTCAAGGAACTGACCTCTACAGTAATCCAGTATAGAAAAAAGCAAGCTCTTAGTAAGAAAGAGCAAGCTAACTAAAAACTCAGGGGATCAAGATCTGCAACATCAATATGCTGAGAAGCATCTGTGGAAATATCTGTATTCCATGATTTAGACTCAGATTTTCTCATTAGGACCCTGACCGTTGCATAAGACGTCTGTCTTGGATTAACTTTGCAATATCATTAGATTCTGTGACTAATTATCAGAATGTTGGTAGACCTTAGTTGCATCAGCTATTCCATTACAAGAGATAAAAGCTTTTTAATAAGCTACCAAAGACACATGAAAGAGATTTATTGATGGAGTGTCTGTGATGAAAAAAAATAAAGGAAGAAAAAGTGGCGGAGGGGTATCTTCATATGGTAATATCTGGCTTACCCTTCTTGAAAGAATGGAAAGGAAGAAGGATTGAGGAGGAAGAATGTCAAACATGATGTAGAACTAAGAAAGTTTTACCCAGGCTAATAAGGAGGTCCTCAAGTTGCAGTCATTTGTTAAAAAATACCCGCAATTTGCAGGAATGAGCCTGTCTAAGTACTTCTGCCGTGCGAATTAGCTGAGTACAACCCTCAAGAAAAGTGGTGTAGACATGGATATATCCTGAAGGGAAGGAGCTGAGGCCTTCAATCTTGCTCTCCCTCAAAAAGGGGATCCAGATGCACATTTGTAAGGCCACCAACATCATTTTCCAAAGTCTCTTTTCAAATGATTACCAACTCAGCCCAGGGGAAGTTAGAGAGATTTTTGAGGGACATAGAGAAGTCAGGGAATTACTATCACTCACCTTTTCCATTAACTGATTGATTATTCAACAGTCACTGTCATTTTCTATGGCTTCATTTGTATGAGATAGCTCCTTTGTCTGTGGTCCCAGCAATTTCCAGGAAGTCCCTGCTAGCACCTTAGGTCTGTTGAGGGGAACTGGCTTCTGTGCTCTCAATGAGCTTCTCTCGTTTTTGCATTGCCTTAGAGGTAGGCTGTGTCCTGCAGTAGGAATCTCTAGATTTAATATACTCTTTTTGACATCCCAGTTATAACATCTTAGTGATCAATTTATTTTATTCTCTTTCTTATGCTTTGAAGAGTTAAAGTAACTCCGATATGACTGCCTAAACCTTAAGTAAAAAGATTACTATAAACAATATAAAAACCTAGATCACTTTTATAAAATCAACTTTTGTCTTTATATCTAGATTTCATAATATTCAGTTACCATATTATTACTAGCATTATTATCAATTTTAGTGATATTCCTTTCTGTAAAACTTAAAGTATCAATTTCTAATTAACATGGTCTTAAAATCACAGTAAAAGATGAGTTAAGAAAGAATATGGAATTACATTCCATAAAACATGTTTAATTATTAAAGATACACTATAGTTGTACTTACAGACATATAATTCTAATTTTATATTGCTGATTCTGACATTTAAAAAATTATTAATGGGTTTAAAACTAAATCAATACACACACATTGCAAAATATAAATGTGTAGTAATTTGGATATTTTTCTTTTCACTTATTGAGTTTTCAAGCCAATAGGTAAGGGTAATAAAATACTCAATGATGCATTTAAAATTGTTAATCCCTTTTTTAATGGACTGTCCAAATATAGATTTATCTACCAGATAGATTCATGTTCACCATTTAGACTGAACGGTAATGAACACATTTATCTGTATCTTGATCTCCACTGATACGTTTGACTAGACAAGTAACCTTTCTTAGTGTTTTTGATCAGTCTGCACTTCAAGCATTGTAACTTTCCCAAGACTTACATAGTCTAACATCATCTATGATGAAGAATTGATTCAGAGGAACAAAAAAGAGGTGAGAAACTTGAGTTCAGTAGAAATGGAGCTTTTTTCTTTGCAATTCTACTTCATTAACCTACTTATTTGATACCCAAGAAAAATGTAACTTGTTGACTTTGCTAACTATTTTAACTCTGAGATGTTGGCTGCTGGAAATTTCCCTCTTCCTCAAGGACTACCCCAGAGTTATTGTTGGCCAGGCCTAAACCCTTACCTATACCGTGGTCTAGCCATTCATGTTCCCTATGAATTTTAGAGAGTATATTAACCAATGGCAATCTGATTGGAGAGGTTTTTCCACTCACATTTTTAATGAGTTTTCTATTATAGTGATCCAATATAAAGAAGCCTTATCCATTTAGTGAGCTGATTGTCCCCTGGTTTTGGACTAAGAGGATAAGCATCACACAAAATCAAGTTATCTTTAGAGATCAGAGAGTAAGTTCTACCTAGAAAGTAGTAGTATCCAGGGGCTGGCTCTGTGGTGCAGTGGGTTAACGCCCTGGCCTGAAACACCTGCATCCCATATGGGCACCAGTTTGAGACCCGGCTGCATTTCTTCCGAGCCAGCTCTCTGCTATGGACTGGAAAAGCAGTGGCAGATGGCCCAAGTGCTTGGGCCCTACAACCACATGGGAGACCCAGAAGAAGCTCTTGGGTCCTGACTTTGGATCAGCGCAGCTCCGGCCGTTGCAGTCAGTTGAGGAGTGAACCATCAAATGGAAGACCTCTCTCTGCCTCTCTTCTCTCTGTGTAACTCTGACTTTCAAATAAATAAATAAATATTTAAAAAAAGAGAAAATAATAGTATCCAGTTATTAGTGATATATGTTGAATTCTAAATCTCTTGGATTTTTCTCAAGTGTGAAAAATCTAATTGGAAAATTGACTCATTTTTATGAGATTTAGTCATGAAATTGCTGATTTTTGGCTATTTTAACCTAGGAAATAACAATTTAATGAAATTCAACATAGAATAGGATCTCAAAGCTGAAGAAAGATCTGTCAGAACATCTGTAAGGCATGAAGCTTCACATATTATGAAATCACTAAATATTATTCATGAAATAAAGACAATGAATAAATATTTATAATTCCCAAGAATGCATTTGGAATGTATATATCACAAAATGCCACAAACATGGATTCCCAAAAATCACTATTTCTATTATTTATAGCTTTATCCAGATTTCAAGGTCAATGTGCCAGCAGAAAAACATAAAGAAAATCTCTGCAGATTCAGAATCAGCTCATCCTGATTGGCAATATGCCCAGTTACAGAGAAAGAAATCTAAGGAGTTCTCTCAGATTTTCCATCAACCAGCCTTCTGAATTTTAACAAATCGGCATCAGAATTATTTTTTTACTTTTAAAGAAATGATATTGAACTGACCATGTGTAAGCTTTGTTAACTTTAAAAAATGATACATCAGGTGATTCTTTCTTTCAATGTGGCTTTACTTGCAAAATACAACTGGTCTATGCCTGCTAAAACATTTTTCTGAACTCAGTTATCAAATTAAGGCCTGAGAGTGCTTTTTGAAAAAAAAATCTGATTCAAACAATTATAAGACCTGTTAATCTAACTCCCTATTAGTACACAATTTGTGTAAGATTTCTTTTTTAATGTTTTAACATAGAAAACCTAGCAAAAATGGTTTTAACAAACATTGCAAAATTATAAAATTGAAATTAACTAATATTGGTATTTCTCTCTATCCTTCATTTTAAATAATTATTTATTTAAAGTCAGAATTACAGAGAGAGGGAAAGACAAGAGAGACACCTTCATACACTAAATTCTCTCTTAAGATGGCCACAAAGTCAGAATCTAGGAGCTTCATACAGATTTCCTATATGAGTGACAGTGTCCCAAACACTTGGACCATCTTGTGCTGCTTTTTCCAGGCCATTAATAATAGGGAGGTGAAAGGGACAAATATCGTATGTTCTCCCTGATCGGTGACAACTAACCAACCACAAAAAAGGAAACCTGTTGAAGTGAAATGGACACTATGAGAAACAGTGACTTGATCAGCCCTTGTCCCAACTGTTGGTGTACAATTTAATACTTTATCCCTTTTAGTGTTTTTTTTTTGTTCTACTTAATACTATTGGTTGAACTCTGTAATTAACACACAATTATTATTAGGTGTTTAAATTTAATTGAAACGTGATCCCTGTTAAATATAAGAGTGGGAATAATAGAGGGAGGAGATGTACAATTTGGGACATGCTCAATCGGACTTGCCCCAAATGGTGGAGTTAGAAATGTTCCAGGGGATTCCAATTCAATCCCATCAAGGTGGCATGTACCAATGCCATCTCACTAGTCCAAGTGAGCAGTTTCAGTTCACAATTGATCACACTGATAGGTCTAAGAGTCAAAGGGATCACATAAACAAGACTGGTGTCTCCTAATACGAATTGATAGAATTAAAAAGGGAGAGAATGATCCAACATGGGAAGTAGGATACACAGCAGACTCATAGAATCACAGATGTCCTTAACAGCACTCTGGCCTCAGAATTAGCCCTTAAGGCATTTGGCTCCAGCTGAAGAGCCCATGAGAGTATTTCAGGCATGGAAAGCCAAGACACTCTGGAAAAAAAAAAAAAAAGACCTAAATGAAAGATTTCTGTGGAAAAGAATGGGCCATCAAAGAAGGAGGTACCTTTCTTTGAAGGGAGGAGAGAACTTCCACTTTGACTATAACCCTGTCAGAATAAGATCAAAGTCAGCAATCTCAAAAGGCTTCCATAGCCTTGGCAACTCATGACTGGAGCTAGGGAGATTACTGACACCATAAACAAGAATGTCAAATTGTTAAGTTAACAACAGGAGTCACTGTGCACTTACTCCTCATGTGGGATCTCTGTCCTTAATGTGTTGTCCAATGTGAATTAATGCTATAACTAGTACTCAAACAGTATTTTACACTTTATGTTCTGTGTGGTGCAAACTGATGAAATCTTTACTTAATATATACTAAATTGATCTTCTGTATATAAAGATAATTAGATAATTGAAAATGAATCTTGATATGAGTGGAATGGGAGAGGGAGCGGGAGATGGGAGGGTTGTGGGTGGGAGGGAAGTTATGGGGGGGAAGCCATTGTAATCCATAAACTGTACTTTGGAAATTTATATTTACTAAATAAAAGTTAAAAAAATAATAGGGAGCTGGATCAGAAGTAGAGCATCCAGAACATTAACCACTGCCTTTATGGGATGCTGGCGTTGCAGGCAGCGGCTACATCTGCTATGCCACAATGGCCCTTTTCTCCCCTTCTTAATTTCACGGTTCTTTAAGAGATATGTTCTCATGTGCAGCCTACAAAAAAAGCTGTTAGTGAGCCCACACTTTTCATGGCAGAAGCCTAAGAATCTGACATTTACACAGTTGGCATTGCCTCAGCCAGACCAGAGCCCATGAGACACTGAGCTGCTGACACTGCTCTACCACTTCTACCAGAGCTGTGGATGGATCTCAGCTGCTTGAAATTGACCCAAAAACCTAAACTTTCCCATTACAGCTACTTCTGCTGCTGGGGAACACCAAAAGCTGAAAAAATCACTCTTCCCTTCATACTTTTCATGCTGACACCAGACTTGCCTTTGGCAGAGCCTGAGTAGAAGTCAGTTGCCGCAGTATTTTGGGTAATATCTCAGATGGGTAGCAGTAGTTTAAATGTTCTCTGAAAATGCAGAATGAGCATTTTTCCAGGTTCATTTTCTGTCCCATATGTCACTTTTGTGAGCACTTATAGATAGCTCTTGAGCTATGTGTCTTCCCTGTGTTCTCTCACTATATTCCTTTAACTAAATAATCAGGAATGAATTTGCTCAAACTCATAAACACTGTGTATAGTCCAAGTAATTGATGATAGTAGTCTATGATATCAAATTAACTAAGGAAAGTAACTATCTTAAATTGAGTATTCAAGGAAAAAATAATCCACATAATTTACTTGATGGATTATACTATCATTGATGCATTGATTGCATTTGTGCCTTGATACTGATTTAAAATTATTTTAAGAGGTAAGAAGGAAAATGAAGTAAAGAATAATTAAACTAAGTTTTAATTTATGTATTTGTTGGCCAATATTGTATTTCTTCTTTTGAGAGCTGTCTATTGTGGCCCCTTGCCCATTTCTTCACTGGAGTGGTTATTTTTGTTGTTGTTGTTGTTCAGTTTTTTTGAGTTGCTGATATATTGTAGCTATTAAGCCTCTGTTAATCAGTAGAGTGAAAATATTTTCCCATTCTGTTGGATGTCTCTTCACTCTTTTGATTATTTATTTTGAAATGTAGAAACTGCTAATTTGATATAATCCTATTTGTCTAGTTTTGCTTTTGTTGCCATGCTTTGGAAAGGTCGTTTCCAAGAAGTCATCCCCTACACCAGTATCCTAAAGTGTTTCCCTGTATTTTCTTCCAGAAACTTCATAGTTTAAGGTCTTAACTTTAGGCTTTTCATACATTCTTGTTCAATTTTTGTGTATGGTGAGAGGTAGGGATGAAATCTCACTCTTCTACATATGTTTGTCTACTTTGGCCAGTGCCATTTATTGAATAGATTATCTTTTCTCCACTATATGGTGTGGGCATTTTTTTCAAAATATGAAAAAAGATTTTCAACATCACTAACTGTGAGGTAACAGCAAATCAAAACCATGAGATACCACCTCAATCCTGTCAGATGGGCTATTATCCAAAAGACAAAGGACAGCAAATGCTGGCAAGGATGTGTAGAAGGTAAAACTCTCATACACTGTTGATGGGAATGTAAATTAGTGACGCCACTGTGGAAAACAATACGGGGGTTTCTTTAAAAGCAGAAATAGACTTGCCATGTGTCCCAGCAATCCCACTACTGGGTTTACACACAAAAGACAAAAACACATTGTATCAAAGAGTTGCCTGTTCCACCATGTTTATAGCAGCATTATTCCTAATAGGCAAAATATGGTACCTGTTTATCACCTGAATGGATAAAGAAAACATTGTACACACAAACACACCCACCCCGACACACATACACACACACACACACACACACAATAGAATATTATTCAGCTATAAAAAGGAATGAAATACTATCATTTGCATAAAAATGATTGCAACTGGAAGACATCATATTGAGTGAAATATGCTGGACAGAAGAAGACAAATACCACATATTCTCCCTTATTTGTGGTAGCTAAAATTCAAAATAAATCAGAAAACAAAAAGAAAAAAAATGCCTGTATCAGTTTTGCTGCAAATATAATTTTTGTCAAACTTTGTTTTGAATTTTTGTCAAACATATTATATGTGTGATTACAGCTTTAATGTTCTATCATTATTTTAAAATTTACTGTGTATGAGTGAAATTGAACATCTTTTCAACTGATTATTGTTTATTGCCCTTGCATATATTCTTGCTGAATTATGGTATTTTTACATTTTATTTGTTGAACTCTTTATTTAGTGGAGCACTAAGCATTTGACTGTAATATAAATTAAAAATGTTATCCCTAAAATAATGAAATTTTAAGTTGAAAAAAGTAAATTTTACTCTATGTAAATTTATAATTTGAACTTTAGTCAAATGCCTGAATTTCAAAAAAGTATATTTCATTTGTGTAATTATTAGTCACTTATAGTCAAGTTTAATAATTATGTCATCAATATTAAACTTGTCACAATTAATACTCAGTTTTTTTGCTTCCTTCTGTTATACCTCAGTTTTTGTAACCTCTTTTTTGCTTTTCAATCATCTACTTTTAACCAGATGTTAATGTCAAGATAGGAGGTGTTTGTTTTGGTAATAATCTCCCTAGGTATTTCTTTTTTTCTTTAAAGATTTATTTGTTTATTTGAAAGTCAGAGTTACACAGAGAGATGAGAGGCAGAGAGAGAGAGAGAGAGATAGAGGTCTTCCATCTGCTGGTTCACTCCCTAGATGGCCGCAATGGCTGGAGTTGTGCTGATCCAAAGCCAGGAACCAGGATATTCTTCTGGCTCTCCCACACAGGTGCAGCAGCCCAAGAACCGGGGCCATCCTACACTGCTGTCCCAGGCCACAGAAGAGAGTTGGATCGGAAAAGGAGCATCCAGAACTAGAACCAGCGCCCACAAGGGATGCCGGTGCCTTTAGGCCGAGGCATTAACTCACTGCACCACAGCACCAGCCCCTCTCCCTAGGTATTTCTCATGCACCACACATAATTCATGAGACAGGACTTTACTAAAACAAAACACTGTAACAAATTTTAAAAAGAGCCTACATTTCTCTTTTTTTTTTTTTTTTTTTTTTTTTTTGGACAGGCAGAGTGGACAGTGAGAGAGAGAGAGAGAGAGAGAGAGGTCTGCCTTTACCATTGGTACACCCTCCAGTGGCCGCTGTGGCCGGCACACTGCGCTGATCTAAAGGCAGGAGCCAGGTGCTTATCCTGGTCTCCCATGGGGTGCAGGGCCCAAGCACTTGGGCCGTCCTCCACTGCACTCCCTGGCCACAGCAGAGAGCTGGCCTGGAAGAAGGGCAACCGGGACAGAATCCAGCACCCCAACCGGGACTAGAACCCGGTGTGTCGGCACCACAAGGCGGAGGATTAGCCTATTGAGCCACGGCGCCGGCCTTAATTCTGGCAATTCTTTTTGGCTACCTTTTATAAATTGAGAATCACTGTTTATATATTTTGGTATTAGTTACGGAACCAAAAATGATATCTTCCCTAGTAGGTAACTCATTAATATTTACTAATATATAATTTTAAGTAATCTCCAGTTTATAAAAAACAGTTTCACCTCTTTGTGGAATAATTTTATCACTTACCTATACACATATTTCATATTGTCTCCCATTTGTTTCTCTTCAGAAATGTATTCAGATTTTTAATCAGTTAATTGATAATCCATCATTTGAACCCTATCCATTACATTAGGTAGAATCACATCTGGTACATGTCCTCAGTTATTAAGATGTATGTTAAATAGGTCATATTAACAAATTTGACAAAATTTTATTCACACATCTAACTATTAAATATAAAGCATATTGGTAAAATCATATGGTAGCATTTAAAGTGCTGAGGTGCCAGAGAAGTATTTTCTATTAAAAATACATAATTTAACAATCAGAGCTTTGTAAATCAATTCTTGCTAAAAGTTGCCTTCATTTTACATTTTACAAAGGCATTTTTTCCGAATCATAATAAATTTCCACAGAACCACTTTCCTTAATTGGTCCAAATTTCACTAGGTTTAACTCATATGTAAAAACTACAGGTTTAAAATATGCAGTCTTAATAGGAAAATGTTTAAAAACCAAGCAAAGAGCCCATTAAATTAACTACAACTACACAAACGTTTGACTGATTATCTGCAAAAATAAATAAAATACATGTAATAAATAAATCACACTCCATTCACCTACACTTTTCAGAGGGGCAAAACAGTCTAACTTGTTTATACTATTTTCTCAAGTAAGAATATTATGTAAAAGTCTTGCTATATTAGTGTAAATTTAATTTCTCACATCAAAACTCTTTCGTTTATTTCTTTATGTATTTACTTATTAAATGTCATTTAAATTATACAATGTTCATATATTTCATATATGCAGATTTAGGAACATAGTGATACTTCCCCACTCCTGACCACATACCAATCCTCTTGCTCCTACCTATCATATGCACACTCTTAATTTTTACAGATAGCTATTTTCAGTTTACTTAACCATCATAGGGTTAATCCTACACTAAGTAAAAGAATTCAACAAATACTATGAAAAAAAAAAAAAAAACACTGTTCCACAATGGAAAAAACAAAAGCTATAAACAATCATCCAATCTCACAATGTCCATTTCACTCAAATACATTACATTTTAGGCACTCTATTAGTCACCTCTGATCAGGGAAAACAAATGATATATGTGTTTGGGGAGCTAGAATATTTCACTAAATATAATGGTTTCTAGTTGAATCCATTTTGTTACAAAAGACAGCACTTTTTTTTTTTTACAGCTGAGTAGTACTCCATAGTGTATATACACCATAAATTTTTTTCCCTTTGTTTTTTTTTTGTTTTTTTTTCTTTTTTCTTTTTTTTTCTTTTTTTTTAAACTTTTATTTAATGAATATAAATTTCCAAAGTACGAATTATGGATTACAATGGCTTCCCCCCCATAACGTCCCTCCCACCCACAACCCTCCCCTTTCCCACTCCCTCTCCCCTTCCATTCACATCAAGATTCATTTTTGATTATCTTAATATACAGATCAGCTTAGTATAGATTAAGTATGGATTTCAACAGTTTGCTCCCACACAGAAACATAAAGTGAAAAATAATAGATGATTTTTTTTAAATGATGATGAAATCAGAGCAGACCTATTGTCATGTTTAATCCCAGTGAGAGTCAAGTTGGGAATGGATAATTTCTTTTTTGTTTGTTTGTTTTTACAGAGGATCAGTTTAGTATGCATTAAGTAAGGATTTCAACAGTTTGCACCCCCATAGAAACACAAAGTGAAATATATTGTTTGAGTACTCGTTATAGCATTAAATCTCAATGCACAGCACATTAAGGATAGAGATCCTACATGAGGAGTAAGTGCACAGTGACTCCTGTTGTTGACTTTACCAATTGACACTCCTGTCTATGGCATCAGTAATCTCCCTATGCTCCAGTCATGAGTTTCCAAGGCTATGGAAGCCCTCTGAGTTCTCCGACTCTTATCTTGTTTAGACAAGGTCATAGTCAAAGTGGAGGTTCTCTCCTCCCTTCAGAGAAAGATACCTCCTTCTTTGATGACCTGTTTTTCCACTGGGATCTCACTCACAGAGATCTTTTGCCAGAGTGTCTTGGCTTTCCATGCCTGAAATACTCTCATGGGCTTTTCAGCCAGATCCGAATGCCTTTAGGGCTGATTCTGAGGCCAGAGTGCTACTTAGGACATCTGCCATTCTATGAGTCTGCTGAGAATCTCACTTCCCATGTTGGATCACTCTCCCCTTTATTTATTCTATCGGTTAGCGTTAGCAGGTACTAGACTTGTCTATGTGCTCCCTTTGACTCCCAGTCCCTCCACCATGACCAACTGTGAACTGAAATTGATCACCTGGAACAGTGAGATGGCATTGGTACATGCCACCTTGATGGGATTGAATTAGAATCCCCTGGTATGCTTCCAACTCCACCACTTGGGGCAAGTCAGCCTGAGCATGTCCCAAATTATACATCTCTTCCCTCTCCCATTCCCACTCCCATGTTCAACAGGGATCACATTTCAGTTAATTTTCAACACTTAAGAATAACTGTGCATCAATTACAGAACTAAATCAGTCATATTAAGTAGAACAGATAAAAAAAAACTACTAAGAGGGATAATGTATTAAGTTGTTCATTAACAGTCAGGGCTATGCTGATCTAGCCACCGTTTCCCATAGTGTCCACCTCACTCCAACAGGTTTCCCTCTTGGTGTTCAGTCAGTTGTCACCAATCAGGGAGAACATATGGTATTTGTCCCTTTGGGACTGGCTTATTTCACTCAGCATGATGTGTTCCAGATTCCTCCATTTTGTTGCAAATGAGTGGATTTCATTGTTTCTTACTGCGGTATAGTATTCTAAAGAGTACATATCCCATAATTTCTTTGTCCAGTCTACCGTTGATGGGCATTTAGGTCAGTTCCAGGTCTTAGCTATTGTGAATTGAGCTGCAATAAACATTAATGTGCAGGCAGCTTTTTTGTTTACCAATTTAAATTCCTTTGGGTAAATTCCAAGGAGTGGGATGGCTGGGTCGAATGGTAGGGTTATCTTCAGGTTTCTGAGGAATCTCCAGACTGACTTCCATAGTGGCTTGACCAGTTTGCATTCCCACCAACAGTGGGTTAGTGTCCCTTTTTCCCCACATCCTCGCCAGCATGTTGTTGGTGGATTTCTGAATGTGAGCCATTCTAACCGGGGTGAGGTGGAACCTCATTGTGGTTTTGATTTGCATTTCCCTGATTGCTAGTGACCTTGAACATTTTTTCATGTGCATGTTGGCCATTTGGATTTCCTCTTTTGAAAAATGTCTATTGAGGTCCTTGGCCCATCTCTTAAGTGGGTTGTTGGTTTTGTTTTTGTGGAGTTTCTTGATCTCTTTGTAGATTCTGGTTATTAACCCTTTATCTGTTGCATAGTTTGCAAATATTTTTTCCCATTCTGTCGGCTGTCTCTTCACTCTCCTGACTGTTTCTTTTGCAGTACAGAAACTTCTCAATTTGAGGCAATCCCAATAGTTGATTTTGGCTTTGACTGCCTGTGCCTCCCGGGTCTTTTCCAGAAACTCTTTTCCTGTGCCAATATCTTGCAGGGTTTCTCCAATGTTCTCTAGTAACTTGATGGTGTCAGGTTGTAGATTTAGGTCTTTAATCCATGTTGAGTGGATTTTTGTGTAAGGTGTAAGGTAGGGGTCTTGCTTCATGCTTCTGCACGTGGAAATCCAATTTTCCCAGCACCATTTATTGAATAGACTGTCCTTGCTCCAGGAATTAGTTTTAGATCCTTGATCAAATATAAGTTGGCTGTAGATGTTTGGGTTGATTTCTGGTGTTTCAATTCTGTTCCATTGGTCTATCCATCTGTTTCTGTACCAGTACCATGCTGTTTTGATTACAACTGCCCTGTAGTATGTCCTGAAATCTGGTATTGTGATGCCTCCGGCTTTGCTGATTGGGTTAAGGAACAAAACCCATCTATTTGCTGCTTACAAGAAACACATCTTTCTAACAAAGATCCATACAGTCTGAAAGTGAAAGGCTGGAAAAAGACATACCATGCCAACAGAAATGAAAAAAGAGCGGGCGTAGCCATCTTAATATCGGACAACATAAACTTTAATATAAAAACTGTTAAGAGAGACAAAGAGGGACACTATATCATGATTAAGGGATCAATTCAACAGGAAGATATAACAATTATCAATGTATATGCACCTAACTACAGGGCACCAGTTTATCTAAAAGATTTATTAACGGACTTAAAGGGAGACTTAGACCCCAATACAATAGTACTGGGGGACTTCAATACTCCACTCTCAGAAATAGATAGATCAATAGGACAGAAGATCAACAAGGATACAGTAGATTTAAACGACACTATAGCCCAAATGGATCTAACAGATATATACAGAACATTCAATCCAACAGCTAAAGAGTTTACATTCTTCTCAGCAGTACATGGAACCTTCTCTAGGATTGACCACATACTAGGCCATAAAGCAAGTCTCAGCAAATTCAAAAGAATTAGAATCATACCATGCAGCTTCTCAGACCATAAAGGAATGAAGTTGGAAATTAGCAACTCAGGAATCCCTAGAGCATACGCAAACACATGGAGATTGAACAACATGCTCCTGAATGAACAATGGGTCATAGAAGAAATCAAAAGAGAAATCAAAAACTTTCTGGAAGTAAATGAGGATAACAGCACAACATACCAAAACTTATGGGACGCAGCAAAAGCAGTGTTAAGAGGAAAGTTTATATCAATAGGTGCCTACATCAAGAAATTGGAAAGGCACCAACTAGATGAGCTTTCAATTCACCTCAAGGATCTAGAAAACCTACAGCAAACCAGACCCAAATCTAGTGGGAGAAGAGAAATAATTAAAATCAGAGAAGAAATCAACAGGATTGAATCAAGAAAAACATTCCAAAAAATCAGCCAAACGAGGAGCTGGTTTTTTGAAAAAATAAACAAAATTGACACCCCATTGGCCCAACTAACTAAAAAAAGAAGAGAAAATACCCAAATCAATAAAATCAGAGATGAAAAAGGAAATGTAACAACAGACACCACAGAAATAAAAAGAATCATCAGAAATTACTACAAGGACTTGTATGCCAGCAAACAGGGAAACCTATCAGAAATGGATAGATTCCTGGACACATGCAACCTACCTAAATTGAACCAGGAAGACATCGAAAACCTAAATAGACCCATAACTGAGACAGAAATTGAAACAGTAATTAAGGCCCTCCCAAGAAAGAAAAGCCCAGGACCAGATGGATTCACTGCTGAATTCTACCAGACATTTAAAGAAGAACTAACTCCAATTCTTCTCAAACTATTCAGAACAATCGAAGAAGAGGGAATCCTCCCAAATTCTTTCTATGAAGCCAGAATCCCTAAGCCAGAGAAAGATGCAGCACTGAAAGAGAATTACAGACCAATATCTCTGATGAACATAGATGCAAAAATCCTCAATAAAATTCTCGCCAATAGAATGCAACAACACATCAGAAAGATCATCCACCCAGACCAAGTGGGATTTATCCCTGGTATGCAGGGATGGTTTAATGTGCGCAAGACAATCAATGTGATACACCACATTAACAGACTGCAGAAGAAAAACCATATGATTATCTCAATAGATGCCGAGAAAGCATTTGATAAAATACAACACCCGTTCATGATGAAAACTCTAAGCAAACTGGGTTTGGAAGGAACATTCCTCAATACAATCAAAGCAATCTATGAAAAACCCACAGCCAACATCCTATTGAATGGGGAAAAGTTGGAAGCATTTCCACTGAGATCTAGTACCAGACAGGGATGCCCACTCTCACCACTGCTATTCAATATAGTTCTGGAGGTTCTAGCCAGAGCTATTAAGCAAGAAAAAGAAATTAAAGGGATACAAATTGGGAAGGAAGAACTCAAACTATCCCTCTTTGCAGATGACATGATTCTGTATTTAGGGGACCCAAAGAACTCTACTAAGAGACTATTGGAACTCATAGAAGAGTTTGGCAAAGTAGCAGAGTATAAAATCAATGCACAAAAATCAACAGCCTTTGTATACACAGACAATGCCATGGCTGAGGAAGAACTTCTAAGATCAATCCCATTCACAATAGCTACAAAAACAATCAAATACCTTGGAATAAACTTAACCAAGGACGTTAAAGATCTCTACGATGAAAATTACAAAACCTTAAGAAAGAAATAGAAGAGGATACCAAGAAATGGAAAAATCTTCCATGCTCATGGATTGGAAGAATCAACATCATCAAAATGTCCATTCTCCCAAAAGCAATTTACAGATTCAATGCAATACCAATCAAGATACCGAAGACCTTCTTCTCAGATCTGGAAAAAATGGTGCTGAAATTTATATGGAGGCACAAGAGACCTCGAATAGCTAAAGCAATCTCGTATACAGCATAATTTTTTATCAGGTCTCCAGTTCATGGACATCTGAGTTGATTCCATATCTTAGTTATTGTGAACTGAGTTGCAATGAACATGGTAGCACAGATGACTGTCAGATGCTGATTTCTTTTGGTTTGGGTAAATTCCCAGGAGTGGAATGGCTGGATCATATGGTAGGTCTATATTCAAATATATGAGGTATCTCTACAGTGATTTCCATGGTGGCTGGACCAATTTGCATTTCTACCAACAGTTGATTAGGGTACCTTTTTCCCCACATCCTTGTCAGCATCTGTTGTTTATGTATTTCTATATGAGAGCCATTCTAACTGGGTTGAGGTGAAATCTCTGTGTTTTTAATTTGTATTTCCCTGATGGCTAGTGATCCCTGAGCATTATGTAAAGTGTCTGTTTGTCAGTGAATTTCTTCTCCTGAAAAATGACTGTTTAAGTAATTTCCCCATTTCTTTTTTTTTGACTTTTTTTTAATTTTTTTTTAAACTTTTATTTAATGAATATAAATTTCCAAAGTACAGCTTATGGATTACAATGGCTTCCCCCCCATAACGTCCCTCCCACCCGCAACCCTCCCCTTTCCCACTCCCTCTCCCCTTCCATTCACATCAAGATTCATTTTCAATTCTCTTTATATACAGAAGATCAGTTTAGCCTACATTAAGTAAAGATTTCAACAGTTTGCTCCCACACAGAAACACAAAGTGAAAAATACTGTTTGAGTACTAGTTATAGCATTGAATCTCAATGTACAGCACACTAAGGACAAAGATCCTACATGAGGAGTAAGTGCACAGTGACTCCTGTTGTTGACTTAACAAATTGACACTCTTGTTTATGGCCTCAGTAATCACCCTAGGCTCTTGTCATGAGCTGCCAAGGCTATGGAAGCCCCCTGAGTTCACTGACTCTGATCATATTTACACAAGGCCATGGTCAAAGTAGAAGTTCTCTCCTCCCTTCAGAGAAAGGTACCTTCTTCTTTGATGACCTGTTCTTTCCACTGGGATCTCACTCGCAGAGATCTTTCATTTAGTTTTTTTTTTTTTCTCCAGAGTGTTTTGGCTTTCCATGCCTGAAATACTCTCATGGGCATTTCAGCCGGATCCGCATGCCTTAGGGGTGATTCTGAGGCCAGAGTGCTGTTTAGGACATCTGCCATTATCAAATGCTTTTTCTACATCTATTGAAATAAACTTATGGTTTTTGTTCTTCAGTTGGTTAATGTGATGTATCACATTTATTGATTTGTGCATGTTGAAACATCCCTCCATAAAGGGATAAATCCCACTTGGTCAGGGTGAATGATCTTTCTGATGTGTTGTTGGACACATTTAGCTAATATTTTTTGAGGATTTTTGTATCTATGTTCATCAGGAAAATTAGTCTATAGTTCTTTTCCTCTGTTTTATATTTTTTCTATTTTAGAAGCCAAAATGATACAGACTTCATAGGGGATTTGGGGAGAATTTCTTCCCTTTCAATTGTTTTGAATAGCTTGAGAAGAATCAGAATTAATTCTTCTTTAAATGTTTGGTAGAATTCAGTAGTGAAGCCATCCATACCTGGGCTTTTCTTTGTTGGGGAGTCTTTGTTATTGATTTGATTTCTATCTTGGTTATTTTTCCGTTCAGATTTTCTGTGTCTTCATTGGCCAGTTTCGGTAGATTATGTGTGCCCAGAAATCTATCCATTTCTTCTAGGTTCTCCAATTCATTGGCATATAGCTCTTTGTAGTACTTCCTGATGATATTCTTTTATTTCTGTTATTACATTTCCTTTTTCATCTCTGATTTTTTTTTTAATCAGGGTATTCTCCTTTGTTTTTTGGTTACTTTGACCAATGGTGTATTGATTTTATTTTTTAAAAAACTAGCTCCTCACTTCACTGATCTTTTGCATTGTTATTTTGGTTTCAGTTTTGTTTATATCTTCTCTAATTTTTATTATTTCTTTTCTCCTACTAATTTTGAGTTATGTTTGTTGTTTTTCTAGGTCCCTGAGATGTATTGATAGCTCATTTTTCCAGTACCTTTCTAATTTCTCCATGTAGGCACCAAATTGTTATGAACTTTCCTGTTTTTACTGTATAAGTTTGATATGGTGTTTTGAAGTCTTGATTCATTTCCAAAAATTTTTTATTTCCATTTTGATTTTTTCAATGACACACTGTTCATTCAGGAGCATATGTCCAGTCTCCACATGTTTCCATATGGTCTGGAGATTCCTGAGTTCTTGATTTCCAGTCTCACTCCATTGTGGTCAGAGAAGATGCTGGTATGATTTTGATTTTTTATGAATTTGATGAGACTTGCTTTATGCCCTAGCATAAAGTTTCATACACTGATGAGAAGAATGTGTGTATTCCGCAACTGTGGGATGTAAAGTTCTGTAGATATCAGTTAGATCTATTTGGTTGATAGTGTCAATTAGCTATGTTGTTTCTTTGTTGATTTTCTGTCTAGTTGATCTGTTCATTGATAAAAATGGGGTGTTGAAGTTCCCTGTTACTATTGTATTAGAGTCCATGTCTTCCTTTAGATCCATTAACATTTATTTTAAATAGCCAGGCACCCTGGCAGTGGGTGCATGTACATTTATATAGTCACATCTTCCTGTTGAAATGGTCCCCAAATCATTACATAGTGCTCCTCTTCATCTCTTTTAACAGTGTTTTTGTTAAAGTGTAGGGCATTTACATTCACAGTTACTACAGAAAGTTAGCCATCATTATGATGTGAAAACAGAAAATCTCCCAGTAAAAGTAAAAAAAAAAAAATCTATAGTACATAGTAGGAATACTTAAGGAAAAATTGGCAGTGCCAAGTCATGACTTAGTAGTAGTAGTCATTTTTCAATGTAATATTTTTGCTAAATATAGTGACGTTGTTAAGTATAATTAGAGAAATTTTAGGTATTAGTTTTCTACTAGAAAAAAAATTCTAACATTGCTACAGTAGTAGGGCATTTCATAAGATCTGCTTATCAGATTGTTTGTTCTTCTACCCACAAAGCATGACAATCTGTAGGATAATACTTGTTTGCATAGGTATGACTCATTTGACTAATGCCAATGAGAACAATCTCCAGACAGCTTTATCATCGATGTTCATTTACTCCCAATGCTACATTTACAAGGCAGTCCAGAATTTCCCACTAGCAAAATCAAACCATTGAGTAGCAATACAGGCTTGATTTAGATGTTTCTTATGTAAAACAATAAGAGAGTTTAAGCCATTTGCATAAAGATGCATACATTCTTAATATTTCACATAAGGATTCAAATATATAAGAACTTGCATTTTATAGATGTGTTTTCCTCAGGCCTTTAGGTAGGAATAAATTATTTTAACATTTCTTGGGGGATATGTGAAAGTTTGGGTTCCAGGTTTTCCTGGATTTATTTTTAATAATTGTGGTTACTGTACTCAAGCCAGGCCAATTTTGGCCTCAGCAATCTAAAATAGTCAAATTGTATGTCCCTATGGTAACAAGTGAAAAGAAAAGGCCTAAACTAGCACAACTGAAGAAAATCACCCTAGATGTGTTCCAAAGCCTCTGGAGAATTTGCTCATTGCTATTCTCTGGCATTTGCATTCATACCATTGGGCTACTCTTTCTGTAGCTGCCTAGCCCTGTACAGAGAGCTGGCTTCTTGTAAGATGAAAGAAGGTGGCCCAGTACATTCTTGGAGATAGGACAATGCCCTTCTCCCACCCAGTGTCAACCCCTCCTAGCCAGAGTGAGAGATATACATTACAGTCTGCCAATTAAATACTTTCAGAAGGTAACTGGAGGGTGGAAGTGAGGCTGCTACTGCTGCTGTTGCCACGAAACTGGTTACAGAGGTATGGAATGTTCCCTGGCAGAGTAGTACAGAGGTAGTTTTCCTTGTGGTAGACCAGTTAAACACCGTGTTTTGGAGGTTTATGCATGAGTCTTTGGCTTAGTTTCTGTAATAACTCCCTATTTCAAATTCTTTTTCCTTAAAATAGTTGAAATAGTTGCTATTCCCTGCAATTGAACTTTGACAGATATTTATTTTTAACCTTACTCATGGCTACCCATACCTGGCTTGCTTCGGAGATTTTTTTTCCTGCTTCATTTCACCACATTTTCAGGTGTTGACATTATTGATGAATAATATTCCTAAATTAGTAACATTATCCCCGAACTGCTCTCACATGGAAAGGAATATTTGAAATTCCTGAAGTAGTTCTCTACACATAATTTCTTATAGTCAGAGATATTTTAGCTCCAGATTAAACAAAGACAAGGAAATCCTTTATTTTCCCTGACACTGTTCAAAAACATACCTCATTTTTTCTAGAAGCGACCTTCCTCTAGGTGGTTAATAACTATAGCATCTCAGGGCATGCCTTTGCAGGAACCTAGAATTCCTTTTTCCTTGAAACTTAGTGTGCCTTATGACTCATTTATAAAAGAGGATGCAGAAAAGTGATGACTTGAGAATCTGACCTTGAAGATTTTTCTTGACTTTTTTGGAATACTTGCTTTTGGGTACTTCCTCTTGAAATCAGCTGCTATGAATAAGAGCAAGGACCCTAAAACTATCACATGTGAGAAACACGACAATCCATATGAAGATGATCTGGAGGATGAGATACTACATGGAGAAACAGAGAGACAGGAAAAGAAGCAAGGGCCAGGAATCCTCAGAAATGTGAATTAAGCTGCCATCCTGGAAGCAAGCCCAACAGGAACCTTGTTGCTCCATCTGGTGCATCAAGGTTCAGGGGTGAACTGCACCACCCTTTGCACAAACATCTGTCCTTTGAAATTGTAAACAAAATAAAACAGTTGTATTAAGCTTTCGAATGGTTTGTTATGCAGCAACAGAGGATCAATGTATTAATTCAAAAATATCTTCTAAAATTTTAGTGCATGTTGGGTAATAAAAATGAACAGGTTAAAACATGGAAAAATGTAATCTAAAATGAAAACACCACCTGGTATTTATGATGAAAACAGGCTTTAAAAACTAGTTATGAGGGCCGGCGCCGTGGCTCACTAGGCTAATCCTCCGCCTAGCGGCGCCGGCACACCAGGTTCTAGTCTCGGTCGGGGCGCCGGATTCTGTCCCGGTTGCCCCTCTTCCAGGCCAGCCCTCTGCTGTGGCCAGGGAGTACAGTGGAGGATGGCCCAGGTGCTTGGGCCCTGCACCCCATGGGAGACCAGGAAAAGCACCTGGCTCCTGGCTCCTGCCATCGGATCAGCGCGGTGCGCCGGCCGCAGCGTGCCGGCCGCGGCGGCCATTGGAGGGTGAACCAACGGCAAAGGAAGACCTTTCTCTCTGTCTCTCTCTCTCTCTCTCACTATCCACTCTGCCTGTCAAAAAAAAAAAAATAAAAAAAAATAAAAAAAAACTAGTTATGAAAGAATTTGCCAAGAGCAATGCTAAAGAAATCTACAAAAGAAAAGATCAAAACATACCTTGCTAAAAGTTGAGGGTGAAGATTAAATAAAGAATAATAGAGAAGGAGATATGTGAATTGAGCCTTTGTTAATGGAAATCTTTTATGTGGATAAAGGAATCAGGGACATTTTAGTACAGCAGAAAATCTACAAGGTAAAATGATATATGTCACATTGTATCAGTAAAATGGTTTGATATTGATATATAGTATTGTGTGCACAGACCAGATGATAGGGGCTGACTTTTAAGGAAGTAGAAACTTAATAATAATGCCTTATGGACTATAAACAGTATTCTATAGGTTATCGGGATTCAAAAGTATTTTAAAATTAATCTAAACCCTATAGTAATTTGTCAACTACTTGACAATTCAAACACAATTAAGTAATTTTTTGTTCAATTGAAAAAAATCCAGAAGTCCAAGGAATTTCTAAAGTAACTGAGGCTGAACAGGTAGATTTTGGACAGTGCCCTCCTGTATCTGGCCAATGACAGGCACAGAGTTATGCCAGCTCTGCCAGCTTCAGTACATATGTCCAAAGTTATCCTAGGAGTCCAAATCAATCAGACAGTGAGGACAATGTGCTGAGTTAATCCTAAAAATCTTTGTGATCCAGTCCTGATTGTGGCACATAGTACTTCCACCTATCCTGACTGCATCTAACTACAAGTGGTTCTTGGAAAAAGAGCATATCTAGCTACTCAGAAACAAGAATAATCAATTTTTCCAAGCAGCCAGAAGCCTCTGTCACAAGGGTAAAATTAATAGATCTTGACAACTAATTAGATGTGGAGAAGTGTGACAGGGAAGGTATTCATGGTGACAATCAGATTTCTCACTTGAGCAATTTTGTAGGTACTCATATCATTTAGTTAGAATAAGAAATACAAAAAGAAAATGCTATCTTCAGCTTTTATTAAGATTTGATTATGTCAACAACAGCAACTGCTTTCATTTATACTTTCATTTTTTTCTTCAGATAAGGAACCTGACGCTGAGAGGGGTTAAATATTTTCCCCAAGGTCATAGAGGTAATAAGTCAGAGATTAGGGATCAATGTGGGTCTATTAATTTTAGAATTCACATCTTTAACTCCAAATGTGGCATGCAAGTTAGAACACTGAAGAAACAGCTCTAAATAATCATTTAAGGCTGAGGAAATTCTTAGTATAAGTTTTCCAGCCATGAGAGAATGGGGAATATTTGAAACTTGACCTAACTCGGATTTTTCTAAGGGAGAGAAAGAAGAATTTCAAAGACAATCATCTAAGAGAAGTTGTTGAGTTCTGGACCACAGAACACAGCTCCACTGTGACTAGCTGAACAAGAAGATGACAAGACATATTTGAATGCTGTGAAAATGGTTACAGGAGGATTCTATAATTAGAAATTCCTACACCATATAATTTATAAACTACATTTATATAATATATAATTTATATAAAATATGTAAGTGAACCAGGAGTTGGAAAAGTAACAGACTCCATGAAAATTGCTCTTATATATGCAATTCAGAGTTAACTGATATATTCCTTTTGCAGATCTAGATCACAAAAAAAATCTCAACAAATTCCACCGAAGTTAACATTTGTAGAAGGATGCTGAAAATTCCTATTGCACATGGAAAAAGGCAAAAATATTTTAATAATGTTGAAAATGTCATACTTTAATATTTCACATGTTAACCATGTATTATATTGCCAATTTTCCTTACCTCCTGTGATTCTAGTCCACCAATATAATTCTGCAGAAAGCATTTAAGTGGAGGGCAGTGGAAGTCAAAGACATAAAGAAGGGAAAGGTATAAGAGAGATAAGAAAACAATTCAAATTGTAAATCTCCTCCCTCTCTTATACCCACTCTTATATTTAACAGGGATAACTTTTCAGTTAAATTTCAACACCTAAGAATAATTGTGTGTTAATTACAGAGTTCAACCAATAGTATTAAGTAGAACAAAAAAATACTAAAAGCGATAACGTATTAAATTGTACATCAACAGTCAGGACAAGGGTTGATCAAGTCACTGTATCTCATAGTGTCCCTTTCACTTCAACAGGTTTCCTTTTTTGTGGTTGGTTAGTTGTCACTGATCAGAGAGAACATATGATATTTGTCCCTTTGGGACTGGCTTAATTCACTCAGCATGATGTTTTCCAGATTCCTCCATTTTGTTGCAAATGACCAGATTTCATTGTTTTTGACTGCTGTATAGTATTCTAGAGAGTACATGCAACACACAATTTGGGACATGCTCAATCAGACTTGCCTCAAATGTTAGAGTTATAAATGTGCCAGAGGATTCTAATACAATCCCTTCAAGATTGCATGTACCAATGCCACCTCACTAGTCCAAGTGATCAATTTCAGTTCACAATTGATCACACTGATAGGTCTAAGAGTCAATGGGATCACACAAACAAGTCTAGTGTCTGCTAATACTAGCTGATAGAATTAAAAAGGGAGAGAACGATCCAACATGGGAAGTGGGATACACAGCAGACTCATAGAATCACAGATGTCCTTAACAGCACTCTGGCCTCAGAATCAGCCCTTAAGGCATTTGGATCTGGCTGAAGAGCCCATGAGAGTATTTTAGGCATGGAAAGCCAAGACACTCTGGCAAAAAACAACAACAACAAAAAAAAACAAAACAAAAAAAACAAAAACAAAACAAACAAAAAAAAACAACTAAATGAAAGATCTCTGCGAGTGAGATCCCAGTAGAAAGAATGGGCCATCAAAGGAGGAGGTACCTTTCTCTGAAGGGAGGAGAGAACTTCCACTTTGACCATGACCTTGTCTAAATAAGATCGAAGTCAGCAAACTCAAGAGGCTTCCATAGCCTTGGAAACTCATGACAAGAGCCTAGGGAGATTACTGACACCATAAACAAGAGTGTCAAATTGTTAAGTCAACAACAGGAGTCACTGTGTACTTACTCCTCATGTGGGATCTCTGTCCTTAATGTGTTGTCCAATGTGAATTAATGCTATAACTAGTACTCGAACAGTATTTTTCACTTTATGTTCTGTGTGGTGCAAACTGATGAAATCTTTAGTTAATATATACTAAATTGATCTTCTGTATATAAAGATAATTGAAAATGAATCTTGATGTGAATGGAATGGGAGAGGGAGCAAGAGATGGGAGGGTTGTGGGTGGAAAGGAAGTTATGGGGGGTGGGAAGCCATTGTAATCCAGAAAGTGTACTTTGGAAATTTATATTTACTATATAAAAGCATTTATAAAAAAAAGGAAAACAATCCAAGAGATGGTGGCACGAAAGCCTAGGAAGAATGAAATTTAAAGTTCATATGATCTACAGACTCATATGCCATAGCATAATAAGCTTGCAAAAAATGAACCCTTGAATTTGCTATTCAAGGCCAATATGCTATTGAGGCCAATATGCCAAACAATCAATATCAGAAACTATTTATTTAGTATTTATAGAATTCCAGGAAGTGTACTAGCCAGAGATGAAACAAGAAACAAGGGGGAAAAGATTTAGCTTTCCTAGAGTTTGATTTCTACCAGGGTGGCTCGTAATGAGCATTCATTTGTGACAGATTCAGATTGATTGTGAAGTTGAGTATGAAACAAGTAAACATATCAGGGTAAAGGGATATACAGAGATGGAATATATAAAGTGTATAAACCAAGATAAATCCAAGTACCTGGAATGTACTGAAGGAGAGTGATTTACTGTCAAAGTTAGGAGATAGAATAGTATCTAATAAGGCTATGTAAACCAGGAGACGTATTTGGGCATTCTTTATAAGTGCAATATTCATTCTTAGAAACCTAATTACTTTTTCTTGAAATATTTGTCTTCATTGACTTTTATATTTTTGAATAATATCGAATAGTCATCTTTTAACATCTCTTGATTTGGCCTACCTGATGTTTGTTTGTGATTAAATTCATTTTTTAATTTTTGGGCAGGAATATTGAAAAATAGTATCCTGTCCTGAGAAGGGAGAGCCTACAAATCAGGATTCATTGATGTCAATACATCTTACTGATAGTGACGGAAATTTACTACATTTTTAGAGTGGTATATCAGTTAGGCTGCAATTAGGAGACAGAGAATGCCTACTAATCTTATCAGAGGAAAGTTTAATATAAAGAATATTTACCATAAAGCAGTTTAGAGTAATAGGAGATTGCTACTAATTTATAAAGAGGATGATAAAGAATGTAGAGCTATAAGGAACAACAAGTAGTCTTCCCTTATCTACAGTTTGCTTTTGTTATGTTCAGTTACTTGTGGCCTACTATGACTTAAAAATATAGAGCACAAAGTTTCAAAAAATAAACAACTCTTCAGTTTTAAATTGCACACCATTCTGATTACTGTGACCAAATCCTCTGGTGCCCCACTCTGTACTTTCAGGAGTGAAAATCACCCTTTCTCCAGTGTATCCACTCATTGACTGATAATACTGTCTGGGCTTGATGATCCACTGTAATCTGAAAAAGTGAATTCTGTTTCTAATGTATCATCAGAGCCTAAATCCTACATCACCATGCTTATGTTGCTCACCTCCATTTGTCCCATCATTAAGGGATTGTATCACCTCTTATCATCACAATAAGAGTGACTATAGTACAATATATTGAGAAAAAAAATACATTCACATATCTTTTATTACATCATGATGTAATAATGCTCTATTTTATTATTACTTATTATTAACCTATATTATACCTCATTTATAAATTAAACTTTATCAAAGATATAGATAAATGGAGGAAACAATCTCACTAGGGTTTAGTACTCAGACATCCACTGAGGATATTGGAATGTATCCTCCACGAATAAGCGTAAACTTCTATACTCACAGGGATAGTATACTGCACTTAAGGGTGGGAAAAACTTCAGGGAAGTCCTCTCCACAGCTAAGATTCAGATCTCTTTGGACAAGGTGTTTTCATTAATTCCTGAATGCTAAAGAAGCTTGCTGAGTTCTACACTAGTAGGACTCTCTGGAAATACACCTTTTGATTTCCAAAGGAGGCTGTGCATAGGAAGTGCCACACACAGGAAAGTTACTGCAAAGCCACCTGAGAGTTCTGGGGGAGAGTCTATTGATGGGGGAATGCCAGAAAATGGCACTTGAGGAACCACCCGAGGGTGTACAGAAGTTGCTGATCTCTGCGTGCTTCTGGAGAATACACCACAGAATCACACCCATATCCGGTACCTGCCAAAGGATGCACATCAATACAAGAAATGGCAGAGCAGGCTAACATCACCCAAACTGGCCAAGGAGAAGTATTTGCAGAACCCAGCTTGGCACCAAAGGGTAAATTTAGGGGCCGGATACAACAAACAAATAACTGGAAGAGGCTTTATGATTTAGATTTCTTCACAGTAATTTTCTCTTTGTTAATAAGTATCTTGTGGAGAGATGTTGAGATTTTATGAAGCTACAAATTTTAGCTTTTATTAATCGTTCTTTAAATAAATTATTATTGTGCTATTTTCCAAATATTACTGTACTATTTTCATGTTTTCTATATTTATACATTGAGATTTTCCTGTAAGAGCTGTTACTTAGTCATTTAAACATGTTTTAGTCATTAATTAATTGTCATTTATTTTGCAATTAATTCATGTATATGAATGTATACTCATGGTTGATTTAAAATTTTATAGGTTATAGTATTTATAGATATTTAATGAGCATCCATTGGCGATATGAATTTGCCAATTGGCTCTATTATTCCTGGACAGCATCAAGCATGGTGTTACCTTGTTATTTGGTTTTCTCATGAGTCACTGAGCTCTTTAAAAGGTTGTTAACCGCTCTTTAAAATAATAAATTCAGTAACAGTTTTAAGTTGTCTTAAAGTAACATGTTAAACTTTCTTAAAGTAACATTCAAGGGCAACTAAATTTTGTAGGGTTTGCTTTAAAATCATAATTCTGTTTTATTTTCTTCAAAAACAAAACTTTTAGGAGAAATTTTAGCCTTTGAGTTTGTTCCCCTAGAGCACCACATCATATTTCACTTTGAGGTAGATTCTTTTGTTCTAATTTAATTCCTTCTTACAGCAGCAGATTCTTGCAGTAGCCACCATAACTCTTCATTTTTTTAAACATTTTTATTTTTATTTATTTGACAGACAAGTTACAGAGAGAGGTAGAGATAGAGAGAGGTCTTCTATCCACTGGTTCACTCCCCAGATAGCCACAATGGCCGGAGCTGTGCGGATCTGAAGCCAGGAGCCAGGAGCTTCTTCAGGGTCTCCCACGTGGGCGCAGGGGTCCAAGGACTTGGGCCATCTTCCACTGCTTTCCCAGGCCATAGCAGAGAGCTGGATCGGAAGTGGAGCAGCTGGGAGTAGAACTGGTGCCCAAATGGGATGCTGGTGCTTCAGGCCGTGGCGTTAACCCACTGCGCCACAGCACTGGCCCCCAACATGCCTCTTCTTTACACCTTAATCATGTTTAATTTAAGCAGTTTTGTCCAGACCAAGGTGAGCTCCACTGTAATTACACTTCGACACTCCGTTCTAATACTCTTTTAACTGTTCTATACACCACATGCTTCACTCTGGCAGGGGATGCTGGTCATTATCACAAGCAGACACATGAATACTTATGGCTCCCCTAATTTACCATGGGGCCTTAGAGGTTCTATTTCTGTCAAAGAAAGTCGGGCACCATTTTTCATTTCCACCATTTAACCAGACTTTGGTGGATATTTATGTTTTCATTCCATCATCGTGTACCCCTTCAACTTTCTAATCCTCATCCCTAAGTCAAGAGAGGGGGAAAAGTGATGCCCCTGCGCCTAATTACTTACAAATTTAATCAGTGAAGTGAGAATTGTGACTTTTTAGGGGCCAGAGTTTTGGCATAGCAAATAATACTGCCATCTGTTATGCCAGCATCTCATCTGCCGGTTCAAGTCCCAGCTGCTTCACTTCCACTCCAGCTCCCTGCTGGTGGCCTGCAAAGAGCTGTAGAGGATAGCCTACAGCCTCGGTATTTGGGCCTCTGACATCCACATGGAGATCTGTAAGAAGCTCCTGCCTCCCGGCTTTGTCCTGGTGCAGCCAGGCTGTTGAGGCCATCTAGGGAGTGAACTAGCATATGCAAGATCTCTCTCTGTCTCTTCCTAGCTCTTTGTAACTCTTACTTTGCAAATAAAATACAAAATTAAAAAATGAATTATGATTGGTTTGTTTAGTTGGAGTATAGCTTCTGAAGTTGGATTAGGGGTACACTAGGAAGAGTGTTACTCAAGGATTTACATATTCTTTTCATTGCTGTCAAATTTTGAAGCTTATGGAATAAAGTTAAATTTCTTATTTGTTTGATCTAGTGAATTTTAGGCTTAAAATATTTTTCACTTTTTTGTTGTTATGCATTGCAGTAGGAAGTTTTTTTTAATCTGGTGTTTTCTACCATCTAGAATTGAATTATTAAATTGATTGTTTACATAATATGTATTATAGCCAAAAGTCAGTTGTGTAGACTTGAAGGGCTCATTAATAAAGCTATGGAGTAATGGGGTAGGCCATTTTTAAGTTTCTGAAAAATAATTACGTGAAAGTGTGAAGTACAAGTGAAAACTGAAACAAGAATAGAAGCAAGTTTAAGTCACTTTCTGTTTAGTTTAACTTTAGACAAAGAACACACATGCTGCAGGTGCAAAGACAAAATTGAATGTAATTTTTTACAGAAAGTATTGTGGTCATTGATTTTTGGCCTTTCACCATGAGCGTAACTCTTATTTTTAAAACGTTTCATAAGAATCAATGCACCTATGTCAACAAAACCACCATAAAACTGAAGTTTTTTATTGCTCACTGTGAGTTTGTGTGTGTTTTTTTCCATGCATTCTCAACTATCTGGCTCTTCCTGGGAGGTTTCCAGGGATAAAACATGTGCAACCTGGACTTCACTACTTAAAGGTGAAGACCAGTTATTTATAAAAGGGAAAAGAAAGCTGGTTCCAAAGAATTCATGGTGTTCCAAAAAGCCTTCTGAACAGACATTTTGTTTTGCTTTGAAGAATTTTAGTACCTGGGGGAAATACATGAATAATAGAAACAAAACAAAACCCCTCTAATGCAAGGGTGTCAGATATGCTGCAGTGTGCCTTAATTCTGCTCTCTGTTTGTAATATGCACCACTAAGTGACCACAGCCTCTCTTCTTTTTTTTTAACTTTTATTTAATAAATATAAATTTCCAAAGTACAGTTTTTGGATTACAATGGCTTCCCCACCCATTACTTCCCTCCCACTCTCACCCTTCCCATCTCCTGCTCCCTCTCCCCTTCCCATTCACATCAAGATTCATTTTCAATTATCTTTATATACAGAAGATCAATTTAGTATATATTAAGTAAAGATTTCAACATGGGCTCTCATGGGCTCTTCAGCCAGATCCGCATGCCTTAATGGCTAATTCTGAGGCCAGAGTGCTGTTTAGGACATCTGCCATTCTATGAGACTGCTGTGTATCCCGCTTCCCATGTTGGATCATTCTCTCCCTTATTAATTCTATCAGTATTCGCAGACACTAGTCTTGTTTATGTGATCCCTTTGACTCTTAGCCCTATCAGTATGATCAATTGTGAACTGAAATTGATCACTTGGAGAAGTCATTGGTACGTGCCACCTTGATGGGATTGTATTGGAATCCCCAGGCATGTAAGTTGTGATCTCAAAATGATTCTTGACTCAGATAGCCCTATTATCTTTTTCCATTAAAAACTGGATTGAATAAGTAATTGAAATGAAAGCGAGTTTTCCTATCTCATTCCAGATGAATGATTCTCAGTCTTTGCGAGGGAAGCACCTGACCATCAAGTAACCTACTTCTTCCTGTGCCTTGTTCAGAGATTCCGATCTTCTTATTCCAAGGCTTGGCCAAAGAATCACTGTAATTCTGAGCACCCTGAGTAACTTTAATGTGCAGCCTGAGAAAGCATAACATGAACTTCTTCAAAAGACACTGACTAATTATTTGATCCTTTCTAACTTTTATTAGGGATTTTTAATTTTTATACCTAGTGCTGTGGAAGCTGCTTTTGTAATGCAAGAACTCTTCTCCACCACATAGTTCCTGCCAATAAGCATGGTGCTGTGCCGGCGAACATGAAGAAACCCATCCCTATCCGAGGGCCATTGAGGTCATGGCTAACTCTAAAAGACAACCTTCTCTTACTCAGCCTTTGTTACATCATATAAAGAATTATTTTTATATTGATTCGTCTACATCAGTATTTCTTCATATACACTTAATTTAGCTTCCTTATTAAAAAAAGAAGTTAAGGTAGGGACACCACCAAATTTCTTCTCTTCATTTTACAAAAAAAAAAAAAAAAAAAGTTCAGAGAAATCAATGGTTTGTTAAAGTAATAAACGTGTTAGTGGCAAAGCTCTGTTGAGAATTCAAGTGTCCTTCTTCTAATACCAAGATTGTGGTTTTCTGGGGTTAAGTATTTCTTAAAACTTTAGCTGTTTTGTTTATCTGTGGATGATAAAAATAAAATTGTAGGCCTCTTTATGACAGTCTAATATGGTCCTCAAAAAAACAATAACAAAGATCCTAAGAAAAAACTGCTCTAGTCATCAGAGATTCTGCCATCCCCGCCCACCACCCACCACCAACTCTCCCCCCGCCCCCGCCACCCCTCTGCCAAATATACTGCTAACCTGCAGTACAAATAAAAACAGCCAAGATTTACAAAATCTCTTTCCACAAATTTCTGAGGTCTCGCTGAGGGGTTTTCCTCAGAACTGAGACAAGTTACATCTATATTGTTGGTTCGTTGAGACACAGCCCTCATATTCAGAATACATTGAGTCTCACACTACTTAGTAATTTACCCTGGAAAATAATATTTCAGCTAGTACTTACCCACATGAATTCAACAAAGTCTAGGGATATAATAATCCAGGAAAAGAAGGAATGCATAAAACCAGAATAAATCCAAACCTAGAGGTATAATGGGGATGCCACAATTTAACTGTGTGTTTTACTAGTATTGAGATTAGAGCTACCTTTTTATGTAAAACCAAAAATCATTCAAATCAGTATGTGCATAAATTATTAAGTTTGATATAACCTTATTTGCTTATTTTTTGTTACTTGTGTTTTGGGGTTCTTATCCAAGATATTTTTGTTCATATTCATGTCTTGAAGCATTTCCCTCATATTTTCTTTTGACAGTTTCATAGTTTCTGGTCTTGTATTTAGGTTTTGGTTCATTTTTATTTTACTTTGTATTTGGTGAGAGATAAGAATTTATGTGCTGGCCTGAAAACATAGTTAGTAACAAATCCTTTATAGATGCTCCACAGCTTTCAATAGGATTATGTCCTGATGACCTCATTGCAAATTAAAACTATCACAAGTTTAAAATGGTTTGAGTACTGCAATACATTCATCACAAAGACAAAAACCATTGACAAATCCATATGCTCCTCAATTTACAATGTGTTATGTCCTAATCAATCCATGGTAAATTAAAATATCGTTAGGTTTATCCATTATAAATCAGAGGCTGTATACACCATGTTTTCCCTATACATATATACTTATGATAAAGACACAATAAAAGATTAATTATAACAAAATAGAAAAATTACAACAATGAACTTTAATAAAAGTTATGTGCATGTGATCGCTACCAAAATATCTTATTGTTATTGTCCTTATTCTTCTTGGGGTGATGGGAGATGATACAATGATCTTCATTTGACTTTAAGTGATAAGGTGAAATGTAGTAAATTTTGTAGGCCTGTAGCATTAAGCTAAGGGATATATGAACACACGCACTTCTCTAGTGTGATAAATGGTCTAAAATACAAGATGGCTAGCACTTGACTAGTAAGCAGGTAGCATTTATAGTGTAGATGCTCTGGACAGGGGATTATTTAGTTCCCAGGTGAGTTAAAGTGGGACAATGCAAGATTTCATCACACTATACAGAATAGTGAACGTTTTGTAACTACTGAGTCATTTCTAGAATGTTCCATTTGATAGTCTGGGGCCACCATCGATTGTGAGTAATTAAAAATGTAGGATGTAAAACTGCTGTTGGGACTATATGTCACAATATGTAAAATAAATTCCTTGGCCTCTAAAAAATGCAGTATCTTGCATTGACCAAATGTTGAAACAAGAAACTGATTAATGCCAACAGAGTTTGGGGTAGAAATGTGGAATACAACATTTTTCTAACTTTTGAAATGCTGAACACTATAAATTATACATTATTCCGAAGGAATTTAAGAATCAGTAAGTTTTAAAAGGACCTACGAATCACTGAGTTTAGGTTGGAATGTCTTCTCTAAAAAGACACAGTGAAGTTTACATAAACACATAAATAAAGATGTACAAATTATATAGTTTTGGGACTAGCACACAGTTAGTGGAAAATAATAATCATGTCTGCACTTTTTCAAAATTTACAACTATATTCCCTACTTGAAAAATCTTTTACTATGTGTTCTTGTCTTTAAAATCAATGAGGATAATGCCAAAATATTTGATTCGTATATTTACTTTTAATAAGTATTGGTAGATTCAATGAATGAGAAAGAAGATAAAGAAGTGCTTAATTTACCAAAAATCATGCTTCCCAATTGACAGAGAAAAACAGCACTGTGATTATCTATCTGTGCAACATAAAGCACAGCTTCTTATTTGAGGGAATTTGTGTTTTAACCATAACATGAACACTCAAAAGGATGTATATTCTCTCTGTAACCTCCAACCCTGAAAACTTGGTGCAGACCCAAACTTTGACCGTTAGTCCTACTAATAAAAAACCTCCTTCAGTATTCCAAGAGTCAGTTTTGGTTGCTGTGAACATGAATATAAAGTATTGGATGTACGAGTATTAAGGATATGAAGATATTTTATGCCTACATCATGACCTTGCATAAGGTCACTTTGACCTGATTAGAACTGGCTCCTCTCTTTCTCTCCCCCTTAGCACTCCAGTTGGCACTATGCTTTTGCCACTTTTCAAATGTGTTAATCACCTCTGATGCAATAAGAATACATCACTATATTATTTGATGCTATATATGTCCCCACCAATTGAAAATTTCTGCATGAAGAGACACTCAAGCCACCATTCTAAATCAGAGGTTGGCACTTGCATAAATTGGATTTGTAGGGAGAAGCCATTTGCAAGTTTCCTTGACTTTAGATTTTACCTAATGACTAGGAACAAATACATATTCAAGGTTACCTTAATGGCTCTACCAAAGGGCATAATGTGAAGGTGCAGTTAATTATAGAAAAGCATCAGAAAATGGTATCAAGAATGCTACATTTGGCTCTGTGAAAAGAAAGCTGAAAAGTATTCTTATTTCAGAAAAATGGCCAGGCTCCCGTTAGTGTCCAGGCACTTCAGCATGCTACACCAAAATACAATTAGTAAAGCTTTCAAATTTGATCTACACTCTTTGAACAAAATTATTTGCACATTTTTAGCCATGAAGTTTTATTAATTAGTATTCTGGTGATCCAATCTGAAAGGAGCAGCATTTCTTGGTCCTGCAATCTAAGAAATACCAAGCACAAGAGGTATTTCCCCAAAGATTTTGCTCTAACTACAGGCCAGTAGCATAAAACATTGTTCTGTGTATGATTAAAATAACTATAATTTGACAACTACCACCCTAATTATGTTCTAGAAAAGAGGTATCTGGGTTTCTGTGATCCTGAATGAAGGAGTAGAAGTAAAGTAGATATCAGTTTCTTCACACCTTGGCTGAGAGCTGCTGGGACTGGGCAGCTTGGGTGGGCAAGAGGTAGGTGGTAGAGCACCAAACATGAAATAAAAAATTAATGACAGACCAAACTTAGATTTTGACATACATATGTTTTTTCTTTCTCATCTAGATTTATCTATTAGACATTTTGAACAAAATGATTTAGAAACAATCCCAAACTCTACCAGAAGAGATTAGAAGAATATTGATTCATATCATTATATTTCTCTAACTACTAAAAGCTTTTGTAGTATAATACATAATAATGAAAACAAATTTATGGTTTATTCTTTAGTCAAAGATAGAGTTTCTATAAATCAACATTTTGCAACATTTTCTAAAATGCTTTATATATGTATAACAGAATTTTATAAGAAGATAAAAAAGATGTGCAGAAAAAATTGTAGTAAGACCTTTCATTGTGGGATCATACCTCTTTTTTTAAACTCAATAAAGCTTTAATTTAAGAAAAAAAAACCTTTGCTTTAACAGATATACCAATTTTCCTCTTGCATTCACGATATTATACAGGAACCTGACAAACAACAATATCAATATATATTATACTAATAGAGCAAGGGCAATAACGCAGTCAAGATAATGTACTGCTCCAGAAAACAAAATGGGTCAGGAAGAGGGTGCAGCTAGAAAGTGAAATCCAAATTGAAAAGAAAAATGTAGAAGTGCTTTACAAGGGTACTGTATTATACTAACAAAGTCTTCCATAGATTAGTTCCTGAACAATGGTTCTCTGATAACCTTTTCTGAAAAAGCAACAAGCAATTAATAGGTAAAGAAAAAATCTGTAAATATGAAATACATGATATCTGTTTCCTTTATATACATTTTTTCAAAAGCATCAACCAAAAAAAAAAGAAAAATAGCAAAGCTTACCCTTGTTCAAGTCTTATTCATTAAATCAAGTCAATTTACCACACTCATACTAATATTATATTTTAATGAAGGGATGAGTTATTAACAATAAAGATTTGATAATGGGGACAAAAATGTAATATTACTTTAGCAAACTAAATGGTGAAATTTACTGGTTTGATTTTACAATTATGTTATCAATGTTCACAGAACAAAGAGGCTAATAGTAATTTTATTAAGTAATAAAATCAAGATTAAGAAAGACCTGAACCTAGAATCATATTGGGAAGGATCTGGTTAAAGAATGTTTCTTCTTAGACCTATTATTCATGTCTTATATATACTTTATATATTAATGTTGGGAATACCATTTAAAAATGACACATGATTATGATGAATATGTCTCAGAAACATATGAGTATAAGGCTAAATTTAACAGCACCCTAATATCTGAGTCCTACTCTCTGGGAAAAAACACTATGGATGTTTTCTCTTATATTGTTCAGAGTTTTTCATAGATAAACATGCATATGTACACACACATGCACATTTTAATGTAAGGAAAGAGTTGATATAATACTTAGTATTTTGGCAGATCAGGTTAACAGTTAACAATTGCTTAATCAGAAAGAATAAGATTGCACATTCAATAAGAGTCTCAGATTATTTTCCAATGGCAGCTTTGTGTAAATACACTATGACACTATTACTTTCATTTTCATATGTTTTGTGCCTTCCTTCTTCCTCTAGCCAAACCTCATTTTCTCAGAAACCATCCTTGACCACTCTAGTATAGGTCACCCGTGTTCTCCATCATTTTTCTTAGTTATTCTTTGGTCAAAGTATGCATTAAAATCTGAATTCATTTATAAATAGAGTCATGCCCTGTGTAAGGACATATTTGTCAACAATGGACTGCATATACCATAGTGATTAAGGTTATAATGGTGTTGAGAAATTCCTATGACATCATGGCCATCATAGCATTGCTGGTATAAGCAAACCTACTGTGCCACCAGTCATAAAAGAATGACACATGTAATTATGTACTATGTTGGTAAATAAAATTTGACAATACATAACTATATTACTGGCTTATAAATTTAATATACTATATATTTTAGGTTATTTTAGAATTGATTACTACTTACTTAAAAAAAAGTTAAGGTAGGAGTTTGTTGTGTAGGCTTAGATTAATTTGTAGTTCTGCCTTTGTTTTAAACAAAATCATTTTAAAAGTAACAAAAAAGGACAGATAGTTTGACTCAGTGGATTAAGCCGCCATTTGGGATCCCAGCGTCCCATATCAGAGTTCCAGTTTGAGTCCCTGCTACTCTGCTTTTGACCAAGTTTCTTGCTAATGCAGTTGTGAAGGCAGAATATGGTGGCCCAAGGACTTAGATTGCTGCCACCCATGTGGGAGAGCAGGATGGTGTTCCTGTCTCCAGGCTTCAGGCTAACCCAGTCCCAGAGATTGCAGGCATTTGGGAGTGAGCCAGAAAATGAATTAAATCTCTCTCTCTCTCTCCCTTTTTCTCTCTCTCTCAATTTGAAGTAGATGAAAATGAATAAAATATTTAAAATAAAAGTCAGCTGATTGGATTAAATAATACATACAAGTGAAAATTGATACACCATGCTTTCTGAAATTTACTAAATACAACAGGTCTTTAAAATGTCAATAGAAACTGAATATTATGGGCTGGCACTGTGGTAAAGTATGTTAAGCCTCCACCTGTGGTGCCAGCATCCCATATGTGTGCCAGTTCAAATACCAGCTGCTCCATTTCCAATCCAACTCTCTGCCAATAGCCTGGGAAAGCAGTGCAAGATGGCCCAAGTGCTTGGGTCCCTACATCCACATGGGAGACCTGGAAGAAGTGCCTGGCTCCTGGCTTTGGATCAGCTCAGCTCTGGTTCACTCCCCAAATGGAAGATTCTCTGTCTCTCTTTCTTTGTGTCAATCTGACTCTCAAATAAATAAATAATTTTTTTAAAAAAGGAAATGCATATTATGAAAAATATGCATAGATTTTATTTTTTGCACCACAACAAACTAATCTTTTAATTCCATTTTGCACATTTTTTAAAAAATGTCCTCAAATATACCAACTATATAGCATGTTTGACAGAGAGTACTTTTCAATATCATGGAGAAAACTCATTTTTATCAAACCACTTAATCTCTACCTATCTCATAAATAAAAACTACATCTCATGATTCCTGGTATTTACATTTATTTCACTTACTATGATAAAGTTATATTGCTGTTCATATTTTTATTTCTGCTTCTGTAACCCACATGTTCATTCACTTTAACAATTTCTCTTGTGAGCTGTTCATCTTTTCCTTAATAATTTGCAAGAAATGTTTATGCAGCAAAGAAATTCTCCTTTATTCAACAACATTGAAATGATTAATTTTCCTAGATTTACTTATCCATTTCAATTTTTTTATATTTTTCCACATACATGATTAAAATTTATGTAGATAAACATCAATATCTTCTACATAGTGGTGTACTTTATGTTTTTTTCTTTAAATTATTTAATTAGAGTCTAACCAGATCCTGCAATTATGAGAATGTATAATACATAGAATCTTTACACACGGATTCTGGCTAAGTCCATAATTATGTTCAGTCATAAAAGACAGAAATGTGAAAATATAACTTAAAGGAAATAAAATGAGAGCACTGAGCACTTGGAAGAACTATCCTTGCTAATATATAAAATAGTCTTGCTTTTTTGAGAGAGGCTTAGAAAGAAGAGAATGAAATTTAGTAGTGTCTGAAACTTAAGCTCTAGTTCATAAATAAACTGATCTATATTTTTAAGTCTTAGTGTTTCTTACAGAAACATTCAGAAGAAAAAGAAGCTTAAAAACTGAGAGAAAAAAAAAACTTTTTTCTGAGAATTCATATTGCTTACAAGTAATACAGTCAGAGCAGTTTTAAGCAAGTGGCTTATTTATATCTTGAGTTAATCTGCAAAGGAATTAGAATGGCTTATAAAAACACAGCCAACAAAATTGTAAAACACGAGCAAAATGTCAGGACTAGGAAAAGTATAAATCAGAATTGGAAGAATACACACAGGGGAAAAGAGAACACAGATAAGCAAACAAAATTCCAAAGTGATTGCTATAATTGGGACATAAATTTGAGTTTGGTATCCCTAGAAGTCATCGCAAAATAGGAAGTATTGTTGGATTCACAGTTTTCATCATCTGAAAGAAAATGTTCTGGATTTTTATAACAGCATAGCTATTTTTAGAACATAATGTAAGCATATAGTTTTTTATATTTATTTATGTGTTTGAAAGGCAGAGCATGACAGGGACAAGGACACACACACACACACACAGAGAGAGAGAGAGAGAGAGAGAGAGAGAGAGAGAGAAGGGAAGTTCATTAGCTGGTTTACTCCCCAAATGGCCACAGCTGCCAGGGTTAGGCTACATGGAAGCCTAAAGCCAGAAAAACTATCCAGGTTTTCTTTCTTCCTTTTTTTCCCCCAAATATTTATTTATTTACTTGGAAGTCAGAAGTCAGAGTTACAGTGAGAGAGGGAGAGACAGAGAGAGAAGAGAGATGGTCTATCTGCTGGTTCATTCTCCAAGTGGCCACGATGATCAGGGCTGGGCCAGGCAGAAGCCAGGAGATTAATCCTCGTCTCCCACTCGGGTGCAGGGGCCCATGGACTTGAACCATTCTCTGTTGTTTTCCCAGGCACATCATCAGGGAGTTGAATCAGAAGTGGAGCAGTCAGGACTCAAACCAGTGTCCAGGTGGGATGCCGGCACTGCAGACAGCCACTTGACCAACTGCATCACAGCACCAATCCCACTACCCAGATATTCTATAATGGGTGTCAGGGACTCCAGCACTTGGAGCTATTATCTACTGCTTTCCTGGGCACATTAGCAAGGAGATGGATAGGAAACAGAATAGCAGGAACTCCAACCAGCCTTCCAATATGGGATGACAGCATTTCAAGAGGTAGTTTAACCCTCTGTGACACAATACCAATTCCTGGACTTTTTTTTTTTTTAATGTGTGGAAGTTCATGTAACTTTTGACTTGTAACTTAAATTTGTAACTGGGAAGAAAAATTATTTTGCACACATTCAATTGTCTCCAATATTAAAAGCTTATTGTTCCATTTAGAGTAACAACAGGAAAGTTATCTCACATACTTCCCAGTCAAGTCATTGATTCCGTTTTCATTCACACTTTGAATATGACCAGACACCACCCACCTCACAGAGTGCAAGGTTAGCTGGGTACACGGGTTCTCCAGAGATGAACAAGGTCAGGAATGGATCCTACAAGAAGTTTGAGTCCAAACAGAATTGGAAGATCAGGAAATGTTTTGCTTTCTAATTGAGATTTGAACTGGAGTTTGAAGAGTCAATAAAAATTACCAGGTTAAAGAAAGGGAAAAGGTTATCTTAATTTCACAAGACTACAAAATATAAGCAATATTAAAGCACATTAAAATATACAAATTCAAATAGATTTGTGTTTTGACTTAATTGATAGTCTACTCTGTAAATTTTCTTAAATGCAATAGCCCCACCATTTTTTCTAGACATAGTCTTAGACGAGTTAAAATATAACCCTAAGTAGAAAATTGCGGCACAGAAAATTCTGTTTTTATGCTCTCATTTTGGGTGTTTTTCCCCATGAAGGGATGTAGGAGCTGATGGTGAGAGCTTGTTGTTCCAGACCTAGAAAGCCCCTATAGAAATTCTCCCCTAATTGTCATATCACCTGTTTAATTTTCTTCATTAACAGTTGTGACCATTTGAAGTTGACTTACTAGTTGATTGTTTATTTCCTAAATAAAACACACTCAATGAAAGCAGAAATTTACAATAGTGCTCAGCATTACTCAATAAAGATATTGAACAAATAAATGGATTTAAATAACCACAATGTCAATACAAGTAGAGAATTTTAAGAAGAGTAAAAAAGAAAGGTCAGGATTCAGTACAGATGGAGAATATGTCGTGTCCCCTGTCAAATGTTTAGCACTAAAATGTTATTGTGATGGCTTCCTCTTATAGCTGCAATATAATAGATTTAGAATGTGTTCCTGCTTTTTCTATCCATTTACATACTCAGATGTTTCCTAGGACTTGACTCTTGAAATTCAGAGTAATGAATTCTGTTTCTGAGTTGGAAAAAGCTATCAACACTGGAACACTCTTTTCTCTGTTCCCCTCAATTTCTCGGGTCTGGTAACCATAAAGTAACATAATTGTGTTCTCATTTGTTGAAAAGACCATGTAGAAGGGAGAGTCTATTAATCTAATGCTTGCCAGAAGTTATAAAACAGAAAATAAACTTTTCAAGGAGAGGTAAGGTTAAAGTTGCAGGATTTGTCCCACCCTACAAGGCAAACATTTCTTATCATTAGAATTCTTGAATGATATAACAGAGCCAGCAATGAAGTCATGTTCCATAAGTACTCAAGCAGAGGTCTGACATCAAGGATTCTTACATAGTCTGAGACAGTGGGCTGCATTTGAGGTGTGTATAGGATAATGTGATTGTAAATAGAAGGTGAGTGATAAAAACAGATTAGTCTATAATTTATTTAGAACTCACTTATGTCTTGGTTATTACACAGCAATGTAAAACATAAATTAATTTGCTTGAAAACCAACATCATGTTCACAATATTTTTGTATTATATATTATTAAGCAAAGGCACACTGGTGTTACATTTACAAAGTGACGTAGGACATCTTAATATCTTTGGCTTAAGAAATTGCAGACAAGGATATTATAGGTTCCTGCTAATTGCTTTTTTTAAAAGATTTATTTATTTATTTGAAAGTCAGAGTTACACAAAGAGAGAAGGAGAGGCAGAGAGAGAGGTCTTCCATCTGATGGTTCACTCCCCAATTATGGCCACGACTGCCAGAGTTGCGCCGATCCGAAGCCAGGAGCTTCTTCCAGGTCTCCCATGCAGGTACAGGGGCCCAAGGACTTGGGCCATCCTACTGCTTTCCCAGGCCATAGCAGAGAACTAGATTGGAAGTGGAGCAGCCGGAACTCGAACTGGCGCCCATAAGAGATGCCGGCGCTTCAGGCCAGGATGTTAACCCGCTGCACCACAGCGCTGGCCCCTAATTGTAGTTTTTGTACTTATCATCCCACAAGTCATTCTATGTAGGGAAACAGCTCTCCCCTAGTGTCCTGGCAGTTTCACTCATATCCACATAGGATATACAGACATGATTTGACTGTAATTTAAACCAACCTTTTGCAGATTGCATCATGATTTCTCTGGGGCTGATAGACAAAAAAGACGGTTAGCTGGGGTCTGAGGCAGATAATCAGGGACACAAAGGGCACTAAGAGATAAGAAACTTGCCTGACATGCAGAAGGTTATGCCCGGAAAAAAATGACCTCACTACTCAAAAGTCATATGCAGAAACCGAAAAGAACAGGATGCAGTTACTGGTTCACCTGTTCATCTCCAAGTACTGACTCCTCAATGAGAAGGTCATTGGTAACTAATGGAAAGGTTCCCAAATCCTGTACAAACTTCCTCACAGTCTGGAGGATATAAACCCCTAGACGACTTTCCTTCAATAGTATTTCTGTTCAAGAACCCCTCCCTCTGTGGAAGCTTTCCTTTGCTTCAATAAAACTTTGCATCTCTACCCACCCTTCTTTGTTCATTCTTCTCAATCTTCACGGTAATGGGACACCAACCCAAATGGCTAGAACTACAGATTCCTACATTTCTTCTTGCATGTCCAGACTTATTGGAAGGGTGAGTAAAGAGGGACTGTTTCTGCTTCTATTTTTCCAGAGATCCTGGCTCTCCACCATAGTCCTCTATCAATTAAAAACATCATATCTCAGTCAGCCAGTTAAAGGGGGTTAGCATGACTGCCAGTCTTAAAGACTGAGTTTAGGGTGCTGAAAATAGAAGGAGCTTGATCAATCCCCTTTTGCCTCCCTGGCACTGGGAATATTGGTTTTGTATTGCCTCAGTTTACTTTCATGGAAATCTTTCTGACATATGGGAGTAGTTAAAATCTTAGAGAAACTGGACATCTCTGGTTGGGGCAACACTCTGGCATTGCCCAAAGGCTCCTTGTCTGGACCTCAGCCTTCAACTGCCTATCAGATGTTTGATGGAAATCTGCATTCTGTTCTTTCCATGGTAATCTGTCCAACACAAGAGACTGGGATACAGACTCAGAGCACCTGAGGGTTTCTAGCTGAAGCAACTCTTTGGTGTCAAGCAAAGGTTCCTTGACTGGACCTGGACTCCAACCACCCATCAGAGTATCAAACAGTGACCCATCATCTTATCTTTGTACTTCCTAATTTTTCCTTAGTATGACCTCAGACCATTCTCTCTGACCATCCTCCTCTGGCTTCTTCTGCAAACTTTTATTGTCAAACGTATCTCTGGATCATCATGCTGCTCTCTTCAGAGAATTCTAACATACAGGATATCACCCTGCTGTCAGTGTGTCCTGGCTGGGTACCAACCAATATCTATTAGTTCCTACCATTTCCACTTAGACACCCCAGCCACTGAGAAGACTTTCTTAGTCATTTTCTTTATACTGCCTTTAGGAGGTCAGACTGTAGATAGTCCTCTTTATCACTCATTCCTTGGTTCCTTCCAATATCTTCAGCACCTTGTGTTATCATGATTCTTTTGTCAACTCACAGTACTCTCCCACAGTATCTTGTGTCATGTCCTCAGTCCTCTCTCTGCAGGCTGTAGTCACCAGAGATCTGCTTCAGATTCTCAGGACTATTTCCAACTACAGACATAGAAAAGATTATTAGACAGCAGATTTATCAGAGAGAGGTTCAGAGTCAGGGTCTCAGGGACAGTCGGGAAGGGGTTAAGGTGCAGGTAAGAGTGTCTACTCCTGTTCTGCATCCGCCATCTGCTGTGGCTTCCATGATATTATGTTCCCACAGTAAAAGAACTTGAGGGAAGCCACAAGTTGAGAGAGGCAAAAACTAAAGATTATTTTTGTTTCTATCCTCTCATTCCAGATGAGCAATAGGCCATCTTCAATATGCACTCCTTTGGGATCCTTTTGACTTTCAAACTTTAAAGAAAAAAAAAAATGTCTGGTCTTTTTCTTCGTCATGCTGTGGTCATAATATATGCTAGACAGTGGAAAGACTTGGGCCCCAGAGGAAGTATTAACTATAACACCATCTTCCAACTAGACCTCTTGTGTCATAGGCAGGGAGGTGTTCTGAGATATCTTATGTCCAGGCATTCTTTTCCCTGCAAGATAATCCAGACCTTTGCCAATTGTAAAAAGTAGAACTGGTGCTTATGGCAGCAGTTACCCTCAAGACCCCAGCTGCTCTCTTTATCCATCTGTCATGGGGCCTGCTGCAGTTCCATCATCCATGCATTTATTACTCCTGTTCTCTCATGTCTACAATACAGGACTAATTGTTAGCAAGGCAGACACAAGACCACCAACTTCTTATGGTCCCCCACATGTTAGATGGATAAAGGGAATCTTGGAAAGATTTTCAGATGACTCTAATAAGTACATAGAGGCTTTCCAGACTTTAACTCAAATTTATGATCTCTCCTGAAAATATGTAATATTAATAATGTCAATCCTAAATCACACCTTAACAGGGGCTTAAAACCAGATTACTTTCCAAACTACAGTAATTTTTAAGGATGAACTTTGCACGGCCTTTACATCCTCACCTAATCAGGAAGACCCAGGGACACTATATCCTACAGGAAAGCAGGATATCACTCAGGAAAAACCTTACCCTAAGTGGAAACTAAGGGAACCTATCAGTGAATGAAAACAAAAGCATTACTTATGTCTTGAAGGAACTGAGGAGACCAAGACCAAGTCATTGAATTATTCCAAGCTATCCACAATAGACCAAGCCCTTAGGAGAATCCATCAGCCTGTCTAAAAAGACTGAGAGAGGCTTTGGTCAAATATACCTCCCTATTTCTTGACTGTTGAGGGACAGGGAAACTTAAAGGATAAGTTGTCGCTCCCCTACTCGCGGGGGAACGACACCGGATGCTGTTTTCTTTCCCCGGTCCTTCCCGGATTTGCTGCCGCTCCCCCGCCTCCACGGAGGAGCAGCACCAAGGAGCTCTCCCAGCGACTCTCTCAGGGGGGCCCGGCCCCCATATGGTGTCTCTCTTCCCCTTTTATAGTCCTCTCCCACCAATCCGTGCTCTGCTGCCCATGTGCCGAGCACGCTGCTTTCTTCCAAACAGGGGTTGGGTCAGGCATCAGCTAATTAAGGAAGCAGCTGTGTAAGATTTGTTTACTCTCTCTCAGCGCCATATGGTGGGAGATCAGATGCACAGAGTTAGTTTCAGTCCACAGTCTCAGTACTTATTTGTCTCCCGGGCACCCCGCCATGTTGCGGGAGACGGACCCTGTTCCCCACAATAAGTCTATTCCTCATTCAGCCTCATATATTAGAAACAAATCTAAAAACAGGTTATTGAACCTGAGAGCACATTAGAAAACCAGAATGTCACTGCCACCAGGACCAGGAGGAAACTCAACATTGAAAAAGAAGTGATTATTAAAGAGGTCACAGCCCTGATATCAGCCTAATAGCCACACTGTCCTGAAGACCCCTGGGGAACTCAAAAAGGCCATGACTGTGGTCAGATTGGACACTTCAAGGAGTTACCACATCCCTATTACCATAGAAAATCCCAGAATCTGTCACATTTGTAGTGGTGATCCTTGGAAAGCTGACAGCCTTGCAAACCAAGGCCTCTGGGGTCAGCCCCAATCCTTGAATGACCCAACAGGGCTAAAGGAGCCTGGGGCTTCTCCAGTTCCTACCACCCAGACCATCTGCACTCAGGAGTCCCAGGTGTTCCTAGCTGTCAAAGGGAAGTCAGTTGATTTTCTCAACAGACTCCAAAGCTTTAACTGGGATATCAAAAACAAAAACTGCTCTTAAGTAACCACAGGTAAAATGCTATAAAAAGCACTCTTCTTTTAATTCAGAATTGTTAGTGAAATTTTTCAAGGCATGAATTTAAAAAGATAGAAAGTTTAAAAAAACTGTGGAGAAGCTGTAAGTATTAGAATGTATTCATGAGAAAGATTAAGAAAAATAAAAATTAGGTGAAAAGTACATTGTGTAAGGTTTACGTAAGCTGTATACTGTGGGAAAAATAGTTGTGGTGAAAACCATAAGCATGAGAATACAATGAAATACCACTTAACCATAAAAGAATGGAATCCAAGGTGGGTGCTGTGAGGTAGCCGGTAAAGTCGTCACCTACAGTGCCAAAATCCCATATGGGCGCTGGTTTAGATCCTGGCTACTGTACTTCCAATCCAGCTCTCTGCTATCACCTGGGAAAGCAGTAAAAGATAGCCTAAGAGCCTGAGCCCCTGCATCCACGTGGGAGACCTTGAGGAATCTTCTGGCTCCTGGCTTCTGATTGGCCCTGCTCCAGCTGTTTCAGCCACTTGGGGAGTGAACCAGCGGATATAAGACTATTCTGTCTCTCCTTCTCTGTATCTGTAACTTTACCTCTAACATAAATAAATCAAACTTTATAAAAAAGAAGAAAATCTTGTATTTTGTAACAAAATTAATGCAACTGGAGACCAATATACTTAGTGAAAGAAGGCAGCCTCAAAAAGATAAATATCATATGCTTTCTCTGATATATGGTAGTTAATGCAGAATACAAAAAAAAAAAAAAGAATGAAACTGACACCTTATGATTTGATTATTGCTTTTAGCCCTTGCCTATATTCCTGTGGAGTCCATCTTGGTACTTTTGAGTTGTTGATCACTATGGTTAGTAATTCATTAATACTATGAATATAAAGTAAGTTGAAATTATATTATTGTAAAACTTAGAAAAAAGAAAGGAAGGAAACACCTGGGCTAGTAGAAGGGGGGAAGAGAGGGAAGGAGGGAAGTAGGGTTATATTCTTGGATTTGTACCTATGAAATACATGAAATCTGTTCTCTTTATATTAATAAAAATTTTAAAAGATTTATTGTTTGAAAGGCAAAGTTAGAGAGAAATACAGAGAAAGAGAGAGAGAGAGAATATCTTCTGTCTGTAAGTTCATTCCCCAAAAGGCTAGAATGGCCGGGGCTGGACCAAGCCAAATTCAGAAGCTTAAAACTGTATCTGGGTCTCCTATTTGGGTGGCAAGGGTCTAAGCATGTGGATCATCTTCCACTGCCTTCCCAGGTGCAGTAGCAGGGAAATGGGATGGAAGCGAAATGGCTGGAACTTTAACTGTCACTAATATGGATTTTGGTTTCAAAGGCAGCAGCTTAACCCATTTTACCACAGTGCTGGCCCAGCATGAGAATTCTTGATGAAAAAGGTTAAGAAAGAAAATTCAAGAAATGAGGAAAGAAAAATTCGTGAAATGAGGGAATAGTGTGCTGTGGAAGATTTATGGATATTAAACGCTATTGGAAAAAGCTGCGGAGAAAGATAAAAGCAGAACTCTTTTTGAGAAAGATTAAGAAAAAAGTGTCTTTGAGTTCACTTGCAAAGACTCAAGAGGTAGAAGTTTGTTCCTAATTTTACTGAGGTAGTCGTGTTCAGAAGCACCTGGTAAGGTTCCTTCCATTTAAGCTGTACCTGGTCTGACAGGGATCCTTCTATTAACAATGTGAATGTCTTACTCAGGGATTCCTAATGTTGGAGCTTCTGTTAAAAACTCTTGAAATCTTTGGAACACCTTTTGTAGTTCCCCTGTTCAGCACAGCATGTCAGGGCTTTTTCAAGCTTCACACAAAGGTTTGGAATCCAAATCCTGGAATCCATAGCCCACAGAATCCTGCCATTCCCAGAAATGTATTTGGAATACTTTTGTAGCTACCCTGTCCAGCACAGCGTGTCAGAGCCTTTTAAAGCTTCATACAAAGGCTTGGAATCCAAGTCCTAGAATCCATATTCCACAGAATCCTGCCATTCCCAGAAATATCCTTAACTGCTTTTTAGTCTGTGGTGATCCTATACATAGAATAGCTTCCTTTCTCTAGACTGAAAGAGCATGCTTTCCTGGGGTTAGAATATATCCCAAGAAATCTATCTCCCATTTAGAAGCCTGAGTTTTTGTTGTGTAAATTCTGTATCCTCATTTTCCCAGATTCTGGGTTTAATGAGATGCAGAAGAAATTATCCTTCAAGTAAAGGCTTAACACACAATACAATGCATTGAAACAATGGTCTCATTAGTAGCCCTCAGGTCTTTAACCATTCTGTATTTTCCATTTGACCTTAAAGCATACCAGATAGGAATATCACAGGGAGACATGTATCCAAGAGTCCATGTTTGAGACACTTAATTAAATTTAAAGAAACACCTAAGAATAACTAATCCCTTCCAAACATTTAGACATAACTAAAACTTTTGAAACATAATATATTTTACTTAGCACCCTAAAATAAGTAAATCTTTGAGAACATATTTTACCATTAATTGTAATACTGTAACTCTTTGAAGACAGAGGTCCTGCATGGGAAGTTTGTGCACAGTGACTCCTATTGTTAATTTAACAATTAACATTCATATATATGATATCAGTGATCATCCAAGGCTCTTGACATGAGCTGCCTAGGCTATGAAAGCCTTTTGAACCCACAAACTCTGTCAGTACTTAGACAAGGCAATAAGCAAAGTGGAAGTCATTTCATCCCTAAGAGAGAAGTAAATCCTTCTTCGAGGACCACTTCTTTCCACTGAGGTCTCACCCATAGAGATCCTTCATGTAGAAATATTTTCTGTACTAATGACCTGGCTTTTCATGCCTAAAATACTCGTGTGAACTTTTCAGCCAGACGAGAATGCCTTTAGGGCTGATTCTGAGGGCAGAGTGTTTCTTGAAGCATTTGCCATTCTATGAGTCTGCTGTATGGACTGTCTCTCATGTTGGAGAATTTACTCCTCTTTAATCCTATCTATTATTATTACTAAATACTTAATCATATCAATATGATCTCTTTAACACTTAAAATGCTATTTTTACCATCCAGCTCAAGGAAATTTGAGATCCCATGGCAAGTTTTTAAACTGTACCCTTAGAAGCAAATCTGTAGGAATGTTTGTAAAAATATACAGATTTACAGTTTCTTTGTAGAAACTGAGAAGGTAAAAATAGGCACAGCTCTTTGTGAGCTTAATTATCCCAAAGCATGTGACTCAGATATATTATATCACCTACAATTTTGATACCTTAGAGTCTCCATTTTTATAACAAATGGGGTCCATTATTTTACCAAGCCCACTGGTTTTTTTTTTGTTGTTGTTGTTAATTTGTTTTCCTACTTTTATATTATTATTTTTTTAAACACTGTTTAGTCTGAGAAGTGCCTATCCCAGACTGCCATGTCACTCCTGGGGTATCAAATCTCAGGAGGCCAAAAAGCACTGCCTGGTCCAAGATGAAATCTCAGAAGGCCCCCCATGCCTGAGACACTGAACCTCAGGAGGCTAAGAGAGTCAGCATAAAGCCAAAACAATAATTTAAAATGAAAAAATTAAAATACTAAAATCCAGCATTAAAACTGTAATCAGTATGTAGCCAAAATAAAAGCTAAATAAAAACCCAGTTTTAAAGCTGAACAGAGTGAAGCCAAAACAAAAAGCTAAAACAATAAACAAGCATTAAAGCCAAAATAACAAACTACAATTTTAAAAAATCCATAATAAAAAGTCACTGTTAATCAGGCTTGTGTCAGACTTGGGGCCACCATCAGGTTGGAGTCTGCTGCCCATCTTCTGGTAAGGGCAGTAAGGAAAGAAAGTACCATGGGGGCAACCATCTTGATGACCTCATGTCCATTATGGGGGTTGCCATCTTGGCAACCCCATGTTTTTCATTGAAGCCGCCATCTTGGAATGGAAGTTCCACACACCTTCAGCAGGAAGTGGAGCCTCCACTATGTTTGATGCTCCCCTTCCTGATACTATCAGGCTATTAGACAACTAAACCAGCTCCCTAGCCAAAAGCTACCAATTGGAAGCATGCCTGATTTGAAAATTAAAAAGACAACAAGCAAACCAGAATTGTCGGTATCATCTAAATCTGTCCACAAAGTAAATTTTTTTCTCAGTTTTAAAACACATTATGGACAATTTGGAAACTTACATCTCAATGAACTTTTTTTAAAAAATTTATTTGAAAGGCAGAGTCACAGAGAAGCAGAGGGACAGAGAGAGAGAGAGATAGTCTTCCATCTGCTGGTTTACTCACTAGATGGCCACAATGGCCAGAACTGTCCCAATCCAAAGCCAGGAGGTAGAAGCCTCTGCCAGGTCTCCCATGTGGGTGCAGGGGCCCAGGTTCTTGGGCCATATCCCACGGCTTTCCCAGGCTTAGCAGAGAGCTGGATCAGAAGTGGAATGGCTAGGTTGAACCAGCACCCACATGGGATGCCAGAACTACAGGTGGCTTCTTTACCTGCTACGCCATAGCTCCAGCTTCTTGATGGACTTTTACAATCTCTTCTTGAAAATCTTTCCGCCACCATTTTGCCCAAATTTTATTACCACTAAAACATCACATTTTCAAAACGATAAACAATGAAAGAAAAAAAAAAAACAGTCTTGGCATTTCCCAAATACCACAAGTGCTAAGAGAAACCAGAAAGCCACCTAAGCTCTATAGCAAAAACTCAGCATTTGCTAAAGGGGCGGAACTGATTGTTATTTTGAATGAAAGCTTTGACCAGAGCTGTGGGCAGCAGCTGCTCAGGCAGGTGGGGGCAGGACAGGGCTGGTCAGAGCTGCAGGCAGGCGGTCCCACATGGGGCTACCACTGCAACTGTGGTGGCTACTTGAACTGAGTACTGGCCTGGTGCCAGAGCCAAAAAGGGCAGCAACGCCCATCTGTTCAAAGCACTCTGCCCAGCACCCACTGGGGGGCACCCTGATTTCTGTGCAGCGCTGGGCAGAGTGTGACAGAGCCACAGCAGGAAGTTGGCCAGACGTGGTGTGCGTGCCGCAGGGGACATGGGGGCTGCTGGGGGAGGGGCCCAGTGTGTGCACAAAAGCAGTGGGCCACCAAGGGCTGCTACCCTGCTGCTGTGACAATGGCATTGCTGGGAACAAGTGTGGGCTGTTCCTCGGTGGCTGTGGAAGGGGCTGAGCATGCGTGCAGAGGCGGCGGGGATGACAGGGACAACAGCAGCAGTGGGAGGTGGAAGCAATGGCAGCAGCGCCCTGGCTCCTGGGTCTCCCTGGCGCAGCTCCTCCCTTCCATCGCATCCTACCCACTCTGTGTCAGCCCTATCCCTCCTCCAGGAGCGCACTGCGTCGGCAGCAGCTGCAGGGCCAGTTGGACCGGGAGGCGAGTGTGCGCCCCTGGGCAGGCCAGCGGGAGGTGGCTGAGCGCGGGCCACAGGCAGTGGTGGGAGTGGCATCTGCTACTCTCACTCCCCTGCCCTCCACATCGACCTCCGCCCCTCTCCCACATTGACCTTCTCCCCTCTCCCAAGAACTAACTCCCCTCCGCCGCACCTTGGTGGTGGCAGGGGCTGAACACAGGTGTGGCGGCAGCAGGAATGGTAAGTGAGGTGGGTGCCACAGGTGACCTGGTAGCACCTGGGCCCTGGGCCCTGTGCCAGAGTGCGAAACCACGCCCCCTCCCCAGGTGTGGCCAAGCCTGCCCAGCCATGGTGGGCTGCACAGCACCACGGCCTGCTCCCTAATTCTGAGGGAAGCTGCAAATGCTGAGAGGAGAGGGATGTGGTGCAGAAATGTAAGCAACCTTAGAAGCCACAAGTAGCCATTTCTTACCATGTTGCTGGTTTTTAAACTGATTAAACTAATATTAATAAATGGTTCCTTCACTGGTGGTCTTTCTGTGGTCAACAAATGAAATTGGGGACCTTTAATCAAAATTTTATTAATTATTTTAAGATGGACAATATTTTCAAGGGTTCTTGCCATATATTTAGATATAAATTCTAAATATCGGCTACTTATAAATGAAACGGGCAACATGGTACAGTTTTTAGCATTTGTCCAGTGAGAGAAATACCCAGGAAAGTGAGGGCTTTATTTAGGAGAGAAAGAAGTCTAGAAACGGAAGTTGGGTCCATACCAGCCAGAGAGCAGTCTGGGAGCCACGTGCAGCAAGCATGCAGTTAGCTTCAGCCACAGATAGTTTAGCATGGGCAGGAAGGTAGAAAGGGTGCCGGGAGGCATAGGACAATAAAGGCCACTAGATGACTCTTAATGAGCAAGCATTATCTGCCTATCTTGAAATGTTTCAATGATCACTTTAATTCTAAGTAATTCTGACTTATGACTTTGTTTAAAACGTTGGGCTAAAATAAATTATCCCCCCCCCCTTTTTTTTTTCCAAGAGGTTTAAATCTGTGGTCATAGAATGATGCCACTTTTATTTGTGCTTATATAAAGATCTGATGTTTTACATGCTGGGGTCAATCACTGTTAATAGGATGCACTTTCAGAGTTGACCCATCCGCCAAGGCTTGGCACAAGTTTCTGCAGCTGCAGCCAGCTAAAGAATGAAAAAAAAGGTAAACAGATGCTTTTTTCCTGCCCAAACCACCAGCTGCTTCCTCTGCTTTAAAAAGCAGACCTCAGGGCCAGCACTGCGGCTCAATAGGCTAATCCTCCACCTGCAGCACCAGCACCCCGGGTTCTAGTCCTGGTTCGGGCGCCGGATTCTGTCCCGGTTGCTCCTCTTCCAGTCCAGCTCTCTGCTGTGGCCCAGGAGGGCAGTGAAGGATGGCCCAAGTGCTTGGGCCCTGCACCCCATGGGAGACTAGGAGAAGCACCTGGCTCCTGACTTTGAATCAGCGTGGTGTGCCAGCCGCAGTGGCTATTGGAGGGTGAACCAACGGTAAAGGAAGACCTTTCTCTCTGTCTCTCTCTCTCACTGTCTACTCTGCCTGTCAAGAAAATAAAAATTAAAAAAATAAAATAAAAAAGCAGTCCTCAGCCCCCCTATATAAAAACAGTTAAAATGTATGTCCATAGAAGACAGTAGGACCAAACATCCCTGAGAGGTGTCTGCTACTGCTCACCTCCATGATTTTTGGGTAAGAGGAGACTGCAGGGTTGGGACATTAACACCAAGAGAGAATGTCATTTTAAGGAATACTAACTAGCACCAGCCACTGATCTAAAATGGCCATTGAGACAATCGGCTTGCCTTTGTATACCTACTACCAGAGCAAGGAGGGGTTTGCACTGTAATTAATAAAACACGTTGCACCTTTATCAACAATTGAGGACAGATCGAAGCCAACATCAGAGAGATCTATGAACAGGCCATCTGGTTACATAATCTGGAAAAGAACATGAGCAACATCTCCTGGCCTCTGTATCACTTCTAGGCTTTCCTGAATGTTTTGTCTGTTAGGGTAGCTTGTCAACATCTTTATACTTCTGCTGTTTTCCCATATGGTAACCAACAGGCTTACCCATTTTATTACCTTTCACAAACAGGAAATTCAGCAACAAATAATACTCTACCCTGACACTCAGGATAATGGTTCCTTCTACAAAGCTGCCATAGATCACTCTGAGACGTATCTCTCTCTGTTGACTCTTTACCACCCCTCGCTGGTATGAAGCAGCTACAGCTGCCATTGCCCCCTGTTCCCTAACAGTAGTTAGACTTACCTCTTCTGAGGAGGACTGATAGAGACAAGAGCCAGTTATTTGAGGCCCCTGAGGTAGGTACTCAGGGTCACAAAGGGCGTAAGAAATAGACATTTAAGCCTGACATCCAGAAAGATATGTCTGGAACAAAAAAACCCCACTACTCAAAAGCAAGATAGAGAAAATAAAAACAAAATAGAATGCTTTCCTTTGACTGAATACAACTTTGCTTCTCTGTTCACCCTTCTTTTTCCATGTTCCTAATTCTTCACTGTCACAGGACACAAATTCAAATGGCTAGAGCCAGTATAGATAAGCAACCTGCTGATGCGTTGTCACAAGGACATGCTATACCTTCCTATCTTGGGATTCCTGCCATAAGGCCTTCCCTGCATCAGTCCTCCCTCAGAAGAGGTAAGTCTAACTGCTTACCCATTTTATTACCTCTCACAAACAGGAAATTCAGCAACACAATTCTCTAACCTTACACTCAGGATAATGGTTCCTTCTACAAAGCTACCATAGATCACTCTGAGAAGTATCTCTCTCTGCTGACTCTCTTTACCACCCCTTTCAGTTGCAGGGCATGCTTTATACTGCTTGGGTATAGGTTGGAGTTGACTCCTTAGTGCGAGAGAGACCCAGCAGAAATGTTGGCTTGTGTGTGGCCCCTCCCACTTGGAGTCTTCATGTGGGACTTGGGATGCAAGAAAATGACACCACACTGATCTTACTGTTGCTGTCTGTGCAAGTATTAAACCATTTGAATTTGTTTGAGCTCATTTTCCTCTTCCCTGCTGGATTGCCGGATGTATGACAAGGCAGCCAAGCATCTGTAGCAGTAAACCTTGTGGCACTAGTAGACACCATACTGCCACAAGTGGCTACTGCATTGGTTGATGTCTTACTTTCAGCAAGAGTGTTACGGTGGCTTCAACTCTTTCCAAATCCTGCTTTTTTGGACTTCGTAATCAGGTTTTGGGCTGTAGACTTGCAGAATACATTGAAAATGAAACCAGGTGGTTGTGCATTTAATCAGCTTTCTTCTTGACACTGGGAAACTAAAAATCCTCTGCTATCTCCTCATCCTGTCACCCAAAATCTCACCCCTCTCTTTTTTAAATGTGGGTTCTGACCATGAAATTCAGATTACTAAATCACTATTGTTAAGTTGTTTTTATAGGCTTCACCACCAAACTCATCTAAATCAATTTCAACAAGATCAAAATGGATAAACTATGTTGTACCTGGGCAAAAAAGGACTATGATCTAAGATAGCAGCTGGAACACAGTAGCAGTTCAACACTCTCCTAGTGGAATCAAATATTAGATAATGCATGGAAACAGAAGAGCTGGACCACATTAGAAAGGGAGTGCTTCACCCTTAAGGCATGTGGATCCGGCTGAAAAGCCCATGAGAGTATTTCAGGCATGGAAAGCCAAGACACTCTGGGGAAAAAAAAAAAAAAAAAAAAAAAAAAAAAAACCTAAATGAAAGATCTTCGCGAGTGAGATCCCAGTGGAAATAACAGGTCATCAAAGAAGGAGGTACCTTTCTCTGAAGGGAGGAGAGAACTTCCATTCTGACTACGACCTTGCCTAAATATGATCAGAGTCGGTGAACTCAAAAGGCTTCCATAGCCTTGGCAGCTCATGACAAGAGCCTAGGGTGATTACTGAGGCCATAAACAAGAGTGTCAATTTGTTAAGTCAACAACAGGAGTCACTGTGCACTTACTCCTCATGTAGGATCTCTGTCCTTAGTGTGCTGTACATTGTGATTTAATGCTATAACTAGTACTCAAACAGTATTTTTCACTTTGTGTTTCTATGTGGGTGCAAATTGTTGAAACCTTTACTTAATGTATGCTAAACTGATCTTCTGTATATAAAGAGAATCGAAAATGAATCTTGATGTGAATGGAAGGGGAGAGGGAGTGGGAGATGGGAGGGTTGCAGGTGGGAGGGAAGTTATGGCGGGGGGGAAGCCATTGTAATCCATATTCTGTACTTTGGAAATTTATATTCATTAAATAAAAGTTTAAAAAAAAAAAGAAAGGGAGGGCTTCAGAGATTAAAACATTTGCTAACTGAACTCTTCCCCATGCTGACCCATAAAAGGTCCTGCTGAGCACCTACTAATCAGAAACTGCACTGTCAATGTGTCTACATCCTAATTTTTCTTTCCTAACCCATACATTCTTACAGATTTAAACATTGCTCCTGACCATGCAATAGTACGTTTTCTCTCCTCAACACTGTGGCTTTGGTGTTTGATCTTCTGACACAGAAAGGCAAATGAACTCATTTTGGTGAAGTCACAGAAATTAAACTGGGTAGTCCAACATGAAATATTTACCTGTGCTACACCTGGTTCCCACCTTAATAGGAAAGGATGGTACTCTGGTCTTGTGCTACACCTGGAAGAACAACATGCTATGACAAACTAATCATTGACTTCAAAGTTACTGCCTCTTATATATTTGTACATATGCATGGCAATGAAATTATCTCTTATTTCCAAACTGATTTTTAAAAACTTGGTCAGCTATTGAATTTTGAGTACATATAATCCACTGATTAACCTCTCTTATTTTGATGTAATAATGTGATGCACTATAAATGCTAAAATGTGTCTCTTCAACTAGCATGATGGTTCTTATATGTCATTATACTTGTTTCATCATGAGAAATCTGCAAATCTACAGAATTTGAATTATATAAAATGAATCATATGTAAGTGTTAGAACTTTCATATGTTGATTTTGATAATGTTCAAAGACTAATTATAATGGCTGTTTCATTGTTCTTTCTAAATCCATTGAGTATGAAGATGGCCATTTTGCAGTCACTACATTTGTAATTCATAGTAAAAGAAAAGGAAGGGCAGTATATCATGCTGTACGAAGCTGTACTGGCAGCACCTTGACAGATGTTAAGAAGGAATATAACAAGAATTTCAGATTGTTGATGCTAGCACAAAAATCACATAGTTACCATGCATCCTATTAGAAAATATTTATATCTCTTTCTGATTTAAGAAGTTCTATATGTACATCTAGATATATGTATTCATAGTGATTATTCTTTTTTAAAGCATCTGGTTGACAAATACACAAAATATTGATAGTTGATAAAATACACAAAAATTCATACATAAATTACACATTCACAAGCTTTGATATTTATAAATTCTTAATTTATAAGTAGGATATATAGGCATGCTTATATATGATAAACTACACACTAAATACAATTTGATTCAATATGTATTTTCTCTGTAGACTTACACACACACATATTGAATAATGACTATAAAAGAATTAATCTATTAGTTCTTATGTATATCATGTTGGGACAAGAATATGAAGAAGTAGGTAATTTTTTGAGTTTTGCATTTTTCTTAATTTTTCCTACATAAATATAATCTATGTCAGAGACCATTTTTTATTAACATCTATATATAAGTAAAATATTGTTTCTTTCTATCTTGTCCTCTTCTTTCTCTTCTTAAATTTTTCTTGCTTTTGTGTACTATTTTGTAGATTTTGATACATTCATAGATTTTGTTGAACAACACTAGCAAAACAGTTTTAACACTCTCCAAAATTCCTTTATCCTAGACCCACTTGTTACTTTTAATCTACAGCAGCCATTAATATTTTCTCTTTACCTATAATTTTGTCTTTCAGAATTCCATAAGTATTGTGGAAATTGATTTTTTTCCTATCTTAAGTAATTTGTTATTTTTTTAGAAATTGGATTATTGAGAAATTGTTTATCTATAAATAAATAAATAAAAACTAAAAAAAGAATGGAAGAAGAAAGAAAGGGGAAGAAAGAAGGAAAGAAAGTGACAGAGGGTGAGGGGGAGGGAAAGCCATAGTGAGAGAGGGAGGGAGGAAGAAGGAAATGACGTATCATTATATTCTTAGAATTGAATATGTGAACTACACTGAATCTGTTCTCTTTGCATTAATAACACATTGACATAGGAATTGATGAGAATTATGTTGCAGTACAGGCATTTACTGTGAAACTGAGAATCTAATATATTAATAAATTTCTTTTTTTTTTTTTTTTTGACAGGCAGAGTTAGACAGTGAGAGAGAGAGAGAGACAGAGAGAAAGGTCTTCCTTTTTCCGTTGGTTCACCCCCCCAAAGTGGCCACTAAGGCCGGCGCATTGCGCCGATCCGGAGCCAGGAGCCAGGTGCTTCTCCTGGTCTCCCATGCATGTGCAGGGCCCAAGCACTTGGGCCATCCTCCACTCCACTCCAGGGCCACAGCAGAGAGCTGGATTGGAAGAGGAGCATCCGGGACAGAATCCGGCGCCCCAACTGTGACTAGAACCCGGTGTGCCGGCGCTGCAGGCAGAGGATTAGTCTAGTGAGCTGTGGCACCTGCCAATATATTTCTTAAAAAACAAATACAACAAAACAAAACTATCCAGCAGCCTCAATGCCCATTAATTTTTCCTTCTCTTTCTACCCTTTTTCATGCTAAATGGCTTTGGGATTTTGTTTGCTTGCATATTTGGTTGGCTGATTTTGTTTTGCTTCACAGACAGGCAATGTGTTCAGGCCTAAATAATTGATTGTAATTGACTTAAAATCATCATGACTTACTTGTACTGTAGCTATATCACTCAGCCAGGATTGCCAGATGGTATATATGTTGTCCAATTAAATTTGGATTTTAGATAATTTTAAGTCACAAATATTTCTCTGGACACACTAAAAAGAAAATAAAACATTATTCATAGTTTATCTAAAATTAAAATTTAATTGGGTGCTTTCTATTTTTATGTACAAAATCTGATGCAACCTATACCAGTGGATTCTCCTAAAAAGTTTGTTGTGAGAATTCCTAGGAAAGCTTTTCTTTACTAATAAAAGCATTAGATGCCACGAATCCTACCTTTTTCCTATTCCCCTTGAATGTAAATGCAACATATAGGGGTTCAAAACCATCTTATAGTGAGTTTCACCATCAACAGCAGTAGGATGACAGCCACAAACTGCGAGGGCAGATCCGAGAGCTACCTGAAACTGGTGTCTGCCAACAGATTCTGTGTATACTAACTGTCCACAGAAAAAATAATTCCCAGCTAGTGATTTTGTAGAATGTTCACTTGTCTGATATTTTAAAATGAATGCAGCCCTCATAGATACATACTGTTTTTAGGCTTTTCTTCTATATACCCATGAGTATTTTAAAGATCTTTCTTTCCTTCCTTCCTTCCTTCCTTCCTTCCTTCCTTCCTTCCTTCCTTCTTTTCTCTCTCCCCCTTCTCTCTTTTTTCTTCATTCCTTCCTTCCCTCCTTCCTCCCTTTCCTTCTTTCTCTCTTTCTCTCTCCCTTCCTTCCTTCCTTTTTTCCTTCCTTCCTTCTTTCCTTTTCTCTCTCCCCTTCTCTCTTTTTTTCTTCATTCCTTCCTTCCCTCCTTCCTCCCTTTCCTTCTTTCTCCCTCCCTCCCTCCCTTCCTTCCTTCTTTCTTTCTTTCTTTCTTTCTTTAAAGATTTATATATATATATATATATATATATATATTTGAAAGGCAGAGTTGAGAAACAGAGAGAGGGAGAGACAGAGAGAGATCTTCCATCTACTAACTCACTCCCCAAATGGCTGCACTGGCTGGGGCTGGACCAGGCCAAAGCCAGGAGCCAGGAGCTTCATCCAGGTCTCCCACATGGGTGGAGGGGGCAAGCATTTGGGTCTTCTGCTTTTTTTCAGATGCATTAACAAGGTGCTGGATTGGAAGTAGAGCAGATGGATCTCAAACCAGTGTCCAAATGAAACAACACCAGCCCCATTCATTCATTCTTTCATTTTTTTTTTTTTTCACAGTGGCGTTTTGAGCACTGACCTCATGCTCAGGAAGCACTGATTTACTTACTATACTATACTCCCAGTTGTCAATTATTATCCTGCCAATTATTTCCCAGGGTAGTGCAAAGTATAGAAAGTTGATGCAGTTACTTTAATTTCTAAAAAAAGCATCATCACAAACCAGAGGGGTCGATGTAATGGTTCCTGTGCTTGGACCAGGGGTCAGTGAATAGATAATTGATATCTTTATTCAGAGAGTTAGCATATTTTTTGACATGAAGTAAAGAACATGTAGCTTCTGGTAATTTTCTCAATCCATTAACTCTGGACTTATAAGCAGTGAAAATTCATTCCAAATTCTAGTAATAGGCCCTTAGTCATCACTTTCATTATCATGAATTCTTACCACTCAGTGTTTTCAGTGTCACTTCATAATATTGAAGGCAATTCATAACAGATGCTCCCAAGAGCTAGTAGGCAGTTCTCTTTAAAAAGCATTCTCACTTACTTTTTTTTTCATTTTTATTTTATTTATTTATTTTTTAACTTTTATTTAATGAATATAAATTTCCAAAGTACTACTTATGGATTACAATGGCTTCCCCCCCATACCGTCCCTCCCACCCGCAACTCTCCCCTTTCCCACTCCCTCTCCCCTTTCATTCACATCAAGATTCATTTTCGATTCTCTTTATATACAGAAGATCAGCTTAGTATACATTAAGTAAAGATTTCAACAGTTTGCTCCCACACAGAAACATAAAGTGAAAAATAATAGATGATTTTTTAAATGATGATGAAATCAGATCAGACCTATTGTCATGTTTAATCCCAGTGAGAGTCAAGTTGGGAATGGATAATTTCTTTTTTTTTTTTTTTTTACAGAAGATCAGTTTAGTATACATTAAGTAAAGATTTCAACAGTTTGCACCCACATAGAAACATAAAGTGAAATATACTGTTTGAGTACTCGTTATAGCATTAAATCTCAATGTACAGCACATTAAGGACAGAGATCCTACATGAGGAGTAAGTGCACAGAGACTCCTGTTGTTGACTTAACAAATTGACACTCCTGTCTATGGCATCAGTAATCTCCCTATGCTCCAGTCATGAGTTTCCAAGGCTATGGAAGCCCTCTGAGTTCTCCGACTCTTATCTTGTTTAGACAAGGTCATAGTCAAAGTGGAGGTTCTCTCCTCCCTTCAGAGAAAGGTACCTCCTTCTTTGATGACCTGTTCTTTCCACTGGGATCTCACTCACAGAGATCTTTCATTAGGTTGTTTTTTTTTTTTTTTTTTTTTTTTTTTTTTTTTTTTTTTGCCAGAGTGTCTTGGCTTTCCATGCTTGAAATACTCTCATGGGCTTTTCAGCCAGATCCGAATGGCTTTAGGGCTGATTCTGAGGCCAGAGTGCTGTTTAGGACATCTGCCATTCTAGCACTCTCACTTACTTTTTAAAAACTTGACTTAGTTGTTTTGTGGTTATTTATGTGTTCGCTGATAATTTTGGCATCTATGTTATAGTGCAAGAAATTCCTTCAAGGAAGTTACATATTTTTTTCAATGATTTAAGGTTCACATTCTATTATGTATTAAGGTGAAAAGAGTAAGAAATCATGAACCAAACACAGCCAGTTGACTTCCATCTTAATCAATAATTTTAATGAATTAATAATTTTTTATACTGTTAATCTTTTTAAATACAGTAATGGGCAGTGTCATATGTGCTTAAAATTGTATGTATGAAATACATAAAATCTGATCTTTATTTAGACTTAAAATTTTTAAATGTATTTTAAATTTATCTTAAAAGTATATTGCTGTCATCTCCATTTGGGATGCTATGATAAAATACTATAAAGCAGCTTACTTATAAAGAACTAAAGCTTATATCTCACATTTTTAGAGGCTAGAAATCCCAAGGTCAAGTCACCAGCATATTCCATGTCTGGTGAAGGCCTATTAACTTGTTCATATATGGTGCCTTCTCTTTGCTTTCACCTAGTAAAAGGTGCAGGGTTGTTGCAGTTGATTTCTCAACAATGTTGCAGTGGATTCTTTCTCAGAGGAGGAGTGTGGTGGGGAAAAGAGGCACGGAGTCACCACACAGACCCCAGGAGTCACGTGAAAGCAGGCTTGAGGCAAGCAGCCCACAGACTCATTTATTTCAGTTAGTACAACAGCTTATATAGCCAAGACCAGCCAATCCGGTCAAGGGGCGGTCTATGCCCCAACCAATCACAGTCTGTTGCCAGGCAGTTTCCAAAGCCATCCAATCGAAGCCTGTTGACAAGCAGGCTCCATTTGCCATGTGGGTTTCAAAGCCATCCAATCACAGCCTGTTGCCAGGCAGGCTCCATTGCCAGGTGGGTTTCAAAGCCATTCCTGAGTAACTGACGCTCACTTGCCAGCGGCCATCTTGGCATGGCCTCCTCATTCCACCACACAGGGTCACTCAAGTCTTTATTTATTAATCTTGTTTATGAGAGCTCCACTCTTTTGACCCACTCACTTCCTAAAGGCCCACCTCCTCATATTACAAACTAGGAGTAAAGATTTCAATGTATGAATTTGGTGGACAACATAAACATTTAGACCACAGTAATTAAAATGTCAGCTAAAGGCACTCAATAAAATATTTAGTAACTGAGAAATAATAGAGCCAAATCAACACAGTGCATTTACATCATGGTGGTGCTATTGTATGGATAATATCTGTCTCTCAATTTCATGCAGATGGCTATGTTCCAAAGTTTTAATGGTACTATGATGGTAGCATTGTAATCAATGATGGTGTGTAAGAAGTAAGCCTAGTGGAGATCCTTAGGTCATTGAATACATTCCCTTTGAAATCTGTCCTCTTGAGAGGGTTCATTATAAAAGCTTGAGTCAGGCCCAACTTGCTCTCTCCCTATCTCTCTTTCTCTCTCCCTGTTTCCTGGCTTGCCGTGTGACCCTTCCATCACACAAAATTTGACATTAAAATATCTTGCCTCACCAGCTAAACCAATGGATTCTTCTTGATCTTGGATTTTGAGTCCAAAAACATAAGTTGAAATAAACCTCCCTCTTTCATAAATAGTTTGTCTTAAGCATTTCACTATGGTAATAAAAAGCTAACAATTGACTATCTGAAGATAGTCAACTTCTTTTTCCTGTAATAAATCTCTCCTCACCAATTTCAGTACCACATTATCATTTCACAGAATGTGTATTTAGAGCAGTGTAGGTATTCAGCGAGTGTTATTCTTTTTTTACCCTAAAGACCCTAGTTAGATTCTGAAGTTATTTTCCTACTATAATGTATGCTTGATCTCAAAATATTTAAAAAGTTTGCTTAATTAATCTTGGACCTTCTATATACAGTTCAGTATATAGTGAGTATTTATATTTAATATGTATCTTCTATATAGAGCTCAGCTCAATAGTTGTATGAATAAGTTTCACTAAAACCTATTTCAAAGAGAAATACTACAATAAAGTTACTGTTGTCAGCTTAATTTAATTGTCAGAAATGTCCAAAATGTTTGCATTTTTACTTGTCTCTCTTTCCCTTTCTCTGTGACTCTGCCTTTCAAATAAATAAATAAATCATTTTTAAAAAGAAACAACTAAAGTACACCTCAGGGAAAAACATTAAACATTTTTAAAGATTTATTTATTCAAAATTGTTTAGAATTATTGTTGTCTCTGTCCATTATCTCTGCATAATAGAGAAATGAAGGAAAAAGAAGAGAATGAAATACAGAAAGGAGTACACGGAGGAAGATAATTCTGATCACATTTGAGTTTCTGATTTAAATTGCCCTTAACTGAATATTTTAGTTCATACTGAAGACTTATGATGAGGTACATCCAGATCAGCTCTGGGGAAATGGATATGGTGGAGGGAAAAATAAAACTCACATCAGGTTCTATAAGTGAATCCAATTTTTAATGGATTCTATTTGGAAAAGAATGAGCATATTTTGTTTTGAATGGATAACAAACATTAACCAGCAGTGTATTTTTAACCTATGGTTCTGTCTCCCTCCCTCTCTCTCTCTCTCTTTCTCTCTCTCTCTCTCTCTCTCTCTGTGTGTGTGTGTGTGTGTGTGTGTGTGTTGTTTCCATCTGTAGCAGAATAACCTTCTCCTCTTCCTTTGGTAATTAGCTCCTGCCATCCAATCTCAGGGGAAGTTGTCAAAACCATATTATGTACAGCATATTGCCTCATATTCTTGGATGAATTGAGTAAACTTAGGTCTGTGATCCAAGCCATACTTGCCTAGGAATTGAGGACTGATAAGAATATGGTCATTTTATTAAAAAAGAAAATCTATAATATATAAATGTAGAGGTTCTTCTTTACCTTTAAAATTTTTAATAATATAAAGAGAACAGGTTTCATGAATTTCATAGATTACATACTTCTGTAGAAAATAAGATTCCATACAATTCCTAAAAGGCAACCATACTTACTTCGCCCAATCTACTCTCCTTTTTTTCTTGTTTTTTTTTTTTTTTTTTTTCCTTTATAGAATAACATACTTTATAGTTACAGGCTTAATGCACTACTAACCATCGTGTTCAACAAGTAAAAAATAGAAAGACCTGAGAGACATTCCCTGTCATCCCCATGTGAAGAGTTGGGAGTGCAAGACAGAAAAGAAATAGTCCCGTCTGGCAGGGATCCTCCTGGTGACCCAAAGGCCGTCTTTTAATCTTCTTGGACCTTAATCCAGTAGATGATATGTTCTTCTTTGAGATCAACATCACTAAGATTGAATTTCAGTCACTGTTTTTCAAGATTTCTAATAAATCCATCTAACTGTGTACCTTTCTATCTATTCATTTTTACATTTATAAGCGTACTCAGGTTGATCACTTCATATTTCCAATTTTTCTGCAACTTAGAGCATCTCGTTTCCTTCATCTGAAATTCACTTTCTTTAAATATATACTATTTCCTTCAAAATGTCCAAACATCTTAAGACACAATTTTAATATCACAATATCATATATTAAATGAAGATTTTTTCCTGATTCTTCTTGTTCCAAACTACTCTATTTGAACAGAGTTGATAATTTCTTTCAATTCAGGCTTACAAGGTATATATTTCACTCTGCATCTCAGTATCTCCTACTTCCTAGAAGCCAATTTTCTTACTTTAAATCAGTTCTGCCTGGAAAATGCTTCTCGACATTTTTAGCAATATTAAGGTGTGAGGAAATGATTATTAGTTACAATTTTATTAGTGGCAGTGGTGTTTTAGATTAAAAATTATTTATCTTAGTCATTAGCTAGTATATTGAGGTCTAAAAGTAGAATTTCATATAATAACAAAAAATGATAGTGATTTCTCAGGCTTTTATGCTCTCACACCATGCTTGGACTTCTTAAGTCATTTCTTATATAAAACAAATGAATTAAATTGTTATGAATATATAAATTAAATGTTCCCAAACAGAAAGATATTCAGATAACCTTAGTGCTACCTGAAATATTTATAAATTTTTTAAAAAATCGTATTTGAATCAATACCTGTGGTAGCTGTTTAATAGTCTATGGTTATCTTTCTATGTTAATTTATTTTATTTTATTTATTTGAAAGTCATAACCACAGAGAGAGGTAAAGACAGAGAAAGGTCTTTCATCTGCTGGTTCATTACCCAAATGGCCACAGTGGCAGGAGCTGAACTGATCTGAAATCAGGGACATGGAGATTCTTTGGGGTCTCCCAAGTGGGTGCAGGGGCCCAAGAATTGGGCCATACTCCGCTGCTTTACCAGGTGCATTAGCACAGAGCTGGATCTGACATAAATCAGCCAGGACTTGAACCAGTGGCCATATGGCTTGACAGAACTGCAGGCCAGGGCTTCAACCTGCTATGCCAGAGCACCAGCCACTAAAATAGGTTAATTTTTATGAAAACTCTCAGCCTTAAACCCTTAAATAGATTTCTTCCTTTAAGATGGAATAAGTTCACTTCTTTCCTTTTTGCCTGTCTGACTCTAATGGATGACAGGAGGAAAGAAAGAGATGAAATCCTATCTTAATGAAAAGAAAATATATTTATACACACACACACACACACACATACACACATATCAGTGCACTTCCATTGTAGTAAAAATAAACCAATTGTGAGAGTGAATTTCTTTCTTTCTCTTTCTTTCTTTCTATTGTTTTTTTTTTTTTTTTTTTTTTTTTTTTTTTTTTTTTTTTTGACAGGCAGAGTTAGACAGTGAGAGAGAGAGAGAAAGGTCTTCCTTTTTCCTTTTCCGTTGGTTCACCAACCAATGGCCACTGTGGCCGGCGCGCTGCAGCCGGCGAACCGTGCTGATCCAAAGCCAGGAGCCAGGTGCTTTCTCCTGGTCTTCCATGTGGGTACAGGGTCCAAAGACCTGGGCCATCTTCCACTGCACTCCCGGGCCACAGCAGAGAGCTGGCCTGGAAGAGGAGCAACCGGGACAGAATCTGGCGCCCCGACCGGGACTAGAACCCAGTGTGCCAGTGCCACAGGCAGAGGATTAGCCTATTGAGCCACAGTGCCGGCCGAGAATGAATTTCTAAAAACAAATGCATGCTGCTCATTTTTGTAATAATAATAAGATACTGTCTTCTTGAAGATAGACTCCACTCTGAGGGTCAAAGTCAAGTGATCCCTTACTTGCAAACACAGTTGTGCTTGAGTGATGAGAACTGCTGCCAAAATTTCTAATTCATGTCATATATAACACTGAATATGAAGCAGAGATGGCAGAGGGAAATCACCACCTTTGCAAGGCTATGGCAGAGCAGAAGAACATGTATGGGTTGGAAGCAGTTTTCACTTAAGGGAAAGTGTGCTGGGGAAAGATGTATTGTTTGTATCTTCAAAAGCAAGTAAGAGAAATACGTGTGTTTAAATGTAAGCAGGTATCCTATAGAAGAAATAAGAATTGTGCAATCAGCAACAGAGTGTGGAGCAGTGGAGATAGCAGAGGTGGAAGTAGATGTATAATAATTTCAGCATCACTTGCAGAGGGAAATCAGGAGTCAGTGATACAGGAACAGATTCATACCACTAAGTAATCCAGTTCATAAGTCACCACAATAACTTTAAGAGTATAATTTTTTAAAATGATCACAAGTAAACATAAGCAATAAAGAAAGCACAGACATAATGGAGAAGGAAAATAAAACACAGCACCAGCGATAATAACATAAGTTATGGTGGGAAAATAAAACCAAGCTTTACTTTTTCTCCAGAAGTCTAAGTGAGATTGGCCCATCTATTAAATTGGGTAATCTGCAAAACCCAAAAAAGATGTTCTGTACAGGAATGGTAAAATAAAGTAACTCCTAAAAAAGAAAGTAAACATGTAAACAATGATATAGAAAAAAATGAAGATTATTTTTCTGTGTTTAGTTATTACTTTTATACAATGTACACACATAATTCTGGCTTAAAAACTAAATCAAGTTTAGGGCTTCATATATATATAAAAAGTTTGGTCCATACTGAAAATTGCATAGTCATGATCAATGTAGAAAAATTACATTAAAATCATAAAGAAAAAAAAACCTAAAGAAAAATGTATTAGTAGGGGCCATGCTAAATCAGAATCGGAAACAATATGTAAGGTCTAAATAACCCATTTATTTATATTGATGTAATTGATATAGCTCAATTGAGCACAAAATCAAAACAGCATTTTAACAAAAAGTGCTCAGTAAATTCAAAACTGTAAAAATGGTAGAAAAATTGTGCTTTGTTTATAATGCAATAAACCACCAAATTGGAGACTTACGATAAGTGAAAATTAATGATTCAGATACTCATATTACCTCTTCCCTTCTCTCTCTGTACTTCAGAATGTAACCTTTTAAAAATATTTTATTTTATTTATTTGAAGAAAGAGTCACAGAGAGAGATAGAGACAGAGAACGAGAGGTCTTCCATCTGCTGGTCCACTCCCTAAATGGCCATGATAGAAGCAGAACCAATCTGAAGCCAGGAGTTCCTTCCAGGTCTCCGACTTGGATGCAGGAGCCCAAGGAGTTGGGCTATTCTCTACTGCTTTCCCAGGTGCATTAGCAGGGAGCTGGGTCAGAATTGGAGCAGTCGGGACTCAAATTGGTGCCCATATGGGGTGCTGGTGCTGCAAACCAGGGCTTTAACACACTGAGCCACAGCACCAGCCCCTGGAATGTAACTTTTAATATGCAATATATTTCAGAATAAATTGTTAAATGAAAAAACAAGATGTTGTATAGTGTTGCACTTTTCTATGTGTATATATATACATATATATATGCTACAATATGTTTTAAAAGGGAAATCTATTTTTGCATAAATAGAAAGATATAGATACAACATTGTATATGCATAGTTGTTTCCGAAATCATGTATACCATTTGTGATTTTTTGGATGGTGAACTTGAAGAAATGAGAAAATAGTAGCAAGTCTTACCTTTCTCTTGAATTTTTTACCATGTGCCTGTAAAACCTACTGCATATTTAACAAGTTCTAAAAGGGTTTGTAAAGCTGTTTTATGGTTCATAGATACTCTGTAAGTGCAAACATGCTTGGGAAGCACACATCAAAGTGTCTCTCATTATTTGGAGTACATATAACGTTGATTGTTATACTTTATGATTTTATTCTACTTGTTAAACAAAAGTGTATATCACATTTACAGTTCAAAAAACAATGACAAATTTTTATTCATATTGGAAAAATTTACCAAATCTAGACTAAGATGGTTTCCCATCAGCTCTGGAAAAATTTCTAACTACCTAAAATGTAGTATTCTGTACAATGCCATTCCAGTTGTATTCCTAACTTTTATTCCTGCCTTATCAGCAACATATAGCCTGTATTTAAGCAAAGATTCATGGCTTCAAATTCTCACAGTTCATTGATAACCTCACATCATTTTTCATGTTGTTCCTTCTGACAGAATGAATGTCCTTTCCTTACTGGCTATCAAAAAACCCTCATTTTTTAAAGTTCATTTAAATGTTACCTTACTGATATTTTCATGTGATATTAATCACTTGGCCTTTTGATTTATTTTATAATACTAGAATTAAATCCATATATCATATATGATACCATGGTGTGTGTGTGTGTCTGTCTGTTTAGAAAAGACACAAAAGAGGCAGAAAATGTATGAGATAAATGATGATGAAATTCATAAATTATCATTCCATTGACCCCTTTCCTCTAATATAATAATAAAGTTTGGGGCTAGTAACCTTTCCCAATTAAGAAAAATTTTATTTGATGAGGTAGTTTATAAGACACAGGTGTTATGCTTTTCTGGTACTTTATTATTGAGTTTTTGACTATGGTTATGACTACATAAGAAATCTTTCTGTGATAAGCACATGGAGAAATCTAGATATTGTTTTTAAACAGACATCATATTTGCTGATATAGAGAAACTGGGTCTAAAAGTTCAGTAAAACCACTTTTTTTTTCAAATAAGTCACAATTCATTCATCATTCTGAAAATTTTGACAAGAATTAGCCTAGGAACTAGTTGACAATGAGCCACCTCATTACTTTCATTTTGAAATCAATATTATGAGCATTAAAAGAGATAGCTTATGTTACAGACTGCTTTAGACTAAATATAGAAGAATCAAAGCTTTATCCTGAGAGATAACTTTCTTTTGGTCACATATTTTAATGCCAAATGATATATTACAGCGTAATAACAAAAACCCCATATTCTTTCTTTATTAGTCAGTGATAACTTTTTGTTTGGAATTTCTGTGAGATTTCATTCTCTAGGTATAATTCCATTAAGATGAATTGAAGATTTTTCTAAAAGAAATATCTGTTTGTTTTTAATAGATGATTTAGCATGTTTATGTTATTCTGGATTTCTAAATTAATTCCTTTCGGTTAATGTCTAACAGATTTCCACATTTTGGAAAGTACTCAACTCCCGATTTTCAATTATTCATAATAGTGCTCACTTCATGTGGGTCTTGTTAGTGATTTCAAACTGAATATCAATAATGAAATCAGGATATATGGAAGCTCAAGTATTTAGGCATAATTGCAATTTAAATGTTTAGGTAAAATATTTTGAAAAGTATTTACAAAATCATCATTCAGTTTCTGTTTCAAACTGCAGTGCGTGCACAAAAACAATCTAAAACAAATGCATTAATTCATGACGGGTTCAGTTTACTTTTTCTAATGATATTTTAAGTATTAAAAGTTTATACGAAAATGTCTTAAATAGTAATGAAAACCCTAGAAAAAAATAAAAACATAAATCCTGATAGCATCAGAAAACAACCTAAAGCAGACAGAACTGGATGTCTATGTATTGTAGAGTAGCCTGAACTTGCACTGAAAGTCAGAGTACAGCTATATTGAGAAGTCTGAGATCAGAGTTCAGGGCTAGCAGAGAAATTGAAACACCAGGGAGGCTTTTGGAAAAGGTATATCAAAAGAAAGAATAGCTGAAGAGTGCAAAAATCTGTGTATAAATTTAATCTGCACCCTTGGATTTCCCATGAAATAGGCATGCAAGAAGACTATCAAAGTTCTCTGCAGATAGCAATGGATGGAAGATTAAAAGAATTGCATAGGAGCCAGACCTGTGGTGCAGTGGGTTAATCCTCTGCCTGCGCAGCTAGCATCCCATACAGACGCTGGTTATAATCCCAGCTGCTTCTCTTCCAGTCCAGCTCTGTGCTGTGGACCGAGAAAGCAGTAGAGGATGGTCCAGGTGCTTGGGCTCTTGCACCCCCATGGGAGACCAGGAAGGGGTACCTGGCTCCTGGCTTCCAATCAGCACAGCTCTGGCTGTTGCAGTCATTCAGGGAGTGAAACAACAGGAGGAAGACCTTTCTCTCTGTCTCTCCCTCTCACTGTCTGTAACTCTACCTTTCAAGTAAATAAATAAAAACTTTTTAAAAAAGAACTGAGCAGAGATTTTTTACTGTTTCTTCACTGTAGAGAAGGCAGTACACAGTATAAGTCCAGCCAATATAACTAATAAACAAAACGCAACATTTTTCAAAGGAAGCTAAAAGAACTCAGAGACCCTACAATGCAGTGTTTACAATGCCTAGTACACTCTCCACACCAAATGCAAAAACTGCAATAAATATGTGAATTTGAAAGAAAATATGATCCTTAAATAAGAGAAAAAGTAATTAGTAGTAACCAAATTTGAAATCAGAAAAAAAAAAAAAGACCTTCAAAGTTACTATTATAAAAATGTTTGGACTTATGGTAAATTTCATCATGAGTAATAAATGGGTTGGGAAATCTTAAAAAGTAAATATGAACTATTTAAAAAGAAATAATAGAAATTCTAAAACTAACAGATAAAGTGTGCAATTTTTTTAAAAAAATATTTTATTTATTTGAAAGAGTTACAGAGAGAAGCAGAGACAGAGAGGGAGAGAGAGAGAGGTCTTCCATCCATTGGTTCATTCCCCAGGTGGCTACAATGGCCGGAGCTGAGCTTCTCCGAAGCCAGGAGTCAGGAGCTTCCTCGGCGTCTCCCACATGGATTCATGGGCCCAAGGACCTGAGTCATCCTCCACTGCTTTTCCAGGAGCACCAGCAGGGAACTAGATCAGAAATGGAGCAGCCAGGACTCAAACTGGTGCCCATATGGAATGCCAGTGCAGCAGGCTGGGGCTCAAATGTGTAAAATTTTTAAAAATGAACTCTTGGATGTTAACAGCAGCTTGTCAATGGGATCAAAAGTTGAAAGTAAAGCGAATGAAGTTATCCTACCTGAAACATTGAAAGAAAAACAACATTTTACAAAGTAAATAAAGCTTTGTTGACATTTGAGGCAACAATGCATAAGCAAATATATGTAACATTACAGTGCCTAAAGATGAGAAAGAATATCCAATAAGACAAGTCCATTGGAGTATAGGTTGTTTAGGATTTTTTTATTCTTAGAATTTTTCTATATGTCTGGATTTATACAAAAATAAGAAACTCTAAAAGGCAAAATAAAAATAAAATAAAAGTCTATTTGTCCACCTATGGATGAATGGATAAGAAATTGTAATACGGGATGGACAGTTGGCTTAGCAGTTAAGATGCTGAGTTAGCAAGGCCCTGTCCAGTTTTGGAATACTTTGGTTCAATACCCAAATCTGGCTCCTCTCTTCAGCTTGCTGCTAATGTACACCCTGGAAAGCAGTGGAGGTGACTCAAGTAGTTGGGTACCTGCTACACATATGAAAGAGTTGGATTGAATTCCTCCCTGGGCATTTGATGAGTTAACCAGTAGATTGAGTCTCTCTATCTCTCCTCTCTCTCTCTCTCTCTCTCCTCTCTCTCTCTCTCTCTCTCTCAAATAAAGAAAAAGCCAAAAAAAATTATTTTCATGCTGCACTTGTTTCTTCTTTTAAACTGAAAGTTAATTTATAGATTTGATTCACCTCTATAATAGTTAACTCTGAGATACTTATTAAAACACTAGACCAAATCAAATTACAGAATTTACAGTAAAGGTGAAATTTTCAATTAAAGGAAAGTGTAACATGTATATAATGCATGATGGCAAAGCTAATTATTCACATCCATAATAATCTTAGAGACTGATCTTTTCATGACTTTACTTCCAGAGTAATGTTGAAAATAAAGACATGGACTTATTAAGTCTTAAAATAGATTTTGTAAAATTAACTTCATTTGCTAATTAGTCTGTAATGTAGAAAGAACACTTCTATTGAGTCATATTAGACAAATTTTAGTGTGTCAATGCTGTAAAGCTTTTAATTTAGTTTAGACCACTGTGCTTCTGAGAGTTTGGCTTATTTTTAATAGAAGTAAAAATCATAATGAGTACCGTTTTGCTTCAGAATATTACAAAATACAGTATTTTAAGAGGAAGAGCTGGTGCCGCGGCTCACTAGGCTAATCCTCCACCTTGTGGCGCCGGCACACCGGGTTCTAGTCCCAGTCGGGGCGCCAGATTCTGTCCCAGTTGCCCCTCTTCCAGGCCAGCTCTCTGCTAGGGCCAGGGAGTGCAGTGGAGGATGGCCCAAGTGCTTGGGCCCTGCACCCCATGGGAGACCAGGATAAGCACTTGGCTCCTGCCTTCGGATCAGCGCGGTGCGCCGGCTGCAGCGCGCCAGCTGCGGCGGCCATTGGAGGATGAACCAATGGCAAAAGGAAGACCTTTCTCTCTCTCTCTCTCTGTCCACTCTGCCTGTAAAAAAAAAAAAAAAAAAGTCACTCTCAAAACCTCAAATTACAATGATGATAGTAGTAGAATGCGGGTCAAATTTGTAAAGTTTGTATTTATTTATTTATTTAAATGAGAGTCAGAGGGCATGGGGTGGAAGGAGAGAATCTCCCATCCTCTGGTTCATTTTCCAAATGCCCACAACAAGAGACTAGGACTAGGCCAGGCTGAAAGAAAGTAGTCAGAAACTCAATCTAGTCTTCCAAGTGGGTGGCTGGTATGCAACAAAGAGAGCAACTGCCACTGCCTTCCGGGGCAGGCATTGGCAGGGAACTGAATCAGGAGTAGAGCCAGATACTCTGATCTGAGATGTGGGTATCCCAAGTGTTATATCTTAACTGCTGTGCCAAATGCTCTCTGAGCATATGGGTCAATTTTAAATTTTTATGCTAGGTGAACATTTTATTAAAAAATACTTTAAAGTTTGGAAGGATCCAGGTTAATTACACTCCAATCTTGTTGAAAGAATAGCTATATAAAAGCTATATGAATTTTGAAGAAAAGTAGCTCACCTTTTTGAAGTAAATCAGTAAATTAGTAATGGTAGCATTTGCAAGTCAAAATGAAAAGTTTTTTTAAAGACATTTCTATATCTTACAGTCTTAGGTTAGCAATGGGAAAATATCTAATAAAATTACTACTTGCTTTATAAACAATACTGTCCTATTTACAGGTAAGTTATTCTAAAAATTCATAATTAAACCCTTTAAAGCTTTCTTAGTCTATTATGCAGAACCTTCCACTGCTTGGGGCACACTACACAAATGTTTGCAAACAAAAAGTAATGTGTATTAAAACTTCATGCTGATATGAATTTTGAGACTAGCACTCAGAGTCACTCGTCCTAAATAATGGTCAGTACCTCTTTATCTGTTTTCAAATGTTTATTTTCATCTACTTGAAAAAAAGAGAGAGATCTTCCATTGTGGTTCACTCCCCAAATGCCCACCAAAGGAGGGCTGAGCCCAGCCTACTTAACAATCTGGACCTCTATCAGGTCTTCCACTTGGGTGACAGGGCCCCACATATTTGAGCCATCAGTAGCAGCCTCCCAGGATGCATTAACAGGAAGCTGGATCAGAGCAGCCAGGAATCAAACAGACATTCTGACATGAGCTATGGGTGTTGCAAGCAGTGACCTAAGTCACTGTGTCACAACACTTGCCTAGTGCTTCTTTCTTAATACATCAACTTTCTGACAGTCGGGTCTATGTTCTGGAATCAGGATATATGAAAAAAATGAAATTTTTATACCTTAAATAATTTTTTTAAAAAATAACATTAAAAAGATATGATATTTGTACTAAACTATTTTTAAGAAATAAGATTGGTTTATTAATTTAACTGCCTTATGATGTAATATCAAGCATGTTTTAGGATTAAGTAAAAACATTTAAATTATTTTGAAGTTGTTAATTAGGAATGGATTACTACAGCTGGTTTTAGAGTAGACAATACCTGACTATTTTACTATGATTTTGTGTAAATTAGAGTGCTTTCTACTCCTGATTATCTAAAGAGTCAACAGAGAAGTTCAGTTCATAAAATATCATCGTGGACCTCAGAGTTTGAATTCTTTGCATGGTCTGTCAATTTTGTGATATCCCTCTGTCTTCCATACCTTTGTAAGATGAAGGATAGCTGTATACATTAAGACAGAACCAGAATGCAATGGTAATCTGAACTATTTAAAGAAGCCTTCTTAGGAAGTAGAAGAACTAGGGTGTTGAAAATTCTCCTGTACATGAAAAGTAAGAAAGGTCCCTATCCTCAGGCTTCCAGCATGCTTGTTGAAAATAAATCACCTGGAGTAGCATAATCCACAATCTGCATAGTGCAATGCGTAGAAGTCATGGCTCATTGCAAATTCTTCTTCCATATCACTTTTAAATTGTGATTCTGGTGACCTCATTACCTTTTTGACGACTGATATTTATCCTGTGCAGTCCAGTGCTATGAAATCTGGTTGGCTTAACCTTATCCCATCAGCAGTAAATTGGACCGAATGTGTGGGAAATGATGCTACACTTTAGGGGCCTCAGAGGTAAAGAGTCTGCTTTATAAAGTATAGTAAAAATAATGTGAGATGAAATAAGCCTTTTCAAGGCACAATTTAAGAAATGCCATCCTTTAAAATCACCACCAGGGACTTGCCTTCCTGGAAATGGCCTGTCTGGAACGGAGCGGTGCAGCCTCTGAACACTGTCCATTTGCACTAAGTAATTGCTGATAATTGCCCCCATGCAATCTGCCAGATTCTCAAGAAGAAAATAAGTGGTCTACAATCATGCAGTGAAATTGAGCAAGGCAGGGTTTTTTATCTTCCTGGAATGAATCTCTCCAAGTGAGTTCTCTCTAAATCCTAGAAATAGCCAAGGTGAAGAATGAAGTATTATTTCCAGTGATTCCAAACTCTTTATGTTTAGGATAACATTACTTCAGAGATGACTGAGTGTCACTAAGAACTTGGTGACATGGTTAAAAAACAAATATAAGGGCACATTTTTACCTGTTTCAGTCCTGATTTCCTTGTTTGCTTTAATGTTGAGGCTGAGAAAAATGCTTGGAAAAGAGACTTCTGTGTGTGCCTGAAGGGGACAGCAAAGAAGAAATTAAAAACAGAGAAAATACCAGATTCCCCAGGAAATGAAACACAGTCATCATCTCTTAGGTGTCACTTCATTTCAGAGACACTACTTATCTTGGCTTACAAGGGGAAAAAAAGGATGCCTTATTCAAATATTATCAGTTTAGGTAGACATCTGAAGAATTGGCAAGGCATCATACTCAAATGACAGCCTAGAGTCAGTGTGCTTTACATACTAGCTAGTGTCATCTCTTAGCAGTAATAGGCAATTCTAGATAGCTTCAGGAAGACTGATAAAGATGTAAATTACTGAGACCTGATTTGGTCTTATGGCCTTAGCAAAGTTCTAACACTTAAATATTGATTGCTAGAGCCAATTAATACCGGTTAATTTGCATTTTCAGAGTCTACCAATAGTGTTCCTTCTTCTCTCTCAGCAAATGTTAGATGATTCTTTCAAAGCTCATGAGACCATTTAAATAGTGAACTGGATTGAAATTTGTGTCTTCATTTCAAAATGTTTCAAAGTTTTCCTGAGCCCCACTGAATTCTGTCCTGTGTACCTTACTGGTTTCCTGATGTAGCAAACAGAAGAGGGGCACTTCAGAATCAAATTATATACTTTGTAACAGAGAATGACTTAAAATGTGGTTTTATATATATAAAAAATTCAAGCCTGCATTTAAAAACAGCATAAAATAAGTTCAGAATATATTTGCAAATTGGAAATAAAATATATATCTGAATATATATTTATAACAGCAGATAGGAGTAAATTAGTTACACTGTTGGAAAGAAGAAAAATAATTCTTTACTTGAAAGCAAAATTAATTTCTCTTGATTTTGAGGTTACTTGGTCTTTCAAATAAATGACACTTAAAACTAGTAATACTCAAAGAAGGCATAGGTCATTAGAAATTATATTTTACTAGTTGGATATATAAGTACAACATACATCACTCACAATTTATATATACATATTATATATATACACACACACAAATACGTCATTTATATAGAATTAGAAAAAGAAAATAAAACATTAGGGCAAATACTGTCAAGCACCAATATCAAATATTTCAAATCGACTCTTTGTTAATATTTAACTTTTCCTCATTAAGTCCATGAGTGTTAAGGTTTATATTTTTTTCTTTCCTAAGCTTCCAAAGAATTTACTATTTTACAAAGTAAACAGTAGCTTTTACCACATGGCATTAACCCTTCCTATCAATACCACAGAAATATAAGTATTTTTAAATTAATATTAATCATTTATTTATTTGAAATGTTGGGTGACAGAGAAAGAGGGAGATGTACACAGAGTGAACAGGAGAAAGATGTATCCATGGATTCACTCCTCAAATTCCTACAACTGCCAGACGTGGGCCAATCCAGAGCCAGGAGCCAGGAACTCAATCTGGGCCTCCCACATGGGTGGCAGGAATCTTTCGTTGTCTTTCCAGGTGTACTAGCAGGAAGTTGAACAGAAGCAGAGCAGTAAGGACTTGACTGGCACTCCAAAATTGCATGCCAACATTGTCATAAGTGATGGCTTAACTCCCTATATTAAAATGTCAGCCTCGAGTATACTTTTAAAATAGATTTAATAGAAAAATAGAATTAAAAAGCAAGTTAAGTTCATTACAAAAAATTGAAATCCTTGCAAATCAGAAATCTTCAAAAGTGTATTATTAACAACTATGAGTAGATTTTGAAAGTTTGACACAAAATTAAACTTATATAATTCGATTTTTCCATGAAGGTTTTGAAGTACCTATGTAGATGGAGAGAATTTTCGGGCAATACCATTATTTAAATAAACGCGTGCCCACACTTATGACAGTTTACAAGGAAGAATATAAAGATATAAATATCTTTATAGCTTTTAGCCATTTATGATCTATAAACGGCACAATAGAGATATATAGCTGAATTTACCCTGACACAGTTAATGTATAAAACCTTTTTTTAGAATTCTAATACTTTTAGCACACAAATCACCAAACACACAATTTCTAGGCAAATTCTAACACTAAGGAGAGGAGGAAAGGTATAGCCACTGATCCTCATTTGGAGACTTTAATATATAGATGCAAGCTCTATATAGATGCAAGCTCTAGTTTTAAAATATGTGATCTTTTTTTTTTAATTTTTTTGACAGGCAGAGTGGACCAAAAAAAAATGTGATCTAATCCTCAGCACCATTGTAGGCCTGGGGAACAAACAATTGGCTTTCTTAAGGCTCCTCTCTCTCAATTCTTATTTTTAATGTATACTGTTTTATGTTTTTCTGTGAAAAAATATAGAATCTTACTCAGAATAATTTTAAAATGAGATGATTTCAATCCTAACAGAAGGTAAATTATCAGTCATGTTCTCCTTGTAGAATGGTATATTCTTAATTCAAAGAAATAGCTGGTTAATTCAATTCGTTAGATAAGGATGTGCTTTTGATGTAAAAACAGAGTATAAATATTAGATCACACAAACCCATTATTGTTTCTATATAGACTAATTGCTTTCAGGCAGCACTTCCACTTTATAAGCAATGTGAACCTTGCTCTTAGAAGTAATATGCCAACCACTCACTTTTTCTCAACTCAGAAGGGTACACATAAGATTCTAGAAACATCAACAGATGCTAGAAACCAGCAATTCTCAAAACCCTTCTTCCACTGCACTTTCAGAAAAACATTAGGAGGTGGCTGGTGCTGTGTTATGGCAGATAAAGCCACTGCCTGCAGTACCAGAATCTCATATGGGTGCCAATTGAAATCCTGGCTTCTCCACTTATGATCAAGCTTCCTGCTAATGTGCCTGGGAAAGCAGTGGAAGATTGTCCAAATCCTCAGGCCCCCGCACCCAGACCTGGAAGAAACTCTTGGCTCCTGGCTTCAGATTGACCTAGCTCCAGCCATGGTGGCCATTGGGGAGTGAACCCTCAGATGGAAGATTCTTCTCCTGCCCCCCTCTCTGTCTCTGCCTCTCTGTAACTCTGCCTTTCAACTAAATAAATAAATATTTTGAAAAATTAGGAGAAGTTGAGGTTGAGTGTTTTACAGTACCCCTCCAAAGTATATATATGGTATCAACAGTGTTTAGGAATAAGCATGTTGTATGTTTTTAAAATTATATATCATGGTTAAGGTATTTCTTAACAACAGTGCATAAAATAGTTTGCAAGCAAAGTATAATAATTGTTGATAAAATACTCTTTGATCATATTTCAGTTTATGAATTTCAATACAAACTATATATTAATATATTTCAACTTTTCAACATGTGTGAATTAATTATGAAAAAACAGAAGCTCAGTAAAATTAAGAAATAAATTATGTTCACACTTTAAAAAGTATCGGGAAAAGAACCACTATAAGGGTCTTTCAACCACACTTTGATCTTTCGCTAGATAAATGAACATGCCTGAATGCAGGAATTTTATTCCACAGTAAAGCAAAAAAATTTCCTTTCTGGTAAGTTTAAACAACAGAAATTTCCTCATTTTATGGAATACGGATGTTGTCTAAAGGGACAAACCTCTTATATTAAAGAATTAAGAATATAATATTAAATATAAATTCAAGTAATGATTTTTGCAGGTGTGAATTGTATTAGTGTTAGCACTCTATTTCATGATATTTCAATTAAAAGCAGAGGTTGAGTTTAGTGAGATAAATACTGTGACATAAACACTAACCATGCATCTGCAATGCAAAAATAATTGAGCTAAGAGTGGATAATAATTATAGAAACAATCAATTAGTCTTTTATCTGAAATAAATCTAACTTCAAAAAACTTCGAAGAAATTTAGAATGATATTAAAATTTATGAGTGGAAACTTAACAAATGCTCATACATGCTATTGTACTGTTGCTCTACTTAGATATCTAACAAAGAGATGACAAAATAGTCGGTCTTCTCAAAGAATAGTGTATCATTAATTATTTAAGTGAGTGCCAATTTACTTCACTCTTCTGTCATTTGTAAGAATATTCAGTACATTTACAAATTATGGGATGGCTGTCCTTTTGGCTAAAGCAAATCTCTCATTTTATCTTTTATTCTTTTTTTTTAGAAATTCCATCCTTTTGATAATATCTTCATTCTCCTGAATCCACAATCTCTACTAAGTCCTTCCTGAATGATAAAGCAAGATAATTGCACTGACAAAGTTAAGCACATAAAAGAAAGTTTAGTGGAGGTTGTTATAAAAGAGTGTGGAGACTAGAAGACAAGAGTTAAATCCACTAAAAGAAAGAGCACAGGAGTTTCAAGTAGCTGGGGTTGGGAGGAGCTTAGATGATCTGTGTTTGCTAATTTTCCTTCAGAAAAAAAAGTAAACTTTATGAGGTCTTCATAACAGAACACAATTTTACAACTTGGAGCAAAAGATCCTTACCTGCCCATAGAGACGGGAGGATGGAGACCCTATCTTCCTGGATGATTGCCCTGAGAAAGAGTCCTGAGTCATAAAATTAGCAAGAGGCTTTTTTTTTTTATCTCAAAAGATGAAAGAAGCATTTGCAATTATAAGTTCTCTAAAGTCCTCTGAGAAAAGGGAAGAGAGAGAATTCTGTGGTTAGGATATCTGAATTTCTTAAGGATCAAAGTGAGATAGAGGTCAGGAGCCTAGAAGGAGGGCCTACCAAGTCCTGGATAGTTTAGTCTGAGTGAGATGTTATAACTGCCTTGGTTATATCAATGTCTAAATATGACCAAATAGTTCCCTTCATGTGAATCAAGCAAAGCAAATCATAAATCATTCTCTGAATCCATCCTCCTTTTTCTGCTCACAGTTTTTTTTCTCCTATTAGGAAATAGTGGAGTATTGAGCTCTGACCCTGAGGAGTATTTTGCCATTGATTTACTCATTCATGATGATAATAAAAAAAAGCAAACTGTAGCCAATTTCATCAGTTTTAAAAATCTCCACAGATAATGCATAGTCTCACTGCCTGCAAACTGAACAGAAAACACTCATGTTTTCCAACCACTAGTCTTTTAACTAATGACCCTGATCTCCTAAATCTTGCTTTCCCTTCCCAGCTGAATTTCTTGAAAGTATTTTCTATACTCACTGTATTCCTAATCATCCATTATTCATTATCCATTCACTGACTAAGGACATTGAAATTATTCTATCCCATTGAATTTATTATGCAAAAATAATTGTCTCATTTGTAAATACAACTGAAATAGCATAGTCCTTTTCTTATGTACTCTTTCAAAATCATCTGATAGTCTTCGGTGGCATATGCATTTAGTTCTACTGTTAATTCTCTCTATTCCTCACCCTATTGGTGTTCTCTTCTTGGTCTGTCAGGTCTTTAAATCTTCTTGTTCCTCTGCCAAATCCTCTTTTCTATTTACTTGAAATATTCTCTGGGCAATCTTAGCCTTTCCCAAAGATTTGTGTTCCTTCCTGTTATGATAATTGAAAACTATAATTCCAGCCTTTGTATTTTTATGTGATTTAGGCTTATACTTCTAATTACATCATAAATATCTCTTTAGCTATCCCAAAGAAACTTTAAAGTCAACAAAACAGAATGAATCAACTTGATCCCAATTCTACTACTTTGCAGGGTTAGAAACCCAAGAACTAACTTTGATTTCTTTAGTCTATCTCTCATGTCATATATAATTAGTTAACCACAAATTTTAACATCGTTCTTACAATATTTATCTCTTGGACCTATATGCTTGTCTCCCTCTTCTATAGTATTTTTTCCCAGTCCAGGAAACCATGTAACTTACTGGAATTATCACCACCCTCTCAACCAATGTTTCTGTATAGCCAGTGAATTTGTTCTTTGATTCATGCTTGTGTTCTTTTCTTAGCACATTTCCCAGGAAAAGATAAGAATTTCATAAACATTTGTTAACTAAATGATGAAGGGATAAAGGTAATTCTGACACTTTTTCTTACCAAAAAGAAATGGAGGTTTCAGTTCCTTTAGATATTAAATGAATATTTCATTTAGAATCCAAAGTCACTCACCGTATGTTCCTAACAGATAACTAGCAGCTTTCTACCGTTCTAACTCCATGCTTCTCTGAATTATATTTGACCAGAATATTTGAAAAGGGGATCTGTTTAGAGGATTTTGCCTCCACTAACAAACATATCTGAGATTATGGTACAATACCCTAAAACTTAGCGAATTAAAGCAACAAACCTTTTATTGTTATTCAGAATGCCATGAATTGAATGGGCTAAAACTAGGTAGCTCTGCTTCACAAGAGGTTAGTTAAGGTTGTAGTCATCTGGGAATTCTATTGGGCAGGCATGTCTAAGGTATTATTTTTCACTTTATGTTTCTGTGTGGGAGCAAACTGTTGAAATCCTTACTTAACGTATACTAAGCTGATCTTCTGTATATTAAGATAATCGAAAATGAATCTTGATGTGAATGGAAGGGGAGAGGGAGTTGGAAAGGGGAGGGTTGTGGGTGGGAGGGACGGTATGGGGGGGAAGCCATTGTAATCCATAAGTCGTACTTTGGAAATTTATATTCATTAAATAAAAGTCAAAAAAAATAAAAAAATAAAAAATAAAATATTAAAAAAGATAATTAAAAAGTCATACAGTTAATCTCTTTAAGTTACACAGTTTAATGATTGTTTTGATATTCAGAGTTGTATAATCATTACAATCTAAATTTACAACATGTTATCATCTCTGAATATCAAAATGTCCCCATTAGCAGTCACTCTCCATTCCTTCCTAGACAGTGCTAGACAATTACTAATCTCTGTTCTATAAATATTGCTTAATACATTAAAATATAAGTGGCTCAATATATCACATTGACTACAATACATTTCATGTAAGTATAATTGCACATACATATATGGTCTTTGGGAACTTTTGAAAATAAAGTTTCAGGCTTGATTCATTCTGTATTAGAAGTTTATTCATCTTTATTGCCAGATAATATTCTTTTGCATAATATCATTTATATATTTAGGAATTGGTGATCATTTGCACTTTTTCCACATTTTGGGTAGTATGAATAATACTGCTACAAACAATCATCTGCATATTTTTGCTTGGAGATACGTTTTTTGAATAAATTTTTAGGAGCTGAAATCTTATGTAATATGGTAGGGAAAAGTTTAAAAGTTTGAGGAACTATCAAAATGGTTTCCAACGTGGATAAGCCATTTTACATTCTCACTAGCAATGAATGAGAGTTCCGGCTTCCCCATGTACTTACCAAGATATGTTATTGTCCAACATTTTATTTTTATTTTAATTATCTGAATAGGTATGGAATAGTATCTCTCTATAGTTTTGATTTGCATTTCCCTAGTCATTAAAATATGACCAAGTTTCCATGTGCTTACTTGCCATTTGTGTATTCTTTGGAAAAATGTCTATTCAAATATTTTGATAATTTTATTGAAATTATTGATATTTTTATCATTAAATCCCAGGGCATATTTTAAGGAATTCTGGACAGGGTCTACTATTAGGTATATGTTATGGCTGTTCTAATTGTTTTAAAGTATAGGCACTTACATTTAGGTATATGATGCACTTTAAGTTTCTTTTATGCATGGTGTGAGGTGAGGATTCCACTTCATTCTTTTCTTTACATGTTGATATATTGTATCTCAGTAACATTTGTGGAAAAGAATGCTCTTGTTATATAAACAGTTGTATCTACCCTTCCCTTTTCACAATTTAAGTAACAACAAATGACCACCACTCTTGTGACTTACCTGTGACTAGTCTTGTGAATACTAATGTTTGCAAAAGAATTTCAGGAGCCAACTGAAAGGACATAATTAATATGGAAGATCTTACACCCCAGCTAAAGAAAAAAATTGTAACTGCCAATCGCATGAGTTAAATTCCATATCAGAGAACCTCCACCCAACAAATGCCCAGAAGATCATCAAAAGACTTTCTGAAAAATCTACCTAATAATCAATTGTCTATACCTATTATTTCTTTGCTAAACTCCCACCCACATCTATACTTTCTCCTTTAAAAGTCTTCCTACTAGCTTGCAAATTGGAGAAAAACATACTTGCTGGCCACTCTAATAAACATGCTTTTGCCCTGCTTTAAGCTTCATTTCTGGTGTATTGACAGTCCAGGGTCAATTAGTCCAGGCCTAATTTTAGTACAGTAAAATTCTTTTCTCCATTGAATTGTCTTAATGCCCTTCTCAAAATCCAATTGAGTATAAACTATCGAGATATTTATGGACTCTCAATGCAATTCCATTGATTTACAGGCCCTCCCTGTGCCCGGACAACATTCTATTGATGATTGTAGCTTTGTAGTTAAGTCTTGAAATAAGGAAGCATTTGTAGTCCAAGTTTTGTTTTCTTTTATCAAAGTTGTTTTGTCTATTCTGGATACCTTGCATTGCCATATAAAATTTGTAAATAGCTATAGAATACCTAAGAATAAACACTAAAGGTTTTATAGCTTTTGTGTTGAATTTATATGTTAATTTAGAAAATATTGTTGTTTTTACAATTTTTGATGAATGAAATTACAATCTCTTTCCACATTGTCAAATCTTCTGTCATTTTCTCAATAATATTTGTAATTTTCAATGTGCATTTGCTGTGGACTAGGTGAGTCTAAAATTCTATTGCAGGCTCTTGACTCTAAGATAAGTATTTTAAGTACAAGCACAATACAAGATGTAAAGTGATGAAGTTCATTTAAAAGAACACACGCACACTCACCAGCACCGCGGCTCAATAGGCTAATCCTCCACCTTGCGGCGCCGGCACACCGGGTTCTAGTCCCGGTCGGGGCACCGGATTCTGTCCCGGTTGCCCCTCTTCCAGGCCAGCTCTCTGCTATGGCCCGGGAGTGCAGTGGAGGATGGCCCAAGTCTTTGGGCCCTACACCTGTATGGGAGACCAGGGGAAGCACCTGGCTCCTGGCTTCGGATCAGCGTGGTGCGCCAGGCGCAGTGGCCATTGGAGGGTGAACCAACGGCAAAAAGGAAGTCCTTTCTCTCTGTCTCTCTCTCTCTCTCACTATCCACTCTGCCTTAAAAAAAAAAAAAAAAAAAAAAAAAACACACACACTTGGGGATTTTTGGGGGATGGTGGACCAGAAATATATAAAAGAGAGAGATTTCAGCACCCTGCTTGCTCTGTGTCCATGTGAAGACAGAGAAAGAGAAAGGGAGAGAGGACCTCCTCCCCTTGCCAGGTTTATTAAGAATGTGGAAAAGTGAGTGGGTACATAGTACCATCCCTAGATCAGGGTGGATACATCCTAGGGAAGGGGTCATTTTATTGACAGGTGGATAGGTAGGATTACATGGGACAGGGGATGTGTAGCTTCCAGCGCATGGCCCTAATCTAGCTACCTGATTTATCCTATATCATTCCCCCATCAGAGATTTCCAACACTTAATCTTAAGGGAGTGCTGACAGATGCAGATTCATCATATCTTCTGTTATCTACTTCGTGCTGATTGGGGGCATAGACCCTGCCTATCCTGGGTTCAGAAATCTCTTCCAATTTCATCTAATGAATCTGTCTCATGAGCCAGAAAATTTTCAGCCACCGCTAATGGCTGTGTCCCCTGCATGGTCATAATTACTTTTAGACATTGCTGGATTCTGAAAAGACAGATTTATCAATCAGCATGAGCAAAATTAGAAGAAAACAAATTCAAGTAGAGTGCCCTTTAAGAAGGGAGGAACATGTTATTCTTTCCCAAATAGTGAGTGTTTAAGGCTGACCCTGTGCAGATTGCAAAACTATTTAGCCTGAGTGTAGAGATTTTTAATGTATCTCACGGTGAACAGACTGTTAGCGTTGACACATTCCTTTAATCACTGCACATGCTCCTCCTTCTTCTATCAGTATATATTCTAAGGCCTGCCAGTTGCCCATAACTACTTTAAACAGAATGTCCAAAGACTTGAGTACTTACTGTAAAAGTTTTAAATGTAAAGACAGTTTACCTAAAGTAATGGTCAGGTTTTAAAATTAGCTTCATGTGGCATACAAAAATCTCCTAGTATTATAATAGAAGAACCCACTAAGGGGTTGTCCTACCAATAGCAGCTTCCAGAGATGATCAGAAGAAGAGGTAGGTTAAAACATGTCTGCCCCAAAGTGCAGCAGTCTTGATATGACAATAGAAAGTCCTTACTTATCTTTTTGCCTTTTGAAGAGGTGTGAGGTCTTTGATTGGTTCACAGGAATAAGCGGACATATCTTTCATTGCCCCTGCAAACACTCAAGAGGTAAAAGTTTAATCTTTGACAAATGTTCCCAGCTTTAGATGTCCTGTAATTTCACTAAGGTAGGTGTGCTCAGCAGTACGTGGTAGGATCCCTTCCATTTAGGCTCCACTGGTCTGAGGGGGATCCTTCCTTCCACATCTCTACTAAAACTAAGTCTCCTGGGGAGACAGACTGGACATGAGTTTTGGGATCTGGCACTGGGAGAATTTAATTACCATACTCCATCAGAGACTGGCCTAAATTAATAATATACTTTATCTGATCTTGAGTCTCTGAAGCAAAGAGGATGTCAGAGGTGAGGAAGGACCTCCCATATAGCATCTCATATGAACTAAGCGTTAGAGCAATCTTAGGTGCTATTCTCATCCTGAGTAGGGCAACAGACAATAGTTAAAGACATGTTTCTGAGGTCCCTTGGCAAAGCTTAGCTAGAACTTTCTCAAGACTATGATTAGCCTTTTATACTTTACCTAATGACCTTGATCTCTAGGAGGCATGGAAATGCTAAGAAATCCCTATAGCAGTAGTAGAGTTATTTTAGACACAAATGAAGATCCATTGTCACTTTGGAGTGACCCTGAAGTTCAAAAGCATAGCACTATGCCCTTTAGTAAAGCTTTGGATACCTCTTATGCCTTTTCTGTTCAAGCTGGAAATGCTTCTATCCATCCTGTGAAAGTATCAATAAAAACTAGAAGATATTTGTAATTATTTGCTGGAGTCAGGCTAGTAAAATCAATCTGCCAATCTCCACCTAGGTATGCTCCTTTCCTTCGCATAGGAGTCAGCAAAGCTGGTGACCTAAGGTTACCATCAGGGTTATTTTGTAAACAAAGGGGGCAAGAGAGAACTACTGCCCTTATGACAGCATGCAGTCCTTTCCCTACAAATACATAAGAGACTATTTGCATTAAGACTCCTCTTCCCAGGTGGATAGAACTGTGCATTTCCTTAATAATTTTTCATTGAGAGGCCATTGGGAGAATAAACACACAATCTAAAGTTTACCATCCACTTGGTTCTTTAGTATAACCTTGTTGTCGGGCCCATTAAATCTCAGACACAGTGTAGTCAGGTTTTTAGTTATTGCTATAAACTGAAGTATAAGAGCCATTTCCAGAGCTTCCTCTTCAGCAGCTCTTTTTGCTGCCTTATCTGCTAGTGCATTCCCCTTGCTAATGTGTATTAGAAACATTAGAGACATCAACATTCGCATTTTAGCTGACCTTCCCAGGCATTGAACACAAAGAGAAGAGAGACTGAGAGAGAAAAAGATTTTCAGGGTTTAAAAAACCACATGTTGGTGAGACAGAAACCAATTGAATTCTGCTTACCTTACTGTTGTTTCTGGAATGGATTTTTCTCCTGGCTGGCTCGCCAATATGTTGTGAACTATATAGGTCTAAGTTCCTACTCCAGGCTCTTGGATTCTAATTACAGGCACAAATACAATGTACAAAGTGATGAAGTTTAGTTGAAAGGCAAGGAAATCACACACACACACACACACACACACACACATACACACCCTTGGGAATTGTTCAAGGATAGTGGGCCACGAACGGAAAGGGGAGTGAGAGTTCAGTACCCTGCTTGCTCTGAGTCTTTGTAGAGAGAGAAAGAAAAAGAGAGAGAGAGAAGGAGAGAGAGAGATGGAGAGAGAGATAAAGAAAGAGAGAGACCCTCCCCTTGTCAGGTTTATTTTGAGCTTGGAAAGGGGTGTAGTTACATGTTACCACCCCTAGATCAGGGGAGGTACAGCCTGGGAAGGGGTCATTTGATTAACAGGTGGCTGGATAGCATTATGTGGAGTGGGGTAAGTGTGTTTTCCAGCTTCTGACCCTAATCTAGCCACCTGCCTTATCTCGTACAACAACTGTTGTACTTCTTTTATTGAATTTATCGATAACTACTTTATTCTTTTAAAAATATCATTTCCCTTGTTTTCTGGGTCAAATTTCTAACTGCACTGCCATTTTGTTTGCTTTGAATCCATGAGTGCCCTCTTAGGTGCTCTCTACCAAAAGCCTCATTGTTTCTGACAACTTTTAAGTGTGTAATTCTTTACATTCTATGCTAAATAAAACCAGACCCCTTGGTCATGCTTCAGAGCTCTTTGTCCTATGGACTGTTTCTCCCTCTGACAGAACTTCTGCATCACTGCATAGGGTGTGAACAGGCCAGTGTCACACAATTCCCACAGTGACACACCTGCTCTACAAGTAGGTCCTCAAAGAAGGTAGAAGCATCTAGTCCTCTTTATTACTACCATTCCCAGTAGGGAGCATTTTTACAACAAACATTTGGGTGATCAAAGCAGTATTCTTGGACTGCTGCCCTAGTAGCAGAGTGGATTGTAGCTCAAATGTCACAAACTCTCACAGTGTTGTGACATTTAGAAGATTTTCCTGAATGAATGATTCTCAATTTGCTGGATGTACTTGAGACAATTTCTAGAGTTTGAAATGCTTGCTTTTTCAATAATTTTCTCCATTTAAGCGATTGTTTTCTTAGGGAGCAAGTCTTCTGCATCCCTTACACCACTGTTAAAGAACGCAGTTCCTGCTTAATTGCTATTGGGTGTATTAGGCTTTTCTTTAATCCAGACAGATTGAATGTATCAGTCAGAGTTCTGACAGGAAATAGATGACACATTCTAGGGTACTCATTGTAGTTCATTCAATGAAAGCAGATGGTGTTTAAGAAATGAAGAATTTTAGAAAAGTTCTCAGGGGCCAGCGCCACGGCTCACTAGGCTAATACTCTGCCTACAGCACCGGCACCCCGGGTTCTAGTCCTGGTCAGGTGCCGGATTCTGTCCCGGTTGCTCCTCTTCCAGTCAAGCTCTCTGCTGTGGCCCGGGAGTGCAGTGGAGGATGGCCCAGATCCTTGGGCCCTTCACCCGCATAGGAGACCAAGAGGAAGCACCTGGCTCCTGGCTTCGGATTGGCACAGCGCGCCAGCTGCAGTGTGCTGGTCGTAGCGGCCATTTAGGGGGTGAACCAACAGAAAAGGAAGGCCTTTCTCTCTGTCTCTCTCTCTCTCTCTCTCACTGTCTAACTCTGCCTGTCAAAAATAAAAAAAAAAAAAAGAAAAGTTCTCATGGAATAGAAATATTTGGAAATAATTATCACATGAGACCTCAAAGGGCAAGAAATTATATTATATTCATGTAAACTCTAAGAAGTTAAATGCCTTGGAAATGGAGCCACCTAATGGGCTGTATTTGTAGATTCTACTCCAATAATTAGTTCCTTACATTTCCTGATTCTTAAGCACTCCACTTATTGTTCCCATCAGTCAGCACAAATCAGATTGCAAAGAAGGAGCAGGAGAGAGCAAACCAACTGTAAACTATCTCTCCTTTCACATTTACATCTTCTTTTGGTGCTTCCTGTTCGGAAATACACTTAAGACACAAAGGGAGAAAGTCTGAGTGATGTAGTTTGTAAAGTCATCTTATGCACAGAGCAATATAAGGGAGAGCAAGAACTGATTTGAAGAAGCAAATAGAGACTACCCAGTCCCACCACAAACCTGATTACATGAAAATCTACTTCATAAAATTAGGACAGCCTGAGGCTATGTGCCTACCACCACATCTGACTCCTTCAGATATATTTGCAATTATGTATTTGGATTGAGATTTCCAATCAGATTGTATTGCTATCATTTATACTTTTAACAACTGTGGCTCAATAAGATTTATTGCTCTCCTTTTAACGGCTGGCCCTTACTATCCCCACCAGCACTATTTTCTTTACATGAGTTGTCCTTTGTGAATTACCTATTTTAATTATAGTATCTAACAATGCACTAGCTACAAAAATGTGCCTCTAGCAGAAGACAAATTGAAGTGTGTCTTGAGATAATTTATATTTTAGAAAAAGCTTTTCTATAACAATGCAGTATTGTAATTTTGGTAAAGTTAATGAAAGGATCCTATTTGAAAAATATAATCCAGCAGAACTAAATGTTTTAAACTATTTTTCACCTGATAAAATAAAATCACATATATCATCTTATGGAAAGAAACAAATTTTTGTTTACTGTAGAAGGAGGAAATTCATCTAGCTAATTGGAAACTTGAGAAACTTTGAAAACAATTGAAAGGAGTATGGTATTAGGTACTATTAGATATATTTTAATGTTGGATGGGTAAATGATATGAAATTGGACTCATGCCATGCTATCAGTAGCAGAGTGAAAAATATTCTGAATATATGGTTTGGACCACAGATGCTTTCTTCGAATTAAATCAAAGATTAATGAACATTATCTTCAGGGTTTTTTTTATAGTTTCCCTTTGAGAAACAAGTAGAAAAAAAACTTAAAATCTGACATTCTTCACATAAAACGTTAGTTGGAATACTCAGCCCAACTGATGCTGTATAAAAAATAAAATTTTTGAAATATCCATTTTAATACCCTATTATATACTTGACATTTCCCCCCTTCCTAAAGTCCTAATTGATTGTAATTTGTACCTCCATTAAAAAGAGGAGAATTTAATGTACTTATAAGGATTGGAATCTCTCCTTTTGAAAAATGGTGATGGGAGACTAGTGTTTGGCCCAGCAATTAAGTTATTGCTTCAGACATCCATATCCTTCATCAACATATCTGGTTCTAGTCTTGGCTACTCTGCTTTTAATGTGGCTTCCTGCTAATGCACACCTGGTGGATGTCCCAAGTATGTTTGTCTCGGCCACTCATGTGTCATACAAAGGTCGAGTTCTGGGCTTTTTGCCTTGGTCTGGCCCAGTGCTAGTTGTTACAGGCACTTGAGGAGTGAACCAGAAGATGAAAAAAATCTCCCCACCTATCTTTCTGCCTTTCTCCCTCTGTCACTGTTGTTCAAATGAAATGGAATTTGATTTTAAAAATAAACTTAAAAAGAATAATGGGGGACACATTAAACAAGGTGGTAAAATGTCATCATCTCAAGGATTTTTCAAAATTTTAAATAATTCATTAAGTATTTTAATGTCTGATTGAAAGTGTTTGGGAAGGTAGTGAACCATTATAAACTACGATATAATTCCCATAAATTTGGAATTATGTTATGAAATTCATGTCCACAAGACACAAGAAACTAAACGTACACTAGTGATTTAGTTTTTATAGAAATTATAGATTCTTTTTGGATCATAATTTAGTTTGGATGTTTTTAAAAAGGAAATCTTCCTTGTGAATGTGATTGAATCTTTCTTCATCTTAAGACTGGACATCTCTACTAATTATAACTTGCTATTTTAGTTTATTTATTTTTTCCTCCTGACCACCTTAATATATATGTATCCAGAAGGTTAAAGAGAACATTCCACAGTCTGTTAGAGAATCTTCTAAACAGTGTCTGGAAAATTTGAGAAATTAGAATGATATTGCATATAATTTGATTTGATGCTCATAGTGAAAGAGATATAACTATCTACTCTGTGAGTCCTAGCCTAAAAATATTTTGATTTTTGATGTTAGGAATATATTTTCATCTCCCACTATGATAATATAGTTGTTCCAATAAGAATCAAATTTTCACTGTAGATGTGGTACAGTAGATTAAGCTAACTCTGGGGACATCCGCATCCCAATTGGGATTCCTGACATTGGGTTCTATCTCTATTTCTATCCAATATGCTGCTGCAGTACTTGGGAAGCAGCTGATAATGTCTCAATCTTTCGAATCCCTGCCACCCACATGGAGACTCAGATGTAGTTTCTGGCTCCTTGCATTGACCTGACCCAGTTCTGATTTCTGTGGGCATTTGGGGTACTGAACTCTCTCTTGCTCTCTCTATATCTCTCTCGTGCACTTTCTCTCTTTCTTAACCCCTCCCTTCTCTGACCCTTATTCCCTCTCTCATTCCCCGCCCCCCTGCTCAAGATCTCCCTTTCAAATAAATAAAAATGAATAAATAAACATTTTTTTAAAATCTATTTTCCAATTATCTAATCAGGTCTTGGCAGTAAATGACCAAAGTGTACTAATTTTAAATTTCAGAGATGATATTCTTAGTATTGGTGTCTGCATGGTGGCATAGAAGATAAAGCCTCTTTCTCCAATGCCCACATCCCATATGGGCACCAATTCGAATCACTGCTTCACTTCCCATCCAGCTCCTTGTTGATGTGCCTGGGAAAGCATCAGAGGATGGTCCTAGTAGTTGGGCCCCTGCACCCATGTGGGAGACCCAGATGAAACTCTTGGCTCCTGGTTTTGATCTGGCACAGCCCTGGCCATTGTGCCATTTGGAAAGTGAACCAGCAGATAGAAGATTCATTATCTCTCTCTCTCTCTCTCATACACACACACACATACACATTCTCCCCCTAACTGTACATTTCAAATAAATAAAATGAGTCTTATTAAAACAAAAAGAGAAAAACATCCTCAGCTCTTAAAAAAGTGAAATAAGGGCTGCTCTAAATGATGGATGAGAATTAAAAAGACAGGTTCTCATCTGATGGAAGTAAGCAGTTAGTGATAGGTGTTGTTATAAGAAAAGATCAACCCTAAAAAACGCTAGCCACAGATAACGCATCTCAGTTTGGGACCTGTATTTACAGATATACTTGCCTTGCAGTTAATAAAGTTCACACTTTATGGGTCCTGACTTCCAAGGATCCCTTCTTGGTAGATAGCCAGTTATTGTATTAAATAGTAATTGTATTTAAATATATTTAATAATTAGATATATATATATATATTTAAAAAGTAAGTTAGTTGTTAAAATAGTTGTCTCCAGTCTTTTTGGGAGATGTTTGCCTGGCTGCACTTAGTTTTAGGGTCCAAGGATAGAGAAGTTGAGTTCAGATATATGGTTATAGTTGAACAGGGTACAATTTTGCAATTTATGACAGCTCTTATATTTAATTAAACTGTTGCTGGTTGTTTTCCTTGGAGAATAGTTAAGGTGTTACCTAACCACAATGTGCTGATACAAGGACTCCCAAGAGCCAGAGAGAGTAACATGAACACACCCTCCAGGGCTAAGCACATGTAAATAGGTAGTAGAGGAGAAATAGGGTTTGAAATGAACACTTTACTTTCCACGGTGATCTGCAGAGGTCTTCCAAATATTATAGCTCATATGTTAAGGTGATTTTATAAAAATTTTAAATATTTACCTTGTATTATCAAAAATGAGCTATAAAACTGAAAGTCGTTTTCTAATCTATTAATAAGACACAATTTTTGTCTAACTATATTAGAAACATGCTTCTTGTTCTCTCAATTTATTGTTCCTTATTAACAAGTGATCCAACTCTGTAGTCAACAAAATGTAGAAAATTAAAGTATTATGAAGATAGGCAATAAATTTGTAATTTAGGAATAAAAGTGTGAAATATTTTCTCATCCTGAGTAAATATTCAGTTCAATCTTATGCAGTTTACCCAAGTAGAGTATTTGAAATTATAGAAACTTCATGTTCCACAAAACACAGATTGCTGCTTGCTGACTGTATTCCTCAGTTTTACTTTAGCCCTTTTGTGATCAGCTCCCCCACCCTGTTGCCAACATCCCTAACAAGCCCTGGGATCTGGGGGAAGACAGTCTCAGGTCAAGAAGAATGCATTAACTCTGCATTGTCCTTGAGGGAAGAATGCTCAGATTATGCGCAGGTGTTCTCTGAGCACAGAAAGGAATGATTAACTAGGGTAGATATTTGGAGTCTCCCTTGGTGTTCACAGTTGTATTTTACCACATCTGAATATAATTCTATGCATTTTAAATGCCTGAAATTAAATAAACTATTCAGATAGATTAGAGAGATTCTTTTATTAAGCGCTTATATCTTCCCCTAAGTGCCTTAGTTAATTTAAGGGCCATTTCACAACAGATATTCAATGTTCTCCTTCACTAGCCAAGGTAAGCCAGGGCTATCTGCTGGAATTTACCTAATAATAAATTTTTCAGAAAAGGCAAAATAGGAAACATATTTTCAAATCATGCTAGGTAAAACTCACTTTTCTCCTTTACGTAGTATGCCCTACCTCCTTTCGGAAAAAAATTAATGAAGTTGGTGCTCAAAAAATTACTTATACCCTTCTCATATTATATATAGTTTTCTATCTTGTATCTTAGCTAAAAATCAGCATGACTAAATTCTTCAATTAGTGTATATACTGTTTGGGGACAAAAGAAGCATCTAAATTTTTTACAGGAGCTTGGTAATATTTATTAAGATAGGATTATAATTGCATTGTTGCCATTGTTTGTGTGGTCATATCCAAGATAATAGGATAATAATTAGTTTTTGATTACTTAATGTTGATTGCATGTTTACATTTGACTTGTGAATATTGTTTTTTGTATTATTGAATTATATCTGTTTTACCACTTGAATATTTATTATAGGTTAGAAATTGTTTACTAATTTTAAAGAGTTGTTTTTTATTTTTAGATATTTGGTGATTTCAATATTATAGTATGCTTTGTAATTTTTACAAGATAAGATGAAGAACACAATAATGTATACAATACAATGTATTTCTACCACATTTTTGCTGAAAGAAATGAAATCTTTGGGTAATATTTAACTTTACAATACATAATTCATTCACAAAGTATGCTAAACCTCTTTTATAACTTTGGTAAACAAAGTTTAATGAAGTGTAGTCTTGATAAAATACTGCAAGATAGTCATATAACCTATATAATAAGAAAACAAAAAAAACCTCCAAAGTTGCTAAAAAAGTTATATTAGGTTCTAAAACTTTGCTGTAATAGTACTTTGTCATGTTACTATCACCTGCACATTTGCCAAAGAATTAAGTAGATGACACTGAAAATATGTACATAGAAAATTCCCAACTGAAAATCATGATGAACATACATATACAACCAATTGGCCCTCAAGCTCTATTGATGCTGCATTGATGTGAATAGCACACAGGAATTCAATTGACAGTGAAGTTTCCTTTCTGAGAAACTGGAAAATCTGATGCAGTGAGTTGATAAAAATTGAATAGATTTTATTTAGCATTTTAGTAATCAATTTAAATGTTTGCAAATAAATAACTACTGGTGCCTGAGCAACAACATCCAAGCTGCTTGAACTGGCAATCATTTTCTTACCTTCCAACAGTGTTTTCCATTTTATCTTCTTTCATTTGCCTTTCAAGAACCTCTTTGCTTTAACTAAAACTTCTGGTCCTGCATTGTGCTGCTGTATGTCACCACTCTTTCTTGGCATTCCATGGAAAAGTAAAAAAAAGAGAAGGTATCTTTTGGGCAGATAAATTTGATCTCAGTTCCATCTCAGGTTTCCTCATCTCATGTAAATTTATTTTTTCCTGTTTGAACACTTACAATCCTTTAGCCACTCATTGAAAATTAATAGTGTGCTGCTTTTTCTTTATTCCTTTAGACATCATACTTCTCCATTTCTGAAAGAGGAAACTCAAATATTTTTTGCTGTAGATACTGTTCCTCATATTTCAGCTATCACACACCATCACTGTGATCTGTGATAAAACCTAGACTTCCAGAATCTATTTTCTTTTCCTCTAGTATATCCACCTTCTTCACTTCCTACCCTTATTGCCTGGATTTCTTTAAAAACATGTTTTCACACCTCAAAACCCTACCTACCTGACAATTTGGCATTGTTGTACTCACCAGAAAAAAAAAAAAAAAAAAAAAAAAAAAAAAAAAAAAACTACCTTGATTAATTTGATGTCTGCTTTCAATATATACAGTACATAAAAAACTGAGTACTTGCTGTTAAAAATCACATTGCCTTGCAGATTAGTGCCATTGAAAATCTAGACTTAAACTTCAAATGAATTCTCTGTACATTGAAAACCTTCTTGTATCTTATCTAACTGTACCTCTCTCTCTCTTTTTTTTTTTTGTCTTCAACTATCTCTCCAAATTGCCTTTTTTTCCCCTTAGGCTTCTTTCACAGTATCCAGTATTATATTTTTCAGTAGGCTTTCTGGCTTCTTTCCTCTTGCTTTAAATGAATGGGCCAAGTTGAATTCATTACATGACCTCCTTCAAGTTCGAGATCAATAACAACGTTAACATGCTTGCTATGCTATTCTTTCATTTTGTTTAGTCCATGATAAAAGCACTGCCTTTCCTCTTCAACTCAACCAATTCATCTGCAAATAATAGCTTCTTAATTACACTGTAGTCCTTCTCATCTGCCCTATCTTCGCTCTACTATTTTAGTTCATCATTTTAACCTTCTAAATGATTTCCTTTTACCTTATTTCTGATCACTTTTCCTCCTTCCCCCAACTTAGCTTATACATCACTACTGGAGTGATATCTCTAACATACAGATTTGTTAGGTGATTTTTGTTTTAAATTCTCAATGTCTTTTTTTCAACCATGTTCACAATCCAAATGTTTCAGTGCCACTAATCAGACCTATCATGAGTCAAGTTGATCATTCAATTCCCTTTCATCTATCTTATGGATGTGATACATCTCACATTCTGATTTTATTTACTCATTTATTCATTGTTTGGTTTGGCTTAGTAAATTTTCCTTCCTCTGCTTGAAATGACTTCTCTCAATCTCTCCTGGGAAGATTAAAACTTTTCCTGTTCCATGATATTTATCTAGACAACACTTTCAACACTTATGTCCATTGGTTTGGATCTCACATGCTTTTCTGTGCTCTGTATTTGCCTTCCTCATTTTTTGGGTATAGTAGAGATACAGTTCAACTTATCCAAGATCACAATAAATTTAAATATAGAATCTCCCCCAAATTAATTTATGAATTTATTGATAAAAGTGAAATGACTTCATTTATTTTGTTCTAGCTTCATTTTAATATTATATATTAAACAATGCTAAAGTTGACATATTCTGTCTTTAACACATTAATCAAAATTAACAGCATCATTTATATAGCATGTGCTATAATGTCACATTATAGTTGTACAATTAGTATATTTTATCGAGCAATAGGCTTAATATTGAATAGAGTACTCTGAACTGGGCATACAATGATTAGAATGAAGTGTCTATGATTTACTGATGTATTTTTGTCAAAGAGATACTGTCTATCTATTTTTTTTTTTTTGACAGGCAGAGTGGACAGTGAGAGAGACAGAGAGAAGTGTCTTCCTTTTTTCGTTGGTTCACCCCTCAATGGCCGCCACCAGTGCACTGTGACCGGCGCATCGCGCTGATCTGAAGCCAGGAGCCGGGTGCTTCTCCTGGTCTCCCACATGGGTGCAGCGACCCAAGCACTAGGGCCATCCTCCACTGTGTTCCCAGGCCACAGCAGAGAGCTGGACTGGAAGAGGAGCAACCAGGACAGAATCCGGCGCCCCGACTGGGACTAGAACCTGGGGTGCTGGCACTGCCGGTAGAGGATTAGCCTATTGAGCCACGGCGCCGGCCTCTGATGGTTTTAAAGGTGTATTTCAATATTTAGTCATAGACAGAAAAATCTTCATTATTCATCTTGTTCTTTTATTTATTCATTCATTTTTTTACTCCTTCAATATATTTTATTGTAGCATTCAATTGATGCTAGGTATTGTGTTATTTAATGGTTATATACTGTTTAAATAAAAAAAGTATGTCTAGCTCTTTGGCAATTATGGTTTTTAACCTTATCATTTTAGCTGCAATGCACAGTGACAACAATATCATACACTAGATAATGAGAAAGTAAATGCTTCTGAGCTTATATAATTGTTTATATGTACATAATAGACAAAGTTGTACTAATTCATGTTGATCTTTGACTGGAACTAGAATAAAATTTTCATTAAAGTTCTACATAGGCTTCCATTTAAGGCTCTAATTGGATGGTTAGCAGATTAGTCTCTTTATTAGACTATATATAGTCACCTTAGAGCACAAGTCAGCTTTTCAGCTCTTATTGTTGCAGATTGAGAGGAAGTATAGCCTTTTTTTCTGTTTGGAAATGAAAGAATAAAATAATCAAATACTTTTCATAATCAACCATTCTTATGTGATATCTTGTTTGATATATCTTACTTGCTATTTATATTTTTACAAGTATTTTACAATAATTCAAATATTCATAAAAGAAGACATTTCCATGAACACAGTCAATAAATACTATAAGAAGAATTTTGATTCTGCATAGTATTCTGCATTATCTAGGGCAGTGTAATCAGCTGCACTAAGACTGAACAAGCGTTCACTCAATCAAAAAAGCAGCACAGTCAGACAACTCGTTGCTGAAGAACTATCTGTAGAGTAGGAAACCAGTGTATTCAGGAATTAGAATGAAGAAATGCATTTGCCTTTAAGAAAATCCTATTGCATAGTTGGCAAAAAAAGTAAGTTGAGACATAAGCAGAAGTTAGTATGGACATCTCAGCCCACAGCAGATGGGACAATTAAGAAAGCATTATATTTTTTTTTAACTTTTATTTAATGAATATAAATTTCCAAAGTACAGCTTATGGATTACAATGGCTTCCCCCCCATAACGTCCCTCCCACCTGCAACCCTCCCCTTTCCCACTCCCTCTCCCCTTCCATTCACATCAAGATTCATTTTCTATTCTCTTTATATACAGAAGATCAGTTTAGCATACATTAAGTAAAGATTTCAACAGTTTTCTCCCACACAGACATAAAGTGAAAAATACTGTTTGAGTACTAGTTATAGCATTAAATCTCAATGTACAGCACACTAAGGACACAGATCCTACATGAGGAGTAAGTGCACAGTGACTCCTGTTGTTGACTTAACAAATTGACACTCTTGTTTATGGCATCAGTAATCACCCTAGGCTCTTGTCATGAGCTGCCAAGGCTATGGAAGCCCCCTGAGTTCACTGACTCTGATCATTTTTAGACAAGGCCATGGTCAAAGTGGAAGTTCTCTCCTCCCTTCAGAGAAAGGTACCTCCTTCTTTGATGACCCATTCTCTCCACTGGGATCTCACTCGTGGAGATCTTTCATTTAGGTTTTTTTTTTTTTTCCCCCCAGAGTGTCTTGGCTTTCCATGCCTGAAATATTCTCATGGGCATTTCAACCGGATCCGCATGCCTTAAGGGCTGATTATGAGGCCAGAGTGCTGTTTAGGACAACCGCCATTCTATGGGTCTGCTGTGTATCTCACTTCCCATGTTGGATCATTCTCTCCCTTTTTGATTCTATCAGCTAGTATTTGCAGACACTATTTTTGTTTATGTGATCCCTTTGGTTCTTAGTCCTATCATTACGATCAATTATGAACAGGAATTGATCACTGGGACTAGTGAGATGGCATTGGTACATGCCACCTTGATGGGATTGATTTGGAATCCCCTGGTATGTTTCTAACTCTACTGTTTGAGGTAAGTCAGCTTGAGCATGTCCCGAATTGCACATCTCTTCCCTCTCTTATTCCCACTCTTATATTTAACAGTGATCACTTTTCAGTTAAGTTTCAGCACTTAAGAAGAATTGTGTATTGATTATAGTATTCAACCAAAAGTATTAAGTAGAACAAACAAACAAAATACTAAGAGGGATAACATATTAAGCTGCTCATCAACAGTCAGGGTGAGGGCTGATCAAGTCACCGTTTCTCATAGTGTTCATTTCACTTTAACGGGTTTCCTTTTTGGTGCTCAGTTAGTTGTCACCTATCAAGGAGAACAAGTGGTATTTGTCCCTTTGGGATTGGCTTATTTTACTCAACATAATGTTTTCCAAATTCCTAACAGGGATCACTTTTCAGTTAAAATTTAAACACCTAAGAATAATTGTGTGTTAATTACAGAGTTCAACCAATGGTACTAGAACAAAATCAAAATACTAAAATGGATAAAGTATTACATTGTACATCAACCGTCAGGACAAGAGCTGATCAAGTCACTGTTTCTCACAGTGTCCATTTCACTTCAACAAGTTTCCCCTTTGGTGCTCAGTTAGTTGTCACAGATCAGGGAGAACATATGATATTTGTCCCTTTGGGACTGGCTTAATTCACTCAGCATGATGTTTTCCAAATTTCTCCATCTTGTTGCAAATGACTGGGTTTTGTTGTTATTGACTGCTGTATAGTATTCTATAGAGTACATGTCCCATAATTTCTTTATCCAGTCTACTGTTGATGGGCATTTGTGTTGGTTCCAGGTCTTAGCTATTGTGAATTGAGCTGCAATAAACATTAATGTGCAGACAGCTTGTTTGTTTGCCAATTTAATTTCCTTTGGGTAAATTCCAAGGAGTGGGATGGCTGGGTTGAATGGTAGGGTTATCTTCAGGTTTCTGAGGAATCTCCAGACTGACTTCCATAGTGGCTTAACCAGTTTGCATTCCCACCAACAGTGGGTTAGTGTCCCTTTTTCCCCACATCCTCTCCAGCATCTATTGTTGGTAGATTTCTGAATGTGAGCCATTCTAACTGGGGTGAGGTGAAACCTCATTGTGGTTTTGATTTGCATTTCCCTGATGGCTAGTGATCTTGAACATTTTTTCATGTGTCTGTTGGCCATTTGGATTTCCTCTTTTGAGAAATGTCTATTGAGGTCCTTGGCCCATCTCTTAAGTGGGTTGTTGGTTTTGATGTTGTGGAGTTTCTTGATTTCTTTGTAGATTCTGGTTATCAACCCTTTATCTGTTGCATAGTTTGCAAATATATTTTCCCATTCTGTTGGTTGTCTCTTCACTCTCCTGACTCTTTCTTTTGCAGTACAGAAACTTCTCAATTTGATGCAATCCCAAATGTTAATTTTGGCTTTGACTGCCTGTGCTTCTGGGGTGTTTTCCAAGAAGTCATTGCCGGTACCTATATATTGCAGGGTTTTTCCAATGTTCTCTAATAATTTGATGGTGTCAGGTCATAGATTTAGGGCTTTAATCCATGTTGAGTGGATTTTTGTGTAAGGAGAAAGGTAGAGATCTTGCTTCATGATTCTGCATGTGGAAATCCAATTTTCCCAGCACCATTTATTGAATAGACTGTCCTTACTCCAGGGATTGGTTTTGGATCCTTGATCAAATATGAGTTGGCTTAGATGTTTGGATTGATTTCTGGTGTTTCAATTCTGTTCCGTTGGTCTATCCATCTGTTTCTGTACCAGTACCATGCTGTTTTGATTACAACTGCCCTGTAGTATGTCCTGAAATCTGGTATTGTGATGTCTCCAGCTTTGTTTTTTTTTTTTTTGTGCAAGATTGCTTTAGCTATTCGAGGTCTCCTGTGTCTCCATATAAATTTCAGCACCGTTTTTTCCAGATCTGAGAAGGTCTTCAGTATCTTGATTGGTATTGCATTGAATCTATAAATTGCTTTTGGGAGAATGGACATTTTGATGATATTGATTCTTCCAATCCATGAGCTTGGAAGATTTTTCCATTTCTTGGTATCCTTTCTATTTATTTCTTTAGGGTTTTGTAATTTTCATTGTAGAGACATTTAACATCCTTTGTTAAGTTTATTCCAAGGTATTTGTTTTTGTAGCTATTGTGAATGGGATTGATTTTAGAAGTTCTTCCTCAGCCATGGCATTGTCTGTGTATACAAAGGCTGTTGATTTTTGTGCATTGATTTTATACCCTGCTACTTCGCTAAAATCTTCTATGAGTTCCAATAGTCTCTTAGTAGAGTTCTTTGGGTCCCCTAAATAAAGAATCATAGCATCTGCAAAGAGGGTTAGTTTGAGTTCTTCCTTCCCAATTTGTATCCCTTTAATTTCTTTTTCTTGCCTAATAGCTCTGGCTAGAACTTCCAGAACTATATTGAATAGCAGTGGTGAGAGTGGGCATCCCTGTCTGGTACCAGATCTTAGTGGAAATGCTTCCAGCTTTTCCCCATTCAATAGGATGTTCGCTGTGGATTTTTCATAGATTGCTTTGATTGTATTTAGGAACGTTGCTTCCAAACCCAGTTTGCTTAGAGTTTTCATCATGAACGGGTGTTGTATTTTATCAAATGCTTTCTTGGCATCTATTGAGATAATCATATGGTTTTTCTTCTGCAGTCTGTTAATGTGGTGAATCACATTGATTGATTTGCGAATGTTGAACCATCCCTGCATACCAGGGATGAATCCCACTTGGTCTGGGTGGATGATTTTCCTGAAGTGTTGTTGCACTCTATGGGCGAGAATTTTATTGAGGATTTTTGCGTCTATGTTCATCAGGGATATTGGTCTGTAATTTTCTTTCAATGTTGCATCTTTTTCTGGCTTAGGAATTAAGGTGATGCTGGCTTCATAGAAAGAATTTGGGAGGACTCCCTCTTTTTCGATTGTTCTGAATAGTTTGAGAAGGATTGGAGTTAGTTCTTCTTTAAATGTCTGGTAGAATTCAGCAGTGAATCCATCTGGTCCTGGGCTTTTCTTTGTTGGGAGGGCCTTTATTACTGTTTCAATTTCTGTCTCAGTTATGGGTCTGTTTAGGTTTTTGATGTCTTCCTGGTTCAATTTAGGTAGGTTGTATGTGTCCAGGAATCTATCCATTTCTGATAGATTTCCCTGTTTGCTGGCATACAAGTCCTTGTAGTAGTTTCTGATGATTCTTTTTATTTCTGTGGTGTCTGTTGTTATGTTTCCTTTTTCATCTCTGATTTTATTGATTTGGGTCTTTTCTCTTCTTTTTTTAGTTAGTTGGGCCAATGGGGTGTCAATTTTGTTTAATTTTTCAAAAAACCAGCTCCTCATTTGACTGATTTTTTGTAATGTTTTTTTGGATTAAATCCTGTTGATTTCTTCTCTGATTTTAATTATTTCTCTTCTCCTACTAGATTTGGGTCTGGTTTGCTGTAGGTTTTCTAGATCCTTGAGGTGAATTTAAAGCTCATCTATTTGGTGCCTTTCCAGTTTCTTGATGTAGGCACCTATTGATATAAACTTTCCTCTTAGCACTGCTTTTGCTGCATCCCATAAGTTTTGTTATGTTATGCTATTATCCTCATTTACTTCCAGAAAGTTTTTGATTTCTCTTTTGATTTCTTCTATGACCCATTATTCATTCAGGAGCATGTTGTTCAATCTCCATGTGTTTGCGTATGCTCTAGGGATTCCTGAGTTGCTAATTTCCAACTTCATTCCTTTATGGTATGAGAAGCTGTATGGTATGATTCTAATTCTTTTGAATTTGCTGAGACTTGCTTTATGGCCTAGTATGTGGTCAATCCTAGAGAAGGTTCCATGTACTGCTGAGAAGAATGTAAAATCTTTAGCTGTAGGATTGAAAGTTCTGTATATATCTGTTAGATCCATTTGGGCTATAGTGTCATTTAAATCTACTGTATCCTTTTTGATCTTCTGTACTGTTGATCTCTCTATTTCTGAGAGTGGAGTATTGAAGTACCCCAGTACTATTGTATTGGGGTCCAAGTCTCCCTTTAAGTCCCTTAACAAATCTTTTAGATAAACCCGTGCCCTGTAGCTAGGTGCATATACATTGATAATTGTTATATCTTCTTGTTGTATTAATCCCTTAATCATGATATAGTGTCCCTCTTTGTCTCTCTTTACAGTTTTTGTGGTAAAGTTTATGTTGTCCGATATTAAGATGGCTACGCCCACTCTTTTTTCATTTCTGTTGGCATGGTATATCTTTTTCCAGCCTTTCACTTTCAGTCTGTATGGATCTTTGTTGGAAAGATGTGTTTCTTGTAAGCAGCAAATAGATGGGTTTTGTTCCTTAACCCAATCAGCCAATAGGTGTCTTTTAACTGGACAGTTCAGGCCATTCACGTTCAATGTGACTAATGATAAGTGGTAACTTTGCCCTGCCATTTGCCAAAGATAAGTTCTAATATACGCTTTGAATTCCCTGTGATCTTTTGTTGTGAGGTTTCCTTCCTTTACCTTCTTTCATATTGATTTCGTGTTTCTGTGTTTCTGTGTGTAACACATCTTTAAGCATCTTTTGCAGGGCTGGACGAGTGGCAACAAATTCTTTCAATTTCTGTTTGCTATGAAAAGTCTTTATTTCACCTTCATTCACAAATGATAGCTTTGCAGGATATAATATTCTGGGCTGGCAGTTGTTCTCTTTTAGTACCTGGGCTATATCTCGCCATTCCCTCCTAGCTTGTAGGGTTTCTGATGAGAAGTCAGCTGTGAGTCTGATTGGAGATCCTCTAAGAGTAATCTGACGTTTCTCTCTTGCACATTTTAGGATCTTTCCTTTATGTTTCACTGTGGAGAGTTTAATTACAACGTGTCGTGGTGAGGATCACTTTTGGTCGTGTTTATTAGGGGTTCTGTGAGCTTCCTGTACTAGGATGTCTCTCTCCTTCTCCAAACCTGGGAAATTTTCTGCTAATATCTCACTAAAAAGGCCTTCTAATCCTTTCTCCCTCTCCATGCCTTCAGGAACTCCCAGAACCCGAATGTTGGGTTTTTTAATAGTATCCTGAAGATTCCGGACAATATGTTTTAGATTTCTAATTTCCTCTTCTTTTCTTTGGTCTGACTGTATCCTTTCCTGTTCTCTGTCTTCTAAGTCCGATATTCTCTCTTCTGCTTCACCCATTCTGCTTATAAGGCTCTCTATTGTGTTTTTCATTTGATCTGTTGAATTCTTCACTTCATTATGATTCTCGTCACTATCACAGTTTCCTGTTGTACTAGTTGTTTCGTTCATTTTGATTCCTCCTTAATATTTCATTTTCATGAGAGAGATTTTCTATCTTGTCCATTAAGGATTCCTGTAGTTCAAGAATTTGTTTTTGAGAACTTCTTAATGGTCTTATCAATTTTTTGAGATCTGCTTCTTGCATTTCTTCTATCTCATCATCTTCATAATCTTGAATTGGGGTGTCTTTTTCATTTGGGGGCGTCATGGTGACTTCCTTGTTTTTATTACCTCGGTTTTTGCGTTTGTTATTTGGCATATTGGAGATATTTGGTTTCTTCACTGTGGTGCTTTTTCTTGTTATACTATGACTCTAGATTAAGTGGACTGTCTGTTTTTGATGGAGCCTTAGAGGCTTGAGATGGGTGTGGCCTGAGAGCTCTGTTTGGTGTGCCAAAGGTGACACTCCCAGGTTAGGCGTGGTAGATCTCTCTCTCTCTCTTTCTTTCTTTCTTTGATTCAAAAGGGAAGTAATTCAGCACAGCTGAACGAAATTGGAGGTAGTTAGCAGGCAAATGATATACCCACAGAAGCCAGAGATCAGAAGCTCTTTCCCAAGGACCACACAGGGAATCTGTGCTTGCCCTCAGAGTGGGCTCAAATTCTCCTTCAGTCTCCCACTGGGTTGCCAAAGTTACGGAATTGTAGTGTCTCTGGAGAGTACTCACGTGAATTCCGTGAGTTCTCTCCCCCACCGTCTCTTTTTTCACAGTCTCAGTTCAGTAGCACCACAAATTCACTAGGTCCTAATCTCCTGTTAATTCACCCCGCCCAGAGTCAGGTTTTTCTGCTAGGCTCAGGGCAGGTGCAGACCTGAGGTCGCTCTGCTTATGACGTGTGTCCAAGATGGTGCCTGCTCCTTGTCTTGCTCACCTTTGTGAGGTGAGCGGAGAGAGAGAAACCCGTGTCCATACCAGTCACTTTTTTTTTTCTTTTCTCTCTCTCTCTTCTAGTTAGCCTCGTGAGCTTTCCCCCCCAGGGGTCGTTCCCTCTAGTCTCCTCTCTCCGCCTGCCTGCCGGTGACTCGGGTTATTGAGGTTCGGCTCACCTCGCGTTCCAGCGCTGGTGTGTTGAGTCTGCCGCTCCTGTCCCGAACTGTGGGCTCCCACGCTCTCCACGCAGGTCCACTGTGAATCACGCATTCCGGAAGAGTTTCCTCTGCTGTTTCTTCCCCTAGTCTTCCTTGAACCTGCAGTATCTCCAGTTATATTAAACTGTCTCTCCCCGGACTATCAATGTGCTCCCTTCCTATTCCGCCATCTTGCCTCCTGAGAAAGCATTATATTTTTGAACAAAATGAATAATAATACTTAATAAAGATATCAAGGAATGATTCAATAAAAGAAGAAATACATCCATCTGATAGAGTCTCATGACAAGTTGTCAGGAAGGATGGTTTCAGAAAAATGTTATACTGGATGAATTACTGTCAAGATTTGGCCCTCATACCTGTAGATTCATTTTGTAAGAATTTGGCATCTATGTCTGAATGTTGTTTTCCCAGCTTAAAGCAGAGATAAACTAGAACAAGACCAGTTTACACCATTTTCTATGTTCCTAAAATGCTTTATAAGAGTCTTCAGTGGAACCTAATCCAAAAATAATAAAGATTTTTGAAGCTCTGGGATTTGCTTTCTTGGATACTTTAATTGTATATAAATACTTCTTGAAATGCTTTCAGCCTTAAACAGCTCATTTTTAGTTCTTATAGGGTAAAGAGATTATAAAAGATTATGCAGCCAGAAAACTGCTGTAGTTCTTATTTGATCTATTAATTCAAACATAGCTGAGTGTCTATTTCGTGCCAGGATCTGAGCATGTGCTAGGAATTTACATCTCTCAAGATTGTAGTCAAATTTAACTATATATGTATATATTCACATCTTTTTCTTAAGATAAAGCTTACCTTTTTCTTAAGATAAAATTTACTTATAGATTACGCACAGTAAGATTAATTGAGCAATTATAATGAAATAAAACTTGTGTTACTATGGTCAGTCTCTCTAAATACATCTTATTGTACTTTCACTATTTCATTTAAGAGAAACACTGGCTCCCCTTTGGTATGTTTGATATGCTAACATCACCACTAGCCTATCTGAGACTACTCTTAAGCCAAATAAGGGTTACCTGAACACAAGCACTGCAATAATACAACAGTTCATCAGGCTAAGTGAATAATAGGTGGGTAGCATTACAATATGGGTATGCAGAACAAAGTGATCTTTCATGCCCTGCAGGGGTCAGAGTGAGAGAGTGTGAAATCTTAACACAGTCCTCAAAACAGGAGATTTAAAACATGAATTGTTTATTTTTTTTTTATCAGAGTGCATGCACAACCTGGATCTCATGATTGAGGAGGGTTAAGCCAGTAGTAGTTTCCCTCACCTGGGCCTAACTTTGACCTTCCCTTCTGTCTCCCGTTCCTCTAAACCCTACTGAAGATGCATCCAGCCAGCATATGCCCATATCTGTAAGTACCAGATGATTACTCTTCAGGATTATATTTTGGGGACCAAACTTAAATATCTTACCCCATACACCTTGGCCTAATTGCCCTATGAGCCTACTGGGCTCAAATTTCTCAGCTTCCTGAGAGTCTGGACCACCCTTTACGACTTATCACTTTGCCTGTGACTTTGGTAGTATCCCTTTGAAGAAACCAGCCTGCTTGTCCAGCCTACTGGGTTGTGCAGGACAAAAGTGCTATTTATCCCTTTATAGCCCTTCTCTTCAGCCAGCTGCAGCTGTGCAGGCACATGTGCATCTCTCAAATGGTTGTGGGATAAGTCTCTCTGTTTTTGATGCATGTGCTAGTCCAGCAGTGAAGACACTCCATTGGTGCATAGCCCCGACCCCTGCACTTATGACAATGAAAGGAATCCCTTAGATTGGGGATGAGAAAAAGTTAGAGAGAGCAAAGGGGTCCCTCCTGTAATGTGGAGCATTTTCTTGGCCTTGCTGGGAAACTGGCCTGAACTAGAAAGCAAGAGTGATAATGAAAGAGATGTAAATAATTGCATTGATTAGTTGGGAGAAAAGCAGGCTTTGGCGCCAAGGTCACCCAGAACACCAGGCGACTAGAGTTGTCTGTGACCAGTTTCAAGGTATGATAAAGATAAACAGTTTCCCTCAACAGGCCCTGATATAGAACTTTTTCTCTGTCCTGTAAAAGTCACAGCTAAATTAGAGGAATGGGAGATAAGGAGGCAGGATGAGTCCACACACAAGATATGCTTTTCTTAAAAGACTTGTACAAACTTTGTAACAGGTATGAAACCTCTAGATCAGCTCTGTGTGAAGATTCTATTAGCCATGGAAAGATAAGACGGATGTATCATGGGACTTGTGGGTCCCAATCAATAAAGTGATAGTAAGAATCATCTACATCATCATGGTTTTATGTGCTTATAATCTGTTACTGGGCTAGATGCAGGAGATATTCAGAAAAAATTGAAATTAAGTTGATTCTCAGTTAATAAAACTAACTCTTCATCCTCCTATCCTGCCATCAGAAGTTTTTTAACTTACTTTGTTTAAATTGATAAACTTGAGTAAAAGGATACTTCATAAATTTCCTGGGAAATGGAATTAAAATTTACTTTGGAGCAAAACTTTTTGAGTAAAAGGATGCTTCAGAAATTTCTGGGAAAATGGAATTAAAAGTTTACTTGGGAGCAAAACTTTTTGACATCCACGCACAATTTTTCACAATACACATTTTCAGCGAAGTTTTTGAATACCCGTTCATATGCATGGGATTTCAAAAATTTCTGCACACATATAAACTTACTTTTAAATTTCACTTTCCACAAACATTTTGAAGTATACTCATATTTATATGCACTATGTCTTTTACATAAAATTTCTTAATATTTATTCAAGAATAACATAAATCATGATGTGATCTGTTTTGATTATGTTTTTCTTTTAAGATATCCTATCTAGCTTATTTATCATGAAGATTTTTTTTAAAAACATTACTCCTTTCTTGGATGTATTTCTAGTTTGATTATTAAAGTCCTCTAATAATCCGAAGTTGGAAAAGATTGCTTCCTTATTTGAAAGCTAACAGGTTTTGTTTGTTTACAAATGCAATTTTAATATTGTTGTATATGATTTCTGTTTTATAATTATTTTGAATTAAAAATTAATTTCTCTTGGACAATTGACATCTAGGGATATTCACTGAATACCTATCTAAGTTCAGAATTGTTTTGGGCCCTGAGAATAAAATAGTGAACAAGACAAAAACTCTTTCATGGAATCTATTAATCATCACTACATTTAAATATGTAATATTTAAATAACCGATAGAATAAATAAAGGGGAGAGTGATCCAACATGGGAAGTGAGATACTCAGCAGACTCATAGAATGGCAGATGCCCTAAATAGCACTCTGGCCTCAGAATCAGCCCTAAAGGCACTCGGATCTGGCTGAAAAGCCCATGAGAGTATTTCAGGCATGGAAAGCCAAGACACTCTGGCAAAAGATCTCTGTGAGTGAGATCTCAGTGGAAAGAACAGGTCTTCAAAGAAGGAGGTACCTTTCTCTGAAGGGAGGAGAGAACCTCCACTTTGACTATGACCTTGTCTAAACAAGATAAGAGTCGGAGAACTCAAGGGGCTTCCATAGCCTTGGAAACTCATGACTGGAGCATAGGGAGATTACTGATGCCATAGACAGGAGTGTCAATTGGTAAAGTCAACAACAGGAGTCACTGTGCACTTACTCCTCATGTAGGATCTCTGTCCTTAATGTGCTGTGCATTGAGATTTAATGCTATAATGAGTACTCAAATAATATATTGCACTTTGTGTTTCTATGGGGGTGCAAACTGTTGAAATCTTTACTTAATGCATACTAAACTGATCCTCTGTAAAAAAAAAAAAAAAAAAAAAAAAAAAAAAAAAAAAAAAAACTATCAACTCCCAACTTGACTCTCACTGGGATTAAACATGACAATAGGTCTGATCTGATTTCATCATCATTAAAAAAAATCATCTATTATTTTTCACTTTATGTTTCTGTGTGGGAGCAAACTGTTGAAATCCTTACTTAATGTATACTAAGCTGATCTTCTGTATATTAAGATAATCGAAAATGAATCTTGATGTGAATGGAAGGGGAGTGGGAGTGGGAAAGGGGAGGGTTGTGGGTGGGAGGGACGGTATGGGGGGGAAGCCATAGTAATCCATTATTTGTACTTTGGAAACGTATATTCATTAAATAAAAGTTAAAAAAAAAATAAAAAAAAAAATAAAAAAAAATAAAAAAAAAGTGAAAAAAAAAAAAAACAAAAAAAAATAAATAAATATGTAATATAGTTGCTATGATGTGTGATGTGAAAATTTTAAAGCAAGCTAAAGGAATAATACAGAGCAGTGAAAAGAGGCACATATACTCTCTGTGGAGCACACAGAGGATTGTTGAGCTCCAAGTGTTCAGAGGGGACAAGACATCCACCTGAGGATAGAGTGATCCAAACAGAGGCAAGAACAAGTGTACGGAACAGAGGTAGAGTAAATTTGGCAAGGTGAAGATTAGCAAAGATGGATGCTGGGGCTCAGAAAATGCTATCCTAGAGGGGAAGTGTCAAAAACAGCCTCAGAAGCAAAGTATCTCCACTGCTTTTGCTTGTTCCTCGCTCTCCTACTCCTCTTTCTTACCCCAAGGACTGGCTCAAAAACAAAAATTTCTCCTCTTCAAAGTGTGTCATATAAATCAGAACTCCCTTTCTGTAGAGCAAGCACAGAGCTTGCATTAGTCAGCTTTACTGAACACAAAGAAATGTCTGAGGCAACTAATCTTACAAAAAAGAAAGGTTTATTTAGTTAACTTTTTTTTGGACAGGCAGAGAGACAGAGAGAAAGGTCTTCCTTTGCCATTGGTTCACCCCTCAAATGGCCGCTAAGTCCGGCGCGCTACAGCGATCCAAAACCAGGAGCCAGGTGCTTCCTCCAGTCTCCGATGTGGGTGCAGGGCCCAAGCATTTGGGCCATCCTCCACTGCCTTCCTGGGCCACAGCAAAGAGCTGGACTGGAAGAGGAGCAACTGGGACAGAATCCGGCACCTGACCGGGACTAGAACCCGGGGTGCTGGTGGAGAGTTCGCCAAGTGAACCACGGCACTGGCCTAGTTAACTGTTTTAGAGGTTCAAATCCAAGACTGAGTGGCCTCATTGGTTGATATATTATGAGGATGGTAGATGTTAATGGTGGAACATGTGGGGAGAAAAGATCAGATAGTGAGCCAGAATGCAGAAAGAGAGAGAGAGAGAGAGAGAGAGAGAGAGAGAGAGAGAGAATGGACCCAAATCAGGATTTTATAAACAAATTATCTTCCATGGGCATGCCCTTGATATCCTAAAAACCTCACACTAGGTTCACATCCCAGACACCATAACTGATTTATGTTTAGACTATCTTGATGTTATCAACTTAAGACTTTGCAGTCTAAATATTAGCATGAGTTTGGAGAACAATCATATTCAAGTTACAGCAAAGGCTAAAACTTTACAGTCTATTCACATTGCTTTTCTACATTCGAGCCAAATTTTCAATGATCTACATACTAAGAGAATTATCTAATCTGCCTTGCCTCATAGTAGGTCATAAAACATGGCTCAGAAGGGATCCTGCCCTGTATCAGGGAACAAAGAACTGCTACATATAGAGGCCAAGATGAATATAAGCAGACAGGCTTTCGTGGGTTTCCCTGCTTAGTCTATTAGCATTGTGTCATTTTTCTAATTATGTGTCTACATAGCTGACCATGCTTCATTGAGCTTAAGGATAAGAAAAGATAGTGCAACCTGAGTCTTTGGTTTTCATTCTAAAGACCCTGTACATAGAAAACTTGATAAAATAATTGTTTGATTTTTCCCTTCTTAATTTATCCATGGTTTTGAGCATGTCCCTTTATGATGTGTAGGAAGGGGATACCAGTCTATTTCTCCCCTATAATAGCAAGGGCACAGTGAAAGGAGAAATGTTCAGAGAGAGGGAAATTCATATATTATCATTAGCTCTTCTTTTGCTTTGTTTTATCTCATGCCACATTGAACACAGGATTTTACATAAAGTATTCAATAGTAATATAATGAAGTAAATTTGAAGTAAGCAATATACTTGGTTTTTGCTTCTTCCTCTGGTTTGTTTAATGACCTTCAGCAGATCACACAGCCTGAGACTTTGTTCTTTTTTTTAATCAGTGATTTCACTTTCAGGTTAAACATCTGATATTAATCACCTTATTAATTACCTGATAGCTGATATTAATTATGTAATATTAGGGTTAAATTTTAGGAAGAAATATATTAAATTCTAAAGGTATATTCTCATAGGAAAAAGAATGTATTTTTAAGATAAACGATTGAATTGAACATTTATCTTATTATAAAAATTCTGAGGCACATCAATACTAAATCAAACTGCATCATTCACATTTTAACAGAGAATCTGTCACCCTTCAGCACTGGAAAATCATTTTCAGCAGGTTCTTCTTTGCTCTGACCACCATAGTTATTTAACTGGGTTCATTCACCTAGAATTCAGCATTCCCCTTTTAACTTCATATGCATTAATATCTTACTTTGACTTTTTTACTTTTATTCTTGTTAGGATAACTAATGATGTAATCATCTGTCGATGAATATAATATTTTTCTGCTCAGTTTATGTCTGTCATAAATAGTATTTTTATATGAAACGGTCATATTCATAATTGTTTTAAAAATGTAATGCATAGGTAAAATTATGGTGAATAGAGGAAATGCTTTTCTCAAAACCTGGAAGACGATACAATTTCTTCAAATCTGGAATGAACTGGTCTACTGATCTGTTTGAGATAGAGGATTTTTTTCATAATGTCTTGTGTCCTGTGCTTACATGATGTGTAATTAGAAAATGTTGATCATTTAATATGTGAACTGAAGAATTGTTTGAATCTCCAGCACTAGCAGTAGGCTTTCTATGCTCAAGAGATTTGTGAAGGCTTTGGCAGAAAATAACAAAATGAATGGAATACATTTTCTTTTCAATAATTTACTTTCAATGTATGCTCTAAAAGAGTAATATTGACTAATTAGTTGTGAAAGGCACAATTTTTTGTTCATCTAATTTCTACTAACACTTCCTACTGCTCTCTTCCTTTTTGTCTAATCTGGAAGACATAACTTGATGCTTTATATCTATGTGAGTTGGCACATACCACTTTTTCTTGGGATGCCTACAACACATTTTGGATTATTTACATTTAAGTCTCATCTCCACACCTGATTCCACCTTTGTGCTAATGTGCACCCTAGAGGGCAGCAGATGACAGCTCGAGTGGTTGGGTCTCTGGCACCTAATTGATTTCCTGTCTTCTAGTCTTGGCCTAGCCCAGCCCTGGGTGCTCCAGGCATTAGGAAAGTGAACCAGCATATGGCAGAATGTCTCTCTCTCTCTCTCTCTCTTACTCTGCCTTTCAAATAAATACATTTTTTTAAAATTCTCTTCATTAATTTCATACAAAAATATTGAATCAACTATGAAGTCTTCCCTACCTCTTCTCTTCCCTATTGGAAATAATCGGGATTGATATTGGCAGCATCCCCTTATCATTTTGTAGGCACTTTACTACTTGTGCAGTGATAGAAAATTGGTTTCCATTTTATAAATTTCCACTAGAAAGCAAAGCACTCAAAAAACATAAATAATTTATTACTTTAATAACCTTACACCTGAATCCAGTGAGAGGATACAATAGGCATACGATTAACATAGGGTCAATTTCATCTTGAAAAGAATGGTATTTCTTTTGGAATTAGAGAATTGCCATAAATTACTACCTTGGAAGAAAGTAGCTGTTATTTTTGCCTTTTGTTCACCTAGAATTTACTTTATCTCTTTACCACTTTACTGTCTGCTTATTGTAATGAGTTTTGGCACAAAGACAGTCTACATCATGAAAATATTTGCCAAGATATCAGTAGTAATTCCCTGTTGGGAACTCCTGTAATATTTATTTACCTTTAAAGTTTGGCAGCTATCCCAAGAGGCCTTGGATTGTAATTACTGGTGTACAACACATACACAAAACTTCTAATAGTCTGCAAGCCTTTTAAGCTTAGAAACTATTTGTACTCAATGTCAGTTCTTATGTCCAGTACATGCTTTGCATATGATTGATACATATATCTTTAATGGATGAACAAATACTGCACATTTCCAGTGATTTTACCCTCGCCTGTGATTGAAAGTGTTAAGCATGGTTAGACACATAATTTCAGAAGGCCCATTCCGATCCTTTGCCTATTTGTGCATTGCTGATGAGCTAAGAATAATTTTTCCATTTTTTCAAAGGTTGAAAAGTCATAAGGAGAATATTGCATGTGAAAATGACTCAACATTAAGATTTCAGTGTCCATAAATATAGTTTTACTGGAACACAGCTGCGCGTATACACTAGGCTTCATCATTTCCTGCTTTTGTGTTCAACACACGGTTGAATTCTTACAGGGATGGCTTTTAAAGCCAAAATATTTACTATCTGGCCTTATACTCATATAGAAAATGTTTTTTGATCTTCTGTATAAAAGAAAAAAAGAAACCAAAGATTGGTAATGAAAATTTGGATATAATGTTAGCAACTTTCATGTATCATTAAAGTAGACCTTTCTAGTCATTTCCTTAACCTTTCAATAATTCAACCCCAGATTTTACAGAATTACTCTTTGAACCTTCTGTATAATTGTGATGTATAGATTTCACATTTGAGAGGTTAAGTTTTTTTTAAGATTTTATATATTTATTTGATAGACGGAGATACAGATAGAGGCAGAGAGAGGTCTTCAATCTGCTGATTCACACCACAAATAGCTGCTATGGCCAGAGCTGGATTGATCCGAAGCCAGGAGCCAAGAGTTCAGGGGCACAGCGGCCCAAGCATTTGTTGCATCTTCCACTGCTTTCCTAGGCCATTAGCAGAGAGCTGGATCAGAAGAGGAGCAGCCGGGACAAGAACATGTACTCATATTTGATGTCGGCACCACAGGCAGAGACTTAATTATGCCATAGGACTGGCTGGAATGGTTAAAATTTACATGTCTATCAGAACACATTCAAACACACACACATGTCAGAAATCAATGTTCTGCAGTAATTGGGAAAATCATAAATAATCCTTTTTATTAAAGAGACAGAGATAAAGAGAGAGAGAAAAATAAAGGAGAAAGAGAGTGCTTTACCCACTAGTTCTTGCTCAGACACATTTGCCCTACGAGATCTGGGAGCCAAGAAATTAATGCAGGTCTCCCACTTGGGTGACCCAAACCACTTGGGCCATGACCTAAGCCTCCCAGGTTTTATATTTGGTAGGAAGCATGAATCAAGAGCTACAGCTGCAAATTGAATTCCGGAACAATGATATGGGACATAGACCAAATGCTTGTCCCTCATGAAATAATTTTTATGTGGAGAATCACTGAGTTGGATGGATTCATAAATTTAAACAGATTTAATAATTTTGATTATGTGATACACTTAATATCTAAAATATGAAATATTATTGATTTGGATTAAAAAGTACTAAACTTTATTGTGTTCATCACCTTCCTGAATATTATGCAAGTATGTAATGAATTCTCAGTGAGAACATCATGGTAAGTTATGTTTGATTATTTTAATTTAAAGAGTTACAGAAGAGTTAATATGCTTCTTAAAATCCAAAGTATCTCTATTTCTCTATAATACCTGATTTTGAATTTATTTATTTCTTCAGGACAGTCAAATAAAGAAAGTTCTGTTGGTATTTAAGAAGAATCCTAATAAGCCGAATTTCTCCACTTAAAACAATATGAGGTTAGACAAATGCAATTATTTAACTTCTCTTTTTCTTCTCCACCACAGGAGTTTCTCCCAATAATTCTTTTGCTCAGCAGTCTAGCAGACATTAAGCAGCTAAATTTATGAAACGAATGAAAATACTTAATCCACAGAGTTAAATGGGTAATCTTCCTTTCTTAGAAACTGTACTGCAAAAGGAGTTTTGACTGCCAGTGATGAACTTTATAACTTTACAAATATTAAATATTATATAATTATATATATATATTCTTATGTGTTATATGTGTGCTGAATGAAGAGTTTTACCTACATATGCACAGTAACAGATTTTCTTCTGCATTGCAACAAGCATCAGTGAATGCCAATGATTCCAAAGTTAATGTACATGACAATTATCAACAATACCACTGAGGTTATGCAAACATTCAGACACAAACCTTAACTTCAATACAAGCAAAACTCTCTATAACGTATTTTAGCCTTGTTTTTGCACTTACATGCATATACACTCCCTACGTCTTCTAGCAGTAACACTGTTATTCTTGATGTAAGCTTCCACCTGTCAAAGCTCACTTTGGTGTGACTCACCCCAGCTTGTCCTATAGCAAAACATTCCAATCAAAATTATTTGTCTCTTTTTGAAAGTAACACCTATTCATTAAAATTTCCAGGCCATCATGTGACTTTTGGAAGGAATTAAAATGATTCGTATGCTTTATCTTTAGGCTAAATAAATATATATGCAATATATACATATTATATATATATATATGCGGGTGTGTGTGTAACATATGCACTTAATTATATATATATATAATAAGCAGGATATGATTAATTAATGGGGTAGAGATAACATATTAAAAATTCCCTGGGGCGAGCATTATGGTGCAGCAGGTTAAGCTGCCACATGCAACTCCAGCATTGTGTTTATGTCATGGAGGCTCCACTTCTGATCCAGCTCCCTGCTTATGCACCTGGTAAAGCAGCCAAGGATGCCCCAAGTCCTTGGGCCCTTTCAACTGCATGCTGACTTGAATGTAATTCCAGGTTCCTGGCTTCAGCCTGGCACAGCCACGATCATTGTGGCCATTTGGGGTGTAGACTAGCAGATGGAGGACCTCCCTCTCTCTCTGTAAATCTGCCTTTCAGATAAATTATCTTTAAAAAAGGAATTCCCTGACATTTCTGAAAATTTTAAGTTGTTACCAATAAAATTCTGTTCACATAATTGATTCACACTTTCTGATGTAGTATCCTCATCATTTGTAAAGTTAATTCATTTTTGAGACATTGTGGTTTATAAAAAAGAGAAATAGTATCCTAATAATATATTTATTACTACTTAGTCACCAGTAGAAGTGCTACTACTTTATCATTATCTGACTTCCTCATCTATTAAATGAAATTAGATAACATAATCTTTATTATGCCCTATCCTGTTCTCAATAAGTAATTAATCTCATCTTTTGCAAAGATTGATTTTCATAAGTTCCAGTTTTTAAAAATGTGACAAAAATCCAGTATCTGAAGCTAGGCATCTTTTTAAAAACTATATTATCCCATATTATTATTAAATGGGAGAATTATCAAAAGATACCCTGGATATTTCAAAATCCCATTAAAATGTTATTTTCTCAGGCACCTCTTAAATATGGCACACTAAACACATGCATTCTCTTTCCTAATAAATAAATAAACAAATAAATCCAAGTGCTATGGATGCAATGATTTTGTTGTTCCAAAATTTGTATGTTGCAATCCTAATCTCAACGGTGATGAATATTTGGAGATGAGGCCACTGAGGTTCAGTAGGTCATGAGCTGAAGCCTTATGATGGAATCAGTGCCTATATAAGAAGAGACATGAGGGAGTCTGTTTCCTCTGTGTGTTCACCAGGTTGTAACGAGGTGTTCCTCTAATAAACCAAGAACAGGACTCTCGAGGAGACCCAGTCAGCAGCTCTTGGACCTTGGACCTCCCAGCTGTCAGAATTATAACAAGTAATTGCTTGTTGTCTAAGCCACCTATGTAGTCAGCTCATATTTTGATTACAGATATCCAACTTGATTAAGACAGCATTAAAATAAAAAGTAAACACATCAACGCCTACAAAATAAAACATCTCTGGAAGAAGAATATTCAAAAGGGAGGAAGGAAGAGGAGCAGATATGGATAACATCCTGACAGACTGATAGATGATGCTCCTCATATTCTCAAAATATTTTTATGCTCATGAACATAACAGACTGGCACTTGTCACAGAAATGCAAGTATACATGACTGCAGCTGAGACAAGAACTGTCCAGTTGGGCCCATCTCAAATTGCCAATCCATAGAATCCTGAGCTACATAAATGATCCTTTAAGCATACACATTTTTAGAGCAGTTTGTTCCATTGTGAAGGCACAATTTTCATGCTCTCTATACCCACATTCCCAAGTACAGCAAGACAGGCAACGTGAACCCAGAAACATTTAGCATATCTACATTGCCTGCAGCTAAGTTACTGAGCAATAAAATAGATCTGTCTTGACTGATAAGTTTAAAGTTTTTCTGCCCATTTCATGTTTTCTTAGACCCCAGCTACATGTCTGTTATATCATTTATAGTTCATTGCACATTTTTCCCAAACCCCATATCAATTTTTCATTTCATTTCTTCTTTCAGGTTATTCTCAACTTACTGTTATTCTCACCATATTACTAATATTATAAGGAGCAGAGTGTAATCACTTGGACATCCCTAAGTGGTAGTTGTATGCATAGCTTAATGTTAATTTTAATATCATTCCAGACATGTTTTTAAATTAACCTCACTGCACTCTCTCATGACTTAAAAATCGAAGCATTCTTTAATTCCCAACTCTTTATCTGGAATAGGTAAAAAAAGGGTGAATCCAAATAAGAGAAGATTGTCCATTTGTTAATGGTCAGAATTTTGAGTATTGTGAGTTTCATTACTCTGTTTTCTCTAATTCTGCATGTTACACTCCTTCATTAAAAAAGTTATACACATTTATTATCCTCCGTCCCCAGAATTCCTTTGATTATAAAGATGTAATGTGTCACAGAAAGCACTGTATAGTCACCACTCCATCCCCACTTTACTACAACCCCACTGGTTTCCTTGAGATTTTGTTTCCTCAAAGCTCTGGTATTGGATGGGAATATGGCATAAAAGAATAAAGCTAGAATATAGTAGACTAACAGAATCTGAAAAGCTCACAGATCAGAGGGGCTTCAAAGAGAGTGATAGACAGACACCTGCACAAATTTCTAATTGGAGCAAATTTTGTGACTCCTGATTCTGCCTTTTTAATGGATGTTCTCTGCTCATAAATTGAATTCTGAAGGAGCACAATATTAAATCTGGGAATAGAGACTCTTAAAATTGTTACATTGTATAACCCACATATCACTAATTTTATTTCTTAGAGATCTGATTAAACTGCGCCCAAATCCCAACTTCATGGCCCAACAGAGTATGAAGTTCTGCTCACATGTTTTATGGCTTTACATTTTTTTTTTCAGTTTTACTCTCCCGCTATCTGTCTCTGTCTCTGCATCCACATGTTATTCTCTTGATATTAATGTTACTCTGTTTGGGAAATGAACCCCTTTTATGGTTCCGTAAAAATATCTTCTGAGTAAATTTACTCTTTCATTAAGTTTTTTTTTTTAAAGGCTTTGAAATAAAAAAAAAAAAACCTAAATACATAGCAAAGCAATCATTTGCCATATTGCTGACTTCACAATGCTTCCCTCACTACCACACCCCAAATTTTTTTGCCTTATATTTTACTGAAAAATATTTATTCCCACACTTAAGCCTGGGAATCAATTCTACTCAAAGGGTCTTGCAAATATATATTTTTTAAGATTTATTTATTGGCCGGCGCCGCGGCTCACTAAGCTAATCCTCTGCCTTGCGGCGCCGGCACACCGGGTTCTAGTCCTGGTTGGGGCGCCGGATTCTGTCCTGGTTACCCCTCTTCCAGACCAGCTCTCTGCTGTGGCCAGGGAGTGCAGTGGAGGATAGCCCAAGTGCTTGGGCCCTGCACCCCATGGGAGACCAGAAGTACCTGGCTCCTGCCATTGGATCAGCGTGGTGCGCCGGCCGCAGCGCGCCAGGCGTGGTGGCCATTGGAGGGTGAACCAATGGCAAAAGGAAGACCTTTCTCTCTGTCTCTCTCTCTCTCTCACTGTCCACTCTGCCTGTCAAAAAAAAAAAAATCTAATATCCTTCCTAAGAGAAGTCCTGTTTGATAGTGTTTTCTTCATCTTGTTCCATTTGAACATATAATGAAAATAATTAACTTTGGTTCTTTTTACATAGTTATTGAGGGAATGCCTTTAGAATCTTTATTTGCTTAAATTATTTTTATTTTTAAAGAGTTAAGGCAATAAGGGGAACCTGTTTGCTTTATGCTACTATAGTTATATGTAGAACCATTCTTGATCAGTTTGACCAAAATCTTGCCTTGTAATGATTCATGACAAAATATCCCTAATACAAAATAGAAATCAACAACAACAACAATGATTCTGAACCTAGGATAATCAGATCTGCAAATTTGTACACTGAATTTTAGGGTGAATGGAGAAAGTATTTAATTATTCCCTCATCACTCATGTGATAACCACAAGGCTCATGGAAAAAAAATAGTCAATGACATTGCCTTAACTAGAATATGGATATTGGAATTTGCTTTCCAAAATATTTTTTACTGTGCTGCCTCTAATACTAAATAGAATATTTTTCTCTGCTTGAGAAAATGTCAGAGTGAAAAAAAAAAAAACAGGATATTTTCTGACTTGGGTACAAAGAGATAAACTTTCCGTGAAGTGTGAGTTGAATAGCTATCGAAAAACATGGCAAGATCCAGTTTCGATCCCAGAGATTACTGCTCCTGTCCTTTTCAGACTAGAGACATGATTAGGTTGGTAAAGCCCATGGATGGTGAAATTTGACAGCTGGCAGAAGGAAAGATTAGAAAGGTGGAATTGAGAGTGCTAGTTTTTTAGAAACGAGGTGAAAAACTGTTCTGTGTGTGACAGAGGAGAAGGATGTTTTGATTCAAAATATAATCTATTTGTGAGAATTTATGAAGAACAATTAATGAAAGGAAAATTGTGGTAAGAGCAAAAGGCATTTTAGTCACATTGTCAATTAATAATTATGGATAATTTACAAATTCAAAGTTATGTTATTTTAAAGTATATGTACCTGAATCAAACAACTCAACTATTGTAATTTTTACAAGGAGAACATGAATAGTTTTCAGTCAGCAAGTGTAGCAACCACTTGTAAGTCAGGTGCATTACAATATGCTTCAAAAGCACCTAGAACGACTTAAAAGGCACAAAGCCTCATATCTGCCTTCCACTTCAGATTTACTTAGGCAAATTGTCTATGCAGAGAGATATACAATGCTGATTTTGAAAACGACCCCCAAGTGGTCCTCATGCACAATTCTTTTTGGGATTTGTTCCCTAAATGTAATGTTCATGATAAACTTTGTTGACCTACTGAATGAAGAAGAGCTTACAGGCAATGTGCACTCATTATCATTCACTTGACAAATGCTGTTCCCTGTACAGCCACCTCTTCGGATGGAGATTGAGACAGAATATGTGCCCAGAAGAATTTTCTGTTGAGTGAATTTTATCCACAGCTCTGTATTTTACAATGCAGAGAGACTGCGTACCCTTTGTGGTCCTTCATGATGAACTGGCCATCCCAAAGTGGTTTAAATAGAAGGTACTTACTCAGATACTCAGAAAAACACTTGAAAATCAATGACATTGATGAGGAAATCTAGCATTAAACACATATGATGCAAAAAAAAATTAAAGAAATATTAGAACAATTAACTGACCTAGCAGGTAGAATTTCAACAAAGCAGTCATGAATTGATAGAGACATAGAAGGGCTGACATAACAAACACTTTACTAAATCCTGGTTAGTTTCTCAATTCCCCATACATGGAGGAAATCTGAAAGCTAAATCCAAGTGAGACTTTAGAACTTTCAATATTTTTGAAGCATCTTTAATAATGCATTCCACAATGATTGTGCAAATGTTATGTATCTCAGGTGGCAAAAGTGGAAGTTTTACAAGCCTAGATATCTGATCACAGCCTGTTAGCCTCTGTCCAAATCATTGTCAGACAAAGAAACTACACAGAGAAGAACTCTAGGGGTATAAGTAGATGTAGATAAGGGGGTAGGAGAGAGAGGCGGAATATGCATTATACACACACAAATACACACACATATACACACACATTTCTACAGTTTAAGTCCAGGCAAGTAAGTGAAAATTCCTTTGCAGGGGATGAAATAAGACAGAAGCTGAGTAAGACATTCTAGTGACTACCTACCTCCCCACAGAGCCGATTTGGGCAGTCATTCATGTACCAAGTCTCCTTCATTATAGTTATGGAAGCCAGGTGAGAGACTTCAATGACAGTTTTAATACAATAATAATAAATATCGTATTGAGGAAAGCAGGAAGGAAGTAGTTTCCAAAAGCTCTCTAGCTCTAAGAAGTGCAGCATGGAGAAAGATGCCTCCTGCTTCAGTCTCTTGACTTAAATCCCATGTGAGGTTCACCTTGGTAAAATCCAGAGTCAAACAATCTCCATGCAACACTATTCACAATAGCCAAGAAATGGAACAAAGTGTACATTCACTGATGAATGAATAGAGAAAATGTAGTACAAATACATGCTAGTATACTCTTTAGCCACAAAAATAATGAAATCATAGTTATTTACAAGAGGAATGGGGGGCTGGCGTTGTGGTGCACTAGGTTAATCCTCTGCCTGTGGCAAAGGCATCCCATATGGGCGCCAGGTTCTAGTCCCGGTTGCTCCTCTTCCAGTCCAGCTCTCTGCTGAGGCCCAGGAAGGCAATGGAGGATGGCCCAAGTGCTTGGGCCCTGCACCCGCATGGGAGACCAGGAGGAAGCACCTGGCTCCTGGCTTCAGATTGGCCCAGCGCAGGCCGTAGTGGACATTTGGGGAATGAAACAACAGAAGGAGGACCTTTCTCTCTGTCTCTCTCTCTCACTGTCTATAGCTCTACCTGTCAAAAATTAAAAAAAAAAAATAATGAAATATTACAAATAAATTTATCTTTTAATTCTGAGAAAATAAATTCCTTGGAAGATATTGTTATATCTTATCTATAAAATATAGTTTTTAGTTTATCAAAAGTCAGTAATAATATATGTAGGGAATGTTAGCAAAATTTTAGGATATAAAAAAACATAGAGGCCGGCACCGCAGCTCACTAGGCTAATCCTCTGCCTGCGGCGCCGGCAGCCTGGGTTCTAGTCCCGGTTGCTCCTCTTCCAGTCTAGCTCTCTGCTGAGTCCCAGGAAGGCAATGGAGTATGGCCCAAGTGCTTGGGCCCTGCACCCACATGGGAGGCCAGGAGGAAGCACCTGGCCATTTTGGGGGTGAACCAACGGAAGGAAGACCTTTCTCTCTCTCTCTATCACTCTCTATAACTCTACCTGTCAAATAAAATTAAAAAAAAGCATAGAAACTCATTTTAATTGGAGTTTGATTTTGGTTTTAGCCCACAGAATCATCAAAGCAACTATTAATATGTTCAATAATTAAATAACAATATGGAAATAATGAACACAAATAAGAAATATCTGCAGAGAAATTAAATGGTACGACAAATTGGAAATTACAGAATTGATACATTTACACTCTAGGATCTGTATAGAAACAACAGTTGCACATATGACCACACGAGCATTTAGACATAGATGGATGGCTGGACAGTGGATGGATGGGACAAAATTTCTAAGAAGTTATTTTATTATTTCTCTGCTTGAGGAATAAGGAAGATCTTCGATAATTCCTTATGCTGAATTTTCTTGCAATCTTGTTTAATTAGTTAATATTTCTGTGCCTGTTTTCCTTTCTCTTCAAAAACAAAACAATAAGAGCACTAAGCTCTCTTGTCATTATTTGCTAAAATAATTATTCAATCTCAACATAGTTATATAAGTAATGTTATTGATACTTTTGATTGTGATAAGAAGGTGTTATGAACAATCAAGTAAGAAATATATATATTATATGTCTTATAGAGAAAATTTCCTAATGGCTTATTTTAGTTAGACTGAGGTATAAAGATTGGTATTTATAACAATCACAAAACAGAACCTCTAATATATTAGTATCCCATTCTAGAGTAGTTTAAGTCCCACTGTCTCTGTTCTAAGATTTCAGGCTTAGTGTACGTAGACAAGTGATGATTTCATCAATATTACGTCATTTGGTCAAATCTTAAATTTTCATTTGTTTTAAGATTTTTTAAATTTATTTGAAAGATGGAGTTACAGAGGGATACATACACGGGGTGGGGTAGGAGGGAGAGAAAGAAAAAGAGAGAGAGATCTCCCATCTGCTGTTTCATTCTCCAAGTGGTGGCAACTGCTGGGGCTGGGCCAGGCAAAAGCCTTAAGCCTGAATCTTTTTTTGCATCTTCCACATGCACACAGGGGCCAAGGACCTGGGTCATCCTCTGCTGCTTACCCAAGTGGATTAGCAGGGAGCTGGATTGGAAGCAGAGCAGCCAGGATTTAAACCAGCAAATATTTGGGATGCTAACTCTGCGGGTAGCAGTTTAACCCACTGTGTTGCAGTACCTGCCCCATCCTTCTTGAATTTTCAGACCTCCTAATGCCACCTTACTCTTCTACACTAATTCACATAAAGGCAAACAAAACAATACAAAAGTGTTGTATTTTACTATAACATTTTATAGAGGATGTAATTTTTAACACATTGCTTTTAATTCCACCCAGTGTTATATGTAGTAAAAACATTGTATTTGAAAGTGAATACCAAATGATTTTCTTATAAAATGAGTTTAAAGGAGAAAGATGCTGCTGAAAATGATAGGGTGGCCAAATCTAACTTAAAAACTGGACTGTATATTTCTTTCTGTTTCATAATGAGGATTAATATAATGCTTGGGAGATACATATTTTAAAGATACGAGCTAATTACATGGAGTAAATGCAGACACTATTATTAAATGAGAGTCCTATCAACTTTCTAAAAGAATAAAAGCTGATAGAAGAATGTTGACTGATGATGAAGAGAAATCACACAGTAATGTGCAAAAGTTCATACTATTCGTATGAAAGCATTGCTAATCTTCCTCAATATCTATTCTGCCTACTTTCCTTTCTGGTAAACCATATAGACATACAAACTACCATTTTTGGAAGAGATATAATTTTGGTATAAGTTACATTACATAGGTTTCTTATGACTATATACAATCTTGCAACAAAATTTAGAAAGGTGAAATGTGAGCAGAAATTATGTGTAAAACTTCTAAACACAATCATAAACAGAAAGACAAATAGTGCTCCATTTCCTCTTTCCCTTTTATGTTGACAGGAAAATGGCAAAAATCAACTTTACTTTGGTTGCTAAAGATAGAATTTGCATGGCAAGCATAACAAAGTTAATCTAATATTTTGGATCTATGGACATGTCTTACATGGTATAAAGTCAGCTACCTGCTACAAACTACACGCAAATTGCTATATTTTATTAGAAAGAAATTAAATTTGGAATGCACCTTTGGCCTGGTGATGGTGATTCCTGCATCTCTCAGAGCCTTTATTTGATCCCAGGTTCCAGCTCCTGACTCCAGCTACACATTGGTAAAGGCCCAGTGAAGTAGTGGTGATGTGGTGATAGCCTCAGTAGCTCACTTCCTACCAAAGATTGGGAAGAACTGTGTTGAATTTCTTTCTGGCTTTTGACCTCAGCCTGGTCCAATCCTGGCTGTTGCAGGCTGTTGGGGAGTGAATCAAAGGACAGGAGTTTCCCGTGCTTGCTCTCTTTATGTCTCTCAGAAGAAAAAAACAAACTTGCCAATTTTTTAAATAGTATTTTTTAAAAAAATATTATTAAAAGACTATCGCGGGTGAACAACTTAATACTTTATCCCTTTTAGTATTTTTTTGTTCTACTTAATACTATTGGTTGAACTCTGTAATTAATACACAATTATTCTGGCCAGCGCTGCCGCTCACTAGGCTAATCCTCCGTCTTGTGGCACCAGCACACCGGGTTCTAGTCCTGGTTGGGGCACCGGATTCTGTCCCGGTTGCCCCTCTTCCAGGCCAGCTCTCTGCTGTGGCCAGGGAGTGCAGTGGAGGATGGCCCAAGTGCTTGGGCCCTGCACCCCATGGGAGACCAGAATAAGTGCCTGGCTCCTGCCTTCAGATCAGTGCGGTGTGCCGGCCGCAGTGCGCCGGCCATGGCGGCCATTGGAGGGTGAACCAACGGCAAAGGAAGACCTTTCTCTCTGTCTCTCTCTCTCACTGTCCACTCTGCCTGTCAAAAAAAAAAAATACACAATTATTCTTAAGTGTTGAAATTTAACTGAAAAGTGATCCTTGTTAAATATAAAAGTGGGATTAAGAGAGGGAGGAGATGCACGAATTGGGACATGCTCAAGCTGACTTGCCCCAAATGGTAGAGTTAGAAACATAGCAGGGGACTCCAATTCAATCCCGTCAAGGTGGCATGTACCAATGCCATCTCACTAGTCCAAGTGATCAATTTCAGTTCACAATTGATCATAGTGATAGGACTAAGAGTCAAAGGGATCACATAAACAAGACTAGTGTCTGCAAATACTAACTGATAGAATAAAAAAAGGAGTGAACTATCCAGCATGGGAAGCTGGATACACAGCAGGCTCATAGAATGGCAGATGTCCTAAACAGCACTGTGGCCTCAGAATTAGCCCTTAAAGCACTCAGATTTGGCTGAAGAGCCCATGAGAGTATTTTAAGCATGGAAAGCCAAGACATTGCGGCAAAACAAAACAAAACAAAACCCTATATGAAAGATCTCTGCGAGTGAGATCCCAGTGGAAAGAACAGGTCATCAAAGAAGGAGGTACCTTTCTCTGAAGGGAGGAGAGAACTTCCACTTTGACTATGACCTTGTCTAAATATGTTCAGAGTCGGTGAACTCAAAAGGCCTCCATAGCCTTGACAACTCATGACTAGAGCCTAGGGTGATTAGTGACGCCATAAACAAGAGTGTCAATTTGTTAAGTCAAAAACAGGAGTCACTGTGCACTTACTCCTCTTTTGGATCTCTGTCCTTAATGTGCTGTACATTGTGATTTAATGCTATAACTAGTACTCAAACAGTACTTTTCACTTTGTGTTTCTGTGTGGGTGCAAACTGTTGAAATCTTTACTTAATAGATGCTAAACTGATCTTCTGTATATAAAGAAAATTGAAAATGAATCTTGATGTGAATGGAAGGGGAGAGGGAGTGGGAGAGGGGAGGTTTGCAGGTGGGAGGGAAGTTATGGGGCGGGGAGCCATTGTAATCCATAAGCTGTACTTTGGAAATTTATATTCATTAAATAAAAGTTAAGAAAAAATTTTTAAAAAGGCTATCGTGGAATGTCTTTGTAAAAACTACCTAGTGTTTCTCCTATTTGTTGTACCATTTTATCTGACAAAATACTAGAACTCCACACCATGAGTAGATGATTACCGTTAAGAATAAGAATGTGAAAATGATATAATAGCAGAGCATTATTTTGAAAATTTGTAAGTAGAAAAATCATTCCTTCATCAATCCACCTCAATAACATCCACCCTTCAGCAGTGAACTACCTTAAAAGAAAAATGAAGTGCTATCCTCAGAACGTGAACCGACACTTTGGAAGGAAATAAAACAATTAATATTTTCCAACAGCAGGAATTAAGGTGGGTTTGTTGAAAGTGTACCCAGGCAAGATAAGCACAGGGTTGGATTCTGTCTTTATTCAAAATATTGATATTTTTTTCATCATGGATTTTATTTGCTTTAATTCTTGTTTTCAAGTATTGAAGACTATTTTTATTACTAAGGTTTTTGTTACTATTCTATATTCTGGGCCCGAGTAAATGTCTCACATAACTCACTCTATTCCATCTAGGGTTTTTTCAATGCAGTCTTCTTTATTGACCATTTAAAACTCCTGCATTATGAAAAATGTTTTATTAGTGGCTCACACTAACCAGAGTGTAAAAGCTGGCAAGCTCAAACAAATGCTTAAAGCACTAATTCCCTCATTTTTTTCTTCTTAATTATTTTCCATACTTACCAATTTTAAAGAAATATTTTGAACCAAAATACTACTGAATGTTTGCCTAAATACTGTACAACTTTTACAATTTGTTTTATAAATTTAAAATTATTTAGTAATAAAAAGTTAAAGAGAAAAATAATAGTATGTATAATAATATTTCTTATTTTTCTATTTTAGACAGAACCTATTACTTTTTAACTCACTAATTACAGAAAATATAGCTATACTCTACAACCCCTTTCCTAGTTTACTATCAATACAACATTATGTTTTGGCTTAAATAGTATTTATTTATTTTACTTTTACCATATAACTGATAGAAAAATCATAGTTTTTGCCCCCTAACTTTGGTTTTGGTTTTCATTTACATAGTAAATAATAAATGGAAGTCATATTTTGTTTTTCATTTACATAGGAAATAGTAAAGAGAAGTCATATTTTCTGAATCTTGAAATGTGAAAATATCTTAATTTGACAGGTATATCTAAATGATGATATGAAAGGCTATAGACTTCTATAGCCTTTATATATTGCACATTATTTTCTTCCAGAAGTTTCAAGGCATTTATCTCTAAAACTCTCAGATGCAATATTTGCTGACAATTTGGATACATTCTTTTCTTAATTTTTTTTATTTATTTAAATCATTTCACAAATAAAACTTTAGGAATATAGTAATTCTTCTCACCATACCTGCCCTTCCACCCAGACTCCTATCCCTCTTCCTCTCCCTTCACCTGTTCCCAGTCTTAGTTTTACTAAGATCTATTTTCATTTATATTTATACACAGAAGATGAACTCTATGCTAGGTAAAGAGTTCAACACTTTGCATGAGGAAGAAGAAGAAAGAGAGAAAGAAAAAAAATACAAAAAGAATTAAAAAAATAAACAAGAACAAAAACTATTCCTCAATAGTCCAGACAAGGGCTATTCAAAGTCATTGCATCTCAAAGGTAATTTCACTTTTTTTTATGAAACTTAATTATTTTTAAAGAACAATCCAAGAATGATAAGAATGATGCATCTTTTGCCAGCATTTTTACATAATCATAATTTATGAGACATAAGAATATCATCCAGTGAATTCACTAAAACAAAATAATTCTTTGAGAACAAGTTTTACTGTTAAGTCTCATAATACACCTCCTGCATGGGACGGTAGGGCACAGTGACTCCTGTTGTTTATGTAACTATTAACACTCTTATGAATGACATCAGTGATCACCCAGGTCTATTGACAAGAGTTGCCTAGCTTATAGAAGCCTTTTGGATCCACAAACTCTTTCAATATTTCCACAATATTTCCACAAGGCTATTTCCACCCACACTCCCATACCCTTCCTCTTTCCTCTCATAGTCTCACTCTTATTTTTAACTAAGATCTGTTTCCAATTAACTTTATACAAATATGGTTAAATCTATATTAGGTAAAGAGTTCAATGATTACTATGATTTGTATAATTTGATGGTATTGGGTCATAGGTTTAGATCTTTAGTCCATTTTGAGTGGATTTTAAAGAAAAGTGTAAGGTAGGGGTCTTGCTTCATTCTTCTGCATGTGACAATCCAGTTTTCCAGAACCAATTTTTGAAGAGACTGTCATTGCTTCAGGGACTGATTTTAGCTCCTTTGTCAAAAAAAGTTGATTGTAGATGCTTACATTGACTTCTGGTGTTTCTATTCTGTTCCATTGGTCTATCCATCTGTTTTTGTGCCAGTACCAAGTTGTTGTGATTGTAATTGTCCTGTAGTGTTTCTTCAAATCTGGTATTATGATACCTACAGCTTTGTTTTCATTGTATAAGACTGCCTTATGTATTCAGGATCTCTTTTGTTCCCATACAAATTTCAGCATCATTTTTTCTATATCTGGGAATGTCTTTGATATTTCAATTGGTATCACATTGAATCTATAAATTGCTTTCAGTAGTATGGACATTTTGATTATATTGATTATTCCAATCCCTGAACATGGAAAATTTTTCCAATTTTTGGATCTTCTTCTATTTCTTCTTTAATGTTTTATAATTCTCATAATAGAGATCTTTGACATCCTTGGTTAAATTTATTCCAAGATATTTGATGTTTTTGGTAGCTATTGTGAATGGGATTGATCTTAGAAGCTCTTTCCCAGCCATGGCATCGTTTGTGTAGAAAAGGTTATTGATTATTGTGTGTGAATTTTATATTTTGCTACTCTTCTTCGAGTTCCAATAGTCTCTTAGTGGAGTCTTTTGGATCCCCTATATATAGAATCATGTCATCTGCAAATAGGCATAGTGTGCCTTCCTCGTTTCCAATTTGTATCACTTTGATATGTTTTTATTGCCTAATGGCTCTGGCTAAAACTTCCAGGACTATATTTAAAAGCAAAGGTGAAAGACACTCTGGCAAAAAAAAATGACCTAAATGAAAGATCTCTGCGAGTGAGATCCCAGTGGAAAGAACAGGTCATCAAAGAAGGAGGTACCTTTCTCTGAAGGGAGGAGAGAACTTCCACTTTGACTACGACCTTGTCTAAATATGATAAGAGTCGGTGAACTCAAAAGGCTTCCATAGCCTTGGCAACTCATGACAAGAGCCTAGGGTGATTACTGATGCCATAAACAAGAGTGTCAATTTGTTAAGTCAAAAACAGGAGTCACTGTGCACTTACTCCTCTTGAAGGATCTCTGTCCTTAATGTGCTATACATTGTGATTTATGCTATAACTTGTACTCAAACAGTATTTTTCACTTTGTGTTTCTGTGTGGGTGCAAACTGTTGAAACCTTTACTTAATATATGCTAAACTGATCTTCTGTATATAAAGAAAATTGAAAATGAATCTTGATGTGAATGGAAGGGGAGAGGGAGTGGGAAAGGGGAGGTTTGCAGGTGGGAGGGAAGTTATGGGGCGGGGAGCCATTGTAATCCATAAGCTGTACTTTGGAAATTTATATTCATTAAATAAAAGTTAAAAAAAAAGCAAAGGTGAAAGAGAGCATCCCTGTCTGGTACCAGATCTCAGTGGGAATGCTCTCAACTTTCCCCCATTCATTATGATGCTGGCTGCCTTGATTGTATTGAGGAATGTTCCTTCTATACCCAATTTGCTTAGGGTTTTTATCATGAAAGGATGTTATATTTTATCAAATGCTTTCTCTGCATCTATTGAGATAATCATACGGTTTTTTTGTTCAGTAGTTTGTTAATGTGATGTATCACATTTATTGATTTGTGAATGTTGAACCATCCTTGTATACAAGGGATAAATCTTACTTGGTCTTGGTGGATGATCGTTCTGATGTGTGTTGGATTTGATTGGCTAGAATTTTGTTCAGGATTTTTGCATCTATGTTCATCAGGGAAATTGGTCTATAATTCTCTTTATTGTATCTTTTTCAGGTTTCAGAACTAAGGTGAAACTGATTTTGTAGAAAGAATTTGGGAGATTGCCTTTCTTTCAATTGTTTTTGAATAACTTGAGAAGAATTGGATTTAGTTCTTCATTAAATGTCTGGTAGAATTCAGTAGTGAAGCCATCCAGTCCTGGGATCTTCTTTGTTGGGAGGTCTTTGTTATGCATTTAATTTCCATCTTGGTTATGGGTCTGTTTAGGTTTTCTATGTCTTCATGGCTCAACTCAGGTGGGTTGTATGTGTCCAAGAATCCTTCCATTTTTTTTTTGACAGGCAGAGTGGACAGTGAGAGAGAGAGACAGAGAGAAAGGTCTTCCTTTGCTTTTGGTTCACCCTCCAATGGCTGCCACGGCCAGCGCGCTGTAGCCGGTGCACTGCACTGATCCAATGGCAGGAGCCAGGTACTTATTCTGGTCTCCCATGGGGTGCAGGGCCCAAGGACTTGGGCCATCCTCCACTGCACTCCCGGGCCACAGCAGAGAGCTGGCCTGGAAGAGGGACAACCGGACTGGGACTAGAACCTGGTGTACTGGTGCCGTAAGGCGGAGGATTAGCCTAGTGAGCCACGGCGCAGGCCGAATCTATCCATTTCTGCTAAGTTTACCAGTTTGTTGGCATACAGCTCTTTGTAGTAATTTCTGATGATTCTTTTTATTTCTCTGGTGCATTTTCTTTTTCATCTCTAATTATATTTCTTTGGGACTTTTCTCTCTTTTTTTGGTTAGTTGAGCCAATAGCATGTCAATTTTGTTGGATTTTTCAAAAACCAGCTTTTTGTTTTGCTGATCTTTTGTATTGTTTTATTGATTTTGGTTTTGTTTATTTATTCTCTAATTTAATTGTTTATTTTCTCCTATTAGTGTTGGGTTTGGTTTGCTATTGTTTTCTTTTGGTCTTTGAAATACATTGACAGCTTGTTTATTTGGTGTCTTTCCAATATCTTGATGTAGGCTCTACAAGCTATACACTTTCCTATTACCACTGCTTTTGCTATATCCATAAGTTTGATAAGTTGTGTTGTCATCTTCATTTGATGCCAGACATTTTTATTTATTTTTTTGACAGGTAGAGTTATAGACAGTGACAGAGAGAGATGGAGGGAAAGGTCTTCCTTCCATTGGTTCATCCCCCAAATGGTCGCTACAGCTGGTGCTGCACTGATCTGAAGCCAGGAGCCAGGTGCTTCCTCCTGGTCTCCCATGCGGGTGCAGGGGCCCAAGCACCTGGGCCATCTTCCACTGCCTTCCCAGGCCACAGCAGAGAGCTGGACTGGAAGAGGAGCAACCAGGACTAGAATCGGCGCCCATATGGGATACCAACACAGCAGGTGAAGCATTAACCAAGTGAGCCACAGCGCTGGCCCCTCCAGAAATTTTTTGATTTCTCTTTTGATTTCTTCAATGACCCTCTCTTAATTCAGGGGCATGTTGTTCAGTCTCTATGTGTTTGAGTATGTTCTGGAAATTCCTGAATTGTTGATTACCAATTTCATTCCATTGTGTTCTGAGAAAATTCATGGTATGATTTCAATTTTTTTGAATTTGCTGAGACTTACTTTATGGCCTAGTATGTACTCAATCTTAGAGAAAGTTCCATACACTGGTCAGAAGAATATGTATTCTGCAGCTATAGGATGGAAGGCTCTATAGATATCTGTTAAGTACATTTGGTCTATACTGTAGATTAACTCTTGTTTCCTTGCTGATTTTCTGTCTCGTTGATCTGTCCATTGTTGAAAATGAGGTATTGAAATCCCTATTACTATTGTATTTGAGTCTGTGTCTCCCTTTAAATCCATTAACATTTCTTTTAAATAGCCAGGTGCCCTGTACTTACGTACATATATGGTTATAATAGTCACTTCCTTATTCATTACATAGTGCAATTCTTTGTCTCTTGACAGTTTTTGTGTTAAAGTATATTTTGTGTGATGTTATGATGTCTACATTAGCTCTCTTTTTGTTTCTGTTAGCATGGATTATCTTTTTAGACAGTGAGAGAGAGAGAGACAGAGAGAAAGGTCTTCCTTCTGTTGGTTCACCCCACAAATGGCCACTACAGCCGGCGTGCTGCACCATTCTGAAGTCAGGAGCCAGGTGCTTCCTCATGGTCTCCCATTTGGATGCAGGCCCCAAGCACTTGGGCCATCCTCCACTGTCCTCCTGGGCCACAGCAGAGAGCTGGACTGGAAGAGGAGCAACCAGGACTAGAACCTGGCACTGATGTGGGATGCCAACACCGCAGGTGGAGGATTAACCAAGTGAGTCACAGTGCCGGCCCCCAGTTTGTGTCTTGTAACTGGAGACTTGAAGCCATTTACATTCAGGGTGACTATTGATAAGTAACCACTTTGCCCTCCATTTTTTCCTCTAATATTCCTATTTTTTACTTTGGATTTCCTTTGTACTTTATTGGGAGTTTTTCTGCCTTCACCTTCTTTTGTAGTGATGACCTTGTTTCTGTGTTTCTGCATGTAGCATATCCTTAAGCCTCGTTTGTATGGCAGGACAGGTAGTGACAAATTCTTTCAATTTCTGCTTATTATGGAAGGTCCTTATTTTACCTTCATTTATAAATGGGAGTTTTGCAGTGTATAATATTCTGGGTTGATATTTTTTCTCTTTTAAGACTTGGAATGTATCTTGCCATCCTCCCCTAACCTGTAGGGTGTCTGAAGAGAAGTCCACTGTGAGTCTAAGTGGAGTTCTTCTGAAAGTAATTTGGCATTTCTCTCATGTACAATTTAGAGTCATTTCTTTATGTTTTACTCTAGAGAGTTTTACTGCAATGTGTCATGGTGAAGATCTTTTCTGCTCAGGTATGTTAGTATTTCCATGTGCTGCCTGTAATTGAATGTCCCTTTCTTTCTCCAAATTAGGCAAGATTTCTGTTATTATTTCAGTGAAAAGGCCTTCTCGTATTTTCTCTCCTTCCACACCTTCAGGGACTCCTAAGATCTGTATGTGGGATCATTTGATAGTATGTTGTCAATCTCCAACGCTGATTTTTAGTTTTATAATTTCATCTTCTTATTTTTGGTCTGAATGTAAAATTTCCAGCAATGTGTCTTCTAGCTTGGATATTCTGTATTCTGCCTCAACCACTCTTCTTGTTAAGCCATTCTGCTGCATCTTTTATTTGGTCTTATTGAATTCTTCATTTCCGGCATTTCTTTTTAATTACTATTTAAGATCTCAATTTCATGGGAAAAGAATCATTCATAACAGATATAGTTTTTTTTAACTTTTATTTAATGAATATTAAATATGCGGGTAGTAGAGTCTGACAGGCAGTGCTTCTCCTCCATAGCGGCAGCTCTGTCCTCCCATTGCCTAGCAACTGGCACGATGCAACTTGCCCAAAGAAGGAAGGAATACTTCTGAATTGTTATGACCCTCATTGATTGGGTGGGGTGTGCCCCCTGATATTTATTGTTAGGCACTGGCACTGGAGGTAGATTGGCAGGTCTCTGCTGTAGCAGGGAGGGGCAAGGGAGAGGGATGCTCAGGCTTTTTTTCCTTTTTTGTTCTTTTTTTTTCCCTTTCTTCCAGCCTCTGCTGTCTTAGTGGTTCATGTGGAATTTAAAAGCAGTTCACCAAGCTCTCCCTCCAGCTGTATCAGCAGCACTGTGGGCCCATGGATTCCCCTCTCACCTAGATTTCCGGGGTGGGCGTCTTCTTCCATTGATCCAAGCTTCCCTTATTTTCTGTTGTTCATTTGCTCCCTTAGTACAATTCTGGACCATTTCTATTGCTCCTGCTGGATTTCGTACTAGTTCCTCTGCTGTGAGTGTACTTTCTCCCCTATTAACACATGAAATTTGCCTGCATAAGTCAAACTGTCCTGTCACTATTCTGCCATCTTGGAACCCCTTAAATACATTCTTTTTTTTTAAATTTTTTATTTTTTTAAAAGGCAGAGTTAGACAATGAGAGAGAGAGAGAGAGAGAGAGAGAGAAAGGTCTTCCTTTTTCTGTTGGTTCACCCCCCAAATGGCCGCTACAGCCATCACGCTGCGCCAATCCAAAGCCAGGAGCCAGGTGCTTCTTCCTTGTCTCCCATGTGGGTGCAGGGCCCAAATGTCCTAACAGCACTCTGGCCTCATAATCAGCCCTTAAGGCATGCGGATCCGGCTGAAAAGCCCATGAGAGTATTTCAGGCATGGAAAGCCAAGACACTCTGGGGGAAAAAAAAAAAACCTAAATGAAATATCTCCACGAGTGAGATCCCAGTGGAAAGAATGGGTCATCAAAGAAGGAGGTACCTTTCTCCGAAGGGAGGAGAGAACTTCCACTTTGACCATGGCCTTGTCTAAATATGATCAGAGTCAGTGAACTCAGGGGGCTTCCATAGCCTTGGCAGCTCATGATGAGAGCCTAGGGTGATTACTGATGCCATAAACAAGAGTGTCAATTTGTTAACAACAGGAGTCACTTGGGCCATCCTCCACTGCACTCCCAGGCCACAGCAGAGAGCTGGACTGGAAGAGGAGCAACCGGGACTGGAACCTGAGGTGCTAGTGCCACAGGCGGAGGATTAGCCTAGTGATCCGCGATGTCGGCCTCTAGATACATTCTTGATGTCATTTCTACTCATATGATCCCAACCGTTTTCCTTTTGGAAGATTTTAGGTTTACCTTTTCAATTGATATTGTAAAATTTAATGATGATATGCCTTAGACATGCGTTGTTTCTCATCATTTCTCTACATTTTATGTCCTCTTTTAGTTCTGAAATTTTTTTCTGATTTATACTTGAATCACTACCTCTTCATAACTTTAAAAATTTGTCTTTGTTTTTAATCTATTTTGATATTGAAACTGTCTTACTGATCCCTAACTTTGCTTCCTTTCATTTTTATATTTTTGATATTTCTCTCTTGAGGAAACTTCTGGAATTGGTCTTCAACTTTTATTGCATATTTAATTTTAAATATTGAAACACTTTTACAATATGCATCCTTATTCTTTAATTTTATAGTATAGTTTTGTTATAGAACTATGTTTTGAAGAATTTTTATAGCACATTTTACATTTTATAGTATTTTATAGCTCTCATTTAAAAATGTTTTCTATAAAAATGTGTCATTCATAATATGTCTTTGAAGTTTCCTTCTGTGCATTGGATTCGTATTTTCTACACTTTAGTCTAATTTTTGTTCTGATTAATTCTGTATTGATGGATTTTCTGAAATGTCTGCAGAATTGTGACTCCCTGCTTTGGGTTAGAGGAAGGCATGAAAATGTTACCAGTGTTTCTGTGGTTAGGATATGTATAACCACATGGAATGCTTCCAGACTGATAAATACTAGCGTTCCTCAGTTAGGGAGTAAATGGAGCTTTTTCTTGGAGAAATTTCTCTCTTTGGGGACATATTTTTTTTCTCTTCCAGAGATAAATCTCTCTAATTTTTTTGGTGTTGTTGGCATAACTGTAAGAGATTTGTCTAGTCACCTTTTTTTAAGAGTTATTTATTTGAAAGGCAGAGTTACAGAGAGGCAGATTAAGAGAGAGGGAGAAGAGAGTCTTCCATCTCTAGTCCACTCCACAGATGGCTGCAATGGTCAGAGCTGTGCTGATCTGAAGCCAGGAGCTAGAGTTTCTTCTGGGTCTCCCATGCAGGTGCAGGGGCCCAAGGACTTGGGCCAACTTCTACTGCTTTCCCAGGCCACAGCAGAGAGCCGAATTGGAGGTGGAGCAGCCAGGACTCGAACCTGCGCCAATATGGGATACCAGCACTGCAGGCAGTGTCTTTACCCACTACACCACGGTGCCGACCCCTAGTCACATATTTATAAAGGAAGATAAGGAGAAAACTCTTGTAAATCTTTTTTGTTAATGTATGTATCTTTCTGCTTAACAAGAACATCTCTATATCTAATGTATGCAAACAGAAAACATTCTGGTTTATTTTACAACAGAATACTTTTCCTGTAGGGATTAAGAAATATTTATAGTAAGTTTTCTGTACAAAGAAGAATTTCTGACTTTTTTTTTTGCTTTGAACTTTATTTGGCAAAGCAGCACTGCATAAGCTGTGCAGTAACAAGGACATAGTTTACACAGCATGTTAGTTTCATAAACATTATAAACAGCAAATTAGAAACACCAAAAAAACTTAACTTAGTAAGCTTCAAGTCTCCTATCACTTTTATAGAGAAAGAACAAAGTATGTCAGTTATGTCCAATCTGTACAGCAGAGTGTTTACAGGACACCACCATCACCTTAAGTTTCAGTATTTACCAATGCCGAGCTATAAGGTAACAACGCAGCTGATTGCATCTGCAACATGCTACTCTATGACAACACATCAAAAGCTTTAGAAGAAAGCTCCTCTCTATTTTCTTAGTAGTACCTAACAGACATCCAAATACCAAGAATCTTAACTTGGGAATGGCGGTGTTATCTGATACACAGAAGAGATTTGAAAAATTAACATCAGAACAAAATTGATTTTCCCAAGAAAAGGAAAACCACTCCTCAAAATAAGTCATAAACTAAAGTTCTCCATTTTGCAGAACCCCTTCTTTTCCTATTTTAAAGTAAACTGTGGGCATGTGAAAGTAGTAACACCTGACTGTTCTTAACTGTGACTAGAAAATTAAGGCTTCATAAACATTGAAAGGAAGGCTGCTTTTCTATTTAAAGTGGAATTCATACAGGCATAAAATACTTGCACCTTACTTACTAAATCTGACAATCTCTGTATTTCAATAAGGTTGAAGCATTCCTTTTTTTTTTTTTTTTTTTGAAAGGCAGAGTGGTCAGTGAGAGAGAGAGAGAGAGAGAGAGAGAGAGGTCTTCCTCTTTGCCGTTGGTTCACCCTCCAATGGCCACTTAGGCCAGCGCCCCGCGCTGATCCGAAGCCGGGAGTCGTGCTTTTCCTGGTCTCTCATGTGGGTGCAGGGCCCAAGCACTTGGGCCATCCTCCACTGCACTCCCTGGCCACAGCAAAGAGCTGGCCTGGAAGAGGGGCAACCGGGGACAGAATCTGGCACCCCGGAAGCTTTCCTAATTCATGTAATTATCAATGTTTTTCTTACTAGTTTTCATTTGTCTCTTTTTTTCACTCACTCCCTCTTTTTCTATATTGTAATTGCCTCATTTTTATGATTCTTTTATTTTTCCTCAAAATTGCTTCGTTGGTTGTAAATTTTGCAATTTTTGGTGGTTGATCTAGAGTTCAGAGCACATATCTACTATTTATCACAACAATTACTAGAAAAGAATTTATCACTTATGTATAGTGTAAGGCCCTTAGAACAGTATATGCATGCATATATTTCCTTCCTTCTGTTCCTTTGTTGTCAAATATTTTATCTATATATGTTGCACTCCTCCAAATAAATTGTTATTTTCATTTAGACATTTACTTGTATTTTAAAGTATTTGAAAAGTCAAAACTTTGGGCAGTTCAATATTTATTTATTTTAATCATTTTTATAATCTCGTGTCAAATTCCAACTCTTGATTAAAATTTCCATTTAATGATACGTTTTTTTTCCCTGAAGAAATAATTTAACATTCCTCCGAATTCAGGTTCTATGGCAATAACAAGAGCTTTTATTTTCCTAAGAAAGCTTTATTTCATATTCATTTTGGAAGATTGTTTTCTTTTTGCTTTATATTTATTTCTGTGTTAATGAGTAACCACCACACCCCCAATATGTTCATGATATGCTCTGTTTTCTATTGTTTTTAATAGTTTCTGTTGAGAGGTCTACTATCATTATTAAATTTATTCTTCTTTATAATGCTTCTTTTTCCCATTGGATAACTTCAAGATTTCCTCTTTACCTTTACTGTTCATCGGATTAATGATGTTGTTCCTTGATTGAATTTTTTGAGGGAATATGTACTATTTCCTGTGGTCCTTGTGATTTTGGTTTGCAGCTTTTCAATAATTTTAGGAATTCTTAACAATTAGCTTTCTTATTAAGCTTAACATTTTATTTATTATTTTTGAGATAACAATTTATTTTACATTACAGTGAGAGGCTTCATGTTCCACTAAATAAAGAGCTTAAAAAATTAAAGGTACAAAGATAGTAGTTCATCAGGAAAATGGGCCATGACTATAAATCAAGTGAAAATATGTTCACCTTTCCTCAGATAAAGTAAATCCTAAAATATTATCTTTCAGAATACTTCTGTTCTCATCGTGTTTTCTTGTTGGGACATACATTGTATATATTTCAGACTATTTGGTAATTTCCAGAGTTTTCTGTGTTTTTTTTTTTTCCCACAATTATTTTGTTTTGTACTTCATTTAGGAAAATTCTCAAACAAACAAATTTAAACATGTCATAGATGAACTAGCGGCTATTTCCATATGATTTACAGTTTTTCATGTTAAAGTATATTGTCCACCTTTCTGCAAGAAATAACATATTAATCATATTGGACATTCATACAGCACTGTTGAGACTCAATAAATAACATTTTGAAATTTCATCTAAGAAATAAGGAAAGTATGATTTAAATATATCAATAAACAATTAAATTGTATGAGAAAATAATGGAAATAATGACTATGAATTTCTAAGTAAAAGAAAGATTGGTGAAAACCATAAATGCTACAAATTTTCAAAGATATTTATAACAGATACATGCAACAATAATTACTAAGCAAAAAGTAGAAATATTGAAATTAACATATTATGGTTTATTAACATTCATTTCTGAAATTCAGATGTGTTTTTATGTAGCTTGGATAATTTTATTTATGGATGTGAATTTTATACCACTTCAAGATATAAAACAGATAATTTAATTATTATGTAAACATGTTAGAGAAGAACATGCTTTTGGAATCAAGCAAAACAAGTTAGAGGCTGGCACAGTGGCTCAGGGAGTTAAAGCCCTGGCCTGTAGCTCTAGCATCCCAAATGGGCACAGGTTCCAGTCCCAGCTGCTTCACTTCCTATGCAGCTCACTGCTGTGGCCTGAGAAAACAGCAGAAGATGGCCCAAGTGCTTGGGCCCCTGAACTTATGTGGGAGACATAGAAGAAGCTCCTGGCCATAGAGACCATTTATGGAGTGAACCAGTGGATGGGAGACCTCTTTCTCTCTCTTGCTCTGTCTCTACCTCTATCTGCAACTCTTTCAAATAAATAAAATAAATAGTAAAAGAAAAACAAGTTAGAATGCCAGTTCTGTCTCTTCTGAACTTTCTGGTTATGATAAAATTGTTCAAATTCACTGATAGTTTTCTCATATGTAAAATGAAAGTAATGTAACTTCAGAGTTGTGTTTTAAATTAAAGACATTACAGATGCAAAGAACTGACACATGGAAGGTGCTCAATATGTCATAGCTCATTGTTTTTATTTGAAGAGAAAAAGCAGTTGCAATATGAAGATATATTGAAATAATGATATTTAGACTAATGCTGTGCTTTCGTTTTTTGACACTGATGAGTTTTGTAACTTTGAAATATTTTTTGAATTCAATGAAACATTTTAAGAGAGAAAAATAATATTCTGTTGCATTATCTGAATGTTAGAAAGATATACATAAAATGTCTGAATTATTTATCAGAAAATACCTAAAAACATAATTATTATTTGTTTTCAGTTAGCAATAATCACTCCTCAGATAAACCTTGTTAGCTACGATATTGCCACTGCACTAGCTTATAATTATTATTTGTAATAAATAGTATTGCCTCTATTATTATGATATGCTTTTTAGCAAAATTCTATGATTGTATCCAAGAAACATCATTCAAAGCTTAAACATTTATTTTTGTTCATGAGGCCTCTTTTGTTTCTAAAAGGTATGCGGTATCTAATATGCTTCCTTTTTCTCTTTTTCTCTTTTTGCACTACAATTCCGACAATTTATGTGCAAAGTGGTTCATTGTATTCCCAGCTATTGTTCTCTAATGTCATCATTAATCTCAGGGTCCAACCTTGCAGAATATACCTACCTTCATCTATTTAAAACCATCAAAAGTAGATCTATTCCAGATCATCAGGTATAGCTCACCTAAGTTGGCTTTTATCTTCAAAATGTGCCACTAATATTAAATTGCTTCAGATGTATATGGATATGAATCAATGATATGGCTATACTTTCCATTTCTCCTGTTTCTCTGCCCTTATCTCTTAAGGTGAAAAATTCACATATATCATTTACCCTTGGAGAATGTCAGTTCTAGCTGTGTGAGAATGCCATCACCTCAACCCCACATCTTATTACACGTTCTCTCATATTCACAGATATTTGATTATTACAGTGTGAGGTTTTACACACTTTAATAAATACCTGGGAAACATTTTTCTTAATAAAAATTTTGACTATATGCTGGTTTTAAAGAGAATAACACAAGTAGCACCATTTTCAAATTTAAGTCTATTGCTATAATTGCCACATTTTGAGGTGTCTTAATGAATTAAACAATGAAAAGCACACAACATATCTCTTTTGAACAGTTATAAACAGTTGCCTACTATAAGAAGATTGTCTAAATCTGAAGGGATGAGCTGTAGATAGTTCTTCATAGCAGAAATTACAGCTTTACCAACACATAGTATCTTTTGTCATTTTGCCCACAGATTTTCTAAGAGATCTTAGGTGATACCTGATTGGGTTTTGATTTGCATTTCTTTGATGAATATTGAAGTTGAATACCATTTCATATATGGTTTGTCATGTAAGATCAGCCTATTCGGGTTTTTCTTGATTGTTAAAAACTTGTGGGTTTTGTTGTTGTTGTTGTTGTTGTTATTGAGTTGTGTGAATTCATTATGCATACTGGATACTAAACCCTTACCAGAAATATGGTTTGCAAATATTTTATTCCATCCCATAGGTTGATTTTTCATCATTTCATGTGTTGTGCTGAAGTTATTTAGTTTGATGCAATCTTACTAATCTCTTACTGTTTTTGTTTTTTGAACTTTTGGTGTCACATTCAAAAAGTTATTACACTGACCACTGTCAATGAGCTTTCTCCTGTTTCTTTCTAGTGGCTTACGGACATTTATTTAGATTTTTCATCCATTATATGTTAATTCTTGATGCTCTCTACTTTTACTTATGCATGGAGTATGTAGGGATATTTTGATATATGTAGACAATGTCTAATGATCAATTCAAAGCACTTAGAATTTCTATATATACATATATATAGTCATGTCATCTGCAAATAGAGATAATCTTACTTCTTCATTCCTGAATGTGATATGTTTTCAAACTTTTTTTATATAACTGTCTAACTGATCTGATCAAGATTTTTAATACTCTTTTGAACAAAAATGCAGAGTGGGCAGGGCATTGTAGCACAGTGGCTAAGCCACCACGTGGGATACCCCGTCCCATTGGAGTGTTTACCTGCATTTCTTCTCTTCTCTTTTCTTTCTTTCTTTTTCTTTTTTTCTAATTTTTTTTGCATGTACTTACCTCTATTTCTAATTCCATTACCTAATAGTTCAAGTGATGGTTCAATTACTTGGGTACCTGCCACCCGCATGGGAGACCCAGATGGAGTTTCTATTTCCTCATTTCAGCTTGATCCAGCACCAGCTGTTGCAAGTATCTAGGGAATAAACCAGCAGATAAATATTCTATCTCTGTGTGTGTGTTTCTGCATGTGTGTGTGTGATTCTGACTTTCAAATGATATGAACAAAACTTTTTTTTAAAAAAATTGCCTTATAACTGTTTAGATTAAAAAAAAAAAAACCTCACATATGGATTTTATTTTTTATCTGCTAATGTGGCCTTTCATATTGATTTATATACTTTGAAATGTCCCTGCATCACATAGGTAAATCCAACTTGGTGATGGTTCACAATTCATTGAATATATTGTTGAATTTGTTTTGCTAGTATCCCATGGAAAATGTTCCCATCTATGTTCATGAGGGATATTATCCTTAAAATGCCTTTCTTTTATTATGCAAATGTAATCATCTCAAATGTTGACCCTGTACATAAAAGCTGTTCTTCTGTAACTGGTACCAGTTTTGCATCCTATATGTTTATTTATTTACTTATTATTTAATTGAGTAGCCAGAGAAAAGAAGACACAGAAAGAGACAGAGAGACAGAGAATGACAGAGAGATCTCCCATCCAGTGGTTTACTTTCTCAAATGTCTGTATCAACCATGGCAGGGCTAAATTCAGGCCAGGAGCTATGAACTCAGTCTAGGCCTCCTACATGGATTGCAGGGATTCAAATACTTGAACCATCACCTGCTGTCTCTCATCATGTGCATTGATAGGCAGTCAGAATTGAGGGTGAAGCCCAGACTCAAACCCAGATATTCAGGTATGGGATACAGGAATCCCAATTGGTGTCTTAACTATTATAGAAAATATGACTTCTCCATATTTCTTTTAAGGGAGCTTTGTTTGAATTTGATATCTAGGTGATGTTGATCTCAGAAAATGCATTTGGAAGTGTTCCTTCTTCTAGTTTTTTGTAAGAATTTAATGAAGATTAGTTTTAACTCTTCTATTAATGTTTGATAGTGTTGTTTCTAGTCCTGGACTTTTATTTTTTAAAGATTGTTAAATATTTATTTTATTTATTTAAAGGCAGAATTACAGAGAGAAGTAGAGAGAGAGAGAGATTTTTCCATCTACTGCTTTATTCCCCAAAGTCTTCAATGGCTGGGGCTGGGGCAGGTCAATGCCAGAAGCCAAGAGCTTCATGTAAGACACCCACATGGGTACAAGGGTGTTGCTGTGGATTCATTCTGAGAGGAGGAGTGTGGTGGGGGCAAGAGGTGCAGAGTCACAACACAGACCCCAGGAGTCAGATGAAAGCAGGCCAGAGGTGAGCAGCCTACAGACTCTTTTATTTCAGTTGGTACAGCAGCTTATATTGCCAAGGCAGCCAATCCGGTCAAGGGGTGGTCTATGCCCTAACCAATCACACCCTGTTGTCAGGCAGTTTCCAAAGCCATCCAGTCACGGCCTGTTGCCAGTAAGGCTCTGTTGCCTGGCAGTTTCCAAAACCATCCAATCACAGCCTGTTGTCAGTCAGGCTCTATTGTTCTGTGGTTTCCAAAGCCATCCAATCACAGTCTGTTGCCAGGCAGTTTCTGTTGCCAGTGGCCATCTTGGCATGGCCTTCTGATTCCACCATATTTCCCCCTTTTTGTTTATTTTTGAGCAACGGGAGGCATGATTCTTGGCCATACCATTGTTGATGCCGTTTCCATGTGGTCTCCATACATGGCTGTGCCTGTCTTAGGTTATCCCCCAGGGGATCTTACCCTTCATTGACTAACCAGCGCTCAAAGTGGGAGACCACAAGAGTGCTTGCTCAGATGGGTGTAGGAATGAGGAACAATGGTAATCAGGAATGGCATGACCACACACAGGCTGTGGGCCATTTGAGTGGCTGACCAGAGCTAAGTGGGGTATAAAGCAGCAGTGGATGTGGCTATGTGCAGTTCCTCAGGGTAGGATGATAGGGCAGGTGCATCTGCTGTCAAGGCGGACTCTCAGTCTTGTTCAGCTGGTTCTGGTTGACTGTCAGTTGCAGGCTTGATGTTTCTGGCTGGTACCCAAATGGGCTGTCCCACATTCTCTGGAAAGACACAAGCATATCTTCAACCCTTGGTTAGCAGAAGCCTTTTTATAGACATTGGAATCCAGGGCCTGAATTCTGCATCCACTCCTACATTAATGGCAAACATGTGGGTGGGATGGGGTCTAGCGGCTGCCCTGAGAGCCTATGGTGCCTGGGGACTGCCACAAATGTGGGGATCCTCACTGGGTGCGGATGAGATGACCTCGCATGGGTTATTGCTTCGAGGTCATCTAAGTTCATTCCATGGGGGGTGGCTGACTAGTCATTGCTGCGTTGTCTGCTGTCATGTCATTTTCACTGTTGGAGCTCTCTCTCCCTAAGTCATTAACTGTTGCCTGTGAGGCAGAGGCCTGGAGTGACAGGCTCTTATCACTCACAGATTCATTATGTTTGGTAATCTGTGTGGGCTTCTGAGAGGGGGATATCTTTCCCATGTTTGAGGTTTAAGAGCAGCACTAGCCAACTCTAGCCAAAGGAAAGACACGCACAGCACTATTGATATAACAAAACAAATTCCTAGCACCTCAGCAGCTGATGGCACTATGCAGGGGGTTTCCTACATTAGACGAACAGACAGTGGTGTATCAGATCGTAAGTATGTCCTGTGCTTAGTGGGGGACTTCCTTGATTCATTAGGTCAAGGCCGTATGCCCACATGGTCTTTCTGGAGCATCACCTCTCTCAAGTGAGGGAAGATGACTTGGTTCCGAATTCTGGGATGATCAATCCCTTATGTGAATTCGCTGGGTGAACCAAAAGTAAAACAAGGAGCCGAGAAGCAGCGTTACGCTTCTTGGCAGTGTGTGCCTAACCTGGGGTCACTTAGACCAAGGACAAGAACAAGGAAAGGGGCTTAGGAGGGGGTTTTGTGCTCACCCTCATATAACCGAACAGCACACAAAACACCAAGGGGCCTACTTGCCTAAATCCAGAGGGACCTTGATGAGTCCGACACACTGTCTCTCTCTGTCACGTTGGTGTGCCAGGTGTTGCTGTGGATTCGTTCTCAGAGGAGGAATGTGGTGGGGACAAGAGGTGTGGAGTCACCACACAGACCCCAGGAGTCGGGTGAAAGCAGGCCAGAAGCAAGCAACTTGCAGACTCATTTATTTCAGTTGGTACAGCAGCTTATATAGCCAAGGCAACCAATCAAGTCAAGGGATGGTCTATACCCTAACCAATCACACCCTGTCTCCAGGCAGTTTCCAAAGCCATCCAATCACAGCCTGTTGTCAAGCAGTTTCTGTTGCCAGTGGCCATCTTGGCATGGCCTTCTCATTCCACCACACAAGGGTCCAAGCACGTGGGCCATCTTCTGTTGCTTTCCCAGATAATTAGCAGAAAGCAGGTCAGGAAGTGGAGCAGCTGGCACTAAAACCATCACCTGTATGGGATGTTGGCATCATAGGTGGCCACTTAGCCCACTGCACCTCAATACCAGCCCCTAGGCTTTTATTTATTGAGACTTCTTTTTCATTGCTAATTCAGGTTCCTTTTTTGTTATTGGTCTGCTAAGGCTTTCTATTTTTCTTGATTCAGTTTTGGAAGGTAATATATTCCTAGGATATATTATTATCTATTATCTAGGATAAATATTATCTATTTCATCCATGTAATCTAATTTTTTGACATATAATTATTTCCAAAAGCTCTTTGTCATCCATTTTCCTCTGATGGATCCCTTGTAATATCTTCTTTGCCTTTATGATTTGGTTCATTTGAGTCTTCTGTTTATTTGCACCTTTTGTTGTTATTCTAAAGTTTCATTGATTTTATTTATCTTTTAAAGAACCAACTCTGCTTTGTCCACACCTTCTTTATTATTTTACAGAGCTCTCCAAGGCCTTTTTCTATCATAGATCATTTTTAAATCATATTTGAGGGAGAACAAAAGATGGATCCTCCTAGTCCCCCAAATTGCTGTTATCTAAAAACCCCTTATTGTCTGAAATCAGAGAAATCTCTTCCCCGAATACTACATTCATCAAGAAGTTGCTTTGTAAAAGTGGATTAATATTTGGTTTCAGTTTAATGAAACAAATAGAAACTTGAACTAAGAATATAAGCCTCTTAATTTATCAAACTATCTGAGTTTGTTTCTCCCTCCCTCACATGATGGCTAATTTTATGTGTCAGTTTGAATGCATAGAGGACTAAGCAGCTGGTGAAACACTTTCTGAGTAGTCTATGAGAGACTGGGGTGTGAATCAATGGAATTAAAGATCAGGCTTCAAAATGAATAGGCACTATCTAATTGGCTGGAGCTCAGATGGAACAAAACGAGAGAATAAGCGAGAATTCCTATCTCTCTCTCTCTCTCTCTCTCTATCTATCTCTCGTCCCCACCTCCCAAGGCAGGAAGCACTTTGCCCATGGATTTTTTTTTTTGACAGGCAGAGTGGACAGTGAGAGAGAGAGAGAGAGAGAGAGAGAGAGAGAAAGGTCTTCCTTTACAGTTGATTCATCCTCCAATGACTGCTGCGGCCCATGGATATTAAAACCCCACGTTATTTGGTCTTTGGACCCTGAAACTTGCACTACTGGATTTCTATGAAATCTTTCAGCCTTGGACTGAGTGTTGATATCATACACCACTGCCTTTTTTGTTTTTCAGGCTTTGCAAATCGTACCTGGTCCTGCAACTGGCAACTGGCTTCTCTGCTTCTTCAGTTTCCATGTGGCCTATAATAAGAATTTTTAGTCTCTAGAAGCCCACGAGCCCATTCCCTAATAATTCCCCTCTTACCTATCATCAATTAATCTATCTACCTATCTATCTATTTATCTATCATTACTCTATGTTCAAATGGTTCTTTCTGGAGAATCATGATTTCTACACTCTCAAAATTTCTATTATATTTCTAGTTATCCTGAAAAAGTCTGCTATTTAACTCTGTTTCTGATCTGGACCAGTCACAATATTGGGAGATTAAACCCAAAGAGAATCATTTAATTAGTATATACACTTGATAAAATTTCAAGACAGAATCTCTTCAATATTTTTATTCTTCAATGAAGAACAGATATTAATACTATATTATTAGCTTAAGCTGAAATTAATACAGTTATAATATCACTTTCTAGAACTTTGAATTTCGTGGTTTTCTTTCATCACACTAATCAAAGTATACAATTCACTTTCTAGCGTTAAGGAGATATTTAATAAGAGGCAGTTTGTAACTTGAAGATCAGAGGGCCTCTTCTAGGCAGAAATGTGACGTAAAGTATGAAGGAGAAGACCATGTACAATTGAAAGTAGGAGGTCATTGTACAGAGATAAATTGCTTGCCCAGCTGAGGAAGTCTGAGATATTCAGACTGGATAAGCAGGATGTCAAGAAACACACATCCTGCATGTTAGTGAAGAAGTCCTTGGGACTGAGTTTTATGATCCTTTACATAATCATAAATACTGATAAAGAAAAGATAATAAAAGCAGTGCCAATTTCTAGAATGTGGAGATTTCAGATAGGTTTGGAATTTTCCATAAATGAGATGGAACCAAAACTCAGAAAGTTTAATATGACACATCAGTTTGTGGTGAGCATGAATGGATAAATTTTATTACTAATCAAAACTGAACATTTAGTGTTATTTTCCTTGTTATTAATTTCATTCATGAATTCTACTTATCTTCTTTACTTATAAGTGGTTTTTGTCTAATATGCATGAACTATTACAAACTTTGTATTCAGACATGAAAAATAGGCTCAAATTTCACCATAAATCTATATACACATAAAAATTTGTTAAGTGAGGAAATAAAAGCAATGAACATAAATTACTATAATTTTATTTGTTCTTACAGGGTGGTGTTTCCATGACCGCAAATAATAAATATTCAGTTGAAAAGAATGTCCTTAGAGTGTATATATATATATATATATATACACTAATTCTATTTCTAGGAGATGAGTTCTAAACTTAATAAAAATGCATATTGCTTAAAATTTTCTTACTTTTCATTTTACATAAAAATACAAAGCTGAACTTCTGAAAATTTAGGATATTTTTACAAAGTAGTTTACAAGCAGATAAACAAGATGAGAAATTAATAGGCATTTACACAGTTTTGATTTAATTTGACCATTGCTTAAGTTTCTTTTTTTTTTCAGGATGAAACTCACTTTTTTTAAGCTTTTATTTAGTAAATATAAATTTCCAAAGTACAGTTTATGGATTACAATGGCTTTTTTCCCCCTATTACTTCCCTCCCACCCGCAATCCTCCCATCTCCAACTCTCTCTCCCATTCCATTCACATCAAGATTCATTTTCAATTATCTTTATATACAGAAGATCGATTTAGTATATATTAAGTAAATATTTCATCAGTTTGCACCCACACAGAACATAAAATGTAAAATACTGTTTCAGTACTAGTTATAGCATTAATTCACATTGAACAACACATTAAGGACAGAGATCCTACAAGAGGAGTAAGTGCACAGTGACTCCTGTTGTTGACTTAACAAATTGACACACTTGTTTATGGTGTCAGTAATCTCCCTAGGCTCTAGTCATGAGTTGCCAAGGCTATGGAAGCCTTCTGAGTTAGCTGACTTCAATCTTATTCCAACAGGGTCATAGTCAAAGCGGAAGTTCTCTCCTCCCTTCAGTGAAAGGTACCTCCTTCTTTGATGGCCCATTCTTTCTACTGTGATCTCACAGAGACCTTTCATTTAGGTTTTTTTGTTTGTTTGTTTGTTTTTTCCAGAGTGTCTTGGCTTTCCATGCCTGAAATACTTTCATGGGCTCTTCAGCCAGATCTGAATGCCTTAATGGCTGATTCTGAGGCCAGCAATGCCATCTCACTAGTCCAAGTGATCAATTTCAGTTCACAATTGATCATACTGATAGGTCTAAGAGTCAAAGGGATCACATAAACAAGACTAGTGTCTGCTAATACAAATTGATAGACTTAAAAAGGGAGAGAACGATCTAACATGGGAAGCGGGATACACAGCAGACTCATAGAATGGCAGATGTCCTAAGCAGCACTCCGAAACTCGATTTTGATTTAAATAAATATATTTTTCAAAGATTTATGTATATATTTAAAAGGTAGAGTTACAGAGAGAGTAGAAGAAACAGAAAGAGAGAGAATGAGAGAAAGAGAGAGAGAGATTGAGATCATCCATCCACTGGTTCACTCCCCAAATGGCCGCTATGATTGGGTCTAGGACAAGCTGAGTTCAGGAGCCTGGAAGCCCATCTGAGTCTCAGACATGAGGGGCAGGGGCCCAAGCATTTGGGCCATTATCTGCTGCTTTTCCACATGCATTAGCACAGAATTGGATAAGAAGCAATACAGCCAGCGCTGGAACCCTTGCTCATATTGGATGCCAGAGTCATAGACAGTGAGAATCTTGACCCTTTGCACCGCAAAGCTGGCCTCCGAGAAGTATAATTTAATATCAAGTACTGTGGATTATCATGTATTCTGTTATTTATCTCAAATGTCTCCTAATTTGTCCATATAAGACACAAAATTATGTGTAGTGGCAAATCAAAATCATACATTCTGAGTTATTCTGATTAAAAATGGATTTTGAATATTTGCAAATAAGGAAGAAATAAGCAGAACTTTACAAATAGTCTTTATTTGAGAAGCAGCTCTATGTTCAGGTATATTTTTTTTTATTTGATAGGTAGAGTTACAGACATTGAGAGAGAGAGAGAGACAGAGAAAAATGTCCTCCCTCTGCTGGCTCACCCCCCAAATGGCCACCATGGCTGGCGCTGTGCCCATCCAAAGCCAGGAATCAGGTGCCCCCTCCCTATCCTGGTCTCCCATGTGGGTGCAGGGCCCAAGCACCTGGGCCATCCTCCACTGCCCTCCCGGGCCACAGCAGAGAGCCAGACCGGAAGAGGAGCAACTGGGACCCGAACCCAGCGCCCACATGGGACGCCGTCGCTGGAGTCGAGGTCTAACCTAGTGTTCCATGGCACTGGCCTTGGGTATAATTTTATCAGTTGATTTTTTTCCAAAACATCCAGTTCTCCATGTGAAGAATATGCACATGAGCTCCTACTGGTTAAGCTCTTCTTACTAGCAGGGGGGAAAGGATGGAGAAAAAGATACTGAAACAGGAAAAGATGCAGGCACAATGAAACAGACAGACAAAAACAAAAAACAACAACAACAACAACAACAAAAAAAAACAGAGAAAAACAGGATGAGCAGAAATTTAAAAAAAAAATTCAGTAGTACTTATCACTTTTCCTCAGGATGACTATACAGGGAGTTACTCCCTTCCTTCTCTGGGCATAAGGCATTGAAAATTTGTAGTTGAAAAACTTTCTGAAGATGGCGGAATAGGAAGGGAGCACACTGATAGTCTGGGGAGAGATAGTTTAATAAAAGTGGAGATACTGCAGGTTCAAGGAAGAGTAGGGGAGGAAACAGCAGAAGAAACTCTTCCAGAACGCGTGACTCACAGCGGACCTGCGTGGAGAGCGTGGGAGCCCACAGTTCGGGACACCAGCGGCAGACTCAACACACCAGTGCTGGAACGCGAGGTGAGCCGAACCTCAATAGCCCGAGACACCGGCAGGCAAGCGGAGAGAGGAGACTAGAGGGAACAACCCCCGGGGGGGGGGAGTTCACAAGGCTAACTGGAAGAGAGAGAGAGAGAGAGAAAAAAAAAAAGGGTGACTAGTACGGACACGGGTTTCTCTCTCTCCGCTCACCTCTCAAGGGCGAGCAAGACAAAGAGCAGGCGCCATCTTGGACATACGTCATAAGCAGAGCGACCTCAGGTCTGCACCGGCCCTGAGCCTAGCAGAAAAACCTGACTCTGGGCAGGGCGAATTAACAGGAGATTAGGACCTAGTAAATTTGTGGTGCTACTAAACTGAGACTGTGAAAAAAGAGACGGTGGGGGAGAGAACTCACGGAATTCACGTGAGCACTCTCCAGAGACGCTACAATTCCGTAACTTTGGCAACCCAGTGGGAAGCAGAAGGAGAATTTGAGCCCACTCTGAGGGCCGAACAGATTCCCTGTGGGGTTCTTGGGAAAGAGCTTCTGATCTCTGGCTCCTGTGGGTATATCATTTGCCTGCTAACTACCTCCAACTTCTTTCAGCTGTGTGGAATTACTTCCCTTTTGAATCAAAAAAAAAAAGAAAGAGAGAGAGAGATTTACCACGCCTAACCTGGGAGTGTCACCTTTGGCACACCAAACAGAGCTCTCAGGCCACACCCATCTCAAGCCCTAAGGCTCCATCAAAAACAGATAGTCCACTTAATCTAGAGTCATAGTATAACAAGAAAAAGCACCACAGTGAAGAAACCAAATATCTCCAATATGCCAAATAACAAACGCAAAAACCGAGGTAATAAAAACAAGGAAGTCACCATGACGCCCTCAAATGAAAAAGACACCCCAATTCAAGATTATGAAGATGATGACATAGAAGAAATGCAAGAAGCAGATCTCAAAAAATTGATAAGAACATTAAGAAGTTCTCAAAAACAAATTCTGGAACTACAGAAATCCTTAATGGACAAGATAGAAAATCTCTCTCGTGAAAATGAAATATTAAGGAGGAATCAAAATGAAACGAAACAACTAGTACAACAGGAAACTGGGATAGTGACTGAAGTGAAGAATTCAATAGATCAAATGAAAAACACAATAGAGAACCTTACAAAGAGAATGGGTGAAGCAGAAGAGAGAATATCGGACTTAGAAGACAGAGAACAGGAAAGGATACAGTCAGACCAAAGAAAAGAAGAGGAAATTAGAAATCTAAAACATATTGTTGGGAATCTTCAGGATACTATTAAAAAACCCAACATTCGGGTTCTAAGAGTTCCTGAAGGCATGGAGAGGGAGAAAGGATTAGAAGGCCTTTTTAGTGAGATATTAGCAGAAAATTTCCCAGGTTTGGAGAAGGACAGATAAATCCTAGTACAGGAAGCTCACAGAACCCCTAATAAACACGACCAAAAGAGATCCTCACCACGACACGTTGTAATTAAACTCTCCACAGTGAAACATAAAGAAAAGATCCTAAAATGTGCAAGAGAGAAACGTCAGATTACTCTCAGAGGATCTCCAATCAGACTCACAGCTGACTTCTCAACAGAAACTCTACAAGCTAGGAGGGAATGGCGAGATATAGCCCAGGTACTAAGAGAGAACAACTGCCAACCCAGAATATTATATCCTGCAAAGCTATCATTTGTGAATGAAGGTGAAATAAAGACTTTTCATAGCAAACAGAAATTGAAAGAATTTGTTGCCACTCGTCCAGCCCTGCAAAAGATGCTTAAAGATGTGTTACACACAGAAACACGGGCATCAATATGAAAGAAGGTAAAGGAAGGAAACCAAGGAAGGAAACCTCACAGCAAAAGATCACAGGGAATTCAAAGCATATATTAGAACTTATCTTTGGCAAATGGCAGGGCAAAGTTACCATTTATCATTAGTCACTTTGAACGTGAATGGCCTGAACTGTCCAGTTAAAAGACACTGATTGGCTGATTGGGTTAAGGAACAAAACCCATCTATTTGCTGCTTACAAGAAACACATCTTTCCAACAAAGATCCATACAGACTGAAAGTGAAAGGCTGGAAAAAGATATACCATGCCAACAGAAATGAAAAAAGAGCGGGCGTAGCCATCTTAATATCGGACAACATAAACTTTACCACAAAAACTGTTAAGAGAGACAAAGAGGGACACTATATCATGATTAAGGGATCAATTCAACAGGAAGATATAACAATTATCAATGTATATGCACCTAACTACAGGGCACCAGTTTATCTAAAAGATTTATTAACGGACTTAAAGGGAGACTTAGACCCCAATACAGTAGTACTGGGGGACTTCAATACTCCACTCTCAGAAATAGACAGATCATCCGGTCAGAAGATCAACAAGGAGACAGTAGATTTAAACGACACCATAGCCCAAATGCATCTAACAGATATATACAGAACTTTCAATCCTACAGCTAAAGATTTTACATTCTTCTCAGCAGTACATGGAAGCTTCTCTAGGATTGACCACATACTAGGCCATAAAGCAAGTCTCAGCAAATTCAAAAGAATGAGAATCATACCATGCAGCTTCTCAGACCATAAAGGAATGAAGTTGGAAATTAGCAACTCAGGAATCCCTAGAGCATACACAAACACATGGAGATTGAACAACATGCTCCTGAATGAACAATGGGTCATAGAAGAAATCAAAAGAGAAATCAAAAACTTTCTGGAAGTAAATGAGGATAACAGCACAACATACCAAAACTTATGGGACGCAGCAAAAGCAGTGTTAAGAGGAAAGTTTATATCAATAGGTGCCTACATCAAGAAATTGGAAAGGCACCAAATAGATGAGCTTTCAATTCACCTCAAGGATCTAGAAAACCTACAGCAAACCAGACCCAAATCTAGTAGGAGAAGAGAAATAATTAAAATCAGAGAAGAAATCAACAGGATGGAATCAAGAAAAACATTACAAAAATCAGCCAAACGAGGAGCTGGTTTTTTGAAAAAATAAACAAAATTGACACCCCATTGGCCCAACTAACTAAAAAAAGAAGAGAAAAGACCCAAATCAATAAAATCAGAGATGAAAAAGGAAACGTAACAACAGACACCACAGAAATAAAAAGAATCATCAGAAATTACTGCAAGGACTTGTATGCCAGCAAACAGGGAAACCTATCAGAAATGGATAGATTCCTGGACACATGCAACCTGCCTAAATTGAACCAGGAAGACATCAAAAACCTAAACAGACCCATAACTGAGACAGAAATTGAAACAGTAATAAAGGCCCTCCCAACAAAGAAAAGCCCAGGACCAGATGGATTCACTGCTGAATTCTACCAGACGTTTAAAGAAGAACTAACTCCAATTCTTCTCAAACTATTCAGAACAATCGAAGAAGAGGGAGTCCTCCCAAATTCTTTCTATGAAGCCAGAATCACCTTAATTCCTAAGCCAGAGAAAGATGCAGCACTGAAAGAGAATTACAGACCAATATCCCTGATGAACATAGATGCAAAAATCCTCAATAAAATTCTCACCAATAGAATGCAACAACACATCAGAAAGACCATCCACCCAGACCAAGTGGGATTTATCCCTGGTATGGAGGGATGGTTTAATGGGCGCAAGACAATCAATGTGATACACTACATTAACAGACTGCAGAAGAAAAACCATATGATTATCTCAATAGACACCGAGAAAGCATTTGATAAAATACAACACCCGTTCATGATGAAAACTCTCAGCAAACTGGGTTTGGAAGGAACATTCCTCAATACAATCAAAGCAATCTATGAAAAACCCACAGTCAACATCCTATTGAATGGGGAAAAGTTGGAAGCATTTCCACTGAGATCTGGTACCAGACAGGGATGCCCACTCTCACCACTGCTATTCAATATAGTTCTGGAGGTTCTAGCCAGAGCTATTAGGCAAGAAAAAGAAATTAAAGGGATACAAATTGGGAAGGAAGAACTCAAACTATCCCTCTTTGCAGATGACATGATTCTGTATTTAGGGGACTCAAAGAACTCTACTAAGAGACTATTGGAACTCATAGAAGAGTTTGGCAAAGTAGCAGGATATAAAATCAATGCACAAAAATCAACAGCCTTTGTATACACAGACAATGCCATGGCTGAGGAAGAACTTCTAAGATCAATCCCATTCACAATAGCTACAAAAACAATCAAATACCTTGGAATAAACTTAACCAAGGACGTTAAAGATCTCTACGATGAAAATTACAAAACCTTAAAGAAAGAAATAGAAGAGGATACCAAGAAATGGAAAAATCTTCCATGCTCATGGATTGGAAGAATCAATATCATCAAAATGTCCATTCTCCCAAAAGCAATTTATAGATTCAATGCAATACCAATCAAGATACCGAAGACCTTCTTCTCAGATCTGGAAAAAATGGTGCTGAAATTTATATGGAGGCACAAGAGACCTCGAATAGCTAAAGCAATCTTGTTCAACAAAAACAAAGCCGGAGGCATCACAATACCAGATTTCAGGACATACTACACGGCAGTTGTAATCAAAAGAGCATGGTACTGGTACAGAAACAGATGGATAGACCAATGGAACAGAATTGAAACACCAGAAAACAACCCAAACATCTACAGCCAACTTATATTTGATCAAGGATCTAAAACTAATTCCTGGAGCAAGGACAGTCTATTCAATAAATGGTGCTGGGAAAATTGGATTTCCACGTGCAGAAGTATGAAGCAAGACCCCTACCTTACACCTTACACAAAAATCCACTCAACATGGATTAAAGACCTAAATCTACGACCTGACACCATCAAGTTACTATAGAACATTGGAGAAACCCTTCAAGATATTGGCACAGGCAAAGAATTTCTGGAAAAGACCCGGGAGGCACAGGCAGTCAAAGACAAAATCAACTATTGGGATTGCATCAAATTGAGAAGTTTCTGTACTGCAAAAGAAACAGTCAGGAGAGTGAAGAGACAACCGACAGAATGGGAAAAAATATTTGCAAACTATGCAACAGATAAAGGGTTAATAACCAGAATCTACAAAGAGATCAAGAAACTCCACAAAAACAAAACCAACAACCCACTTAAGAGATGGGCCAAGGACCTCAATAGACATTTTTCAAAAGAGGAAATCCAAATGGCCAACAGGCACATGAAAAAATGTTCAAGGTCATTAGCAATCAGGGAAATGCAAATCAAAACCACAATGAGGTTTCACCTCACCCCGGTTAGAATGGCTCACATGCAGAAATCTACCAACAACAGATGCTGGCGAGGATGTGGGGAAAAAGGGACACTAACCCACTGTTGGTGGGAATGCAAACTGGTCAAGCCACTATGGAAGTCAGTCTGGAGATTCCTCAGAAACCTGAAGATAACCCTACCGTTCGACCCAGCCATCCCACTCCTTGGAATTTACCCAAAGGAATTTAAATTGGCAAACAAAAAAGAGGTCTGCACCCTAATGTTTATTGCAGCTCAATTCACAATAGCTAAGACCTGGAACCAACCTAAATGCCCATCAACGATAGACTGGATAAAGAAATTATGGGATATGTACTCTTTAGAATACTATACCGCAGTAAGAAACAACGAAATCCAGTCATTTGCAACAAAATGGAGGAATCTGGAACACATCATGCTGAGTGAAATAAGCCAATCCCAAAGGGACAAATACCATATGTTCTCCCTGATCGGTGATGACTGACTGAACACCAAGAGGGAAACCTGTTGGAGTGAGGTGGACACTATGGGAAATGGTGACTTGATCAGCATAGCCCTAACTGTTAATGAACAACTTAATACATTATCCCTCTTAGTAGTTTTTTTGTCTGTTCTACTTAATATGACTGGTTTAGTTCTGTAATTGATGCACAGTTATTCTTAAGTATTGAAAATTAACTGAAATGTGATCCCTGTTGAACATGGGAGTGGGAATGGGAGAGGGAAGAGATGTATAATTTGGGACATGCTCAGGCTGACTTGCCCCAAGTGGTGGAGTTGGAAGCATACCAGGGGATTCCAATTCAATCCCATCAAGGTGGCATGTACCAATGCCATCTCACTGTTCCAGGTGATCAATTTCAGTTCACAGTTGGTCATGGTGGAGGGACTGGGAGTCAAAGGGAGCACATAGACAAGTCTAGTACCTGCTAACGCTAACCGATGGAGTAAATGAAGGGGAGAGTGATCCAACATGGGAAGTGAGATACTCAGCAGACTCATAGAATGGCAGATGTCCTAAATAGCACTCTGGCCTCAGAATCAGCCCTAAAGGCATTCGTATCTGGCTGAAAAGCTCATGAGAGTATTTCAGGCATGGAAAGCCAAGACACTCTGGCAGAAGATCTCTGCGAGTGTGATCCCAGTGGAAAGAACAGGTCATCAAAGAAGGAGGTACCTTTCTCTGAAGGGAGGAGAGAACCTCCACTTTGACTATGACCTTGTCTAAACAAGATAAGAGTCGGAGAACTCAAGGGGCTTCCATAACCTTGGAAACTCATGACTGGAGCATAGGGAGATTACTGATGCCATAGACAGGAGTGTCAATTGGTAAAGTCAACAACAGGAGTCACTGTGCACTTACTCCTCATGTAGGATCTCTATCCTTAATGTGCTGTACATTGAGATTTAATGCTATAACGAGTACTCAAACAATATATTTCACTTTGTGTTTCTATGGGGGTGCAAACTGTTGAAATCCTTACTTAATGCATACTAAACTGATCCTCTGTAAAAAAAAAAAAAAAAGAAATTATCAATTCCCAACTTGACTCTCACTGGGATTAAACATGACAATAGGTCTGATCTGATTTCATCATCATTTAAAAAAATCTTCTATTATTTTTCACTTTATGTTTCTGTGTGGGAGCAAACTGTTGAAATCCATACTTAATGTATACTAAGCTGATCTTCTGTATATTAAGATAATCGAAAATGAATCTTGATGTGAATGGAAGGGGAGAGGGAGTGGGAAAGGGGAGGGTTGTGGGAGGGAGGGACGGTATAGGGGGGAAGCCATTGTAATTCATAAGTCGTACTTTGGAAATTTATATTCATTAAATAAAAGTAAAAAAAAAAAAGAAAATTTGTAGTTGAGCATCAAACATAAAGGCAACATCGCAGTATAATCCAGAGAATAGGCTCTAGAGGCATAATCAGACAGTGATTTCAATTGTGCCATCTATTATTCACCTGACTTTGGATACATTATTTAAATATTTTTTATTAAAATTTATTGATTTATTTGAAAGGCAGAGTTAGAGAGAGACAGAGACAGAGACAGAGACAGAGACAGAGAGAGAGTGAGAGAGATCTTCATTTCACTGGTTCACTCCCCAAATGGCCTAAATGACTGGAGCTGGGCCACTCCAAAGCCAGGAGCTGGGAGCTTCTTCTGGGTCGCCCATGTGGGTGCAGCGTCCCAAGTATTTGGGCCATCTTTTGCTACCTTCCCAGGTATAATATCAGGCATCAGGATGGGAAGTTGAACAGCAGGGACTCAAACCTGTGATCATATGGGATGATGCCCCCCCCCACACACACACCACAGCACTGTTCCCTAAATAGTTCAAATCTAAGTTTTATCATATGTAGCACAAGGGATAATTATATTACTGCTTCCTTTGTGATAATAAATGTATAAATTTTGCCAGCACCACAGCTCAATAGGCTTTCTCTGATTGAGGCTCCGGCACACCGGGTTCTAGTCCCGGTCGGGATGCCGGATTCTGTCCCGATTGCCCCTCTTCCAGTCCATCTCTCTGCTGTGGCCCGGGAGTGCAGTGGAGGATGGCCCAAGTGCTTGGGCCCTGCACCCGCATGGGAGACCAGGAGAAGCACTTGGCTCCTGCCTTCGGATCAGTGCAGTGCACCGGCCACAGCGCGCCAGCTGCAGCGGCCATTAGGGGCTGAACCAATGGAAAAAGGAAAACCTTTCTCTCTGTCTCTCTCTCTCATTGTCCACTCTGCCTGTCAAAAAAAAAAAAGCAAAAAAAAAAAAAAATAAATGTATAAATTTTAAAATGCATAGCAGAGCACCCAATACAAGGGCTCAAAGTCTATTTATTATAATAATAATTATTATATCAAAGCATAAAACAGGAATAAGTATGAATTCTTAATGTTCTTATTTAATGACAAATCCTTTGTATGACAATCTTTTTGGAGCACAGGTACTGTGGCATAGCACATGACCACTAGAGATGCCAACATCCTACATCAGAGTGCCAATGTAAGTCCTATCTATTTTACTGCCAATCCAGCTTTCTGCCATTCTTGCTAATGCATTCTGGGAGACAGCAGATGATGGCTCAAATACTTGAGACACTGCCGCCTACACGGGAGACCCATGTGAAATTCTCTGCTCCTGGCCTTAGTATTAGTAGGCATTTGGGAAGTGAACCAGAAACTGGAAGATTCAATCTCTCTTTCTCTCTCTCTCTCTTTCTTGCTCTCACTCTCGCTCTTACTCTCTTTCCCTCTCTCTACCTTTCAAATAGATTAAAATAAAATTTAAAATAATAATAATTACCTTCATTTTGAAAAACATAAACACGTAATTCCACATTTACTCCCATGCATAGGTAAAATATATAAACAATCAGTTAAATAGTATGTCTAAAATTCCTTTCACTTTACGAACTTTCTAAGAAGACATTATTAGCCTTCATTGAGTAACTTACAAACCATGATAGTCATTGAAAAGCTGTAGCCTCATTTTCAGATATTATTGTGATGTTAGAACTCTGGCAAACTACTAAAATGAGTCACTGGGATTAATTCTAAATTAAAAAAGAAAATTGAATTTTCATATGCTAGTTATACAAATATAATATTTAAAATTTGAAGAATAGATATTAGAAACATACATTTCTTTTAGAATATCTTACATAAAATAACTTGTACAAAAATAGCCATTACCTGGAAAAAGAAGGTAAGATTAATCTTAGTTTGTAATGTGAAAATTCTTTAAAATGTTACAAAAATGAATTAAAAGAGATCAGCATAATTCTTTTTAAAAATGGTTTTATTTATGTAAAGTGAACAAATTTCATTTATCTCATATATACAGATTAAGAGCATAATGATACTTCCTACCCTACCCTCCCTCACCATATACCCACCATCCTTCTTCCTTCTTTTATATTTTTTTTAATTTTTATAATGACATATACTTGCAGTTTATTTTATAATCACAAGCTTAATCTACCACCAAATAAAGAATTCAACACGTAGTAAGTAGAAAAACCACTCAAGAGTATAGACAAGATCTATAAAGAATAATCAAGGGGCCAGCGCTGTGGTGCAGTGGGTTAAAGCACTGGCCTAAAGCGCTGGCATCCTATATGGGCACCGGTTCTAATCTTGGCTCTCCTCTTCTGATCCAGCTCTCTGCTACGGTCTGGGAAGGCAGTGGAGAATGACACAATTCCTTGGGCCCCTGCACCCACGTGGGAGACCCAGAGGAAGCTCCTGGCTTCTGGCTTTGAATCTGTGCAGCTCCAGTCGTTGTGGCCAACTGGGGAGTGAACCACCTGATGGAAGATCTCTCTCTCTCTCTCTTTCTCTCTCTCTGTCTCTCTGCCTCTCCTCTCTCTGTGTAACTCTGATTTTCAAATAAATAAAATATCTTAAAAAAAAGTATAATCAAATCTCAAAATGTCAATTTTGCTCATATATACTACCAAAGCAGACAGCACATCAAATTATCTTACGTCTCATTCCCGTTGCACTGACTCAATATTCCTATTAAAACATATCTATCACAAAACTATCCAGGACTGAAGTCCATATGAATCTTTACCATGAATTACATTTTCTATATTTAAACATTGAAAAGAAATACAGTATCCTCCATAGTACTCCATATCTTCCATAAGTTTCCCTACCTTGCATATTATTTGTCCCTCCTCAGATAATAAAAGACAAAGATATAAATTAAGAAAGGAATAAACATATTTCTATAGGAATAAGCACTTCTTCCTCTTGCAGTATTAGATTGAAAATCCCAGACTTGTAATATATTAATGAGCTAAAATAAAGGCGGCTAAGTAGTACTACAAAGTAACACAAAAAACACAAAATAGATTTTTAAAAAACCATTGCTTGCATATTTTGAGTATTATATTTTGGAATTAATTTGAGAGGAATTTGAAAGTATAAAAATTCATTCTTGGAATAGTTTTTTTTTGATGACTTAAGGGGGAAAGTTTTTGTGTTTTACTTTCATTTGAAGTTTTAAATCAATAAATGAAAAACTATTACTAGACATAAGCCATAAAGGAGAATTTAAGAAGAATGAATTAAAATTTTTTTATTTTTATATCAGCATTCAGCAATTGAGAAATGCAAAATAATGCTTTGGTTATTTCAGTTCATGGCAATATTTTAGCCTACTTCTAAAGTTGCTTTTTGTATAATATGTTTTGAGACTTGAGATGGCACTTGGAATATCTCTGCTTCTCTCTCTCTCTCTCTTTATCTCTCTTTGTCTCTCTCTCCCTCTCTCTCTCTTTCTCTCTCTCTTTCCCTTACGCACACACCCACACATGCACATGCACACGCACACACACACACACACTTTTTCCTTTTTCTCAATTGATCCAATTCCATGCTGTACCATGCCCACCAATTATCCTTTCCACAGTGGATAATTAGAAAAAATATTTCAGCAAGATTGTAGGGTAAGTTGTACTTATTTTACAATGACCTTGTGGAAACATTTTCTTATGTACATTCTTTTCAGTTATACGTAGTCATAAAAGTTATTGTCTTCTGTTTCTTCTGAAGTTGTCTGTTTTTATCAATTTTTACATTCTATTGCAATAATTTATTTTCTAACCTATTTTTCTCCACTAGCGTATACATTCCTCAAGAAGAAGTTACTGATACCTATTCATTTCTGAGTCGTCAGAACGTGGAATTCTGTGTGATATAGTACAAAAAAGTCATTATATCTTTGAAATATAAATATATGAACAAGTGAGTAAATTAAATGAGTATAAAAAATAAAACACTAAGTCACATTTCTTATAATAAATGTTATAAAGATAATTTCTAATCATCTCTCAGCTCTGTTATTTCTGCAATGGCAAAAATAGATAAATGTATGGTTTACCAAGATTTTTCCTGCTTTCAAAAAGTCTCTTGAAGTATGCCATACAATATGAATTAGTATAACTGCAGAGTTCCAAAAACTGGATCATTTAGGAAGATGGGGACTAAGGAGATTCCCCTCCCCCCAGTAGTTCTTGTTAAGATAAATGTGCTGCTATGTTTTGTTTTTGTTGTTTCAGTGTTTTCAGGTTTGTTTCTCATTATCATCTATGATAGAGGACCTATTTAATTAATGGCATGTTTCCACAGTTCAAGTCAACGGAGAAGCACAAGAAAATCAATGTGTAAATTCATAATTCATGACTTGGGCTAGAACATTGTTCCTGTTTACATTCATTTCTTGATGATGCTAGCACACTAATACTATCAGAGGGCATGTAACAATTATTTTTGGCTTCTGTCTGTTGCTTCCAATAAAGTAGAAACTGAACACAGTAAGTTTTCACTGCTTGGTTGTCAAAACACAGCATAATATTTTCAAATATGTTGATTAATTATGCATTATTTTAAATCAAACTCAGAGATGCTAGAGTTTAGCTCAGAGACACAACTATGACTACTGTTTGACACTGAAACACCAAGTCATCAGAGGAATCACATATCATTTATTGGGTACTTTTAGAATACAGGAAAAGTAAGAACATTTTTATATATGTAAAGTATTAACTCATGAACTCAACTCATGCTGAAATTTTCCTATTATGTAGGCATTGAGAGATCATAATATGAAACTATGAATCAATGTTCAAATCAACGCTTTTGAATAGTTGATCTACATCTTTGAGGGAATAAGTCATTTTATAGGTTATCCTTTTCACAATTGTAAATAATGATACTACCCTTCAAAACAGTAGCATCCAGAATTTTTTTCAGTCTAGAAATGTTTTCACAAGACCAAATAATCATGTCTTTCCTTAGTTTATACTATCATTAAGTGGAAAAGATTGCTTAAAATATGATTTATAGATAAAATGTAAGATGCCCAAGTAGGCTAGATTTTCAGATAATCAGTATTTTTAGGATGTTAATGTATGTAATATTTGAGGCTTATTTATCATAATAGATTCTTTGTTGTTTTTCTGAATTTCAAATTTAAATGGAAAGCTCATATTTTTAATTGATATATCTGACAATTCCAACTATAAGGATCTTAGAATAGAGTAAAATGAATTAGATATTTTACTCCTTCTAGAGTGTTCTGAACTTTCAAAACTATGAGCATTAAGCACAAAATTCATTTTCTGTTGTCTAAGGTTCAGGGTATGAAAGGCTGGCCCATAGCCTTCAGAGCAGAAAGAGATGAGAAAGAAGAGAACTCAGGGTAGGGTTAGGGTTAGACAGAGAGAGTGCAGTTTGTTTTCTTTGAGATTTCAGTTTAGTGAAGTTTGTTGGAAATTTCCACTGAAATGATAAGGCCAAAATACCTTTATTAAAGAATTTAACCTTATCCCAAAGAAATTTGGCTTTTATCCTTGGCTGCTGATAGGTAATAGCTCTGAGTCTTGGGAGTTTCACGCATTGTAAGACTGTCTGTATTTGCCTGGGGGCCTTGGTACAGCCAGGCAGTATCAGTGGGATTTAGATAAGAGATTTTAGCCAAAATTAGGAAATGAGATGGGAAACGCAATATAGTTCAAAAGGTTAGGACACTTCCCAGGACATCCCCAGCCTGTATCCCAGTTCAAGTCTCATCTACTCCATTTCTGATCCAGTATCTTGAATAGCAGATAATGGTCTGAGTACTTGCATTCCTGTTAGCCACAGGGGAGACAAGGAGATCAGTATGGCCCAGTTCCAGCCTTTGTTGGACTTTAGAGGAGTCAACCAGTAGATGCAAGATCTCTTTCTCTGTCCCTAGCTCTCTCTGTGTAACACTCCCTTTCAATAAATACATACATCTTTTTTTTCCACTCATATTTGGTATTTTTTAAACTTTTATTTAATAAATATAAATTTCCAAAGTACAACTTTTGAATTAAAGCAGCTTTTCTCCCCCATAACCTCCCTCCCACCTGCAACCATCCCATCTCCCACTCCCTCTCCCATCCCATTCTTCATTAAGATTCATTTTTCAATTATCTTTATATAAAGATCAACTTAGTATATACTAAGTAAAGATTTCAACAGACTGCACCCACAAAGACACACAAAGTATAGAGTACTGTTTGGGCAGTAGTTAATTCGCATAGTACAACTTTTAAAAAACAATGTGTGGGGCTGGCACTGTGGCATAGTGGGTAAAGGCACCGCCTGAGTGCTGGTATCCTATATGGGCATTGGTTTGAATCCCGGCTGATCTACTTCTGAAACAGCTCCCTGCTGATGTGTCTGGGAAAGTTGTGGAAGATGGCTCAGGTCCTTGAGCCCCTGTACTCCCATGGGAGACCAAGAGGAAGTCCTTGCTCCTGCTTCAGATCTGCCCAGCTCCAGCTGTTGTGGCTATTTGGGGAGTGGGCCAACATATGAAAGACCTCTCTCTTGGGGCTGGCGCCATGGTGCAGTGGGTTAATTCTCTGCCTGCGGTGCCTGCATCCCATATGGCCGCCTGTTCTAGTCTTCGCTGCCCCTCTTCCAATCCAGCTCTCTGCTATGGCCTGGGTAAACAGTAGAAGACGGCTCAAGTGCTTGGGCCCTTGAACCCGCATGGGAGACTGGGAAGAAACACCTGGCTACTGGCTTTGGATTGGTGCTGTTCCGGCCATCTGGAGAGTGAACCAGTGGAAGAAAGACCTTTCTCTCTGTCTCTCCCTCTCACTGTCTGTAACTCTACCTCTCACATAAATAAATAAAATCTTTATAAAAAAAAAAAGACCTCTCTCTCTCTGCCTCTGTGTAACTCTGCCTTTCAAATAAATATTTTTAAAAAATGTAAGATATATGGTCTAACTTTTGTGTCATTTGGTACCCCCTCAATGTGCTAAATCTGACAGGCTGGAGACTGAGATCAGCCACTTCAGCAGTCAGCAAGGTGCAGCTTGTCCTGCAAAGCTACACTATCGGGGAGAACAGGGCGAGGCTGTCCTTCCAACAAAAATCAGTGGAGAAAAGTTTCGGCGAATATGTCCAACTTTATTCACAGCCGTGTACACTTATAAAGGGCAGGGAGAAGGAGCGTAACTAACTCAGGGCACCATTAACTATAGGACAGAACTGACACTGGTGCCAATATGCCTCTCCAATCAGCTTGAAGGTAGCTTTCCTTGCGGGCCTGGACCACACCCTGAGAGCAGTTTACCTGATTGGCAGAAAGTGGGGGTGGGGAGAAATATGCCTGGGCATCCCGCAGCCTGTCAGCAGTCAGGCTAACTACTGGGATCACGCCCAACCAGGCTTATTTAATGGAACCTCAATAAAATCTGGACACCGTGAACTACCCTGTTTGGAAGTGGCCATGTCTTTTCATCTATTTTTTTTTTTTTTTCTAGAGAACATGTGGAAGTTCTGGAAGTTCCATGGTTGGAAACCTCCTGGACTCTGCTCTATGCATTTCATCTTTTGAACAATTTTATCTATATCCTTCCCCTGTAATAAACTGTAACCATAACAGTATTGAATGAATTTGGTATGTTTTCCTAGCAAATTATCAAAACTGTGAGTAGTTTGGATCTGCCAAACATGGCAAATGAGGATCGTCTTTAATAGTCTGATCTCTCAAGTGCTATAGTTGACTAACTCATTCCCCTCAATCTCATTTGACATATACAGGAACATATATTAGTAAAGAAAAACTTCAAGAGTGGGTATTTAGCGTAGCAGTTAAGACGTCACTAGGGATGCCCATATGTCATAGCAAAGCGCTTGGGTTCAAAGCTGCTCTCAATTTCAACTTCCAAGGTTCATGCTGCAATAATATGTAAGAGATAATAAAAGTAATTTTAAAAGTACAGAGTATCATTGGAATAGATATAAAACACAACATGTAGCCAGAATAGGAAAACATAAATACATAAAATTTAACAGCATTATGAACTCAGCTTTCATGACATTAGAAAATTAGTACTTCTCATTCATTGTCTCCATATCTGAACTAGAAAAGTAGAACTTTAACTGTGTAGGATGCAAAGCCCACTAAGAACTAGAAGTTAGGAATTAATAAAATCTTGGAAAGATCAACAGTTATAGAAAAGAGTGAAAATGTCATTAAATAATTGCTTCCTACGATATCCCTAGGGAAGAGATTGTCAAGAAATTATTTGAAACTTTCAGGGAATATAAAACTCAGATGTTATGATTCTTGTAAAATATAAAATAAGGGGATACTGGCGTTAAACTGACAATAAGAACATTAAAAACCAAAATCAGAGATTAGTGACAATAAGTTTCAGTTTCGTTTCAACTCTGATTCATTAGCAGTAGCTTTTGACAAGTATTATGTAAATAATGAATCATTAACCTCGTTTGCTTTCACCAAATATGTCATCTATCATGAACACATGGGGTTTTACAGATGACAATTGTTATTTTTGCTATGTTAAACTATTTAAAACTAGCATGGATATATCACAACGTGTCATCAAAACCTATTTCAAAGCTAGAGCAGTGTAATTTTCCAGTACTATGTATTTTACTATTTATGAAGCAGACAATGTTAATATCTTAGGAAATCTATTCATATAATTTGTTATATCAATAGGTCCCAAAAGAGAAACCATATAGACCTCTCAAATGGTGAAATAAATCTAACAAATACTTCTGATAAAGGACTCAGTATTGGTGACTAAAGGATCTTTTCTTTACATGATGAAAATTTTCCATCATAAGCTAATAGTCAATGGCATTTTTTTGTGGTGAAAAACTGCTAGTGTTACCATTACAAGTATAGATGTTTCAATTTTATTTTGTTTATTTTGGTTTTCTCTGTATCATTTTACAACAATATGCAATACAAAAGACAGAAATTTAAGTGGTTTAACATCTGGAATGAATGGAGGAGAAATATTAACGCTATATTTATTAGACATTATGCAAAAGTGATTACTTTTGCAAGAGAATTAAAATCTGAAGTAGCTAACAGTAGTTCGCCCTACAAATGTGCAGATTTCTTTCAGTCATGTTGTAGAAGAATTTGAAGGACAATTGTTCTACGATAATGAAAGTATGTTTAAATGCAAAATACACTATTTTACTAGCTAATAAAGAACAGTAAACAGAAGAAATCATTGAAAAATCTGATTTCAAAAAGAAACAAATCTTGATTAGATGAGTAACAGGGGCAAAAATTTCATCTCTGGGTTGGGAAATTGGATTGGTACAGGTAAATTGAGAGTACTATTGCAGACAGAGTCTTTGTAGGCACACATAAAAGTCAAATGAGTTCATAGGTAGAAGGAGGCAGGTAGAATGGGATAAAATCAAGAAGACTCCAATACTTCCCCTACAGAAACACTCAGATTCTAATAGAAAAAGTCATGCAGAGGAAGCTAAAAAGTAGAATTTACGTAGTTTTCACATTAGCATGAGAGATGTACCACAGTTGAAATCTCAAGTGAATAAATATGTCTCAAACTGAAGCCCAAGGGGGTAATTTTGTGGCACAGTATAATTAAACTGCCTCCTAAAATGCTGGCATCCCATATCAGAGATGCTAGCTCCAGTCACAGGTGCTCTGCTTTTGAACCAGCTCCCTGCTAATTCACCTGGGAAGTCACGGGAGAATTGTCCAAGTGCTTGGGCATCTGCCACACATGTGGGAAACCTGAATGGAGTTTCAGGACTCTGGCTTTGGCCTGGCATAGCCCTGGCCATTGCAGTCATCTGGGGAGTGAACCAATGGAAGATCTCCCCCCGCCTCTCTCTCTCTACACTCTACTTTTCAAGTGAGTAGAATAACTCTTAAGGAAAAAAAGAAAACTTGCTTTCCAACACCATTTGGCTGAAATAATACTAAGACCTGCACCATATATTGGCAAAGTGATCAAAGTTTAATGTTGACTGCAGAACTCACTCCAACTTCAGCTCAGTTTCATTTTAAAAGGAATCAGAATTAGCAGCTGTCACCTTAATTATCAGCCAGAGAAAAAGGCTCATTTTATTTTCAAAATAAAACAAAAATATTCTAATACTGTTCATTGTAAACTATTCTCAACTACAAGGATTAAAACAATAATTTTATATTATCTCACAATATATTAATATGAAGTTTTAAAATAAACTGTACTCTGTCTTATATGAAGATTAAATATAGTAAAATTAAGTTATTTTGCAGAAAATTTAGGTTTGTCAACAGAGACACAATAATAACTTTAATTTTGTAAAATCAAAATTCCAAACTGAAATATTAAATATCAACTTTTAGCTTAACTTATAAACATTAATAATGATAATAATGTTTAATTTTTCTAGAAATTGCTATATTGCATTTTTTATAATTATGTCTTTCCTGTGTTTGGCATGTCCATTAATATCTTAGCTCCAACCCAACACATATTAGCTATGTTAGTATTAAAAGTCTTGTTTCAGTAATTATGACTTGGACTTGTTCATTTAAATATTTTAATTTCACATTAGATTCAACATATTTTTTGTTCCCATTCCCAAAGATGTTAGTCTGAGAGCTCCAACTGACAACGAAGACATTTTTCTTTGTACATAGCTCTGTTGGGCAGGTCAGTGTACATAGTTGCATACTCCACATATCAAAATAGTGAGGATGCTATAGTGGGGTAATTGCCATTGCTTGTTTTGTCTGCCTAATATTGACTGGGTTTTTGTTGTTGCATTTCACATGCCCTACTGCTGTCTCTCTGATGGTGATAAGTTTGCTGGTTTATCAAAGGACTGGATCGTTCCCGTGCACGAAGGCCTGGCTCTGAGGAGTCACTGCAACTGCAACCTCTTCCTTCTCTGCCTCCCTCTAAGCCTTGCCACAAGACATAACTCACAGCCGAGTGTGCAGAGAGCTGTTCTCAGCAGACTGCCAATTTGAATTCACTGGCAAAAAAAGTTAAGCCCCTAAAACTGTCCAGAATGTCCATTGGATCTTTGAGAAGACATTTTACTTTGCTACATTAACTGGATGAAATCTAGACTCTAAGTTTTGCCTCTGCTCCATTTCTTAAGTCCCTTAGCTGTTTTGCTGACTCAGAAATATCGGAGTGGCTCTTGCTAGTTAAGTAGCAGGTTAAGCCACTGTCTGCAGCACTGGCATACCAATTGGGCACAGGTCCCAGACCCGGCTGCTCCACTTGCCATGCAGCTCCCTGCTAATTCACCTGGGAGAGCAATGGAGCATAGCCCAAATGCTTGAGACCCTGCACCCACATGGAAGACCTGTAGGAAGCTCCTGGATCCTGATTTCAGCATGGCCCAGCCCTGGCCATTGCAGCCACTTGGGGAGTGAGCCAACGTATGGAAGATCTCCCTCTCTCCCCTCTCTCTTTTTATTTCCTTCTCTCTCTGTAATTTACTTTCAAATAAATAAATAAATCTTTGAAAAAAAAAAAAAAAGAAATACCCTACTTTCTTTTGAAGAAATCAGAAGGAAAAGAGATGAGATAGTTATTGCTATAAAACCACATACTTGGCAGGCGCCGCGGCTCAATAGGCTAATCCTCCACCTAGCAGCGCCGGCACACCATGTTCTAGTCCCAGTCGGGGCGCCAAATTCTGTCCCAGTTGCCCCTCTTCCAGGCCATCTCTCTGCTATGGCCCGGGAGTGCAGTGGAGGATGGCCCAAGTGCTTGGGCCCTATACCCCATGGGAGACCAGGATAAGCACCTGGCTCCTGCCATCGGATCAGTGCGGTGCGCCGGCCGCAGCGCGCTGGCCGCGGCAGCCATTGGAGGGTGAACCAACGGCAAAGGAAGACCTTTCTCTTTCTCTCTGTCTCTTTCTCTCTTCTCTCTCACTGTCTACTCTGCCTGGAAAAAAAAAAAAAAAAAAACCACCACATACTATAAGGGTCATACTCTTGGTCTACCTATTGTAACTCTTGATAATAAAGTTCACCAAAAAGAAAAAGCTCAACTTTAGATCTAATACCAGGGAGCATAAGAATCTTCTATTAAGAACCAGGTACTCTTCTGATTCTGGAACATTTAAAGTTTCTGCATCTCCATTTAGATCACTGCATTATTTGAGTTAGCCCTCAGCCACTTTTATAAGAGCAAATTTACTTTGTAGATTTATATAAATAGAGATACATTACGAGATTTTTGATCTTCTGCAATCAACTTTAAGCATAAAATACATGCAAATCTGAGTCTTAGAGCATTTAATATTGTGAGGTATGATGTGGGAATATTGTATCCAAAGAGATGGATAGCTAATGTTCCTTTTGGGCCATCATCTGTTGCATAGCTGACATTTCAGCACAAATAAAATACCCAAAGTAACATGAAAGGTACAAATTAAGACTGATAATAGCTCTAGCATCAGATATATTAATATCATTTTCTGAAGTTATTATCCCATACAAAACTCTCTTGAGAAAGACAAAGAATGAATTATATAATTACACAAAAGATAGGCATCTTACAATTGCTTCCCGTGAAGGCTCTTAAAATGATTGCTCTCCATGTGAATAGCTCAGTGTTGTAACTATCCAATTAGAAACACTTAAGTGTAGTAAATTTAAAAGTTTATTCCATCTAATGTGATTCTTAAATCAATCTCACCAGCAGTTAAGTAAAAGAAAAGCCTTCAGAGTTTAAATCAAAGTAAAGAAAAAAAAGTACCATTTTTGGTTTTGTAATACTTTCCTAACTCCTCAGATTGACAGAATTTCATCACCACACCTATTCCTCTAAGGAGCGTGGCTGGTTTCTCATTGTCACAGAGCAGAAAATTGGTTTTCTGGTAGCAACACTAGCATTTCTGCAATTCCTTAATGCCAAATTTGACACAAATGGAACATAACATCCTATAATTTCCCAAAAAGTGGCACCAGAGATGTGACACCATCTTAAATTACTATCAGTTCTATTGCCCAAACTGAAGGCTCACTGCTGAGAGAGGCAAAGTTGGAGATGAAATTCACTTCTGATGACTACATGAGATCTTTGTCAACACTGTGAATTCTGGGAGTGTTTGACATCCGATTACCACAGTACACTAAAGAAAAGAGGTATTTCCATAGTGAAGAATGTTTGTTTATTTACATGGAAAGGAAGATATATAATCATTAGATAACATATTCTATATCATTATTCATTGCAAAGGATTATTTATAAATGGAATTCTATTATAGATGACCTTATGGTTCCCTAATATATAACTAATTACTGCATGCAGTCCTATATAGTTTTATCCCTCAAATAGCCTTGTGAGGTAAATGATCTTCCCATGCTACAAACAAGGAATTGAGACTCACAAATGTTCACCTTATGTCAGAACACATGGACATTAGCTGATAGGAATGGAACTTGAAACTAGGTCTACTTCAGTATAAATGTCTTTTCCAATATGAGGGTTCTTCAAAAAGTTCATGAAAATGGATTCAAAAGATGTTTGATTTGTGCAATTATTTTTAAATCTGTGCATATGAAGGGTCCTCAAAAGATTCATGGAAAAGACATATTACAAAAAACTTGTAGGAAAACTTGTTTTTGAGAGACAGAAATATATAGATGCAGAGAAAGACACAAACATAAAGAATAATCTCCCATCCACTCTTCAAATGCCCATACTGCCTTAGCTGGGCCAGGGCTGGGGTCAGGAGCTAGGAACTGAATTCAGATATACCATCTGAGTGATAGGAATACTACTATTTGAGCCATAACTGCATCTTCCCAGGTTCTGCATTGGTGGGAATTTGGACTTAAGAGCTGGAGTAATAAACTGAATTCAAGTACTCTAATTTGATACATAGGCATCTGTGTGTGTGCACAAATATGTTCATTTGTTTTTTAATTTTTTAAATTAGCAAACATAATATGTGTATATATTTATAGGATAATGTGACATTTTGTTACATATATATTGTGTAATGTCCAACAAGAATAAATATATTTATTTAAAGCATTTAACATGTCTTCACAATGGAAATGATAAAAATGTAGAGAAATACATGATACATTAACATTATCTATAGTCACACTGATGGGCAATAGAGCTGCAGAACTCCTTACTCCTATCTTCCAATAACCTCATACTTATTAATCAATGTTTCTCCCACCTCTTCCCTTCCCTCCCCAGCCTCTGGTAACAACCATTGTATTTTAACTTGTATGAAATCACCTATTTTTCAGACCAAAAAGTTTTGAAAATTCTTACTTTATATTTAAACTTGGAGATTTTGATTATGTCTTAATGGTAAACTTAGTTGGGTTGATTTTGAGTGGTGACCTTTGATTTTTCTTTTACCTAGATAATTTCACCTATATTTGGGAAGTTCTCTGTCATTATCTCAGTGAGTAAACTTTCTACCTTTTTTTCATTCTTGTCTTTCTTGAATTGCAAAACCTTGGGAATTTGCCCTATTCATGATGCCCTAATGTTCAACTAAACCTTTGTTCATTCCTCTTTTCTTAATATTTATTTTTATTTACTAGTTGAGAGCGAGAGAGAGAGAGAGAGAGAATCTACCATCTGATGGTTTGCTTATCAAATGCCTAGCTAGGTTAGGCTAGGCTGAAACCAGGATATGGGAACTCCATCCCGGTCTCCTCTGTGGGTGGCAGAGATCCAAGTACTTGAGCTCTCATTTGCTACTTACCAGCATACTTATTACCAGGAAGTTGGATTGCAGGACCTGAACCCATTGCTCTCCGATATGGGATGCAGGTGTCCCGAGCAGTGGCTTAACCCATTATGCCACAATAAATAGCCCTCTTCAGTTCTCTGGTTCTTTTTTCTTTTTCTGTCCTCTAATTATGTATTTGAGCTGTCTTTGAGCTCTCTGATTCTTTCTTCTGTTTTATTTATTCTGCTGTTGATGGTTTCATTCAGACTTTATTTTATTTAGTATACTGGTACTGTTCAGTTGAAGAATTTATGTTTGGTTTCCTTTAATTACTTCTATCTCTCTATGACATCTCCTTATTATCATATTAAATTGTTTCTCTGTGTTCTCTTGAATTTTGTTGGTTTTCTTTAAAACAGTTATTTTAATTCTTTATCTGAACAATGATAAATATCAATTCCTCAATGATATTTTTAGTTTGCCCTTTAGGTGAGGTTACAATGCCTTGGAAGTTCTTGACATTTTGCAGTGTATACCATCATTTGCACATTGAAGAATTTGTAATAGCAATCTGGCTTTGTTTGTGGCCATCCTTTTAGGAACTCTAAGCACTCTATTTATATTCTCTGAGCCTGTGGATACTTCTGCTGTTTAATCTTTGCCTTGGTTCACTGTCGCTATATTTTTTACAGATTCAGTCCCATAAAACTCCTCAAAGTCAAATTCATCCCAAATCTGCAGTTAATGTGTTATTTAATAAGAACTGGGGACATGCCCAAAGATAGTCCAGGCCTACAAACCTCTTCCTGGTTCTGTGGTCAGCTCAGACTCCTTGTCCTCAATCCCCTAATGCCAGGATCCTTGATATACTCAAAGCTCACAATTCACTGAGACCAGAGTGGCTTGGGGATAGGACCATAGTTCATCCTGTCTGATGCCATTCAGATCAGCCACTGGTTTATAAACTGTAATATAAGAGTGTTTGATCAAGACCACAGAACTCCGCTTGGCATAGGTCTTCAAACTCTGTATTCAGGCACTGGTCTAGGGACACAGACCATTAGGATCTGATCACTGATGTGTTTTACAAATCTGACACTGAGTTCAAAATACTTATGATTTCTTGCTATCTGCATAGTTGGCAGGAACGGTAATAGAGCAGCCCCTGAGCTATATGGGAAGATTCTACATGGTTCATACTTGGGTTTGACAGTGACCAGGCTCCATGGAATTCACCAGGCTTGAATGAATTTAGTGGTGATACACACCAGAATAAGTCTATCTTACCCGGACACACTGATACTGGAGCAGGTCCAGAGACTCCATCCACAGGTACTTAGCTAGAAATGGAAACTGTTAAGATTTGTCCCCATTGGGTTTGCAAGCCCACTATTCTGTACCAGTACACAGTCACATGGTTTCTTGCTGGGTTCAAGGTCAGAGGATCTGATAAAGGCAGGCCCCTGTGTGCATGAGACTGGCCCCAGACTTGTGACACCTGGATCCCATAGTCACGGGTCCACATGAAGGCCTGGAGGTTTTTGCTAGGCTCATGAAATACCAGCATTGATATATACCAAGATAAGTCCCACCCACTCAAGGGCAGGTGTCTGCCTGATCCTGGACAAGCCTAGAAGCTTGGTCTGTGAAAACTGACCAAGGATAAGGCCTTGGGACTTTCAGGAGCTACGTCTCAGTATGGTAAGCTGGGATGTCAAACCCAGGGCATGGTCCTACGCTCCCTTTCCTGGCCTCTCCATGAAGCTAGAGTTTCATTTGCTGCCAGGCTGGACGAGGGATGGCAGGGGCTGCCTGGCTGTGGATGATCCAAATACGCAGTTTACAGGTTCACTCCTGGGGGCATGGGTGACAGGGCTTAGTCTGTCTGTATTTTTTCACAGTGGGCCTGACAAAAGGATTCAGTTCTCTCTCTCTCTTGAAATTAGGGGGCATCTATTTTCTTGTCACAATCCTTGGAGCTGGGGGAGAGGTGACATGGCAGCCATTTCCTTCTTGCTCTCTTCAATGCAACGCTTCCTAGTATTATACCAAAACTAAGCACTGTGCCTCACCTGACTTCTCTGGCTCTTTTGAAGTTGATTCAGAGTGTGAATGTCTCTTCCAATAAGTTTCTCTGTGGGGAGGTGGTGGCAGTGTGTCTTACTCAGCTGCATTTTCATTCTTCAGAAGCAGTATGTGGGAATCTTAACCTTTAGGCTGAACACTCGCTTCCGAAAATCTTTTAATCTAATTGTTCTGTGAACTTTTTAAAACACTCCCATATCCTCATAGAGGCAAGGGGTTACATTTCAAGATCTCAACATCTCAACAAAACTCAAATATAGGCTTTGAATTTTGGAAGATATATAATAAGTTGACTTTTGAACCACGACGTTTGAGAACATTGAAAATCACATATTGATTTCCTGATAAAAGCAAATATACTAACAACTTACCAGAAGAAATAAGGGCGATGAAGTTGATGCTAGATACACTTTTTTTTTTTTTTTTGACAGGCAGAGTGGACAGTGAGAGAGAGAGACAGAGAGAAAGGTCTTCCTTTGCCCTTTGCCATTGGTTCACCCTCCAATGGCCGCTGTGGCCGGCGCACTGCGCTGATCGGATGGCAGGAGCCAGGTACTTATCCTGGTCTCCCATGGGGTGCAGGGCCCAAGCACTTGGGCCATCCTCCACTGCACTCCCTGGCCACAGCAGAGAACTGGCCTGGAAGAGAGGCAACCGGGACAGAATCCGGCGCCCCGACCGGGACTAGAACCCGGTGTGCCGGCGCCGCAAGGCGGAGGATTAGCCTAGTGAGCCATGGTGCCGGCCGATGCTAGATACACTTTCATAATTCATTCTATAAAGCAGGAACCAAGACTGAAACACAATCTAAAGTCAGCTTCAGATGAGTGGTTGCCTCTCTTAGGGCAAGTTTGTTTCTGTCCTTTCATTACTACTTGCGGCCTGAAGACTATGATTATTATGTTTTAGGAAAAAACATCAAAAGGTTGGTATTGTGGAGCAGCATGTAGTCACCACCTGTAACACCAGCATCCCATATGAGTGCAGCCTCACGTCCTGGCTACCCCACTCCCAATCTAGTTTCCTGATAATTCACCTGGGAAAGTAGCAGAAAATAATGCAAATACCTGAACCCTTGCCACCCAGGGGAAAGATGCAAATGAAGTTCTAGACTCCTGGCTCTTGGCCCAGCCCTAGCTATTTTGGCCTGTTTGGGGCATGAACCAGCAGATGTAAGATCTCTTTCTGTCTTTCCCTATCTGTCCATGACTCTGCCTTTCAAATGAATAAACATATTTTTTAATCTAGAGAAAATATATGCTGCCTTAGAGCCATAAGGTTTTTGTTTCTTTTGATTTAATGAGTAATTCAAGATATAGAATGCCAAAACTAGGTTTTCAAAACTAGGTTTTCTGTCAGTGTAGGCTGACAGATCAGAAAAAGACATTATCAGTTGATTTACTATCTTGATGGCGCTTTCCTCGCTACACTAATTAGTGAAGAACCAAAAAAAAGGAACCAAGATACTCAATACAGAGTTTATTCTTGTTTAAAGTACTATTGCCTAATATAAAAAAATAAAAGTGCCTTTGATGTTTAAATAGACTTTGACTATCTGATATTTGACCAAAGAGAGACTACTGTTTTTTGGTTGCAAGAGTCACATTCTCTTCTTATTTCTTCTCTCTTTCTCTCACTATATGACCATATTAGCAGATAGATTGTTAAGTCAAAGTTTTTAAGTGGATAAAATACAAGCAAAAGTGGATGAAATTGGTAACCAGAGTATCTTCCAATTTTGGTATAAAACTTTACTTTTACAGTAAGACATATGGTGCTTCTGAAAATAATTCCCAGTGATTCTAGGTACTCTGGTAAGCACTAAATGCTAGGGAAATCCTGCCTTAATGATGTCCGGAGACATAATCAGTGTCCAACATTAACAAATCCTCACATCTACTTGACATTGCTTCACTTGAGTCAGTCACAAACCTGGCAGGCAGAGACAAGAGAAAATGGCAGAAGGAAGTGTTTTGACTAAATAAGTAGGAAATCATAACATTAGGGATCCATGTGTTTGTAGCAACTGGTGATGAGAACACTCAAATTGAACCAAATTATCTGGCCATCCATGAGGCAGCTTAGTATGAGTCATTCTTTGAAGCCCAAACCAATGAGTGATAGTGTTAGTCATTTTCATCATTAGGCAGCACCTCTGTGCACAAAGCTGTGTGAATTACTACACAGGGTTGAATAAGAAATACTTTGTGATAGTGCTGCTTTTGCATTATTAAATGTGTGTTCTATTCAATAACAGCTATTTGGGTGTGGTCCTATATGTTTGAGAGTACAAGGGAAAGCCATTACCTATCTGAACTAAAAATGATTTACAAGGTCCAGTGCTTCACATGAATCATCAAAGAGAACATAGAAAGGCAAGATGAAGGATCCAGGACTAAGGACCATATTATGAACTGAATACACCATACACTGAGTATGCTTTTCTTTAGTGCACGATATTGACTGACCAGTGTCATAATCACATTTCTTTGATAATAGTTTCTATTTTATTGGTGTTATGTTTTATTTTGATAACTAGAAGGCAAGTCCTTTGTAGTACAATTTGGGAGAAAACAGTCCTGTTAAAGATTCCAAACATTGTGGAAATAAGTGTATGCAAAGAAGCAAAGCAACAATTAAATAAAGATTTGAAGTTATACTGCTAACAAAATTGATCCATTGTTTGACAGAAGTTTTAGAAACACCGTATGAATCAGATTGCCCTGTGAGTTAATTTCAAGAGGGAAATGGTAACAATACATTTACTAACAGACATTTACTAAAGAATAAATTTTATGTGTCTTTTTTTTTTAAAGATTTATTTTATGTATTTGAAAGACAGAGTTACAGAGAGAGGAGAGAGAGATACAAAGGTCTTCCATCAGCTGGTTCAACTCACAAATGGTCACAATGGCAGGAGTTGAGCCAATCCGAAGCCAGGAGCTTCTTCTGGGATTCCAACACAGGTGCAAGGGCCCAGGGACTTGGGCAATGCTTCGCTGCTTTCCCAGGCACACTAACAGGGAGCTGGATTGGGAAGTGTAACAGTCAGGACTTGAGCAAGCACCCATATGGGATGTCGGTGCTGCAGGCCAGGGCTTTAACCTGCTGTGCCATAGCACCAGACCCAAATTTTCTGTATCTTTTGAAAAAGGTTTATTTATTTTTTACCTGAAAGGCAGAGTGGTGGGGTAAGGGAGGAGCAGTGAACAAGGGAAAGTGAGATCTCCAATTCATTGGTTACTCCCCAAATGGTGGCAACCGCCAGTTCTGGGTCAAGCCAACACCAGGAGTCAGGAACGCCATCTCGGTCTCCCTTGTGGGTGGCAGGTACCCAAGTACTTCAACTATCTTCTCCTGCCTTTCCAGGTACATTAGCAGAAATTTGGATCAGAACCAACGAACCCCATACTCCAACTGACATTACAACTTGGGATGATGTCAGCATCACAATCAGTGGCTTACCTAATATGCCCACAATGTCAACTCCAGAATTTCTGTTGCACAGCTGAGGAGCCTGCATGGGAAATGTAGAACTCCCAAAATCATTTGGACTGGCCCTACCAAGGCAACAGCAGAAAGGACTCAAAATTCAGTATCTCTATAACAGGCTAATTTTTAAGTTCATAATTTTGTATGTCCCATGAATGATGTTATAAATATCCAAATAGCCCATGTCAAAAAATGGTTCTCCATGCCTGTTTTAGTTTAGAGGTTTAGTGTAGAGGTTAGTGTAGAGGTTTAGTGTAGAGGTTTCTATGATGAAGATAGGAAGCCCCATTATAGTTTTTGTAATACATTCTCTTTCTTCCCACCATGTGGAGTTGCAAGCCTCCCAGGTGATTGTGGATCACAGTAAAATGTCATGATGTTTATTTCATATTGTGTAACATATTTTTACTCATGAGCTAGTCAACTGTTTCGCTAGACCATATTTGAAGTAGATGATCTCATGTGGGAGATAGCGGTAATGATTTTGTAATTTAAAAATTAAAAATATTACTTATAATTATAGAAGCAAAGTTCCCAATTGACCTTACAATATTTAAAAGGTTATTAATCTTAGAATTCAATTTCATCTCTCTTTCATCTGGTTATAGCTGAAATTTAATGAAGCATAATTTACATATAATAAAATACAAAGGAATAGTGCAGTATTATGAGTTTTTTAAATGTATACTTTTTAATTACGATCAAGGTTAATATAAAAGGAAATTATTAATACATAATAAAGTTACCTTTCACCTATATTAAGACACTCTCCACCTAATTCTCCCTGTCAGAAGCTACCAAGATTTGTATTTACATTATTAGAGTTTAGTTTTTATATTCTCAAACATTATGAAATTAGAATTATAGTTATATATATCTTGCTCCCTTTGTTTAGCCTAATTTCTCATTATCACCAGTATAATGTGGAAGGAAAGATGGTATTCGCTTTTTGATCTCTAGAGAATTGCAAACAACACAGGTGATTCCCTGGATTATGGTAGAATTCTATTTCTTTTAGTTTCTGGTTGGCAGGGAAAGGTAAATAGTAGAAACTCCTCTCCATTAGGAATGGGGCAGTAAATAGTCCTTACCCAAGACCATTGGAAATTTCTATAGCTGAAGAGTAGTTGATATTATTTCAAAAGCCTCACCACCTACAAGAGAGACAATGCAGTTGCTTAGAACTGACACTGCATGAGGACAACAGAGTACCTCATTTGTTTGCACCATTAGGTATGCAAGCACAAAGAAACTCTCATCATCTGTCTGCTTCAAGGGAAAAGCAAAGGCATGGAGAGAGGTCATGAAGCAATGAGGGTGGAGTAGGAGCAAAATTCCCTGACAACCAAGTCCTCACTGACTATACAGTAGATCGTTAAAAGCTGGAAGTGCACTGAGGGTAGCTGCAGATACAAAATCCAAACTTACCTCAACAAATGACTAGATTGACATTACTGCTCATACTTAGTGCCAAGCAGAAGAGGTATGGCTATTTCCAGGTCATAAAATAATCTACCTTCTTAATTATTGTTATATATAGAATGATTAAAACTCAGTAAGAAATACGATATAAAAATTCAAAAAATAGACAAGCCATTGTAAAAATACTAAACAATGAAAAGAGTGGTTAAAATACTAAGCAATGAACAAAACTGGATTCAGAGATAATCCAGATGTGGGAACTATCAGACAAGAAATCTAAAATGACTAAGATAAATGTGCTAAAGGTTCTGGTAGAAAAAGTATAGTAATTCAAGAAAAAACAGACAATGTCAAGAGAAAATAGGAAGCCAAAAGAAAAAAAAATGTATAAAATACTAGAAAAGCATAGTAACATAGATGATAAATGCCATCAATAATCTCATCAGTACACAAAACACACATATGGATAGTAAAGAGGAAATTGCAGGAAGATTGATATAAATCATCAAAACTGAAAAAAAAAAAGAGAAATAGAACAGACTATACAAAAGCTGAAAGATCTTATCAAGTAGTCTATAACATATATAGTTTCAAATGCCAGCAGGAAGATAGAGAGAAAGCAGATAGAAATACCTGAGTGATGGTGGCCAAAACTTTTATATTATATATATATATATATATATACACAGAAAGAACATGCACGCACATCTAAACACATTATATTCAAAGATTCAAATAGCTAAAAGTCAAAAGTAAAGACAAATTTTTGGAGGCATCAAAATGGGGTACAAATATATTCATAATTTCAAATAAATGAAGCTAAGAAACACAGCACTGTGTCAGACACTAAACAAGCAGGAAAACAATCTAGTGGCATATTTAAAAGTACAGAAAGAAAAAAAATAACAAGTTTCAACCAGAATTGTCTTTCAAAGTCTTTCAGGAAGAAAAATACTGTTTCAAAAAGCCAAACACTGAGATATTATACTACAGAATGCTTGGATTACATGAAGTGCTAAAGGAATTGCTACACATAGAAGTAAAATAATGTGAGTCAGAAACTCGAATCTACTCAATGAACATTTAAACAAATGATCCAGACTCAATAAAGACCCTTAAAGACTCAATAATAAAATTTTAAAATCTAATTGAAAAATAGACAAAGTTATCAAAAAGCATTAGTATGTTTAGCATCCTAAAGCGTTCAGTATTTGGATGGCAATTAAATGCATAATAAGATGCTCATTAGCCATTCTGGTTATGTAAATTAATTAAAGGCACAGTGAGATAACACTACACAATCACTGAAATGATTAAAACAAAAATGACTGACGGCATGCCTCAAGTATTGATAAGGAGGAGACCAATTGGAACTCTCATATAAAGCTAATAAGAATATTTTCTACATTAAAAACAGTTTGGACATTTATTTAACAGTAAAACCACACATTTTATATAATTCCAAGTTTTAATCAAGGCAAATAAAATATACACTCATGTAAATTTTCAGAATGAAACTGTTCATATAAATTTTCTGAAAAATATTACTTTTCTCCATAAATGCACTGAATTGGAAGCAACCCTACATCCATCAACAAAATGTGGTGTATTGTACAATGGAACATTACTTAAGAACAATGAATACTGATATATGCAACAAACTTAATAAACTTTGGAATTACTCAGAATGACTAAAGTAAAATATAAAAGTGGTCACACTGTATGTGAAACTATAGCAAGGAAATATTTAATATATAGTGAAGAAAAACAAATCCATAGTTATCCGGTGCTGAGGATAGGCATAGTGATTGAGAAAACAGAATAACTGTACAATGATGAAGATATTCTATATACTTACTGTGATACTACTTATGTTGGTGTACAACATGACCAAGCTCATCAACATTTGCACTTCATATAAGTACATTGCATTATATTTCATTATGCTTCAAAAGAATGGAAATTTGGGAAAAATTTAATTCCTAGAAAATATTGAGCTGAAAGAGAAGTTTCTGGGACCCTGTGAGTCTCGTGGGACTCAGCTGGTGGGATAATCATATTATTGAATTCATTTCACAGGTTGGAAATATTACTATATTCTTGAAACTTTATTGTCTTTAGTATATAGCAGGTGGAATAAAAGTAATTAAGACCTTAAATTTTCTGAGAAGGAAGACAATTAAAAAATTGAAGAAGTGGGAGGTTAGAACATCTTTTTTTAAAAAAGAAATTTATGTATATTTATTTTGGGATACTTAGCTCAATGAACATATTGCTACTTTTAAATAAATCACCTTCATTTAAGAAAATGTTTCAGCAGCAATTAAACTTTGAAATAAATATAAATATTGTATAATCAACTATTTTCTAATATTTGATGCTTTGTGAGCAAATTACAACTGTTGAACAAAATCCAACCTGCTGTCTATTTTTTAAAATAAGGTTTTATTGGAACAAAATCATACCCATTCATATACACAGTGTTTATGTCTACTTTGCATTACTACCGTAATTTTTAAAAATTTTTTTTTAATTTTTTGACAGGCAGAGTGGATAGTGAGAGAGAGAGAGAGAGAGAGAGAGAGAGAGACAGAGAGAAAGGTCTTCCTTTGGCGTTGGTTCACCCTCCAATGGCCACCGCGGCCAGCGCGCTGCAGCTGGTGCACCGCGCTGATCCGATGGCAGGAGCCAGGAGCCAGGTGCTTCTCCTGGTCTCCCATGGGGTGCAGGACCCAAGTACTTGGGCCATCCTCCACTGCACTCCCTGGCCACAGCAGAGAGCTGGCCTGGAAGAAGGGCAACCGGGACAGAATCCGGCGCCCCGACCGGGACTAGAACCTGGTGTGCCAGTGCTGCAAGGCGAAGGATTATCCTAGTGAGCCGCGGCGCCGGCCACTACTGTAATGTTGAGTAATTGAATCAGATTATATTATCTAAAAAACCTAAAATATTTAATACCAATTCTTAACAGGAGAAACTTGTCGAATCCTACTCTAGAGGAATAATCTATATGAATTTTCTTGTTCAGAGCATATTTTGTGACATATATAATAATATAGTATTGTGCTAATACTGGTAATGTAATCTCTGAAACCAGATAGTCTAATTTTTCTTTCTGGCTCTGCCCATACTAAGTATGTGCCTTGGTCAGACCTCTGAGTCTCCAAGTTTTCTAGGTTCCCTGTCATTTAACCACAAATAAAATAGCATCAGTCTCATAAATATATTGTTAGAATTTACAGTTGTTACATATCCATTACTTAGAGCAGTGACTTACATGATATTGTCAAATAAGAGATCAAGTAACATCTTATAATTAAAGATGTAATAAGGAGTTTTTAAAATAATGATTATAGAAGAAAGACAAAATTAAGATAATATTTTAAATGCTTAAAAATAATCATCAGTTTAACACTATGCTTTTTTAATGATTATTTAATTATTTATTTGAAAGGCAGAGTTAGAGAGAGAGAGAGGGAGAAAGAGGGAGAGAGAAGGAGAGGGCCAGGGAGAGAACTTCCATCTGCTGGTTCATTCTCCAGATGGCCGCAATGGCTGGAATTGGACCAGGCTGAAGCCAGGCACCTAGAACTCCATCCTGATCTCCCACATGGGTGGCAGGGGCCCAAGCACTTGAGCCATCTGCAGCTGCCTTTCCAGGAGTATTAGCAGGGAGATGTATCAATAGAACAACCGGAACCCCATAAGGGATGCAGGCACTGCAGGCGGCTGCTTTACTTATTATTTCACAATGACAGCCTCGAAACTATACATTTAAAGAGTTAATTCTGCATATGTTTTTTGTTTTCATCTAAAGTTTATGTCCTTTTATTACTAGAACATCCTTTTTCTAATTGAAAAGTTTTGAAAAATTCTACACCTGTAGTGGTTATTCAATATTTATTGGCTGATCAACAAGTGAATGAATAAAGTAATTGTCACCATTTATAGCATAGAACATTGGAAATGAAGCATCATTTATGTTTAACAGAAAGTTAATTGGAATAACTAGTTGTTTTTGATTAAGCACCTTTCTCAGTTCTTTAAATCCTTTGGAAGCATTGAACTTGGCTGTGATATAAAGGGGTTACTTCTATTAGGGACATGAATTAAGATACATTTGTTTGTGTTTAATTAGATGAGGGCCTTTTACCAATAGTCATTTCACTGAATTCAAATTACAACCGTATTAGAAAGTGAATGCTGAATTTCTTTCTTACAAACTCATTAAACAATGACCATCCCATTAAATTTCGCAGCTGAAAGATATTTTGCTTTCACTACAGTTTCTTACTTGCTACTTATTTGATAAAGAAAATAGAGTGAATTCAACAAATTTCCAAAAGAAATTTTAAGACATTTGTTAAAATGTTCCCTAAATGATAAAAGATTCATTTTCTACTGTTTCTTGTGAAAGAAAATGAATGTCATTCTGATTTTCATTTTGGTAATTTATGCCCAAAGTTCATGGAAGAAATATTCCCATAAAAATATCTTGCATAGTGGTTCATATACTAATTCAGAGAAGGCTGTTCCTCTCATGAAATTAATCTTCCATGGTGCAGATTCATCCTGCAATAGGTACCCATGTGGGGGTATAATGTGCTGTTTCTCTGTATTCTTATTTAGATAGTAAGAGCATATTCATATTGATTTTCAACGGTCAATACCATGGTAACTTCTGAGTGTTCACTCTTTCGTGTAAAACAATTACACTTTGAAGTAATCTTTTGAGAAAACTGGAAAGCATTGAAGTGAATGTATCTTTGACTGTAATGTTCTCTACTAATGAGAAAAATGACCAAAGTTATAGACTGAAAAATATTCTGTGTAGTAAAATTAGAGACATCTTCAATTTTCTGATATTTTCCAACTGATGGGAAAAGGTAGAACATAGTTATTAACCACGCATTGAGAATGTATTGAAATGACTGTAGCAAAGATTGAAAGGGAGTCATTGCAACAGATGAGAAGTCATTACTTGAAAGCACAAAGCAACTGTGTATAGATAAGAGAAACGTGATAGATCTCTTTGAAGAATTTATAACTATAAAAGTCAACAATCAATATGGACAAAACAAAAAGAAAATTAACCAAGTCTTTTTCAAAAATCTATGGGCTAGAGTTTAGCGTTGTGGCATAGTGGATAAAGCTGCCACTTGTGATGCCAGCATCCTATATGGGAGCTGGTACACATCCTAGGTTCTCTACTTCCAATCCAACTCCCTGCTAATGGTCTGGGAAAATCAGGAGAAGATGGTCCAAGTGTTGGGGTCCCTGTCATCCATATTGGATACTACCCGGATGAGACTCCTAGTTCCTGGTTTTGGACTGGCCCAGCTCTGGACATTGTGGCCATTTGAGCAGTGAGCCAGTGGATGGAATATCTCTCTGTGTGTCTCTCCATTTCTCTCTGTAATTCTGACTTTTCAAATAAATAAATACATCTTTTGAAAAATGAAAATCAGAAATAATAATATGTGAGTTCAATCCCATTTAGCCATAGTCATTGATATGCTAGTACTTTTTTTATAAGAGAATCTGAAAATATTGTATTTACTTTAAGAGGAAGTTATTTTGTAAATCATTGTCCTTTTATTAATGGCAATAAACAATTAGTGTAGCAGTCATTACAATTGTTCATAGAATAATAATCTAAAATTCTGTATTATTATGGTTCCACATATTTTGCCTCCTCTCATACAGAGTATAATTTGTATATGTGTAAGTGTATGTGTTGGAGTATGTGTGCATAACTTTGACAAATATGAGGGTCTATAAGGTGCATAGTATAATTTTATGTTGTCATTATATTGATATTGAAATTTTCACTCCATATTGAAAATCTTGGGTCTCCCTACACCTGTGCTTATGGAATGTTTTTTAACTTTTATTTAATGAATATAAATTTCCAAAGTATGGCTTATGGATTACAATGGCTTCCCCCCCATAACGTCCCTCCCACCCACAACCCTCAGCTTTCCCACTCCCTTTCCCCTTCCATTCACATCAAGATTCATTTTCGATTCTCTTTATATACAGAAGATCAGTTTAGCATACATTAAGTAAAGATTTCAACAGTTTGCTCCCACACAGAAACATAAAGTGAAAAATAATAGATGATTTTTTAAATGATGATGAAATCAGATCAGACCTATTGTCATGTTTAATCCCAGTGAGAGTCAAGTTGGGAATTGATAATTTCTTTTTTTTTTTTTTTTTACAGAAGTTCAGTTTAGTATACATTAAGTAAAGATTTCAACAGTTTGCAACCCCATAGAAACACAAAGTGAAATATACTGTTTGAGTTCTCATTATAGCATCAAATCTCAATGTACAGCACATTAAGGACAGAGATCCTACATGAGGAGTAAGTGCACAGTGACTCCTGTTGTTGACTTTACAAATCGACACTCGTGTTTATGGCATCAGTAATCTCCCTAGGCTCCAGTCATGAGTTTCCACAGCTATGGAAGCCCTCTGACTTCTCCGACTCTTATCTTGTTTAGACAAGGTCATAGTCAAAGTGGAGGTTCTCTCCTCCCTTCAGAGAAAGGTACCTCCTTCTTTGATGACCCATTCATTCCACTGGGATCTCACTCACAGAGACCTTTCATTTAGTTTTTTTTTTTTTTTTTTCCCAGAGTGTCTTGGCTTTCCATGCCTGAAATACTCTCATGGGTTTTCAGCCAGATCCGAATGCCTTTAGGGCTGATTCTGAGGCCAGAGTGCTATTTAGGACATCTGCCATTCTATGAGTCTGCTGAGTATCTCACTTCCCATGTTGGATCACTCTCCCCTTTATTTATTCTATCGGTTAGTATTAGCAAGTACTAGACTTGTTTATGTGCTCCCTTTGACTCTTAGTCCTTTCATTATGATCAATTGTGAACTGAAATTGATCACTTGGAATAGTGAGATGGCATTGGTACATGCCACCTTGATGGGATTGAATTGGAGTCCCCTTGTATGTTTCTAACTCTACCATTTGGGGCAAGTCAGCTTGAGCATGTCCCAAATTGTACATCTCTTCCCTCTCTTATACCCACTCTTATGTTTAACAGCGATCACATTTCAGTTAAATTTCAACACTTAAGAATAACTGTGTATTAATTACAGAATTAAACCAGTCATATTAAGTAGAACAGACAAAAAACTCCTAAGAGGGATAATGTATTAAGTTGTTCATTAACAGTCAGGGTGAGTGCTGATCAAGTCACCGTTTCTCATAGTGTCCATTTCACGTCAACAGGTTTCCTTTTTGGTGTTCAGTCAGTTGTCACTGATCAGGGAGAACATATGGTATTTGTCCCTTTGGGACTGGCTTACTTCACTCAGCATGATGTGTTCCAGATTCCTCCATTTTGTTGCAAATGACTGGATTTCATTGTTTTTACTGCGGTATAGTATTCTAAAGAGTACATATCCCATAATTTCTTTATCCAGTCTACCGTTGATGGGCATTTAGGTTGGTTCCAGGTCTTGGCTATTGTGAATTGTGCTACAATAAACATTAGGGTGCAGACCGCTTTTTTGTTTGCCAATTTAAATTCCTCTGGGTAAATTCCAAGGAGTGGGATGGCTGGGTCGAACCGTAGGGTTATCTTCAGGTTTCTGAGGAATCTCCAGACTGACTTCCATAGTGGCTTGACCAGTTTGCATTCCCACCAACAGTGGGTTAGTGTCCCTTTTTCCCCACATCCTCGCCAGCATCTGTTGTTGGTGGATTTCTGTATGTGAGCCATTCTAACCGGGGTGAGGTGAAAGCTCATTGTGGTTTTGATTTGCATTTCCCTGATTGCTAATGACCTTGAACATTTTTTCATGTGCCTGTTGGCCATTTGGATTTCCTCTTTTGAAAAATGTCTGTTGAGGTCCTTGTCCCATCTTTTAAGTGGGTTGTTGGTTTTGTTTTTGTGGAGTTTCTTGATCTCTTTGTAGATTCTGGTTATTAACCCTTTATCTGTTGCATAGTTTGCAAATATTTTTTTCCCATTCTGTCGGTTGTCTCTTCACTCTCCTGACTGTCTCTTTTGCAGTACAGAAACTTCTCAATTTGATACAATCCCAATAGTTGATTTTGGCTTTGACTGCCTGTGCCTCCCGGGTCTTTTCCAGAAACTCTGCCTGTGCCAATATCTTGAAGGGTTTCTCCAAAGTTCTCTAATAACTTGATGGTGTCAGGTCGTAGATTTAGGTCTTTAATCCATGTTGAGTGGATTTTTGTGTAAGGTGTAAGGTAGGGGTCTTGCTTCATGCTTCTGCATGTGGAAATCCAGTTTTCCCAGCACCATTTATTGAATAGACTGTCCTTGCTCCAGGAATTGGTTTTAGATCCTTGATCAAATATAAGTTGGCTGTACATGTCTGGGTTGATTTCTGGTGTTTCTGTCCTGTTCCATTGGTCTATCCATCTGTTTCTGTACCAGTACCATGCTGTTTTGATTACAACTGCCCTGTAGTATGTCCTGAAATCTGGTATTGTGATGCCTCTGGCTTTGTTTTTGTTGTACAAAATTGCTTTAGCTATTCGAGGTCTCTTGTGCCTCCATATGAGTTTCAGCATCATTTTTTCTAGATCTGAGAAGAATGTCTTTGGTATCTTGATTGGTATTGCATTGAATCTATAAATTGCTTTTGGGAGAATGGACATTTTGATGATGTTGATTCTTCCAATCCATGAGCATGGAAGATTTTTCCATTTTTTGGTATCCTCTTCTATTTCTTTCTTTAAGATTTTGTAATTCTCATAGTAGAGATCTTTAACGTCCTTGGTTAAGTTTATTCCAAGGTATTTGATTGTTTTTGTAACTATTGTGAATGGGATTGATCTTAGCAGTTCTTTCTCAGCCGTGGCATTGCTTGTGTATACAAAGGCTGTTGATTTTTGTGCATTGATTTTATATCCTGCCACTTTGACAAAATCTTCTGTGAGTTCCAATAGTCTCTTAGTAGAGTTCTTTGGGTCCCTTAAATAAAGAATCATATCATCTGCAAAGAGGGATAGTTTGAGTTCTTCCTTCCCAATTTGTATCCCTTTAATTTCTTTTTCTTGCCTAATAGCTCTGGCTAGAACTTCCAGAACTATATTGAATAGCAGTGGTGAGAGTGAGCATCCCTGTCTGCTACCAGATCTCAGTGGAAATTCTTCCAGCTTTTCCCCATTCAATAGGATGTTGGCCGTGGGTTTTTCATAAATTGCTTTGATTATATTGAGGAATGTTCCTTCTATACCCAATTTGCTTCGAGTTTTCATCATGAAAGGGTGTTGAATTTTATCGAATTCTTTCTCTGCATCAATTGAGATAATCATATGATTTTTCTTCTGCAGTCTGTTAATGTGGTGAATCACCTTGATTGATTTGCAAATGTTGAACCATCCCTGCATACCAGGGATAAATCCCACTTGGTCTGGGTGGATGATTTTTCTGATGTGTTGCGTCTATGTTCATCAGGGATATTGGTCTATAATTTTCTTTCAGTGCTGCATCTTTCTCTGGCTTAGGGATTAAGGTGATGCTGGCTTCATAGAAAGAATTTGGGAGGATTCCATGTTTTTCGATTATTCTGAATAGTTTGAGAAGAAATGGAATTAGTTCTTCTTTAAAAGTCTGTTAGAATTCAGCAGTGAATCCATCTGGTCCTGGGCTTTTCTTTGTTGGGAGGGCCTTTATTACTGTGTCAATTTCTGTTTCAGTTATGGGTCTATTTAGGTTTTCTATGTCTTCATGGTTCAATTTAGGTAGATTGCATGTGTCCAGGAATCTATCCATTTCTGATAGGTTTTCCTGTTTGCTAGCATACAAGTCCTTGTAGTAATTTCTGATGATTCTTTTTATTTCTGTGGTGTCTATTGTTATGTTTCCTTTTTCATCTCTGATTTTATTGATTTGGGTCTTTTCTCTTCTTTTTTTAGTTAGTTGGGCCAATGGGGTGTCAATTTTGTTTATTTTTTCAAAAAACCAGCTCTTCGCTTGGCTGATTTTTTGTAATGTTTTTTTGGATTCAATCCTGTTAATTTCTTCTCTGATTTTAATTATTTCTCTTCTCCTACTAGATTTGGGTCTGGTTTGCTGCAGTTTTTCTAGGTCCTTGAGATGTGCTGAAAGCTCATTTATTTAGTGCATTTCCAATCTTGATATAGACACTTATTGCTATAAACTTGCCTCTCAATACTGCTTTTGCCGTATCCCATACGTTTTGATATGTTGTGTTGTTATCCTCATTTACTTCCAGAATGTTTCTGATTTCTCTTTTGATTTCTTGAATGACCCAGTGTTCATTCAGGAGCATGTTGTTCAGTCTCCATGTGTTTGCATACTTTCTGAGGTTTTCCTGAGTTGCTAATTTCCAGCTTCATTCCGCTGTGGTCTGAGAAGCTGCATGGTATGATTCTAACTCTTTTAAATTTGCTGAGACTTGCTTTATGGCCTAGTATGTGATCAATCCTAGAGAAGGTTCCATGCACTGCTGAGAAGAATGTAAAGTCTGTAGATGTAGGATTGAAAGTTCTGTAGATATCTGTTAGATCCATTTGGGCAATAGTGTCAATTAAATCTGTTGTTTCCTTGTTGATCTTCTGTCCGGATGATCTATCTTTTTCTGAGAGTGGAGTATTGAAGTCCCCCAGTACTATTGTATTGGAATCTAAGTCTCCCTTTAAGTCCCTTAACATATCTTTTAAATAGACTGGTGCCCTGTAATTAGGTGCATATACATTTATAATAGTTACATCTTCCTGTTGAATTGAACCCTTAATCATTATATAGTGCCCCTCTGTCTCTCTTAACAGTTTTTGTATTAAAGTTTATTTTGTCTGATATTAATATGGCTACACCTGCTTTTTTTTGGTTTCTGTTGGCAAGGAATATCTTTTTCCAACCTTTCACTTTCAGTCTGCATGCCTCTTTGTTAGAGAGATGTGTTTCTTGTAGGCAACAAATAGTTGGGTTGTGTTCTGTGAGCCAGTCAGCCAATCGGTGTCTTTTAACTGAAGAGTTAAGTCCATTAACGTTTAATGTGACTATTGATACATAGTGACTTTGCCCTGCCATTTTCCCGGAGATATTTTCTAGTATGTGCTTTGAGCTTCCCATGCTCTTTTACTGGTAGGTGTTCTTCCTTTCCCTTCTTTCATATTGATGGCCGTGTTTCTGTGTTTCTGAGTGTAGCACATCTTTAAGTATCTTTTGCAGGGCCGGACGAGTGGTCACAAAGTCTTTCAATTTCTGTTTGCTATGAAAGGTCTTTATTTCACCTTCATTCACAAATGAGAGCTTGGCAGGATATAATATTCTGGGCTGGCAATTTTTCTCTTTTAGCACCTGTGCTATGTCTCACCATTCCCTCCTAGCCTGTAGTGTTTCTGATGAGAAGTCTGCTGTGAGTCTAATTGGAGATCCTCTGAGAGTAATCTGATGTTTCTCTCTGGCACATTTTAGGATCTTTTCTTTATGTTTCACTGTGGTGAGTTTAATTACAATGTGTCGTGGTGAGGATCTCTTTTGGTCGTGTTTACTGGGGGTTCTATGAGCTTCCTGTACTAGGATGTCTCTGTCCTTCTCCAAACCTGGAAAGTTCTCTGCTAGTATCTCACTAAAAAGGCCTTCTAATCCTTTCTCTCTCTCCATGCCTTCAGGAACTCCTAGAACCTGAATGTTGGTTTTTTTAATAGTATCCTGTAGATTCCCAACAATATTTTTTAGATTTCTAATTTCCTCTTCTTTTCTTTGGTTTGACTGTATCCTTTCCTGTTCTCTGTCTTCTAAGTCTGATATTCTCTGTTCTGCTTCACCCATTCTGTTTTTAAGGCTCTCTAATGTGTTTGTCATTTGATCTATTGAGCTCTTCATTTCATTTTGATTTCTCTTCACTATCACACTTTCCTGTTCTACTAGTTTCTGAGTTTCATTTTGATTCTTCCTTAAAATTTCATTTTCATGAGAGAGCTTTTCAATCCTGTCCAGTAAGGATTTCTGTAGTTCAAGGATTTGCTTTTGAAAACTTCTAAATGTTCTTATCATAAATTTTTTGAAATCCGTATCTTGCATTTCTTCTATCTCATCATCTTCATAATCTTGGCTTGGGGTGTTTTGTTTATTTGGAGGCGTCATAGTGTCACCATTGATCTTGTTCCCTTAATTTCTGTGTTTATTGCTTGGCATGGTTAATTCTTTTTCCCTCACTGTAAGGTGTTTTTTTTTTTTTTAAACTGTGTCTGTGTTAAGTGGACTGCCTGCTGTTGGAGGAGCCTTGGAAGCTTGAGATGGGTGTGGCCTGAGAGCTCTGCTTGGTTCTTCAGGGTTATGGGTGTGCAAAGGTGACACCCTTAGGTTATGCGTGGTAAATCTCTCTTTATTTATTTATTTATTCATTCATTTATTTATTTTATTTTATTTTATTTTTTATTCAGGAGGTAAGTAATACTGGAAGGCTGAGCAGCATTGATGGTATTTAGCTTCCGATCTCTGGCTTCTACCCAAAGAGTCTGTGCAGGCTCTGTTTCTCCTGCGGACTCCCACTGGGTTGCCTAGGCTACTAAATTGTAGCCTTAACTCTCCCCTTTTATTATGTATATCCCAAGTGGGGCTTGCTCTTTGTCTCTTGCTTGCCTTTGCAAGGTTGGCGGAGAGAGAAACTTGTCTGTATCAGTACATCCCCACCTTTTTTTTTTTTTTTTTTTTGTCCTTCTCTCCTATAGTCAGTCTGGTGAACTTTCCCGCTTCAAAGCCCACTTCCCTCTAAAATTCTATCCGACGTTTCCCCGCCAATGTCTCCAGTTACTGAGCTCACCTCTGCTTCCAGCACCAATGTGTGGACTCGGAGCCCTGGGCGTCCCTCCTCTCCCGCTGGTGTCTGTGTCACATCCACTTCCCTTCCCGCACTGGAGCGCAGACTCTGTGGCTCCCGCGGTTCGGCTTCCACGCGGTGGGCGACCCTGCTCTCCCAGTAGGTCCTCTGAGTCACAGCCACTAGATCCGGAAGAGTTTCTTCTGCAATTTTTTCCTGATCCTTTTTCTGAGGCTACCGTAACTCCGCTTTTATTAAACTAAATTTTCCCAGACTATCAGTGCACACCCTCACTATTCCGCCATCTTGGCTCCCTTATGGATGTTTAAATTATTTTGCTTACAATATCTCCAATTCTAAAATTCTCTGAAAACAATCTCTATAAGCTCACTTCTTGACTTATTGCCTTTGATTTATTGACTGTTTCTCTCTTTTTTTTAAAAAGATTTATTTATTTATTTGAAAGTCAGAGTTACACAGAGAGAGGAGAGGCAGAGAAAGAGAAAGAGGACTTCCATCCATCATTCCTCAATTGGCCACAAGGGCCAGAGCTGTGCGATCTGAAGCCAGGAGCTTCTCCCGGGTCTCCCACAGGGGTGCAGGGGCCCAAGGACTTGGGCCATCTTCTACTGCTTTTCCAGGTGATAGCAGAGAGCTGGATTGGAAGTGGAGCAGCTGGGACTAGAACTGGTGCCCCTATGGGATGCTGGTACTTCAGGCCAGGGCGTTAACCCACTGTGCCACAGCGCCGGCCCCATATTGGCTGTTTCTTTTCAAGATATAGACTTCCTTACTGCCTTTATCGTCCTAATTGCATAACTTCTTCTTTACCTTTCTCACTTCTATCCTTAGAATCTTGATTCCCCAAACATCACTATTTTTTCCCTTTGATCGTGAGCTCCCGATGCTCTTGAGTTACAACAAATAATTTTCTGTGACTTAAGAGAACCTGCTGTTTTTATCACATTCTGATTTCCTTTTAATTTGTTAACAAAGTTTTACAATCTTCTTAATACGTACAAAAGTCAGTGCTTGTTAGCTTGCCCAGCCCTGGCAGTTGAGATCATCTGGGCCATTGAAGCAGCAGACGGAAAATCTCTCTCTATCTTTGCCTCTCCTCCACTCTGTAACTCTGACTTTTAAATAAATAAATAAATCTTTTAGAAAGGAAACTAAGTGTCTTAGTTTTACAAATTTCTCAAAAACACGAGACCATGATGACTGTATTCACAGCCTCTTAGCCTTGCCAGAGCCTATGCAGATAAGAAGATGAAGAGCCTAAGGTTGATCACAGCCTCAGCATATGTGAGTTCCGTTAATCCATTACTCTAGCTTTACACACCTTCCTTGCAGTGTTAGCTGTTATTTCTATTTGTACTTTACATTATTCTGTTTTTTTTTTTTTTCTTTTTGACAGGCAGAGTGGACAGTGAGAGAGAGACAGAGAGAAAGGTCTTCCTATTCCATTGGTTCACCCCACAATGGCCACTCCAGCCAGTGCGCTGCAGATGGCACACCACGCTGATCCGAAGCCAGGTGCCAGGTGCTTCTCCTGGTCTCCCATGCGGGTGCAGGGCCCAAGTACTTGGGCCATCTTCCACTGCACTCCTGGGCCACAGCAGAGAGCTGGCCTGGAAGAGGGGCAACCGGGACAGAATCCGGCGCCCCAACCTGGACTAGAACCTGGTGTGCCATCGCCGCAGGCGGAGGATTAGCCTGTTGAGCCACAGCACCGGCCTGTACTTTACATTATTCTAATCTTCATGTTTCCATACATAATGGCATGTTAGATACACTGAATTGTGAGTCCTCTTCGGACAACAAATATAACATGCTGAAATAAACACATTTTCTTTGTTATATCATTTTGTCTCAGATCTTAATATTTAGTAGTACACTCCTTACATGTGATTACTTTTATAATACTCCTTTCATGACTCATCTAATTTCCAATATTATCCTGTCTAATGTAGAACAGGTTCTTAACACCTTTTGTGTGAATTTTTAAATACACTTAAGCCTCAACTATAAGCTTACTGGAGTGACCAGCTACAACATCAACCCAAACAATTCAGCAAGTTTACACTTGTGTGTTAATGTTTCTTTCCATGTGACCTAATCATACTGTTTATTTACTGATATATTTTTAAGTTTTCTCCATTGCCTCATATTTCACATAAACCTTCCTGTCTATATATGTATCGATCTCTCTCTCTCTCTCTCTTTATGCAAAGCTGAACTGACAGAATAAGAAAGAAAATATTATGAGATTGGAAACAACAGGAAAAGCTAAAAGCAATTATTTCCCCCCATTTCACTGTTAGTAAATATAATTTAATGCACACATGTTTGCTGGAGAGTAGTATTTCATTTCTATGCTGTTCTACTTTCATTAAACACTACAGAGTTTGTTATCTGTAGGATACATCTGCAGAACTTATACAGAATGAGGCTTATTGAGACAAATGGTCAATCATAGGATGGAGTTCATCAACAGTTTCAGCATGTGCTGTGTAGCTATGAAACTAGAAAGAGATAATTAGAATTATACCCCTCCTTCCCATAACATGTGTCCATAAGCTAGGAAATAAGAGGAGAAGAGAAGCAGATTTATCATTAAGTGGAATTCAGAGTTCTGATTATTGAGACTGTACATTTACAAATACTTGACTGAAATCATGTTGGGTCTTTAAAAACTCTAAGCTTCTCTATTGATTACAAAAGTCATAGCATCCAAGTAAAAGGATAGCAGGAAATAAAGTAAAGCTTCTTTTATAAATAAATCCCATGTGTTTTCTTATTCAATATACTAGTTATATATAAGCAATTGATTTTAATTTAATATGTTTAATAAAATATTAAAATATAATCATTTATTAAACTGCATAAATAACATCAAAATATTTACATACTTTATAGATAAACTTCTGAATTTATAAGGAGATATTGTTTTCTTTGTTAAGCTTGGGCAAAATTTTGTCATGTGACCATATCTGGACCCAATGTCATTAAGCTGAAGAATGGCAATACAGACTGGAATCGTGTACCTGCCAAGTAGATGCTATTCACATGATTGATTGACTACTCTCAGTCCTAAAAATGAAAACGGAGCTAGCTTCAAGGAGATGGGCTACTTGAGGAAGTGATAAATATATAAATCACCATGGCATTATAACTTCAGAAGGTGTAGTGAAAAGGACATTATGAGTGATCAACAGGACTCATGCTACCTCCTTTCCCTCCATTTTTGATCTACCATCTCCTTCAAAATCTATGTCAAATCTAAGTACTTCTTCTCACCCCATCTAATATTACTGTGTTGGTCTAAACCACCATCAGCTCTTGCCTTTCCTAAACTATGATTCAATACCTTTTATCTCAAGTTCCAATCTCATATTTTCTTTTTTTCTTTTTTTTTTTTTTTTTTTTTTTTTTGACAGGCAGAGTGGACAGTGAGAGAGAGAGACAGAGAGAGAAAGGTCTTCCTTTTTGCCGTTGGTTCACCCTCCAATGGCCGCCGCTGCAGCCGGCGCACCGCGCTGATCCTGGCAGGAGCCAGGAGCCAGGTGCTTTTCCTGGTCTCCCATGGGGTGCAGGGCCCAAGCACCTGGGCCATCCTCCACTGCACTCCCTGGCCATAGCAGAGAGCTGGCCTGGAAGAGGGGCGACCGGGACAGAATCCGGCGCCCCAACCGGGACTAGAACCCGGTGTGCCGGCGCCGCAAGGTGGAGGATTAGCCTATTGAGCCACGGCGCCGGCTCATATTTTCTTAATACTTTGTTCTATTGCTGTTATGGAACCATTCTTATTAGATATATATTTTGTTTTTACAAGTTAATTGAGGGAAGTTATTATTTAAATCATCCCTCTTCCTACTCAGATTTAATATATTCTTTACCTTAATTTTGTATATTTACAATTGCCCTTCTCTTAATTTTTGGTCATATTGATAGATGAAACAGGTATGGTTTCTTTCCTTATTTTTATCTATGTTTGACTCAAGTCAGTCAGTTGCTGAATAATAGTGGAGGGAGGCTTTTGGAGACAACACGGTTTTAATTCAGGATTCTTGCTGGGGGTACTAAATGCCTTTTGTCCAGTATAGTCCAGGGCACAGTCTCCATCAGTTGTTTATATTAAGTGTATTGCTATGACTATTAATGAAGTTCCTTATTTCATATAATCTTTATATGATGCTAATTGCTTTTCATCCACTCAAAGCTGACTTAAATAGCAAAAACTAATAATTATTACAATCTTTTATTCGGGTCTAAATTCTGCTGCATTTATAATATAAATATCACAGGATGTAATATATAATATATATAATATATTATTTCCTAAAGCATCCAAGAAAATCTGAAGCTATGATATATTTACTCATATCAATGGGTTTTAGAATACATTGAATTGAAGCTAGTCTGACATTTTTTGTGTGACTACCCATATCTATATTTTTGAGAGCTGTTAGACCTTCCCCCACCTACTCATGTGTCTAAAAAGATAGAAGTAAACTCTTGACATTTTCTCGTTTCAAATTTCAGAGTACTTGACAGCTTTTAAATTTAATGTATGCACTTGGGGTTATGATTTTTTTTCTACTTCATTATAGGAGGATTATCTATTTTTTATTTCTTTGTTGTGTTTTGTAGGATTCAGTAGAAGTAAAGAAAATTAATATAATCACACATTGTCAAATTTAGATCTCCATTTATAATTATTTACTATTACCAGTTATTAAGAATCTTTTTATAGTACTGATTTTCTTAAGCTAATCTGATTGTGACTATAATCAATATTTAGACTTTATGAAATTTCTTTTATCTCCTTGGAAGCAATTATGAACTTAATTATTTTCAATCTTAGTTCATAAAAAATGCTCGACTCAAATGTTACTTTCAATCTTCACTGATGGCACAGCAAATTGTCTCAAATAAAATACTACCTAGAGAGTCGTACTTAAAATTCGGTCTTAAAATCCCATTTTTCCTTTTTTTAAAGGTCTTTCTTAGAAGATGTATTTACTTGGCTAAAATATGACTTGAGATTTACAGCTAATTCATGCAGGAAAATGTGTAGTCCAGCTTTATAAATATTCAAGACAGTAATAATGGGAAGAAATATCGAGAACATCCTAGATCTTATTAGTGGTCAGTCGTTCTTTTTACATTAGGCTGTAGATTAAATACATTATAGTAGTCATGGGAAAGAAGAAAGTATTTTCTTTAGTAGAAATATAAAATGAATCCCAGTACTTCCATTTCTACATATTTATATATTCCTCACGTTCTTTGGATTTATGTTGAGGAAATGATATATTCCATTTTTTAGAAAGAGGATTATTTAAATACAGTCATGCACCACATAATATTTTGGTCAAGGATGGATGGCACATGCAACAATGAACCCATAAGATCCTAATGTAGCTGTAGCCTAGTGATACCATAGCAGTTTTAATGCTGTAGCACAATGCATTATTCCCATGTTTACAGTGATGCTGATATAAAGAAATATACAATCATATAAAGTATGTACTTAATAATGACAAAATGACTATGCGAATAGTTTCTGTATTCATTATGCTATACTTTCTGCTATTATTTTAGAGTATGTTCCTTCTACTTAAAAAAGCTGTCAGCATCTGTCCATCCTTCCTTCCTCCCTCAGCGTCTTGTAACCACCATTATACAAATAACTTCTACTAGTGTTCTATTACATACCAGGCTGTAGATAATGTTAATTTAAGGTATACTTCTCTATTTTAAAAAACTAGAAAATATGATTTGGGGTGTTTTTAACACAAAGAAATTTTAAACGTTTGCTGAGATAAGCCTATTTATCCTGATATGTATATTAAAACATCACACAGTATTTCATATATATGTACAACTATTATGTATCAAATTTTTTAAAAATAAAATAGTCCTTGAATGTGAAGCAGTTTACTCTAAGTCAGCATTCTGTGTTTTACTGTCAATAGCCCCATACATCTCTTGTATTCCCTTGATTTCACACATCAAGGGATCAACCTATGACACTTGCACAATGATGAAATTACCTAACAACACATTTCTCAAGACATCACCATCGTTAAGTGACTTGCAGTACATATTAAATCTCTGTGCTTCAGACATCTAACAAAACTGTCACTCACAGCAATTTTATACCATTAATTTTAAAATTAATATTATTAAGTAAAATGCATCAGTATTCAATTTTGTGTATATTAGAGCTATATTTCTGTGAGCTTTGTTTTTGTTGTTTTGATATAAATGTAATATTTGTTTTTCTAATGACTTCCAAGGGTATTATATTACTGAATTAACAACAATTTATTATAAAATAATTGTAATATATGGGTTTAAAGGGACTGGATACTCCTTTGTTATTCTGCAATAGTGATGGTACTATTTTGCTGACATCTCTTAGACCACTGTAACTAATGAGGCTGCGTTCTTTTCTGTAAGTGCGGAAGTATGCTTGTTTTATCTTTGCAGTTTTGATCCTGCTTACAGCTCAGCGTCCTCTCTTTGCAAGGATCATCCTATCTCAGATTACTAACATGCCAGCTTGATATGCCTGTTGCTATGGTTTCCCAGCAGTCATTGGCTATGCCTTTTGTTTGAAATTATGCTTAGGCATGTCCTCATAGAATTTCATTTTTCTACTGTGACTTTGGTTATCCTCAGTTTGGCATAAAGCAGCAACCCTTTGTAATACGCTTTTGTACAGAGTATGTTGATTGTAGCCGAATAGAATGTATCCTAAAGATGTGGTTGGGTCAGGATTTATGGGGCTTTGCCTGGTTCATGGCATACCCTAAAATTGTAGTATCCCTTCTGCTCATAGATGAACAAATGGCATGATCCCTGAATCCTTTTTAATTCCATCATGAATTTACAACACACTATTTACCTAAGGTGGGTTTCAATGGTGAACCAGCTCTTGGTTTCACCTAAGATCTTACCTTTTTTTCACTGTGACATGGTGTGAGTACTGAAATTCAGAGTGGCATCTGTGAATATCTAGGCCTCACAGTCAAATTTCATATTACCACCATTCAAAGGGCTATTATCTTGGCTAGTAATGTTTTGCTCAGTTGGTATCATATTTTGTAAATTAGCCATCCTAGGAACATGCTGGCTTTCTTTATTTCATTTTCTATTTCCTGGAAAGCATGCTGTTTAATGATATTTTCCCAAAATAGTAAAAGTCAATATTTTTTTTTATTTTTCCACATCCAATAAAGGTCTGATTCTATGATATATTCACTCAGACCAATAGACTTTAGAATCAATACCATTATTAACATTGAATTATAATTAATAAAAATCATTGAGTGAGATCCTTCAAAATAAAATACAGAATCAAAAGAGAAGAAGGACATGTTGATTTACAGTTTTGAATCAAAGGACTTTTTTTGACTAGTCATTTTTTATATCCGAAGTTGGTTTTTACATGATACTGTTGTCTATAAAAGAGAATAGTGAAATCAATAAAACAAGGATGTAGAGGAAAATAAATTCAGGCTAAACAATGGCATTATTAATATAGTAAGACAAAAATACTATACAAATGTATACACACACAATTGACACAATTCATTTAAAATTTAAAAATGTGATCTGCTAAGCCATTTTTCTTTCTCCCAAATATGTCTATCTTATTCATACTCAGTTCTCTCGAGGAGTATCCTATAGTTAAATTTAGAAGACTCATTTTAGATGTGTACAGACAAAATAACAATCCCTATGTTATTGAATTGAGTCATGACTAGAAAGTATAATATAACTATTGGCTAATAAGGTATGATTATATATAAGGTTAGATATTTTACATAGCTAATTTGGGGGCAACAAATAATCTAACTAGTTAATTACCTTGAAAAAGTTATGAAAAAATTTAACAAATTTATTGGTTCAGAACTTAAATTAAATATAATTTTTATATTGGCATCATAAATTTGAGATTCTCTCTAAGCCTTTTCAAAGCAAAGAGATGTCCTAGAATATTTGAATAATTATTGGCATTAACATTATCAAGTATCATCAATTTATAACCTTGAGATTATTATTTCTGAAGAATTATAGATATAAAATAATATATAATATAATAATATTATATAATAATATATAATATATATAATAATATATAATATAATTAATATTAATATTAATATAATAATAATATAATAATATATATAATATAATATAATAATATAATATAATAATAGATATAAAATAATAATAATATTAGAATATCTGCCATGAAAAACAATACTCACACATTCAACATTTTAAAATAAATTTCATAAAGAATAAATTTTGCACCACAACTTTGGTGAGGAATTAGTTTAATTTAGCTCTAGCAAAACCAATCTGTACAAAAGGATGGTACAGAATTTATTCCAAGTAGGAATATGGCTCATGTTCTCTCCCCCACCCCAGAATATAATTATGAATGCAAGAAAAAGATAAGTAAAAGAATAAGCTAGTAAAACAAAACATGAGCTTGAATATGATATAGAGATTCTTAATTTGGTATCACATATGGTTTTAAGAATGTGCAGAGTAATGGAGCAACCTGAGCCTGAACTGTTAACTCCCAAACTGCTTTCTCTGTACAATGAGTCTAAAGTAGAACAAGATTGAGAAATTGAGAAATTGAGACATGGAACAAGAAAAAGACAAAAAAAAAAAAAAAAGAAAGTGAAGTATAAGGTCAATATAACTATGAATGAAAGGAAGTGTGTGGGAGAGAGAAGAGAGAGAGAGAATCTTCCACTTTCTGGTTCACTCCTCAAGTGCCTGCAGTAACTGAGATTGGGCCAACCCAATGTCAGGAGCTGGGAACTCCACCCACAGTTCCCCTATTGCCCACAGAGATGATCAGGACTTAATGACTTGAGCTATCACCTACTGCATCCCCAGGTGCACATTAGCAGGAAACTGGATTTAGAAACAGAACCTAGACTCAAACGTAGGTAATCTGATAAAGGCTGCTGGCACTTTTTTTAAGTTATTTTTATTGGTTGAGGTAATTACTTACTTTCATATTTTAATTTTTAATGAGTTTTTAGTAGATCCAATGGGATTTTTGTAGATACAATTCCAAACACATAATGAAATTCAAGTGGCATCATAATTGCTACACCAAACGTCCACCTCTCATGTAAGATTCTCAAAACAATTGTGCAATAGCTCTCAAAATTCTAAGAATTACACTTCTCCTAGCAGATTCTTTGAAGACATTGCTACTGGTCACTTATATTTTTTCTGTTGTATTTCTGTGTCTGTATTCGATGCCTAATTTTAATATTATGTTCTATTGCTTCATTTGGTTTCTAATCAATATGCAAATACAGTATAGTACAAGCTTTTGATATAACAAAACAATAATTTTTAAAAAGAATGTTCTACTAAATGAACTAGTAGATGTTCCACTAGAATGTTCTACTAGATGAACACTAGCAAATCTACCTCTTAGATTCAAAATCTCACCATTGATGTTGTTCATATTGAATGTTGCTTTTATGATGTATAGAATTTGTAATATTTCATGCATACTCCCATCCATTGCTAATTGTGAGGCTACATGATGAATAAAATTAAATTTGGGGTCAGAAGTTGGACTGTAGCCTTATTCTACCACTTGCTTCCTTTGCACTTCAAATATGTCACTCTATCATTCGGATTTAAAGTTGTTTAGATGTAAAATCAGAAAACAATTTTGTGATAATCAAATGGGGGAAATACTGATCAAGAATTCAAACTGTAAAGTAATAAAAACAGGTGTTGTTGATTTGATAGCTGCTAAGTCTTACAGACAGAGGTTTCTGAGAATAGCAGGTAGTCTAAAGTTGAAATTGTTTTCTGCAAGATCACAGATCATATATATTTTTCTCTAGATTTCAGAAATATTTTATTATTGACTACAGAACACAAATGAAATTGAGATGGATGAATATAAATATTTTAGGGAAAATACATTTTTGTCAAATATTTTCCTCTCTCCACTTGAAAGCTATTTTCTGCTTTTACTTCAGATTCTAAAAGTAGCTCTCTACTTTTTTCGAATTTTTGTTATTTTAACAAGCATATTTCTCTTTAGAATTATAGCCCATAGTCATTATGACAACCAAGTAAAATGAATGTAAATAAGCTGGGGAAAATAACATGTTGGGAAGAGAATGTACTATAGAATCCAACAGATTTTAGCTCAAATAACAATATACTACTTCCTTTTTCTGAACTATGGAGAATAACATTATACTGAATTTGCCAGTTACATGGCAAACATAATAATGTATATTTTTCCAAGGTATTCTGTGTAAGCGACAATTGACAATACATGCACCCTGCAGAGTGCATGGCACATGCATGTTTCATAAATGACAGGTTTTATTGTGACAAGCCTCCCATTCACCAGAGAAACACTACTAATATTCTTATTACTTTGCTTAACATTTTAAAGTTAATTTCTAGCTGCAACAAACTCATAAAATTTAACTTCTTACAGAAAAACACTTAGAGGCTATGTCCCCAAACCTTTGTTTCATATGATACAGCTGTTTCATCTTCTGGTTTAGCTTCCTACATCTTGAGCTTCAATAATAGTTCTCAGGCATTTGTACCTTCTGTATAAACGTTTGTTTCTTAATCTCATGCTCAAAACTGGGAGTCCAGAGTCAGATATAATATGCTTGTAGTGGCTGGACTCATGATTAGAATAAAATTCAAGACCCTCTGTCTCTCTTTGTCTGAACATTTGTTTCCATTAATAGATCCTCATTTCTCATTTTTATTTTCTCTCTTACAACCACAAGAGGGTGGCTTCTGGTTAAGCTTGAATTCTAGTGAAACACTGTCTGGCATCCTCAAAGAACAGCATGACAGTTTTCTCTTACTTAACATGCCTCTAAATTGAACACAAAGATATGAAATTTTATGTTTTTTTCTGAATAACTTTATCTGCCTTGCTTTAGCTCATTATTCAAGCATATTCTCACACATTTTAGCAATCCTTGCTGCTTTATAACATTGACCTGATTGCTTTCTATATATCCAGGATCATTGTTTGTTTCTAAAAACGTTATGTAGACAAAAGCCTAGATGATTTTATCCAACTGGCAATTTTTCATTAATTAATTTATTGAGAGAATTGCTCAAATAGTTATTAATCCACATACCTATATTATAAACTAATGTCTATTTCTCCATCTTATTATAATTATATCAAGACAGTTTACTGAATGCACACTAAAATAAAAACATGGTATTTTTAAAGCAGTCACTTTATTCACAAGTCTCATGACCTAATCAGTATATATCGAATCAAGCTAATTTTACATGATGTCTTTTAAAGGGATACTAGTTAGTGATACTAATTTTGTATACCTTAGCAAACTTAATAGTCCATTTAAGAATTTTATGTTGGTATAAACCATATTGATGTAATACAATAGATTTTAGAATCCTTTTTTTTTTTAACCAAAAGTCAATTTCAGGGGTGGGTATTTTGTCCTGGCAGTTAGATGCTAGTTATTATACACACATTCTACATCAAATGCCTGGGTTTGAATCCTGGCTCCTGATTCCAGTTTTCTGCTACTGTGCTCCCTGGGAGGAGGCAGGTGATAACTCATGCAGTTAGGTCTCTGCCACCTATGTGGGAGACCTACATAGAGTTCCCAGCTCCTTGTTTCAGTTGCTTCAGCTTCAGCTCATGACCCACATTTTAGGCCTTTGTGCAGTGAAGTGGATTGAAGCTCTCTTTCTGACTTTTGAATTGATAAATAGAGGCATTTTTTAAAGTCCATTTTCATTAATTTCATTGATTTATTTTTTTGCCTCAAATAACTTATTTTATATTATGAATAACTATATAGAAAATATCTACCATATATTGAGACCAGCTATAGTAACATGTTGAAATAGTCAAGTTCCCTTTTCTCATACAATTTACAGAAGGTAGACAAATATTAAATGTATCACCTAACATGTAAATACAAGAAACCTGGAAGGAATTATTATTAGGAAGAAAAGAGTAGTCATACTATGAAAGAGAATAGATGGAAGACAATGTTTTTCTAAGGTGGTACTGTTTTAGATTAAAAGGAAATGGTAAGTGAAGAACAAGGAAAATAGGACAGATAGCTAGGTGACGAAACATAATGAAAACAGACACTGCAGCATGAGATGAAATTGGAGATAGTACAGAGATCATCAAAAGACTGCGGGTTTCTGGAAGGGCTACAGGTTCTATTGTTTAAATTTGAAATTTTCCATTGATTGATTGATTGACATTTGAAAGGCATAGTGCCAGGGACAGAAGAGGTGAGGCAGAGACATAGAGAACTTCTATATGCTGGTTCACCCCCAAATAACTGCAATAGTTGGGTGTTGAACAGATCAAAGCCAGGAGCCGGGAACTCCACGTGGTCTTCTCACAAGGGTGGCAGTGGCTTAAGTACTTCATCCATCTTCTGCTCTCCTAAGCACATTAACAGGACGCTGTATTAGAAGCCGAGCAGCCAGGACTCAAACCAGCATTTCGATGTGGGATGAGGGCATCCCAAGTGCCGCCTTAGCCCTCTGCATCACAATGCCAGCCCTTACTATGAATGTGGACTCCACTAACAGACTCTCCAAGGGCAGTGGCGTGATCACCATAGCATTTCAAAATCATTTTTCTGACTTGTTGCTAGACAGAGCATGGAATAATGCCCAAGAACTAAAGGAGAAGAAGGAAACAGCACAGAAAAAGAACAACATTTCAAAGAAACTATTCTGATTGAATGATTTTAGTTCAATTCTCCCAAAAGAAAACATACATCAATTTTAAAATTAACTATGTTTAAAGAATTCATAAATATGAGGAATAATCAATATGCTGAATGGCCAACTTGTCAAATTTACCAATTTACAAGAAAACACAGTTTATTTCCACAATTTTGATATATTTTGATTAAAAGTAGTTTTAATAAACTGACTATGTTTTGTTTTAATTTTTTCTATTTTTTATATTCAGCTTATTTTTAATTTATTGTGATACATTTTACTCTGGCAACTCAAATTTTAATATATTACAACTAGGATAAATTTCCAAAAACAGTGTCTTTGGAATTTTCAGGGAGAAAATCTTGAGCATGTATTAATTATTGAGACTTCATAATAAAAATTTCTACTTTCAAATAAGTTTTCAGTCATATATTCATCAGTAAGCTCAAAAAAGCTAATATTTGAGTATTTTCTAAATCTGAACTGTGAGTGGTTCTTTTTTTTTTTTTTTGACAGCAGTGTTAGACAGTGAGAGGGAGAGAGACAGAGAGAAAGGTCTTCCTTTTCCGTTGGTTCAACCCCCAAATGGCCGCTATGGCTTGTGCGCTGTGGCCGGTGTACTGTGCCAATCTGAAGCCAGGAGCCAGGTGCTTCATCTTGGTCTCCCATGCGGGTGCAGGGACCCAAGCACTTGAGCCATCCTCCACCGCACTCCTGGGCCACAGCAGAAAGCTGGACTGGAAGAGGAGCAACCAGGACAGAATCCGGCGCCCCAACAGGGACTAGAACCTGGGGTGCCGGCACCGCAAGCGTAGGATTTGCCTAGTGAGCCATGGCAACAGTCGAGTTGTTCTTAAAATAGACATTTGAATAAATAGCTCCAATAAATTCGCTTAAAAACAATTGGAATAAGTAATACATTTTTGTATTAAAACTACTGTGAACCAATTAATTACATAATAGAAAAATACTGAAAAACCTCTTGAAGCTATCCACGTGCCACATTGTATTGATGATTGTATATTTAAGATACATGTTCTTGAGTAAATTTGCATTTTTAGTAATTAGAATCCAAGGAATTGACTTTTTAAATTTAACTTTGAGCTAATTAGTTTTCTTTAAAAAAAAGCTAAAAATTTGGCAAATAAACAATTTGACAGATTCTGTATAATAGTCAATTAATTACTTGACTATTTTGGCAATATCTATTTGGTATTTTAACAAGCAATTACATTGATTTTTAGTATCATAGTTAAAACAACTGATTTCTATGAATCAGTGTCAATACATTGAAGGGTTGGAGGCATAAAAAGGTCACTTAAGATTTTTGACCCAAGGGATGGTGACTGCTTGTACCATTCACTGTGATAGGAAAATAAAAGTGAAACCGTATTTGCTAAGAAAGGAAAGATATGGCTTCCAGTGTTATTTTTGATATGCTTGGGATGCTAATAACTGCAAGAAGATGGCAAGTAGATAATAGGATGCACCAATATGCATTCAACAGGAGAAGAAAAGTATTTAGGTCAAACTTCAATAGTTAGAATTTGGACGGCAATCAGAACCGAGGATGGGAAGTAAAGAAAGAAGCAATGAGGGTCCAGCACTGTGCCACAGTGAGTTAAACCACCACTTGTTACACCAGCATCCCTATATCAGACTGTACCATTTCCAGTCTGCTAATGTTCCTCAGAGTATGGTGGCCAAATTCTTCCCCGCCACCCATGTGGGAGACCAAGAGGGAGTTCCTGGCTCCAGACTCCACCCTGTGCAAATCCCAGGTACTATGGCCATTTGGGGAGTGAACCAGTAAAAGGAAATTCTCTCTCTCTCTCTCTTTCTCTCTCTCGGTGTGTGTGTGTGTGTGTGTGTGTGTGTGTGTGTGTGTCTGTGTCTTTCTCTGCCTTTCAAATAAATATTGTCAGCAAAACAAAACAAAACAAAAAAAGAGGCAATGTGATTCATCTTTGAGGTTCTCAAACATTTGGATTGTGTGTGCAAGTACTAAAACTAGGAAAATAATCAAAAAAAACAGTAGCCAGTAAGATATACTACTTCTAAAAAAAGAAAGATGAAAAGTATAAAGTTTCCAAAACTACTCTATAAAATTGCTGAGTTTTATCTGGACCATCCCATTTGACTCCCCTCCTACCTATATTTATAAGGTTTGCACTTTATTTCTCATCCTTGTGCTTTGTCTTATAAATTCATAGACGCACATAGAGAATACATGTGGGAATGGGTCTGTATTCTACTTCATTCTTAACAACAAACACTTTAAAGTAAGGCACTCTAGCATTCCTTTTCACATGCCTAGAAGAATATATGGAAAATACAAAATTATCAGTATTTATTGAATTGCATCTTATTGTTTTAACAAGAACTTCATCTCCATTACCACCAATAAGCAAATGAAAATATTGTTGGAAGCTGTAAGTGTACCTTGTATAGTCAAGCTAAAATAAGGAATAAAATGCCCCCAAATGGGCATTTTGTATCTGAAAACCACACGTGGCTTTTTGTTGTTGTTGTTGAACAAATGTCATCTCTCTCTATTTTTTTCTATCTCTTAAAGTTTCCTTTTGGACTTTTTATGAACATCTCCTAACACTACTTAGTTAATTCACAAATGCTGATTTCAAAGCAGAAAATATTCAGAAAGCCACATCTGCTGTCAACACCAGCTAATGATCTGAAACCAGGACCTGCACCTGTAGTGCTAAAATTGATTTTACTCCTTTTTGCATATATCATCAAAATCAGCATACATTTTAAACCATTACTTAAAATTTTGCTATGAAATGTTAGGAGTTGCAATCTCTGAGAATGATGGTTGGTTTTCTAAGTTTCGTTCATTATTCACACATAGACAAAGGCCATGTGTAATCTCTCAAAACTATAACTTTGCACTATGCAAAGTTATATTACACAAGCAGAAGTCCTATAACCCGCATGGGAGACCAGAAGGAAGCACCTGGCTCCTGGCTTCAGATTGGCATAGTTCCGGTCATGGCGGCCATTTTGGGAGTGAACCAATGGAATGAAGACCTTTCCTCTGTCTCTTCCTCTCACTGTTTGTAACTCCATCTCTCAAATAGATAAATAAAATCTTAAAAAAAAAAAAAGAAAAGAAAAGAAAAAAGAAAACAGAGAGAGATACTATCAAGGGGCCGGTGCTGTGGTGTAGCAGGTAAAGCTGCCATCTGCCATGCTGGCACCCCATATGGGCACCATTTAGTGTTCCAGCTGTTCCACTTCCGATCCAGCTCTCTGCTATGGCTTGGGAAAGCAGTATAAGATGGCCCCAGTCCTTGGGACCCTGCACTCATGTGGGAGACCCGGGAGAATTTCCCAGCTCCTGGCTTCAGATCAGCTCCACTCAGCTGTTGCAGCCATTTGGGGAGTGAACCAGTGGAAGGAAGACCTCTTTCTCTGACTCTCTCTATAACTCTGCTTTTCAAACAGATAAGTAATTCCTAAAGAGAGAGAGAGAGAGAGAGCGCGCGCGCAAAAGAATTCAAGGTGGTATTGTCTGCCACTACTTGATGAATTTCATTACTTACTTTTTACATCCTTCGACAAATCCTTTCTTACCTCTATCCTTGGTTTTAAATAAGTTCAGTGCTTTGCCCTTTCAGCTATCTGATTTTAATGGAAGCTTTCTCTCTTGAATACTACTGGATCTTTCTTCAAGAACTCAGCGAAAGGGCCAGCGCTGTAGCGCAGTGGGTTAACACCCCGGCCTGAAGCGTCAGCATCCCATATGGGTACCTGTTCAAGACACAGCTGCTCCTCTTCCGATCCAGCTCTCTGCTATGGCTTGGGAAAGCAGTAGAAGATGGCCCAAGTTCTTGGGCCCCTGCGCCCATGTGGGAGACCTGGAGGAAGCTCCTGGCTCCTGGCTTCAGATGGGTGCAGCTCCAGCCGTTGCGGCCGATTGGGGAGTGAACCATCGGAGGGAAGACCACTCTGTGTGTGTGTGTGTGTGTGTGTGTGTGTGTCTCCTCTCTCTGTGTAACTCTGACTTTCAAATAAATAAATAAATAAATAAATAAATCTTTCAAAAAAACTCAGTGAAGATTCCAAAATTGCATGATGTTGAACCAGGGAATATCCTATGGGATAATTGTTATGACCTTCAACACACTTTTCCTGCTTCCCAGGCTTTATAGGGTAAGTAGGAATAGATTCTACTCACTCTCCAATCCCTAAATCTGAGAGAGATTTACCTGTCTCTTGGCCCTATCTCTGATAGGACCTGTGCTCAGTGACAGGGAATCATTTAACTCTTCTCTTTCTTCCATTTCTTTTCTTCCTCAGAGGACCTCAATGGTGGAAATCTTGCTGATATGTGCAGTATTTGTGCACACCATGGTTCCTGCTCGTGAGTCTGTTTAGTCTTGCCTGTGAGTTCTGATTTTGAAACTGAGATGTAGGAGAATTAACTATGTTTTTCTGCATTCTATTATCTCTCCTTGCCATAGATGACACAAAAATACATACCTAATTCAAAGGAGGAAGTCCTTAGAGTGCAAAGCAATGTTGTAGGTAAGGATTACTTTGTTTCTATTCCAACATAGTTTTCCTATTAAACCATATGTTTCTTAAAAAGGGATGCTCTCTGCTGTGGCCAGGGAGTGCAGTGGAGGATGGCCCAAGTGCTTGGACCCTGCACCCCATGGGAGACCAGGAGAAGCACCTGGCTCCTGCCATCGGATCAGCACGGTGCGCCAGCCGCGGCGGCCATTGGAGGGTGAACCAACGGCAAAGGAAGACCTTTCTCTCTGTCTCTCTCTCTCACTGTCCACTCTGCCTGTAAAAAAAAAAAAAAAGATGAGAGCTTTTAGCCCAGAAAATATAGTTCAATATCTTGGAAGCTCTCAATAAACAAGTGTATGATTGCCAGATGACAATCTGCTTTCAATTATACTCAGAATGAGACAACGACAATCAAAAAACCTTGTTTTTATTGGCTTGTCATGTATCATATAGCTAATAACAACAGTGTGTCATCCTAATAATGAAATTGACCTATACTGACTTAATACACACTGGGAGAAGTGAGAAAGGTGGTCCAGGAGCATGTTGTTGAGAATTTGAAATATGATATTGAAATTGATTCTAAAGAGCACTATTTCACAGTTTTTTTTTTTTAATATTTGAAGTATGAGTGATTATTCTTCACGTTTTACTATGAGTTTTATTTTTAAAAGGAGACATTAAGAGTGGATAAAAATAATTTTTAGTATATGTCTTTAAAGTATGAATCACCTATAACAGCTCCTATTAGCATGAATGGAAATTTGCATGCAATATAGCTTTTTTTGTGCCTTTGTGAATATACTTTTATTCCTGTTTCTTTCAGAAGTGATGAGCCATCAGATAGAATGTTCCTGGAAAGGAAAAGGAAGATAATTAGAGTTTCTCCAGTTTTCTGTCTTTGCATATAATAGCCATTTTTTCCAGAAGTACATGCATGTGTGTCATAAGACTCCCACACAACTACATTTCAGAGAAGCTCAGAACAATATATACCAGAGCACATGACGAGGACTGCAGTTACTATTTATGAGAAATATAAAAGAAATTCCAAAAATACATTTAGAATTTGTAATAAAAGAGTTAGAGGAGGTAATATATCCCTTTAAGTACATAACGTTTGTTCAGTTTCAAACTAGTCATTTTGCTTGGCTAATTTAAAGAAATGAAAAAAACTATCAGGATATTCATTATTTTTTACAAAATCATATAATCTTACTTTTATTAACAAGTTAGGTCTAGGTCTATATACATAAACTGCTTTAGCTGATTTTTCAAATGAATGAAAAATTGACTCATAAAGACAGTATTTGATATGGTAAGAAACATTTTGTGGGTGGCAACTTTTAATTTTTTGGCTGAGAACAGACTACATTTTTTACCATTTTTTGTGATGAAACATACATAACATTACATTTAACATTTTAATCATTCGTGAGTGCACAAATTGCATTTATATTAAGTACTTTTGTCATCATTAAAATTTTTTGCAGCCTATATAGCTGGAACTTTATACCCTTTAAACAACAATTCTCAATTCTTCACTCCCCTCATCCACAGCAGTCATTATCTTATTTTCTGTTGCTGTGAGTTTGACTGCTCTACACACATCATGCAAGTGGAATCACACAATTTTTGTGACTTGGTTATGTTATGTTGCATAAGCCATTCAGTTTCCATCCATGTTGAAGCATGATTTAGAATTTCCATCCACTTTAAGGCAGTAATATTCTATTGCATGAATATTACACATGTAGCTTATTCATTTGTTTTTTTGTGTGTGTGTTTCTTCCACCTTTTAGCTCTTGTTAATAATACTGCTATCAATATGTGTATAAAAGAGAGACCCTATGTTCATTATTTTTCATCTCAGAATTCTTTTTCAAGAATATTATTTATCACTGTTTATTAATATTATCATTAAATTTTATTTTAGTTGAAATGTGGGGAAACAGGCCAGCACCGTGGATCAATAGGCAAATCCTCCTCCTGCAGTGCCCGCCGGCACCCTGGGTTCTAGTCCCAGTCAGGGCCAAATTCTGTCCCAGTTGCTCCTCTTCCTGTCCAGCTCTCTGCTGTGGCCCAGGAGTGCAGTGGAGGATGGCACAAGTGCTTGGGCCCTGCATCCACATGGGAGACCAGGAGAAGCACCTGGCTCCTGCCATCGGATCAGCGCGGTGCGCCGGCCACATTTCGCCGGCCACAGCAGCCATTGGAGGGTGAACCAACGGCAAAGGAAGACCTTTCTCTCTGTCTCTCTCTCTCACTGTCCACTCTGCCTGTCAAAAAAAAAAAAAAAAAAAAAAGAAGAAGGCAATCATATTTCCCTCCTTCTCCCAACTCCCATCCTTCCTCTTAAAAAGAAAAAAAGAAAAAAAAAAAAGAAATGCGGGGAAACAGAGAAAAAGAGTCAGAGACAGACAGCAAAAGATCTTCCAGCAGTTTGTTCACTCCACAGATGCCTATGGAAGCCAGGACTAGGCTATCCTGAAGCCAGGAGCCCACCACTCAGTCCATGCCTACTCTTCCCTGATGCACATTGACAAGCATTATGGAATCAGAAACAGTCAGGACTCAAAGTCAGACACCATGGTATGGAATCCAAGCATTGTAAGTGGAATCTTGAACATTGCACCCAAACCCAGCCTCAGTTATTTTGAGTATATATACAGGAGTAGAATTTCTGGATATATGGTAATTCTACTTTTAATATTCCGAAAAACTTTCACACCATTTCCCCAGTGGCTGTTTTACCTCCTCACCAACAATGCACAGGGCTCCAATTTCTCCATGTTCTCTAGCTATTTCTTGTTTGATTGATAATAGTTATCTTTCATGAGTATGATTTTGTATCTCACTATGCTTTTACTTTCCTTAATGATTAGTGATATCAAATATCTTTTCATGAGGCCCCACTAAAGTGTAAGCTCTTTTAATTTTCCCACAACTTTTATAATTCTGGAATGCTCCACTGTCATCTATGTTTGCTTTAACTCTGTTTATTTTCTCACTCATACCTTTCATGCCCTCATCTGAATTCCTCATTTCATCATTGTTTGTATTGATCACTCTATCTTTCCAGAGTTTTCCATAACACATACTAAATTATTTCAGCTTTTCCAGTGTTCAAAGAATGAACACTGTGATAAGTTAAGTTAAATGGTAATATTACAAATGGCACAATGTCATGGTATCTATTTCTATGGAGAGTTTTTTTTTTTTCCTAATGACTATCTAGCACACATATTCATAAATGTAATGAATCCAAGTCTCATCTTCTGAATTTTCCTAAAAAGCCTTCTTGCTCTTACAATTTCTTTCAATGTAGCATATCAATTCCTTCAATAGTGATCTATTGAATAATATGATACAACATCAGATATAAGTGAGGGCTCTGAAATCAGAGTGAATTGTGTACATTCTTTGTTTCACAGCTTAAAAGGTCAAGTGTTTTGGGAAAGCAACTTCTACAAGCTGAGGTTTGCACACATACAACTAAGGAGAACAATAGAACCAAGCCAGCCCCTACTTGAAACAGATGTTTGGCTCTGAGTAAGCACTGGCTAACAGTTAAACATATTTTGGGGGTATTTAAAGATAGTGCTCATGTCACTCATTCTGTTGCTGTCCATATTTTAAAGACTGACATTTTGCAAATCTCTAAAATTTCAGAATGTGTATTTTCTCCCACAGAGAGAAATTCATATATTGAGGAAATGCAAAAGTAGTTCAACAGCTCATATAATTTGAGATTTATTTTAAAAATGTAGCATCATTGGAGGGCTCCAAGATGGCAGAATACAGAAGGAGCTCATTGATAGTCCAGGAAAAGATAGTTTAATAATAGTGGAGATAATGTAGTCTCAGGGAAGAGTTAGGGAAAAATTTGCAGAAGAAACTCTTCTGGAATTAGAGGGGCACGGTGGACCTATGTGGAGGGCACTGGACCCCAGCTGCCCAGTCTACGAACCAGCGCTGGAAAGGGAGGTGAGGTGAAACCGCAGTAGCCTGAGATACTGGCAGAAAAGGGGCAGGAAGAGCCTAGAGGGAATGAGGCTTGAAGCCCCGTGGGGGAAAAGTATACCAGCCTAACTAGAGAAGAGGAAAAAAAAAGGTGGGGGACCAGTATGACACGATTCTCTCTCTCCACTCACCTTACAAAGGCGAGCAAGGCAATAGAGCAGGTGCCATTTTGGACATACAGAAGAGCTGCACCAGTTCAGGGCTGTGTCCGCCCTCAGACAAGCAGAAAAATCTGATTCTGGTGGGGAGAAATCTGATTCTGGTCTTAGGAGACTAAGACCTAGTGAATGTGTGGAGCTTATGAACTGGGTCTGTGAAAAAAAAAAAAAAAACAACTAAGGGTGTGTGGGAGAACTCACAATGTGGCTGAGACGTGAGTAGTCTCAGTGGGAGATGACACAAATTCAGGTAGCTTTGGATACCCAGTGAGAGAAATTGCAAGGGAATCTGAGCTTACACTGAGACTGCATGGATCCTTTGTGTGGTCCTTGGGACAGAGCAGACAAATATTATACCCACTGGGGCTAGCACTCAGGCACTTATCGCCATCGAGGAGAAGAGCTCAGCTGAGTGGAATTAATACCCTTCTGAATAAAGAGAGAGAGAGAGAAGATTCACCATGCCAAACCTGGGTGTGTCACCACTGGAACATCCTTAACCCTGAAGAACTGAACAGAGCTCTCTGGCCACACCCACCACAAGTCTCTAGAGATTCACCAAAAGCAGACAGTCCACTTAATCTAGAGTCATAGTGTAATGAGAAAAGCCACCACAGTGAAAGAAGAAGGTGGAGGAGGAGGAGGAGGAGGAGGAGGAGGAGAGGAAGAAGAAGAAGAAGAAGAAGAAGAAGAAGAAGAAGAAGAAGAAGAAGAAGAAGAAGAAGAAGAAGAAACCAAAGAATATCTCCACAATGCCAAACAACAAATGTAGAAACTGAGGAAACAAGAACAAGGAAGACATCACGTGGCTCTCAAATGAACATGACACTCCAATACAAGATTATGAAGATGATGAGATAGAAGAAATGCAAGATATTGTTGCGAATCTACAGGATACTATTAAAAAACCCAGCATTCGGGTTCTAGGAGTTCCTGAAGGCATGGAGAGAGAAAGGATTAGAAGGCCTTTTTAGTGAGATACTAGCAGAAAACTTCCAGAGTTTGGAGAAAGAAAGAGACATCCAAGTACAGGAAGCACATAGAACTCCCAATAAACTTGACCAAAAGAGATCCTCACCATGACACATTATAATCAAACTCACCACAGTGAAACATAAAGAAAAGATTCTAAAATGAGCAAAAGAGAAATGTCAGATTATTCTCAGAGGATCTCCAATTAGACTCACAACAGACTTCAAACCAGAAACCCTACAGGCTAGGAAGGAATGGTGAGATATAGCCCAGGTACAAAGAGAAAAACTGCCATCCCAGAATATTATATCCTGCAAAGCTCTCATTTGTGAATGAAGGTGAAATAAAGACCTTTCATAGCAAACAGAAATTGAAAGAATTTGTTGCCACTCGTCCAGCCCTGCAAAAGATGCTTAAAGATGTGTTACACGCAGAAACACAGAAACATGGCCATCAATACGAAAGAAGGTAATGGAAGAAAAACTCACAGTAAAAGATCACAGGAAGTTCAAAGCGTATATTAGAAATATCTTTGGAAAAATGGCAGGGCAAAGTCACTACTTGCCAATAGGCACATTGCATGTAAATGGCCTCAACTCGCCAGTTAAAAGACACAGACTGGCTGAATGGATTAAAAAACAAAACACATCTATTTGCTGCTTGCAAGAAACACATTCTAACACAATGGTGCATGTAGATGGAAAGTGAAAGGTTGGAAAAAGATAATCCATGCCAAAAGAAACAAAAAAAGAGTTGGTGTAGTCATCTTAATATCAGACAAAATAAATTTTAACACAAAAACTGTTAAGAGAGACAAAGAGGAGCATTATATAATGATGAAGAGATCAATTCAACAGGAAGATATAACTATTATAAATGTATGTGCACTTAATTACAGGTCACTGGTTTATTTAAAAGATATGCTAAGGGACTTAAAGGGAGACGTAGACTCCAATAAATAGTATTGGGGGACTTCAATACTCCACTTTCAGCAATAGACAGATCAACCAGACAGAAGATCAACAAGGAAACAGCAGATTTAATCAACACTATAGACCAAATGGATCTGACAGATATATACAGAACTTTTCATCCTATACTTAAAGAATACACATTCTTTTCAGCAGTACATGGAACCTATTCTAGGATTGACCATTAGTCCATAAAGCAGACTCAGCAAATTCAAAACAATCGAAATCATACCATGCATCTTCTCAGACCACAGTGGAATGAAGCTGGAAATTAGCAACTAAGGAATCCCTAGAGCATATGCGAACACTGGAGACTGAACAACATGCTCCGGAAAGAAGAGTGGGTCATAGAAAAAATCAAAAGAGAAATCAAAAAAAATTCTGGAAGTAAGTGAGGATAACAACACAACGTATGAAAACTTATGGGATACAGCAAAAGCAGTGTTAAGAGGAAAGTTTATATCAATAGGTACCTACATCAAGAAATTGGAAAGGCACCAAATAAATGAGCTTTCAATGCATTTCAAGGATCTAGAAAAACTGCAGCAAACCAGACACAAAACTAGTAAGAGAAGAGAAATAATTAAAATTAGAGAAGAAATCAACAGAATTAAATAAAAAAAAACTACAAAATATCAGCAAAATGAAGAGCTGGTTTTTTGAAAAGATAAACAAAAATGAAACACCATTGGCCCAACTAAGTAAAAAAAGGAGAGAAAAGACCCAAATCAATAAAATCAGATATTAAAAAAGGAATGTAACAACAGTCACCACAGAAATATAAAGAGTCATCAGAAGTTACTACAAAGAGTTGTATGCCAGCAAACAGGGAAATCTATCAGAAATGGATAGATTCCTGGACACATGCAACCTATGTGAACATGAAGACATAGAAAACCTAAACATAACTGAGATAGAAATTGAATCAATAATAAAGGCTCTTCCAACAAGGAAAAGCCCAGAGCCAGATGGATTCACTGCTGAATTCTACCAGACATTTAAAGAAGAACTAACTCCAATTATTCTCAAACTATACAGAAGAATCACAAAAGAGGGAATCCTCCCAAATTCCTTCTATGAAGCCAGCATCACCTTAATCCCTAAACTTGAAAAAGATGCAACATTGAAAGAGAATTACAGACCAATTTCCCTGATGAATATAGATGCAAAAATCCTCAATAAAATCTGGCCAATAGAATGCAGCAATACAACAGAAAGATCATCTACACAGACCAATTTGGATTTATCCCTGGTATGCAGGGACGGTTAAACATATGCAAATCAATCGATGTGCTACACCACATTAACAAACTGCAGAGGAAAAATCACATGACTATCTCAATAGATGCAGAGAAAGCAATTGATAAAATATAACACCCTTTCATGATGAAAACTCTAAGCAAACTGGGTATGGAAGGAACATTCCTCAATACAATCAAGTCAATTTATGAAAAACTCATGGCTGGCATCCTATTGAATGGAGAAAAGTTGGAAGCATTTCCATTAAGATCTGGTACCAGACAGGGATGCCCACTCTCACCATTGCTATTCAATATAGTACTGGAAGTTTTAGCCAGAGCCATTAGGCAAGAAAAAGAAATTAAAGAGATAAAAGTTGGGAAGGAAGAAGTCAAACTATCCCTCTTTGCAGATGATATGATTCTCTATTTAGGGGATCCAAAGAAGTCTACTAAGAAATTATTTGAACTCATAGAAGAGTTTGGCAAAGTAGCAAGATATAAAATCAATGCACAAAAATCAACAGCCTTTGTATTCACAGGCAATGCCATGGCTGAGAAAGAACTTCTATGATCAATCCCATTCACAATAGCTACAAAAACAATCAAATACCTTGGAATAAACTTAACCAAGGACGTTAAGTATCTCTACGATGAGAATTACAAAATCTTAAAGAAAGAAATAGAAAGGATACCAAAAAATGGAAAAATCTTCCATGCTCATGGATTGGAAGAATCAACATCATCAAAATGTCCATTCTCCAAAAAGCCATTTATAATTCAATGCGATACCAATCAAGATACCAAAGACATTCTTCTCAGATCTAGAAAAACTGATGCTGAAACTCATATGGAGACACAGGAGACCTCAAATAGCTAAAGTAATCTTGTACAACAAAAACAAAGCCAGAGGCATCACAATACCAGATTTCAGGACATACTACAGGGCAGTTATAATCAAAACAGCATGATACTGGTACAGAAACAGATGTATATGCCAATGGAACAGAATAGAAACACCAGAAATCAATCCAAACATCTATAGCCAACTTATATTTGATCAAGGATCTAAAACCAATCCCTGGAGTAAGGACAGTCTATACAACAAATGGTGCATGTACCAATGCCTTCTCACTAGTGGAAGTGATCAGTTTCAGTTCACAATTGATCATAATGACAGGATTAAGAGTCATAGGGATCACACAAACAAGACTAGCTCTGTGAATACTAACTGATAGAATAAAAAAGGGAGAGAATGATCCAACTTGGGAAGCGGGATACACAGCAGACTCATAGAATGATAGATGTCCTATATAGCACTCTGGCCTCAGAATCAGCCCTTAAGGCATTTTTTGGATCTGGCTAAAAAGCCCATGAGAGTATTTCAGGCATAGAAAGCCAAGACACTGTGAAAAAAAAAAAACACCCTAAATGAAAGATCTCTGTGGATGAGGTCCGAGCAGAACAGGCCATCAAAGGAGCCGGTACCTTTCTCTGAAGGGAGGAGAGAACTTCCATTTTGACTATGGCTTTATCTAAATAAGATCAGAATTGGTAAACTCAAGAGGCTTCCATAGCCTTGGCAGCTCATGACAAGAGCCTCAGGTGATTACTGACATCATAAATAAGAGTGTCAATTGTTAAAACAGCAACTGGAGTCACTGTACACTTAACTTCCCATGTAGAATCTCTGCCTTTAATGTGTTATATTATGTGAATTAACAGTATAACTAGTACTCAAACAGTACTTTATACTTTGTGTTTCTGTGTGGGTGCAAACTGTTGAAATCTTTACTTAGTATATACTAAATTGATCTTCTGTATATAAAAATAATTGAAAATGAATCTTGATGTGAATGGGATAGGAGAGGGATTGGGACCTGGGATGGTTGCATGTGGGAGAAAGGTTATAGGGGGAAAAAGCCACTATAATCCAAAAGTTGTACTTTGGAAATGTATAATTATTAAATAAAAGCTTAAAAAATTGTAGCATCATTTAGAAAAACCATTATTCCTCAACAGTATAGACCAGGTCTAAAAACAATAACCAGATCTTACTCTGTATATCAGTGGGGAGGGAGAGACGGGAAGGAGGTATCATTATGCCAGTGTCGTGGCTCACTAGGCTAATCCTCCACCTGCAGCGCTGGCACCCCAGGTTCTTGTCCCAGTCGGGGTGCTGGATTCTGTCCCGGTTGCTCCTCTTCCAGTCCAGCTCTCTGCTGTGGCCTGGGAAGGCAGTGGAGGATGGCCCAGGTCCTTGGGCCCTGCACCCACATGGGAGACCAGGAGAAAGTACCTGGCTCCTGGCTTCGGATTGGCGCAGTGCACTGGCCTCAACACACTGACCGCAGCGGCCACTTGAGGGGTGAACCAATGGAAAAAGGGAGACCTTTCTCTCTGTCTCTCACTAACTCTGCTTGTCAAAAAAAAAAAAAAAAACTGTATATGTGAAATACATGAAATTTGTTCCCTTTATATAAATAAAAAGCTAAAAATATAAAAAATCAGTGTCACAATAAAAAAGTAGCTTTGTGTTTTATCTAGATTTTACATGTGATTATTGAAAAAAAAAGAAAGCCAGCTCTTAATTTCATTTACTTTTGTGCTTTTTCAATTTTAATTTTGTTTACTTCTTCTCTAACTTTTATTATTTATTGCCTCTAATAATTAGGGGTTTGGTTTGTTCTTGTTTTTCTAGGTCCTTGGAATATATTGTTAGATTAATTACTAGATAGCTTTCCAATTTATTGATGCAAACATTAATTGAAATAAAATTTCTTCTTAACATTGCTTTTGCTGTATCCCATAAATTTTGATATGTTCTGTTGTCATCTTCACTTGTTTCTATGAATTGTTTTATTTTTCTTTGGATTTCTTCTATGATCCACTGTTCATTCCAGTAAACATTGTTCAGTATCCAGGTATTTGCATATTTGCTAGAGTTTTTAAGTTTTTAATTTGCAGCTTCATTCCATTGTTGCTAGAAAAGATATGTATTATTGTTTCAGTTTTTATTTTCAATTTGTTGATACTTCTTTATGGCCTAGCAAATGGTCTATCCTAGAGAAAGTTCAACACACTGATGAAACAAATATGTATTCTGTAGTTGTGAGATATAATGTTCTATAGATACCAATTACGCACATTTGGCCCATAGTCTGGTTTAGCTCTGTTGTTTCTTTGTTGATTTTTTTTCCTAGTTGATTTGTCCATTGATGAAAGTGGGATGCTGAAGTTTCCCATTATTATTGTTTGGAGCATATGTCTCCTTTTAGATTCATTAAAATTTTGGTTTTTTAATATTTATTATTTATTTATGTGAAAGTCAGAGTTACATACACAGAGAAATAAGAAACAGAGAGAGAGGTTTTGCATCTGATGGTTCACTCTTCAATTGGCCAAGATGGAAAAGGTAGAGCCAAGCCAAAGCGAGAAGCCAGGAGTTAGGAGCTTCATCTGGGTCTCCCACATGGGTAGCAGGGGCCCAAACACTGGAGTCATCTTCCACTGCTTTCCCAAGCACATTAGCAGAGATTTGACTCAGAAATGGAATAGCTGTGACAGGAGTGGACATCCATATGGGTGCCAGCATCTCAGGCAGTGGCCTTCCCTCTAAGTTACAATGCAGGGCCCCATTAACATTTGCTTTAAATAGCCAAGGAGCTCTGGCTTTGACTGAATATACATTTGTGTTAGTCACACCTTCCTGTTGATTTGATCCCTTAGTCATCACATAATGCCCTTCTTTGTTTCCTTTAACAGTCATTTTGATCTGATATTAGAATGGCTACTCCTGCTCACTTTTGTTGTCCATTTGCTTGGAATACCTTTTTCCATCTTTTCACATTCACTCTGCGTATAGCTTTGTTAGTTAAGTGCATTTCTTATAGGAAGCATATAGATGGATCTTGTTTTTTTGAATCCATTCATCCAATCTGTATCTAATCTTATATTTACAGTTAAACTCCTGGTGGTGAAATTACTATATCAATGAAATGCATAATTTTTATAGATATACTTAATTTGCCAACAAAGTTTTGTACTGATTTGTACCTCCCCACATCCACAAAATTCTCCCCTTCCTATACACATACTGTGTTTAGCACTAGACAGTCCATATGATTGATTGAAATCAGTATCTATTTCCTTAGTTATAAGTGAAGTTGAACATTTTCCATGATGTATTTGTTTGTGTTTATAATTCTTTTAATATGTGTTCATATATCATGCTACTTTTTATTTTGTTGATTTGTGTAATATATTGGTTTTAATAACTCTCTTGTAAATGAAAGCAATTAGTGATTTATCTTTCATGGTCTTATCATTTTTCTGATTTTGACAACCACTCCAGAAGTCACATATTTATCTAGATTTCTTTTAGAAATATTAGATTCATTTATACATTAAAATATTTGACCTATGTGGACATGATTCTAAAGAGGGAAGTTTCCTTTATTTCTATTTTATTTTTCTTTATAATGACCTATACAGTTGTCATTACTGAAAACAAGCCATCATTGCTAATATACACCTCATCAAATTCTTTCTTCAATACATATTAGTTTAAAACTTGATAAGGCATCATCCTAACACAATAGTGATTTTGAAGCACTGACATAATATAAAAAAGAGGTTTGAAGGTTTCAAAAATGTGTTGAGTCTAGGATAATTAATTAATTTCATAGTGGAGAAAATTTATAAAAGATACAGATTAAGATTAATTTTTGAAGAATATGAATATCAAGTATCAGTTTATAACAAGGAGAAAGAACAAATGACAAGTTTCTCTAAATGTGATAGGGTCTGTAAGCATATAGTGTCACATAGGTCAGATAACATGAGAAAGTGAAAACTGAGACAAGATCACTAAAACTGGCAAGAAAGCAGTTCAGCCTCAGTTGCATGATCAAAATAAACATTAAAGATCAAAGGAGGAAATATGTAAATACATGATGTGTGAATTTACAGAGCATGCTTTCTAGAAGTTTAGGATGATAAAGAGAGACAGACAAAACGGTGCGAACTGATTATATTTTAAAGATTTTTTCAACCAGATCCAGATTTGTATAATTTTGAAGTCAAAAGAGAAGTCAGAGAAGGTGTAGAAAGGAGGCTGTGAGCAACGACAAAGTTTGAGAGCCAGCAAAGAGGTACAGAAAGTCTTTCAGAACTCAAAAGCATGGAAAATGCAATGTCACTATGATTTCGGGGAAAATAGGTGCAAGCTAGGACACAGTACAACCATAAACATCTCATATTCTATTGTGCAAAGCTGCGCATTTGGAGGACTTTAAAATAATCCATAAGAAAGTTAGCTGAATTGCATTTAAATTGGTTTATATTTAATTTATATCTATTTTTAAATTATATTTATATTTAAGTTGGTTCAAGTTTGAATGAAAATAGAAATTATAAGATTCAAAATATTTCAATAAAGCTTTATGATTATCTAAAATTTTTGTGGTAAAAATGACATGGAAGTTAAGAAAAATCACTGTAGTATTGTAAATTAGGATTGAGACAAAAATAAGAGCATTGTTTAAATATATAGATGTTCTAATAACACAGGATAAAAATTATGCAAAATCTATGTATATAAAATTCTTCAAATTCAAATGTTTAAAACACAAAATGAATAAAATTAAAATAATTGAATTTATTTATTATGCATTTTCCATATATTCACAAGAAATAAATCATAGATTTATGAAAAATAATTTTTGTTGGTAAATTTATTCAGGTCTCTTATCTGTCAGGACCACTTATTATTCTTTATGACTATTAATAGACTATTTCTTCCAAATGTATGTGTATGTGTGTGTATCAGAAAAAACGATTTATTTTAAATATGTACCAAAAAGGTCATATGGAAAAATGTATGTTCCATAATAATATATCATCAATCTTTTATCTAAAGTAACTTAAATGTGAATGGTGAGTTTCAGTTAATTACAAGAAACCAACTCTAAGTAGATATTTCACTTTGGTCTTTAGTTATAATCTTAGAGGAATAATTTAACTTTCTCTATATTGTCCAGCAGTTATCTATTTTACATAGACTAGACTGACTTTACTGCAATATTTCTTGAAAATTTGAAGTAATATAAGCTGATTTTATTGTTGTATTTATTGAAAATTTAAAGTAATTTTAAGAGTACAAATTAGCAAATGTGTTAGTAGTCTTCTCATAATCTGGAATGACTTAAATCATTTTATTTGTATTTAAATACAATGGAAAATGAAAAAGAAATGTAGCAAGACAAGTGACCACTATATTTTTAAGAATTATTTCACTTAAAATCTGATTAAAGAAGCAAATCAATTAATGAGGAATTTGATAGCATTATTCCTTACTTGTGACAATAACTGTAAAAACGTTAAGCTGTTTCTTTGGTTTTTTTTGATTTTCCTTTTTTTAACTTTTATTTAGTAAATATAAATTTCCAAAGTACAGTTTATGGATTACAATGGCTCCCCCCCCATAACTTCCCTCCCACTCGCACCCCTCCCATCTCCCGCTCCCTCTCCCATTCCATTCACATCAAGATTCATTTTCAATTATCTTTATATACAGAAGATAGATTTAGTATATATTAAGTAAAGATTTCATCAGTTTGCACCCACACAGAAACACAAAGTGTAAAATACTGTTTCAGTACTAGTTATAGCATTACTTCACATTGGACAACACATTAAGGACAGATCCCACATGATGAGTAAGTACATAGTGACTCCTGTTGTTGACTTAACAATTTGACACTCTTGTTTATGGCGTCAGTAATCTCCCTAGGCTCTAGTCATGTGTTGTCAAGGCTATGGAAGCCTTTTGAGTTCGCCGACTTCGATCTTATTCTGACAGGGTCATAGTCAAAGTGGAAGTTCTCTCCTCCCTTCAGAGAAAGGTACCTCCTTCTTTGAAGACCTGTTCTTTCCACTGGGATCTCACTCGCAGAGATCTTTCATTTAGTTTTTTTTTTTTTTTTTTTTTTCCAGAATGTCTTGGATTTCCATGCCTAAAATACTCTCATGGGCTCTTCAGCCAAATCTGAATGCCTTAAGGGCTAATTCTGAGTCCAGAGTACTATTTAGGACATCTGCCATTCTATGAGTCTGCTGTGTATCCCGCTTCCCATGATCTATCATTCTCTCCCTTTTTGATTCTATCCGTTAGTATTAGCAGACACTAGTCTTGTTTGTGTGATCCCTTTCACTCTTAGACCTATCAGTGTGATCAATTATGAACTGAAATTGATCACTTAGACTAGTGAGATGGCATTGGTACATGCCACCTTGATGGGATTGAATTGGAATCCCCTGGTATGTTTCTAACTCTGCCATTTGAGGCAAGTCCGATTGAGCATGTCCCATATTGTACATCTCCTCCCTCTCTTATTCCCACTCTTATACTTAACAGGGATAACTTTTCAGTTAAAATTTAAACACCTAAGAATAATTGTGTGTTAGTTACAGAGTTCAACCAATTGTACTAGAACAAAACAAAACAAAATGCTAAAATGGATAAAGTATTACATTGTACATCAACAGTCAGGACAAGAGCTGATCAAGTCACTGTTTCTCATAGTGTCCATTTCACTTCAACAGGTTTCCCCTTTGGTGCTCAGTTAGTTGTCGCCGATCAGGGAGAACATATGCTATTTGTCCCTTTGGGATTGGCTTAATTCACTCCACATAATGTTTTCCAGATTCCTCCATCTTGTTGCAAATGACCGGATTTCATTGACCTTAAGCTGTTTCTTGATTTAGGTTTAGTTTTTCAACCTGTACAGATCAACACTGTGTATAAAATATACATGTGTACTTTTACATGTATTTTTCATTTCTCAATGAAAAGTTAATCTTTTTTGAAAAAACATGAAAATGTGTCCAATTTAGGAGACCATTCGGTCTTACAATTTGTGAATCTGCTTGAAAAAGATCATGGAAAAACTCAGAACATTTATATTTGCAAAACATGACATCTTCATTTTCATAATTTTTGTTTGAAAAGAAAATATGTTACATGTATTTTAGTATGTCAGTGTATCAAGTTTTAAATATAATATTACTTTAGTTCTTTTGTAACTTTTATGATGTTCTGGTTTTTAATACAGAATACAAATCCCACTTTCACTCTTGAAGCAGCTTTCATATGGACATAGCAGAAAGGATGGCAGATGAACTAGAGTCCGCCTTTACTTGTACAGTTTCTCAAAACCCTTTTGTTTTCAAAATGAGTTTTGTTCTTTTTTAGTGCATACAATGTTTATTTGAGTGAAAAGCAGAGTGACAATGATGAGGCTGGGCCAGACTGAAGTTGGAATGCCATGTGGATCTCCCACACAGGTGGCAGGGACTTTGGGATTTTTGTATTTGAGCCATCACCTGCTGCCTCCTAGGCTGCCCAAGAAACTGGAATGGAAGATTAGCAACAACTTGAACCAGTACTCAGGTAAATGAGCAAAAAAATAATTTTCTAAAAGAAAGGTTGATAATACATTTCTCTAATTAAAAACCATCCTGGACCTTCCAGGAACTTAATATGCAAGTTCAGGTTTTCTTGATAAGGGGTTTCCCACTTTTAATTTTAAATGTAATTAAATATTTCCATTCATATTATGTTAATATTGTAACACTTCATGTTCCCCACTGTTACTTCACTGTTGGGCTTTTTCATATCTGTCTTTGATCTTAAAGAGCTTCTGGTAGTAGAAGCTTAATGATTTGTAGTCAACTTTGACAAAAATCAGGAATGAAATATAATAAAATTTGAGACTAGATGGAAGGGTGAGAATAAATAAAAGGTAGAGCTATACACTTCCCTAAATAGTAAGCTCTCAGGAGTTATTGGTTGAAGAGATTATGCTGAGAGAAGTACTAGAATTGCAGATGTATTCTCATGGTTATAAACTTCACAGGAGGCATAAACCGCCTACTTCCTAACTGGGCCACAGATGCCAATGTATGGAGGTGGAAAATACAGATAATGAGGACTAGAAAGAGGAAGTAATTCATTTCAAGAGTGCTCAGCTGTTCAAATTCTTTCTGACAGTTCCTATTCACCAATATCCAAACTAAAATCCCATTTGCTCTTATCTACAATAGACAAATGGAAGATATTGGCAGTAAGGAGACAGATAAAAGAAACCATCCAAATCATGAGGTGAGGTCTGGATACCTGCTCTAAGTATTTTTTGGAATTCCAGAGAATAATCTTTCAATTCAAACATCTAAGAGGAAAATTAACACAGTCTTAAAAATGGAGTTTGAAATAAAGATATTTTTCATATGGTGAAGATTAAATTAATAATAATGGATACAACAGGGAAAAACTGATGGGATACAAATAGAAAATACAATGGGGTTATTATATACCCAGGGAAAATTTATGATCAATAATTTGTTAGTGTGATTTCCATACTTCCAATCAGTAGCAGAAATGAGCTGCCATTCCTCATTTTTAAGATATTCTAAATATCATTTGGATAGTTTGGCTTTCAAAAAGATCTAACATCTGGGGTATATTGCTTCTCTGATACTTTAAGCTTTTTGAGTCTGCAATCTAAACTTTGTATTCGAATTTATATTGGCAACCCACATTTTTCAACAATGTACATGAGTTAATGCATTCTTACTTTCTAGGGATATATCCTTATCCCTGAAAATATGAAAAGATTAAATGTGAATTCATAGCATCAGGACTAAGTCATCATAAAATGGAAAGAGAATAAAAAGATGGAACAAGAGGAGTTTCTTATCATTGTGTTCTACCGTCGATCAGTAAAAACTCAGCACAGATTTTATGCAGGGTACCTTTTTAGGTGTCATGCAATACAAAACGTGCTACTCCTACTTTTAAATAATATTGTAAATTACTTAATTCTTACTCCTATATATTTATCTTGACAGTTACAGTGATACCTGCTCTTTCTTCATCCACTTCTTTCCCTTGTAAGTCACCTGAGCTGTTACCATACCTGGTCAAGATTTTTTGATGGTTTCCCTTTGCCCTACATTGCTTACCTGTTTTCCAAGGTATTACAATATGTGATTCTAGTTAACTTCTCTTGGTTGGAAAATATGTTTCTGTTTTACATACACTGTATAAACATTCCTCCCATGTACACTACAGGTAAATAACGCCCAAATATGCATTGTATAATAATTGTATGACTTTTGCAGATATTCTCTTGACCTGACAGGCCTTTTGCCATTTATAAATGTGTTAAATCTGTTATAAATGTGTTCTATCAAAGTCATATTAAAATGTCACCTCTTCCAAAAAATTTTTCCTGATCTTTTCCAAACACATAGGAAATATTTTATGTTCTGGACTCCAAAACTAAGCAATATACTATGGTTTTATTTCATTCTTCCTTTGCATTCTGTTTAATTACTTGCTTGTATCTCCACTTTATTTCAATTATTGTTCATTGTTTCCTTTATCAGTATAGACATCTTCCATTAAATACTATTTCAAATTTTTGTGGATAAAAATAATTTATCAATGAACAAATGTCTCGCCCTCTAGGCAGAGAGAGAGAAAGAGAGAGCATCTTTCATCCACTGATTCACTCCCCAGATGGCCGTAATGCCAAAGCTGGGCTAGGCTGAACCCAGGAGCTTCATCTTGGTCTTCCATGTGGATGGCAAGGACCCCAGGTATTTGAGCCATGTTGCTTTCCCAGGCACATTAGCAGGGAGCTTGATTGGAAGCAGAGCAGCCAGAACATAAACCAGCATCCATATTGGATGCCCACATTACAGGTGGCAGCTTAACCCACTATACCACAATGCTGGCCCCCAAAAATCTGACCTTATGAAGCAGCCATAGTAAGTATGATAATAATGATCAACTTTTGATGAAGGCCTATATGTTTGACAGTGCACTCAGTAATTTGCATCTGTCATGCAGCCTCATCCTCACATAATTTCTTGAAAACAGTAGCATTGCCAGCTTCCTTTTGCAGAATGAGCAAATATAAGTAAGTTTACTTGTCCCAGCTCATTTTTTATATTTTATTTATTTGACAGGTAGAGTTACAGACAGTGAGAGAGAGAGAGAGAAAGGACTTCCTTCCATTGGTTCACCCCACAAATGGCTGCTACAGCCTGAGCTACGCCAATCCAAAGCCAGGAGCCTAGTGCTTCCTCCTGGTCTCCTATATAGGTGCAGGGGCCCAAGCACTTGGGCCATCCTCCAATGCCTTCCCGGGCCACTGCGGAGAGCTGGACAGGAAGAGGAGCAACCGGGACTAGAACCCCAAGCACATATGGGATGCTGGCACTGATATGCGATGCCAGCGCCACAGGCAGAGGATTAACCAAGTGACCCATGGTGCCGATCCCTTTGTCCCAGTTCTTATGTGTTACTGAATATAAGAATCCAGATAATTTTTATGTGTCCCTGTATCACTTCAAGGTAACAATTTAACTAATTACTATTTCAAGCAAGAACTTTTTAAGTGTCAATTTCTCTGTTCTAAGTAGTAGTTTAGGATTTGTTGTCTTCTCCAGAGTGATGTAGAATTTTCTATGAAAAATAACCCCATTTGTCTCCTGTTTTCTTTAAGAAATAATTATTTTTGCCCTCCAAAACTTTTTAACTCACCAACTTACTTTTTAAAATCATTTTCTAAATTAACATTGCTTATTCAAGCACTAAAGATTAGATCCTAATTATTAACTTTAAAATCTATTCTTCTTCCTTTGATCTGCAAGTTTCTCTCAAAAAAGTGGATACGTTTTTTCTACTTTTTTGAATCACATGGTATATCTAGTATTAACAAAACAGCAATGCTATGGCTGCTTAATCTTGATTAAGTCATTTTAGATTTGTTTTTTAAGCTAACTAGTGTCATAGTTCTCTCCAAAGCTCAAACTAGCACTCATTTTGATTATCCTTAACTTTTTTTTAAACTTCAGAATATTTGTATTGTATTTCTGACATTTAAAGGAAGAACAAGCGGAATAATCCAAATAAATCTCCTTTGATGAGTCATAATTAAATCCATTCAGTCCCATCCATAATTCCTTTCTTCCTTTTCTCAATCTTTACTTCATAGACCTTTGTCTTTATTTATGTTATAGGTTTATGTTAGAGGCTTTGGTTTGGTTTTAAAATCTGAATGTCATTTCCTTCTGTTAATATGAACAAAGTTATGATTTTTTAAAAAAAAATACATATATGATGGTATCATCCTATTAAAATGAAATCCTAGTTGAGCTAAAGAATATCAAACTCCCCACCTATCCATATCCCAGATATGCAATGTACTAAGTCATTAACCTGTCGCTCCCCCTCTTCGTGGAGGAACGACACAGGACCCTGCGCTGTTCTTTTGTCTGCTCGGCCCTCCCCGGGTTTGCTGCTGGTTCTTCCCGGGTTGGCTATCGACCCTTCCACCTCCGTGGAAGGGCGGTTCCCCCTGCCACATTCCCCACTTCCGCGGGGGAGTGGCACACTGCCGGCCGGCTCTCTCGGGGGCTGCACAGGTGTTCCTCTTAGATGTTCCCCTTAGATGTTCCTGGTGCATGTTGTCTCTCTCCTCCTTTATAGTCCTCTTCCGCCAATCCCAACTTGGCTGCCCACACGCCGAGTACGCTGCTCTCCTCCAATCAGGAGTAGGTCCTACAGTTTATTGGTTGAACTGGAGGCAGCTGTGTAGAAGCTGTTTCTCCCTTCTCAGCGCCATATTGTGGGAGAGCAGATGCATAGAATAAGTCTTAATTCCAGTAACTTAGTCTAGTCCGAGTTGCGCCCCACATTAACCTAAGTTACCCATCTTTTTTGACCAAGGGTTTTCACATGTTAGTCTCAAAAAAATTAATTATTAATAATTACTAATATGAAAATTGGTGCTTATAATTAATTTTTAAAACCAGTTTTCCAATTTTTGAGTATTTTATTTTCATAATATTATAAAACTAATTATTATTGCTCATGGTATTTATTTATATGTATTGCTCATGTTACATTATGACTGCTATTTTAAAGCCACATACAGAAACCACTAGATGTCTGACCCAATCTTTATCATCCTTTATCCTAGTAGTAGAATTTTTAATTTTATTGTGTGTAAAGACTTCTCAAATTCTATTGCAGCTAAATGTGGCCAGCTCATGCTAATGTGTCTGGGAAAGCAGTGGAGGATGGCCTAAGTGTATTCCCCTTCACATCCTTTCCAGGATGGAAGTATAAATTGTATAGTGGCATTTATAGACTTTTGTTTTACGTATAAATTTGAAAGTGCACTATTACAACATTGGTTTTGTGCACAAGGATTGTGCATGTTTGTAAAGTTGTTGAGATTTTCTAAATAAATAAAGAATGTATGGTTTTGTACATGTGCCTTTGTGAAAGATAAAATTTCTCCAGATCTCAGTCCCTGGGGCAACTAAATATGCAGTGGTGACCCATTATGATTTTTGATTGTACTCATCCAAATATTTAGGGTATCTGTCAAGGTATTGCAGAGGACCCCAGCTGTAAATATGGGTGCATGAAATTACCAAACACAGAGACCTACTTGTGAATATTGTCTCTCTGCTCACTACTATTATACTAATGATTCATACCAGCATACCTGAAGGTTTATACTTGCAAATATATGCATGTTATTATTGCCTATTTTGTCGTATAAAGTGTGCTGTCATATTTTCATGTTTCTGCAATAAGTCCCCATTAAGTATAAAAATTGTTGTTTGAAACTTTTATTTTTTACCAAAATTTCCTTTTCAAGATTTCAACCTATTTGGATTTTAGACATGAGGAATTTGATTCATTAGAGACTCTGCATCTTTCAAGATTATGTGCTGAAACCTAGAGGGAAGAACCCATAGATTGGGTGGAGCAAAAATTGAGATTGAGTCTCTGGCAAGTCCACAAGAACATTCTCTCTTCTGACACAAATCGCAAATTCAGGAGTACCCAAGGCCACCCTTAGGTTTAAGAAATTCATAAAAATGTTTGGTAAAGTATCAAGATATAAAATTAACATGAAATTCAACAGCTTTTGTATACACAGACAAGGCAATGACTGAGAAAGAACTTGTAAGCTCGGTACCGTTCACAATAGTTGCAAAAAAATTAAATACTGTGGAATACATTTAATCAAGGAGGTGAAAGTTCTCTATGATGAATTTTTTTTAAATTAAAGAAATAGAAGAAGACACAAAAAATGGAAAAATCTTCCATATTCATGAATTTGAAAAATCAATATCATCAAAATGTTCATATTACCAAAAGCAATTTACAGGTTCAATGCAATCCTAATCAAAATGCCAATAAAATTCTCTCAGAAATAGAAAAAATTATGCTGAAATTCATATGGAAACATAGGAGACCCCAAAGAGCTTAAACAATCTTATATAACAAAAACAAAGCCAGAAGCATCACAATACCAGATTTCAAGCCATACCACGGGCCATTTATAATCAAAACAGCCTAGTACTGGCAGAAAATAGATATATAGACCAATGGAACGGAATAGAAACTCCTGAAATCAATCTATGTATCTACAACCAACTAATGTTTGACAAACGTGCTAAAATCAATCCCTGGAGAAAGGACAGTCTCTTCAACAAATGGTGCTGGGAAAACTGGACCTCTGAGTATAGAAGCATAAAACAAGACCCCTACCATACACCTTACCCAAAAATAACCTCAAAACGGATCAAGGCCTTTCAGATAAATAAATAATTAAAACATAAACACTATAGTAGTAAAATTAGGGAATATAAATATCAAAAGCAGGGACATACATCAAGAAATACACTGTTAAGACGTGATGATTTTGAAAAAATTTATGACACATAAGATGACACCCATGATGATGAAATTTGCATGCATTTAAAATCGTATCATAATTTAAATTGGCAAACAAAAAAGCACTCTGCACCCTAATGTTTATCGCAGCACAATTCACAATAGCCAAGACCTGGAACCAACCTAAATGCCCATCAACGGTAGACTGGATAAAGAAATTATGGGATATGTACTCTTTAGAATACTATACTGCAATAAGGAACAACAAAATCCAGTCATTTGCAACAAAATGGAGGAATCTGGAACACATCATGCTGAGTGAAATAAGCCGGTCCCAAAGGGACAAATACCATATGTTCTCCCTGATCGGTGACAAATGACTGAACACCAAAAAGGAAACCTGTTGAAGTGAAATGGACACTATGAGAAACGGTGACTTGATCAGCATAGCCCTGACTGTTAATGAACAACTTAATACATTATCCCTCTTAGTAGTTTTTTTTTTTTTTTTGTCTGTTCTACTTAATATGACTGGTTTAATTCTGTAATTAATACACAGTTATTCTTAAGTATTGAAATTTAACTGAAATGTGATCCCTGTTAAACATAAGAGTGGGGATAAGAGAGGGAAGAGATGTATAATTTGGGACATGCTCAAGCTGACTTTCCCCAAATGGTAGAGTTAGAAACATACAAGGGGACTCCAATTCAATCCCATCAAGGTGGCATGTACCAATGCCATCTCACTAGTCCCAGTGATCAATTTCTGTTCACAATTGATCATAATGAAAGGACTAAGAGTCAAAGGGAGCACATAAACAAGTCTATTACCTGCTAATACTAACCGATAGAATAAATAAAGGGGAGAGTGATCCAACATGGGAAGCGAGATACTCAGCAGACTCATAGAATGGCAGATGTCCTAACCAGCGCTCTGGCCTCAGAATCAGCCCTAAAGGCATTTGGATCTGGCTGAAAAGCCCATGAGAGTATTTCAAGCATGGAAAGCCAAGACACTCTGGCAAAAAAAAAAAAAAAAAAAAAAAAAAAAAAAAAAAAAAAAAACGAAACAAAAAAAACACCTAAATGAAAGATCTCTGTGAGTGAGATCCCAGTGGAAAGAACAGGTCATCAAAGAAGGAGGTACCTTTCTCTGAAGGGAGGAGAGAACCTCCACTTTGACTGTGACCTTGTCTAAACAAGATAAGAGTTGGAGAACTCAAAAGGCTTCCATAGCCTTGGAAACTCGTGACTGGAGCATAGGGAGATTACGGATGCCATAAACACGAGTGTCAATTTGTAAAGTAAACAACGGGACTCACTGTGCACTTACTCCTCATGTAGGATCTCTGTCCTTAATGTGCTGTACATTGTGATTTAATGCTATAACGAGTACTCAAACAGTATATTTCACTTTGTGTTTCTATGTGGGTGCAAACTGTTGAAATCTTTACTTAATGTATACTAAACTGATCTTCTGTAAAAAAAAAAAAAAAAGAAAGAAAGAAAGAAATTATCAATTCCCAACTTGACTCTCACTGGGATTAAACATGACAATAGTTCTGATCTGATTTCATCATCATTTAAAAAATCATCTATTATTTTTTACTTTATGTTTCTGTGTGGGAGCAAACTGTTGAAATCTTTACTTAATATATGCTAAACTGATCTTCTGTATATAAAGAGAATCGAAAATGAATCTTGATGTGAATGGAAGGGGAGAGGGAGTGGAAAAGGGGAGGGTTGCGGGTGGGAGGGACGTTATGGGGGAGAAGCCATTGTAATCCATAAGCCGTACTTTGGAAATTTATATTCATTAAATAAAAGTTAAAAAAATGAAAAAAAATTGTATCAAAATGTTTTCACTAAACAATAGTTTATATTTATCAATTAAAAGAATTATATGCAAGTAGGTTGCAGAAAGCTGATGAAATTTCTTGAGGAAGAAAGGGTGTTGTTATAGGCAATCTTCCTCTTTGTTTTCCTAAACATGTGTACTTCATCTTCATCTCATTGGTTACAAAAATACTGATCTAACTCTAGGACAGACAGAATGAAAAGGAAAAAAGGACAAAAGCAAAAAACATGTGCTATTTAGACTTTCCTCCTTACTATACAAACTATGAATCATCAGAAGCTCCTTCTTAATAGACATCAGCTTCATCTTGTTGGATGTAATAGGGTCACATAACTTCCCCCAGCTGCAAAGAAGTCTAGAAATGCAAGCATTTCATTAGGTACATTGTCCTAAATAAAACCAGCATACAAGATACTAATTAGAGAACAAGAAAGGTTTGTCAAATTTTTTTCATATTATTTTCACCCATTTTAGTAATGATGTGAATCAAATATGACATGACCTGAGCTTGATAAACAAATATTTCTTATCTACCATTTCATAAATATTTAAGTAAAAAGAAAAATATTTCCAACTGTATATTTAATTTCCCAGTGAAGTTTATATTACCAAAGCATGTGGAGGTATCAATGAGTCAAATGTGTAGGATTTAATTTTATTAAAATGTATGTATTATTTGATTTCAAATGGCCTTTTTTATTTTTTAAATTTTTTTCTGTTGAAACATTTTATCAAAATACAGTAACACAACAGAAATGCCATGTGTACTGGTAAATGTGATTTTTGTCATCTGATCACACTAATATCCAACACCCAAATTAAGAATAAAACACTACTAATATCACAAGAGTCCTCACAATTCCCCTTCCCCCCATTTATTTAACATGTGAAATAAGAATATGTCTTATTTCACATGGTGTGATACAATTAAGCAATATTTATAACTATATACCAAGTGATATGATATCAATACCAGTTTTATACACTCTTTATATTTTTCTTACCACGAATAAGAGAAAAATTTGGGGGGGATCTTGTTGACTTCATTTAGCCTAATCATTGCATCCATTTTGTTGCAAATGTCAGACTTTCATTATGTTTTATGGCTGAGTAATACTAATCAAGTGTATATGTGGGGAACAACTCGGACTAGACTAAGTTACTGGAATTAAGACTTATTCTATGCATCTGCTCTCCCACAATATGGCGCTGGGAGAGGAGTAAACAGCTTCTACACAGCTGCCTCCAGTTCAACCAATAACCTGCAGGAGCTGATCCTGCTCCTGATTGGAGGAGAGCAGCATACTCGGCGTGTGGGTAGCAGAGTTGGGATTGGTGGAAGAGGACTATAAAGGAGGAGAGAGACAACATGCACCAGGAACACCTGAGGAACATCTGAGCAGCCCCCCGAGAGAGCCGGCCGGCGGTGTGCCGCTCCCCCGCGGAAGTGGGGAAAGTGGCAGGGGGGGCCCCTCCACGGAGGTGGAGGGACGGCAGCCAACCCGGGAAGAACCAGCAGCAAACCTGGGGAGGGCCAAGCAGACAAAAGAACAGCGCAGGGTCCTGTGTCGTTCCTCCTCGAAGAGGGGGAGCGACATGTATATGCCACGTTTTCTTTATCTAGTCATCAGTTCATGGACAACTGGGTCTGTTGCATATCTTAGCTATTGTGAATTGACCTGCAATAAACATGGGAATGCAGGTAATTTTTTCATATGCTGATTTCTTTTCCTTTTGATATATTTCCAGGAGTTGGGTAGTTGAGTTGTCTGGTAGATCTATCTTTAGTTATCTGAGGAATTCCAATACTGTTTTCCATAATGGTTGTACCAATTTACCTTCAAACAAACAGTATATTAGGGCAAAGTTTTTTTTCCCACATCCCTACCAGCATTTCTTATTTTTTGATTTTTGAATGACAGCCATTCTAACTGGAGTGAGGTGCAACCTCATTGTTTTTATTTGCATTTCCTTATTGGCTAGTGATCCTGAGCATTTTTTCCTGTGTTTGCTGACCATTTGTATTTCATCCTTTGAAAAATGCCTGTTTATGTCCTTTGCCCATCTCCTAAGTGGATTATTTGTTTTGTTGTTGTTGAGCTTCTTGTGCTCCTTATATAGTCTGGACATTACTCCTTTATCAGAAATATAGTTCCCAAATATGTTCTCCCATTCCAGTCACTGCCTCTTCATTTTGTTAATTATTTATTTGTCTATTCTGCATTTATTTCCTGTGCTTCTGGGGTCTTAGCTGAGAAATCTTTGCCTACACCAATGTCTCACAGTGAGTCCCCTATGTTTTACTCCAGTAATCTGATGGTTTCTGGTCTAAGTTTAGATCTTTAATTCATTGTGTGTTGATTTTTATAAAGGTGTAAGGTAGGGGATCTTGTTTCAAATTTCTGCATAAGAACTTCAGATTTCTCAGCACCATTTATTAAATAGACTGCTGTTCTCCAGGAAACTATTTCAGCTTGTCTGTATAAGATTAGTTGGCTGTAGATGCCTGCATTCATTTCTGGGGTTTTTATTCTGTTCCATTTTTCTACATGTCAATTTTTATGTGAATTCTAGATTTGTTAATTATAACAGCCCTGTAGTATGTCTTGAAATCTGTTATTGTGTTGCCTTGGGCTTCATGTTTATTGTTTAAGATTGCTTTGGCTATTTGGGATCTTGGGATCTTTTTTGCTTTCATGTGGATTTTGGAATTTTATTTCCTTGATCTGTAAGAATGTATTTTGTATGTTGATTGGAATCACAATAAATCAGTAAATTGCTTTGGGTAGTATGGAATTTTTGATGATGTTAATTCTAATCCTTAAACATATTCCATTTTTTATGTTTCTATGTGTTCTCCTTCTGTCAAAGCTGCCTGTGGCAGGGGCTGTGGCAACCTCCTTCCAGCTTACCTGGTGGGATGGCACTTCTCTGCTGGCTGTTGGCTACCTAGATGCAGGAGTGGCTGAAGGCACACAATGATGTCAGTGTGTCTGTCCTCTCATCACTGCCCTACATAGTCTTTGTTCTGTCCATTCTTCAAGGAAAGTTTCTCCACCAGTCCTCTGGAATGTGGTTCTTCCTTTCTTTTTCTGGTATCCTTCTGTGGCTGAGATCAGTGTGGTTTCCCACTACTCAGCCATCTGGGATTCCCATCAGATAGCTTGATATCAAGACAGATTTATTGACAATATTTTGTAACCAAAATTTATAACAAACACTGGAAAACATCAGAGATCTCTTTATAGATTTTTTTTTGTATTATTGCAGTTTATAATGCGATCTATAAGACCACTTTCAAACTTACTTTCCAGAGTGAACTGAAACAAAATTAGATAAAAGTCATGCTATGTATTATATGGTAGTTTTAATTTTAATGTCTTTTGAATTACAACTCAACTAATGCCAAATATGGCTTTTATATGAATTTTTTTCTTTCTGTGTGCATAACAATCATTAAAGGACTTACATTTTAATTAAGTAAAAATATTTGGACCGCTGAAATTTTTTCAATATATTTACTTCAGTAAATCTTCCTAAACCATGACTTAATGAACAGTGCAGGTAACTAAGTATATTTTAAAAAACATATTTATATTTTGGAATAACACTAGGCTTGCAGAAAAGTTGAAAATATACTAAAACTAATGCCTATATGCCTCATACCCAGTATCTCAATTCTTACATTATTATATTACATTTATCAAAACTAAGAAAATGACCTTAACACATTACTACTGTAAAAACTCTAGATTTTATTTATATTTCACAAATTTTTTTCATTGAAGTCTTCTTGCTCTTTCAGGACTCAATTTATGGTATTGAAGTAGACAGGCATACAGGTTAAAATACATTAAGTTTGTGAGCTGGAAGACCACGCCTTCACCATGCCCTGTGTGACCTCATGCTCCTACCTGACCACACCTGGGTGCCCACCAGCCAATCAGATTAATTAACCACTCCCCTTTAGAAGTGGGTTAAAAGCCTGGGACAGGGTGTATCCTGGCCCTTTTCTTCTTCCCTGGCCTCTTGCCAGGAGGGGGCTGGCTGAAGCCCTGCACCTCCTGGGCCTGTGGCCTTCAGGCCACCCGCCCTAGGCTTCCTGGCCTAGATGCTCCTCCACGTGGCTGGTTCCTGGTGCTCGGTATGAACCCACATTTACCTCTTTCTCAAATAAAGCTCTCACTCTCCTATGCATCTTTCTTACCAAATAAAAGCTTAAAATGTACCACGCTGCCTCGTTTATTATGCCAGTATTTAGAATTCTTCTCTAAATATTAGGCAAGAACCCTTACAGGCTTATTAATAAATAAGAATATTAATAAATAAGCATTATTAATTAATAAGCATATGGTGATATCGTATGGCACCCCAGCTGTGGAATTTTTAAGAAATTTTAAAACTAGCAGCATGGTGGGAGCGGACTTCCTGTGGCTTCTGACCCATCTCTCTGCCTGAATCCTTCCCCTCCCCCATCTGGGTTGGTGCTTTCCCTGTGCGCCCAGTCATGGGAACGAAGGCTCCAGAGTGCCGGCTCTGGTGGGGATGAGCTCACGGACTTCGCTGGGGAAGGTGCGTCCCTTTCCTCGGCCCTGGTGCTGGTCACAAGGCAAGGGTAGGATGGCCAGACCTGTGGTACGAAGTGGCCCCAGACCTGGACCCTACAAGTACCCTGGATCCAGCCTCTTTGAGGGGCCACTTTTTAATATATGTTTTAGAGGTCATTTCTGATATTAGTATCATACTGCATTTAATTGTTGATTAGCTTTTTTCTTTTCTTTATCTTTTATTTAACTTTGGTTGTTGAACTTGGAAAGCTGATTTATTTTTTTCCTTTTTGATTTATTTTACTTAGTTGAAAGGCTTAGTTTTAGGAGCAGCGGGGAGAGACTGAGACAGAGATAGAGAGATCTTCCATTCACTGGTTCACTTCCCAGATGGCTGCAATGGCTGGGCTAGGCCAGGCCAGGCCAAGGCCATGACTCAGGAGCTTCTTTTGGAACTCTCAGCAGGGTGCAGGGGCCTAAGGACTTGTGCCATCTTCTGTTGTTTTCCCAGTTGCGTTACCAGGGAGATAGATTGGAAGCAGAACAGCTAGGAATGGAGCCAACGCCACTATGTCTGCATTGCAAGTGGAGGCTTAATCCTTTGTGTCACAATGCCCGCTCTGCATTTAATTGTTATGTCTCCTGACTCCCTTTTGGCCTGCCACATTTTCTCAGGATTTTTTGTTTGTTTATTTCTTTTTCATGGTTCTTGACAATACTAAGGATTGTTTCTGTGTCCTGTAGAATGTTCCCAATCTGCATTTATTTTATACTTTTCTTTTTTTTAGACTATTTTTTTAAACTATTTGTAAGGCAGAGTTAAGAAAGCAGAGAGAGAGAGAGAGAGTGAGAGAGAGGAAGAGAGAGAATCTTCCATCCACTGGTTCACTCCCCAAATGGCCACAAGGGCCATGGCTGAGCCAGTTGCAAGCCAGGGGCCAAGAGCTTATTTCATGTCTCCCATATGGGTGTCAGAGTCCCAAAGACTTGGGCCATCTTCCACTGATCTCCCAGGCATATTAGCAGGGAGCTGGATTAGAAGTGGAGCAGCAGGGACTTGAACCAGTGCCCATATGGGATGCCAGCACTTCAGGCAACAGCTTTACAAGCTATGCCACAGCATCTGCCCCTGACAATTTTCTTTTTTTTTAAGATTTATTTATTTATTTGCAAGTCAGAGTTACACAGAGAGAGGAGAGGCAGACAGAGAGTGGTCTTCCATCAGATGGTTCATTCCCCAATTGGCTACAAAGGCTGGAGCTGTGCTGATCCGAAGCCAGGAGCCAAGAGCTTCTTCAGGGTCTCCCATGCAAGTACAGGGGCCCAAGGACTTGGGCCATCTTCCACTGCCTTCCCAGGCTATAGCAGTGAGCTGGATCAGAAGAGGAGCAGCCAGGTCTTAAACTGGTGCCCATATGGGATGTCAGCTTTTCAGGCCAGGGCGTTAACCCACTGTGCCACAGCGCTAGCCCCCTGATATTTTTCTTATGTTTAGTCTAGTGTGTGGGTTTTTGAGGAATAACAACACAAAGAATAAGTGCTTTTCACATTACAACACATTGCAGTAGATGCCATACATAAGAAATCACTAGTGCTACGTTTTAACACTTAGATAAAGTAGGGTTTGCTAGCATTACTACTTTTGCCATTTCCCTATTCTACTTTTTAAAGTAAGTTTAGCTTACCATCCTAGAGAGTACTGTGTTTAACTATACATAAAATTTAACATTCTCCTGTAATGAAGATTTGTATTTTCTTCCCCCCTCCTGTATGTATTCATAGTAAATGTTTTTTTGCTGGCAAAAAAATTCTCTATCCAATGTAGCATGCAATATGATAAATTTAGAGAATTACTTTAGACTATTCCATGGCATAGCAGTCAAATGTTGCTAGAGAAGTGAAAAATACACACACATATACACGTGTCTCTGTATGTCTATTTACAAATATATATTGAAAGAAAGGTTTTGAGGGATTCACTTTGTGATCTTGGGAGTTGGAAAACATGAAATAGATCAGAGGGGTGGGTTTGAAGCTTGTCAGCAAGACTGGTTGTTGCAGTTTTGAGGCATAATTTCTTCTTCCCTGAGAAACCTGAGGTTTTGCTTGAAAGCCAGCCTTTCGATTCATTGAATGAGGCCCCCACTCACATTGAAAAGGGTAATACATTTACCTGAAGTCAGCTGATTGTAGATTTGAACCACATTGACAAAATACCTCCACAACAACATCTAGATTTGTGTTCATGTGTCACTGGGTACACATAAAACTGGCCTTCACATGGGCTATGGATTAAGTTTATGTTGACACAAAGGAAGACACTGGTGCTAATTCTGTGGTTTGTTTTTGTTTACTAAAGTGAACTTAAAACAAGCTTATTTTCTGTTATTTGCCTTTTTAAAAAAATTACAGATAAATTAATCAAAAATGTAGATGATGTAGATGTGTATGACTACCTGGATAAATTAACCTTAGTTATTTTCTGGTAAAGAGAAAGAATAGAAAGGAACAAATGTCACACCCAAGGCAGAAGTTTTGTTTTATGTTAGTCCTGGTTCTTCCAAAGGACAACCTGTCACAGAGACTGTGTGCAGTCTATTTGGAAAGGGAAGCCTAAGATGCCACAGAGAGGGACTGGTGAGTAAGTAGGCAGAAGTAAGAACAAATCATGTATCTACCGAGGTGGCCAGTGTTATAATGGATATTCCCCTCAGAAAATCTTAAAGAATGCTTCTCAGAATTTACTTCCATTTCCCACTGGTCTAAGGTAGGTGCCATGTAATAAGATTCCATTTATGTGAAAATCTCCACTTCTGCATCAGGCTGGAACAGAACTTGAGAAGGCTTGTGCAAGCACAGGGGAGGGGCTGTTAGATTACGCCTGCAAGAAGCCAGCCTAGCCTACTGGGAATTGGTAGTTGGCGAGGTGGCCCACAGAGCAGAGGTGAGGATGTGCCGAAGAGGTGTCCATACATCCTCGTAGGTCATATGATCATGGGTGATAAAACCCTTCTATTGCTTACTCCAACATCAGTAGAAAATTTGTACCAAAATTATATTTATTTCCTTGTTGGCTTTAGCAGACTCTTAGGACTAGAACAGATATTGAATGACTGGAGAGAACCATTTGTCAAATGTTTAAAATAATGGACTAATTTTCTCCTAGACCTTTGAAGATTCCTTTTACTGTGGAATGTGGCTTTTTAATTGAAGCTCCCGGACTCTAGACTCTCCCACCCAGTACTTAACTGCATTCCTTTGTGAACAAATCTTTTTATTTCATTTCTTTTGAACAAATTAATGCATCTTACTACTGTGGTTTTTGTAATGTTAGAGCTAATTTTGAGCCTTAGCACACTGCTTTCTCCATTTGGAATATGTCCAGGACATACTTATCAACTTACACTGTTCCTCTCTCTAAGACAGAAATAATTAATTTTATTTTGCTGAAATCCTCAATGGCAATTTCCATGGTCTATTGAATCAAAGCATCTCAAAATGTTAAAATTTCAAAATCATATTCCTCTTCACTTGACATTTTGCACATTGGTAACAAATATATCCTGCAGAGGAAAATTTTTTCTTTTTAATTCAAGAATTTTAAAATTTCATTCAAAAACATGCTTAACTCTTTTGCTTTTTACTTTTAACAATTTTAAATATTTTGTCATATTTATTTGATAAGTTATATATTATATATGTATACAGATACAATACTATTTTCCTTGAAGGCAAGGGTGGATACATACTATCACACAATGTGGGATTCATTACAAAGGTTATTAAGTGAGGAAAGAGATTTATTATTATGTAAAGAGACTAATTCAGTAAAGACAACATTTATAAATACATACAAAACAATGTGGCATCCATACATTTCATATTACATATATGTAATCTTCCACATATGAGAAAAATATGCTATTTGTTTTTATGGGTCTGGACCAGAAATACTTTTTTTTTTTTTTTTTTTCTGACAGAGGCAGATGTCTGGTGTAGTGACTGGCCCATGGGCTTGCATCCCATGACACAGTGCCTGGGTTCACTTCCTGGCTTCCACTTCTGATCCCAGCTGAGGCATACCCTAAGAGGTAAAAGTTGATGGCTCCAGTGGGTGTGTCCCTGTTACTTACATAAAAGACCCAGGTTGAGCTTCTAGCTCTTGGCTTCAGACCAGAGCAGTCCCAGTTGTTACAGGCATTTGAGAAGTGCAACAGGAGCTAATGAGATAGTTCTGTCTCTCTCTTCATCCACTTATCAAATAAATGCATAAATAAATTATTTTCTGTTACCAATAATAGTATAAATTAATGTAACCATATATGTGATTAACATGTAATAGTGATTAGGAAAAATTACTTTGAGTCAGATTTATACATTACTGCAAAAATGTAAATTGAAAAGTGTACTTTTGTCTGTCTCTTCCAGTGGGAAAATTTTCCTTCATTTATGTTTAATTATGTTTGCTGGATTTCTCTGAGTTCAATAAAAACAATTGCAAAATTCCTGAAAATTGTCAGAATTTCGGATCAATGACTAATCAGGACAAGTCTATTGTATGCCTACCACATGTCAAACATTGTGCTTAGGGGCCAGTGCTGTGGCGTAGTGGGTAAGGCCACGGCCTGCAGCGCCGGCATCCCATATGGGTGCTGGTTCAAGTCCTGGCTGATCCACTTCGTATCCAGCTCTCTGCTATGGCCTTTATTTATTCTATCGGTTAGTGTTAGCAGGTACTAGACTTGCTTATGTGCTCCCTTTGACTCTTAGTCCAACATGGGAAGTGAGATACTCAGCAGACTCATAGAATGGCAGATGCCCTAAATAGCACTCTGGCCTCAGAATCAGCCCTAAAGGCATTCAGATCTGGCTGAAAAGCCCATGAGAGTATTTCAGGCATGGAAAGCCAAGACACTCTGGCAAAAGATCTCTGTGAGTGAGATCTCAGTGGAAAGAACAGGTCTTCAAAGAAGGAGGTACCTTTCTCTGAAGGGAGGAGAGAACCTCCACTTTGACTATGACCTTGTCTAAACAAGATAAGAGTCGGAGAACTCAGAGGGCTTCCATAGCCTTGGAAACTCATGACTGGAGCATAGGGAGATTACTGATGCCATAGACAGGAGTGTCAATTGGTAAAGTCAACAACAGGAGTCACTGTGCACTTACTCCTCATGTAGGATCTCTGTCCTTAATGTGCTGTGCATTGAGATTTAATGCTATAACGAGTACTCAAATAATATATTTCACTTTGTGTTTCTATGGGGGTGCAAACTGTTGAAATCTTTGCTTAATGCATACTAAACTGATCCTCTGTAAAAAAAAAAAAAAAAAAAAAAAAAAAAAAAAAAAAAAAAGAAACTATCAACTCCCAACTTGACTCTCACTGGGATTAAACATGACAATAGTTCAAACTCTTATACCTAAAACATACTTAAATGTTCCCCTGTTCTTTTTTAGCACCACTTTAAAACCATAACATTATTTAAGAGCTTTTTTTTTTTCTTTTCATGATTGAATTGGTACTGGAAAGGAGGCAGCTTTTAGAATAAGATATCTGGGGCCCTACTAGGTAGACTGCTAAGAGTAGAGACTAGGATAATTGGCCTAAACAGACAATAACCACAAAATATATGGGATTTAAGGTTAACAGAAGGAAGGATATAGGTATTCCAAATTGAAATGAATGGGCAAAGTAAAAATGGCCCTGGTAAGTCCAATGAGTTGTAAAATTATTAACATTAACTAGCTGAGATACAAAAGTTGGATGTAGGTCACCAAGAGCTTGAAATTTCTTCCTGGTGGGGAATTTAAACTAAAACATTTGGAATGGCTATGCTAGGTCCTCAATGATGGGGTAAGAAATGGATAGTGTTTCTGAAAAATGTTCCAGGTGAGAGTAGATGTAACTGCAGTGAAGAATATCTAGATACATAAACACTGAATGAAACATGTAGTAATCCAACTGACATCAAGGCTCAGGCTCATAAATGTTGGAATAAAGATAAAGATTTTTCTGAAAAAATGCCATAGTCGAAATATAAGGACAATAAAATAGCTACACTGATAATGGGTAGAGTGGTATAGAAGCAAGGTGTATAAAAGATAATTTCAAAATTTCCAGGATGATAAAACTAGAGATTGATAGTCCTTCTGCTATAGTATAAGTTTGTAGCAAAAGATCAAAGAAAAGTGCTTGCCATCATATTCCTGAAAGCTAAAATATTTCTCAACTTCTTAAATGGAAAGATTTGTATTGAAAGAACAGAGTTTCATGATCTCTTATATTTTTAATTAAAATTTAGGAGCATATGCATTTAAATGTGGAATCATTTTCAGGTTGGAAACCACTTGCAATGTATTTAATTTGTATAAATCCTTTGTATATTCAAATAGTTGGTTTTGTGTAGCTGTTTTAGTAGCTTCCAGGTAATCTTTAAATATCAGTCTTATTTTCTAGGTAGCGACTCTTTGCTTTCAAATAAACATTTAGTTTTGCTTAGGAAATTATTCCTAGAATAAAAAAGAATATATGCTGTATCTTAATATCTGCTACTCATATATTTCCCTTTTCAGTTGAAATTGTGTTTTGGATATCAATTCTCATGTTTTTTCCTAGCCTCTAAATATAGGCAGAATTTAAGTTTTAATTATGTGATTAATAGATAAGCATATCACATACATGGCGTGGACTCACCTAGTAACTGTTGGATCCACCAGGAATTTCTTATTTTTGATTGGGTACCATTTAGGACTTTTCCTTGCTAACACTCATCCCTGTGTGACTCATTGGGCATCTAAGAAGTGTTAGTACTAGGAATCTATGATGAATATTATTATATTAATAGGTATAAAGTAAATAGACAAATGATATAATTTCTGATCATGGGACCTGCTTTGATGACAATAATTATGCACTATGATAGATGAAATATTTAGAAGAGAGTCCAAATTACAGAAGAATGGTCAGTGAAACCTTTCTGAAGATATAAATCTTGAGAGAAGACTTGAATAAAAGTGCTAATGATACCAAAAGCCTAGTTGAGTATCCCCGGCAGAGGTCTGTGTTGTGGCACAGTGGGGTTAAGTTACTCCCTGAAACGCTGGTATCCAGTACAAGCACTGGTTCAAATGTTGGCTGCTCCAATACTGATGCAGCTCACGGCTAATGTACCAGGGGAAATAACAGATGGTGACCCAAGTATCTGGGTCCCTGCCTTTCACATGAGAGATGTGGATAGAGTTCCAAACTCCTGGCTTCAGCCTGCCCAACTTGCTGTTGTAGCCATTAAGGAATGAACTGAAGGATGGGAGCTCATTTTTCTCTCTCTCTCTCCCTCCCTTCCTTCCTCTCTCTCTAACTCTGCTTATCAAATAAGAAAAGAAATATTTTAAAAAATAGTTTATCCACAGCATAGGAAGGAACACTTAAATAATAAGACAATAAACGAATAAAATAAAACATAAAGATACATTTTTGTGATCTTGGATTTTGCAAAAAATTCCTAAATAACACCATAAGCACAATCAAGATTTTTCAGGAGACAATGATAAATGACTGCAGTTCTAGACACAGTAACACTAGCTGAAATATACAGTAATCCTACTGATATCATGGCTCCAATGGGAAAATAAATAGATAAATCATAATCATCAAAATTAAAAAACTAATGGGGTTGGTGTTGTGGTGTAGGAGGTAACTGCTGCCACCTGCGGCAACCCCATCCCCTATGGGTGCCAGTTACAGTCCCTGCTCCACTTCTCATCCAGCTCCCTTCTAATGGCCTGGAAAAAGCAGCTAAAGATGCCCCAAGTATTTGGGCCCTACTACCCATGTAGGAGATTCAAATGAAGTTCCTGGCTCCTGGCTTTGGTATGGCTCAGCCTATCCATTGCAGCCATCTAGGGAGTGAATCAATGGACGGGAGATATCTGTTTATCCCTCTCTCTCTCTCTGCCTCTGCCTATCTATAACTCTTTCAACTAAATAAATATTTAAAAAAGATCATGTCTTGCATGAGGCAGTCATTGAAAAAAAAAGCCAAAAGTTTAAAAATTATTGTGCATTAAAGGACATCTTCAAAAAAGTGAAAAATCAGCAATGTAAAATGGGATCAAATATCAGCAAATAATATTAAATAAGAGACTGTGTCTCAAATATATAAAAATTTGCAACAACTCAATAATAAAAATGCAAATAATCCAGTTAATATTTGCAAAGGATCTGAATAAAGCTTGTCACCAAAATGAAATATGGATCACAAGCAAGTACCTTAAAAGATGTTTAACGTCATCAGTAATCAAGGAAACATGAATCAAAACCCCAATGAGTTATCACTGTACATATTCTGCTTGCGGATGCAACAAAATATTATTTAAATGTTATAAAAATAGAAGTTCATCTCACAGAGCTGGATGCTAGGAAGCTCAAGACAAAGGTACAAGCAGATTTAGTTCCTGAGAAGGCCAGTGCCTTCTTTCTGCGTCCTCGCAGGTTGGAAGTGGTAATCTGTCTAGCTGGGTTCTCTTTTATAAGGGCACCAATTCCATTCAGGAGAGCAGGGCTGCCATGATCTAATCATGCAGAGGCGAGTTCACTTCCTAACATCATCACTTTGGTAGCTACGATTTCAACATATGGCTCTGGGGGAAGCATAAACATTCAGACCATGGAAGATCAGATATTAAATATGGGTGAGGAAGTAGAGAGACTGGAATCATAATATATTTCTTGTGAGAACATGGAATGTTACAAATTCTTTAGAAAACAGATTCATAGATGTTCAAACAATTAAACATGCTGCTATCACATAAACCAGAAATTACATTCCTATATTTATATTCAACAGAAATGAAATGTCCTTACAAAAACACCTACATAAATATTTAAAGCAGCATTTCTAATAGCTAAAAAGTAGAAACAAGCAAAACATATTTAATTGACAAATGTGTCATCAAAGCGAGGCAGATCCTGACAATGGAATATAACTTGGTCATAAAAACTGGTGTTACATGCTGTAGTATGGATGAAACTTGAGAACATCCTGAGAAAAAAAGTCAGCCATAGAAGATAATGTAGTGGGTTAAGACACTGTGTAAGATGTCCAAACCCTGCACTGTAGCACCCTGAGCTCAATACCCAGGTCCACCTCAGATTCCAGCTTCCTGCTAATGCGGATCCTGGGAAGCAGTAGTGTTGGCTCAATTGGACTCAGCCACTCATTTGAGAGACATGGATTGAATGGCTGGCTCCTGGTTTTGGCCCTGCCCAGTCCCACCCATTGTGTATGTTTGGGGAATAAAATATAACAGAGGATCTCTCTCTCTCTCTCTCTCTCTCGCATATGCTCCTTCTCACCCTCACAAAATAATAAATTAACTTATTTAAATAGATAAAGATAGCATATTTCATGATTTCATTCATATGAGAATACATAGAGAGGAGAGCACAAGTATAATGGGTCAGCAGGTTAAGTTAGCACCTGCAACTCTCTTGTACTGTGATGTCATATTTAAGGCAGTGGTTGAAGTTTCTCCACAGTGCTTACACTGAAATATTTATGGTCAACCCTGATCTTAGGTGAAATTTGACACATTCTGTTGGTGTTGCTTGATGACGTGGAAAATGAGAGTGTCAATACATGGGTGGCCAACCAGCTTTTCTTCAGAAAGATAGAAACGGGCTATTAAACATGAAAGGATGGCTGGCTGGAGGGAGGAAGGGTAGGAGAGAGCAATGGAGAAACAAATAGACTGTCAAGCTATTGAACACCAGCTCCCTGGATCAATTTGAAATGGTGGAAAGAACACCCAATTTTGAAAAGCAACTCCATGATGGCTAAAAAGAAAAGAAAGGTGAAATAGCTCCTCTCTTCCCAAGTTAACAAAGAGAAAGGTAACATCAGTGAGACACAGCATTTGGAGAAACTGAAGTTCAAGTAACTTAAGTACTACTGTATCAGCTAACTAGGTTTAAACAAAATCCCCATCTATCTTATTTCTATAGCGCCTTAGTCCAAAAGATAGAGACGATTCACATACATACCTGGAGGGTATTTTCTCCTGCCATGAATCTTGGGGCTGATAATGGTGGCACTAAAAGAATAGAAGGTACCCAAGGGCAAATCATAAATGTGATTTGCCTCTTCCACAGTGGCAAACCCTAGGGAGGGAAAGGGAGTACATTTATTTATTTATCATATTTAAGCCAATTTTATTTTCAAAAAGATAGATTATTGTGTTCAGTTCATTCTGATATCATATGTTCTCCTCTATTTTTAATTTTTATTTATTTATATAAAAGGAACAGATTTCATGTATTTCATATATAAAGTTTTAAGAAAATAATGATACTTACCACCCCATCTCCCCCTTCCTTTCTTATTTTCCTTTAAATTTTTGTGATTATATACTTTGTTTACTTTAAAACCTAAGCTTAATACTCCACTAAATAACGAATTCACAAAGCAGTAAGTACAAAGACCACTGTTTCTCAGGAATATATATATATATATATATATATATAAGAATTATATAATTTGGGACATGCTCAGGCTGACTTGCCCCAAGTGGTGGAGTTGGAAGCATACCAGGGGATTCCAATTCAATCCCATCGAGGTGGCATGTACCAATGCCATCTCACTGTTCCAGGTGATCAGTTTCAGTTCACAGTTGGCCATGGTGGAGGGACTGGGAGTCAAAGGGAGCACATAGACAAGTCTAGTACCTGCTAACGCTAACCGATGGAGTAAATAAAGGGGAGAGTGATCCAACATGGGAAGTGAGATACTCAGCAGACTCATAGAATGGCAGATGTCCTAAATAGCACTCTGGCCTCAGAATCAGCCCTAAAGGCATTCGGAGCTGGCTGAAAAGCTCATGAGAGTATTTCAAGCATGGAAAGCCAAGACACTCTGGCAAAAGATCTCTGCGAGTGAGATCCCAGTGGAAAGAACAGGTCATCAAAGAAGGAGGTACCTTTCTCTGAAGGGAGGAGAGAACCTCCACTTTGACTATGACCTTGTCTAAACAAGATAAGAGTCGGAGAACTCAGAGGGCTTCCATAGCCTTGGAAACTCATGACTGGAGCATAGGGAGATTACTGATGCCATAGACAGGAGTGTCAATTGGTAAAGTCAACAACAGGAGTCACTGTGCAATTACTCCTCATGTAGGATCTCTATCCTTAATGTGCTGTACATTGAGATTTAATGCTATAATGAGTACTCAAACAATATATTTCACTTTGTGTTTCTATGGGGGTGCAAACTGTTGAAATCCTTACTTAATGCATTCTAAACTGATCCTCTGTAAAAAAAAAAAAAAAAAGAAATTATCAATTCCCAACTTGACTCTCACTGGGATTAAACATGACAATAGGTCTGCTCTGATTTCATCATCATTTTAAAAAAAATCACCTATTATTTTTTACTTTATGTTTCTGTGTGGGAGCAAACTGTTGAAATCCATACTTGATTGTGGGGAGCAAACCGGACTAGACTGTTACTGGAATTAAGACTTATTCTATGCATCTGCTCTCCCACAATATGGCGCTGGGAGAGAAGTAAACAGCTTCCGCACAGCTGCCTCCAGTTCAACCAATTAACTGTAGGACTTGCTCCTGATTGGAGAGCAGCGTACTCGGCGTGTGGGCAGCCGAGTTGGGATTGGCGGAGGAGGACTATAAAGGAGGAGAGAGACGGCATGCACCAGGAACATCTATGGGGAACATCTAAGGGAACCCGTGCAGCCCCCGAGAGAACCGGCCGGCGGTGTGCCGCTCCCCTGCGGAAGTGGGGAATGCGGCCAGGGGGAACTGCCCTTCCACGGAGGTGGAAGGGATAGTAGCCAACCCGGGAAGAACCAGCAGCAAACCCGGGGAGGGCCGAGCAGACGAAAGAACAGCGCAGGGTCCTGTGTCGTTCCTCCACGAAGAGGGGGAGCGACATAATGGTGCCGTGACTCGGATAAGGAAACTTAGGAGGGAAGAAACGTGACTCGGATAGGAAACCTAGGAGGGAAGAAGCAGGAAAATACCGGAGAGAGAGACTAGCAAAGAGTCTAGGTGCCGGAAGAAGCTATTGAAAGCCTAGGCAGAGACTCGGATATGGACTGTGGGAAAGAAGTTAGGATTTAAAGTGAAAGCAAGAAGAAACTTAGATACGGACTGCAGGTTGAAAGTGAAAGTGAAACCTAGAGGAAACTTGGACTCGGATATGGACTGTGGGGAGAAGCCAGGAGAAATGAGGGAGGAATATTGTTGGAAGAAAACTTGGGGAAGCATGCCGGGTAGAGAAAAATGTTAGGGAGGATGAAGCCGCGAGTGCAGGCCAAGCCACCTTGGAATTCTTCAAGTCACCCCGGGGAGCAAGAGGCGAAGATCTGGAACCAGAGGCAGAGACGTGGGCCGCCAGGATTCTCCAGGTTAGTCCGGGGAACTTGGACTGAATGCCGGTGGTGGCGGAAACATTCGCGGAAGCCGCCGCGTGCAGAGAGAGCACGGGGCGTGAATAGATAGGGAAGGGGCTGGCGCAAGGCCGTGGTGCAGACGCGAAGGGCGTGGAGACCGCGGAGCGCGCGAAGCCAAGCCGCGCAAAGCCGAGCCGCACAGATGAGGCGCGGGCTGAAGCAGCGCAGAGCTGGGAACCCGCCGGCGGGGCGAGGCGCCGGGAAGCTGCAGGGATAAGAGAAACAGAAGTTTAGAAGTAAAGTGAGAGACATAGGAATGCTGGAAGATAGAAGTAAAACGGGAGAAATAGGAATGCCCGGAGATAGAGAAATAGAGAAATAGAGAGGCCTCCCTACAACATGGCAATGAGAAAGCTTGGATTCGGCCTGTCTGATTGAGGCGATGAGCACGATGAGCACCTGCGGCGGCTAGCAGCTTATGCGCCGCAGGTCACCGAAGACAGGCACGAATTAACATCAGTAAAGCTTCCCCACAATGCAACAATTAGGAGGCTTGGATTCGGTCTGCCTGATTTAAGGCGGTAAGCGCCAGCAAGCAGCTCGACCAGAGTATGAGCTGCAGGTCACCGAAGATAGGCACAAACCAACACTAATAAGTCTCCCCCACAATACGGCAATGAGAAGGCTTGGATTCGGTTTGCCTGATAGGTTTTGTAAACACCTGCAGGCAGTTCTAGCAGAGCAGAGCATGCGCTGCAGGGCACCGAACACAGGCACGCATCAGCGCCTAAAAACCTCCTCACAATGGCGAAGAGAGGACCCGGATTCGATTTTCCTGATTGATAGGACTTGTAAGAGCCTGTGGCAACTCTAGCAAGTAGAGCAGAGTGTGTGCCGCGGGACACCGAAGACAGGCGCGTATCAACGCCAAAAATAAAAAGAAAGGGGGATCTGTGGGGAGCAAACCGGACTAGACTGTTACTGGAATTAAGACTTATTCTATGCATCTGCTCTCCCACAATATGGCGCTGGGAGAGAAGTAAACAGCTTCCGCACAGCTGCCTCCAGTTCAACCAATTAACTGTAGGACTTGCTCCTGATTGGAGAGCAGCGTACTCGGCGTGTGGGCAGCCGAGTTGGGATTGGCGGAGGAGGACTATAAAGGAGGAGAGAGACGGCATGCACCAGGAACATCTATGGGGAACATCTAAGGGAACCCGTGCAGCCCCCGAGAGAACCGGCCGGCGGTGTGCCGCTCCCCTGCGGAAGTGGGGAATGCGGCCAGGGGGAACTGCCCTTCCACGGAGGTGGAAGGGATAGTAGCCAACCCGGGAAGAACCAGCAGCAAACCCGGGGAGGGCCGAGCAGACGAAAGAACAGCGCAGGGTCCTGTGTCGTTCCTCCACGAAGAGGGGGAGCGACACTTGATGTATACTAAGCTGATCTTCTGTATATTAAAATAATCGAAAATGAATCTTGATGTGAATGGAAGGGGAGAGGGAGTGGGAAAGGGGAGGGTTGTGGGTGGGAAGGACGGTATGGGGGGGAAGCCATTGTAATCCATAAGTCGTACTTTGGAAATTTATATTCATTAAATAAAAGTTTAAAAAAAAAGAATTATAAACAATATTCAAATATCAAGATGTCAATTTCACTTGTATGCATTACATTTTTTGTACAGTCTATATTAATTACTACAAATCATACAATATTTATCTTTTGTTACTGGCTTATTTCACTAAGGATAATGGTCTTCCATTGCATTTTGTAGCAAAAGACAGAATTTCATTCTTTTTCAATGGCTTCTGAGTAGTATTCCATTGGGTATTTATACCACATTTTCTTTATCCAGTTATCATTTTGATGGAATCCTGGTTTGATTCCATATCTTCACTATTGTAAATAGAGCTGCTATAAACATGGAAGTACAGATAACACTTTCATGTGTTGATTTCATTTTTTGAGGGTGGGGGTAAAAACCCAGGTGTGGGATGGCTGGGTCATATGGTAAATCTATTTTCAGATTTCTGTGGAATCGCCATATTGTTGTCCATAATGTTTGTACTAGTTTGCATTCCCACCAACAATGTATTAGTGTACCTTTTTTTCCACAACCTGGCCAGTGTATGTTATTTTTCAGTTTGGGGATGACAGTCATACTAACTGGGAAAGGAGAAACATCATCATGGTTTTCATTTGCCTTTCCCTAATGGCTAACAATCCTAAGAAAATTTTCATGAGTCTATTGGCAATTTGTATTTCATTCTTTGAAAAATACATGTTCATATCATTAGCTCATTTATTAACTGTGTTGTTTATTTCATTGTTGTGTTTCTTGAGCTCCTTAAATATTCTATGTATTAAACTTTTATCACATGTATAGTTTACAAATATTTCCTCTCATTTTGTCAGTTGCCTCTTCACTTTGTTGAGCATTTTTTTGCTGTTCAGAAGCTTCTTAGTCTGATGGAACCCCATTTGTCTATTTTTGCTTTTATTGATTTTATTGCTTCTGGAATCTTATCCAAAAAGTGTTGGTTAAGCCAGTGTCGTTCAGTGCTTTACCTAGGTTTTAATCTAGTAATTTGATGGTTTCAGGTTTTAGGATTAGATCCTTGATCCTTTGTGAGTTGATTTTTGTCAAAGATAGGGGTCTTGTTTCATATTTCTACATGCAGAGATCCAATTTTCCAATTTGTTGAAAAGATTTTTCTCCAGTGACTGATTTTAGCCCATTTGTCAAAGGTAATTTGTTGTGGATGCCAGGAAGTCTTTTTCCAAAGTGTATTTAACTCTTTTTCCCTAGCCTTGAAGATTCCAGCATACATTTTAGATGACTCAGCATACAAATTGTCAGATTTTGCTGCATCACCAGGCTCCTATTTTCAAAAATAGTATGCATCATATTAGGAGTGAGACTAAGTGTAATGTATTAGCTTACTGGTAAAAGGTCTACAGCAATTTGTTTGAGACATGTACAGAGAGTACAGATGATGCAATATTGAATCAACATTAGCTTCAAAGTTATGTGATAGGGTTCATTGAGAAAAAGAATAATAATGACATGCATCTGTATTGCGTTTGATAAATTACCACACCAGTCACATAGCTGAGCTCATTTAATCTTCACAACAACCCTGTAATATAAGCCAAGTAGATATTACACTATTTTAACATTTTTATGAGTCAAAATAATTCATATGGCAAAGTTTACTCAGCAAATAAAGAAAGAATTTAATTTTTTTTTTTTGGCTTTTCCCTCTAACCTAAGTGACTAAGATACTTTCCCAGCTGGTCTCTATGTTCTGTTTCTCAATTACAAAATGTCTTAAGTAGAGTTCATAGATTCATTTTCTTTATCATCAAATTTAAAAGAGGACCTTTGTTCCAGGATAACTAGAGGAGATTGGATGCAATGTTGGACATCCTGAAATGTTAAATATATAACCTTTGGAGACAGAAAAAGAAAACTCCTTATACCTGGCTAGTTAAAATGTGGAAATACATCTCTCTCCAGAGAGTGTATAGGTGGTCATTTTTAAAATTTAATTTTTGATTGTTACATTTATTTGTTTATTAATATATACAGAACAGCTTTCATTAATTTCATAGATACAATTCAAGAATACAATAATACTTTTCTCCTCTCTTCTTTCCTTTCTGTCATTTAAAAAAAAAATTTTGCAATAACCTAGGAGCTCATTCCTAGAAAGATAAGTAATTATTAACAGAAAATACTGGGAAAATTTCACTCTGCTGAGAGGAGCTCTTTTAATTGATAGATTAAAACTTACAATATAGACTTAAACATCCCGTAAAAAAAATATTCATCATGAGACAAAGTTTCTGAATATAGCACAGTGATTGCCATGTGAATTATTTTCCATTATAACTCTTTGGAAATTGGTCTGAACATCAGAGTGAGATTAAGCAAACCCTGCAAAAGCTGTTTCTCTGACACAGCAACATCAGGTAAGAAAGAGAATGACATTCACATTTCCGTCAATTGTTTTCTGCAAACACAGTCACTCAGAGACAGGTCTTTTTTAGCACTAAGAGAAAAATGAGTTGTGAGAGAATAAACAAAAGTTTATATGAAAATGGTGACACCATTACAGGAAAACCCAGAGGATCCACTTATGAAACCTCTGTGAGAAATATCATGTCAGAGGCAGACTTAGGGGTGGTTGAAGTGTGGAGAGGCCTTTATTCCTGGAACTAGCATTTAATTTGTAAGAGGACTATTTCCTTTTCCTGTTGTTTAATCTGTTCACAAAATTCTAGGTTTTAAAGTTCTACTTTTTATTTGCAAAAGGCATTTCAATTTGCATAAAAATTTCTCTACCTGGATGAACTATTTGGACCATGAAATCAGCATGGATAAAGACAAGTTCATTGATTTGGTTCCAAAATCAACAACTGTTGTTGATTGCATATTATAATCAATGACATTTGCAGTCTGACTTATCCAGAATTAAACCTCTGAGATATTTTTGATTACTACCCACATCTACCTGATACGTTGCAAAATTCTCATTTACCCTTTTCTTCCATATTCTGCTTTCCATTTTTCACTTCTGCTCCCATGATTTAGTTAATATTATGGATGATGGCAATAGCTGTATTTGCTGAGTGCTAACACTGTGCCTTTTGTGCGTCAAGGATCTTTCATATCCTATTTCATGTATTCTTCATAACAAATATGAAAATGAGGCAAAATTTCAGTCACTATTTTCCACATGAGGAAATAGTCCTCAAAGAATTATTTACTTATAGTCACCAAATTAATAAGTAAGAGAAGGACGTGAACCAACAACAGTATAGCTGCAGAGCACAAAGTTTTACTCATGTGCTCATCAGCCTTCTACAAAGGTATTTGTGAGTTTAAAGAACAATAATTTCAGTGTCTCCCTGTCAGATTCCTGCCCTCCAATTGAAAATCACTCTCAACACTAAATAAGACTAAATGTTGCTGATGGGAAACTTTTGCGGCAATGTAAAACTTCAGCCCCACATAAAACTTTCAATGATTTGCTCATTGCATTCACAACTGGGCAAAACTTCCCTCTCTACTTTCATGTGTAGCCACAATCTAGAGCTCCCACATTAGTTCCTTCTATTTTTCCTGTGCAATAATTGCAAACAAATCCTATAATTCTTACGATGCCATGGTTTTACTTCCTGTAGTTCTTTTGACCCAGATTGATATCATATTGATTTCATACTTAGTCTTTAAAAATTGCTTAAGATAATGTCTTAAGATTAAATATATTCCTGGCCAACCATTTGTCATTGAGCCTTATGTCTCTTGGTTTCTCATTGTATTTGGTCTGTACAACACTTAAAAACTCTTCACATTCTCAAATTAGTTAATGGTATAGGGGTGCATTCAATTTATTGGAGTAAATTTCCTAACATTAGAACTTGATTGTATTAATCTTACCCATTTTATGCATTGATTAATTAATTATCTAAGTAATTATATGTTACATTGAGCTGAATTGTGGTCAGAAAGGTCAAGGAAAGGTGTCCAGTGTAGGAAATAATGAGGCAGAGGCGGAAAACAAGCAATGACAAAATAATGGGGGGGGGAGTTAATGTTTAAAGGAATAAGGACTTGTAAGTGTCATATGTACTCCAAATACAAAGGAGTAAGTCAGAGATGCAGCCCTGTAGGGAAAGGGCAATGTCAAACATAGGCTAGAGGAAAATTGGAAATAGTGGGTGAAATTTGTAGGATATTTTGTCAGTATAAAAACTATTAGGACAGAGTTGCTTTTAGGGATAAAATAGGAATATATGGAACTCACACTGATGGTACAATTATATAAATAAACTGGCAATAAAGCCATCTTCTAGGACTGGAGAAAAAGAGAAATTGATGACCACGGGCAAGAAGACAAGAATCCAACGACAGTACATGAAAATATCACTCTACAGCAAGAAGACACCAGCTAAAGAGAAATAGTGTGCATTCTAGTGAGCCCACTGAGCAAGATTTTCTTACTTTAATCCATCAATCTTACATGTCCAAGAAATTAAGAAATTTCTCATACAGCACTATCAGAATTATATAAAATAATTAATATTGAATATAGCTTAGTTGTTGGTTTTAAAATGTTTTAGAGTGGTTTTAGATTCATAGAGAAATTGAGTGGCACACACACAAGGTATGCCTGCCCCGACCCCCTACCAGATATACAGCTTTTCCCACTATCAATAATCTACATCAGAGCAGCACATTTGTTACAATCAGTGGGTCTGTTGATACACTGTAATCCCCCAAGATCAGAGATTACATTAGGTGTTCTACTAAAATTGCATATTCTATAGGTTTTGACAAAAGTGTAATGACATGTACATAGTTCACTTCATTTAGCACTGACTATTATCTCATTGTATAGTTGTGTTACAACTTATCCATTCTAACTAAACGACATCTTGATTTTCTTTCAAGTTTTGGCAATTACAGATAAAGCTTCTATAAACCTCCAGGTGCCCACTTGTGGCCATTTTGAACACATAAAATGTGGCTAGTATGAATTGAGATGTGCTGTAATTGTAAAACTGCATGATGGATTTCAAGCTCTTACAACAAAACAAAATAACATAAAACATCAATAATTTATTTTATAATGATCACATGTTTAAAATGATATATTGGATGCATAGACTAAATAAAACGTTAAAATAAAAATGCATGTGCAAGATTCTGTGTGGAGATAAATTTTCAATACATTTGAATAAATACCAAGGATACTGATACCTGTATTATACCATTAAGGGCATGTTTAATTTTCATAAAACCTGCCATACTGTTTTTCACAGTGGCTGTAGTATTCTACATTCCCACAGTGAATCAGAGTTTCTGTTCTGTGGGGAGCAACTGGGAGCAACTCGAACTAGACTGTTACTGGAATTAAGACTTATTCTATGCATCTGCTCTCCCACAATATGGCGCTGGGAGAGGAGGAAACAGCTTCTACACAGCTGCCTCCAGTTCAACCAATAAACAGCAGGACCTGCTCCTGATTGGAGGAGAGCAGCGTACTCGGCGTGTGGGTAGCAGAGTTGGGATTGGTGGAAGAGGACTATAAAGGAGGAGAGAGACAACATGCACCAGGAACATCTATCTGAAGGAACACCTGTGCAGCCCCCGAGAGAGCCAGCCGGCGGTGTGCTGCTCCCCCGCGGAAGTGGGGAAAGTGGCAGGGGGAACCGCCCTTCCACGGAGGTGGAAGGGACAGCAGCCAACCCGGGAAGAACCAGCAGCAAACCCGGGGAGGGCCGAGCAGACAAAAGAACAGCTCAGGGTCCTGTGTCGTTCCTCCACGAAGACGGGGAGCGACACTGTTCCACCAGCTCTTTTCCATTGTTTGGTGGTGCTATCATCCTAATAGTTGTGTGATAGCATTTTATTGTTGGTTTAATTTTCATCTTCCCAATGATGATGATGTTTGAATATAGATATATGCATTTATTTATTTAAAAACATAGAATGGAAGAGAAGGGTGCAGGGGGAGAGAGAGAGAGAGATCCATCTCTCACCTGCTGGTTCATTTCACATATAGACACAAATATCTGTGATGAATCATGCAAAGCGTGGAGCCAGGAAGTTCATCCACATCTCCTGTGCGGGTGACGTGAACTTAAGTACTTGAGCCATCATCTGCGGCTTCCCCGGCACATTGCCAGGGAGCTGGACATGAAGCAGAGCAGCTAAGGACTTGAACCAGCACTCATATGAGGTGTAGAATTTGTGAACAGTGGCTAATCTTCTGTACCACAATGCCTACCCATGAATACAGATTTTTAACAGATAATGTGGCCATGTATGTGTGTATGCATTCGTGTGTATACATACATACTCATACATACACAGTCAATTTTGGCACGAAATAATTCTTTGTTTTAGAAAATAAGATACAGACACAAGACATATATGTTTTAGATATGTCATATATTAATTAAACATTATACATAAAGTATATTTCTATTAAACACAATATATGCACAAATGTAGTAATTAAATATCAAGCACAGGGGCCCATGCTGTGGAGCAGTGAGTTAAAGCCCTGGCCTGAAGCGCCAGCATCCCTTATGGACGCCAGTTCTAGTCCCCGCTGCTCCTCTTCCATTCCAGCTCTCTGCTATGGCCTGGGATAGCAGTAGAAGATGGCCCAAGTCCTTGGGCTCCTGCACCCACATAGGAGACCCAGCAGAAGCTCCTGGCTCCTGGCTTCAGATCAGCGCAGCTCTGGCCGTTGTAGCCATCTGGGGAGTGAACCATCAGGTGGAAGACTCTCTCTCTCTCTTTACCTCTCTACCTCTCTACCTCTCTAACTCTGTCTTTCAAATAAATAAAATAAATCTTTAAAAATAAATTAATTAATATCAAGCACAGCTAATATGAGAAAGTAGTTGATAATTTTTTCTTAAAAAGTTGTATGTAATATTTAAATGCAACTGATTTTAATGAAGCCAAATATTTTAGACTATGAAGATAACATTTAAATATTATCTTCCTGGGATAAAAAATGATCCTAATGATGAACATCTTAACTTGAATATGGATCCCTTATTCATCTTCTAGATTGTTCATTTTCCGATTTTAGCTTGTAGTTTATTTTATACAATTGTTTTTCTGTATGACATGATTATATCTCTTTTCCTAGTTAATAACCTTGTGTGTATATATATATATATATTTATAAACAACAGATGTCAGAAGGTGACATTATGGTATTCTCTTCACTATCAAATAAATACCTACATTTAAAATGAACCTTATTTATTCATCCCTTATTCTGTTTTTTAAATTGTTTTATTTGAAGGCAGAGAGATAGAAAGTTGCAGGATACAAAACTGAAACACAAATATCAGTAGCATTTTATATACCAATGATGGTCTGAGAAAGAACTCATAAGAGAAATTCTATCCACAATAGTACAAAAAATTTAGGAGTTTTTGATAAATTTAACCAATAATGTGATCTTTACACTGCAAACTTTAAAAACATTAATGAAAGATATTTTGGAAGACACAGAAAAATGGAAATACCTCTCTTGTTCATGGAGTTAATATTATCAAACTTTCCATACCCAAACTTATTTACAGATTCAGTGTACCACCCATCACTAGACCAAGGACATTTTTCACAGAATTAGAAAAAAAAGCCCCAAATATCATACAGAAACACAAAGGACCCCAAATAGCCAAAGCAATCTTGAATTTAAAAAACAAAAATGCTAGGGGCCAGTGCTGCGGCGTAGTGGGTAAAGCCGCCGTTTGCAGTGCTGCCATCCCATATAGGTGATGGTTTCTACTTCCAGCTGCTCCTCTTCCCGTCCAGCTCTTTGCTATGGCCTGGGAAAGCAGTAGAAGATGGCCCAAGGCCTTGGGCCCCTGCACCCACGTGGGAGACCCAGGAGAAACTCCTGGCTCCTGGCTTCGGATTGATGCAGCTCCGGCCATTGCAGCCAACTGGAGAGTGAACCATCAGGTGGAAGATTCTCTCTCTCTCTCTCTCTGCCTCTCCTTCTCTCTGTTTTACTCTGATTTTCAAATAAAATAAATAAATCTTAAAAGAAATGCCAAAGGCATCATAGTACCATATTTAAAGACATGCCACAGGGCTATAATGACCAAAATAGCCTGGTACTGGCACAAAAATAGATGCAGGCCAGTGAAACAGATTGGAAATCCTAGAAGTAAATCTATGCATTAAAACAAATGTATCTTTGGAAAGGGGGATAAAAACATTCCCTGGAGAAAAGACAGTCTCTGAAATAATTGGTGTTGGGAAAACTAAATTTCAAAATGCAGAATTTTGAAATCAGATTCTTACCTTACACTCTATGTAAAAAGGCAACTGAAAATTGATCAAAGGTCTAAATATATGACTTGAAACTATGAAATTACCAGTAGGACACACATGGGAAACATCTCATGATATTGTCATAGGCAATGATCTTTTTGGCTAAGACACCCAAAAAATAGGCACTAAAAACAAAAATATGCAAATTAGATTGTATCAAACTAAGACAATTCTGCAGAGCAAAGGAAATAATCAACAGATTGAAGGGAGCGCCAACAGAATGGGAAAAATATTTGCAAACTAAGTAACTGATAAATGATTAATGTCCAGAATATAAAAGAAGCTCAAGAAATTCAACAAAAGTAAAACAATACAGTTAGGAAATGGGCAAAGGATCGGAATAGACATTTCTCAAAAGAAGAAATACTGATGGCCAACAAACACATGAAAAAATGCTCAATATAACTTGGCATCTTATTATTTATAGTCCCTGTCTCTACCGTTGAGGAGCAGTGTTTTTAATTTCTTACTATTTGTTGAGTTCTTTACTTAGTGGAGGGTTAAGCTTATGATTACAAAATAAACTGAAAGTATGTCACTGTAAAAATTAAATATAGAATAAGAAAGGAAGGAGGAGGGAGAGAGGGAGCCGGGACAGGAGGGAGAAGAGGTGAGAAGTAAAACTATGCTTCTAAATCTGTGTATATGAAATGCAATAAATGTGTTCACCTTATAGAAACAATTTTTTAGAAGAAGGAATACAGCTGGCACTAAACACATGAAATAATGCTCAATATAACTAGGCATTATGGAAATGCAAACCAATAAAAAATAAGGTATCATCTCACTCCAGATAGAATGGCCGTTCCCAAAATGCAAAAAATAACAAAGCTGATGGGGATGTGGAGAAAAGGAAACCCTCTTAGTCTGTTGATGGAAATGCAAATTAATACATCCATTTTGAAAACAATGTGCACATTACTCCAAGAATTAAAAATGAATCTACCAGCCGGCGCCGCGGCTCACTAGGTTAATCCTCCGCCTTGCGGCGCCAGCACACCAGGTTCTAGTCATGGTTGGGGCGTCAATTCTGTCCCGGTTGCCCCTCTTCCAGGCCAGCTCTCTGCTGTGGCCAGGGAGTGCAGTGGAGGATGGCTCAAGTGCTTGGGCCCTGCACCCCATGGGAGACCAGGAGAAGCACCTGGCTCCTGCCATCGGATCAGCGTGGTGCGCTGGCCACAGGGCACCAGCCGCAGTGGCCATTGGAGGGTGAACCAACAGGAAAGGAAGACCTTTCTCTCTGTCGCTCTCTCTCACTGTCCACTCTGCCTGTCAAAAAATAAAAATAAAAATAAAATAAAAAAGTGTTAAATCTGTGTGTGTTCATTCAACTCTTTATACTTTTCTGTATTATTTGAAATATATTAGATTAAAAAAAAATGTTTAAAGGAAAAAATTATAAGCTTGTTTCCCTCTATTTTCCCCTCAACCCAGGAACCAGATTTTGACAGTCCTGAAATCTGCAGTGGAGGTCCCTCAATCTACCCATTAGGTAACTCAGTGTATTAGCCTGCGTCAGTACACTTCAATACTGCGCCTATATTCTTCATTAGAATACTCATTTTCAACACTAATCCTTGACCACCAACTGATTTCAGTCTTGACTATCAAGACTGGCTCAGAACTACAGTACTTCTTCAATTCTAGCATATTTCAGACTTGTATCTATCTCCAAGTCTGATTTTTTTTTTAAATTACGGGTTCTTCAGATTTTACTCTAATAGTATTTACTCACTAACATATGAACGTTAGCAAAGAATTAACTTGGTAGCTCATTTTTATTTTTATGTGTCTTTTTTAATGATAAACAACTCAATTATTAGCTATTTAGCATTTATCTTAGGTCACTTTCTCCTGAAAATGCCCTTTAAAAGAATTAGTGCAAAATAAGGCTCAGGAATGTGGTATGCAGGGTTAAGGCTTATTGCTTCTCCTTCATCCATTATAGCAATGCTGGTTCAAGTCTTGGCTACTCCACATCCAGTCTACCTTCTAGCTGCTGTGCCTGGCAAAGTAATGGATAATGGCTTCAATGGTTGGGCTCCTGCCACCCACATGGGAGACCAGGATGGTGTTCTTGACTCTTGGCTTCCACCCGCCCCCCGCCCAGCTCTGGCTGTTGCAGTAGTATGGGGAGTGAACCACCAGATGCAAGCTCCCTCTCTCTCTCTCACATGCTTTCACACTTTCTCTATCTCTCTCTGTTTGTCTGCCTTAAATATACAAATCAGTAAATCTTTTAAAAATAACTTGTACATAATGATTAAATAAGGAAGTAGGCAGGTGGTGAACACTAAATGAACCAGCGCAGAAGCAGAATAAAAAGATGAGGCGAACAAGGGCAAGGGTGCCAGTTCAGATGAAGACTTTCTTAAACCTTTTCCTTTGGGACTAAACCATTTCCATTACAGCCTTCTCCTCCTACTTCTCCGTTTTTACTTCTTTTTTCTTACAAATAACTTTGTGTAGTTTTTGTGCTCTGTTCTCTACGGATACAATTGCAGGACAAAATTTATTACCACTTGTGGTAAAAAGACAGAAATGAAGGAAAATAGTAATTTGAGAAATTTTATGTGTTGGGGAAGCAGGCTTAACTGACATCAGGTGACTCAGAGAAGTCTAACCTTTGAGTGAGGTATGATGGAAAAGAAAAAAGACAGGGAACACAGCCTTCCATGCAAAGGGCCTTAACTAGTAAGCAAATGTCCAAGGAAAGAATACATTTATTTAAGCAGAGAAGGTAAGCTAATAAGTTTGGGGCAAAGGGAAGAAGGGCCAGATATATTTATGAGAGAATATTCATGTATGATCTTACAGCCATGGCCAGAAATTTGAATTTCATTCTAATTCTAATAGGAGACTACCTCACATGGAGTCTGAGTGAACTCAGGCTTGTGTCTATTTGTATGTTCAAAATTAATCTTGTAGGGATAGCAGTCAGATTAGATGAAGGTGTACCCTCACAGCCTCGTTTTAGCTTCATCACTGTTTCAAAGGTCCTCTGCCCAAATACAGTAACATTCTGAGGAACTGATAGATAGGCCTCCAACATGTGAATTTCGGGATGAGGGCACACAATTCGGCACATAGCAGGCAACGTCTCCCTAAAACTCACCAACTCAGGCTCTGCGTATTTCTGGTTGCCTGAACCTACAGTGAGTTTTCTTTTTCTCCTGTGAGCCTACAAAATTTACCCAGACACGTACCTTTCTACTATGTTGTTTTCACATTGCCATTGTCTTCCTACAAAGAGAATCAAAGAGAATTATTTGAATAACAACTTTTTTGTATCTTTAAAGTATATTATTATTTCATGTGATATCTAATTTATGTAGAAAATATTTGATAACTTAGAATTCAATTTCCTAGCAAGGATAGGCTTGTCTTATTTTAAGCAAATAGAATGCACAAGCAACATCAAATAGCAAAATGCATGCTCAACATTTTAATTGCATCAATAGATGCAACATATATTTAACTTCATTGACAAGAGCCACTTAAGTGAAATAGAGGAAATAGAGGTCAACTTGCTGAGATATGAGAAATGAGTGGGGAATGAAAGTAATTAAGTATAGATAACTCTTTGGAGATGCTACATTGTGAAGCATAGGTAAGAAAGATATCAGTATCCAGGATATTTAGTCCCTCAAAGGATTATTTTATGAGTTTTCCTTCCACATTATTTAATCTAATCAATATTTGCTGTCTTCTACATATCAGGCACAGGGATACTGCTGTGAGCTGAAACACTGAGATAAGGACTTAAAATCATGAAATTTACTTGGAGAGGGAGCTGAGTGGGATAAATAAGAATGTAAAACATGAGATAATCATAGATTATGTCATATGTAGAGCAGTAAGGCATATTTTCATCAGGTAGACAGAGGTGAGTTTTAAATAATGGCCTAATGGGAATGAGAACATAAGTCAGCTAGACCTGGGAGAAGCATGTTTTCAGTGATGTATCCAGAAAATCAAACACTAGTGAGGAGGAGCCAGTGCCAAGGAGGAAGTGGAAAATCCAGAAAAGTGAGAAAATTAAGAGAATGCAGTGTCCCTGATGTGGTAAAAATTGATGGGAGCAATAGTGAGAATCAGGTTAATTGATTGGAATTAGGAGAAAGGACAGGATAAATGTTGATATTTGAATTAATAATAATAATGAATAACATGTGTGGATTTCTTCCTGTATTATAACAATGTCTTAACTGTTTTGTTGTCCTTACTCATGTAATCTGCACAACAGATCTAATCCTCCAATCCCAGAATGGTTAAACTTCTGAGGAACTGCAGTAAAAAGATGATAGTACTGCTGGGAAGGTGAGATTTCTAGGAAGAGGGAAATAGTGGAAGAGATGACAAGGTTCTGATTCTTGTGAAGAAAAACACATTTTAATACTGTTCACTAAGTTTTATGCTCCCTTTTAAACACAGCAATGACTCTATGGCTGTTGATTTATTTAGATAAGTTATGTGTCATTTAAATGATGTTTTTGTACTTATTTGATACAAAAATGGTTTAAATACATTCTCTGCAACCAAATTAAAAAAATTAAAATATAATATATAAAGCTTTTCAATGTGCACTATAAATATTGGATTAGAAATTGAATTTAATTGATGGTTCACTCAGCAATAAAGTGAATTAAATATTGATCCTACATACTTTAAGAGTGAAAAAACTAATACATATCTGAATCTGATTCTGAGAATGCTCTATATAAAAAGCAGTCTTAAGAGAGAACATTACAAAAAATTTCTGAAGTAATTCTTAGTTTGAGGAGTATGAAAGAGGTAACACTTGGTGCATAGAGTAAGCTGGTGCAACATTGTGTAGAAAAGGTAAAGAAGTAATAACTATTGAAAGACTGATGACATTTGAAAAACTAGTAGGTCACGAAGTGTCAGGAGATATTTATGTACAACCATGAGATTTATATCTTGTATTTTATGGCTAATATTCTTAAGATAATGACCAACCACAGAACATAGAAATTGAGTTGTCTTGAAGTCTTTGATGAGAATTTTGAACAATTAGGGATTATGAAGGTAGGAAACTGTGGGAGAACTGGAAAAGAGGGAGAAATTTGGGAGGTCAGGAAAGTATTTAAGAGATTCTATCAAAGAACATGGAAAAATGATGATGGCATGAAGCCAGTGATTGTAGTAAAGTTGGAGAGGAAATGCTGAATATGTAATATTTTTAAGGTTTATTTATTTATTCGAACAGTGGGGGCAAGGCGGGGAGTTTTGAGGAGTGAAGAGGAATCTTTAAACACTGGTTCACTCCTCAAATGGCTGCAATGGCTGCGGCTGGTCCAGGTCAAAGCCAGGACCGAGAGAACTACCCAGGTCTCCCACATGGGTGGCATGTGGCAACAGGCCAAGACTTTGTCCATCCTCTGCTGCCTTCCTGTGCACATTAGCAGACAGCTGGATCCAAATTGGAGCAACCAGCCCTCAAACCGGCACTCCCATATGGGAAGCCACCATTGAAGGCAGCAGCTTCTACTGCCCCACAACATGGTTTCCATATATGTAACATATTAGGAAATAGAATCTACAGAAGTAGTGGCCAATTTGCTGTGTAGAAGTAAGGAACAGTAAGATATCAAAAGTAACAAATTACTGTTTATCAATCTGAGTATACAAAGGAAAGCTAAAAATCTCATTGTGCTGGAAAGCTTCTATTCAATCATGTACTAGAAATTCTATCCAATGAAAGAGAAGAAAGATAATTAAAAAACTAAGTAACTAAAAAGTAGGTAACATAATCGTCATAATACACTAATGATGTATATGTGTGTGCACATATATATTTATATTTATAGAATCAAAAATAATCCAAAGATGGGCTATTAGAATCATCAAATGAATTCATCACATTTAATTTTATGAGCAAATGGAAGAGAGGAGTTCAAACATTCCAAACATGAAGTAATCACAAGTAGATTAATTACAATGATTTGATCAGTAGACTATGTATATATTCATTGAAATATCAGGCTGTATTCTGTAAATATGTGCAATTTTTAGGTGTTAATCAAAGGTTTTAAAAATTTATTTAAGGAGATGTAAATGTAAACTAATTTGATCTGCACATATTGAATACATTTACCCCATAAATATGTTCAATTAAAATAATAAAAACATTTAATGAATACAGTAAGAGCTAATAATCAATTGTATTTGTATATAGAACAAATAGAACTTAAATGTAAAAAATACTTAATATTAAAGTCATCAAAACTCAAGTAAAATATAACGATGCTAGCCAAGAACTTTATATTATAAAGTATACATCATCCTTGAGATAAAATCAAAACTAATTAGATAATTAAGTAGACCATTGTCATGAATTTAAAGATTCAATATTTTCAATTTTCCAAATTGATCTATAGATTCAAAGGAAAACTTATCAAAATTCAAATAGACTTTTCTAGGGGAATAACAAGTTGCTTCTAAAATGTAGTAGGGAAAATGTTCACACATAGCCAAGATTATCTTAAGTAATATATCACTGAAGTGTTTATCTATCAAAACTATTATAAAGCCATACTATATCATTATACAGTATACATGTGATATTGACCCGAAAATTACATGATGGAACAAGGGGAGATAACAGAGTTTATAGGCTGAAAGTGTCAATAAAGTGACATTTTAAATAAATGGTGCTTGATTGTTAAAAATGCTTTTGTAAAAAAATATATTTGATCCCATCCTGCATATTTAGAAAAAATAAATTCCAGATAGGATACAGTTTTAAAATACAAAAGTAAAAAAAAATCAAAAAGAAAATGAAAGAACATCTTGAGACTAATGAAAAAAATCTCAAATATCTTAAATAAGACACAAAAAAACTGATAGTAAAGGGGAAAATGATGGAATGCACCACACTGATATTCAGAATTTCTGTTCACCTAAAGTCATCATTAAAAGTGAAAAGGCAAGTAACAATGAGGGAGAAAATATGAACAGGGCATATATCTAACCAAGAACTCATATCCAGAATTTATAGATCTCAAATAAATCCATAAGAAAATAAGAAAACCAAGAGGAGCCCATGTTGTCACACAGCAGGGTTAAAGCCACTTATTAAGGCGCCGGCATTCCTTATGGGAACCAGTTCATGTTCTGGCCTCTTCATTTCTGATCCAGCTCCTTGCTAATGGTGTGGGTAAAGCAACAAAAGATGCACTAAGTGGGAGACCTGAAGGAGGTTCTGGCTCCTGGCTTTAGCCTGGCCCAGGCCTGATGAGTGTGGCCATCTGGGGTATGAAGTAGCAGATGGAAGAATCCTCTCTCTCTCTCTCTGTATCCCACTGCACCAAAAGGCTACCCCAGCACTGTGTTTTATGTATTTTCAAATTATTTTATCTGTTTTATTTTCTCCAATGATATATAAATATTTTGGATTATTAATCATGTTTCTAATACACATAATTACAAAATAAATACCACTACTAATAATGAATGACAAAGAGTGAATACTTCCAAATTATCAAGCACTTCCGTAACTACTTAACAAGCCTTTACCCATATATGTCTCACAACACTTGTCTGAGAAGCTAACTTTAGCCTATAATATGGAAAAAGAAAATGAAGCATGCTAAGTTTTATTAACCTGATGAGATTTCTAAAAATATAAGCTGAGCCAGTTTTCAAAGCCTCTCTAAAAACACAAATTTTTATTTTCTCTCTCTCTGTCTCTCTGTAACCTGGTCTTTCATATAAGTTAAATGAATCTTAAGAAAAAAAACTTAAAAACTATATCTACAGGCCCCAAAATTCTCACTTGATCAGAAGAAACTGTTTTAATGTACTGAAAAACAACTGCTTAATATTTAACTTACAAATTTTGCAATTTGATTTGTAAGAGAAATTGGAGAAGTTAAAATAATGTTTTGGTTAACTGATATTAGTTTCTTTTTTTTAAAGATTTATTTATTTATTTGAAAATCAGAGTTACACAGAGAAAGAAGAGGCAGAGAGAGAGAGAGAGAGAGAGAGAGAGAGGTCTTCCATCTGCTGGTTCACTCTTGAATTGGCCACAATGGCTGGAGCTGCGCCAATCCGAAATCTAGGAGTCAGGAGCTTCTTCTTGGTCTCCTACACACGTGCAGGGGCCCAAGGACTTGGGCCATCTTCTCCTGCTTTCCCAGGCCATAGCAGAGAGCTAGATCAGAAGTGGAGCAGCCGGGACTCAAACCAGAACCCATATGGAATGCTGGTACGACAGGTGGTAGCTTTATCCGGTACACCACAGCGCAGGCTCCATATATTAGTTTCTTAAAATGTTGTCAGTGTCTTACCATTTACTCTGAAATGTACAGTGCAGAATTGAATGTGACTGCCCTAGGAAAGATCAGTTCGACTCATCTATGCACTACTCAGACAGAAGATTTTATGAGGTTATTTTTTCTATCATTTGAATTATCTTCCTTAACTTATTGATTCTGATTCTGTCCTCTTTTGTGCAAAGTCTGGTAAAAAAAAAATTCCAGTAGAATTTCTCTGGCCCTATAGTCCAATAGCTGAAAAAAGTAGAATTTGCTTTCTAATATTTTAGAAGAAATCTTTTTTAAAGCTATTTTTTTTATCTGACTTGTAATTTGATCTTTATTGTTTGAATGAATATTCAATATGAAACTAGAATTTCCTGTTTTAAGACAGTTTTCACTTTTCATATAGTAAAAATGAGTAGTTTATATATGAAAGTTCTTCAAAAATTCATGAATTATAAAACACATTTGCATTAAAATTCACTTATCTTTTTTTAAAAAAGACTTATTTCATCATTTCAATGACACAGACAGCAACAGGCAAAGAGAGGGAGGGACAACAAAAGATTTTCCATCTGCTGGTTTTCTCCCCAGTTGGCCCCAACCGTCAGGGCTGGGCTAGGACAAAACCAAGAGCCAAGAACTTCATCTGGGTTTCCCACAAGGGTGGCAGAGGCCTAAGTACTTGGATCATCATCTGCTGCCATCCTAGGCACACTAGTAGGAAGCTGAATTGCAAGTGGAGCAGTAGACTCCTACCAGTACTTCTATGTGGATGTCAGCCTCACTAACAGAGGACTGCCCCACTGTGCCATAACACCTACACTTATCTTCTAATTCCATTTTCCACAAACTTTTCATCTCAAATTCAAGCCCCCAAGAATATTACCTCTTCTCCTCTATAAAACATATATGGAAATATTATTGTTGTCTTACTGTATTAAAAGTTTTACTTTATAATAACAGATGCAAAGTAAGATTTTTACACAGTTTTAAAAAGCATTTCTAAATTTCCAGTTATGCATATTTTCCTTAGCACTGAAATAGAAATACATCTAATTGTGAAGACAATTTAGATGATTTACTTTTTAAAATATCTATCAATATTAAAAAGATAATATATTTACATGTCTTATGTTCATAAATATCATTTTAACAGGTGTCTCTTGAAGTTTGTTTCTTTTCCCAGTATATTAAATATTATGAACGATAGCAGTGCACTCTATTTATTCAAGGAAATGTAATTGCTGTTTTGATGAAAGTAGTAAGTTTCAGTAACATATACTTCTTCTAAGGAAAATTAATAATAGAAACGATTAAAAGAAAAAATGAAAAAGAGAAAAGTTCTGTCCTAAGATCAAATATTGCAAGAATAACAAATTTTTTCTAAATTGTATTACTTATTTGAATGGTGGAATGACAGAAACAGACAGAGCTTCCTCTGCTGGCTTAGTCCCCAAATACTTGCAATCTTTGAGGCATGGCCTAGCTGTGAGCAGGAACTCAATCTATTTCTCCGATATGGGAGAAATACTCTACCAATTAACACTGCCTCACAGGATCTGTATTGGCGGGAAGCTGCAGCCAGGTGCCTGGGCCAGGAATAGAACCCAGACATTCCACAGGATCTAAAAGACTAGGCTAAGTGCCTGCTCCCTAAGTCACACTTATTTTTTTTAATATAATAGAATCATTAGATACAAATGTAATGAACTTTGAATATTCAATAATAATTCAGTGTCTACTTGAAGATTTGGGGTCAATCTTGGAAAATGAAATGATTAGATTTAGAAGAGGGAAAGAATGCTATCTTTTGTTTATGCAGGAAGTATTGCAAACCCAGCGAGTCCAGGCATTGGCTAGCCTCTTTTATTCTAAAAACACCAGAGGAAACTCAGCCAGGAACTTACCTTTTGAGTGATATAGGCACACCAAAAAAAAGCTATGGGTGAAAAAGTATCTTACATCACAGAAAGTGTATCAGTTATTGAATTGGAGCATAGTATAGGTAGGACATGGCATTATGGAAGGTCAAAATACATTAGGAACATCATTGAAAAAGAAGAGGCCAGAATAAGAAGAGGGAGTGTAAATAATTAGTTTCCTCTCATGGTTTAGGGATCTCCTGGAAATTTTTAATTTAGAATTAAAAATCATTGATTTTACAATATGTACAAATAAGTCTATTCATTATAAAATTAAGACCACTTACAAAGGCATGTTATTTATGTAGGAAATTATTGTATATTCACCAGCATAACTATTAGTAATGAACTATATGCTAACCAATTTCATCAGCAGCGCAGCTTTTTTCTTTTTAAGATTTTATTTATCAGTTTGAGAAAGAATCACAAACAGAGAGAGGGAGAGACAGAGAGAAAGTTCTTCCATCCACTAGTTCACTCCCTAAATGGCCACAATGGCCAGAGCTGGGCCCATCTGAAACCTGGAGCAGCCATGACATGAACCAGCACCCAAATGGGATGCCAGTGCCATAGGCAGAGGCTTAGCCTACTACACCACTGCACTGGCCCCAGCTTGTTTTTGTTAACTTAGAAATATAGCAGGGGCTCCCAATTACTTGGGCCCTGCACCCCATGGGAGACCAGGAGGCTCCTGCCTTCGGATCAGCGCGGTGCGCCGGCCGCGGCGGCCACTGGAGGGTGAACCAACGGTAAAGGAAGACCTTTCTCTCTGTCCCTCTCTCTCACTGTCCACTCTGCCTGTCGAAAAAAAAAAAAAAAGAAAGAAATATAGCAGGGGTTGACACTGTGACATAGCAGGTAAAGCCTCTGTCTGAAGCTCTGAGAACTCATATGAGCACCAGTTTGAATCCCAGATGCTCCATTTGCAATGCAGCTCCCTACTGATGTGCCTGGGAAAGCAGTGGAAGATGGCCCAAGTGTTTGAGCCGCTGCGCCCATGCAGGAGACACAGAGGAAGTTCCTAGCTCCTGGCTTTGGATTGGCCCAGCTCTGGCCTTTGCAGCCATTTGGGGAGTGAACCAGTGGATGAAACATCTCTCTCTCTCTCTCTCTCAACTCTGCCTTTAAATAAATAAATAAATCTTTAAAAGAAAGGAAAAAAAAAGAAATATAGCATCATGAAATGGTAGCTTTTAGTTGAATGCAGTTATTTGTGGACGTATGTGCTACTTTAAGTGGGATGTCAACTCCTTCAGGTGAGAAACTTCATTTCTCTTTTGTATCCACCTATCACCTAGCACAACTTCCCAATGACTATAACAATGATATAGTTTGTGTTTTTATATAATCCCTTTTCATTAAAAATAATATAAAAGACAACCAATTTGCATAGTGAGTTATTCTGTAGATAGCAAAATAACTGGATTCTGGGACCTTAGGCAAAGATATACTAAGGAAGAGCAAGAAATTTTAAAAGGAAAGTACCAAGGGGAAATAATTCTATATTGCTAAATTATTTTTTCCACAAAAATATATTTCAACCTTTTCCCAGTGGATGCACTGTAATTTCTCCTGGCTAAAATTGGCAGTGCCCTTTTATTTACTCCCCTTTCTTCTCATTTAAATATCATGCACTAGACTATCATTCTTGATTTTACTACTTTTTACTGCCTTTGGGCTTTTTTTCCCCAACTCATTTAAAAGGCATTATGCTCTGATAATAGACTGTCTGAAGATGGAACTAAATTATAATTTTTTAAAACTTCAATTTAATCAATGCCAGAGGCTACCCAGAGATATAGATTTTCTCACAAAAAAGTTCTATTAGTTGAACTCTTTGTATATTGTCCTTTATTGGAAAAGTTTCACTGTATATCCATAAATATGTATGGATAAATATGTAGAGATATTTGCAAAAGTAATTTTTGTCATTATGACTAATTAGTATCAAGATAGTATCTTGGGATTTCTTTGGTTTTATTTATATTAAAAATTTACAAGAACGAAGTCATTTTTTAGTGGTAAGAATACGGGCCTTGAAATTGGGTAGATCTAGCTTTCACATCTTATTTTTTTTAAAGAACTATGTAACTTTGTTGATGTTAAGTATATCCTGTGACTTACACATCTGGAAGATGATGATGAAAAGTCCTACAATTAGGGTCCAAATTTGATAACATTGTAAATCACAAGGACCATACAGAACCTTCAAAGAACTGTTATTCTCCTTAGATTCAAAGGAAGGTAATGGTCTTTAAATATATGCTAGTCTGTGGTAGTTTTTTCTTGCATAACAACCAGAGAAATGTCATGTTTGCACAGCGACTTAATCTGCTTATCAGCAACATAAAATCAAAATACTGATGTTTGCAGATGACATGGTTTTGTATACAAAAAAACCTAAAAATTCCACTATAAGGGAATTGAAAGCGACAAACCAATCCAGTAAAGTCAGATACAAAATCAACATACAAAAATATAATATTCTTATACCCCAACATTAATATTCCTGAGAGGGAAATTAAGAAAGCAATATCGTTCCTTTTTTAAAGATGTATTTAATTATTTGAAAGGCAACATTGCAGAGAGGAAGAGACAGAGGTCTTCCATCCACTAATTCACTCCCCAAGTGGCCGCAACTGCTGGACCTGAGTAGATCCAAAGCCAGGAGCCAGAGATTCTTCCAGGTCTCCCACATGGCTGCAGGGGCCCAAGGACTTGGGCTATCTTCCACTGCTTTCCCAGGCCATAGCAGAGAGCTGGATTGGAAGAAAAGAAGTCAGGACTCAAACCAGCGCCCATATGGGATGCCAGCACTGCAGGTGGTAGCTTGACCCTGTATGCCATAGCGCTGGCCCTGCAATCCCACTCTTAATAGCTAAAAGAACTTAAAATATTTTGTAATTAATTTAGTCAAAGACATACAAAAGCTCTATAATGGAACTTATGAAACACTAATGAAAAAAATTATCAAGGACACAAAAAATGGAAAAATAATCTATGCTCCTGAATTGGAAGTCTTAATATTCCCAAAGTGTCCATACTGCCTGAAGCAATCCACAGATAAAAAACAATACTCACAACAACTACCAATAATATTATTCACAGAAATCAAAAAACAATCCTAAAATTTATATGGAATCACAAAATTTGAAAATAGCCAAAGTGATTCTAGGTAGAAAGAAAATAAAATGAAGACTGGAGTTATCGCAAGACCTGATATCAAAGCATACTAAACAGCTATAGTAATTAAAGTGATATTGGACTGGCATAATGTATAGAATAATAAGTCAGAAAATCAAAAAGAAATAGAGAATTCGAAAAAATAGACCAAAAGATGCATACAGAACATTTCACTGAACAATAGAAAACACATTAATTTTCAAATACACATGGAGTATTCTAGAAAATGGATTATAAATTAGATGAAACAAGTCTCAATGAATTAAATATTGAAATCATACAAAGTATCTTTTTCAAATAACAATGGAATGAAAGCAGAAATTAATAATAGAAAGCAAGCCGAAAAATTCAGAATTATGTGAAAAACAGAGATGCTGTACTCTTCAATATTCAATAAGTCAAAATCCCAGAGGAATTGAGAAAATGCTTTGGAGTGAATACAGTTAAAACACAACATATCAGAGCAGGCATTGGGCCTAGCTCTTAAGATGCTGATTAAGATGCCTTCATCCTTTGTTGGAATATTTTGTTTCTGAAGGCATATATGCATTGGTTGATGGATATGGTGTGTATTTAAAACAAATATAAAGGAAGAAAATTGGTATTTTATTAATTTTTTTACAAATTTATTTTAAAATATTTAATTAATTATTCGAAAGTCAGAGTTACAGAGTGAGAGAGAGAGAGATCTTCCATTCACTGATTCACTCCTCAGATGACTACAAAGGCCAAGACTGAGCCAGGCTGAAGCCAGGAACCAGGACTTCAGGGTCTCCCATTTGGGCAGCAGGTCCCAGGCACTGGGCCATCTTCTAGTGATTTCCTAAGTCATTAGCAGGGAGCTGGATTGGAAGTGAAGCAGCTGGGATATGAACCAGTGCCCATATGGGAAGCCACAGTCGTAAGCAGTAGCATTACCGCTTACAACACGATGTTGGCCCCCAGAACATAGATAATTTTAAAATATATACAAAAATGAAATCTTTATTTTCTCACAAATCTGTACCTCTTCAATTTTTCCCTATTCAGTAATGATAATATAATCCATCAAATGGTTGCTCATGCCACATTAATCTTATTAATTTTTGATGTTTCTTTTCTCTGACCCTCCTGAACACAATTTGTGGTTAATTAATTGGTGTGGTACACTCAAAACACATCTTGAATTCACCTTCTTCTCCCCATATCCACTGTAATTATGACACATGCCAATGCCATCTCTCATTTGAACTATTATACCTGTCTCCCTAATTAGACAATAACTGTAATCACAGAAATAGTCTTTGTTTTGAAATTTTTTTCCTCTCTAATCTAAAATAAATGAAGAGTTATGTAATACACAAGTTGATACCATGGTTCTATGAAGTGCATAGAACTAATTCCTTCTATTTCACAATATAATTGTGGTTTTCAAATTCATATCATGGTCCCACGATGAGTGCAAGATTTCCAGCCATTAGGCCGGCGCTGTGGCTCACTAGGCTAATCCTCCACCTTGTGGCGCCAGCACACCGGGTTCTAGTCCCGGTCGGGGCGCCGGATTCTGTCCTGGTTGCCCCTCTTCCAGGCCAGCTCTCTGCTGTGGCCCAGGAGTGCAGTGGAGGATGGCCCAAGTGCTTGGGCCCTGCACCCCATGGGAGACCAGGAGAAGCACCTGGCTCCTGCCTTCGGATCAGCGTGGTGTGCCGGCCACAGGGCACTGGCCGCGGTGGCCATTGGAGGGTGAACCAACGGCAAAGGAAGACCTTTCTCTCTGTCTCTCTCTGTCTCTCACTGTCCACTCTGCCTGTCCAAAAAAAAAGAAAAGATTTCCAGCCATTACAAGCAGTAATGTGCAAGAAAAGGGTGTAGGATGTCTTCTCTTGTTTTAGACAATGATTGCCTAAAAGTACACATGAGTTATCTTCAAAACATTCCTACAAGTATATAATATGAAAAAAAAATTATACATGGATTTCAAAATTAGCTTTGCACAAAAATAACCTGACCTTTTAATTCTACTTTCATGAACTTTTTAAGTCTCCTCATGACATTTCTATTTTCATAACATTGATAAAAATTAGTCATATGACCTACCTACTTTGGATAGGGAGTCTGGGAAAGACCTTTAGGTCAATGTGATGGCTAAATAGTAGAGCTTCTGTTTTTATCTGGTTGTTGTCTACTTCTTTGTGTAATGTTGCTGCATTCTCCCATTATGCTCCCCAAATCGAAATATGTAGTAAGCTTTCTCCCACTTCATGGTATTAGTACATGCTATATTCTCTGCCTAGGTCATTCAAACTCCACTATCTCCACTCCTAGTAACACCTTATCTTTTAGGTTTTGCTATAATATAAAATCTTTGGATTAATCTTTCCAAATGTACCAATCAAAATTGCCACCTATTCTTTCTTAGGGAATCCAGTTTTCCTTTGTAATACTAATTAACAATGCCATTCATTTATGTCTGTTCTTTTCTTTGATTTCTGTCTACCTCAGCCATTAGTTTAAAGGCTTTTGAAAGTGTTTTTATTTTTAATCACAGAAAAAAATTACACAAAGTAAATACAAATAGTTAGCAGAAAGAAAAAATAAAAGGAGGAAAAGAAGGGAAAGTAGAAAATATAAAAGATGTCAGTATCCTTTATGAAATGGTTGATGGTTTGAATTTCACCTTCCAATTTTGGACATTTTCCACTTTACTTGCCTCAAAGTCATAGTTCAGAAAAGCATACATGCAAATTAACAGACATTCATCGAGTGAATAATTTGAACTTACCTTTTAAAAAATCAGCATTAATCTTAATATATATGTTTTGAGATGTTATAAAATCTATATCCACTGGGTTCAACTCTCCAAGCATAAAGGGAATATTATGAATCAAAAGTTTTGAGTCATTTTCAGATATTGCCTAAGAAAATGTCTTGAATTAGTTTTGGAACAATGTTTATGTATAAAGGCTGACAGACCTCTCTGCAAGCCCAGGCACAAAAATGCAGGCGTTGAATTCATGAGAACCTTATGAAGTGCCTTGTTTGCTGCTGTAATTGTTTGTAAGGAGGTAAAAAATACTTTAAAAGTGTTCTTGCCTTTATAGTAATTAGTATAAAGATGTTCTACTGCAAACAAGATTATTTATTTCTTCCAGAAATTAATCCAATTGAGTGTCCCTGACTACCTGATAAGATATTGTCAATCATAAATGTAATGTCTCTCTTAATTTTTTGTATTCAAGTATCAATAGTAGCATTCATACTTTGCATTGCCTTTCCCTGAATAACACTTTTGCCTTCAGTAATGAATATGAAAACTAACTGAAACCAATGTTCATCTTGAACAGCATTAGATTATTCTCTGTGCACTTAATCATTCCAGTATGCACTTTGATTCGTTTTGTTTAAAGAATTTTTCTGTCATATGATGTTGGTGTAACATTTAGAATTTCCTTTCTTTCTTTTTGTTTCCATCATCAATTTGGCTTCACATCTTCTTTTTGCTAGCTTTATACAAAATGTAAATTCCCCTTCATTTTACTTTCTATAACCCATATTTGAAATTTTAGTACCTTTTTAAAATCTTATGCCAAAATAAGCTTCATAAACATTAATGAAACAGTGTACTGCCAATACTTTTAGCTGAGCTATAGTTTATTTTTAATGAAATCATGTATTAGTATTCATGGGAGAATATTATATATTTTGAGCTCAGTCACATTTCCATTTAGCAGCTTTGTAGAAATAATTTTGTTTTTATAGAGAACTTATCAGAGAATTTATAAAGGTCTAAAAACACTTTTGAATGCCTTTAACCTTCTACCAGCTGGAGTATTTGTTTTGACCCAATACTCATCATCAGGTATGAAAATTATGTTCACCTGGGTGGACAATGGTCCTCATTCACTAATACAATCACAAAAAATACATACTCAGGAATTCCTTTACCTGAAAGTATGGAGGTTGTGGTAGGCAGAATAATGTCTACCTCTCTATCCAAATATATCAGTGTTACAAACCTAGGATCCTATAAACATGTTGAGGTCGTAGTGTATGAATTTCCTATGGCTACTCTAAGTGATTACCACACATTCAGTGGTTCAAAACAACACTGTTTTATTATTGCACAGTTAGGAGTTCAGAAGTTTAAACTGGTTTGGTGGCTGTATTCTTTCAGACGGCTGTTGGGGACTGTTTCCTTGTCATGATTAATTTCTAGATACCACTACATTTCATGCTTGCTCTCTCCTTTTTCTGCCTTCAAAGCTAGTAGAGTAATATTTTCTGTTCTTATTTTCTCCTTGACTCACCTCTCTTCCTCTCTCTCTCTCCCTCCCTTACAGCCCATCTGTGTGTACGTATGTCTCTCTGTCCCCCTCCCTCATCTCTCTCTGTCTCTCCTCACTTTCCTGACTCCATATTATAAGGACTGCTGTGATGACAAGGGGCCCCTACCTGGGTAATCTAGGATAGTACTACATTCAAAAGCCCTTTACTAAATTACATCTGCAAAGTCTCCTTCGCAAATTCTAGGAGATAGATAGTGTACATTTTGGTGGTGGGGAGGCACTGTACAGGTTACTGTAGTTGAAGATGGAATTAGGTTGCTAATTCTCAAATTTTACTACCGGGACATCATTCTGGATGATACAAGTGAACGCAGTGAAATCACAGTTCCTTGAAAGTAGAGAGGAAGGAAGAAGAGGCGATTGGAGAGAGGCAATGTGGGAATGACAAAACCTGTCATTGTTAGTTTGAAGATGAATAAAGGAATCCTAGAGTCCAGGATGCAGACAGGCTCCAGCAACTGAAAAAGACAGATCCATAGAAAGTAGTCCAAAGCAGACCAGAGAATGTGCTGATTGATTGTTGAGGCCTATGGAGACTTCTGACCTATACAGTTCTAAGTAATAGGTTTTTGTTGTTTGAGGTAATAAATTTGTGGTGATCTGTTAGAGCAGCAACAGAAAACTAATACAGGTGCTCATTTAAAAAGGTTAAAAAACTTGTTAGTCTACAATCTCATGACTATTTTCATGGAGTTTGTAATGCATTTTAAATAATAATCCAGATCATGACAAGTGTTCTTACATGGAGCAAAGTGAGACTATGTTCAATGCTTCACCTTCTTCTTAAACTATTTGGGTAGCCATAGCATCTAAAAAAAGAACTCCTGAGTATTCCTTTAATTAACATTCAAGAAAAATACAAGTAACTACTTTAAGATTCAATGTGTTTTATAATTTTTAGGTATAGTTAACAAAAAAATGCATAATCCTTGAATTGGAATCAAAATCCCTGGAAAGAAAAGAAAATTCATGCTTCTGTAATTTAATGATATCCTGAAATAGGTAAGTTCTATGAAAGTAATAGCTTGTAAGCCACACAGGCATGCTTCTTGATTTTTATTTTACATTTTGAATGTATTTGGTACTAACACTGAATAACACACCCTGTGGCCAGAATAACAAGCTTTATTTAAAAGATATGTGTCCTCAAAGAAATGGCCTTCAGAGCAGCATTGACTAAAGGTAATGTGAAACCTAATTGTATTTCCCAAAGTACCAGGAGAAATCTTTGTGTGCTATCAGAAGTGAATTTTAGTTATGCATTTTTAGCATCATTTTGTTCTTCAGTGCACAGACTCTTGTGTCTGTGTGTTGGTATTAATTCTGTAATGTATGGGGCTGGCGCTGTTGCGCAGCGGTTAACATATCCCATGTGGGTGCTGGTTCAAGACCCGGCTGCACCAGTTCCTATCCAGCTCTCTCCTATGACATAAGAAAGCAGTGGAGGATGGTCCAAGTCTTTGCACCCCTGTACCCACGTGAAAAACCCAGAGGAGTCTCCCGGCTCCTGGCTTCCGATTGGTGCAGCTCTAGCCATTGCAGCCAGTTGGGTGAACCATCAGATGGAAGACCTCTCTTTCTCTCTGCCTCTCCTCTCTCTGTGTAACTCTGACTTGCAAATAAATCTTTAAAAAATTCTGTAATGTATTAGCTTAGAGATTATGGCCAATTTAACTTTCTCAAGCCTCAAGTTTTCTCAACATAAAATGGAGAAGATGGAAATTATACTTACCTCAAAGAGAATGAAATGCATCATGCCAACCAGCCTCAAAGACAGCTCCCAATGGTGCCTGGCTTCTGACATTTGCACCATTGTGTGGCCCTGAAAGTGAGCTCTCATGTTGAGAACAGCACTGAGGAGAGATCTATGACATGACAAACAAGTCTCACATCTCAGGCAAGCCTTCACTTGACAAGAGAACTGGTCAAAATCTTGACTGCAACCTCAAAAAACATGCTAAGTGGAACCACCCTACTAAGTCAATCCAGATTCCTGACCTTCAGACATTGTGTAATATCTTGAAAGTTTATTCTTGAAAGCCACTGACTTCTGTGGTAATTTGTTAAACAACATTAAAAAATTGCAGGTATTGCTAAAAGCTTGGCATACAGTTAGGACTATATATCTGACTGTTGTTGCTATTATTTTGAAGGTAATGTATGTAAGTGTATTATATGCATTCGGAAAATATGTATGTTCAGAGACGAAAAGATGAGCCATCAAATCTAGTCAATCTAGGGAGAAGGCATTCTTGTTCATATGAGCTCATTGGTTTCTCTAGTATTTCTTTATGTGTTTCAGTTCATGTTTACTTCTTAGAAGAGTGAGAACCATCCTCCTAGTCACTGACCTCTACATTTAGGCTATAATAGTTTAGATTTAGCATGTCAGAAAGTGGACATATTAGGCTAATTGAAAACTCGACAGGGGAACTCAAAATAAGTCAAAAGGATTTAAAGTGTGTGTGTGTGGTGGAGGCATATGTATTTGTATGTGTATATGGTGGGTGACACCATTAAAGATTCAACATTTTGTGACTAACTGTATTTATTGATTGGCATTCAGAGAAAATGAATTTAAAGACCTGATTAATAAAGCAAGAAACCAAGTGTAAGTACAAAAAAATCCAAGAAGTATCTTCTATGGTAAACTCAAAAATTATTTTTTGATAATTTGTTGAATAAGTAACTTTTGGTGAGCTTGATTTCTAAGGACCCATTGTTTAACAAATAGTATATATATATATATATATATATATATAAGTATTCATAATTTGGAGCTAATTAGCATTAAATTTGAAAAAATGAATGCCTTATTGTTTATGCTTATTTTTCATGTAAAGATGATAGTTCCTAAAAATTTTATTTTATTCAGAATGAGTATGAGATTGATCTTGTTCCTTTAAAATGACTGATTTTCTGGTTAGTTTATTCAGTTTACCTTGTCATTCTGTTTGCTTTTATATTATACTCCAAGCCTTTCCATATAATTAGCAAGTGTAGTGTAATAACATGAGTGAAAAGTTAGCTTCTTATTCCCTCCATTTGTACTTTGTGCAAAAGTACAAATACCTTTCAAATAAACATTTCTATATTATTGCTTATTTACTTAAGAAAATAATCCAAATGAAAGATAGAGGACAAAAGTTTAATCAGAAAAACAACTGAAAATAAGGTTCTAAATAGACCTGAATCACTTGCAGTAACTGAACTAGACAAAGGTGTGTTCTGTATGCCTAAACTGAAGTCTTTCCACATTGTTTTCTGTTCTTAAGTATTTTTAATTCAATACATGTTAAAATTTTATTAAAATTAAACTCACATTATACTTACCTGGCAGGTAGAGATACCGTGATCATGAAGGTGGTTTTCCCAGGGCGAGGCTCACACATTGCAATCCGGGTGGGTGTGTTGACACCTGCGATTTCCCCAAAATTAAACTCACATTACATAGCCTCCTATCAACAATGTACAAGGATATCAATTTCTTCACATTCCTGTAAAAACTTGCTATTATGTCCCTAAAACCTATAGCCATCCTAATAGGTATGAAGTGGTGTCTCCTTGTGCTTTTGATTAGAATTTTCCTATTGATTAATGATATTGAGCATCTATGGAATATAAAACTTCTGTTGGAGCCGGCGCCGTGGCTCAATAGGCTAATCCCCCGCCTAGCAGTGGTGGCAGACCGGGTTCTAGTTCGGGTCGGGGCGCCGGATTCTGTCCCGGTTGCCCCTCTTCCAGGCCAGCTCTCTGCTGTGGCCAGGGAGTGCAGTGGAGGATGGCCCAAGTGTTTGGGCCTTGCACCCCATGGGAGACCAGGAGAAGCACCTGACTCCTGCCTTCGGATCAGTGCGGCGCAGCGGCCATTGGAGGGTGAACCAACGGCAAAGGAAGACCTTTTTCTCTGTCTCTCTCTCTGACTGTCCACTCTGCCAGTAAAAAACAAACAAACAAACAAAAAACTTCTATTGGATATTAAATCTACAAATATTATCTCCTATTCTGTAGGTCAGATTTTCATTTCTTGATAATGTCCTTTCAGGCACAAAGGTTTTGGTTTGGATTAAACATCAAAGTGTGTGTGTGTGTGTGTGTGTGTGTGTATTTTTTCTATTGTTGAAAGAAGGTGCCTTTGGCCTAACCTCCAAGCATCCATTGCCAGTCATGAAGCTATAATGATATTTTCTTCTAAGATTTATATGGATTTAGAACTTATACTAAGGGTATGATCCATTTAAGGTAATTTTTATATGCTATTAAGCAGGGATCCATATTCAGTATTTCACATGTGAGTTCATCTATTTGTTCCATTACTATGTATTGAATAGAATATTAATTCCCCCACTAAATGGTTCTGGCACCATTGCTGAAAATCAACTGACCTAGGGGCCTGTGTTGTGGCATAGTGGGTAAGGCCACCAACTGCAGTGCTGGCATCCATACGATCACTGATTGGAGTCCCAGCTGCTCCACTTCTGATCCAGCTCTCTGCTATAGCTTGTGAAAGCAGTGAAGATGGCTCAAGTCCTTAGTCCCTGCCCCCACATGGGAGACCTGGAAGAAGTTCCTGGCTCCTGGCTTTGGACTGGTGCAGCTCCAGCTGTTACAATCTGGGAAGTGTACCAGGGGTTGGAAGATCTCTCTCTCTCGCTCTCTTTCTATCTCTCTCTCTCACTTGCAGCCTCAGGCTCTCGGCCTTTCAAATAAAATAATTAAATCTTTAAAAAAATCAACTGACCATGATACACAGGTTCACTCTCAATTCCTTTTCATTGGTCTATATTTCTATGCTGTGCTAATAGCATCCTATTTTGATGACTGTAGCTTTGTGATACAATTTTTAATCAAGAACTATGAGTCTTTGATCATGTTCTTTTCCAATATTCCTTTGGCTAAATTTAATGAAATTTGAGGTTCAGTTTTTATATTTCTGGAACAAATATTATCAGGATATTGACAAGAATTAAATCTTTAAACTGCTTTCAGAAATATTGCCATCTGTACAATATAATCTTACAATCCATGAACATGGGATGTCTTTTCATCTGTTCCCATCTTCTTAAACTGACTTCAGTGATATTCATCAGTTTTCAGTGTATAAGTCTTTCATTTCCTTGCTTAAATTTATTCCTAGGTGCTTTTATTCTTTTAGATGCTATTGCTAATGGTATTTTTCCTTAAATACCATTTCCCTTTAGGGATTGCTCATTGCTAGTGCATAGAAATGCAAATTATTTTGTGTGCTGGCCTTGTGCCTGCATATTTATTGGATTTATTTATTTACTGAATTACTTTAAATTTACTACTTATAGGATTAGGATGATTGTACCTACGAATAGATATTGATTCATCTGTCCTTTCAAATTTGAATGAAACATTTCTTTTTCTATTAGGAATGCTCTGGCTAGAACTTCATTATCATATTGAAGAATAATAATAATGATAAAAGTAGGCAGACATGGCATGTTCCTGATCATATTCAGAAAATTTTTAGTCTTTCACATTTGAGTATGACATTAGCTGTATTTTCCATAAACGTCCATTACTATGCTAATTAAGTTCCTATCAATTCCTATTTTCTCAAGTGCATTTAATCATGAAAGGCTTATTTTTCTCAAAATTTCTGCCACAATATTACGGCAGCATTTATTGCTCTGAATTTTTACCACAGTGGCAAACTTCTGTCACAATAAGACAATAGCTTTCATTCCTATGCCCCATTACTTCTATTTATTCCCTTAGATTCTGAATCAGCCAAGTAAATTAATTCAAGAACATGCAAAGAACATTATGATGGGCGGCTGATGCCACGGCTCACTAGGGTAATCCTCTGCGCCGGCAGTCCGGGTACTAGTCTGGGATGGGGAGCCGGTTCTGTCCCGGTTGCTCCTCTTCAGTCTAGCTCTTTGCTGTGACCCGGGAAGGCAGTGGAGGATGGCCCAAGTGCTTGGGCCCTGCACCCACATGGGGGACCAGGAAGAAACACCTGGCTCCTGGCTTCGGATTGGCACAGCGCGCCGGCTGTAGCAGCCATTTGGGGGGTGAACGGAAGGAAGACCTTTGACCTTTCTCTCTGTCTCTGGCTCTCTCTCTCACTATCTAACTCTGCCTGTAAAAAAAAAAAAAAAAAAAAAAAAAGAACATTATGATGGAAAGAAATATTTCCTTGTCCATAGTACCCAATAAACTCCATGAAAACATTTGGAAGACACAGAATGATACCAGAAATGGATGCATATTGTGACACAGCCAATGTCGCAGATCATATAGGAGAAGCACATAAACGAAAGATTTCCTCTCATTTTCACATTTGTCATGGAAATAGAAGTGCAGAGGCAAGCCTTTGGCAGCAGTTAAGATGTCACTTGGGATGCTTTCATCCCATTTTAGAGTGCTTGGTTTTGAGTTTCAGTTCTGCTTCAAATTTCAGCTTCTTGCTAATGTACACCCTTGGAAGTAGCAGGTGATGGCTCAGATATTTTAGTTTCTGCCACCCACATGGGAGACACGAATTGCATGGTAGGCTCCTGGCCTTTGTCTGGTCAAACCCCTGTTACTGCAGGCATTTTGGGGTGAACCAGCAAATGGAAGATCTCTCTCTCTCTGTCACTCTGTTTTTGTTTCTTCTCTCTTTGTGTCTCTCTGCCTCTCAAATAATTGACAATGAATAAATTAACCTTTAAAAACATTGTAAAATAGTTATTTCCAGCATTTATTCAAAATAAAAGGCATATTTTTGATTATACTTTATTTAATATTTTTAAAAAGTGATTATTTTTGAAGCTAATACCATTGTGATTTTAGAAGGAATAATTGAGCCAACACAGTTATGATATTATTCATTGCCTGGAAAAAAGACTGATAGATATGTAATTCATATGTATGTGTTTCCTATTTTTAATGAGAGTTCTAAAGAAATTTTTTCAATTTAGCAATTTTGTTGCCCAATTTGTGAAAGAAACCCACCCTGTAACAGAAATTATATGATGTAAGCACAATTTTCTGCTCTCCATAGCTGGCTTTTAAAATTTAATACTTAAACCTGGGTATATATACTTTGAGGTTATTTTTGTAAATATATGGAGAATATTTAAAGTTTGCTCATTCCAAAGTAATTTCAAACTTACAGGAAAATTTCAAATACAATACAGGACAATATACTCTATCCCATTTCTACATGTTAATATGTTACTACATTTACTATATCAGTTTGTTATTCTCTATCTCTCCTTCTGATTCTCTATGTGTATATACATATATATGTGTGTGTATATGTACTTTTTTCTCAATCATCTTGAAATAATTAAAAGGTATAGCATTCTTTTATTTCTCAAACACTTTATTTTATATTTCCCAAAGCAGAGCTATTAACTTAATGATCAGTAAAATCATCAAAGTCAGTAAACTAAAATAATAGACTTTAAAAAAAAAGGCTACTATTTTATTTGAAAGGTAAAGTTACAGAGAGAGAGGAGAAAGAGGAGAGAGAGAGAGAGATTGTCCCTCTGCTGGTTCACTCACTAGATGGTCACAATGGCCCTGGCTGGGCCACACTGAAAACCAGGAGCACGGAATTCTATCCTGTTTTCCCATATGGGTGTCAGGGGCCCACACACTTGGGCCATCTTCTTCTTTCCCAGGCATATTAGAAGGCAGCAGCAGTGGAGCAGTTGGGACTCAAAATATACTCATAGGGAATGCTGACATCCCAGGCAGCAACCAAACCTACTGTGCCTCAATGTTGGCCCCTAAAATAGTAGACATTATTCTCATTTTCCCAGCTATCCCATCAATGTAATTTATTTAGAAAGGAAATAGTGAAAACAAAATTTGACCCGGGATTTTACTTTGCTCTTAGTTGTTATAAACTGAGATGATTTTCATAATATGAACTATGTTGATTTGGTGGTCACAATAGACTAGCGCTCAGCACCTCTTTCAGTATCTGTGTTCTTGATTATTGTTTGTTCCTTCTCCCCTTTGACCTGTTGTGCCACAGCGTCTGCTCCCCTGAAATAATGCTGAGAGGGTACCATCCCATTCAGGTTTGTAAATTATGACAGATCCTTGTGGCACAGCAGGTCAAAGCCCCAGCCATGGCGCTGGCATCCCATATGGGCACCAGTTAGAGTTGCAGCTGCTCCACTTCTGATCCAGTTCCCAGCTGATGTTCCTGGGAAGGCAGCGGAGGATGGTCCAAGTCCTTGGGCCTCTGCATCCTTACGGGAGACCTAGAAGAAGTTCCTGGCCCCTAGCTTTGGATTGGCTCAGCTTCTGCTGTTGAGGCCATTTGGGGAGTGAACCAGCAGATGGAAGACCTCTCTCTCTCACTTTGTCTCTACCTCGCTCTGTAACTCTTTCAAATAAATAAAATAAATCTTTAAAAATAACCTTTTAGAAACATTATTTCAATATTATTTAATGCTTTCTAGCAGTATATTTTTAATTTAATTTAAAAATCAGGCCAGTGCAACCCAATCATTTTTCCCAGTACTAGTGCTTTCTTTTCGGTTTTATTTATTTGAGTGGCGAAGAGAGAGAGAGAGAGAGAGAGAGAGAGAGAGATACATACAGAAAGAGAAAGATATTCCATCCATTGGTTCTCCACTCAAATATCCACCATAGACAATGGTGAGGCAAGCCCAAGTTAGAGGGGTCTAGAACTTCATTTGAGTCTTCTGTGTGTGTGACAGGGATGCAGGTACTTGATCCATCATTTGCTGCCTCCTGGAGTGTGCATTAGCAGCAAGAAGCTGGATCTGAAGTGGAAGAGCTAGGATATGGAATGCAGGCACTTCTAGAAGCATCTTAGCTGTTGTACCACTATGTCCATCCATGTATAGCTTGTTTTATAAAATAATTGCTTAAATCTCTGTCTCTGTGGCAAAATATTTAAAGTGTGTGGGGGCCCGTGCTGTGGTGTAGCAGGAAAGTCACTGCCTGCAGTGCCAGCATATGGACACAGGTTCAAGTTCCAGCCGCTCCACTTTATTTATTTATTTATTTATTTATTTTTTGACAGGAAGAGTGGACAGTGAGAGAGATAGACAGAGAGAAATGTCTTCCTTTCCCATTGGTTCACCCTCCAATGGCCGCTGCGGGCGGCGCACCACGCTGATCCAAAGCCAGGAGCCAGGTGCTTCTCCTGGTCTCCCATGGGGTGCAGGGCCCAAGCACTTGGGCCATCCTCCACTGCACTCCTGGGCCACAGCAGAGAGCTGGCCTGGAAGAGGGGCAATCAGGACAGAATCCAGCGCCCCGACTGGGACTAGAACCGCATGTGACAGCTCCACAAGGCGGAGGATTAGCCTATTGAGCCGCGGCGCCAGCCGCCGTTCCACTTCTGATCTAACTCTCTGCTATGACCTGGAAAGCAGTAGAAGATGGCCCAAGTCCTTGGGTTCCTGCACCCCCATGGGAAACCCAGAAGGATCTCCTGACTCCTAGCTTTGGATCAGCACAGCTCCAGCCATTGTGGCATCTCTCTCTCTCTCTGCCTCTCCTTCTCTCTTTGTGTATTTCTGACTTTCAAGTAAATAAATAAATCTTTAAAAAAAATTAAAGTATGTGAAGATTGTTTTAAATAAATCATGGCTTAGCTTTTATCTCTTTATTTTATATCAAACATCAGAAATCAGATCTTCATTTGCTAGGTGTGAAAAATATTACATTTTACTGGTATGATTTTTACCTTAAAATATTGATCTCCAGATATAATTAATACTTGAGCTACGATTCACTAGTTCATGGATTTCAGTTTAAGAACACCATCAGTAATTTTTACCTTGCAATGACTGCTTCATTCTCCCTTTCCATAATTAAGTTCTGCTCTTCAATTGACATCAGTGCCAACCAAAGTGTGTCATTGCAGTGATTGTCCATAGAAATATGCCAATATGAATGCTGTCAATTTCCAACACAATTTGGAAATTTCAGCATCAAAATTGGCTTACTTGAGCTACTAGGATAGCTTTCTTCCTTGGCCTGCTTTTCCCCTTATCAGTTGTGAGGATTCCAACAGCAGTGCTCCAAATGCAACAGCCAACCCTCTATAGATGTCCATGCTCTCTCTGATTCTCCTCTGCTATTCTTTAATTACATATTTCCATCAGCTCACATGCCAAATTTACAGCTTTCTAATCAGGAAAAGACACATACATGCACATTCCAGCTTTTAGTGTTGACTATTTGTTGTGTGCTGTGGTAATAAGTGTATAGAGTAATTTTTGGCTCTGAGCACATTTCACATGAGTAGATTTTCCTTACTACTATTGTTTGTCTGCAGAGTCATGTTGCCGTTACCCATTCCGCTCTTATAACCTAAAGTATGTCTTGAAGTTTAAAAGAACTGGAACTGATTTAAACATATGCAGTTAATAAAACTAAAAGAAGTTTAAATATTTAATATTGAAGAGCTGCATCAGACTCTTCAATAAATGAAAGTAAGTCAATCAACAGTTTAGTCATTTGTTATACTCTGTCCTAGGCACCAAGACATTAAAGATTTATAAAGTAACAGTAGCAGCTGTGATGCAGTGGGTAAAGCCACTGCTTGTAGTGCCGACATCCCACTGGGGTGCTGGTTCAAGTCCTGGCTACTCCAATTCCAATTTGGCTCTCTGCTGTAGCCTAAGAAGCAAGTCCTTGTGCCCCTGTATCCATGTGGGAGACCTGACACAAGCTCCTAGCTCTTAGCTTCGGATCCGCTCAGCTCCTGCAGTTGAGGACATTTGGGGAGTGAGCCAGCAGATGGAAGACCTCTCTCTTTCTTTCCCTCTGCCTTTGTAATGCTGCCTTTCAAGTAAATTACTAAATCTTTTTTAAGGAAAGAAAACATTCCTATCAGTCTCCATTTTTATTACATAAATTATTGGGCTGCAACAATTTTGTTAATCTATGGTTCTCACTGTAAACGTATTCTACTGAATCTCTACAATAAGTAACCAAGCTAGTATGATATCTGTAACATTGATGAGAATACTGAAAGAAACAAATAGTGTGTATTTCTTTTGATAATGCAGGTTGGGTATGTTTAATTAGAGTGCAAAGATAAGACCAATTAAATGCTCTTTAATTTGGCCTCTCTAACAACGGCTTGTGAAAGTATTGAATACATAGTTTAGACATTAACTACACAGCATATTACAGAGTACATCTCTAAGCATCCTTTTCACTCAAATCTGGTTGGGGGAAAATTTCCTGTAAAATCCCATTTTGAAATAATAGTGTAGAAAGTGGAGCCTCATTAAAAAAAAAAAAACACAACCCTATAAGATTAGAACTCATGTTTAAAATGAGATCTTTATTTAAGCTAGCAAATCAATTCAGTGGTGGCTTTCTTCATATATACAACTAAAGGAAGAGGTGGTCTTACCAGCAGTTATAATTTATTTATGTTTAGACACATGATACTACTCTATGTTCAATACTCATTTATAGAAGTCTCTCCATTTATTAACAAGTCTCCTCATAAAATGTTTGCATTCATAAGGTTGATCTGAGAGTATTCACTAAATAATTATAGTAACTACAAAATGTTTATTTATATGTGAAATAAATGGAGGACACATATTGACATAGAGTCAAAGTATGCTTTTATTTTAAATGTATGTCATTAACTGAGTATATGTGTTCTAAATGTTATGCTAACATTCATTTCCTTTCAATTTTTTGAGTTACACAAATATATTGTTTCTGTTGAATGTACATTAAGAATTTGTTGAGGATTTACCTGAGGAATTACAAAAAGTAAATCTTCAGTTTTGATAATAAATAGGAAAAATAAAGTTAGACAGCTAACCACATTCATACTAACCTGGATTTCAAGGGGATAATTGTATAATAAAGTCAGCACTTGGACAGTTCTCTGCGGTATCTTCTTTCTGCGCCTTTAATCATAGAAAAGAGGACTGTGAATAAAAGTGTAATTGCTATTGCTATACAAAATAAGTTACTGCTTATTTTTGATTAATGAAACCGGGTTTGTGCATGGTCCCATCAGCACCATATGCTTTTAAACTCAGTATATTGCAAAGAAAGATGTGATTGCAATTACTGTACAATGATTTTTTCTGACTTATAATCTTTCTACAATGTTTGCAATTTTTTAGCTGTGAATAGCAACCCCTCCCCACTGCACTGCTTTCACATGCCCTGGCTACCTTTCTAAAGCTACACTACATGATTTTCACTTCATGCCTCTATTGAATACTAGGTACAAGATACATTATCCTAGGGCAGTCGCTGTGGCGTACAGGGTAAAGCTGCCGTCTGCAGTGGTGGGATTCCATATGGGCGCTGGTTCAGGTCTCAGCTGCTCCACTTCCAATCCAGCTCTCTGCTATAGCCTGGGAGAGCAGTGGAAGATGGCCCAATTCCTTGGGCCCCTATACCCACCTGGGAGACCCGGAGGAGGCTCCCGGCTCCTGGCTTCAGATTTGTGCAGCTCTGGCCACTGTGGCCAATTGGGGAGTGAACCGGTGGATGGAAGACCTCTCTTTCTCTGCCTCTCCTTCTCTCTCTGTGTAACTCTGACTTTCAAATACATAAATAAATCTTTCAAAAAAATATGCATTATCCTTCAACTGCTAAACACCCTGCACATAATCAAATGAAATAGCAAGCACTCACTGTACATATCATCAATTCTAAATTATAACTTCTTCTTTGAAAGTAATAAAAGAGCCAGAAAGAGATCATTTGAGAGGCATGTGCAAACAAAGATAATGACAATTTATGGACCTACTTTACAATTAGAATGAAATCTCTATTAATCTCCTCCATCAATTTGTTGTATCCATGCCCCATCCTACTTTTTCCTGTTCTTTCCTAGATCACTGTTGTCACATTGACTTCAGCCAATTCCATGAATAGGCCAACCTCTTTCCTGTCACAGGAAATGTGCCTGGAATGTTCTCTGTACATTTTCTCCATTAGGTTTTGGCTCACATGTCGGTTCTTTAACAAGGCTGCATATGTATTCTGGCTCCAAAAATGTTTTTTTTTTTCCTTGTATTCCCCTTCTTAACCCCTTGACTGATTCCTGCTTGGCCTTTATTGCAGTCAACAAATAACCCTGTCTCCAGAGTACTTGATTTTGTTAATTTTTCCTCATTAGAAAACATTTCTATGATAAATGCAATGTATATATGTATTTCATTCAGCAAACTTTCTCCAACTTCAAGTATAGTTCCTAGACTTTTCAATCTGAATCTTGAACTTTAACCTCAATTATAACATGAACTCAGTAGGACTTGGGGTCTCTCTCTTTATCTCAATTTCCTAATGAAAACAGAGATGGCCCATAATATTCAGACTTCTTAAGGACAAGTTGAGAAAATGGATATAAGTCACTTTAACTTATATAAACATTATGCAAATACAAGATAATTCTTCGAATTCATCTAAACAGATAAGAAAGAGATTTGAATACAGTAATATAATTTGGAAAAGTTTCAACATTTTTTGCATGGAAGGTGATCCCTGTCCTTTCACATCAAAAAAAAAAAAAAAAATGGTGGGTGAGAGGGGAGTTGGAAACTGAAAAAGAGAACGCAAGCCTGAAGGAAAGATAGTTTCTCAGCGTTCCAATGACGAGTCACACTTAGGGCTCTGCCTCCACTGTTGGTAATACCGTGAGGGTTTAACTCTTTTAAATACAGTTCGGGTGGATATAAATAAGCTCAGCAACAGAACCTGACAGTCTCTCTATCTGAAATAAGGAGAAAGGGGTGAATCAGAGCAACTGTAATCACCGATTTTCTGCTCTCCTCTCACAGGTCTTCCCAATTCCTTCACAACTAATTATCTTGCTTTTTAGCTTTTTAATTCGGCGCCCCACCCCCACCGCCCCCCTTTCACAGCTAGGGAGGCACAGATTTGTAACCAGAACTAGTTCAATACCCCAATGAGTGTACACCGGAGGCGAGCTGCTGTACAACAACATCTCCTCCTCGGAGCCGCTTTATTTGTTTATCAATGAACATCCATCCTCCTGCGTCCCTGAGATATAGGTCATTGGAAAGAGCAGGCGCGGATCCCATGTGGTCTTCATTATGTTTCCAGACCTGAAGCGCTGCTGATTCCCGCACAACTGAAGTGCATCTGAGCTGCGCGAGCAGACGGAGACACCTGTGCCTTAGGGACTCAGGTGAAGTCTCATCTACCGTCCTGAGACTTTCCCTGAAGCTTTGCCACCCCTCAGCGGCTCACTTCTCATCACCATCTCCCCTGCATCTCGGACCTGAGCCTCTCTGTTTATCTGCTGTTTTTTTTCCCGCCCTCTCCACCCTCCGCACCTCGACAGACACACAGAAAGCTCCACGGAACTGGGCATGCCTAATAACAAGGGAAGGCTTGGGTTGCAGAAAGAAAGCGTTTGCACCTTCTGAGCTCCCCTCCCCTCTGCAGCTGCCTCCTGCCAGTCAGCAGACCCGACGTGTAGGACGATCCAATGATTGTCCGTTGTCTGCGCGGGAGTCCCGCCTCTCCTGAAACCTCCACCAATGAGTGGTTGGCGGAGGTGGGCCGTACCGTGCACCCGCCTCTCCAGTTAAGGCCGCTGGTGTGAGCCGGGGCTCGGAGAGAGCGAGGGACGACAGAAGGGACGGGCAGGTGGGGGAGCGGGGCGCGCAGCCCGAAGGCTGGAGTAGCAGGCGCTCGGTGCATGGGCCAGTGAGGACGCGCAGAGGTCTCCTCGCCGCTGCGGAGGCGGAGTAGCGCGGGAGCCAGGCGCTGCTCGGCGACCCTGCGTCCGAGCAAGCGGAACCTCGCGCTTTGCCCGGGGACGGTCCGAAGTCCGCGCTATGGAAGAGGAGAAATATTTGCCTGAGCTGATGGCAGAGAAAGATAGCCTGGATCCATCCTTTGTGCACGCATCGCGCCTTTTGGCTGAAGGTAGGACTTGCCCTCCTGGATGCGCTCAGACCCAGACCGCTGTTTGCGCATCTCGCCCGCGGCTTGATCAGGGGAGTGAAGTTGGGGAGGGATGCTCGTCTCCGCCTTCGCAGAAACTGTGCCCCTGAAGATGCTCGCTCCGAGCTGAGCTGGGCAGACGGAGCCTGGGCTCGCGTCACTCCCCCGCCACGGCTTAATTTGGGGAGGACCAAAGCCAGGAGATCTAATGGTAGTGGTGATGCGACCTGTTAGGATCCTATTGATAGAGAAAACGTGAGGCGTCAGGCGGTCCACGGGGGTGTTTTCACTTCGCAGAGGGAAAGGAAATCAGTTTGAAAGTAAATGGTGATCGATAGAGTGTTTTGAAAGCGTCTTACCTATGGATCAGCTTTTTTTTTTTTTTCCTCTTGCTGTATTTGGGGAGTAATTTTGATATCTTTTAATAGAAGTCTTTCCTATGGAAAGTCTTAGAATTAACCTAGATAACTATGCCTGATCGTGTATGTATGTGAATTTGGTAAGCAGAAGCTGAAGTGCTTATAAATTTATTTCAAGTGTGATCATTGGACAGACTGTGAGATGTGGGTCCCTGGAAACACGCCACAATTGATCAACTGTTTTACCAAGTGTGCATTTTCTTTTGTGCACCTGTGATGGTAAAGGAAATTCCATTGCCAGAAGAACATGTATGTGTTGCCTTTGCAATGCTTGGAAAGATTGTTGTAAGCGCGCTCGCGCGCGCACACACACACACACACACACACTTACCCAAACTTCCTTTGACAGAGTGTTGAACAAATGGCTCCATTTATATTGAAAAGATGACTTCTAACTACTAAAGACATCCATGGTGGCTGTAGTAATCCACACATACCTTTTTAAAACAACTGCAGATTTTTTTTTGGATGAATGCTTGATTCATAATGAATCACTTCATCATCAAATTGGCTACAATGCAGTTTTGTAACTTGGGTTGTCATGGACTTACCTACAGAGAAACTAAATGTGAAAAGTTCTTCTTACTCCAACCCCTCAGAATTAAAAGGACTTTTTTTTTTCTTTTAGACTTAGTTGTACATGGAAGGAAAAATTTTAGTCCTCAATGAGCGATTCAAATAGCCATTAAATTTAATATTTTATCGGTTGATTATGACTTATAATAAAGTGTAAAGTGCATTCCAATATTTGCATGCTAAACAATCAAAAATATTTATAATCAGAATATGGAACATGTGAGATAGCTGTTTCCAAGGAAAAAGCTCTTTTTGTAGTAAAAATAAAACTATGCCTACTACTTTCTTGGTTACTGAAAGGGACAAACAACAAGTAGAGTAGAAAAGTGAAGTCAGTTAAATTAAACTTCACTTTGTTTTTAAAAAGACAATTGCATTAAAATAGTAGGAATAGTAAAAAACAATGCTTAATATTCTTCGAAATGGTTAAAAATTCAAAGATGCCTTCTCTGCTAGTTTACATCAATGTTTGCCAGATGTGTCTTTATTTAGCTGATAATGTCTTTACAGTGAAAAAAAAAGTTACAAATTGATCATTTTCCCTGACCTGCTAATTGGAGTTCTGTTTGGGACAGCAGGCTCAATGATTAATTCATTAGTCATTAATGTGAGTTAATGTACTTGAAAACTGCCAACTAAAGAAATTCATACGAGAAACTCTTAACAGAGTGAGTAGGTATTTCCGCACCTGGTGAAACAGTCAGAGAAGGCTATGCACCTGCCTGGTTCCTTAACAGTTTATCTTTCCCAGCAACTTGATTTCTTGATACTTAAGAATATGTTCTGATGTACCTTGTAATTTAATTTTTTCCCAGCAGGGGGAAGCATGTCCTTCTTTTGTAAGGAATTAGGACTGAAAGCCCCTCCATAGAGAGACAAGCATCTAAGTAAGAAACAAAGAGGGTGCTCAGATTCACGACAAATCATCATGAGGAAGAGGGAATGGAGGAGGTGATAATAAGCTTGAAGTACCCAAAGAGTTATGTAAAAAGATGCAATGAAGTGTAAGCTGTTTTCAAAAATTGTACATGGGTCTCTTGATATGCGTATATGAGAGTAAAGTATTTTTTTGCAATGTCAGTGAATCTGAAGATAAATTTTACACTAAAGATTATTCATTATCTGTCCAAAGGCCATTTGCCAGAATTCCCAGGTTTTGTTTCTGGTATCTGTAGAAGCATGTAGTAGAAATGCTTTTATTTCTCATACCTGGAAATGTACTGATTGAAGGCAGGAGCTATAAATAAACTTGACATAGATATTCATTTGGAAGGCAAGTGCACACTGAAGTACATTTCAGTCAGAACGGTGCAGACAGTCTCAAGACTGAGTGAGTAATAAAGATGATCCAGATGATTCCGTCCTTCAAAATGATTTTCCAGGAGCTAATAAATATTAGGGTAGTCATATAAACCAACGAGCTCTCCCAATAATTTATTTTCCCTTTTGATTGGTGTTAGATGTAAATCGGTGCTCAATAGACACCACTTCATTTAAAATTGAGAATTGAAGGGCATGGGTTGAAAAACCTAGCTTGTCGGTTATTTTTGTAGTGTTTTGTTTGATTTCACTTGTTTGTGTTTGATTTCAGTAAGATTGATTCTGAGAAACATATTGATAGACCTGTAACCCAGGCATTTCATGCATTTAGTTGTTTCTTAGAAGATATCTTAAAAAATGTGGTTTGAAGTGTGTTTGTTTGATTAGATAATAGAGTTTTGCTTCTGTGACTATAATGTTGTAAGGTATCCATCTGTTATGGGAAGTGCTTTGGAATATGATAAAACAGCAGACTCAGCACAATCTTTGAAGTTCTACTTAGTCTCTGAATTTGCTTTCCAGATGAAATTGCATGTAGTCATTTATATCTATGCTACTTTGGGGCAGTGCATTAAACTGTAAATCCAGAGAGCAGGATTTTAATTCCAATTTTACCTCATGTGAATTGTGGTAAGTTTTCCTTCTCTGGGCCTAGTTTCCTTGTTTCTCAAAGATTGGAACTAGATGCTGTATGCGTGTCATTGAGTCTCAGACTACTGCAGATGCAATGGAGTGATGCTGTATATTCAGAACACAAAAATCAATGACTACACATTTTTGAAACTTTAAAAATTCTTTCCTCGTTTAATGATTAGTAATATATTTATTGGACTATAATGTAATTTGAGGCATATACTTTATTTTGGGCACTGGGGACAGATTTATGTTCTTAAGTCTATTGAACTATTATCAAGGCTTGGGGCCATAAGTGCATGTGCATGGAAATATCCTTGTTTGCATCAAGCATGACTGCTGGCAGACACAGATCTGTTCAGATTTATAGATCTAATTACAGTGATTCAATACTTGTCAGAATATTAATAAATTCTTGTCCAGTTGAGGGTGTTTTGGGCAAGACTTCGTAGCCTGATTTTTTCACAACCATTGGCAGATTCATCATTGTTTTAGTTGACTCATCATATGATAAAATAAAATACTGCTGAATATTCTAGCATTTAGAGTGGCTTTGAAATATGCTCAGTGCTATTTTCAAATTATGGTAAAAAGCTTAGCCTACCATTTAGGATTGGCTTTCATGTTAGTAAATATCAATGAACTTTTAAGAATGTGTGTAAAAGACTCATGATCATCAAAAATTTTGACTAGCAGTGACTTATCTATACTTGGATTTTCAATGATGACTAGACTTTCCATAAATGCTTTCCATAAGTATTCTTAAGGAAAGTTACTGGTATGATGTCTAAAACCAGGTCCTCATAAAAAATAGTATCCATGGGACTTTTTAAATGGACTTTTCTTTTGATTTTTCTAAAAGATTATTTATTTGAAAGTCAGAGATTCACAGAGAAGGAGAGGCAGAGAGAGGGAGAGGACTTCCATCTGATGGTTCACTCCCCAGATGGCCGCAATGGCTGGAGCTGTGCCAATCTGAAGCCAGGAGCCAGGAGCTTCCTCTGGGTTTCCCATACAGGTGCAGGGGCCCAAGGACTTGGGCCATCTTCTACTGCTCTCTCAGGCCACAGCAGAAAGCTGGATCGGAAGTGGAGCAGCCAGGACTCAAATTGGCATCCATATGGGAAACCAGCGCTGCAGGTGGTGGCTTTACTCATTATGCCACAGCACCAGCCCCTTGATTTTTAAGAAATATATTCAAAATAATCTTATGTGCCTTAAATACAAAACAAATATAAAGAAAATATTGTGGTTATTTTGTTCCACAGTTAAAACAAGTTTATGATATACTGGAAAATTCTACTTGAGAATTGACATTTCTACCTACTATGAAATATTAGCTATGCCTTGTTTCCCCTGTATGATATCCCATTTCTTACTGTGTAAAATTGAAAAACTTATAACTACCAGAATGATATATTTTAAATAAAAATTCTGATTGTGAAAATATACCCAGTTTTAAACAAAATTTATAGAAATGTAAGATCATGCTTTTTAAGGGTTTCCTTGACATTTTAATGCCAATGTGTATTTGACCTCAGTCTGAAGCTACCTTTGTTAGAAGATCAGGAAAATAAGTACTGTCATATTCTTTGAATCACTGCTGAATGAAATTTGAACTCATAAAACAAATTATGAAATAAATTCTTACAATTATTCCACTGAGGTTTTTTTAAGTATTATGTTTCATTAGTCAGTGGTCACTTGTCAATCCTTACCTTCAGCTTGATCAGCCCTGGTTCTTTTTCTTTCAAGGATAATTCCTGAACTCCTCAGGCCTTAAGCCCACATTGCCTTTCACCCTGAGCAGGTGATTTTGCAGTTTCTTTTATTAAGAGAAATGAATTCATCTTTTCTGGTGGCCCCCAGCCTCCTTATACCTTACATTTTCTATGCTCATCCTTGCTGTCTTTCATTCCTGGAAAATGAAATTTTTTTGTTCAAGGTTGATTTATCCATCAATGTTCTTGACTCTTTATGCTCTTTATCTTCTGTGTGTGGACTTATTCTATAGTTATAAAGTTTCTTTACTGTCTTCCCTCCTGTCTACCTTTTCATTGTAGGAGCCTATCAACAGGATCTAATTTAAATAACATAAAAATAGAAAATGTATATATATTTTCCTTCCCAAAACGATTAAAAATACATTCCATTCCTCGTTTTCTTCAGGCTTCTGTTAATGTTAATCTGTACTAGCTACTGTCTTAACTTCTTCAAAACCCTTCATTCTGGCTTCTGTCTTCATTGCTGTCCTAAAACTTGTGACCCTAGTGACAGAATCATGTCTTTATTGCTAAGTCAGATAAAATTTTTTCTGACCTCTTACTGGGTCTCTTGGCTACTGTTCCCACTGTTGGTCTTTTTTTCCCAATTCCTTTATTTCTGCTTTGGTTTCTAAGCACTGTATACAGCTGGTTTTACTTCTCTGGCTATCCTCCATCCCCACCCCACCTCAACATACACAGTTGTGTCTGAGTGATTCATTCAAGATTAGTCTGACTACATCATGTGTTTTAAAAATTTCCACTGCCTTCAGGGGTTTAGTTCATACACTTTAACATTCTGGACAACATTTCTACCTCTTCGGACTCATTTCTATCCTTTCTATTTAATTTAGCTCAGGTGTAGCAAACTGCTTATTCATACTCCACACCTCTTCCTTTGTCCCTGCCTATTCACACAGAGCTGAATATGTTACCATTTTTCTTTCTCACAATGAACAACTCTAGCTCACTGTTGAAACTACCATCATTTTATGATTATCAGGTTATGCCTGTCTCCACCGTGTGCCCCTGAGGAGCAGAGCCAGGTGTTACTGGCAACGCTTATAGCAGTGGCTGGCATATGGTGTGAATATCTGAAAAGTTTTTCTCCATCAGACTTTAGAAACTGCTTCCTATTGAACTTTCTGCTACCTCTTCGGTGCCTGACTCCCTCTTGGGCCCCTCTTCTATTCCCTCCCATATCTAAAGTCTTGCTCATGCTGTGTGACCTGCTGTGGGATGCCCTTCCCTGGTTTCTCTCCCTGATTACTATTCCTACTCATTGGAAAAAGCTGAATCTGGCTGTTCATTCTTCAAGGAAGCCTTGCATGATGGCTTTCTGGACCTGTTTGTTATTGTTGAAGTGCATTTCTGTTTTTTCTCTTCAAACTTCCCACATCTACCACTCTGCAACACGCAATTCTGTTTGATCTTGTCTTCTCTCTAAGCTTGAGGGCCACAACCATGACATCTCTTTGAATCCTCAATGCCTGCCTTCATTCTCATGAATAGAAGGCTTTCATAAAGGTTTATTAAATGACTCTGTTCTCATATCTTTTCTTTTTCCTAATATGTGTTTAGCAGGTATCTCCAGAAGTAAAATTTCAGGAACTCTGTCATTGCTTAATTCAAGCCACAGGGAACATGTTGAACATCTGTAGTTTTTTTCTATCATGTTGTTTTGAAATCATTACACATTTGCCGGAAGTTGTAAAAATAGTGCGTAAAGGTCCTGTTGTACCCTTTCACATCTTGGGCTACTACAGTTTAATATCTAAACCAAGAAAATCACATTGGAACAATGCATGAATATAGTGTTATCACATACAAATTATGGTTTAGTTTTCTGTCTTGCTAGGTTGTCCTTTTTCTAATCCTTTGTCAGAAAAGAATCTTTTCAAAATTTTTTTTAATCCAGGCTGCATCTTCGGTTAACATTTCTGGATAGCTACTTCTCTGGAATGCTGTATGGTGTGTGTGTGTGTGTATATATATATATATATATATATATATATATATATATATATATAATGGGTAAGAAAATCCAGGGTGCCCCCTGTCATGTCATTTCTGGTTCTTATGATCTTGAGGATGCCAGTCTGCCTCCTTCACCCTACCCTACAGAAGTCTGCTTCTTTTTGTTTATATTTAACACCCAGTACTCATTGATTTGTGTGTTATTTGTTTCTTTACAAACTTTTCTTATAAATGTGTATTAGGACGTATGAGTTAATATTTGATTAATTAGCTGTATATGAATAAGCATGACTAAGTGAAAACCATGTGATAAATGAATACAATGTTTTTCTCTTTATTCATTTCATTTTAAGACTTTTGTACCACAGTACTTGAGAGATGGATCAAAATTGACCATTTTTCTGTTTCTCTGAAGCTCTTTGTTCCCACAGCAGCTGTAGAAGTGAAGGAAGTGAGGTTTAGAGGTAGTTTTCAACTGTGTAGTGTCATTATCTTTCCTTATGTACTATTTATTTGAACACCAGACTTGATCTTTTTTTTGTCTCTCTCTCTCTCTAGATATAGATATAGATACAGATATCATAAAAAATGTGTCTTTTGAAAGATTTATTTATTTGAAAGTCATAGTTACACAAAGAGAGGAGAGGCAGAGAGAGAGAGAGAGAGAGAGAGAGAGAAAGAGTCTTCCATCTGCTGGTTCTCTCCCCATTTGGCCACAACGGCTGGAGCTGTGCCGATCTGAAGCCAGGAACTTCTTCCAGGTCTCCCACGTGGGTGCAGGGGCCCAAATACTTGGGCCATCTTCTGCTTTCCCAGGCCACAGCTGGATTGGAAATGGAGCAGCCAGGACCCGAACCAGTGCCCATGTGGAATGCTGGCACTGCAGGTGGAGGCTTTACCCACTGCACCACAGCGCTGGCCCAAAGGAAATAATATTTCTAAAGAGAAAGTACTGGGTAATATCTGATATCCCAAATTAATGTTACCATATATCCGTGGTTGTGGCTCATTCATTTCCTCAGAATAATAATTCTGTAAAAATTGCATGTTTTTTTTCTCAAATATTGAGAAGTAATGACCAATTGAAACTTTGTCTCATAAGCATAAGTTCCAAAAAAAATATTTTTGTAGAAAGGAGAGAGAAAAAAACATTCAAGAACACTTGAGTGGCAAGAGTAGAGACTGTTTTCTATAGATACCCTTATAGTTTAGGTATAGTTTGGGGGATGACTTCTGTTGGGCTAGGATTCTCCTATATCTGACCATATAGTCCTACACATCCCTGAATGTGTATTGCTAACACATACCTTCCATATGCTGATATAGATTTATTAATAGATGGAAATATATTTATATATTGATAGGTTAAGAGATAGTAGAGGTTTACTTTGGAGGTTTGTACTCTGTAAGGAATGTAACATATATCAGTGCAGCAGAAAGGTCTGCTAGGTTTTACATGTATTTTAGAGACCAAAGAGATCACAGGAATTCAGAAAAGGTCATCTCTGTTAGCCATGGTAGTCAGAGGTTGGTTGTGGTCGTCGTCATTATCGTCACTATCAACACTGATTTTGATTTACTCTGTTAGGCACTGTACTAGGCACTTTGTATGCATTAACACAATTATTCCACCCATAAATTTTATGAAAGACTTTTTAGCGTTAGTTTTAGGAATAAGAAAGTGTTAAGGGTTAGAGCAATTAATTGATCTCAGTTCAAACATTAAATAAACCATAGAATGGACAACCAGGCATTCTCACACATAGGACATGCATAACTATCACACCATGCTGTCTTCTGTTGAGGAAATCCAACTTTAATCAGGCTTTGAAGGAAGATCGAATATTAACATCTCAGATTGTTCTAGAGGATCAACGTTGCTGTTGCCATGAACTTCTGAAATAAGTTCCTCCATGTAAGCATTGGATTAATTATTACAGTTTCATAAAATGTCATATTTATAAGTATAATTTATAAATAGAATTTACTCAAGCACAGAATTGGGTTAAGAACCCAATAAAATAGTCAATTTTATTGACTATTGTTCGAGAGACATTAGTGACATGCAGCGTGTGAAACACTTCAGATGCTTTTAATCCAAAAACATATTTCACACTTTTGACCCAAGAGGAACTATATAATGTTGTTGTTGTTTTTTTTCTTCTAGAAATGAAGAACAATTGCAGATCCTCTCTTGCGTCTTGAGGCAGTATGGCTTTTGTTTAACCTTTCCAAGTGAGAGATTTCACATTTGGTCAGACACAGATAACTTGACAATATTGCTTGATTTAAATGTTATCTGTAGGTTCTGAGGCTTTAGGATTTAATAACTTTGAAAGAAATTGGCTGGTATTATTGTACTGTTATCAGAAATAGAACAATCAATGTCCATTTCTTTTAAAACACTGAAGATTAGATTTTAGCCTTCTTATAGAAGAGCAGAATAAGTGTGTTTTCTCTTGAGGGAAGGTATTTTTAGCAGTTTCATAGATTGTATGTTAGATAATGATGGACCCTGACTGCAAGTTAGGAGAGAGAACCTCTATGACAGAAACACAGAAACGAAAATCCAAGAGAAGACATTTGTTTAATTTTAAGAAGTAGACAGAGATGGTAAAAGTCATAGGTACTCCTATTGAATATAAATACTGATTCAAGTAGGTAGGTAGGTAGGTAGATAGAATTAAGCATGAATAGACATAGGGAAAAGAGAGAATGATAAATATTTCATTAGTATTTATGCTTTTCATTACTATCTGAAGCTTAACATGCATACTGAGAAGGAGGCAGAGCATCCAGGCAATTAAATAAGCAATTTATCTAAAATATATGCAATGAACTACAATTGTTTTTTTTTTTTTTTTTTAAACTTTTATTTAATGAATATAAATTTCCAAAGTACAGCTTATGGATTACAATGGCTTGCCCCCCATAACGTCCCTCCCACCCGCAACCCTCCCCTTTCCCACTCCCTTTCCCCTTCCATTCACATCAAGATTCATTTTCGATTCTCTTTATATACAGAAGATCAGTTTAGCATACATTAAGTAAAGATTTCAACAGTTTGCTCCCACACAGAAACATAAAGTGAAAAATACTATTTGAGTACTAGTTATAGCATTAAATCTCAATGTACAGCCCACTAAGGACAAAGATCCTACATGAGGAGTAAGTACACAGTGACTCCTGTTGTTGACTTAACAAATTGACACTCTTGTTTATGGCATCAGTAATCACCCTAGGCTCTTGTCATGAGTTTCCAAGGCTATGGAAGCCCCCTGAGTTCACTGACTCTGATAATATTTAGACAAGGCCATGGTCAAAGTGGAAGTTCTCTCCTCCCTTCAGAGAAAGGTACCTCCTTCTTTGATGACCCGTTCTTTCCACTGGGATCTCACTCGTGGAGATCTTTCATTTTTTTTTTTCCCCAGAGTGTCTTGGCTTTCCATGCCTGAAATACTCTCATGGGCTTTTCAGCTGGATCCGCATGCCTTAAGGGCTGATTCTGAGGCCAGAGTGCTGTTTAGGACATCTGCCATTCTATGGGTCTGCTGTGTATCTCACTTCCCATGTTGGATCATTCTCTCCCTTTTTGATTCTATCAGCTAGTATTTGCAGACACTATTCTTGTTTATGTGATCCCTTTGGTTCTTAGTCCTATCATTATGATCAATTGTGCACAGAAATTGATCACTGGGACTAGTGAGATGGCATTGGTACATGCCACCTTGATGGGATTGAATTGGAATCCCCTGGTATGTTTCTAACTCTACCGTTTGAGGTAAGTCAGCTTGAGCATGTCCCGAATTGCACATCTCTTCTAATGAAGAACTGGATTAAGGATTCCTCTGGGTTGCCTTTAGAAATCTCTCTTTTTTTTAAATAATAGGTAAAATCCAACAATTTTATGTAGTACAAGCAAGTGGTATTTATCCCACGTAAGCAAGGCTGTCAGCATTTTAAAAAATCAATAAATTGGACATACTACACAAACTGCAAAAATGTTAAATGGTTACATCAACTTTTGTAAAAGATATTTGGCATAAAAAAACTGAGCGAACAAGAAACAGAAGAGAAATTCCTCATCTAGATAAAGAATATCTACCAAAACCAACTTTAATAGTGAAATTGGACAGTTTTCCCTTAAGTTGGGGAAAGGGGGAAGTGTCTTTTTCTCACCACTACTTTTCAATATTATGGTGGAATTACTAGACAGTGCAGTAACACAAAGAAAGGATACAAAATGCATACATATTGGGAAGGAAGACATAAAACTGCTAGCAAATGTCATTATTGCATGTATAGAAAATTCAAAAGTACATCATAAGTACCCCTGGAACAATGTTAGTGTAGCAAAGTGGCGAATTACATGTACAATTTAATTGTTGTTCCATGTATGGGTAAGAGCTAGGATTTGAAATTTAAAAACAAAATTAAGCATCATTTAAAATTGCATCAGGTTAAAAAGCAAATCCCAATTGGTGTCTTTTAACTGGACAGTTCAGGCCATTAACGTTCAATGTGACTAATGAAAAGTGGTAACTTTGCCCTGCCATTTGCCAAAGATAAGTTCTAATATATGCTTTGAATTCCCTGTGATCTTTTGCTGTGAGGTTTCCTTCCTTTATCTTCTTTCATACTGATGACCGTGTTTCTGTGTTTCTGTGTGTAACACATCTTTAAGCATCTGTTGCAGGGCTGGACGAGTGGCGACAAATTCTTTCAATTTCTGTTTGTTATGAAACGTCTTTATTTCACCTTCATTCACAAATGATAGCTTTGCAGGATATAATATTCTGGGCTGGCAGTTTTTCTCTCTTAGTACCTGGGCTATATCTCGCCATTCCCTTCTAGCTTGTAGAGTTTCTGATGAGAAGTCAGCAGTGAGTCTGATTGGCGATCCTCTGAAAGTAATCTGACGTTTCTCTCTTGCACATTTTAGGATCTTTTCTTTATGTTTCACTGTGGAGAGTTTAATTACAACGTGTCGTGGTGAGGATCTCTTTTGGTCGTGTTTATTAGGGGTTCTGTGAGCTTCCTGTACTAGGATTTCTCTGTCCTTCTCCAAACCTGGGAAATTTTCTGCTAATATCTCACTAAAAAGGCCTTCTAATCCTTTCTCCCTCTCCATGCCTTCAGGAACTCCTAGAACCCGAATGTTGGTTTTTTTAATAGTATCCTGAAGATTCCTGACAATATGTTTTAGATTTCTAATTTCCTCTTCTTTTCTTTGATCTGACTGTATCCTTTCCTGTTCTCTCTCTTCTAAGTCTGATATTCTCTCTTCTGCTTCACCCATTCTGTTTGTAAGGCTCTCTAATGTGTTTTTCATTTGATCTATTGAATTCTTCACTTCAGTCACTATCACAGTTTCCTGTTGTACTAATTGTTTCGTTTCATTTTGATTCCTCCTTAATATTTCATTTTCACGAGAGAGATTTTCTATCTTGTCCATTAAGGCTTTATGTAGTTCAAGATTTTGTTTTTGAGAACTTCTTAATGTTCTTATCAATTTTTTGAGATCTGCTTCTTGCATTTCTTCTATGTCATCATCTTCATAATCTTGAATTGGGGTGTCTTTTTCATTTGAGGGCGTCATGGTGACTTCCTTGTTTTTATTACCTCGGTTTTTGCATTTGTTATTTGGCATATTGGAGATATTTGGTTTCTTCACTGTGGTGCTTTTTCTTGTTATACTATGACTCTAGATTAAGTGGACTATCTGTTTTTGATGGAGCCTTAGGGCTTGAGATGGGTGTGGCCTGAGAGCTCTGTTTGGTGTCCCAAAGGTGACACTCCCAGGTTAGGAGTGGTAAATCTCTCTTTCTCTCTCTTTCTTTTTTTGATTCAAAAGGGAAGTAATTCCGCACAGCTGAACGAAGTTGGAGGTAGTTAGCAGGCAAATGATATACCCACAGGAGCCAGAGATTGGAAGCTCTTTCCCAAGGACCACACAGGGAATCTGTTTGGCCCTCAGAGTGGGTTCAAATTCTCCTTCAGTCTCCCACTGGGTTGCCAAAGTTACGGAATTGTAGCGTCTCTGGAGAGTACTCAGGTGAATTCCGTGAGTTCTCTCCCCCACCGTCTCTTTTTTCACAGTCTCAGTTCAGTAGCACCACAAATTTACTAGGTCCTAATCTCCTGTTAATTCGCCCCGCCCAGAGTCAGGGTTTTCTGCTAGGCTCAGGGCCGGTGCAGACCTGAGGTCGCTCTGCTTATGACGTATGTCCAAGATGGCGCCTGCTCTTTGTCTTGCTCGCCCTTGAGAGGTGAGCAGAGAGAGAGAAACCCGTGTCCGTACCAGTCACCTTTTTTTTTTTTCTCTCTCTTCCAGTTAGCCTGGTGAACTTTTCCCCCCCGGGGGTCGTTCCCTCTAGTCTCCTCTCTCTGCTTGCCTGCCGGTGTCTCGGGCTATTGAGGTTCGGCTCACCTTGCGTTCCAGCGCTGGTGTGTTGAGTCTGCCGCTGGTGTCCCGAACTGTGGGCTCCCACGCTCTCCACACAGGTCCGCTGTGAATCACGCGTTCTGGAAGAGTTTCTTCTGCTGTTTCCTCCCCTACTCTTCCTTGAACCTGCAGTATCTCCACTTTTATTAAACTATCTCTCCCCGGACTATCAGTGTGCTCCCTTCCTATTCAATTGTAACAGAAATAGATGATGCTTTAGGAGTCCAGAGTAAGCCATGTAATAAAGTTTGCAAGAATCACAGAAGGTTTCAGCAGGAAGGGGAAGTTAGTTGAGATATAACAGATGGTGGACTATGCACGGGATTCAGTGATAGAGCTTTAAGCTACAGAGATTATACATGGATATGGCAAACATTTCCAGCGCCTGACAGGAGATACAATGTTTATTCAAACAGGTAGAAGTCAAGTATGATTGGAGATACAGTAAAAGGGAATGAGCCAAGATCTAAAGATAATGGTAGATACATATACATACTTTGTAAACTATGTTTAAATTATACATACTTTGTAAACTATGTTCAAAAGTTTTGACTTCATGGTAAAAGCAATAATCATTTAAAGCTTTTAAAAGAGGGTAAGGATTATAGCAGAGTTTCATTTAAAGAATAATGTGCTACATTTGGGGGGTCCTGGGTTAGATGATTTAAGACTAAAGTAGCAGGAAGGAAATTATGAAAGCATAAAGTAGAGTCAGAAAGGGGAAAGTATATCTATGTATTCAAAATTGTTAAGTAACCTGTAAAGGATTATACTAGGTAGAGAGGATGAAAAAGAATTGTAAAGGATTCTATCTAGGTTGCCCATTTATTGATTTAATGTAATGTCAAGCTCTGCATTCTTAATTAAGAGGAAGTTAGTTCTGCAAGGGTTTCTGAAATGTTGAAGTAAAAATGTAAGTGGAGATAAGGGTCTGGAGCTTTCTCTGGACTGAAGTAATGGTCAAAGTTTCATTAGACTCTAGGTGATAATTGATTTTGGGAGATCACCCAGGGACAGCATAGGATGCACAGACGAAGGAGGTGTAGGATAAAAACATCAGCATTTGAGCGAAAGACATAAGGAGGGTAGTCTCAAAAATTGACAAAAATGAGTTTCCTGGAACACAGATAGGAAGGATCAAGTAAGTTGTCATAGGGCTAGTGGAGGAATATATCCATTTAAGTAGGATATTTGAAAAATGAGGGAATTAGTTAATGTGTGAAAATGTTGCAAATAAATCAAATAATAAGAATTAAAAAATCTCAAGGCGGGAATTGTGGTAGAGAGGGTTAAGCTGCTACTTGGTATACCTGCATACCTTCTCAGAGGATCTAGCTGGAGCGTCCAGTCTTAGGATCAGCCTCCTCCTAAGGCACATGCAGGGAGGCAGGAGACATGACCCAGATACTTGGCTTCCTGCCACCCATATGGGAGATGCAGTTCGAGTTACTAGCTCCTGGCTTTGTGTTGGCCTACCCTGGGCATTTGGGGAGCAAACCAGCGGATTGAAGGTCTCTGTCTCTCTCTCCTCTCTCTCTGTCATTCTGCCTTTCAAATAAATAAGTGAATTTCCCAAATTATTTCTAATAGATTTGCTAACACAAAACATATTGAGAGAGCTGTTGAAGGAGATCCTACAATCCTGCAGGTGAAGGAGGGAATAGGAAATAAACCTCTGAGAGGATGAGGCAGAGGAACTTGTCCCTGAATTGCAGCTTCATAAGGGAGGAGAGCTAAGAGTAGTTAATATGTTGAACCATATGGAATTGATAATATTTTATCATTTGGACCTACAAAATAGAAATTTTGTGTAATTTAACTTACATAACAGGGCAGTAGAATGAAAGAGACACTTGAATGTTGCAGTTAAAAGCACAGAGGTTGTAGCTGAAGTTCTTTAACTCATTATTGTGATCCTATAATTCTATAATTGAAAATCTATATTATTTTGATTGAGTTACTTTAACCTCTCTGACATTTTTTCTCTTCTGTGTAAAATGGAGACAGTAATAGATCTAGAGTAACAAAATAATGACAACTTCATATTATTGTTTCATTTTCTCATGTGAAATTACAACACAGTATTTGTGACAGGTACTTTCACCCCAGTCTCCATTTTTCTCTGCTTTGAACTTATTACCTTTCTCAGTGTAACTTTGAACATCTTTTTAAAAACTACATCTCATGTCATAAAATTCATCCATACTCCTTTCTAGGACCATCCTTGAAATTCTGAATTTTTCTCTCAAGTCTACTGTTTGCACCTAATTTTTTCTTTGGCAGTTCCATTGATTTATTGGCATAAGTTACCTTACTGACCACTGTCAGCTTCTTCAATTTGTGATTCTATAACCAAAATAGAAATAACTGTCTTCCTTTTTGTTGGTCAAGCTCTTTCCTGTGATGAGAATGAGATCTGCTGTGCCCTTAGGTCCAAACACTTCTTATAGTATGAATGCTTCTTACTCAATATTATGGTGTGGAAAAATGTCTGTACTACCTTTCAGTATACCCTTCAACGTTGATCTGTTCTAATCCTGTGGAAAATATTGACTATGTCAGACTTAAGAGAAAGGATGGGCTTCTGTATCATTTTAAACATGTAGACATATAGATATAGATATGTAAGGGTGCCTCAAAAAGTTCATGCAGATGTATGCCATCTTTTAATATTTTCTGAGAAATTTTTGAAGTGCCCTTAAGTATATTAGATACAGTTTAACATAACTTTATGGGGGTAGGCATTTAGCCTACCAATTAGGATACCCATGCCCCACATTGGTGTGTCTTGGTTTGATACCCACCTCCAACTTCTGACTCCAGGCCTCTGCTAATGTGGACCATCAGAGACAATGGGGATGGGTCATTTAATTGGGTTTCTGCCACCCATGTGCGTGATTTAGATTGAGTTTCAGAGTTTCTGTTTTTGCCCATCCTAATAGGCAGGTATTTGAGATATGAACCAGTATATGGGAATTCTTCCTTACTTTCTGTTTATCTGCCAGTCAAAAAATATTTTTATAAGAAAATATCTGTTGTAGTTCATATGGGATTTGTTTGTAGATTTGCCAGGTCATCATGAAACACTCATTTCTTACTGTGGAATGTGGTTCAAAAAAAGTCTTTGAAAGCCACCGTTACAGTGGAAAGAACATGCTGGATGAAGCTGAAATGCTAGTATTCGAATCCCAGATTTGTTTCTTGATTGCTTTGTTCCTGTAGGCAAATTTCTGCATATCTTTGAGCATCTGTTTCCTTATCTATGAATTGATGTCTTACCAAGTATCTCATAGATCAGTTATCTGAGTAATCCTATGCAAATGTGTCTGCAACATTTATCCAGTGGCAGAAAGTAATAAAAATTCTTTTTCTTTATTCATTGTCTCATCTTTCTTTAAAAAGAACTGAGGTAAAATTTATGAACAGCAGAATGCAGTTTTTTGGTATAATTTTTAAAAATATTTATTTATTTTAAAGGCAGAGATTCAGAGATAGAGTGAGCTTCCATCTACTGGTTCATTCCCTAATTGGTTGTAATGGCAAGTGCTGGACTAGACTGAAGCCAGAAGCCAGGTGCTTCATTCTGGTCTCCAACTTGGTTGCAGGGTCCCAAGCACTTGGGCCATCTACCACAACATTCCTGTGTCATTAGCAGGGAGCTAGATTGGAAGTGGAGCAGCTGGGACTCAAACTTGCGTCCATTTGGGTCGCTAGCACCACATGCAGAGGCTTAAACTTCTGTACCGTAGAGCTGGCCCCTTGGTATTATATTTTGACAATTGTATAAACTTGTGTGGGCAGTACCCTTTGGCAAGGTGCAAAACACTGGGCCTGGCACTGTGGCTCTGTAGTTTAAGCCACCACTTTCAACACTGGTATCTTATATCTATGCACTGGTTCATGTTGTGGCTGCTCTGCTTCCAATCCAGCTCCTTGCTAATGTCCCTGGGAAAGCATCAGAGGATGTCTTGAGTTCACAGGCCTCTGCCTCCCATGTTGAAGCCCTGGATGGAGGGCTTCAGCCCTGGATTGGAGTTTCAGCTTCTGGCTTCGGTGGGACTCAGCCCAGGATGTTGGAATCATTCTAGAGAGAAGAAACAGTTGGAAGATCTCTTTCTCTATTTCTTTCTCTCTCTCTCCACCCCAGCCCCCATGTATGTGTGTTACTCTGCCTTTCAAATAAATAGATAGATCTTTAAAAACCAAACCAAAGATACAAAATGTTTCCAACAGCTCAGAGACTTCCCCCTTTCATTTCTTTTAGCAACTGCTACTCTGATGCCTACCATACAGATTATTTGACTGGTCAATTTTATATAAGTGGGATAATATGGTACATCCTCTTCCTTCTTCTTAAGTTCAGTATATCTTTGACCGACATCCATGTTGCTGTGTGCATCAGTAGTTTATTTTTATTTGAGAGTAATGTTCCACTGTGTGTCGCAGTCTATCTAGTATCTTAAGGATGGACATTTGGGCAGTTTTCAAGGGTTAATTATTGATAAGCTGCTATGAATATTCACATACAAGATGTGGACATATGTTTTCTTTATGTGGACTGGAACTACTAAATCTTAAAGCATAGCTTAACCTAATATTGTATTGCTGAAGTTTTCTAAAATGATTATACTGTATCATTCTCTCTCTGGTGGTGTGTGAAAATTCTGGCTGTTGCATTTCTTTGCCAACATTTGAAGTTTTCAATCTTTTAACAACAGCTATTCTAGTGATTTGAAGCTGTTTTTTTAGTTTTAGTTTGAATTTTCTTGATGGTTGTTAATGTTAAGCATATTTTATATACATTTTGGCCATTTTGTATATATTGTTATTTTCAATGATTGCATAGAGTGTTGACAAATTTTTAATTGGATTGTTGGGCTTTTATTGTTGCAGGAGTTATTTGTATGCTCTGCATTTGCATCCTTTGTTAAGTATATAAAGTACCAAAAGTATTTCTCACAATATGTGGCCTAACCTTTAATTTTCTTAAGTGTTTTTGGAAGAGCAGAAGTTGTTAGCTCTGCTGAAGTCTAATTTATCATTTTTCTTCTATATGTATTGTGTTACCTCCAGGAAATCTTTGCCTATCTCAGGGTCTCAAAGATAATTCTTTTAAGATTATTTATTTATTTATTTGAGAGGTAGAGTTACAGCGAGAGGGAGAAACAGAGAAAGATCTTCCTTCTGTTGGTTCACTCTCCAAATGGCTGCCACGGCCGGCGCTGAACCGATCAGGAGCCAGGAGCTTCCTCCAGGTCTCCCATGCGGGTGCAGGGCCCAAGGACCTGGGCCATCCTCCACTGCCTTCCCGGGCCACAGCAGAGAGCTGGACTGGAAGAGGAGCAACCGGGACTAGAACTGGCGCCCATATGGGATGCCGGCAATGGAGGCAGAGGATTAACAGACTGCATCACAGCTCCGGCCCCTCAAAGATAATTCTTAATGTTTCCTTCTAGAATTGTTATGGTCTTAGCTTTTAAGTTCCGGTTTATGTCCCATCTACTAACAGATTTGTGGATGTGATGTCAAGATTGCATGGTGAAGGACCTCAGTGCTGCAGAGCTGGCGGCTTTCCAGAGGGAGCCAGCCGCCTTCCTGGTGGCTCAGAAACAGGTGGATTTGGCTGCTCAGGCAAGGCTGCCAAGAAGTGACCCTGGCCTCCCACACCTGAAGGTTGTAAAGGAGAAAAACTAGGAAGGGGGCCTGGGGGAGGAAGAGAGACCACACCGACCTGCTTGTTATTTTCCTGACTAAAGTATATATTTTTACACATATGGCTGTATCAAGAGACGAAGCCTGAATAAAGATCCTTTGTCATTCCTCCCTCCAAAAGATTTGATACCCAGTTGTTCCAACATCCTAGGCTGAAAAGACTGGTTTTTTTTTCAATGTTGTGTTTAAAGTGTTAAAAGATACAGTACAAATCCAATGAGGGTATATGTTTAGATATGGAAATATAGGATATATATGTATACATATTACTGTTTAATCATATGTGAATCCCCTCCAATATAACCCTGCTCATGTCTCTTTCAATACTAGAGGAAATACCGAATTATTAGCATGACTTGTGTTTATGCTGTGCTTCAAACTTATATACAATTATATGAAAAGTTGCCTTTTCCTCTGAATTAACACAATCCTTGTAGGACATATAAATATAAATCTACTTATTATAACTGAAAAAATGCTAGACATCTGAGAGGCCTTGGCGTTCATTGAATGACAACTATAGCATTCTGTCAATAAAGATAATGATCAGTGGTAATAACTATTAAAACCTGAACATTTCACTGTCCTGAGTCACAGAGTAGGTTTTGGTATCAAATAATAGCAGGAAATGCTATGTATATATTAAACATCTCTGTTAGAAAGGACAAATATAACTTCACAGAGTTACATATAAGAAAAAATACATTGCACAGGAAAAGAATTGTCATCTCCATCCTTGGTAAAGAACAGATGAACAGTAGAGACCTACATCTGCATCCACAGTGATAGCCCATTCCATCTTTATCTGTTGCATTTCAGTGACATATTTACCACCAGCGTTTCTAACACCTGAAAAGTGACAAAGGTTTTGAAATTGCCAAAGGGAATAAGTGACTAGTGATTTTACACTTATCCCTATAGCACAGGTACCAAACAACTATTAGAGCAAACACATATGTACTGATCATGTCTTCATTCATAACCAGAAATAAGATTTAGCAGTGATCTAGAATGACAGACTACATCAGTGCTGGAATTTGACAATGTAATTCTCAGAGCAGTATCTGTATGGGCAGGGAGGCTACTACCTTGAAATAAAGTGAATCTATATTATGGGCTTTAGAAATAGAACTTCAGTGGAAAATTTTTGTATTCATTTAGGACAAGAAGAAAACTGGATTTATAGGCCATCAAATGGTACAGAATTGTGAGACACGGAGGTGTGTTCCCATGGGGGTATTTAGAGCCTCCTGTAGAAAGTTATAAGAGAATGACAAATACTTTGTTTGCTTCAAACGCTATATACTGACACTTTCGTGGAAATAAAAGTTTTGATTACATAACTCATGAGGGTGTATTTTATACATTTTTGTAATCTCGTACTCTTAGGGTAATTGCATATGTTGCCATAATGGAAAACAATTTTTAAATTTAAACACAAATATAAAATATGTGATCTATTATGCAGTAGTCAATAGAGAATTTATACAGTTAAAAGTGTTTATTGTAAAAGGTGTCAAGCTTATGCAATAGTCAGTTTAAAAACCATATAGCAGGGGCCGGCGCTGTGGCACAGCGAGTTAAAGCCCTGGCCTGAAGCGCTGGCATCCCATATGGGCGCTGGTTCTTGTCCCGGCTGTTCCTATTCTGATCCAGCTCTCTGCTATGGCCTGGGAAAGCAGTAGAATATGGGCCAAGGCCTTGGGCCCATGCACCCACATGGGAGACCCAAAAGAAGCTCCTGGTTCCTAGATTCAGATCGGTGCAGCTCCAGCCGTTGCAGCCATCTGGGGTGTGAATCAGCAGATGGAAGACCTCTCTCTCTGTCTCTACCTCTCTCTGTAACTCTATCTTTCAACTAAATAAAATAAATCTTTAAAAAAATATATATGACCTAGGATGTGGAGAAAAAGGGACACTAACCCACTGTTGGTGGGAATGCAAATTGGTTAAGCCACTACGGAAGTCAGTCTGGAGACTCCTCAGAAATCTGAAGATAACCCTACCATTCAACACAGCCATCCCACTACTTGGAATTTACCCAAAGGAAATTAAATTGGCAAACAAACAGGCTTTCTGCACATTAATGTTTATTGCAGCTCAATTCACAATAGCTAAGACCTGGAACCAATCCAAATGCCCATCAACAGCAGACTGGATAAAGAAATTATGGGACATGTACTCTATAGAATACTATACAGCAGTCAAAAACAACGAAATCCGGTCATTTGCAACAAGATGGAGGAATCTGGAAAACATAATGCTGAGTGAATTAAGCCAGTCCCAAAGGGACAAATATCATATGTTCTCCCTGATCGGCGACAACTAACTGAGCAGCAAAGGGGAAACCTGTTGAAGTGAAATGGACACTATGAGAAACAGTGACTTGATCAGCTCTTGTCCTGACTGTTGATGTACAATGTAATACTTTATCCATTTTATTATTTTCTCTTTGTTTTGTTCTAGTACTATTGGTTGAACTCTGTGATTAACACACAATTATTCTTAGGTGTTTAAATTTTAACTAAAAAGTGATCTCTGTTAAATATAAGAGTGGGAATAAGAGAGGGAGGAGATGTACAATTTGGGACATGCTCAATCGGACTTGCCCCAAATGGTGGAGTTAGAATCATGCCAGGGGATCCCAATACAATCCCATCAATGTGGCATGTACCAATGCCATCTCACTAGTCCAAGTGATCAATTTCAGTTCACAATTGATCATAATGAAAGGACTAAGAGTCAAAGGGATCACACAAACAAGTCTAGTGTCTATTATACTGATAGGATAAAAAAGAGAGAGAACGATTCATCATGGGAAGCAGGATACACAGCAGACTCATAGAATGGCAGATGTCCTAAATAGCACTCTGGCCTCAGAATCAGCCGCTAAGGCATTCGGATATGGCTGAAGAGCCCATGAGAGTATTTTAGGCATGGAAAGCCAAGACACCCTGGAAAAAAAAAGAGACCTAAATGGAAGATCTCTGTGAGTGAGATCCCAGTGGAAAGAACGGGGCCATCAAAGAAGGAGGTACCTTTCTCTGAATGGAGGAGAGAACTTCCACTTTGACTATGACCCTGTCGGAATAAGATCAAAGTCGGTGAACTCAAAAGGCTTCCATAACCTTGGCAACTCATGACTAGAGCCTAGGGAGATTACTGATGCCATAAACAAGAGTGTCAAATTGTTAAGTCAACAACAGGAGTCACTGTGTACTTACTTCTCATGTGGGATCTGTCCTTAGTGTGTTGTCCAAAGTGAAGTAATGCTATAACTAGTACTGAAACAGTATTTTACACTTTGTGTTTCTGTGTGGGTGCAAACTGATGAAATCTTTACTTAATATATACTGAATTGATCTTCTGTATATAAAGATAGTTGAAAATGAATCTTGATGTGAATGGAATGGGAGAGGGAGCGGGAGATGGGAGGGGTGTGAGTGGGAGGGAAATTATGGGGGGGCAAGCCATTGTAATCCATTAACTGTACTTTGAAAATTTATATTTACTAAATAAAAAATAAAAAAGCAAAAATATATATATGAGAATAAGACATGATAAGCTGTCTGGTGCATGTAGCTTTATCTTAAGTATTTCATTTTGACTACTATCAGTTAGAAATGAAAAAAAGATACAGTTTTCTTCCGTGCAATCTACCTGCTAGTCCGTAATGATTGATATCATTATATAATTGGTATTTTAGTGAATTATTAAGGAATTTTGGGAGTTTTTTGGACACCTTTTTGCTCTCCAGATCCTTTCTTTGAGTACTTATCTTGTTTTAGACAAATGGATCAGGACAATTATATTCTTGCTGGTGAGAATTTGGCATTAAAATTTAGAGGAAACATATCACATTTGACAGATTCCTAATAAAGGAGTTAATAACCATGTGCCATCTCAAAGTATGCCAACTTGGTGTACTGATTGTTTCAAGCTAAAATCCCTTAAGGATATGTAACTTCAGAGGACCATTTGGCCTGTCCTTTTCAAACATAGAGGGCCGTAAAGATTCTTTTGGGAGGGATGCGTTTCCCATACCAAGATTTAAAAAAAAAGTCTTGGTCACCAGCCATTTTTCATTGGGAGGGACTGCAGTGAACCTAAACAAAACAAACTGAGGTATTCTTTATATTCAGCTAATTTCACCCATCCCCCTACTCCCCATGTATGAGAGTACTTTAAAAAGTTCATAGAAAAGCAGAATTGAAAGATAACTTTATTTTGGTGAAAAAGTAATGAAATTCAAGCATGTTATTTCCATAATACTCACTTTCCAAGAAGTTCTTGAAGACCCTTTAGTAATACCTTCAGAAATTAATATGCTTGTCCAAAATTTATTTGTCCTATTATTCTTGCACAAATTATTCTTGCACAAATTGTTTATGAAGTATTAAAGCATGATGCTTTTGTCATTTCTTCAGGCTTCATTCTTTTGTGAAAATATCATGTACCTATAAACTTAATGAAATTCTGATATGTTTGTCTCCTTAATCAATTCTAGATGTATAAGAAAAGGTTAGATAACTAAGGGGATGGCTGGCTCTGCAGCTCACTAGACTAATCCTGCGCCTGTGGCGCCGGCACCCTGGGTTCTAGTCCCAGTCAGGGAGCCAGATTCTGTCCCAGTTGCTCCTCTTCCAGTCCAGCTCTCTGCTGTGGCCCGGGAGGCAGTGGAGGATGGCCCAAGCACTTGCATGGGAGAACAGGAGGAAGCACCTGGCTCCTGGCTTTGGATCTGAGCAGCGCGCCGGCCGTAGTGGACATTTGGGGAGTGAACCAACAGAAGGAAGACCTTTTTCTCTGTCTCTCTCACTGTTTATAACTCTCTCCCTCTCTCTGTCTCCCTCTTACTGTCTGACTCTGCCTGGCCAAAAAAATAAATAAATAAAAAAAGAACTAAGGGGAGTAGAGAGGATCTATGTCTCCTCCATACAAAAGAAATGTGAAAGGTGGAACTGTAGCTTTTGTCTTCAGACAAAACAAAACAAATGTATAAAAAGAGGCATAGATAAGAGGATTTCATTTGGTCTCCTGTTGCCTTTCAAGAAAGGTTTTTGAGGGACTCGATTGTGGCCTCTTGAGATGCTCCAGAATCTCTCCAAGATAGCTCCAATTGGTTTATGGCAGTTTGAACTGGGTAAACAAGCTAATAAATCAACCCGTTGATTAGAGAAAATAGAACTGATCTTAGATAAAGAAGAATTTTATAATGTTTTAGTTTAGTTCTTCTGAAAGCAGTCTTGAACTTGGAAACATACCACCTCTAATTGCCAGCAGTGAAACTAAAATGCCATAGGAACATTATTAATTTCTAAAAAGTAGACATTTTTCTTTGAATATTTGTGGTTCCACTAATAATTGGTATAAATCAAACACTCTTTATATAAGGTACAACATTATTTAAAATGCTTCCTCTTCAGACTCTTAATCCTAGGTGATGTAAGTGGGAAAGACACCGTTGCTCTTGCTGGTATGCTAGGGTAAAAATCCTTAGATTTGCCCTCTATTCATTTTGTCTGAAGTTACTTCTTAAATTACCTAGCAAGAGGCTCATGGTGTCTTAAAATTTTCTCCAAAAGATGATTTTAAGGAAATTACTTGAAATGCAAGTAATTTATTTTGCAAGTGATCTCAAGAAATGGGGACGCTAGACCGGAAGGAAAAACAAAAGGTTGATATCAAGCAAGTTACTACATTATGCTTGATTACATTGGGAATTTTTGTGAAGGTTGAAGGAGCCAGGGTGTTTTACCAAATTTCAATAATCATAGTTTCAGGGAAACTCCTTAAGGGCATTAATTCCCTGATATCTCATGCTTGCACTGGGGACAGAAAAGCACTCTATGATAGCTAGAAAAATCCTCAGGCAAGAAATGTACAGACCCTGGCTGTTGGAAGGTAAGCAGATGTGCACTGAAGCTAAAGGGACTAGGTAGTCAAGTGCCGACACTGTAAGGTGTTAAGAAGCTAGGTGCACAGATACTTTTAATCCTTTTTTGTGTGTGTGTGATACAGATAAAACATAGCAGAGCCTTTTGTGAGTTAGAAATGTTTCCACTAAGTAAAGAGAAACTGGTTTGTCTACGCAGCCTCCTCCTGTCCCTTAGAACAACAAATGGATAAAGGAGAACTAGGTTTGGAAATTACCTCCCCTGAAATGTTTGTCTGAATTTGAACTTTAGAATAATACTGCTCTTTATTGAGTTGAGGCAAAATATTGTAGCTGCCTGATAACAGCCTGCCACATTACAAATCACCACTTGCAAGGTTACACAAAGTGCCTTTAGAAAGAGCTAAATGAATTACTTCAAATAGTATGTTTGTATTCAAAAGGGAAACAGGTGGTAGTTTGGAAGTGGCGGTCTTTTCTTTGGGTTTCTAAAGGCCCTTTGCGATGCTTTGCCTTCCCATTTGCTATGGGGAACTGAAAGCCTGCAGTGAACAGTGAATAGAAGATATTTCTAATTGAGAAAGAAAATAAGAATTTTTCTGAAATAGTCACAAGGTTGCTCATTTTACTATTGTTATTTTGTAGACTTTAGGGTTTGGTTAAACTAAATGTAATTGAAAATAAACACTTAGCTCATTCACTTTTCTAAAAATATTTATTTGAAAGAGTTACAAAGAGAGAAGGAGAGGCAGAGAGAGAGAGAGAGGGAGGGAGGGAGGGAGGGAGGGGTCTTCCATCCCTTGGTTTGCTCCCCGATGGCCTCAATGGCCGGAACTGTGCCAATCTGAAGCCAGGAGCCAGGAGCTTCTTCCGGGTTTCCCACGCGGATACAAGCACTGAAGGACATGGGCCATCTTCTACTGCTTTCCCAGGCCATAGCAGAGAGCTGGATTGGAACTGAAGCAGCCGGGACTTGAATTGGCACCCATATGAAATGCTGGCAGCTTTACCCACTATGCCACAGTGCCAACCCCTCTCATTCTTTCTTAATCTTTCTTCAGTTAACTTCTTATCTTTCTGAAACAACACCCCATATTTTAGAATCCTTTTTTATGTGCTAAAACAGGAGGAGTCCATTAAATTCAGCTACTAATAATGTGTCTCAAACATAAACACATCGTATGTCTGACATTAATCCTGTTATTTCTTCCCATAAGGAGGAAGTTAATGAATTGGAGAATTTGCCTTGTAGTTGGGAAAACATAGCTGCTATTTAAGCAAGTGTCGTATGCAAGAAATTTTCTTCCCTGTGATCTGTTTCATCCTTTTTCCATCAATTAATAATTTATTGTATATATGGACAAGATCACATCATTTCATTTTCTGTATTAATATTGTAGAAAATATTGCATCACCAACACTTTTGGGGGTCCTATTGCCTCTCTGTTAAGTTTTTACTCAAACTCTCAGCTTAGTAGTACTCTGATAGTTTGTAAACCTAAGGTTGTTTTCAAAATGCTAGCTGATATTATCCAAAGTGCAATTTTCTTATTACCTGCTCTGGATCTATTTGTTTTAGAATTTTTTTAATTAGTTGGAATTGTTAATCTGATGCACCTCAGTAGATTGCAATAGGAGCATGCAATGGAGCACTAAAGTCAGTGCTCTCGTGAAGTATAGTTGGGCACTACTGAGAAGACTGTAAACATTAATGCACTTAATCTTTTTTTTTTTTCAAATTTTTGATTCTGTTAACCTAGTAAGGGATAGGAAAAACCCTCAGTAAACTGGATATTCAAAGAAGTAATGATGCAAAATGTGTATTTCAAAAAGGAAATGGCAAGATAAACAATCTGAGAAGTAGAAACTCTGTAATTATGAATACCTACTATAAATACCTCAATAAGTGCAAAAGCTAATTAACTATCGGTTTTTACAATAAGATTAAGATGATTTGAAACTATCAACAGTCTTATGTGAGTTCTTACAAAAATAGAACTTTGTCGGAATAGAAGGCAATAAAGACTACAGTGAGGGAAAAGAGAATACTCAACACAAACTCTTGAGTAGCTTAAAATAAAACAAAACAAAAACCACCCACAATGTTGAATTCTAAATTCACTATGAAAAGAAATGAATTGGACTTCTGCTGAAATAAGACTGCAACTTCCGTGTTAGAATGAAAAGAATAAAAAAAGCTATAGATTTATTTCTTGAAGTCTTAATTTTATATAGACAATGATTAATAAGAATTTTTAGTGTGATATGTCATTTTAAGGAAAGCCTTTAGTTAGATCACTGAAAATCTGATTATTTTTTAAACTAACATTAAAATATGGGACATAGAAGAAGCATAGTGAAGTTATCGGCTAGTCTTTTTTATGTGACTCAATCATTTCTTATATTTCTTGATTTTTAACACATAATTTTACATAGCTATAAATAATATATATGTATTATTTATATATTTTTTCACTTCTTCAGGTGGATACCCACTTTAGTTGTCAAAGGTGGCTTTAATGAGAAATAGCATCTTCCTGATATTTGTGATACATTCTTTGTGTAACTAGATATCCAATACTACCTTTTAAGAGTAAAAGCTTCCTTGAGTACTTTTGTTTGCTGATAGTAGGTACAGTGATGCCCTAAGGCATTCATCTCAAAGGTTAAGATGTTACTTCAGAAATAAAGCACTTTCAACTGTCACAAAAATGTGAACAAGACATCTAATTGCAAGAATTAATTGTAAAATGTTAACTCTATAGTCAAGGGTATTCAACCAGTGAGTAAAGGTTGTTTCACTAAAAGCTTGATGAATATTTTTGTAAATTGTTGAGTATAAAATAGTAATTAAGAGAACTTGTTAGATAGCTACTAGTGTTTAAATAAACTAAATTTCCTAAGTAAAAAGAACCATTAATTTTGTTTTGTGTACTTGTAAAGATATTCCCAGCTTTTTTTCATGTTATAAAATACAGTTGAGAAAAATACCCATATATTGATGTGAGAGGTGGATTTTAATTGTTCTAATTAGAATTAACAGACCATCATTCTGCTGAAGAAGACAGTACACTGTTTTCATTGAGGTAGACCAATTAATATACCAGTAATATTTGATTGCAACAATATGCATCAACTTTTTTTTTAATGACATCTCATCTTGTATTTTTGAAGATTTATTTATTTGGAAGTCATAGTCACAGAGAGTGAGGGAGAGACAGGGAGAGAGAAAGAGCGATGTTTCATCTGTTGGTTCACTTCCACATATGGTCAAAATGGCTAGGGCTGTGCCAGGCCAAATCCAGGAGCTTCTTCCAGGTCTCCCACATGAATGTAGGAACCCAAGGACTTGGGTTATTTTTTACTGCCTTCCCAGGTGCATCAACAGGGAGCTGGATCTGAAGTGAAGCAGCTGGGACTTGAACTGGCACCCATATGCAGGTGTCCCAGTTAGTGGCCCCGCCCATTACACCACAATGCCAGACCCCCACTCTAGTTTTTAAAAATATGTTTTCAGAAAACAATAATTTCTGTATCCTAAAACTGCTAGAAAAAGATTCTGGGATTTTAAGTGTTGAAAACATAGATATCTTTTTGCTGAATTATACAATTATAAGAAATAATTTATAAAATTACTTAAAGTTAATGGGATTTCCCCCTCCCTCTTTCTCCCATGGAAATGTTTTTTTTTTTTGCACTGAATTTGCTTTTTAAAAATAAGTTGACCAAAGTACACTTACTGCAAGTGGCTGAAGAAACACCAATGTAAAATTCTGAATTACTAATGAGAGCTTTTTTTTAAAATGGTCTTGGGAAATACAGTGTATGGTGTATGACTATCAGGTTTGGGTCATGGAATTTTTTTTTTATTCATAGTAAAGCTTTGGTACCATGCTTTTGCTTACTTACCTCTGAGTTCTAAATATGGATATGACTGGACATCATTGTGACACAGCCAAAACTGAGCAAGGCAGCAAGTATATGTATATTTAGTTTTAGAGGGAATGCTTTCTCTCTAGGGAAAAATCTAAGAATATATTTCTGTATATATAACATATTTTTATATGAAAAGTGGTTTATTTAGAAATTGATGTGCCTATACTTGTAGACACTTTTGAGTATTAAACATACCCTAATAATTAAAATAGGCAGATTTTTTGGGTGTGCAATGTTTCAAACACTATGTTCGATTCTAGGAAACAAGGGTGATCAAGCAATATTTGCTAAAAATAAGTGTCTCAACTACCGAAGTGTTTATTAGAATTCCTATGGTATTGGGTTAGATACCAATTAAGATTTGGTGAGTTTCAGTGTTTTCATTTGTTATAACTTCTGTTTCAAATTCTTGAGGTATCTATTTTGATAATCAACTTTATTTATACTCATTATTTTGAGGTGTTGGTTAATGTAAAATTGTTTGATTTTGCTGACAGTGACAAAGTATTCTATGCCATAATTGCAAATGGTTTGGCTCACAGATTTGTTTTAATGTAGTTTCCCTTGAGCTTAATTTCTCATGATTGTTTACAAAACTGGAATCTGTTTTAACATGACTGACAAGATTAAGTTCTAGAAATCTACAGTAGATTACCTAGTCTTCATTTCTGTAGTTTTGTACTGTTATATTTCTATAGTTATTCAGATATTTAAATCCACATATTGATATACACCTGCTGCCATTTCTTAATAGGGTAACTAAAATAAATATTGAGAGTTTCAGAGGGAAAAGAGGAATACAGAGAATTAAGGGGTTCTGCGCCATGTGGAATACCATTGCACTCAATTCACAGCACAGGACAGAGGACCTTAATTTCTCACACTCTTTATTCTACATAAACCTAAATCCAGGAAATAACTCATGGGAATTATCTCTACTTTTTTTTTTTTTTACAATTTTAAGAGTAGTATAGAACTTTAGTAGAATCATTTTTAACATAAATATACCAAAGGCTCAAATGAAAACATTTAGAATATGCTCATGCATTTCCACAATCGATGTTTATAGGGATTTTGGAATGAAAAAAATCTCACTGCTACTTAGCTCTTTCAGAATTTTCATCCAGTTTTTGAGTTGCTTAGTATTCAGAATACAAGGGAAAGCTTTCTACATTCTAATTTTTACTGTAAATCATCTAAACCATTTTCCTTTGTTTTCTTGATGATGTGAACAAAGGAAAATAGTAATAAAAGACTATTAAGATGTGTGCATGAGTGTTTGTTCATCATAGTAGTATATAATATTTGGTTGAATGGTGAAATTGTTAAAGGAATGATGGATTTATGAAATGGAGCAATAAATGAAAAATTATAAGCAAGATGCACATTCAGTTGTCATGCTTTTCATATTTTCATATTTTAATGAAATAGGATATAGAGTATAAAATATATGAACAATATTTAAAGACTAAGTGATAAGTAAAATCAGTAAAATTATATATGCAATAATCAAAGAACAATTGCATAAATATGTATTCTATATTCTATAAGCTTTCTCTGGATTTGAAAGTTTTCATGATCATTTTCATTGTAGTTTTAGTCATTTACACACTACCTACAATGGTCCTATATTATATTTAAACTCAGATAAATATTATTGAAAGGAAACCCTAATTTTGTTTGATTGTTTTTCTCAACTAGGAATGATTCTTTGCCTTTAGAAGCCTATCCTTTTAAAATTCTTCACATACTCCTCATGTAGGATCTCTGTCCTTAGTGTGCTGTACATTGAGATTTAATGCTATAACTAGTACTCAAACAGTATTTTTCACTTTGTTTCTGTGTGGGAGCAAACTGTTGAAATCTTTACTTAATGTATGCTAAACTGATCTTCTGTATATAAAGAGAAACGAAAATGAATCTTGATGTGAATGGAAGGGGAGAGGGAGTGTGAAAGGAGAGGGTTGCGGGTGGGAGGGACATTATGGGGGGGAAGCCATTGTAATCCATAAGCTGTACTTTGGAAATTTATATTCATTAAATAAAAGTTAAAAAAAAATTCTAAAATTCTAAAATAAAAAAAAAAAAAAATTCTTCACATACATTTTCTCCTAGGCTGTGCCTTGGTAATAGGGATCTTGGGAGATGATTGGTTTCTCTTTTCTGCATCTTCTCTCTGACATGAAGGAATTAACAAATCACCCGAAGTCCTTTTCTGTGCTAACATTAGACAGGGTCAATAGTGTTGTCACATTTGAGAGGTCTCACCGATAGGGACATGGGCAGAGTTGGAGCTACCTGACAATGGAACCAGTAACACCCTTAATTCTGCATATTCCTAACTAGTTAAACCTGCCTTGGGGTCCTCCCAAGGAACATGGGGCAAAATATTTTCCAGTAATTGGGTAAAGATGGCAAGTAGAAAGTGAGTTTATGGTTCTGGGGGAAAAACAAGGTACTTGATCAATGATGTCTTTGTTTCACAAAGAAGCACTTATTAAGAAGAAGTTTAAATAAGAGGTTTGAAACTCTTGAAATAGGTCAGGGAAAGAGGGGAAAACATGACTGATGGTAACACTTCAGTTACAAATCAATCAAAATATGGACATTCTCTTTCTCAGTAAGGGGCAATAAGCCAAGAGTTGAAGAACATAAACTACCTGAAGATATTCTGGAATAAATTTAGTATTTACAATGACTTTTTTTTTAATGAGTCTGTATTTCTTTTTTTTTAAAGATTTATTTATTTATTTATTTGAAAAACAGAGTTACAGAGAGGCAGAGGCAGAGGGAGGAAGGGAGGGAGGGAGGGAGAGGTCTTCTATTCATTTGTTCACCCCCCAAATGGCCGCAATGGCTAGCGCTGTGCCAATCCAAAGCATGAGCCAGGAGCTTCTTCTGGATCTCCCACATGAATGCAGGGTCCTAAGGATTTAGGCCATCTTTCCCAGGCCATAGCAGAGAGCTGGATTGGGAGTAGAGCAACTGGGACTTGAATGGACACACATATGGGATGCCGGCAAGCAGGCAGCAGCTTTACCTGCTATGCCACAATGCTGACCCATACAATGACTTTTCAAAATAATGATGAGTTATTAAAGGGAAAACAAGAATTATTAATCATTCAAATTTGTTTTGAGAGGCTTAATTGCTTTACATTGCTATAAAGAAGAATCTTTTTTCTCAACTATTTCAAATGTTCTCATGTTTGATAGTTTTAATAAAGTCAATCGGATAATACACAATTTATATAAAGGAGTAAGGAATTGGTGTATGAAGCATTGGCTTGTGTTAGTGTTCCAGTTCTTTTCAGTTCATTTAATCCATCCAAGAACACAGTATATGGTGATGATAGATGTGGCATTATCATAACCCTACATAATCATTGCTAACTATACATCTAGAGGAATTCTTGACTTTCTGGTTCAAATTAGAATGGGGGATCAACAGTAACAGTGGTAGAAATCCGATGTAATTATTAAGCTCTGTCTTACCTTAGAAAATGTCTTATTCTGAAGATGTCGGTTTCCTCTTGTGTGAAATGGAAATTATATATGCCCTGAAGTGTATGCAAGTTTTGAGGACTGGTCCATATGAAGCACTAATAAAGTACATGACATATGGTGGGTGCTTAACGAGGTAGCTGTAGCTGCTTCTCTGCCTCTACTCCATTGCCATTATGCACTTACACAACCACCTCATGGGACAGATACATTTTTAGCCCTATGCTGGGAAACTGAGAATTAAATGTAGGTAACTAGCTCAAAGTCACATAGTTTATAGGAATCAAAGAGACTTGTGCACATGCTCCCTCTTGTTTCTCTCCCTGTGCACACTGCTTTCCCAGAAATTACTCTGTATCCCTTCCCTCACTGCTGGGTTATCATTGCTGCCTTTCTGCCATATTTTGAGAATAATTTAAATTACTCAAAGGAAGATACAAGTAAACTACTAGACAAAAGAGTAACAGGTTAAAAGTTTCCTTGTGTTTATCCAGTCTGCGGTCTGATGCTAAGGCAGAGGCTGCTAGTGCTTAAAATTGTAAATCTTCCCTTAGCCCTGGGTTGAGGATTATTGCTTTGAGTTCCTTTTTAAATTTGTAGAATGCTATTAAAGTTTCATTTTATCAACTTACATCACATACAAGTGTGGGATAGTTTTATATGGGATAGTTTAGTAGGATACTCAGGAGTCTGAGAAGGAGCATCAGGTGATAGGATTGAGATTTCTAAAGTCAGTTGGAATGCATTCACAACAACTATTTAGTGTGTTGAAAAGGAACACAATATTGTACAATTGTTCAGAGGATTTAAATAATGGACACTTGTTTTGAACTGCCTGGGTTTGATTCCTTACTCTGTAGCTATTGCTGCATAGGTTGGTTGTTAACTTGTGTTTCTTAGTGTTTGAATGGTAATATGTAGACAGCAATAGAATTTGCCTCATGATGTTGCCACAGGCTTAAATTATTCAAGGTTTAGAATAATGCTGGAACTCATTCATCAACCAATAGTGGCTGTTATTATGTTCCTTTTATATACCATGTGGAATTCTGATTCCCAAACCAAGACTAATATTACAGTGAGCTAATCAACATTCAGTGTTTTAATGAGAAAATGTGCTCTGGATTTCCACTGATGTAAGTTAGAGGGGAGTTTTAGAAAACCATCCACTTGTAAATTGGAAACTATTTGTTTCTTTCATGTTATGAATTGGTACCACCTGCAGAGATTATATTTGTGTAACATTGAGCAGAATTTTTTTAGTTTGATTCTCAGGATAAGGTCTTGCCTCCAAAACTCATGGGACAACAGCAACAATAAATTGTTATCACTAACATTTACACTGGACACACAATGTTCCACACACTGTATTAATGCTTTCTATAACTGAATAATTATTTTGTATAATATTATTACCTCTCTATAGTCAATTCCTTCCTTTATTTTCAGAAGTTCCAGAAGCTGGAACATACTGTCAGCCTTCAAGCTCTAACTGTCCACTGTAATGAGCATGAAATGCAGTATCGACATCATGGCCTGCACGGCTCCGCCATCTGGCCACTATTCTGTCTTGTGATTTCATACCATTTCATTCCACTGCTACTTTTGTTCAGGTAGTACCGACTGTGCTCTGGTGTATGTTCCAACCCATTTGCTTTCCAGAGGAAGCACCACCTCCAGAGCTCTGCATGGCTGGCTCCATGTCATCATTCTTGCCTCAACCCAGAGGTGGACTTCTGTGACCAATGTACATCAAGTAGGCTGCTCGTCTCTTTATGGCCTGTTATTATCTTTGAATTTATCAGAAACATTTGCCACTAACTTAAATATTAACTTAGGCATATCCTTATTGTTTGTCTCCTTTTCATCAAATTGTACATTCTGTGACAACAGGATCCTTTGTCCTCTGGTTCACTGTGCCTACAAAAGTACTTGACGTGTATTAAGGATTCAGGTATTTATTGAATGAATGAGTGAATGCAGTTTAGAAAGGTTAAAAAATGTGTCCATCATTTTACAGCTAGAATCATGACAGGAGTCAGTAATACTTGAATCTAGAGGCTTCTGTTCTGTATGGTGATGGGATATATAAAATGCATGAGCAGCAACTAAAACCTGTAAAACAGAAGTTATGATGTAATAGCATTTTGGCATTTGCTTTATTTTGTCAACCTTTCTTCAAGAAGTAAAATACCACATTTTACTTCCTATTGCAATTTTACTTCCCAGGTGAATGAATTTCTGTCAACAGTGATGTTCTGGGTCAGTCAGTCTTTGTTTAAAAGTTAGAATTCTTGCCTGTGCTATTCTGAATGGCTTCTGAATAATGGGAGAATTTTCCAAATAAAAGTACAACTCTGGCTTCTGGTCCTCAGGGCTATGTGAGTGGAAGAAAAAAAAAATCCCTACAGTATACCAGAAATAGCAAGGTTTGAGTATTTCAGAAGAATGCTAATTGTAGTGGGTTGTACATGCAACATTCCAGTCCATTAAGATAATTTAAGGAAAGGTGAGATGACATTTGAGCCTCAGGGACAGGTGAAAATATGGACTCTAGGGATATAGTCTGTTGCTATTACATTATTACAGAATACTGTATGTATAGAAATCATTCCTAATAGAATAATTCCCCTCCTCCCTTTGTGTGACTTTGCATCTGTTATGTATAATTCATATATAAATAAGCAACCATAAAGCCAAAAAATCTCCACCGGTTAAAATATGAAGCCAAAATATTTGGCGGTAGTACCATGTGTTGAACACAATCCTAAAAATGGTTTTGTGTGAGTAAAAGTGGAAGATAATCACTGGCCTCAAAAATCCCCTTATGAAGTTCTGGATATATAAAACAAACAAAAGGTATCAAGCCCATTCTCCCTTTTATAAATAGCACAATGTGATATATGCACTTTAGAATGTATTTTGTAGGGGAGAAAACAATGCTTCAATTTAAACAAAAGAAAAGCCACCCAGTATTTCACTGAGGCTGTTACTGACAAGATGAGTATGTTTGTATAAGCCAATCCAGTTTCTTTATAGTATAATGTGTTTTTTTTAATAGCCATGATCATATTTTATATGCTGGTTTTGTTTTGTTGGTTTCACCTAATATTTTAAGCACAAGTCTGTGATTCAGGTTCAAGCTATCAATAGACCCAGGTAAGCAGAGGAATAGCGAGAATTCTGTGTATCACTAACATTTACACTGTGGGGGAGTTTTCATTTGAATTGAGTTTTGAGAAACAGAATGTTTTATGGGAAGAAAAGAGGAAGGGCCTTCATACTGCCCTTTCCCCATTCTTTTAAATAATGAAAAGCCCTATCTAAGTATTTAAAATCATTTTAACTATCTTTGTGAGAATTTGAGATAAATAAAAATAAAATCCATAAATATATACTAAATGAATTCATCCAGAGATTGTTAGGCATGATGACTAGTGCAAAGAGAATATGGAATAGTTTCTGATTTCAGGGAGTACATAATCTGGTTGGAAATGTTGGAACTGGTTTACAAAATTCACCTTTTAGAAGACGATTTAAATAGCTGTTCAAGGTAATAGCATAAAGGCATACTAGAAGATGATATTTATTGCAAAGTGAATGAATACATTGAGTCTGAAAGAGTCAGCAGAGGTCTTATTCAAAGGGGTGAGATAAAGTTGATCTGAATGGATGAACAGATAAGAGCAGCGATGTTATGCTGGGTGGTGCAGGGTAGGAGAGCAGCAAAGAGTCCTCCAAATTGCAAAGTTGTGCTACACCGAGATGACCGCAAATTGTTCTTCTCAGGTAAATCTGATGTTAATATTGAGTCCCATCATGAAGCAATGAGTATTATCTTTATTGTTTGTCAAAGCCTATTAAAATATCAAAACCTGAGGGAAACAACACATTTCAAAAAAATTTATTGCACCTCTCCTCTTAATAAATTCAGTCAATAAATATTATGTATAGTGCTGTGCTGAGAGTGTCCTCCTCCTTAGCAATAGGCAAGCTATTCGTTCATGTTCACAAATGTCCCACGTGGAGATACTGTGAATGTTTGTACATTGGATATTAAGTTACTTATCACTCTTAGTGTTCTATGGTATTCATATTCTCACAAGCATAAATATTACCATTTTATCTTTAAAACTACATCTACTGCTTTGTTCATTGTGAACTGTAAGTAAAGCTCTGGTGCAAGTAAAAGTCTGCAGCAAACATCTATTTTTAGTTGATTTTGAAAACGATTTCCGTAACGTGTGATTACATCAAATGTGAAGCATTAGGCATAGGTGAGAGTTTTAGTACCTAGAGTCTTTATTAAGTCAGCATCCTCTAAGTCATCTGCGGGGATAATTGTACTACCTCAGTGTCATCTTTGTTAAAATTCCTTAGCACTCATTGCATTCACACCAACCTGATGTCCTATTAAGTTATGAAACAGAATTTTCCTGATAGGGACTTTGGACTCAGATTGCTTAGCTTTAAATCTCACCTCTGCCAGCTCGAAGTTGGGTGGCATGGAGCCGGTTGTTAACCTCTCTGTGTCTTAATTTTCTCATTTGTTATAGATTGGCTCTATCTCAAAGGTGCGTTGTAAAAAGAGCTAATAATTATATAGGTGTTGATACAGCACCTAGTAAATGCCTTGTGTGCTTGTTAAATACACAAAAGATGCTCAAAGATGCTAAAAGTGCTAGCTCCCTCACTAAATTGTAATACTTTTTTTTCTAAAATAATTGCAAACTTACAGGGAAATTGTAGGAATAAAAATAATACAAAGAAGACCACCATGTACCTTTTACTCAGATTCACATTTTAACATTTACTTTTTGTGAACCATTTATTTGATAAATTGCATATATTTTCACTTTTTATACTTAAGTAGCTCAATGTATTTCATTTGAGAATAGGGACTTTATCTTTCATAATTACAGTTGTCAACTTCACTAATTTAACATTAACGTAATACTTTGATTCACCACTCTTTTTAAAAAGTTTTTAAAAATTTATCTATTTGAAAGAGAGAGAGAGAGACAGAGACAGAGGTTTTCCATACATAGATTCATTCTTCCAAGTGCTCACAATGACCAGGGTGGAGCCATGCTGAAGCCAGGAGCTTCATCCTGTTTCCAACATGGGTGGAGGGGGCCCAAGTACGTGGGCCATCTTCTGCTGTTTTTCCCAGGCCATTAGAGAGCTAGATCAGAAGTGGAGCAGCACCCTCCAGGGATGCAGGTGGTATCCTGATGATCCACCACTTTTAATATCATTGTGCTATTGACTTAATAATGCCGTTTTTATTATTTCCTTCCCCAATGCAGGATCCAGCATGGGGTCAAATGTTTTATTGACGAATTACAGCTTGTTAGCCCCCTAATCTGGGACATTTCCATAGTCTGTCATTTTGTTTGATTGCTGACATAACAATATAACCCCCCTTTAAAAATCCTTCATATTTATTATATAATTAATATTCTATTACAAATGATGAATCTACGATAATGTGTTGTCAGACTATGTAACTACTACATCTCAGCTTTAAGATGCATTCATAAGTCATGCCTGGTTTAGTCGTTACTATGATAATTAAAGCATGATAGTTTTCCAGTTCCAGTGTCACCTCCACATACAGCCACAAGCTTCCAACTTTGCCCTGAAAGCCAGAGCTCTCCTTTGTCCACCCCTTGCTTTTTTCCTGCCTGTCTACTGGTTGCCTGCCTCTATTCCTTCTTGCCTTTCTTTGTTTTGATAGCAGCTCTATTTTCTCACATTTGAAATAAAAAAAAATTTATATATATTATATATTATAAATTAGGTGATAGAATTCCTCACTAAAAATCATCTAAGAATAACAAATATAGAAAGTAAGTTAGCATTGTAAAGTTGTGTAATTACACTTAGATCCATCAAGAGTCCTTGTATGCTGAAGTTTGCACTTTGTGTTATCATTTACAATAAATATTATCAAGACACATAATTATGTACATGCCCAACATGTCTAAACAATGATTAATAATTACAGTATTTCATTAACAATAGGTGATCTAGAGGAAGTCATTTGTCCTCTTTTTTAATGGAAACTTTATTTATCTGCTAGGATAGTCTGTGAGTTTTGTGCTCCCTGGGGTTGACTTTTGAAGGTTTTCTGGACTTCAGATCATTACTCTTGTAACTGTTTCAATTACAGCCTTAAACTATTTGAAAGTACTTTTTTCTGTCTTAATTCTAGCCCTCGGTGTAAGGACAGGGTACTACAGTAAAGAAGATAAAAATAAACAACACGGAGGGAAAATTGGCACCTCGGTGGAACTTCTGAACTACTGAGAAAGCTGCATTTTTAAATGTGAATTTTAATTAAATATTAGTTAATAGAAAGAAGGCTTTTAAAAATAGAAATCTACTTCATTGTCTTAAGCATTAGTTGAGAGGGAAAGAGTACATTCTTTTCATATAGATGAAAGCCACTTTTCTGAATTACTCTGCATAGAAATAGGCCCTTTATGGTGAAAGAGAACAAAGGCAATGGGTTGGTATTCACATGAACTGCAAGCTGGCCATCTTCATTATAGTTAAGTGACCACTTGCTTTCCATAAATTATAGAAGGTGAATGTCAGAAGTCAACATCATTTTTCTTTTGTTTCATTTTGTTTATTTCCTACATTAAGTAATATTATTTGAGTTAAATGAAGAGAGAAATAGATAAATTGATATCTTCTCAATATCATATCTTTTGTTTTAAAATATTTTAAGTATATAAAAATATCATTCTAAGACTGGTGCATTAATATGTGTGATTTGTGACAAATAGCTTTGAGTGTTTAGTACACTTCTTTAAAAAACTATATTTCAAAATAACTTCCAGCTTCAGAAGTTCTGTCATTTTTTAAAGATTTATTTATTTGAAAGGCAGAGTTACAGAGAGAGGAGAGGCAGAGAGAGAGAGAGAAAGTCTTCCATCCGCTGGTTCACTCCCCAAATAGCAGCAAGGGCCAGAACTGATCCAATCCGAAGGCAGGAAGCCAGGAGCTTCTTCTGGGACTCCCACTGAGGGTGTAGGGGCCCAAGGATTGGGCCATCTTCTATTGCTTTCCCAGGCCATAGCAGAGAGCTATATGGGAAGTGGAGCAGCCAGGTCTAGAACCAGTGCCCATATGGGATGCCAGCACTGCCAAGGCTGGCCCCTTGTCATCATTATTTCAAATATTATTTACAATATGCTTTGGAAATCTGATGAAGTCTACAAAATAAGACATTTCTTAAGGATATACTGATTTTCTGCCCCCACCATGGGGGCTGTAAATAAATGTGAAATGATTTACATATATACATAATTATGCCATTTAAGGAATAGTGGAAAGCCTTTACTGAGAAATTTTATATGTTTAGCTAATAAATTATTTTAAGGAATTTCTATAGAAATGGCTGAATGAACATGCTTCAAGCATGTTTTAAAAAGATTCTTCAGCACTGAGTTATAAATAATTGAGACTCATTTTTCTGCATTTTGCTAAATGTACATGGTCAAAATATGAAGACATTTATTCCAAATATTTGAGAGTGGTAGAATTTAAGGTAGTCTCATCTGTCTTCTGTCTCCATTCTAGGTCCTTAAGAATCAATGTCCCCTTGGTATTTTTAACACAGTCTTTGTAGACTTCAGTTCTACTGGATTGTTTCCTGTTTGCAATAGTGACAGTGCCTGTGTTTTCTTAGTAATTATGTCATCATATGTCTTTTATCCTTTGAGCTTTTCTTCAAAGTAAAATCAGGTAAATCACTTGAATATATGGTGCCTTCTATAAAAGTAAAACTGGACCCTACATTTTGTCGTGCCCAAGATTTCCTTAAAGTAATTTTTGTGAAATTACTAATTTTATCTAAGTCACTCAATTACCCATGATCTTTTGCTGGTGACTGCCCCCCACCCCCGCCACGTTCACAAGTAACGGTAATGAAAGCAAGGCTAGACAGAATTGTAACTTGCACTAATCTCTGATTAAATTTATCTCATGTCTGCAGACTAGCTAGAAATTGATCCTGAAAGCTCTGTTATTGGCCAACATTTGTTAATTTATCATTAACCAATTATCTGGTTAACATTCCTATTGGGAAATAATCCCGAGATGGGGTTAGAAATGAGGTACCATTGTCCTTCTGTACCCACATATTTGTTTGCAGACCCCTGTAGATTCCAAAATCTGCAAATTATAAAATGGTATATTATTTACATATATCCAAGCACATTCTCCTATGAACTTTTCCTTATATCTAGATTACTTAAAATACCTAAGACAATGTAAATTCTGTGCAAACAATTATTATACTATATGGTTTGTTTGGGGACAGTGACAAGAATAACAGGTCTGTACATGTTCAGTGCAGATGAAATTATAAAAAAAATTTTTTGTTCTGCAGTTGGCTGAAACTGTAGATACAGAACTTGTGGACATGGAATTCAGAGATACTAAAGCCAATAGGAACAATAGGCTCCATAATGCAAGTCTGCGAGATCTCAAAAGCCTGCTTTCCAAATAACTTCAATATGTGTAATATATTTTCAACAGTAGTATAGTTGGTTTCTTTATTTAAGATGCACCAATATTCTGTTAGTATAATTTGTCAAAATATTTTCCTTCTCTTATAAAGCCAAATTTTATGTATGTGTACATAAATTCAAGTGCAGGAGTATACTCCTTTGGTGTAACATGTATATAATATCTACAGAAGTAAAATAAACTTCATAGTAGAGTTGTGGCCCTAGTGGGTTACTTTAAAATGTACAGAAAATTAGCCGCATTACCACTGCTTTCCCCAACAACTCAGACCAAATGAGTTGCTGTTTCTCTAAGCTTTTAGAGGAAATCTCATTTTATTCTCTCCCAGGAACACTTTGTATGAATATGTTTGGGAACTGATCAAATAGCCTTCATCTTAATAACAAAGTGCTGATAAAATTCTTTAATTCAGGTCTTTTGGCCTACAATTCAGTGGTCTACAAATTCTTCAGAAAAACAAAGTAATTCTCTGTCAAATGATATATTAAGTATTATCACTCTTCATGAGTTGCTTGCCAAGTTTCTTTCTTTTACAAAAAGAAGAAAATGTGCTTTCTTTTTGATATGTTTGATTAAAATTGAAATCAATTGGCAGATGCCATGACAGGATATTATTTTGATTTGCCAAATTAGGAAAAATATCTCAAAAATCAGAAAGCACTAAGATGTATATTGATAAATTTCCCTGAAAGCTTCATTAAAAATACAAGAGTGTTCATTTTTCTTTTCCTACTTTTTCAGCATTTGAAAATGGCTATCTTTCTTCTGAAAGCTGACTTTGATTAAATGTCCTATGCACTGAAATATTTCTGATTTATTTTGTAAAGCAGAACATTTGAATTTTGTGTGCTGTAGATCGCCTAGAACAAGAACAGAATTCCTGTTATACACCCTTCCATTTTAGCTGATAAGAAAATCCAGGAAACCACACTTGAAAGACAAAATGTTAGCATAGACAGGAAAGGGTGGAGATTTTTATTTAGAGGCATCTTGGGTTTATTTTAGCCAAGAAACTGTTTTCTAAGGTGGAATTTTACGTAATTACAGCTAACCCACATAACCTGCTGAGTAATTCAGAAAGATCTTGTCCATACCATGGGGCTTCTCAGCTTGGTTGTGGCTCTCTGCCCTGCTCCTCCGGTTGTCTACACCTTTCTTTTTCCTCTTTGGTAGATAATTCTTTAAGATAAGAACCTAAGACCCATTTATCTTAATATACTTTGCTCTACTTCATGTGACTCTTCTACAGATCAAACAGTATAAATATTTAACTTATTGTGATTTACATATTATATTAACTATTATAGTGAGTTATATATGATCTATTAATTACATTAAGAATCCTAAACTCTCAGTTACAGCATACTGTATTTTGGCACGTAAGTCCATGTAGTATGTGTATAGGTATATGTAAGTAATGATTGCAATATTTCTATACACTCTCCTCATCAGGTAGACATTGGTACATCATTTCTATTTTTGTATGTATAATACAGATTGAATCATTAAAAGATGGAAATGAACAACAGGCTGATATTTGCCAATAGTTAATTTAATGATTGCATTTATTTAGGGCAGAATTTTGCTTTCAACTGAAAGTTTGTGAAAGTAGGTAGAAATAAAATCAAAGATGATAATTTGATGTTGAGTTTTCAAAAAATTTCTGCCACTGTTCTGAATTTAGCAAAATCTCTTAGTCCTCTAACAATAGTCAACAAAGTCTCTTGGAATAGTGAAGCCAAGGAAATTTTTGTGTTTCTGTAATCTCCCCAGAGTTTAAACTTTCAGTTACAGTTTCCTTTTTAAGATATCTGAGCAACAGAGATAATATTTATGAAATTAAAATACTAGAAAAGCAAATAAAATATGTGTTCAAAAGTAAGAGAGAATAGGAAAAAACAGAACACAGCATATCTTCCTGTTAGCATTCATAGGATGAAGGTCATTTCCACTTTCCAACTTGTCATCAGATATTTAATAGTCTCCAAAAATCCTTCCAGCTGGATGAAGATGTTGGCTTTGTCTTCTGTTTTCTAGTATATGGGCATCTTGAGTATAATCTGCAGAACTCATCAAATGCTATCCTTTCCATCTCCCCCTAGCAGAAAGTCACCTTTCCCTTGTTGGTTGAGCGTGCTGCTGCAGCTCGTCCCTGGGGACCACAGCCCTGCGGCTGTGCAGCCCAGGTGTTTGGCTGACTTGCCCTGACCATTCTTCCAATTAACGGTCACAAACTGCTGCAGATGCATGTGCTGACAACTGGCGAGCAAATGCAGACATTTTATGCATTCTAAAGACATCAGATGTGGAGGTAAAAAAGTTTTTCAGAGATCTGTGATAAAGATACCAAATCTATTGTTTAATGTGTTTATAATCACCCAATGGTGGGACACTGAATTGAAACTGGGGTGACTAAATTTACCTACCTATACAGGTGACGTTGCTGAATAAACAGACAACATTCTTCTTTATGTATGAGCTGTGCTTCCACAGAAGTCCAGCCCATTGTTCTAGTCTCAAAATAGTCTATTAATTGCTATTTGATAATGTCCATGTGCTTTCTTTATTACTTCATAATGTTGCTGCTTGTTAAGTAAGCTTCTCTCACTTTGTTTTGAACCTTTGTCCATTTATTTATTTATTTTTGACAGGCAGAATTAGAGACAGAGAGAAAGGTCTTCCTTTTTCCGTTGGTTCACCCCCTAAGTGGCCGCTGCGCCTATCCAAAGCCAGGAGCCAGGTGCTTCTCCTGGTCTCCCATGCAGGTGCAGGGCTCAAGAACCTGGGCCATCCTCCACTGTATTCCTGGGCCACAGCAGAGAGCTGGACTGGGAGAGGAGCAACCGGGACAGAACCGGCCCCCCAACCGGGACTAGAACCTGGTGTGCCGGCGCCACAGGCGGAGGGTTAGCCTAGAGAGCCGCGGCGCCGGCCCCTTTCTTTGTCTTTTAAGGCAGAACTGGGACCACTGGGAAGCATTAAAGGCTTCACTTCCTTTACTTTCTTTTGAGAGATTGGAGTTACTAAACATTGGAAGGATTTATTTACAAATAGGCAAGCACCTTCAACTTATATTTATGATAGCTAGCAAATGCCAACACAGTAAACTGATAAAGCAAACAGAGGAAAAACAAAGTTATTTTATATGTAAATTTTCACAAACTTTAAATGCATTATTCATAAATTCAGAAATCTTTTAAAGATATATTTATTTGAAAGTCAGAGTTAGAGGGAGAGGGAGTCATGGAGAGAGAGATCTTCCATCTGGGTGTTCACTCTCAAGATGGCCACAATGGTCAAGTCTGGGTTAGGGCCAGGCTGAAGTCAAGAGTTTCATCTGTGTCTCCAACATGGGTGCAGGGGCCCAAGCACTTGGACCATCCTCCACTGCTTTTTTCAGACCATTAGCAGGGACCTGGATCAGAAATGGAGCATCCGGCACTCAAACCAGCACCCATATGAGATGCCAGCACTGCAAGTGGTGGCTTTTCTCTCTAAAGCACACTTCTGACCCCTGCCCCTCAGCAATCATGCTTAAACTTGCAGATGACAGGAGCAGGCAATGTTTTATTTTTGTTTTGTTTGGTTCTGGGAATATCAGCATGATTCAATTATTGGAAATTTGATTTATGAAATTTTCACACAAATTGATTAAAGTGGGAAAGATAAGATGCTCTTGAAAACAATGAAAAATGCATTGAAAATTCTCATAGATCCTTAGGATGCTGAGTGTAGGATATGTAATCTGTTGACGATTCATGCTGCACCCTGGGAGAGCATCTGCTGTGTCAGGCTCTCAACCTGGCCTTTGCACACCCTCTACTGCACCCTTGAAACAGCTCTGAAAAATGTGATGTTGGCTTTCTCACTTCTTAGATGAAGACCCAAAGGCTGATGAACTCACAGCCAGAGTCGGAACTCTTAGAGTCTGAATTTGAACCATGTAATTTTCCCACTAGTTCCAGAAATTCCAGCAACTTGCGGTGGGTGGGATGGGGGAGCTGAGGTGTTATTTAATTTTTTCTATCAAATTAGAGTAAATTTCATTTATTTTTCAAGTGGTTAATATGCTTTCTTTTTCTAATCTGTTTATACCATGCTTTTACTTCACACTTCAAAGCGAAGTCTTCAAAATCCTTGCCAGTGGACATGTCCACACTTCAAATATCTGAAACTGGTTTACAAGCCTTACTAGCAGTTGATCTATTTTGATGCTATGGAGTCTTAGTGTTTCTACTATTTTGGAATAATACTTGCACTATAAATTTGAAATTGACCTACAGGCACATGTAGCTGATTCATTTCAGTTTCTATCAAGGAGGTCTCTGACCATTGCAAAACACAAAGAAATTCAGTGTTTGCTATCTGTAAAATACTAACATTAAAAAAATTCCTGCTAATGTATAGATATTATATTGCTAAAGCAACATGCATTGTACTCAGATATCACTAATACCTATATTAAGTTTACTATGTCAATTCCCTTTAACTTAAAACTCAGGCTAAACTGATGCAAAGTTTACCAGCTGGGAGAGTGCTTCTGAAAAAATGACCTGAGTATACCCTGTTTCTTCCATACCTTTTATCATTCTGTGAGTGTTATGGTTGTGGCACCTGACAAAGTATATTTAAGAGGCATGTCCTGCAGGCGTAACATGTGGGACTAGTTTTGAATTGGATTTTAAATTGTGTCAATGCCATAAGGATAGATGTCTTTAAAGTAACAAGAAATGCATTGGTTCTGAAAGACATGACATTATCCAGTTCTCTATTTCTGAGGATGTAATTTATAAAAAAATATATTTTTGTTTGTTCTTCATTGTTACTGAGGTTGACTCTGTTTGGAATAAAATTTAGTTAACTCTTAGCAAAAAGCTATTTTAGTATCTTTTTTATTTTTTGCTGTATTATCAAAGGCTTTCCTGTTTAAATTCAGTAAATGCCATTCCTCTGAAGTATTGGTTCTTAGCTAGGGTGACAGTCACCCCAGGGGACACTGGCCATATCTAAAACTATTTTGCTTGTTACACAGAGGGGTGCTACTGGCATTCAGTAGGTAGATGTCAGAGTTCCTGCTGGATATCTTGCAATGGACAGAAACACCACCACAACAAAAATTATGTGTCTCAAAATGTCACAAGAAACCTTGCCCAAAATATATTTTTATTTAATAGTCAATGAGAGAATGAAAGAAATTCTTTTTTTTAAGATTTATTCATTTATTTATTTGAAAGGGAGAGTTACAGTGAGACAGAGGCAGAAAGATAGACAGATAAGGGGGGGGGGGGTGTCTTCCATCTACTGGTTCATTTCCTAAATGTCCACAACAGCCAGAGGTAGGCCAATCTGAAGTCAGAAGCCTGGAGCTTCTTTTGGATCTCCCAAGAAGAACTTGTGCCATCTTCCATTACTTTCTCAGACAATGGCAGAGAGCTGGATCGGAAATGGAACAGCTGGGACTCGAATCGGTACCCTTATGGGATGCTGGCATTGCAGATGGCGGATTTACTCTCTATGCCATTGTGCCAGCCTAGAAATTAAGTTAAATAAATAACATGTCTTCAATATTTTGATATGACTGATTCACGCAGTTATGGTTACAGTGTTTGAAAGTTTAAGTTCATGCAGTTAGTGGAGAATGACTTAAATATTTACACTAGGTTCTTTAGTATATAAACATTATTTTATTCCTTCTGTCCATGATGGGCATTCGCTTGGATCACCAGTTTATGCCTAAATTTCAATAGTTTAGTTTTAAAAAATATATTTTTTCTTTTGTAGGAAAGCGAAAATGTAATTTAATCAATATTACAAAATATTGTTAAATATGATGTCAAAATCTACAAATTAGCATAGTCTAAGCTCTGTGATGTTGCAATGCTAAAAACTCATTTGGGAGAACGATTCTGATGCTCTTCTGACAAAATAACATTGCTCCTAGAGAACAGACAATCAATAGCATTGTTTTCAGAGCCAGACCACCTAGATAGATAGGTGGATAAGATACCCATTTTGCATTTTATTTCCTTATCTCACAAATCTGGCATCCTGCGTAATCATGAAGATGATTGCCAGTTTTTTTTTTAAATAGTAATAACATGAGCCAAGTTTTATTGTAATTTTTTATTTTTTAACAATTATCTTAGAAAACGTCCCAGCAGCCAAAATTGACAAATGGTATTACATCAAGCTGAGAAGCTTCTGCACTGCAAAAGAAAGACTCAGTAAAGAGGAAACCAACAGAAACCAACAGACTGGAAGAAAATATTCGCAAACTATGAAGCTGATGAAGGATTTTTATCTAGAATCTATAAAGAGTTGTAGAAACTCAACAACAATAAAACAAACAATGCAATTAAAAATGGGCAAAGGACTTGAACAGGCATTTTTCAAAAGAGAAAATTCAAATGGCCAACAGACACATGAAAAAAAAAATGTTCAGAATCACTAGCCATCAGGGAAATGCAAATCAAAACCATAATGAGGTTTCATCTCACCTCAGTTAGAATGGCTCTTATATAGAAATAAACAAATAATAAATACTGGTGAAAATGTGGGGAAAAAAGTACCCTAATGTACAGTTGGTGGGAATGTAAACTGGTACAGGCATTGAAGAAGACAGTATGGAGATACCTCAGAAACTGAAAATAGATCTACCATATAATCCAACCATCCCACTCCTAGAAATTTATGAGGGGAATTAAATCAGCATATGAAAGAGTTATCTGTACCCCCATTTTCTTTGCAGCTAAATTTGCAATAGCTCAGATATGAAATCAACCCAGATGGCCATCAACTGATGACTGGATAAAGAAATTATGGCATATTATACACTATAGAATACTACAGTGATGAAAAATGAAATACTATCTTTTGCAACAAAGTGGGTATAACTGGAAGCCCATTATATTTAATGTAATTAGTCACTCCCCAAAAGACAATTACCATATGTACTCACTGATCTGTGGTGACTAAGAGTATCTAAAATCGGCCGACGCCACGGCTCAATAAGCTAATCTTCCACCTAGCGGCACTGGCACACGGGGTTCTAGTCCCGGTCGGGGCGCCGGATTCTTTCCCGGTTGCCCCTCTTCCAGGCCAGCTCTCTGCTGTGGCCCGGGAAGGCAGTGGAGGATGGCCCAAGTGCTTGGGCCCTGCACCCCATGGGAGACCAGGAGAGGCACCTGGCTCCTGCCTTCAGATCAGTGCGGTGCGCCAGCCGCAGCACGCCAGCCGTGGCGGCCATTGGAGGGTGAACCAATGGCAAAAAGGAAGACCTTTCTCTCTGTCTCTCTCTCTCACTATCCACTCTGTCAAATAAATAAATAAAATGTATAGGAGTGAAATTGACATTTTGAGATTCGATATTTGTTTATAGGTCCTGTCTCTACGCTTGGGGAACAGTGTTTTCTTTCATACTATTTGTACTTACTGTAGGGTTAATTTTATGAGTATAAAGAAAATTAAAAATAGATCTTTGTAAAAATTAAGAGTGAGAATAGGAGAGAGAGGAGGAAGAAGTATGGGAGCATGGGAGGGACAGAGGGTATGGTGGGAAGAATCGTTATGCTCCTAAGTCTGAATATCTGAAGTGATTGAAATGTGTATACCTTAAAGAAAATTTAAAAATAAATAAATACAGGATTAGGCCCAAGCAGTATTTTGGGTTATGCTCTAAATGGTGGAATGGAATGGTGGTGGAACTGAATCAAGCCATCTGGTTCTCAATTTATATACAGTGCTTTGTTGCACATTCAACACTCTTATTAAGGATACCTGAGCTTTGTTGGAAAAAAAACACATAAAACATTGTGGACTAATGTAGATGTAAATTTATTTTCCAAAGTGAATTGACTTACATAGTATTTAATTTAAATATTTTTCTTGTATTTTCAGATGATCTGTTTGGTGCCTTTAGCATATTGCTAAAATCCATCCTAGGTTTCATACTTCAAATGTCTGAGCTAGTATCTTTTATCACTTTAAAAGGAGAAAAATATAGTTATTGAATTTTTCTATTCTTGCTGTAGACCTTTTTATGCATCCCTGTGTCTCTTCTCACTAGCCTCTTCACAGGTCTTTCTAACAAAGTTACCAAATGATACTAGAAGGTAGTCAAATTTAGGCTGTGAAGTCTTTTTTACATGTCCTCTTGGAAACACAAGGAGAGCCCCTAACAATATATTTTCATGGTTTTATGATCTTATACACTTTTAAAAATAAGATATGCTTTACCTTATTTTTTCTACCTTTTGGAATTCTAAAATATTTGAAACCAACAGAAAGGTGACAACATCCATGTAAAGATAAAATTTATTGATCAAGTAACTCTGGAAATAAGTATAGCCTAAGGTTAATCGCAAAAGGAACTGGATGTCAGCCTTGTAGTCTATTTAGAGTTAGGTCCTATGGAGATATTGCTAAGCGTTGCAAAAATATTATATGCATGTACATAGACATATACATGTCTACATTTAAAACATAGAGATTTATATTTGTGTATTGTATGTACAGCAATTCATAAGTACCCATATGCTCATATTTCCTTGCCTTGTTATCTCCAGTTGCCTACAAGCAATGACACATCAAGAACAACAAATATCCCCAGTGCCCAGATCATAATTTTAGCTAGAATGCTCCACAAAAAGAAATAGGAGTCTGGAGAAATTGCTGATTGAAACTAAGCAGGATCTATATAAATGAGCCTGAGCATCTTGTAGTACTAGTAGAAAGTAAGAAATTTCTCCAAATAGAACACTCTGTGATAGTGATATGTCAGAGAGTCACAGGTTCCTGCTCAGGTAACTCTCAATAACATTTCTCAATCAGTGTGGGGGAAAAAAATGAAGCCATACCTCAAGATAACCTAAATTGTAAACTAAATATCCATGAGTTAATACTGCTGTACATAATTGGGAATAATGAACAAATGTCATATGTAAATCCAAATAATTTGTGTGTCTACTTCATTCTTAAGGGGAGAGGAAATGAAGCATTTTTTTCTACTCCTTAATTTTGGCCTTCACATTTGTAATTTCCTTTCAAAGAGCACATATGTGAAAAGGAGAAAAGAGTAACTTTATGCTAAAGAAATCCGATAGATGCTACCTCAGGTCAGGTGATGAAAGTCGGTATCAGCCATGACACTGCATGTTCATGGTGCATATCCTTGTAATCATGTGACTAAAATGTTATCTTTAACTCTGTCGTTTTGTCCCTCAAACATATTATCCCTTCAAACCCTGAGCAAAATAGCAGCAACTCCGAACTGAAGGGCATTTTAAAAATAGGCAAAAAGTACTCCTTAAAATTGACAAGGTTGTTAAATGCAGAGAAAATGTGACAAAATATATCACAGTCAAGGGACAGGTAAAGAGATTGACAACTGAATACAATGTACCATCCTTGAAAGGATCCTAAACAGAGAAAGAACTGTAATCAAAATTAAGGAAGTTTAAATAAATTACAGATTTTAGTTAACAGTGATATGTCAATGGTGTTTCATTAATTGTGTTGAAATAAATGTAAATTGTTAATATGAGCCACTGGTATATGATATATGGAATCTGTGCTGCCTTCACAATTTTTCTTTTCTGAATCTGTTCTGAAATAAAATGTTTATTTAAAAAGTTAAGAAAACATATTCCTGTCATATGAATTGACAGTTTTCCACTTTTATTTTTTGCAGGAGAACATGTCTGCCTTAAATGTGTGTGTTTTTGTAAAACATTTAAAAGTAAATTAGTCACTGAGACACTTGAACTCTGCCCCAGAACTTCAGCAAATACTCCTGATAAAAAAGATATGCTCCTACATAATGGTCCCACTATAAAATCCCAGAAATTCAGCATTGATTCAATAATAACTAAAAAAATCAGAGTTGAGTCAACTTTTACATTTTACCATTGTCACCTTTCTTTAGCCCCTTTTATTCTAGAAGTCTGCCATCTTCTTTTTATAAGAATGAATTTTTGCCGGCGCCGCGGCTCACTAGGCTAATCCTCTGCCTTGCGGCGCTGGCACACCGGGTTCGAGTCCCGGTTGGGGCGCCGGATTCTGTCTCGGTTGCCCCTCTTCCAGGCCAGTTCTCTGCTGTGGCCAGGGAGTGCAGTGGAGGATGGCCCAAGTGCTTGGGCCCTGCACCCCATGGGAGACCAGGAGATGGCTCCTGCCATTGTATCAGCGCGGTACGCTGGCCGCGGCGGCCATTGGAGGGTGAACCAACGGCAATGGAAGACCTTTCTCTCTCTCTCTCTCACTGTCCACTCTGCCTGTCAAAAAAAAAAAAAAAAGTGAATTTTTAACAGGTTAGTCTGATGATCTTATAGTATTTTACATTCTTTAGATTCACCATGATTAGATTCAGGTTCAACTCTTTTTTTTTTTTTTTAATATTACAGAAGAACTGTGAATTTCATGATATCACCTTTGAAGATACATGATTTCAATTGCTATCATTGCTTCTACTGTTTGTCTACTTGGTTAAGGTTTTGCAGATATATCAATTTAACAAATTAAAAAATGTCCATTTAATAAATATTCTGCATCACTTGTGGCTATAGTTTAAAGCTGTATGTATACTTTTCCTTAAAATCTTTCACCCAATAATCTTGGAGTCTACTTTTGATGATTTTCTGAATTATTAATTTGAGGGATGAATATGTTGATTTATAATTGTTTTTTCCTATGTTTAGTAACCTACATTCTCCTGTAAATAAGAGTGTTTCTTTCCATCCAAAACTAGAAAAGAAAATTTCATTTTAAAGCAAAAAGTATTTTATTAAATATAATGTGAATGTGTTTTAGCTCATCAGCTAAAAATGAAACAAAATGAACAAGTGATTAGGTTACAAAATCATGGCTAGACATAGTTTGGAAGTTTCTTATAAAAGTTAAAAATATATTTACCATAATACCCAGCAATCACACTGTAATTGCAGCAATCACAAGCTGTCTGCTCCCAGGGCCTCTTGTAATATGAGTAACTAGCAGCACTGACTAACATTCTTGTACATAGAGAAGTATATTTTTCCATAAATAAGCATTGATGAACTACTGTTAGAGTGTATAACAGACCAAATGACTATATAAATTAATGTCTACCAGATTAAACTTATATCTAAGAAATTGACACAATTTTGCATGGTATCGCCTTGGCTCTCTTACAAAGAAGCTATACCAACATTTTTCTTGGTGTGGGACAAAGCAATGATGAAAGAATGTTGATTTCCAAATTTTCCATCTAGTGAGAAAAACTGGTATATTTTCTCACTCCCTTTCATTGCCTTGTGCATGTTAGGAACTATTTTAATGACTTTTTAGATTAATGATTTTATTCTTAAGCAGAATATCTGATTTCCAGAGGAATCAGACATTCTTTTTTCTAATCATAATTTCTACTGTTTGATGTCATATGCAAGCACCATATCCAGACCAGAACCCTTTTTGAAACCCCTTAAGCCATTTATGCAGTGAATCTTGAGCAAGATAGCACTTTTTTATTTTTATTTTTTTATGGATAGCACTTTTATATGCAGGCTTTATTTCCCAATCTGTCTAAACTATGTATTTTAAAAGTAGACCTTTTATAGAAGACATTTTATTCTTTTGTCATGACAATGAATGTGCCAGCATACACACAAAAAGAGAAACAAACATGCTTGGGTGTTACAGCTGCAAGACTATACACATATACATGAGTTACAGTATTTATTTACAGACTTCATTTAGAAGCATTAGTTCTATAAGTGAAATGCCAGTATTCTGTTCATTCGATTCCAAGATGCACACTCACATCTAAATATTTGATCACACTGATAGGTCTAAGAGTCAAAGGAATCACACAAACAAGACTAGTGTCTGCTAATACTAACTGATAGAATCAAAAAGGGAGAGAACGATCGATCATGGGAAGCAGGATACACAGCAGACTCATAGAATAGCAGATGTCCTAAGTAGCACTCTGGCCTCAGAATCAGCCCTTAAGGCATTTGGATCTGGCTGAAGAGCCCATGAGAGTATTTTAGGCATGGAAAGCCAAGACACTCTGGAAAAAAAAAAAAGAAGACCTAAATGAAACATCTCTGTGAGATCCCAGCAGAAAGAACGGGGCCATCAAAGGAGGAGGTGTCGCTCCCCCTCTTCGTGGAGGAACGACACAGAACCCTGCGTTGTTCTTTCGTCTGCTCGGCCCTCCCCGGGTTTGCTGCTGGTTCTTCCCGGGTTGGCTACCGACCCTTCCACCTCCGTTGAAGGGCGGTTCCTTCTGCCACTTTCCCCACTTCCATGGGGGAGCGGCACACCGCCGGCCGGCTCTCTCGGGGGCTGCTCAGGTGTTCCTTCAGATAGATGTTCCTCGTGCATGTTGTCTCTCTCCTCCTTTATAGTCCTCTTCCACCAATCCCAACTCTGCTACCCACACACCGAGTATGCTGCTCTCCTCCAATCAGGAGCAGGTCCTACAGTTTATTGGTTGAACTGGAGGCAGCTGTGTAGAAGCTGTTTCCTCCTCTCCCAGCGCCATATTGTGGGAGAGCAGATGCATAGAATAAGTCTTAATTCGAGTAACAGTCTAGTCCAAGTTGCTCCCCACAGGAGGTACCTTTCTCTGAAGGGAAGAGAGAACTTCCTCTTTGACTGTGACCCTGTCAGAATAAGATCTAAGTCGGCGAACTGAAAAGGCTTCCATAACCTTGGCAACTCATGACTAGAGCCTAGGGAGATTACTGATGCCATAAACAGGAGTATCAAATTGTTAAGTCAACAACAGGAGTCACTGTGTACTTACTTCTCTTGTGGGATCTGTCCTTAATGTGTTGTCCAATGTGAAGTAATGCTATAACTAGTACTGAAACAGTATTTTACACTTTGTGTTTCCATGTGGGTGCAAACTGATGAAATCTTTACTTAATATATACTAAATCGATCTTCTGTATATAAGGATAGTTGAAAATGAATCTCGATGTGAATGGAATGGGAGTGGGAGTTGGGAGGGTTGCAGGTGGGAGGGAAGTTATGGGGGGAAAAAGCCATTGTAATCTATGAACTGTACTTTGGAAATTTATATTTACTAAATAAAAAAAGAAAGGAGGAACTAAAAAAAAATAAACCATTTTTTCCAGCAAACTTCTCTATCTTTAACAAAATCTGTAGCTGTGATGCACTAAGTCCAATGTGTAGCCATTACAAATTCCTTTACCAGATGCAGGTAGGAAATTAAAAAAGGATATTTCCCAGAGCTTTTATCTTTTTCACATATAAAAATTGTGTTGATGTGATTTCAGAGTCCTTTCCACATAAAAAATAGAGAGAACATTTAGGGTAATGACAATCTATCAATACAAAACAGTCAAAACTAAGACTGTTTACATTGTTTTTTGAGAAAGTAAGGCAACATATGCAAGCCATACGCTCCCAGTGTAGCATCCTTAAGACTGTATGGTTATTGACATTCAAAGATGGATCTTGATCATATTATACAATCTGTGGGGGGGAGGGGGAGAGGGAGACACAGTGAGCTGCTTCTGCAGATGTCACTCTATAAAACCCTGCAACAGTCAGGGCTAGTCCAGGCTAAACCCAGGTCTCCCCTGTGGGTGGCAGGAACCCAATTACTTGAGCCATTGCCTGATGACTATCAGGGTCCATGCTCACAGGAAGCAGGATTTAGGAGTAGAGCTGGACTCAAATCCAGGGACGAAATGTGGGTCTGCTAACTGCTGTCTTAATCACCAGGCCATTTGGCCACCCCAATCTCTCTTTGGATAGTGGGAATATTTTAAATGGTTCTGGCTCAAGTACTAGTGTCCCTGCCACCTCCCATCTGGGAGATCTGTGTGGAGTTCTAGGTTCCTGGCTTTGGCCTTGCACAGCCCTGATTGTAGCAGGTATTTGGACAGTGAAACAAAAGTAGATTTAGCTTATCTCTTTCTCTTTCTCTCTCAGCCTTTCACATAAAATAAAAATAATGAATTATTTTTAATTAAGATATGCTAGTGTACATTTAAAGAAGTCTATTGTCACTATAAGCATATGTTTACCATCATGTGATGTGAAATAATATATGCAACAAATTATTGGATAACTTTCCTGTGACAACTTTCAAGTGCTTTGCATGTACTATATTAATAATACAATATTAAAGATTTATTTTTTATTTAAATGTCAGAGGGAGAGGGAGATACAGAGAGGGAAATCTTTGATTTACTGCTTTACTCCACAAATTCCCACACCAGCCAGGGCTGGGCCAGACCAAAGCTAGGATTTGCAAACTCCACCTGGGCATGCCACATGGGTAGGGGGACTCAGGCACTTGTACCATTATCTAATGTCTTCCTAGCCACATTTGCAAGGAGTTGATTTGGAAACAGTTGGTCAAGGACTCCAACTGGCATTTTTTTTAATGAAATGTGGATGTCCCAAAGGGTGGCTTAACCTGCTTGGCCACAATACCCATACCACATTTTTAAATTTAAAAGTAACCATTTTTTTAAAAAAATACTATTATTATGCCTGTACTATTTTTTTTTAAAATTTATTTGACAGATGGAGTTAGTGAGAGAGAGAGACAGAAAGATCTTCCTTCTGTTGGTTCATCCCCCAAGTGGCCCCTACGGCCAGAGCTATGCTGATCTGAAGCCAGGAGCCAGGTGCTTCCTCCTGGTCTCCCATGCGGGTGCAGGGGCCCAAACACTTGGGCCATCCTCCACTGCCTTCCTGGGCCACAGCAGAGAGCTGGACTGGAAGAGGAGCAACCAGGACTAGAACCCAGTGCCCATATGGGATGCCAGCACAGCAGGCAGAGGATTAAGCAAGGGAGTCATGGGGCCGGCCCCTGCCTATACTATTGATGAGGAAACTCAAGGAAACAAAAGGACAGTGAAAGAAAATCTGATAAATGATAAATAGACCAATTTTATAACTCATGTTCGTAATATATTTGAAAGGTATTTCCTTATAATTTAAAATACTTTAATCTGTTCTGTGGTAGAATGAGAAGGCCATGCCAACATGACCACTAGCAAGCGAGCGTCAAGTTACTCAGGCATGGCTTCAGAACCCACCTGGCAAAGGAGCCTGCCTGGCAACAGGCTGTGATTGGTTAGAGCATAAACTGCTCCTTGACCAGATTGGCTGCCTTGGCTATATAAGCTGCTGTACCAACTGAAATAAATGGGTCTGCAGGCTGCTTGCCTCTGGCCCGCTTTCACCCGACTCCCTGGGTCTGTGTGGTAACTCCGCACCTCTTGCCCCCACCGTGCTCCTCCTCTCAGAACGAATCCACTGTGACACTGTTCCATAGAGGTCTTAATACTTCCTATTCTTAAAATATATTATTCTAATAATAAATCATTAGTATTTTACTCATACATTTGTACCTAAAGCCATCTTACTTTCAGATTAGACTGTAAACTCAAAATATCAGAGATAGAACATTTCTTGGTATATTCTTTTAAATTTCATTTTTTTTTAGTACACTACCAGGCAACATTTTGTTTATTGATTAACCTGAATATTTTTTCCTCTCTAAAACTGACTTTGTGTCTGTGCCAAGACAATGGATAATCTTGATGATTATTTCCATTAAGTAAATTCATAAACAGAAATCAACAGGAGAAAGACCTGAAAGATGAACTAATATTCCTTCTGTGGCGTAAACAGTGGTAGCCCACATAGATAATGTGATTGACCTGAGACTGTGTTAATGGTAGATGTAAAATTAAAATGTCCATTCTATCATTTCTATAGGCTCATGAATTACTTTAAAGTAATTAATATGGTTTTCTCAATTTATAAATCTCTAGATTGTTCCATGTAGGAGTTGTGATCTGTTGTTTATTTTGCCAGGGTAAGTGGTGATGAAAGAGGGACATACTTTTCCTGCTCTCATCATTTAGGTTGTTAAATTTTAAATGGGTTCAGAATGTTTTTCTATTTTCATCTTTTAAATGAATACCACTGAAAATGTATTATTCCATCAGGTTCTCAGGGGGATCTGCCTTTCCATTGCATTCCTGGAATAGTCATTGGGAATATTCAGTAAGAAAGCATACGTAAGTGCACATAATATCTGATCCCATGGGAAATAAATATAATTCTGGGGCTGGAAGATAAAACAAATACTAATTATTATTATCCTCAGAAAAATTTGAGAAGCCAATGTTACTTCCAGTTTCAAGGTTGCTAAAATACAGAGCACAGGCTCGTAAATGGATGTTTATAAAATTAACACATGCAGAAGGACGGGTATCTCTAAGGGAATTTGTAGTATTGTACTAGTCAATTGAACTTTAAGATCTAAACATGTAAACTATCAGAAAATAATGGAGACATAAATATAGGACAGAAATCAAAGATGGGTGACATGGGAAAGCAGAAAAAGAACAGCTTTTTCTTGAATAATTTCCCACCCAATATATCAAGTATTTGATCATCTTCAAACGGAGAACCTAAAATTGGAAAATCATGTAAGACTTAGTTCAATTTTTTGAACATCCTGAGAAAAAAAGCTTCAAGGAAATGGAAACATCTTTAGTTTGTAAAATTATTTGTTATTTAATTTCAAGAATAACCTTTTAGGGATCTTTTATAAGGTGTTGATAATTACCAACCAGATCGCTTAAAAAGTAGCTAAACTCACATTTTAAAGATGAGCATCTTTTATAATTGAACATTTGGTTTTGCCTTAGTTTTGTTGTAAAAGGGGAACATCAGGGGATTTTATACTGACCTGGCTGCCCAGCGTTAGTCTTTGTAAAATCTATCTTAGTCATTAGAGACAGTAATGGATGATGATTGTGTGGTGGTGTCAGAATCTCCGTTGGATGATTTTTATTTTCAGTATTGCTGTGAACTGGTCGCCTCTCTCGCTGCCTGAGTCAGAGAAGGAGGTAGTCAACATCAAAGGGCCTAGAGCCCTTTGATGACCCTCATGCCTATTCCCTTTCAAACTTGCCCAGACTACTCCACGGCTGCTGAGTTAACTTTGCAAACTAGCATTTTCCTCTTTAATGCAATATTTTAAAAATAGTATTTTAAAACCCTGTTTTTACTTTTTAAGTTTTAGGTTTTCATATGATGAGGGTCATTCGATTTAATGCAGTGATACTTGTTATTTTTCATCATTGTACTCATAGTACTTGGCATATCAAAAGTGCTTATTAAATATTTTGTGACTGAATAAATTGTTTGATGTTTTAAAATTTATTGCTCATATGTAGGTTACTTAACCTTTACAACAATGATGTTCTGTAATTAACAATAAACCTACATTTCCCACAGGGAGAGGGATGTTGGATGACCTGCCCAAGTTCATGCAACTCAAGTCAAATAAATGAAGCTTTTCTTCTCCAAACCATAGGTGATAGCTTAGGGAGTTTTTCATTTTGATCATTACCAATCACAAAAAAAGGGGTGCTATATTTTGAGGATTCCATCGAGATCCCAACAGAATTTGATTTCATGATTAGTGTGTGTAATTATCAACCTGAAACTTAGTTTTTTTTTTTTTTTAGGCCTGTCACATTTGTTGACTAGTTTTCAAAAAAAAATTGTTATTCTTAAAGACACCTTATTGTAAATCTCTTTTTTACATGTTAAAAACTCCAAAATAAACTTTATTGGTTGATCTCAAAAGTTAAATCTTCAGTTTCTGTAAACAGCAAGTGATATTGATAAATTTTAAAAAATTATTAAATCTGACACTATCAAGAGTCTAGAAACATTGAGATAATAATGTGGTACAAGGGTGAAGGAGACTGTTGGATGCCTATGTTGCCTACTTACCTATATGCCCTCCTTATTTCCGGTAGAAACTACAGTCTGCCCTAGTACCTGAGCCTCCTTCCTTCACATAGCCCTGTGCTTGCGAGGAAATTTCAGTGGTAGATTCTGTTTAGCTTAAATCACTCACCTTGTGACCTCTTTCTAGCAGATCTGGGCAATCTAATATGATCCAGAGAGACTTCAGCGAGACTGAAAGGAAGCATTTTTTTTTTTTTTGATTGTGGTGCAGAGAGATTTCTTTCTTTTCATGTGAGATGTGATGAGGACCAATGACTGTAAGTGCTTCTGTTTGCTTGGATGATGGAACAGGGAGAATCAAGTTCTCTGTTACCCAGCAAAAGAAGTTAGGAAGCTGTTTTACCTGGCTGTTTGTTGGGGTGTGTTTAAACAAAATACTAAGTATGGTACAGCCTCTGGTTTTCAGATCTGTATGTTCAGGTATATGCATTGCAGGTTTGTGTGTGTGTGTGTGTGTGTGTGTGTATTTCAGATACATGTTTTGTTTCAATGGAAAAGTGACTAGTTAGTGACTAACATCTTTTTGTGATTGAGCCTTTCCTTATTTAGATTGGTTCCATAATTAAGCTGTTGCTTGATTAAAAAAAAACACCTGTTTTTCAATGAATTGAGTAGATGAAAATCACTCTCAATTACATGGAAAGAAGAAGTTAGACATATTTACTGATATTTATTCATTCAATAGGTATTTATTGACTATTATTTACCAAGCACCATTTTGACACTGGGCATGGAAATCTTGATATGACAGAGAGGGTTCTTTTTCTCATGAAATTTACAGACTAAATGCAACCAAAATCCTTCATGTTACAGTGTTATAATATCTGTACTCTTCATACCAGTTTGATTTTAAGTAACTAAGTAGCAAAATACTCTCTTCACTCTGAGAAAAATTGTTTGTTCCAACAGCTTCCTTCTTCCTGACTGAAAATGGTGGTGTAAACTAGATTTAATACTATCCTCATAGAATATAGCAAATGAACACATTAGAAAGACAAATTATGTCAAAACATATTCATCTCGGAAACTTTGTATCAATTCATTTCCATGAAATATGATAAATCCTTGTTTATAAGATATATCTTAACAGTGCTTCATAAGAATTTGTCAGGAGGCAATCAATTCAGATTGCTTTCTTGTGTCGTACATCATAACTACTTAGATCATTTATTGCACCTTATCTCTAATAAACACTGAGAGTGCATCTAGAGCAAGTGAATTATTTAGAAAGAAAAAGGAATAGGAAAATGAAAGATATTAAGAATGTTCTTTGCACATTAAAAAGTAATGCAAACTGTACTTTATAAGTTTTGCCAATTAGTTATTCACTGCACCCAGGTATGCATACTTTATTAATCTTGATTCAAGGTACTGTTATTGATTTTATTTTTCTCACTGTTGAATATCTTGCCATTTTTGAAATTTCTGAGAAATGTTACATTTGTGCTGACATTTGCAATGCCAGCAATAGTTATACTCTGAGACAGTTACTCATAAAATCAAAGGATTCCTACATTATATTAGCTTAAAGACTTCATTTTGGTGGTCTTCCCTAAATGGATATACAGCTTATACAATAATTAACTAGCCTATGTATTTAAAGGTTTACATGAGGGGCCGGCACTGTGGCGTAGTAGGTCAAGCTTCTCCTTGCAGCACTGACATCCCACATAGGGTGCTCCTTTGAGCCCTGGCTGTTCCACTTCTCATCCTGCTCTCTGTCTATGGCCTGGGAGAGCAGTGCAAGATGTCCCATGTCCTTGGGCCATTTCACCCTCATGGGAGACCTAGAAGAAGCTCTTGGCTTTCAGATGGGCCCAGTTCCTGCCATAGCGGCCATTTGGGGAGTGAATCAAAAGATGGAAGACCTTTCTCTCTGTCTCTCTCTTTCACTGTCTGTAACTCTGCCTCTCAAATAAATAAATCTAAAAAACGTAAAGGCTTGGGACTGGCGCTGTGGCTCACTTGGTTTATCCTCCGCCTGTGGTGCTGGCATCCCATATGGGCACCGGGTTCTAGTCCCGGTTGCTCTTCTTCCAGTCCTGCTCTCTGCTGTGGCCCTGGAGGGCAATGGAGGATGGCCCAAGTGCTTGGGCCCTGCACCCGCATGGGAGATCAGGAAGAGCCACCTGGCTCCTGGCTTTGGGCCTCAGGCCAGTGCAGCGCTGGCTGTGGCAGCCATTTGGGGAGTGAACCAACAGAAGGAAGACCTTTCTCTCTCTCTCTCTCACTGTGTAATTCTGCCTGTCAAAAACAAAAACAAAAAAAATCAAAAAGGCTTAAATGAGCACATAAACAAAACTCAAACTTGATAATTAAAAATCAAATCAACATATAACTCATTCATATGATTTTAATAAGATATTTTAAATTTCCTAGACCAGAATTTTGCGCTATCACACAGCTCAATCAATTGTTATCACCCATTAATCTGAGTTGATGATTCCATAGTTATTGGGGCCCTAGGTTATTCAGAAAAATCAAAATAAATAAGCCAACAATACTTTTAATAACTGTGATAACTGAATTCCCGAGAGTAGCAGTATTGTATGATTTTATTTTTTATTTTTATATTTGTCTTTTTTCTAATTTAAATTAATTTTAAAATATTTTTATCTTTGTCTATTTTGCTACATCATACTGAGGTAGTCAGACATGTGGATTTGAATTATTTATCTTTTTAATTTAATTTTTTTTGACAGGCAGAGTTAGACAGTGAGAGAGAGACAGAGAGAAAGGTCTTCCTTCTGTTGGTTCACCCCCTAAATGGCCACTATGGCCAGCACTGAGCCGATCCAAAGCCAGGAACCAGGTGCTTCCTCCTGGTCTTCCATACAGGTGCAGGGCCCAACCACTTGGGACATCCTTCACTGCACTCCCGGGCCGCAGCAGAGAGCTGGAATAGAAGAGGAGCAACTGGGACAGAATCTGGTGCCTCAACTGGGACTAGAACCTGGGGTGGGCGCCGCAGGAGGAGGATTAGCCAAGTGAGCCGTGGTGCCAGCCTGAATTATTTATCTTTATTAGGATTGTAAGATTGACTACATGAAGTTTTAGAACTGCTAACCTGTTATTTCTTTATTCTTTTTAACTTTTTCTCTGTGCTCTCTGTTCTCACCTTCTGACACTTCAATTAAATTAGTATTTGATCCTTTTCTGCTATTTCATGTGCTGTCACTCCTATTTTTCCTTTTTGATTCTCATGCTTACTTCTAAAATGTTTTTAAATTCATTAATTATCAGTTATGTTTTATCTGCAGTAAAGTCTGTTAATTTGGTTTTTCATTTCATTTATTGAGTACTTTATTCTGGATATTATGTTTGATTCTTTTTCAACATACTTCTTTAAATGACTATCGATTCCTGGCTAAATAGCTAAATTTTTAGTGTGAAATTTTATCTCTGAGTTTTAGTTGTCAGTTTTTTTCTGGTAATTTTCACTTCTATCTTTACCTATTTCCTGTTGTTTGTGTTGTTTCTTCTCAGATCATGTTATTTTTATCTGTATACCCAATTTTCTTTCTGTTCTGAATATTGTTAAGAAAATTACTTGAGAAAATAATTATCTGCCTAAGGTGGTGATTTCTGATTCCAAAGAGGATATTATTTCCATCTATTTGTTGATTATGAGACTAGAGATTCAGTGATCAATTCAGTAATCACATCAATCACATTTCAGGTTTTGTGATGGTTCTGAATTACTCAGATAGCTATCAGATTGGCTCCTACCACTGAGGGCTGCTTACTTTTGCTATAGCATCATCCTTTGTATCATTGCATTACGTTGGATCCAATCTTTTATCCCTCCCTGTATCTTGACAGGCAGTGAGCATGCTGTGCAGGCCCTTTGTTGCCTGGTTCTGTGTGGGCAGGTGCTCTGAGGACAAAAGCAAACCTAAATGCTAGACCTGTGTCTTCAGATTTCTTTTGGGTCTTGACTCGGTATTCTCTCTTCCTCTTTAGTCTTTTGTTGCTTTTAAGGAGATTGTCTATTATTAAACTCATTTCCCAAAATTACTCAAAATTATCTTGTCTGCCATTTTTAAAAGCAGAATCTCTCCCCCAAAACCAATCAATAATCAATTTTAAAATCTCACTTAAACTTTAAAAATTCTCTGTTTTGATGCATTATAATGCCATAGAGTTTTTCCTTTTGCTTTTTCTGTATTCCTTCCTTTAATTGAAAGACGGAGGGAGGGAGGGAGGCAGGGAAAGAGATTTCACCAATTCATTCCCAAATGCCTGCAACAGCTTGTGAAAGGGGTTGGGTATTTTCTATAACAGAATCCAGGAACTCAATTCACGTTTCCAATCTGGGGGCAGAGACCCGGTTACTTATACCATCACCTGCATTATAAGGTAAACATAATTAGGAGTAGAGCTATGCTTTGAACCAGGGGACTCCAAAATTCGGTATAGGCATCCCAAGCAGAATCAACTGCTGTGCCAAATGCCCACGTTCTGTGGCTTTCAAAATCGATCCTCATGAGTTTTAAAAAAAAGTTTTGCATTAACATTTTTAGAACAGTTGGGCACACTGTTTATTAACTGTTTTATATTAGCCTTTTTTTTTTACTTGACAGATCAAGTTAGTAAGGGAGAGAGACAGAGACAGGTCTTCCTTCCATTGGTTTACCCCCAAAATGGCCGCTACGGCTGGCGCCGATCCAAAGCCAGGAGCCAGGTGCTTCTTCCTGATCTCCCATGCGGGTGCAGGGGCCCAAGCACTTGGGCCATCCTCCACAGCCTTCCTGGGCCATAGCAGAGAGCTGGACTGGAAGAGGAGCAACTGTGACTAGAACCCGTCACCCATATGGGATGCCAGTGCCACAGGTGGAGGATTAACCTAGTGAGCCACGGCGCCGGCCCATAATAAACTGTTTTAATCAAAACACCATGTTGCTGACTCTTATAGAAAATGTAGCCTAAATGTTGTTTCTCTTATGATCCTATCAACAAATACTCTACTGGGTTATTTTTCTTGCCCTGAACCCTTACTACCTTGGTGATGCCTCTTACACTTTTACTGTATTGTGTTGCCAATTATATGTTTGTAAAATAGCTCTTCAATTGTAAAATGTGAATATCATTAATGTTGGCTTCTGTGTAGCCTACCAGCATCTAGAATTTAGCTAATCCGCAATGGTTAAATAAATTATACTCACCTCAAAGTCAGAATTGAGAAGAATCAGTGACATGCCACTGAATATATATACTGTGAAATTTTTTAAAAAATCATACGCTAATCACTAAAGGCTCCTTTATAAACTTAATCTCTGCTTTTTTTGGTCTTTTGAATAAAGGGTTGAGTGATCAGAAAGAATCTGGTTTAATAACAGTGTGCTTTGGGGTTCATAAGAAAGAGTCTGCTTGCTTTTGAAAAAGGCATAGAGACAGTTCTCTTTCTGCATTATTTAAGTACATGTATTATTCTCTTTGAATTGGTTCAGGAGTCAGAATAAATAATAATGTAGTAGAGATGTCAGTGGTAACAAGAACATAGTCTTAAATTTTGTTCTTTGGTACTTTATTTTTTAATCAGATCATCTCTAAGAAGATGGGAATCCATTCAGGCCATGCAACTTCTTAATCTCATGGCTCACCTCTTGATACCACCATATCCCTGTTTTGGGTTTTGGTTCCTGATTTTAATATTAATACCATAGACCTAAGTTGGAGATGTCTGCAATATTTTTTTTAATTGCAAATTCCAGGCATCTTACGGCCATCCAAAGTTTAAGGGTGTAGACTTAAAATTTTCTCATGTCTATCCTGTTTTACTTTGTTTTTGTTTGTTTGTCTGTTTGTTTTACTTTGAATATTGCTCCTTTCCCACTGTGGCAAAATTGTGGTTGCTGAATAAGAAAAGAAAAATAAGGAAAAATAAATATGTTCAAATTCACTGAAAAAAGTGCATCAAACATTATTTAGTGTGTGATTTTCTTTGCCTTGCTTCCCAAGACCGTCACTATCTCAATGCATCATTATAATGACTCCTTTGGGACTTTAGTTTCCCAGAGATCTTTGGAATAAATATGTCTAGAATGCAGGTGGTATCTTATTTGGGTACATCTTTTAGTTCTCTAAACTTTAAGTGGGCTATCTCTGTTATGGCATAGTAAACATTTCTGTGTGTTTTATAAGAATTTTTATATTCCATGTTTAAAACAGTATAGATGCATTCTGCCAAGATTGTTTTTTATGATTTATTTATTTATTTGAAAGGTAGAGTTACAGAAAGGCAGAGGAAGAGGGAGGGAAGAAGGGAGGAGGGATGGAGGGTGGGAGACAGAAAGAGAGAGAATCTTCCACCTTCTGATTGACTCCCCAAATTGCTGCAAAGGCAAGCCAGAACTGGGCCAATCCAAAGCCAGGAGTGAGGAACTTCTTCCCAGTCTCCCACGTGGGTGCAGGAACCCAAGGACTTGGGTCATCTACTGCAGCTTTCCCAGATGCATTAGCAGCTGGACTGGAAGTAGAACAAGCAGCTTGGACTCAAACCAGTGCCCATATAGGATGCAAGCACTGCAGGTGGTGGTTTTACCCACTATGCCACAGTGCTAGTATCTGCCAAGATAATTTAATGGTCCACAAACAAATGAATGTTCTACCAGTTTCATTTCGAAGTATCATTCAACCTTATTCTTAATTATATTCAAAATTTTATTAAAGATCATAAATTGCCATTGAATATTTTATGGAGCCATGTGAATGTTTTTATGTACAGTGATTCTAATATATAAAAGACAACTTTGAGTTTATTGAAATTATAAATATAAAATCCAAAGGGGTCTTAAATCAAACTTTTTGCAACTCAGATTCAATTCATACAACTTATGGCTAAGCAAGGGTGAAAATGTTGAAGCTAGCAGGTGTATGATGAACTCATGTTTTAACATATTTATTATGTTCAAATTTGTCTTTAAAAATTTCAAATTATGTGATAAAAACTTTTAATGACTTTTCAGAATGAGTTAAAACTCAGGAATAGTTGGTTTCATATTAAACTATCATAGAGTCTTTCTTTGTTTTCAAATGCCTTATTTTAATTCACAAGATGAGAATCTTGAATGCTTTACATTTTCTGTGGTTTGAGTTAGATTGCAGTTCATTGAAGATAATGTCTATTTTTATAATCTATTTGTTATATTTCAAAATTTAGTCCTAAGCACTATGCATGTTATTTTTTAAAAAATATGTATGTATTTGAAAGTCAGAATGTTAGGGAGAGGGACAGTCAGAAGAGAGGAGGGGCTGTGCGGAATCTCGATCTGTGCTTGTTCACTCCTCAAATGGCTGCAAAACCCAGTGCTGGGCAAGGCCAAAGCCCAAAACCAGAAACTCCATTTGGGTCTGCCACATGGGGAGAAGTGACCATAGCAGTTGGGCCATCCTCTGCTGACTTCCAGGGAGTTAGATCAAAGTGAAGGAACCAGGACTCAAACTGGCAGTGTGATATGACCTACAGGCATCGTAAGCAGTGGTTTAACCTGCTGATCCACAGTGCTGGCTCCTGAAAGTGCGTGTTCTGGTTTCCTTAAGTACCAAAGTAGCATATACGTCATAATTTATTTGTCTTGCCACAAAATCTACTTGAGAACATATATACATGTGTTAGAAAAATAACTCAAGGTATTTCATTCTCTGTTTTACTAAGGATACCATGCCCCAGGCATCTCATATCTGAATTCTTTTCTAACTAAAAACAAAACACATAAAACAGTGTAAATTTTTTATGGAGTACCAAGTAATATTTTCATTCATGCATGCATTGTGTACTATCCAATCAGAGTAAATTTATCTTTCTCCTCAAGCATTTAACATAATTATGAAAAATTATGGAAACAGCATTCAAAATCCTGTCTGCAAGTTTAATAGAGAAATAGTGCACTAGCATTATATTTAGTCACCCTATGTGCTATTGAATCAAAAAACTCCTCCTGTGTGCGTATAAATTAGTACCTGCTGATACACCTTTTCTCATGCCTGCCTCTCCTGTGCTCTCTCCAGCCTCTCGTATCCATCATTATAGTGTTAACTTCTGTGAGATCACCATTTTTGAGACTCCATGCATCACATCTTTCTATGCTTAGCTTCATTAACTTAACATGATGACCTCCAAGAGCTGCATCAACGTTGTTGCAAATGACAAGATTTTGTCCTTTAATGACTACAATCTGCCTTCTTTTCCAGTAATTCTACTAAATGCCAAAGTCAGATCTAGCATTCTGCCCCTCTGAAAAGTCTTCCTTCCTTTGATGTCTGTATTTTCCTTTGATTTCTAAGACTTTTATCTTTTCATTAACCTTCCTGTTTCCCCCTCCTTCGCTGGCTAAAGAAACTAAGTGGGGGCTGGTGCCCTGGCTCACTAGGCTAATCCTAGAAATACTTTTGCATATTCTTCTCTAGTTACTTCTACCCTTGAATTTTGTATCCCAGAAAACATCCTCCTTAAATGTGAGACTGAAATAAGATACTTATCCTGCAATCACATTTTCTGAACTCTATCATTAGCACATATAAATTGGCTTCTTAATTATTTCTGGAATTCTGCAAGTCTTTGTACTTCTAGTTTACTGTATTGAGCCAGCCAAGCCCTTTTCTCTGGAGTAATCTCTGAATACCGCTTCTTACAGTCTCTTCTATCTTTAAGACCTTTATATTTTACTATGATATTTCATCATTTTATGTACTTAAGTCTTTTGGTAACTGATTTTCTTGCAGAGTTCCTACTACATATTAAGTAACCTTGTCTCTCTCTACCACTGTCTGTACATTCCTGTTTTAGTTTATTAGGGTTGCCGTCACAGCCTACCAAAATTCATGTAGCTTAAAATGATAGAAATTTATTTGTCTTTATGACAGTTACAAAGGGTAATTAAAACATTTGACCTTTTTGTTTTCCCCTCCCTCTGTAACTCTGCCTTTCAAATAAATAAATAAATCTTTAAAAAAAAAATCTTGTAAAATTGGGCCAGTGCTATAGCGTGTCAGGTAAAAGCCACCATTTGCAGCACCAGCATCCCACGTGGGTAACAGTTCCAGTCCTGGCCACTCCACTTCTGATCCAATTCTCTGCAAATGGGAAAGCAGCAGAAGACAGCCCAGGTGTGTGGGTCTTTGCACCCATGTGGGAGAGCCAGAAGAAATTCCTGGATTCTGGCTTCAGCCTGGCCCAGCCTCAGCTGTTGCAGCCATCAGCACCAGCTGATCCATTTCTCTCCCCTCACTGCCCCCATTTCTTTCTCTCTCTCTCTGTAAGTCTGCCTTTCAACTAAATAAAAGTTTTTTTAAAAAAAATGAAATAAAAAATAAGTTTCATTTGTTGCAAAATAATTTTAAAATCCATGCATAAGTTTTTCCTCTTTTTTTTTTTTTGAAACATTTTAACTAAAGCTTTTGTTCTGTACAACTGTGAAATATGGATTTTTAGCCTTTCGTCATGATGGACTCAAATGTTCTAAAAACCGCAGCACTGGCTTGACTGGAGGGACAAAAGAAGGTGCAGTCACGCTGGGGGTCAGAGATGACAGAGGGAGAGCAGCCACTCCAGGCTCAGCACACAGGGCAGGATGACCCAGCAAAACCCTTGCGTTTTGCCCCACGTTCCCTCGCATGCATAGTTTCGTTATACACATCTGACGTGAACTTTTTGAAGACCTTTTTTGGCATGGATTTTGAAACTTTTTTCACCAAAATAAATGCCTTTTAACTCGTTTCTCATGAGCTTTTTGAAGTACCTTTGTATATAAGATGAAAAATGTGCCCTTTTTAGGGTTTAGTGCAATTTCAAGATTTCTAAGCTTCCGCAGCATCAAGTTTCCTATTGTATTTGACTTACTTTTGTCTAGAACAAAAAACAGCAAGCAGTGAAAGAGTTTAATGCATTATTTGAACTAGTATGCAAAAATACTGTCAATGATAAGCAATTATCTCAAGTTTAGGATATCTGTCAGTTATTAAGCCTACTGTAATCGTAATCTGACTCAACCGCCAAGATAGATATCCAGATAATTTCTGCTTTAGTATACTAAAACGTTTCATCTTTTATCAACCAGAAATCATGTTATCAGAGAAAATGTTGCCTGGGCAATTGGATCAGCCGTTACCATTCCACAGGGGGGTGCTGGCAGCCCGTATCAGAGTGCCTGACTTGGAGTCTTAGATTTGATTCCTGATTCCTGCTAATGTACACCATGGATGGCAGCAGTGGTGGCTCAAATACACAGGTCCCTGCTGCTCATGTGGGAGACCTGATTTGAGTGCCAATCTCCTGGCTTTGTGTGGCCTAACCCTGGCTGTTGTGGGCATCTGGGGAGTGGACCAGAGGATGGGACATCTTTCTCTCTGTGTCTCTCTTTCTGTATCTCTGTTTCAAATAAATGGAAATAAATAAAATGTAGTGTGCATTATAAATACCATGTTTATTTTCCAGATAATTATACATTTAAATATGTACTAACACATTATTAGTATATATGCCAGTTGTGTTTCAACTTCAACTACTACTTCATATCATTACATATTAATATTAATTTTTGTAAATTTCTAACACATAGATTTGATCATTTTATTTATGTAGTATTTTCATTGTAAAAAAAGAGTCTAATATCACACAATATTACTTGGTAAGGAGTATGTGTTATATATTTTAATTACTGATATTTTCAGAGTAGACATTTAATTTATAATACAACTTCTTTCTGATATTAAACCTCAATATAGGATATAAATTGAAGAGAATCATTTGGAATTGTGTTGGTGTTTGCACATGTTTTTAAAGGTAGAGAAATAGAGAAATTATTTAGGTTAATTTTGAAATTTATGGTTTTAGCATTTATTATATGGATATAAACGAAGTACATTAGAATATACCTAAAAATATTTGCTGGCATGGTGATTTATACCTACCCCTTAGTTTCTCCTCATCTTTATTTTGACTAATAACTCTCAGAGTAACTTAGCTTCATCATTAAAATCATTGAAATGCAATCAGTGATTATGTTGTTATTGTTTATTGAATCAAAGTGTTAATTTAACCATTCAATTTGATGTTTGTTATAAGTTTTTCCTATTAATGACTTAATTAAAAACACATGAAAAATATGACATTTTAAATAATGAGATAATTTACTTGCTGGTAGTTTTAAAAATAGCAATAATACATCTTTCATTTTCATATGGCAGCTAACATGTCATGTTTATCAGGAATATATTATTCAGCTAGAGAGATTTTAGCAACATAATTTTTTATATTCTCTATACAATATGGTAGGATTTTTGAGATTATTTGATAATGGCTTATACATGAACACAAACATCTATATACCTATGAGTTATATAAGAGGATTGGGCTACAGTTCACAAAATTAGTCTTGTCCATTTTAACAAAATAATATATGCCTCATTATTTTTACTATTTGATTCCTCAATCTCTTTCCCTTTAATATGTGTTACTCACATACCAGGCAGCAAATAATGAAGATCTGAAATGCTAAAAAGGACATTTTTGCTCCTCTTACCTTGATTTTTCTAAAGAATTATTCACAAGTCCATCTTAGCAAAAATCCACTTTCTGTTAATCAGGTTACTTTATTTCCTGCTGTGAATTATAAGGGTTCTTCATGAACTTTGGACGTTTAATCCTTATCATATATTTGGTTTGAAATGTATTTTGCAGTCCATAGGCTGCTATTTCAACTTGTTGATTGTTTCCTTAGTTGTACAGAATTCTTTTGCCATATTGTAGTCCATATGACTTATTTTTCTTTTGTAGCTGGACCTTTTGGTGTGATGTACAAAAAAAAAATCATTGGCAAGACCAGTGTGAAGGAGCTTTTCCTCTATTGTCAAAGGAACTTAATAGACATTTCCCTCAAAGAGATTTATTTCTTCCTACAGATACAGGAAAAGATGATCAACATCACTAATCATCACCTCATATTTCTTAAGATGACTGCTATCAAAAGAAAAAAGATAACAAATGTTTATGAGGGTATGGAGTAAAGGGAACATTAGTACATTTTTTAAAGTGATTTATTTATTTATTTGAAAGGCAGAGTTAGAGAGGCAGAGGCAGAGAGACCAAGAGGTCTTGCATCCACTGGTTCACTCCCCAGATGGCCACAATGACCCGATCTGCACCAATCCGAAGGCAGGAGCCAGGAACTTCCTCCGGACCTCCTACCTGGGGGTACAGGGGCCCAGGCAGTTGGGCCATCTTCTACTGCTTTCCCAAGCCATGGCAGAGAGCTGGATTGGAAGTGGAGCAGCCAGGACTTGAACCGGTGCCCATAAGGGATGCCAGCACTGCAGGCGGAGTAGTCTACACCACAGCGCCAGCCCCAGAACATTGTTAATGGGAATACAGATTGGTGCAGCCACTGTTGAAAGCAGTATGGAGGGCCTGAACAGATGAAAAAATATAGCTACCACATGACACAATGATCCCTCTTTGGGTATATAAAAAAAAAGAAGGGAAAGGAAGTCAGCACCTCAACATGCTGTGCATTCTTATGTTAATTGCAATTATTTGCAATAGCCAAGGCATGGAGACAAGTTTCATAGATGGTGGAATGAAGACAGACAATGGAATAAATATGTCCAGTATAATATTATTCAGTCTTTTTATTAAAAGAGGTCTATTTGCCATAGCATGGATGAATTTGGAGGGCGTTTATACCTGGTGAGTTACACCAGATGCAGAAATGAAAATATCTCATTTGAAATATTTTTTTAAATGTTAAAATAGGAAAATAATGGTGAATAATATGGGGAACATCTGGGGCAGGAAATGGTGAGATGTAGGTCAAAGGATAGAAAGTAGCAGATACAGATAAAGAATGATAAATAGGTCTGTATATCTAATGATAATATGAGGACTATATTAATAAAATTGTTCATTAGAGATTGCTGTTAAATAAGTGTATTTAATTTCTCATCACTAAAAAGAATCTTAACTATGTATGATGATAGATACATTAATATTCTTCCCTGTGGTAATCATTTTGCTATGCATACATCTAAATATACCCTATAACTTCATGCTTTAAACCTCAATTATACAACAAAATTATTTTTAATATTTATTTACTTACTTACCTGAAAGAGTAACAGAGAATGAGAGACAGAGAGAGATCTTCCATCTGCTGGTTCACTTCCTAAATGGCCACAACAGCCAGGGCTGGACCAGGCCAAAGTAAGGAGCCTGGAACTCCTACTGGGTCTCCCATATGTATTCAGGGGCTGTTTGCTGCTGCTTTTCCCAGGTGCATTAGCAGAAAGCTGGGTTGGAAGTGGAGCAGCCAGAACTGGAACTGGTGCCCATATGAGATGCCAGCATTGCAAGCGACAGCTTAACTTGCTATGCCACAACGCTGGGCCCAACAAGATTAATTTTAAAAAAATAATATATAACTTTTAAAATTATCTATGAAATGTGCCTCAAAATACGAACAGAGCCATATGCTTTGGTATTTGACAGCCAATGGGGATGGGAGATGCTAAATACTGGTTGCTTTCTTGTAATAAACTTTAGATAACATTAAAGAGCTTTGTAAATTCCTTTTAAATTTCCTTAGATTTTTATTATGTACTTTCTGTTGGAAAGCTTCTTTTGAATTTAAACTTTACATGGATTTTCACTTTCTCTTTTAGCAGTTAGGTAGAGTCTTTATTAACTCACCGCAGGCCTAAATAGGTAATAGTTTTGTTTTTCTTTTTTAAGACTTTACTTGAGAAGTAGAGTTAGAGAGAGGGAGAAACAGAAAGAAAGGTCTTCCATCCACTGATTCATTCCCCAAATGGCTGTAAAGGCCAGAGCTGAGCCAATCTGAAGCCAGGAGATAGGAGCTTCTTTTGGGTCTCCCAAGCAGGTGCAGGGGTCCAAGCACATGGACCCTCTTCTACTGCCTTCCCAGGCCATAGCAGAGAGCTGGATTGGAAGAGGAGCAGCTGGGACATTAACTGGTGCCTGTATGGAAACTGTATGGAATGTCGGTGCCGTAGACGGCAGCTCAGCCTACTATGCCACAGCGTAGTAATAGGTTTTATAACAAAGATACTGGCTCCCATTTCTGTTACAGTAACTGAGCTTCAATTGGTAGAGTTAGTAGTGTTAGTAATCATGTAGATCACAGTGGTCTATGGGTTTATGAATAAAATAGACATTGATAGTATATATTGGAGCATATCCCTTAGTAGCAGATTAGATTCTTTAAAATAATATTGTTATTCATGTGTATGTTTCTATATGTACATGTATAAAGATATATCATCTTATATCATCTGTAGTCCATATTTTTGTTTTTGTCTCCATTGATTTTCTTAACTTAGCATGATTCTGTTTTATGGCTTAGAGACTTAGATTTTGCAAATGTTTTGATAAAAACTGAAAGAAATGCACAGATGGAAAGCGGCACAACCAGGAAGGCTACTAAAGCCTGCAAAATTAATGTCTACTGTTTCTTTCATACATTTCTGAAGACTGATGATTGAGAGGCAGAGTTACAGAGAGAGAGAGAGAGATTTTTCCATCCACTCATTCACTCCCAAATGGCTGCAGTGGCCAGGGCTGTGCCGGGCTGAAGCCAGGAGTCAGAGCTTCTTCTGGGTCTCCCACAAGGGTTCAAGGGCCAGGCACTTGGATCATCTGCTGCTGCTTTCTCATTTGCTTTAGTAGGGAGCTAGATTGTAAGTGAAGCTGCCGGGTCTCAAACTGACACTGATATGAGACGCCCGTATTGTAGGTGGTGGCTTTACCTGTTCTGCCACAATACTTTACCCTCTTTCATACATTTCTCTGTGTGCATTTGTGTATATGTCTACTCTCAAGCATGCAGGTGTACATGTACTTCTAAATTTGAAAAGAAAATAGTCATGTAACCATTTTTATTCTTGGGAATGAGTCATAGGATTGACATTTCAAGTTAAACTAATGGGAATTGCAGTAATGTCAAACTTTATTCTCAAGCTTTGAAAAAAAGTTAGAATATTCTTTTAGTTCTATCCCCAATTTTTGTCCTCATACCCTCCAAGTGTGAGTTACAATTGCCACACACATCAGTGACACATACTGGAACAAACTGAAGTGAAAATGAGAGCCAGGAAAACAGAGGTTAATAATCAAAAAGACATTAATATGTGAGACTATTTGCTAAGAAATAGGACTCAACCTAATATTCTCATTTAAAATTCTCTAAGCACAAGCGATTTGTAATTAGAACAGGGCATCTGATAATTCCTTCCATTTTCGATCAGTTTGTGATGTAGTCAATATGTTTGTCCAAGTTTCTTCTCATGAGAGAATATTGTGGAGAAAAGTTACATAGTCAGATATTCTTTGTGAGCTTTTACTTGATGTAGTGTGACATATTTGTACATAAAGATTTAAATTGAAAACATAGAACCTAATTATAGCTGCTCTAATGAATTCTATTTAAACTGCGTTAATGATTTTCAAAATGTGTATAATTTAAAAAATAAACTGGAGATTTTAATTAAGGTGTTTATAATTTGTGTCCCATTAAATATGGAATCTCCAGTATCCATCCAGCATCTTTTAAAACTTTTATACATTTATATAATTTTGAGAGGTAGAAAGACAGGAACAGAGAGATAAATGGATCCACTGATTTCACACCTGAAAAGCCTGCAACAGGTGGGAATAGTTCATCTTAAGCCAAAAGCTGGAAACTCAATTGAAATCTTCCGCATGGCCATCAGAGACCCAACCACGTGAACCATAAGTTGCTGCCTCTATTACTGCATGTTACCAGGAAGTTGGCGTCAGAAGTGAAATCAGTGCTGAAACCCAGGCACCCCAATAGGTTGCAGACATCTCAACCAGCATCTTAACCACCATGTCAAATGCCCACCCTAATAAGAATCTTAAACTAACTGCATTAGTAGATTATTTCTAGTATGTAATTTGTTGTTATATTCACCATCAGGCATGTTACAGTTTATCTTCCATCTCTTCTCCATCATTTTCTTTCACTGTTAAATCCAATTCTGTATAATTGTCATCCTCATCACTGGGTCTTTGCTATCTGATCTGAAAGTCGTTAATTATCTTTGCCTTCTTACTTGATCACTATAACCACTTTTGAGGTTTGTCTTCTCTCTAGACTACCAAGATGTCACTTTATCTCTCTGATCATCAACTAAAAATCATGTTTTCCCAGTGTTCTGCTTGTGACCTTTTATGTATTTTTATTGTAATCCTTTAATACTCACATTTATGTTTCTTTTCAAATCCCTCACTATTCTACCCTTTCCTGATATCTGGGAAGAGCTACTCCTGCTGTATTGTGTACCCTTAGCTGAGTGTTCAACAACTATGTGAAACTCAAGGGGCCCATAGTTAAGTCATTCTCCCAATATTCTAAGACATGCTCTTCATCTTTCATTTCCTATCACTGTTAATATCATCACAGTCTATTCATGTAATCCATGATACTTTGATTTATTTTGAAATTTTTATTAATAGTGAACTGTTTTCATGGGTACAATTCTAATAAGATAACCATACTTCCCTCCCTCCTCCTTTCCCTCCCTCAATCCCCTTCCTTCCTTTTTTCTTTAATTTTTGGAAATGCATAATTTAAATCCACTGTATAATCACAGGCTTAATTAATCACTAGGCATAATATTCAATAAGAAGTACAAAGACCACAGTTCCATAGGAATATACACAAGGGCTGAAAATGACAATCAAATCACAAAAATCACAAGATGTCTATTTCATTCTTATTTTTTAATTCTATATTAACTAGTACAAATCACAGAACTTTTTTAAATGATTGATTGATTTACTTGAAAGAGAGAGAAAGAAATCAATCTATCTTCTATACACTGGTTCACACCCCAAATGCCTGCAGTGGCTGGATCTGGGCCAGGCTGTAGCCAGGCACCTGGAACTACATTTGGATATCTGAAGTGGGTGGCAGGGGCCCAAGCACTTGGCCATCCTCTGCTGTTTTCTCAGGTGCATTAGCAGGGAGCTGGATCAGAAATAGAGCAACCAGGACATGAACCAGCACCAATGTAGAATGCCAGTCTCACCTTAACATACTGTACCAAATGCAAGTCCCTTGATAGACACACTGATATGATCCCAGATGCTACTTTATTATTCCCTATATCCTATGCAGATTATATGTAATTCATGGGAGGAGTAATGTTTTAAGAAAGCCTATCCTGGGGGCTGGCACCATGGCACAGTAGGTTAATCCTCCGCCTGTGGCGCCGCCATCCCATATGGGTACCAGTTCTAGCCCTGGCTGCTCCTCTTCCAATCCAGCTCTCTGCTGTGGCCTGGGAAAGCAATAGAAGATAGCCGAAGTCCTTGGGCCCTTGTACCCACATGGGAGACCGGGAAGAAGCACCTGACTCCTGGCTTTGGATTGGCACAGCTCCAGCCGTCGCAGCCATTGGGGAGTGAACCAACAGAAGGAAGACCTCTCTCTCTGTCTCTTCCTCTCACTGTAACTCTACCTCTCAAATAAAATCTTAAAAAAAAGCCTATACTTATCTCCTTTTTAAAAATTAAGTTTTAGATTCATCTTTATTTGTTTTTCTCTTTAATTCCTAGGCACCATCCCTCCCATTTCCTGCAAAAGAAAAATCAGCTGGGCCTGAAGTTAAATCTTCCATAATACAAAAGGAAAATGATTCCATCCTAGTTCATCATCATGCCCTGTTGTTTTTTGAGATGCAAACACATTCTTGATAGTAATGGGCCTTTTTATCATTGTATTATATGACCTTAGAGATATATTAGATAAGACACGGTGGTTAAGATAAGGCTACATTCTGGTATTTCCAGGTCCTTTAGACTTAATACTCTGAATAATTTTAAGAGTCTTAGATTTAACTCCACTTGCATGATAACAAGTTAGCCTGCCATTTTTTTTTTTTTTTTTATGACACAGACCAAAAATGTAAAGCTTCTAAAACAAAAATGAAGCTCTTGGAGCCAGTGTTGTTGCATAGCAGGTTAAACCTCTGCCTGTGACACCAGCATCATATGCAAGCATTGATTTGAGTCGCATCTGCTCTGCTTCTAATGTAGTTCTTGGTTAATGAACCTGAGAAAGCCGAGGAAGAGGCCAAAGGACTTGGCCCCTGCCACCCATGTTGGAGACACGGATGAACCTCCTGGCTTTGGCTTGGCCCAGTGCTGGCTGTGGTGGCCATTTGGGAGGTGAACCAGCAGATGGACAATCTCTTTCTCCTTCTTCTTCCCTGCCCTCTCCCTGTCTCTCTCCCCCTGTGTTTTCCCCTCTCTCCCTCTCTCCCTCTACCTCTCTTCCTTCCCTCTCTCCTTCCCTCCTCTCTCCTTCCTTCTCTCTTCCTGCCTCTATCTTCCCCTGTCTCTCTCTTACCCCCTCTCTCTATGTAAATCTTTCAAATAAATTTTTTTAAAAATGTAATGCAGGCCTTTATTATTCTTAGCGATTACAATAGCCAGGGCATTAGAATTTGTGTCAATTCCTTGAGTCCCATTTCCCATTGAGTGATATGGAAAGTGCCTGTTGATACCTGCACATGTAGTAGGTGGTGTTACAGAATAGGAACCCCAAGTTTAGGAAATTTGAATCTTGTATAATGGATAATAAGCTTCTTGGCCTTGCCCCAAAAGGAGGTATTATTTTCTTTATAATGGTTAAAAAAACACATCTGCATGTTGTTCTGAAGGCAAACAATTTCACTGTTTCTTTAGGCTATCCCTTTATCAACAGCTCTGGAAAGCCTGAAATCAAGAGTCAATGATTTTTTTCTTGAAAGATGTGAAGAAACATGAACAAATCATCTTGCAATTAATACCATCCAGCATCCTGACAGTATCTACATTTCATCTCAACACATAATATTGCTTCCAGAGATTTCATTAGTCAATTCTTTGCTAACTAAATTCATGGCTACTGCCTTAGTTTTAATATTGAACTACTACAATATGTGTCAAAATGATATCACTTTATCCTCTTTAAGTTCCTAATAATTTAATTGTATCTGGTATGTAGGGGGCACCTAATAAATAATAGTTATTCCTGTTTTCTAGTAACTAATATGATCCTGTCAGTTCTTATAAACATTTATTTTAGAGGTACAGTTACAGAGAGGGAGAGACGGAGAGAAAGGTCTTCCACCTGCTTTTTTGCTCCCCAAATTGCCACAATGGCTGGAGCTGTGCCGATCCAAAGCCAGGAGACAGGAGCTTCTTCTGGGTCTCCCACTTGGGTACAGAGGCCCAAGCACTTGGGTCATCTTCCACTGCTTTTCCAGGCCACAAGCAGAGAGCTGGATCAGAAGAGGAGCAGACAGGAACGGGCACCCATATGGGATGCAGACAAAGGCTTAGGCTACTATGCCACAGTGCCAGCGCACTGTTTCTTCTTAACACAACCTTTTATATAAAACTTTTTGCAATCCAATCATAGCCTACATATTTTGAACTGCAGACCTTCAATGGATAGCCTCTTGTGGATACTTCAAATGCCTAGGACTCAAAATGTCTCATACAAATCTCCTGGTCCTCCTCTTTCCCCTCCCCCAATGCTGCATGCATGCGCGCACACGCACACACATGCTCCCATAATGTTTCCTTTCTGGGGGAGTTATACAACCACCAACTGTGAAAGAAAAAGGAGTCTTTGGTTACATATCCCTCTTCACTGCCCACATCCCTGATCCATTTTGAGGTGTTTCAAAATTTATCTTCTAAAAAGATCTTGGATTATTCACTTCTATCTATTGCCAGCATAATTCAAACCATCGTTAGGTGCTGTGTCACCTGAACCACTGCAGGGACTTCCTGCCTGTTGATCTGTTCTCCCTCCCTTCCCCTCACATGTTTTCATTATGCCTGGGAAAATGTGTGTATGTTAATTTCTTCTTAAAAGCCTTGCATACCCTCCCCCTGCCACGTGGACAAAGACAGAACTCATTAACACGACCTAAAAATACATGCAAAACTTTTTCCTGACTGCTTCTCTGCTCTCCTCTCCTATTTGCTCTTCCTGGCCCTCTACTCTAGATATATTTAATTGATTCTTCAACAAATATTTAATGGACAATTGCTTTATTCCAAGTTCTTTCCACATGCTGGAGATAAAGCAATTTTCAAAAACATTTATGTCCTTAGATCTTACATTCAATTGATAGAAGCCAGGAAAAATATTAAAATGTAATCTTTTGTTCTTTTTGGGGTCCATTTTGCCATAAACTGATTGTTCATGGATTACTGTACCTTGTTCACACAGCTTTCCCACCCTTCATTTCTCAGATGAAGTATCTCTTCTTTGACATAGCCTCCTCTGAAATGATAAACTATATCCATTCTATTATCAACTCTTATAAAATCATGTCATTTTTTGAGTGACACTTATTGCAATTGTGACTTTATATTGATTTGTGTAATTGGTGGATTAATATTTGTCTGACCCAGCAGACTGTAAGGAACTAATTCAGTTTTACTTTTCCCTTATATCCCATAGGTATATGAGAAATACTGCATGAAAACAAGCGCCCCAAGACCTGAGAATTTGTTTTGTTGTATTGTTTATTCACTAATGTGTCCCAATCACCTTGGATAGTCAGCCAATCAGTAGGGAAAACACATTCACCACCTCTCTGCTCTCTGTCTCTTTCTATCTCTTCTCCCCACCTCCCACCCTTTCAGTATTATTTAGCATATTTATTGTCTCACATTTAAACATGTGTGTTTATATGATTTGTCCTGGAAATATTTTAAAAGGAAGCTAGAAAATACTTAGATAGTCTTAGCTATCTAAGTATGAATACATAAAAGAGATCAAGGATGTTACAGAGTTTCTATGTTTTTGGATTACTAACAGGTAGTGAATTGAATTGGTAGTCAACTATTATTCAGGGTTGGTGTGAGAGATCTCAACACAGTCTCTAAAGAACTAATGACAGAATTCCTATTCATTTAGTACACAATTTGAGAAATGCTGCAATGTGCCCGGAATTACTATTTGAAACCAATATAGAATGTATCTACTAGCTTGAAATGTGCAGTTGAAATAAGTAGAAGCCCTATGCCTAGTTCCAGTTTCTCTTTAAGTAAGATTATTTTCACATTTTTTTATATAGGAACTATATCTTTAAAAAGCAAACATTCATTGTATGTGTATTTGTATAATTTAATATAGATATTTAACCCTTGCAACTATTTAAAGATAGTATTTTATATCCATAAGAACAATATTCTGAAATTGAAGAGATTAATTGCATATCTTATAAATAGCATAATTTTAAAATATGTAAACATTTACATTCCTGAGCACTAGTTATTGTTCATTAAAATGTTTTCCTCCCCCTACTAACTTAAGGTATTGTGCTCAAATGAGTTTATAATCATTACATATATTTTAATATTATGAGACAGATTAGTTGGCCAAAGCAAAAGAGAAATTTTGAATTTTCAAATTTATTTGTTTTTGTTGGAAGCATGTATTCTCCAGTGTGTAGCATATTGCCTTGTATTATTTATATGGTTAGACTTCATTTATGAGATATCTCAGTGTTTTGAACATTTAATATGAACTACACACTGTTGTTCTAACCATGTTTAAAAATTCACAGACCTTTCTTAGAACTATCAAAATGCTTTTCAAATGTCTGCCACATTTTAATTGTACCTTTTCTGTTCTATTTTTATGTAAGCTTCTTTCATCTGTTTATACAGGCATTAGAATTCTCATCCCCACTCTAAAATCGGTATTTATATATTCATGGACTTCGACTTACTAGACACACTAGAGGACTTTCATGTTTATTAGTCTGAAAGACGGGCTCATGAAAGCTCATTTTTAATGCTTAGTGCGATAAATACTTGAATTGGCAAAGGCATGTCTTACAAGAAGAGTAAACTCCATCAGGACCTATTATCCTTAGAGGCAGTATTCTTTGTTTAATATTAAAGGAACAGTGTATATAAATGATGGCTGATGCATTGTATATGATATCAGAATTCATGCTGATTTGATTGTAACTACAGGTTTTTCCTCAGTAAAGTATGTGGTTTCAGAAATATGGCTTGATTTATATTCAAAACCGAGTTTGTGAGTTTTACCTTATTTTTTTTTTTTTTTTTTTTTTTTTTTTTTTTGTGACAGTGTATTGCTTTATTTGGGGGGTTTGGGGCAGACACCATGGTGAGGGAAGAAATCAAAGTACAAATGCAAGGAGCAATAATGTTAAAATAGAAACACACAAAATGAGTAACTGCAATCATTTTTTAAGAGGAATCAACTCATGAAGAAAAACTTTAATTGCTGTTGCAAAAAACATCTGTATGAAGTAGAAATTGGTTTCCATAACATTAGTAGAGAATATGTTCTAGAAAGTGGAGGTAACTGGACATAAAATCCTGGCAGCAATAGAACAGTCCCAGATGGTTAGGCTGAGGCCAACACCTAATGAGGACGAAAGCCTTGTCTGTGGGGAATTTTGGACGATACCTGCAGAAATATTACACTGCGCATAAACCAAATTTAATTGTTTTCACAAGTGTTGTAAAGTTTCATATAGTAAAAGTTTTTTTCTACATGCACTTCAATTTCACAGCAAGAGTGGCATAGAATACCTAAACACAGAAGAGAGCATTCATGCAAGATATCTAACTCCTTGATATAATAATGCATACAATTCAAAATGATTCCACTATCATTACATCTAGGGCTCTGTGCAACTACAAAGTGGTGGTTACGGAAAGCATGGCCCCCAGTGTCAACATCTAGAAAGCGGCCACCACCTTCTATGTGTGTTCTCTTTTTGCGTTTTTTCTTCATGTTTCTTAATCAACTCTGCTGTTGTTGCTGCTTCTTAGCAAAACTGGTAAAAACAAAATTGTAATCGTTGAACATAGCACTCTGGCAATCAAGACGTTTAAAGCCTTCAATCTTCTGGGGCGAAGAAAGCACTGTGCGACATTTAGAACTCTGATTAACAAACAAGGTGGTCACAAATTTTCCTGGCTTGAAGACTTCCACAACTTTCCTGATCAGGTCATCATAGGAGGTCTGACTTAAGTTTGTTTCAAAGCTAACATAAGAAAATTCTGGTTCCGGAGTGATGTGTATAGTCCAATAAGTTCCATCCGATTTCATTCCATTCATTGAATACCCACAAGGATTGAATAGTGTGGCATCAATGACAGAACCTGGTATCAGGTCACGAATTCCACTCTCACGAGTGACATCCTTTGCAGTAACACCCTCTTTCATGTAGAACTGGTCCATGACTGCTGGGTCAAGCTCACTCATCAGAATCTCCAGGGTTTGATCTGGCTGGCTGATTACCCGACTCTCTGGAAAATCCAGAGTATACAGGTACCAACAGTCAGAATTCATACGTCCCATACAATATGCTGCTCCATTTGGGAAAATCGCATTAAGAAACTCTATTTCTTCCTGGAAATTCCGGTGTGGGTACCCTTGGTGAGAAGGCTTCATGAAATTCTTACGAGAATAAAAGAAGCTTTGAATTGAGTCAAACCCACTGTAGTCCCTAGCAAGCTTCAGCAGGGGAACCAGCGCTTTCAGCAAGAGGGTGGTACCACATGTCTTCAAAATGAAACGTCTCTTGGAGACAAACATGCTACTCTCACTGAGTACATAAGCTTCCTGCTTGTCAGTTTTTGTCACACTTATGATTGAACATTGCACATCCTTCAAAAGTATGTCCCACTCAGATCTCGGGATAGTACGAAGATCCCCAGATCCTTGGTTTGCGTCGGGTTGCTGCCGGGAGAACCAAACCTCCAGCAGCTTCTCGGTCCCTTCGAAAAAATGTGCAGCTTCCATCACCGTGAGACTAGCGAACAACCAACAACCACAGAAAATCAACTAAATTAAATCTCTTCTCCCGCCGCTGCCGCCGCCGCTGCGGATTGTTCCAGCTGTGTTAGTAAAGTTCAGGTTCCTTTTTTTTTTTTTTGCTATATTTTATATTAACTTTTTTTTTAAAAAAAGGATTAATAAAATTTTCCCGGCTTTTTTTTTTTTTTTTTATGAGCGAAAGTTGAACGTGAGTCTGTTGGAAAAAAGAGGCAGATACAGTTCAGTCTCTTGTAGTCCGCTGCTTCCCCGTTAGAGAGAGTTGAGCGAGCGCTAGCTAATGTCGCCGGCCATACTGTGTAAGCCGAGTTTTACCTTATTATGGCACGTATCTTTACCTTATTATAGCACATATCTTTATCACATTTGTGTCATGTTGTGGTGGAATTAGGGACAACATTAAGAGTGTTAAATTTGCATACATTTCCAAGGGACTTTTAAATTACCTGTAAATGGCAAATTTCGTTTCTTGTAATTTAATACTTCATTCTAAGCACTTATTCTGAAATTTACCTCTAACATTTAAAGACTTAAGTAGTTGCTTTAATTATTGCACAGCTTCTTTTGTCAGTGTAATCTTTATCTTGTGTGATACGATGCCAGAAGACAAAGGAGATCGTAGAATGTCCAGCATAGCACACTCTTTATTAGATTTATACTAGAGGACTTGCTGCCCTGAGCTCTGTGGTTATGAAAGCCCTTGTTGTTCTCCGCCAGCTATGCCCACCCCAAGGGGCAAGCAGACTCATAGGGCCAAGTTGTATCCATGTTGAGTCATGGTACTCTCACCTTTCTCCAGAACATTTAAAAGCATCTGAAATCTCCAAATCACCACCCATCAGGCACCAAGCCCAGTTCAGGGCATTTAAAATCTGATAGTGAATTCCATCATTTTGAGAACAGCCCCCATTGTGGAAGTATGAACAGCTAACTCTGAAGGGTTCCAAGGAGTAGATTTGAGCACGACATGTATGATTAAAGCGTGGTAGTGTGGGGGCTGGCACTGTGGTACAGTAGGTTAATCCTCCACCTGCAGTGCTGACATATCACATGGGTGCTGGTTTGAGTCCCTGCTGCTCCACTTCCAATCCATCTCTCTACCATGGCTGGGAAAGCAGTAGAATGCCGCTCCCTTGCCCGCAAAGGAACGACACTGTTCGCAGCTTATCGGTCTTCAGTAGACTTTTAATGAGAAAATAACAGTGACAGAGAAAGAATGAAGGGAGGAGAGTGGACAGGAAAGCCCCCTCCTTCCTCAGCACACAGCTTATATGCAAAATCTGGCCAATTGCAAGCGGGCTCAAGTCCATGCACGGAACACTCCAATCTGCTGTCTGTTCACGCAGTGTGCACGTGTCCTCAGGCCAATCAGATGAGGTGTCACACAGCATGCAGGCTCACCGCGTGGTCCTCGGCGCCATCTTGTTGTTTACAACATTTTCAACTCCTCTGGAAAGTCCCGACCATGGGAAAGCATTGCCCTAACCGAAACTAGCAACATCCGCCTTGTGATAAAGACACAGCAACAGCTATCAGACCGACCTTGACGTGGGGGCTCCATGGCTGCGCATCCCATGGAGCCCCACAGTAGAAGATGGCTCAGGTTCTTGGGCCTCTGCACCCACCTGGGAGACCCATAGGAAGCTCCTTGCTCCTGGCTTCGTATCAGCACAGCTCTGGCTGTTGCAGCCATCTGAATCATGAATACCACAGCCCTAAACAATTCTAAGACCTGACTATGTATAGGGAGTTACGTGGTGTGGGATGGATTATACACATGAGGGCATGGACTTTTACAGTCCGGTACAGAGTGGAAAGGGCATCTTGTTTTTCCTATATTATTCTGTTCCAGCATAAGAACTGAGAAATCTAAATTATATCAGACTGTTCATCTAATTGAAAGTATAGCAGGTAGGAAGTAATTACTACAAATGGCAATATTAATTAGGAAGGTCTATTTTTCATGTAGAAAAATTGAATTTATTTTATTTAACAATGTGGCAAGTTAGTTTAGAACTACATATTTAGGCTTACAGTATACAAACTTCTATTTGCTATATGAAATCAGACTCTGCAAATGTTAAGAGTTGGTCTAGACAGGGATTTCAAATTTCATTTTCTAACAGTGCTATTGACTTTTTATTAGAGAATTGGACTCTTTTTGTAAAATTAATGATACTAAAGGGAACTTTGAGGTCATTGGGTTCACTTGCTGAACTAAAATGAAAAATCACTGTAGAATCCATAACAGATACTTATTCTGCTTCTGTTTTAATGTTTAGATACAAACAGCTTGAAAAACTTAGAAAGCAGTGATTCCAATTGTTAGATTAATTTACATTTTCAGAGTTAGTTATAATATTTATTCCTGTTAATTTTTGGCCATTTATTCATTTGAGATGGATTTCAGTGTCCTTAACTATCTAGCCTAAGCCAAAAATCAATGCCAGGATTTTTGTCATTTTCACACTCACTGGAGATGAGAAATCAGCAAATTTTCTCAGTTGGATATAAATGTACCCTTTACATATTTTATATATGTCATTCATTTTTACATTCATTCATTGAAGATTTATTGAGTCACCAATGATGAATGATTTTTTTAACCTGTTACTTATCTCAGAAAATAGTCTCAAGTTCTGTCATTATTTCACAATGTTAATTTCAATTTTGCTAGAAAAAAATTAAACTGCACTTTTCAGCAAATGTATTTATTCTGAGAGAAATTTTATTGAATGACTAAAATTTGTGAACAGGCCTTGATTCTACCATGAATTTATTTGATTAAAATATTTATTGATTTGGGAAAATATTATAATGACACTTTTAAAGAATTTGTGGTAAGAACCAAGATGAATTGTTAAGAGATGGTAAATGCCAAAATGTAATTGTTGTAGAAAATCTGGAAAACTTCATCCAAAAACTAACAATTGTGTTTAGCAAGGTTGTATAATAAAAAATACAAACATTGTATATCTATACACCCAAAGCAAAGTATCTGAAAAGGAATTTAAGAAAATAGTTTCATTTATAATTGCATCAAAAAGAAAATACCTAGGAATGACTTTAGCAATATAAGTGCAAGATATGCACCATGAAAATTATAAAATCTTGATGAAAGACAAAAAAGAATACCCAAATGATTGGAAACTAATCTCATTGTTCATAATTTGAAATACTAAATAATGTTAAGATGAAAATGTTCCCTATCTCCATGTTCATTGAAATCCCTATCATAATCCTAGCTGCTTTCTTAAATAAACTGACACACTAATATGGCAATACATATGGAAACCCAATAGAAATAAAGCATCCAAGACAATTGTGAGAAAGCTGAACAAATTTGGAGGGCTCACACTTCCTTATTTCATCAGTTATGCTGAAGTTACAGTGTTTAAGACAGTGTGATAGTATTTCTCTTTTTAAAAAAAATTTTTATTAATATAAAGAGAACAGGTTTCATGTATTTATAGATAAAATTCTAGGAAGACAATGTGGCACTAACTTAAGAACAAACATATAGATCAACGGAATAGATTTGAAAATCCAGAAATACACCTTCATGGTTATGATTAGTTTATTTTTGCAAGTGCAGTGTGGAAAACATAAGCATTTAGGATGGGTTTGGACTTAGTCTGACTTCAAAGATTGTACTTATTTTTTCTGTATTTAATGTCTAATAATAAATGTCTAATAAAGAATCTATTTTCAAAATGGTGGCCTATGTACTTCAAAGTGACTATGTCAGAATTCAAGTAAATTTTAATTTGACAAAGGAACAATCGCTAATGAAGTATTTTTCCCCTAGATATCATATATTAAACATATACTTACATACCTATATATGTATATATTAAAATAATATATTAATCCTTCTATATACTAATGTCATATTTGGCTAATATTTTCATTTACTATATTTGCTAAAATATTGATGATTCATATTTAACTCATTCATAGGTACTGAAAACATATTCAATGAGCTGCTCAATTTCCCTTGGTTAAATTTGGCCTCTTGAAATTTATAAATAAGAATTAGTCATGATATGAGCAACAACAAAATAAGGACAGTTTCAATGTAACACTTGGAATGAATGTTCTGTAGATAACTGTCTGTTGAAGACACATTACAACTAATTCATCTTCTCCCCCACCAACCTAGGATGTGTTACAGATTGTCAGACAATCTCCAGATTGTGTGCTGAGGAAATGAATGGATTTGGTGAAGGAATTAAGCCCTGAGCATGATGAATATGAAGCAGGTCTTATCCAGTTCTATTTAAATACCTGTGCTATTGGCATACTAGGAATTTTATCTCAAATGAGTAATAGCTCACCTTTATACAATTCAGGAAAATTGATTTTTAAACACAAAGAATATCTAATGTAATTAGGCTTCTGAATATCTTGAATAATACAAATTCAAGCACATCTGGTTGTAGCGTTTCTATAAATTTAGCCTAAGTGGTGAATAAATGTTGTTTTATGTAATTATCATAGTAAAAGAAGGCTCAGAAAAAAGCCTTCTAAATTGAAACAAGCCAACATAGCTTAAGTTGTTGATTTTACATATATTTTCTTTTATTAAGATAGTACATATTAAGATATCTTTTGCAAAAGTAAAATCTCCCATTCTTTTTTGCACATAGAAGACATATGGTCTACTCAGGCTCATGAAACAAAGACAGTTGAAGGTCAATGTCAGAAAGTCAGAAATAACTTAGTAATAGTTATAGGTTGTTCCCAATAAATATTACGAAGTCATTTTAAAAGTCACATCTATTGGATTAAATGCTCTTATTTTCCAATATTTTACATTCAAAATATCATGTATTGGATGCCAACTTAAAGCTTTCAATTTCTTAAAAATCACCAAATTTACAATTAAATATCAACATGTAAGTAACAATTATTGTTAAATTTTTTGGCTTAAGATATCACCTATTATCCTTGAACAGTAAGGTTATTTAAAAACAATGTTGCTTTGAATGTATAAAATCTCTTAGATGCTACTCTTTCTTTATACTTTCTAAAACATGTACATGAAATTAAAGCAAATTATGAGTGTTTTATTGCACTTGTGGAAATATGAATTTTTAAATGTAGTAATGAGTTTTGTGAAAACAAATATAAGTTTTCCCCTAAATACAACAGTCCAAAAATCTTTGTATTAGGAGTCACGTATGCGGCCAGCATTGTGGCACACACATTGAGCTGCCACTTATGGTGCCATCATCCCCATTTCAGAATGTTGATTCAAGTCCCAGATACTCCACTTTCCATCCAGCTTCCTGCTAATGCTGCAGGGAGGCAGTTAATGATAGCTCAAGTGGTTGAGTCCTTGGTCTTTGCGACCCACACGTGGATGGAATTCCAGACGCCTGACTTCAGCCAGGCCCAGCTCAGCTTTTGCAGACATTTGAAGAGCAAACCAGCAAATGGGAACGTCCTACCCTTTTCAAAACTGGTTTTTCTCTTTGTGATCCAACTCCATGCTAATGTGCTTGCAAAACCAGTAGAAGATGACCCTAGAATACAGACCCTGCTATCTATTTTGAGAGATCTGGATAGAGTTTCTGGCTCCTGGATTCATTCTGGCCCACATCTGGCTATTATAGGCATTTGGGTGAACTTACCAGTGAGTTGAAAATGTCTACTTTTCTCTATCTGTGTCTCAGTCTCTCTCACTCTGCCTTTGAAATAATAAATTCTAACAAAAGAGCCACATATATTTTATCAAGTTTGTATTGAAAAGCAGGAGACATCATTCCAGAAAAGCTCATTCAAGGAGAATGCCTGATAAGTAGCCTTGAGTTTGAGTTCATACTTCAAGTCATCTATTGTAATTACTGGTAGGAGTGAAAAATAACAAGTGTGATGTGACCCCCAGATTCAAGGAAATCACATTCCAAAGATGAAAACATTTGTAAATAGCATGCTGCAAAGTAATTAAAGTGCTTGCTGTATTTTGTGTACAAATTACTAAGAGGGACTTGGAAGTGAGGAATCATGCAAAATGAGTATTCAAGCTAGACCTGCTTATAGAAAGTAATACTCTATTGGTCAGAGGAGGGTGGAAAGATAGCCAGCAAAAGCCAAAGGACTTTAAAACTACATGGTTTAGGCCAGCGCCGTGGCTCACTTGGTTAATCCTCTGCCTGTGGTACCAGCATCCCATATGGGCACTGGGTTCTAGTCCAGGTTGCTCTTCTTCCAGTCCAGCTGTCTGCTGTGGCCCAGGAGGGCAGTGGAGGATGGCCCAAGTGCTCGGGCCCCTGCACCCGCTTGGGAGACCAGGAGGAAACACCTGGCTCCTAGCTTCTGATTGGCGCAGCTCTGGCCATAGCAGCCATTTGGAGAGTGAACCAACAGAAGGAAGACCTTTCTCTCTGTCTTTCTCTACCTGCCAAATAAAAAAAGAAAACAACAACAAAAAACTACATGGTTTGCTCGGGATGTGTGTGTGTGTGTGAGGATCCTTTACACTGTACCTGCTTCAGAATGGCAACAAGTAAACTATCATGTGGCAAGAGACAAGACAGAAATGCTGATCAATTTTTTGTGACACAAGAAAAATTAACAATTTAACCTTCAGGCAATGAGATGCAGATACATGTCAAAGTAGTGATATATTCATTCACTAAGATTTGAAGACTTAGTATAGCCTAAACACAACACAAATACTTTATTGCATTTGAAGAGAGGAATATGTAATGATCAAATATGTCTTCTTAAAAAGCAATTTAAATAGGTGTCTTAAGGAAAGCTAGTTAAAATGCTCCTGGTATTTTAAAAATAATGGCACACTGAATTGAAATAGTGATAGAACATGTAGAGTAAAAGCTGGATTTGAGAGAAATTCTAGGGATAGAATCAACAGAACTCTAACTCCTGCATGGAGAATTCTAATAAATAGGAAATGCTTGGTATTTAAATGGCTAGTATTCAGGAATGGATATTTGACTTAATGGTTCAGCCACTGAACAGAATGCCTGCATCCCACATCCCAGGGGCTCAGTTCAATACCTGGCTCTAGTTCCTGGTTCAGCTTCTTGCTATGTGGGCTCTGGGATACAGTGGTGATGACTTAAGTAATGGAATTTCTGCCACCCATGTAGAAGAACTGGATTGAGTTCCTGGCTCTGGGCTCCATGGCCATTGCTAAACAAGTAGATGAGAATTGTCTGTCTCTGTCTCTCAAAAAAAAAAAAAAAAAAATGGCCGGCTTTTATGTTTTTGTTGTTTCAGAGTGACAAGGGAGATTGTGAGATGGAAAGAGGAATGGAAAGGTTTTAGAGTTAAAATGCATTTGTTTTGAAGACTACTGAGTTTCATATATCCTAGAAATTTCAGAGAGGAAATGTAGAGTAAAAATTTAAAAAGATGTAAAATTCAGGAAGGTAGTTTGAGGATGAATTTGGAAAAGGTGAAAGATGGTGAATGTGGATTGTGACATTAGATGAGATCAACTGAAGTGTGCTTGACTTAGGTAACCTCCTCAAACTGATTTAGTGGCGAGTATTGAAGGAGTGGTGCAAATGCTGAAGGACTGAAGGAGCTGCAGACTGGGTAAGTCTCAAGAATTTATAACAGGATTCAGGAAGGCAATGAACCAGAGAAGTCCCAGGATGTAAGAGAAAACTTGTTCATATTCACCCTAGCCTCATCCTCTACACATATCCTATGATAAATATGCCTGAAATAATTCTTATAAAGTTAACTAGTATCTGTCACCTTCCCAAGTCCAATAATCAAAATCCTGTGTTTGATTAAACTTCTCATTAGAATGTTTTAATTATTCCCTACCTTCCTTAAGGTACTTTCTGCTCTTGAGTTTTGTGATATCCCTTCTGCTAGTTTACTTCTTCCTTCATTTCTTTGGCTGAGTCTTTTTCTTTCTGAGTTCTCCATTGCAGAATACCACTGCTCATTCCTTGCAAATCTTCCCTTAACTATCCAACCCAGTCCTATTATTTTAAACATTAATCATACGCTGATGACTCAAAAATTTGTATAGAACCTCTTAACATTTCAGATGGACTCCAGAATCACATATCTAACTCTTTATACTTCATTTTCACATGATCTTACTCAAATATAACAAAGGTACAACTCACAATTTTCCCTGGATGCTGCTGTTCTGCTACTCACTTTGTTTCTATAAGTACTGCCACTCTTCACCTCCTTGTTAAAGACAAAAACCTGAGAGTCATGTTTGATTCCTCTCTTTTTCTTTGACTTCTATTCCGAACTACAGCAAATCTCTACCTTCAAAAATAATGCAACCATTTTTGGACCTCCATCTCCAACTCCTTAGCTTTTCTGTGCCTCATCTGTCCTAATGAAGCTGCATCACAACTGGTCTCCTTGTCTCTGTGCTGGTATCCTTCATGAGACTGACAGAGTGATCTGCTAAAAATACAAATCAGGTAAAAACAGTAGCACCACTCTTCAAAACCTCAGCATCACAATTAGAAGAAAATAAAAATTTTGTGTCATGGTGTGTTAGTTACCTATTTGCTGCGTAATAAGTTATCTCAAGCAATAATAACCTAAAATGACAAACATTTATTATCTGGTAGCTTCTGGCTCAGGGTCTCAGAAGAAGTTGTAATCAATTGTAAAGTTTATTAGGGACAGATCAACTACTTACAAGGTGGCTCCCTCCCATTGCTATTGGCAGAAGACTTCAGTTGCTCACCACAAGAACCTATGCATGGTGCTGGTGGAGAATCTGCAGGATGTGACATTTGACTTCCCTTGGACATGTTAACACATATTCATGCCTCCATGTCTTTCAGGTTTTTTTAATCAAATATGGTAAATCCTTTCTAACCACATACCCTCAGGCCTTCATGCAGTTATCCTCATGATTATTTCAGGTCTGACTTCCAATTTTACCTCCTCAAAGACTACTTTCTTAACCATCTCTAAAAATCACATCATTCTCATGGTTTTTTATGCTATTGCCCTGTTCTGTTTTTCTTCAAAGAATTTATCCCCATTTGTGGCAGTGTAGCTGGACTTGGAACACATTATGCTAAGTGACGTAAGCTGCTCACATAAGGACAAATACTATATGATTCCACTTATATGTGGTATTAAAAATAAGCATGCTCATAGAAGCACAAAATAGAATTATGGTGTCTAGGAGCTGGCAGGCGGGGGGGCGGAATTAATTCTTGTTGCCCAGTGCCTATAAAAATTTGTTATATAAGGCCGGTGCCGCGGCTCACTAGGCTAATCCTCCACCTTGCGGCGCCGGCACACCGGGTTCTAGTCCCGGTCGGGGCGCCGGATTCTGTCCCGGTTGCCCCTCTTCCAGTCCAGCTCTCTGCTGTGGCCAGGGAGTGCAGTGGAGGATGGCCCAAGTGCTTGGGCCCTGCACCCCGTGGGAGACCAGGATAAGTACCTGGCTCCTGCCATCGGATCAGCACGGCGCGCCTGCAGCGTGGCGGCCGCGGCGGCCATTGGAGGGTGAACCAATGGCAAAGGAAGGCCTTTCTCTCTCTCTCTCACTGTCCACTCTGCCTGTCAAAAAAAAAAAAATAAATAAAAAAATTTGTTATATAATAAGAGCAAGTTCTGTGGCTCTGTTGCACAGTGTAGTACCGTAATTAACAATATGGTATGATGCATTTTAAGATACTCTAATGAAATAGGTGTTTACCCTAGCAAGACATCCATGTCACACAGTAGAATGCTTGGATTTGATACCTAACTCTGGCTCCTGAATCAAGCATCTTACCAGTGGAGACCCTGTTATGCAGCAGGTGATGGCTCAAGTAATTCAGTTCCTCCCACCTATGGTGGAAGATCATCCCAACTCAGTCCCATGTTTTGTAGGCATTTTAGGAGTGAACCAGCCAATAGGAGCACTCTGACTGTCTGTTAGTCTGTCTCTGTCTTTATGCTTTTCAAGTAATAAATAAATATGGTGGGAGAATATATCTCATTGTGTTTTTACTATAAGAAACAAACTGCTATCTCTCTACCTACTGCCTCTTTCTTTCTCTCTTTCTCTCTCACACACAGACACATGGCAAACTTTTTTTACTTTTTTAAAGCTTTATTTATTTATTTGATAAAGTTACAGAGAGAGAAGTGGAGGCAGAAAGAGAGATCTTCCACTTGTTGGTTTATTCCCAGATGGCTACAATTGCCAGGGCTGGACCAGGCTTAAGTTAGGAACCAGGAGCTTCATCTGAGTCTCCAATGTGGGTGTCAGGGCCCAAACATTTGAGCCATACTCAACTGCTTTCCCAAGGCTATTTTCAGAGAGCTGGATCAGAACTGGACAAGCAGGACTGGAACTTGTGCTCATATGGGATACCAGATGCTGGCTTAACTCACTATCCCCCAATGCTATGTTCTACATGAAAGTTTTTAGAGGCTATGGATATATTTATTACCTTAATTGTGGTAAATTTTCATAGGTGCCTAAATATGTTAAAAGCCATTGAGATGTAGGGGGCGGAGCCAAGATGGTGGAATAGTGAGGGCGCACACCGATAGTCCGGGAAAAGATAGTTGAATAAAAGTGGAATTACTGTAGCCTCAGGAAAAGGCTCAGGAAAAAATTGCAGAGGAAACTCTTCCGGATCTAGTGGATGTGACACGGAGGACCTACTGGGAGAGCAAGGCCGCCCGCCGCGTGGAAGCCAAGCCGCCGCGGGAGCCGGACTGTGTGAGCCGCAGAGTGTGCGCGCCAGTGTGGGAAGGGGAGGTGAGACAAAAAACTTCAGCAACCCAAGACATTGGCAGGGAAAGGCAGAAAGAGCCCACAGGGAACGAGGCCTGAAGCCCCACTGGGGAAAGTTCACCAGGCTGACTGGAGGAGAGAAAAAAAACGAACAAAAAAGGGGAACTGGCACGGACATTAACCTCTCTCTCCACTCACCTTACAAAGCCGAGCAAGACAAAGAGCAGGCGCCATTTTACGTACATAGAGAGGCGCCTGCCATTAGGCTAGCAGAAAAACCTGACTCTGGTGGGGAGAAATAACCGGAAGTTAAGACCTAGTTAGTGAAAATGTGGAGCTAGGGATTTTTGGCAAGATGGCGGAATAGGAAGGGAGCACACTGATAGTCCGAGGAGAGACAGTTTAATAAAAGTGGAGATACTGCAGGTTCAAGGAAGAGTAGGGGAAGAAACAACAGAGGAAACTCTTCCGGAACTAGTGATTCACAGTGGACCTGCGTGGAGAGTGTGGGAGCCCACAGTTCGGGACACCAGCGGCAGACTCATCACACCAGCGCTGGAACGCAAGCTGTGTGGAATTACTTCCCTTTTGAATCAAAAAAAAAAAAGAGATTTACCACGCCTAACCTGGGAGTGTCACCTTTGGCACACCCTTAACCCTAAGGAACCAAACAGAGCTCTCAGGCCACACCCATCTCAAGCCTCTAAGGCTCCATCAAAAACAGACAGTCCACTTAATCTAGAGTCATAGTATAACAAGAAAAAACATCACAGTGAAGAAACCAAAGAATATCTCCAATATGCCAAACAACAAATGCAAAATCTGAGGTAATAAGAACAAGGAAGACACTATGATGCCCCAAATGAAAAAGACACCCCAATTCAAGATTATGAAGATGACGAGATAGAAGAAATGCAAGAAGCAGATCTCAAAAAATTGATAAGAACATTAGGCAGTTCTCAAAAACAAATTCTTGAACTACAGAAATCCTTAACGGACAAGATAGAAAATCTCTCTCGTGAAAATGAAACATTAAGGAGGAATCGAAATGAAATGAAACAACTAGTAGAACATGAAACTGTGATAGTGACGAGAAATCATAATGAAATGAAGAATTCAATAGATCAAATGACAAACACACTAGAGAGCCTTACAAACAGAATGGGTGAAGCAGAAGAGAGAATATCGGACTTAGAAGACAGAGAACAGGAAAGGATACAGTCAAACCAAAGAAAAGAAGAGGAAATTAGAAATCTAAAAAATATTGTGGGGGATCTACAGGATACTATTTAAAAAAAAACCAACATTCGGGTTCTAGGAGTTCCTGAAGGCATGGAGAGGGAGAAAGGATTAGAAGGCCTTTTTAGTGAGATACTAGCAGAAAATTTCCCAGGTTTGGAGAAGGACAGAGACATCCTAGTACAGGAAGCTCATAGAACCCCTAGTAAACATGACCTAAAGAGATCCTCACCATGACACGTTGTAATCAAACTCACCTCAGTGAAACAGAAAGAAAAGATCCTAAAATGTGCAAGAGAGAAAGGTCAGATTACTTTCAGAGGATCTCCAATTAGACTCACAGCAGACTTCTCATCAGAAACCCCACAGGCTAGGAGGGAATGGCGAGACATAGCCCAGGTACTAAGAGAGAAAAACTGCCAGCCCAGAATATTGTATCCTGCAAAGCTCTCATTTGTGAATGAAAGTGAAATAAAGACCTTTCACAGCAAACAGAAATTGAAAGAATTTGTTGCCACTCGTCCAGCCCTGCAAAAGATGCTTAAAGATGTGTTGCACACAGAAACACAGAAACACGGTCATCAATATGAAAGAAGGTAAAGGAAGGAAACCTCACAGCAAAAGATCACAGGGAATTCAAAGCATATATTAGAAAATATCTTTGGCGAATGGCAGGGCAAAGTTACCACTTATCATTAGTCACATTGAACGTTAATGGCCTAAACTGTCTAGTTAAAAGACACCGATTAGCTGATTGGGTTAAGGAACAAAACCCATCTATTTGCTGCTTACAAGAAACACATCTTTCCAACAAACATGCATACAGACTGAAAGTGAAAGGCTGGAAAAAGATATACCATGCCAACAGAAATGAAAAAAGAGAGGGCGTAGCCACCTTAATATCAGATAACATAAACTTCAACACAAAAACTGTTAAGAGAGACAGAGAGGGGCACTATATAATGATGAAGGGATCAATTCAACAGGAAGATATAACAATTATCAATGTATATGCACCTAATTACAGGGCACCAGTTTATTTAAAAGATTTGTTAAGGGACTTAAAGGGAGACTTAGACCCCAATACAATAGTACTGGGGGACTTCAATACTCCACTCTCAGAAATAGACCGATCAACAGGACAGAAGATTAACAAGGAGACAGTAGATTTAAATGGCACTATAGCCCAAATGGATCTAACAGGTATCTACAGAACTTTTCATCATACATATAAAGCATTTATATTCTTCTCAGCAATATATGGAACCTTCTCTAGGATTGACCACATACTAGGCCATAAAGCAAGTCTCAGCAAATTCAAAAGAATTAGAATCATACCATGCAGCTTCTCAGACCATAAAGGAATGAAGTTGGAAATTAGCAACTCAGGAATCCTTAGAGCATACGCAAACACATGGAGACTGCACAACATGCTCCTGAATGAACACTGGGTCATTCAAGAAATCAAAAGAGAAATCAAAAACTTTCTGGAAGTAAATGAGGATAACAGCACAACATACCAAAACTTACGGGACGCAGCAAAAGCAGTGTTAAGTGGAAAGTTTATATCAATAGGTGCTTACATCAAGAAATTGGAAAGGCACCAAATAGATGAGCTTTCAGTGCATCTCAAGGATCTAGAAAATCTGCAGCAAACCAGACCCAAATCTAGTAGGAGAAGAGAAATAATTAAAATCAGAGAAGAAATCAACAGGATTGAATCCAAAAGCCATTGAGATATAACATTAAATTTGTGCAATAAATCTCTCAATAATTTTTCTTAATTTATTTGACAGGTAGAGTTATAGACAGTGAGAGAGAGACAGAGAGAAAGGTCTTCCTTCCATTGGTTTACTCTCCCAATTGCCATGGCTGGTGCTGCACCGATCCGAAGCTAGGAGTCAGGAGCCAGGAGCTTCTTCCTGGCCTCCTATGTGGATACAGGGGCCCAAGCACTTGGGCCATCTTCCACTGCCCTCCAGGCCACAGCAGAGAACTGGACTGGAAGAGGAGCAACTGGGACTAGAATCCAGTGCCCATATGGGATGCCGGCACCACAGGTAGAGGATTAACCAAGTGAGCCATGGCACCAGCCCCTCAATACATTTTTTAAAACTATCCCTTTTTTAATCATAATTTACTTATTAATTTATTTTCTACCTTATAAGACTACAGGATTCAAGAGGGCAGAATATTTGTCTGTTTCACCTTTGTGTTTCTAGTTCCTGTTACATTGCCTGGCGCATGATTGGCTCTAATAAATATTGAATGAAAAAGTGAATGTTTGAAAGATGGCATTAATAGATGGGAAGATGGATGATTGATGGATAAGAACTTGAACTTTGCAACTCAAATTCCTGCTTTATTACTTTGTGGATGCTACAACCACAGGGAATTAATTTTCAGAATTCCCTATTGTGTGGTGTAGATATTAATTGTGTATATCTCCTTTGATAAATATGGATGATATAAAGCATACAAATTACTTAGACAGTTCCTTACAAATCAGGAAACTCAGGATGAGTCACCACAAAGGCATCTTGAGTGTATGAAGTTTTGTTTTCAGAATGATACACTTTGAAACTATAACCTCTAGGTAGTATATATATATATGTATAATCTGTAATATTTTCTGATATGACATTATAATTACTCATAAAACAAATATGTGTTTTGCTTTGCTTTGTTGCATGAAACTTTAACTTTGTAAGAGCTGAAAACAAAACACTGAATAAGTTCAAAGAAAGGAGTCTGTATGTGACTCTAAGAATTATTATCAACAAATTATTATTTTTAAGAAGCTTTAAAGTTATTAATCTTAATACTTGAGATTTTGTTTCCATCACTTACCACATGTTAAGAGATGAATCTTGTCTTCAAATCTTTTGTGAAATGTTACTGCTGAGTGTTAGATGACAAAATTATCCAGAAGGTTTCAATGCTTTTTATATTTTTGAGAGGGGAAGGAGGAGGTGAGGAGAAACACTTGATATGCTGTTGTTCATTCCCCATATACCTGTAAGGGCCTGAGCTACACCAACACTAAAATCAAGAGCCGGAAAATCAATCCAGGTCTCCCACCTGAGTTGTAGGAGCCCAATTACTGGAGTCATCACTGCAGCTTCCCAAAGTCCGCATCAGAAGGAACCTGGAGTTAAGAGCCGGAGATGGGTACTGAACCTATGCAGTCCAACATGGAACATGGGTGTCTGTAACCAGTAGCCCAGACTCCTGCTCCTCAGTGTTCTTTTTTGATGATCATTTCAGCAGATTTATTTCAGATCCTGGTTTTACCATCATTGTAACCTCCTTTTGCTCATTCTTCATTTTAGTTGTTACTTAAATGAATATGTATGATATCCTTAACATATGCTTACTGATACTGGTCTGGACAAAGACATGGAAACATGTCATTGGTGTGCCACCAATAATTACCAGTGTACTTAACGAGAAGGTGTACACATGTGGAATACAGTACCATTGGCTACAGTGATCTTCCGTTTTAATGATGCAAATTCATTTTGGATTGAATAAGCATGTGACAGCTTGTTTTCTTTCCCTCTCCCTCCTCCCCCTCATATCTCTTCCATGTTTCTTCTCCAACCCTGAAATAAATAAATAAATATAAGTACAAATATAAGGCTACATTGAGGACTCCTCAAAATTTTAAATCTTTATTATTTCCCTTCATGTATTTATAATATATTCATATTAGATCTTTGAACTACGTTTTCTGAAAAGTAGGATAATTGTTACTGACCCCACAGAATTGTGGTACTGAAAATGAAAACTATACATTAAAGTACCAGTAATGTTTGTCCACCCATTTTTGAGACTGAAATTCAAAAATTAATTTCTTTCAACAATACCAGTGAAATAAAATTTGTGCTCAATCATTTATGTTTATTTTACTATTGCTATGCTTTCTTTTCATGACAAATAGTAATAGTATGAGAATATTTCAAAGCTTTATGGAAATGAGTTAAGAGATAAATTTAGTTTTGTGGAAACAGGCTTGAAATCCATGCATTTTTTAAATAATATGCATTTCCATGAACTTTTTGAAGTACCCTCATGTATTTGCCTCTTTGTTCTGGATTTAGATTATGAAATGATAGAAGCTGACTGTAATAATAGTGTAGTGATCTCTGAAATTTCACGTGGGAGGTTTCAAAAGAGGAAGAAAATATTACGCTATACTCTTCCATTCAAATAACAATAATCATTAAAGCTTTGGTTCTATATTCAACTACAAAAAGCAGGAAACATTTTTACCTAGAAATGAAATAGTATAACTTGGTGGTGGAATAAGGACATAATGTTTACTTGCCTATATTTTGTAAATATAACTTGTTTCTGTTCCTTTCATAATAAGGAAGGCTAATCACCAAGCAGTGTAACATTTGTATTATAAGGTCCCTTCTGAAGATGTCCATAAACTTATTACAGCACTTAGCAATCTCTTACTTTTTAGCTTTAGATGAAAATAAATTCTAAAACACTGAATACTGACATCACTCACTGTTGTTTATATATATATGTGTATATATATATATATATATATATAATTTTTTTATTTGACAGATAGAGTTAGTCAGTGAGAGAGACACAGAGAAAATTCTTCCTTCCATTGGTTCACCCCCAAAATTGCTGCTACAGCCGGAACTACACCGATCCTAAGCCAGGAGCTGGGTGCTTCTTCCTGGTCTCCCATGTGGGTGCAGGGCCCAAGCACTTGGGCCATCCTCCACTGCCCTCCTGGGCCGCATCAAAGAGCTGGACTGGAAGAGGAGCAACTGGGACTACAACCCAGCACCCACATAGGATGCTGGCGCCTCAGGTGGAGGAAAAACCAAGTGAGCAATGGTGCCGGCCCCCTTGTTGTTATATTTAAAGATTATTTACATTGTATTGGTAAAAGTTTGTTTTCCATTCAAATTTCATGCTAGTTTTAGTATATTCTGAAATTATAGTTTGCATATAAATGTTCTTTATGTTGTGTTGAAATTATTTTCATTCTTCTCGATGATTAATCATTGTTGATTTTCTACAATTTCTCTGTGCTAGAAGTTCTACTTCGTATGTATTTTGTATATCCTTTCTTTGAACTTTAAAAAGATAAGTACCTAGAAAAGCATATATTTCATCCTCCATAAGGATATTAGACATAGACAGTTCTACATAATTGGTTCTGTTAAGAAGATAAGCAATATTATTTAATACATAGTTCTGTACTGCTTGATTATATGATTCCATGATTGAACCCAGAGAAGATAGGCGTATGCAATCAGGGTAAAAAATGCTAACTAAAAAAATGACTAAAATAAATCAAATTAAACCCATAAGCAATGTTTTAGTGCAAAATGAAAAAATGTGATCTGGGGAATAATCCAAACAACCAATCAACCAATCTCTCTCTCAACCAACTTTCAATGCAAGCAGCTAATCATGACTTCTATGTTTAATTATTGGTAATTCCGCCATGTATATTTCTTTTAACTTTTATTTAATGAATATAGATTTCCAAAGTACAGCTTATGGATTACATTGGCTCCCCCACCCCCCAATGACTTCCCTCCCACCCGCAACCCTCCCCTTTCCCGCTCTCTCTCCCCTTCCATTCATATCAAGATTCATTTTCGATTTTCTATATATACAGAAGATCAGTTTAGTATGCATTAAGTAAAGATTTCAACAGTTTGCACCCACATAGAAACACAAAGTGAGAAATACTGTTTGAGTACAAGTTATAGCATTAAATCACAATGTACAGCACATTAAGGACAGAGATCCTACGTGAGGAGTAAGTGCACAGTGACTCCTGTTGTTGACTTAACAAATTGACACTCCTGTTTATGGCATCAGTAATCTCCCTATGCGCCAGTCATGAGTTTCCAAGGCTATGGAAGCCTTTTGAGTTCACTGACTCTTATCTTATTTAGACAAGTTCATAGTCAAAGTGGAAGTTCTCTCCTCCCTTCAGAGAAAGGTACCTCCTTCTTTGAAGACTGTTCTTTCCACTGGGATCTGACTCACAGAGATCTTTCATTTAGGTCTTTTTTTTTTTTTGCCAGAGTGTCTTGGCATTCCACGCCATGTATATTTTGTATGTGTGATATATAATAAATATATCCATCATCTCTGAAAGTTTTATTTTACCATGATGATTGGAAAATTGATAGAAGCACAACATAAAATGTTTTAGCAAAATTTTAAGTATACAGTAAGATGTTATTAGACTGCTTCAAAATGTTCACAGAAAATAGAATTAAACCCATGCATAATCTTTTCATAATATGAATTTTTCATAAACTTTAAGACATACACATGGATTTCAAAATTTTTGCAGCTAAATAAATATCTTTTAATTCCATTTTCCCCCAACATCTTGAATTTTCTCACACAAGCAGTATATGGTAGACTTCTTCATTTTGCATAATTGAAAATTTGTACACTTTGACCAGTAATACCCATTCCCTACTGTTCCCAGACCCTGCCAACTGTCATTCTAGCATCTACTTCTATTAGTTTGATTGTTTTATGTTCTTCAGATAACTGTCTCTTTAGTCCATCCAAGCTGGTCTAACAAAATACTATAGATTGGTTGGCTTATAAACAACGGAAATTTATTTTTCACATTTCTGGTCACTGCAAATTCCAAAATCAAGGCACCCATAGATTTTTTTTTTTTCTGGTGAGAACCTATTTCCTAGCTCATTAGCACATTCTCAATATGTCTTTACAAGGGACATGTAAAGGGACAAACCAGTTCCTTGGGCCTCATTTATCAGCTCACTAATACCAATCAGAAAGGTTTTTCTGTGATGACTTAATCACCTTCCCCAGATCCCTACTTCTTAAGACTGTCTCCTTCTGGCTTAGGATTTCAGCATGTGAATTTTTGGAGGATGCACTCTCTAAGAACAAGCAAGTAGAATCATCTGTGTCTGATTAATTTCATTAGTGTAACGTCCTCCAAGTTCAGCCATAATATAGCAAATAGTGGTATTTGATTTTTTTAAGAATAACATTCCATTGTATGAGTGCACTACATTTTCTTTATCCGTTTATCTGCCAGTGGACATTTGGGCTGCTTCCATGTCTCCGCTGTTGTAAATAGTGCTGCAGCAAATGTGGAAATGCAAATGTATCGAGATTCTGATTTGAATTCTATTGGATGTGTACTCAGAAGAGGGCTAGCTGGTGTCTTGGGTCCTTCTGACTAATGTTACAAAATTCCATTAACAAGATAACCTATAAACCACAGATTTATTTCTGACAGTTCTAGAAAAAGTTCCAAATTGTGGTTCTGGCAGATTCAGTGTCTTATGAGAGTCTACTTTGTTTCAGGGATGATGCCTTTTAGCTATGTTCTCACCAGGTCAGACATCTTTTGTGAGAACATTTATTCCATTCATGAAATGTCCACTGTTATTCCCAAAGGCCCAAACTCTTAATAATATCCACATGAGGTCTAGTGTTTCAACATGTGGATTTTTGAGACCATAGCAATTAGATCATGTGTGGTTCTATTTCTAACTTTTTGAATAATTACCATGCAGCTTTCCATTGCAGCTGTACTAGTTTACATTCCCAACAACAATGTACAAGGGTTCCCTTTTCTCTATATCCTTGTCAATTGTTTTCTTTTTTAAAAAATAATAGCCATCCTAACATGTGCAAGGTGATATTTGGGAATTTGATTTGCATTTCACTGATGATTAGTGATGTTAATCATCTTTTCATATATCTTATCCACTGAATGTCTTTGGGGAAATATCTCTTCAAATCCTATGTCAATTTTTAATTTGTTTTCTGATTTGTTGCTATTTGAATTGTACAATTTTCTGATATCTTTTTGATATTAATCTCATGAATTTTTGCAAATATTTTCTGCTTTCTCCTAGTTTACCTTCTTATTGTATTGAATATTTCCTTTGATGTACTGAAAGTTTTTATTTGGCATAATCCCACTTGACTATTTTTGCTTTTGTTACCTGTGTTTTACAAGTCATATATTCAAAATTATTGGAATTGTTTTCTTATTTTAATTTTAGTTCCCGCATATAACAGAGAATATGTAGTAGTTATTTTTCTGTGTCTGACTTCTTTCACTCCACCTGATGTCCTCCAATTGTATCCATTTTTATGTAAATGGAAGAAATTCATTATTTTATATTTGAATAACATTAATTGTATTATGCATGCATTTTCGTTATCCATTCATCCTATGATGCACACCTTGGTAGAGTCTATATTTTGGCTGTCGTGAACAATGTGCTATAAACATGGTGAGTCAGGTGTCCCTTTGATAAAATGTATTCATGTCCTTTTGGTATCTAACCAGTAGTGAAATTGCTGGACCATATGGCTAATCTATTTCTAGTTTTTAAGAAATTATGTATTCTTAGCATCTTTGTCAAAGACCAATTTATCATTTGTGTAAATTTACTTGTATGTTCTTGATTCTATTCAGTTTGTTTATATGTTTGTTTGTTTTTATGCCAGCACTTCATTGTTTTAATTGCTGTAGTTATATACTATATTTGGAAATCAAGAAATATGTTGCATCTAGCCTTGTTATTCTTCAAAACTGCTTTGGCTATTTTGGGTGTTTTATGGTTCCAGGTTAATTTAAGATTTTTTTTATTTCAATGAAAAAAATCCATTGAGATTTTGATAAGGATTTTACCCAGGATCACCTGGGTAGTAAGAACTTTTATAATATTACTTCTTCCCAATCCATGATCATGGATGTATTTTTTGGTTTCTTCCATGTCTTTTATCAATGCTTTACAGTATTTCATGAACAAATCTTTCAATTCATTGTAAAGTTTAATTTTAAACAATTATTTTTTATGTTCTTTAAATTTTTTGTAGTAGATCATTGTTAATTAATAGAAATGTAATAGTTTTGTATTTTTTTGATTTTGCAATGTTACTAAATATACTTATTCCACAAATTTCTGTATGAAATCTTGAGAGTTTTCTGTATATAAGATCATGTCAACAACAAACAAAGATAGTTTCACTTGTTCTGTTCTTGCTTAGATGCATTTTTCTTGCCTAGCCGCTCTGGCTAGGACTTCAGTAGTAAATTGAGTAGGAGCAGTCATCCTTATCTGGTTCACCATCTTAGTGGAATGTGATGGTGAAATTCAAATAGATATTGCATAAAAAAGCTTACAAAAATTACATTAGTGCTCTATACAACCCTGTTCATTTGTTGCTCACTGATAATACTATTAACACTTTGGAATTTTTTAAAATATTTTAAGGGTTTTATTATTTAAATATTTATTTATTTATATGGCACACTGATAGGGAGAGACAGAACAAGGGAGAGATCTTCAATCATCTGCTTCACTCTCCAAATGGCCCAACTAGCCATGTCTAGACCAGGTCTGGTCCAGGCCAGACAGGATCCAAGGAATCCATGCTGATCTTCCACACTGGGGCAGAAGCCTAAGCGCTTGGGCCACCTTTTACAACCTTCCCAGGTACATTAGTAGGAAGCTATATTGGGAGTGGAGCAGATGGGATTTGAATTCTCCAATGACAGAACACCAGCATCCTAAGTTATTGCTCTCTGAAGCAAAATTCCAGCTCCACTTCCGGATCAAGGTACCAAAACTGTTTTGTAGTGAGTAAAGCCACCAGATATGAAGCTGGCATTCCATATGGGCACCAATTTATGTCCCTGCTACTCCACTTACAATTCAACTCCCGATTAATGGCTTGGGAAAAGCAGTGGGAGATAGGCAAAGGACTTTGGCCCCTGCTACCCACATGAGAGGACAGGATAAATTCTTGGCTCTTGACTTTCATCTGGCTCAGCCCTCACTGTTGCAGCTTCTTGAGGAGAGAATGAGCACAGAAAAGACCTCTCTCATCCTGTAACTATGACTTTGAAATAAATTAAAAATCTTTAAAAAGAAATTTAAGGCTCAAATTTGAATTTCAAAACATGTTTATAAAGTAACAAAATAAGATTGGTTAAACTGCCATTCTCCATAGATATAATGAAGTAAATTAAATAGCATAATTGTATTTTATTGGGTAAAATTAAGAGAGTTTTTATTTATTTCAATAAAGATACCACATTTCATGTATTTCATATATACAGTTCTAAGAACATAAAGGTACCTCCCACCCTCTCTGTTCCATGCTTTCATTTTACTTTGTGATCACAGACTTGCTCCTCCACAAATATAGAATTCAACAAGTAGTAATTAGAGACAATACTGTGGTGCAGTAGTATATACAAGGGCTATAAACAATAATCAAATTTCAAGATGTCAATTTCAATCATATACATTACATTTATTTTATACTCTGTAGATTATTTACCATAAATCAGAGGAAACATATGCTATTTGTCTTTCTGAGACTGGCTTATTACACTAAGCATAATTATTTCCATTGCATCCATTTTGTTGAAAAAAGTGGAATTCATTTTTTAATGGCTCTGGAGTAGTATTTTTTATGTATATATACCACATTTTCTTTTCTTTTTTATCAATTTAAAGAAAACAAATATCATGTATTTCATATATACAGCTTTTAGAACATGGTGACATGTCCCACATGCTAATTATTCCTCCTCCTCTCTCTCTTATTCATTACTTTAATTTTTTAATATATCTACTTTCAGTTTACATTCACTCATATTCTTTACCCTACACTAAGTAAAGAGTTTGCCAAATAGTATGAAGAGAAAGCAAAACATTGTTTCTCAATAGTAGAGATAAGAGCTTTAAACAATTATCAAATCTCAAAATGTTAATTTTACTCCAATATATTACATTTTAGGAACTCTATTAGTTACCATAGATAAGGGAAAACATAGTGTTTGCCTTTTGGGGACTGGATAATTTCACTAAGTTTAATGGTTTCCATTTGCATCCATTTTGCTACAAAAGACAGGATTTCATTATTTTTTATGGGTGAGTAGTATTCCTTTCTTTCTCTCTCTCTCTCTGTCTCTCTCTGTCTTTCTGTCTTTCTGCCTGCCTGCCTTTTTTTCCTATCTATCTATATATCCATCTATCCATCCATCCATCTATATCACAATTTCTTTACCCAATAAGTCACTGATTGACATCTGGGTTCATTCTATACCTTAGCTATTGAAAATTCAGCTGCAATAAGCCTGGGGGTACAGATAATTCTTTTTTTTTTTTTTTGACAGGTAGATTTAGACAGTGAGAGAGAGAGAGACAAAGGTCTTCCTTTTTCTGTTGGTTCACCCACCAAGTGGCCACTACGACCGGCGCGCTGTGCTGATCTGAAGCCAGGAGCCAGGTGCTTCCTCCTGGTCTCCTATGTGGGTGCAGGGCCCAAGTACCTGGGCCATCCTCCACTGTCTTCCCGGGCCGCAGCAGAGAGCTGGACTGGAAGAGGAGCAACCGGGATAGAATCTGGTGCCCCGACCAGGACTAGAACCTGGGGTGCCAGCGCTGCAGGCAGAGGATTAGCCTAGTGAGCCGCGGCACCAGTGGGGGTAGAGATAATTCTTTCATACACTGATTTCATTTTGTTTGAATAAGTTTGTATGAGCAATATGGATGGGTCATATGTTGTATAGATTTTTAGCTTTCTGAGATAAATCCATACTGTTTTCCAAAATAGCTATTCCGAGTTTACATTGCCACCAACAGTGGATTAAGATAGTTTGCTCCCCAAATCTTTGCCAGCATTTATTGTTTGTTGATTTCTATATGAGAACCATTCAAACTGGGGCAAGGTGAAACCTCACTGTGGTTTTGATTTGCATTTCCCTAATGATTAGTGATTTTGAGCATTACTTCATGTGTCTGTTGGCCATTTTAAATTCATCTTTTGAAAAATGCATGTTAAAGTCCTTTTCCCATTTCTTAACTAGATTGTTTATTTTGTGTTTGTTGAGTTTCTTAAGCTCTTTATAGATTCTGGATATTAATATTTTATCCGTTTCATATTTTCTCCCATTCTGTTGATTACCTCTTCACTTTGCTGAATGTTTCCTTTGCTTTGCAGAAGCTTCTAACTTGATGTAATCTCATTTGACAATTTTGGATTTGATTGCCTGTACTTCTGGGGTCTTTAACAAGATGACTTTGCCTGTACTAGTGTTTTGTAGAGTTTCTCCAGTGATCTCCTCTGGTAATTTTAGCATATCTGGTTGTAGATTTAGATACTTCATCCTTTTTGGGTTGATTTTTGTATAGGTGTAGGTGGGTCTTGTTTTATACGTGTGTGTGCAGAGATCAAATTTTTCCAGCACCATTTGTGGAAGAGACAATCCTTTCTCCAGGGATTTATTTTAGTTCCTTTGTCAAACATTAAATGATTGTAAATGTGTGGATCAGTTTCTGGAATTTGCATTCTGTTCCATTGGTCTACAAGTCTGTTTTTGTCCCGTACCAAACTGTTTTGATTATAACTGCCCTGTTGTATGTCTTGAAATTTAGTGTTGTGATGCTTCTGGCTTTTTGTTGTTTAAAGTTGCTTTAGCTATTCAGAGTCTTCTGTGTTTCCATATGAATTTCAATATCTTTTTTGCTACATCTGAGAAGTATCAGATGATGTGAAGAATATTGTTTATTTTCAATTGTCTGAGTTCTGGATATAACAGATATTTAAAGGATTGAAAGCCTGAATAAAGAATCGTATGGTTTAAAATGGCAATCAACTAATGTGACTTAATAATCTGTAGTGGGAAAATGTTAATCTATTTTTTTTTTGTTTTTTTACTCTTTCAGTTTTTTGGGGGGATGGTTAAGTGATTTTCTGTTACATGGATATAAAACATTTTGTTCATTCATGCAAAAATGGATTGAATTGTTTGAACATGGGACATTTTTCAAATATTACTCTCATTAGCATTTGCATATCTTTTTTAAGATTTTATTTATTTATATGAGAGGTAGAGTTACAGTGAGAAAGAGTCAGAGAGGAAGGTCTTCCTTCTGGTGTTTTACTTCTCAGATGGCCTCTATGGCCAGAGCTGTGCCAATCTGAAGCCAGGAGCCAGGTGCTTCTTCCTGGTCTCCTATGCAGTTGCAGGGGCCCAAGTACTTGAGCTATTTTCTGCTGCATTCCCAAGCCACAGCAGAGAGTTGGATTGCAAGAGGAGCAGCCAGGATTTGAACCCTAGAACCGACATCCATTAGGGATGCCAGCCCCGCAGGTAGAGGATTAACCTGTGCCACTGCGCTGGCACCAACATGAGTCTTATTTATGGACATATAACTTTATTTCTTTTTGGAAAACATCTGGAAATTAAATTGTTGATAAAATATCATTTAGCTTCTGTTTATTAGCCATTTGTTTAAGTCTACATGCATTCAAATATTTTGCTGATATTTAAATTTATTTTACATGTCTCATTTTTGAGTTTACATTCTTTTTATACAGGATGTTTATCAGATATATGACTTAGAAATATTTTCTCCCTCTGTAACTTGCCCTTCATTTTTTAATGATAGATTTTGTCACACACACTAAAAAAAATGCACATGAAAATATTGAATATATTAACATAACTGAAAATGTCAGATCATATATGAGAAAATATAAGATAGATGAAATAGAATTCATCTAGTGTACTTTTATACATTTTGAAATATTTTTAAAATGTATAGGGTATCATGTGATGTCTTTATCTTCTGAATTTTAAATTAAAACCATATATATGTAATACTTGAAATTTGTTCGATTATATAAACTTTAAAATATGTCATTTTTTAAAAACTTTTATTTAGTAAATATAATTTTCCAAAGTACAGTTTATGGATTACAATGGCTTTTCCCCCCCCATAATTTCCCTCCCACTCGCACCCCTCCCATCTCCCGCTCCCTCTCCTGATCCATTCACATCAAGATTCATTTTCAATTATCTTTATATACAGAAGATTGATTTAGTATATATTAAGTAAAGATTCCATCAGTTTGCATGCACACAGAACATAAAGTGTAAAAACTGTTTGAGTACTATATATAGCATTAATTCACATTGGACAACACATTAAGGACAGAGATCCCACAAGAGGAGTAAGTACAGTGACTCCCGTTGTTGACTTAACAATTTGACACTCTTGTTTATGGCGTCAGAAATCTCCCTAGGCTCTAGTCATGAGTTTCCAAGGCTATGGAAGCCTCTTGAGTTCACTGACTTTGATCTTATTTAGACAAGGTCATAGTCAAAGTGGAAGTTCTCTCCTCCCTTCAGAGAAAGTTATCTCCTCCTTTGATGGCCCGTTCTTTCTACTGGGATCTCACTCACAGAGATCTTTCATTTAGGTGTTTTTTTTGTTGTTGTTGTTTTTTGTTTGTTTGTTTGTTTGTTTGTTTTTTGCCAGAGAGTCTTGGCTTTCCATGCCTGAAATACTCTCATGAGCTCTTCAGCCAGATCCGAATGCCTTAAGGGCTGATTCTGAGGCCAGAGTGCTGTTTAGGACATCTGCCATTCTATGAGTCTGCTGTGTATCCCACTTCCCATGTTGGATCGTTCTCTCCCTTTTTGATTCTATCAGTTGGTATTAGCAGACACTAATCTTGTTTGTGTGATCCCTTTGACTCTTAGACCTATCAGTGTGATCAATTGTGAACTGAACTTGATCACTTGGACTAGTGAGATGGCCTTGGCACATGCAATCTTGATGAGATTGTATTGGAATCCCCTGGCACATTTCTAACTCCTAAAATATGTCATTATAAAAACTAAAATTAAGGAGGGGGCAGAGGCAAAGAGAGGATGGGTATCATGGGAAGTATCACTGTGTTCTTAAAGCTGGATATATGAAAGTAATTATCTGATGCCATCAACTAGATAAAAATTATGCACACAACTTATTACTCAACGGTTCAGTTTAAGATATTTTTCTTTAGGTAAATTATGGTGTATTACTGATAAAATGGTTATCAATGACTTTGTATAACCTCCAGGATCACTTTCATTCAAGTATTGTCTGGATAAGTAATTTAATATTACATGGGAATATGTGGTTTTAAATTTCATGCAGACCAAATAAATAGTACATGAAACGGTTGCCACCTGGAGTGTTTTAGGGAAATTTTTACAACCTATGTGAACCTAGGCTCCAATTATAAACTAATGTCAAAGAGAGAGAAATGTTGATTATCCTGATTTGATCAGTAAACATTTTATACATGTATCAAAATGTTACCCAGTAGCTCATTTAATAAAATATTTAAACAACAGGGGCAGCATAGTGACATAGCATGTTCAGTTGCCACCTGCAGTGAAAGTATCCTGTGTGGGTGCAGGTTCCAATCCTGGTTGTTCCATTTCGAATCCAGCTTCTTACTTAGGAACCTCAAAAGCAGCAGAAGATGGCCCAAGTGCTTGGGTCCCTACACCCAAATTGGAGACCTGGAAGAAATTCCTGGCCTCAGTCTGGCCCAACCCCAGGCTGTGTAGCCATTTGGGGAGTGAATCAGCCAATGAAAGATTCCCCACCCCACCCTCCACCATCGTTGCCTGGTTTCTTTAACTCTGCCTTTCAAATAAAAAAAATTTTTTTTTTAAAAATGAGACAATATGGAACAAAAATATTTTATAATATTATTACCTTTAAATTAATAAATTAATTTTAATTAATAAATACATGAATCTATTAATACAATAATATTCTTACCTTTATAATTATTTACCTTTAAAATATAATTACATTTAAAATTGTTACAAAATACAATGTAAGTTAGTATGTTAAAAATGTCCTTACTAAATAACTGTCATCATCTTTTCTCTACTACAAGATAACTGAAACAGAATGTTTCTGTTCATCACTAACAAAACTAAAAAATTTTCACATCTATATCTTCATTTAGTTAGTTTTAAACAGTAAAATTGGTGAAGAAAAAGAATAAATATGTATATGTAATAAATAACTATGGTTATAATAACTATTCAGTAAACATAAATAAAAATGTTAAAATATTTTTCAATTATTTTGCAAAAAATTATTTTATGTAGTAGATTCAATGAACTTACTCTATTTGTATCTGTTCTTCTCACTAGCTCATTTTTACATTGTCAGTACCAGTCAGTTTTGTTTGACAGTTACTGTGTTGGTTTCCTTCTTTGTTCTCTGCTATCAGTGGTTCGCATGAAACTTTGTAACATGTTATCTCTGTAAATAAAAATTTATCTGGTTTCCTCCTTTACCCACCAAAGACCATACATACAATTTCATTCAGCATATAAAACAGAAAATGTCCATTGTCTGACAAGATCTTGCATGATCTGTCCTGTGACCATTGGTCAGGCTTCTTCTTAGTGAACATTGAAACCTCTTCTCATAGGTTTTCTTCCTTCCTACAATTCAAAGAGCAAGCAACATACCCTTCAGAGTACAAATTTGCACTTCTTAATCTCATGACTTATGCTTTCTCATCATTCAGGCCTCTGCTTGAGGAAGAAAAATATATATACATATGAATATATACACATATATTCATATATTAATGATCTGGAATAATTTAGAGTGAAAATAAAACATATAACCTTAAAAGATATTTTGTTGTTGCTCTGGGGAAAATTATGCTTTCTTACATATTTTAAGTATTCAAGGGGCAGATTATTTCTGTTATTTTATTCGAAGATGTTAACAACGAAATGTGTCATTTGTTTCATACAAGACACAGGAACAGCTTCAAGTATTACTGTTTAGTTTTAATTGACAGAGATCACCTTACATATAGTAGTAACAGCATTCGCATAACTGCTAACAAGAATGGTGCTCCAGGCATTTTACCGAGATTCTGCAGAACCATAGTTGAGAAGAGAAGTAACATGAGTAATCAGTGTGGTTTAATTTATGGTGAATTCTGTTCTCATTTTACTTTTTTCTTGTGTGCTTTTCAGAAATTGAAAAATTTCAAGGATCTGATGGAAAAAAGGATGATGAAGAAAAGAAATATCTTGATGTCATCAGCAACAAAAACATAAAACTGTCAGAAAGAGTGTTGATTCCTGTCAAGCAATATCCAAAGGTATTGTAGAATACATGATAAAATTATGGAAAATGGCAAAAATAAGATCATTTATCCATTGCCTTTTATAAAGATAATGTTAAAGCTTCATTGTAGAAGTCTTTGTAAACACAAATTACTGGTATATAGAAAGGAAAACACAATGTATAATTTACAATGGTGGGGTGATTTTGATCCTATAAGTACACTATATATTTCTTTGAATACAAGAATAATGATTAGATATTATTAATTTGTCTAACACACATATGAGGCACCAGTTTGTTCAAACATAATCTCTGTTGATTATGTTTGAATGTTATTAATGTATATGCTTATTATAAAGTGGAGTGGAATTAAGAATGTTAAATATATAGCATTATCCAATCAGCAGGAAACTGTTAAATCCAGGAGAACAACATAGTCTTTTATTAGAGTCTTGGATTGTGATCTCTAGCCTCTCCATATAAGTTTCATTTACAAAAATAATTATGGGATTGCTATTGGTGTGATAATGTACCTCTTTAATTATTTTTAAATAGTAAGTCATTGATTATAAAATATAGCATTCAGTATCATGATTTCATCCATTAAAATTTTCATTTCCCTTTTTTCAAATAAATAAAAGGATACATGGAATTGCAAAGGTTTAACCTAGTAATTTACTTTCTGAAAAATGACTCTGAAACAAAGGCCATTTAATTCTCTTAATAATAAAGTTATTATGCAGAAGTACGTGCTGCAATTTACTGATTATCTTCTAACATGATAGACTTCAAAATGTATAAGTAATAGAGCATTTTGTTTACAATTAATGTAAACAAGGGTAAAAGGGTTATAAGCCAGCAAATCTTTAAACATTGAAGATAAGATTTTCGGGGTATGGAATTTTTTTATTTCATTTCTTATGCTAGATTTCCTATATTGCTAGAAAGATACATTTGGTAGGTATACATTTTAAGGTAAAATTTACTGCATTTTCTTTATAATCATGTACTTAGGAATATTAAATTGGAAGTCATGCAAATGTACTTTAAATTTTTCTGTAGTATTGAAACATGGTAGAAATATGTTGGGCATTATAATTAAAATGTATCATTTTCAGGAAAGGTGATAAATTAACCAATTATAATCCTGAGTACAAAGTTTTTTTCTAAATCAAATATTTTAAAAGAATCTGACTATTTGCTATTTCTGAGAATATAACTTTTGTCTCCTCTGGATGTGAGAAAGCCAAAGATACATTCAATGTCTGTTTCTAATCTAATGTATCTCTATAGTCTCTGATTCAAGTAAGTTTGCAAGGTATGGAAGCATTTAAATATCTAATGGCTCTTCAAGTTCCAGTATGAATGGTATTATTCTGAGTTTTATAAGAGCCCTTATTTGGTTTATAATGATGAGTATTGAAACAAGATTATTCCACTTTCTGAATTTTTTGTATGAAGTTTAATTTCATGATTTATATCAACAATACTCAAACAAAAAAGCTGCCTACTCTTATTAAAGTAAAGAATGGATCTCTAGTAAGTTATACCTCTTAACTTTGTTAGAATCATGCCATACTTAATCTGGGGATAATCATGGAAATCAGAATTTGCAAAACTTTATTTTACAGATGAAGCAACTGGAGGACTATGACTTGGTAAAGTCATGTCTTTGTTACAGATGTAGATCTACAGTGCAATTGATGTCATTTTAGATAGTGTACTTTTTTGTGAATCATTACATTGTTCATTTGAGTGACCATGCTCAAATATGTGTATTTTTTCATATAAAATGTGGAAGAATGTGAAATGATATCTCCTATTGATTAATAGTTTTATGGAGTAGTCTCAAATAACATTCTTGCTTGAGGAAATTAACATTTCTTTAATTGATTAGTAGCCTGCCAAATCCATTGAATACATATTATTATTTATTTTATTTTCCTTATTTTTAGTTTCCTTTAGTTTCTTAAAAAGATTTATTTATTTGAAAGAGTTACAGAAAGATAAGAAGAGAGAGAGAGAGATCTAGCCACCGTCTTCTAAGATAGCCACAACAGCCCGGGTTGGGCCAGGCCAAAGCTGGGAGCTTCATCTGGGTCTCCCATGTGTATGGCAGGGGCCCAAACACTTGTACCATTTTCTGCTGCTTTGCCCAGGCCATAAGAATAGAAGTGGAGCAGCTCCAGCACCTTTATAGGATGCTGCTGTCGCAGGTGGCAGCTTTACCTGCTGCACCACAATGCTGGCTGCAATTAAAAAAAAAAAAAATGAACAATATACTTCATAGATGCAATTCTTTTTTTTTTTTCTTTTTGACAGACAGAGTTAGACAGTGAGAGAGCGAGAAACAGAGAGAAAGGTCTTCCTTCCGTTGGTTCACCCCCCAAATGGCTGCCACAGCCGGTATGCCATGGCTGGTGCGCTGCGGCAATCCGAAGCCAGGAGCCAGGTGCTTCCTCCTGGTCTCCCATGCGGGTGCAGGATCCAAGCACTTGGGCCATCCTCCACTGCACACCCGGGCCACAGCAGAGAGCTGGACTGGAAGAGGAGTGACCCGGACAGAATCCGGCACCCCAACTGGGACTAGAACCTAGGATGCCAGCACCGTAGGCGGAGGATTAGCCTAGTGAATCACGGTGCCAGCCCCATAGATACAATTCTAAGAACATAATGATATTCCCTTCCCACCTCTACCCTCTCTCTTCCCCTTTCCCTCTCTTCCCCTCCTTCCGATCATCTCTCCCTCCACCCCTCCTCCTTCCTTCTCTTTCCCTTTCTCTCCCTTTCTCTCTCTCCTCCCCTTATCATTCATTCATTCCCTATCTCTCTCTCTCTGGCTCTCTCTCTCTCTCTCTCCCCCTTTCTTCCTCCCTTTCTTTTAGTTTCTGAGATAGCATATATTTTATTTATATCACAGTCAAGGGCCTAATGCTCTACCAAATAAAAAGTTTAACAAATAAAAAGCAAAAAATGACAGTAGTTTAGTGGGGATATAGACAAGGCCTATAAACATTAATCAAATGGAAAGATTACCATTTTACCCATATACAGTAAATTTTAGAATGATTAGAAATCATTAAAAAGATAGTAACATACTTTTTAAAAATATGTATTTATTTACATATTTATTTAATTATTTATTTGAAAGTCAGTATTACAGAGAGTGAGAAGAGAGACAGAGAGAAACCTTCCATCCATTGGTTCGCTCCCCAAATGGCAACAGTGGCTAGGATGGTGGGATCAGAACAATGCCAGGAGCCAGGAGCTTCTTCTAGGTCTCCCACATGGGTGCTGGGGCCCAAGTACTTGAGACATCCTCCACTGATTTTTGAAACACATTATCAGGGAGCTGGATTGGAAGTAAAGCAGATAGGACTCGGACCAGTGCCCATATGGGATGCTGACACTGTGGGTGGTGGTTTAACCCAGTATACCACAATGTTGGCACCCTACCATAACATTCTTAACCATTGGTAGGACAAAGGTTTAAAAAAAAGATTGACAAAACTATATTTGCTGCAATATTGATGAACTGGCATTTCTTTCTTTTTTCTTTCTTTTTGTTCTTTTGTTTTTGATTCTTTTACTTTTTTAATTTTAGCTCCCACATAGAAAGAAGAACCTGAATTATTTGTCATTCTGTATCTGGCTTATCTTACCCAATATTATGTCCTCCATTTTATTGCAGTGGGTAGAATTTCATTCTCTTGTATAGCTGCATAATATTCCATCACACACACACATGCAAATGCACACGCACATCATGTCTTCTTTATCCATTCATCTGATGATGGATACCCTGGTTGATTTATATTTTGGCTGGTGAATATTGTTGCTGTAAACATGGTGGTATAGGTATTTCATTGATACAAAGCATTCATGTCTTTTGTGTAAATACCTAGAAGTGGGATTTCTGGATCAAATGACAAGTCTGTTTCTAGTTTTCTAATAAATCTCCATACTGTTTTCTACAGTGGCCAAAGTAATTTCCATTCTAAATCAACAGTGTATGAGCGTTCCCCTTTCTCCATGTCTTCACCTCTTCTGTTACTCTCTTTTGGATTTTATCCGTTCTGACAGGGGTGAGGTGATACCTTATTGTGGTTTTGATTTGCATTTCACTGGTGCTGGTGATGTTGAGCACTTTTTCATGTTTGCTGGCCATGTATATTTCCTCTTTTGAGAACCGTCCAATGAGGTCCTTTGCCCATTTCTTAACTGGATTGGTTGTTTTCTTGTTTTTTTCTTGTTGAGTTTTTTAATTTGCTGAGCTAGTCTAGATATTAGTCCTTTATTGCATAGAGATCCCATAAATAATGTCCATTTCATCTAATTATTCATGAAAGAGAGCTCTGGAGTCCTTTTACAGAAAAATACTGAGAAATAGCAAAATCAATTGTAAAATTTTAGTTTTGTTAGTTTATTTTTATAGTATAACAAAATGGTTAATGTTTTTATCTTTTTATTTTATGTTTTTATTTTATTTTATTTTTTAAGATTTTTTTTTTAATTTGAAAGGCAGAGTTAGAGAGAGGCAGAGGCAGAGGCAGAGAGAGAGAGAGAGAGAGACGTCTTCCATCCACTGGTTCACTTCACAAATGGCACAGAGGCCAGAGCTGGGCTAATCTGAAGCCAGGAGCCAGGAGCTTCTTCCAGGACTCTCACATGAGTGCACAGGCCCAAGCACTTCAGCCACCTTCTACTGTACTCTCAGGCCATAGCAGAGAGCTGGATCAGAAGTGGAGCAGCCAGAACTGGAACCAGTGCCCCTATGGGATGCCAGCACTGCAGGCAGTGGCATTACCTGTTATGCCACAGCGCCAACCCCAATGTTATTATCTTTTATAAGATTTTCAAAGCAAACTGTGTTTTGTCAAAAGAAGGGTGATTCTCCCTTGCTGAGAGTTTTTTATTTTTATTTTTTTAAGATTTATTTATTTGAAAGGCAGAGTAACAGCACCAGGGAGAGATAATGAGAGAGAAAGAAAGATTTTCCATCCACCATCCACTAGTTCACTCTCCAAATGGCTGCATAAGCCAGGGATTGGTCAGGCCCACAGAGGGAACTAAGGGCCTGTCATTGTTCACTGTCATCCCAGATGCATTAGCTAGGAGCTTGATGAAAAGTGGAGCAGCTGGGACTTGAACTGGTACAGCAATATGGGATGCCTGCGTAGCAGACAGAAGCTTAAACTGCTGTATTACAACCCTAGCTCCAGTGTTGAATATTTATTTCCATTTATCTTAATGATAACAGTGAGGGATCCGTGGTCATAGTACAGTGGGTTAAACTACTACCTCAATGCCAGCACCCCATACGAATGCCAGTCCATGACATGGGTGCTCCACTTCCAATCCAGCTCCCTGCTAATGCACCTGGGAAGGCAGCAGCAGATGAGCCAGGTAGTTGGATTCCTGTCACCAACATGGGAGATCCAGATGGAGTTGTTGGCTCCTGGTTTCAAAGTGGCCAACCCCCAACCATTGCAGCCATTTGGGGAATGAAAGAGCAGATGGAAAGTTGATCTCTGTCTCTTGCTTTTCAAATATATATATATATATTTTTAATCAGCGAGGAAGAGTTGACATCATGATTACAGACTTGAGCTGTATTTGATGTGCTTTTGTGAGCTGTAGAATGTGTGGTATGTTGTGATACTGTGAACTAGCAGAGCACAATAATATTTATGGATTTAAAGTTTAATCTTGTACAATAAAAAGTGATTTATCCCTCAAGGGGGTACAATGAAGAAAGATCAACTTTCTACAGCTTTCTCTCAGAACCAGCTCTCCCCTTGATGCCTGCTGTCTGAACCCATAATTAATGTGACGATGACACAGTCCTTTCAAACAAAGGGCAATAAATAATTCTGGGAATTCTTGGGGAAATGACCTTATCATGACATTACTGCATGACCTTTTTTGGATAAATTTTGTTTCAATTAGTCTCTAGCTTCTAGTTAATTTGCTGACTTAGTTGAACACTATAGGGAATTGAAAGAAGTTTAAAATGTTAAATTATAGAAACTATAAGAATGCTGTTCAAGCACTTTAAGAATGATTTGTATAGTGCTAGTGCTTTATGTTTAATGATGTAATCTCGAGAAAAGATATCATTTTACTCAATTATTTAGTGGTCATTTTTTAAATATTTTATAGCAAGGTTAATAGAGATATTTAGGTATCATGCTAAATGACTGGATTTAGCATTTTGTCACACAAATAAAATAAGTAGCTGTGTGATGATGGGTTTGAATATACACAATATAATTAATTCCTTTAGCTGAGCAATTAAGATGTGCACTTTTTTTTTTTTTTTTTTTGACAGGCAGTTAGACAGTGAGAGAGAGAGACAGAGAGAAAGGTCTTCCTTCTGTTGGTTCACCCCCCAAATGGCCGCTACGGCCGGAACTATGCCGATCCAAAGCCAGGAGTTAGGTGCTTCCTCCTGGTCTCCAATGCAGGTGCAGGGGTCCAAGCACTTGGGCCATCCTCCACCACCTTCCCAGGCCACAGCAGAGAGCTGAACTAGAAGAGGAGCAACCGGGACTAGAACCTGGCACCCATATGGGATGCTGGCGCCGCAGGTGGAGGATTAACCAAGCGAGCCAGGGCACTGGCCCCAATGCATACCTCTTAAATCAGAGTGCCTGAGTTGTATTCCCATCTGTGGTTCCTGATGCCAGTTTACTGCTAATGTAGACCCTGGGAGACAGTGGTGATGGCTCAAGTAATGAGGTTTTTGCTACCCAAGTTAGAGACTTGGGTTGCATTCTGGTTCCTCACTCCATCCTGGACCCACCCTAGCCATCCTTTGGGAGTGAACCAGTGGATGGGGAATGTTTGCCTACATTCGCTCTCACTCATTTTCTCACCCCAACATCCTCTCTATTGCTGTTTTTCTCCCTCTCAATTTTTAAAAAAATTTAAAAGAATATTAAAGAAATATAATTGTATATATACTTACAAATGTTTGAGAATTAGAGTAATTATTATATATTCTCAACAGTTAAGCTTTTAAGGTTGCAATAAATATTGTATTCCTTATGAAGTTCATGTGCAAGCCCTGTAGATCCATGCATTATCCTTAACATTAGCTGTTTTCCCCTAAGTCCACGTATACTATGTTTCATGGTCCAGTACACACTTTTTTAAAAAAATTGATACCTCAAACCTATGTGAATATTATAGTCAGAATCATCTTATTGTTTCTATTAGGCAAGTAGTTGTCCTAGCCCATAGTTTTTGACTGTACCATATAAACTTGGTCTTTGCTGTTGATCTTGAGTTTTTTGTTGTGTTGGAACTATATATATTGAATTGAGTTACTGTTTGAAATGTCTTTAGTGAGATTACAACATGCTTTAGCATTGACACTTAGATCCATCACATATATGGAAAATGAACAAAAATGTAACTTTTGATATAAATTTTATATTAATGAAGACAATTTCATCCTTGGTGAAATGAGAAAAAATTCATATTTTCTTATGCTACAACTAACATGTGCTTTATAAGTCCTAAGAAACAAATATATGCAAGTGGCTAAAACTTTGCTGACTTGTTACAACTTAACTTGTAAAGGTCTAGCATGAGTTTGGTTCAGCTGAGACTGCATTAGAGGACCAGAAATGCGCTGCTTACTCTTATAAAAGGGCATCTAACGTACTGCTTGCTACTCTACCTATTTGTTCACCTGAGCAATTCAGCCTTTCAATGCCTTTTAAAAATATCTCTTTGATGTGCTTTCACAATCCTCTGAAATACATCAGACCTTTTCTTCAATTAAATTTGCCCCAAGGCCCACTTTTTATTTCTCAACTTGAGCTACTGCCAACTTTTCAAAGCAATATAACGCCAAGAGTGTAGATCTGCCCCAAATTTGGCCCCTTTTAAGATCAAACACAGCCATGTTCCCCTGTGCTGCTTTTCAAATCAATTTCTTATGTAGATTAATGCAGAAAATTAAAGCTCCAAAGTATGTTCAAAAACATCTCACTTGCTCTATTTCTCACTCTGCTGAGTCCCAGGGAGAGGACTGGTTGGAGGTAGTCTCATCCCTGGGTGCGGCCTGCAGTGCTTCCCCGCAGAACATGGGTTTCTTTTTTTGTAACTTTGAAAGATAAAGTAGCCAAATGAAAATGCTTGATAGTTGCTGTTCTAACTTTCTGCGTAGTTGTCAGATCGTTTAAGAATATTGAATAGAAATCCAAAATCACTGTATGTGGAAACGATGACCACATTTCAAAGTTGAATGCCACCTCCCACAATCTTGTAAACACCTCACTTTTTCTAGGCCATGTGATTTTCCAGAACTCACTGTGTGTCTTGAATTTTATCTTTACAAGGCATCTACTACTTACTGCTTAGCATTCCTTTTTATTTTTCTGAAGGAAGTGGAAGAAGAGAATTTGATAGGCTTTACAGTTTGGTTTTGTTCATATCAATTCCCAACTTTCTCACCTGTGATTTTAAATTCCACATGAGAAAGGGATAGGACATTCAGATTCACATTTGCTGTGATAAAAAAAGATAAATATCTGTGTTGGGCATTCTCCCAGTATTGCACTGAAATAACATGGTATTCTAGAAAAACGTAGATGTTTGTTGGGGTGTTATGTCTATTGTTTGTCTTTTCGGATGACCTCTCTTAATAACTGCCCTTCACATGACTTTAAATATTAGTTTTCCATTTTGTAATTTATTTCAGTGTTTTTGCCTTTATGTCACATTGATCCATGCATTCCTAATTCTGAATTATACGGGCTTCTTCTCTCAACATCTTTTTGGTATATCATACCCTCACACAATATATCCTTGTGCTTCCTGAAATAATACCAATCTCTCCTTCATATTTTTCCTTTTTTTGAGAGAGAGATACACAAAGAGAGCATTCACATCTGCTGATTTATTCCTCTAATGCCCACAATGACCCCGACTTCCAACTGTGGCCAAAGCCAGAAGCCAGGAACTCTATGCTGTTCTCCCCATGGGTGACAGGAACACAGTTATTTGAGCCATGATCACCGCTTCTCAGGGTCCACATTGGCAGGAAGCTGGGATTAACTGCTAGGTCTGGGAACTGAACCCAGGCACTCAGGTATGGGACAAAGGTTTCTTAAAAACTAGCCAAATGCCTGCTCCTCCTCTTTGTTTCAGGAACTTTTCTGTTTTAACCAGTTGTTTCTGTTCTGCCACAATGTCCCATTTCCCTCCCATCTCTCTATCTTCTGCCCCAGGCTAATATTTTCCACCTGATGTGAGATGATTACTTCTGATTTTCAAAATTTAACCTCCACTGGAAAACTGAATACTGTTTCAAAGGATCATTAAATACAAGTACCATTTGAAATGTACCAGACCTTATGTCTTTCTGTAAGGAACCTGTGAGAGCGAACAACCTTTCATTTCCTGTCCCTACAATCCTGGCATTCTTTACTTGCTTGTGTGTTTGTTTATTTGCTTGTTTAATTCAGTAAGCCCTCAGTAAGTTTTTCTAAGACTGTTATAGCACAGATGATCCTTCTGCTATATCTTTTATTGTTGCAGTGTGTGTGTGTGTGTTTTTAATATATGCAGATCTTTAAGACACCAGAGAAGAAAGATCATTATTAAAATCAAGAGTTACTACAATACCAATAGAGTAGATGCCCATTTTATTATTGAGTTTCAAAGACTTCTTGAACAAGTGGAAGAAGGTGAGTTTGATTCAAAATCAAATGTACATTCCTTGAGATTATCAGAAAAATAACCTTTACAAATAATAAAGAAAATAAAAATTGATCATTTTCCCTAGATACAGGTAGATATGAGGATTTCATTATTTTTATTATTAAGTTAGGACTGGATTTCATTCATATTGTGAGAAATTCACATTCATATAGAAAAATTGTTAGTTATTTTTATTTTCATTTTATAGTCTTAGGTCATTCTGGATGAAATTTATGTAATATTTAGATTTATACAATTTATTAATATCCTTAAACATATGAATTTCACTAGGAAATAACAAATATATAAATCTAGAATGATCTCACTTGTGAATATCAATGCAAAAACTTTAAAATATTCTCAAAGGAGCACTATTCAGTATAGCAATATCTTGAATACATGAATGGATAAATACAATGCCGTACATACCTATAATACATGTAGTAGAATATTATTCAACCCTAATAAGCAACAAATTTGTTGGCGCATGCTTCAACATGTATGACATTTGAACACATGCTAAAGCCAGACAAAAATTGACAGATGTATGATTCTACTTCTATGAGATACTTGTTTATAATAGAAAAGTTCGTAGATAGAGGAAATGGAACAGAGATTACAAGTTAGTGTAGGGAGAGCAAAATGAAAGGTCATTGTTTAATGAGTACAGAGTATCTGTTGAGAAGATGAGAAATTTCTAAAAATGGATAGTGATGATGTATCCCTGACATTGTGAATTTCCTTAATACACTGAATTGTATTCTTAAAAATAGTTTAAAGTATGGGAGAGATATAACTATGTTCCTAAATCTGTATCTATGAAATACATGAAAATGTATAATACAATTTTAAAAATTTAAAAATCCAAAACATGTTTTATACACTATGCATTTTAAAAATAAAATCTTGCAGAATAGTATCAGATATATTTAAATAACACATTATAAGCTTAATGAATTGTACTCATATGTGGTTTATTTCAGAGATGGATTATTGCTTTCATAGTTAAAAATACTTAAACTAAGTTAATTAACTTTTAAATCAATGAAGATACTTGAAAAAATCAGTTTTCTATTCTTCATGAAATAAATATGAACATATATCATTAAAATAATTAGTTATTTAGCAACATGGTAGAGAAAAATTTATTAAGTAGTAAGGCATTTAGGTCCAAAAGGAAAAGAAGCTCCTTAAATATCTTGTGCACAAACATAAATTCCAATTGGTTCTAAGATTATTTCCAATAAAATAACAATCAAACTAGAATTAGTCATGGACAAATTCATTTCATAATGTTTAATTTGTCTTTATGATAAAATTGATATGCTTTCTATTTCCAATTTCTGAGTAAATATAGTATTTGAATGTTAGAATGAAGACTCTACTATTTAGTATTCAAGTTTATAAGAACACAAACTTCAAAACATCACACCTGCAAACTCATGTTTAGAGAATAAAGTTTCGTGAATACGCTTACTTGTATATTAGACACTGAGTAAAACATAGTGAACTACTGTTTTGTTTCCTGAAAATCATTATGAGGGTTGTAGGGATCAAGATGAAGAAAACCTCTGAGGAACTTTCCTGAAGTTGTACAATATACCAGTGATAGAGTTAACATTTGAACTACAAGACTATATATACCAAAGTCTCTCTTGGCATTAAACATTATATGTAGTCCACATTGTTTTATATAAGGCATGCAGGTAATTCTGAATACAAACTTCTGAGACTGCAGAAGGCCACAAGTGAAGCAGAAATAATCAACCTATTAATTGTCGTGTCCCATAAATGGTATTTGAATGATTTCCCTAAATTCACCAATAAGTCAAGCAGTATCTATGATATTCAATAGCCTGTTTATGAATATCTCTAGTGACTAAAAGGAAGTTTACTATGTTACAAAACAGCTGTATCTAATATTAAATATAAATTGTCTTTTTCATTTTCCTTTTTCCTCCTTTGGGAACTAGATAATAAATGCTATGATTCTCAAAAGCAGCTACATAAACAAAGAAAGTTAGAAAGTGACCACACATGTCTCGGTAAATGCACAGACCTAGAAAATATCTAAGAACAAATTAAGTTTACATTTCACACTGACATTTTGAGCAGAAATAATCTGCAAAAATAAATGAGAAAAAAACAAAACCAAAAGCAAAATCAATAGTAAAGAACAACAAACTCTGGTAAGAGAAAGAAACTGATTTCCAAAGATGAAAGGTTATTTGGTTAAAATATCAAGTTTTCAACAAAAACAAAAGCATATCAAAAGGTATACCAAAAAAAAAAAAAAAGAAACAGTAAAATATGACCCATTCAAAGAGAAACAAATAAATCAACAGAAACTGTCCCTGAAAATGATCTGTTGGCAGATCTAGCACACACTTTAAAATAACACTCTTCACATTTTGCAGTGAGTTAAAGCATGGAGAAAGTCAATATAATGATGTTTGAATGAAATAGAATTGTCCGTAAATAGATAGGAAACCTAAATGATACCCAAAAGAAATTCTGCAGCTCAAAATTACAATCACTGAAATGAAAAATTTATCAGAGATTCAAAAGCAGATTTAAGCTGCCAGAGGGAAGAATCAGTGAAATTAAGGATGGGAAAATTTTTTTTATGATTTATTTTATTTATTAGAAAGGCACAGAGAAAGATGTTTCAAAACTGGTTCACTCCCCAGCGATGGCTGGACTGGGCAAGCCAAAAACAAGAAGCAGGAACTTTATATGGTTCTCCCACAGCAGTGGCAGGGGTCCAAGTGCTTGGGCCATCTTCCTCTCCATTCCCAAGTACATTAACAGAAGCTAGATCAGGATTGGAGAAGCCAGGAGGACTTGAACTTGTGCTCCATTATGGGATGTTGGCATCACAGGCAGCAGCTTAACCTGCTGTGCCTCAATGCTGGCCCCCAAAATGGAAATTTTTAAATTTGAAGGATACAAAGCAAAGAGATGGAAGGAATGTGAATAAACCATAAGGGACTTGTAGAATCCAATCAATCAAATCAATATAGATGTGGAATTTTCAGAAGAGAGAGAACAAGGTAACAGAGATAATACTTGAATAAATAATAATTTAAAACTTTCCAAATTTGGTGAAAGGCATGAATATAAATATCAAAGAAACTCAATGAACCCCAAGGAAGATAGACTCAGAGACTTACTCTATACTGACATTATAACTAAACGAAAAATAATTCTGAAAGCAGCAAGAGAAAAGCAACCTGTCAAATGCAAGGGATACATAATAATATCACCAGCAGATTTCTCATTAATTTATGGAGAATAAAAGAAGTGTGTTGATAAAATCAAAGTGATAAAAGAAGAAGCCCTCAATCAGTATTCCTATGTCCTGCAAAACACTCCTTCAAAATTGATATAGAAATTAAGACATTCTCAGATAAACGAAAAGTAAGGGAGTATATTACCATTGGCAGTCTCTGCAATACTCAAGGGAGGGGGCCAGCGCTGTGGCATAGCACTGGTTTGGGTCCCATCTGCTTCTTTTCCTACCCAGCTCTTTGCTATGGTCTAGGAAAGCAGTAGAAGATGGTGCAGGTACTTGGACCCCTGCACCCACGTCGGGGACACTTGAGAAGCTCCTGCCTTCAAACTGGCCCAGCTCTAGCTAATTGGAACCATTTGAGGAGTAAGCCAGTGGATGAAAGACCTCTCTCTCTCTCTCTCTCTCTCCCTCTCCCTCTCCCTCTCCCTCTCCCTCTGCCTCTCTGTAGCTCTGCCTTTTAAGCAAATAAATAAATCTTTAAAAAAGTACTCAAGGGAGTTTTGCAAGGTGAAATGAAATGAAAGACACTAGACAATAACTTTAAGCACATGAAGTAATAGAAATATCAGTAAAGACAAATGAGCAGTTGAAAATGTAGTATATTATAACAATGGTCTGTAACTTTACTTTCTGTTTCCCACAAGATATGAGACAAATACATAGGAGACGGGTAAGGTGGGAAGAATCACTATATTTCTAAAGTTGTATTTATGAAAAGCATGAAGTTTGTATTTCTTAAATAAAAGGTTTCTGGGGAAAAAAGTCCAAAAGTTACTACTGTTAAAACTTTGCTTTATAACCCCATATGTTTGTTTGATGAATACTCAAAGAGCCTGATGCACTGAAAAGAATTGCTACTACATTATTAGCAGCACCATGTATAAATGTGTAATTTTGTAACATCAACAACTGAAAGAGAAGTAGATGGAGTTGTGAAGGAGTAGAGTTTCTCTCTTATTGAAGTGACGCTGATAGAAATTTGAATTAGACCATTATAATTTCAGGTTGTTAAATGTAATGCCCATAGTAAGCAAACATAAAATGGCTGTAATAAATATACAAAAGGAAATTAGAATGGAATTGAAGTATTTTACCACAAAAAATAAACTAGCAGACAATAACGCAGGAAGTGATGGTGAGTAAAATTATAAAACCTGTAGAAACCCAGTAGCAGAATAACAGAAGAAAATCCTTCCTTTTCAATTATAGCTTTCAGTGTAAATGTCTTGAATTCTCCAGTCAAAAGAAATTGGGTGAATAGGTGAAAACACACAAGTCACCGATATGCTGTCTGTAAGAAATTCACTGTAGATTAAAACTGAGAGGAAGGGAATCGTGTCATGTCTACAGCATGATGAGCCCTGAGAGCTCTATGCTAAGTGTAGTAAGCCACTCATAAAAAAATAAATACTGTGTGATTCCACCTTTATGAGATGCTCCAAGTAGGCAAAATTACAGTGATAGAAAGTGGAATAAATAATAGTTGCCAAAGTCTTGGAAGATTGAAGAATGGAAAGTGACTATTTCATGGGTTCAGAGCTTCAGTTTTATAAGATGAAGGGTTATGGGGAAGGACAAGAGTGATTTTTCATAATATGAAGAATATATTTAATTCCACCAAACTGCATAGTTACAAATGGTTAAGATGACACATTTTTGTTATGTGTATTTTACCAAAATGTTAAAGAGTTGGAAAAAAAAATAGTACTTGCAACTTTTACTGCTATTGCTCTGGCCTAAGTCATTGACTTCCCCTAAATGGATTGTGGTAATAGCCTCTTAACTCATCTCTTTGCTTCTATACATGCTCTGTTACACTTTGTTTTCAGCTGGGCAGCCATAGTCAGTCTTAAAAACAGTATTCATAGCATATAATTCCTCAGCTCCTCAAAAGCTCCAACTACATTCCATTTTACTCAGAGTAAAGGCAAGTACTTGTAGTTGCCTGCAATGGCTTTCATGGTCTGGTTGTCCATTAGTATGCTGACTTCACCCCTAAGTTTTCGTGTTTGTTAATTTTGTAAAGCAACTCTACTTTTCTAGCTTACATTTGCAGAATGCTTGAACTAGTTCCTCCCCACTTGAGAATATACCCCCCTTCTCATATCTACAATGCTAACCATTTCAACTTTATGTTCCAATAGCACTCACTCACTCAGATATAGTTTGGATAGTCTATTTAGCATGAGAGCCTTCATCTACACCTACTCCAGTACCTATAATTTCCTTACTCCTGTCTCATTTTCTCCTTTATGTGGTATGTATCATCTTTTAACATACTTGCAATGTGCTTATTTGTTATGTTAGGGTCTCCATGCTGGAATGGCAAATGTCTTTCTCAATCAACCATGTGTTTAAATCACATGGAACAATGTTTAGCAAATAGTAGGTGGTAAATAAACATTTGCTGAATGGATATAAAATAATTACATCTCTTCTGTAAGACACACTCACTAGAGAAACATGGTTATCATAGAATAGATCCCGAAGAAGGATCAGGTGTTCACCCTGGTTCCATATTTACAAAACTTCCAGGGAACCCGTCACAGATGCAGCCATGCCATCATTGCTACTCTGAAAGAGACCATGTATGGCTGTCTTCAGGAGAACCTCAATGCTGTACAAATTTCGGCAGAGAATGTAAAGTCTAAGAGAAAAGCCATACCAGTAACATTTCATTTAACTCTAATGTCAGTCACTTTGCTTAAACAAATTTTTTTTTTTTAAAGATTTATTTATTTGAGGGCCGGCACCGTGGCTCACTAGGCTAATCCTCCGCCTAGCTGTGCCGGCACACCGGGTTCTAGTCCCGGTCGGGGCGCCGGATTCTGTCCCGGTTGCCCCTCTTCCAGGCCAGCTCTCTGCTGTGGCCCGGGAGTGCAGTGGAGGATGGCCCAAGTCCTTGGGCCCTGCACCCCATGGATGGGAGACCAGGAAAAGCACCTGGCTCCTGGCTCCTGCCATTGGATCAGCGCGGTGCGCCGGCCGCAGCACGCCGGCCACGGCGGCCATTGGAGGGTGAACCAACGGCAAAGGAAGACCTTTCTCTCTGTCTCTCTCTCTCACTGTCCACTCTGCCTGTGGAAAAAAAAAAAAAAAGATTTATTTATTTGAAAGAGTTTCAGGGGTGGGAGATAGGAGGGAGAAAAATGGATATATCAGTCCTCTATCCTCGGTTTTCATCCCAAATGGCCACAGGAGCCCAATCTGCACAAGGCTTAAACCAGGACCAGAAATTCTATCCAGGTCTTCAATACGAGTAGGGAAGAAAAAAGAAAAAAGGTGTTATTTGGGATATAGAGAGGAGCAGAGGAGCACTATCAGGATACGCAAACTATATCACTATCAGGGTAATGCTTTTCTTACTCTCGAGTCTTGTGAGTACATCAGTCAATTCACATGGATGTCTTTGTATCCTGACAATTTTCAGATATGACCTTTGCCTTTCCAAAAATGCTTTTTTCTTTATGGAAATAATGCAATAAGATGTAGAGGTTTTGAGATGTTTAATAACACCATGGATAAGCAATGTCTTATAATGAGAAAATAAATAGAATTTTGAACCAGGTAGATCTAAAATGTCAGTCGCAGCTGCACTCTCATTCAATTATTATCAGTGGAAAGTTCCATTAAACACCATCATCCTTGGTGTTTTTCAGCTTCAATGTAAGCATAATTATGTGCGATGAGATTTCATCAGGGATACATAAGAATGTATATACATGCTTGGTATGCTGTCAGTACATGATATAAGCTTAAACCAGTGTAACCAATCAATGACTATTAATTTCTTCTGGTTTTTAATTTTTAATGTAATGACACTTTTTGGGAGCTCACCTTCACTGTGTCAGATCTTAGGTATACAATGTAAAACAGATATTTGAAATTATTTCTCTGAGAGTTTTATTTTTTTTTTCCAGCACTTCTCCACTTTATTAAGGTTAAGTAGCATGGTATTTATGTATATAAACATTTAAGTTTTCAGTAATGTTTAGATTCTGAGTCATTCTCCATAATTAGGTTAACTTAGGCACATCGGTTTGTATTTTAGAGAAAACACTTATCTTGAGGACAAGGATAGGAGCAAGTAAAATCTGCAAATATTACGACAGTGATTCCAAGTCTCACTAACCTGCAAGCACTCTTTTAGTCTTTGTGACAAAAGAGACCCGAACTCAGTTCCTAAACTTATCTGCGTGGGAGCCTGGTGGCTTAGAAGTCCCTGAAGAGCAGTCAGCGGTGAGCTCCGAGAGGCTCAGAGCACTGGCAAAGCTTAATCGCAAAGCATTAACAGAAGCCCCACAGCTGTTTTCCTAGGAGGAGCTGGAACTGCGGGTGTCATCTGGGAATGCATTGGAATGGCACTGCCTAGTCCGAGAGTGGCACGGAGCTTCCGGTCGCCTCCTCTGCGTCCACTATTTCGGGTAGGCTTCCACGATCATAGCATGGCCCTGCCCTCCAGCGGCACAGGCGGCCACCAGGCTGTACTGGCCACCTTCTTTCCGCAATCTGTTGGCAGCTGCCATGACCAAGCGGCAGCCGGTGGCTCCGAACGGGTGTCCCAGGGACAGCGAGCCGCCCCAGTTATTAAACTTCTCCAAAGGCAGTGATCCGACCTTGGTTTTTCTACCCATGTAGTTTTGTGCAAACCAATCAGAATCCATGGCTTTGAAATTAGCCAAAATCTGACCTGAGAAAGCTTCGTGGAACTCAAAGACGTCAATATCGTTCATGGTTAATCCTGCCTTTTCTAGAACTTTTGGAGTAGCATACGTAGGTCCAAGTAGGAGTTGATCTTTCGGATCCTGAGACACATACACAAAATCCCTCAAATACGCCTTCGGCTTATAACCCATAGCCAGAGCCTTTTCCTCCGCCATAATCAGCATTGCAGACGCACCATCGGTCAGGAAAGAGGAGTTCGCAGCTGTCACGGTGCCGTAGGGCTTGATGAAGGCAGGCTTCAGTTTGGCCATCTGCTCCAGGGAGGAAGGACGGATGCCATTGTCTTTGGTGACAGTATCTTTTCCTGGTACTTTAAAGGGCACGACATCAGAAAGGAGCCCCTCGTCCTGCGCCTTCTTGGCCAGCGTGTGAGAGCGCAGTGCGTACTCGTCCCGCTCCAGCCGAGACACAGCAAAGGCAGCAGCCAGTCGGTCTGCGGAGTGGCCCATGGTCTCATTGGTGGAGAACTCGGCCACGGCGGGGAGCTCAGGCGACAGGAAATTTAATCTGAATTTAGAGATCAGAGACAGTCGCTGGCCCAGAGTCTTGGCCTTATTGAGATCAAGCATCATCTTCCTCATTTTTCTTGAATGACGAATAGGGACATCAGACATTAATTCCACACCTCCTGCCACGATGACATCACACTGGCCGGAAGCAATCAAGCCAACACCTGTGGTCATGGCCTGGTTGGCAGAGATGCACGCCATGGTGACAGTGTGAGCAGGGGTCTTGTCAGAGAAGCCAGCTCCGAGGGCGGCCTCTCTAGCAACATTGCTTGTTTTTACTTCCTGAACAACTGTGCCAAAGATGATGTAATCAACAACTTCCTTTGGGACATTGGTCCGATGCAACAAGCCCGAAAGTGCTGCTCTAGCCAAATCGTGCGGCATCAGGTCTTTGTATGAAGTGCCAGACAGCAAAAACGGGATGCGGACCCCATCCACCACCACGATGTTCCTTATATTGGGTTTGGCTAAGGTCTTCTTTGATTTGGTCTGGACAGCTGGAGCAGCCCATAGCTGGGAGGAACAGCTCAGGGGCCGTAGAGAAAATCGGAGAGCCCATTTTGACGTGCTGGGAAGACTTTTAAATGTATATGTCAAGATGGAAGTCATGCTGAAATCTCAGTCGGTGTCGACGCGAATTCTCGCTCCGGGCAAGGTTCGGATCCAAGTACCAAGACTGTGCAGGTCTCTGAGAGTTTTATAATGTCATTCCTAAATGGTAAGATGATTGAGACAATAATAAAAATAGAAAAATGAAAGGAGATAATGATGATAGTGGTAATGAAAGGTTTTTGGTGACCAGTTAATATGTATCCAACAATTTTTATTTGAATATAATTTTAAAACATTGTTCTTTACCCTAGTTCATTTTTCACATGTTTGTAAATTGAGATTGAGATTTGTGAAATGTCATAATTTGGAAAATGAATATTCTGCATATGATATTGAACAAAATGATTAAAAGTTTACATAAACCATTACTACATTCTAAGTATTATATCTTTTACCCAAAGTTATATACTACTTTATATTAAAATATGAGTACCTACAATGATAGTATGTTTTCTTTATTTCCTGTTTCCCTCTGAAGTCACATCTCAGAGGCAGAATTGATGTTCCTGCTCATTGTCCCAGAATCTAGTTAATTTTTAATAACACAGACAAACTAAATGTGAGTAAAATTTCTGTGCTGGTGTTTGTTAAATATTTCCAGAGCTATTGAACAAATTGTGAAAGTTCATCAAATCCTTTATTATTACTTGTGCCAGTGGTAACTTCAGAGCATTAACATGATAGGTGTGAATATATGAACTTAACTAATTATAGCCATGTTGGCTACACTTTATCTTCTTTTTTTACAGTGCAGTATTATATTTAATCTAATGGTAAACTATTCACTCTATCATAAAAGCCTACAAAATTAATTTCTTAGAAGAGCATCTCTCATAGGCAGAGCAATCAAATAACACTTTTATGACAGTAACTATAAATAGAATCTAACAAAATGCTTTGAACAGCCCCTTTCTATGCTGTGTCTGATTGTAATTTAAATACAGTACTAAAGTTGGGTGAAAATGGAATTTATATTTTAAGGTAAAGTTTCATTAGGAAAAATATTTCTACAGTGGCCAATATAAACCTCAACTTTCTTCAAATAAAACTTCTGTTTGGGTGGAAATATGGCGCAGCAGTTAAGATGCTGCTTGGGATACCAACATCCCATATTGGAATGCCTGCGGATGAGTCCAGTCTGTGCTCCCTATTCAAGGTTTCTGCTAATGCACACCCTGGGAGGCAGCAGAGAACCTTGGAAACTTAGTCACTTAGGAAACCTGGATTGAGTTCCCCGCTCATGGCTTCGGCTTGTTCCAGCTCAGCCCTGGCTGTTGCAGGTATTTGGCAAGTGAATTAGCAAATTAGAGCACCCAATATCTCTCTCGCCCTCTCTCCTCCCTCTACTTTTTAAATAAAATACATAAAAATTAAAATCTCAGCTTTGGCCAGTGCGCGGCTCACTAGGCTAATCCTCTGCCTGCGGCTCTGGCACTCTGGGTTCTAGTCCCAGTTGGGGCACCGGTTCTGTTCCGGTTGCTCCTCTTCCAGTCCAGCTCTCTGCTATGGCCTGGGAAGGCAGTGGAGAATGGCTCAGGTGTTTGGGACCTGCACCCACATGGGAGACCAGGAGGAAGTATCTGGCTCCTGGCTTCGGATCGGCGCAGCATGCCGGCTGTAGTGGCCATTAGGGAGGTGAACCAATGGTAGGAACACCTTTCTCTCTCTCTCTCACTGTCTAACTCTGCCTGTTAAAAAAACAAAAAAAAACAAAAAAACAAAAAAAAAAAACTCAGCTTTATGAACACTTCCAGCTATTATGATTATCTGCTGTGGTCTGATGTCAAGTCTTAAAATAGTTTTTTTTTTTTTTTTTTTTTTACATTTAGTTTCATGCTACTCATCATGCAAATAATTTTATTACTGACATAGGACCATGTATCATTCCATCCATGGTTTATTTCAGTCCAAGTCTACTCAGTAAAGAAATGCTTTATTCCCTCTGAAATTGGCTGTTTAAAATAACTTCTTGATTGAGAAATATACGTAAAGCATGATACACAAATAAGTGCATACTTTAGTCAAACTTAAATTATTTTCATGTATGTATTAATTTTATATTTGTAATCACAGGTAGTTTGAAATTATTAAAATTCCTTTTACACACAGTGATTCTGTACCAGGGCTATCATTACAATTGGATTACTAAAATTACTAAAATTCTTTTAATTTTGAGTACATATGGAATTGTTTTTCATAATACCCTTGGAAGCATATGAGGAAATGAATTAAATTAACACACAAAATTCTGCTGCCAACAATAAGTTGTCTAACGGACGGAGATTGCTGCAATCCTATTTCACACATATGAGAAGAATGAACCCATTATGTATTTGGAAATGATGATGGTGTTTTTCCCCAACACACACTAGTGAGATAGAGCACTTTGGTCTTCATAAAAATTGAAAGATTATACAGAAACACCCTCCTTTTTTACCTCATTTTCATACTTCTTGCAAATGACTTACATGAACCTGTGTATTTTTATAAATTATGGAGACATATATGAAAATAACTTGTAATATATATTTTAAAAACTAATATGTGGCTGGCCGGCACCATGGCTCAGTAGGCTAATCCTCCACCTGCGGCGCCGGCACACCGGGTTCTAGTCCCAGTCGGGGCACCGGATTCTGTCCCAGTTGCCCCTCTTCCAGGCCAGCTCTCTGTTGTGGCCCGGGAGTGCAGTGGAGGATGGCCCAAGTGCTTGGGCCCTGCACCCCATGGGAGACCAGGAGAAGCACCTGGCTCCTGGCTTTGGATCAGTGTGGTGCGCTGGCCACAGCAGCCATTGGAGGGTGAACCAACGGTAAAGGAAGACCTTTCTCTCTCTGTCTCTCTCTCTCACTGTCCACTCTGCCTGTCAAAAAAATTTAAAAAAAAAACAAAACTAATATGTGGAAAATAGTTTTAGATTATATCTGTAGGATTCATGAGTTAAAATACTATCAGCTTAGTAATGAAATTGAATAGAAATGATGCATACCTATTTTGTTATATCCTTGGCAATGTCAGGAGCGGGGCCAGACCTCCTAGTCTTGAGAATTTCTCACAAGGCTGGAGGTGTATACCCTGTGGATTTCTTCTAGGTTCCTTTCACTACTCCAGGTTTTGCTATATTTATATATATATATTTATATATATAGTATTTATATCTAATATATATTTGGTATTTTTATGGCATCAGTTATCTTCAGAATTGAAGATTTTGTATGCGTGGTTAACCAAAGTCTAAGTAAAATAGTGCTCTTAATATGGTGGCTCTTCAGTTAATGTTCTACTCAACACCACTTATGATACTCTTAGGATTTTATCCTTCTTTCTCATGTTATTTTTATACTCCTTTGTATATGAGTCCTTTATCTCATTCTTCATGTTTCCTACTACTTTATGATGGTTAGGAAGAACAGGATAATTTTAAGAATTTATCACCTTCTGGCTAGAGAAAATAAGCAGAGATTGAGGCTGTTTTTGTTAGAATCATGCTTCCATTTATTTACTTAAGATTTATTTGAAAAGCAGAGTGCAGAGAGGGAACAAGAGTCAGGGAGGGAGATATATAGGATAGATATATAGATTTGTTCACTCCCAAAATGGTGCAAGGGTCATGGCTTTGCCAGGTTGAAGCCTGGAGCCAGAAATTCCATGGAGGTGGCAGGTGCCCAAGCATTTGCTCCATCTTCTGCTGCATTTTCCAAGCACATTTTCTGGGAGCTTTCTCAGAAGCAAAGCAACCAGTACTCCAGTGTGTGCTCTGATATGGTATGCCAGTTTTATGCTGTCCCACAACACCTGCCCCTGAAAACCAGGACTTTACTTTGTTTACCTTGTTAAAATATTAAAATTTGAAGTTGATTAGAAGTCCTCTGAAATCATTTTAGAAAAACAATTCAAAGTCATTCATTCCTTTTTTTTCTTCTATACAAACCCAGATTATGAAGTAATGAAACAGACAAAACAAGGCAGAAGATATTAGGGAAGAGGAGGGAGTTACAGAGTACCGAGACAGAATGCCAGTGACACCTCAGTGATGTTTTGTCTAGACATGTTTGTTCTACCTCTTTGCCTGCCTCACCTGTCTTTCCTGACCCAACATTCACTTGTGTCAACATTTTCAAAGTCTTCTCTGATTGTTTCTCAGCCAGACTGTCACTCTGAGCCATTAGCGAGTGCCCTTCTTGGCTTCCCCAGTTTTGCCTTTTCCAGGAAGTACTGGGTCATTTTTATACCAAGATGATTAACCCAGTGATTAAAAAAAGGAAGAAAAAGAAGAAGGAGGCTCTGTTACTTAAAAAAAAAGAAAGAAAGCAAATACCCAGGACTATAATGCAACAGAATTCATAGGGAAGGCCTACTCTGTGGCTTCAGGACAGGTAGGAGGGGGCTGATACAGCCTCCTAACAAATTTGAGACAGTTGTCTTTATAACATACAGTGGATGCTCTAGGCAAAGTCTGGATAAGGAGATTTTATGGGTAGCACAATAGTGTCCCTTAGATTATATTCCTGGATCAGGAGAACAAAGTATACTTCCTGCCAGATAATTTTAAAATAGGAAATTGTTCTTCAGAGACATGTGAACAAAGAAAAAGTGCCCCTGCCACTGTTTTCCTCACTTTGATGTAAAAGGGCCCCAACATAAAGCAATGACCATTTCTTATCATGTTCTCTTCTCCCTTTAAAGAAAATCAGCAAAAACAACATTGGAGTTCATATTTATATCATTTCTGTTCAAATGCATAGTTTTTACTATTTACTTTTTTTAAAAAAATCATGTGAATGCTGAAGCCTCTTGTCAAAGGTCATTTGTTACCTTTTTTATCATAGTACAAATCTGTAAAATACAAAAAGAAGAAAAATACTATTACAGATAAAAACCACAAGGGCTCTAAGAATATCGCTATACTTTTATATTTTTATGTACTAATATTTTGTTTTATGATAAACAGACATTAAGAAATTTCATCATTTACTCAGCATTAGTACTGTAGACGCATATATGGATTCAGAATTTGTGCATCATGTTCTATTTAAATACTAAGCAGGTTATTCCCTAATGTTCAATTCATTCATAGTTTATGCTAATGAATTTAAGTCGAAGAAGAGAGGAAAGCTAATCCTTGAGATATGACCTTAAAATGAGCAATTTAATGTTTATCCCATTGAGCAAGCAATAAACTGTGAAATAATGTTTTCAAAATCCAGGGTTTCTCCTCCAAGCCCTTCATTTACATACATAATCACAAGTGCACTTCACATGGGCCAAAGCCCTGATGCTGTCATGTGGGTCCAGGATACAGTATATATACCCTGCTGTGTTCTTAGAATCTAAACATCAATAGAAAAAGTCTGAAACAGGACAGAAATATTAATTTGTTTATATTAGATCTGGGTCCTGTTCCCTGTTTTTTGTTTTGTTTTGTTTTGTTTGCTTGCTGTGCATGAATCATATGCATATGTGTGTGAGGAATTTCCGTCCTCTGCTGGCACTTCCTTCAGTATTTGTTTGGCTAATTTGTGTCTCCAGAAGGTGTGTCATTGTCTGTCCTAGATTACACCAGCCTGGGGAAGACGAAATTGCATTTCTTTTCTGTAAACTTCGAACTTTTTTCTTCCTCACGCAAGATTAATTTCAAAGGAAGCCCTAATCATCACTGAAGAGGAATCTTAAATATAGAAGCAACCCTATTATTTAATGTATTTCCAGATGAAGAACATTTTAGGAATATCCCCAAAGAGGAAAGGATCAATTGTAGGACAATTATTGTGAAGTGTAGGAACAGATAAGTTTTATGTAACAGTATTTGAATCCAATTTGTCTTTTTTGATAGAAAAAGGATGGGAGACTAATATCTTTTGCCTGCAGAACAAGCCAAGTTCTGGTACAGTATGTTTTTATATCAAATTTAGAGTTGAGGAAACCAAAGGCATGGGGAATTTATTAAATGCCTTGGCATTGCATCAATAAAACTATTGTTGTGGCTAAGTCAGAATTTGAGGCTGCGGAGTCCAGAGTCCATATGTGTTTCCTACATGATGCCTTGGAACAAAAGGTGCAGCTGAAACTCCAGGAGTGGAAAAGAGACAAAGGTTAGTTACAAAGAGAATCTGGGAGTAAGATGGACCTGAAAAAATTGAGATCAAAGATCAAACATGGATTGTGAAAGCCATCACCTGTGACTCAAAGTGGTGTAAATAAAAGATGGAGATCAGTCAGTCGCTTTCAGAGCCACAAGCTTAAATTGTTAACACATTGGTTTGATGATTCCTTCATACATATTCACTAGGTTGCAGGAATATAAACAATTCTATGATTTATCCCGAGATAATAAAGGTCTAACAAACTACTTGTGGAAAAGAAAAACATTGATGTGAAATATCCAAATAAGTGAAAAGAGAGGGATCGTATTTTTTATTGGAAACTTATTCATTTGGATGAAATTTTTAATTAATAATTAGGAGTTCAGAACAGCATGAATAATGAAAAGATAGCATATTGGTTTTGTGTTCAGGCTCAGAAATGAGACTACTCCAAATTCAAATACTACTCTACCACTTAGTAGCTGTGTGGACATTGGTAAGGTGCTCTACCTACATCAGTGATCACTTGCTGTCTACAAAATGAGGATGCAAATAGCACAACCCTAGCTGGCCTTTCATTCTTTTCTCTCTTTTTTCTTCTCTCCTCTTTTTTTCTTTTCCTTTCCTTTCCTTTCCTTTCCTTTCCTTTCCTTTCCTTTCCTTTCCTTTCCTTTCCTTTCCTTTCCTTTCCTTTCCTTCCTCTTTCCTTTATTAAGTGAGATAATGCATATCAAGCACATCTTCTGGACAATAGTAAGCAAGACTTCCTGGTATGCTATCCCTTTAAAAGATTTTTTTAAAAAGTAATCTCCCAAGCATGATCCATGTATCAACTGCCACCGACCACATGATGGCAGCAAAAATATTTTCAGGGCCATTACTGAAAAGAGAGGTTTTTCTCCCCCAAATGATGAAACTGGAATGCGTAATGACTTTACCAGCCCAACACAACTACGTTGATAGTTCCCCATTGACTGATTTTCTAAGGCTCCCCAGTGCTGATCTGTTTCTTTCATCAACTAAATGAAGGAAGGTAGATAATTAGGATTCAGGATATATCCTTCCAGTTATAGAGCTAAATGCTTTACATTTTTATCACATTCAGTTCTATTAACTGTTTAAGATGTAGACACTAAACTTACACACACACACACACAAATTGTTTTCCCTTTGGTTACTTGCTTACCAACCACTGCTAGTTCATGTTAGATGTATAAGGATACAAGGCAACTTTGTTTAACTTAGGTTGCACTCATGAAATGGTGATGAAATAGCACCATGTTTCTGGTATTCCTGTAACCAAGGCTGATTTTAAAGTATATTTTGTGATTTTGGGGACTATGAATTAATATATTCTTACATACTACTGCATCCTATTATACTTAGCCATAAAAGAAGTAATGTTTGTTGAATTTTTATAAGGTATTTATATCAACTAGCTCTCATATATATTCTCCATAAACATTTGATTGAGTGATTTTTAGCGGATTACTTGTGTCATGCATCGTGATAAGCAGTGGAATCACAAGCTCCTGTACTAATAATATTTGCTAGTTAGGTGCTCACCTTTCTTTCAAAGATATTTTTATCTTTGCAAATGGACAAATGTCAGATTACTACAGTACAGTGGGTAGAGGTCCTGGGTATTAAACTGTATAGTGGCCCTGTTTCTTATGAGATGGCTCCTGTCCTAGACTCAGGAATAAGGAAACCCTCCTCAGACAACCTGAAGCACATTAAGAAATTAACATGAAAAGGAAAAGGGGGATGGGAAAAGAGCAATGTTGAAGATATAGGATTTTCCACAGTGTTATATGTGAATATCTTGATGCCGTTATCTTGTGGCTATGATGTTATAAACAACTTTGATTGGAAATCAGAGAGTTTTTGGTGTTTCCTTTTAGTGACCTTTTGTTAGTGGTTATGGTGAAACCTGTGTTTACCTATGATAGTCAAATTATAATTCTCTGTTCATGCCTTGTACTTGTCTCTAAGGCACACTGGTTTATTGAGGTTAAGTTCTCCTTTAATCATCTTACTCTCCTTTTAAATTTATTTATGTGTGTTTGTTTATTTGAAAGTCAGAGAGTGAGCAAGTGAGTGAAAACAAGTGCTTCCATCTGCTTAGTTTCATCTCCAAATGCCCAAAACAGTGGGGGCTGGGAAGGGATAAAACCAGAAGCCCAAAACTCCATCTGCGCTTCCCATGTGAATGGCACCTGCTGCATCCTTGGCTGTGCGTTAGCAGGAAATTGGATCAGAAACAGAAGTGGAATGGGATCCCAGGAACTAAGACATGAGATGCAGGCATCCAAAACAGTGGTTTAACTTGCTGCACCAAAATTCTTGCCCATAATCACCTTATTCTTAATGTTTAGCAGAATTCCAAGCCCATAAATGTCAGTCCAGAAGTGTCAAAGTGCATTAGGCAATTTGTGTTCATTGTATGGATCTTGTTCTTTTTAATGACAAATAATAAAAACTAGAGGTTTTGTTTATGGTTAGAGGATAAGCTTTGTTTAGAAAGAGGACACCATGACATTTGCTGTATTATCTATTGACTATAATCAATTTAAAATTATGACCAAAGATAATCCAGTTACATCAACTTTTTATTTAATTTCCGAAGCCTATTCATCAAGTCAATCTGCTCTATAAATGTTACCATAAAAATATATCTTAGCCCATTTATCACAAGTAGTATTTGTCCTTCAAGTTTGATAGCTTCAGAACACTTGGTATTTTTTCTACATCCCGTGGAGCATGTATGTCCTTATGAATTTGTTCCTAGTTCCAAAATGGGTAACACTTCTAGGAGTTTTGTGTCATTCATGCATATGCAGACTTCCTATGACTGAAATGAATTACTTAGTTGCTGTCTGTCCTCCTCAGACACCAGTATCAGGTGTGGAAATGAGCAAAGAACCCTTGCTGTAAAGAGAAAAGATAATGTTACCAGCATTACCACATATTTACACAACCTTTCGTAATAGACATTGTGAAAGGATTGATGATTCCATTTATCATCTCCATCCACTGTCATTAAACAGTCTTCCAGGAGACAATCTCAAAAGTATTAGAAATCCTTGGATTCTGAACAATTGCTTGAATTAATTATAATATCACCTCCATCTTATAACACATTGTTACTCTAAAGGACATCTGAGTATCAGCTTCTCCTAGGTTATCCAAGAGGAGTAAGAGCTGTAACCTATCTGGACTGAAAGAAGAAACTCCTGGGAAATTGAACCAAGCAAAATTAAGCAGTGCCCAGTGACTAATAACAGTTGGTTTGTCTTCTCTTTCTCCTTCTTTATAAGATATATTGATAATGCAGTTTATAAAATAAGAGAATACCAGTTCACTAACATTGCTATTATTTGACAGATTTAATAAAGTTCTGCTGATTATAAAGCATTTGGGGGAAAGTTAAAAAAAAAATGAGTGTCGGAGTCTCAAGTCTGAGCCTGGCCCCTGACCAGCACCGGCCAGTACAGACGCTCCCGAGCAAGGTGAATGGGAAGGGTAAGGTCGACAGGTGATGAACAAGCACCTGTGAGTGCTGCTGAAGCAGGAACCGCTTTATTGAGGAAGCGTACAGGCTTATAAAGCTTACGAAGGACATGCACAGTTGGGGAGCCAATCAGAGAAAAGATAATGCAGGCATGGGTGGACCATGCACAGGGGCACCTTAAGTAAAGTATAGGGATCATGCATTGTCCACGTGTCGGGAACTAAAGCGGACCTATCCCTGCTGGTGGTCTGATCTTATGTAGCTTAACCACAGCAGCTGTAGACACGCCCCTGGAACATCCCGCCAGGTGCCATATTGTAATGGAGATTTTAGGCAATGCCCAACAAATGAGACCTTCTGTTCTTTCAGTTTGGACCATCTCCAAAGCTCTTGAATTGCTGAGAATGATCATCCCAGGGAAACTGAAGCAACACAGTGCAGATTTCTAAACTCCTGGAACTAGGCTACTCCATATACATGAACAACTAACAGACATCCAGAGTAAGACTTCTGAACAGAAACTTATCTGAGTGATCAATTACTGTGCATACTGCCATGGGACTGTCCTTTTCTGTATCTTCTATTGTAAGCCTTATAAAGAACTTGAGAGGAGCAGAGACAGGGAGCTCTATGTGCTTGGAAACTCCCCCAGATGCTTGGCAATGGATGGTGCTGAGCTGGGGTTGAAGTCAAGAGGAGGACTTAGTCCAGGTCTGCCATGTGGGTGGTATTAACCCAACTACCTGATCATTCGCTGGATCCCAGGGTATGCATTAGCAGGAAATAAGAGTCTGGAGTCAGAGCCAGGCATGAAACCCAGGCACTTCATTATGGGTTGCAGGCATCTTATCCAGTGTCTTAAACACTAAGCTAAATGACTTCACCATATAATAAGGATTTTAATGGCTATAAGTCTAAATGAGTGTAACTATAACTTCTGAGCTCACTTGGGCATAAAACTCTAGCCCCTTAACAAGGTGTGCAGGATCGCATTCACTGGGTCAAAGACAGGGGCCCCTTTACTGGAGAAAGAGCCTATGTTCATATTGTTAAACTGAAATATTTTATATGTGTGCCTTTTGATATCTCTGAAGTTATTGTGGCCATAGTTGTATACAGTTATCATCTTTTGAGCTCTTGAATTGGGACAGCAGCAGAAGAGATGAATCTCACTTCACTTCTCTGTGGACACTGTGCTGTGATTAACCTTGTGCTTAATTATGCCAATCAATGTGGAAATACTGATGAAAGAAATATTACTTAAAGGGTATTTGGTCACTTTACACATGTGTGCACATAAGTGGAGGTTTTATGCATGTGTCAATTTTTAATTTTAATTTCCAGGAGAATCAGTTTAATACTCTATGGATAAGAAACTGTGGTAGTAAGATGAAAAGCATTGTAGTAGAAAAATGTACATTAGTGAGATAAAGATCAAGTCTGTAGACACTCAGGTAAAAGCCATACTTCCAAGTTGAAATGTGTAAGGGAATTTTTAAAACATTTTTTTCTTTTAAAATCCATTTACAAAGCAGCAAAATTTAGGGAAGTAAGAGATAGCATAGATAAGAGGCAGGAACTAATGAATTGTAGAGTATTCATTTGTTTGGATGATTTGGGAAATGGTCATAAGACATAGCTTGAACATTATGCTAATTTGGGGAGATCATGAAAACAGGGAGATCATGAGGAAAGTTTAAAAATTATAGAGACATTTTTTCTTGTTTTAGGGAGGTGTTAATTCATAACCATTAATGATTCTCTGAGGGTAATGACCAAGCAGTTTTGTCCACCGGGTAGAAGATACATGGTAATTTTCAAAGAGAAAATTACCCCTATTAATCTCTGAGAGAAAAGACAGGGTACAGATCTAGCCTAAACAGGCAGTGGTTTCATTACTTCATCAACACAATTGCCAAGGTTCATGAGTGTCTTTTAGTGACATACAAATATGGAAATTGAAAAGAAAGTTAGCTTTTAAAAAGAATGGAAGAAATGATATATAATGAGCTGCAAGAACCAAAAGCAGTGTGATGGGAAGAAAACTTCAGATCAAGATGCCAGAGGGTGAAGAAGGAAAGGATGAATCAGGAAGGGAAATGGGGGAGGGAAACAAACACCCCAGCATGATGCATGGTGGCTGAGATTCACTCTTTGACTCTGTGTGGTAGTATCTGTAGATATGGGTGGAATTCTGTCTTTCTAAAAATTCCTGTGTTGAAACATTAACCCTCAGTCTCTCAGGATGTGACTTTATATGGAGACACAGTAATGAAAGAGGTGATTAACTTAAAATAAGTTCATAAAGGTGTGTTCTAATCCAAACTGACTGGCATCCTTAGAAGAAGAGGAAGTTTAGACACGCAAAGAAGTACAAGAGATGGTTGGGGGAGATTGCCAAGAACGTGGTCATCTGCAAGGCAAGGAGGGAGGCTGCAGGTGAAACCTGCAATGCTGAAGCTTGGGTTTTGTACTCCAAGCTTCTGGATCTGAGAAGACATAACTGTCTATAGTTTTAAGCACGCAATCTGTGGGTTATGACTTCTCTAGCAAACTTATGTCTGTTCTTTGCAAAATAATTGCATGTGAGAAGACCCAAGTCCAAATATGAAGTAAAATGATGACATAAAAGAAAGAGGAAGAAAGATGTATTGGTAGTTGCACATATCTACCATATCTACAAGTATACCAGAAATCTTTAAATTATACATGTAAATGGGAATTTATTATGATATATGAGTATACCTCAATAAATCTGCTTGGGAAAATATATAACAAAGACTAAAAATCTGATATTAATTTTGAAATTATGTATCAAAGAAAAATTTTAAATGTTACATTTAATGACAACAAATCAAGATTTAAAATATGGATTTATATAGCAATTTATTCTTGATTTTGAGGAGGAGAGTTTAACGAGCAAAGAGGAAAAATGTGATTTATGCCATGAAATCAATGCACAAGAGGTTTTTTTTTTTCTTTTTCTGACAGGCAGAGTGGACAGTGAGAGAGAGAGAGAGAGAGAGAAAGGTCTTCCTTTGGCATTGGTTCACCCTCCAATGGCCACCGCGGCCATGTGCGCTGCAGCCGGCGCACTGTGCTGATCCAATGGCAGGAGCCAGGTATTCATCCTGGTCTCGCATGGGGTGCAGGGCCCAAGGACTTGGGCCATCCTCCACTGCACTCCCTGGCCACAGCAGAGAGCTGGCCTGGAAGAGGGGCAACCAGGACAGAATCCGGCGCCCTGACCAGGACTAGAACCCAGTGTGCCGGCACCGCAAGGCGGAGGATTAGCCTAGTGAGCCACCGCGCCAGCCAAGAGGTATTTGTAGGTATTTCTTTTTCATTCTTATGGGTACAGAAGCTCACATTCTTTTCATTTTCATTTTAATTACCACTAGAAGAATAATAGTGGATTCATACTTTCAATGTACCATTTGAAAAAGTTGTAAGGAAAATTCTAAATATGACCAGTTGAAATATACCCATTAAATAAATAGAATTTTAGAATATGGTTATTTGCCTCAGTGCAAGAGTTACACCTGTTGGGAAAGACTTAATTTCAACACCTGGGAACGTAGGAACTTAACAAGTCAGAAATAAAATTAAAATTGTAATTATAGTATGAAATTATTCAATGATACAAGAGCTGTAAATATAAGATTCAAAATGAAAATGTAAGTATATATTATCATAAAATTGCATACCTAAAAGATATTCCCTTAAGAAATATGTAGTAGATATCCTAGAAATGATAGAAACTGATAATCAGAGTCATAAATGAGACAATTATATATGTTCTGTAGTATTTGATCATCTAAATTTTGTTAGAATATGAAAAAATTAAATAATTATTTAAGTCTATTTTTATATATTAAGCCCATTATATAAATAGATAAAATATAGTATAAATATATGTGTGTGCAAAATGTGACTGCAGTACAAATATAAAGTACAGGTTTTTTTTTTTTTTTTTTTAAGATTTATCTATTTATTTGAAAGGTGGAGTTATAGAGGCAGAGGCAGAGAAAGAGAGGTCTTCCAACCATTTGTTCACTCCCTAGATGGCCTCAATGGTCAGAGTTGGGCTTATCCCAAGTCAGGAGCCAGGAGTGTCTTCCAGGTCTCTCACATGGGTTCAGAGGCCCAAGGTCTTGGGCCATCTTCAACTTCTTTCCCAGGCCATAACGGAGAACTGGATTGGAAGTGGAGCAGATGGGCCTCGAACTGGTACCTTTTTGGGATGCCAGCACTATAGGTGGCAGCCCCAAATTACAGACTTTTTTTTATCATACCTAGAACATTTACCAAAAGTGAAAACAAATAAAGCTTCATTTTAAATTATATTAAAAATTTAATAAATTCTATGAAGTAGATATGATGTGGTTCACCTTGTTGTGTCAAAGTCTGATTGAACCGTTACTTAGTTACTAAAGGAAAATTCCAATGCCCAAACACTTGGAAAAAAAAAAAAAACTTAAAATACTTCAATGTCACCACTGATCCAAGAGCAAAGTAAAATAGGAATTGTTGGCTGCAGAATAATTTTACAGAAAACACACTTCACACCAAAATGATATTTGGAACAGACCAAATTTTTCTCAATAGAACTCAGTAATAAGTTATATTTATTGAATAAGAATGAGAACAAATATATTTGATATGCATTCAAATAAGTATAAGTAAGCTTACAGATCATGAATTTTAAAATGATAAATTACAAAAATAATTAATGAAAAATAAATTAATTCGTGAGTGGACTATGAGAAGATTTAGCCTAACAAAAACATGAGACCAAAAAAAGCTTTAGGAATGCATGTAACTATTATTTCAACAAATAACTATTGAGAACTGAAAGCAAAATTATAAAGAATTCTATGCAAGTTTTTACAAACACATTTGAATTATAATTTATGAGGTTGAGAACCATTTGGGAAACAACAATCTAGAAAGATATGTTTAAGATGTAGAGAGAAATTAAATTAGACCAGTAACCATGAACTGAATAAATAATTAACCATAGAACTGTACTGCCTTAAACATGCCTGCCAGGAAATGTTCACAGCTGGTTCCTATTCAAGAGATTATAAGCAATAATTCCTATTTTGTTTTACTTATTTTTTTAACCACAGAAATGATGTGAAGTTGCAAAATTTGTTGAGTGAAGTGGAGAAATCTACCAAATACATGATAACAAAATTAAAGAATAAAAGTCTCCTCATTTAACTAGAAATTCCATATTAATGGTAAACTAAGAGTATTAGGCTTGATACATTAGCACTTCAATGGAAAACTGACAATTATTCAATTTTTTGATGAAATGTTGGGTTAAGCTAAGCTGAAGTGATAACATTTACTTAAAAATTGCTCAAAAATTTTTAATTGTTGATTTGTACAGTAATAGTTTTATGAGTTAATATAAATCATTTTACATATTTACATTTTTCACTGGGTATATTTTAAACAATAATGTCTTAGAATTCAATCTGGGTATATAAAACATTCTTTTTTAGCAAAACTTGAAACAATGTACCTTACAATTTTAGCAAACTCTTAAAATAAGATAAACAACACATGATTAAATTATCACCGTTTTTGTATCATGTGGATGTCTACCTGGAAATCCTGATGGAATCAACTATTGATTTTTCTGAAATAATGCAATAAATAGTGTGAATAAATGATTCCACTGCAAACTGCAAAATCTTATCTGAGAATGAATTTTATAAGAAATACTTACAAATGTATGTCAAACTGCATACTTTACGGAGGAATTTAAAATAAATTGAGCTATGGGAGGAGCACATCATATTCAAAACTTTTACTATTTCTAGAATATAATTTATAAATTTAGGTGAGGTTACACAAAATATTTTTAGCAAGGGGAAATTTATCTTAAAAGTCATTTGAAAATGAAAAAAGATGTTGTCAGGCAGTTAGTTGAGAGGGAATTCACCTAACTTGGCAGTAACAACGCTACAAATCTATAATTATGTCCTAGAGTGCTGGTTTTCTACACTTACGGGTAAGACCAGAAAGTGAGGAATCACAACTTGTAATAACACTAAATAGTTTTTTAAGTACATTGCTTTCCATTTTTGTATCTAAAGAAATCCACAAAACAATTCTGTGAAGATTTAAGTGCACTTTTTCAAGTACATGTAAAAACCCTTGCAGTCCAGGCCTGCAGGTGGTAAGTGATACCTCAAAGCAGAAAAGATGCAGTTTGTAGATGGTTTTTCATAATTGTCTTTTTGTGTGTGTTTTTAATAATTGTTCACATGAGGGTCAACTGTAGTCATTGGACCATGAGTTTAGAAACTTTGCTGTGATAATTATTATCCCCAATATTTTTTTGACTTTTTCCAATGGTTTTTATACAAGGTCAGCTCAGTAAATTTTTATTAAATTAAAAAAAAATGAGCTTGAAAGTTGATCAATACAGACTAACTCTTCTTGCAAATTTGTGATGTAAGAATTTGGTATGCCAAATCATTTGAGATATTTTATTAAATATGTGATATTATGGCAGTAAAATTAGTTACTTTTCCTCATGTGTTAACCCAATATAATACTGAAATTTTAAATATAAAAGTTGGGTATGTTGTAATTTTAGATTAAAAATTCTGGAAGTAAGGATTTTTAAGGCTACATCACAAAACAAAGAATGATTTGAGAATTTTCAGCATCATAAAAATAAAATTAATTAACAAAATAGGAGTGGGATCTCGGGAACTCTTGTGAAACAGTAATAACTAATAAAGTTCAGAATTGAAAACAGAAAGACATAAATCAGTGTATGTTAGAATATGTTGCAGTAATACATAGCTCTGAAATCATGTATGGTAACACAATGAAAACTTTTCACTTGTACTAGGTGTCCAGTCCTATTTGCCTAGAAAGAGGCCTACACTATTGCTAAATAGCTCTAATGACTACTTCCATAACAATACAAATAACTAGAAAATGAGTAACTGACAAGCATAAGAAAAAAGTGTTTACCTTCATTAAGAAAAAGTAATACAAATTAAATAGGAATTAATTTTACTTTTAAGAAATATTAATGACAGTAAAAAGAAAGTTAACTTCCAAACTTTGTAAATTAAGTATAAACAGTATGTTTATGTATAGATGATAGAAATCAATTTGGTAGGTACCTTTTGATAGGCCATTCTGATATATACATATAGAAGCCTTTTAATGGGAAAAGAAAACAATTGGGGTCACTGTTGTAGCATAGTAGGTTAAGTCTCTGTCTCCCACACCGGCATCCCATATGGGCACTGTTTTAAGACCCGGCTGCTCCACTTCCAATCCAACTCCTTGCTAATGCACCTGGAAAAGCAGCGGGAGATGGATGAAGTGCTTAGGTCCCTGCACCCATTTTCGAGAGCTGGAAGATGCTCTGGGCTCCTGGCTTTGAACTGGCCCAGCTCTGGCTGTTGTGACTTTTTGAGGAGTAAACCAACAGATGGAAGATTCTCTCTCTCTCTCCCCTGTGTTTATTTCTCTCCAGCATACATAGACTATTATGGCCACAGGAAAGATAACATTGTTTTCTTATTGATTTTTGGATATTGCTTTGTCATTTCAAAAGTAGTTTGTACAGGGGCTGGCTCTGTGGCAGAGTGGGTTAAGGCCCTGGCCTGTAGCACCAGTATCCCATGTGGGTGCCAGACCGTGTCATGGTTGCTCCACTTCCAAACCAGTTCCCTGGTATTCCTGGGAGGGCAGTGGAGGATGACCCAGGTCCTTGGACCCCTGCACCCACTCCACAGGGGAGGCTTAGAGGAAGCTCCTGGCTTCCAGCTTAGGATCAGCTCAGCTCCGGACATTGCGGCCATTTGGGGAGTGAACCAGCGGATGGAGTGCGGTGACTGTTCCTCGCCACCACTGGAGAATTAGGCAGGCTGCCTGCAGCTTGACCAAGGAGCCTTCCCCAAACCCAGGGGATAATCAGGCGCGGTGTGGAGCCCAGTCGAAGCAGGGTCTCACTTTATTGTAAAAGGGAGGTGTATATATAGCTGAGGTACAGAGTGGATGGTACAGAGCAGATGAGCTGATGCGGGCAAGGGGTGCGGTGTTGTGATGCAAAAGGGTCTTAGCCACTCTTATTATACCACCTTAATGATCCTTAGGCAGAAGCGCCCTGGGGCTGGGGTGTTTGCTACCAGGGATTTGAAACTTAAAGACAGGTTTTCAAATTCGAGGCAGGCTCAGGAAGTTTCCTCTAGGCCTCTCCGGATTCAGCTTCCTCCACAGATGGAGGACCAATCTCTCTCTCTGTCTCAAGCTCTCTGTAACTCTTTCAAAAAAAAAAAAAAAAAGTTTGTATAGCTGGTAAACAGGTACTACACAAATTTCTTATTTACTCCTGTTCACAATTATTGCTCTTCAATACCTGGATTGCTTATTCTAAATATTTGGAGTTTGTTCTTGACAATTTCTTATCTCCTAACACTCACAATGATTCTACTTCCTTGATATAGTTGAATTTGTCCATTACTCTCCGCTTATTCTGAGATACCACCTTCTTTTTAAAATATTCTTGTTATTTACTTGTGAGAGAGAGAACTGCCATCTATAAATTCATACCCATATGCTTGCAACAGCTTCTACAGGGCCATGCTAAAGTCAGGAGCTTGGAACTCAATGAATTTGGGTCTTGCACATGTGTGGCAGATACCCAGCTACATGAGCTGTCACCTGGTGCCTCCTAGGGTGCACAGTAGCAGGAAGCCAGAATGGAGAAGAGAGCCAGGCAGACACCATGATGTGAAATGTGAGTGCCCCAAGCTGCATCTTTTTTTTTCTTAAGTTATGCAAGTTTCATGTATATAGAGACTTAGGAACATAGGGACACTTCCCATCCTGCCCTTCTACCTACCCATGCTCCAACCCTTCCTCCACCTCCCTCTCCTGTTCCCATTCTTGCTTTTTACAAAGATCTACTTTCAGTTTACTTAATGATTGCAAATTTAACCCTACACTAATAAAATAGTTCAACAAACAGTATGAAGAAAAAGGAACACTGTTCCTCAACAGAAAGAGACATGGGCTGTAAACAGTCATCGAATCTCAAAACGTCCAATTTAAGCTGCACCTTAACCACTGCACAAAACGACTGCCTTGATACCATGTTCTTAGTGGTACTGATGCAACAGCTGATTCTGCAGCTGAGCCTCCCATTCTCATCCAGTTTTTACCAGCAGTCTGGGTGATCCTTTAAAAATACTAACACAATCATGAATTCCACTTAAAACAATTTGGTGGCTTCCTAATGCACTTAAGAAAATATCTGTAATCAACAAAGTCTATTACATGATCTCCCTTCCTAACTCTGTGGGCATTTGGCTGTCTCCCTCAAACATTATTACTCTTCATCAATGGCACCGCTGGTCATGCACAATCTCAGAGCTTCTACATATCTGTGCCTTCTTGCAGAGATATTCTTTATACTTACATTTATTATGTAAAAACTGCTTTTTCCTGAGATAACAGATTAAATGTTATTTGAGCAAAGAAGTATTTTGTATATCCTCTAAAATTAATTAGATAGTGCCTATCATTCAAAAAATTAGGGTAAATGATTGATTGGTAGGATTAAATTAAAATCTACATACTCATATTTGAGTAAATTTATAATAAATATGTAGCTATTTCACATTAATCCTGAACCATGAGGCCGTGGAAATTACATATCTAGACATTAAAATAAATTGCTCACAAAATTATAGTGCCAATATGTGTTATACAAGAGAAACATGAATCTTAAGAGGAGTTTCAAAAACTGGGTACAGGTATCTGCCCATGAATTTTTATACAGCATTACTAGAGTTTACAAGCTCCTAACTTGCTGACTGGCTATCATTCCTGAAATAAATTCTTAAAAATTACAATAAACATAAAAATTTTACAAATATATGGTATGCCATGTGATGCTTGGTTACATGTAACATTGTATAACATCCAATCAGGGTCTTTCAGTGTCTAACTTTTCTTTATAGAGAAAACATCCAAAATCCCATCCTTTGGCTTTTCTGTGGAGACATATAGTAAATTAGTAATACTGATAGCCACCCTACTGAGCAATAGAGCCCCAGAAGTTCTTAATCCTATTTAGCTAGAACCTATCATCCATCAATCAACCTTTCTCCATTTCCTTTTCTCCATTTCCTCCCCAATTTCTATAACCACGATTACATTTTGCATCTTCTGTGAGGCCATCTATATTTTAGAATCACATATAGAATAGATCATATGGTATTTGACTTTCTGTGTTTGGTTATTTCACTTATTGAAATGACCTCCAGTTTCATCCATGTTGCAAAAGACAGAATTTCTTTATGGGTTAGTATTCAATTGTTCATATGTATCACACTTTATTTATTCATCAGTGGATGGACACTTAAGCTTTGTCCATTTCTTGGCTATTGTGAATAGTACTGCAGTAAACATTGAAGAGTGGATGTCTCTTTAACAGAGTTCATTTCCCCTTGAATATATACCCTGGAGTCAGGTGTTAGGATTATATAGTAGTTCTACTTTTAGGTTTTGAGGAACCTTCAAATGGGTTTTTCCACAACTACTGTACTAATTTACATTCCCAACAACAGTGTCAAGGGTTAATTTTGTTCCATATCCTCACCAACACTTGTTTATCTATTGTCTTTTTGATAATAGTCAATCTAACAGGAGTAAGGTAATATCTCATTGTGCCTTTTATTTGCCTTTCCCTAGTTATTTGTGATGTTGAGTGTAATTTTAGTTTTGTAAGTTTATTTGCTTTCATTTATTTGAAAGGGGAAGACAGAGAAGAGAGAGAGAGAAATCCCAACTGCTGGTTTACCCCCCAAATGCCTCCACAGCTAGAACTGAGCTATGCCTTAGCCAAGAACTAGGAATTCAATCCAGATCTCTCATTTGGGTGGCAGAGACCGAAGAGCTTGTGCATCATTTACTGCCCCCAAGGGCAGGAAGCTGGATCAGAAGTGGAGATAGGGCTCAATCTGAGGCACTCTGATCAGAGATGTGGGCATCTCAGGCAGTGGTTTAGCCCACTGGGCCAAAAGGCCCACTCCTGTGTGCAATTTCAAAGGAGTCCACTTTAAAAATATATACTTGTATTTTGCTAATATCTAAAGTAGGAAAATATATGTAAGTACAGGTAATTAGCATGGTTCTCTAAATCATGGAACAAAGGTAAAATTAAGTAGATGGTAACTGGTTAAGACAGTGTGCATGTTTGTAGTTGTCAGTTTTAAAAGACATGCTTATTGTTTTGCTACAGAGATACATTCACCACATTATTGCTGGCTTGCATGAGACACTGAGATTAGCATTGTTACCCATGGTTGTTGCTTTAAGCTACAATGAGTGGCTGTTGTGTTGAGTAACTGCATTAAGATATGTAATTTGTGTTGTCTTAAAAAGTAGATTTCGAAAGGGATACATGTAAGACCATGTGATTCTTCCCATTGCTTATGTCATAAGCACTATTAATATGAATTCATAATTTAAGGCAGAACAAGGCCTTGTTCACTAATTATTGATGCATAAATAAATTCAATCATTTAAAATGCAGTCATATAAGATTATTATAAGCCACACATTCATACACACGTTTTATCTGTGTATATGTCATTATATTATATAATTGTCTAATTAAATATGTTTGTCAACATATTTTACCACTTGCTTACTCATAGTATGTACATATTTAGTTATATGACTTCAAAATAATTTTCTTTCAAAGTAAACATGTGGTTGATAAAAGGTTCAGCATTCATCTACCCCTTCCCAATTCATGGACATGACTAATACTGACTTAGAATGATTCTGTTTCTTCTTTATTGTGAAATTTCTTCAGGTATCTCTTCTGATTATCCTATTGTGTAGTTTTAGAGTTAAAAATACTGCTATTGATACTTACTTAAGTTTACTTAAGAATAACTAAATTAGTTACAGTTTTAGATGGAAAACAAACCTGTATTTACTTGTAGAACAAAGCATGGTTACTTGCTTTGAAGAACTAATCCTGTTTATGAATGCCCAAAATTTTCCATTAAAATCCATGTAAATTTACTCAAAGATGTATAAGGTTGCCCAGTTATACCTTTGCAGAATATTAATCAGCATTATTGCAGGCTGTAAGATAATTTTCTCTCTTTTAAGATTTATTTATTTTACTTGAAAGAGTTGCACATAGAGAAAAGGAGAGGCAGAGAGAGAGAGAGTGTAACATTCCCTATACTGGTTCACTCCCCAGATGCCAACATCAGCCAGAACAAGGCCAGTCTGAAGTCAAGACATTGGAATTCCTTTGGCTCTTTGATGAGGTTGGCAGGGTGCAAGCACTTGAGCCATCCTTCCCTGTCTCCCAGGATCCATTCCCAGGAAACTGAATTGAAAGCAAAGTAGCCAGGACTCGAATCAGCACTTGTATATGGAATGCAGGCATCACAAGTGCCAACTTCTGTGATACAATAACCTTACAAGATACATTTATACTCATGAAAACAAAATGGTGACCTAACACAGAAAGTTAAGTGGGAAAAAGGTAGACATTCTCATCTCATTCTAGTTTTGGATCTTCTTTGTCTATAGCTGGGTCTTTGATAAACTCAGATACAGTTTACCTTTTGCTACTTTACAATATCTTGTTAGATCAATCTAGCTTGTTTGCCCTCTGCTGTATTCTTCTTTCTATAGTTCCACAAATTCCATGTAATCAGGAGAAAGGTATTGATATTCTGTTGGAGAGACAGTAAGTGTATGTGTAAACAGCCCTAGGACTAATGGTTGTCATATTTTATTTTTCCTATACTTTTAGTAAATTAAGATGTATGGACTATTGAAAATTACTCAAGGACTGGGAATTTGGCCCTGCAGTAAAGTAGCCACTTGGGATACCCACAACCCATATTTGAGTGCCTGTTTCAAGTCCTGGCTACTCTGCTTCCACTCTAGTTCCCAACTAATGTGCATCCTGGGAGACAGCAGGTGATGGTTCAAGTACTTGGGTACTTGCCACCCATCTAGGAGCCATAGGTGGATTTCCAGGCTTCTGACTTTTTGTCTGGCCCAGAAGTGGGTATTGGAGGCTTTTGGATGTGAACCAGCAGATGCCACAACTCTTCCTGTATATCTCTCTGTCTCTTTCTTTGTGTCTCTGTTTTTCAACTGAAACTAAATTAAATCAATAAAATTACAACACAAGAAGCAATTACTCAAGTATTTTTTTTCTCTATATAGTGTCACATTAGGAAGAGTTGTTTAAGTACAAGAAAACCACACAAGAAAATATTCTTAGAGACAATAAATTTAAGTACTTTGCAGATCAACTTTCCTTCTATGTTAAGATCTGAAGGTAGAATGATATTAGCACACATGTCCATGTAAAGTACCCAAGTGAATCCACATACGCTATACATGAATAATGCACAGGAGAGAGCAGAGGGAAAAAGTGATTTTTTTTTATTTGTAGGGGCCAGTATTGTGGTATAGTGGGTTAAGCAGCTGCTTGAGACATTGGCATCCCATATGGGCATCAGTTCAAGTCCTAGCTGTTCCACTTCTGATGTAGCTCCCTGTTAATGCCTTGGGAAAGTAGCAGAAGATGGCCCAAGGACTTGGGCCCTTGCACCCATGTGGTAGACCCGGATGAAGCTCTTGGCTCCTGGCCTTTCCTGGCCCAGCCTCAATCATTGCAGCCATTTGGGGAGTGAACGAGCAGATGAAAAACAGCTCTGTCTCTCCACTCTCTGTAACTCTGCCTTTAAAATAAATAAATAAATATTTTTTAAAAAGTGTAGATGGATTTCATGTACATATCAAGACTGTAAAATATACTTCTTATGGAGCCAATAATACAATTCTTTAAAAAACTAAAAATGTAACATTGTGTACATCATGCACAGGAAAAGGATATTTTGAGAAAACATGATTCACAATTGTACATAGAAGAAAAATTAGAAATCTGCTTTACTGATATTCAGTTCTACTTTGTTGAGAAAATTCAGGCTATCATGTAAGATCTGACTCATCATCCACACTTCCCCCTAAATTCTAAAGACCTTTCCTTCCTCTGTCACATAGGATGAAGGTCTTTCTCTCCTACCTAGGGTCACATCATCTGTTTTTCCCCTGAATTCTCATATTGCCCACCAATTACTTCTAAAACATTATTCTATTAATATTATATATCAATATCACTTTCTCCTACAAGAATATTCATCATAATCAATTTATATTTCTAGATTTTTACACATTCTGCAAAGAATGTGTACATCTAGCTGCTGTCTAGTAGTATTTCTCAGGGTGGGGATTTGACCTGGCCATTCAGGCTCTGGAAAGCTGAGTTATATGCCGTGCTGGCCCTTCACTCCAGCTTCCTGCTAACACATAACCTGAAGATAGTGCTGATAGCTCAGGTGACTGATTCCTGCCATTCACATTACGGGCATGCATTGAGTTCCTTTCTCCCAGCTTCTGGCCCTGGTTGTGGCAATTGGAGGGATTTGAGAGTCAACCAAACAGGAGAGCAATCAATTTTGATCTCTCTCTTTCTCTCTCTCTCTCTCCTCCCCCTCCCCCATCATAAAATAATTAGTACCATCTTTTCTTCGTTTTCCAAATTTACATGATGCATTCTGTTCTGTGTTCACTCCTGTACTGCCATTAGTTGCCATGTCCACGCCATTCTGGCTTTCATGTGTTTATTCATTGTTCAAGATGGATCCACACTTCTGGAAACGTTTAGCATCCCTTAATCCTGTGAATTAATTCTCTCTAGTTGTGACAATCAGAAAAGTCCCCAAATTCTTCCAAATGCCCCCTGATGGGATGGAATCATCACTGATTGTGAATCACAGTTCTTTCAAATCTGCTCTCTAAGGTCCTTGGGGGCTCTCTAACTGTAAGTGTCGATAGAATGTCTTCACATGTATGGTTCCATGCTGGAATATGTACAGTTTAGCTCATTCTCCCCTTTAAAGGCATATAAAGTCTAAAGCAGCACGTTCACCAATTTCTCCTTAAATTTATTTTTCTCTTTGCCTTTTTTTTCTGGATCTGTGCCTTAAATATCAGTGTTTCTCAGTGTTACATTCTTAATTCACTCCATGCAGTAATTTATACCAGTGACTCTTGATTGATGTTTTTTGTATCTCTCTTTGAGAATCTATTGGTAATTACAGTCTTATTGTACAAGAAGGATGATGAATGGGCAGAACTATGTATATCACACAAGTCAGAGAGTTGTGTGTATATTTCAGAGACATTATGAATTCTCTGAAACCTGCTAATGTAATTTTGATTACGAATCCCTCATCACTCACTCTAACTGGATTCATTTTCCTAATCCCCAAGTTGGTAATCATTCTCTCTGTATCTACTACAAATGAATCCCAACAGTCCCTGCCTCTCCCTCCACAAATGTATGCTGGATATGAATTTCAGAATTGTTTACCTAATATGGAATACTGATTTCAGAATATAAGACAACCTCATCCCGTATTGGAGTGCCTGAAACAAAGTCCCACCTCTGTCTCTGCTTCTGAGTGTTTGCAATGGGTCAGTGTACAAATTATTTCATTTTTTTTGTTTTGAAAACATTGCATAGTTTAAAAATGCTTCTAAGACATTTTGGATACTTAATGGAAATTACATAATTGAGGACCTTAAAGAAAATATGGAAAGAAAGTAACATAGAGGGAAAAGATTTCCTGGAAAGTTTGGGGCTTTGTAATTGTGAATTAAGATTGATAGGCCATAAAGTTTGGGTTATTTTTTATTTATATCCAGGGATTTTAAGTATTTTAAAGGCATATTTGAAAGTAAGATTGACTAGTAGAAGAGTAAGTGATTGCGAAGTTAACATATCATACTACAAAGCTGAAAGGGAACCTGGCACCAGGGTGCAATGGCAGAATATAAGCCACCTGTAGAGAGGCTGGGTTAATTACCTACTGCAAAAGCAGACTTTATACTTCTTGGTCACTTAATGAATGGTTTGACTTATCCTCTGTTACTTTAATGGCTTAAAAGTCAGTGACCTTCTCATTGTTCTGTGTGGTATCACAGAACCACTATTAAGTGTATCATACTGAATAAGGTGCTATGAAGTGACGACTACATAGATTGAACCAATATTTAGGAAATGGGGCAATTAATGGCAGTTTTAAGATATATGTGTGTCTTGTCCAGATGAATATTATATTTGAGCATCAAAAATTTTTATGTAAAGTAGCAAAGTCATATCTATAGAAGAAACTGTTTTCCCCCTCCTTTACTCTGGAATCTAGTGAAATTTTTTTGTGGAAAATTTAAGAGCGGTTTTTTTTTTAAATAATAAATTCTTAACAAAGATTTTAAAAATATGCTCTTAAGTTGTTTTCTGTCTTTAAAAAGATCAAGCAATTTGTTTTCAGCACTACTTATTTCAGGATAAAAGAGCATTTCATTTGCAAAAAGAAAAGTACATTAAAAATAATTACTTAGGACTTGCAAGGGGCTGTTTTACATGCTGCTTTGGCATAATTTTGAGTAACCAATTTTACATCCTTTCTGGAAAAAATAGGCATGTGGTTTGCTAAGACAAAGCATGAAAGATGCAAATATCTTATATTTAACCTTTTACTTTGTGGTAATGATGACACACACAGTTTTTGGTGACATGTCTCTATTTTCAATACATTTTTCTTGAGGGAGTAATCTATATAAGTCATATCTGAAAAGTATAATGGGTTCATAAATTCCAGTTCACAGTCAATTTCACATGGAACCATTTCTGGGTTTAATCAACCTCCTAGATTGTCTTGACAAGCTTCAGTTATTCTGTTATTTCTATTGTGTGAAAATGGACTGCTATTTTAGGATTAAGTAAAAATGCAATATAAACAGTGCACTAAGAATTACTTTTATCAGTCTTGGAGTTGGTCACAGTTATAAGAGGCGTTTGGTTAAATTTTTCATAAGTAGAAACTTGGAGTCCCACTTGCTTTACAAATAGCAAGAATTTCACATAAATCACAGTTGATAGTATAATTTGCTGCTGAAATATGGATTATTTAAAATACCAAATGACTCTTGTCAGTATTATTTTTACTGCAGAAGTGACAGTGCATCTTCAGGTTATCTGATTTGTCCTAAGAGTGAATGCATTCCAAGTGTACAATTGTTGAAAAACAATAGCAATTACAGAATAATTGAAGCATGTCAAGATAACCTAGATAGCTGAAAAGGAGTATATGATAACCTTTATGCAAGCAGTATTTGGAATCAAGAGGACATAAAGTTATTGAGAATCATTTGCAAGCAGTAGCTTCTATTCCAAGTCTAATTTAGAAGACAGTGATCAGTCGTGATTGTGTTCTGCCTGACCCCATAGTAGAGTCAGCCCGCAAATCACTCATGAAAGTATGTCAACTGTGGACTTGCACAATGAGAGAATGGTGGATTTCTACAGATATTTATTTATTTTGAAAGAGTTACAGGGGTTGGTGCTGTGGTGTAGCAGGAAAAGCCACCGCCTGCAGTGCCAGCATCCGTTATGGGCTCTGGTTCTAGTCCTGTCTGTCCCACTTCTGATCTAGCTCTCTGCTATGATCTGGGAAAGCAGTAGAAGATGGCCCAAGTCCTTGGGCCTCTGCACCCACATGGGAGACCCAGAGGAAGCTCCTGGCTCCTGGCTTCAAATTGGCACAGCTCTGGCTGTTGTGGCTATCTGGGAAGTGAAATTGCAGATGGAAGACCTCTTTCTCTGTGCCTCTGCCTCTCTGTAACTTTGACTTTCAAATAAATAAATAAATATTTTTTAAAAAAAGTGTTGCAGAGAGAGAAGGAAGATAGTGAGAGATCTTCATACATTGATTCACTCCCCAAATGATCACAATCTCCAGGGCTGGGCTAGGCCAAAGCCAGGGGCTTCATCCAGGTCTCCCACAAGGTGAAAGGGGCCTAAACCTTGGGTCATCCTCTGCTATTTTTCCCTGGCCATTAACAGGGAGCTGGTTTGGAAGTGGAACAACCAGGACACAAACTGGTGCTCACATGGGGTGCTGGCAGTGCAGGTGGTGGCTATGCTGTAATGCCAGATGCAGGGAATAGGAACTTCCAAGTGAGTACAAGCACAAAACAGGCAATGTGGGAAACAACACATTATGAACTTTATAAATGTGATTTCAAGAGGACAGCTAAATCTCATGGAACAATGACTGAGTCATCTGGAAGAAACTTTATTCGTTTAACTTTGGGCACATCAAAATATGGACTCAGACGGTAAAAATAATTTATTAAATCTTAAATCGCGTTTGTAAATGGTAGGCCCATGATCGTATATTCATTTCTTATAGTGTTTAAAAGGAAGGCATTAGTGGACAGTAGTTAAAACCTGTGGATAAGATAATTGACAAAGAAGATAACACAGGGTTTTTCTAGCCAAAGATTGTTAATCGGCTGGTGGACGATGGATTCTTTAGGTTTGAATGCCCTCTCCAGGGTGACCAAGACTGCACCACGCCCTATTCTTCACGGATACTAAGGCCAAACATCATTTATTATCCATTTTGCCATGCTGTTTTATTTATCCCTGGCATTTACATTCATTGTTGTTATTTGCCTTGCTCTGAAGACCTTGAGTTTTCAATTCTATAAATAAAATTGATTTGAATTTATATGTGTAAAATGAGGAATTCCCAGAAGTGCCTACTCTAAATTCCAGAAACCTAAGAGGAAACAGTCTGGCACAGAATCTGAGAATTGTGTTGATTTAAGAAAAAAAGTCAAAGAGGTTTAGCATCCAAGGCTTCAGACCAAACAGTAGGTAATGGTGGGGGGAGCACATTTCAAATAGGGAGCCAATTGTGCAGGTGTCACCTCTGTTAGTGAGTTCTTACATATGTCACCAAAGAGCTACAAGCTTTGCCTCAGGTAACAGGCTAAATGACTGTCTAAATGACTGTGCTTTTAAATGGCTGGCAAGCTTTTACCAGGCAGATGCCAGGAATCTCACATGATTCTGGCTGTTCACTGTGATGGAAAGACTAAGCTATCCATTCACTGATATTTTAGCATTACTGAGAGTCTTACATTATAATTTTTTAAATGTTTTTGTTATAGGGGAAGAAAACACAAAGCATTAACATTATAAAACATAATTTCAAATAAAACAAATCTGTCAACTAACAACAAGCATTATTCCTTAGGAAACAGCCATACAAACTTAAGATAATCTTGAAGAAATATGAATCTGAATAAGAATATATTTATGATAATACAATTATGCTAAAATTGAAATACTTCCCTATATTTATTTAAGGATTATATCACCTGATTCCAAATCATTTAGTGAAATGAACTTGTATTAAACTATGATTTTAACAAGCTCCTTCACCTGTCTTAGTTTTATTGTTCTAATGTAGTTTTATTATTAGAATATGATTGCTTAGGCCAAAAGTTGACAAATTACAGAGCAGGAAGCAAATTCTGTCATCTGATTTGGTAAGCTTTTATTATGTATGTGTATGTATATGTGTATACACACATGTATCTATAAATTTTTGGTTCTATTTAAAGTATACAATGTGATGTTTTGATATACATATACATGCTGATTTGACTATTACAGTCAAATAAATTGACATATCCATCATATCACTAAATTATTTTATTTACTTTTCTGTTTTGTGGTGAGAATACATAAGACCTACTTTCTTAGCAAATTTCAACTATTGATGCAATATTATTAACTATAGTCCTCGGCCATATATTAGATCTCTAGTATTCATTTTTAAAGTAATATTTATTAATGTATTTATTTCAGAGCCAAAAGTAGAAAATGAGACAGACAGAGAGAACCCCTTCTTCTTGTTTACTACCCAAATAGTTGCATTGAACAGGGCTGGGCCAGTCTGAAGCCAGGAGCTAGAATTCAATCCAGTTCTTCTAAATGGATGTCAAGAACCCAGTCATTTGAGCCATTCCTGCTGCCTTCCAAAGTGCACATTAACAGGGAACTGGAATGGGAGCAGAGCCAGTACTTAAACCCAGGAGTTGTGATGTGGGATATGGTTATCTCAACTGCTAGGCCAAATGATTTCCCCTAGATACTAATTTCAGATAATTGCATATTTGTAGCTTTGTTTTAAGTTAAAGAGATTTCAATTTATTTAGGTGTAATTTATGTACAACAAAATGCATGTTTATTAATCTATATATCCACTTACAGTATCATCACCATAATCAGTATATTAAATATTTCAATAACATCCAAAAAATTTCTTGGGGCTCCTTGCTACATCTCCCCATTTTTCCCAACCTACCTCTGGTTGTTATCTTTGGACTCTGTTTCCATGTAGTCCTTTATTTTTATTGTTAATTCTACATTAAAGAGAGGTTTGAAATATTTTTCTTTGCCTATTTGGCTTACTTCACTTAGCATAATACCTGTTAGGTTTATCTCTGAATGTTGGGTAATGTTCTAAGATCTGTGTGTTTGTGCTTCTCTTTGTATGTAATGATTTCTTTATCCATCCATTGACAGACACAAACTGTGTATCTTGTTTATTGTAAAAAATGATGCAATTAACATGGAAGTGCATGTATCTTTTGGAGGTGGTGATTTATTTGCTTTGGGTATATGAGAGTATTCAAAAATTGCACAGAAAATGGGGTTAAAAGATAAGTTTAGGGGTGAGTGGTTGTTAAAACACTACTTGGTGACACTTAATTCTCATATCAGAGTACTGGTTCCACAACCAGTTACTCTGCTTCTGATCCAGCTTCCCACTGCTGTTCCTGCAAAGGCAGCAGGTAATGATGCAAATACTTGATTCCCAAATGGAGTTCTGAGTTTCTGGCCCAGCCCTGCTGTTATGGACATTCTGGAGAGTGAATAAGCATATGAAAGATCTTACTCTCTCTTTATCTGCCATTCAAATAAGTCTTTTTTGAAATATAGTTTCATTTTTTTGGTGTAAAAGATGGTGAAATTTATGCATGCTTTTACATATTCTATTTTCTCCAAGAACTTTTTAAAGACTCCTCTATGAAAGCGTTTGAAAAAATCATTTTGCACCAAAATAAACTTAACTTTTAATACCATTTTGCACAGAAGTTTTGAAACACCTTCCTATTCCCAAGAGAGGGATTGCTGAGCCATATTGTGATTTCATTTTTAATTTCTTTAGAAGCTCTGTACTGGTTTCCAAAATAGCTATATCAATTCATATTCCCATTATAAGTGTAAGACAGTTCCCTGTCTCTAGACCACCACTAATGCTATTACTTCTGTAATTTTTAAATTTTATTTAAGATATGTAAATTTCATGTATTTCCTATATACAGATTAAGGAACATAGTGGCTATTTCCACCCCACCCTCTCTCCTGCCCAAATTTCCAAATTCCTTCCTCTTCCATCTCCTATTCTGGTTCATAATTTTTGCAAAGGTCTATTATAGGTTAAATTTCTACTCACAAGATTAACTCTGCACTAAGTAAAGAGTTCAACTAATAGTATGAAGAAAAAAAACACCCTTACTCAACAGTTGAGACAAGGGCTGTTCAAAATTATTGAATCTCAAACTGTCAATTTCACTTTTTTTAGATTACATTTTAAGTACTCTATTAGTTACCACAGATCAGGGAAAACATATCGTATTTGTCTTTTGGGGACTTGCTTATTTCACTAAGTATGAAAGTCCAGTTGGATCCATTTTGTTGCAAATGAAAGAATTTCATGTTTTTTTTTTTATTGCCGTGCAATATTCCATGGAGTATAAATGTACAATAATTTCTTTATCCAGTTTTCGGTTGACATCTGGGTTGATTCCATATCTTAGCACTGGTGAATTGAGCTACATTAAACATGAAGGTACAGTTCACTCTTTAATATGCTGCTTTCTTGTCCTTAGGATAAATTCCCAAGAGTGGGATGGCTGGATCATATAATAGCTCTGTATTCAGATTTCTGAAGTATCTCCATACTGTTTTCCACAGTGGCTGCACCAGCTTACATTCTGACCAACAATGGATTAGGAAGCCTTTCTCCCACATCTTCTCCACCATTTGCTGTTTTTTGATTTCTCTATGGGAACCATTCTAACTGAGGAAAGGTGAAACCTCATTGTAGTTTTGATTTGCATTTCCCTGATATCTCCTGGGCATTTTTTCATGTGTCTGTTTGCCATTTGAATTTCCTCTCCTGAAAAATGCCTGTTCAAGTCCTTTTCCTATTTCTCAATTGGTTTGTTTGCTGTTGAATTTTTTGAGCTCTTTAGAAATTCCAGATATTAGTTCTTTATCAGTTGTGTAGTTTGCAAATATTTTCTCCCATTCTGTTGGTTGTACCTCACTTTGATTAGTGTTTCTTTTGTAGAGCAGAAACTTCTCAGCTTGATGTAATCCCATTTGTCAATTTTGGCTTTAAATGCCTGTGCTTCTGAGGTCTTATCCATGCAGTCTTTGCATATGCCAATGTCTTGCAGAATTTCTCCAATATTCTCTAGCAGTTTGATGGTACCAGATCATAGATTTAGGTCTTTGACCCACTGTAAGTGTATTTTTGTATAAGATATAAGGTAAAGGTCTAGTTTCATACTTCTGCATTTGGTGATCCAGTTTTCCCAGTACCATTTGTTACAGAGACTGTCCTTCTCCAGAGATGATTTTAGCTCCATTACCAAAGATAAGATAATTTTGATGTGTGGATTGATTTCTGGAGTTTCTTATCTGTTCCATTGGTCTATATACCTATTTTTTGCCAGTACTAAGTTCTTTTGATTATAACTACCCTGTAGTGTGTCTGGTATTGTGATGACTTCAGCATTGTTTTCATTGTATAAGATTGATTTTGCTATTTAGGGTATCTTTTGTTTACATATGAATTTTTGTATTTTTTTTAGATCTGAGAAGAATGTCCCTTGTATGTTGATTGGGATCAAATTGATCTGTAAATTGCTTTTGGAAGTATGGACATTTTGATGATATTGAGTCTTCCAATCCAGAACATGGAAGATTCTTCCATATTTTTGTGTCTTCTTCTATTTATTTCTTTAATGTTTTGTAATTTTCATCATAGAGATTTTAATATCCTTGGTTAAATTTATTCCAAGGTATTTAAATGTTTTGTAGCTATTGTGAATGGGATTAATCATATAAGTTCTTCCTCAACCATGGCATTGTTTGTGTGCACTATGGTTATTGATTTTTGTGTGTTAATTTTATATCCTGCCACTTTACCAAACTCCTCTATGAATTCCAATTGTTTCTTTGTGGGGTCTTTCGGTTGCATTATAAATAGAATCATGCCATCTGCAAATGGGGATAATTTGACTTCCTCCTTACCAATTTGAATCCCTTTGATTTCTGTTTCTTGTCTAATGGCTCTGGTTAAAACTTGGCAAGATTATGTTGAAATAAGGTGAGGGTGGGCATCCTTGTCTGGTTCTGAATCATAGTGGGAATGCTTCCTGCTTTTCCCTATTCAATAAGATGCTTTGTGTTTGTCATGAATTGCATTGCTTGTGTTGAGGAAAGTTTTTTCTATATCCAATTTGCCTAAGGTTTTCATCATGAAAGGAAGTTGTATCTTATCAAATGTTTTCTATGTATCTATTGAGATAATCATAATGTTTTTGTTCTTCAGTTTGTTAATATGATGTATCACATTTATTGGTTTTGAACCATCCTTCTATGCGTGACAAATCTTAGTTCAGGTGACTGAAGTTTCTGATGTGTTGTTGGATTCGACTGGCTAGTATTTTGTTAGGAATTTTTGCATGTGATTTCACCAGGGATATTGCTCTATAGTTCTTTTTCTCTGTTGTATCTTTATCTGGTTTAGGAATTATGTTGATATTGGACTCATTGAAAGATTTTGGGGAGATTCCCTCCTTTTAAATTTTTTTGAAAAGCTTAGAAGAACTGGAATTAGTTCTTATTTAATGTCTGGTAGAATTCTGCAAGGAAGCCCAAATATTTTACTCTCTTCTGCTTTCCCAAACACATTAGCAGGGAGCTAGATCAGAAATGAAGCATCCAGGATTTGAACTGGCAACTCTGTGGGATGCTAGTTTCATAAGTGGCACCTTAACCTGCTGCACCACAATGCCTTACCCATGCAAGTTTTCTAAAGCCATTATTTCATACTGTTTTAATCTATAAAGCATATAGTTATTATTTTATCCAACTGCAATAAAATAGAGTAATTTTAACAATCTTTAAATTTATACATTGAATATGATATGCATTTTTCAGTTGGGATTGAAATCTAACTTCAGGAATCAAAATGCTCCTATTATGCCATGTTAGTCATATACATATTTATCTTATGTATAAAGGAATAAGTTGTTTCCTAAAACTCTGTAATGTTGTATAAGATTTATATAAGTCAAGAAATTCTTTTCATGTTAGGTAAGTAAGCAGAATATAACTGCTTCAAATTTTTTCTTTGAGTGTAAATATATAAATGAGCTTACATGTGATCTTAATTTGCCATTTCATTGTTTTGGTCTGGAAAAAAGATATTCTGGCATATTTATAAATACCAATACCCGCATTAAAGATATATTTTAAAATATATCAATTTCTTTTTTTTTTCACTGGTAAAGAATGATCATCTTAATAATTTAAATCCTTATCCCTGCGTCGCGGCTCAATAGGCTAATCCTCCGCCTTGCGGCACCGGCACACCGGATTCTGTCCTGGTTGCCCCTCTTCCAGGCCAGCTCTCCTCTCTGCTGTGGCCAGGGAGTGCAGTGGAGGATGGCCCAAGTGCTTGGGCCCTGCACCCCATGGGAGACCAGGAAAACCATCTGGCTCCTGCTTTCGGATCAGTGCAATGCGCCGGCCGTGGCGGCCATTGGAGGGTGAACCAACGGCAAAGAAGACCTTTCTCTCTGTCTCTCTCTCTCACTGTCCACTCTGCCTGTCCAAAAAAAAAAAAAAAAAAACAAAAAAACAAAAAAACAACACAACAATTAAAATATATCAATTTCTAATCTGTCAAAGTGAATGAAGTACACATTTGGTACTGTTGACTCATCTAAAAGATTTGAAAGGTAGTTATTATTTGTTCTTAATGAGAGATTATTTAAGGAAAGGAGGGTGAAAATCAACATTAAGAGAAATTTGGATCTTTTGGTTTAAGTAGTTTCCAATTCTTAAAAATTATTACTTTGAAAATATATCCTTAAAGAGAAAAGGCTCATATGATGAATATTTGGAGTAACAGTACAGTTTTTCCAACATCCAGAGATCTTTTCAGTAACTATATGGCCAATGGAAGTAGATGGAAGCACGCAATCACAGGAAGTCTACTAACAGTCTCATACAGTAGCTACTAATACTATCACCCATTTTACAGGTGGAGAAATGAGCTGAGACCCATCTGTCCAAAGTCCTTTAGGGAGTAAGAGACAGAGTTAGGATTTGAAACTTTTCTGACTCATAAATCCATGTTGTTAACCACAACTCCACAGAAACACTAAAAAATTCCTGTCATACAAGAGGGAATATATTTGTAAACATTTGAATGCACAGAAGTCACTGGTTCTGTGTCAGATTTATGCAAGCTGGCATAAAGAAAATAAAAGTTGCTAATTCTGTAAATGGTGGGAAAATATAAGACACACATTTGTCAAAGTGTTAGTGATGAACTATCATCATGTATTCCCCAGCATAACTCATGGTTCCTGGCAGAATCTAAGTACGTAATAACTGCCCAATTCAATCAATCAATCAATAGGTTGAATAATAAATGAGAGACTAAAGAAATCATGATCAGAGTATTGAAGGCATTTTGAAATGTTATGTGGAAACTGGAAATGTTAGGCTTGAAATACAAAGATAACCTTCTTACTAGTAAAAAAAAAATATATTTTCAGATAATTGAAGATTGGGTAGTTTATTCCTGTGTAGCTCCAGAGGGGAAAATTAAGACAAATTAGTAAAAATTATCACACAGAAAATTTTGACATAAAATGAATAATAACTAAGAAATGTTCCCATTTGTATCTTTTTATGAAATGTAAGAAACTATAGTGTAATTAAAACCTTCAGTTCTTTTCAGATTGCATGTATCCGTTTATAACCTGTTAATGTAGTAGTGAAATTTTAGAGCAATGATTTTTTTATTTGACCAATATCAAGAAAAAATTAACCATTGTTTAATGTGTCATTTGTCTCTTAAATGCTTAGTGATAAAGAGATATTTCAACTATTTTGAAAGCCTATGTCTCTAAGGGGAGCCGAATACTTAAATTGAGCCACATTGATAATATATCAAATTGTGAATATAAAAATTCTTCCAGTATTTTTAGATGCATAGTCTTATGCATTTTTTTGATCATTTCAATACTTTATATTATTAATGTGAAATTGTTTCAAGTAAAAGAGACTCCTTACCTTGCCTCTAGTTTAAATCACACCAAATTAAATCCTTATATTTAGCAGTTTATTAGAATAATACAATAGGTCTCTAACTGCCATATATTTATCTTGTTATGAAAGAAGCTGGGCCGGCGCCACAGCTCACTAGGCTAATCCTCTGCCTGTGGTGCCAGCACACTGGGTTCTAGTCCTGGTTGGGGTGCTGGTTCTGTCCCGGTTGCTCCTCTTCCAGTCCAGCTCTCTGCTGTGGCCCAGGAGTGCAGTGGAGGATGGCCCAAGTGCATGGGCCCTGCATCCACATGGGAAACCAGGAGGAAGCATTTGGCTCCTGGCTTCGGATTGGCGCAGTGCGCCAGCCGCAATGTGCCAGACATAGCGGCCACTTGGGGGTGAACCAATGGAAAAAGGAAGACCTTTCTCTCTGTCTCTCTGTCTCTCTCTCTCTCTCACTGTCTAACTCTGCCTGTCAAAAAATAAAAAAAAAATTAAAATTAAAATTAAAAAAAGAAAGAAGCTACATCCATATTTCATGGCTTCCCCATTCACTCAGAAGCAGCCTAATATGACAGATAAATTAATATGAATAGAACTCAAGTTAAATAATACATGTTAAAATTAATGCTTAATAAATACTAATACTGTATGATTTTTGGTTAATTAACCTGAGAAATCAATATACAGATTTAAAGAACTTGTGGTTCGAAAGCCAAGTTGAAGTTCGGAAGTTTCTCTGAATGAGGAATCATTAAAACTGTAGTTTCAGGGATTCCAACTTAGAAAGGTGAGGAAGTGGAAATTCTGAGATGTAGGGGAAGATAAGACTTTCATAGAAGATGTAATTTTTTTATAATTTTTTTATTTGACAGGTAGAGTTATAGACAGTGAGAGAGAGAGAGAGACAGAGAGAAAGGTCTTCCTTCCGTTGGTTCACCTCCCCAAATGGCCATTAGGACCGGCACTGCGCCAACTCAAAGCCAGGAGCAAGGTGCTTGCCCCTGGTCTCCTATGCAGGGGCAGGGGCCCAAGCACTTGAGCCATCCTCCACTGCCCTCCTGGGCCACAGCAGAGAGCTGGACTGGAAGAGGAGCAACCGGTACTAGAACCCGGCGCCCATATGGGATGCCGGCGCGGCAAGGCGGAGGATTAACCAAGTGAGCCACGGCACTGGCCCCAGAAGATGTGATCTTCTTAGGAAACTGAAAAGTATGTCGCAGATTTATAAGTAGTGTTTGATTTCTTAAGATATTGAGGGACATCTGATGATTGTTTCTCAGAGTATGTAATTATGGATACTCTTGAGCTACAGTTATGGTGTTTTTGAATCAAAGAGGAGGAGTGAGTCAAAATAAACCATATAAATACAAGTGTACTTATAGGTAACAGATTACATTTACATGAAATTCTTTTTAACTAAACTGCATTCTTTATGGATATCATAGTTCATATGAATATCATCATTTTAACTCAGTCAATGCCAAAAATAACAGCCACCATGGACATTTTTTGTTACTACTGAATATCCATATAGTAGACTGAACTATACACTCCGATAGAAAAAAAAAAAATAAAGACAAGTCTCTATCCTTAAATAGTTCCTAGATTTAGAAGGCAGGGATATGCATGCAAACTTACAGATAGAATCAATTTTGGTGATTATAGAGGCATGCACAAAAGTGTAATGAAGGTGAGAATTCATGAAAATTAGAGGTAATTCTTAAATTGAGCAAATTCTCATTGATTTTAGATGAAGACATTCCACAAGGGAGGAACTATGTAAATAAGACAAAAAGAGATTTGTGCAATAGAAGCTGTAAGTGTTCCTGTGAGCCCACAGAGCATGATTCAAAGAAATTTCAGTTGAGAGGAATATGTGACAAGTGGTTTACAAGAAGCAGGTCATGTAAGAACTGTTTTTCCATCTCTAAGACGTGTGACTTGTAATCTCTTAGAAAATGCAAAGTGCTCAGGCAACATCTATTTCTAAGAAATTTTCTAAGTTGCTTGAGACTGGAGCGCAGAACTAAGGTTTCAGTAGACATTTGCTGTGTGGCCCTGGAAAGCCATGGAGGTACAGCAGATCACTAAGGGAGGAGCAGAAGGCCATGCTCAGATCCCTGGGAATGTGGATAATTAGAGTCTCCAAGTCTTTACAAAACCGTCAAGTCAGATTAGAAGAGAAAAAATGTCCATCAAGGTTAGCAATTTTGAAGTCACTCGTAACCTTTGCCAAAGCAGTTTAAACATATACAATGAAAAGGGCAGGTACAAGTGGGGAAAATCAATGAAGCAGCATGATACTGTTTTATCCACCCTGCATGATATCAAGGCTGCAAAGGGCAGTTGTTGTACAAGAAACATATGCCATTTGCTTGTATTCTAATTTACAAATGCAGATCAACCATCAAAACTGAACCTAACAACAATGAAGGGAACAATGTTCTTAAATGTCCACAGACTCCCATCTATCTGATGTTGTCAATTAGCAGCACTGGATTGACATGCCAAAAAGAAACACATATAGTGCAGCTCACTGAAAGATGCTGTCAAGGATAAGCCTTAAACACTTTGTTGATAAGGCATGTTGGTCACTGAAAAATTAGGTAAAATTATCAGCAAATGAATTTTAGGTGGCATACACTATTAAAAAATTATGACATCAGTATTTCCAAGACTTAGGGATGTTATTTAGAAAAGAGTGTGCAGGTTTCAGGATTCAGGATAAATGCAGCATCCATTAGAAAATTTTTTATAAAAATGTCATTAGAGTTTATTCTAAAGGACTTTAATAATGTTGATGAAACTGGTCTTGTGTAAAATGCATCCCATTTGGGCCGGCACCGTGGCTCACTAGGCTAATCCTCCTCCTTGTGACGCCGGCACACCGGGTTCTAGTCCCGGTCGGGGTGCCGGATTCTGTCCCAGTTGCCCCTCTTCCAGGCCAGCTCTCTGCTTTGGCCAGGGAGTGCAGTGGAGGATGGCCCAGGTACTTGGGCCCTGCACCCCATGGGAGACCAGGATAAGTACCTGGCCCCTGCCATCGGATCAGCGCGGTGCGCCGCCGTGGCGGCCATTGGAGGGTGAACCAACAGCAAAGGAAGACCTTTCTCTCTGTCTCTCTCTCTCACTGTCCACTCTGCCTGTCAAAAAAAAAATGCATCCCATTCACTTGAGTGGACACTGGTGTTTTAAAAGATCTTGAAAAGGGGCCAGCACCTTGGCTCAATAGGCTAATCCTCCACCTGCGGCACCAGCACACCGGGTTCTAGTCCCGGTTGGGGCGCCACATTCTGTCCATGTTGCCCCTCTTCCAGGCCAGCTCTCTGCTGTGGCCTGGGAGTACAGTGGAAGATGGCCCTGCACCCCATGGGAGACCAGGAGAAGCACCTGGCTCCTGCCATTAGATCAGCGTGGTGGGCTGGCCGTAGTGCGCCGGCTGTGGCGGCCATTGGAGGGTGAACCAAAGGCAAAGGAAGACCTTTCTCTCTGTCTCTCTCTCTCTCTCTCACTGTCCACTCTGCCTGTCAAAAAAAATGCATCCCATTCACTTGAGTGGACACTGGTGTTTTAAAAGATCTTGAAGAGGGGCCAGCACCTTGGCTCAATAGGCTAATCCTCCACCTGCTGCGCCAGCACACCGGGTTCTAGTCCCGGTCAGGACACCACATTCTGTCCTTGTTGCCCCTCTTCCAGGCCAGCTCTCCTCTCTGCTGTGGCCAGGGAGTGCAGTGGAAGATGGCCCAAGTTCTTGGGCCCTGCACCCCATGGGAGACCAGGAGAAGCACCTGGCTCCTGCCTTCAGATCATCGTGGTGGGCTGGCCGTAGTGCGCTGGCCGTGGCGGCCATTGGAGGGTGAACCAATGGCAAAGGAAGACCTTTCTCTTTGTCTCTCTCTCTCACTGTCCACTCTGCCTGTCAAAAAAAAAAAAAAAAAAAAAAAAAAAAAGATCTTGACAAGGAAGGAAGAATAAGAACAGATTAAGTATATCATTAGAGTGTAGCTTAATAGCCTTATAAAATAAAATCTGTGTTGATTAGAAATAAGTAATTTGGGGCAGCACACTGATGCAGCTGGTTACATGCTGCTTGGGATGCCCTGCATCCCGTATCACAGTGCTGGTTTGAGACCCAGCTGTTCTGCCTCCAATCCAGCTCCAATCTAATGCTCCTGGGGAGCTCATGTACTTCAGGCCCTGCCACCAGTGTGGGAGACCAGATGTAGTTCCAGACTCTTGACTTCGGTCTGGCACAGCCCTAACTGTTGTGACCATATAGTGAGTGATCCAGCAGATAGAAGAACTAACTCTCTCTCTCTCTCTCTCTCTCATTCCTCCCTCTCACTCGGCCTTTCAAATAAATGAATAAATCTTTTTAACAGCAGAACAGAAAAAAAAAAAAAACTTAATTTTTCTGAACTTTTGAAAGTTGTATACTGTTCTGAATTGCTTTTGAAAATGGAAGTCAATACACACATAAACAGACTTTTTTTCTTAATAATTGATTTTGCATTCCACATTTACATTTCATACTATAAGATTAACTAAGTCCATTGAGGTGCTTACTAGCTTTCATCCTATTTTTGCTATTTAGGTTTGTGACCTAGGAGAAGTTGGTTGACCTCTCTAAGCTGCAATAAATCTTTATCTGTAAAATAGAGATAGTGGTAGCAACTTGAAGAACACATTCTAGAGTCGACAACACTAACAGGCTGAGCTGAGCCGTTGATGCGTAAGGAGCTGAACAGAATATAAACATTTTCTCCTTTGACTCTCTCAAAAGTTATGTTTTGAATACTCTTATTATCAAAATTAATGATGTTTTATTGTCAAATCTATTCTCTTTTGGGATAAAACTGACTTTTGAAAGAAGTGAGACAGCAACCAGTACATTAATTTTGAATGGAGAATTTACATTTCTTTGTGAATATTTTCAAAGGAAATTCAGAATCATTTAAACACTCAATTGAATCTCTTCTAAATAGAATAATTGCAAATAGATTGACAACTGGAAGAGTTTCATAACTCAGATATGAATTTCTTCTATTAAATATTTATGTCAATGAAAAAATTTGTAGGTTGCAAAAATTACCTTTTAACATTGAATGATAGGGCTGGTGCTGTGGCATAGCAGATAAAACCACTGCCTGCAGTGCCAGCATCTCATATGAGCACCAGTTCGTGTCCCAGCTGCTCCACTTGCAATCTAGCTCTCTGCTATAGCCTGGAAAAGCAGTAGAAGATGGATCAAGTCCCTGGGCCAATGCACCTGTGTGAGAGACCCAGAAGAAGCTCCTAGCTTCAGATCGTTACAGCTCCAGCCATTGCAGCCGATTGGGTAGTGAACCAGCAGATGGAAGACCTTTCTCTCTCTCTCTCTCTCTCTCTCTCTCTCTCTCTCTTTCTCTTTTTCTCTGTGTAAATCTGACTTTCAAATAAATAAATAAAGCTTTAAAAAATTGAATGCTATGTTTCCTTTTCAAATTTTATAAGATTTTTTAAAGAGTTAATATTACATACATTGAAATCAATGTTCATTTACTGTAATGTTCTTGTTTGTTTCTTTAAATAAGATCAACAAGATTTATGTTTGAGAATTCAGAACCTGAAATCAACATGCCATAGTTTAATGCATCTGATTCCTTGACTGTAAAATGAAAATAAAAAAACTGTTAATAAATTAATATATTTAATATATGTAAAGTACCTGGAACAATGCCTAGTGAATAATAATGCATATTAAATGTAAGCTATCATTGTCATTGTTGAGTCTTCTGCTTTCCATCATATAGATCATAAAATAATTAGGTGATGAATAACATTTGTCCAGAGTAATCTTTTTAAATTCTTTACATATTTTATTCTGTCTAATTCTCATGATTTATATGATTTCCATCCCATTTTTCAAATAAAGAAAATCAAATGCTCTGAAAATATTAAAGATCAGTGCAAGATCATAGAACTGTTATCCTGTGGTCATTAAAATATATTGTTTCTCCTTTTTGTCAATTAATAGCTTAAGAAAGAGCCCTACTAATTTATTTTCTGTATTTTCTTTTATGGTAAGTCCACTTTTCATGCAGATGACACTGGATTTGGTCACTAAAACATTTTTTTCACACAGTTGGGGCAGAGATTCCAAGATGGAGGATAGAGAGAGAGCTCACTGATAGCCCAGGAAAAGATAGTTTAATAAAAGTGGAGATAGTGTAGTCTCAGGGAAGAGTTAGGGAAAAAATGGCAGAGGAAACTCTTCCAGAATTAGAGGGACACAGTGGATCTACATGGAAGGCATGGGCAACCACAGCTTGGGACCCCAGCTGCCGAGAGTCTCTGCACCAGCTCTGTAAAGAGAGGTGAGATGAAACCACATGAGCCTGTGACACTGGCAAAAAAAGGGGCAGGAATAAAAGGGCCAGTACAGACATGATTCTCTCTCTCCACTCACCTACAAATGCATGTGAGACAGTAGAGCAGGTGCCAATGTGGACATACATAACAGCTGTGCCATCTTGGGGATGTGCGCACCCTCAGCCAAGCAGAAAAACCTGACTCTGGTGGGGAGAAATAACAGGAGACTAAGACCTGGTGAATGTGTGGTGCTTATGAACCGGGACTGTGAAAAAAAAAAAAAAAAAAAAAAAAAAAAACTGAGGGTGTGTGGGAGAACTCACAGGGTGGCTGAGATGTGACTAGTCTTGGTGGGAGATGCCAAAAGCTCAGGTGGCCTTGGCTACCCGGTGAGAGACATTGCAGAGGAATCTGAGCTGAGACTGAGGACTGCACAGATCCAGCATGGTACTGGTTGGTAAAGAAACGGATGGATAGATGAATGGAACAGAATAGAAACATCAGAAATCAAACATATACAGCCAACTTATATTTGATCAAATATCTAAAATCAATTCCTGGAGCAAGGACAGTCTATTCAAGAAATGGTGCAGGGAAAACTGGATTCAAAAAGTAGAAGCATGAAGCAAGACCCCTACCTTACGCCTTACTAAAAAATCCACTCAACATGGATTAAAGATCTAAATCTATGACCTGACACTATCAAATTATTAGAAAACATTGGAGAAACCCTGAAAGATACAGGCACGGGCAAAGAATTCTTGGAAAAGACCATAGAAGCACAGGAAATAAAAGCCAAAATTAACATTTGGGATTATATCAAATTGAGAAATTTCTGTACTGCAAAAGAAACAGGAAAGTGAAGAGGCAACCAACAGAATGAGAAAAAATATTCACAAACTCTGCAACCCATAAAGGTTTAATAACCAGAATCTACATAGAGATCAAGAAACTCCACAACAACAAAACAAACAACCCACTTAAGAGATGGGCCAAGGACCTCAATAGACATTTTTCAAAAGAGGAAATCCATATGGCCAACAGACACGTGAAAAAATGTTCATAATCACTAGCAATCAGGGAAATGCAAATCAAAACCACAATGAGGTGTCACCTTGCCCCGGTTAGAATGGCTTACATACAGAAATCTACCAACAACAGATGCTGGCAAGGATGTGGGGAAAAAGGGACTCTAACCCACTGTTGGTGGGAATGCAAACTGGTAAAGCCACTATTGAAGTCAGTCTGGAGATTCCTCAGAAACCTGAAGATAACTCTACCTTTCAACCCAGCCATCCCACTCCTTGGAATTTACCCAAAGGAAATGAAATTGGTAAATAAAAGAGCTGTCTGCACCTCCATGTTTATTGTAGCTCCATTCACAATAGCTATGACATTGAACCAACCTGAATGTCCATCAGCAGAAGACTGGATAAATAAATTATAGGATATGTGCTGTATAGAATACTATACAGTGGTAAAAAAAAAATGAAATCTAGTCATTTGCAACAAAATGGAGGAATCTGGAACACATCATGCTGAGTGAAATAAGCCAGACCCAAAGGGACAAATATCATATGTTCTCCCTGATCAGTGACAACTAACTGAGCACCTAAATGGAAACCTGTTGAAGTGAAATGGACACTATCAGAAAAAATGACTTGATCAGCCCTTGTCCTGTCAAGGAACAACTTACTGTTTTATTCCTTTTAGTACTTTTTTGTTCTTCTTAATACCATTGGTTGAACTCTTTATTTAACACACAATTATTCTTAGGTGTTTAAATTTAACTGAAAAGTGATCACTGTTAAATATGAGTGGGAATAAGAGAGGGAGAAGATGTACAATTTGGGACAAGCTCAAAATGACTTGCCCCAAATGGCAGAGTTAGAAATGTGTCTGGGGATTCCAATTCAATCCCATCAAGGTGGCATGTACCAATGCCATCTCAGTAGTCCAAGTGATCAATTTCTGTTCACAATTAATCACAATGATAGGTCTGAGAGTCAAAGGGATCACATAAACAAGACTAGTGTCTGCTAAGACCAACTGATAGAATTAAAAGGGAGAGAATGATCCAACATGGGAAGTGGGATACACAGCAGACTCATAGAAAGGCAGATGTCCTAGATAGCACTCTGGCCTCAGAATCAGCCCTTAAGGCATGCGGATCCAGCTGAAAAGCCCACGAGAGTATTTCAGGCATGGAAAGGCAAGACACTCTGGCAAAACAAAACAAAACAGAACAACACCACCCTAAATGAAAGATCTCTGTGAGATCCCAGCAGAAAAACAGGCCATCAAAGAAGGAGGTACCTTTCTCTGAAGCGAGGAGTGAACTTCCACTTTGACTATGGCTTTGTCTAAATAAGATCGGAGTTGGTGAACTCAAGAGGCTTCCATAGCCTTGGCAGCTCCTGACAAGAGCCTTGCTTGATTGCTGGCATCATAAAAAAGAGAGTCAATTGTTAAATCAACAACAGGAGTCACTGTGTACCTACTCCCCATGTAAGACCTCTGTCCTTAATGTGTTGTACAATGTGAATTAACAGTAAAACTACTACTCAAACAGTACTCTGTGTGTTTGTGTGGGTGCTGTCTGTTTGAAATATTTACTTAGTATATACTAAGTCGATCTTCTGATATATAAAGATATTTGAAAATGAATCTTGATGAAGAATAGGAATGGGAGAGGGAGTGGGAGATGGGATGGTTGTGGGTGGGAAGGAAGTTATTGGGGGAAAATCTGCTATTACCCAAAAGTTGTTCTTTTGAAATTTATATTTATTAAATAAAAGTTGAAAAAAGAAAAAAAATAAATCCATAGAGTTGCAATAATGCCATATTTTCAGCTCCTGAACATCATTGCTAATTGTATAAATTTAATTATATTGGAGTCTGTGATTTCTAAATTCCCTGTTCATGAATATATTTTGTTGCATCTCTGATCTTTCCAGATAAACTCTTAAGTCACTTTCTTCAACTGATAACAGCAAATATGTAAGATATTTCACACATTTTTGAGTTTAGAGAGAAAGTCAAATGTCTACACTATTACCCAGTTATTAGCATAGAGGTCATATGACTGAAAAAAACTGTTGATTTATTTGAGAGGTAGAGTTACAGAGAGAGAGAAAGGTTTTCCATCTGCTGGTTCATTCCCCAAATGGCCCCAATGGTTGGAGCTTGATCAATTACAAACCAGGAGCCAGGAGTTTCTTCTTGGTCTCCTATGTTGGTGCAGGGGCCCAAGCACTTGGGCCATCTTCCACTGCTTTCCTAGGCCATAGCAGAGAGCTGGAATGAAAAGGAGCAGCCAGGACAGGAACCAATGCCCAAATCAGATGACAGTGCCACAGGTAGAAGCCTAGCCATAGTGCCATCCCCATGCAATTGTTTTTGAAAGAGTCTTTAGAGAAATCTTAGGGATTATATAGTTTGTTATCTCCCTAAAAAAGTCACCTGCTGTGATTCTCTGCATGTAGAGCAAAACAAAACAATATATTTTATTTTTCTATATTTTTATATTAAGCCTGTGTTTCTAAAGTAATTTTCACAAATTAACATTCTGCAATTCTGGTTTTCTCAGGGTTTCATTATAGATTAATTTTAATTGCATTAAAAATTCTTGAAAATTGTCAGCAGCAATTCAACTCTGAACAATTTACTTTGTTCTTGTTTCTTAAATTTTTAATCAAGATTGCCTGGGTTAATGTAAAAGCATATTCCACAGAGCATATATGTTCAGTTGAAACCTGAACGTGGTGAAGCAGTGTGTGCTTAGTGTGCATTCCTAATGAGAGGATTACTCTGGGCCTCAGTATGCAATGTTCCACTCTGAGTGGCACAGTTCCCTTGGTGTAACTCCTGAGATGATACTGAAGGCAGTCTATAGACTGGGCACATTCATTGGCTCAATAAAATTCCCTCTAAATATCTTGTGTGCCACATCTAAGGACTAAATGTTACTTTAAAAGTACCTAGTTATATAGATAGCCTGTGTGTGTCTGTGAACCTATGGGTGGATAGATGAATCTAGAGAAAGTTACTACAATTTTGGCCCAATTTTGGCCTACATTTGGCCCACATGTTTTCTGTTAAAATTTCCTATTTACATGCGAATTCTCAATAAGGTCACTGACTTAAAATAAAGTGCATGACTAAAGATAAAGTAGATGCTCCTGCTGCTCTTTTGTGCTAAAGATATTTATATTGTACCTTTTTGCTAATGGCATGGATGGAATCCACTGAACTCTTTAGTATACAGTGTTCTGTTGCAACCATGGAGCACTCTACTTTAGCTAAATAAACAACAAAAGTCACACAAAGCTTATGGAATAATTTGGCGTCTTTGTTGACTTTTGCCAGCACTATTTCATTATATAACTGCTTTCATTTATGAAAAGGATCATCATCTAAGACATGTGATTGATTTTATTAAATTCTCTATGTTCTAGACTTCTATTTTACTCTATTCCTCTTGGGAACTCAGTGAACAGATTTGCTGGTGTCTCAATCCTGAAATCGGTGTTGCCTGATTCGTGCTCAAAGGTTTCCTGGAGCTCTATTGCTCCACTGTGATGCTTGAATGCTCTTAGGGTAGAGATTTAGATGACTCAAGCCACAAGCAGGCTCACATATGCAGTTATCATTTGGCCCATTAAAACTGATTTAGTGTGATATTCCCACTAACTGGAGAAATAAGTCAGATTTGGAGATTATAGAAATTTCTTGCAATCCTATGAAAGAAAATTTATGTGAATAAATACCAGTTTGACTTGGTATTACACTCTTTCTCACTTGTAATTGTGGTACATTAAATGAGATCATATTTAACATCAATAGTATGTATTTCATAAGTTCTTTTGTTCAGTGGAGGCACATTGCCATTATTTGCTAGGTTTAAACTACCTGTTTAACTCATAAAGCTGTTAAAATGATTTCTAATAATTCAGCGCTTCTCAATGCATGGTTCCTGGACCAGAAATACCAGCCTCAAGTGAAGATTGAATAGAAACACGAAGCTAGCAGGACACGACTCTGCCCTCCTCAATAGAAACTCTGTCTAGTTGGGGCCCGGAAATCTGTTTACAAAAAGCTTCTCAGGTTAACAGACTAAGCAAAAGTTTGAGAACCACTGTAATAAATCATCAGACTAAGCAAAAAAAAAAAAAAATTGAGTATGAGATTTGAAGTGACTAAATTACCTAAATATGACATCTAGTTCTATAGTATACCTATAAGACATCACCACCAAATAATTCCATGCAATATAGACTTTGGGAGAGGCAACACATACAACAGACATTTAAAAATATTTGAGTGATTAAATGAATTCTTTGCAGAGTTACTTCACCTAGGCCCTATAGTGGAAGAATACTTTTAGGATTTTTTAAACAAGTCAAATATGCAGCATACTTGAAAATTACTATATGCTTAAGGAAAGCATAATATATTAATATTTTTCCTATAATGTGAATAAAATCAATAGCCTGTGATTTCCAGATGTGTATGAATAATTTAACTTCTTAAAGAAGCATTAAACATCTACAAAGTATACACTATGAAAAATAGAATTAAATTACAACAAATGACCTAGTTCTTAACTTTACTGTCACAAGTTATAAGCAATTGCTGCAGTTCCTTAGTTACTCCAGAAGAATAAAGTAATTATATCATATATTTTATGGCATAACTACAAAGATTCACCATACTTAGAAATAAGTTCTGAATTTTAACACATGAGTATTGGTTCAGTGGACCATTAAAACACCACCTTATTTTTTATGTTTATTTTTAACTACTTTATTGAGATAAAATTGTGTATGTATAACATGTACAACTTGGTGAATTTTTACACCAGTGAAGCCATCGCTACTGTCAAGATAATGACAAAACCCATCACCGCCTATTTTTTCTACCCAAAAGATTCTTTTATGATCCCTCACTCCTATGCTTTCTTCACCTGAACCTTCCCTGCTGAACAGTCTCTACCTCTCCTCACAGCTATTCTGTTTTCAATTGCTATACATAATTTGCATAACCTTGAAATTTATATAAAGAGAATCATGCAGTATGTGGGTGTTTTTTTTGGAGGGGTAGGGTGCTGGGAATCTGGGAGAGTCTGGCTTCTTTCACTCAACATAATGACTTGTAGTATCACCCAACTTCTGTTGCGTAAAATAGGTGGTATCTTTCTATTATGTAGTGATATCCATTAAATGGCTGTATCAGTGTCTTTATTCATTCATTTGCTGATGAACATTTGGGTTTTTCCTAGATTTGCTACTAAAATTAAAACTGCTATGAACATTAGCATACAAATACTTCTTTGGATATAGACATTCTTTCTCTTGAACTGTGATTTGAATGTCAGGATTTTATGACAGGTGTGTGTAGACATCTTTAAAATTGCCTAAATTTTTCCCAAAGTACTTGTATCATTTTATATTTCCATTCGCAGAGTTATTTGGGATTGCTGCTACCATAAAATGTTCATTCTTCTTAGTTTTAACCATTCCCCTAGGAAGGTAGCAGTGTTTTTACAGTCTTAGTTTGCCTTTACTGATGTTTTTTGAAATTTTCTCTTTATCATTGCTTTGAACTATTTGATTATGTTACAGTTTGGTATGGTTTTCTACATGTTTCTGGTGGTTGGAGATACTGACTTTCCTATGGGTTTATAGTTTTCAAGAATTTGGACTATCTTTAGCCATAGTAGAGTCCTGTTTTCTTCTGTCCACTTTGAATGCTTAAATTATTTGAATATTTGTGTTCTTGAAATTGCCCCGTACTTTACTGATACTCTTTTTCACTTATTTTGAATTCCTTTTCTTTTTGTATTTCATTTAAGGTTGTTTCCATTGCTGTCTTTAAGTTTACTGATGTTTTGCTCTGCATTGCTTGTTAATCATGCTGTCTAACTTAACCCAGATGTTTTAGCTTTGATCTTTGTTAGGTTTTAGAATTTTATGGTTCAAAGAAGGAGAGGAAGTGGCTCCTTAAAGTAGAGAAGACTTTATTTTTTGGAGGACAGAATTGGTGGGGGAGTAGAGGAGGGCAGAGAGTTTGAAACCAGGCTTCATTCCATGTGAGCAGCAGGCACAGTCCTTTCTTAAGCTGCTTGTTGGGGGAGGGGCAGAAAGTAAAAACAGTGGTTTAAAATGAACCCTGTTCTTGTCAGTGTCTTTTAAATGGTGATTTAGGAGTTCAGTAGATGAGACACATGGCATCTTTTAGAAGGGATGGCTGAGACCAGGTGCTGGGTTTTGGCTGCTGAACAGATGCAGTGTTTCCCCAGCACCCCACCCCCCAACATTTCAACATTTGAGATGAATGAGAAAAGGTAGTAAACAGACTCTAGACAAGCTCTGATCTCAGGCAAGCCAAGGTCAGGAGGGCCTGGGTAGAGAGTTTGAGAGAGAGTAAATTGGCCTTGGTCTTTGGCAGGTTATTTCTCCTGCATGAGTGTCTCAAAGAGGCTTTGGCTAAAAGAGAGCCCTGTAGGGAGAGTAGCAGTGCCAGATAAAAGGTTTAATGGGGGAGGGCATTGGCCGGCACCACAGCTCAATAGGCTAATCCTCCACCTGCAGCTCTGGCACACCAGGTTCTAGTCCCAGTCGAGGCTCTGCATTCTGTCCCATTGCCCCTCTTCCAGTCCAGCTCTCTGCTGTGGCCAGGGAGTGCAGTGGAGGATGGCCCAAGTGCTTGGGCCCTGCACCCCATGGGAGACCAGGAGAAGCACCTGGCTCCTGGCTTCGGATCAGCATGGTGCACCAGCCGCGTTGCGCCGGCCACGGCCACGGCGGCCATTGGAGGGTCAACCAACGACAAAAGGAAGACCTTTCTCTCTGTCTCTCTGTCTCTCTCTCTCTCTCTCTCTCTCCACTCTGCCTGTCAAAAATAGAAAAAAAAATGGGGGAGGGCATCCATCAGAGCAGATGGGCACCCCTCCAGATGGAGAGAGAGAGATTCCCAAGGAAGAGAACCTGACAGGTGCCCCTATTTTCCCCAAAGCATGCTGGGGCAGATTGGCCATTGTCCCCTGATCGCGAAGGTGTAGGGTAGACTTTGGGCTTGTTCCTGTTCCCATTTTGTTCTGAGAACAAGAGGAGACCTCAGGGAGATCTAACATGGGAGGGCTTGTCCCACTTTGGGCAGGGATGCCCATCTAAGTCGGGACCACTCTTCTTCTCCAGAAGAGTCTGGTCACAAGAGGTTCTTTAAGAGGATGCTCTACGTGAGTGACCCTCCAACCTCTGACCTCATTCTATCTGATCCACGGGCTCTGAAATGTCTCACATTTTGCCTGACTCTCCTCTGGCTTATTAAAAAAAAACCAAATCTGTGTACTCTGGGCCTAAGAGGGGACATAAGGCCAAAACAGTTAATTTTCTTCTGCACTAGAGCTTGGCCAGAATTCATCACTTAGACCCCATGTCTACCATATCCTGTTAAAAAAGGGGCTCAGTTCCAGACACCACTCCCTGTTTCTCCCTTTAGTCTGTGTAACACCAAAAGGTTTTTGCTCTCTTTCTCTCCCTCCCTCCCTCCCTCCCTCCCTCCCTCCCTTCCTTCCGTGTATTAACATGCTGGATTTGTGAGAACAGTGGGCCTGAATCCCAGGCCTGATGAAACTGGGTGCAGGTAGATAATGTGTAGACTAGCAGAATGTTTCTTGCTCCTGAAAGCCCCGCACCTGGGGACATTCCAAACCACTAAGACAATGCACTGTAAGAACCTTTCTGCACTCCCCACCCACCCACCCCCCAACACCTTATCAGGGGCCAGGTGGCTCTCTGCACCTCCCCCAACAAGCAGCTTAAGAAGGGACCCTGCTGCTGCTCAGATAGAATGAAGCCTAGTTTCCTACCCCCTGTCCTCTGTCCAGACAGGCTCAATCACCACCCTGTCTTTACCCCCCACCCCCCTTCTGGCCTCCCTAAAATAAAGTCTTCTCTGCTTTAACTAGCCACCTCCTCTAACCTAATAATCTCTAGAAGTTATTTGGATTTTTAAAAATATCTTCTATGTCTCTCATTGTTTTTAAACATTTGTCTTTTAGTGTTTTATTTGAAAAGCAGAGGAACTGAGAGAGGGCAGGCAAGAGATCTTGGATCCACTGATTCACTTCCCAAATGCCTGCAACACCTAAGCTGTGCCAGGGCTGAGTCAGACCAAAACCAGGAGCCAGGAACTCCATCTGGGCTTCCCATGTGGATGGCAGGAACCCAAGTACTTGGGCCATCATCTGCTGCTTCCTAAGTACATTAGTAGGAAGTTGGGTCAGAAGTGGAGGTGGGTGTTAGCGTTGTGGCATAGTGGATTAAACGATGGCCTGCATTGCTGGCATACCATATAGGTACCAGATTGAGTCTGGCTGCTCTACTTCTGATCCACTTCCCTTCTAATGGCCTGGGAAAAGCAGCAAAAGGTGACCCAAGTACTTGGGCCCCTGCCATCCATGTGGGAGACCTGGATAAAGCTCCTGGCTTTGGCCTGGACTAGCCCTGGCTGTTGAGGTCATTTGGGGAGTGCACCAGAGGATGGAAGACCTTTCTCTGTCTCTCCCACACCTCCCCCCCCCCCAACTCTCCCTTTCAAATAAATATATATTTTTTAAAAAAGTAGAGAGTGGGACTCAATCTCAAACACTCCAGTATGGATGTTGGAACTGCATGTGGCAACTTAACCCCCTTGCCACAATACCTTCCCCTATACGTATGACATTTTTCACATATAGAATACAATATTATATTTGTTCTCTGGATATATTGATTCTGTCATGTATGTTAGTTTTATTTGATAATTCTCTTCATAGTGCATGAAACTTTCTTTCCGTACTTGGATATTTGATTGGATCACAAATAAATTTAACCTTGTTGGGCACTGGACATTTTTGTGTTGCTATAAACCTTCTTTTAAAAAAAAATTATTTAGTCTGGTGCCACGGCTCACTAGGCTAATCCTCCGCCTGTGGCGCTGGCACCCTGGGGTTCTAGTTCCAGTCGTGGCTCCGGATTCTGTCCCGGTTTCCCCTCTTCCAGTCCAGCTCTCTGCTGTGGCCCGGGAGTGCAGTGGAGGATGGCCCAAGTCCCTGGGTCCTGCACCCATATGGGAGACCAGGAAGAAGCACCTGGATCCTGGCTTCGGATTGGTGCAGCGCGCCAGCCATAGCGACCATTTGGGGAGTGAACCAATGGAAGGAAGACCTTTCTCTCTGTCTCTCTCTCTAACTCTGCCTGTCAAAAAAAAAAAAAAAAAGATTTATTTAATTGAAAGGCAGAGGGTGGTGGAAGAGGAGAGACACAGAAAGATCTTCTATCCTCTGATTAATTTCCCTGAAATCCCACAATAGCTGGAACTGAGCTAAACTAAAGCCAAGAGCCAGGCACTCCATCCTGGTCTCCCGTGTTGATCAGAGGGATACAGGTACTTGAGTCATTTATCTGTTGCCTTCCAGGTGCATTAACAGGAAGCTGGTTTGGGAGCAGAGGTGGACCTCAATCCTGAGCAATCAGATTTGGGATGTGGGCGTTTCTTCTAGTTGCATTTGACCTATTTATATATAATTTGATTCTGTCATGTCTTGCCTTAATGACAATTTAGTCAGTTTCAGAACAAAACTCTTAGTTATTCTCCCCAGTAAAGCACAATCTTGGTTACCATTTTCTACTGCTTGTGATAAACTTTTTTGTTTTTCCAAAATGACTCATGACTATATGCAGTCCTCTGAGTGCTAGTCATTCCCTTGACTTCTTTCCATTAGGCTCCTTCCTGGCCTAGATGATTTTCTCACATGCTTCTGCTAACTGGGGTCTTGTGCTAATATCTAAGGGGGACCCTCTGCAGATCTCTGCTGTTCTCTCTTCAATTCTCTCAGGTGAGTCCTAGCTGCCCCAGTCTCCCTGGACTCTTAGTTTCTTTTTGTAAACTCCGGGAGCTCACAGCATTCTTCCTCGGAATCCATGATTTGCCTCACTGCCTCGAAATCTTGTCAAGCAGGAAACTGAGATAGACTTGGGCTTCATCTCATTTGTTTTCTGTCTCTCAATAATCTGTCCTTTATCACCTGAATAGCTTTATCTTGAAAATTTCTATTTCCTTCATACAATCTTTCTGATTTATCTTTATTTGCTTCAAGCAGGAGGGTAAATCCAGTGCCAGTTTTTTCATTATGCCTGAAACCTGAAAAACCACCTATCTTTAGCAGAGTTTTCACTGGGCTTATGCTGTAACGTTATTTTCTTCTATATTTAAAAATACCTGCATTTGAGACATCAAAAAATTAATATCATTTTCAAGTTTTAATTTGCCTAACAATTTTTGGTGTATTTTATGTAACATTTCAGTGTTTTCCCAGTGTTATTGGTTTAAGTTGGCTCCAATGACATATCTCAAAATTATATTTCTGGGGCCGGCACTGTGGCACAGCGGGTTAAAGCCCTGGCCTGAAGCGCCGGCATCCCACATGGGCACCGGTTCTAGTCCCAACTGCCCCTCTTCCAATCCAGCTCTCTGCTATGGCCTGGGATAGCAGTAGAAGATGGCCCAAATCCTTGGGCCTCTGCACCCACATGAAAGACCTGGAAGAGGCTCCTGGCTCCTGGCTTCGGATCAACGCAGCTCTGGCCATTGCGGCCATCTGGGGAGTGAACCAGTGGATGGAATGCCTCTCTCTCTGTCCCTACCTCTCTCTGTAACTCTTTCAAATAAATAAAAATAAATCTTTAATAAAAATTATCTTTGTTTCAACTGTAGGCAATGGGTATCTCATTTTTACTTGTAGAAAAACAGAAACTGATCATTCTATCCCTGTGCACAATCTCAACAAATTACATTAGAAAAGTTTAAAGTATTAGCTCTGTAAATTGGTTCAAATGGGCAGACATAATTTTACACTTGTGTTGTTTAGGCCTTTGTGCTAATTATTACTCAATTAACTCATATCCTTAGATTATTACTACATTTATTGTGATTGTTTTGGAAAATTTAGAGTCAAAACAATGTATTTTTAAAAATATTTAATGATGTGATTTCTGAAAGTTAAATAGAAACATATATGTCAACCATTCAAGTACCTTTTGTAATATTTAAATATCTTAGCTGAGAATGCCTTGTTTTAATCACATATGGTAAGTTTATTAATTCATAAGGCTAAAATATTCTGCATTTTCAGGATCTATTAAGTAATTACTAACAGAATATAGTCATTACTATTAATGTATAAACATAATTGAAAAAACAAACATTGGCAAAAAAATGGACTTAATTATCCTAATTAAACATTGTTGCTGAGTACCTGAAATAATATTAGTTACTAGTGTATATACTTATATTCCGAATGTTATAGCCTTGAGGAAAGAGTTTTTCCAATAAACTTTGTGGTGGAATTGTAATGCTTATTTGTGCCTTTATAGTGTCTGAGAAGACCATGATATGTTAATAGGATTGTGTTCTTGTTTTACTTTTTGAAGATTTATGAAATAAAAGAATGATGCAGAAACCAGACATGCAGTCTTTCCATTGAGTGTAAAGGGTCTTTAATAATGAGCTTTCATATATGACAGCATCCCTACAGCTGCTGTGTCAAAAATGGAACTGCCGATCGTGTGCTCTTCCTTTACATTTGGGTTTCCCATGTGCTCGGACTAAAACAACTTAGATTCTTCCATTTCTCACACTGCATATCCATGAGGCATCCTGTTCGGTTACCTTTGGTACACATCCAAAATCTTACTGTTTTTCCATGGCTGACACTCTAGTATAATTCTCTGCCATCTCCTACCAAGATTGTTGTAATTACCTTCTAACTCCTCCTTGGTTCTCTAATTGTAACCCTTCATCTATTCACAGCAGAGCCATCAAAGTGATATGTTAAAGTGGAGTGTTTCCTACCTCTGCTTAAAATCTGCTCAGGACAACATCTGAATCCATTTTTAAATCTCAAGACCCTGAAATCGCTTAGAGAACCCTACATAACTTGTTTCAAACTCATTCTCTCCTCTTTTGAAGTTGTTGCTGCTAAAATGTGATTGTCAGCATTTTATGACAGATTATCCATTGCATAGAGGTAAAAAGAAATATTTTAGGACAGGGTTATCTTACTTAGGTATTTTGACTGTGGATGCCTAGGTTTTCATGCCTGTTATGTTTTATTTTTGCTACATTATGAATAAAAAGCAATTACATGGACATTTTGAACTCAAGGCCACATTATGAATGAGCTAAATTTATCGGCCTGCTGTCAAAATGATTTTAACATTCATGTTCTTTCAGGCACTAGGGATAGATTTTCTGCCTGTGGAACTGTTAGAGGACTAATGTGAGTGTTAAGTTTTCATAGTCACCATTTTGTTCATCTGTAAAATTTTTCAACTGTGACACAATAGCCTTCATCCTTTTCTTAGTCTACAGATACCTTTTTGCAGGCATAGAACCAGAGACTGGGTGAACAGCAACAATAACAACAACAAAAATTCATTCTACAGCTATTTTACATTCTTAAAGGTGGTAAAGAAAGGGATCAAATAGTTACATTAATTGTATTTTTAAAATTTGATCTGAGGAAGGTGTTTGGTGCAGTGATAAAAATGGGAAAAATGGGATGAGATATCTACATCCCATATAACAAAACCTGGGTCAGAGTCCTGGCTCTGCTCCATATTCTGGCTTCCTGCTAGTATGAGTCCTAGGAGACAGCATGTGATGGCTCCAGTAGAATTCCTTTCCACTCACATGAGAGACCTGGAATGAGTTTTTGGCTTCAGTTTGGCCTAGTTCCAGCTGTTGCAGGCATTTTGGGAGTGAACCAACAAACAAAAGATATCCCCCCTCCTAACATTCAAACAAATAAATTTTTAAAAATTTTGTTAGAAGGACAATCTAGTGATCAGGGTAATAGATATCCTGGAATTAAGATAGTGATACTGGAGATGAATAATATTTAAAATAAATTGCATATATTAGAAAGTCAAAATCAGCAGAATTGAATATGGCTGCAAAAGAGATATTTCAAAGATTATTTCTACAACTATATGGTATGTATAGGACTGCATTAGGGAATGTTGACAGTGAATTATTAGTTCCAGTTCAGATATATTAATTTGAGACCCTTGAAGATGGAAGTTGGTGATGGCCATTGGCCAATGGAAGATCATGTGTGTAATTCAAAAAAGTATTGGTTGGAAATGTAAATTTGATATCGACATATAAATGATAATTAAAGTCACTGTCTTAGAAAGCATTCTGTTGAGTGAAAAAAAGATAAAAATGTCCAGATTGTAATTTATTCTTATTTTTCATTATTTATTTGAAAGGCAGAGATACAGAGAATGAAGGAGAGAGAGAGAATCTTCCATACACTGGTTCACTCCTCAAATGGCTACAACAGCCAGGGCTGGGCCAGGCTGAAGCCAGGAGCCAGGAGCTTCTTCCAGCTCTCCCACATGGGTGCAGGGGCCCAAGTATTTGGGCCATCTTCAGCTACTTTTCCCAGGAATGTTAGCCAGGAGCTGGATTGTAAGAGGACTTGAACTGGCACCTGTATGGAATGCCAGTACTGCAGATGGTGGCTTAACCTTCTATATCACAGTACCGGCCCCAATTTATTCTGTTAAAAAGATAGCTCTTAAAACTGTCCTTCTGCATTAGGGACTTACTGTATTAATTTGTATTAGCTTAAAAATGTGAACTTTTTTTCAGTAATTTGTGAATCTGGGCTTTTAATATAATATCCTATGTGAGGAACTGATATTGGCCATGCCTGTTTTGTAATTAACTGGTGTAGTATTCATGAGAACCATAAGGCATGACCTTTAAGAAAAGCATAAGCTTGTTGCTAATTATTAAATGATGTTTCCTAGGCCAGGAAAGGAAGAAAAGGAACTGTTGTTTGACTATGATGTGTAAACTTGATATAGGGTTCAGCTTTTCCAGTTTCTCCATAGACATCATATCTGAGTACATTTGCATTGTTTTGTTTTGGTGCCCAGGAAGGAGTGAGGGTGCTGCTGATAAAATTATGGTTCAAAGAGGCAAAACAAAACTGTGTTTTAGCATTTCTTGTTTTGAATTGAACCTTAAAACCTTAAAGACATGACCTTATTTTTTGATGCACTGAACAATACCCTATCTCAGTCTTTCTTCTCACATTCATTATAGATTAATAAACAATGGCAGTTTGGTCCATTTTTCTAACAGAAAGTGTCATCCATCTTAACACAACTATTCCAGTTAATTGTGTCTCCTTTTCAACCATGGTAATAAGCCAAATTAGCTTGGAGGAAACCATAGGTCTATGGCTTGGAACTCAAGTTGTTGGTCACTCTACATTTAAATGGACCTAGAAACTTTGTAAGATACCTGGATACTTTCCTTATTCCATCTACTTCTATATGGTGGTTAGCTAGTCACCTCTTCAGACTTGGATCCTTGTCAGAGTATTCATTTTTCTTTTTAATAACAGAAGGTTAATCCTGTTTTCAGCTATGAGACCTGTTTAAAACTGTGTGTTTGCCCTTAATTTGCATATAGACTCACTCCATTCCAAGTACTTTTCAGATGATATAACCTCAAACTTACTAATTTTTAATACCTCCCAAAAATTGAGTTGGGAAAAATGGTATTTATAGAGAATTGCCTGAAGCTTATCCATTCATGTAACAACCTTGTATTTTACCCCTGAATTTGGTGAAACCATCCGAGACTCAAGTTTTGCATTTTATTCTTTCTCTTCATGCCATCCTATGTCAGGTCTGTTCCTTTCCCTCATTATCTAAAAAAGTCAGGAAATTTTCTTGACTTTCTTATTTTTGTTTTCTTTTATTACATATATATGTGTGTATATATATATATGTATATATATGTAATTGATGGTTGCTTTATGCAATTTGAATGAATTTTGCCTAATAACTGAATGAAACATAGAGGACTTTATTTGCCAAATATTCACTTCAATATGGCATACAAATATATAAACTGGTTCTAAGACGAGACAAATGCTACAAAATGGATTATTCATTCATTGATTTTCCAGTATTAAATAATCCAGGAGTATAGAACTCTCCAGACCTTGCTGTCAGTCCTTTGAAAATTCATCTGTCTGATGACTTCTACTGGTTTTACCCGAATTAATACCTCAATTAAAGCTAGAAAATGAGCAGCCGATGTTCTTTATTTTGTCCTTATTCAAGATTCATATGCCTTACAGATTAGTTGCTAATTGATCCTAAAGGTAGAATTTCTTTTTCTGCACTGGAAATTAAATGATTACTTTGCCCTTTAATTGTTCAATGCCTTTTGCACTTTGCTTATAAATTAGAGTCAGAGAAGAATGATGAAAATAAAGGTCATTTATAAATTCATATCTATTCCAGGGAAAAGATTCAGGAAAATATGTGATGGGAAGCAGAATTATAATGAAATATTATGTTTGTTTGAATCAGGTAGCATTTTGATTAGCATGAGCTATCTATTTTGCTCACAAGCAGAGACCAGAGAGGAAATAAAATGAAATAGCTTATACATTAGTTCTTACCATTCCAGCTTTATAGGAAGTATTTATAGAATCTGGTAAAGTTGCTTGTCATATTTTGGCTCAATTGGACCAATGCTTTCTGATGTCAATGAGAATTGGGAGAAAACAATTAAAGCTGATCATCTATGTGAATGTTTATTTCCTTAATGTTATTGTCTATATCCATGTCATATTCATCACATCATTTTCAAGAATATGATTCTGTAGACCTCTTTGTGGTTTCTGTAGCCTTGTAAATGTCATTTGGATTTGTTATGCAGTGGGGTAGCAGGTGCCAACCGCAAAATCCGAGTCTGACAAGGAAAGGAATGAAGAAGAGTCTCATGTCTGACTGCTAGAGATTATAAATGGCTGCTAGAATAGACACAAAGCAGCAGACAAAAATTCCTGGAGAACACATGCAGCATGCCTTCAGGTAATGTGTTAAGTGGATGTCCCTAGAGACCAGCAGCAATAGGCAAGGTGCCTAGTAGGACATGTTTTACTATTGTTACCATGTGCTCCCTATATGAAAGCCTAACTTGGGGACCCACTAAGAGGTTCCTTCATTTACCAAAGTTTCCCTAATCCAGAACCTGGGTGATAATTGTACTTCACAATTAATACACTTAGGCATCTTTACACAGGGTTTCACATGCTTCACCTGTAAGCTTTATAACAAACTAGTGTTATTAGCAACCATGCTTTATAAATGAAGAAACAGCAGTATTTTTTTTATTTGTACAAGAGCTGCAGAAACAGTGCAAGGACCAGGCCAAGCCATCTTGTTCCAACATCTGCAATTTTTACCCCCATGCTCTACTTCCTGATGATCGTGAGATGATATGTAAATTTTAGTACTTTTTCTGGTAACTTTTAGTACTTTTCCTTTTTGTCCATTATTAATTGGTAATTTCTGTTAGCTGATTTTGCAACCATGAACTATGGTATAGACTTTTAAACAATTGCAGAAAAATACACTTTATTGAAAACAAAATAAAAAGATAATTACATTAATGTGGAAAGAGTGACTTATTTAGTAAATTGCTTAGACAGCTTTCTGTTAAATGTGAAGGGAATTATAGCTTTGAACCAATTACTAGAACATCAATATCCCTTATGAATGGTAGCAGTGAAACTAAGTAAATATTATTAGTTTATTCTAGAACTGCTGGAAATTAGAATTCTATATGTTTATTATAAAACATAACTATGTGATACAGAATATTATATTATTAGCAGCTATGCCTAAGAACTTGGTGACCATTATGGTCCATTCCAAACCTAAGATTTTATAATCTACACATAAGATCTCCACTGTGATAGGATAATTTAGAAGTATGTCCAGTAGGATCAAGCTGCGTCAGCGCTTACCCTTCTAAAGGGGTGCTATGCTCCCCAGTTACCTAAACAGTCATTCAGATGGTTTTGCAGCTCTGTTCTTCATAGCAGAGCAGCAGCTGGGTTGCCTGAATGAGATGACAGACTGTCATTTGCAATTACTGTTGTAAGGATGATATTATATCTACGTTAACTTGATTTTTCATAATAAGACCTGCCATCTAACCTTGCTGAGTGGTCACAAAATGCTTGCTGGTCAATATTCCTTGTGATACTTGCTAAAACGATGTACCAAAATTTACCTAAATAATCTAATTATGTTTCTTCCCTCATTTTGAATAGTTTGAAACAAAAATTGAGAGCAGTAACATAATGTTGAGCTCTCTAGGAAAATTTTCTATTTATATGCAGAGTAATATTTGTAGTGTACATTTCATTTTAGTAATTCTGTTTCTTTTAAAATCAGACTCCTGGATAATAAAAATGGTACTCTATTCCCTCTTGTACAAACACATTTTGTTTTCTATTTTCTTTGGAGTACAATGCATGACTAATGCTTAGTTATGTTCCTTAAATATTAAGGAACAACTTTCCTCTGGCCACTCAGGGTTACTCTTAGATATAGCACTGCTCTGTTAGATAATTTACATCCAAGAAAAGGATTTGTTTTTCCATTGAATTGTCTGCTGGTTAATGCACTTACAGGGCCAAGCACAGACTTGTTAACTAACCTATATTAGTTGATGATGAATAGTGGGTTTCCCTGCTTTGTAGAGATAGAGAAACGATAAAGTCACTCTTCAGGCCTTAAAACTAACAAGTGAGTAGAAATAAGTGACCCCATTAAAAATTGCTGACCTTTTCAAAGTCTCCTTTCTTAAATGTAATCCAGGAATTATTCCTTAAAGAGTTCTGGCTGATATCCATTCAAGTTCAATAATATTTTTTAACTTGTGATTACTCTTTTATTATTTTCTTCTTTCTACTGCCACATCTTCACCTTTTTCACCACAGTATAGCAATGATAGAGAGCTACTGCACATTTGTTTCAGCTTTTTCTATCTAAAGAAGCTTTGTCCTGTTGCTGTCATCTAGGAGCTGTTTTCAGCTATTTAACACACAGCTTCTCAGTCCTTGACTTCTGCTATTCACTCCTCAAAACTCTTATCTGTGGACAAACTACAGGCTCTTCCTAAACTTAAAATTACACCACCTCTTTCTTTTTTATCTTTAACATGTATTACACAAACCATAACATTCGAAAAATGTGACTATAACAAAGGACAAAATAAGACAGAGAGAAAGCCACATAAAATATATGTATAATTTAATCAATTATTGCAGTACAAAAACCCTGCTGTTCCACTCGGCTTAAAAGAATAGAACTTTGGGGCTGGTGCAGTGGCTTAGAGGGTAAAGCTGCCACTTGCGGTGCAGGCATTCTCATATGGGCACAGGTTCAAGTCTTGGCTGCTCCACTTCTGATCCAGCCCTGTGTTATGGCCTGGGAAAGCAGTAGAAGATCCCCAAGTGCTTGGGCCCTTGCACTTGTGTGGGAGAAGAAGCTCCTGGCTTCTGACTTCAGATTGGCCCAGCTCCAGCCATTTTGGATATTTGGGGAGTGAACTAGAATATGGAAGATGTCTCTGGCTCTGCCTCTCTGTAACTTTGCCTTTCCAATAAATAAATAAGTCTTTTAAAAAAAATAGAACTTTAGTTCAGCGCCATGGCTCATTTGGCTAATCCTCCTCCTACAGAGCTGGCACCCCGGGTTCTAGTCCCGGTTGGGGTGCCAGTTCTGTACCGGTTGTTCCTCTTCCATTCCAGCTCTCTGCTGTGGCCCCGGAAGGCAGTGGAGGATGGCCCAAGTGCTTGGGCCCTGCACCCGCATGGGAGACCAGGAGGAAGCACCTGGCTCCTGGCTTCAGATTGGTGCAGCATGCCGGCCATAGCAGCCATTTGGGGGATGAACCAATGGAAGGAAGACCTTTTTCTCTGTCTCTTTCTCTCACTGTCTAACTCTGCCTGTCAAGAAAAAAAAATAGAACTTTGCCAAAATCTTTCCACATGTGCATTCCAATGAAACTAACTTCCTCCAACAAAATTAACCAATAGTCTTACTTTTAAATAAAGCATCTATTTATTTATGCATTTTAGTGAGAGAGAGAGAGAGAGAGAGAGAGAGAGACCTCTTCCATCTGCTGGTTCCATTCCCCAATGGTGACACCAGTCAGGGCTGGGCCAGGCCAAAGCCAGCAGCCAGGAACTCTATCTCTGTTTCCTACGTGGGTGGTAGTGGCCTCTTCCAGAGCTTTCTTGGGTGATTCACAGGGAGCTGAGTTGCACATGGGACAGCTGGGACTTGAGCTGGCGCTCACATGGATTGCTGCCATTGCAGGTGGCTCCTTAACCTGCTCTGCAATGCCAACCCCTCTTCTGACTTTTATAGTGATATTTCTTTTTTGCTAAAGTTATTTATTTACTTACTCATTTCAAAGGCAGAGTGACAGAGAGGGGAAAAGACTGAAAGATCCTCCATACACTGGCTCACTGCCCATTGCCACCTTCAGTCAGAGCTGGGCCAGGCTGACCTTAGGAGCCCAAAACCAACTTGGGTCTCCCACATGGGTGGCAGGGACTCCACTACTCAGTTCATCACTTGCTGTCTCACAAGGTACACATTAGCAGATAGCTGGAATTTGAAGCAGAGCTGGGACTAGACCTTAAGAATGTAGCTGTCTGAAGCAGCACCTTAAGTGCCACGCCAAATGCCCTCCCTTAGAAAACCAATAATTGCATGATTGAGATACCCTAAATAGCAAATCCAATCAAGCCATGCCTCATAGAAAATGTGAGATAAGAAATATGAATTATTTTTCAGCCACACTATTTTTGAGACAATTTGTGATGCAGCAGTTGAAAGTGATTCCAACCTGGAACGGGCTTGGCCCCAGCAGTTCAGATGCCCACACTCCACATCTGACAGTTTGGGTTTGAGGTCTCTACCTGGCTCCTATTTCAGCTTTCTGCTTCTGCAGGTTCTGGGAGGGAACAGTGATGGCCCGAGCAACTGTGTCCCTTCTGCTTATGTAAGACACCTGGGGTGAGTTCTGGACTCCCTGCTTTGGCTGCAACCAGTAGCATCTGGAGAATGCACCAGCAGATGAGAGCGGTTTCTCTTTTCTCTCTGTTTCTCTGCCTTGTTCTCTCTCTAAAAAATTTGTTTAAAAAAATGAATAATTCCATATTTACTCATGTGCTTTTTCCCAGATCAAATACGCAGTAGTCTTAGAATAACAAATCTAATGCATCATTGTGATTGCTAGGAACAGAAGAGGGATAGAAGGAGGAAGGAAGGAAGGGAAGAGAGAGAGAGAAAGGAAAGAGGGAGGGAGGGAGAGAAGGAAGGAAGGAAGAAGGGAAGGAAAAGAAGGTGAGGGAGAATGGGAGGAAAGGAAGAAAGGGAGCAAGGGAAGAGGATACATTATGTTGTCGTACTGAGCAAAATATTGCCAGAGTTCTTAAATGTTGATAACAGTTTAGGGCCTATAATCTTGAACATCCACTGGATGAAAAATTCCTCATGTTTTCTTTCTTTGAGTTTAATTAATATTACTACATTTTCTTCTGGCCTAAAGTATTTCTTCTGAAAAGGCTGATGATAATATCATTTTTTCTTTTCCTTACAAGTCACTTATAACTAGACGGTTAAAGATATTTTTATTTAAATTGCTACAATTGTATTTGACATCATTGAAAACTGACGAATGGACACAATTAACAGATGTAATTTCCCAACTCTTTCAAACATTGAGTTTTTAATGTGAATTGGTAATTCTTTTATTTATTTACACTTAGCAGCCTTTCAAACTCTCTACAATAAGTTCCAAGTGTTCATAACCCCTCTCACTTCTCCTCTCAGCTATTAGCAGATCACAGTTTGCACAAACTCAAAAAAAGAAAACCAAATCCATTATATACTAAATATTCTCCCAATTCTAAACATAACTGCATCCAAACAATTTTTTCCTTTGCCATCCCTGCCTTTAATTTCTCCTCTTGCATGCATTTTAAATATCTAATAAGCATCCTAGCCCTAACTCTAACCCTAACCAGTATTTTTCTATTTATTTCTCAACAGATTGCCACAAGTCTTTTACTCCTTATCATTTGGAAAAAATTTAATCCCTGGCGTCTCCCCTAATTTCCAGAGAGCTAAGCATCACAGACTTGATTCCTCACAAGTTAAACACAAAATTTTGTTCTATTAATTAATTTTTTCTGATAATGAATTAAACTCTATAGATTTAGTAAATGTAATTGTGCATTAAATAGAAAAGACTTGGCATTTTCCTTAGTATGTATTCCATTGATTTTTCCTTTCAGCTGAAACTATTTTGCTCCCCCAGCACTCTTCTTCCCTAGTCCCTTTCAGTTCCTTTTGAAGGAGTTTCTTTTCCACTGCTTGCAGTGCTCTCCCCAATATTTTGATAATGCTCAGCCTTCTTCCTGTGTTTTTATATTCTTCATATTCTTCCTGGTGCATCCTTTTTCTATATTCATTCTTCATTGCCTTCAGAACTTAATTTGATCTGGCAAACAGTTTGATGTGGTATATCTCACTAACTTTTGTGTTTCAAACAACTGATATGACTATTTCCTAAATACCTTATATTCTTAATATTTCAACCATAATGAGTCCTAAATTGGTACAAATTTGAAGAAGTGTACCCCTTTAGAAGCCTAAAGAATCAAGTGAGGGTGGGTATTTGACTTAACCATTAAGACACAATAAAGTGCCTGCATCCCACATTGGTCTGTGTAGGTTTGATTCTTGGGTTCAGCTGGGGATTTGATGTTCCTGCTAGTGCATAACTTGAGGCCGCAGATGATACTTCAAGTAGCTGGGTCAAGTAGCTGAATTCCCAGCTCCTTCCTGTAGCCCTGGCTGCAGCAGACATTCAGGTAGTAAACAAACTAGTGATAGGATACTCACATTCCATCTCCGAGTGCCTGGTTTTGATTTCTGGAACTGGTTCCTAAATCCAGTTTCCTGCGAGTGCAGATCTTGGAAATCAGTAGAGACAGTTCAGATGATTGTCTTCCTGCCACTCATGTGGAAGAACTGGATTGACTTGCTTGCTCCGGGATTGGGTCCTAGCCCAGCCCCAGCCTTTGTGGACATTTGGAGAGTGAACTAGTAGATGGAAGCCTGTTCTCTCTCCTTCACTCTCTCTTGCTCTCCTCCTCTCTCTCTCTGGCTGTATAACACTTACATAAATTTGAAAAGTAATTTTAGAAGAAATACATATTTAATTTTGATTTTTATAATGCTCATATTGCAGATAGTTTTATGAAACCACTTTGTTATTATTTTTTATTAAAATTTTATTTACGTTATACAAGTTTCATATATTTAAAATATACAGATTTAAGAACATAAGGATCCTTCCCACCCCTGCTCCAACCCGTCTTCTTCATTCCTCTCCTGTTCGCATTCCTACTTTTTACAAAGATCTACTTTCAGTTTACTTAATGATTGTATAATTAACCCTACACTAAGTAAAAGAGTTCAGCAAATAATATGAGGAAGAAAAACTGTTCCTCAATGGAAGAGACAAGGACTGTAAACAATCATCGAATCTCAAAATGTCCTTTTCAGTCCACTACATTACATTTTAGGTGTTTGTGCTTCACCTGTACACATTTGTTTTCTTAAAAAGATTTTTTAGCACTTTTGTTAGTTTACATGTAATGTAAGTATTCAGAATTTCTACATCACTTTTTTTTTCTTGAAGAAAAGAAAAGAATTGTAATTTAATTTGTCAGGAAAATCATTGTAGTAATGAATGAAATAAATTTAATGAACTATTTAATGGAAATGCTTTTCTCAGCTGAAGCAGATTTTGGAAAATGTGAGAAACCATGATTATCAATCCACACAATACATTAAGACTATTTATAAAAAGCATATTTTTCATCTTTAATGTTGCAGCATGAATAATTTCATTCATTTTTGTTAAACTTCATTGTAAATTCATAATGATTATATTGATTGAGAAAACTTTAAGTGAATGCAGCTTCTGATTCTTGTCATTGTAACCACATGTTGAACATAACTCATCAACCTCTCCCATAGTCCCAGAATCAGACTCTGAGTAGATCTGCAGCTTTTCCCTGTTACCTATTGTTTTGTGAGAAAGCGCTAATGTCCACAGGGTTCTCCCTCCTGGATAAACACAGAGATATGCCATGCCTTCAACTCTTCACTGATCCCCTGAGGTAGCTCTTCTTTATTCCACCCACCATGGGGAAAATGCCTATCACCAACTTTGCTGGCATTTTATCAGAGCTCCCTCGCCTCAAGGATAATGTTGAGTTTCCAAAATTATCTTTGTCTTTAGCATGCAGCCTCTTGTTCTTTAGAAAGTAAATGCCAGAAAATGAAGGTAGATTGGGACAGACATTAAACTCACTCCTGAATTTCCTCCTGTTTTCCACAAATCATTTTTCCTCGTTTTTCAGCCAAATGCCAAAAGTAAACAGGAAGCCTATACATTCCATGTTTTTCATTATCTCTTGAGGCTTGTGTGTTGTAGGATAATTTAGCTGTAGAAACATCCTGCACTCACTGGAAAAGTTCAAGAAAGGAATAATACAATGTTTGGTTGATATTCTTCTGTAATATATGAAAATTGAAAATGCATTCTATTTACCATGGTTTCTGGTCCATGATTACTTTTGATATTTCCATATCTTCCTTGATGATATCCATTATATTTTTTTCAATTTATTTTCAATGGGACAATAGTAAACTTGACAGACTACTAATTAAATACTTTGGTGGTAGACAGCCTGTGACAAACTATAAAATACAGGAGTCTCTGTAACAAATAGATCACTATGGAGTTTCCATTCATCAGGATTCTTTTGTGATTCCAAGTGACAGACATTCAACTTGAACTGGCTTGATGAGAGAGGAAATAGAAGTGGATTGGGGGGATATTTCACATCCTTAAGGGAAGGCTGGAACTTTCAGACAGTGTGGTATGAAGGACATCAGCTACCCCTCAGGAGCAACTCATAAGCAGGAGTCAAGCAGCAGGAAAACCAGCTCTTCATCTCCAATGTCAGTTTTCTGTAACTTTCAGCTTCTTTGTCTCCCATGACACACCTGCTTCCTGCACGTGGCAGGAAACACGGCTTCCCCTGGATCTGAGTTTCACAGACAGTGTTTGTACCAGATGACAGTCTTTCTAGCCCAACTCAAATATTTTTAAAATCGCAACAAAGGACCATGATTGGCATGGATTGGATCACGTGTCTATTTAGGTACCACTCAAATGTGGGAAGACACATGTGCTAATGAAAGAATATGAAATAGTTATCTCAGATGACAAGTATATATAAGGAGGGCAGCTGTGTTCCCTTGACATTTTTAATGTTTATTCTTTTATTCACTTTTTCTCAGTTGAGACAAGAGCAGAAAAAGACCCCCATTTCTTATATATAAATATAGGCAATGCCCCTGGAAATTCTTTTGTGATATACAGAAAAGTTGAGTTAGTGTGCACACATGGACAGATACTCACACACACACACACACACACACACACATAGTGCATTCGCTCTCTCAATGTATTAGTGGCTTTTGTTTTGACCTTTTTCTTGTCTGAAGATGGATTTTAATAATATGTAATGATTTGTTAGTGATTTTTCGTAGTCTGAAAGTCAGATTAATTAGGCAATAATCCAGCCCTAGTTATGGAATTTCATTAGCTCCCTTCTAAGAAGGGAGCTCAGTTTCTTCTGAATTTGTTATTTTGATAAGTGATCAATACCCATTGTTCATTCAATATTTTATTTAAAATAAAATTTTCAGATGAATATCTGAAACTAAACTAAATGAACATAAAAATCTGAGAAATAAGAAAACCCTAATAGTAGCTAGAAATGGGGTGGGATGAAAAATAAAGGGACAATTTAGTGGTACAATTTTCCATGATAAGTAATGAAGATATTTATACAAAAATATTTTCTAGCTTGAGTAACTTCTTGAGAAGTATTACTGTTCAATGCATTTTACTGTTTTGGAAGGTGCCTGTCTTCCTCTGCTTTAACAGTGTCCATGATTTCATTCTTTCTTACTCAGTTCTAGTTTCACATTGTTTTAAATAATCAACTTCACTAGAGTATTGTTGAAGAGTTCTTTTTGATGGCATGTGTTTTCTAAAAATTTCAAATTTGCTCTCCATTTATGACTTCAATATACCAAAAAAGTATCCTTGGTGTGAGTGTTTGGCATGGCAGTTAAGATGCTGTTTCCCATAGCAGAGTGACTGGGGCAAGTCTCGGCTCCACTCCAATCCCAGCTTCCTGATAATGTACATCCTGACAGGAAAGTAGTTGGGTTCTTGCCACTCATGTGTGAGACTCCATTTGGGTTTCAGCTTGGCCTATGCTGGCTGTTGTGAGCATAGGGGAGTGAAGCAGCAGATGGATTATTGATCTCTCTATCCCTTTGTGTGTGTATGTGTGTGTGTGTTTCCTTGGCGGAGGAGAGGAACAACAAGCATTTCTCTGAATACTATATAAGGGCATTAATCCTACAAACAAGGGTAGAACCTTCATAACTTAGTCAATTCCCAAAAAGGCCCCGTCATTTAAAACTATAGCATTGAGGATTAAATTTCAACATGATGTTTAGGAGAGATGAAATATTCAATCTATAGCACCTTTCTGTATTTCCCCAACTAGGTATAATCTCATTTAATATCTCCTTTTTATATTACCTTTGAAATTACTGAACTGTATCTCAGCATACCTCTCTATACATCTCACATAGTCATCTATTAGGTAAAAACCTTATTTGTAAATCTTAATTTTAAAAATGCATCAACATTATATTTGTTTTTATAACTATAATTTTCAGGTTCACAATAGAAAACAGGATAGGCATAAAGGTGGTAATTATTGAGAGATTAATGAAGAAGTTATGTATAAAGTTTTTCAGTATTAAGGGAAACTAAGAACACTTCTATATAAGCAAAAGTAGTACTTCTCTTATAGGTTTTCCTGAAGAATTAGAGGATGATGAATATAAACATTTAGTATGGTCTTGACACATCACAAATATTTATTAAATATTTCCATTATATTCTTCATTTATTTTAAAGAAGACTGCCATATGAAATATGAAAATATAAATATACAAGGAGGCTTCAAAGCTTTCTTGGAAAATGGAATTAAAAGTTGAGTTTATTTTGGTGCAAAATCTTTGAAACTTCAAGCACACAGTCTTCAGAAAGTTCATGGAGAAGGCATTTTATGAAAACTTCTGGATGGATTTTAAATGCTTTGCCGCAAAATGAACTTATCTGTTAATTCCACACTTACCCTCTCCTTTTTGAGTACTCTCGTATTATTGTTGGTAGTTGAGGATTTGTTTGTAGAACTATAAAAAATTTATTTCAGATCTTTCTATATACTTTTAAGTATATTTAAAATTATTATTGATTGACATGTATAGAGTTTTCCAACATGAATAATGTGAATTTTACTACTCTTCATTCTTCCTTTATATTGGTCATAAGAAAGCTCATTGTAAAATGTGCACCTATCCTAGAAACTTTTTGTACTTCCATGCTTGTAAGTCTACTGGCACTAATTTTTCATGTTTCGTTGTATAGCTTTATTAGTAAAAATTCCTTTTGTAGAATTATGAGTTTCATAACAGGTATATATCTTGGGAAGATTCCTTTCTTATTGTCATCATTCTTAGCATGGACTTGAGGTATACAATTAGTATTCGTCAAGTTGAATTATATCACTCTGTTCAGGACACTACTTTTGTGTTTCTAAAGGTTTATAGAATGATGTAGATGGAAAAAAATATCTGAAGTAGGCTTCCAATTTTCCTTTGTGAAATTCCTTAAATTCCTTTTTTTTCTTGCTTGAAATTTAACAACCTTATCCTGTACATTTAAGAATCTCCTCAAATGTCTTATACTGTTTAAAACTATGCTTATATCATTAAAATATGCGTTAGAATGTTCTGCTGATTGTTTTACATAAAGCCATTCTTTTATTTTAAGATTTGTTTATTTGTGTAAATAGCAGAGTAAGAGAGGGAGAGGGAGAGAGAGAGTAAGAGTGAGAGAGATGTTCTGTCTTCTGGTTCACTGCCAAAATGGCCTTAATGGCTAGGGCTGGACCAGGCTGAAGCCAGGAGCCTGGAACTCCATCTGCATCTCCCATGTGGGTAGCAAAGGCCCATGCAGTCCTATTATCTTCTGCTGCTTTCCCAGGTGCATTAGCAAGTGACTGGATCGAAATGAATCAGTGTTTATATGGAGATGCCGGACTCCTAAATGGCAGCTTATCCCACTGTTCCACGCCAGCCCCAAAACCATTCTGTTTCAATGGCGAGTTTTTATGAGAGTGTTACTGTATTAGTCTATAAATAATAATTCAAGGAAAACACTTTCCATTTAAAATAAGAAAGACAAAATGATAACATACTAAATGAAAATGTGATAACATGCATCTCGTTACACAAAGAAACCATATGTTATTCACAATGGGCAGACAGTGATGGATCATGGTGAGCTATTATTAGGATTTAGTTTATGATATAAAGAAATTCCTGTAAGATAAACAATACTTAATTATTCCAGTAGGTTTTGGCAAATAAACATCCCTTTGCAAGTCAACTGGGAACACAGTTTACCTAAGAAATAAGACATTAATAGATAACAATTTTGGAAAGAGATTGTTTAACTGGCTGCTTCTCTAAGAGCAAGTCTCCCAACAATAACAAAAAAAGTGTTCCTTTTCATAGCAAACGCAAAAAATATCAATTGTCTCTAATGTTTGTCATTTGCCATTTTGTATCAAAGCACTTCAAAACCTTTTAATTCCATGAAAGTTGAAACTAAAGTACATTAAATGTGCTTTCTGTGGTATGATTTTCTTCAGAATATTCTATCTTAAGTATGTAATAATTATTACATTTCATGAGCACAATTATAAATTTAGTAAATGTTCTTTAAATTTCTCTCATAACTTCTATGGTATAAATAATTACAAAGAATTAGTTTTTTCTCAGTTCCTATAACATAGATTGAATTAAAAATTAAAATGCTTGCTTTTAGAAGTCAAATAACCAGCAGTTTCATTTTGTTTGGGGAAAAACAGTCATAAAATTATTCAGCTACCTAAGGTTGACGTCATAATAATTTTGGGTTTTAAAAATTGATAGTTTCCATATCCATGACTACTTTACATATTTAGTATTATAAATATGTTCTTATTCGCTAATAAAACTTTGTACCTCTGATTACTTTGGAAAAACATTGATATAAGGAGCCACACATACACATACATACAACCATTATTTTATAACATTCACCATTACTTGTATATTATTTTATGATATTAATCATAGAACTCTAAAGCACAGTCAGAATGTTCTAAAATTCTCAATCCCTTGGAATTCACCTTGGGCAGTTTATGTTAATAAAATATATCAAAGTGCTACATGCTCAGGGTGAACTGCAAAATTGCTAGAGTCTAGGTGTTTTGCCAGCAAAGTGTCATGCACATATTCTTAGTCAGCAGCATTTATTAAGTCACTTTGCTGAAAACCACAAAAATGCATTGTAATGATGCTACATGTGCATTTTCAAATATATGGCTAAATGCCTTTTCCCTTTATGTTGCAAAGCCACTTAGAAAGATAAATGTTGTGTTTGTTAATCAGGGCAGACGCTGTGCCTGCAATACTGTGCATTTCTGTTATATTTCATTAGAGCCCTAATAGTAAATTGCCTTGTGACTTGTTATGTCTTTGTTTATTTATCATCCATCACTTCCATTTAATTACTATAGCACCTACTATGTGTCTAGCTGCGAGGTGTTAGGATTGTCAGGACAATGAGTCAAACTAAAGGTAATAGCCAATCCTTTATTCACCTACTATGCACAGTAGTGTAATTTATTGTAACAGGCAAAAAAAAGTCATATGGGCTATCTTTCTCCATGGGTGAACACCAAGTTAGAATCATATTGATATAGCACAGTTGAAGTAATTGTTTCACTGACCAGAAGCCCTCAAAAAAAAGCCTCTGACTTTTTGGACTAGAGGGGAGTTAGAGTTGTATAAGAGAAAAAGCGAAGGCTGTGAGTAGAAAAGCACCTGTCACCATGTTAAGTCCTGGAGCTGTAGTAGTGCATATTATACACCACAGGTATATGCTTTTAAATACCCTATTGTTTACCAATTGATGTCATGATTCTTTAACCAGATCTTCAAGTCACAAAAATTTATGACCCCAAACTAACTTTTCAGCCAAAAGTGCTTCTTATTGAACACCTGGGGTAGAACCCCTTCCACAGTCCATTACAAACAACTTGTTGTACTGATCTCCTAAAACAAATATCCATTTCCTGTATGTTAATGCCTTTGGATATTCCTATTTCCTAACTTCACCATCTAATGGCATCTCTGCATCTTCAAATAATTCTTGCTACACTTATTATAATGTGGTATGTAATAATTATGGCTTAACCTTATCATCATATGGAATTATACTTCCGGTAAGAGATGTTCTTCTTTTGTAGAATCCAGAATACTGTGTGTACTATGCACACAGTGAGAACGTAATAGGCAGCTGTGTAATTCCATATAGTTTTCTAATGCATTTTTTGTTTTTTTGACAGAGTGGACAGTGAGAGAGAGAGACAGAGAGAAAGGTCTTCCTTTGCCGTTGGTTCACCCTCCAATGCCGCCGCGGCCGGCGCGCTGCGGCAGGCACACCGCGTTGATCCGATGGCAGGAGCCAGGTACTTATCCTGGTCTCCCATGGGGTGCAGGGCCCAAGCACTTGGGCCATCCTCCACTGCACTCCCTGGCCACAGCAGAGAGCTGGCCTGGAAGAGGGGCAACCGGGTCTAATGCATTTTTAGCGCTAGAAAACTTTTTAACAACAACAATGAAAAAATATACATCAAGTTTGCCCTACCTTAAGGCTAACGAAAATATTAATAGGTGTAGATACTTATTAGAGTTAGTTTCATCAAGAAATACTAAGATGGATGGACGAGACTCATCTACACAAAAAAATGTGCAAAATACTTGCAAATAGCTATGAAAATGAAAGTGTAATAATAGCAAAAATATTCATGTAAATTGACCAAAAATATATATCTCTAAAGAAGGTCTTTGGCTTAGTGGTTAAAACACCAGATAAGACACCTGTATCCCGTATTTGATTCAAATCTTGCCTTAGATTCTAATCCCAGCTTCTTGCTAATACACACTCTGCAAAGCAGGAGTTGATGGCTCAGTTCCCAGCTTCCAGATTCCACATAGCCCAGTTTTGGTTGTCCAAGCATTTTGACATCTGAGGAGTCAATCAGCAGATGTAAGATATGTTTCTGTCTCTCCCTCCCTCTCTAGTTATTTTTTAGATAGTAGCCCCATGGTTCCATTTTAAAGAGAACAAAAGATGTTACTGACAGCTGCCACCATGATAATACACAGAGGTCAGACTAGAAACACAGAGGGCTTAAAAAATTCATAAATTTTGCATTACCTTTTAATTTTTCTAAAAGCTTTTTAAAGCTCCTTTATATGCTATTAGGTCTGGATACTTAAAACAGGAACTCTATTACCTAGAGGTAGTGAAATTGAACTTATTGCATAAAGCCTGAGAACAGGAAGAGTTATCAATCTATGAAAATAGGACCAGAAAATTTATGCCAACTGTACAAAGAAATCCGAACAAAGATTTTAACCTTGACAGGAGCTAATATAGAGGAAAAAAGTATCAGTCTATAACAAAAGCAGTCTAAATACATTATATTTCCACGTGGTATATGACTCTGAAGAAATTATAATTAATAAAAGATATAACCAAGATAATTTGTATTGAAGAGTATTTGTATCCCACAAAATCTTAGTCTAGTAAGGCTGAAAAAGACCTTAGACTGAATAATTTATAATTAACTGGAATTGACTTCTCACAGTTGTGATGGCAGAGAAATCGGAAGTCAAAGCACCGGCAGACTCATTATCAGGTATCTAGTAAGGGCTTATTCCCTGCTTTATAAATGACTTTCTTTGCTGTGTCCTTGCATGGTAGATATGAACAAACTCTCTGAGACCTCTTTCTTTTTCTTTTTTTTTTTTTTTTTTTTTGACAGGCAGAGTGGACAGTGAGAGAGAGAGACAGAGAGAAAGGTCTTCCTTTGCCGTTGGGTTGGTTCACCCTCCAATGGCTGCCGCGGCCAGCGCGCTGCGGCCGGCGCACCGCGCTGATCTGATGGCAGGAGCCAGGAGCCAGGTGCTTTTCCTGGTCTCCCATGGGGTGCAGGGCCCAAGCACCTGGGCCATCCTCCACTGCACTCCCTGGCCACAGCAGAGAGCTGGCCTGGAAGAGGGGCAACCGGGACAGAATCCGGCGCCCCAACCGGGACTAGAACCTGGTGTGCCGGCGCTGCAAGGCTGAGGATTAGCCTAGTGAGCTGCGGCGCCGGCCTGAGACCTCTTTCAAAAAGGCACTAATCTCCTTCAGGAGGGCAGGGTACTTATGACCTATACACCTCCCAGATGCCCTACCACTTAATCCCATCACCTCAGGGATAAGAATGCCAGCCTATGAATTTGGAGAGGACACAAACATTCAGACCACAGCGCACACATTCAAATATAAACAATATAGCACTCTGTAAGATGTTCAGAAAATCCTGGTCTCATGCCCACTTTCTCTTGATCTCTCTCTCCATCATTCTGCTGTTGCTTTTAATAACCATGCTGCATAGATACACATATTAGCACAATTACAGAAAGATAACTTGTAGTGAAAATTATAATTTTTGTAAAATATTAGAAGCATTCTCCTTAATATGAAATTCAAAATACTCTAGAGATGAAATTCAAAAATTAGTGAAGAAGTTAGAGAGCAAACTTGACACACATGAAAATAAGTAATTGGATAATTTGAGAAAATATTGTAGAATATGTCTCAGAGAAATAACTAATGATGAAGCTATGGTATTGTGATTAGGATGATATAATAATAATCTTTAGCTTATTTCTAATACCATTTCAGAGGATGGAAAAGTATATATTTGAATACATAATACTAAATAATAATGTTATAAAACTGTTAGTCGTTAGTACACATTTTAAAATACAAACAAAATCTTTGAAAATTGTTTAGCTTGGCAGGCGCCGCAGCTCAATAGGCTAATCCTCTGCCTGCGGCGCCGGCACACCAGGTTCTAGTCCCTGTCAGGGAGCCAGATTCTCTCCCGGTTGCCCCTCTTCCAGTCCAGCTCTCTGCTGTGCCCAGGGAGTGCAGTGGAGGATGGCCCAAGTGCTTGGGCCCTGCACCCGCATGGGAGACCAGGAAAAGCACCTGGCTCCTGGCTTTGGATCAGCACGGTGCACCAGCCGCGGCAGCCATTGGAGGGTGAACCAACGGAAAAGGAAGACCTTTCTCTCTGTCTCTCTCTCTCACTGTCCACTCTGCCTGTCAAAAAAAAAAAAAAAAAAAAAAAGAAAATTAAAGAAAATTGTTTAGCTCAATATACTTTTTATTTGTTGATCTCTTTATTTAGTGGAACAATAAGTGTTGACTATAATGTAAACTAAAAATATTGTATACCAAAACTAAAAACAGAGAGAGACAGACAGACAAGGAGGGAAGGAGAAGACTTCATTATATTCAGGGAAATGTGTCTATGAACTACATTGAACCTGTTCTTTTGTATTAATATCACTTTAGCATGAAGATAATAAAGTATCACATTATACCAACAATCCATCTTAATAAAATATAATTTATTTAAATAAAGTAGGAGCTAAAAAAGAAACCTGTCGCTCCCCCTCTTCATGGAGGAACGACACTAAACCTGCCTAGGCTTCATATCCGAGTCACGGCACCATTATGTCGCTCCCCCTCGTCGTAGAGGAATGACACAGGACCCTGCGCTGTTCTTTCGTCTGCTCGGCCCTCCCCGGGTTTGCTGCTGGTTCTTCCCGGGTTGGCTACTGTCCCTTCCACCTCCGTGGAAGGGCGGTTCCCCCTGCCACATTCCCCACTTCCGCAGGGGAGCGGCACACCGCTGGCCGGCTCTCTCGGGGGCTGCACAGGTGTTCCCTTAGATGTTTCCCTTAGATGTTCCTGGTGCATGCCGTCTCTCTCCTCCTTTATAGTCCTCCTCTGCCAATCCCAACTCGGCTGCCCACACGCCGAGTACGCTGCTCTCCTCCAATCAGGAGCAAGTCCTACAGTTTATTGGCTGAACTGGAGGCAGCTGCGTAGAAGCTGTTTTCTCCTCTCCCAGCGCCATATTGTGGGAGAGCAGATGCATAGAATAAGTCTTAATTCCAGTAACTCAGTCCAGTCCGGGTTGCTCCCCACAAAACCTTTGACCAGAAATTAACATAATAAAATGAAAGAAAGAATTGTGGTTATTAAAAAAGGAAATTTTTGGAGAAAATTTTTCAAAAATAAAAAAGCAAGTATCTAGTATTACAGTACAGTAAATAATAAGTCCCACAAACAATGCAAATGAAAAGGGCATGTAAGTATAGAGAGCTGTTTCAAGAATTGCAAAGGGCCTGCATATCGCTGCACTTATTTAATATGTTAGTCTGCCATGGTTTCATAGAGGCTGATAGAAAAATGCATGGCTCTTGAGTCACAGACAAAGCACTTTATTACTCTTGGTATAGCAAGCAGCATAACCTGTTTCTGTCAGTTTTCCTTGTCCTCAGATCTATGAGGGAACATCACTGAGATCACATGGATGCCTACAATTTTAGTAGGTTACATTACAGGAACCTAATCCTGAGCTGAAGTATCTCAAAATGTGAGCTTGAGAGGGAAGAATATATGAATAAAAAATAAAGTTTTGTAGCACTCATACTGATGAGATATTAATAACTATTATTCTAATATTGGGTGAGTAATTAGGGATAAGCAAAGATTTATATATAGATAATATTAGTTTTCCGTTGCTGTATAAAAAATTGCCACAAATATGGTGGCTTAACACAACACAAATTTATATATAGTTTACATAGTTCACAAGTCCAGGCTTGACTTAACTGGATCCTAGATTGTTATTTAAATAGCGTTTGCTTAGAGATGTATTTAAGTGCCTTGTGTTACTGTAGAGATAGCCCTGTGCTTATGTGTCTGTGCGTGGTTTCTGGAATGACTTTAAGTCTAGCACATGTTCTGCTGATTGCTTCTGAATGGGTTCATCATAGTGCAACTTCACAACCTTCTGAATCCTCCTATCCCAATGTCAGTGTGACAGAATAGAGTTTTATGGTCCTGTGCCCAGTTTTGGTGCCGTAGTACCAGAACTGTGCTTAAGGCAAAAACAAACCAACCCAATAATCCATAAGTAAAAATGATTTTCAATTCTCACTTTAAAAATAGATTGTTTACAAAAGAGGATATAGAAACGTATGACTAAGAGTGTTAACAAAATAAAGGAAATATTTTTGAGGGCAGTTTAGAGGCTGATGGCTCTGTGATAAAACACAACACAAAATTGCAATTGAGTTCCAGATACATTCTGGATATAAATCCTTGTCGGGTAAGCAGCTTCCCAATATTTTCTCCCATTCTCTCAGATGTCAGTGCTCCATTGAATGTTTCCTTCCCATGCAGAAGTTTATAATCTTGGTATATTCTCATTTATATAGTTTTGCTTTTGTTGCCTCCACTTTTGGGGTCTTATTCAACAAATCATTGCTTACATCCATGTCCTGAACTCTTTCTCCTAAATTTTCTTCTAGCAATTTGCTTGTCTTAGATCTTAAATTTCATTCCTTGGTTCATCTTGACTTTTTTAAAATTTTATTTAGTTATGCAAGCATGTAATTCATATGTACAGATTTAGGGAATAGTGATACTTTGCAACCTACCCCCCACCCACACTCCAACTTTCCTTCCTCTTCTCTCTCACATTCCCTCTCTTAACTTTTACAAAGATCTATTTTCAGTTCACTTAATAACCCTACACCAAGTAAAAGAGTTCAACAAATAATATGAAAAAAAAAAAAAAACACTGTTCCTCAACAGAAGAGACAAGGGCTGCGTACAATCATCGAATCTCAAAATGTCCATTTCTCTCCTATGCATTGCATTAACTTCATATACATAAGATTAACGCTATAGTAAATAAAGAGTTCAACAAATAGTAGGAAACAAACAAAAATCTGTTCTTCAATCTTTGAGACAAGGACTACTCAAAGTCATTGCATCTCAAAGTGTCAATTTCATTTCTATGTATTACCTTTGAGGTACTCTATTAGTTAGCACAGATCAGGAAGAACATATGGTATTTGTCTTTTTGGGACTAGTTTATTTTGCTAAGTATAATATTTTCCAGTTTTGGATGGCGGAAAAGTGAGGACGCGCACTGATAGTCCGGGAAAAGATAGGTTGATAAAAGAGGAATTACAGAAAATACAGGGAAAGGCTCAGGGAAAAAAATGCAGAGGAAACTCTTCTGGATCTACTGGAGGTGACACAGACAACCTGCGGGGAGAGCAAGGACGCCCACGGCTCTGAGTCAACACATCTGCACTGGAAGGGGAGGTGAGCTCAGTAACCGGAGATGTTGGCGGGGAGAAATGGCAGACAGAGCCTAGAGGGAACTAGGCTTGAAGCCCTGCTGGGGAGAGTTCACCAGACTAACTTCAGGAGAGAAGAAAAAAAACAAAGGGTGGGGGGGACCAGTATGGACGAGTTTCTCTCTCTGACCACCTTGCAAAGGCGAGCAAGAGACAAAGAGCAGGCGCCATTCTGGATATACATAAAAGTGTGCATCCTCAGGGCTGTGCGTGACCTCAGAGCTGTGCATGACATCAGGGCTGTGCATGAACTCAGAGCGGAGCACGAACTCAGTCAAACAGAAAAACCTGACTCTGGGGAGTGGGGGGCGGGGTGAAATACCAGGAGGTTAGGATTTAGTGAAAGGGTAGAGCTAATGAACTGAAGTGGGGAAAAAAAAGAGACAGTGGGTGAGAGAACTCACGGAGGTCACGTGAGTATTCTCCAGAGACACTACAATTCGGTAACCTTGGCAACCTGGTGGGAGACTGCAGGAGAAATTGAACCCACACTGAGGGCAGCACAGATTCTTTGGGTAGTCTGTGGAAAAAAATGCAGATGAATGCTATACACACAGAAGCCAGAGATTGGAAGCTAACTACCATTAATTCTGCTCAGCTGTGCGGTATTACTTCCCTCCTGAAAAAAATAAATAAATAAATAAAAAAAGAGAGATCTACCACGCCTAACCTGAGTGTGTCACCTTTGGCACACCCTTAACCCTGAAGAACTAAGCAGAGCTCTCTGGCCATATCCATCTCAAGCCTCCAAGGCTCCTCCAACAGCAGACAGTACACAGTACACAGTCATAGTATAACAAGAAATAAAAAACACCACAGTAAGGGAAGAACTCAAAGAATTCCTCAAATATGCCAAGCAATAAACAGAGAAACCAAGGGAATAAGATCAACGAACACATTATGACGCCCCCAAATGAACAAAACACCCAAGCCAAGATTATGAAGATGATGAGATAGAAGAAATGCAAGATACGGATTTCAAAAAATTTATGATAAGAACATTTACAAGTTTTCAAAAGCAAATTCTTGAACTACAGAAATCCTTACTGGACAGGATAGAAAATCTCTCTTGTGAAAATGAAATCTTAAGGAGGAAACAAAATGAAAAGCAGAAACTAGTAGAACAGGAAAGTGTGATCGTGAAGAGAAATCAAAATGAAATGAAGAACTCAATAGATCAAGTGACAAACACATTAGAGAGTCTTAAAAACAGAGTCAGTGATTGGCCGGTGCCGTGGCTCACTAGGCTAATCCTCCGCCCAGCGGCGCTGGCACACCGGGTTCTAGTCCCGGTTGGGGCGCCGGATTCTGTCCTGGTTGCCCCTCTTCCAGGACAGCTCTCTGCTGTGGCCAGGGAGTGCAGTGGAGGATGGCCCAGGTGCTTGGGCCCTGCACCCCATGGGAGACCAGGAAAAGCACCTGGCTCCTGGCTCCTGCCATCGGATCGGCGCGGTATGCCGGCTGCAGCGCGCTGGCCAAGGCGGCCATTGGAGGGTGAACCAACGGCAAAGGAAGACCTTTCTCTCTGTCTCTCTCACTGTCCACTCTGCCTGTCAAAAAAAACAAAAAACAAAAACAAACAAAAAAGAAAAACAGAGTCAGTGAAACAGAAGAGAGAGTATCAGACATAGAAGAGAGAGTACAGGAAAGCATACAGTCAAACCAAAGAAAAGAAGAGGAAATTAAAAATATAAAAAATATTGTTGGGAATCTACAGGATACTATTAAAAAACCCAACATTCGAGTTCTAGGAGTTCATGAAGGCATGGAGAGAGAGAAAGGATTAGAAGGCCTTTTTAGTGAGATACTAGCAGAGAACTTTCCAGGTTTGGAGAAGGACAGAGACATCCTAGTACAGGAAGCTCATAGAACCCCTAGTAAACATGACCAAATGAGATCTTCACCATGACATGTTGTAATTAAACTTACCACAGTGAAACATAAAGAAAAGATTCTAAAAGGTGCAAGAGAGAAACATCAGATTACTCTCAGAGGATCTCCAATTAGACTCACAGCAGATTTCTCATCAGAAACCCTACAGGCTAGGAGGGAATGGTGAGACATAGCCCAGGTGCTAAGAGAGAAAAACTGCCAGCCCAGAATATTATATCCTGCATAACTCTCATTTGTGAATGAAGGTGAAATAAAGACCTTTCATAGCAAACAGAAATTGAAAAAATTTGTTGCCACTCGTCAAGCCCTGCAAAAGATGCTTAAAGATGTGTTAACACACAGAAACACAGAAACATGGCCATCAATATGAAAGAATGTAAAGGAAGAAAACCTACCAGTAAAAGATATAGGAAGCTCAAAGCATATACTAGAAAATATCTTTGGGAAAATGGCAGGGCAAAGTCACTGTTTATCAATAGTCACATTGAACGTTAATGGACTGAACTCTACACTTAAAAGGCACAGACTGGCTGAATGGATTAAGGAACAAAACCCATCTATTTGCTGCCTACAAGAAAAACATCTTTACAACATAGATGCATGCAGACTGAAAGTGATAGGTTGGAAAAAGATATTCCATGCCAACAGAAACCAAAAAAAAAAAAAAAACAGGTGTAGCCATATTAATATTAGAAAAAATAAACTTTAACACAAAAACTGTTAAGAGAGACAAAGAGGGACACTATATAATGATTAAGGGTTCAATTCAACAGGAAGATGTAACTATTATAAATGTATATGCACCTAATTACAGGGCACTGGTTTATTTAAAAGATATGTTAAGGGACTTAAAGGGAGACTTAGATTCCAATACAATAGTACCGGGGGACTCTCAGAAATAGATCAACAGGACAGAAGATCAACAAGGATACAGTAGATTTAAACGACACTATAGCCCACACTATAGTCCAAATGGATCTAACAGATATATACAGAACTTTCAATCCTACATCTAAAGACTTTACATTCTTCTCAGCAGTGCATGGAACCTTCTCTCGGATTGTTCACATACTAGGCCATAAAGCAAGTCTCAGCAAATTTAAAAGAATTAGAATCATACCATGCAGCTTCTCAGACCATAAAGGATGAAGTTGGAAATTAGCAACTCAGGAATCCCTAGAGCGTACGCAAACACATGGAGATGGACAACATGCTCCTGAATGAACAACAGGTCATAGAAGAAATTAAAAGAGAAATCAAAAATTTTCAGGAAGTAAATGAGGATAACATCACAACATATCAAAACTTATGGGATACGGCAAAAGCAGTGTTGAGAGGAAAGTTTATAGCAATAGGTGCCTACATCAAGAGATTGGAAAGGCACCAAATAAATAAGCTTTCAGCGCATCTCAAGAATCTAGAAAAACTGCAGCAAACCAAACCCAAATCTAGTAGGAGAAGAGAAATAATTAAAATCAGAGAGGAAATTAACAGGATTGAATAAAAAAAATTACTAAAAATCAGCCAAGCGAAGAGCTGGTTTTTTGAAAAAATTAACAAAATTGATACCCCATTGGCTCAACTAACTAAAAAAAAAAGAAGAGACCCAAATCAATAAAGTCAGAGATGAGAAAGGAAATGTAACAACAGATACCACAGAAATAAAGAGTCATCAGAAATTACTACAAAGAGTTGTATGCCAGAAAACAGGGAAATCTATCAGAAACGGACAGATTCCTGGACACATGCAATCTACCTAAATTGAACAAGGAAGACATAGAAATCTAAATAGACCCATAACTGAGAAAGAAATTGAAACAGTAATAAAGGTCCTCCCAACAAAGAAAAGCCCAGGACCAGATGGATTCACTGCTGAATTCTACCAGACATTTAAAAAAGAACTAACTCCATTTCTTCTCAAACTATTCAGAACAATTGAAAAAGATGGAATCCTCCCAAATTCTTTCTATGAAGCCAGCATCACATTAATCCCTAAGCCAGAGACAGATGCAGCACTGAAAGAAAATTACAGACCAATATCCCTGATGAACATAGATGCAAAAATCCTCAATAAAATTCTCGCCAATAGAATGCAACAACACATCAGAAATATCATCCACCCAGACCATGTAGGATTTATCCCTGGTATGCAGGGATGGTTCAGTGTTCACAGATCAATCAATGTAATACACCACATTAACAGACTGCAGATGAAAAACCATATGATTATCTCAATAGATGCAGAGAAAGCATTTGATGAAATACAGCACCTTTTCATGATGAAAACTCTAAGCAAATTGGATAAAGAAGGAACATTCCTGAATATAATCAAAGCAATTTATGAAAAACCCACAGCCAGCATCCTAATGAATGGGGAAAAGTTGGAAGCATTTCCACTGAGATCTGGTACCAGACAGGGATGCTCACTCTCACCACTGCTATTCAACATAGTTCTGGAAGTTTTAGCCAGAGGCATCAGGCAAGAAAAAGAAATTAAAGGAATACAAATTGGGAAGGAAAAAGTCAAATTATCTCTCTTTGCAGATGATATGATTATTTAGGGGATCCAAAGAATTCTACTAAGAGACTATTGAACTCATAGACGAGTTTGGCAAAGTAGCAGGATATAAAAACAATGCACAAAAATCAACAGCCTTTGTATACACAGGCAATGCCATGGCTGAGAAAGAACTGCTAAGATCAATCCCATTCACAATAGCTACAAAAACAATCAAATACCTTGGAATAAACTTAACCAAGGACGTTAAAGATCTCTACGATGAGAATTACAAAACCTTAATGAAAGAAATAGATGAGGATACCAAGAAATGGAAAAATCTTCCATGCTCATGGATTGGAAGAATCAATATCATCAAAATATCCATTCTCCCTAAAGCCATTTATAGATTCAATACGATACCAATCAAGATACCAAAGACATTCTTCTCAGATCTAGAAAAAATGATCCTGAAATTCATATGGAGACGCAGCAGACCTCGAATATCTAAAGCAATTTTGTACAACAAAAACAAAGCCGGAGGCATCACAATACCAGATTTCAGGACATACTACAGGGCAGTTGTAATCGAAACAGCATGGTACTGGTACAGAAACAGATGATAGACCAATGGAACAGAATTGAAACACCAGAAATCAACCCAAACATCTACAGCCAACTTATATTTGATCAAGGATCTAAAACCATTTCCTTGAGCAAGGACAGTCTATTCAATAAATGGTGCTGGGAAAACTGGATTTCCACTTGCAGAAGCATGAAGTAAGACCCCTACCTTACACCTTACACAAAAATCCACTCAACATGGATTAAAGACCTAAATCTATGAACCGACACAACCAAATTATTAGAGAACACTGGGGAAACCCTGCAAGATATTGGGACCGGCAAAGACTTCCTGGAAAAGAACTGGAGGCGCAGGCAGTCAAAGCCAAAATTAACTATTGGGATTGCATCAGATTTAGAAGTTTCTGTATTTCAAAAGAAACAGTCAGGAGAGTGAAGAGGTAACTGACAGAATGGGAAAAAATATTTGCAAACTATGCCACAGATAAAGCATTAATAACCAGATTCTACAAAGAGATCAAGAAACTCCACAAAAACAAAACAAACAACCCACTTAAGAGATGGGCCAAGGACCTCAGAAGACATTTTTCAAAAGAGGAAATCCATATGGCCAACAGACACGTGAAAAAATGTTCATAATCACTAGCAATCAGGGAAATGCAAATCAAAACCACAATGAGGTTTCACCTCACCCCGATGAGAATGGCTCACATTCAGAAATCTACCAACAACAGATGCTGGCGAGGATGTGGGGAAAAAGGGACACTAACTCACTGTTGGTGGGACTGCAAACTAGTAAAGCCACTACGGAAGTCAGTTTGGAGATTCCTCAGAAACCTGAAGATAACCCTACCATTCAACCCAGCCATCCCACTCCTTGGAATTTACCCAAAGGAAATTAAATTGGGAAACAAAAAAACAGCCTGCACCTTAATGTTTATTGCAGCTCAATTCACAATAGCTAAGACCTGGAATCAACCTAAATTCCCATCAACAGTAGACTGGATAAAGAAATTATGGGACATGTACTCTATGGAATAGTATACAGCAGTCAAAAACAACGAAATCTAGTCATTTACAACAAGATGGAGGAATCTGGAGAACATTATGCTGAGTGAATTAAGCCAGTCCCAAAGGGACATATATCATATGTTCTCCCTGATCAGTAACAACTAACCGAGCACCAAAAAGGAAACCTGTTAAAGTGAAATGAACACTATGAGAAACGGTGACTTGATCAGCCCTTGCCCTGATTGTTGATGAACAGCTTAATACGTTATCCCTCTTAGTATTTTTTTGTCTGTTCTACTTAATACTATTGGTTTAATTCTGTAATTAATACACAGTTATTCTTAAGTGTTGAAACTTAACTAAAAATCGATCCCTGTTAAATATAAGAGTGTGAATAAGAGAGGGAAGGGATGCACAATTTGGGACATGCTCAAGCTGACTTGCCCCAAATGGACAAGAGTTAGAAACATACCAGGGGAGTCCAATTCAATCCCATCAAGGAGGCATGTACCAATGTCCTCTCACTAGTCCAAGTGATCAATTTCAGTTCACAATTGATCATAAGGATAGGACTAAAAATCAAAGGGATCACATAAACAAGGCTAGTGTCTGAAAATACTAACTGATAGAACAAAAAAAAAAGGAGAGAATGATCCAACATGGGAGTCGGGATACACAGCAGACCCATAGAATGGCAGATGCCCTAAACAGCACTCTGGCCTCAGAATCAGCCCTTAGGGCATTCAGATCTGGTTGAAAATCCCATGAGAATATTTCAGGCATGGAAAGCCAAGACACTCTGGAAAAGGAATAATCTAAATGAAAGATCTCTGTGAGTGAGATCCCAGTGGAAAGAATGGGGCCATCAAAGAAGGAGGTACCTTTCTCTGAAGGGAGGAGAGAACTTCCACTTTGATTATGACCTTGTCTAAATATGATATGAGTCGGTGAACTCAAAAGGCTTCCATAGCCTTGGCAACTCATGGCAAGAGCCTAGGGAGATTACTGATGCCATGCACAGGAGTGTCAAATTGTTAAGTCAACAACAGGAGACCCTGTGCACTTACTCCTCATGTAGGATCTCTGTCCCTAATGTGCTGTACATTGTGATTTAATACTATAACTAGTACTCAAACAGTATTTTTCACTTTGTGTTTCTATGTGGGTGCAAACTGTTGAAATCTTTACTTAATATATGCTAAACTGATCTTCTGTATATAAGAGAAATGAAAATGAATCTTGATGTGAATGGAAGGGGAGAGGGAAAGGGAAAGGGGAGGGCTGCAGGTGGGAGGGAATTTATGGGGGGGTAAGCCATTGCAATCCATAAGCTGTACTTTGGAAATTTATATTCATTAAATAAAAGTTTAAAAAATATTTTCCAGTTTCATCCATTTTGTTGCAAATGACAGGATTTCATGTGTGGTTGTATTTTAAAGATTTATTCATTTATTTGAAAGGCAAAGCTACAGAGAGGGGGAGAGAGAGAGAGACAGACAGACAGACAGACTTTCTTCCACTGGTTCACTCCCCAAATGGCTGCAACAGCTGCAGCTTGGCCAGAGTTAGGAGCTTCTTCTGAGTGAAGTAGTCCACTGACCTGGGCTATCTTCCACTGCTTTTCCAGCTATAACAGAGAGGTGGATCAAAAGAGGAGCAGCCGGGTCCTGAACTGGTGCCCATATGGGATGCTGGCACTGCTAGTGGCAGCTATGCCTACTATGCCAGAGTGCCGGCCCTTCATGATTTTTTTTAACCACTATGTAGTGTTCCATGGTGTACATATACCATAATTTCTTTATCAAATCTTCAGTTGACAGACATCTGGGTTGATTACATATCTTAGCTATTGTGAATTGAACTGCAGTAAACATTGAGGGTACAGAAAAGTCTTTCCCAAGCTGATTCATTTACTTTGGGTAAATTACCCGGAGTTAGATTGCTGGGTCATATGCTAGGTCTATATTCAGATTTTTGAGGTATCTCCATACTGTCTTCCACAGTGGTTGTACTAGTTTACATCCCCACCAACCCACATCCTCTCCAGAATTTGTTATTTGTTGATTTCTGTATAAAAGCTATTCTAACTGGGATGAGTTGAAAACTCATTGTGGTTTTTATTTGTATTTCCCTGGTGGCTAGTGATCCTGAGCATTTTTTCCTGTGTATAGGCCATTTGGATTCCATCCTTTGAAAACGAATGTTCTAATCCTTTCCCCATTTCTCAACTATTTGTTTTGCTGTTGTTGTCTTGAGCTCTTTATATATTCTGAATATTAATCCTTTATTAGTTGTATAGCTTGCAAATATTTTCTCCCATTCTGTCTATTGCTTGTTCACTGTGCTCAGTGTTTCTTTTGCAGTACAGAAGCTTGTCAATTTGTGTAATCCCATTTGTCAATTTTGGCTTTGATTACCTTGCTTCTGGGGTCTTTTCTAAGAATTCTTTGCCTATGCCAATGTCTTGCAGGGTTTCCCCAATGTTCTCTAATAATGTAATGGTATCAAGTCATAGATTTAGATCTTTGATTGATTTTGAGTGGATTTTTATGTAAGGTGTAAGGTTGCAGTATTGCTTCCATTTCTGCATGTTGGAGATCCAGTTTTCCCAGCAACGTTTATTGAACAAACTGTTCTTGTTCCAGGGATTGATTTTAGCTCCTTTCTCAAGGATAAGTTGGTTGTAGATAAGTGGATTGATTTCTGGAGTTTCTATTCTATTCCATTTGTCTACCCATCTGTTTTTTAGTCAGTACTAGGCTCCTTTGATTATAATTCCTTGTACTATGTCTTAAAATCTGGTATTGTGATGCCTCCAGCAGTGTTTTTGTTGTATAAGATTGCTTTAGCTATTGGGAGTCTCCTGTGTTTCCATATGAATTTCAGAATCATGTTTTATAGATCTGAGAAGAATATCATTGATATTTTGATTGGGATCGCATTGGCTTTTGGTAGTATTGACATTTTGATGATATTGATTCTTCCAATCCATGAATATAGATTTTTCCATTTCCTTGTGTCTTCTTCTATTTCTTTCTTTAACATTTCATAATTTTTATCATAGAGATCTTTGATGTGCTTGGGTAAATTTATTCCATGCTATTTAATTATTTTGTAGCTATTTGGAATGGAATTGATCTTAGAAGTTCTTTCTCAAACATGGCATTGTCTGTGTATACAAAAGGCAATTGATTTTTGTGTGTGAATTTTATAACTTTTATGAGTTCCAATAGTTTCTTAGTGGAGTATTTTGGGTACGCTATATATATAGTATCACATCATGTACAAATGGGGATAATGTGTGTGTGTGTGTGTGTGTGTGTGACTACAAGATTTTTAAAGATTTAGGTTCTAGTTCAGATATTCATTCTTCTGCCTCACTAAATCTGTTGTTAAGGTGTTCCACTGCATTATATTTTTTGATCTAGTGAATTCTTCTAATATTTCATTTTGATTTATCTTTAAAAATCTCAATTTCATTGGAAAAATTTTCATTCATGTCATGTATTGTTTTCTTTATTTTGTGGATTTGCTTTTGAGTAATCCTGTGATTAATTTTTTAATTCCATTTCTGGAATTTCATCATTCTCTCCATCTTAACATTCTAATATTGAAATGTTGTGTTCCTTTTTTTGGGGGGAGGTGGTTCATGATGTCTTCCTTATGCTTCTTTCTTGAATCTCTGCATTTTATTTTTAGGCATTGTGAGTCATCTCTGCTCAGGCAGCTTGAACCCCACAGCCTATATACATGGGGAGGCTGGGGGCACCTCGCATGTCAATCCTCCCAGCTAGGCTTAAAATTAGTGGGGACTGCACTTTTTTCTTCTGCTAGAGTCTCTGGATCACGCCACATATACAAGAGCCACTGGCCAAATGTTGCCCTCTCCCTGCCATTACTGCCAGTACTGCTGAGAAGATGGGACCCAGTCTCAGCCAGTTGCTATGCACAGACACAAACCCTTCTGCACATGTTGCCTGAATCCAAAATGGTGCCTGTACATTTGCAGGAAACTGGACCTGAAGTAGAGCAGCTGTGTATTGAACCATCACTTGTATGTGATGCTGACTTCATACACAGCAACTTAACCAGCTGTGTTACCATACCACTTCTCTGTCTTGTTTTATTGATTCTCTAATCAATATTTATTGTACTGTGTATCTTTTTATCTTTTAATTTATTATCTCTTTTATCTATTATGAATGTGGCTAATCCAGTTTGTTCTTGGTTTATATTTTCATTCTATATCTTTTTCCAATTCTTAGCATGTAGTCTGTGTGTATCTTTACTTGTGAAGTGAATTTCTTATAGACAGCATATTGGGTCTTGTTTTTGCCATCCATTTATCAACCTATATATTTGGGGAATTTATTTCATTTACATTCAAAGTTAACATTGGTAGATGGGATTCCAGCTTCACAGACAGCAGTCCCAATTCCCACACCAAAACACCAGCCCATAGAAAATTACTTAGAAAGATACAGATTATCAACTGATTCAAAAATTAATAGAAATCTGGCAAAATATGAAAAAGAGAGATAAAATTGACAAAAACCCATAAAGAATACCCAAGATTCAGATATGTTTGTTGAGGAATTCTACCAATTTTTTTTTGACAGGCAGAGTGGACAGTGAGAGAGAGAGACAGAGAGAAAGAGAGAAAGGTCTTCCTTTTGCCATTGGTTCACCCTCCAATGGCTGCTACAGCCAGCGCGCTGTGGCTGGCACACCGTACTGATCCAATGGCAGGAGCCAGGTACTTCTCCTGGTCTCCCATGGGATGCAGGGCCCAAGTACTTGGGCCATCCTCCACTGCACTCCCTGGCCACAGCAGAGAGCTGGCCTGGAAGAGGGGCAACAGGGACAGAATCCGGCGCCCTGACCGGGACTAGAACCCGGTGTGCCGGCGCCGCTAGGTGGAGGATTAGCCTAGTGAGCCGCGGCGCTGGCCCAGAATTCTATCAAATTTTTTTTTTTTTAAAAGGAGAGTAACTTTTCAAGAACTCTTCAAATATGAGAGACTGCATTTCAATGCATTTTACAAAGCCAATGTTATTCTGATACCAAATTTAAATGACAGCAAAAGAAAACTACAGGTTAATATTCTGAAAGTAGGTTATCCTAAAAGAAATGCAAGAAAAGAAGGAAGAGAGAGAATGGGAAGGAGAGAAGGGTGAGAAATATGGTTATATCCTTAAAACTATAAATATGAACACATGAAATCCTTTCTCTTAGTATAAATAAATGTATTAAAATACAGATGCAAATTTTTAGAAAATTCTATACTCCAGATCCAACACATATAAAAGATTTATGAACCATTACAAAGGACATATCAGGAATGCAAATTTGGTTCAACATCTATATAGACTGATTAATGCAATATCCCATAGTAATTAAAAAACACACAGAAACCATCTGTATAACCCAATAGATGCAGGAAAAGCATCTGAAAAAATCCAACACACTTTCATCATAAAACAAAATATGAATAAGCAAAAACCTGGGGCTATAAAGAAAACTTACCAACCAGAAAAAGAGCTCTATGAAATCCACAATTACATAGCACATTCAGTGGTGAAAGACTGACTCCTTTCTCCCTAAGACTAGGAATATCACAAGGAAATCAATGTTTGCCCTTTCTTTTGTACTAGATGAATATTCTATCTGGAGCAGTTAGTCAAGTAAAGAAATAAAAAGGATCCAGATTAGGATAGAAGAAATGGGCCAGTTTCTATTTGTGGATGATATCCTGTATATGGAAAATTTAAAGAATAAGTAAAAATACTGTTAGACTAATAAAAACATCTAGTCAGTTTTGCAGAAAACTAGATTAGGACACAAAACATTTACATTTCTCTAAAATAGCAATGAATATTTTTAAAATGAAATTAAGAAAATAATCCCATTTACAATAGTGTAAATAATAAGGATAAAATGCCTACAAATAAATTCAATAAGAGAAGTGTAAGATTTGCATATTGGAAACTATGTAAAATAAAATAAAAAACCTTGTTGGAATAAAATAAAGATCTAAATATGCAGAAAGCCACATAGAATCTTAACTCATGTTCATGTAGTGCATTACTAATATTTTTTAATTTGACAGCTTCATTGAAATTTCTCCTGAAATTGTGGGTGTCTTTCCACTAGAAATTGACAAGCTGATATTAATATTTATTCTGAAATAAAAATAGCCAAAATAATCGTGAAAATGAAGACAAACTTGGATGACTCATACTGTCAATTTTAAAACATATACGATGCTGCAGTATTCAAGATATATGTTAGCATAAAGAAAAAAATAGACCAATAAAATAGAATTGATATTCAGCAGTAAGCTTCAGCATCTTGAATCAATTGATGTTTTGCTTCATTTATTTACATAAAATGCAGATTTCAGGTATTTCATATATATGGTTTTGAGAACATAATGATATTTCCTTTCCTTCTTCCCACTCTCTCTCCTCCATTCTTCCTATTTCTTTTTTAATTTCACAGTGACATGCTTTTACTTTACTTTATAATCACAAACTTAAACCTCCATCATCCATAATGGTTGTAGTAGTCTACATTCCCATCAGCAGTATATTATGGTACCTTTTTTTTTTTCTCTACATCCTCACCAGAAGTTATTATTTTTTGGTTTTTGGTTATTCCAACTGTGGTGAGGTGAAAACTCATTGTGGTTTTCATTTGCATTTGCCTAATGGCTAGTGATCCTAAGCATTTTTTCCTATGTATATTACCAGTTAAATTTCAACCTTTGACAAATGCCTATTTATATCCTTATCCCATTCTTCTCAATATTTAAAATTTATATATATGGAAGATTTATATATATATACACATATATATATATATAGACTTGTATACATATATATTTATATTTCCCATCCTACCACCCCTCACTCACAGCCTTACTCCTCCTTACTTTCTTATCATTCTTATAATTTTTACAGTGACATGCTTGTAGTTTACAATCACAAGCTTAATCATCCTCTAAACAATTTAGCAAGTATTAACTACAATAGCCACGGTTTATCAGGAGTATAGGCAAGGGGTATAAACAATAATGAAATCTCAAAATGTCAATTTCATTGTTATACATTCCTTTTTTTATTCTCTCTATATTAGTCACCAAAAATTAGGGAAACATGTTTGTCTTTTTTGGACTTGTTTATTTCACTAAACATAATGGTCTCCAATTTCTTAATCGGATTGTGTGTTTCTTTGTTGAGTTTCTTGAGCTTTCTTTGTTGAGTTTCTTGAGTTTCTTGAGCTTCTGGATGTTATTCCTTTATCAGATTTATAGTTTGAAAATATTTTCTCCCATTTTGTTGGTTGCCTCTTCATTTTATAGAGTCATTCCTTTGCTGTGCTGAAGCTTCTTAGTATGGCCTGAGATTCTGGGATCTTATCCAAGAAATATTTACATAGGAAATGTTTTACAGTGTTCTCCCTGTGTTTACTCTGGTAAGTTGATAGTTTCAGATCTTAGGTTTACATCATTGATCCATTGTGAGTTGATTTTTGTATAGGGTGCAAGGTAGGAGTCTTGTTTCATACATTCCGTAAGAGATCCAGTTTTACCCTCACTATTCTATTGAAGAGACTATCCTTTCTCAGGGGAGTGATTTTAGCACATTGGTCAAATATTAGTTGGTTGTAGATGTTTGAATTAATTTTGGGGGCTTCTAATCTGTTTTGTTGGCCTACATGCCTATTTTTGTGCTAGTGCTATGCTGTTTTAATTATAAATACATTGTAATATGTGTTACAATCTGACATTGTATACCTCTGTTTTTATTGTTTGATTGCCTTAGCTATTTGAGTTTCTTGTGTTTCTATATGAATTTTATGCTTGTTCTTTTTTAGATTGAGAAGAATGACCTTGGTATTTTGATTGTAATCACATGAAATCTGTAAATTGCTTTTCGTATTGTCATTTGATATTAATTTTTCCAATCCATGACCATGCAACAATTTTCCTTTTTTTTTTTTTTGGTGTCTTCTAATTCTCTCCTTAATGCTTTATAAATTTCATTGTAGAGATCTTTCACACCCTCAGTTAAATTTATCCCTAGGTGGGACCAGTGCTTGGTGTAGAGGGTAAAGCCACTCTGCCTGCATTGCCGGCAACTTCATGACCAGGAATATATTGAATAGCAATGGGGAAAGTGGGCATACTTGTCTGGTTTTAGATATTAGTGGAAATGCTTCCAGGTTTTCTCCACTCAATATGATGCTGGAGGTTGGGGCTGGCACTGTGATGCAGTAGGTTAACGCCCTGGCCTGAAGCGCCAGTATCCTATATGGGTGCCGGTTCAAGACCCGGCTGCTCCACTTCCGATCCAGCTCTCTGCTATGGCCTGGGAAAGTAATAGAATATGGCCCAATCCCTTGGGCTCCTGCACCCATGTGGGAGACCTGGAAGAAGCTCCTGACTCCCAGCTTCAGATTGGCACAACTCTGGCCATTGAGGCCAACTGGGAAGTGAACCATTGGATGGAAAACCTCTCTCTCTCTCTCTCTCTCTCTCTCTGCCTCTCCTCTCTCTGTGTATCTCTGACTTTCAAATAATTTAATAAATCCTTAAAAAATATGATGCTGGCTATGTGTATGTCATATATTGCCGTGACTGGATTGTTGTATGTTCTTCTGTAACCAATTTGAAGGTTTTTTATCATGAACAGATGTTGTATTTTATCAAATGATTTCTCTGCATCTATTGAGATAATCATATAGTTTTTATTCTTTAATTTATTATGGAATGTATCACATTAATTGTTTTGTATATGTATGTTTTTGTATATATCCTTGCATCCCCAGGATAAATCCCACTTGGTCCTACTGGATGATCTTTTTGATATGTTGTTGAATCAGTTAGCTAGTATTTTATTGAGGATTTTTACATCTATATTTAGTCTACAGTACTCCTTTGTGTTGTATCTTATTCTGGTTTTGGAATTAAGGTTGATGTTGGCCTCAAAAAATTTTGGGAATATTCCTTTCTTTTCAATTGTTTTGAATAGATTAAGGAGTATTGAGATTAGTTCTTCTTTTAAAGTCTGGTAGAATTCAGCAGTAAAGCCATCCATTCCTGGGCTTTTTATGTTCATAGATTTCTCACCCATGTGTACTGATTACTTCCCCATCAACATTTTCTTCCATCTCATCAAACAAATCTTCAAACAGCATCAATAATTGCATTGTGCTTAAAGTAATATGAGTTCATTTTGTGCACCAGGAATAAGAGCAGTCCTTCTTTCCCCTCCCTACCCCATTTCCCATGGGTAGCCCTTTCCTTGGGAGCTTGCTTCCCTGTGTTTTTCATTAATCTGATGATCATTCTACTGAATTTCTTTTTAGGCATTTCATCCATCTCCTTGTCTTCACAGTTTAATAGTGAAGTATTATTTTGTTCCTTTTGGGGAGTCATGTCATGTCCTTGTCTGTGTTTCTTACATTTGTACTTTTCTTTTAATGTGTCTGGGAAAACACATTAAGGCTTTGTTCTTTGACATGGGCTTAGAGTAATGCCTGCTCCTCCAGCAGGTAGTCAGGGGTGTGATGCCAGAGAGACCTGGCCTAAGCTCAAGGGTAGAACAAGAGTCCAGAGTGATTTCCAAGTTGGGCATGGTAGGTCTCTTTTATCATCAGCAGGGGAAGGGTATATTCACTCTGTCTGGCATGTTCACAACCCCACCTCCTATCTGTTAGTGTGAAATCCAGGGTGAGCCTACAGTGCCTGTCCACCCTACCCAGTCAGACACATGAGCCACACAAAGGATCTATGTAGTCTGTAGTGTGAGCACGAAGCACTCCACAGTGACCCTCCAAGGCATTCAGGTAGATTCAAGCTTCTGGAGCTGGACACAGTGATTGCTCAAAGACATTCCATACCCCTGTTCAGTTTATGCACCTTCTCTGCAGTCACAGAGTACAGAGCTTCCACAGTCACAGGGAACAGGGATCCACTCCCAGCCCTCTGAGCTTCTATATCCATGCAGAGAGCCATCCCCCTCCCAGAGCTAGCTGCCTGCCTGACAGAGGTCATTCAGGTGAGGGAAGGAGAACAATATGGCCTCCTTTCACAGAACTTATCTGGACTCTTGGATTGACCCTGCCAACTCTCCAGACCAGACTCAGTGTCAGTGGGGACCACAGATTTCTCCCTCAGACAAAATCCACTGCTGCTGCACGGGCTACTGCAGCCTTTGCTCACCTTGTATTGTGGAGATGGAATTTCGTCCCTGCTGGTCTTTGGATGCTTTGGCTAGGGAAGGGGAAAATCAATGTGCTCTCCCTTCATGTGTTAGGTAGGTACCCTGCCCTTCACCAGCTATTTTCAGGCCTGACTCAAAGTCAGTAGGAACTGCGTAGTTCTCCCTCAGAAGAGATCATCAGTGGGGCATGGGTTACTACAGATTCTCAGCTTGGTCTGAAAAGATGTAGTCCCTGCTGGCTACAGGAGTTGCTGGTGGCATCGTGATAGCTGCCCTGGGTTTGTGTCGTCTTCATTGTTCCATGGAGTCTCTCTTCTTTCTGTAGACTTTGCATTGAAAACTTCTAACTTTCACCTGAGAATATGGTTCCTCCTTTTTCTTTTGGTATCTTCCCATGGTCAAAACTCATTTGTCTTTTCCCTATTCAACCACCTTGGGTCCCTCCATTGCTTTTAATTTGAATCAATTTATTTTTAACAAGGATGCCTCAATCATTCCATCATAAACAATCACTTCGTTAACAAATGGTACTGGAACAACTGGATATCCACATGTAATACAATGAAGTTGAAACCCTATTTCACACCTTTTACAAAACTTAATTGAAATTGAACCATGGCACTTAATAGATGAGTTGAAACTATGTTTTTACGAAAACAGGAGAAAGACTGTCAGGCAATGATGTTTTAAATATCATATGAGGAACACAATAAACAAAAACCTGACTATATCACTAAAATCAAATTCTACTAATAATAATCATAAAGGAAGTGAAAATCACAACCCAAAGAATAGAGGGCTACATTTGCAAATCATGTATCTAATGAGCATCTTGTGATCAGACTACTTAAATAACTCTCTTAACCCAATAAATAAGGAGAATCAATTTAAAATGGGTATTTACTGTTCATTATATGGAGACATTTCTTGAGGGATGATATATAAAAGTGCAATAAATACATGAAAATGTCTTCAGCACATTCTCCACCAGGAAATTTTAAATCATATTTACAAGGAGATACCATTCCACCAGGATGACTATAAATTCAAACAATAGCAAATGTTGTCAAGAATGTGGAAAAATTAGATCCCTCATGCATTACAGGTGAGAATGTAAAATGGTGCAACTATGTTTGGGAAACAATATGACTATTCCTGAAGATGTTAACCTTGGAGTTACCATATAACCCACTAACTTCAATGTAAAACTTTGACAGAGAAAGAGACAGGCTGTGAAAGATCTTAAATCTCCCCCAAAGAAATAAAAAACATTCATTCACACTAACATTTGTATGTGAATGTCCCTAGCAGTGTCAATCAAAATGTGAAGATGTTTAAAGTGTCCATACACTATTGAATGGGTAAACAAAATTAGGTATATCCATCAATGAAATATTGTTCAGAAATTAAAAAGATAAAGTACTAAAAGATCAAATAACATCAAATGTAGTATTAAGTTAAAGAAATTGCTAAAGATTGCTGAATGTATGACCTCATTTATATAAATTGTGCAGACTAAGCAAATATGTACAGAGTGAAATTGAATTAATGGTTGTTTATAACTGGGTGGAATGTGAAGTAACTCTTAATGAGTACACAGTTTCTTTCAAAGATTATTTAAGCATTTTAAAATTAGATTTTGACAATTGAATAATCTTGTGAATATAGTTAAAAATGAATTGTAGTGGGTGAAATTTATGGCATATAAATTATGTCTTAATAAGTATGTTTGTATATTCAAACCAATGGTTGAGACTTTTTAAAGGAAGTATGTAATATAATGAGTAGTCAGTGGCCAGGGAAATTTAAAACTTATCAAGGGTGGATATTTGATATAGCACAGAATATGCCTCTTGGAATGCCCACATCCCATATCAAAGTTCCTGGGTTCAAGTCCTTGCTCCACTACTGATTGCAGCTACATGCTAATGTGAACCCTGAAAGACAGCAGATGATGGCTCATATACTTGGATCCTACTACCCACATGGGAAATTGAGATTGAGTGCCAGGCTCCTGGCTCTGTCCTGCACTATATCTGACTGTTGGGCATTTGGGAAGTGAAGCAGCAGATAAGATACCCCCTATAAGATAGATAGATAGATAGATAGATAGATAGATAGATAGATAGATATTCTCAATATCTTTCTGCCTTTCAAATAAATAAAAATACATTAAAATTTGGAATGTATCAGCAGAACTCTTAAGAAAGTTTTTAGTTTGTACAGAGTCTACTTCCTTTAAGGAATCATGTATTATCAGAGAAGTCACTGAGTTCTGGAATAAGAAGCTTCCTTTCAAATATGAAGTACCTTTGATATTTTCTAATACCACTTGCTGGATATAAAGAAGGACCTGAAATCTGGATTCCCTGCTCATTCTCTAGGAAATCCATGTTGGCTTCAGTTGGGGATTCAGAAATCAGATAGGAATACTACCTGGAATGGGTGGAGAGCAGCGCAACCTAAGTAATCCACACATAGACCTCAGCCCTTTAACTAATATAGAACAGATTGGCAGTATCTAACATAATAATAAAATTTAACTAAAAAATTTAACTTTCTGTTAGTCCACTATTGAAATAATATATAATCATAGGAAATTAAGCAAATCTTTTTGCAATAGTTGAAATAATCTATATGGTAGACAATAAAACACTAAGCAACACAATTCTCGATGGTTAAGCAGCCTGAACAGTTATAAAGCTTAGGGACACAGAGGACACAGAAAACAAGTTAATACTTAAATGTGTAAATATTGGAAATAACTATATATTTAGAATGTAATTTCTATAGAATATCACTTCTTTCTGCATCCTCTTTGCCTAAAACAGTACCTGGCACTTGGAGTATGTTCAGTATCCTTCATGATGGGTTTATTTATCCTCACTCAATATAAGCAGATATATTTATTTCATGGCATGGTATAAGAGATTTAAAAGTCTTTCAAGGAATAAGCATCTTTCATTGGCACATGTAATCATAACCTACATGTGATTTATTTTATGTGACATAATGAAGATTACTTTAGAAGTCAAGATTCTATCTGATACAGATAATGAAAAATGTGTTGTCTTCATTATGACTTATTTTTAAAAATGTAAAATTATATACTATAAGAATGTAGTTGACATGAAGGTATTTTCATAACAGTTGGAGAGATCAAGGAAAGATTTTTTAACTACTAAATTTAAAATGATGCAGTGAAAAACAGAATTATCATGCTGCATTTCACTGTGCTGAGTATATATTCAATTGCCACCTCTACAAATGATTGTGAAAATCTCATTTGGATAGTATTTTAGAAATAATATTACTCAGACAATTGTAGAAATAAAACAAATTGGGTTTTGGGTTTGAGCTTTGGCCATACTTAGGATTGGAGTTGTTTTTAAATGTTGGTATCTATCACTTGATAATTGTATTTAAAAGGAATCCTTTTAAATAATTATAACTTTAGCCTGGACAAGAGGCCCCTAGAGTTGTATAAATGTGACGAAGGTGTATCTCAGAAGACATTTAAGGATGGTTCACAAATGACAAAAACACTGATAATATGGCCATTAAACATGACCAAAGGCTTTTTAGTTGTCTTCCTTTGAAAGGAAAATATGAATAACACAGAAAAGTGCTAAAGCATAAAGATTTCTTTTTTTATTTTTAAACTTTTGAAAAAGTTTATTTACTTGAAAGGCAGACGGAGACAGAAACAGAAACAGAGACAGAGAGATCCAGACAAAGAGAGATCTCGCCTCAACTGATTCACACCTTTCAAGCATCTTAAGTGATGTCTTAGTTGCTATGTCAAACTCCAGCCCCGAGAATTATTTATAGCACACTGAACTGTGTTAAAATTCATGTTGGAGCTTTTTTGTCCAGCATGTTCTCAAGTCTCTTTGCCATTTCCTTAAAATATCGGTTATTCTGTAAAATTTAATATGTTTCTTTTTTTTAAATTTTTTTGCCAGGCAGAATTAGACAGTGAAAGAGAGAGAAACACCGAGAGAGTTATAGACAGTGAGAGAGAGAGAGAAAGGTCTGCCTTCCGTTGGTTCACTCCCCTAATGGCCGCTATGGCCAGCACTGCGCTGATCCGAAGCCAGGAGCTGGGTACTTCCTCCCAGTCTCCCATGCGGGTGCAGGGACTCAAACACCTGGGCCATCCTCCACTGCCCTCTCGTGCCACAGCAGAGAGCTGGACTGGAAGAGGAGCAACCAGGACTAATACCTGGCGTCCCAACCGAGACTAGAACCTGGGGTGCCGTCGCCGCAGGCAGAGGAGTAGGCAAGTGAGCCACGGCGCCAGCCAATATAATATGATTTAACATAGACTGTGCTATTCTGAAACTTCTGAGGCATGTATTGATTAAGCAAGAGATGTATCCAATCAACACATTTAAGGCACACATTTTCATACTTAGTATGCAGGGACTCACCCTCTAATTGTGTATGCTTTACTGCAACTCAACTATTTTGCTCAAAACAATGCAGTGTCCAAGGGGATTTTTGGGTCTTGTGGCAAGCAAGAGTGATGTCTTTTTTATGTTTATTTGTGACAGATCTTTCTATTGCAATTTTTTTAGTTCCTGTAATGGCTGTAGCTGCTTTATTTTGTAATGTATAAATTCTTAGATTAAATATATTCCAATGGTTTTTTTAGCCTGGAATCCTGATTCTTCTTAATTGCCAAATTTAATGAGCTGGTTGAGTTTTTCTCAAACTCTAGGCCTCTGCTATCATTACTGCTGCCTGACTTCACTTCTTGTATATGCCACTCATTCTTCATAGGCAGACAGAAGATACTTTTGAAATATTGGTCGTGCCACTGTCTACTTCCAGCTCATCCCCAGCCCTCTGCCCAGTTCAAATTCCTCAAATATATTGCTTTTACCTAACAATAAAAATTCTCAACGGAGCCTATGATTTACTTGAATATTTTCCCATATATCCAGCCCAGCTCAAATTCTCAGCCCTTGAAAGTGAATATCTTAATTTATCAAACTTGTCGTGTTCTCGGAGCTTTCTCAGATGTTACTCCTTCTTTCTGGATGGTCTCCATTGACACCTTACTTCCTTGCACCTGGTCCAACTCCCCACACATCACATCTCAGCTTAAATGCTATTTGTCAGGGAAAGAATTTTAAAGACTCCCAGCACCATACTTAGAACATCATTGTCAATTGTTACATATTTGTGGATTGATTCAAAAAAGTTTCCCTTCTCCTGTTTATCTGATTATTTCCTATCCCTCTGAATATTAATTCTTTGGCCTTCCTTTTTTTCTCTTCTACTCGTATAAACAAATGTTCCTCAGTATCTCTCATCTTTCCTTTCTTCTCTTGCTCTGTTAGCAACTGCATTACTTTAGGCAGTATCTCTATGTATAAAATTACTTGACATATGGTCTCAACTTAAATTTTTCTTTTTATATCTATCCACACATGGTTACTGAACTTCTCCATTTTGCAGACACTCAAACTGAGTATGACACCTTACACTTCTCATAGACACCCAATTCAATAGCAAGTCTTATTGAGGATATCTCCCCAGTCTCTGATCTTGCTCCCTCTTCTGTATTCTGTGGCCATCACTCTACTTACACTCCCAAACAGCATTTATCAAGATTACAACAAACAAATAGCTTTTAATGGGCTCCTCTCTCTTTAGATATTTTTCCTCCTGCTTCACTACACCTTTCTCAAACATTTCTCCCTTTTGGGAATTTATTTATGTCTCTTTCTTGTTCCATGCTCAGGTTCTGCTTTCCTGTTCAATGCTTGGCAAAAACATAACACTTGCCAACTTTCAAATATGGAAATCATCTCTTCCTTTGAATTCACATAGCACCCCAACTCCACTTCCTTTATGGAATTTACCAGGTTCTTCATAAATTAAAATAGTTTATATATAGGCTCCTTTTCCCTTCAGTGGAGTTGTAGAATTTCTGAAAGAGTGTTTATGTCTGGTTCAGTTTGTATCTTCTGCAAGTTTCACAAGATGTAGATATTAAACAAATGTGGTTAGTGAGTGACTGTATGTATTTCACATATTTATTGAATAAAAGCCATTTCATGGTGATGTATTTATATTTATAAATATAAGGTATTTGTATTTATATTTATATTTAATAATAATTCTGAAACATCTGATTTCCTTACCTAATTTGTTTAATATTCATCATTTACAATTATCTTAGGTTGGAGATGGTTTCCTTTGGTAAAGTCCTCTATAAATTTCTTTTTCTTTTTAAAGTATTGTTTATTTATTTGAATGGAAGAATCAGAAAGAGGGAAGAGACAGAGAGAGTTCTTCCATCTGCTGTTTTTTTTTTTTTTTAATTTTTTTTTAATCCACTGATTCACTCCCCAAATGGTTGAAACAAGCTGGACTGGGCCAGGGGGAAACCTGGAGCCTAGATCTCTATCCAGGTCTCCCAGGTGGCTGGTAGGACCCCAAGTACATGGGCCATCTTCTGCTGATTTCTGAGTTTATTGTCAGGGAGCTGCATCAGAAGCAGAGCAGCCAGGACTCAAACAAGGGTTCCAATATGGGATGCCCGTGTTACAAGTGGCAGCTTTAACCTACTGCACCACAATGCCAGCTCCCAACCTAGCATTGCTGAGGTATTTGAGACATGTCTAATACCATCTAGTGTGCCCTGTTGCTAGAAATGGAACACTCAACTCTTGGTATAAGGTTTGGAAGCCTACCATCTAATGTTGAGGCAATATAATTTTGTAACCAGCAAGCCCTTAGAATGTGTGAATCTGTGATTGACTTGGAAAATACATATTAATGACTTTATAGCAGCTAAAAACATTTACGTTGAATATTATAATTTGACTTTTATTTCAACTTTGAATTAAGCTTAACTAATATTTCTTTTTTTAACTTTATTTAATAAATATAAATTTCCAAAGTACAGCTTTTGAATTACAGTGGCTTCCCCCCCCCATAACTTCCTTCCCACTTGCACCCATCCCATCCCCCGCTTCCCCTCCCATCCCATTCACATCAAGATTCATTTTCAATTATATTTATATACAGAAGATCAATTTGGTATATATATTTTTTAACTTTTATTTAATTAATATAAATTTCCAAAGTACAGCTTATGGAGTACAATGGCTTCCCCCCCCATAACTTCCCTCCCACCCGCAACCCTCCCCTTTCCCTCTCCCTCCCCCCTTCCATTCACATCAAGATTCATTTTCAATTCTCTTTATATACAGAAGATCAGTTTAGCATATATTAAGTAAAGATTTCAACAGTTTGCACCCACATAGAAACACAAAGTGAAAAATACTGTTTGAGTACTAGCTATAGCATTAAATCACAATGTACAACACATTAAGGGCAGAGATCCTACATGAGGAGTAAGAGCACAGTGTCTCCTGTTGTTGACTTAACAAATTGACACTCTTGTTTATGGCATCAGTAATCACCCTAGGCTCTTGTCATGAGTTGCCAAGGCTATGGGAGCCTTTTGAGTTCACTGACTCTGATCATATTTAGACAAGGCCATGGTCAAAGTGGAAGTTCTCTCCTCCCTTCAGAGAAAGGTACCTCCTTCTTCGATGACCTGTTCTTTCCACTGGGATCTCACTCGTGGAGATCTTTCATGTAGGGTTTGGTGTTTTTTTTTTTTTTTTTTTTCCAGAGTGTCTTGGCTTTCCATGCCTGAAATACTCTCATGGGCTTTTCAGCCAGATCTGCGTGCCTTAAGGGCTGATACTGAGGCCAGAGTGCTGTTTAGGACATCTGCCATTCTATGGGTCTGCTGTGTATCTCACTTCCCATGTTGGATCGTTCTCTCCCTTTTTGATTCTATCAGCTAGTATTTGCAGACACTAGTCTTGTTTATGTGCTCCCTTGGCTCTTAGTCCTATCATTAGGATCAATTGTGAACAGAAATTGATCACTGGGACTAGTGAGATGGCATTGGTACATGCCACCTTGATGGGATTGAATTGGAATCCCCTGGTATGTTTCTAACTCTACCGTTTGAGGTAAGTCAGCTTGAGCATGTCCCGGATTGCACATCTCTTCCCTCTCTTACTCCCACTCTTATATTTAACATATATTAAGTAAAATTTCAACAGTTTGCACTTACACAGAAACACAAAGTGTAAAGTACTGTTTGAGTACTAGTTATAGCATTAATTCACATTGTACAACAAACATATTAAGGACAGAGATCCTACATGAGGAGTAAGTGCACAGTGACTCCTGTTGTTGATTTAACAGTTGACACTCTTGTTTATGGCGTCAGTAATCACCCTGGGCTCTTGTCATGAGTTGCCAAGGCTATAGAAGCCATCTGCTGTTTCACTCCCCAAGTGGTCGCAAGGCCAGAGCTTGGCCTATTTGAAGACAGGAATCCAGAGCTTTTTCCAGGTCTGCTATATGGAATCAGGGGCCCAAGCACTTGGCTATCTTTTACTGCTTTCCCAGGCACATTAGTAGGAAGCTGAATTGAAAGTAAAGCAGCTAAGACTAAAACCAGTGCCCATATGGAACACTGGTGCCACCCTGCTACGCCACAGCGCTGGCCCCCTTCTTTAAGTTTCCAATGAATTTTTTTTTAAGTTTTGCAGACATTGCTTGGTAATTCTTGCCATCTAGAAAACCATACTCTGCTTTGTTTGAATAAAACTATTGTCCCTTTCTCACCAGTGTCCTTTGATGATTGCTAAATTGAATAATTGAGATGTTATCTTTTTTATTCTTATATAAGAATATAATTTCATCTGCAGCTATGTTCCCTCTTTGTGTAATATATCCCAGATTACTTCATTTGAACAGCAACAAGTAAAGAGTACAGTACTTGTGTCGATGCTGTGGCATAGTGGGCTATGTCTCTGCCTGCAGTGTCGGCGTCCCATATGGGTGCCAATTCTAGTCCTGGCTGCTCCTTTTCTGATCCAACTCTCTGCTATGACCTGGGAATGCAGTAAAAATTGGCCCAAGTTCTTGGGCCCCTGAAAACATATAGGAGACCTGGAAGAAGCTCTGGATTCCTGTCTTCAGATGGGCCCAGCGCTGGCCTTGCGACCGTTTGGAGAGTAAACCAGGAGATGGAAGACCTTTCTCTCTATCTCTGTCTCTCTCTGTCTGTAACTCTACCTCTCAAAAAAATAAATAAAATCTTCAAAAATAGGTTAAAAAGAAGAGTATAATACTTAAGGTTGATTTAATATTGAGTTCCCAAAGCACAGAATAATAACTCTATGAATTCCTACTGATTAAGAATAGAATTCATACCAAAATCAGTACTGACATGAACAGTAAAATGAGTTCAAATATTATCATATATGTGGATGAAGGGGTTTGAGGTTCAGAAAATGAAGGGATTCAAGTTCAGTTGTGCCCTATGAATGAAGTAAACAGCAGACCAGTAGTTCAGGAATTCATCATGAGGGGGCACTGTTGAGCAGCACTGACCTTTCAGGGACGTGCAGATGCAGCTCCAGTGCCCATGAAAAGCGCCACAAGTGTAGGTGAATCTCCTACCCCATTTAAGAAAGGAGAGAGTTACTGAATTGGTTATAAACATGATCAAAAAAATAGCACATGTTTAAAAAAAGTTCATTTCATGCAGGTCTTGATAAAATATTTTATTTTTTAAGATTTATTTGAAAGAATAACAGAGAGAGATCTGCCATCTACTGGTTCACTCCCCAGATAGCTACAGTGGCCATGGCTGGGTCAAGCTAAAGCCAGGAGTTTCATTTGGGTCTCCCATGTGGGTGGTAGGGGCACAAGCACTTGGCCATCTTCAGCAGCTTTTCCCAGGCCGTTAGAACGGAGCTGGATCGGAAGTGGAGAAGCCAGGACACCAATGCACTACTGTGGGATGTGGGTGATGGAGGTGGTGGCTTTCCCACTATGCCACAACACCTGTCCCTAATGAAATAGTCTTAATCAAGAAGAAAGGGGACTATAGATCAGACATTCAGGGATATCCTATGCTTAGAGAATGAACTTGTAAATTTTGAAACATATATACCAAATATTTCTTAAGTTTGTTTATTTGAAAAGCAGAGCAAAGGGGAGGCAGGGAGGGAGTAAGAGAGAAAGAGCAAAAAAAAAAAAAAAAAAAAAAAAGTAAGAGAGACGGAAGAAGAGAATCTTCCATCTACTGGTTTACTCCCCAGATGCCTGCAATAGTTGGGGCTGGTTCAGGCCAAAACCAGGAACTCCATCTGGATCTCTCATGTGGGTGGCAAGGATCCAAGTACGTGAACCATCTTCTGCTTCCTAGAGTGTGCTTTAAAAGGAGGCTGGGTCAGACATGGAGGTGGGATCCATGCCATGCATTGCTATATGGGATATAGGCATTTCAAGCTGTAGCTTAACTTGCTGTGACTCCACACCTGCCCCTGCCCAGTATTATTGACTTTAAATTTCTCCTAATTTTAAACTGTTCCTGGGTTTACTGTCAGGAATGTACCTAATATATTTTTTTTCTTTGAAAGATCCTAAATTTATAAAATACACTTTGGCCACCAATTGTTTTGTTGCTTTTAAAGTACACTGAAAAAGGGCCAGCACTGTGGCGTAGTGGGTAAAACTGCCACCTGCAGTGCTGGCATCCAGTATGGGCGCCTGTTCGAGTGCCAGCATCTCCATTTCTGCCCCAGCTCTCTGCTATGGCCTGGGAAAGCAGAAGATGGCCCAAGGACTTGGCCCTTGCACCAGTGTGGGAAACCCGCAAGAAGCTCCTGGCTTCCGGTCGGCGCAGCTCCAGCCATCATGGCCAATTGGGGAGTGAACCAGCGGATGGAAGACCTCTCTCTCTCTCTCTCTCTCTGTCTCTCTCTGACTCTCCTTCTTCTCTCTGTGTAACTGTGACTTTCACATTAATAAATAAAATCTTTAAAAAAAATCCAGTGAAACATGTTGTGTTGGTTAATTTTACTTGTAACACAATTTAAATATTTGATGTTAGAAAAATTCAAAAATCTAATTAAATTGCCCAAAAAACTTCTTAAACATAGAAATTATTGCAAAATAACCATTCAATGAGTAAAGCTTAAATGAATTTAACAAACACACGATTTTTTAAAAACACATCTGGATAAAATGCTTTCAATTATTTGAGAACATTTAACATACTGGAAACACAGCTGTATTCACTCCCATTAAGTATTAAAGACTATTAGATATTACCCCGTTACTAAATTATGACTACTACACCATGAAGATACTGTTCTGAAATGTTTGATTTTTGTCTTTGTCTTCGTTTTTACGGGAGAATTGCTTTAAAGAAAAAGTTAGAACTAATAGCTGTCAGTGAACTGATAATCACCTGTGATTATTGTTTGAAGAGAGACTAAATAAACACTGACAGAAGGAGAAAAAAGTATTTTCAGAACAACCTTCGCATTGGCTGCTTTCAGAGTTCATCTTAAATTTCAAAAATAAGCAAGATGTAAAAAATTAGGGAACCAGCTTCATCGCTAATTTTGATGTATCAGATCCCAAATAGAAATGATATCTACTATATCTACTCCTTCATTAAAAGGAAATCCTCTGAGCAGTTCCTCCATGTTTGTTCCCAGTACTCCAGATATTATAAAAGGGATGAGACAACTAAACTGTAATAGATAAATATTTGTGACCAAAAAAACTGGCAGATTCTATATTTACCAATTGAAAACACACACACAAATAGATTAAAAAAAAAACTTCATCGTATATGGGTATTATTCATAAGAGATTCTTTACCTCTGTTAAATCCTTGAGACATTTGAAATTAAAAGCTGATCATGTCTTCATTCTGTTAGATGTCTGTGTTCTGTGTCAACAGGTACATTGTAAAAGAATTAAAGAGGATGTTTCTCTTACAGCTTTAAGACAATTTGATTTCAAATTGTCATTTGTTAGAAATAAGAACTATGGTGCTGAAATAGGAATACTGGAAAATGTGTCACAAAAATCAAGACAAACAACAGAGGATTCTGAGTGGAGACCTTGTATTTATTCTGTCAGTAACTTGTCCTCTGCCAGGTTCCTGTGAAATGCTGTCTCTTTTCACAGTCATCAGCATTCCCAGTGGAAACTTCACTTTGAGTGCTTTGGTATTTTTGACTTTGATGGTTTAGAACCATCAATAAAGGGGAAAAAAGTTCTGTATAAGCATACTAAAGGGAAATTCCAATAGATTTTCCTCAACTGAAATGGTTCTATTTAATTTCTTGTGAAAGTTATGTAATATTAAAAGAGTATGTAAAACTTTCATGTCAAATGTAAAAAAAGTAAAGTGAACACCTGTGAACCTGTAAGTTAAAGCAAAGTCTAAAACATCACGTGTTGTTTCGAATGTAATTGTATGTTTTCCTCTGGCAACATTACCTACTCCCCATCCCCAAAGGATAACTAAATCCTAATCTTTGTGTTTATTATACCTGTTTTTTAAGGAATAGATATACTTCTATTTTCATGTATTCATAAGAAAGACTTTAGCATTTTTTTTTTGTTTTTGAGTAGTGTAAAAACAGTGGCAATTATATAGAGATTGAATTTTCCCTCAAAATTTTATTGTAGAAGAAATACATAGTTATACTGCTATAAAATGCTCTACTGTCATAGTTATGTAAATATGTCCTGATTTACTCATTCATTTGTACCAGTCAGGGCTCTGACAGGCAAACAAAGCACTCTAGATCTGCAATAGCCTGTAATTCATGGTTCATATATATTTTGAAAGAGAGGAAGAGACTTCTGAAAAATTGCCACTCATGGTCAGTTAGGAGCTGAGCCCAAAGCCTCAGATCACTGGAGAGAAACCACAGCTCCAGGAAATTCTGTAAAACCCGTGGTGACCAGAAAGCAAGAGTTTTGGGAGAGCCTGTGAATCTGGCCACAACCAATAACTTTTTCTTCCAGTTCACATTGGGGCTCCTGAATCCATAGTGTGGGAAGTCATATGGAGGTCAGCAATGTAGCCATGTCTGACACTCATGGCACTAATGTCCTCCGATTCATATGTACCTTCAAAATCAGTAGATGGCACATTACTCATGAACTGAATCTCATTTTTCCGCAATTACTTTTGCTCTTACAAGCAAACTTTGCATATTCTTGCATATGTTCCAAGATTTCTGTAAAGGATATACTTAGGAATAGAATTTTGACGACATATGTTAAATACCCTTACAGATTTATGAGGCAGTACCAAAAGAGTTGGGTCTACTTACTAAACTTAAGGGTGAATGGGTACCCATGGCTCCTTATTCTAACGCATGCTGCATCTCTGACTTCATTTTTATCACCACAGTGTGTTAAGTTCTAACGAAGTTGAAATTCTACTTTTTTTGTAATTAATGTTCCTTCTTCAATGACATATACATTATTTTATCTTTCATGGAGTTATTTATTTTCCTTACCATTTTATATTTACTTTTGTAAACTTTTTTTTTTTATTGGTAGCATGGTAAATTTGTTTCATTTTCACTTTCTTTGTAATGTATTTTGATGAACAGATACTCTTAATTTTAACCAAACTATTTTATAGTTAGCGTATTTTTGTCTTGTTTTAAAACATAATAGATACTATTTTTCCAAATTTTTCCACTACTTCTAAAGTTTTGCTACTTATACCTAAATCTGTAACCCAATTAAAATTCAGGGTGGTGGTTTTTGATTATATAGGAAGTAAATTCATTTTCTTACTATTGATAACCAATAATTCTAAATATTTGTTAGTGCTTTCTTTTTTCTTTTTAACTTTTATTTAATGAATATACGTTTCCAAAGTACGAATAATGGATTACTATGGCTTCCCCCCCATACCGTCCCTCCCACCCACAACCCTCCCCTTTCCCACTCCCTCTCCCCTTCCATTCACATCAAGATTCATTTTCGATTATCTTAATATACAGAAGATCAGCTTAGTATACATTAAGTAAGGATTTCAACAGTTTGCTTCCACACAGAAACATAAAGTGAAAAATAATAGATGATTTTTTTTAATGATGATGAAATCAGATCAGACCTATTGTCATGTTTAATCCCAGTGAGAGTCAAGTTGGGAGTTGATAGTTTCTTTTCTTTTCTTTTTTTTTTTTTTTACAGAGGATCAGTTTAGTATGCATTAAGTAAAGATTTCAACAGTTTGCACCCCCATAGAAACACAAAGTGAAATATATTATTTGAGTACTTGTTATAGCATTAAATCTCAATGCACAGCACATTAAGGACAGAGATCCTACATGAGGAGCAAGTGCACAGTGACTCCTGTTGTTGACTTTACAAATTGGCATTCCTGTTTATGGCATCAGTAATCTCCCTATGCTCCAGTCATGAGTTTCCAAGGCTGTGGAAGCCCTCTGAGTTCTCCGACTCTTATCTTGTTTAGACAAGGTCATAGTCAAAGTGGAGGTTCTCTCCTCCCTTCAGAGAAAGGTACCTCCTTCTTTGAAGACCTGTTCTTTCCACTGAGATCTCACTCGCAGAGATCTTTTGCCAGAGTGTCTTGGCTTTCCATGCCTGAAATACTCTCATGAGCTTTTCAGCCAGATCTGAATGCCTTTAGGGCTGATTCTGAGGCCAGAGTGCTATTTAGGACATCTGCCATTCTATGAGTCTGCTGAGTATCTCACTTCCCATGTTGGATCACTCTCCCCTTTATTTATTCTATCGGTTAGTGTTAGCAGGTACTAGACTTGCTTATGTGCTCCCTTTGACTCTTAGTCCTTTCATTATGATCAATTGTGAACTGAAATTGATCACTTGGACTAGTGAGATGGCATTGGTACATGCCACCTTGATGGGATTAAATTGGAGTCCCCTGGTATGTTTCTAACTCTACCATTTGGGGCAAGTCAGCTTGAGCATGTCCCAAATTATATATCTCTTCCCTCTCTTATTCCTACTCTTATGTTTAACAGGGATCACATTTCAGTTAAATTTCAACACTTAAGAATAACTGTGTATTAATTACAGAATTAAACCAGTCATATTAAGTAGAACAGACAAAAAAAAAACTACTAAGAGGGATAATGTATTAAGTTGTTCATTAACAGTCAGGGCTATGCTGATCAAGTCACCATTTCTCATAGTGTCCATTTCACTTCAACAGGTTTCCTTTTTGGTGCTCAGTCAGTTGTCACCGATCAGGGAGAACATATGGTATCCCAAAGGGACAAATATTTGTTAGTGCTTTCTTTTGATAGTTTATTTGTTCTTTATTGCTTCTGCAACTGTTACTGCAAGTTTAAACATAGTGCCTTAAAACAAATATTATTTTATATTATCAGAACCAGACATTCAAAATGGTTCTTAAAAGGCTACAATCATGGTGTTTGCCAGATTCTACTCCTTTGCAAGAGTGAGAGAAACTGTCCCTTAGCTTTTCCACCCAATCATAACCACCTGATCCTTTAGCTCAGTGCCATCTTTCATCTTCAAACCTGTCACGGCAACCTGGGCTCCTGTTTTCATGTCTGCTTCTCTGACTCTGCTGCCTCTCTTTCATTTGTAAGGCAAGCCAGGCGTTTCCAGATAATCCAAGAGACCCCTTATCTCAAGATCACGAATTTAAACAAACATGAGTAATCACTTTTACAGGGTAATGAATTACAGATTCTGATTATTATAGCATGGACTTTCTTTGGAAAACCATTCTGCCTACCTTTTCAGTGATTTACAGCGAGGATCCTGTATCATTTTAACATACACAGGAGTCTCCTTTTGGTCCCTATTGATCTATTTGTCTGTCTCAGGATTGCATGTAGCACACTATCATAATACAGTTTTCTAATGAATCTTATTTTGTGATAGGAGCAGCCATCAGCTTACTCTTTTGCTTCTGAAAGTTTTGGGTATCTTGAAATTTCACTTTTGCAGAAAAATTTTAGAACTATCCCTTAAATTATCCTAAACAATGGTGTAATTCACTGGGGATTGCTTTGAATCTATAGAAGAAATTTCGAGAGCTAGACATATATATGGTATTGAGACTTTCTATTATGAACATTATATATATATATATATATATATATATATATAGTGTCTTTAGCAATATATATTTTCTGTAAAGATTTTGAACAGTTGTGGAATGAAAAGGTCATGCCAAGATGGCTGCTGGCGGGCCGGCACCGTGGCTCACTAGGCTAATCCTCAGCCTTGCGGCGCCAGCACACTGGGTTCTAGTCCCGGTCGGGGTGCCGGATTCTGTCCCGGTTGCCCCTCTTCCAGGCCAGCTCTCTGCTGTGGCCAGGGAGTGCAGTGGAGGATGGCCCAAGTCCTTGGGCTCTGCACCCCAATGGGAGACCAGGATAAGCACCTGGCTCCTGCCATTGGATCAGCATGGTGCGCCAGCTGCAGCGCGCCAGCAGTGGTGGCCATTGGAGGGTGAACCAACGGTAAAGGAAGACCTTTCTCTCTGTCTCTCTCTCTCTCACTGTCCACTCTGCCTGTCAAAAAAAAAAAAAAAAAAAAAAAAGATGGCTTCTGGCAACAGAAACTGCCTGGCAACAGGCTGTGATTGGGTGGTTTCGGAAACCACATGATAGTAGTCTGCCTGGCAACATGCTGTGATTGGATGGCTTCAGAAACTGCCTGGCAACAGGATGTGATTGGTTAGGGTATAGACTGCCCTTTGACCGGATTGGCTGCCTTGGCTATATAAGCTGCTGTAGCAACTGAAATAAACGAGTCTGCAGCCTGCTTGCCTCAGGCCTGCTTTCACCCGACTCCCGGGGTCTGTGTGGTGACTCCACGGCTCTTGGCCCCACCACGCTCCTCCTCCCAGAAACAAATCCATGGCAACAAAGTCATAGATCATTTTTCCCTAACAAATTTGCTTTATATTACTGTTATAAATGGAATTTCTTTTTTAAAAAAGTATTTTCTAATGATGTGTTTCCAGCTTGCAAACATATGATTGATTTTATATTGACTTTTTAATAAAGCACTTTGCTAAGCTCTTGTACTAATTATAGTAATTTTCCTGCAAACACTTCAAGCTTGATGTATATATATACACATATATGTAATTATGTAGGTGGAAAATTTTTCTTACTTTCTGATATTTATAACATTTAATTTATCTTATTCAATGGCTTTAATATTTGGTGCTGAGCAGAATATCAAGAATGTGAATTTATACCTTGTGTCTAATATTGTTTTGCTATTATATCTATATACTATATACTATTCTTACTCATTTTAAGTTTAAACCTTCTATTGATTGAGAATGTTCTCTTTATTTTTCAGGTAAGTGTTTTTATAATGAATAAATTTGAATTTTACCAAATCATTTTATTCAAATAAAATATTGGCCTATTTCTACATTAGTTTATAAATTACAATTAATAGTTATAAACAATAAACTATTTAGTCTAAACACAACTCTATCATCATGACTATTTTGTATATATATAACATTATGTTATTACGTTGTTCAGTTGGTTTTTTGTTCCCACACCCAGCGGACTCAGTCTATAAATTTCATATTTCTATTTATTTTGGCATCAAATTTACGCTTGTTTGATAGAGTGGTTGAGGGATATATTTTTCCATTTATTTCTTTGAAATAGTCTGCATAAATTGTAGTGACACATTTCCTAAAAATCTAATAAGACTCTGTACAATCGCTTTATAATATGTTTCAAATTGATATAATTTTTAAAATATCTATATGACTTTTTAGACCAGTATTTTCCTTTTCCTCTATTTTGGCTGAAATTCTATATGTAATGAAATTCACTGATCTTTAGTGGATAGCTTGATGAATTTTGAAAGCAAACTATAGAACAATTCCATGAACTCAAATGTTATCCTTATGATACCTTCCAGCCAATCCAGCCTTCTCTGTTCAACATACAGCCACTCTTTTGAATATTAGTTTTATAATTCAAATGTTGTGAGAGTGGAATCTAACATGATGTATTCTTTTATTTATGGCTTCTTTCACCAAAATGTTCAAAAAATACAGCCATGTCAATGTGTCAATCAATAACTAATTCATGTTCTTATATGTATCAACTTCTGTCCACTCTACAAGAATGGGCGTTGGTTTATTTCTTGTTTCACCAATTAAGACCCAAGTTTTCTATTGTGAAAATATTTCAAAGATATATACATTTCAAAATTACTGTAAGTAGTATACTTACTACTCAATTTAAGTTTTTATGGGTGTCTTAAATATAGGATGTTAGGATGTAATAGGATAACGATGACTATAAACAAAATGTCATGAGCTTTATTGCATAAGTTGTGAAAGTACATTTTTATTTCTCTTGGATAAAAATTTGAGATCATAGTGGAGCTGTATGTTTAACTTAATAAATAAATATCAGTCTTCTGGCAGGTGTAGCTTTGTCATTTAAAACCATCCGGAGACTAACGTGGCACAAAGTGTTAAGCTGCACTGGCTTCCCATACTGGAGTGCAGGTTAGAGTCCCAGCTGCTCTGTTTCTGATCCAGCCTCCTTCCAGTGTTCCTGGGACAGTGGTGACTTGAGTGCTTCAGCCCCTGCTACCCATGTGGGAGAACCAGAGTGAGTCCAGGCTCCCAACTTCCCCCGGACCCAGCCCTGGCCTTTACAATTATTTGAGAGTAAACCTGCGGATGAATGACCTCTTTAGCTTTCTGTCTCTGTCACACTCTCCTACTCTCTGGAACTCTGCCTTTAATCTAAATAATATAAAACTTAAAATATATTAAAATAATAAAATTGCTGACAATGTTTACTACAAGCGATTTCACATTCTATTGACATTGTTGTCACTCTGATTTAGCCATCCACTGTGGGTGTGTGCATTTTAGTATTGATTTAATGGAATTCTTTATAGATTCTAAATAGTATTCATTTTTCAGATGAATGTAAGAGGAGTGTTTTCTTGCAGTCCATGGCTTGTCTATTTAATTTTTGATAGGGTTTTGCATCAGAGTTTTTGAGGGCTGTGTAAGTTATCTTTCTTCCTAATAAGTAATGTTTTCCTACCCCAATTTCATAAAGTTTTTAAATGCTTTCCTTCTAGAATCTTTATAATCTTATCTTTTATACATATATCCATAAGTAATCTCAAATTAAGGTTTCCCTCAGTGTGAGGTAGTACAGAAAACTTTGTATGCCAGGGACCACCAGGGCATCATCTCAGCAATATCTTGAGGAAAGAGACAAGAACATCATGCTTGCATTCTTTGGAAGGCTAAGGATGCTGGGAACAACCGTCTTGTTCCTTAGGTCATGGGAAGGCTCGCCACAGAGGCCTTGGGCATGTTCCAGGATAAAGAGACACCTGTCTGTTTATTGCACAAGATGTTTTTCTACTCCTCATGAGATACAGCCTGAGACAAACAGCCTGGGATCTGCTTGTCTCACAAGATGCTCCTCTCTTCCTCGTGAGAGCGAGCCTGATGCATAACTCCACAAAGGGAAATAGTGCTGATGTGAGCAAATATGCACTCACTGAGACAGCGAGAATGAATGTTACCTGAAGGGATTAGAAGCCACCAGGACAGTCAAAGATGTTCCTCTCCTAACTTGGAAAGAATCACTCTGGCTCCTTGCTATTCCATAATCACTAGTTTTTGTCTTTATTCATTGCATGCCATCCCCTCTTCACCATGGAAAAGTTGCTGTTTGGGTTGTGTCAATGAGTATGTGTTTGCTTTTATTTTCTCCTACTTTTCTACACATAGGTATGAGATTGTTTCAACACTATTTATTCAAAAGAGTTTACTTTTCAAATTTTGTTGCATCGGCACTTTTCCAGAAAGCCAAATGATAATCTCTATGTAGTTTGGATATTTTATTATTCTATTTATCCATTTACCTACACATACAACAATCTACTCTCCAGTATAATATTGAATAATGTGGTAAGAGATGACAGTTTTGACTTTATTTTACACTTAAATATTGCATACTCTATTCTAAAAACATTTTAATTATGTATTTTTTCAGTTAATGAGATATAATTCACATATCATATAATACATCCATTTTAATTATATAGTCCAGTGGTTTATTAGTTTGTTCAGTGTTGTTTATTCATCATCACAATTAATTTTAGATCAATTTTTATATAAAGGGGTGTTTGTAATAAGTTTTTTTTAAAAAAAGATTTATTTATTTGCAAGAAGAGTTACAGAGGTTCAGAGGCAGATAGAGAGACAGAGAGAGACATAGACAGATAGAGATCTGTCATCTGCTGGTTTACTCTCCAAATGGTCACAAAATCCAGAGCTGGGTTGATCTGAAACTAGGAGCCAGGAGCTTCTTCCGGGGCTCCCACATGGGTGTAGGGACCCAAGCAGTTGTGTCATATTCTACTGCTTTCCCAACCCATTGCAGAGAGCTGGATCAGAAGTGGAGCAACTAAGACTTGAACTGGTGCCCATATGGATGCCTGCTTTACCCACTAAGCCACAGCACTGGCCCCAAAGTTCTATTTTTTTTTAAATTTATTTTTTAAGTAATGCAAATTTTATATAAGTACAACTTGGGGAATATAGTTATTCTTCCTATGCTATTCGCCCCCCCACCCACACTCCCACCCTTCTTTCTCCTCCTCTTCCCCTTGCTAGTCTCATTCTCTATTAAGATTCATTTTCAATTAACTTTGTACACAGAAGACCAACTCTATACTAAGATTTCACAGTTTTCGCATGCACACACACACATACACACTTATTAGTGTTAAAGTTTTATTTTTTTAAGCTGAGTGGTAAAGCAGAGTTTCTGTACTGTAATGATTCATTAAACTATACATTTTGTGTGGCTTTCTATATCTGTTTTATTTTGCCCTTTGTTATAATCATACTTTTCAAAGAATAAGGTTTGTGCAATGCATGTTAAAGATAAAAACAAAGAGGTGGAGTAATTTTAAGTTTAGGAATAACTTGTAGTTATTATACATTTTTATATGCTGGTGTTGATATTCCTGAGAGGGCAATTAAGAAAGCTATCTCATTCTTTTTTAAAGATTTATTTATTTATTTGAAAGGCAAAGAGAGAAAAGCAGAGTCAAAGAGAGAGGGGAGAGAGAGAGAGAGAGAGAGAGAAAGAGAGAGAGAGAGAGAGAGAGAGAGAGAGAGAGAGAGAAAGAGAGAGGTGTCTTCCATTTGCTGGTTCACTACCCAGATGGCCTCATTGCCTAGGGCTGGGCCAGTGCAAAGGCAGGAGGCAGGAGCTTCTTCCAGGTCTTCCGTATTGGATGCAGGGGCCCAAGAACTTGGACCATAATTCACTGCTTTCCCAGGTGCATTAGCAAGGAGTTGGATTGGAAATAGAGCAGCCTACACTTGAACCAGAGCCCATATGGGATGCCAGTGTTTAGATGGCATTTTATCCTACTATGCTATGGAGCTGGCCTCTTTAATTTTTTTATTTTCGTTTATGTGTTCACATCTCTAATTTGCTGATTCTGAGAACAACTCTAACAGAAAATGTAAACCAAATAATTGATTGAGTTATTTTATTCCCAATCATGAACTTTGTGATAAAATCATATGGACATAGGCAATATTTAAAACACACGAATATTACGTTTTATTTTTAAAATCACTTTAAAATATTAACTTTTGTGATTTTGAAGGTCCCTAGACAAATTAAAATAACTTATTTCAATCATCTACTTGAAGAAAAAAGGCATAAGAATTTTATTTTCATAGAAAGTGATCTGTTTATTTATCTAAGTAAATAATATGCCTAACATAGTACTAATCTTGGCATTCCATTAAGAACAGATATACCTTTTAATATGGGTCTTAGTTGAAGATCTGAAATGGTTTCATGTTGGGGAGAGGGAGTGGCATAAATCTTCAAAGGTAAAGTTTGAAAACTCCACAGCTCATCAATTATTCTTGGCATAAATCATCCTTTTACTCTACCCTAAAACAGATGTTCTATTGATTTTGTTTTGTAGTTCAATTTTGTGGGGAAATTGCTTGGACCAAGAGGAAACTCCTTGAAGAGGCTACAGGAAGAAACAGGTGCTAAAATGTCTATCCTGGGCAAAGGATCAATGAGAGATAAAGCAAAGGTACCCAACTTGGAATTTGATATTTTGCGTACAATGCAAGAAAAGTATCACACCGATGATCGCTTTTCCAAGCACACCTGCACTGCGTTTCTGTCATTGGCTGTGATTTTCACTTTGTGGACCCTCCTGTTGCACATTATATTATCTCTAGCTTCTTAGAAATCACTTATTACTCCCACTTCTTTGACAGTGTATATTCTGTGTTTTCATTCTCTACAAGTCCATTTTGTAGGTTTCCATCAAATCATTTTCTCTTTTTGCTTTCTCTGTGGGAAGTTTCTGTATGTCTGAGTTGATTTCCTTTTGACTCCCTGACTGGATGCCTTTTCTATCTTCAATCATATCACCTAATCATATCCACTGTATGATTCTTTCATGTTATCTCTCTATTTCTTTTTTATCCTCTTACCTAAAGCAATTTCAAGTACTCATCTGCAAAACTAAAAATTCTGATTATTTCTCAAAATGTTTCCATATTAAACAGCTCACCTCTCCCCTAAAGAACAATAAACTAAAGTGTATATAAGTTTGATATTTGAAATTATTTCTTTCACATCTGAATTGCACCATAGCTTTCTGTCTTATACATGGATGATTTTCTGTGTGTTAGAGTTCAATGTTTAGGAGAAATAACTATTTATAGAGACTTATTCATAAAGAATCTTTGTAAATTCACTGGGAAAGGGTGGGTATATATGTAGTATAACTTAGTCAACCTACATTTTTATAGTTTGATACATTATTTTATTATGGAAAAGGAAATGATTAATCATTTCTTTCTGACCAAAAGACTTCTGTCTTCAAACTATTAAGGAGATATCTTAGGTGAGGAATTTATAATGAGAAATGTTACCAGAGTGTTGGACAGTATATCCTGCAGGAAACATTTTATCTTTATCATAAAAAAGTTTATATTTGGGCCGGCACCACGGCTCACTAGGCTAATCCTCCGCCTTTGGCGCCGGCACACCGGGTTCTAGTCCCGGTTGGGGCGCCGGATTCTGTCCTGGTTGCCCCTCTTCCAGGCCAGGGAGTGCAGTGGAGGATGGCCCAAGTACTTGGGTCCTGCACCCCATGGGAGACCAGGATAAGTACCTGGCCCCTGCCATCGGATCAGCGCGATGCGCTGGCCGCCGCGCGCCAGCAGTGGTGGCCATTGGAGGGTGAACCAACGGCGAAGGAAGACCTTTCTCTTTGTCTCTCTCTCTCACTGTCCACTCTGCCTGTCAAAAAAAAAAAAAAAGTTTATATTTGGATTTTAAGCAACATACTCTGTATGGATGCTTTTTTAGTGACTCAAGAGTTGATACTATAAATTGAAAAAAAATAATTTTACTAGTCTTTTCTTCTGGATATTTATTTGGTTGGTCTGTTATGTGTGTAATTTCTAAAATAATTGTATTATTATAAGTCCTCCTGCTTGAAGTTTCTCTGACCATATTTAGAAGAAATATTACAAGTGTTTAAGAACATCTAATAATGCAATAAGCTGTTCCCCTCTGCTATAATCAATTTTGATTTTCTTTATATTTGAGGTATAATTGGCATATAATAATCTGTAATTTCTTATATTCTTCAAAATTGTTTTTGTTCTCCAATATCTCATAGTCTTACACAATAACTTTCTTATTGTGTGCTTTTATACTCATATTGTAAGATTGAGGTCAGGCATTGTCTTCCCAGCAGGCCCTTGCTGAATTCCTATAATAGGCTAACTCACATTTTATCACTTAGCATATTTTACTGAATTATCCAATTATACTGTAAGCCATCACAAGCTGGAGAAATGTCCTAGTCAGCTTTGTAGGCCCAGAACCTCTGCTAGTCTCTCTATATCTTTTAAAACAGATGGATGCATATTTTTTATTCTCATACATTTAGACATTTTCCTATTCATAAAATTTCAAATTGGATTCCTTGTTCTCTGTTTGCATGTTAGGTGCTAGCATAAGTATTTCAAAGTCCAATAGCAAGCAAATTTGCTTGTATTAAGGCTCCATTAGGTTTAATTTACTGATATTGCCTGTTATTTAAAATCCTGTTATTATATTTTGGGTGATCCATCATGTTTGGCTATCCCATGACTGTTTTCATTGTTCTCTACAAAATAACATAAAAGTATTTAATAATGATAAAATCTGTCAAAGTAAGACTTTTTTTTCAAATCTAGAGAAGACCTTTACTCTCAGCTAAATAAAACCACAAACATGGATATGGAAAACTTCATCTTTGGAAACACTGATTACAATACTCATAAAGATAAAAGCTTAGTAAATCAGTGATTACTTCGCTGTATTTTGCCTCTAGTAATTTGACCTGAACAGAAGGACAGTTTTAACTGTTTTTATTTTTTCTAAAAAATAAATAAAACTCATCTTCTAATGAAAGAGTATGTGATATATATGAATTAATTGAAGAGCTATTTATTGAACATATTATGTGTCACACAGTTCTAATTTATAGTAGTAAAAATGGCCAGGGTTTTTTTTTTCCTCTGCCCTTGACATTGGCAGATAATAAATGGATAAGTTTGATGCTCTCAGTCATTGATAATTTTTATGGATCAAAAAAGAAACGAGGACAGTGGAAGAGGTTACTTGTGGTGGGAGCAATATTTTGATACCTGATCCAGAAGAACACCAGATAATGAGAAGGAGTGAAACAGAGAAAGGGCTAAGAGAGAGACCACCATGTGCCAAGGTATTGATGGAGAATCTGTACTCATATCTATAATAATATCTCTAACTATTATAACAATTAGAATCATGCTGCTATTTAGTAATTACAATACAGTATATTTATTCCCTTTTAAAATGTGGATAGTGATCCTTTTTTTTTAAAGATTTATTTCATTTAGTTGAAAGAGTTACAGAGAGAGGTAGAGACAGAGAGAGGTCTTCCATCTGCTGGTTCACTCCCCAGATGGCCGCAACTGTTGGAACTGCGAAAATCTGAAGCCAGGAGCCAGAAGCTTCTTCCAGGTCTCCCACGTGGGTAAAGGGGCCCAAGGACTTGAGCCGTCTACCACTGCTATCCCAGGCCAGAGCAGAGAGCTGGATCGGAAGAGGAGCAGCTGGGACTAGAACCGGCGCCCATATGGGATGCCGGCACTTCAGGCCAGGGCATTAACCCGCTGTGCCACAGTGCCGGGCCCAGTGATCCCTTTTTTTAAAGTCGATATATACTTTTAATTTTATTTATTTTTTAAAAATTTATTTATTTAATTGGAAGGCAGAGTTACAGAGAGTTACAGAGAGGCAGAGAAAGAGAGAAAGAGAGAGAAGGATTGAGAGAGAGAAGAGAGGGAGGTCTTCTATCTGCTGGTTCACTCCCCAAATGACCTCACTGGCCAGAGCCGGGCCAATCCAAACCCAGGAACCAGGAGCTTCTTCTGGGTCTCCCATGTGGGTGCAGTTGCCCAAGGCCTTGAGCCATTCTCCACTGCTCTCCCAGGCCATAGCAGAGAGCTGGATTGGAAGTGGAGCAGGTGGGACTAGAACAGGTGCCCATACAGGATGCTGGCACTGAAGATGCTGGCTTTACCCACTGCACCACAGTGCCAGCCCCCAAAATATACTTTTTAAAAATATATTTCTGTTTTTAATTGACATAAAGTAATTGTACATGTTTGTGGGTTTAAGTGTGATTTTTTCAATACGTGTATACAGTATTTAATTGGCATATCATTTCAGGCATTTATCATTTCTGTATATTGAGAACATTCAAAATCCTATTAGCTATTTTGAACCATTTAATTAAGTGTTATCCTACTCAGCTACAGAGCATTAGAAGTTATTCCATTTTGATTTTACTTGATCTCATAGCTCACCTTGGTATTAAAACTCACTGAAAAGTTCTTTGCAGTCATGGGATTCTCTCCATTTGCAGTTTTCTCACTCCCTGTGTCTAGATCCTCTTCCTGTTTCAGATCTCCAAAGCCATAGTCTCATACCATTCATTCGCTTCTGAATCTAAAGTTGATGTCAGCCTAAAATCTCTCCCTTAAGTTATAGATTCTAGATTTATAAATTTCCATACTTGGCCAGTGCCGCAGCTCACTAGGCTAATCCTCCGCCTGTGGCGCTGGCACTGCAGGTTCTAGTCCCGGTTGGGGTGCTGGATTCTGTCCCGCTTGCTCCTCTTCCAGTCCAGCTCTCTGCTGTGGCCAGGGAGTGCAGTGGAGGATGGCCCAAGTGCTTGGGTCCTGCACCCGCATGGGAGACCAGGAGGAAGCACCTGGCTGCTGGCTTCGGATCGGTGCAGCGTGCCGGCCACGGCACACCAGCCATGGTGGCCATTTGGGGGGTGAACCAATGGAAGGAAGACCTTTCTCCCTGTCTGTCTCTCTCACTGTCTAACTCTGCCTTAGAAAAAAAAAATAAAAAATAAATTTACATACATACTCAGCATGTCCATGTGGATGTCTACTATCTAATACCATTGACATATAACACGTTTGAACATACACACACACCCATATATGTGTATCTGTTTGGTTGACAAAGACTCCTTGACCAAACATTGTTCTGATGCCTCTGCAACAAATTCTCTACTAGGCCTGACTGTATGAATGTTAGTTGTGTTTGTTTTATTTAAAGTTTTACAATTAGATAGGGAGATCAAGGAACAACTGCACATCTATTTTCACATTTTATTCAATTAACAAAGTGACTAAATTTTTACAAGGTGTACTCTGTTCACTTACAGATAAATCCTGGCTTGGTAGTCTCTTCTGCAGCCCTATAGAAAGAAGATTTTATAGAAAACATTATTTAATAAACTTGTTTGCTTTACCTTTGGAGAAAACAATAATACAGATTGTTTTTCTACATTGAACATGCTGTTGGAGAGCTTTTCAAAGTAGTCTTAAATTGACCTTAGGTAAACTTCATGATAAAAGGAGAAAAGGAGGTAGTTGAATATTTGTCTAAGTCAGGAAAAAATAGCTAATCAAAAAAAAAATCTTTATCCCATACCTGCCTTGCTTTCCAGGTTAAATTCATTTTTATGCTACATCAAAGGTATTCAAAATGATGCAAGCCTTGACAGAACTTGTAATTTAATTAAATATCGACCTGCTTAACAATTTCTTTAATAAAAGTGAAAAGGTATTTGATCATTTGGATTAGTAGTTGGATAAAATGACAAACTCATTTAATTTTGTTCATGTCTAATAAGACTTTTTCGGCTTTTGTGGTGTATGTAAGAGTCAGCATGTTTAATGTTTTTATTTGTGTTACTTTGGTTTTGGTGATTATGAATAAATATTCCTTTCAGTGTAATTATACCTAGCCAATAATTCTTTGAGCAAAGAATGAAAACAGAAACAAAAAATAAAATAATGCAATGTAGTAGTGTCCAAGATAACACCAGTAGCGGTATCCTAGCATAGAGGCATGATTTCTTCCCTGTATTGGTCAAGTCCAGAATATGTGAATTCATATTCTCCTTGAAACCGTCCAGGAATGCTTGAATAGAAGCTAAATTTCAATCTGTAATGATAAAATGTATTCTAAGAGAACTCTAGAAAGTAAAATGTTTGTATGTTTGCAATATTTCAAAAGAGCTCAGAAAATTAACTGGTAGTTTTGAAATTTCTGTAAAGTCTAAGTTTTCCATCTACCATATGGTAGACACCGTGTCCCAGCTGGTTCCAGATAACCATGCAGCTGCTGGCTTCACTAGCAGTTGCTTTGAGCAATCTTCAGGGTAACTCACTGGAGCTTCAGATAGTGCTTTGCTATTTTTAGTGGTGTTGATAGGGAAGATTGGTGAGGGAGAACAGAGGAAGCAGTAGTTCTAAGGGCTTATCTTTGAAAAGCCAGGAACAAAGATAGTATCTCCCCAAAACAGGTTAGAGAAAAATCCAACAATGGCTGAATACACCCAGACAGGAGTGAGAAAACATGAACACATGGAACCAAATATTTATTGCATGTATCTGTTGATTTTAAGTAAAAATTACAAATGACCATGTTGTAAATTAAGTACATTGTAATGGTAGATATTTTGGCATGTCTGATAGTGAGCTTGGTTGAAATTATGGAATATGTTCTTATGCATGCTAAGGATTATATGTTAAATGTAAAATGCTAATGTATATAAAGTACTAAACATAATATACCCCATAAATATATATAATTCTCTATATATTTCTAAAAATTATTATTAACTGAAAAATAATGTGAAGTACTGTTTGGTTGAATTTTATTTGAAAATGTGTGATAAAACTCAAGGCAAACTTTTCTGTCTTTGATGTGCTAATAACTTGTGCAGTTTCTATTTTAGAATATATTTTCTATGTTTGGTGATGGCTACTTGAGTAAATCCTTCTGATTTCATGGCAAGATTGATTTTCATCATCAACAAAATCAACTAAAAATCTTCAAAGAGATGTGGCTGCCTGGTGGGCAATGTGGGTGTGTGAACCCTGCATCAGCCATCATTCCCTCATCTGGCTTCTGGGCTCTGCCTAACATCAAACAGCCCAGTAGTCTCGCAAATCCTGAAGGGGCTAAGTCGTGCACATTGCTTGTCAGTCAGGATGCTGTTGGTTCCATTGACTACTGTTTCAACTCTTTAATATCCTGAAGACCAAAGCAATTTGTAATCCCTCAAAACCAAGAACCTAAACACTCTGATTTTAACTGTGCTTGTAAACTGGAAAGGAAAGCAATAATATTTTTTACCTTCCCTTTGCAAAAAAGAATGCCTAACACATTTTGACTCTGGCAAAAATAGAGGAATAAGAATAATTTCCTTAAATAGCACATAAGCTTGTGGATTGGGAAAGTATCATAAATTATAGATAGGTGGAATTTTCTTTTTTTAGAAAAATCACTGCTTCCTTTTGTTTCTCCAAATTCTAAACAGCTAGAGAAATGGACTAACACGTGCCTCCTGAATTGTAGTATATGTGATAAGGAACATTATTTTACAGATAGACATATGTGGAGGTTCAATGAAGCCTGGGTTTCAATGTTCAATTGAAAAATTATGTCAATCTATGATATATTTGGACTCAAAGTGATCAAATATTGAAAATACTTAGATTTGAGTTGAAGAATACAATGTATCAACATACATGTGTGATAAATATTTTTCATTTAGCATCTTCTTGCTTTTTACAGCCAGGGAAGTTACCATTAACAGTAGTGTGCTAATTAGAATGTTAAAAAAAAGGCTACTCAGATTCCATTTCCTCATATTCTCCAATGACAGAATATGAGGTAACCATGTCTCATACATTGTGAATCAAAGGTATATTATCATAAGTCAATAAGTTCCTGTAGTCTGTTTTTTTTTTTTCCACAACCAGACAACATTCACTTTATGACTTGCTATTGAAAATTCTCACGGACCTAATGTCATAGCCATAAATCTTGGTTTATTAACAGAATAGATTTTATTTTTTTAAGTTTCCTTATTTTATTTAAGAGAGAAACTAGAGAATGGATGAATATGTGAATCTCCCATCTGCTCGATCATTCTCAAATACCTACAATGGTCGGGCTGGGCTAGGCCAAATTCAGGAATCTGGAACACACTCCAGGTGGCAGGGACCCAAATACTTGAGCTCTTACCTGTTGCTTCCCAGGGTGTGCATTAGCAGGAACCTGGAACTAAGCATAGAGCTGGGACTTGAGACCAGGCACTATGATAGGGAATACAAGCAAGCATCTTGTATTCCATATCATAGACTATTATATTCTACTCTTCAACTTAACTGCTGTATCTAATTCCTGCCCCAGAAAAAAAAAATTAGTGCTATTAGTATTGTAGCTTTTCTTCCAGTGTGACTTGCAATTTCTTATTTTGACTGTACCATATTTCCTGAAAAGAGTGAAAGGCAAGAATCATAGAATCAAGGTTTCTCGCACCATATTATAAGAAATATTAATCTATAAAGCTCCTTTAAAGAATTGGAAAGTATGAAAACAAAGAAATTTCTGGACGTATCACATTGTATAAACCAGAATGACAACCGTGCAGTTTTCATACACCTAAGGACAGGCAATACATTTTTGTCACTAGCTTCACTGCAATCATGAAATGTTATTATAATAAAAATCCAAATTCAACATAACAATATAGAAAGGCGCCAGATATATTTTGGGGTATTTTAAATTCCTCATTTAGTAGCAGTTTTAATGGGTGCAACTTCTTTAACATTTCTTTCAGAGACAATTCTTTTCCCCTGGAATCTGAATAGTTTCAGTGACTTGTTCCTAACCAATAGAAGGCAGAGGAAGTGCACATTTGTGGTTCCTGAGGCTACTTTGGGAGAAGCTGTGCACCTTCCTTATTCGCAGGAACACTTTGTCTCGGAGATCAAAGATGCCCCACAAGGATTGTGAGAAGCCCGAGGCCACTTACTGTGAGGAAATACAAAGCTACCTGGAGAAGCCATGTATTTGTACCAGTGGGCAGTCCCGGTTGAATCAAGCCTTTGAGCCGTCTCTGTACATACACATGAGGAAAGAACTCTAGATGATCGTACTGTTAGCCTTTGAGTGATCACCAGCTGCACAAGTCCTCCTCTCATCTACCACCCCAAATGGCCTAGAGCAGATTCAAACTATACATTTTGTGCTCTGTCTGAATCACTGACTCATACGATCCATGTTTATCATAATATAACAAAACTGTCCTTATTTTATGTTGAGATTTGCCACAGTTAGTTAGGCAACAATAGGCAACTCCTTTATTTACAATGTTAAAAGATTCCCAACATTGTAAACCCATTTCCAAACAATGGATTTCTTCCCTTTTTGCATTTCTGTAGCTTGTTTAAAGGCAATCACTATAGATCGATAGTTTCTTGGAGCAGGAGTGTGTGTGTGTGTGTGTGTGTGTGAACGTGTGTGTACACATATGTGTATATTGGCTGCTTGTATGTATCAAAGATTTAATTCAAAGATTTAATTCAAATTTGCCAGGATTGGAAAAGACTCCCAGGAATCTTTATATGGGAGACAAGGCAGAAAGCTTCTGGTTAAAAAGTATAAGGCTACTCATAAAGTTGGTTTAAGGTTTTTCTACTTCAGAATGTCTGGCTTAATGTCATGAGACTCAAGGTTAATTGGGCAGGTAGTTCCAATTTCTCTGTAAGACTTCTTAATTTTATTACAGCTTGACAAAGCAAGTGCTCCAGCATTTTATCAAAGATGCTAGATGGGTCCCAGAGGGTAAATCAAGTGCAACACAAGACTGGAACGATTTTCTTTCTTAGTTCCTCCTTTTGAACAAGACAGATTGTGTATTTGTCAATGTCCATATGGCATTTTTGTACTCAAAGTATTAACTGTTGCTTCATTCATCATTTCTTGCTTGCCTTATAGAAGATGAGCTGTAAATATAGGATCAGTTTATAGAATACATAGGCTAGCAGGATTACTCACAATATACACATATACAAACCCACTGAAAGTGTTTGCACTAACTTACCATATTAGAAAAGAATGTCCAAATAAAATTCTAAGGCAGTTCAGCTTAGTGAGATATATTTATTTATTAGTTGTATTATTATTTTTAGTAGCACATACATATGAGTTTACTTCAAAAATAGAGAATAAGTATTATGGGAGAAAACTATGTGAACTTCAATAATTTTTGGTACTAAAAAATACTTAAACTTTTGATTTAATTTTCCTTGAACTTTTGCGGTTTCCTCTTCTATCTTTAGTGATCTCTTTTTGTATAGATATAGATAAATAGACATAACATATATATGTGTTGTATTTTGTAATATTATTATTATGTAATATCCAAATCCCCCTGGTTGTAGAGTTAGCAAATCTAGAATATGTATGAGTTCTAGGTTGTACATTTTATCTTCTATAATACTAACATTTGCTGCATCTTAATATTGAACCATATCTTTGATTTTTCCATAAATCCAAATACTGAGCAATAACTCCAGTGAACATGTCAGTATTCTTACATGATAATTAGATATTACAAAGAAAAAAAATGTCGAGTAGTTTTATTTTTCTCATTGTAAAATAAAATAAATAAATATAATTTTATGGTTAATTTTTATGTTGACCTAAGTAGAAACAGCTATTTAAAATGTTAAAACGATATCTAATCCTTCAGAAAAGATTTAATGAAAAGCTGGTGGTTGTTTTGTGTGTTTTTAGAAAGATGCTATTAAATGTTTGCTTAAAAGACTTGAAGTTTGACCCCAAAAAAGCCATGTTCATTGAAGAGAAACTTGGACAACTTGTTCTAGCACAGCTTGGGGAATTTGCAGGTACAGTTAAAAGGATAATGATCCCAGAGTGGGAGTGCTAAAGAGAAAAATCCTGCATTTAACTTGAGTGCATCAGTGCTAATTTAGACTCTGAATTTCATTAGTTGCCATGATGTTTATTTGACTTAGTATTCTTTTTACTCCTTATTAGTTTTTAAATTTCACAAGCCATTAAAAAGTTAAGTAGTATTCCAGTTTTATCAGCCACAGATGTCTGAATTGTTCCTTAGTTTAAAATAGAGTTGTCATGCGTTTTAAATCTTTGTTACTAAAAACATAAAAAAAAACCTGCATTCTCAGTGTAGTTAATGGTGCTACACAGTTACAATTTCCAGTTTCTCAATCTAATGGATAGCAGTGTTATTGAGTTCATTTCTGTTTTCTGTGCATATAGGTTTCCCAAGAGTTGGAAAAAAAAAAAAAACTGAGGAAAGTGAAATGAGCAGGATACAAATGAAAATTTATGTATTTTGCCATAAACACAATTGATTATACCGCTTGACTTTTTGCAGCAGGACAAGTTGTATACACTTCCAGGAAGGCCATTCACAATGCATTCTGTGTGCACAGTGTCCCTAAGCTGTCAAGATTCGACACGTGAGCTAGTTGCAGGAGCAAGGATATGAAATGCCAATAAGGGAAAGACATGCTTTCCTCCTTAACATCTATATATAAGATATCGCTGAGACCCATTATGAATGTTTTACTTTTAAATGCCATCTGGCAGGGAAGTTTAGTTTTTGTGTATTTTTGTACGAATTTAGTGTTCTGTTTTAAACTGGAGAGTACGCTAAGTTTCTCTGCTTTTTTTAGATTAGAGGTTGGGGACGGTCTGTAAGCTGCTTTGCAAGTATTCTCTCCTGCAATTTTCTTTAGACTGGGTGTATAATTACTAACATCTACAGTTCTAGCTTTGCCATTGGCATAACAAAAATTGAAAAGTAGCAAAAGACAATGTGGGCCTTGATTTAAAAAATTTAGAAACTTTAATGTTCACATCTCTACAATTACAATGTCCTGCATTTGCTGCTTTCTCTACTTCAAGGCTGGACTCTTTTTTTTTCTCTTTCTTTTATATGCTTGAAATATTTAATTTCTATCAATAGACATTTTTATGGACTATTTTCTCAGTCTTAATTTTCTTCCTTTTGCATATCTACCTGAAAATAATTTTAAAATTAAATATTTAAATATCAGCATTTTTCAGTTTAAAGTACCAATAACTTTTGTTGTAGTTGTTTTGTTTCATTTAAATATGTACTTAGTTTTTGAGAGACAGACCAACAGCTCTGATCTACTGGTTCAATTCTCAAATGCCTTCAACAGCCAGGCTTAGGCAAGGCTGTAACTGGGAGCCAGGAGCTCAATCTAGGAATCCCACGTGGGTAGCAAGGGTCCAAATACTGGAACCATACCTTTGCCTCCCAGGGACTGTAGTGTCAGAACGGGAGCCAGGTAGTGGACTCATGCATTCCAGGATGCACACCACATTTTTTTTTATTGAATGTCTGGGGAATATTTACATGTTCAAGAGGACTACCACATCATATTTACTTAAATCAAACTTGGTTAAGTCAACAACCACCTCCACTAATCCAAGATCATAAACAATGCAGAAAATAGGAAGAAACAAACACATCTTAGCTGGGCCAAGTTAATATTCTCATGATTTTAATTCTTTAATTTTATTTAAAAATTTATCCACATTTGATTTAATAATAATCTAAAAAGAAAATATGTGGAAACATTTGGGGTGATTGATGCATTTGTCTTCAGAAAGGTTTCTTAATATGAATAAGCTAAAGAACTATGCTTTGTTAGCAATTCTTTAGCTTTAGCAATACAGTAATTTGTAACAAAAGGAGTAAACTTGAGTAATTCTTGTTTCAGAATATTACTGGGATGACTATGGAGTTGTGTTAGTTTGCTTTCATCTGTTCTGTGGTATGACTTATGTGCTTCCATATCATCACACACAAAATATCATTGGTTTTTACAGTCTTTAAGTTGGAAAATAATATAAATATTTTAATTTAATTCATTTATTTTTCTACCCATTATATATTAGTGCCAAATAAATAATGATTTTCCTAGGATTATTTGACAAATATTAGGAAATATTTAATTATTTGTCATGAAAAAATATGTAAACATGATATCCACTTTCATGAAATTAACTGGCTTTACCAGCATGTTAGCAGCAAGGAACCATAACTTAGGAAGAAACAGACCTTAGTAAGTTCTCTATTGATGATTCTTAAAGTATTGCAACCCAAGATAATAAGTTGAAAATGGATCCAAATCGATTTAAATATCATAAAATTGCCAGTAAGATATAGAAGGTTGAATTGAACATGGTTCTTTGGCATTATGTGGTTCTTTATAACTGAATGATTTAGCTATGACTTATTTATGAAAATATTGCAGAAAATCCTCTCTCCTGTTTATGACAGAGGATGTGCATGTTGGATTGAAAAGGGGAACTGAGCAGCCAAGCTTGGGGTGCCTTATAAACTGGAGTTCGGTAGCAGTCTACATTCTGTGATAAACATGCAGAAAAGTTGCATAACCACTCTGCAACTCCATCCGTGAGAGAAGCATTCGAGCAGCATAGGCTTTTGAGCAAGGTCTCATGCCCTTGGAGTCTGAATTTTTCTTAAAAGAAAGGTTCTTTCGCTCCTTAATCTCTGTACTATTTTATAGGTTACAAATGTGATCCAGGTATATTTGAAAATGTACCTATTTTTTCATATTACCATAAGTTACTATATAAATGGTAAATCAAAAATGCAACTTTATTGTACAGGGATCCCTTTAAGTGTTGATTTTAGTTATAGTGACCAGGACCAGATCATTACATATTTACATCACCCTTATTAACATAAGATGTACATGCACATAAATCTACGACTTATAAGCATTCAAATTTATGCTATAATGTTTGCATCACTAAATCAAGATAATGGATATTTTTTCATCTCAAAAATTTCCTTTGGGCCTCCCTTCATGCTTGATCCTGGGAGAATATTTATCTGCTTTCTGTTACTGTCATTTGGCCTTTTTCTTGAATTCATAAATGAGCTTACATGACCTATAGATTTATTCCTGCATTCTTTCACTAAAAATAATGTTTTTGAGGGTCATCTCTGTTGTTTGTTCTTATAGATCTGTGAGAAGTTTTCCATTATATGGATATACCAATATTGTTTATCTATTCTTCTTTTAATGATGATTTTTTAAAGATTTATTTATTTATTTGAAAGTCAGAGTTACACAGAGAGAAGAGAGGCAGGAAGAGAGCAAGAGAGAGAGAGAGAGAGAGAGAGAGGTCTTCCATCCACTGGTTCACTCCCCAATTGGCCACAACAGCCAGAGCTGAGCCGATCTGAAGCCAGGAGCCCGGAGCTTCTTCCGGGTCTCCCACGTGGGTGCAGGGGCCCAAGCACTTGGGCCATCTTCTACTGCTTTCCCAGGCTAAAGCAGAGAGCTAGATCAGAAGTGGAGCAGCCGGGTCTTGAACTGGTGCCCATATGGGATGCTGGCATTGCAGGCGGCAGCTTTACCCACTACATCACAGCACTGACCCCTTTTGATGAAAATTTTTTGATGACCACTATGAAGGTTCATGCTTGTCTGTGTGAGCATGTTTTCACAATACAGTTTAGGATTTTCTCTTCAAAAGTTAAAGCATGTGCATATTTATGTCATCTTTTGCATTTATTGAATGTATTTATCATAGGACTATATATTTTTGAGAATAATGTAAAATACTTGTATTGATTAGTTATTTACTCTCTGATTTTCAGTACTTGAGAAGTCTAAGAATGCCTCCGTTTTTTTGTTATTCATTTCTCATTCTACAAATAACCATCTTGAAATTAAGGTTTAGGACAACATTTTTGTAGCAATGCCCTAAATGAAGATACCAGAATTCAGAAGTAAGCCCTGAGATTGTGATTCCCTAATCAGAGAGGCTAGATTTGTTAGATAAATTAAGCCATCTGCATCAATTTAAATAGTTCTACCAAATTGATTCATGAAGTGTCTAATATTTCCATGTGATTAGCATTTTCAATCTCTATAACCAAGAGGAAAATTGTACCTTCACTGAAGAATTACATACACAAGGGTTGGTACTTTAGAAAATTATATTTTTCTAAGGGGGTACTCACCAAAGAATTACATCTGATTCTGAAAAGATGCTGTAGGATCCCTGTCTTATTGGTGCACTAGAGCTCTAATGTTAGAAACCTTCATCTCCTCCTTCACATCAGACATAAAGTCAGATTTCCCAGTTCTCAGTACTGTCGGGATAGTAGTACATTTCTTGTGACTATTGTAGACATACTCAGCTTTCTGTTTTCTTCTTTAAGTTTAAACTCCTGTCATTAACTTCAACCCATGTCTTTTTGTTGGCCCTCTCAGAAAAGAGGACTGATTTCAGATGATGATAATGGTTTTTCTCTAGCTCAAATGTTTATTTACCAAAAGAGCTGGTAACTACATGTGCACATTCACTTAAACCTACAAAAATGTAATGTATATGTAAGAGTTAATAGATTTTGGGTATATCACTGTAATCTATGAGTTCCATGTCTCATATAATTGGTTTACTTGGTGAAATCCTAGAGGTGCATTTAATATGAAGTCAGCTAATACGCCGTACTCACTTTTATTTTGTCTTTTCAGCTTAGATTTCTTTATCTCCTTTGTTCTGTGTTAGTGATGCTGTATGCAGGTGAACCACTCAACTATTATGTAATGGAGGATAGACATGCTTCTCTCATTAATTTGAAGAATGTTTGTTTTTCATGGCCTATTTAATTGGAATTGAAAATTAATCCTTAGCATTACTAAATTCCCTCACATGCTATTTATCCATAAATTTCTTACGTATTACAATAAATTGTAATTCTGCTTATTCAGTGGGAAAATATTTGATGCTTTTTGTTAAAGTTTCTTAGAAGGATGTTAGATAAATGAGCATGTCTTAAAAGTTGTTTGAAATTTTGTCCTTATTAATTGTCTTTCATGTTAAAAATACATAATGATAAAAATTCCCTCTAAAATCAATCAAATCATGTCAGTTGCCACTACAAGACACAATATAAAAAATCAAAACTGATATAATCACTTCTAAATTTTAGTTATCTTGAAGATACACTGTTAATATATTAAGGCAAGAGATTTGTTGAATTACCCAATTTGTTGCTAACTAAATTTTCACATTCTAACAAATTGAATAGTTGAGTTGAACATTAATTTATTTAGTTTGCTAATGTCCTTAAAATTCAAGCTGTTAATCAGTATTGCTAGTTTATGATATTGTATACACAAGCCTGCAAGTACATACTCTGTTGTAAAATCAAATACAAAATACAAATACATGACTGAAGATTTGACAAAAGATATATGGAGAATGTAAGCATATAAAAACTAGTAGCTTTAGAGTAAATATGAATTTTGCTTTGCATAACAGATCATATACTAGCCAGAAGAATATCACACTTTCTATATATAAAGACTCCATATGAAGCAAGTAGTTCATTGTCATGTTAACCAATCAACAAACGTGTCAACATGCGTACAGAAGACATTCTAAAGTACTGGATTCATGAATATTTTCACTAAAATGCACAATATAAAAGAATTTATAACAGCCTTAAGTCTTATGCAGATTCGTTCCTGCTCAGTTCAATCTTCTTCAAAATCTTTAGTTTTGTACAGCTTTTTTTTAAAAAAAAAAAAAAAGTTCACACTACATTTTTAAAGAAAAAAAAAATTCCTGTTTCTTCTCTAATACTGTTTATAAACACTTTGCTTTGACTCCAGAAGAGAGTTTTCCCCCTGTACCATCCAATTATCCAATACCAGTTGGGTGCCCTACAATTTACTTAGTTCTAATACTAACTGCCTGGAGGAGCACAGACATTTCAGGTTTATGGTTAAATCACACAAGACAGGTTCCCACTCTGGAGCCCAATCAGAAGCAGAGAATCCCAACAGCATCCATACTTTCCTCAGAATTCTTAGAACTTTTGTCAGACTTGGCTACAAATTGGAGTTTCCTACAGCCCCCTCTTTAGGTATGATATTTGCTAGAACAGCTCACATAGCTCAGGAAGAAAGTTTACTTGTGACATTACTGATCTGTTATAAAAGGATATAACCCAGGAATGGAGAGATGGAGGAAATACATAAAGAAAAGTATGCTTCCCCAGGCTTGCCACCTTCCAAGCACCTTCCTCAAGTTAACAGGCTGAAAACACTCACAACTCTATTCTTTGGAGTTTTATGAAGGGTTTATTTCATTGGCATAATTTGCAAAATCATTGACCATTGATGGTTAAGTCAATCTTTAGCCACTAGACTCTTTGTACTCCTCTAAGTTGTGAAGTGAGTAGAAAATGCTGACCCCCTAATCAGATGGAAGTTTCCCCTGACCACCAGTTGCCCCCCCCCCAAAACATTCTTAGGGTTTTTACAAAAGTCACATCAATGACATAAACTCAGGGCTTGATGAGAGGAATTGTAAAGAATCCAAATAGATTCTCCTTTTCTCTTATTTAGAAAATCACAAGGTGTTCAGAGTTAGGTGCAAGAACATTTTGTCCTCACAAAAGTGAGAACCAAGTATCGTTTTCATATTGTATCACAATATCACATATGTTCCTTCATATTTATCTGATTACCTAATTTTAAATACTGAATTCAATTGGCACTAAAAATGATGTTTACATTTTTCCTGTGATTTATGAACTTTATAATGATTATGATTCTCAATACCCTCCTCCTAGCCTACACAAAGCACTGCAGTCTAGCTTTGATACCTATGCCATTTAAATTGCAGTAGAAAACAAAAAGGATATAATGGGATTTTTATTTTCAGAATCAGTAGTTATTTCTTCGACTCCAGCGAAGTATGTGGAACACAAAGAATGTAAACAGCATGAACAGAGTAGTTCCAAAAACTAAAGGAAACCAAAAGAAGGAAAACAGAATTAAAATTTATGATGGAATAAAATTCTCCTGAAACAAAAAGCAGAACTTGAAACTATGCAAACTACTGACCAGGTTCCTAGGAAAAATGACCAAAGGTGTTAGACATAGCCTAGTTAAAAAACAAAATAGACTTAAAGTGGTGCGTGTGTGTAGGCAAAAATAATAGAGGAGGAAATACATATGGACTTGAAAATTTTTATGGAAAAGTAGATGGAAAAATAATATGTATTCTCCACAAACTTTTTGAAGTTTATCTTAGCAATGACTCTAACAAGTTATAACCATGTAACTTATTCAGGATATTTAAGAAAATATAATATGAAATTTTTTTTATTCAAACATACTAATGTTCATATAAAAGGTTCCATTTAGTTAATAGCATGTAAAAACTAAGGGAATATTGTTCCCCTTTCTGAGTAATATACTAGAGAGGCCAAATGTAATGTGCTTATTTACTTATACCACTGTCATAATTCTAAGTGGAAAATGTATGTATAGGATTTGATCATTTATATAAGAAAATAAAAGTGAAAAGATAAACAAGTGAATGGACACTTTGAAATACCTTGTCATAGTAGTGGCACCTTCTGTTCAAAACAGGGCAATTTGAGTGTCTATAAGAACAATATTGCCAATGAATTTAAGCATATTAAATATTTAAATTGCATGATGGAAGTATACAATACCACCTATGAAAATTCATGCTAAAATGTGGAGTCCCAGCTGCTCCACTTCTGATCCAGCTCCCTGCTAAATGTGCCTGGGAAATCAGCAGAGGACAGCCCAAGTGCTTCGGTCCCTGCAACCACTTGGAAGACCTAGAGGAAGCTCCTGCCTTTTTCCCGGCCATGGTGACAATCTGGGGTGTGAATCAATGGGTAGAAGATCTCTATCTTTGTCTTTCAAATAAATATTTTTTAAAAGTTAGAAAATTTTTTTTAACTTTTTTTTAGATTTATTTTATTTATTTGAAAGACAGAATTACAGAGAGAGATCTTCCATCCATTGGTTCACTCCCCAGATGGCCTCAACGGCTGGAGCTGTGGCGATCCGAAGCCAGGAGCCAGGAGCTTCTTCTGGGTCTCCCACGTGGATGCAGGGTCCCAAGGACTTGGACCATCTTCTGCTGCTATCCCAGGCCATAGCAGACAGCTGGATCGGAAGAGGAGCACCGGGACTAGAACTGGCGCCCGTGTGGGATGCCGGAGCATCAGGCAAGTGCTTTAACCTGCTGCGTCACAGCACCAGCCCTGATATTTTATCATTTTGTCACAAATTCTAATCTCAAGGAGTAAAAAGCACTTTGAATTTGAGAACACACAGCTTTTAATTTTAGAGTAAAATTCATTTCTCATCTTCTCAATGATTGCCAAAATCATGAATTAATAGCTCTTAAAATGTTTTAAGTATTTTTACTACATTTTACATTTATTTCAATACATTAATATAAGGTTTTTCTTTTTTTTAATTTTTTTTTAATTTTTTTTAAACTTTTATTTAATGAATATAAATTTCCAAAGTACGACTTATGGATTACAATGGCTTCCCCCCCATACCGTCCTTCCCACCCACAACCCTCCCCTTTCCCACTCCCTCTCCCCTTCCATTCACATCAAGATTCATTTTCGATTATCTTAATATACAGAAGATCAGCTTAGTATACATCAAGTATGGATTTCAACAGTTTGCTCCCACACAGAAACATAAAGTGAAAATCAATAGATGATTTTTTTTTTAAATGATGATGAAATCAGAGCAGACCTATTGTCATGTTTAATCCCACTGAGAGTCAAGTTGGGAATTGATAATTTCTTTTTTTTTTTTTTTTTACAGAGGATCAGTTTAGTATGCATTAAGTAAGGATTTCAACAGTTTGCACCCCTATAGAAACACAAAGTGAAATATATTGTTTGAGTACTCGTTATAGCATTAAATCTCAATGTACAGCACATTAAGGACAGAGATCCTACATGAGGAGTAAGTGCACAGTGACTCCTGTTGTTGACTTTACCAATTGACACTCCTGTCTATGGCATCAGTAATCTCCCTATGCTCCAGTCATGAGTTTCCAAGGCTATGGAAGCCCTCTGAGTTCTCCGACTCTTATCTTGTTTAGACAAGGTCATAGTCAAAGTGGAGGTTCTCTCCTCCCTTCAGAGAAAGGTACCTCCTTCTTTGATGACCTGTTCTTTCCACTGGGATCTCACTCGCAGAGATCTTTTGCCAGAGTGTCTTGGCTTTCCATGCCTGAAATACTCTCATGAGCTTTTCAGCCAGCTCCAAATGCCTTTAGGGCTGATTCTGAGGCCAGAGTGCTATTTAGGACATCTGTCATTCTATGAGTCTGCTGAGTATCTCACTTCCCATGTTGGATCACTCTCCCCTTTATTTACTCCATTGGTTAGCGTTAGCAGGTACTAGACTTGTCTATGTGCTCCCTTTGACTCCCAGTCCCTCCACCATGACCAACTGTGAACTGGACACTATGGGAAATGGTGGCTTGATCAGCATAGCCCTGACTGTTAATGAACAACTTAATACATTATCCCTCTTAGTAGTTTTTTTTATCTGTTCTACTTAATATGACTGGTTTAATTCTGTAATTATCACACAGTTATTCTTAAGTGTTGAAAATTAACTGAAATGTGATCCCTGTTGAACATGGGAGTGGGAATGGGAGAGGGAAGGGATGTATAATTTGGGACATGCTCAGGCTGACTTGCCCCAAGTGGTGGAGTTGGAAGCATACCAGGGGATTCCAATTCAATCCCATCGAGGTGGCATGTACCAATGCCATCTCACTGTTCCAAAAGTTAGAAAATTTTTAAAAATTGAAATTAAAAGACTGGAAATGAGAACAAATAAAAATGAATGCAGTTAATTTTAACCTTATTACCAAGAATAAAATTACAATTGAATAAATTAATATTAATACCTGCTGAAATTAATTTAAAAGATTATTAATTATTGTATGTGATAATGGTGCTTGAGTTATTTTTTTAAAAAATATATTGAATTAGAGATACACATTTAAAAATGTAGATATCTAGAACAATTTTTATCTGAATAGTAGATAATAAGATAATCTCTAAATTTAAAAAAATAATTAGATATTCATCTCACAGGTAGGAAGGCAACAGTAGCCTTAAAATGTCCTTCAATGAAGCTTAAAATTTTTTTTGAAAGATTATTTTATTTGAGAGATAGAGTTACAGACAGAAGGAGGAGGAGACAGAAAAGTCTTCCACCACTGGTTCACTCCCCAAATGGCCGCAATAGCTGGAGCTAGGCAGATCTGAAGCCAGGAGCCAGGAGCCATGCAAGTGAAGGGACCCAAGGACTTGGGCCATCTTCCATTGCTTTCCCACAGCAGAGAGCTGGATCAAGAGGAGCAGCCAGGACTAGAACTGGCGCCCAGAGGGGAGGCCAGTCCCCCAGCAGAGGCTTAGCCCACTATACCACACACTGCTGGCCCAAGAAGCTTAAAAATTAAGATGAGGAAGCTAGTAAATAAATTATAGCATTATATTTGAGATATAGTGACTAGTGGAAATGTGCGTAATTGAAATCTTGTGTTCTAAGACAATAAGATATAAATCATCATTAGCATAGTATTTTTAAAAGAATTTTATGCCATTGTCAGTTCTTTGTTCTGGGAAGGAAACTGAGATAACCACCTATCAAAATAAAATTTCAGGGCAGTTATGTAGCCCTGGTTTAGACATCTGTGTCCCATATCAGAGTACCAGGGTCTGATACATGTCTCCGATTTCCTACTGCTGCACATCCTGGCAGGCAGCAGATATGGCTCGAGTAATCATGTTCCTTACACCATGTGGGTGACCTAGATTGAGTTTCCTGCTCTCAAACTCAGCCCTGATCCCAGCTCCCACCATTGCAGACATTTGGGAAGTGTGTCAGCAGATGGGAACTCTATCACCCATCTATTCATCTGTCTGTCTGTCTATCTATATCTATCTATCTATCTATCTATCTATCTATCATCTACCTCTTTCTGTCTGCTCTCTTCTAAATACATTCAAAAATTTATATTTCAGTTGTATTAAGAATATAAATTTGATAATATTGGAAAACAATCGGTGATTTTTCTGATTTTTAGGTATAAAAAGGTTATTTTAATACTTTATTTTATAAAAATAAGATTTCAGTTCAATCTTTAGTTTAATGGCTATTATTTTTGCTGTTTTATATGCACACAAATGGAGACAGATATTATGAATTATTTGTACCCATTGTGTGTCCCAGGTTTCTGTTTATTGTGTAATTGGTAGTCATGAGGATCATGATAAATTTTTTTAATATACATTAACGGGTTCCTATTTCAGGAAATTTTGCATTGCCACAATAGAGATGTCATTTACATGAAATTAAATTACAAGATTACAATTAAATAGTGATTAAAAAACTCAAAGCGGCAATTTTTTATATCCCAGGGATTTAAGTTATTTGATAAACCATTGAAGAAAATGATAAACACAGTTGGATAACTAAACAAAGTCATTTTGGTTTATAGTATCTCCAGGAGTGATTAATGATCTCACTTTTAGAAATATTAGTAATTCTATAAATTATTTTATTTTGATAAATTGTTATTGTAATATATTTTCCCTTGAATAAATATACGTCTAATTTTATAGTTATGGTTTTAAGTAGGTTCAGATATGGAAAAATTGAAGTAATTCATTATTTTATAAAAATCATTTAAAGAATTTTTGTCATTTGTGTTTCAGTTTATACATGCTTGAAAATAGGATGGAAATATTTTTTAAAAAGATATACTTATTTATCTGAAATGCAGAGTTACAGAGAGAAGAGAGACAGAAATCGTCCATTTCCTTGTTCATTCCCCAAATGGCCACAACAGTCAGGACTGGGCCAGGCAGAAGTCAGGAGCAAGGAGCTTCTTCCAAGGCTCCCTAGCACTTGGGTCCTCTTTTGCTGCTTTCCCAGGCAAATTAGCATAGAGTTGGATCAAAAGTGAAGCAGCTGGGCCTCCAACCAGTGTCCATATGGAACACCAGCATTGTAGGTGGCGGCTTAACCCTCTGCACCGGCTCCTTGAAAGCAATCTAAAACCCGAAATACGTATTTTCCAAGTAAATGTTCTGAGTATAGTATTGATAAATTATTAAATGATAATTATTCTGTTGTTCTAATTTTGCCTTCACAGTAAGATTTGTTTCTTTGCATATTACATTCACAAATTAACGCTCATTTTTATAGATTGATTGATTTATTTAAATGCAGGATGACACAGGCTTTTGTTGTAACTCAACAGATCAAGCCGATGTTTGTGGCACGGGCATTCCATATCATATCGCCTGTTTGAGTCCCAAACACTAGTCTTCTGATCCCGCTCCTTGCTGATGCTTAGCCCCTGCCACCCATGTAGGAGACCCGCATGGGGTTCCTGGCTCCTGACTTCAGCCTGACCCAGACCTGGCTCTTTTGACCCACTGGGGAGTGAATCAGCATATAGAAGATCTGTCTCCTTTCATCTCTCACTCTGCCTTTAATTTTTAATAAAAAGTATAGTCACAAAACTAATAATTTTGTAGAATATAGTTTTCCAAATCAAGTATTGGTTTGGATTGCATTTTTATACTAAATAAGAAACAAAAATGCAGATAATGTTAATTCAGTATGAAAAATGAAGATTGGAAATCAAAGATGTCTTTATGATTACCAAAGACTCTACAGAGCATCTGTGCCACAGCCCAACACTAACAAAAATCTATTTGTCTTTGGAAACTCTTATATGAGTTTTTCCTGGCAGGCCTTACTGTTTTCTAATAAATCCATAATGAGTATAAGCACATACCCAGATTATTTTTTGAGGTAGACAGAGTTGCTTGGTAAATCAATGTTATTTGACAATATAACACACATTCTAATAAAATCTACTTTTATGGATCTTTCTAATACATGGGCTAGTAAATAATTTCGGTTTACTCAGACTTCTTTGGTCTATGACGAAGTGCTCTTCTTTTAAGGCAGTACAATTTTCCTTTTCCAAATTTGAAGCTAAACATCTTCTAATGTTTCCAAGACAGTATGAGTTTGTCCTTTTGTCCAGGCTATCCAATGTCTTTCTCTAATCTTGATTTTAATGATGACTTCTAATTACTTCAATTTGGAAGCTACTAATAATTTTCTGGGAACTATTAACATATATTTTTTTGCTATCAGATGACACAGCATACAGGAAAATAACAAAATACAAATAACTTGATTTCTATAATTAATCAAATATTAGCTTATAAGAGGAAATTTTTATGTGGTAAACATAGTATGGGAAGATAATGTTAATGAGTTTAGTTTTAGAGATTTCCTTAAGTGAGCATTCTTAAGTGTGAAGTTTGAACATTGCTTATGGTAAGGTAATAACAAAAGTGGAAGATCAAAATTTTCATCAGTGTAAAATAAACAATAGTCAAAAATGTCCTATGAAAATGAAGAAAGTATATATGAAGCTCTATCTTAATTCTATTGATAAAGTGAACTGCCTCTTACAGATATAGCACACAAATAATTTCCCAAGACTTTCTTACCTAGTAATGTGACCTATTATTGTCAAATACTGTCAGATTGACACACAGAAAAATAAATACATTCTTTAGATTAATCATTTTAACACAGACCAGTTGATTACTCAATAGACCTACAAAGTTTGACAAAGCTGAGGATGCTTTAGGATATTATAACTTTCACTGCAATTAGCTAACTAAATATTTTCACTTAATGTAGAGAAATTTTGTTTTCAACCCCATGGGCAATTGATTTCCAAGGTAAAATCCTAACTGTCCTCACAGCAGACTCATAGAATGGCAGCACTCCTGCCTCAGAATCAACCCTTGGGACATTCGGATCTGGCTAAAAGGTCCGTGAGAGTCTCACAGGCATGGAAAGCCATGACACGGTGGCAAAAAACAATCTAAATGAAAGATCCTGGTGAACAAGACCGCAGCAGAAGGAACAGGCCATCAAGGAGAGAGGCGCCTTTCTCTGAAGGGAGGAAGGAACCTCCACTGTGATACGGCCTTGACTAAACAAGTTCAGAGTCAGTGAACTCAAGGGGCTTCCATAGCCTAGACAGCTCATAGCAAGAGTCTTGGGTGATTGCTGACATCATAAATGAGAGTGCCAATTGTTAAATCAACAACAGGAGTCACTGGGTACATGCTCCCCACGTAGGATCTCTGTCCTTAATGTGTTCTACTATGAAACTTAAAGACAACACTACTAGTCGAACAATACCCTATACCTTGTGCGGTTGTGTGAGGGCAGCCTGTTGAAATCCTTGCTTAGTGTATACTAAGTTGATCTTCAGTATATGAAGGTAATTGAAAATGAAACTCGATGAAGGGCGGATGGGAGAGGGAGAGGGAGAGGGGAGGGCCACGGGAGGGAGGGAGGTTGGGGGGGAAGCCACAACAATACAAAAGTTACACTTTGTAAATTCATATTTATTAAAAATAAATAACTATATAACAAACAAAAAAAGAAAAATAAAAAAAAGAACTTAATACTTTATCCTTTTAGTATTTTTTATGTTCTACTTAAAACTATTGGTTGAACTCTATAATTAATACACAATTACTCTTAGGTGTTTAATTAATGCTATAACTAGTACTCAAATAGTATTTTACACTTTGTGTTTCTGTGTGGGTGCAAACTGTTGAAATCTTTACTTAATATATGCTAAGTTGATCTTCTGTATATAAAGATAATTGAAAATTAATCTTATGTGAATGGAAGGGGAGAGGGAGTGGGAGAGGGGAGTGTTGTGGGTGGGAGGGAGGTTATGGGGGGTAAGCTATTGTAATCCATAAGCTGTACTTTGGAGATTTATGTTCATTAAATAAAATAAAATATAAATATAAAAAATGAAATCCTAACTGTCCTAAAAAATTGGACAAAAACTTTCCTAATCCCTGACCTAGTACATAGGAAAAAATCTGTACTTCTCTAAAGAATACTGTGTATCCTGAATTCTTCCAAACGCCATATAGCTGGTTTCCTCCAGGGACTGCACACCATCTAAGGAAGATTTTCTTGACATTTTCCTTTTGAGATTTGAAAAGTTTGGTTTTATTTCCATAGATCTTAATTTTGTTTCTCTATTGTTAATATGACATTTTTATCTATCTAAAATGACCCATGAAGGTATTATATGGTATGCTGTGTTTGTCTATTTTAGAATTTTGCTTGCTTATATCCACATCATTTTAACCTTGAAAATGCAAGTATAGTATATTAATACAGTTAAGGTGACATGATTTCTGAGACATTATAATTATGACCATGCTTTTTGTTGGTAGGTAAATGCCTGCTGTTAGTAGCTACTTGTTATCCTGTCAAAAATGGCTGTGCAATATAGCTAAAACCTGAAATGTTTTCTGTATACAAGGTAAAACAGAAACTCTTCAGTTCTCAGTAAAATACATCTTCACAGCTGAATTATGATAGTAGCACAAAGTAGATTTCATAGTTCTTCATACTTATGCATTGATGAAGCACATTATTATTTTTCAAGTTAGATTCTTTTAAAGTATTGGCAATATTGAAGTAAGTTGTGTATTTTTGTAGGATTATTGTTTCACTTCATGCTTTTACATAAAGCATTTTTATTCCTAGGTTATCTATTGATAATGAAAAAAAGAAATTGAATTTCTTTGCAATTAGTCTGAGAAATCAGTGGGTAATGTATAATGTAAAGTTTCTTATTTTAAAAGAGTGGATTTGCAATGAAAGATTATCTTTCAAAATTCACAGTTCTGTTCATAAATCAAAATTATAAAGTGCCATCAAAATATTTTTTGTATTTCCATACATGTGTGAAAATTATAAGGTACAAATTGCATCTTTTGATATAACTAAGAATAGCCAAATGAAAAAAGCAAATGGTTATTTTATGACTATAAGTAGTGTTCTAAATTGAATATTAAAATGGGCACTGATCCTTATGCCTCATTACCTTCCAGGAGCAAGGTAAAATAAATTCTAAGTCACCTTGGCACAGCTTCTGACAATTTGTTCAAAAGTACTTCTTCTAAATGTAAAATGAGATTTATGGAATATAAAGATACGTGTGACCACTTTGGTATGCATAGTAGATAACCATTGAATCTGATTTAAATAAAAGTGAATTTATCCTCAATTTAGAATTATCCAAATTTTCATGGCCTGCAGTTTCAATCATATCTGTGAGTGAATAGCTCTATCTTTATTTGAAATGACAATAGACTCATAAGATCATGCTTACATATATTACAGAGACATGACTAAAGTATAATAAGTGCATAGAAATATCAATGACTTTATCCCTTCAATAAAGTATTTCGTTCAAATGATCAGAAGTTGTGAAGAAAAACTTCTGCCAAGATACAATATAATATAGTTCTTGATGTTCCACTACATCAGTTTTAAGTGTTTTAGTTTTTAGGAATTTTCCTTCTGATTCTGTATACTTACTCAGCTTCAGAGTATTTCAAACCTTGTAACAACATCTGAAATGAATCAAAACTTTAAACAGTTTACAAACAGTTTCATGAAAATTGTATGTGCCTAGTTAACAGACAACATTATAAAAACGTAGGATATATTTGTGTAACATACTGGCAAGTCATGGAGTGCTATCACTTAGGAGTAGAATCTCATATGGGAAAGATGTATACAGAAATTTAAAGAAACCACAATAATAACTAAATTAATTTAGGCCCAATAACCTGACTGACCAAGGAGGTAAAATAGATTACAAAACAAATATTCACGTGATGTAAATAAAGGGAGAAAATGGGTAAAAGGGAAAAAATAGCAAGTTTGACAAAAAGAAAACTAGATGATCACTTTAAGTCTAAGTATGTGAATATTTACACTAAATATAAATGATCTTGACATCAAGTAGAAGGACAGAGATATTAAACACCCTACATTCAATATATGATGCCAATAAGAAATACACCTTAAATATAATATACAAATAATTAAAGAGGAAATGAAATAAAAGATATGCTAGCAGTGGGGTAAATGCAGCTGATATGGCTCTATAAATATCAGCTAACTTGGATTCCAAATAAAAATATCTGTAATTAATTGTAAATGTGACATTTTTTATGGTAAAGGGGTGAATTCATCAAAAGATATAACAATTCTAAAGTTGATGCCTATAATGCCCCTTCAGAATATATAAAGCAAAAACTACAACTGTGGCAAGAACTAGAAAAATCTGAAATTATTACTGAGAGTACCTTCTCTGAACAATTAAGAGATGATGCAATCATAAGTAGATAGAAGTGTTCAACATTATTAACCTAATTGTCCTAATTGACATTTAAAGAAAATCCTCAGGACCTCAAATAACAGTAAAATTTGAATGCATTTCTCAAGTCACAATGAATATTTACCAAGATACACTATATTTCAGGCCATAAAACAAGTATGAATAAATTTATTAAGGCTTAAATATTAAGAAGCTATTATGTGATCATAGTGGAACCAAATTAAAATCAATAACGGAAAAATATTCACATATTCAGCAGTTAAATAACATGCCTCTAGATAATAAATGGGTTAAAGACAGTAAAAAACACTTCAGAAAATATTTTGAAAACAATGAAAATGAACATGAAATCAAAATGCTGCAGATGATACTAACTGAATAGATAGTTGGAAATTTATAGCTTTAAGACTTACACTTAAAAAGTGTCCATATGCAGCCAGCACTTTGGTGTAGTGGGTAAAGCCACCATGTGGTTCCCACATCCCAGGTGGATACTGGTTCAGGTATCCTTCCTATCTAGCTCCCCACCAATGTGTATGCCAGCAAGAGCAGTGGAAGATGACTCAAGTGCTTGGGCCCCTGCACTAACATGGGAGACCTGGAAGAAACACCTGGCTTCTGGCTTTGGCTCTGCTCAGCTACAGCTATAGAGGCCATCTTGGAAGCAAACCAGTAGATGGGAGAAGATCTCTCTGTATCTCTCCATCTTCCTCCCTTTCTGTAACTCTGCCTCTCACATCTTCCTCTCTCTCTATAACTCTGACTCTCAAATAAATAAATATTTTTAAAAGTGTCCTTAAATTGTTGAATGAAAATAAATATGTGATATATACAGTAGAATGCTATTCAGCCATAAAAGGGTAAATTACTGTCATTAGGAAAACATGGATAGAACTTAAGTCATTAAGTTACATGGTATATGTCATGCAGAGAAGGACAGGTACTACATGTTCTCACTAATAAGTGAAATCTAAAAATGTTTGTCTCATAGAAGTTGACAGTAGAATGTTGGATACCAGAGGATGGGGAGGGTGGGAAGAGGGAGGACTGGGAAATGTTGATTTGTAAGCACTAAATTACAGTTACATAAGAGCAGTTGTCATATTCTGTTGCACAATAGAGTGGCTATAGAGAACAATGCTGTATATTTTTCTGAAAAAAACTAGAAATATTCTCATGTTTTCACTATAAATACATAACTGGAGAGATAAATATATTTATCTTGGTTTGAACATTACACATGTGTCAAGAGGTCACATGATATCTTATAAATATATATAATTTTATGCATCAGATGATAAAAAAATTTCAATGTGACATCACTGCCTAGTAAAAAAAATACTAAAAATTTATAAACCTGTTAAAACATAAGAAATATCAAATTAATGACCTTAGCTTTGACCTTTAAGTTTTCAAGCATAGAAAAGAATAAATAAAACCAAAATAAATTAAATAAAGGAAATAATAAAGATCCAAGTAAGCAAAAGTAATACATAAAATGAAATAATAAAGGAAAGAATTTTTTTCTTTGAGAAAATAAACATATTTGACAAAATCTTAACCAAATTGAGAAAAAAATGATCAGTATCATGAATGAGAAAGGTAAGGTTAATATGGATTTCAACACATCAAATGGAAACCAAAAGTTATGAGCAAATTTATGTCAGTAAATTCTATAGTATACATGAAGTAAATATGTTCCTTAAAAGATACCAACTTTAAATCTTGGTAAGACATTCATATCCAAGAAGTTGTCCATTTCTTAGAGGGTATCAAAGTGGTTGCAACCTAATTGTTCACAGTAATCTGTAATGATTCTTTGTATTCCTGTTGTATCTGTTGTAATGGCTCCATTTTCTTCTCTGATTTTATGTACCTTAATTCTCTTTCTCTCTCTCTTGCTCTTGCTCTTTTTCTTGGTTAGTCTTGCTAAAGGATTATCAACTTTGATTATCTTTTCAGAGAGCCAGCTCTCCATTTAATTGATTTTTTTTTTTTTTTGGTATTTTGTTTAGTCTCCACATCATTCATCTGTGCTCTGAGTTTTATTATTTCATGCCTCCTACCAATTTTGGATGTGATTTTTTTTCTAGTTCTTTGAGGTGCTGCAGTGATAAATTGTGTGTTTGAGATTTTTCTAGTTTTTTGATGCAGGATAGATTACTTTAAACTTCCCTCTTAGTACTTCTTCTGATCTATCACATAGGTTTTGGTGTGTTGTGTTTCCATTTTCATTCATTTCAATTTTTTTTTAATTTCCTCATTTATTCCTTGAAACTTTGAGTATTCAGGAGTAAATTGTTTACTTTCCATATATTTGGGGATTTTCCAGTGTTTTTCTTGCTAATGATTTCTGGTTTTGTTGCAATGCAATCACAAAAGATACTCTATCTGGTTTCTGTTTATTTAAATATGTTGATACTCATTTGGTAACCTACCACATGATCTATCTTGAAGAATGTTCCATATCCTGTTGTGAAGAATGTGCATTGTGCAACTGCTGGATAGGATGTTATTTTGATGCCTATTAGGTTCTGTTGATCAAAGGTGAGATTTCACTCTGCTGTTCCATTGTTCATTTCTATTACTATAGATGATCTGTCCCTTTCTGAAAATAGTGTGTTGAAGTCCTCTAGCAGAATTGTATTTGAATTTTATCTCTTCTTTTACATCTACTAATACTTATCTACTAATACTTGCATTATATATTTGGATACTCCAATATTAAATGCTAAAATATATTTATAAATAATATTTGCTCCTGCTGGATTGAGCCCTTAATCATTTTATAATTACTTTACTAGTCTCTTTTACTGTTTTTGATTTAAAATATTTTTATCTAATAAAAGTATGGCTATTCCTGCTTTTTTATTTTTAAGGGGAGGAGCTCTATTTTCTTGGAAGATCTTGTTCCATCCTTTCAGTGTAGGTGTGTTCTTAAAATGAAGCAATTTTCTTATAGTCAATGTGTAGTTCGGTCCTGTTTTTTAATCCATTCTGCCATTCTTTGTCTTTTAATTTGAAATTTTAATCTATTGATATTTAAGGTAATTATGATTAGTAAAGTCTGCCTGCTATCATTTTGATACTTCTTTTGTATAATTACTGTAGTTCATTTCTCTCCCTACCTCCCTTTCTCCCTTTCTCACAATATTCATTTGTGAATGGTTTTTTCCAGTGGTGTACTTTGCTTCCTTCTTATTATTGGTAGCTCTATTATAGGATTTTTAAAATTGATTTATTTGTTTGAAAAGCAGAATGGCAGAGGGGAAAAGAGAAAGAGGGAGACAGACACCTTGCATCTGTTGGTTTACTTCCCCAAATGGGTGCAATAGCTGGGGCTGGACCAGGTCAAAGTCAGGAGCCAGGAACTCCAACTCAATCTCTTGCATGGGTGGCAGGAGTCATATTATGTTGCTTTCCCAGGTGCACTAGTAGGAAGATGCATTAGAAGCAGAGTAGCCAGAACTTGAACCAGCACTCCAGTGTGGGATGTCAGTGACACAAGTTGTGACTTAGTCTTCTGCACCACAGTACTGGCCTTAGTTATAGATTCTTGCTTTGTGGTTACCAGGAGGCTTATAAAAAATTCTGTTTGCTATAACAAGCTATTTTGAAATGATAACTTAACAATATCTTTGTTTATGCATTTATTTGAAAGACAAAATGGGGGCCAGCACTGTGGCATAGTGGATAAAGCCCTGGCCTAAGCGCTGGCATTCCTTATGGGCACCAATTTGAGTCCTGGCTGCTCCACTTCTGATCCAGCTCTCTGCTATGGCCTGGGATAGCAGTGGAAGATGGCCCAAGTGCTTGGGTCTCTGCACACATGTAGGAGACCTGGAGGAAGCTCCTGGCTCCTGGCTTTGGATCAGCGCAGCTCTGGCCATTGTGGCCATCTGGGGAATGAGCCAGCAGGTGGAAGACCTCTCTCTCTGTCTCTACCTCTCTCTGTAACTCTATCTGTTTCAAATAAATAAAATAAATCTTAAAAAAATAGACAAAGTGACAGAAGGAAAGAAGAGAGAGAGAGAGAGACCTTCCATCCACTAGCTTACTTCCCAAATGCCAACACAGACAAGAGCCAGGAACTCCATCTGGATCTCACACATGGGTAGGTGTCCAAGGACTCTGGCCATCTTCCACTGCTTTCCCAGGGATATTAGCAAGGAGCTGGTTCAGAAGTTGAGCAACTTAGTGTGGAACTGGTGCTCTGATACAGGATGCTATTGTTGTATGCAGTGACTTACCCCACTGTACTATAACACTGGCTCTGAAATGATACTGCTGATTATAAAGATATGGAAACAGACACAAATCAAAGAGATCAGAAAGCCTAATGAAGAACTCTCCCTTTGTGCTGCACTCCTTCCCACATATTTGATGTTTAATTTGCTCAGTTTCAGTTTTGCCTGTATCTTAACATGTAATGTTAGTTTAGTGTTTAATTATTTAGTCTTCACAGTCTAGATATACATGTTTACAAGCACATTTACAATTTTAGAGCTTTCTTAATTTGTTATATAGTTATTCTTACCAGTGAATTTTCTTCCTTCTATGTTTTCCTTACTGGCTAGCTTCTCCTTCAAGTTTCACTTTGAAAAACTTACTTTAGTATTTCTTGTAACACAGGTCCAGTGGTGATAAATTCTTTGAACTTTTATTTGTCTCAAAATGTCTGATCTCCCCTTCATATCTGTAGGATGGTTTTGCTGGATTTAGTGTTCTTGGATGACAATTTTTTTTTTCCCTCAGTACTGTCAATGTCTTGGCCCCCCTCCCTCCTTAGCTGTAATTTTTCTGCTGAGAAACCTGAAGTCAGGCCAATTCTTATCTTTTATGTGATATTTCTCTTATAGTTTTGAAAATCATCTGTTATCATTAACATTGGAGAGCTTGACTTTACTATTTCTTTACCTAGAACTTGTTAGGTTCAGTCTAACTGGTGACCTTGGATATCTTTCTCTAGGTTTGGGATCTTTTCTATTATTATCTCTTTGCAAATGCTTTCTACCCCTTTGTCATTCTCAAATCCTTCTTGAATCACTATAACTCAAATATTTTCTTTTTCCATATATCTTATATTTCTCATAAGCTTTATTTTTTTGTTCTTTTCCCCTCCAACTATGTATATATGTATATTCAAATAGCCTTTCTTGAAACTCACTGATTCTTCTGTTTGACCTGTTCTCCTATTTATGCCTTCTATTGTGCTTTTGATTCTACTTTGTGTACTTTTCAGTTGAAATATTTCAGCTTCTTTTTGTTTAATTACTTCCATCTTCCTATCAGCTCTCTCCACTACAATATTGAATGGGAACTCTGTGTCTTCTTGAATTTCACTGAGTTTCCTTTAAGTAGCTATTTGGAAATCTTCAACTGAACATTTGGAAATTTTAGTTTCTAAATGGCTGGATTCTGGCAACTTATTTTTCTCTTTAGGTGAGGTCATATTCCTTTGGAAATTCTTTTTTTAAAAAATATTTATTTATTTATTTGAAAAGCAGAGTTATGCAGAGAGAGAGAGAGAGAGAGAGAGGATTTCCATCTGCTTTTTATTCCCCAATTGGCTGCAACGGCCGGGGCTGTACTGATCCAGAGCCAGGAACCAGGAGCCAGGAGCCAGGAGCTTCTTCCAGGTCTCCCACATGGGTCCAGGGGCCCAAGGACTTGTGCCATCTTCTGCTGCTTTCCCAGGCCATAGCTGATAGAGCTGGATTGGAAGTGGAGCAGCTGAGACTGGAACTGGCACCCATAGGGGATGTCGGCAATGCAGGAGACAGCTTTACCAGCATCAGTCCCTGGAAATTCTTGATGTTTCTTGGTGTATAACATCATCTGTGTCTAGAAGGGTAAGTTATAGTAATCTGCTTTGCTTTATAGCTGTCCTTTAGAAATTCTTAGCAGTCTGATTTTTTTTTTTTTTACAATCCCATGGGTCCTTCTGCTGTTTCAGCACTAGACAGCACCCTTACTTGTGATTTGCCCCACATCCACTGTTGATATGTCCTTACTGATTCAGTCTTACAATACTCCCCAAACTCCAATTTGTTCCAAATCTTCCATCAATGTGTGGTTCAGTATGAACCAATGAAATGCCTGAAAGGGAGTATTACATCCCTACAAGCTTCTTCCTGAACACGTGGTAGGCTTGTGTTTCTTGTCCTGTTTCATGAATGCTAGATCACACCTGGAGCCATCAAACCAGTGAGAACAGCACAGCCTGTGTGTAGGACCAAAGCTCACCTTGCTATGGTCTTTCCACTGCTGAGGAGGCAGGTTTACTGCTTGATCCCACACCTGTCATCCACTTTTGATGTTGGCTAAGATATAAGACTGCTTATCCAGGACCAGGGAACCCTACAGGGCACTGAACTATGTCCAGAAGCTATGTCTTCAGGCACTCCAGACACTTCTAAGGGTAGAGGGACCATTCAAATCTGTGGAATTCTGGGTTCTGTCAGCCTGGCACTGAGTCACAAAACAGTCCTGATTCCTTGCTACGTCACCAGTGTTGTAATAGGGGTGATACCGACTGCCTCTCAGCTACTTGCCAGGCTGTTGGTGGTTATGCCTGAATCTCAGTCACTAGGCCCTGAGCCGTCTTGGAGGTTTACACCATGGCTAACATTGATACATGCCAAAACATGGCTATCTCACCAGGGAGCACATGCCTGCATGATACTGAGGCCAGTCCAGAAAATTTGCCAGGCACTAGGCTTTACCAGCCAAGCACTGAGAGCCAAGACATGCTCCCATGGCACCTCGCTGCCTAGTGAAGGTTGGGGGACAATGATAAAGGTAGCCGTTTGGCTACACAGAATGGCCCTGGGCTGAACACACCAGGATCCCACAGCCACAGGTCCCTAAAAAATCCTGTGTGTGTCTGTTAAGCCCACCAGAGGTGGTGGTAACACATGCCAAAATTAGTACAATCTCATGTGGCACAATCTCCGCCTGATATCAAGCAAGTCTGGAGGTTCAGTCAGGGTATATAGGTCTTTGGACTTTTGTTGGGTACAGTATATTGGCCTCTCTACAAGGCTGGAACTTCACTTTCTACTGGTGATTAGGGGAGAGTTGGCAAAGCCCACCTGACTGTGGAAACTCCCCATAGGCACTGCAAGGGTTAGAACGTGGGGGAAGGAACCACTGGACTCTACTCCACTGAATTTTTTTTAGTAGGCCTGGCCCTGGGATTAATTTCACTCCACCTCTGCCAAGTCAGTTTGTGTCTCTCCATTCAGTGCTCCTCGGAGCGGGGGGAGTGATGATGCAGGCATTTTTTTCCTTTTTGGCTTTCTTCTATGTGACTTTTTAAATGATTATAACAAGAAAGTGCAGCACTGTAGTGCAACAGTCTCACCTGGCATCCATTGCTTATAAAGATGACTTGGTGTGTGTAAACTTGTCCATATTGGTGTCTCCGCAGGGAGGAGCCTCTTATGCAGCCACTATCTTGGTTTCCTGTGTCCTACCAACAAAATTCAGATATTTAAATTAGGAAACCATACTATTTACAGTGGGTCACAAATTGGTCCATAGACTTAACATATTATCAATCAAGATCCCAGGAATTATTATTGAAGAAAATGACAAGCTGATTCTGAAATTCACATGGAAAAAGAAAGAGTCTAGAAGGTAAAACATATAAAAAGAAGTTAGAGAATTAATGCTATGGAAAGTCAAAGCATATGAGGAAAGAATGTGGAGTTAAAATGTAAGTTCATTTCAGTACAAGCATTTTTGAAATCCATGCATATGAGAGGTCTTGGAATGGTCCAATAAAAGTTTATTGTGAAAAAAATATGTGTGGGTTTCAAAAAGTTTTAGACTAGAATAAATATCTTTCAATTCCATTTTTTCAGTAAACGGAAGCCCCTGTATAAACTAGTAAAACAAAGACACTTTGGTATTAGTGTCAAGATTAGATAAGTAGATCATATTTATGATTTAATGTTAAGAAAACATATGTCTATATTTTATAGGCTTACCTTCAAGGATAAAAAAAATATAGCTAAACTCTTAATCACTGATAGCATTGTATTAAGATCATGCACTCTGGAATTAGACTGTTCCCTCATGACTGATTTTATCAACTTCAGCCTATACCACAAAGCTATTGGTATCTCATTTCCCAAATCAGTAAAATGGAATTAATAGTAGTGCCAAAGTCATAGAGTTATTTAAAATATAAATGAGTTAGCATAAGTACCAAATTTGGAAAAGCACTTTGCCTGTTAAGAACTTTATAAAATGTATTATTTCTCACTTATTACTATTATTACTATAATTATTATTATTTATGTAATTAAGAAGAAACAAGCCAATCATGAAACCAACAAAAGATAGGTAGGCATAGACTAAGTTGGCAAGATAAAATGATAAAAATGTTAATAATTATTAATATACTTTTTAATTATTAAAATACTTCTATATCATTCACTAATTTACCTACTCAATAATACAGATTGAAAATATATATTAAAATCCATTGCTTTGAGCAAGGATAATTTTAATAATGTAATTTGTTAGTCGGCAGATTTATAGTTTTTTGGTTGTGTGTGCATTTTTTCTAATGATACCAGTCAATTATATATAACTTTTTTCCTAGAACTGAAAAGAATTTTTATCTCTGACACCTCTGAACTTTAAACAATAAAGCTTAATAGGCTAGTTTATGTTAAATAGACAACAACAAATAATCCATTTTGATGTAAATCATATTTTGGTCATTGAAGGTACTAATTCATGATAACATTTATTTTCAGTTCAAACTCTGATATTTCTTGTGGCACTTAGCACTAGAATTTCAGATAAGTTCATTTTTAGGATTAATAAACACTGGTATAAAATCATGCTTCTTCCACAACTTGCAGTGGGAATGAGGCTTTTATATCACATTTATAAGGAGCAAATTGATGTATTATAAATAGCTATGACTTTGTCCTCTGTAATTATATGATTCAAGCCAAATTAATGTTCTGAACATGCATACACATGGGGAGTATTTGCTATTTTGTCACTTATTTGCTTTTTAGAGGGAAAGAGAATGCAATTTGAATTGTTAACCAAAATCACTATTCTAAATTAAGTTTAGAGCAGTTTAGCTCAGGATTTGTGAATAGTGCCGCATATAAAGCAGATTTCAAGACTGACTTCTATAGATTTTTCTTTTGTAAAATGAGGAAAAGAACCATAATCCCATTTTTCAATTTTTGCCACTCACAGAATAGATATTACTTTATCAGAATGTAACATTTTCCTAAGACATGTCTTTTCATAGGAAAAAATTTCTAATTCAGAATTTTTGAAAAGGCAATGCAGAGACATTAAATGGGCAGCACTCTTTTTTTCTCATATAACATTCCCATTAGTTTGAAATTTGAGGATTGCTGACAGAGAGATGAAAAATGCTGCATTTGGATTCACATTTTAACCATTAAGGCTTGCATTTGTCATTGCCATTTTGTGACATATTCTTCTTACTGTTCTTCAGACAGAATTGCATTGTATTTGGTGGCAAGTCTGATTATTCCATTTTGTCATCTAATCAATGCCTGTCTGCAGCAGTTCTTAGTTCCCTGCAATAATTCTACAGTGCAACTGAAAATCATCATTGTCATGAGACTCTAGGCATAACCTGTTGCAGATTAGGGAGAGAGAACATTATCTACATTGTCGAGTTTTCCTTTTCTGTGTTGGTTAGGTTCATTTGCCCTATCTTATAAAATGGAAACTAGTGGTAAGAAAGAGATGAGAGGAAAAGATACTAAATAAGGAGAAACAAAAAAGAAAGTTGAGCTCACCAATATATGATTATTATATTAGTCCATTTTCTACTACTATGACAAAAATACCTGAAGCTTCTTACTTATAGAGAAAAGAGGTTTATTTAGTTCACAGTTTTGGAATCTGGAAATGCAAGATTGGGCAGACTCATCCGGTTAGCCTCTGATAAGAACCCCCTTGGCTTCTGGCTTCATGGCATCATGGGGGGAGCACATGTAATAGACAGGAAACTGGAGAGCAGGGAAGGACCAATCTTGCTCTTTTGGTAAACGCTTACTGGCACCCATCATCAGAGTTCCAGTTCAAGCCCTTGATACTTTGCTTCCAATTCACCTTCCAGTTAATGGACTTGAGAAGACAGTGGATGATGGACCAAATGCTTTGACCCATGCCACCCATGTGGGAAACACAAATGGACTTTGTGGGCATTTAGGGAGTGAACCCTCAGATGGAAGATCTCTCCCTGGCCACCTATGACAATTAGTCTTTCAAATAGATAAACAAACAAATGTTTTTTAAAAAATTCACCCAATCTTGTTCTCTTGAAAAATGTATTAACCTCATATGACATACTCCCAATGATCTAACAACCTCCTCAAAGGCCTCATCTAATAAAATTGCTGCCACATTTTATATCACCACACATAAGACCAAGCTTCTAGCACCTGAGCTTTTAGGGATATACCACATTGAAACCATAGCAGTTTGTTTTCATTCGATAGTTTTGTTGTGATTTGTAGAACATTTATTATTGGGGTATATTCTTTCAAATGTTAAAATTTGAGTAAGAGAAAAAAAGGCTTTATGCTAGCTTTATGTAATGTTGGATTTGGAGACATTGCCTTAGAAGCAGTAATGGTACAGCAAGGCTGACATCCAGTGGAAACACACTGACAACCACTGTTTGTAGTCAGGCATCTCTTTGGATTTCTCAGTGTCCATTTGGTCATTATATATTGCTGACTCATCATTACCCATCAGTGGCCTGGCTTTAAATACAGTAAATGTAACATTTGATTACACATTTGTAATTACATGTACTATATTATATACATTTATATAAGTATATTTTAATTACATACCATATGTGTGCATATATATGTGTAATATTTAATATTGATATAAATATGTATTTGCAGTATAAGTACATTGTCAGCTTCCCAATCATTAGCAACTGGCCAGGAAGCCAACTACGGGTTCAACAAAGGAGACTGAGAAGACTCAGGTACACACCTTTTTTGTGTTCAGTCAGTTGTCACCGATCAGGGAGAACATATGGTATTTGTCCCTTTGGGATACCATATGTTCTCCCTGATCGGTGACAACTGACTGAACACCAAAAAGGAAACCTGTTGAAGTGAAATGGACACTATGAGAAATGGTGACTTGATCAGCATAGCCCTGTTAATGAACAACTTAATACATTATCCCTCTTAGTAGTTTTTTTTTGTCTGTTCTACTTAATATGACTGGTTTAATTCTGTAATTAATACACAGTTATTCTTAAGTGTTGAAATTTAACTGAAATGTGATCCCTGTTAAATATAAGAGTGGGAATAAGAGAGGGAAGAGATGTACAATTTGGGACGTGCTCAAGCTGACTTGCCCCAAATGGTAGAGTTAGAAACATACCAGGGGATTCCAATTCAATCCCATCAAGGTGGCATGCACCAATGCCATCTCACTAGTCCAAGTGATCAATTTCAGTTCACAATTGATCATAATGAAAGGACTAAGAGTCAAAGGGAGCACATAAACAAGTCTAGTACCTGCTAACACTAACCGATAGAATAAATAAAGGGGAGAGTGATCCAACATGGGAAATGAGATACTCAGCAGACTCATAGAATGGCGGATGTCCTACACAGCACTCTGGCCTCAGAATCAGCCCTAAAGGCATTCCAGTCTGGCTGAAAAGCCCATGAGAGTATTTCAGGCATGGAAAGCCAAGACACTCTGGGGAAAAAAAAAAAAAAAAAAAAAAAAAAAACTAAATGAAAGATCTCTGTGAGTGAGATCCCAGTGGAAAGAACAGGTCTTCAAAGAAGGAGGTACCTTTCTCTGAAGGGAGGAGAGAACCTCCACTTTGACTATGACCGTGTCTAAACAAGATAAGAGTCGGAGAACTCAAGGGGCTTCCGTAGCCTTGGAAACTCATGACTGGTGCATAGGGAGATTACTGATGCCATAAACAGGAATGCCAATTTGTAAAGTCAACAACAGGAGTCACTGTGCACTTGCTCCTCATGTAGGATCTCTGTCCTTAATGTGCTGTACATTGAGACTTAATGCTATAACGAGTACTCAAGCAGTATATTTCACTTTGTGTTTCTATGGGGGTGCAAACTGTTGAAATCTTTACTTAATGTACACTAAACTGATCTTCTGTTAAAAAAAAAAAAGAAGAAGAAGAAGAAGAAGAAGAAATTATCAATTCCCAACTTGACTCTCACTGGGATTAAACATGACAATAGGTCTGATCTGATTTCATCATCATTTAAAAAATCATCTATTATTTTTCACTTTATGTTTCTGTGTGGGAGCAAACTGTTGAAATCTTTACTTAATCTATGCTAAACTGATCTTCTGTATATAAAGAGAATCGAAAATGAATCATGATGTGAATAGAAGGGGAGAGGGAGTGGGAAAGGGGAGGGTTGCGGGTGGGAGGAACGTTATGGGGGGGAAGCCATTGTAATCCATAAGCCGTACTTTGGAAATTTATATTCATTAAATAAAAGTTAAAAAAAAAAAAAAACCTCTTTATCACGGCATCTAGAGAGAGAGACTACTCAGCCAAACTCCTGCAGGCACAAGGCACTACGGAGCAGGAGCGTCCTGCGGGCACAAGCCACTACAGACTGGGGAGAGAGGCTGAGCAACCTCTGCTTACAGAGTCTGAGGGTCCACTTATATACAGTTTCTAAAGGTCAGCCCGCCCAACCGCCGCCCTCCCAGGGTCTCGTAGCTATGGTGATGCGGTTTTGCAGTTCGGCGATTTCCTCTTGCAGGGCCTCTTAGAGTGCAACTTTTTCATCTTCATAATTCCCTGATATGCATGCACTATATATATATATATATATATATTTCCCTTTGAATACTTTTTTAGTACTTTATTTTTTGAAGTCAGCAATTACCGTTTTGTGCTGAATGCTCATGTGCTTCTGTTAATATGACCAGAACTAAACTTTCTATATTAACACATGAATGCAAATTATATCCAAAAATATTTAGTTGATAAAATGTTTTAGATTGCTTTAACTTGACTATCCTGCCACATTCTACCATCAAATATATCCCAAGGTTGAAAATTATAATTCCCAAGTATAAGAACCACTAGAAACCAAAATATCTTCACAGAAAAAAAATGAAGAAAACGCAAAGACTCTTTTGGGAATGACTCCTTAGTTAACCCAACGTGTGTTCTCTCTTCCTGGATATTAATATGGATTTAGACACATATTTGGAAGTCTAAACCTGGCTGAGGAATAAACCAACTTGTGGGAATTCAGAAGAAAGTCCCATGACTCTAACCATAAACGGTGTTGTCTATCTTTGCTGACACTGCAGTGAAATTCTTAAAAATCATCAGGACAAGATGGGGACAATCCTCAACAGTTTAGCTCTTGTGGTTTAGGAGAAAGTGCTGATTGTACTACCTTTGGAGAAATGCAGAATTGAAATTATATCCATCTGAGTTTTAGATCTGTGGAAATAATTTTGGCTGTCTATTGATCCAGAACATGCAAAGGCTTTCCTTTTCTTTTCAAACATTTTACACCTAGATGGGATTACTGTTTGTACTATCTCTGTTGGCTTCTTTGTGTGATTCTGGGTACCAGGTCACAAAACTGGACATAGAGTGTGTAAGTGGGGAAATGTTTCCACAGTGTTGTCTGGTGATTGGAAATGGTCACTGTACTACAAAGGTCACAGGACCTTGGGCTGAATGGTTGATCATGCACTCGACCACTTTTGATGAGATATTTTCATTTGAGGAATGCAAATTTTATAGTACCAACTACGGTAAAATATTGCAGAGTGTACAACACTGCAGCAGATATAAGCTATATATATATATATATATACACACACATATATATTTTTTTTTTCCTCCACATTTTTTCCTTACATGTTGCAAAGCCAACAGGACATAAGTTTTAGGTCAGGTTCCAGCTATTTCTTGCTATGAGACCTTTGGCCAATCATTTTACACCATCATTCTTTGGTTATTTGTCTGTAAAAAATTATGCAAGTGAAAATTTCTAATTCTGAATGTTTCCATAAAGAATGAACTCTGTGTATTATGTTATGATTATAATAGCTTAAAATATCATTGAACTAACAATATAATAATTATTGGATCATGTAAGTTTGAAAGGTTAGAAAAGAAAAAAATCAGACAAGAATCACTTTAAGACATGCCCCTTGTTTTGTTAGCATTTGACATGTCCAACACTGAACCTATTTAATCATTATGATTTGTCAGCAAAAATGTTTCTAACCTTTCTTTGAATACATTCTAGGATTGCTTTGCCAAGACCAAAAACAGACTATAGGAAAACCAAAATTGGAAACTAAGAAGGAATAAGTTTGCAGATGCATCTTTGGATGCTGTTAATGAAGCTAGATTCTCATGTTTCATTGAAATGTGATTTATACAATTTAATAAATGACAGACTTCAGAACAGCTGTCAAAAATAATTGGGTTTCAAATAAAAATATTTCATGTATTTAGACAAAAGTAAAATCTATGGTTTTTAGTTCTGGAAAGGAAGAATTTTAGAACTCAAATTAAGTGTTGTGTGTTACTTAAGAATGAAATACTATTCACTAATTTTATGCTAGTATAATTATTTGAACTTAATATGGCTTAAATGACAATTTTAGGTCTTTCATTACCCTGTGAATTTAATTATAGCTTATATGTTTTATTCTGTCACTTCTTCTCTGTATACAAGAGGAATCAGAGCAATTTGTTAGGTTGAGACTTCTAGGAAACAACTCTCATTTAGTCATTCACAGAACAATTTAAAGCTTGAGCTTTGACAAATTGTAGAACTCCCTTGATAAAGCTAAAACCTCAATCAAATGATTGGACTTGGCCGGCACCGCAGCTCACTAGGCTAATCCTCCAACTTGCGGCGCCGGCACACCGGGTTCTAGTCCCGGTCGGGGCGCCGGATTCTGTCCCGGTTGCCCCTCTTCCAGGCCAGCTCTCTGCTGTGGCCAGGGAGTGCAGTGGAGGATGGCCCAGGTACTTGGGCCCTGCACCCCATGGGAGACCAGGATAAGTACCTGGCTCCTGGCTTCGGATCAGTGCACTGCTCAGGCCACAGCGTGCTGGCCGCAGCGGCCACTGGAGGGTGAACCAACGGGAAAAGGAAGACCTTTCTCTCTCTCTCTCTCTCTCTCTCTCTCTCTGTCACTGTCCACTCTGCCTGTCAAAAAAAAAAAAAAATGATTGGACTTAAAAAGCCAAAAATAAAATCTTTTTCAAACCTGAGGTGAACATGAGAAAAATTTTGCAAAACATCTTTTATTTATGACAAATTATTTTTAATTATGAAAAATTATCAAACATTTAATATACTGTAAACTGAGAAAACTGTACAGAATCTCACTGTGAGTAGATATACCACTAAGAAATAAAGGGAAATAGGTAATAAATATTTGGTTAAAGTAGATACAATACAAGCACAGCACAAGATTCAATACATAACATTGGTTTGCTAAGTATCTAGGCTCGCATCACTGTCACGAATATGTTTCTCCTGCAGGGTAGGGGGCAGTGGGCTCAAGGTTCCAGGCAGAGGACAGGCGAGAAGTTGGAGAGGTCCCCTGCTGAGAGGCCTGGTCCGGCTCTGCGGTCAACTCTGGCAGCAGGCTGATAAGGACTCCAGGCCAGGCGGTGAGACGGCAGTTCCACTGGTCAAACAGTGGTCGGGCAGCGACGCAGCAGATCCAGATGGCCTTTTTTATTTATTATTTTTTTTTTTTTTGACAGGCAGAGTGGACAGTGAGAGAAAGAGAGACAGAGAGAAAGGTCTTCCTTTTTGCCATTGGTTCACCCTCCAATGGCCGCCACGGCCGGCACACTGCAGCTGGTGCATCGTGCTGATCCGAAGCCAGGAGCCAGGTGCTTCTCCTGGTCTCCCATGGGGTGCAGGGCCCAAGCACCTGGGCCATCCTCCACTGCACTCCCTGGCCACAGCAGAGAGCTGGCCTGGAAGAGGGGCAACCGGGACAGAATCCGGCGCCCCGACCGGGACTAGAACCCGGTGTGCCGGCGCTGCAAGGTGGAGGATTAGCCTATTGAGCCGCGGAGCCGGCCCAGATGGCCTCTTGATCCCGTCATTGCCTTGTGCCATGTAGCAAAAGCTAGCGGGCTGGCTCTTCTACTCCAAATGCAAGGAGATCCAGAGGTTCGCTCGCACTGGGCCACACACGCACACACACACTCACACAAACAGTGGGGTATTACAGCTCAGGGAGGGCTCTGCAGGTCGGCTTCTGCCGCTACCTGCTCTGTGCAGAGTAACAGGCTGCCACTTCAGCTCCAGATGTGTGGAGATCCAGAGGTTCACACACACTGGGCCCCTTACTCGGCTGCAAGGCCGAAAGTGTAACAGCAACTTTTATTAGACAGGAACGAGACCGGAATGGGACAGCTCATGTGGCTAAAGCCGCTCAGGAAAGGCGGCTAGGGCTGCTCAGGAACAGGTGCAGCTCCGAGCGCTGTGGCTGGAACAGGTCAGGAACGGGTCAGGATCTCTTCAGTGACAGCTCAGTGACAGCTCGGCTCAGCTCCGCGCTTCTTTCTTCCGCTCCCGGTGGTTTACACACACCAGGCCATGATCCCCGAAAGGATGGAGAGCAGTGCCAGGGCTCCCCTTTTATTCTCATTTTTTTGGCAATCCTCCAATTTGCCATCATACAACTTGTGCAATTTTATTGGTTTTTGTTTATGTTTGAGCAGTCCAGTCAATACTGCTCCCGCCTTACTTATGTTTGAATGATCCAGTCAGCATGGGTAGGAGGGTATTGCCTGACCAGAGATGTCTGCTTGGTATGATTAGGAGCGTTTCCCTAACAGCCGTTAGGCATTGCCTCAGCTCCTGACTTATAACTCCACTTTACTTTTATTTTGTGGCTAGTGGTAACTTCTTAACTCAATGTTTACTGTGTTTCCACAGTTTATCTCCTTTTCAGGTAAGCGGTGATCCGTGACTCTTTTTGAGATTCCTGTGGGATTGCCCACACCAGCCACATGGCCACATTCTAAATTCCAATCCTAGTTCATCCTTACTATTCTTTGGTTATCATTACCTCTATATAAACCTCTGTTATCTTTTTCTGTATATTACTATTCTGTTTCATTTGTAACCTTAAATTTGACTGCTTCTGAAATAACATTAAGTAGTTATGAAATGTTCCAGATATTCATAAAGTCATATAACAGTAATAGGAGCTCATACTTGTTATTTGCATATTGTGTGCAAAGCACTATACTAATAAATTTTAGTTCTCACAATCCTATGTGAAATTTCCCATTTTGTAGATATGAAAACTGTGTCCTAAAAAGGTTAAGAAAGTTAATCACGACCACCAACCAATAAAATGGTAGAATGTGTGTATGAGGCTAGGTAGTGTGCTTTAGGACTTTTGTCCTATACTGCCTAATTTTAATAATAATAATATAGATAAAACAGATTTCATACTAAGCATTTTGGGTCATAATAGTGATTAAAATTTTGATAAATTTGACATCTGAGATTTTAAATTATAGTAAAGAGGTTAAAAAGTTGAGCATATAAAATAAAACTTTATTTTCATTGCAGTTTGGTCAAATTATATCAATAAATTATGGTTAATGCATTTATAATCTAATATATTAGAAATAATTGGATCATACTACCAACGTTAATTTTCTAATAGATGCAACATTAGGAATAACCTTTACATAAATTCTATTCAAGTTTAAAATTATTTGGCTATCCTATTTCCTAGAGCTATGAATAAAATGCTTATAACCTTCCACCAAAGGCCTTAAAAATCTTGTTAATTAACTTTGCTCCATAGACTGTCATTCAGATTCCAAAATAGTCTTTTCCAGTTCTGCAGCCAGACTCTTTTCTACAATAAAGAAGTTGATAATATGGTAAGAGAGCCATTCACCAAAAAACTTATCCCTCTTAGTGTCATCTCAGTCACCAAGTGATCTAACATAACGCCATCCATTCATTTCCTCAACCAGTGTTTATCGAAGACTTATGGTGTCCCACCAGTGTTCTAGAATGTCATGTTAGAGATCACTTGAACAGAACAAACATCTTTGCTTTCATTGAATTGAATTTCTACTTGGTGGTGCAATGGAAATGAAAGAAAACAAATAAGTAGACAGATAAGAAGATGTATCAGGCTGTAATTGGTTCTGTGTAAGTAACTAAAATAGGGTCTTGTGAAAACAATGTTTGGCTACTCTAGTTAGAAAGACCTTTTGGAGGTGATAGCAGCTAAGCTGAGACAATGAACTAAGTCAGACAGAGCCAGCTACATGAAGGTCCAAAGAGCATTCTAGGTAATGGGAAGAGCTGATGCAGACCAAAAACAAGCATTTGCTCTTAGGTTTGAGACACTTAAATATGCCTTCCTTGAATGCACTGTGTAAGGAGAACACGTCACAAGACATTCACAGGGATTTAGGTCAAGAGGGATGCTTTAGCCAGAAAGGAGAGTTTGTGTTTTACTGTATGTGAAATAGGAGGAACTTTAGATGAATCTGTCTTAGATTTTTTTAAAAACATAGCTTTCTCTGTGCAGTGAAAATAGAGAGTTAACAAGAGTCGAAACAGGTGAACTGGTTTAAAAATTGCTGCAATGGGTGAGCAAGACATGGTGGTGACTTGAACTAGGAATCTAAAACTTTAGGAGAGAGAAAGTACTTGTATTTGGGGGTGTTTTGAAAACAGAATCTGCAGGATTTGCTGACAGGTGTGCTATAGTCAGAGAAAATAATCAAGATAACTGCTGCTTTCTGGGGAATAATGTCAACAATGGAGGTCAGTAGTGCTCTGCTGTGCACGTTTAGCTTTGGGTGCCCTCAGGACATCATGTGGATATTTCAACGTTATGGGGGGGAAGCCATTGTAATCCATAAGCTGTACTTTGGAAATTTATATTCATTAAATAAAAGTTTAAAAAAAAAGAAAAAAAAAGAATCGCTAAATATGACCTTGAAGATCTAAGAAGCCAGCTACTGGGTTCAGATCAGGAAACATTTATCAGATGACACTTTTCATTTGCTTATTTTGTGGGAATACTACTTACTACCGTCTTTCTTTTTTTTTTTTTTTTTTTTTTTTTTTTTTTTTTTTTTGACAGGCAGAGTGGACAGTGAGAGAGAGAGACAGAGAGAAAGGTCTTCCTTTTGCCGTTGGTTCACCCTCCAATGGCCGCCGCGGCCGGCGCGCTGCGGCCGGCGCACCACGCTGATCCGATGGCAGGAGCCAGGAGCCAGGTGCTTTTCCTGGTCTCCCATGGGGTGCAGGGCCCAAGCACCTGGGCCATCCTCCACTGCACTCCCGGGCCACAGCAGAGGGCTGGCCTGGAAGAGGGGCAACCGGGACAGAATCCGGCGCCCCGACCGGGACTAGAACCCGGTGTGCCGGCGCCGCTAGGCGGAGGATTAGCCTAGTGAGCCGCGGCGCCGGCCCTACCGTCTTTCTTATTTATGTAAATAATGGCCCTGCAAGTGTTTCTAGGTCACTTAAAATCTGTACTATTCTTGGAAACAATTTTAATAACTTTGTACTATATTTGGTGTGCTCAATTTTCCATAGTATATTTCAGAAAGTTTTTAATAAAGGAATGCAAATAATAAATTAAAACAAATAGTAATAGTGACACATAGCTTCACATGGTTTGGGTACTTAATAGGTGTCAGAAATTGCTATACCTATTTGAAAAGTCTGTTATCAAGTTTAATTATCACAACAATCTAAAATGTAACTAATAAAAATAGGAAATCAAAGCCATAAAGGTAAGAAATGAACTGTTTCTATCACCCAGAGTATTAATGATATCACTCTTACTGAACACAATGTGAAATAAAGTTTTCTGTAATATGTTTGGTATAAGTCTTGTTACTCAAAAGGAGATGCAATTAGTTCTCCAAGGAAGACAAATATTGTCTTAGTATTACATTATGAAAAAAATGTTTCCCATACGGGCTATTGTTTAGGGAATATTGAATTACAAAGTCAACCTGTATTTTCGAATATCATGGATTTTAGTTTACATATTTTTATATTTCTACATGTCTAGAATTAGAAATAGCACTAAAACTTAAAAGTCAACCAGAAATCATGATATAGTTGTCATGGCCTGAACATGGGCTTCATAATTTTCTGGGTCCTGTTTAGGTGTCATAGAAAGCTCTGGAGGCTGTAATAAAATACTGTGCAACTGATAAAAGATTAATTTCCAGAGTCTATAAACAGCTCAAGAAACTCAACAACAACAAAACAAACAATCCAGTTAAGAAATGGACAAAGGACCTGAACAGATATTTTCAAGAGAGGAAATTCAAAGGGCCAACAGATATATGAAAAAATGTTCAGGATCCGTAGCCATCAGGAGAATGCAAATCAAATTCACAACAAGGTTTCATCTCACCCCCATTATAATGGCTCATATAAAGAAATGAACATACAAAAAATGCTGGCAAGGATGTGGGGAAAAAGGTACCCTACTCTACAGTTGGTGGGAATGTAAACTGTTGCATAAACTGAGGAAGACAGCATGGAGATACCTCTGACAGCTGAATATAGACCCACCATATGATCCAGCCATCCCACTCCTGGGAATTTAGCCAAAAGAAATGAAATCAGGGGCCAGTGCTGTAGTACAGTGGGTTAAAACCCTGGCCTGAAGCACCAGCATCCCATAGGGGCGCCAGTCCTAGTCCTGGCTACTCCTCTTCCAATCCTGCTCTCTGCTATGGCCTGGCATACCAGTAGAAGATGGTCCCAGTCCTTGGGCTCCTGCCCCACGTCAGAGACACGGAAGAAGCTCCTGGCTTCGGATCAATGCAGCTCAGGCTATTGCAGCCATCTGGGGAGTGAACCAGCAGATGGAAGACCTCTCTCTCTGTCTCTGCCTCTCTCTGTAACTCTTTCAAGTAAATAAAATAAATATTTAAAGAAAGAAAAAGAAAAAAAAATGAAATCAGCATATGAAAGAGTTATCTGTACCCCCGTGTTTATTGTAGCTCCATTTACAATAGCTAAAATATGGAATCGGCACAGATTTCCATCAACGGAAGACTGGATAAATAAATTATGGTATATACACTACGGAATACTATATGGTGGTAAAAAATGAAATCCTGTCATTTGTAGCAAAATGAATGCAACTAGAAACCATTATATTTAGTGAAATAAGCCAATCCCAAAAAGATGAATACCATATGTTCTCTCTGATCCTTGGTAACTAGTAGAGTAACTAACAGGTAACCTATGAGAGTGGAATTGACACTTTATTATGTGAAGATTTTGAATAGCCCTTATCTTGACTGTTGAGGAGCAGTGTTTTTTGTTTGTTTGTTGTTTTTTTTTACATTTTTCATTATACTATTTGTTGATGCCTCCACTTAGTGTAGGATTAATATGAAGAGTTTAAAGGTAACTGAAAATAGATCATTGTAAAAAATAAGAATGGGAATGGGAGAGGGAAGAGGAAGAAGGATGGTAGTATGGGTGGGAGGGAGGTTGGGTGGAAAGAATCACTATGTTCCTAAATTTGTATATATGAAATGCATGAAGTTTATATTTCTTAAATAAATTAAAAAAATAAATAACAGGAAGAAAAGGAATGCTGATACATCAAGTGTTTCTAATGGCACACAAATCATATTGTATGGTGGGGTGAACTGCATTGACTATCCCAGTTCTTCACTCTTCTCTGTATTCACTCCCTTTGCAATGTAACTTTGCAATGCACATCAATGACAGATGTGTTGATTTGACTCATACCTTAGCACTGATCCCCTATTTTGGCCATTGGAGAATTAAGAACCATGATATAAGCAGGGGTTTGAAAAGAATCTCCTCTTTGACATTGCTATCAACATTCTATATATGAGAGATATGTAGAAATGAGGTTCAAGGTAAAAACCACCCTCCGTTGACCAAAACCCAGCCAGTCCTCAGAGAATATTAGCAAAACTATGTACATCAACCCTAGCTAACTATAGATGCATAGGCAATAAATGTTTATTGTTTTCTGCCACTGAGTTTTCGGCAACTATTAGTAATAGCTAACTAACACTTTTAGAAAAAGTGACTAATAAAGTTTGTTTTCTGTATATGGAAACATTTTAGAAATACCTGAGTAAATTCGTTTTGCTAACATTTTCATTTTTTACATATGCACAAGGGAGAAAGATATTTAAATTTGTAATCTGCTTTAAAAAATCTGAAAATGATCTGTGGCAACACAAAATAAAAATTTTGAGGGGGGAAAAGGCAATTTTTCATAACTAAATTGCAGCATTTTGTTTCTTAGTGGTACACTGCATATAAGTGGATCTTACAACTGATGAATCCTTTTTATCATATGTAAGTAACTGATTGTGTCACATATGTGTCCATTTTCCCCTGAAAGGCAGGTGCTACTGATATGATTAGATTAATCGGACTGAACCCCATGACTTGTGCATAATTAATTCTAAATATTACCCATATGTATCAGTAGGGTAAAACATTAGTAATTATTTAACATACCTTCTTCACTATCATTATCCTTTTTATACAGTTGAATGTTTTAATGTTAAAGTAAAATATCAATTACTTCATCTGCTTTTAATATTGATGTGAAGAATAGGAAGATTTAGTAAGTTAGTCAAGAAATGTAATGTTATTTGAAAATATTGTCACCTGAACATGCAGTTTTAATGGGAATTGGAATACATTGTCCATGCATTTTAAAATATTATTAAAAATTCATTCCTTTCATCATGAAATGTTTGTCATTGGTTGAATGTCACTGAGCTGCACAATTGTTTACTTTGGATTTTTATTTTCATATGCACAGTGTTATTGCTTTTCAGTGTTGATTCTTAGCATAATATTCATGTTTGTAGTAGTGGCATTGATTTTTCATGACATTTTGTCAGCATTATAGGAAGGATTAGAAAACAAATTTTTACCTGGTTTATTCTATATTATTGGTACTCCTGGAGTTCAGCATGGTGATTCTAAAAAGATGGTAAAATCCTGTTGGGTCAGTTCTAATCATTTCCTTAACAGCAGCCTGGTTGTATCATTTTAGAGGGATATGGTCTTGAATACTGTCCCACAGATACCAGTAATAAAGTCCGGGCAGAATTTTTAAACAGAAAGCTAAAAAACTACAAAGTTCCTAAATGTAAACAGAAGCTGCAAGAGAGTAATTATTTGAAAATCTGCAAATGGCTGGAGAAAGAATTATCTGTGGCGTTCATATTTAAGGAGACTTCTCACTTTCTGTGGCTATAACTGCAGCATGAAGCTAGCCTATCTAAGAAGGAATGTCTATTCTGTCTTCTAGTGATATACACATAAATTTAATTTTGATTAACACTATCCATAATAACATTTCTCCTTTTTTTTTTTACTTTCAACATTATTATATCCTATGTTTTTGTTGATTTTCTTGGTAAATAGTACAAAAGTGGGTTTAAAAAAAGAATTAAATCCAACAACTCCTAATTTGTAATTTAGGACTTTATATTGTTTATTTTCAGTGACATATTTTAATGTTTCTACTATCATTCTTTTGAAAAAAAGATTTATTTATTTGAGAGGCAGAGTTACAAACAGAGAGAGACAGAGACAGAGAGACAGAGATCTTCCATTTGCTGGTTCACTCCCCAAATATCCTCAAGGGCTGGAACTGGACTGATCTGAAGCCAGGAGTCAACAGCGTCTTCCAGGTATCCTATGTGGGAGCAGGGGCCCAAGCACTTTGGGTCATCTTCCACTCCTTCCCACTTACATTAGCAAGGAGCTGGATTGGAAGTTCCGGCAGCTGAGACTCAATCCAGCACCCCCATAGGATGCTAGGGGGCAGGCAGGGGCTTTACCTGCTGTGCCACAGTGCAGGCCCCACTGTCATTCTTAGATATGTTGATTTGTTTGCTTTTTTGCACTTCTTTCTTGTGTTGTCTTCCTTCAAGAGAAATGGTCTTTTTTATTGCTCAGTTTTTCCATGTGTGTGTTTTCAAATTATCCACTTTATATTATGCTTTACTGGTTACCTTTAAAACATTTCTATGCAAAAGTAAAGGGTGAAGCTGATCAGTGATTTAACTCCAACCATAAGCAATTGAAGGAATTAATAACACCTTTGCCTGCTGAATCTAAATACTATGAGTTCTTTGTGTTCTAGACTGTTTTAGGTGTTACTATTATTCTTGCTGTTATTTTTGTAGAATCATTGTCTGATTACAATTTTCAGGTTTCTTTGCTCATTCCTACCTGATGTTCTAGCCTTTGTTTTAAGATTATTTCTTCCTTCTTGAAATAAATTATTAAAGCAGTTTCTTTGATAAAATCATTTGATACTTAGCTTGTATTTACCTGAGAGTGTTTAACCTTACATTCCTTGCAAGATAAACCATTGTGTGTATAATTTTAGATTGGCAGTTATTCATTATCAGCTTTCCGGTTTATTACTACATTTATTTTCTCTGTCCTATTATTGCCTTTAAGAAGTCTATGTTCTGTAACTGTACTTCCTGCATAGGTAATCTCTCATGCCTCTCTGGCTGCTTCTCAGATTTTAAGAGAAAAAATGCTGTTCTACAAATATAGCAGCTATACGTATGGTCAATTCCTTTTATTTATCCCATATGCGATTTATCTTGACTTCCTGAAACATTTCTTAGATTCTCAGCCTTTAGGCTATTTTGTCTTTCTCATTTTCTGTACTTTTTCATTTGAAGGCTGCAACTGAACATACTAGACAATCTTATTCAATACATCATTTCTCTTAACCTACATTAAATTTTCCATCTCCTTGTATCTCTGTTTTACATTTAAAGTAATTTCTTCATTACCTAGTGTTTGTGTGTATTTGCTGTAGGTGGTTCTGTCTTTTGAGTTTTAATTTCATCATTTTTTCTTTTTTTTTTTTTTTTAATTTATTTGACAGGTAGAGTTATACACAGTGTGAGAGAGACAGAGAGAAAGGTCTTCCTTCCATTGGTTCACTCCCCAAATGGCCGCTATGGTCGGAACTGTGCCGAACTGAAGCCAGGAGCCAGTTGCTTCTTCTTGGTCTCCCATGCGGGTGCAGGGGCCCAAGGACTTGGGCCATCCTTCACTGCCTTCCTGGGCCACAGCAGAGAGCTGGACTGGAAGAGGAGCAGCTGGGACTAGAACCCGGCGCCCATATGGGATGCTGTCACTGCAGGAAGAGGATTAACCAAGTGAGCCACGGTGCTGGCCCCAATTTTTTTTCTTTTCTGTAAGTTCTGTTTTGTGGTTTAAAAAAATCTTTGTCTTTATTTTTCATTGCAATTTGATAGTTTCTTTTTTTTACAGTTAGAAATTTATGAGTACATTTCATATTCTTATTGTCAATTTCAATTTCAGGATCTAAATACTTTCCATATGTATTTGAATTCTTTTTTTTTTTCAAACTCATTAGCAATAGCTCACTTTTAAATGTTATTAATATTTAATTGAATTTGATTTTTAGTTCTTAAGTATTTTCTTTCCTTTTTAATTATCCCTATTGTATTAAAACATATATTTGTTGGGAACGGCATTGTGGCATAGTGGGTACAGCCACTCCTGCAGCACCCGAAAAATCCCATATGAGCGCTGGTTCAAATCCTACCTGCTGCACTTCTCATCCAGCTCCATGATAAGCAGAGGAGGATGGCCAAGTGATTGTGTCCCTGGAGTCACATAGTTGAGCTGGAGGAAACTCCTGGCTCCATGCTTCGGACTGGCACAGCTCTGGCTATTGTAGCCATTTGGGCAGTGAACAAGCAGATCTCTGTCTGTCTGTCTGTCTGTCTCTCTCTCTCTCTGTCTCTCTTTCTCTAAGTCTGCCTTTCAAATAAATAAATCTTATTAAAAAAGGGAAAAGTATATTTGTCATAATTTCTATAGGGGCTATTCATGTTTTAGGAGTTAGCTCTCCAAAATATCTAATACTTTAGAGTGTTAAAGCATATTGAAACAATTTGGTTTTGTTTTCCTATTATACAAGTAAATTTTGATTTTTTTCATTAAAGTCGGAGTGTATTGTAGTGGCTTTAAAATAATGATTGAAGGGCAGGCATTTAGTTCATCAGTAAGATATGGGTCAGGACATCCCATCCCTATCAGAGTCCCTTGATTCACGTCCTAGCTCCATTTCCAGTCCATCTTTCTGCTAGTAGAAGCCCTGGGAAGCAGCAGATGATAGCTCAAGTTCTTGGGTCCGTGCCACCCACATGAGAGAACTGGAAAGAGGTCCAGTCTCTGGGTTTCAGCCTGGCTTAGCCCTGCCTATTGTGGGCAATTGAGGGGTACACCAGAGGATGGAACATCTCTCTCGCTCTTTCTTCTCATAGCAATCTCTCTGTGTATATGTGTGTGTGCTCTGTTTGAAAATAAATAAACATAAAATGATGGTAGAAATAGTAATAAAAATGACAAGGTTAATTATAAGAATGCAATCGCATGACAATTATTTCTGCATATATATTTGGTGCTCTTCCTTTAAGTAGCCATTTTGAAAATACTACTTTGTTGATTAGGAAAATAATTTAATTGAAAAACTATTGGCCGGCGCCGCAGCTCAATAGGTTAATCCTCTGCCTTGTGGCGCCAGCACACCAGGTTCTAGTCCCGGTCAGGGCGCTGGATTCTGTCCCAGTTGCCCCTCTTCCAGGCCAGCTCTCTGCTGTGGCCCGGGAGAGCAGTGGAGGATGGCCCAGGTGCTTGGGCCCTGCACCCGCATGGGAGACCAGGAGAAGCACCTGGCTCCCAGCTTCGGTTCAGCGCGGTGCGCCGGCCAGAGCACGTTGGCCGCAGCAGCCATTGGAGAGTGAACCAACGGCTAAAGGAAGACCTTTCTCTCTGCCTCTCGCTCTCACTGTCCACTCTGCCTGTCAAAAAAAAAAAAAAAAAAAAAAAACCTATTTACTGTTATTTGCAGACAACTCTGTTGGTTGAGCATTAATAAGAAGTTTATGCACATAGAATATCAAGAAATTATAGTTAGAACTTGAAATCTCATAAGTAAACTTTAAAAATCAATGTATTTCACCTTTGTTTAAAGAACAATCATAACTCAATCATGAGACTGAATATTATACTTGAGTTATTTCAATTTTAGCAAAATTTACATTTTAATTAGATAATTTTTTTATTTTTCTGCAGTATACAATATATTTGGGTATGAATTTTATTAACTGAGTTGGAAGTATTTTTACTTTGTCTAGGTTTTATAAAGATTCTACTTTGACAATGTTGATACAACACAAAAAACACAAAAGGATAGTATTTTGAGAACAATTAGGTATATATTTTATTAATAACAAATGCTTCATACAATAGTTGACATTGTTTGAAATGTAAGAGATTCAGCAAGAGTTAATTCAATACATATTTATTGAATAATAAGTTGTTTTTTATTGCTGGATTATATTAATGTTCTGTACTATACCTGTTGCCATAGTGACATGACAAATTTTAATATTGTTTGTTATGCAATGATAGGGAACAAGAGGAAGAGAACTATTGCTTTGGATATTGTTATGATCACTATTAATAAATATAAATTTTTGTTCAGTGAATCTGCCAAAATGCCTGTTATGTTGTTCACTAACAACATCTAGAAAAATAATTGTTTTCCCCAGGGTTGAATTTAGATTAAATTTTGTGTATTAGCCTTCTGTTATAAAAGTAAGCAAGATTTTGTTTCCAAAGACAATTTTAAAATGCTAATATGATAAAGAGGACTAGAGGACCAATAAATAACCACGGGATCTGTGATTTTAATTTCCTTGATAGTTTTATTCCTTCTGAAATGTAGCAATTATTTTTAAATATATTTTGGGCCAGCGCCACAGCTCAATAGGCTAATCCTAGCCTTGTGGCACCGGCACACCGGATTCTAGTCCCAGTCAGGGCGCCGGATTCTGTCCCAGTTGCCCCTCTTCCAGGCCAGCTCTCTGCTGTGGCCAGGGAGTGCAGTGGAGGATGGCCCAAGTGCTTGGGCCCTGCACCCCATGGGAGACCAGGATAAGTACCTGGCTCCTGCCATCGGATCAGCACAGTGCGCCGGCCGCAGTGGCCATTGGAGGGTGAACCAATGGCAAAGGAAGACCTTTCTCTCTGTCTCTCTTTCTCTCACTGTCCACTCTGCCTGTCAAAAAAAATATATATATATATTTTGTTGTGGTGGCATTTACATTTTAGTATATTTGGTAGATTGAAAAATTTCACATGGGGCCAGAGCTGTGGCTCACTTGATTAATACTCCACCTGTGGCACCAGCATCCCATATGGGCACCAGGTTCTTGTCCCGGTTGCACCTCTTCCAGTCCAGCTCTCTGCTGTGGCCGGGAAGGCAGTGAAGAATGGCCCAAGTGCTTGGGCCCTGCACCCGCATGGGAGACCAGGAGGAGGCACTGGCTCCTGGCTTCGGATCAGTGCAGTGCCGACTGTGGAGGCCATTTGGGGAGTGAACCAATGGAAGGAAGACCTTTCTCTCTGTCTCTCTCACTGTCAGTAACTCTACTTGTCAAATAAATAAATAAATAAATCTTTTAAAAAAATTTTACAAATATTTGGAAAACTAACTACTTGGAGATAGTATTATCAAAAGTAACAAAAAATATTGTTTTACTTGACAGTATTCATGCAAGGAAAAATAAATTGCAAAAAATCAGTAGGAAAAATGTGTGATTGAACCAAAAAAAAGGAATAAAATTTTATGTGCATTAGATTTTAATTTTATTAAATTTTATTAAATTTATTATTTTAACTATAAAATGTTTATACATGAGTAGATGGTAGGAGAAGGAAATATACTAAATTATCAGAATGGTCTTATTAAAATGGATAAATTATAAAATTTTAATCGAATTATCTAGCATGAGTTATAATCTTAAAAATAGCTTATAGAACCTCATCTTCTAACCATATAGATATTAAAATAATTATAATAGGAAATTAAAATATAGTATAAATATCAACCTTTTATCAGTTGCATAGTTTGCAAATATATTTTCCCATTCTGTTGGTTGCCTCTTCACTTTCCTGACTGTTTCTTTTGCAGTACAGAAACTTCTCAATTTGATGCAATCCCAAATGTTAATTTTGGCTTTGACTGCCTGTGCTTCTGGGGTGTTTTCCAAGAAGTCATTGCCGGTACCTATATCTTGCAGGGTTTTTCCAATGCTCTCTAATAATTTGATGGTGTCAGGTCGTAGATTTAAGACTTTAATCCATGTTGAGTGAAATGAACACTATGAGAAACGGTCACTTGATCAGCCCTCGCCCTGACTGTTGATGAGCAACTTAATATGTTATCCCTCTTAGTATTTTTTTTTTGTTTGTTCTACTTAATACTTTTGGTTGAATACTGTAATCAATACACAATTATTCTTAAGTGCTGAAACTTAACTGAAAAGTGATCGCTGTTAAATATAAGAGTGGGAATAAGAGAGGGAAGAGATGTGCAATTCGGGACATGCTCAAGCTGACTTACCACAAACGGTAGAGTTAGAAACATACCAGGGGATTCCAATTCAATCCCATCAAGGTGGCATGTACCAATGCCATCTCACTAGTCCCAGTGATCAATTTCTGTTCACAATTGATCATAATGATAGGACTAAGAACCAAAGAGATCACATAAACAAGACTAGTGTCTGCAAATACTAGCTGATAGAATAAAAAAGGGAGAGAACGATCCAACATGGGGAGTGAGATACAGAGCAGACCCATAGAATGGCAGATGTCCTAAACAGCACTCTGGCCTCAGAATCAGCCCTTAAGGCATGTGGATCTGGCTGAAAAGCCCATGAGAGTATTTCAGGCATGGAAAGCCAAGACACTCTGGGGAAAAAAAAAAAACCTAAATGAAAGATCTCCGCAAGTGAGATTCCAATGGAAAGAACGGGTCATCAAAGAAGGAGGTTCCTTTCTCTGAAGGGAGGAGAGAACTTCCACTTTGACCATGGCCTTGTCTAAATATGATCAGAATCGGTGAACTCAGGGGGCTTCCATAGCCTTGGTAGCTCATGACAAGAACCTAGGGTGATTATTGAGGCCATAAACAAGAGTGTCAGTTTGTTAAGTCAACAACAGGAGTGCACTTACTCCTCATGTAGGATCTTTGTCCTTAGTGTGCTGTACATTGTGATTTAATGCTATAACTAGTACTCAAACAGTATTTTTCACTTTATGTTTCTGTGTGGGAGCAAACTGTTGAAATCTTTACTTAATGTATGCTAAACTGATCTTCTGTATATAAACAGAATCGAAAATGAATCTTGATGTGAATGGAAGGGGAGAGGGAGTGGGAAAGGGGAGGGTTGCGGGTGGGAGGGACGTTATGGGGGGGAAGCCATTGTAATCCATAAGCTGTACTTTGGAAATTTATATTCATTAAATAAAAGTTAACAAAATATATATAGTATAAGTAAATAACATTTTTACTTTGTGTTATGACATTTGTTATATAATCATAGAAAGAAAACTTACATTAGATGAGATTTTTATAATGCCATTTATATTACCTTTTTTGAAATCTTCTTGATCACTGCATATTTTAAATGTTTTTTGTTACTTAAATATATATTATAATTTAAATTTAAAGATAATTTGAAAATAATGTAGTATTTGATAGTTCCAAAGAAATTTTAAAAGAGGAAATTATTATTTTATAGTTTTTAATATAACAGTTATAAAAAGCAGAAATAGTAGAAAAGACAAATATCTACTACTTTTTAAAATTATATTTTAAAGCATATTTTTAATCAGAGTTGTTCCCCAAGGCTAGGTGATTAACAGGTATATAGGAGAGAAGAAAATCTTAGTTCTATAAATAGTAATATACCAAGGAAGGTACTCACATTTCGCATTTTTAATAAGAAAAAAATTTGGAAACTCAAAAGGAAAATATCAAATACCTTTGATTGAACTTTAAAAAATATCACTGTGGTTAATGAGCTTCTTAATGCCTATAAAGGAAGCTTAAAATGGCAAAAATAAATGATTTCAACAGCGTTCACTTTCTGATTACTCAAGTGAAGTGCGGTAACTATTCAGTAAAAGCCTTACAAGGATCAGGGAACATTACACCTCCTGTGCTCCGTCTGAAGTGAGTACAGTGTCAGAACGTGCTAAAATTTAATTTTCCCTTTGATCTGCTTTGCAAGTTCACGTTCTTCTTTTAGATATCTCAAATAACCTTCTTTCAGTAAAAGCACTCAAGATCATCTACCTCTCTCCCAGCCCTAAGCATAGAGAACACTGATACAAAAATCCAGTGTTTTCACCTCTGAGATTTGTTCTCCCCAGTGTCATTTAGTTCCTCTCTGAATGTCATGGACGGTTGCACGGACCTTGTTGGTGGCGTTTTGTGTTCTGCTTGTATTCCACACTTTCAAAAAGTAATGCCAGTGAGATCTGTGGATGGCTTGTATTAACAAAGTGAATGTATTTACCAGTTGTTACAAATTTAATTTTATTAAGACTATGGTTCATGCTACTATGGCTGATGCTTACTTAGTTTTTGTTGCAAGTCTTGATTTTCTGTAAATTTTTCTGCCCTGGGCAGAAGTGAACACTTTTATACCACTGTTATTTTGAAAAATAGTTACATTTTTAATATATTGATTGCTTTCTCATAGTGTTACAATAAGAAGAATGCTGACATGAAAAAAAATTAATGAATATAAAGTCTTCAATTTTATGTCATTAATCTAAGAAATAGATTTCCTTGGTGATCATCCAGTTCCAGAATATAGTGTTACTGTTTGATGAAACACTGGGGATTCTTGCTGTTTCTTTAACTTTAAGCAAGAGATTACTGACCCATTAACTCCACTAATTACACTGAAACCTCATTTGCATGCTCTTTAAGGCCCTTGCTCTTGAGTTGCTCATCTGCTTTTGCATTTCACTAATCATTTAAATTGTCTTTCTCAAGGAGGGTGAGCAGAAAACAATAAGCTATTTCAAGAATATTCTGAGAGCTGAGGACAGCTGCTGCTCACACACTGTTCATCATTGTCCAAGCACAAGTGGTCACACTTGTAAAGGTGTTTTGTGTTTTGCAGCCTATATTCCTCTTGATAAATTGGTCCTTTTTTATGTGCTTTTATGTCAATTGAACATGACTTTGAAAAGTTTTAGACAGACTTAACAGTACCCATTTTCATTGCAGTCTAGTTTACTTTTGCTAGAGAAAACTATCCTTAACTAATTAGAATCATTTGAAATTGCTAAGAACAAGCCGGCGCCGCGGCTCACTAGGCTAATCCTCCGCCTAGCGGCGCCGGCACACCGGGTTCTAGTCCCGGTCGGGGCGCCGGATTCTGTCCCGGTTGCCCCTCTTCCAGGCCAGCTCTCTGCTGTGGCCAGGGAGTGCAGTGGAGGATGGCCCAGGTGCTTGGGCCCTGCACCCAATGGGAGACCAGGAAAAGCACCTGGCTCCTGGCTCCTGCCATCGGATCAGCGCGGTGCGCCGGCCGCAGCGCGCCGGCCGCGGCGGCCATTGGAGAGTGAACCAACGGCAAAGGAAGACCTTTCTCTCTCTGTCTCTCTCTCTCTCACTGTCCACTCTGCCTGTCAAAAAAATAAAAAAATAAAAAATAAAAATAAAAAAAAAAGAAATTGCTAAGAACAATACTTAAACATCTACAACAATGCTATCTACAAATGTGCATTGTGCTTGAACTGATTCTTCCCCCATTTTATCATTCCATTGAGTAATGCCATGTTGGTAATAAGTAGTTTTTCAATTTAATTCTGGAGCCCATTGTTCTTTGTTCTTTCAACAGTATAATTATGAGTAGTAATAAAAAGTTTTCCACTTACATCCCAAATTTAATCAAATAGTATTTCATTAGAATGCTTCTTGAAAAGGACTCTGAGGTTGCATTTGAGTTTAGCAGAAAGAAAACAATTTTAGATCAATTTAGTGATGTTTACCATAGCTTTGTAACAGAAGAGATAGCACTTTTGCTACATATGTAACTGGATCTAAGTGAATGTTTTTTTTTTTTTTTAAACCAGCACTCACAGTAAAATTCTGTCTTATATTATTATGTCTTATATCAATGCAACACAGACTCATACACAAATGTGTGCAGACACACACCCAACTAAGCAGGCTGAATAAGAGTCCTCCAAAAAAGTCCATATCCGAATCCCAGAACCTATCAAGCCACTACCTGACACAGTAAAAGTGAATTGGCAGGTGTGATTAAGTTAAGGCTTTTGCCATGAAAGTAATCTGGATTTCCTGGACGGCCCTGTGTAACCACAAGTGCCCATATAAAGGAAGCTAGTGGGATCAGAGTCAGCAAAAGTACATGTGAAATTGGAGTAGCACAGAAAAAATCAAATCTTTTCCTTATCCATAGCTAGATTTATGGCTATGATTCTTACAACAAAGTTGAGATAAGCAAAAAGCCCAAGAAAATATGATCAATATGTTTTACATGACATGGGAGCTTCAGAAATAAAGACCTAGGCATGGACATCTATATTGATTTAAGATTTATTTATTTACTTGAAAGGCAGAGTTACAGAGAGAGAGAGATCTTCCACGCATTGGTTCACTCCCCAAAAGGTAGCAATGACCAGAGCTAGGCTGGTCTGAAGCCAGGAGCCAAGAATTTCTGAATCTCCTACGTGGGCGCAGGGGCACAGGACTTGTGCCGTCTTCCACTGCTTTCCCAGGCACATTAGCAGGGAGCTGGATTGAAAGCGGGGTGTAAGGGATGCCAGCATCTCAGAAGCAGCAGCTGTACCCAGTCCACCATGATGCGGGCCCCCAGAAATCTGTATGCTTTTAAGAACAGTCAAGGCCGGCGCTGTGGCTCACTAGGCTAATCCTCCACCTGTGGCGCCAGCACCCCAGGTTCTAGTCCCAGTCAGGGCGCCGGATTCTGTCCTGGTTGCTCCTCTTCCAGGCCGGCTCTCTGCTGTGGCCCGGGAAGGCAGTGGAGGATGGCCCAAGTGCTTGGGCCCTGCACCCCATGGGAGACCAGGAGAGGCACCTGGCTCCTGGCTTCGGATCAGCGCGGTGCGCTGGCTGCAGCATGCCGGCCGCAGCGGCCATTGGAGGGTGAACCAACGGCAAAGGAAGACCTTTCTCTCTGTCTCTCTCTCTCTCTCACTGTCTACTCTGCCTGTCAAAAAAAAAAAACAAAAACAAAAAAAAAAACAAAAACAAAAACAAAAAAAAACAAACAAACAAACAAAAAAAACAAAAAAAACCAGTCAAACAGAAGTAATTTTGGAAGACTAAAGGGTATAATTTAATGATAATAACCTGGGGGAATTTAACAAGGTCTGTCTGTTCAGTTTGTTGTTGGAGGCCCCATGTGACACATCCTCCATCTGTCTATGGGGCAGCACATCTGCTACCTGAGGTTCCTCACCAGGCAAGGGAGGAACCAGGTCGGAAAATGTCCTCTTTGGGTGGTTGGACCTGCTTCAAGGGAAATAGGTTTAGTAAGGACACTTCTGTTTACTGTGGCTGCTCTGTGGTTTTCTCAGTTCCCTTTAGCTTAAAATACATAGGATGCCACAATGGAGTTATGTTCTGCTTCCCATCAGAGTAATCAAGAGATGGAGGATGGAGTCAGTGGACAGAGTGATGTGCTTTATGAACAGGGGATCCACAGGTCAAGGTACATATACAGGTGGACTCTAGAAGCTGCAAAAAACAAAAAAATTAACCTCCCCTGAAGTCTCTAGCAGGAACATGGCCCTGATAAAACACTGACTTAGGCTTCTGACCTCAGCAGTTTCCAGATTACATTTGCATTGTTTTAAGACACTCTAGTTTGTGGTAACGTGCTTCAGCAGCTACAGACAAGTAAATACAATAGTATGTAATTGAAACAAAGCTTGGATAAAATGGTGTTTAACCTTAATTTGTGGTGTATTCTATGATAATTCATTCTATTTCACTTTTTAAAGCAAATGTCAGTTGAAATACAGTAGAGTCATAGGACTTACCTGTGCTAGGTCTTCACTTGCAACTTGACAAGTAAATTATTTGAGACCTGCATTTTAAAAATATAGGTCTAAATCTTTATGTTGTTATTTTCATTTTTTGTTATAAAAATTAAGTCAGCAGATAAATTGCCATACCAACTAGTATGTATGAGGAATCATTTGCCTTAAAGCTATAATTTGCCTTTGTATCAGTGTTAGATTTATCAGAATTTAATATTAGATCTGTGAGTTCTGCCACATTTGAAAGCACTGGGTCAGGCATGTGGCACAGCAGTTAGGATGCTGCTTGAGACATCCACATCGCTCATAGTGCCTGGATTCAAGTCCTGGCTCTGCTTCTATCCCACCGTCCTGCCAATGCACACGTGTAAGGTAGCAGATAATGGCCCAAGTTCTTGTGTCCCTGCTACCCATGTGGAAGTGGGAATGGAGTTGCTGGCTCCTGGCTTCTGCTTTATCCAGCCCTGGCTGTTGCAGGCATTTGGGGTGTAGACCAGTATCTAATGTCTCTATGCCTTTCAAATAAATTTTTAAAAATTAAAAAACCTTAAAAAGATGTCATATTTTTCCATTTTTGTATATCTGCCTATCACAATGGGCTTTCAAGGTTGCATATTTCATTTTGCAAACCCATCTGTTATAAATGTAACTATCCGGAAAGTCATCAGGTCATATTATGATTTATTCATTAAAAATAGTTTTAAAGAATTAATTTACACAAAAGCTATACAGTATTAGTTAATATTAAACAAAATAATTGTGAACCCAGTAATCCTACATCCTTTATTTTAATGATAATGAAAAACTGCTTCCATTCTAAGTATGATTTTCTTTCTACACTTCATTTTGCTTTATTAAAACTTAGATTTGCTTCAGCTGTCTAAGCTGTCACACTAAGCAATAGTTTTCCTGTTGTTTATACTGTTTGTATTTGTTTGTTATTAATGGTAAAATAACTTGTTTAATGTTTGATTTCCACCATAACAAAAGGAATATCTAGCTTTTGATTTTAATTCAGTTTCTTAGCAGTGAAGTTCAAATATATTTTGTTCTATTGGTAAAAGTTTTACCCACTTGGCATAGTGAGTTTTACCCACTTGGTGTGGTGAATTTGATGAAGACACTTAAAAAAAAAAAAACTCCTAAAATAAAATATAGCTTACCATGAGTTCATGGTATATTGTTTTTGACTGACATTAAAATTCAGTTTGCTCTGGTATTATCACAATAATCTTGAACTAGTAATTTCTTATATGATTGCTTTGAGAGAAATTGATGCAATTTGTAGAATAATATCAATAATCCTAAGCATTGTCGAATTAAATTCTGATATTTAAAAAGGGCCATTCTTTGAATTCATAAAAGCAACCCATGCTTACAGTGTATAAAAGAAAGGTGCACACTGAAAAGATCTTTAAATTATGTCAATATCATTGCCCATGATAATAATACTCAATCACATGTTGATTTATAGAAGTTTCAGTAACTTTGAAAATTTAATTAGAACTTACTTTATAAAATTCTTTATCCACTAATACTGAAAGGAAATTTTGCATTTCTACATGCGTTTAAGTAAACTCACTTGAGAATGCTTTTATTAGAGCTGGAGTGGTGATCTTGATGTTATGGGAAAAAAAAAAAATAAATGGGAAACAAGTGACCCAACACTCATCCTAATGAAAATGGGTCAAGTCACATTCCAAAACAATTTATAAATTTCATTGAATTTTTCTTCTTTTCTGAATATTTTCAAGTTGACATGTACTTTACCTCAGTTCAAGAAAGAGTTTTAGTCAGCTTGTAAAAGCATAAAGGAAAGAAATTTAGAAATAAAATAAAGGAGAAAATGTTGGCAAAGACAAATTTTTCCAATGTGACTATGCCTAAACCTCATTAGATACTGTCATTATATATAAAGTTATACTGAGAGGAACAGTCTTGTGAATGAGTTTAAGGTGAAAGTTGGAGATAGGAAAGGCCAGGAAGAGAACTGTGTCCTTTTTGTCCTGTAGTCTTACAGATCAATTAAAATGGACAGGGTTTTTTTGTGTGTGTGTGTTTTTATTTATAACCAAGGTGACCTGTTTAATTCTCAGCATGAATTTTGAAAGCACAAGACAAAAGATGAGATGCACAAAACGTATGACAGAAAGGAAGACCAAAACAGTGGTTTTGGAAATAATATTTATTTGGCCTATTTTGTTTTGGTCATAAGATAGAGCATAAGATTGTTACTTGATATAAAAATGTGGCTCCTTATTGACCAAAAAGAAAAAAAAAAGAAGTCTCATTTTGCTATGGAGAATTGAATGCCTTTCAGAAATTCTTGAGAATTTTTTAGTAGCATAAGATATAGTAAATTAATATGAGTAAAATTTTTGTCAATGAAGTATGATTACAAGATGGTTGATTGAAATACTTATTCAGTGAATTAATTCATTTGCTTTTCACTCTTTAAAATTGCCTTAATTAAACTGCCTTAATGGCTTCTTATTTCACTCATGTCTATTAGAATGCTTTGAAATTTTCAGTAAGTCTTCATTCAAATATTAAATATAACTAAATATATTGAAAAGAAAATATATTTCATTTCTAGTGCCACTCTGTGCACAATAATTAACTATTTGATGTTAACTTATACCTATAATTCAGTTTTAGAATTATAATTATGGTATCATCAAACTTTTGAGTTCCATTGATGAACATTAGCAAAACATAATTTATTAATTCCAGTTGATTTTAGGCTCCAAATTCTTTGCTAAAATATATTTTCTTAGTCTTTTTTTGGAACACTTATTGCTTTCTGAATATGCCACAGTCATTTATCTTCCCTATAAAATTGCATATTATTTATGGAAGGGTGTCATTTGCCTTGAAGCAGGGCAACAGATTGCCATTTGAATTTTCACAAAAGAACACATCATCACCTGGGTTGCCGTTAGTGAAGAAAGCCCTGAGAGAGGATTCTGCAGAGTTCTGAGTCAGTGACACATGATTCCGTCCATCTTACCAGAAAAGGCTTATTTGAAAATTGGGTGGATTCATAGCTGGTTAAATTCTAAAAGCGCTAATTTAATAGATTGGTTTTGAATTGGAAAAAAAAAAGTTTTAAATTGACACACAAGCTAATTTCTTCATTGCTTTTACATGGGAATGTCAATAACCTCACCACATTTGAGAGAAATAACTTAGAGAGATTTGGGACAATTATCTGTAGATAAACTTGAACAATAAGCAGCACTTGACTAGTTCTTTCACTTAAAAATTTTAAAAATTAATTTCAAAATGCCAATTCTGTCACCTGTGAACATTCTGTAATGCATGTAAGACAGTTTGAGAGGACTCGTTGACTACAAGTTGAAGAGCAGCCAAGGGTGAGACATGCAATCTTAGTACCTTTTCACCCAACAGAATGATAATGATTTTCTTTCTGCTGTGATAAAATGATACTAAAAACATTGTACATAGTTTAAATGTCACACATTTTGCAAATAAGAATTAATCAGAATGAGAGAGTTCAGAGTGTTGACAGATGCAAAACATAGTTTGACCCTAAAAACGAATCATAGAAAATATTTTAGCTTCAGAATGCATGTATGCTGGTGTAGATGATAACTTCTTATGTGAGAATTTGACAGCACAGGCAGAGAAGGCAAAAACTAGACAAATGATATGATATCAAACTCAGCAGGAAGCTGGAACAGATACAGAATAGCTGGACTTAAACCGGCACTCTGACACAGGATGAGGGCATTCCAAGCCGTGACTTAACTTCTTGTGCCACAATGCCAGTCCCATCCTTTTTAAAAAATAAAGATTATTAGATGAGCTCCAAGTATTGCAAACCAGAAAGCATTCATCGAAGTCTTTAATATAGTTCCTTCCATAAACAGTATTTTTTTTTCTTTTAAGTTAAACAACTGATAAAGTCCCTTACAGGATGATATTTGAAAGAAGTGAATTTAAGGTATCTACCTATTTACAGATAAATCAGTGGAGAAAACAGTAGTGACTCAACACTGGACACACACAGCACTTCATAAACTGCTGGATGGTTTTGTTTTGTGAAGCACAGTGCTAATTAACATATTCCTCCTCACATAGCCTAGTGATATTGCTTCTTAATTTCAAATCTCAGCTGTTTTTCAAATCCAACTTATTCTATACCTCTCTGATAATACTTTGTATATTGGGAAAGATGTTAAAAAGGTGTAACTGGTGTTAAAAAGGAAAGCAATAACAGTTATTTCTAGTCCGGAGTATCCTATTCCTAATGGTTTGAAATAGTATATTAGTGATTTTATCACCTGAAAGCAGAACAACTGTTAACATTCTACTCTTCTAAATTAATTGCAACTTTTAAACATGCTTATATTTGGCACTTTTTGCAGAATTCAGGATCAAAGCCTCTTTTCTCCTTGAAAAAGACATATCCGCTAAAAATATTTCCTATTTCTGGTCTACAGTGCAGCATCCAAAGCCCTATATGAGTCAACTATGTCCATTTCATAAATCATTTGCCTCTACTTCATTTCATTCTCTATACTCAAGCCACACTGGCTTTCTTTCTGTTCCTCAGACATACCAATTTTTTTAAGACATTCTTTCTCATGCCATTCAGTGAGAAATTAGTTACTGTGTTGTCCACAGGTTTGAACAGTTCTGTCACAGCAAAGGATCTCAGTAAATACGGCTGAGCACATTAATCCATGCATAAACGTCTGTAATATTTCTTCCTACTTGTATCATGCATCAAAATTCATTATGTATGGATGTCTTCAATCTCCATATAAACAACTGACTTTCTCAGGTCAGGACTCTTCCCCAAATCTCATAACATAGTCTTCACATGATGATGCATTTTAAGTATTTATTACATTTGTAAACAACATACAAGTTAGAATCTATTTAGAACAGATTCAATAAGGTAACCCTTACAGATACTTATTTTCAAGCAGATTTAAGTTGTTTCCAATGGGAATACTACAGGATTCTCGAAAGAGTGATCAGATTTTCTTTTACTAGAGTTGGCCTGTGGTATAAAAGTAAAGTAAATCCGGTGTCAATTCATGCTGGCCCTGAAAGACATTCTTTTAGAGGTGAGTTCTAGGCTGATGCCTAGTCTGATCCTAAACATCCCCAAACAGTAGGCTATGCCCTTGGATTACTCCTCTTGACCAAAATCATCCCTTGAGAATTATGGCTTCACTGGAATTCCTGTGACCATTTAGATCAGGAAACGTGTGATCTACCTGGTACCTCACGTTTGGCTCACTGAGGAGAGCTGCTGTGCAGGAAAAACCATTGCATTCCTGCCAGCCCATTCTTTGAATAGCTGCCACTGAGATAAAATGCAAAATACCCTGCAGATCAGAAACCAGCCTCAGGCTTGACTGTATTCTCCATTTTTATGATGTGAGATGAAACATAATGATCAATTATAGCCTTACTAGTTATTATTGAACTGAAAATCTGAGTCAATCCATTTCCTAAAACTTTGAATTATCCAAAGAACCTTTCCTTTCCTTAAAAGTCCAAATGCAGATAATTTTAACCTATTATAAGTTTTAAATAAGATCATAGCTGAGGAAAGTCCTGGGACAGCTTTTGACAATGTGGATAGTCAAAATATGTTGTTCTTCTCAGAGCTTTTACCAGCAATAGTGGCATCAGAAGCAAGCAGCTAAATATAGAATTGCACAAAAAAAAACATATATATGGTTTAATGGGCTTGAAGTCATGGAGAACAGTTGTTGCCTTCCTGGCCTTGACCTTTATCTCCAAATATTTTCATCACTGCTCACTGACAGTGCTGTAGACATGCACCTGTTAATACTAGCTGTGGTAGAGAGGAATATGCAAAAAAAGACTGGATTAAAATGTTGTACATTCTCACTATTTCAGTATTCACTCTCTAATTATTAGAGCTATAGCAGACTCCCTTACTATAAGCTATTATGGTTTTCTCTGTTGTCTGTTTATGAAGCATCTAAGAATACTTGCTGCCTTGAAGGAAAAGATTGATTCTAACTCCAAGAAATGGGGCAGACATTTGGAGTAGTGGTTACGATGCATCTTGAGATGCTTGCATCCCACATCTGAGTGCCTGATTCCTGCTAATACACACCCTAAGAGACCGCAAATGATTCCTCAAGTCATTGGGTCCCTGCAAACCCCGTAAGAGACCCAAATTGAATTCCTGGCTTCTGGCTGCAGCTTGGCCCAGTGCAGGCTTATTACCAGCAACTGGGGAGTGAACCAGAGGGTGAGAAATCTTTTTCTTTCTATCCCCACCTCCCTACCCACAACTTTTTCAAATAAGTATTTTTGAGCATTTGCATAAAAATGAAACTTATGTAAACCTAGGCAGCTGGTAATAAATATTTTGTGGTGATATGAAATGGCTTCAAAAAGATTCATGGGGCTGGTGTAGTGTCACAGTGTGTATAGCTGCCACCTGCTAAGCCAGCATCCTGAGTAACACCAGTTTGAGTCCCAGCTACTCCACTTTGGATCCATCTCCCTAATAATGATCCTGGGAAAGCAGTGGAAGATGGCCCAAGTACATGGGCCCCTGCAACCCATGTGGGAGTCCCAGAAGGAGTGTGGCTTCGACCTGGCCAATCTCTGACCATTGCAGCAATTAGCGGAATGAACCCATGGATTAAAGATCTCTGTGCGTCTCCCTTCTCTCTGTAACTCTTTCAAATAAGCAAATATCTTTTAAAAATTACTGCTTGTTCTCTCTTATGATTTGGAGCTAAAATTAAAAAAAAGAAAAAAGAAATGTGTGTATCAATATTGCTGCAAATATAGTTTTGTAAAACTGTTTTATACCTTTGTAAGACCAATGGTTAAGAATGGTATACTAGGCCAGCGCCGCGGCTCACTAGGCTAATCCTCCACCTTGCGGCGCCGGCACACTGGGTTCTAGTCCCGGTCAGGGTGCCGGATTCTGTCCCGGTTGCCCCTCTTCCAGGCCAGCTCTCTGCTGTGGCCAGGGAGTGTAGTGGAGGATGGCCCAAGTACTTGGGCCCTGCACCCCATGGGAGACCAGGAGAAGTACCTGGCTCCTGGCTTCGGATCAGTGCGGTGCGCCAGCTGCAGCGCGCCGGCTGCGGCGGCCATTGGAGGGTGAACCAACGTCAAAAGGAAGGCCTTTCTCTCTGTCTCTCTCTCTCACTGTCTACTCTGCCTGTGGAAAAAAAAAAAAAGAATGGTATACTAGTATATTTTTAATGATCTGTAATTTTTTAAAGATTTATTGATTTTATTTGAAAGGCAGAGTTACAAAGAGAGAGGAAGAGAGAGAGAGAGAGAGAGAAAGAAGTTGGACTTTCATCTGCTGGTTCACTCCCCAGATGGCAGAAACAGCAGGAGCTGTGCCAATCCAAAGCCAGGAGCCAGGAGCTTTCACTGGGTCTCTCATGAGGGTGCAGGGGCATAAAGACTTGTACCATCTTCTACTGCTTTCCCAGGCCATAGCAGAGAGCTGGATTGGAAGTGGAGCAGCCAAGACTTGAACTGGCACCCAAATGGGCTGCCAGCACTGCAGGCAGCGCCTTTACCCACTATGCCACAGCACCAGCTGTTTATGAAAACTTTCTGCAAAAGGTCATTGTGTGTTCAAGAGAAATTTTATAATGGCTCTGGTGTCTCATGGTCAAGGTCAGTTTTCTAAGAAGCAGTGCCACTTGAAGCACAGTTACAGAAAGCTCAAGTACATCCTTCCTCTCATGTGCTCTCTCAGAGGCTCTCAGGCACCCCTGGAGTATGATTTTCTATTTTTCAGTATTGACAGAATATTTTATGACTAAAAAGAAAAACTTGGAGAGATTAACTCATCAGACAAAAATGTACAGTACTTGTAATATTTGTATTGCTTAACTGTGGTCCTTCCAAAGTAACTGATTTCTTTTAAAATGTAAAAATATTTACAACCCCACCACCTGATCTTTTGTCAAGAATATAAGATAAATTTTTCTCTGAGACGTTTTTACATAAGATTTGCTAAAACAGAGTAAAGAACTGAAAAGGGGAAATGGCTGTGCTATAAAGTCCCCACCCGCCATTCTCCTTGAGACTGATCCTTTGAGAAAAAGCTGCGTCGTTATTATTCAGGAGGAAGGAGGCTAGCAAATCTGTCTCAAATTGCCTTCCTGAAGGGGGAATGGGGAAAGAGCTTTATAGATTAGGTAGGAGAAAGCCATTTGGCAGATATGACCAGCAAGACAAATTTTGAGTGGAGGGCCAGCGCCATGGCTCACTTGGCTAATCCTCCACCTACAGCACCGGCACCCTGGGTTCTAGTCCTGGTTGGGGCACCAGATTCTGTCCCGGTTGCTCCTTTTCTAGTCCAGTTCTCTGCTGTGGCCCAGGAAGGCAGTGCAGGATGACCCAAGTGCTTGGGCCCTGCACCCACATGGGAGAAAAGGAGGAAGTACCTGGCTCCTGGCTTCAGATCAGCACAGTGTGCCGGCCGTAGCAGCCATTTGGGGGGTGAACCAACAGATGGAAGACCTTTCTTTCTGTCTTGCTCTCTCTCACGTCTAACTCTGCCTGTCCGAAAAAAAAAAAAAAAAAATTGAGAGGAGACACTCCGGATTGGGCCAGCATGGTCAGGCAAACTTTTAATTCTGGATTTCCATGTTTGTGGGACGTTTCTCTTCTGAGAGGTGTACCTACGTTTTAGTGTGCCTAAACATAGTGCCAGTTTGATTGTCCTTATTTTGTGCATGCCTAGGTTGCATGACAAATAGTTATCCACCTTGGGTTCCCTCTGCTCCTGTAGGGTCATGTCCTAAAAAGCAGGGACTTAAACAATATGCTTAGATGTGTTATTAAAGCATAGTTTGGAGAAATTTTCACAAAAAGGATGGGGAAGCACACCAAGAGTTTTAGTTTGTGGCACCAAGAGAAAACCAAGTAAAAAGGTAGCCCAGTATCAGTAAAAGACAACATTTAAAAAATCAGACAACTAACTGAGCACCAAAAAGGAAACCTGTTAAAGTGAAATGAACACTATGAGAAACGGTGACATGATCAGCCCTCACCCTTACTGTTGTTGAGCAACTTAATATGTATCCCTCTTAGTATTTTTTTTTGTTTGTTCTACTTAATACTTTTGGTTGAATACTATAATCAATACACAATTATTCTTAAGTGCTGAAACTTAACTGAAAAGTGATCGCTGTTAAATATAAGAGTGGGAATAAGAGAGGGAAGAGATGTGCAATTCGGGACATGCTCAAGCTGACTTACTACAAACGGTAGAGCTAGAAACATACCAGGGGATTCCAATTCAATCCCATCAAGGTGGCATGTACCAATGCCATCTCATTAGTCCCAGTGATCAATTTCTGTTCACAATTGATCATAATGATAGGACTAAGAACCAAAGGGATCATATAAACAAGACTAGTGTCTGCAAATACTAGCTGATAGAATCAAAAAGGGAGAGAACGATCCAACATGGGAAGTGAGATACACAGCAGACCCATAGAATGGCAGATGTCCTAAACAGCACTCTGGCCTCAGAATCAGCCCTTAAGGCATGCGGATCCGGCTGAAAAGCCCATGAGACTATTTCAGGCATGGAAAGCCAAGACACTCTGGGGGAAAAAAAAAAAAAACAAACCTAAATGAAAGATCTCCACGAGTGAGATCCCAGTGGAAAGAACAGGTCATCAAAGAAGGAGGTACCTTTCTCTGAAGGGAGGAGAGAACTTCCACTTTGACCATGGCCTTGTCTAAATATGATCAGAGTCGGTGAACTCAGGGGTCTTCCATAGCCTTGGCAACTCATGACAAGACCCTAGGGTGATTACTGAGGCCATAAACAAGAGTGTCAATTTGCAATTTGTTAAGTCAACAACAGGAGTCACTGTGCACTTACTCCTCATGTAGGATCTCTGTCCTTAGTGTGCAGTACATTGATATTTAATGCTATAACTAGTACTCAAACAGTATTTTTCACTTTATGTTTCTGTGTGGGAGCAAACTGTTGAAATCTTTACTTAATGTATGCTAAATTGATCTTCTATATATAAAGAGAATCGAAAATGAATCCTCATGTGAATGGAAGGGGAGAGGGAGTGGGAAAGGGGAGGGTTGCAGGTGGGAGGGACGTTATGGGGGGAAGCCATTGTAATCCATAAGCTGTACTTTGGAAATTTATATTCATTAAATAAAAGTTAAAAAAATAAAAATAAAATAAAAATAAAAAATCAGATTTCTATGTCCCTATGCTTCACCAAAAAGCACTTATCCAGCCAGTAGAAAGTTCGACTATTTATTTGATTAAAATAATTAACTATATAGAGATATTATGTATCTTATTAATCATTGAGATTTTTTATTTTTATTTTTTTTTAATTTTTGACAGGCAGAGTGGACAGTGAGAGAGAGAGAGAGAAAGAAAGGTCTTCCTTTTCTGTTGGTTCACCCTCTAATGGCCGCCGCAGCTGGTGTACTGTGGCCGGCACACTGCACTGATCCAAAGGCAGGAGCCAGGTACTTATCCTGGTCTCCCCCAAGGTGCAGGGCCCATCCTCCACTACACTCCCTGGCCACAGCAGAGAGCTGGCCTGGAAGATGAGCAACCGGGACAGAATCTGGCGCCCCGACCGGGACTAGAACCCGGCGTGCTGGTGCCGCAAGGTGGAGGATTAGCCTAGTGAGCCGCGGCGCCGGCTAATCATTGAGTTTTGATCTAATAAGTATCACTTAACTATACTCTGGTCTTTCTCTCTTTTTCACACACACAGAATATAAGTCCAAAGGCTTCCAGAAAAGATACTCAGTGTTTACAAGTATTCATTCAGTCACATATTCTGATGCAAATATTATCAATATTAGTGATATAAATCCATATGTTTACTACATAATATTATTATTATCTTTTTTGACAGGCAGAGTTAGTGAGAGAGAGAGAGAGATAAAGGTCTTCCTTTTCCGTTGGTTCACCCCTCAAATGGCTGCTACGGCCGACCTGCTGCACTGTTCCAAAGCCAGGAGCCAGGTGCTTCCGCCTGGTCTCCCATGCGGGTGCAGGGCTCAAGGACTTGGGCCATCCTCCACTGCCCTCCCAGGCCACAGCAGAGAGCTGGACTGGAAGAGGAACAACCAGGACAGAATCCGGCACCCCAACCGGGACTAGAACCCAGGGTGCCGGCGCCACAGGTGGAGGATTAGCCAAGTGAGCCACGGCGCTAGCCACTACATAGTATTATTAGAAGATGTTGCACTTAAGACTTTATGGAGCAATCATTTCTGTATGACCAAGTCTGCGATGTCTAGCTGAATATATTTGAGCTGAACCTTGTAAGAACAGAAGTTCATAGAGCTTTGAAAGAGGATGGTGATTTCAAGAAAAGTGAGAATTTTCTTGTGATTGAAAAATGGTGTCTGTAAAGAGGATGGTAGAAAATGAAACCTACGTGCTAAGCCAGTGTGAGATTAAAAAGGTCTGGAATCTCATGTTCAAATCGAACTTTAGGTAAATGCAATGTCAGCAGAGGTTTCTGAGCAGGAACTGCTATTACCAAGTTTGATTTTCAGAAATCTGAAAGTGGCAACAGTATGTATTCATCTTCTTGTGGTATTTATTGACCTGGTGTCCATGCTATCAAGCAGAGGCCCTTTCTCGCTGATTTCAGGTATATTCCAGTCAGTGGTTAGCCACTTGATACTACTGATGGTGTTTTCTTCTCGGTTTGGTTGCCTGATGAACAGCATAATGCATTTGTTCAAAGTATTGCACGTCACTCTGTCAAGGTCAAATTGATCTCTGTTACCATTGTCTTCCCAGTGGGCAGCATCTATACAACTCTGCAAAACCTTTTTCAGCAGCCTTTGTAGCCTTTGTTGATGTTGCTCTTGTTTTTTCCCTCTCTGGCTAAGTCATTCAACTTTAGCACCCTGGGTCAGAGCTTTTTCAGTTTCATGCCCCTGTCTCCTCCACAAACACGTCTGGTTATACAAGATGCCCTCCCCTAGACTGAAATTCTGCCTCTAAATTTTCTTTCAGAGCCAAGCATCCGCGCTGTTGCTCCCTGCCGACTGGGATTCACTAGTGTTTGCTTTTCCATTATTGGCTGGCAGTGACGACTTGCCCTTTCAGCATCATAAGGCTCAGGAGCAATTCTGCTAATATCTCTCAGGGTAAAGACTACTCTACTGAGATCCCCTTACCCAGCTCAGTAGCTGTCTTCGCTTCTTAATTGCTTCCTAGGTTTCTTTTCAGCACACTTTTCTTCCTGGGTCTTACTCCAACCTCAGAAGATGGCTGTCTCCAACTTAAGTCAGCCTTTTCTGATGAGAATGCTTCTTTTGGAAATGAAAGACTCTCCTACTCCAAGAATCAGTGTGCTATTTAAGTGATTTCAAAATGCTTTCACCTCTACTGATGTTCTTGATAAGCATCTTTTGTTATTATTATTGTTTTAGTTGACATACACTCAGATCATTTGAAATACTCATTAATTCTAAGCTGTTGTGCCTTCTTGGAAATAGGCTTTGTCTGTTCCTATTAGTGAACACTTTTAATGGACTTATTTGCAAGTAGTTCAAATAGTGCATTTCTTAGAAGAGTATAATAAATGTCATAACTTCCAGTGGGACAGTTAAAAATCAATGACATATCATTTTATTATAACATATGAATCTGTGGCTCTGGGAACTCAGGGTTCCTAAGGACTTCAGAGCTGGAAGCAGGATTATTGAGTGCTAGATACCCTTTCTAGAGTAGTAAATACAATGTTGTATGTACAGCACTCAGCACGAGGTCTAGTGTTCAGTCCATGATATTTATTTTCCTTATTTCTAAATTTGAATTTTTTTAGGTATAAAGTGCATTGGAAATTGGAATTTTCCCCTTTGGATTTTTTTATTTGTTTGCTTATTCCTTTTTGTTTTATTTAAATGTTCACAAATTTTACTGTGAATCTTTGAAATTAAAAAGGTGGAGTTAAGTGAGCCTTTTTAATCTGAAGATTCTTTATTTATATTCTTCTTTGTATTCTTCTTTCTCTGTGTAGAATTTATGTTAAGGAGAAGAAAAAGGTATTATTTACTTAATAGCTTTCCTGGGTCTTTTCTCCATGACTTTGATATTTTCTTCCTGATCTTCATTTATTGATGGACTTTTCTTCACATTTAACCTTTCTGGACAAAAATTCTGATTTCCATAATCCTGTCCTTATTATTTACTGAATTGGGTTGATAAATTCTCTCAGAAGAGGCATTATGGCAAGATTTCCTTATGTGAAATTGTTTGGAAAAAGCTCTCTGGTAGCCCATGTAGAGGAGTAAGGAAGTAACATTAAAAAAAGGAAAGAAAAGAAAATGAATGAAACTGGGCAGGCCTAGTTGTTGAGATGCTCCTTGAGATACTTTCATCTCATATGAGTGCCTGAGTTCGAGTCCCAGGCTTGCTTCTAATTCCAGCTTCCTGCTAAAGTGCACTCTGGGATGCAGGAGGTGATGACTCCAGTAGCTGGTTTCAGTCACCCTTGTGGGAGGCCAAGATTGAATTCCCAGCTCCTAGCTTTGTTCTAGCCCAGCCCTAACTATCAAGTTCATTTTGGGTAGGCAAACAAGCAGACAAGAGATTCTCTCTCTGTATCTCTGTCTCTTTGCCTTACAAATAAAATAAATACTTTTTTTTTTTTTCAAATTACAAAGAGAAAAGGAATGAAACTCAGACAAGTTGCATTTTCAAGCAGTTAACTAGAACTGGAGTATCCACCAGGGAACTCTAAGAAAGTAAAATACACATTACTTCATCCAAAAGTTGAACAAGTTGTATTTATGCAAGTCCTCCCTCCCATATTCTAGTCTCTAGTTGCAAGTTGCAAAGGGGGTTAATTCTCTAGTTTTTCAGCTTTGGGGTTTGCTTGGGATGAGCAGTCCCCCCAGGCCAGAACAAGCCCTCAAGCCAAAATACAAATGAATGCTGGTTGCATGGAGATAGACAGGAGCTGAGTATGAACTGCAGCTGTACCATTTGTTTCAATGGGTGATGGGAAAATGTAGTTAAAAATACGGTCTTCTCCCAACCCCAAAATTCCCTCCAAAAAGATGGTGGAAAAGTAAACACTTGTTCCTGAATGGTCATTAAACCAGATTCGCATCACAGGCAGTCTTGTAAGAGATCACAAAGACAGAGAAATATCACCCTTTTGAACAGCTGGATACAATGATTACATCTATGTTTCCAGATTAAGAACAACTGGCGAGTCCCGAGGTTAGAGGACTTGACAGCACATTTGTGACTCATGGTTCATACCAAATTTACCTAATAATGGGGATGACCATCTGAAGTAGATAATTGGCTTTATCTAGAAGAAAAACAAACTTCTCAAGGGTTAATGACAGGAGATAGTTTTGCAACTTGGATCCAGACATCCACTGAAGTTGGGCTCCTGCCCTCAACAGGATTTGCTAGATGGGGTTGCTATCCCTTTTATGTTCATGTTTACATTTCAGAGATGGTTGCTGTGTCCCGGGTCCTCAAGGTTAAAATAGGCCAATCTATTAAGTTTTATCTGTTCTACTTAATATGACTGGTTTAATTCTGTAATTATCACACAGTTATTCTTAAGTGTTGAAAATTAACTGAAATGTGATCCCTGTTGAACATGGGAGTGGGAATGGGAGAGGGAAGGGATGTATAATTTGGGACATGCTCAGGCTGACTTGCCCCAAGTGGTGGAGTTGGAAGCATACCAGGGGATTCCAATTCAATCCCATCGAGGTGGCATGTACCAATGCCATCTCACTGTTCCAGGTGATCAGTTTCAGTTCACAGTTGGTCATGGTGGAGGGACTGGGAGTCAAAGGGAGCACATAGACAAGTCTAGTACCTGCTAACGCTAACCAATGGAGTAAATAAAGGGGAGAGTGATCCAACATGGGAAGTGAGATACTCAGCAGACTCATAGAATGGCACATGTCCTAAATAGCACTCTGGCCTCAGAATCAGCCCTAAAGGCATTCGGAGCTGGCTGAAAAGCTCATGAGAGTATTTCAGGCATGGAAAGCCAAGACACTCTGGCAAAAGATCTCTGCGAGTGAGATCCCAGTGGAAAGAACAGGTCATCAAAGAAGGAGGTACCTTTCTCTGAAGGGAGGAGAGAACCTCCACTTTGACTATGACCTTGTCTAAACAAGATAAGAGTCGGAGAACTCAGAGGGCTTCCATAGCCTTGGAAACTCATGACTAGAGCATAGAGAGATTACTGATGCCATAGACAGGAGTGTCAATTGGTAAAGTCAGCAACAGGAGTCACTGTGCACTTACTCCTCATGTAGGATCTCTATCCTTAATGTGCTGTACATTGAGATTTAATGCTATAACGAGTACTCAAACAATATATTTCATTTTGTGTTTCTATAGGGGTGCAAACTGTTGAAATCCTTACTTAATGCATACTAAACTGACCTTCTGTAAAAAAAAAAAAAAGAAATTATCAATTCCCAACTTGACTCTCACTGGGATTAAACATGACAATAGGTCTGCTCTGATTTCATCATCATTTAAAAAAAATCATCTATTATTTTTCACTTTATGTTTCTGTGTGGGAGCAAACTGTTGAAATCCATACTTGATGTATACTAAGCTGATCTTCTGTATATTAAGATAATCGAAAATGAATCTTGATGTGAATGGAAGGGGAGAGGGAGTGGGAAAGGGGAGGGTTGTGGGTGGGAAGGACGGTATGGGGGGGAAGCCATTGTAATCCATAAGTCGTACTTTGGAAATTTATATTCATTAAATAAAAGTTTAAAAAAAAATAGGCCAATCTAGCCTTCAAGAGAATGTCTATATATTTCAAAGGGAGGAGAAAGCCCTTATAATTACAAGTTTTCTAAAGTGAATGTATAAGAAAAAGGATAAGCAAATATCTTCCCAAGTTTTCTACAGGGACAATTTAGCGCTTTGATTTGTCATTGTCCTTACATGGGAACGAATGTCTGCCTGCATTCTATCTCCTCAACTGCTTCAAAAATGTTTTAATTCAAGTTTTCATCTCTCTTCTTGCAATCCAATTGGCATATGTTCAAATGGCAAGTGTCCAGACTTTCTGTCCTTACAGCTGCTAGTATTGGTTGTTATTTTTACTTGCTAGGTTAGATCTAGCTGTTGAAACTATTATAATAGTGATGGAAAGCTTTAAATAGTGGAAAGCTGAGAGATTATCACTCCTGTGGGCCTGATGATGGATGGTCCCTGTTCCTTGTTTCTCTGATTTCTCCCATTTTCAAAGGCAAGTTGTGCTCAGGCTGGTTCTTGGTTTCTTCAAAGTTTCTGAGAGTAAGAACACTTAAATACCCTTCCCCTATGTAGTTCATGGATTTCAGATTTCCACGTTCTTCACAGGACCCACTTCCCTGTTTCTATGTTTCATTGGGTTCCAACAGTGTTCTCTAAGTGCATCAGCATCTCCATATTCTGGATACTAAACACTAACAAAGCCCATTTGCATCCAGTTGCAATTGAGAAGTGGTTAGAGAAGCACATTTAGATAATTATGTTTCTAAATCATTCTGCTTTCACCAAATAAATACTTGAGAGTATCTTAATTATTAAGCAACTATTTTTTAAGTAAAATGTGAGAATGAAAGTCTCTCATAAGTTAGTTTGGGAAGAAAACCTAGAAATTGCCCTACAAATATCATTTGGTCAAGATTAATTACCTTCCTTTCCTTGAGTAGTGATATTAGTGTATTGAGATATTCTTTTTGCTCTTTTGGACAACATCATATTATTGTTTAAGGAAGTAGAGTAGCCTTGATGTCATCTAGGGTATATGATTTGATTTCCTAAGCTAAGGTGCATGGTTTTTAGGAAACCAGCAACCTCCAACTGAAGATAAGTAAACTTCTATTGACACTGTTCTTTCTCTGTGTTCAACATCTTGGGCCAATAAAAAAAAAGTCACCTATGGTTCCACTGATGCTTCTGGTACTGTGCTCTTGGTGAATCAGTCAGTGCTAGAATGGGTGTGTAACAGTAGATAGGTCTCTCTCCCAAGGGTGAGCATCTGAATGATGGGTGGTCTAAACCAGAAGAATTCTTTCCACATTCCCTTCAAAGAGAGTAGGACTTGGGAAGTGAAAATAGCAAGAAAATGAGGTACCTTTAGTGCCTAATCATTTCTTATATATCATAGATGTAAGTCATTTATTTGTATAAAAATGTTTTGTTTGGGTTTAAATTTGGGGCAACTTGCAGTAGCATAAAAGATTTTTCATATATGCCTTTTCAAACATGCTTTTAAATTGGGGATTTAGACAAATCCCATTCAGGCTAAGGCATAAATAATAAATGTATATTTATTTGAATTTCTTAATAGTGAAAGCTGTGCAGACAATAGATATTTTTATTTCTGAAGAGGATTTATGCTAAAAGAAAGTTCCCTGAGCCTTAAGAACAAAAAGACTTCAAAAAGCACTCAAGTAAATTATAACACCAAGCATAAAATATGGAAATAATAATTGCTAAATGAAATACAAAGTATAAAACTTCATACATTGTATATCCTGCATTTCCAACTTTTTATTATTCTGTTTCCTTTAATGTAAGAGCTACTATGAAAGATTAGTTGGAATTTTGGAATAACTGTCTGTTGGCTCATATGCAATTTGATATGTTGTTTTGGATCTGAGATATTTGCTATAACACTCTTTAGTAACAGATTTGATTATTGCTTTCTGTGTTATTACTGTTATCAGTTTCATCATTTACAGGTAAATAATTAGAAGTACAACATAGTGAAATCACTTGTCTAATTTTGTATGCTATTAAGTGAAAGATCTAGTATCTTTAAGCCTGGCCATGAGGAAATAGAAGCAGGATGGTTATTTGCCATGATAGGTGGACTTTCAATGTTATAACACACTCTAGATAATAACTGTAGTGTGTATTTAAATACCACAAATTCAGTAAAGGACACATGGCATAGTGCTATGGAATAAATGTTTGCAGCTCCCACTCTCCCACATTCCTATGTGGAAGCCCAGATCCATAACATGACGGTACTGGAAAGCCAAGCCTTTGAGAGGGATCAGGAGGGTTAAGCCCCTTGATTAGTTCCCTTTTAGGAGGAGGAGGAAACCGAAGCCCTCTCCTTTCCTGTTAGGATTCAGTAAGAAAGTATCCCTCTGCAGAGTCCTTACCAGGGAGCGAACTGGCCAGCATCTGCATTTTGGACTTAGAGAAGTGGGAGAAATACTTGTCTATTGTTTTAGTCACCTGGTTTAAAGTCTTTTTTTCTATCATTCTGAGCATACTAAGACATATGAGGATGGTAATTTTTCCCTGACTTTCTAAAACACTTGAGCTTGTGAGTTTAGGATGGTTTTCAAATATACATTCCTTAAAGGTACCTGTTAAATTTAGCTTAATAATTAGCATCAAACTGGGGCATTCTTGCTTACATCAAAGAAACGTTTAATTAGAAACTTTGTAATCTATTCATGCAAATGAATTTAATGTTCATAATAAACATCCATTAACGTAAGAGTACAGCTTTGGAGTCAAGAAGACAAAATTCAAACCGTTTACTAAATAACTGTGAACAAGTTACCTTAAGTTTCTCTGAGATAAAACTTCTAAAAAGTTTTTTTTTGAGTCTTTAAAGTATGCCGGGCACTGTGCTTGTAATTTTAATTTATTTATTTACATTAGAGAGAGAAGGAGGGAAAGAAACAGTGAGAGAGTGCTCCCATGTCCTGGTTAACTCCCCAAATGCCTGTGTTGGCTAGAGTTCTGCCAAGGGCCAAAGTTAGCGGATGTGAACCCAGTATAGGTCTCCCAAGTAGGCAACAAGGACCCAGCTACTTGAGACATACCTGTTGCCTCTCAGGGTGCATGTTAGCAGGAAGCTGCACCTGGAAGTGGAGCCTGGACTCAAATCCAGGAACTCTTACATGGCATGCTGAAGTTCCAATCCAGCATCTTAACTTCTAGTCCAAATGCCTGCCTGGATGCCTATGATTTATACATTACTGAATTTCCTCTGGACATCTAGAGTTGTTTTGTTTTGTGGATAAAAGCCAAAGCTTGGAAAATGCCCTCAAATTCCATAAATAATAAGTATCGGAGCTGTTAATTAAAATTTAGACTTGACTGTTTCCAAAATCCTTTTATTCTTTCTAGTATACTCTGCTGCTTCCATAGTCCATTGAAATCTTACATGAATATTAAATGATATTATGTGTATAAAATATGCAATAGTTGCCCTATTGTAAATGCTCAAAAATTAACATGAAAACTGACCATTCATTTGTAATTTCCCTAGTCATATATCTTCAAAGACAATCCATTTGGAGAGCAATATTTAAGTAGCAGGATGCCTCTGGAGAAAAATCACATGATGAATTGAAATTTTAAAGTTATGAAAAGTCTTAGACTTCATCATGTCTAAAGTTATCTAATGCTTGTATTTTATTGAACTTTACCTAGAATTTTTATTGTATACCTAGATCAAGTTGGTTGACACACTTGAATGGATAGACACTTTTCTGTGACCACTATAGTTTTTTACTGCAAGACTTGAAAAGTCTCTCTCTGTTTATCCCATTTATTTAGCATTTGAAGGATCTGAGAGCCACATGAACAAAATATTGGCTTCAGTTTGCAAAGTTAATCCCTTTAAGATACCTTCTCAATCCTGGTCCAAGGCTCACTCTTAGTCGTAGGTCTATGTGTCTATGAGAGTGTCTGTGAGAAAGTACTGGTTGATATTTGCTCATAGGATTGTTGAAACAGCTGTTCCTATACATATAGAATAAAAATAACAATGAGAATAATAATATAAAATTCTATTTGGTCTTTAATAGGGTGCTCATTCCTAAAATGTTAGTATAAAATTTCCAGTTATTTAGATTTTTTAAATTTGCTAAGTGTGAATTTAAATTTTTTTAAATTTTCTAAGTGTGAACCCTGTATTCAATAAGTAAGGACTTTATTTACACACTGTTGCTTCTCCTGAAGTAGGAACAGCTTAATAAGAACTCATGTAATTGCCAGCCCCATTATCCAGTAAGTTAACAAGCCATTGTAAGGATTAGGTAAGAGGAGCCATTGTCAAAAAGATTGATCTTTTTAGCTTGCTTATGAGCACTACAGTAGTTTTTTGGGATACTAGTTTGTATTGTTTTATTTACCTAAATACACACACTGTCTTTGTACTGATAAGCACAGAAGAAATAATTGATATGTGCAAGTTTTAATTTGGTAGTTATCACTGAATGTGCATACATATTGTTGGGAAGAAAATATTTCCTCTTTGGTCTTAGCTCCAATGATTGGGACCTGCACATTAACTGACAATAGGAGAAAAGCCAGAATTTTTTAAAGATTTCTTTTATTTATTTGAAAAGCAAAGTTAGAGTGGGAGAGATATCTACAGAGAGGTCTTCCAAGTGGCCACAATGATGGGGGCTGGGGCATGCCAAAGCCAGGAGCCAAGAGCTTCTTCCTAGTCTCACACCTTGGGTACAGGGACCCAAACACTTGGGCTATCTTCAGCTGCTTTTCCCAGAATAGTAGCAGAGAGCTTGATTGGAAGTGGAGCAGTCAGGACATGAACCAGCTCCCGTATGGGATGCCAGTGCTGCAGGCGGAAGCATAACCAGCTATGTAACAACACAGCCCCCCAAGACTAATTTACATGCACTGGGGAAATACTCAGTGCTTAGCAAATCACTGAATAACGAGAGTTAATGGGTTCAAATACTAAATTTAACATGTGAGGGCTTCAACAGGTGAACAATTCTGATGAGGCTTGTTTACATAATTTTTATGTCATGTATTGGTGCTCAAAGTCAGCGCCTCATTAGCTGGGGCTGGGTTCCATGATATGAAGTGGAGAGGGAGGGTGTGCTGGTGACTCTAGTACAGCTCTGTTCTGGTCATTTTATGAAAGTTCAGTAAGGACATCTATGGGACCTCTCGGTTAAGCCATTGCTTGCAATGCCCACATCTCATATGGGTTCCTGTTGCCCTACCTGCTCTGCTTGCAATCCAGCTCCCTGCTTATATGCCTGGGAAAGCAGGGGAAACTTGTTCAAGTGTTTGGGACCCTGATACCCACATGGGATACGTGGATGGAGTTCCAGGCTACTTGTTTTGGCCTGGCCTAAGCATGTCCATTGTGGTCATTTAAACAGCAGATGGAAGATCTCCCTCCCTGTCTCCCTCCCTCCCTCTCTCTCTCTCCCCCTCTCTGCCCCAGCCCGCGGGGTAATCAACTAGGACACGAGGAGGGCAGACCTGAATGGAGAGACAAACCAGACACAAGAAAGGAGACCAAGACAGTACTCTCACCAAGGTCTCACTTTATTGGAGAAGGAGGAAGCTTATATAGTACAAGGCAAGGATTGTAACAGTCGAAGGTAAGCAGGGGTCATCTTACAACATAGTTCAAAGGAATAATTTCACAGGAATCAGTATCAGTTTGACAAAGGGAGTTACAGCGAGGTCTTACAGCTACCAGACGTGCTTATGAAGGTACAAGAAAGAGAGCACTGAAGCCAGATGGCCAAGCGCTAACCATATCAGTGAGCTTACAAATGGAATTTTGTAGTGAATCCTCCTTACAGGAACACAGTTGAAGGTTAATCTACACAAAGGCCTATGCAGGGAAACCAGCACAGTGGCTCCCAACATCTCCCCCTTCTTTGTATATAGCAAGATGAGATTACATGTCATCAGTGTTATACCACTACGTTTTTGTGAGCGGTGCTATTTTTTTTTTAAATTTTATTTTATGATGAAGTAAATGATGGTGCCTGTCTTAGGTTGTGGGTTCCACCTGCACATTCTTACCCATCATCAGAATCCATCGTCATCGATGAATCCCTGTCTTAGGTTGATATGTGCGGCAACCCATCTTACCCGTCATTGACTACTCACCGTCTTATCTTCTGAGGGACTTCCAAGGCCTAGTTAGAAAATACACGAAGCACCTGCCAACAAGACAGGCTTAAGGAGGCTTACAAGAAAGATTACAATCCCCACAAACAGTTCTTTAAGCCAGGAGAAATTTGGCAGCCAAGATGTAAGCCAATTGAATAAGCTTTTGGACCCTTTGTCTTGAGTAAAGTGAGAAGCAAGTTCTGTGAGTTTTTGGATTTCAATAGCAATACTAAGAGAGTTATCAGTAAGATTAAAACAACACATATTTTTAACTTGATTACATATTGTGATGTAATAAGAGAAGATAATCAATGGCTGCACGATTATCTAGAATACCTTGCCGTAATACTTGTTGTTCTTCACTTAATAAGGATAGGGCAGTTGAAGAATGATTGATATTTTTTTAAAGCCAGTTAAATTTAGCAGTGGGGGGTTGTATACTAACTTCAGTGACACTAATGTTGATAAGTTCTGATAACCCACTACCATCAGACCAGCCTGACATTAGGCGAGAGGTGAAACATGTAGCCAAATATCAATTATTTTTGATTACAAAGGAGGTTTGGTACAAAGTTTTAAATGATGAATGTCAGTCCATACAGACTGCAGCAAGGTTAGCACAAATTGCAGAACACACGGAAAACATCCCATACAAAGTAGGAAAAGCAGTAGCGGTCCAGCCAACATTAATAACCAATGAATCCATTGAAACCCTCCAAATGAAACCTTCCAAATGAATAGTGGGTTAGTAATAAACATATGTTGCATTTTACTCTTAAGTTTATCAATAACAAACTCTATATATGGCACATTGTTAGTAATGCTAAAACAACATCCCCCTGGTACAGATTTACAGCTTATATGATCTTTTAATAGCAAATAATCGATAGCTGCTCGGTTTAAGAGTACTCCTGAACGAACTTGATCCAATTCTTCAGCTATATTGGATAGCGCAGTAGCAGTAAGATTGATTGTTTTGGTCACCACAATTCCTCATTTCACATAGTAATATTAATTTTATAACATGTAACATTTACTTCAAATGAAATATTCAAATGCAGGGTGGGGGTATCCCGTGTACACTGATCTATATTTTTCATTCCCAGTGTTTCTTATCCACAACACCCTCTTTAGCAAACCAAGGTCTAATTTTTTCAACAGCACTAATAAATTGCTCTACTGTTTGTTTCTTTAACCCTATTCTCTACATTTGCAATAAAGTTTTCACAGCCTTTGTCACGGCTTGCTTTGTTTCTTTAAATGCACATTTAAATCTTTTCCAAGCAAATCCCAATGTTGCTCATTCACACAACTCCTTCTGCGAGCCAAGCACTGACTATTCCTATAGCATTAATGAACTGTTTTATGGCTTGCCTTTTTTAACCCTTGCCCCTCTTGCCTTGAGTGAGGCTTCTAGCCCTTTCACAAACAATTCTTGCTTAGTGAATGTTTGTCCCATAATTGTGTCGTTCTTCTTACCTTTGTGGCCTGTGTCGCGGACGGGTCAGGACGCGGTGGCCACTATGCAGGTCTTCACTGGCCTTCTTCAGGCCTGTATCACAGACGAATTGTCCGTCGTGGCTGTTATGAGACAAGGTGGCGACCTAAATGAAATGGCCGGCTCTTCCAGCGACCTTCAGCTCAATTCCCGTTCCTCGAGCCCCACGTTGGGCGACACTTGCCCTGGCCCACGGGGTAATCAACTAGGACACGAGGAGGGCAGACCTGAATGGAGAGACAAACCAGACACAAGAAGGGAGACCAAGACAGTACTCTCACCAAGGTCTCACTTTATTGGAGAAGGAGGTAGCTTATATAGTACAAGGCAAGGATTGTAACAGTCGAGGGTAAGCAGGGGTCATTTTACAACATAGTTCAAAGGAATAATTTCACAGGAATCAGTATCAGTTTGACAAAGGGAGTTACAGCGAGGTCTTACAGCTACCAGACGTGCTTATGAAGGTACAAGAAAGAGAGCACTGAAGCCAGATGGCCAAGCGCTAACCATATCAGTGAGCTTACAAATGGAATTTTGTAGTGAATCCTCCTTACAGGAACACAGTTGAAGGTTAATCTACACAAAGGCCTATGCAGGGAAACCAGCACAGTGGCTCCCACCACCTCTCTCTGTAACTTTGCCTTTCAAATAAATAAATCTTTTAACAGAAGATTTCTTTCTGCATATTCCTTAGCGCAAATGCTTTCCCCTTTAAATGATCTTTGTACCAATTTTTAGTGTCTCAATAGATACCTACAATATGGTTATATACATTATTTATTCTTTATTTAATGGAATATATATTGAATGATAATAATTTGTTAATTCTCTTCCAGAGTTAAAAAATATAAGTAAATAGCTCATTCCATTCCAAGGTCTTAGTAGAGAAATGGTTGAGCATTTGCAGAAACATCATAAACAAGAGGGTAAAGATATGCTTTGATGATTGAGTAAAATGCAGAATGGCTTTCACTCGAAGTAAAATTACTTGATAGGAATTTACTGAGTTTCTTCTCTGTGTCCTTTAAGATACACTGGGTGTATGCATAATAACTTGTGACATGAGAACATGGTGAGACTTAGGTGTAGAAAGATCCCCAAATGGGATTGTCATATTGTAACTGATATAGGGACAAAATATTGTGAAAGGACATATGAAGGAGTATTTAATGTGTCTACAGAAACACTGTATTAATATAGTAGAATATTATAAAACCTGCATGTTTTTGGTCTGGAAATATGAAAACACTTAAAAAGTCAAAAGAGAAGGTATACAAATATAATAATAAAACACATAATAACAGTAACAAATATAGTGTAAATATGTTAAGGAACAAATGCCATTGGCTCTTTACTTCTATGGTTTACTTGGTGGGACCTGAAGAATATGAGGATACCAGAGGGAAGTCTACTAGATTGAACAGTACTGCTACCACAGAATCTAACTATGCATCCATTCATTCATTTATTTGAGAGAGACCTCCTCCCTCTACTGGTTACTCCCAAAAGGCCTATGATGTCTAGGGCTTTGCCAATGCTGAAGCCAGGAGCCAGAAACACAATGCATGTCTGCTACATGGGTGGCAAGGACCCAGTTACTTCCCAGGGTTCCCAATGTCAGGCAGCTAGAGTCAGGAGACAGAGGCAGGTGTCAGATCCAGGCAGTCCAGTATGGCATGTGGCCATCTTAACTATAGATCAAATGCCTATCCAGGACTTTAGTTTAAATAGCTTACTGGGGAATAAATATTTATTTGATCCAATGAGCCAGTTACATGGATCCTGGAAAAGATGGCTCCTATTATTAGGTATTTAAGGCAAGATCACAACTGAATCATCTGTATACTGAGTTCCTCTATATGTTTACTGAGTATAGGGCATGATTTCAGTTACTCAGCAAAATTTCTTCGTATTTTTTGGTAGTGGCAATGGTGGGATACTTTACAATACAATCTAGAAGGGCAAAATACCAGCATTTGGAGTAACACAAAGAGGACTGTATGATCTATAAAACATCATGTTCTTTTAAAAATGCAAATAGTGGAACTGACATTGTGGTACAAGCAGGTTAAGCTGCCACATATAAAGTCAGCACCCCATATCTGAGTGCCTCTTCAAGTCCTGGCTACTCTGCTTCTGATCTAGCTCTTTGCTAATATGCTTAACAGAAACAGCAAAGCATGCTACAAGTACATGAACCCCTGCCACCCACATGGGAGATCTAGATAGAGAGTTCCTGGCTTCTAGCTTGGGTTGTTTTAGCCATTTGGGTATCTCTCTCTCTTTGTGACTTTCAAATAAACAAATAGATCTTTATGTATATGTATATGTATATATATGTATATGAAAATAGCAAATGAGTGCTATTCTTAGCTTGACAAGTGTAACTATTTTCTTTCACAAGAGACCCACTATAAGAACACTGTGTGTTGGTGTGTGTACAAACTTTTTAGACACATTGCTTTTGGAAAGAGATGTGACTAAAAAGCACATTCCAAAAGCAGTCAATGATTCCTGTTGTGTCTTCTAAGGACATTTAACTGTTCCTTGTGCACTTTATTTTGTTGAACTCTATAATGGGATGGTCCTCTAGGCTTGGGAATTAGCACTTAATTACCATAATCCTCTCTTTAATAGAGATGAAAATAATTTGACATCCCTTAGGCAATTCTAGGAGAAAGGAGAGAGTATGCAAAAATTAGGAACAGAAGAGAGAAAATTAAAACATGGTAAAAACCAATTGAAGGGCATGGGAAAATAAAACTTAGTTTAAAAAGTTGTTTATAATTGATGTATCAATGTGATCTTTGTGCTTTTCTGTGATTTTAAGTGAAATTTGTGACCCTCATAATTGATTTTATATGGGTGGATGTTTTCGAGCATTGTAGGAAATTATGAGTTTCATGTTCAAATTGGCAACTGAAAAATCAAAGAACCAAATAACTAGACTCAAGTGGTATAAGAGAATATTTGGTTCTGTGTCTCATTTGGGAACATTTGTCTTGAAGCATTTGGAGTACACAGCTTTTCAGCTAACTTGAATTCCTATAGCAGATAGAATTGGGATTAACAAGCATCCCAGTTCCCCCACACATGCATGAGAATAGAGAATGTAGCTACATGAGGCAGATTGCTTTAGGAATACAATATAAGCATGTGGCAGAAATTATACAAACTGCTCTAAGCTCAACGTTAAACATTTTGAGGGGATAGTATTTTTGGAGTAGCATTTGCAAACAGAGGATTAGGCATCAACAGTGTGAAATATGTGACAAGTAAGAACCTTGAAAATGATCATTTCACCCACTACTGAAGGGCAAATAACTACTAAGGAGTCAGATGCTCCAGGGCAAGGAAAGGGAATTCATGCCCTATATGCTTGGTGATCGGAACCTATAATCTCTTTGCTGTACTCTGGAAATCATAGTGATTCATGGTCCTGAACACCATGAAATTAGTGGGAGACCACTGGCCACAGTCTTTCAGAAGCTAGATATATTCTGGGAGAATTCCAAATTTACTTACCCTTAATTTCCCATAATTTACTCTTAATATACCCATGTGATTAGGAGCTTGACTTTTTTTTTTTTGTAAAAAAAAGTTCTGAAAATATTTATCAAAATCATGCAATTCTGTCACATAGTGATGAAAATTCTGGAGAAAGAGTTACTCATTTATGTATCCATTTATACAATTTCAGCAAAACAAAACAACATTTGGAACAATTTATAGACATCTATAGTAGAAATATTGTAAGGTCGCCACAAAACACACCAAACACTAGAGTAAGGGAAAGGGTTTATTGGAGAAAACCTAGCAGACTGGAGGGAAGGGGTGAGGAAGGAGAAAAGGGAGAAGGAGAGCCTAAGAGAGATCAAGAGAGAGAGAGAGCAGGAGACAGAGAGAAGGAGAGAGAGCAAGAGAGTGAGAGAGCAAGCGAGAGAGAGCAAGAGACGAGAGGAGAGGAGAGAAGAGAGCAGAGAGAAGAGAGAGAGGAAAGAGAAGACGAGAGAGGAGAAGACAAGAAGAAGGAGAGAGAAGAGAAGACAAGTGAGAGAGGGGAGCAAGAGAGGAGAGAAGACAAGAGGAGCCGAGAGAGAGCCATGTGTTCAGGAACAGCTCCTTTTAAAACTTTGCCAGAGGGCGGGCAGGGAAGCAGGAGCAGTGAATCCCATTAGGATGGGGGTGGAGCTTGACATTGGTGGTTGGGCCATGTGGCCACCCGACTTCCAGCAATGGCAGTGGGGGCTAGAGCCTAGGATGGTGTCAGGGTGTAGATCGTGCCATAGATAAGACTGTGCCAGTTTCCTAACATTCCCCCATTTTGTTTTTCATAAAGCAGCAGTTGTAGGGGTTACATTAGTCCAAAAGTCCAGGAGGGGCAGAGGGACGATGATCTGTCTTTAGAGCTACTTCCTGTTGACATGGGGCAACGAGGCACTCTTCGCTGGCATGGGGCAATGTCTCAAGCTGCTGTAGGAACTTGACTTTTGCAATGAGTTTGTATGGATTCTAATCCAATTCTAAGATTTAGAGTCTGTGAAACTGGACAAATTTTTCTCTCTGTTCTGTAGGTTCTTGTTTTGTAAAATATAGTAAATAACGTACGGCACAAAGTATGGTTGTGAAGACAAAGTTAAATAATCCATTAGTAGTACTTTGCATGTTAGTCACCTGAGAAGAAAATTATGGCTCCCACTCTATTACTACTATTATTACTACTACAAAAAGAGACTAAGAAAAGTACAGCAGAGATGCAACCAGTAGTTACGAATGTCTGGAAAAATATATTTGTACTTTGAGCTTTTACATATTTTCTTCAATAAATGTGGTACTTTTGAACTGAGAGTTCAATTACCTAATTACCAGTTAATTTCATATGAGGAACATTATTTTATAAAAGATGAAATATATATTTTAATCCCTAAGACAAGTATCTCTTTAAAAATTAAATATACCAATATCTCTTTAAAAATTAAATATTGCAGTGTGCTACAATAGACCCTATTTAGTGTCATTCATTTTCCTATGAAATGTCTGATAAAGATTGGTATGTTTTACTTACATTTTACCTTAGTAGCATATTATTTTAGTTAGCCCTGATGAAGCAGGAACAGCTATCGTCAACCATTTTCATTCTTTATCTTACGATACACGAAGCCCCATATTTCAGTTGGGTTCCTGGACACTCAGTCTGAGGCCATTTTCACAGCTTCCATTGCCTCCAAGGCCATCCTGTCGCTGTGTCCTCACTAAAGAGATGTGAGAAGAAATGATGCATGCAATGTCTGAAATATGTCCTTGAAAAGATGCATTTGCCTCCCACTTCTCCTTTCTCCTTCCCATAAAGTAAAATTCAAAAGTGATGTCAGACAGCAACCTCCACCAACATGGAGGCAACATTGTAGGGATTCACTTGAATAAAAAAGAGGAGTAGACTGGGTCGTGAGGCAAGAGTGCAGAGAAGATACACCTGCCACTGTAGTTTCTATAGCCTGGATGTTCACTAGAGAGAAAAATAACTCTTCTGCTTGTTTGAAGAACATTTATTGTGGTGTCTGTTGAAAAAGCCAAGTAACATTTGAACACTAGTATTTGAGAATATAGGAAATAAAGATATAACATTTGTATAAAATTTTCTAGTTATAACATGTTCTTCAATTTTCTTAAAACCCAAAAAAGTCCTGTGGCTAAGTATTTGACTATTAATGTCACAGATAAAGAACTAAATCCTGGGGAATTTTGCCCTTTCAAGATTTACCCCAATAGGCGAGCTCAAACACACAATCCACTCTTGAACATGTGAAAGTCTAATTTTGAAAATAACCAGTAATAGCTCATAGTCGATCATATTTTAAATAGTTTTTAAAATTTATTATTTTCATTTATTTGAAATTATTTGAGAGAGAAAGAGAGAGAGAGAGAGAGAGACTTCCGCCCGTTCATTCACACCCTAAGTGCCCACAACAACCAAGGCAGGGTCATGCTGTAGCCAGGAGCTAGGAACTCAGTCAGGGTCACCCACTTGGGTAGCAGTGAGCCAAGTACTTGAGCCATCATCTGCTGCCTCCCAGGATGCACGTTAGCAGGACACTGGAAGTGGAAACAGAGCTGACTGTAACTCAGTTACTCTCATATGAGCTGTAAACATCCCAACTGGCATCCTAACCTCTACAACAAATGCTTGCCCTGCTCATGACAGATTCTGCTGGACTAACTTTTCTTCCTCAACATCTTTATTCATGCCATCTCCTATTCCATTGAGTCTTGTCTTCTATCCTGACTAACTCTGATCTCTAGGAAGTTGAATATTGTCTATTCAGTTTCCACATCAGAGGGTAAGTATGCTTGATGCTTATATCATCTCTAAAAAATAGTTGATCTGAATCTCTGAAGTATGTTTTTTCAGGGGCCAGCACCGTGGCTCACTAGGTTAATCCTCCATCTGCGGCACTGGCATCCCATATGGGCACCAGGTTCTAGTTCCGGTTGCTCCTCTTCTAGTCCAGCTCTCTTCTGTGGCCCGGGAAGGCAGTGGAGGATGGCCCAAGTGCTTGGACTCATGCACCCACTTGGGAGACCAGGAGGAAGCATCTGGCTCCTGGCTTCGGATTGGTGTAGCTCTGGCCATAGTGGCCATTTAGGGGGTGAACCAATGGAAGGAAGACCTTTCTTTCTGTCTCTCTCTCTCTCTCACTGTCTATCTGTCAAATAAATAAAAAAGGTATGCTTTTCCTGCTACTGCTTCCTACTCATGATATAGATAACATATTTAGTTACTTATTATTTTAATAAACAAATTCATTGCTTAAAGCATTCAAGCTTAATGTAAGAACCTGGAGGACAATATTTTTATCATATTTACCTGTACCCTCTAAAAGTCTAGAAAGAAAGCTGTTCAGTATAGTAGGCTCTAGCAACATGTGACTCTTATGCCAGTGAACTGTGAGTAGACCAAATTGAGCTGTGCTATCCTTATGAAATAGACACTTATTCAAAGATGGTCTAAGAGAAAAATATTTTATTAATAATTGTATATTAACAACATAAATGTTTCTGATGTTATTTTAAAATATATTACTAAAATTTATTTCTCTTGCTTATAAGTATGTGCATATTTGTATTTTTACTTTTCTTTAATTTACTTAATTGAAAAACAGAGAGAGAGAGAGAGGACAGAGACAGACAGAGATCCTCTCCCCAAACCTAGAAGACCAGAACTCAGTCTAGGTTTCCCAAATGAGTGGTAGTGATCCAAGTATTTGAAGTTGGCTTTGCATCAGCAGGAAGCTGAATGAGAAGCAGAGGTGGACTTGAACCAGGCACTCAAATAAAGAATGAAGAGTGTTTCACAGGGCCTCAGAATTGCTGCACCAAATGCCTGACCATCTTTTTATTTTGAAAGCACCTACCAAAATGTTTTGAATTATGTGTGTGCCTCACATATTTCCATTGAATCACACTATTTTTGAACACCATTATATTATAGAGGATTGTGTGTGTTCACATGGCAGATTTGGTAGCCATATACAGTCTATGCTATCTTCTGAGTTCATATCTAGACCACAGTCACTAGTCTCACGACCAGACAAATATAGGGAGGAATGTTGTAAGCTATTTATAGGCTGTCTCATGGAAACCTTTGAGGTTGTCCACCATGTTTGCTATTCTCTTGATGTCATTGATGCCAAAACCATGAAGACTGAGAAACCAAAAGATGGCAAGACCCCAGACGCTTGGATCTGTGTGGAGAAGTGGCATCCAAATATAAACACAAGCTTGAACTTCATCTGGGCAAGAAATAAATTCCTGATATGTGTTGAAACTGATTGGTTACTTTATCTGCCTTATCCGCTAATACCACTTATGAGAATGCACTAAATACTCAGCAGCAAGCTGATGTATTCTTTGAAGAATATAAAAGTGATAGTCACATGAATATTTAAGATCATTAAGCATAGAGAAACCATTCTGCATTACAGCTCTCAGATTTCCAGGTGTGGAGATGAGAGCATTCTGCCCCAGCATGGATCTATTGTAGCCTCTCTTCCCTCTCTTTGATGCCCTCTGCCTAGGTCAGATACTTCCGAAGTAAAGTGCATTCATGTAACATGTTATATGCTTTTTATTTTCCTAGATTGTAACATATGCTGATGTTAAGTTTAAATGGGTTGTGCTGAGTTATTTTTGTGAGGACCTGTTTAAACTCTCAGGTTAGCAGCTTTCCTTTAGTTAAGGTTCTCACCATAAGAGCAGATTTGCGGCTGGCGCCGCGGCTCACTAGGCTAATCCTCCACCTGCGGCGCCGGCACTCCAGGTTCTAGTCCTGGTTGGGGCGCCGGATTCTGTCCCGGTTGCTCCTCTTCCAGTCCAGCTCTCTGCTGTGGCCCAGGAAGGCAGTGGAGGATGGCCCAAGTGCTTGGGCCCTGCACCCGCATGGGAGACCAGGAAGAAGCACCTGGCTACTGGCTTCTGATTGGTGCAGTGCTGGCCGTAGCAGCCATTTGGGGGATGAAACAATGGAAGGAAGACCTTTCTCTTTGTCATTCTCTCTCACTGTCTAACTCTGCCACATGTTACATGTTACACATACTTTGTAAAATTTGGCACCGCGCTGATCCAATGGCAGGAACCAGGTGCTTCTCCTGGTCTCCCATGGGGTGCAGGGCCCAAGCACTTGCGCCATCCACTGCCTTCCCAGGCCACAGCAGAGAGCTGGCCTGGAAGAGGGGCAACCAGGACAGAATCCGGTGCCCTGACCGGAACTAGAACCCGGTGTGCTGGCGCCGCAAGGCGTAGGATTAGCCTAGTGAGCCGCGGAGCTGGCCTGAGTGTGTTTTAGTTCAGTCAAATGCCGATGCTTCTCTCCAGCCTCAGAATTAGGCACTAAGAAAAGTCTTTAAAGTCAAGTGCTTGTTGAAGATGGAAAGTGAAGTGCAGATTGGATTCCCAGGCTAATCTTAGAGAGCTCTGAATGGACAGAGGTTGTCTAGATAGGAAATCAGGACATGTCTTTCACATCTGCTTTACGTTTTAAAACACTGCACACTTCAGATAAACATACACATTAGCAAATTTGATTTCATTTACTCAGTTTTAGTCTATTCATGTCACTTCTCCATTTAATCTCCACATTGAGCCATAAATTACTGGTTTATTTTTATGCTTTGATGTACAGTGAGATAACTGTTGTTTCATTAACAACTGTTGGGAACAAGGATGTAAACATAGCATCATTTATGTTAACCTCTTAACCCAAAGTTGCTTTCTAGAAATTTTAAGACATGCAAATACAATTTTAAAAATTACCTGATTTGGTCAAAGTTCAAAATATATGAATATGTGTAATATTGTTGTGGTTGCAATTGATGTGTATAAAATACTTCCCACACATGATCAAAAGATATGGGCCATTGTACTGAGTTGCTCTGCATCTGAACTGAATTAATGAGGCTTCAATAACGGCTTGGGCATAGTAGTATGAAAAATCTCATCCAATAGGAATGTATTGTTGGTGAAGCAGGAGCTGTGGAACTCAAAAAGAATTGAAATCAGCACAAAGCTTCACTGCCATCCGTTTAACATACCCTTGTTGAACAAAATAAAGCAGAAAATTTTAGAAACACTGAGAATATAAAGCTTGATGATAACCTGCAATGGTGGAAACATAGGCTGGGAGACAAGCTTTGGTTTTACCTACCCTAGCTTTCTTTTCATCATGAACAAGCACCATGCACCACTAAAATGCAGCTAGAAAGTTCTGATTTCTTAAACAATGTGGTGATAATCATTTGCTTCTCATCTGCAGAATACTACATATCAGATACAAAAATAACAAAATAAATCCTTTTTTCCCCAGAATGTACTGATGTACACAAAGAGTTAATGGCATTTGTGTGACTGATTTTTAGGGGTTTAGAATTATTCATTTAGCTGATTAAAATCTGTTGTAGATGATAATTATGCTAGGTTCTTTTTGTAATCATTCAATCTCTCAAATACGATTTTGAAATCTTTAAATGGCTTGTAGCAGATTTTTATTTCTCAACGGGTTTCTTTCTACTTATGGAAAATTATCTAAGATTATGCCTTTTTGTCATATTGCCAGTAAATGCCAAATCAATGCAAAAGGAATAGATTTGTATTTCTAAAAATAACCTCTTTCACAGGAAGAAGAACTAAGGAAGAGTGGGGAAGCCAAATATGCCCACTTGAGTGATGAACTTCATGTATTAATTGAAGTGTTTGCACCACCTGGGGAAGCTTACTCACGAATGAGTCACGCGTTGGAAGAGATTAAAAAATTCCTGGTTCCTGTAAGTGTTTTTCATTTTTTACAGAGATATTTGTCATAAGTTTCTTTTTAAAATGTCTTTAATCTTCCCAAACTTTTTAGAAGGAAGCATATTGCAAAGTAATTATCAATCCATAGTGTTTATGTAAAGCTAAAATAAAATAGGATTTAAGAAATACTTAGCAGAACACCTTGCCTGTGGTCACATAGTGATGGTCTCACAGCAGTACTGTATTTCTCGTTAGTATACTACATGCAATCCAGGTACAAGTTCATAGCCAGTAAGAACAAAAAAAGCATATAAACACACATATATAACTGAAGTTGTATTAATTTTTATTTCTTAATCATTGACATGTGCTATTGGTAATTATGGTTAATAGAGAAAGCATTTGCAGGTTTGGTGAAAGGGGAGAGGTTAGATATGTAATATTTATAATCAGGCAATTGTATTTTTAAGCATTTATTTATTTATATGAAAGATGGGAGAGGCAGAGAGAGAGAAGTCTTCCTTCTGCTGATTCACTCCCCAAATGGCCGCACTGGCTGGAACTGGGTGGATCTGAAGCAAGGGGCCATGAGCTTCTTCTGGGTTTCCCACATGGGCACAGGTGGCCCAAGCACTTGGGCCATCTTCTGCTGCTTTCCCATGCACAGCAACAGGGAGATAGATGGGAAGTGGAGCAGCCAGAACTTGAACTGGCGCCTATATGGGATGCTGGTGCTTAGATGGCAGCCTTTTTTTTTTTTTGCACAGGCAGAGTTAGACGGTGAGAGAGAGAGAGAGAGAGAGAGAGAGAGAGAGAGAGAGAGGTCTTCCTTTTTCTGTTGGTTCACCCCCCAAGTGACCGCTACGGCTGGTGCGTTGTGGCTAGCATGCTGCACCAATCTGAAGTCAGGAGCCAGGCGCTTCCTCCTGCGGGTGCAGGGCCCAAGCACTTGGAAGAGGAGCAACTGGGACAGAACCAGTGCCCCAACCAGGACTAGAACCCGGGGTGCCGGTGCTGCAGGTGGATGATTAACCTAGTGAGCCGCGATGCCGGCCCTAGATGGCAACTTAACCAGCTATACCACAGACAGGCATTTGTGAATTTCAAGTGAAAATTAGAAAAACACAAACAGTTCTGCACTCTGTGAGAGCAACAGAGAGTGTTCTTTTTAAAAATATTTTATTTATTTATTTGAGAGGTAGAGTTACAGACAGTGAGAGGGAGAGACAGAAAGAAAAGTCTTCCATCCGCCATCCACTAGTTCACTCCCCAAATGGCCACAACTGTTGGAGCTGCACCAATCCAAAGCCAGGAGCCAGAGCTTCTTCCAGGTCTCCCACTCAGGTGCAGGGGCCCAAAAACTTGGGTTATCTTCTACTGCTTTCCCAGGCCACAGCAGAGAGCTTGACCTGAAGCGAAGCAGCCAGGACTAGAACTGGGGCCCATATGAGATGCTGTCGCCGCAGGAGGAGGCTTAACCTACTGCACCACAGTGGCGGCCCCAAGAGAGTTCATTTAGAAAGGCAGTAAATTCAGGGTTTCTGTTGGAGTAGAATTCTCCACTGACCTCTTAAGAAATAGAGGAAGGTTAAATAAATGAAGCTTTCCAAAATTTGACAGTTTAACATTTCTATGAAGAGGTAGTTGAAATACAAATCTTGGCATCAGGTTTAGAGCTTGGAAAAAGATAACGAGAAAGGAATGCAGAGTTAAGTTTTCTGGAGGCTCTGAGCAGAAGTTTTCAGCAGAATCAGAGGGAACAGCTAAGATTAATCTACCAAATGCAGGTGTAGATTTCTAAACTAAGCAATAAACTCTGAGGAAATGGTGGGTAAGATTCATTGATTTTTAGTGATTTTGAGAATGGGGAAAGAAAAAAAAAATCCAGAATGCAAAGGCATCAAGGTGTAGCCACAATCTATTCACATGTCCGGTTTAAAAATAATTTCTGTCAGAACAAGGTTATACAATAATCCCCTGCCTTTCTGAATATTTCTTAATTTCATATACACATAGGATTTCTTTACAATTTATTATCTGGAGCTCAACTGAAAACCTCCCTAAATAGACCTCTTATTTCTAAAGAATTATAGTGCTATATTCTCTTTTCCTTTTGCCCCAAAGCTAAATGTCTAGTGTTAAATTGATCAAGGATTTTACTTTATTTAGCTCAGACAAGACCCCTGGTGATACACATAGGGTTCAGCATGGCTAGGACGACTTGCTTTGCTGACTCATTTCATGATTACAGATACATCATTTACATTCTTGGAGCTTCAGCTTAATAATCTTTAAAATGAGGATAATTATAATTGGCTGACCTCTATCACAGCTATTGTGAATATTTAATGAAGTAGTGCGTAAGAAAGGACTTGGACAGTTATAAAGCACTATATAAATGAATGCTTTTAACCTATTTTATAATAATAGATACAAAGATCTAAGAATGACTTTGTGAAGTACATGATAGAATATTACTACAAATATATTCAATCTAAGCTATAGTCTATATTGATCTTCCTTTATTATCAATATCAATAATATATCTCAACTGCCCACTTTGTAGATATTCATGATATGTATAATCATTTCATGTAAGTCTTCTCCAGTGAAATATATATACATCAGAGGGGGCTGGCAGTGACTTTTAGTCAACACTATATTCAATCATTTACCATCATGCCTGACATGATACATTTTGGTTCAACAGTCTGACTGGTGGTGTGGCCCACTAAATGGAATCAGGAGTCATGTCAAGGGCTAAAATAGCCATCTGGGGTACATTTGTATAACCTACAGATAAGATGCTCCATACATACAGACCCAGATGAAGAGGGGAAATTTTATTTTGCCGTGTGCGGGCTGTACCTACCTATATGTGTACGTTCATTTCTGTACTGTTCAATTCCAGTTCTTGAGATGTGCTGAATTTTGTTCTTCCAACACTCCAGGCTCACTGTTCACTAAAGGCCTTTGAAAATTCTTCTGTAAAATGCTGCCTTGTTTGTCTCCTTGTAATTTGGGTATCAGCTCAGATGTTACCTTTGTAGGAAATTATTCCTCAACTACTCAATCTAAAGTAACTCTCCATTATTTTCTATCATAGAAGCCTACTCTATGTTTTCACAATTGCACTGACCACCTTGTCAGTCAATTCGTTTCCCTTTATGTCTTAGCCCTCTTTTCTTATGAACTGTCTTTGTAGATCTTATCACCTTCATTTATACTACAGATATTTTACTTATTTGTCTACTGTTGATCTCCCTGCTAAAATATAAATGCTACAAAGGCTATTCTGATATCTCCCTCCAGGTTGTATTAGTAAATTTTGCTGTCAACCAAAGTCCTGCCATTTGGAAAATGTTCCCTAATATTCCCTATTTGCTGTGCTTTCCTCAGTCTCAAGCAAAGGGTGGTATCTTGTCTACCCCAGACATCACAGAAACCACAAGGGGCAAACATTAACTGCCAGTATTTTATCATATGAAATCAGTTGGTGACTCAGATTTGGTTTTTTGACATTTGATATTAAATCCACAGAAATGCTAAGCTATCTGTATATTAACATTTACAAGTGGTGAGGAATAACAGAAAATGAGAGGTATGCTAGAATAACAAAGGGGCCAACGTCGTGCAGGGACCCTGACTTTCTGCTGACATCTTGTTCCTCTGCAAAGCAGAGTGACCTGCTGGTGTTGCAGGTGTGGCTTTTCCTGCTACACCACAGCGCTGGCCCCATTGGAAGACTTCTTCTTCTCCTCTTTACATAGTTCAGAGACCACAAAACTCCTTTCCTCTGAGCATTGTCACAATCTCAGAATCTTCCCAGATAAACTGTACTGCACAACACTGTGATAACACATAGTAGTAATAATATATTATTATAGTGTATTAGCAGAGCTGAAAAAGTATTTGTTATGTCTTAAGTCTCTAATTATCATCTCTAAAGATTTGTTTGCATAATTTAAAGAAAACATATTTTACTTCTATGTCTCATACTGTAAATTTTGTGTGTGTGGGTGTGTGTATCATTTACTAGTCTCACATATAAAACATGAAATCAGTAATACAGAAAAAAAAACATGCATCATTTCAGGTTATTTCTTTGCAGTATAAGATTGGATGTGTGTCTTGGTGATGTTTTTGATTCTTGATGTAGGGAAATAAGAGCATGTAAGTTCATTTCAAGTGTGAGATATTTTAAGCCCATGTAGGAATTACCAAGAATTTCACAAAAGTAATTTTTTTCTTCTTTATGGTAAAAGCAAATGGCCAACATTCTTGCTCTGTCTTCTTCAAAGACTATAATCCTAGCTCTGAAATTGGAAAATGTCTCTGATTACTAATAGCAGTATCACAGGAAAGTAGGTAGATGTGAGGGAATAGAAAAAGAAAGTAGGTATTTTTGGTCTAGGAGATGGAAAAAATCTAGGCTTTAATGCACTGAAAATTTTAAAGAGTTTTAAAAGATTATAAATATAAAAATGTGTTCCTGAATTTGTGTTATAATTTGATAAAAAAGTGAAAATTCAATCAGTCTTTTATGAAAGTGAGTAAGAAAAATAATATATCAAGCAAAAACTCATCAGCCAGCCTGAGTAACATTAACAAAAAGCAGAACTGAAAATCTGGAGAATGGAAAGTGCATTTGGCTGGCTGATGACATTTTTAGTTCAACAAGTATAGCAACGATATCCTACAAGCTAGAGAATGATCGGTAAAAGAGGTAAAAAAGGAAAGTGCAATGCCTCTAGAGAAGCAGAATCCATAATCTCTGTATTACCCCTTTATGTCGTCAAGAGTTTCCCCTTATTGCTATATTCAAAACCTATTAATTTCCTCTTCTTTCTTGTAATTAACCATATTTTAATAGTGTGGTAGCTAATGGAAGTGGCACAAAGCCACATTGTCCATAAAAATGTTTCTTATATTGCTTTATCACTATGATCATTGTCTGATTTTATCTGGAGAAATTTATAATTATCTAATATTGAGTATTTTTGTGTGATAAGTTATAATAAATAATATAGGTTCATGATTTAGAATTAAAAGCATGATTAGTTCTTATATGGAACTACTTTGTTACTTCTAATTGATTGGCATAACCTGAAAAAGAATCAGGGTATAACTATTTGAGTGTGACTTTATACAAACCCTAATGTAAGTGTATTCTTACTCCCAGTCAATACAGATAATCAAAAGCTCACTGAATTGTGATGTCGGCAATTTATGAATGTAGAATTATGGTGTGATAATCTGCTTTCAATTTTAAGAAGCGATATATCTCTAATTATCACTAGTTTCATTTGATGTTACATTTCTGACATCTCCAAGACCACTCTTGACATAAGCTTTTTTTGCTTTTTAGGTAACCAGCATCATTTTCTTACTCTAACAACATCTTTTTTTAAGAGTTATTTATTTATCTGAACGTCAGAGTTACACAGTGAGAGGAGAGGCAGAGAGAGAAAGGCCTTCCATCCGAATGTTCACTCCCCAATTGGCTGCAATGGCTGGAACTGCGCCAGTCCGAAGCCAGGAGCCAGGAGCTTCTTCCAGGTCTCCCACACAGTGGCAGGGGCCCAAGGACTTGGGCCATCTTCTACTGCTTTCCCAGGCCATAGCAGAGAGCTGGATCAGAAGAGGAGTAGCCAGGACTAGAACTGGTGCCCATACAGGATGCTGGTGCTTCAGGCCAGGGTGTTAACCTGCTGCGCCACAGTGCCGGCCCCTCTAACAGCATCTTAATTTTGTCTTGATGAGTTACTTCTTCCCTATCAACTGGCATTATAATCAAATGACCGCTTTTGCAATACCATGTAGTCCTTAATCTTAAGGTTTAGCTGCATTCATAAAAATGTGATCTGTGCGGTCAAAGATCTGTAGTTGCTAATAATATAGCTTTGATCTCCAACATAAGTATCTCACCTCTTTTTTTCAAATTTTAGTATAAGAGAAGTCTTAAAGCATCAGATACAACTTTTATTTTATAGTAAAAGCATTTACTAAATGTTAATTCTGTAGATAGGTTTATAATAAATACCTGAAAATTATCTTTATAGATGGAAGCAGCTCACAAAGATTCACAATTACTGACAAATATGATACAAAAGAGGAAAAAAGAAAAGTATCTGGGGCCGGCTCTGTGGCACAGTAGGTTAATCCTCCTCTGCGGCGCCGGCATCACATATGGGCCCCAGTTCTACTCCCGGCTGCTCCTCTTCCAATCTAGCTCTCTGCTATGGCCTGGGAAAGCAGTAGAAGATGGCCCAAGTCCTTGGACCCCTGCACCCACGTGGGAGACCTGGGAGAAGCTCCTGGCTCCTGGCTTCGGATCAGCACAGCTCTGGCCGTTGCAGCCATTTGGGGAGTGAATCAGTGGACAGAAGACCTTTCTCTCTGTTTCTCCCTCTCACTGAACTCTACCTCTCAAATAAATATATAAATAAAATCTTAAAAAAAGAAAAATATCTAAAAAATCAAAATCTATTAAAGTGTATACCTTTTAACTGAGTAAAGAATTATAAATAAGTAAAATAATTTACACTAATGCATCATATGAGCACCAAATACATACCAGTCATATTCTGGGACTTTGTGTTGCATCAGCCACTTACCTTGTAAAACCTAGGAAAGAGAAAACAATTTTCAAAGTGTGAAAGATAGAAATTCAGGCTGGTGTTGGGGTTTAGCAGAAGCACCCCATATGGGCACCAGTTTGTGTCCCATCTGCTTCACTTCTTATCCAGCTCCCTGCTAATGGCCTGGGAAAAGCAGCAGAAGATGGCCTAAGTGTTTGGGCCCCTGCCACTTATATCAGAGAACTGGAAGAAGCTTCTGGCTCTTGGATTTGGCCTGTCCCAACACTGGCCACTGCAGCCATAAGGAGAGTTCACCAGTGGATGGAAGATTCTCTCTCTCTCTCTCTCTCTCTCTCTCTATATATATATATATATATATATATATGTGACTATGACTTTCAAAATAAATCAATATTATTTTTTAGAAAAGCAAAAAAATATAAAAAATATTAAGAGATTTTGCTAATAGAGATCAGATTGCATAAAAGTCTTGATGGGTTGATAGTATAGGCAACACTGACCAAACAGAAATTGGTATCTCTAGGGTCAAGAAAAATCAATTTATGTCAAAAAAAAATCTACCATGAAACAAAGATAAGATATCTAATGAGAGAGGGAGAGGGAGAAGGAGAAGGGAGGGAAGGAGGGAGGGAGGCAGAGAGAGAGAGAAATTGATTAGCTTTTTGAAGATATATAGTCACAGGCTCTATAACACATTGAAAATTCAAAGCTGCAAAAGAAAAACTTGCTCTGTTCTTTTTAATAGCATATTCTAAAACTGATTTTTTAAAATATTTATCAATTAATTCATTTGAAAGGCAGAGGTACAGAAAGGCATAGGCAAAGAGAGACAAAGAGGTCTTCCATCCACTGGTTCACTCCCCAAATGGCCGCAATGGCTGGAGCTGTGCATATACAAAGCCAGGAGCCAGGAACTTCTTCCAGGTCTCCCATGTGGGTGCAGAGAACCAAGGACTTGGGTCATCTTCTACTGATTTCCCAAGCAATAGCAGAGAGCTGGCTTGAAGTAGAGCAGCTGGACTTGAACTGGCACCCATATGGAATGCTGGCACTGCAGGCAGTGGCTTTACCCACTATGCCACAGCGCCAGCACCTAAAACACAATATTTTTGCAAAATTGTATATTCCAGAAATGTGTCTTCAACTTCTGTTTTAGCAATTCTTTACTTTTTAAATAGCTAAATTTATAGCAAAACACGATAGACTATAAGCTTATTTTAATTTCTCTTCCCTGGTTAACTACTTTCATTTTACTACTTTGAAATTCTTTTTCAACAAACTACAATTTTGAAAAAGATATTTGATTATTCTAGACAGCATTTAAACTAGATATATATATATATAGATAGATAGATAGATAAAGCATAGAAAAATCTATTTTTTCATACTATCTATTTTTCCTGAACTCTGTCTCACTGTCTAACTCTGTCAGGCAGAGAGAGAGAAATTGATTAGCTTCTTGAAGATATATAGTCACAGGCTCTATAATACATTGAAAATTCAAAGCTGCAAAAGAAAAACTCTGTTCTTTGTAATAGCATATTCTAAAACTGATTTTTTTTTAAAGATTTGGCCGGCACTGCGGCTCACTAGGCTAATCCTCTGCCTGCGGCGCTGGCACACTGGGTTCTAGTCCCAGTCGGGGCGCCGGATTCTGTCCTGGTTGCCCCTCTTCCAGGCCAGCTCTCTGCTGTGGTCTGGGAGTGCAGTGGAGGATGGCCCAAGTGCTTGGGCCCTGCACCCCATGGGAGACCAGGAGAAGTACCTGGCTCCTGCCATCAGATCAGCGCGGTGCGCCCATTACAGTGTGTAGGCTGCGGCGGCCATTGGAGGGTGAACCAATGGCAAAGGAAGACCTTTCTCTCTGTCTCTCTCACTGTCCACTCTGCCTTTCAAAAAGATAAATAAATAAAAAATAAAAAGATTTATCAATCAATTTATTTGAAAGGCAGAGGTACAAAAAAGCATAGGCAAAGGGAGACAAAGAGGTCTTCCATCCACTGGTTCACTCACCAAATGGCCGCAATGGCTGGAGCTGTGCATTTACAAAACTATAGAGAGCGAGCGAGAAAGGTCTTCTTTCTGTTCGTTCAACCCCCCAAATGGCTGCCACGGCCGGCGTGCTGCGCTGATCCGAAGCCAGGAGCCAGGTGCTTCCTCCTGGTCTTCCATGGGCTTCAGGGCCCAAGCACTCGGGCCATCCTCCACTGCACACCCGGGCAATAGCAGAGAGCTGGCCTGGAAGACGGGCAACCGGGACAGAATCCGGCGCCCCAACTGGGACTAGAACCCAGGGTGCCAGCGCCGTAGGCAGGGGATTAGCCTAGCGAGCCACGGCTCCAACCCCTGAACTTTTTAAAGACCACCTCGTATACAAGGATTTAAAATTTTGGCCAGAAATAAACTTAGCATTTGATTCTATTTTCCTCAACCTTTTTGAAATACCTTCATATATACATACAAGTACATTCATTAGTAACTGAGTATTTTCAAACACACAATTTCAGGAAACAGCCACAAAATTGCTCCATATATTTTAATTATGATTCCTTTATTATATTTTATTTTATTTGAGGCAAAAAATTTCATGTATTTAATATATACAAATTTAGGAAACATTGTGATTTTCCCACACTATCCTCCCTCGTGTCCATGCTTCCACCCTTCCTCTTCCTCCTTCTCTTACTCCCTGTCTTAATTTTTATAATTATCTACTTTCAGTTTACTTTATACTCTTAAAATTAACACTACACTAAGTAAAGAGTTCAACAAATAGTATATATCTTTTAAAAAATCATTCCTCAACAGAACAAAGGCTGTAAATAATCATTGGATCTCAAAATGTCAATTTCATTCCTATACGTTACATTTTAAGTACTGTATTAGTTACCACAGATAAAGGAAAAATATGATATTTGTCTTTTGGGAACTGGCTTATTTCACTAAGTACAATGGTTTCCAGTTGCATCTATTTCTTTGCAAAAGATGGGGTTTCATTCTTTTTTATGGCTGAGTAGTATTCCATAAAGTATATATACCATAATTTCTTCATCCACACTTCATCTGGGTTGATTCCATATCTTAGTTATTGTGAACTGAGCTGCAATAAACATGGGGGTACAGATCATTCTTTCATATGCTGACTTCATTTCTCTGGGGTAAAATCCCAGGAGTGGAATGGCTGGGTAATATGGTAGATCTATTTTCAGCTTTCCAGCAGTGGATTAGGGTAACTTTTTCCCCACATTTTGACAGTGTTTATTTTTTGTTGATTTTGAAGTTGAAACAAAATGAGAGCCATTTTAACTGGGGTGAGGTGAAACCTCATTGTGGTTTCGATTTGCATTTATTTCCCTCACGGCTAGTAATGAACATTTTCTCTGTGTCTGTAGACCATTTGAATTTCCTCTTTTATAAAATGACTGTTCAAGTCCTTTGCCCATTTCTAAACTGGACTACTTGCTTTGTTGCTTTTGAGTTTCTTGAGCTCTTTATAGATTCTGGATATTGATCCTGTATCCGTTGCATAGTTTGCAAATGTTTTCTTCCATTCTGTTGGTTGCCTCTTCACTTTGCTGTGTATTTCCTTTGCAGTACAGAAGCTTCTCAGCTTGATGTAATCCCATTTGTCAATTTTGACTTTGATTGCCTGTGCTTCTGAGGTGTTTTCCAAGAAGTTTTGACTATGTCATTATCTTTTAAAATTTCCCTAATGTTCTCCTCTAGTAATTTGATGGTGTCAGGTCATAGATTTAGATCCTTGATCCACTTTGAGTTGATTTATGTATAATGTGTAAGGTAAGGGTCTTGTTTCATGCTTCTACATGTGGAGATCCAATTTTCCCAACACCATTTGTGAAAATGACTGTCCTTTCTCCAAGGATTGAATTCCACTCCTTTGTCAAAGATTAGTTGGTTATAGATGCATGGATTGATTTTTGGAGTTTCTATTCTGTTGCATTGGTCTATCCATTTGTTTTTGTTCCAGTACCAGACTATTTTTATTATAACTGCCCTGTTGTATGCCTTTAAATCTGGTATTGTGGTATCTCTGCATTTGTTTTTGTTTTATAAGTTTACTTTAGCTATTTGTGGTCTTTTGTGTTTCCATATTAATTTTACCATCAGTTGTTCTAAATCCTAGAAGAATGTCCTTGGTATTTTGATAGTTATTATTGCCTTGAATCTGTAAATAGCTTTTGGTTTTATGGATATTTTGTTGATATTAATTCTTCCAATCTATGAACATCGAATATTTTTTCCATTTTTTGTGTCTTCTATTTCTTGTTTTTATGTTTTGTAATTTTTGTCATAGAGATCTTTCACCTCCTTGGTTAAATGTATTCAAGGTATTTAATTTTTTGTAGTTACTGCGAATGGAATTGATCTTAAAAATTCTTTCTCAGTCATCACATTGTGTATTTAAAGATTATCAATTTTTGTGTGTTAATTTTATATCATGCCACTTTATCAAATTCTTTATGAGTTCCAGTAGTCTTTTAGTGGAATATTGTGGTTCCTCTCTATATAGAATCATGTCATCTACAAATAGTGATAGTGTGACTTCCTTCTTTCCAATTTGTATCCCTTTGATTTCTTTTTCTTTCCTAATGGCTCTAGCTAAAACTTCCAGGACTATATTGAATAGCAATGGTGAGAGTAGGCATCCTTGTCTGATTCTGGATATTAGTGGAAATGTTTCCAATGTTTCCCCAGTAAATAAGATGCAGCCTGTGGGTTTGTCAAAATTGCCATGATTGTGTTGAGGAATGTTCCTTCAATACCTAATTTGTTCAAGGTTTTAACAGGAAAGTATATTGTATTTTATCAAATGCTTTCTCTGCGTCTATTGAGATAATCATATGGTTTTTATTCTTCAGTTTGTAAATGTGGTATATCACATTTATTGATTTGCAAATGTAGGACCATCCTTGCATACCTGAGATAAATCCCACTTTGGGTGAATAATATTTCTGAAGTGTGCTTGAATTCAATTAGCTTGTATTTTGTTGAGGATTTTTCCATCTGTGTTCATCAAAGCTGTTGGTCTTTAGTTCTCTTCCTTTGTTGGGTTAGCTTATTTCACTTAATATAGTGAACCTGGGATCCATCATTTTGCTGCAAATGTCAGGATACTATGTTTTTTTAATGGCTGAATGGTATTCTGTTGTGGACATATACCACAGTTTATTTATCCATCCATCTACATATTGTTAGAACCTTTTGTTCATTTCATATCTTGATTAATGTGAATTGTGCTGCACTGATTATAGGAGTGGCTATATTGTGTTGGTATGCTAATTTCATTTCTTTTATATTTCTAACATGAAGTAGGGATATCAGAATGAGTAGAACTGTCTTTAATTTTCTGAAAAACCTCTATACTTTTCTCCATGTTTGCTGTACTAATTTGCACTCACATCAACAATGTGGGTAGAAGTCCCTGGTCTCCATTTCCTCACCAGTATTTGTTATTTTTTGCTTTTTTGATAATAGCCGTTCTAACTATAGTGAGAGGATATTGCATAGTGGTTTTAACCTCCATTTCCCTGAAGGTTAGTATAAACATGTTTTCATATACTTATTGGCCATTTGCATTTCTTCTGTGAACTATCTGCTCAGATCCTCTGCCATTTCATAAAAGATTGGTTTGCTTTTGTATTTCTGAATTCTTTGAGTTCCTTTTATGTTCTGGAGATTAATCCTTTGTCAAAGAAATTAAATATTTTAAAGGAAATATACGAACATCTACCTATGTAAATTCTAGGCACACAAGTGTTTGTATATGTTTTGTAGAGATACAGTGAAGCTAATATCCACAAATATCAATAAATACCTCTTCTGTATGACAGTAATATGAAAAATTTATTTGCAAATTTAGTCATTCACTTAAGTGATAAATATGCCAATAAATCTATTCTTTGGCATTAATAGACAATTCTAAGGAGTACATTAATATGTTTTTCAGTAAGAGAAATTGAAATAATAAGAGCTTATTTCTTCTCTGTTTTTTTTGTAGATATTTTTAGGGAAAAGACAATATCATTTATTTAGAATCTATGATCCTCTAGGCATTCTGATAGGTGTCTTGTAAACATCATCTTTTGTTACACTTACAGTCAGGGCAATTTTGTTACATAGATGAGGAGACTGAAGTTCAGCAAGACTTTGGGATAGCAAGATTGTGGAGTATGGCATGGCAAAGCATACCCAACTTTAAAGCACTGTGGTTTTCTCCAGTGGCAGAGTGTTTTCTGAAAGAAGAATATAGTGTCTAAGCATTGATATCTTTAGACATCTGTATTTATTTTTTCAACATCTTCATGTAATGACAAAGCTGTTGATAATGGTATAAACTGGATTTGAATAAAAGATGAAAAATATCACTTTTAAAAACATTTTTCTAATCTATTTGGTGATAAAATATCTATAATTACTAGAGAGTAACAGTTATTACCATTGTAAGAATGCTGAGGTTATGTGGTGATTTTCAAAGTCTGTATTCATATCCTGATGTTCTGCAGAAACATACCTTATTGGTTATCTCCTTCCTATTTTGTTTGTTGTTCCTTTCAGTATTCCATTTGAAATGTCAGAAAGAAGAGAGGAGGAGTTAAATGTGTCTATAATTTAATTAATGAAAGTATTTAATAATCAAGAACATATTATGGCATGTAAGAAAAAGTAAAAGTAAAAACATGTAGTGGGCTGAAAGTGAATCAGAGAAATCTGATTTTTGCTGTTGCTTCTTTTAATAGGTATTTAAGTTCTGAAAAAAGTGAATACATAACATGATAAGATTGTTTAAAGTGAGTATGAAAGAGACTGAAAATAGTTATTTTTAACTAACCACCTTTTCACTATATTTATGCACAGAAGAGTTTCCTCCAAATGACCCAATCAAATAATGTGAGATAGAAATGATGAATTATTGATGTATGATGAGGGTAATCATGCCATTTCTGATTAATCAATCACCAGCACTATATGCTACCGTATATGTATAAAGAAAGTGATCACTTAGAATATCTCTGTTTACATAGGGAGTGAATTGTAATTTCAGAAAACCTGTTTATTCCTGACATTCCTTATGAGCTTTGCTTGTTCAGTTTTTTTTCATTTTCTTTGTTCTGGAGTGTAGAATTTTAAGACTTATTTGCTGTAATATGGAAACCTTAGTTTCTCTCATATAAGAACGATAGCATTTGAAGGGACTGTGTGATTTCTTTCTTTCTTTTTTCAAAGATTTGTTTACTTGCTTGAAAGGCAGAGTTGCAGAGGCAGTGAGAGACTGACGTCTTCCATCCACTGGTTCATTCCCCAAATGGGCACAGTGGCCGGAGATGAGCAGATCTGAGGCCAGGAGCCTTGAGCTTCTTCCAGGTCTTCCACGTGGGTACAGGGGCCCAAGGACCTGGGGCATCTTCTGCTACTTTCCCAGTCCATAGCAGAGAAATGGATCAGAAGTGGAGCAGCCAGGACTTGAACTGGCACCCATATGTGATGCTGGCGCTGCAGGCAGCGGCTTGAACTGCTATGCCACAAAGTCAGCCCCATGTGTGATTTCATTCAACTACATCTCTCATCTAGGATTCCACATTCTCCAACTAGAACTTGTCTTTGTTTAGTTCAAAATAATTCTTTTAAAGATTTATTTTATTTATTTGAAAGATTGAGTTATAAAGAGAGGTAGAGAGAGAGAGAGAGCGGTCTTCCATCTGCTGGTTCACTCCCCAATGGCTGTAACAGCCAGAGCTGGACCAGGCTGAAGCCAGGAGCCAGGAGCTTCTTCCAGGTCTCCCACGTGGGTGCAATGGCCCAAGGACTTGGGCCATCTTCCACTGCTTTCCCAGGCCATAGCAGAGAGCTTGATCAGAAGAGGAACAACCCGGGTTAGTACCAGTGCCCATATGGGATGCCAGCACTTCATGCCAGGGCTTTAACCCACTGAACCACAGCACAGGCCCCTAAAATAGATTTTGAGTGCAGAGATATTTATAATAATTTTACCCAACTTTCTGGGTCTTTTCTGTTACTCAATGCACACTGAAGGGATGGAAAACATTGTCTGTTATTAGCACCTTTTACCCATCTTCTGCTCTTTGCTGCTTTTTTTCAAACTATTTTTTATTTGAGAAACTCTGAAAATATCATTTATAAGCTAGGATAAACATCAGAATAAGAGGAGAACCCTTCTAAAAGTGTAAAAAGAACCTCCTACGAGTAAAAGGCACATAAAGATTGTTCTTAATGCCATAAACAGACAAACTCTAAAGGATATGAGTGAAATTGACATCTTGAGATTTGCTTATTATTTATAGCCCTTGTCAATACTGCTGAGAAATAGTGATCTTCCTAGTGTCTACTTGTTGAATTCTTTATTTAGTATAGGATTAAACCTGTGATTATAAATAAATTGAAAGCATGTTATCACAAAAATTAAAAGAAAAACAAAAGAGGGAGGGAAGATGGGAAGTCTCTTTATGTGCTTAACATTGCATATATGAAATATATGAAATCTGTTCTTTTTATATACATAAATAAATAGATGGATAGACAGATAAAAAAGTTTCTGCTAAAATAGTCCTCAGCAAAGTACAGACATCATCTTCACCCAGACATATTTTTAAGTGGATCACTGACCCAATGTGGTAACAGTATTCTTCATTTTGAAGAAGTGCACTGAAACGTTAGGATTAACAACTTGTACTGTACCTAGCAACTTTGTGATACAAGAAAGGTGACTTTCTTGCTATGATTTACATGCCTTAACCAAAATAGGGAAAAACATAAATCATCTTGATACAGATGTTATCATCCTTAGGTTCTATGAACAGATAATCTTGTTTGCAGACTTCATTATTTAAATATACTATTATTGTGGCATTAAGTCAAATCTACTTTAAACATTTCCTATGTAACAGTTGTTATCCCTATGCTTCTATGAACATTTTTATTCAATTGTAGAGTAGCTGGATTTGATGCCTGGGTTCTGGCTCCTGACTCTAGTTCCTTGTTAATAAATATTCAGGTGATTTCCATGTAGGCTAGAATAATTGGGGTCCTAACCACCCATGTAGGAGACCTACACTGAGTTTTTGGCACCTAGCTTTGGCCTAGTACTGAAGATCACCATAGGCATTTGGAGAATGAACTGGCAGATGAGATCTTTCTCTATCTACCTCTCAAATAAATAATTTAAATAAATAAGTATCAATGGTTGAGAAATAATACTTGAAATTACTTCATTCTTTGCCAATGCATTAAAGAATTTTTCAGAGGCATGATTTCCAAAGAAGATTGTCTGAAAGCCACTTTTTGAATCCAAATCTTCTTTTTTTAGGATTTATTTTATTTATTTGCAAAACAGTTAGAGAGAGAGGTAGAGGCAGAGATAGAGAGAGGTCTTCCATTCAATGGTTCACACCCCAAATTGTTGCAATGGCTGGAGCTGAGCCGATCCTTAGCCAGGAGACAGGAGCATCTTTTGGGCCTCCCACACGGATGCAGGGGCCCAAGGACCTGGGCCATCTTCTGCTGCTTTCCTAGGCACATTAGCAGGGAGCTGGATCAGAAGTGGAGCAGCAATGACTGAATTCTGCGCCCATGGTGGATGCCAGTACTGTAGGCCAGGCATTGACCAACTGTGCCACAGAACTAGCCCCAAACATCCTTCTACCAAGGAATATACTAAAAGTCCATTATGACTACCTGAAGTTCCTGAGAGCAGGTAACAAAAGATCCATGCAGATGCCTCCTTCTTAGGAAATTATCACAATCGGAAGGCCCAGATGCTGTAAGTCTCCCATATTAGATGAAAGAAGATTAAAAAAGATATTAACAGGTATGGCGATGTAACTAATATCTGGCACCTCCATTTTTAGAACATCACAACATGCCTATTTCTTGTTACTTAGAAAATTCTGTACTTACTATCATTCAGTAAGAATCTGCCAGTGTCATATTTAGTGACAAAGCAGGTGGTTTTCCCTGCGCATTCTTGGATACTCATTATTTCAATATCTTCGTATTTCTACCCTCTTTGGGGACCTCCTCTTTGTTTCCCCTTCCTTCCTTCCTTCCTTCCTTCCTTCCTTCCTTCCTTCCTTCCTTTCCTTCCTTCCTTCCTTCCTTCCTTCCTTCCTTCCTTCCTTCCTTCCTTCCTTGACATGCAGAGTGGACAGGGAGAGAGAGAGAGAGAGAGGGCCTTTTGCAGTTGGTTCACCCTCCAATGGCCACCGCGGCTGGTGCGCTGCAGCCGGCGCATCGTGCTGATCCAAAGCCAGGAGCCAGGTGCTTCTCCTGGTCTCCCATGTGGGTGCAGGGCCCAAGCACTTGGGCCATCCTCCACTGCACTCCCTGGCCACAGCAGAGAGCTGGCCTGGAAGAGGGGCAACTGGGACAGAATCTGGCGCCCTGACCAGGACTAGAACCCGGTGTGCTGGCACCGCAGGTGGAGGATTAGCCTATTGAGCTGCGGCACCAGCTTCCTTTTCTTATTTTCATGTCACAGATGCATTCTATACACCTTGGCAAAGGTACTTTGCAGTTGTTCTAAATATAGATAAGGAATGTGTGACAGAACTATGGAAAGCTTAGAATCATGCAAATATGTTAAGACTTTACATTGCCAGACACTCTCAAAATACTCAATATGTCATCTCTAGAGGCAAGCTTTGCCTTCTTATACTGCAGTGGGGTCATTCTCAGTTAGCAATAATGTTTAATAGTAAAATGTATTAAAGTACATTTAGAGACTAGACTGAAAAATGGAAATATGGACTGAGACAATAATGAATATGTCATTGATTATCATCAGGAATGAAAAAGAATACCATCTGTCTGAAATTACCATTGTGGAGTTTCAGGGTCCTCTTACCTGGAGATAGTTATAGATTTAACTAGCATTCTGTTCACTGTGGAGAGGGTGAGTGGGAGAGTAATATTTTAAGTATATATGTACATATGAACAAACTTGAAAAAGTTTCTGGAAAGTAGAAATGAAAGATGATTATTTGGGCACAAAAATTTTTGAAATATATGCATAGTTTTTTCATAATTGATTTCTATGATCTTAAAATATATATTATGAAAACATTAAGCACATATGTCAAAAATTTTGCACCAAAAGAAGCATCTCTTTTAATTTGGTTTTGTATAAACTATTCATATATCCTTGTATTTGTGTGAGGAGAAGAAGGGAGAGGGAGAAGGTAGGGGAGAGGGGAGAGAAGCAGACTCTCATGGAAAGCTTAAGAGCAGGACTGAGAGTAATACAGGGCCTCACAGAAAACTGCACTGCAGGTGTAGACTGCGAAGGGAAGCGGAAAGGTCTCTTCCACAGTGCGGTGACACAGCCCCGTCTGTGAGCCAGTTCACTTCTCCACTTCTTCCCACCCTGCTTCACAGATTCACTCCCCTGTCCCTGCACTTCACAGCTTCCACTCAGGCTCTGGGACTCCCTGAGCCAGGTTTGTTCTAACAGCTCTTGCCTCCTCCTCTCCCTGCTGGTCCTTTAGATCTCTCTTTTCAGTTCCAGTTCCCACTGTAGCTCTTTGTCTCCATCTCAAATCTACCTACGATTACTGATTCAAAGAAAATTGGCTTGAATTTCAAAGCACTTTCCAATAAATCTAATTCTTTTCTGCCTCAAATTTCACAGCTACACTATATGATTCTCTGTTATCGCAAAGTATTCCTTTTTTCACTTTGTGTTAACCCTTTCCCCTCTTCTTTTTGAACTGATTTAGATATTTTTCTTATAAGCATAAGGAGAAATGCAACTGAAGTTGAGTAATCCAAACATGGCACTCTGCTGGAACTTGATGTGTCTAGCTGCATTCATATGACTTTCAGGAGTGGAGAACATTTTTAACTGCCAAGGGTCCTTTGCATATTTATGACATCATTTGCAGGCCACACAGAGTTATCAACTTAAAAATTAACCCGCTATTGATGATTTATTGAATGTTTGAGTCCTTCCCGTAGGTACTTTGATGGGGCCAGATCAAATGATTTTGTAGTCTTTATACAACTCACAAGTCAGACTTTCCCACCTTTGCTTAATTGAACAGAATGGTTTTAAATTTTAAAGGAAAATAGCACAAATTCTGTTTTCCTTCAAAATTTATCTCAATTAATCATATGCATAATTTTAATGTACAAAATACTATCCAAGTATCTAAGGCTAAATTTGTATAAGAAATTGCTTAATGAATTTACCAAATATGCCCTTAATGTTGTTTAAACTAGTTTAATCTTAAGACATTATAAACATGTGAATGGGCCGGTGCCACGGCTCACTAGGCTAATCCTCTGCCTGCAGCGCCAGCACCTCAGGTTCTAGTCCCAGTTGGGGCACCAGATTCTTTCCCGGTTGCTCCTCTTCCAGTTCAGCTCTCAGCTGTGGCACGGGAAGGCAGTGGAGGATGGCCCAAGTGCTTGGGCCCTGCACCCACATGAGACCAAGAAGCAGCACCTGGCTCCTGGCTTTGGATCTGTGCAGCGCGCCAGCTGTAGCAGCCATTTGGGGGGTGAACCAACAGAAGGAAGACCTTTCTCTTTGTCTCTCTCTCTCTCACTGTCTAACTCTGCCTTTCAAAGAAAAAAAAATGTGAATGAATAAGCATTTCTGACTGTGCTACTATTTAGGAAGATAATTTTTTTTTTAAATACAGGGCATAGAGAGTCAAGAAAACTTGAAATTCCTGAGACAGCAATATTCAATCTTTTCTAATGGTTTATGGAATTTTAAGTCTGTCAAAATCTACCTTTCAATAATCTAAGTCAGGGTTAGAATAAGTATAGGATACTAATGAATGTCACTTGGCTAGTGATAGTGTTAAGAATTGGGTTGTTACATCTTGTGACATTCCAAGGATATTGGCTTCATAAGATATTGTGTAACCCATATTTTCTTTTTTTGTTTTAGACTTGTTTTTATATATTTGAAAGGTAGAATGACATAACAGGGAGAGACAGAGAAAGAGATCTTCCATCCACTGGTTCACTCCCCAAATAGCCACAACTTCTGAAAATGAGCCAAGCTAAATCTAGGAGCCTAGAATTCCCTCTGAGTCCTCCACATGGGTTATAGGGGCCCAACTACATGGGCCACCTTCAGCTGCATTACTAACTACCTTAGCAGAAAGCCGGATCAGAAGCAGAGCAGTTAGGATCCAACCTGGCTCTCTGATATGAGATGCTGATGTTGTAGGCAATGAGTTAACTCTGTACCATAACACCAGCTCTATAAGTTATATTTTCTACTATCCAGTGAGTCACTGATCAGTGTGAAAGTCATATGGAGCCTGTGGATACTATGGCCAGAAAAATGTATGTGCATTACTATTGTACACAAAAATCCAGGTTTTTCACATCTAAGCATTCAAGATTAGGGAGTTTTATACTATAACCACCAAAGTCTCAGTGTGGGAAATAGAAGCATAAAAATTCATGCAAAAATGCATTAAAATGCTAAATTTATTCTATATTAAGAAATTAAATGATCTATATTGAAAAGCACAGGTTATTTTGCCTTAACCTACCTGAAGAAAGTTATAATAGAAAAGTTGGTTTCCTACAGTTATCTCCTTTAATGAATGAATATGTTATTTTATGATGAGGTAATTTTACCACCAAATTGTAACTCATTACCTTTCAGTATAATTCTCACTTTCAAAATTCATTTTATGCATGATACAAATGCTATATAAATTATAGTACAGTTAGAAGGTATTTCATCCAGAGATTGCCCCAATATCCATCTAACACTTGGTCTGATGGAGTAGAAATGAGTTTGTATACTCTGAATAAATATGAGGCTTTAATACCTATTGCTGGCTGACCCTAAACTTCTCACTTAAGTAATAAAATCAGGAAATGTAGCTCATTATAAAATATATACACAAGAGAGAAAAAAACTCAACCATTGGTTGTCTATTATATTTTAAATTCATTGGTTGCAGTCACTCAAACTTCCATTTCCAATTGAAACGATTCTCTAAACCTTATCCATTGCTTTCTACTCTTCTGCAAGAAAGTTCTTTAATTTATCCCCTCAAATGGCAAAACTTCAGCACACTTCGTAACATCCTCATCTATAAATTGTGCATATTATTTATTTCCAACCTTTAGGAACGGAAAATAAGTTTTACATGTTATAGTGAAGAAATGCTACCATGTATCAGTGACCAGGCTGTTTTAAGGATAAGAGATTTTCCACAACCCCACATCCAAATTGGAAAATATTGATTCTCTGTCTCCCTCTCTTCTTCTCTCCCTCTCTCTGTCTCTCCTTGTCTCTCTCTTTTAAAATTTTATTTATTTATTTGAGAGGTAGAGTTACAGACAGAAAGATAGGTCTTCCGTCCGCTGGTTCACTCTTCAAGTGGTTGCAAATGGCCAGAGCTGAGCTAATCAGAAGCCAGGAACTAGGAGCTTCTTCTGGGTCTCCCACGAGAAGCACTTGGGCCATCTTCCACTGCTTTCCCAGCCTATCAGCAGAGAGCTGGATCAGAAGAGGAGCAGCCAGGACATGAACCGGTGCCCATATGGGATGCTGGTGACACAGGTGGAGGCTTAGCCTAATAGGCCACAGTTCTGGTCCCTTCCCTTGTTTTTTAATCTCAGTTTGCTTGCATTGAACATAGGGTTTTAAGCAGAAAGCAACATAGGGAAATGATCTTGATCTGAAACTAAACATTTCTGCAAACTTTCTTGACATTAGCTCTCTGGTGTGAATACCTAGACATCAGAAGGGAGAGGGGAGCCTCAGTGGCCTTCTGTCCTCCTCTTCTGCCTGTCTGTGGTTGCCCCTATGGCAGTCTGGTATCATGGCCCTCTTGGCTCAAGACCGTCAGGCCTCCAGAGCCACAGAAGCTGTGCCAGATTTCAGAGGAAGACGTTGCCAGTGCTCTGAAACTGGCCGCTGGCACATGGCGAACCCTACACTTTCAAGAGGGGCATGTCAATTCTAAGAAATCAATGCCTAACTCCTCTTTTGCAATTATCAACCACATTTAGCTTACTCTTTTCTAAGTGCAAGATTCATAAATTCTCCACAGTGTACACTGAGATTCATGGATTAATGTGTAATGCAATATGATGTGAAACCTCAAAATATCTATATGTATTTCTAGGTTTCCAGATGTTTGCCCATATGTAGGAGAAATGTGCAGACATTTGACTAAAGATTTTTTATCCTGTTGACAGATTCAATTTTTGCCTAAACACCTGTGTGGAAATCTGCTTAAGTTGCTTCTTTTTGAAGCTCATTTCTACCTCTGCTGCCTGGCTCATTCATCTGTTATTTATGCTATGACTCAAATGTCAGCATCACTGGAGATCCAGACCAAGACGATGATCCTTTAATTTATTTTTTAGACAACTCAATATCTGTAAATCTCATTAGCTAATTAAATTCTTACAAGTTACTTTTTATTTTGATTTTTAGTTAGTTTTTAAGTTACTTTTTAAAAAATCAAAAATCCAATCAGTCAAGTAACAACAGGCTGTTAATTTCAATGTACAGTCAATGTATATCCAGGAATAAAAAGCAGTTGATCCGCAAAGCACATCTAATGTGCTGGAGAGCAGTGTGAATTGATAGTGGATTTGCTGTTTGCAAATGTATCTATCTCTCCTCCATGGAACCCAGCTCCCTGAAGCCACAAATCTGAGCTAGAATATACTTTACAAACCCCATTCTGCCAAATTCTAATACATCTGCTGTCAGTCTCAATAAATATTGATTGATGAAAGTAGCCTCTTATAATGTAAACAGGTGGAAAATCTTTAAGTGCATTTTTTGTAGGCCAGAATATTTTCTACAACATATACATGTGCATATGTGATACATTACGTTCTTAAAGAGCAGTATTGTCCCTCAATTATGCCAAAAAAAAACCATACATGATAGGTCTTTTACGTATGCTCTTGATTTTTTTCTATAAGTTAACCCAAGTCATAATGAGATAAAAAACACAGAGATTCAATATTTTTGTATTGCAGTTTACAGAGAGAAAGGAGTGCAATTATGGGTCAGTAGTCTATCTGTAGGTATCACTATACTACATGAAGCACCTGGAAACAGAATTAAAGTTGACCATTCCATAGGGTATAGGGTAAGAGTCATAAAAGTTGCCTTTTTATTTTTATAGAAAAGTTTGTATAGTTATATATTAAAAGAAGGAATAATATTTTCCTCAGACTTACTTTCTAAAATAATTTTCTAAGCATTATAAGAATTATAGGAATAATTTGCTGAGCAATTATTCTGATTTATAGATCACAGACATTGTCTCCTTTAGTTATTAAGAAGAAACCTGTCAGAGTTACCAGCGGCCATTGTCAGGCATTATCATTGAAAGGTGAGGGTAAGGAGACCCCTGTAGTATTGGGCAGGCTTTGTGTCCCAATCAGACTGTGTTAAGGAACTTTAATTTCGATTGGTTGACAGCATAATTCCCCCAAATATTCTGTGGAACATTTATTCCACACACTATCCTGTGTAGAAAAGAAAATTGAGACAGTCCCTTGCATGGCAGCCAAGACGTCAGTAGGGACACCCCTCGTGTATTGGAGTAGGTTCAAACCCCAGCTCTGCACAGTATTCTGGCTTCTAGCTTTGTGCACTCTGGGAAGAAGCAAGTGATTATTCAAGTAGTTGGGTCTCTACCGCCCATGTGGGACCCCTGGACTGAGTTTCCCACTCCTGGCTTTGACCTGGCCTAGGCCTGGTCATTGCAGGCATCTGGAGAGTGAATTAGCAAGTGAGATCTCTGTCTATTTCTGTCTCTCTAATAAAAAATAAATAAATAAATAATTTCAAAATACTGCTTTTCATGTTTCTGTCTTAGAGATTCATAGAACAAGTTACTATTATAAAGACTCTGAGAGGTCCTGTACTGAAGTAACGTATATTAACTTTTTAAATGCTATTTGAAATACTTATTTGGCAAAATATTTCTTTGTTGGAAAAATCTCATTCCTTCTCAATATATTTTAGAAAATGTTATGTTATAGCAAACTTTTAGCTAATAGAAACTGAGGATTTAAAACAAAGGTGTTTATTTCATCCTGAAGTCTCTGTACTCTCAGGTATCCTCTTAAATTAACAAAATATAATTGTTCATGTTTCACAGCATATTCCACAAAACTAAATTCCATAATTTGTAATTACCTGAAACTATAACTTCACCTCATGCCCAGAAAATAGCCTTCTGTAACCAAATTGGTATGGGATAACTACAACAGTGTTCTGTGCAATCAAAATTACTGACCTGCTATGTTTTACTTAATTAATAAGCAGTGACCTATCAAATTGTGTTAGGTAATTAACAAGTCTGCTAAAAAGAGTTATGTGTCTTTAAAATTGCTTCTAAAATAAGAGTTAGTCACAAATGATATCACATTTAAGTCGTGTGTGCTCTTCTTGATAAACTAAAACGTCGGCTTCTAGCACTGACATTCTACCTTGACAGCTGGTGGGATACAGTTGCTATGTATGATTTGTGGAAGATTGGCATTTTGTTTTATTGGCACAATCTTAAGAATTACCTGGCCTAGAAAATGGTCATTACTATTTAATGTTTGTGAGAAAGCAAAGATGAACATCAATAATAAAAGTGATTATTTTTGACATACATTCTCTAAATTTGTTTATAATAATTTATTGAATGTGATCATCCTCTTACTATAAAATAAGTCCCTCAAATTTTAAATGTTTAATGATGGAAAACTTAATGGGTTTCCTATAATGTAGTGATTTTAATTTTATTAACAGAAAGGTAAAATTTACATGCAAATATAGGCAAACACCATTTAAAAAGTTAACCCCTCCTACAAAAAAAATCTGTGCCCTAGGATAAGCATTTAACATGACTGTTAAGATGCCTAAGAAACCTGTACCCTACTTCAAAGTACTGGGGTTCCATACTCCTCTGCAGCTCCTGACCTCAGCTTCTTCCTAATGTGGTTCCTGGGAGGAAGTGGTGATGGAACAATTAATTCAAGTAATTGAATTCCTGCCATACATATTTGAAAGCCAGTTGGAGTTAGTAGATCCAATCTTTGGTATGCTCCCACCCCTGCTTTTGCAGGCATTTGGAGAGTGAACCAGTGGATGAGAGGTTTCCCTCTCTGCCATTCTCCCTTACTCTTTGTCTCTTTCTACTCAAATGAATACATTTTAAAAAAAAAAAAAAAAAAAAAAAAAAAAAAAACAAAAAACAAAAATTCTGAGTCCTTAGGTTTTATGGCCCATGGGTCACTGCAATGGAAGACAAAATTGGGGACCATTCGTCCATGTGCCAGAGCCATAAATTCCTGAGAATTTTTTTGAATGTGCCTGTAGGTAGTACCTCGTAATGTGCTGATAGAGAGGAGACGGTTGATAGAACCTATGTTGTCTCTATCTATCAAGTCGGGTATTCTCGGAAGACTCCCTCGTCTATTTTACTACAGTTATCATCACTATGCCTTCTGTAAATCAGTGATAACAAAAGCTAGCCCTGTGTCAGCCAGCTCAAAGTCCAGCTTTTTGAACTTAACTGTAAACTTTCAAAGCATATGGTTATACTTTTGATTGAAAACACGATAGAACTGCCCTTCAGATCCTGCTAAAGATTATAGACTCAAATGCTCAGATGTCCAAAATTTCTATCAAAGCTTACTTGTGGGGCATAAAGCTTATTGAAGATTGTATGTAAGATAGGATTTCCTTTTGAGCATGAATGAATTTGTGGAGTACAATTTCCTAGAGTATTTTCCACAGAAAATAAGTCCTCGTAGGTTTTCTGTGTCTCACTAGCAGTGGCCTTCTTGCCTTGCTTCCTTTTCGTTGATGGAGTAGTGAATTATAATTCAGAGAATGTAAGGCTAGTAAAGCAAAAGTTTATTGCACTGTATTTCAAGAAAAGAATAGTCCACATGGAAACCTTTTTTCCTGGTTTGGGACTGTTATCCCTAAAGTGTGGGGAGCCTTGACTTGTGATGTGATAATCATGCTTATGATTGGAATTTGTGGTTAATATCTGGAACATGGACACCTTTGGGTTTTCTATGCATGCGGCTACAAACTAGACTTCTAACCTCCCATTTCATCAGCATTCTTTAAGGAGAAGTTATACTATCAATTGGGCCGTGTTGGGTGGTTGCCAGCAGAGAGCAGAGTCCTTGATTTCACCCCTGGAGGAAGGTCTTGTGGTCCCTACCTAGGAGCCCCTGTTTATCTGACATACTCATCTACACATGTATATCTAAAAGTGGTCAAACTGTCCTGCTTAGTCTGTTTTATGACATAAGCCTATAAAATTTGCTATTGTATTTGTTGTATAGCCTCCACAAGGTCTATTTCAAAAGCCAGAATTATCCCTTTTAAAATATAATCTAGAGCTTATCAGTTTTGTGCTCAAAGCTCCACAATGACTTTTGACTTTATACTGAATAAAAGCAAAAGAATTTATAATGGCTTCAAGGCCCTTTATGATTTTCCCATGCCACAAGTTCCCTCTTCTTATGTCCTATGACTCTCTTTCCTTCCCGTCTGCTTCAAGCACTCCAACCTTACTTTACCTTGAGCAAATCACTCTTTCTTCCTGCACTGGGCCTTTATGCTGGCATTCACCTACCCAAAATCTCTCCAATTCAGAACTGAGACGTTCTCTTTTTCAAATTTTGGTTCTATTGTAATATTCCTGTGAATCATTCCCACCAACCCCACTTAAAATTGCGTGTTCCCACTGTTGTTCCCACTGCTTGTTCCTTTTAGAAATACTGGGCACTTCTAAGCCACATTATTATATTCTTATTGGGTGTGTCATTTATTGTCTGAATTGTGCTACTAGAATGAAGCATCCAGTGAACTCTGTCTGTTTGATTCATTGACTATCATCAAGAGATATGAAAAATGCCAGTTCATAGTGAATACTCAGTAAACGATCATTAGAGCAATCAGTAGAATGCTGTTGTCATGGTGTGAAGTAAAGCTAACCTTCTTGGAAAGCCATCAGGCAAATCTCTCAGTTTTCTCCTTATCTGTGCCTATCCACTCCCAAGTTTTAAACTGACTTGATCTCTTCAACGAATGGTACTGGGAAAATTGTATCTCTGAATGCAGAAGTATGAAACAAGAACTCTGTCTTACATCCTATGCAAAAATCAACTCATAATGGATCAGGGATCTAAATATAAGACCTGAAACCATCAAATTACTAGAGGAAAACATGGAGGAAACACTACAAGACATTGGCCTAGGCAAAGACTTCTTGGATTAGACCCCAGAAGCACAGGCAATTAAGGAGAAGTAGAAAAATGAGATTACATCAAACTAAGAAGCTTCTGCACGGCCAAGGAAGCATTCAACAAAGTGAAGAACCAACAGAATGAAAGAATATATTCAAACTGTACATCTGATAAAGTAGTAAGATCCAGGATATATAAGGAGCATAAAAACTCAACAGTTACAAAACAAACAATGCAGTTAAGAAATGGGCTAAGGATATGAACAGGCATTTTTCAAGTTATGAAATGCAAACGTCCAAAAGACACATGAAAAGATAGTCAGGGCCACCAGCAATCAGGGAAATGGAAATAAAAGCCACATTGAGCTTTTGTCTCCTCCCAGGTAGAATGGTTGTTATCCAAAAATCAAAATATAACAAAGGCTGGAAAGCATGTTGCAGAAAAGGTACCTTAGTACACTGTCAGTGGGAATGTAAACTAGTACAACCATTATGGAAGATAGTAGGGAGATTCCCCACAAATATGAAAATAGATCTACCATATGACCCAGGCATTCCACTCCTGGGAATTTAGCTGAAGTAAATGTAATTACTATATGGAAGAGTTACCTGTACCCCATGTTTATAGCAGCTTAACTCAAAATAGTTTAATCTAGTCATCAAGAAATTTTACTATGTATACACTATGGGATACTACTCAGCCATAAAAAAGAATAAATCTCTGTCTTTTGCAACAAAATGAGTGCAACTGGATACCATATTTCTTATTGAAATAAGCCAGTTCCAAGGGCAAATATCATACTTTTCTCTTATTTGTGGTAACTAATATACAGAATACAAAAAAGTAATATATATGAGTAAAGTTAACATTTTGAGATTTGTTTATTATTTATAACCCTTGTCTCTACTCTTGAGGAACAGTGGCTTTTCTACTTATTATTTGTTGAATCCTTTACTTAGTAGAGGGTAAAGTGTATCGTTATAAAATAAACAGAAAATATGCCATTGTTAAAATTAAAAAAGAAAGGAAGGAAGAGGGATGGTGGCAGTAATGAAGGGAGAAAGTGTAAGGTGGAAAGTATCATTATGCTTTTAAATTTAAATTTGTACATATGAAATACATGAAATTTCATCCCTTTGTATAAATATTTTTTTACAAAAATTAAAAAAATAAACTGACTTAAGTTCTGGACAAGGAATACAGGAAGGAAAAAGATTGGTGAACTTAGCACCAGTTCAGTGATATTCTAAGTTGAAGTTGCTATGTTCCTCCCCAGCCTTCATGATGATATGAACTTTTTACAGACCTTACAAAGCTGCTTCATGCATTCCATGGGAGTAATATTATAGAGTGTACTTATTTCATTTTATCCTGACTTGAAATCTCTCCCTGTATTTAATTTATGAAGATTAAACCTTTGGGTCAGAATTTGTTCTCAATTATACATAATTACTATCAAAAATAAATTTATGTAAGAAGAGAAAATTGGGCATTTTCATACAGCAAATTTGTTAATACACTTAGCATGATTTATTTGTAAATAAGTTTTAACTTCAGAGAAAGAGAGAGAGAGATGGCTTCATGTTGAGATGTTGTAGATAGGGCCTTTTGTGCTAATTTTGTAAAATCCATCATTGCAGGCCACTCATGTTTTTATTTCTCTGAGGCTCAATGTATCTTTTGCTTCTGGATTATTTCACTTTATTAACCCCAGAATTGTGTGATACATGAAATTGAAACTGCCAATAATTGGCTAGTTGAGCGTAAACACTTCCCTGCCCTTACTGGATGTAATTTTCCCCTATGTTGTGTCACAAATATGAGGTAGGAAAACATTTTAATATTCTTATTTGTAACTGTTCCAAAAAATAAGAAGAAGAGATTCGATGTTTATTATTTTTAAATATAATGTAATCATCTAGGTTTTAAAATTTTTATAATTATGAACCATGAGCAATTTCAAAGGTCTTAACTTGTTTTTCTACTGTATTTTTTTAGGACATAATAATTTTCATAGTGGTTCTATTTTTTTTAGAAAAATAAGTCATAAATATTTTAACTTTTAAGCAAATATCTACCTAATGTTTCTGTTTAAAGACATATATCCAGTAGAAGCTTAGACTGTGAACTTTTATTAAAGATGTTAAGCTGTTTTCAGAATTATAAAAATAATCTCCAAGAATTCAGCCCAATATTATATGTTCAATGTATAAATGAATATAGTCTTCCTCTATAAACTAATATTTGTTGCATGAAATGAAAATTATCAAATTAATAGGATCAATTATTCTTAATAATATTAATGTGACTAAATGGGTCATTTGCTTAAAAGTTCTGGGGATTGCTATTTAACATAAGTAGAAATGTTGGTTGAGACTAGATACCATCTGTGTAATGCAAAAACTATAAATATTTTTTAATATTCTGGAAATTTAACAGTACTACAAGAAAACAACCTAAATTTAGGCTGGTAAGTGAACTAAAACCCTATTCTTTTTTTTTTAATTTTTTTTATTTTTTGACAGGCAGAGTGGACAGTGAGAGAGAGAGACAGAGAGACAGAGAGAAATGTCTTCCTTTGCCGTTGGTTAACCCTCCAATGGCCGCCGCAGCCGGCGCGCCGAGGCCGGCGCACTGTGCTGATCCGAAGGCAGGAGCCAGATGCTTCTCCTGGTCTCCCATGCGGGTGCAGGGCCCAAACACTTGGGCCACCCTCCACTGCACTCCCTGGCCATAGCAGAGAGCTGGCCTGGAAGAGGGGCAATTGGGACAGAATCCAGCACCCCCACCAGGACTAGAACCCAGTGTGCCGGCGCTGCAAGGTGGAGGATTAGCCTAGAGAGCCGTGGTGCCGGCCCCTAAAACCCTATTCTAAGCTCCAAACTTTTTGCTTACACTGATGTAGAATTTAGATGGTGCTGCTGGTTATTCTGGGCTGTTGAACAGTTGCTAGGTGAAGCCACCATAAATCTCTTCTGGAATTGAGTAGTTCAGCTAGCAATCTCAGTGTCAGATGAAAGAGACGGATCTGGAGAGTCCAGGAGCAGAGGAAGTGGAAGGTATCCAGGGCTTATAAAGCTAAGGACCACCTGTGACTAGGAAAGGTTACTAGACTAAGGGAAAGAGAATAGGTACTATTAAACCCAGAAGGGAGAACAGATTGCCCAATACAGGAGATTAGCTCAGGCAGAAAATGGATTAATAAGTAGTTTTGGGAGAGTGCCTTCTGAGCCCTGGGGATCATCACAAAAAGCTATGAAACCGGGCCAGGTGCCTGAAAAAGGATAAAAAATATTTATCATCGAGGGCAAAGAAATTAAACATAAATTTTAAGTCATATACTTAATAAACTATCCTGATACTGCCATAGTGTTTTATGAGACAAGGGATCCTTATTCACTTACCTGTTTTTTTGCAAAAGAAAATCAGAACCAAGTCTTGAAACAGTTGAAAAGAAAAATATATACCTGGCTGCAATGAATATAAGAACACAAAGGCAGTAAGCCAAGAAGTTCTGGCAGTGGCAGTTACAAACATTTAATATTTTACTCTAGAGCTAAAGTCTTTATTAGAATTTTTCTATTAATGTGTTTGCCATTGCACGTAGATGTGACTTTGGTGGTGGATCTAACATTGCACTGCATTTTTAACAAACTTGTAGCTGTGTTCATCTTTTTGCTTACTCTTAGCAGAGCCTACATTCTACTGCACTTTATATTTTATTCTTAATTCTGTTACATAATTAAGAATTGTAGAAGTATCAAGAAATTAGACTGTATAATTTCATGAAGCCCTTAATTGACTTTCCTATTAAGTTTTCCAATTTCCCTGCAGAAATTGTTTCTATCGATATTTTAATTTCATGTGAGCTGAATGACAGGAAGTAAAGAGATTTCAGCAGATGGCTGCCACAAACTACATAGTACATTTCAGAATTGGTCTACAAAACTCTGCAGCTTGGCAGTGTGTGGTGGATCATTTTACTGCCTGTTAATGCCAAAGAAATCTGGCTGAAATGTTTGTGTTTTTCCATTTAATTTATTCTCTGACTTTATTAAGAGCTACCAGACTTGATTTACTTGTGTTTGATGTATCCATAAAATTTAAATTCAAGAAGTTTCACAAGCCAATGTTTCCCATTTGCATTGAGTGAAATTTCATGATGACTAAGATTAAATTTAAAGAAACTACTGATAACTTTAAATATAGCTTTAAGTATTCTTTTCAATAGGCAATTTGTAACCATAAAAACAGGTGGTAAATGATGTGATAACTAAGAACATGCCCTCATATTTTTAACCTAAATCAACATTTTCCAATTTTTTAAGATTTTATTTATTTGAGAGGTGGCTTTACAGACAGAGAGAGAGAAACAGGGAGAGAGAGGCCTTCCATCTGCTAGTTCACTCCCTAAATGGCCCCAATGGCTTGAGATGGTACGATCCAAAGCCAGGAGCCAGGAGCTTGTTCTGGGTCTCCAACATGGGTGTGGGGGTCCAAGCACTAAGGCCATCTTCCTCTGCTTTCCCAGGCCATTAGCAGAGAGCTGATAAGAAGAGGGGCAGCCAGGACATGAACTGGGACCCATATGGGATGCCAGTGTCCCAGATGGAGGCTTAGCCTACTTTGCCACGGCTGGGCCCAATATTTCCCATTCTTAGTGGCCTCATGTAATAACTCCCTGTAAAATAGAAGACAGTATTACCAGCTAAGTGGGAAGGTGGGAGAGCTGGGTCAGAAACCTGGAAACCACAATAGTAACCACAAAAGAATTCCAAAACTGTGTAAAGGGCATGTTGTAGTGGTAGCAGTGGTGGGTGTGGTGCCACCTTGGTCCTGGAGAGCATTGTTCTGCAGCATTGTCTGCCTCTGTGGCTGTCCTCACCAGCCTAAGTATAGATACTGTAAGGCAGAGATTTGTGTTGAACAACAGCTGGGTTTGTGTCAGTTCACCTTGATGGAGTGCAAGAAGCCAAGTGAAAGAAAGGCATTGTCGAGGGCCTAGTTTGAATTAGAGATCATGGGGTCAAAATTCACACACCAGAGAGTAAAAGCAGAGGACAAAATGGCCACAGTAAACACAAGAAAAAAGATTAGGTGCTGGGGCCGGTGCCGTGGCTCACTTGGTTAATCTTCCGCCTGCGGTGCGGACATCCCATATGGGCACTGAGTTCTAGTCCCAGTTGCTCCTCTTCCAGTCCAGCTCTCTGCTGTGGCCCAGGAAGGCAGTGGAGGATGGCCCCTGCACCCACATGGGAGACCAGGAGGAAGCACCTGACTCCTGGCTTCAGACTGGCGAAGTTCCAACTGTAGCGGCCATTTGGGGGTGAACCAACAGAAGGAAGACCTTTCTCTCTCTCTCTCTAACTCTAGCTGTAAAAAAAAATTAAAAAAGAGATTAAATGCTGTGAAGGTAAGAATTCTAAAGTTGAAACAAAGTGGTAAACCAGGCTTCTGGTGCCTAAGTAGAATATTTGAGGCAAAGCAGTTCCAGGCAATACAAAATTAAGAAGATTACCATTAGACTGATCACAGAATACTAACTTATAATCAATGGTGGTCTTTTCTCTGTGTATGCATGAAGAGGGTTGGAAGAGCTTGTGAGATTTCTGTGATCTGTTCCCTGGACACTCATTGTGGCTCTAAGAGCAACCAAAAATTTGCTGGTTAAGCCATTTGGGATTACTAAGTACCAACACTGCTAACTTCCTACAATGTTTTCTAAACATACCAGTTAATGATACACAGCCAAATTCAGTAACATTGGTTTGTGAGAATCAGAATTACATGCACTGGAATAACTGTATATGGGTATGCTATGCTTGCAACATAGAATAAAAGAGTTTATGAAGAGCCTTAACTCAAGTCCATGCCCACTGTCTATGACTATGAGCAAACCTAGCTGTTCTGTGCCTCAGCTTCGTCATCTATAATTAATAAGAACATCATTATAATACTTGTTTCGTAGACTATTTCTGAACATTTAGAAAGGCAACAGACACTATAAAGTACTCAGTCAATAATAGCAGTAATTATTACCGATACTATACTTCTCTCTATAATCTCTCATATCTATCCACATATGTGCAAGTATGGGTACACAGAGACATTCACAGACACACTTAGCCGGGTGGGCTGAGTTCACTCAAGACAGTGCCAGAATCTGGCAGGTGTCTCCAGACATGATGACATACCACTGAAGCATGCTTTTCAGTATTATGTCTGGTGGTATTCTCAGATGCCCATGGAGCCTCCCTCTGCCAAATATTTTTGTTGCTATGTGACAAACCTTGATTTTGTGGCAATGTTGTCTCCGTGTCTTGTTTATTCACTTGTGGTGTTTCTATTGCTATCTGTTTCCTTGCCTTGCCTATCTTCCCTTTCTTCCTCCCTTCCTCCCTCCCTCTCTCCTACTCCATCCCCCTCCCTCCCTGCCTCTCTCCCTGTCTCTCTCCCTCTTCCTCCCCTCTCTCCTTCCCTTCCTTCCTTCCTTCCTTCCTTCCTTCCTTCCTTCCTTCCTTCCTTCCTTCCTTCCTTCCTTCCTTCCTTCCTTCCTTTGTTTTTTAGGCTAGAAACTTGTCATAGGTCTTCATAAGTTGCTTTTTTCTGAAGCAAGCTCCAAAGTTAAGTGATATCTTGCTTGAGTTTTATTTGTCTGTGGCCTGCGCCCTTCTCTCAGTCTTTCTGAGTCAACCTCCAAATTTGTTCTCCCTTTAACTACACTTGTTTCCTCTAAGTTGGCAGAGAGGTCATGGCACTACATTTCTCCAACAATATCAGCAAATTGTTTTGATTTCTGGAGCAGGCATGAGTCATACGCCTTTTGTTTTCCTGCTGAAGATTGAATTTCATGAACAAAAGAGAGAGCTTCATTTTCAACGTTGTGGTGGAGATAAATACTTAAATTTACTAGCCTGATTTTTCAGGTTGTGGCTGAAGGGCATCATTGTCTTCAGACAGGAAATAGCTATAACAAAATGTGATCAATAATAAGCAAAACTCTGCACTGTCTGTCAAAGCTGAGCTGGCAGTATAAAATTTATCCTCAAATAATTTTAAGAATTATACTGGGGTCCAGGGCCAGTGCTGTCGCACAGTGGGTTGAGCTGTGGCCCAGCATCTGCTTTGGGCGCCGATAGGGGTCCCAGCTGCTGCACTTCTGTTCCAGCTCCCTGCTAATGTGCCAAGGAGGGCAGAGAGAATGGTCTAGTTCTCTGAGACCCTGCAACCCATGAGGGAGAACCAGCTGTTTTCATGGCTCCTGACTTCAGCCTGTCCAGCCCAGGTCATTGCAATCATTTGGAGTGTGAACCAGCAAATGGAAAATCTGTGTGTGTGTGTGTGTGTGTGTGTGTGTCCTTCTCTCTAACTCTGCCTTTCAAGTAGATAAGTAGATCTTTTTAAAAAATCATAATGTGCTTCAGAAATTTCCATTTACTGTTTGCTGAGATATTATAAATGGCATGTATTTTAGTACATGTATGGGACAGGGATGGAAGCAATTAGAATAATACTTACTACTCTATATTTCTCTCGTGCTTATCAATTTATACACGGAGGACTTAGACTGATGTTTTAAATCCCCAAGATTATTTGAAAATTTACACTGAACTATGTGAAGTAAGAATATGAAGGTACTTCAAAAAGTTTGTAGAAAAATAATAGCTAAGTTTAATTTGGTGTAAAATATTTCCAGAATCCATGTAGCTTTTTTTTCAAAATTTGCATTTCTCATGTATTTTTTGAAAATTATTGTACCAAAATAAATGCATCTTTTATATCTACTTTTCATGAATCTTTGAAGTACTCTCATAAATAGGGTCCAAGATGCTATTAGTTAAGCCACAGTGTCTTCATTAGTTAAAGAGGAAATAATAGTAGTTTCCTGCTATGTTTCAAATGTGTTCCCGTGAAGTTCGTGTGTTGGGAATCTCATCCCCAGGTTCACATGTTAGTGACATGTGGAGGCAGGGCCATTGGGAAATGACTAGGATTAGATGTGGTCACGAGACTGGAGCCAATGCAATGGTCTCATGGGCTTTGTAAGAAGAGGAAGAGAGACCTGAACTGGGAGGCTCGCTCTGCCGCACTTTCTGGTGGCCTCTGCCACCCTGTGATTCAACAAGAAGGTCTTCACCAGATGCTGAGGAGAAGCCAGCACCCTGCACTTGAATTTTCACACCTCCAGAATGATGAGCAAAAAAGCTTCTATTCTTTTTTTTTAAAACAAAGAATTATTTTATGTATTTGAAAGGCAGAAGTACAGAGAAAGAGAGAAAATCTTCTAACTGTTGGTTCACTTCCCATATGGCTACCAGGACTGGGCCAGACTGAAGCCAGGAGCCAGGAACTTCATCTGTGTCTCCCACTCAGATGGCAAGGCCCCCAAACCTGTGCCATCTGCTGCTGCTTTCCCAGGTGCATGGAAGGGAGCTGAATGGGAAGGGGAGAATTTGGAACACAAACTGCTGCTCCTTTTGGATTCTGGAATCACAGGCAGTGTTTAATACACTGTGCCATGATACTGGCCCACTGCATTTCTGTTCTTAATAAATTATGTGGCCGGCGCCGTGGCTCAATAGGCTAATCCTCCACCTTGCGGCGCCGGCACACCGGGTTCTAGTCCCGGTTGGGGCGCCGGATTCTGTCCCGGTTGCCCCTCTTCCAGGCCAGCTCTCTGCTATGGCCAGGGAGTGCAGTGGAGGATGGCCCAGGTGCTTGGGCCCTGCACCCCATGGGAGACCAGGAAAAAGCACCTGGCTCCTGGCTCCTGCCAGGATCAGCGCGGTGCGCCGGCTGCAGCGGCGGCCATTGGAGGGTGAACCAGCGGCAAAGGAAGACCTTTCTCTCTGTCTCTCTCTCTCACTGTCCACTCTGCCTGTCAAAAAAAAAAAAAAAAAAAAAATAAATTATGTGGTCAGCAGACTCACAGAATGGCAGATGTCCTAAACAGCATTCTGGCCTCAGAATCAGCTTTTAAGGCATTCGGATCCAGCTAAAAAGCCCATGAGAGAATTTTAGGCATGGAAAGCCAAGACACACTGGAAAAATAATGACCTAAATGAAAGATCTCTGTGAGTGAGATCCCAGCAGAAAGATGAGCCATCAAAGAAGGAGGTGCCTTTCTCTGAAGGGAGGAAAGAACTTCCACTTTGACTATGACCTTGTCTAAATAAGATCAAAGTCGGCGAACTCAAAAGGCTTCCATAGCCTTGGCAACTCATGACAAGAGCCTAGGGAGATTACTGATGCCATAAACAAGAGTGTCAATTTGTTAAGTCAACAACAGGAGTCACTGTGCGCTTACTCCCCATGTAGGATCTCTGTCCTTAATGTGTTATACTATGTGAATTAACGGTATAACTAGTACTCTAACAGTACCTTTACACTTTGTGTTTCTGTGTGGGTGCAAACTGTTGAAATCTTTACTTAGTATATATCAAGTTGATCTTCTGTGTATAAAGATAATTGAAAATGAATCTTGATGTGAATGGGTTGGGAGGAGTGGGGGATGGGATGGTTGCGTGTGGGAGGGGCGTTATGGGGGGAAAAAGCCACTGTAACCCAAAAGTTGTACTTTGGAAATTTATATTCATTAAATAAAAGTTAAAATAAATAAATAAATGAATAATGTGGTCTCTGGTGTTTTTATAGCAGCAGGAAACACAATACGATGTGCTCTACCCTTTGCTGCTGGGTCATTGTGAATTTCCATTTACCTAATATATATGAAAATGCTTTTAAAATCCTAGACACACACACACACACACATATATATATATATATATGAATGATTATCATGGCAAAATTATAGAAACATGATTACTTAGAATACCCAAAAATGTTTTGTTATCCCAGTCATCAGCATGAGTCAGTTATATGCTGACACCAAAGTCATTGTCCAAATCCCTGTCATCCTAATTGTGATGCTTCTGATCTTGAACCTCCAAAGTTACCTTTCCTATAGACTTTTTAACCAAAATCTCTCCTAATTCATCTTTTAAAATAATTACTTTAAAATCTTCACTCAGAAGTGAAAAATGGAACAATGTTCTGACATGTGTTCTTATGCTTAGTTGTAAAGGACATGGAATGAAATCAAATAGAAAGTGTGTTGGGAATCTTAGCAATGATAATCATCAAATATGTACAGTGGCACTAAGGGAACTTATACCATTATTCTCCAGTGCAATGTGTCTGGACATCATTACAGAATCCTGGTTGACAATTTAGCTCTCGGTATAAGGAGTGGTTGTCTTTGATTGTGCAGATAATGTCTATTTCACTTTAGTGAGGTTATTTGAACTGCAAAAACTATAATTACAAAGCTTCTCTAATGTGCTTTTTGAACTTCTCTGACAGCATGCAACAAGAAAAAAAATCTAAAGAAGGGAGTGAGGGATTCTTCATGGTGACACTGATGTGGTAAACACCTTTTATTCACTTCAGGTTCAATTGTGCATTTTCAACATGCCTGTAAATAGCTCTGTCAAGGCCACTTTTTGGCCACTAACCTACGATTGGTGCTTCCTATGAAAGCGTTGAGTAATTTATACTGTCTACTGATTTTTCTAATCCTAGCTCTGAATGGCTTGAAGTTTCTTTACTGTCAGGCTGATGCATTTAAGGGAAGTGGAGGAGTGAGCAATCCAAATGTATTAGTATGGCAGGATGTTGTATACATTCTTGACCACAAAGAAGGTAAATGTTCAAGCATCTTCTTATGGAATTTTATGGATAAAAAAGTTAGCAACCAAATTAAAATAGTTTGAGGGCAATACAGTACAGGAAACAAAAGGTTAGTTTTTAAAAATTAAAATATAATGTTTTGCAAAGCGAGTAGTGTCGCTCCCCCTCTTCGCGGAGGAACGACACAGGACCCTGCGCTGTTCTTTTGTCTGCTCGGCCCTTCCCGGGTTTGCTGCTGGTCCTTCCCGGGTTGGCTGGCAACCCCTCCACCTCCGTGGAGGGGCGGTTCCCCCTGCCACTTTCCCCACTTCCGCGGGGGATCGGCACACCGCCGGCCGGCTCTCTCGGGGGGGGGCTGCTCAGATGTTATCCGGATGTTCCTGGTGCATGTTGTCTCTCTCCTCCTTTATAGTCCTCTTCCACCAATCCCAACTCTGCTACCCACACGCCGAGTACGCTGCTCTCCTCCAATCAGGAGCAGGTCCTGCAGTTTATTGGTCAAACTGGAGGCAGCTGCGTAGAAGCTGTTTACTCCTCTCCCAACGCCATATTGTGGGAGAGCAGATGCATAGAATAAGTCTTAATTCCAGTAACTTAGTCTAGTCCGAGTTGCTCCCCACAAGTAGAAATTATTGAGAGATTGATAACTAAATTGTCCAGTCATTCTGTCATTCCCAATATATTTGAGAGCTACTTTAAAGTCACTGAAGTTGCCGGCGCTGCGGCTCACTAGGCTAATCCTCCGCCTAGCGGCGCCAGCACACCGGGTTCTAGTCCCGGTCGGGCCGCCGGATTCTGTCCCGGTTGCCCCTCTTCCAGGCCAGCCCTCTGCTGTGGCCAGGGAGTGCAGTGGAGGATGGCCCAGGTGCTTGGGCCCTGCACCCCATGGGAGACCAGGAGAAGCACCTGGCTCCTGGCTCCTGCCATCGGATCAGCGCGGTGCGCCGGCCGCAGCGCGCCGGCCGCGGCAGCCATTGGAGGGTAAACCAACGGCAAAGGAAGACCTTTCTCTCTGTCTCTCTCTCTCACTGTCCACTCTGCCTGTCAAAAAAATAAAAAAATAAATAAAAAATAAATAAATAAATAAAGTCACTGAAGGATCTTTTCACCAAAGAGAATTTATTCCATTTACATATGGTACCATTTGTCAATTTCAAGTCAGACTCTTTAGAGCAGCAGAGACACCTTGTCTATGCCATGTGTCTTGGTATGATAAAACTGCTCCTAATTCAGGTTCACTGATACAAAGCAAAGATCTTCTTTTACTCATTTTTGCCCATTTTTGAGTGATGCCCACTGTTTACTGCTTTTAGAGAAAAGAGTAATAGAACATATCACAGATAACATGAAATTTACAAGCAGTCTCCATGCCACATCATGCCTCAGTCTCGTCTGGGAAACACCCAAAAGAAGTGGACAACTTACTTCTTAGCAGTTATGTATGCCAAAGAGGTACTTGTGTGATACATGTTACCTCAATCACCTAAAATTTATGGTGCCCTGTAAATATTTCCTAATCCTGAAAATGAAGTTATTCATACTTTCACTCCTATAAACATCACTATAATCAATATGAATTCATGGCATATAAAAGCTTGTTATGTATGAATGAACAAAGTATTAGTCATACAAAGTGGCAATGGAACTCACATTCTTTCTTTTCTCTGATTTGAGACTTGGCATCACCTCAAAGAAAATCAGCTTTAAAGAAATACCACTTAACATCCTTAGGGAATACCTTGTGTTATACATTCTAAGGCTTGTCAAGAAAAATAATTTTATTCCAGGGAGGACAAAAATAGTAGAAATAAATATATCACAAAAAAGAATTACATAAAATATACATTTTCATCGCACTCAATGCGAAGTATATTAACACAGAACCCCAAATCACATCAACATCATTGATTGAGGAAACAGAAGGTATCTCTTGCTGTATGGGAAAAAAGCCTGAAATTAAAAGTGTCTTGGAACATCTGGAATGTTAACTTTTAGTGAACATTTCAACACTCTACTATCTTAATTCAGAAAATTCATTTCCTAGCATCTGTTTCAGAAGGAAATTGGTGATATCAGTAGTGATTACTATACGATCATTTACACCAAAGTAATATATTGAATTTTCAACATCAGCACTTATTGTTAAATAGCAAGCTATTCAAGTCTTGATGCTGTACTGTATCCAAGGAAAGAGAATTAAGATGCAACAAAATAGCATTTTCACACAGAGTCTTTTTCTCCAACAGTATTTCAGCTGTCACCTAATAAGCTTGCCAAAGACAGCCATTCCCCAACATACAGGGATTTTCAGTCGTTCATTCACTCACCTTCCTGTTGATTCTTTTATTGGACTTTTTTGAAAGAAATAAAAACTATCAGCTTTCAGGTGTAATACAATGCCACACTTTGGTTTTTTAATATTATGACGGTAAACTCTACGCTAACAGAAGAAAAATATCTCACTTAAAAAATGAACTAATATTTTCAATTTCAAGTTTAAAATGTGAGGTAAGATAATGGAAGATGAGACAGTTTATGGGTGTTTTTGCCTCTGGGAACATATATTTAAACTCGCAAAAAAATTATACTTGGGAATATAAATAAATTGTTGGGAGAACATTTTTCTTTTAACATTTTGATCTTAAGAATGATCTATCTTTTCTGTAAATATATAAATAAAACCATTTAAAAAGACATAACCAATACACAAGAAAGAGGAGAGATTTTTGAACAACAAAACAAAAATAGACCATATCAAGGATGGCTGTTTGGTCAAGCAAGTAAGCTGCCAGTTAGGATAGCTACTTCTCATATCAGAGTGCTAGGTTTGCTCCCTGCCTCTGTTGATTCTCACTTCCTACTAATGCACATCCTTGAAGTCAGTAGATGATGGCTCAAGTAACAGGGTTTCTATAAACCTTGTGGGAGACCTGCAATGAGTTCTCAGATTTAGCTCAAGCCATTGTTAAGTATTTGGGGAGTGAACTAGCAGATGGGAATGTTTCTCTCTTTCTCTCTCTCTCTCCCTCTCTCTTGGTTAGTGTGTGCCTATCTGTATCTCTCAAATAAAATAACTTTTTTAAAAAAGTATTACAACTTAAGTGATAATATATATTAGTAAACAGGAATGAATGACATTCAAGTGATAGAATATGTATAGAATATATGTATGAGTAATTGTGAAATATGCCATATGGCTTCATATCAGACTCATTTTGAATTTCATATGAAAAATCACATTTTCAACTTTCATATTTGAGACTGTATCCCTTTATAGGGAAAGGTCATTCTGTTTGTCTACACTTAAAAAAATATGTAAGATATAACACAAGAACTATAGATATATAATTACTATGATGTAATAATACAATGAATATTCATACCACCACCATCAAAACTACCACCAAAGTCACTGATTTGTAAGAACCTGGAAGATGTAAGATGTAAGCTTCTTATCACCAATAACACTTTATAACAAAGATAAGAATCTCTTTTCTATAAAAATAGGAAATTGTGTGGCAGAAAGTTTAGATAACAGAGATGTGGAGACCGTTGCATATATCAGACACATTCCTTTCATTCTTGAATTACCAGGACACCATTTTGTAACTTAAAGAAATGACAATCAATGGCAAATGTATGTTTGTGTATAACATGTGTGTGTGTGTGTGTATGTATATATATAAAATGTTGATTCATCTAAAAAAGATAATTCAATTAGCCATTTCAATTTAATCATTAGGGGTTACACAAACAGTTATAAAAATCAATCAGATAAATAATGAACACATATTGAAATAAATGGGAGTAAAGAAACAATCGTCATTGCCTTAGCCACATGTATAATCACTTGTCTGTACAAATGTTGTGGTAGTTGCTTGAATGTTATAAAATTTACATTTCTTACAGGAATCTGGCTACCCAGAATAGTAGTTTCTTTCTAAAAATCTTTGCAGTTTAAAATTTAACCAAAATATCCCCCTTCATAGGCTTTGGTTTCTCAAATGTTGTATTTTCTTTTTACCTAAAAACCTTTTATTTAAGGTATGCAAACTTCATGCATTTCATATATGCAAATTTAGGAACATAGTACCCCTACACTTCTTCCTCTTCCTTCTTCTATTCCCATTCTTATGTTTTACAAATATCTATTTTCAGTTAACTTGATACTCATAAGTTTAACCCTACTCTAACAGTTAAACAAATAGTATGACAAGGAAATTAAAAAACACTGTTCAAAAGCATCACATCTCAAAGTGTCAATTTCACTTCTATAGATTACCTTGTAGGTACTCTGTTAGCTACCACAGACCAAGGAGTACCTATGGTATTTGTCTTTTTGGGACTGGCTTATTTCACGAAGCATAATGCTTTTCAGGGTTTCCAGTTGCATCAAATGTTGTGTTAAGTGAATTAGCCAAGTGCTTTACCCTAATAGACTGTAAAGACAGTGATATTCTTTCTGCAGCCATCTTGAACCCCACTTTCTCTTGGTTTGCCAGTCCTCTGTTTTGTTTCATTTTGTGTTCTGCCTCTTTTGTCATGCCTCTGTTTTTCTTTTTTTCTTTTTCTTCTTTTTTTAAAGATTTATTTGTTTAAAATGCAGAGTGACAGAGGGAGAGATGGAGAAAGATCTTTTAACCACTGGCTCATTCTCCAAAGGTTTGCAACAACCAAGTCAGGACAGGTCAAAGGAAGGAGCTGGGAACTCCTTTCTGGCCTCCCACATGGTGTAAAGGGCCCAACCCCTGGGCCATCGTTGGCTGCCTTCCTAGGTGTGTTAGCAGAGAGCTGGATCAGAGGCAAAGCAGCTGGAGCACTCTGGTGTAGGATGCTGGCTCACAAGCAGTGGCTTAACCTGCTACACCACGATACCAGCTCTGTGCCTCTAGTTTTTGTGTCCAATTGAGCTCAATATGGTGTTTGACTAGCTGCCATGTGTCAGTAGTTTTCAAAATTTTTACCTGAGAGCCATATTGTGATATGCTTTCGTGTTGTGATTCACTATACTCTTGTATTTAAAAATTCTTCTCCCCTTTTATTTCTTTAAAATATTTGAAAAAGCCTCAGATTTTGTGACCCACTAGTTGAGACATGATCCACAGTGTTCTAGGGCATAATTTTTAATTCCTCTGCCTGGGATGCTTTGCTGCAAAGCCAGATGGTACATTTTCCCTTACCCTTTCCTCTCCCATTTGGTGCGCCTTCATCAAAGAACTCATCTCTTCATTACTAAACATTCTGTCTCATCTACAGAATTCAATTCAACAAATACTTAGTGGGCTTTTCATCTGGAGGCTGGGAGGAGCAACTATGCAGAAACGGGATCTAGCAAAATTAATGTCAGTGCCCATGCTTGGCTCAGAGGGTGGTATCTAATAGTGAAATTGGATCACCTTTTACAATCTTTTCAAATTATATTTGGGAGCTGTCTTGAGATTTTCTTTCTGCAATTCACATTAACTCACTAATAAGCACCTACTTCCATTATGCATGTATCGTGCAGTAGATAGTGGTTAACGGTAGGAAATGGACGATTGCCAGTTGTCTCAAGTCAGTGGATAAAATGTAAAAGACAAAACTGACATACAGGTTAAGATAGAAGCTTTCTCAAATCTCTAACTTTTTATCCCTTTAATCTGGTTTAATATATGATTCTAGAGTGAAAATAAAAATACAATTTTAAAATATGTTGGGTTTTATCCATTTGCTCAGACATTTTCTTCCATTTTCCTGTGTTTTTTTTCCTCTTTATCATAAGATCAGGAAAGCTTACCCGTGAGTCTTGCACTCCCCCACTTCCTACCCTGTGGTAGGTGGAATGCATGGTTTTGGTGACTGGATAGCAAGATCAGGAGTACAGAGGTTGGAAAGAGGAGAGAGAGAGATAGGGATAGAGAGAGGGAGAGAGAGAGAGAGGGAGGAGGAGAGGAGAGATGTGTATATTTCATCCAGGTATCCTTGCTTCAGAAGAGCTGTCTCTATCAGTACCTATAACATCCTAGGACTAAACTGCGCTTGAGGGTCCTTCCTCTATGCTTTCAGCAATCCAATGGCTTTTTCCTTCCCTCATCACCTCACACCGGAGATCATCAAAAGCCTTGCCTTTTTGCCACACAGTTTTCCAAATAGCCTGTTTACTATAATATTTTTACATGACCCATCAATGGAATATTTTATTCTTGCTAAATTTTGGCTGGCACAGTACTTTTTGTCTTTAATTTAAAAAGATTTAGGTTAGAAGTATCTTAGAATAGGCTTGACTCTAGTATGTACGTCTGCAATATTTGAAATCAATTGAGAAAGAACACATAGGTCTAGTGTCAAGTTGGACAACAGCCTGGAAGATCTCAGACTTAAATCAGTCAGGTTTCAAGAAGATGTTTTTCTCTTTACTGTTTTTAACCTAAGCCTTGAAAGGTGAGAGGGAAGAGGTAATTTTCAAAGAGGTGGTTTCAGTGCATCTTTATATGTGATACCCTTTCATTATGATATTGACAAAGGAATCTAACTTGAGTGATTAATTTTGTGGGCATCAGTGTGGAGCTAAGTCAGGAGAGAATCACAGAGGTACTACATAAATATGTTGATAATGTTCAGTTGTTAAAAATGTGGTAGAAAGCATCTGTGATCTATAAGTAGTTTTCTGGATGGCGTTTTCTTTAAAATTTTTATTAATATTAATATAGAGAACACAGGGCTGGTTCTGTGGCTTAGTGGGTATAGCCGCTACCTGTAGAACCAGCATCCCATATGGGCACTGGGTCAAGTCCTGGCTACTCCACTTCTGATCCAGCTCTCTGCTATGGCCTGGGAAAGCAGTGGAAGATGTCTCAAGTGCTTGGGCCCCTGCACCTGTGTGGGAGACCTTGAAGAAGCTCCAAGCTCCTAGCTTCGAATAGGCCTAGCTCTGGCTGTTTGACGCTATCTGGGGAGTGAAGTAGCAGATGGAAGCTATCCGTTGCCTCTACCGCTCTGTAACTCTGCCTTTCAAATAAATAAGTAAATCTTATTTTTTTTTAAAAAGGAACAGATTTCATGCATTTCATAGGTACAATTCTGGTAGATAACCATATTTCTTTCCCTCACCTACTCCCTCCCTCAATCCTCTTCTTTCTATCCTTTCTTTTTATTTTCCCCAAGGACATAATTTCAATCCACTCTATAATCGCAGGCTTACTTCACCACCAACCATAATACTGAATGACATCTTACACCTACCCAATTTCTGTGCACATACCTGTGTAGAAAGTAACACACATGTGTATCAAAGAGATGAAGCTTGTATCATCTCTCCTCTGATTTTCAATGAATATGAATGCACAAACATACATACAGTATATGTATGACTTATATTTTATGTTCTGTGATATTCTGTGTGTAATTTTTGTGCTTTTTGTAAGTGGGAAATCATTTTTGTAGGAATCAGTGTTTGTCATTAATGAGTCATAAAGATTTCCTGTGTTGTTGCCCCTATTCTAGGAATTATATTTTATGTCATTTTTCATGGTTTATCATTGATAACCCAACTATTTTTGTTTATATCTAACAAATCTAGGTATTATTATTTGTGCTAGTTTTATATGGAAAAAATTAAAATCAAGAAAAGATGTTTAATTGTTAAATCAATAGATATGATATCCAGATCAAATATGAGAACATGTTACAAAGAAATGTAATTGTGTTTAAATAAATAACTCTTAACATTCATTTTTTTCTGTTTTAAATTTTATTCAAGTTATACAAGTTTCATGTATTGCATGTTTACAGATTTAGGAATATAATGATACTTTGTACCCAGCCTTCTTCCCACCCCTGTTCCAATGATTCTTTCTCTTTTCTCTCCCATTCTCATTCTTAATTTTTAAGAAGATCTATTTTCAATTTACTTAATGATAGTAAAGTTAACCCTACAGCAAGTAAAAGAGTTCAACAAATAGTATGAAGAAAAGAAAACTGTTCCACAACAGAAGAGACAAGCACTGTAAAAAATCATGAAATCTCAAAATCTCCAGTTCACTCCAATACATTACATTTTAGGTTCTCAGTCGTTACCTCAGATTGGGGAATCTGTCTTTTTGTGATGGGCTTATTTCATTAAGTATAATGGTTTCCAGCTGCATCCATCTTCTTTCAAAAGACAGGATTTCTTTTTTTTTTAATAGATAAGTAGTACTCCATAGTGTATATATACCATAATTTCTTTATCAAGTCAATAATTGATGGACAACTGAGTTGATTCAATATCTTAGCCATTGTGAATTGTGCTGCAATGAACATGGAGGTACAGATAACTCTTTCATATGCTGACTTCTTTTGATTTGGGTAAATTCCTAGGAGTGTGATGGCTGGAGCATATAGTAGGTCTACATTCAGATTTGTGAGGTATCTCCATACTACATCAGTTTATATTCCCACCAACAGTAGATCAGGGTGCAATTTCCCCACATCCTTGCCAGCATTTGTTATTTGTTGACTTCTGTATGAGATCCAGTCCAACTAGAGTGAGATGTAACCTCATTGTGGTTTTGATTTGCATTCCTCTGATAACTAGCGATCCTGAGCATTTTTTCAAGTGTCTGTTGGCCATTTGAATTTAATCTCTTGAAAAATGTCTGTTCAGGTTCTTTGCACATTTCTTAACTGGATTAGTTGTTTTGTTATTGTTGAATTTCTTGAGCTGATTATAGATTCTGGATGTCAACCTTTAATCTGTTGTGCAGTTTGCAAATATTTTCTTTCATTCTGTCAGTTGCCTCTTTGCTGAGTGCTTTTTGCAATGCAGAAGCTTCTCAGTTTGATGTAATCTCATTTTAATTTTTGGGCAAGGTGTAAAGTAGGGGTCTAGTCTCATACTTCTGCCCATGGAAATCCAGTTTTCCCAGCATAATTTGTAAAGATACAGTCCTTGCTCCAGGGATTTTGATTTTAGTTCCTTGTCAAAGATAAGTTGGTTGTAGATATGTGGATTGATTTCCGGAGTTTTCATTCTGTCTCATTGGTCTAGACATTTGTTTTTGTGCCAGTACTAGGCTATTTTGATTATAACTGTGATATATTTTGTCTTTAAATCTGATATTTTGGTACCTTCAGCTTTGTTTTTGTTGTATAAGATTGCTTTAGCTATTTGCTGTTTCCTGTGTTTCCATATAAATTTTAGCATCATTTTTTCTAGAACTGTGAAGAACGTCATTGGTATTTTGATTGAGATCACATTGAATCTGTACATTAGTTTTGGTAGTCTGGACATTTTGATTATATTGATTCTTCCAATCCATGAACATGGAAGATTTTTTCCATTTTCTAATTTCTTTTCTTTCTTTATTGTTTTGTAACTTTCATTATAGAGATCTTTGACATCCTTGGTTATATTCATTACAAGGTATTTAATTCTTTATGGAGCTATTATATATGGGACTGATCTTAAAAGTTCTTTCTCAGTCATCACATTGTCTGTGTATACAAAGGCAATTGATTTTTGTGTGTGTGTGAATTTTATATTCTGCTACTTTATCAAACTCTTTTATGAATTACAATAGTGTCTGAATGGAGTCTTAGATCCTCTCTCTCTCTCTCTCTCTCTCTCTATATATATATATATATAGAATCACGTCATCTGCTAATATGGATAGTTTGAGTTCCTCCTTCCCAATTTGTGTCCTTTAATTTCTTTTTTGTGCCTAATGGGGCTTTGGCTAAAACTTCCAGAACTATATTGAATAGCAGGGGTGAGAATGGGCATTCTTGTCTGGTTCTGGATCTTAGGTGGAATGTTTCCAGCTTTTCCCCATTCAGTAATATGCATACTGTGGGTTTGTCATAAATTGCCTTGATTGTGTTGAGGAAAAGTTTTTTCTATACCCAGTTTGCTTAAGATTTTCATCATAAAAACATGGTATTTTATCAAATGTTTTCTCTGCATCTATTGAGAAAATCATACGGTTCTTTTTTTCAGTTTGTTAATGTGATGTATCAAATTGATTGATTTGCAAATGTTGAACCATCCCTGCATACCAGGGATAAATCCTACTCACTCAGGGTGAATGATCTTTCTGATGTGTTGTTGGATTTGATTATCTAGCATTTTATTGAGGATCTTTACATCTATGTTTATCAGGGATATTGGTTTATAGTTCTCTTTCACTGTTGTATCATTTTATGGCTTAGAAATTGAGGTGATGCAGGCTACATTGAAGGAATTTGGGAGGATTCATTCCCCTTCAATTGTTTTGAATAGCTTGAGAAGAATTGGAATTAGTTCTTTAAATGTCTGGTAGAATTCAGCAGTAAGTTCATCCAGTCCTGGACTTTGTTTTGTTGGAAGAGTGTTTATTACTGATTCAGTCTCTGTCTTTTTTTTTATATCTGTTTACGTTTTCTATATCTTCATGACTCAATTTTGTTGGATTGTGTGTGTCCAGAAATCTATCCTTTTCTTCTAGGTTTTCCAATTTGTTGGCAAACAGCACTTTATACTAATTCCTGATGAATCTTATTATTTCTGTGGTATCTGTTGTTATATTTCCATTTTCGTCTCTGATTTTATTGATTTGGGTTTTCTTCCTCTTTTTTTTTATTAGTTTGAATAATGGTGTATCAATTTTGTTTATTTTTTAAAAAGACAGCTCTTCATTTCACTGATCTTTTTTATTTTGTTTGGTTTTAATTGTGTTTATTATTTAATTTTGATTATTTCTTTCCTTGTACTAAATTTGTATTTTGTTTGTTGTTATTTTCGCAAATCAATCAATGTGATTCACCACATTAACAGACTGCAGAAGAAAAACCATATGATTATCTCAATAGATGCAGAGAAAGCATTCGATAAAATTCAACACCCTTTCATGATGAAAACTCTAAGCAAATTGGGTATAGAAGGAACATTACTCAATATAATCAAAGCAATTTATGAAAAACCCACGGCCAGCATCCTATTGAATGGGGAAAAGTTGGAAGCATTTCCACTGAGATCTGGCACCAGACAGGGATGCCCACTCTCACCACTACTATTTAACATAGTTCTGGAAGTTTTACCCAGAGCCATCAGACAAGAAAAAGAAATTAAAGGAATACAAATTGAGAAGGAAGAACTCAAACTATCCCTCTTTGCAGATGATATGATTCTTTACTTAGAGGATCCAAAGAACTCTACTAAGAGAAATTAGAACTCATAGAGGAGTTTGGCAAAGTGGCAGGATATAAAATCAATGCACAAAAATCAACAGCCTTTGTATACACAGGCAATGCCACGGCTGAGGAAGAACTTCTAAGATCAATCCCATTCACAATAGCTACAAAAACAATCAAATACCTTGGAATAAACTTAACTAAGGACGTTAAAGATCTCTACGATGAGAATTACAAAATCTTAAAGAAAGAAATAGAAGAGGATACCAAAAAAAGGAAAAATCTTCCATGCTCATGGATTGGAAGAATCAATATCATCAAAATCTCCATTCTCCCAAAAGCAATTTATAGATTCAATGCAATCCCAATCAGGATTCCAAAGACATTCTTCTCAGATCTAGAAAAAATTATGCTGAAATTCATATGGAGGCACAAGAGACCTCGAATAGCTAAAGCAATCTTGTACAACAAAAACAAAGCCGGAGGCATCACAATACCAGATTTCAGGGCATACTACAGGGCAGTTGTAATCAAAACAGCATGGTACTGGTACAGAAACAGATGGATAGACCAGTGGAACAGAATTGAAACACCAGAAATCAGCCCAAACATCTACAGCCAACTTATATTTGATCAAGGATCTAAAACCAATTCCCGGAGCAAGGACAGTCTATTCAATAAATGGTGCTGGGAAAACTGGATTTCCACGTGCAGAAGCATGAAGCAAGACCCCTACCTTACACCTTACACAAAAATCCACTCAACATGGATTAAAGACCTAAATCTACAACCTGACACCATCAAGTTATTAGAGAACATTGGAGAAACCCTGCAAGATATTGGCATAGGCAAAGAGTTTCTGGAAAAGACCCAGGAGGCACAGGCAGTCAAAGCCAAAATCAACTATTGGGATTGCATCAAATTGAGAAGTTTCTGTACTGCAAAAGAAACAGTCAGGAGAGTGAAGAGACAACCGACAGAATGGGAAAAAATATTTGCAAACTATGCAACAGATAAAGGGTTAATAACCAGAATCTACAAAGAGATCAAGAAACTCCACAACAACAAAACCAACAACCCACTTAAGAGATGGGCCAAGGACCTCAATAGACATTTTTCAAAAGAGGAAATCCAAATGGCCAACAGACACATGAAACAATGTTCAAGATCACTAGCAATCAGGGAAATGCAAATCAAAACCACAATGAGGTTTCACCTCACCCTGGTTAGAATGGCTCACATTCAGAAATCTACCAACAACAGATGCTGGCGAGGATGTGGGGAAAAAGGGACACTAACCCACTGTTGGTGGGACTGCAAACTGGTCAAGCCACTATGGAAGTCAGAATGGAGATTCCTCAGGAACCTGAATATAACCCTACCATTCAACCCAGCCATCCCACTCCTTGGAATTTACCCAAAGGAATTTAAATTGGCAAACAAAAAAGCGGTCTGCACCCTAATGTTTATTGCAGCACAATTCACAATAGCCAAGACCAGGAACCAACCTAAGTGCCCATCAACGGTAGACTGGATAAAGAAATTATGGGATATGTACTCTTTAGAATACTATACAGCAGTAAAAAACAATGAAATCCAGTCATTTGCAACAAAATGCTGAGTGAAATAAGCCAGTCCCAAAGGGACAAATATCATATGTTCTCCCTGATCGGTGACAACTGACTGAACACCTAAAAGGAAACCTGTTGAAGTGAAATGGACACTATGAGAAACGGTGACTTGATCAGTATAGCCCTGACTGTTAATGAACAACTTAATACATTATCCCTCTTAGTATTTTTTTGTCTGTTCTACTTAATATGACTGGTTTAATTCTGTAATTAATACACAGTTATTCTTAAGTGTTTAAATTTAACTGAAATGTGATCCCTGGTAAATATAAGAGTGGGAATAAGAGAGGGAAGAGATGTACAATTTGGGACATGCTCCAGCTGACTTGCCCCAAATGGTAGAGCTAGAAACATACCAGGGGATTCCAATTCAATCCCATCAAGGTGGCATGTACCAATGCCATCTCACTAGTCCAAGGGATCAATTTCAGTTCACAATTGATCATAATGAAAGGACTAAGAATGAAAGGGATCACATAAACAAGTCTAGTACCTGCTAATACTAACCAATAGAATAAATAAAGGGGAGAGTGATCCAACATGGGAAGTGAGATACACAGCAGACTCATAGAATGGCGGATGTCCTAAACAGCACTCTGCCTCAGAATCAGCCCTAAAGGCATTCAGATCCGGCTGAAAAGCCCATGAGAGTATTTCAGGCATGGAAAGCCAAGACACTCTGGAAAAAAAAAAAAGTTCCTAAATGAAAGATCTCTGCGAGTGAGATCCCAGTGGAAAGAACAGGTCTTCAAAGAAGGAGGTACCTTTCTCTGAAGGGAGGAGAGAACTTCCACTTTGACTATGACCTTGTCTAAATAAGATAAGAGTCAGAGAACTCAAAAGGCTTCCATAGCCTTGGCAACTCATGACAAGGGCCTAGGGAGATTACTGATGCCATAAACAGGAGTGTCAATTTATAAAGTCAACAACAGGAGTCACTGTGCACTTACTCCTCATGTAGGATCCTTGTTCTTAATGTGCTGTACATTGAGATTTAATGCTATAACGAGTACTCAAACAGTATATTTCACTTTGTGTTTCTATGTCGGTGCAAACTGTTGAAATCTTTACTTAATATCCTAAACTGATCTTCTGTATGTATAGAAAATTGAAAATGAATCGTGATATGAATGGAAGGGGAGAGAGAGCGGGAAAGGGGAGGGTTGCGGGTGGGAGGGAAGTCTTCGGGGGGTGGGGGAAGCCAATGTAGTCCATAAGTGGTACTTTGGAAATCTATATTCATTAAATAAAAGTTAAAAAATAAATAAATAAATTTTACTTATCAAAAAAAAAAAGTTTAGCTTCATTTAAAAGTATAAAGGAAGGAATTCGTGTTGGAGGAAGATGAATTATGGTCATAACTACCTAGTCTCCATTCCTCTAAGTTTCTTAATTTCTAAACTTGTGTGATGTTAATTAAATCACTAGAAATCTGTGCACTTTTGCCGACCATTCATTTTTTTCATACAAAAAGTGTTAAAATTTTATTCTCTGTCGGTGAGAGGTATCAGTGAATAAAACTTGGCAAGTTTCTTGAACTGACTGAGCTTTCTTTTGAGCAAGTACAGGGATGTAGGCAGGGGAGAGAAAATTTTTAAAAAGCATAAAAATTAGTAATTTAGAATTTGGAATGACAGTAGAGCAGATTTTGGCAAATATAGTTGGGAAAATAGTGTGTTATGGCAGATTATGTGTGCTTCTCATAGAGCTCTGAGTTATACGATTTAAAGTTTCAAATTTATTGAATATATGAATGTTTCCACACAATATAGCCAGACCAACCCTACTTTTTGTTTCCTTAGAAGAAGTTGTGGGAACACAGTCCATGACATCAATGTAAATCAGAATTTCCTGGTGAAATTCTGGGCTATGTAATTCTTTATTGTGTGACTATCCTGTGGCTTCCATCACCTCTGGCTGCTAGGTGCCAGTAGCACAGCCTTCCACACTCAGAGTAACTATGAAAATGACTCTGGGGTGAGTGAGGGGGCTGGCATTGTAGTGCAATGTGTTAAGTTGCCTCTTTTAATGTTGACACCCTATATCAGAGTGCTATAAATACATAGGTGACAAATAAATTATTGGTGATTTAAACTGATTGCTGAGCATTTTAGAAGATGCATAGGAAGCTTCTGGTCAAGATAGTGAAATTAGCTGACATAGGACTGGGGAGTAACCCCCATGACTATTCGTATACAAATGCTACTTGTTATCAGAGTTACTAAATAGAAAGTGAGAACATGAAATTTTGAGTTGCAATAGGTTAAGAGGAAATTTTCAGCAGTAGTTAGGATATGGACTGATGAAGTTCATGAATATAAAGCTATTCCTATATATAAAGCCTTGAATGTGGGCTGGCCTTGTGACAAGGCAAGTGCAGTAGCCACCTGCAATGCTGGTATCTCATATCAGAGAATCCCAGCTGCTCTGCTTCAGATCTAGTTTCCTGTTAATGTGCCTTGGAAGGCAGCAAAGATGGCCTAAGTACTTGGGCTTCTGCCACCTAGGTGGTAGACCAGGATGGAGTTCCTGGCTCCTGGCTTAGGTCTGGTCCGAACCTGGCTGTTGTGACCATTTGTGTAGTGAACCAGCAGATAGAAGATCTGTCTGTCTCTCTCTCTCTCTCACACACTCTCTATCTCTCCCTCCCTCCTTCTCTGCCACTCTGCCTTTATATAAATAAATCTTAAAAAAAAACCTTGGAGTATATAGTTTAATTCTGTTTAGAGATTGGAATAAAGATCACAGAGTTCTTGAACCCAAGAGTTACTGAGCTTGAGCTTCCTTTTTAAATCTAGTTATAGATGAAGGAAATACCAATGGGAAATTGCAGTCCATCCACCCCTGCCTAGGAGTGAGGACACAAATGGGAAAACTGATATTTCTAAGCCTATAATACAAATAATGTTATGACCTAAATTCTTCCACTGTACACATATGTTAGAAAAACCCTAAGGAATAAATTATTAAAAGTACCAAATATATTCAAGGAGCACAAAGTTCGTCATACCAGAGCTAAGTCAAGAACTAAATATTACAAAACACACATGGAAATAAGAAACATCATTCAGTAGTCAGGAATAATAACAGCAAAATAACCATAAATACTAGAAGAATCTGAGACTTTATAGTAAGAATGGCTGAAATGGTCAAATAAAAGAAATATAATTCACAAGGCAAGAGAACACAATAAAAAGGAAAAAAAAGATGCCTTGCCAAAGATACAAATATAAATTGTTGAGAATAAAATAAATTGATTATAATAAACTCAATGGGAAGGGTAAAATGTGGACCAGATATAACTGAGGAAACTATTAATGAGCCTACAGATAGACCTGAGGAAATGATAGGAATTTAGCCTCAGGACATGAAGATGCAATTACTAATGAAAGAATGAGAAATTCCTATGCATGTTCAAGGAGAGAATTAGGAAAATTGGGCAGATGTGTTATATAAAATGTAGTATATACATTTCTTTCAAAATTGAAAACACATTGAGTGCTAAAAATAAAAACCTGAAAAGGATCACTTAGACATGATTGTCATACTTTATAACACCAAAGAAAAAAACTTTTTAAATGAACTTTTTAAAAAAAGATTTATTTATTTATTTATTTATTTGAGAAAGAGAGACATAGCAGAAATGAGCATTTCCCATCTACTGGTTCATTCCCCTAAATGGATAAAACAGCCAGAACTAGGATAGGCCAAAGCCAAGAGCCAGGAACTCCATCCAGGTATTTCCCATGGGTATCAGGGACCGTAAGTATTTGTCCCATTATCTGCTGTCTCTGAAGTACATTGGCTGAAAGCTGAAACGAAGCAGAGTAGCCACAACTCAAAAAGGCTCCCTGATACAGTATGCAGGCATCCAAGGAACTGCTTAAATTACTGTATTTACAATGCTAACCTCACACCACCCCCCAAAAAATGATTTTAATGATTTTAAGAAAAAAATTCACAAAGAAATAAAAGTTTGACAAGTTCCCTATTGATGAACCTCTGATTAGCAGTACTACATAAAGAAGACAAGTGGAATAAGAGTTTCAAAGTACTCACAGAAAATAATAATCACCATTCAGTTCAATGCCATGACAAATTGATCATTCAAAAGCTAGGAAACAATAATATTTGATACTTTTCATACCTCTGAATAACAGGTTTTTTACTTTGAAAAAGCAACAAAGGAAAATAAATATAAAATTAAACAATGGAATGCAAGACACAAGCATGTGTACAAAATTGAGAAAGCATGATGGCTAAATCTACATAATTACTGAATTGAAAAATAAACATAAGAATCTGTTAGGGAAGTGGATGGTTAAAACAATGTGAACCAAAATGTTTTTACAACAGTTAAAAATTTAAAATAAAACTAAAGTACACTCATATGATGGTTTTAGCCACTACAGCAGGCTAAAGATACTAATGTTGTGGGGCTGGCTCTGTGGCTCAGCGGGTTAACGCCCTGGCCTGAAGTGCATATGGGTGCCAGTTCGAGACCCAGGTGCTCCTCTTCTGAGCCAGCTCTCTGCTATGGTCTGGGAAAGCAGTGGATGACGGTCCAAGTCCTTGGGCCCCTGCACCTGTGTGGGAGACCCGGAAGAAGCTCCTGACTTCAGATCAGCACAGCTCTGGCCGTTGCAGCCAATTGGGGATTGAAACAACGGATGGTAGACCTCTCTCTCTCTCTGCCTCTCCTCTCTCTGTGTAACTCTGACTTTCAAATAAATAAATAAATCTTTTAAAAAAAGATACTAATGTTGCATTTGTTAGACTATTTTGCTGCCAGTTTTCTTGCTTAAACTATATATTAGAACATATAGTTTCTAAGTTGCTCCAGGGGAAAAGAAATGGAGGAAAAGCGGTAATAATCAATGATCAATTGAATAGAAGACAAAAAAATGAGATAGAGGGAGGAACCAAAGAATAAATACATATATACCATGATTATCTGTCAAAATAGATATATGTTGAAGAATAATGTTGAATAAACACTGAAAAAAGCAACTTGCCAATAGATCCGTGAGAGTACATACACAATTTTTGATTGATGGATGTATAGCCATAGAGAGATGAATTAAAATTTTATAAGCATGAATTAAAAGGCTGTGAACCCAACTTACCTCTGGAAAAGGAAGACACAAAAATAGTATTTCTACGTTAACAATATTATTGTATAAATTATGCTGAAATCAATATGACAAAAAAAGTATTCTCTGAGGTTTTCTGTAATTAAATTTTGTTTCCAAAAATAAAGATGAGGTGAGGAGCCATACATTATTGTTCCATCTCTGACCTGAGGCAAATGGCTTTTTACCTTAATGTCCTCAAATTTTATTACCTTTAAAATGAGTAGGTTGCACTAAGTTGTCTCTCAAGGCTCATTCAATCCTAATACGTTGTGCAGAATATAAATAATACTGAAAATTCAGCAGCATTGAGCAAAACAATTTCACTCAGGGGAATTTGTTCCCATTTGCAGAATAACGTGCTTAATTTCCATTCCAGTATTGTAAACCTCAGATAATAAACTGTGTGACTGTAATATTGTAGGTAGTAAAATGTTGAGCATTTTTACGTATTCTGACCTTCAATGCACGGTGTTGTGCACTGAGTAACTTGTTCTGAACAACTCTGAGTTTGCTCTCCCTTCTGATTGTAGCTGACCTCCACTGATTCACCCCTTCGCAGCTGGATACCTCTCAGCTGTTATATATATTTATTTATATGGTTATTTATATACACTTAAATATATATATATATATTTATATTTATATTCCATAGTCATGGACTTACAGTCACTGTGTGTCTTTCCTTAGGGCTTGTATGAAGTACATTATCAACTGCCCATACATTCAGAAAGTCCATAATTTACACACAATAGTTAGAAATTAGTCTATTGAGCATTTCTTTTAAGAATTTCCAGCTGTGGGGCCAGCTGTGGTGGAGCAGATGAATCCACTGCCTGTGATGCTCAAATCCCATGTGGGCACTGATTTGGGTTCTGGCCGCTCCACTGCTGATCCAGCACCCTGTTTATATCCTGGGAGAAGCAGTGGAAGATGGTCCAGGTGCTTGGGCTTTTGCCACTCACATGGGAGATCAGGATGCGGCTTCTGATGCTTGGTTTTGGCCTTGGTTCAGCTCTGGCCATTGTGGCTCTCTGGGGGGGCAGATAGAAGATTTTCTCTCTCTCTCTCTCTCTCCCTGTAAGTCTGATTTTCAAATAAATAATATTTAAAAAATAATAAAGAATTTCCAATTGTGAGGAGTTGACCCTTTCTTAATACTTTTGTTTTCACTGCTTTACAAATAGAAATGGAAAATTATAGAATATTAGATCTGGAGGAGTGTCTTGGTCCATCTGTGCTGCTGTACAAAATAAAATCAGTGGGAAGTCTAAGATAGTGCCTCAATGTTGCATCCTCCGGGGGTGATGAATGCTGCCCCACATGGCCAAAGGGGTGAACCCACTCCCCCAAAGCCTTTAATAAGGGCCCTAATCCTGTCCATGGAGGCTCTGTCACTTGACCTAATCACCCCTCAGCTCATAATTCTATCACCTGGAAAATGAAGTTTCAACATATGAACTTTGGGGAAAATATTCAGACCATAGAGAAGGGGGAGGTTAAAAAGATTGGTGTTACATTTAATGGATGAGGAGACTGAAGAAACCCAGGGATGGCACATTTAAGCTCAAGCAACAAGTGAATCAGTGGCTTCATTCCACCATTTTGATGATACCATATACCTTTGTAAAGTAAATCTACATTGACTTTCCTCTGTTAATAAACATTTATGATAGGAAAATTATATTCTTTTAGCTCCTTATTTTACTTGTTGTAGAATCTTTATTTGTACTGTGGTTTTTGTTATATATTTTATAATGTTCAACGATTTTATAACATCAGCTATTCTTGCTAAATTCATCCATTTTGAGTAAGCAGGTTTATCTCCTGTTGTGATACATTCATTTTCAAAAATCTACCTTTTATCTCTGGATGCCTTTCCCACTCTTCAGTATGTTGAATGTGAATGACTAGGGGGTGTTTAATAACTCATAAGTAAACAGATGGTAGAGAATGGCCTTTGGGAAGATTTATATTATATTGCTATTGAGGTGAATATGTGATATAATTTAGTTACTGTAATAAAATGTTCCTTAAGCCAAATTCATGCACGTAGAAAAACTAATGTTCGCTTTTGGTTTGGACCTATACCATAGATGTTAAAGACAGCTATGAGAAATCAGTTTGAGGATTTTGTTTTTATGGTACAATTATCAGTAAAATTTGAATCTTCTTTAGTTAATATGGGTATAGAGTATATAGTGAAATGCTGTATACGGGATGACTTAAAAAGGAAACATTTATTTCTCATGGTCCTGGAGGCGGGAAGTCACAATGAGGTGCTGGCCATGGTAGGGCTCCTTGTGAAGTTCCTTTTCCCGGTGATGTAGTCACGTGGCCTTACCTTGAGGCAGGGTCTGTTTTCCTCAGTTTCTTTTAAGGCCACTGAAGCCTTCATGTGGCCTCCATTCTCATGGCCTCATCTAAACCTAATTAACGCCCAAAGTGACCCTGACCTTCAAACACCATCACATAGTGGATCAGCATTCAGTATAAATTTTGAGAGCACATAGTCATCTGTTAGCAGGTACGTTTCTGTTATGTTAAAATTACTTTGAAAACTTAGCTTTAACACTTTTGAAGCTAAACACAAGTGAGCATTGCAAAATATCCAAACATTCATAAAGGCCACCAGTAGAATCTGTATCCACTCTAAAAGTTTGATTTGCAAGGATGGACAGAATAATATTATTCTAGAATATTTTGAAAATAAATACCTGACAAAAATTTGTGTTAAAGATAAGAGAGGCCGGCGCCACAGATCACTAGGCTAATCCTCCGCCTGTGGCGCCTGCACCCCGGGTTCTAGTCCCGGTCGGGGTGCTGGATTCTGTCCTGGCTGTCCCTCTTCCATTCCAGCTCTCTGCTATGGCCTGGGAGTGCAGTGGAGGATGGCCCAGGTGCTTGGGCCCTGCACCCGCAAGGGAGACCAGGAGAAACAACCTGGCTCCTGGCTTCAGATCAGCGCAGTGCGCCAGCCGCAGCGCACCAACCACAGCGGCCACTGGGGAGTGAACCAACGGGAAAAGGAAGACCTTTCTCTCTCTCTCTTTCTCACTGCCCACTCTGCCTGTCAAAAAAAAAAAAAAAGATAAGAGAATGATGCTGGCCACCTCCTTTGGATTGAGTGCCTAAGCCGTTATTACAACTGCCTTCAATAAAACATTACCATTCATTAAACTCTAATTGGATGACAGTTGTTACACACAGGAGCACAGAACTGGTGTGTGATTCTGATAAAGTGATAAACTTCTGAGTTCTAATGTCTAATCTCCTGTGACAATTTATTTCATGGCTTCCTACTTTAGACCTTATTCCATTCTGTTTTCTGATAATGTTGACAACCACCTGGGAGCTAAATGGCACAATGCACAACTTTCCTATAGGTCAATATTGTACTTCTGGCCCTGTTTGGATCTTCATTTATCTACTTGATTTTTTTAAATATTGATTATTGATAAATAAAATTTTACATATGTATAGGACACAATGTAGCCATTTAATACATGTATAAAATATGTGAAAGGTTGTTGTAAACCAAGGTCATATGACTGGTATAGAACACTAGAGTTTATTTGTTATTTCTAATAATATTTTGGTTCCCATTACCCAACCTCCTTCTATTCTGGAAAGTATATGTAAATAGAGTCAGGTTAAACAAAATGAATAATGTAATTGTGGGAGATATTTGATCATTATGAATAACAAAAGGAATCATTTAGGACCTAAAATACTCGTGCCTCAACAGAGTGACAACATACAAATAACAGATTTATATTTCCTCTTCACAAACCTGTTTCCACAGAGTGATTTTATAATTTTCTCATGAACATAGTGTTTTTCTACTCTGAGACTTGAAGTTGGAAATGAGGAGGAAGAAGCCATGATTTCTTCTTGAATCCATTCAGCTTTGCTTAGCAGTTTACACTAAATGAGTCCCAGGGACTACAATTATTCAAAAAAAAAAAAAAAACTATACATGTGAATGTAGAAGCCAAAAAGAATTGCTGAATTATATATATTGAATTTGAATAGGCAATCAAAATGTGAATTGATGACAACATGTTGTTTTGCACAGGACACTTCCATTTGTCCTGAGGAAGTTCTTACCATTTAATATAAGGAGGCAAACACAAAGACATGATTTGCACACAGAAAATATAAGGAAGGGTGAGTATTTGGGTAGTGGTAAAGACACTGTTTAGAATGCCTGTGTCCCACATAGGAGTGCATGGGTTCAGTTCCCAGGCAGCTCCTTATTCCAGCTTCCGGCTGATGTGAACCATGGGAAGCAGTGGTGATGGTTCAAGTTCATGCCATCCATGTGGAAGACTTGGATGCCTTCCCTGCTGTTGCAGGCATTTGAGAAATAAACTAGAGAATGAGAGCTCACATTCTATTCCCTCCTCCTACCTCCTGCCACCCACCTCTCAAATAAATGATTTAAAATTTTTTTAATTGCTGGAAAGTATAGTTACCAGGTTTAATTGGTTTACACTGTATGTGTGTGGAAATATTGCTCTATCCATTTAAAAATGTATGAGTACTTTATGTTAATCAAACATTTAAAAATTAAACAACGAAAAAATCAATTGAAATTTATACTAACACCACATTGACATATTTTATATCCAGTTTACATAAAAAAACGGATTTCCCTTTAAAAATGTTATTTACATCCACTGCTTATGGTTCACATGGTTAAATTACTGGGTAACACGAACATGATGCACATATTAAACATACATGAGAGTTTTTAAAGAAGAGCATAGTTTTCTCACTAAAGCAAACAGAGTAGAATGTAACTATTGTTTCCTCTGATACCAGAAATAGTTTAAATGTAGAGAATACCCCAGATTGGACAGTTAGGAAAGGTCAGTGTGTCACTCACTACTCTTCTAAAATAAACTCCAATAATTATCTGCTCCCACAGCCTATTTGTAACTGATTTAAAAATTCTGCTATAAGGTTTAAAATAAGTATCTATTTCTGTGTTTTCCCATTTCTATTCAATAGTGACTCTATGGCAGCAAACAGTCTGTCATTTGGGGAGTGGGGGAAGAAATCCATGTTGTTATTTTTGCTGTTGTTGCTGTTTATTTGGTGACATTTCTAAATACTGTGGCATCTGTGTTCTTTGTTACAGGTACCCACTGATGTTTCTCCTCAGTTTGCAGGGTTATAGTCTTTAGTTAATGACTGGGCAGCAGTTTTCAGAAATTCCTTAAAACAGTGTCTGTCATTTTTTTCTTAGTGAGTCTCTGTGTGCTGTGCATCATATCTTAAGCATTATTGAGGGTAATTTCTAATTTTTCCTAGTGCTCATTTCTGAGATGTGTAGAGGATCAATCAGTCTAAAGGTGGACCCCAGGTTCATTGTAGCACAGTCCATCAACTGTTGATTGGGTAAAGAAATTATGATATATATACACTATGGAGTGCTACTCAGCTGTAAAAAAAAAAAAAAAAAAAAAAAAAAGAAAAGAAATCCTGTCTTTTGCAACAAGAAGGTCACGACTAGAAACCATTATACCATTGTTTTTTGTTTGTTTGCTTGTTTGTTTTCTCTTCATACTATTTGTTGAACTCTTTTACTTAGAGGAGGGTTAACTATATGCCCAGTAAGTATACTGAAAATTGATCACTGTGAATATCAAGAGTGGGAATCTGAGAGGGAGGGAAAGGAAGGGCTGTGCAGCATGGGCAGGAGAGAGGGTAGGGGGCGAAGTACCATTATGTTCCTAAATCTATACTTATGAAATACATGAAACTTGTAAAAATGTAATTAAATTTTTAAAAATATTATTTTAATTGTTTATTTTCTAATATTTCTGAAATGTATTTTAGCATTTTTTATATTCTGGACAATTTTAATTTCATCTAAGTTATTGAAGTTATTGGCTTAAAGTCGGTCACAATGTTGCCATATGAAAGTTTTAATTTTAAGGCTGCAGAATCAGTAGCAATATTATGTCACATAATTCTGATGTTGGAAATTGAGTTCTATTATTTTTTGTCCTTGTTTCCTACTTACTTATTACTAGTGTTCATCTGAATAATTTCTGTTGAAAGGCCTTCTAATTTGTCATTTTTCCTACATTTTCTAATCTGTCATAATTCCATTTTTATGTTTTTCATCTCACACATTATAGATTTATCACTAGAAATTCACTTTAGGTTTTTTTTTTATCCTCACATCTGCTTAACTACTTTGTTATAAGGAAAATGGTTTATTTATTTATTTATTTTCTAACTTTTATTTAGCAAATATAAATTTCCAAAGTACAGCTTATGGATTCAATGGCTTTTCCTCCCCATAACTTCATCCCACCTTCAGCCCTCCCAACTCCTGCTCCCTCTCCCATTCCATTCACATCAAGATTCATTTTCAATTCTCTTTATATCAATTTAGTATATATTAAGTATAGATTTCAACAGTTGCACCCACACAGATCATAAAGTGTAAAGTACTGTTTGAGTACAAGTTATAGCATTAATTCACATTGTACAACACATTAAGGACAGAGATCCTACATGAGGAGTAAGTGCACACTGACTCCTGTTGTTAACTTAACAAATTGACACTCTTTTTTTTTAACTTTTATTTAATGAATATAAATTTCCAAAGTACAGCTTATGGATTACAATGGCTTCCCCCCCATAATGTCCCTCCCACCCGCAACCCTCCCCTTATCTACTCCCTCTCCCCTTCCATTCACATCAAGATTCATTTTCTATTCTCTTTATATACAGAAGATCAGTTTAGCATACATTAAGTAAAGATTTCAACAGTTTGCTCCCACACAGAAACCTAAAGTGAAAAATACTGTTTGAGTACTAGTTATAGCATTAAATCTCAATGTACAGCACATTAAGGACAAAGATCCTACATGAAGAGTAAGTGCACAGTGACTCCTGTTGTTGATTTCACAAATTGACACTCTTGTTTATGGCATCAATAATCACCCTAGGCTCTTGTCATGAGTTGCCAAGGCTATGGAAGCCCCCTGAGTTCACTGACTCTGATCATATTTAGACAAGGCCATGGTCAAAGTGGAAGTTCTCTCCTCCCTTCAGAGAAAGGTACCTCCTTCTTTGATGACCCATTCTTTCCACTGGGATCTCACTCGTGGAGATCTTTCATTTAGACACTTTTATTTATGGCATCAGTAATCTCCCTAGGCTCTTGTCATGAGTTGCCACAGCTATGGAAGCCTTTTGAGTTCGCTGACTCCAATCTTATTTAGACAAGGTCATAGTCAAAGTGGAGGTTCAATCCTCCCTTCAGAGAAAGGTACCTCCTTCTTCGATGGCCCGTTCTTTCCACTGGGATCTCACTCACAGAGATCTTTCATTTAGGGTGTTGTTTTTTTTTTTTTTTTTTTTTTTTTTTTGGAGTGTCTTGGCCTTCCATGCTTACAATACTCTCATGGGCTCTTCAGCCATATCTGAATGCCTTAAGGGCTGATTCTGAGACCAGAGTGCTATTTAGGACATCTGCCATTCTATGAGTCTGCTGTGTATCCTGCTTCTCATGTTGGATCATTCTCTCCCTTTTTTATTTTATCGGTTAGTATTAGCAGTCACTAGTCTTGTTTATGTGATCCCTTTGACTCTTAGACCTATCATTATGATCAATTGTGAACTGAAATTGATCACTTGGACTAGTGAGATGGCATTGGTACATGCCACCTTGATGGGATTGAATTGGAATCCCCTGGAACATTTCTAACTCTACCGTTTGGGGCAAGTCAGCTTGAGCATGTCCCAAATTGTACATCTTCTCCCTCTCTTCTTCCCACTCTTATATTTAACAGAGATCACTTTTCAGTTAAATTTAAACACCTAAGAATAATTGTGTGTTAATTACAGAGTTCAACCAATAGTATTAAGTAGAACAAAAAAAATACTAAAAGGGATAAAGGAAAACAGTTTATAATAACTGTTTTAATGTCATGTTTGATGGGTAATCTTAATTTGTGTTGCAGTCCTGGATCCATTTCAATTTACACATTTTCCCTTTCATTATAGATCATATTTTGCTGTTTCTTTGAGGGCCTTCTGATTTTGGATTGCTTGTCACACATTGCAAATCTTATCTTATTAAATACTGAATAATTTTATTCCTATAAATATTCTTGAGTTTTATTTTGGAATGCCCTTAAATTAATTATAAACTCTTTGGTCCTACTGGGTCTTGTTTGTAGGATTTTGTTAGATTTGATCATATGGATGTTTGATCTAGAAATAATTCATCCCACTAATGACACAAGAACCTTCTGATCTCCTTACTCAATATCCCCTTGAACTATGATGTTTTCTAATCTTGTTGGCCAACCTCCACCCCCTCTTTCAAATGAAGGAAATGGACTATTCATTGGTTCTTTTACTGGCTCTTAGGAGTTTCTTCTCTGTACTGAAGAGGATTTTGTTGAGTACTCAAAAGGCACTTTTCAAGCATCTCCAGAATTGTCTGTTTTTGCAGCTCTTCATTACTCTTCGCTTGGAACTGTAGCCATCTTGCTCTACCTGAACTTCTAGCAATTTCTATGCTACTCAAGGCATTTGCTGGTCTCTGCCTGGATTATTCCACTATGGCTTAGAGTCTTTCTCCTGAAGTTCATAGCATTTTTTCCTCTATGGCTTTAGTGGTCTGAATTTCAGTCCTTTCAAAACTATTATATATAATATAATATGATATATTATATATAAAATGATTATATATAAACTATTATAATATATAATATAAAACTATTATATATAATAGTATATTCTATATATACTATATAGTATATTTTATATATATATATAAGTAAAGATTTAAGTAGATTTCAACAGTTGCACCCACACAGAACATAAAGTGTGAAATACTGTTTGAGTACAAGTTATAGCATTAATTCACATTGTACAACACATTAAGGACAGAGATCCTACATGAGGAGTAAGTGCACATTGACTCCTGTTGTTGACTTACCAAAGAGAGACGTCACCATGTGCCTTAACGGGGTGGAGGGGAGCGGGTTTGGGGCAGAAGGGGAGTAAGCAGGAACTCAATCCAGTGTTTCCACATGGGAGGCAGGAGTCAGCTACTTGAGTCATCTCAGGGATGCCTCCCAGGGTCTAGGGTCCACTTTAGCAGGAAGCTGGAGTCAGGCGCCAAAGCTAGGAGCTGAATGCAGGCACTCCAGTGAGGCTGCAGCTCTCTTGACTGACAGCCCAACTATTGGACCAAACACCCACTCCAGATACTGCCTTTCTTAAATACAAACAAACTAGCTAAAAACATTATCAGGCATTTCAAATAAGTATTATGTCCCAGATTGGGATACCTATGGTTGAAGTCCTAGTCTGAGTCCTGGTTCCTAGGTTTCTGATCCAGCTTACTGCTAACACACACCCTTGAATGCAGCAGATGATGGGTTCTTGCCACCCATGTGGAAGACTCAAATTTAGTCTGGGCTCCTGGCTTTTGCCTGGTCCAACTACAGCTGATGCAGGCATTTGAGAAATGAACCAGGGATTAGAAGACCCCACTATGTCTCTTTCTTTCCCCCACCTCGCTCTCTCTCTGCCTTTCAAAGAAAGTGAAAAAATTTTAAAACACCTTTGTCTCACAGTACTTGCTATACTGTGCAGGTATTCCTTTGCCAACCAAAGTCTCATATAATTTACTAAAATATTCATCAACATATTGAAAGAAAATCAATAAAGAAGATTGCTTTAATATATATGTAATGAAACTCAAGAACTTAATAGAACATAGTTTATCAAAAATTGCAAGAGAAGATGGTAAATGGATGATACAACAATACTTGTTGATTGGTACAATTTAGCATTTATTCTGGAAAGCAAGCACTGGAAATGGCAAGCATGTTTACAACTACTTTGGTATGTTCTGTGACTTTGACTTGACCTGCTCATTGCTTAAGGAAATTACTATGCAATTCAGAGTGAGATCCTGATGTTAAGTAGTGAACTCTGGCATTTTACACTTTCCTTTATGCAGCTCTCCTAAATGAACTGAATTTAAAAATTTTGTCTTGATTATTTCTGTTTTTTTTTAACTTATTCTTTGCCTTTCAGTACTTTTTATTTAAAAAAAATTAATACTACCCTGCTGAATAACTGTTTTCTTTTATGTTGCCATTTCATTTACTTTTGTTAAAAAGTTATTTAATTTACTTGAAAATTAGAGTTACACAGAGAGAGGAGAGGTAGAGACAGAGAGGTCTTCCATCTGCTGGTTCACTCCCCAAATGACCGCAATGGTTGGAGCTGCGCTGATCCTAAGCCAGGAGCCAGGAGTTTCTTCCTGGTCTCCCATGTAGGTCCTGGGGCCCAAGGAATTGGGTCATCTTCTACTGCTTTCTCAGGCCATAGCAGAAAGCTGGATCGCAAGTGGAGCAGCCAGATCTCGAACAGGCGTCCATGTAGGAGACTGGCACTGCAGGTGGTGACTTTACCTGCTACACCACAGCGCCAGACCCAGTGTTGCCATTTGAATAAACTTTTCTTTTATGGGATGGCTTGCATGGGTCTGCTTTCATCATAAGTGTTTCACTCTGCCTTTTTTCCATCTAATTCTCTACAACCTTCTTATATATCAGTACTTTTTTGTTTTGTTTTTCTTACTTGGACCTTCATTTCACATCATGTTATTATGATCACGGAGTCTAAATATGCTCTAACTGGACCTTTTTAGGATTGGGTCCTTCCCAGCTAAACAGTCAAGAATAACTCTATACTTGACTGTTGGTTAAATGTGCTGTGAAAGAAACAGCCCTAAACTGTTTCATGGCTGTGCATCTTCCTGAATTCATCAAATCAGCATTGTCTGCAACACATTCTTACCTTAGGCCTTAACACTTCAAGGATAAATATCCAAAGCCAATTTCATAATTTACGGTAGTCCAAAGGTGCACATAACAGATTTGTCCTATCATTTTAAATACATGGTATATCATAAAAGGGTATCCTATAACACCCAAAGTGAAAACAATAGCCCATGCTTACCAGTATGTGCCAGACACCATCCTAAGCAATTTACATAAGTTTATTTATTTAATCTTCCCAACAGCCATGCTATTTTGCTTGGTGTCATTAATCCCATTTTACAAAATGGAAATGAAGAGATTGGATGGTTTAGCTTGTTCCTCTAAGCCACATAGATAAGTGTCAATGCCTAAGACCCAGGCAGTAGCATCATTGCTACCTGACTGCTTCTTCAGAGGCAAATATAAACAATTTTAGGTCACAGTTTTAAAACTTAACCATTCTGAAAATTGGCATAGCACTTAAATTTTTTTTAGCAATAAATTAAACAACCTGTACATTCCTGGTCACAGATTATATGGTTTATGTAGTTTAGATAAACTCCTGGGGTCAGGTATCCTTTTCTTTTTAAGTAGAAATTGATTTTTGTTCCAACTCAAGAATACATAAAAATAGATTTTTCTCATGCTATTCTTAAAATTGTAAAAGAAGGGGAAAATGGTACTGAAATGACAGTTCACTGTCATGTGCCTCTGAAACATCCAGTGATTAGAGTGCCACCTATGAAATATCAGATCTAAAAGCTCCCCACAAAGAGACAGCAGACCTTATTATTATGTAAGTATGACAGTGGTTTTTAAAGGTGCAATGATTTGGTAGTAATTTTATTTTTAGATTTCATGTCACAGTGAACATAGAAATAATTCACAATGAAGAAATTAAAATCTTTTAAAAGGGAGATGCTAAAGGAAAGATCATCTTGCAGCCATGTGGCTACAAATAGAAGTCATGCAGCCAGTGCATCGGAGCTGAAAGAAAAAATGGTCTTAAGAGCCAGCTGGTTAACACAAATGGTTTTGACATTACGGTTTCATCTAATCACACTGTGAATTTAGATCTCATCAAGCTCTGTACAGTCGATTTGCAACATGCCAACAAATGACTGTGCCATCATTTATTGCCCATTTTGTTATAATGGGAGCTACTCAACCCCATTTCTCTCAAGCCCTCATTCACATATCTGTTGCTCTTGATAGCCTTTTCCTGATACCTTAAAACATCTTCTGTATTTTTTAAAAATGTTTTCCTCAATCACATATCTCAAATAACCCTCAGTTTGCTGTGCGCTATATTTCTTCTTCCCAGGTCTTTGCCCTCAAGTTTCATTTTTCTTTCCAATTATAATTCTTTCCATTATGTGTATCCATATATATGTATTTTTGAGAATAGTAAGTGGCTATCTAAATGCTCATTGTATAATTTGGATTGTCTTCAAATCTACAGGAGTGGGGGCAGGTTCTATTTAACTTCATTGAGAGCTAAGAAAAGATCCAGTACTGAGAACACAGATGACTTTTCTTTCTTTTTAAAATCTTTTAAAATTACTATTATTTATTTGAAAAGCAGAGATACAGAGAGGGAAAGAGAGAGAGAGAGATCTTTCATCCATTGGTTCACTCCCCAGATGGAGGCATTGGCCGGGACTGGGCCAGGCTGAAGCCATAAGCCAACAGCTTCACCCTGGTCTCCTATGTGGGTAGCAGGGGACAAATGGGGATGTCTTTTGCTGCTTTCCCAGTTACATTAGCAAGTAACTGGATCAGAAGTAGAGCAGTCAGGACTCAAACTAGGATTCACATGGGATGTCAGCATCACAGGTGGTAACTTAACCCACTGAACAACAACACTGGCCCCAAGAGAATGTTGCTAAAGCAATATAGAAGCCAAACAAAAGCTGAGTTCCTTTCTCAGTGCCTACATAGAAAGTAACCTGGTTTATCTATATCATTCACATTCTTAGTCTCAACTGATTACTCAAGCAGCTAAACACATGTTTTACACACAAACCAATGATACACGGATGATACAAAACCAGTAGCAGCAATAGCATTTTTAAAGGGGGCAATGTAATATTCTTTGATTTTTCTGTTCTTAGAAACAGCACATTGGTTCACAAGACTAGCACTTTATATAACCTTATACTTGGCTCTGGTTGCCACAACAAAATATTATAGACTGATGGCTTCAAAACAGAATTACAATTTTTTAATTTATTTTGACAGATAGTTAGACAGTGAGAAAGAGAGACAGAGAAAAAGGTCTTCCTTCCATTGGTTCACTCCCCAGATGTCCACTATGGCCGGCGCTGCACCGAAGCCAGGAGTCAGGTGCTTCTTCCTGGTCTTCCATGCAGGTTCAGGGCCCAAGCACTTGGGCCATCCTCCACTGCCTTCCAGGGCCACAGCATTTTTTCTCTAAATTCTCGATGCTGGAAGGCTGAGATCAGGGTGCCAGTCTGGTAAGCTTCTTATGAAGGCCCTTGTCAATGGTTGCCTTTCCACTGTGCTCTCACATGGTGGAAAGAGAAAGCAAGAGTGAAAATGAGAGTAAGAGCCAGAGCAAGCACGTTGAGTGTAAGAAAGAGAAGAAAGGGAGAGGAGAGAGGAGGAGAGAGAGAGAGGGAGAGAGGGAGGAGGGGAGAGAAGAGAGAGGAAGAGGAGGAGAGGGAGGGGAGGGGAGAGAAGAGAAGGAGAGAGGGTAAAATGAAAGAGAGGAGCAGAGAGAGAGAGAGAGAGAGAGAGAGAGAGAGAGAGACTGACTTAGTTCTGATGCCTTTTGTTATAACGATAGTCCCGACATGAGGGTCCCATCCTCTTGACCACATCTAAAGCTAATTTTCTCCCAAAGTTTCTATCTGTAAATACTATCACATGAGGGTTAAAGCTTGAACATATGGATTTTGGTGGGACACTGTTCAACCCACAGCACAGCTACTTACCTGAGTGCAGTGTAAGGGAGTTAGAGCTGTGATTTAGACATCTGTGCTCCTTTGATTCCAGTATGCATAATTTCTGAACATCTCTAGACATCAAAACAAGAAAAAAAAAAACAAAGAATACATTAGCTGGGATAGAGATGGGAAATATAAGCATTTACAATGTTTTGAACCACAAAATTCCTGTTTGTGATTTACCTCACATTCATCATGGAATTGCTGAATCCCTAAATGAGGGCACTATTCCCGCAGCTTCATCATTCACCAAGGTGCTATAAAGATGGATTTGGTCTATTCGTCATGCACATAGGGCTCCTTGGAGAGTAGCAGTACATATGGAGGAGGCTTCAGAAGCATCCATCTATTTCTGAAATAAGTAAAAAGTATCTGGTTTTAGCATCATGTTTTTGTTTGAGGATCACATAAGTTTTTTTTTTTTTTATTTGATGAAATGGTCTTTATTTAATGATACCATGCTATTAAAATCATATCCTGATTGATTTTGAAGAAACCTTATTTTTAGAACAGTTTCAGGTTTACAGAAAAATTGAGAGAAAGGTAAAGAGATTCCTGTATATCCCCTGCCCCCACACATCTATAGCCTCCACACACCATTTGACATCCTGAGCCCCAGTAACACATCATTACCATTCAATGTCCATAGCTTACATTAGGTTTCACTCTTAGTGTTGTGCATTTTGTGGGTTTTATTGAATCTATTACAGCTATAACAGTAGAATTATTGTAGAGAATCATTTTGCTAACCTAAAACTTCTCTCTTCTCCCCTTCTTTATCGCATTATCCTCCCAGGGGTGGGGAACCTCCAGCCTGAGGGTAGTATAAAACCCACAGTCATGCGGTCTGGCCCTGCCAAGGCAACAGCAGGTGGAACTCAAAATTCAATAAATCTATATCAGGCTAATATTTTTATTTAAAAAAAGATTTATTCCTTGGAAAGGCAGAGTTACAGAGAGGCAGAGGCAGAGGCAGAGAGAGAGAGAGAGAGAAAGAAAGAGAAAGACTTCCATCTATTGGTTCACTCCCCCAAATGGCTACAATGGCTGGAGCTGTGCTGATTCAAAGCCAGAAGCCAGGGCTTCTGGGTTTCCCACACAGGTGCAGGGGCCCAAGGACTTTGGTCATCTTGTACTGCTTTCCCAGGCCATAACAGAGAGCTGCACTGGAAGTCTAGCAGCAGGAAATTGAACTGGTGTGCATATGGGATGCTGTCACTGCAAGTGGTGGCTTTACCTGCTACACCACAGCACCAACCCCCAGGTTAATACTTTTAAAAGATTGATTTTTATTTATTTGAAAGGCAGAGTTACAGAGAGAGAAGGAGAGTATTTTCCATCCTGTTTCACTGCCAAAATGGCTGCTAATGCTGGGGCTGAGTCAGCCAGGAGCCAGGAGCTTCTTCTGGATCTCCCACGTGGGTGGCCCACATTGGGCCATCTTCTGCTGCTTTCCAGGAGCATAAGCAGGGAACTGGATCAAAATGGAGCAATGGGAACTTGGACTGGTGACCATCTTGGATGCTAGTGTCATAGGTGTTGGCTTAACCAACTTTACCACAATGCTGGCTCCTATATCATGCTAATTTTTAAGTTAATAGATTTGTTTTGGCAGCAAATGATGTTATAAATATCCAAATAACCCATGGCAGAAAAAAAATGTTCCCCACCCTTGTAACCCTAGGAATAACTTTTTCATTACTGTCTCCCTGAATTTGTCTTTACCTGAATTTCATATATTTGGAATCATACAGTAGGTTGCATTTTTGTGCTGTATTTTTTAGCTTAGTAACATGCATTTAAGCTTCCTCTATGTCATTTCATGCCTTGATATCTCATGTCATTTTTGGTGTTGAATAACATTCAATTGTTTGCATATACTACAGTTTATCTGTTGACCTTTTAAAGAACATCTATATTGTTTGCAAGTTGTGGTAATTATCAAGTTACTAAAAATATCTGCATGGGTTATTGTAAGAACACACATTTTTTTTTTTGACAGGCAGAGTTAGACAGTGAGAGAGAGACGAGACAGAAAGAGAGTTATAGACAGTGAGAGAGAGACAGAGAGAAAGGTCTTCCGTCCGTTGGTTCACTCCCCTAATGGCCACTATGCCCAGCGAAGCCAGGAGCCGGGTGCTTCCTCCTGGTCTCCCATGCAGGTGCAGGGGCCAAGCACTTGGGCCATCCTCCTCTGCCCTCCTGGGCCACAGTAGAGAGCTGGACTGAAAGAGGAGCAACTGGGACTAGTACCTGGCGCCCCAACTGGGACTAGAACCCAGGGTGCCAGTGCCGCAGGAGGAGGATTAGCCAAGTGAGCCATGGCACTGGCCAGAACATACATTTTTAATTCATTTTGGTAGTTACCAATGAGTATGATTGCTGCATCATATCATAAGAGTATTTTAGTTCCATCAGAAGTTGACAAACTATCTTCCAAAGTGACTGTAATACTATGAATTCCTAGCAGTAATAAGTGTGGTTTCCTACTGAGTGACAACCTCACCAGCCTTTTGTGTTCTGTGTCTAAATTCTAACAGGTAGTGGAATCCCAGTGTTGTTTTAATTTACAATTCCCTAATGGCATATGATGGAAGGCATCTTTTCAAATGCTTATTTACCATCTGTGTATCTTCTTTGGTGGAGTGTCTGTGTAGATCCTCTGTTCCTTTATGAAATGGGTTGTTCTTTTTCTTGTTGTTGCATTTTAAGGGTTCTTTGTGTATTTGAGATAACAACCCTTTGTCAAATATGTCCTTTACAAATATTTCTTCCCAAGTCTGTGGCTTCTCTTTTCATTATCTTGAAATCTTGAATGAGAGTTTAATTTACACTACATTATTTTTCAGCCTGTTTTTAAGCTATCAAATCAGTATTTGCATTGATAGCGGTGAACATAAAATATCCCTTTGTTATGTTTAGATAGGACTGGAGATGTCTTTTAACACTGATTTGCACATATAGGTACACTACAGCCATATTCTAAATAGGGATAATACAGATGTTGCGGTATCTAGAAACCTTAAGTGGAATTCTAGAAGTCTAGTAGTTTGACAAATAATATAGAGGAACAACAAGAACAGTTTTGTGATAGCTGCATTCTTTGCCTTTACATGTGTAATTTTACCTATATGAAAATCAGTAACTTAAAAATAATGAATATTTATAATCCAACAAGATTTTATAAATATCTGTTTAGTTTTTTAGAACAAGACCATTTGAAAATCCTCCAAACTACATCTAAGCTTCAGCATGGTTGATTTGTAAGCATGAGGAGAAACTGGTTTAGAATTGGTTGTGTTTTAGAGACCTATGGAAGTCAAAACTTTTGGGAGAGTGTTTTTGTTCACTGGAAAATAAAAATATGGGTGTGTATTTCTAAGCTATAAATTATCTGGATGGTGAGAAAGGAAAGAGATCATAGAGTTGCTCTACACTTAGTGATGTTTTGGAAGCAATATCCGTGATAGTGCAGAAGACAGCCAATTAATGGTTTTCGCGGTTTGCTAAATGCCTGAGTAAAGTTGAGGTGTTTAATAACCACAAAAGCCCTTTACTGCCACCAGAGTCCTAAGACTCCAGTCACAATTCATACTCTATACCAGTGGCAAAGCTAGTACAGCAAACTAAAACATAAAATCCTTCTGAAGGATTCTCTCTCCTCAAAACGGTTTTTGGATAGTAATGTTTAACATCTGGGTTCTAAAATATTCTTTTTGTTCCCTGCATTGACTTTGCAGTAAAGAAAAATATAAAACATGATGGCTTGCAAAGCAGCTGTTATTTGAATATGAGTTTTGTGAGGAAATTAGAGTATAAATACCTAGGCTTACAACTGCATTTCTATACACACATAGCACCCTAGTCGTTTGTATTCCAGTCTAAGTGGGAAGTAAAGAATCAGTAGCCTGCCTTCTTCTTGACACCCAGAGAAAATTTCTTCATGAAACTGCCTTATGGAAATAACTTAAGAAATATTTATTTGGATCATTACTACCAGCTTTCTATTGACAAATATGAAAGTGTGGCCAAAAATGACTCGTTTGAACATCCAATATTAGTTAAGAGCACAACTTGAATTTTGCTCTCCTTCCAGGCTTTGTTGTCTCTTGTCTGCCTGTTCCTCTCCTCTACCCTCCATGACAGCCATAAATATAACTGTAGCAGTTAGTGCTTGTTCTGCCTCAATAATGTCTTAACACTCTCCTTGTATCCATCCTTGTACTTACCTGTATTAGCTTATTTTGTGCATGCAGCTAGAATATTACCTTTAAGTTATAAAACTTGGGGCCAGCATTGCAGCACACCAGATTAAGCCACCACCTGCAAGGCTGGCGTCCATTTTGAATGATGATTGGAATCATGGTTACTCTGGAGAGTGAACCAGCTCTGTACCAATGCACCTGGGACAGCAGCAAAAGATAGCCCATGTTCTTGGACCCTTGCTACCCATGTGGGAGACCCAGATACAATTCCAGCCTACTGAGTTAAGCCAGGCCAACCCCAGTCAATGCAGCCATTTGGGAAGTGAACCAGTTGACAGAAGATAAACTTCTGTCTCTCCCTTTCTCTGGCTTTTCCTTTGAAATAAATAAGTAATTTTTTAAAAATTGGTTCATTTCACAGCCGATACTCCTTAGGCCTGGTATTATATGTAAAGTAAAGCCAAGAAGAATCATCATTATTTAGCCCTTGCCTGTCCATCTCCACCTAATGCCATTTTTTCTCTGTTGAATCTTAAATTATTAATAGCTGTGCACCAGCACTGTCTTTGTTTCTAAGAGAGGTTCAGCTCCTTCCTGACTCTTGCCTTTGTGTTTCCTCTATGTGAGACTACTGATCCATGGCCTTGAATGACAGATTCACCTTGATTTGGGCCCCAGTTCACACAGCACCTCTTCTAGCGGGTCATGGCTGACATGCCCTTGAAGCAGCTTCGCAGGTCTTCGGTCGTGGTGCCCTTTCCTTTTATTCCCAGCAATGTCGCCATCTGAACTGAGCTTTCTTATTCCTCTGTATTCTTTACTTAGTCTTTTTGCACATTAGAATGTAAACTCAATGAAGGCTGCCTGGAACATCTACATGAACAAGCAAGCGTATTCGCTTTGTGATATATACGTATGTTTGTATATGAGCGCACATCAAAGAGTTCACGAAAATGAGCAAAAGATATGTTTATTTTGGTGTAAAACATGTTGAAAGCTATGCATAGTTTACTCGTAATGCCCATCTTCTGTGAACTTTTTGAGGATTCCTACTATATGCAATGTTAATATATTTTATAATAATATATTTCTTCAGGAGAATCTAGTTATAAGAATCCCAGATGCTCCTTGGAATGCATGCCTAGTTATATTCACGGGTTCAACAGAAACCATTTTCCGCCCTCAGGGCCAAGTGGCATGAGCTTATTCTCATATTCCATCCACTTCATTACATTTTAAAGATTTATTTCTGGGGCCAGAGCTGTGGCGTAGTGGGTGAGGCCACTGCCTTCAATGCCAGCATCCCATGTGGGCGCCAGTTTAAGTCCTGGCTGCTCCACTTCTGATCCAGCTCTCTGCTATGACCTGGGAAAGCAGTAGAAGATGGCCCAAGTCCTTGGGCCCCTGCATCCATGTGGAAGACCCAGAAGCAGCTGCTGGTTGATGGCTTTGGGTCAGCTAAGCTCTAGCCAGTGCAGCCCTCTGGGGAGTGAGCCAGCAGATGGAAGACCTACCTACCTCTCTCTCTCTCTCTCTCTGCCTCTGCCTCTCTGTAACCCTGCCTTTCAAATACATAAATGAATCTTTTTTTAAGTATTTGAAAGGCAGAGTTACAGAGAAAGAGGTAGAGACAGGAAGAGTAAGGGAGAGGGAGAGGGAAAGGAAGAGAGAGGTATCTTCCATCCACATGTTCACTCCACAAATGGTTGCATTGGCCAGGGCTGAACCAGACAGAAGCCAGGAGCTTCATTCAGATCTCCCACATGGGTAGCAAATGCTCAAGCACTTGGACCATTCTTTGCTGCTTTTCTCAGGCCATTATCAGAGAGTTAGATTGGAAGTGGAGCAGCCAGCACATGAACCAGCACTCTAGTAAATGCTGGCATTGTAGATGGTGGCTTTACTCACTGTGTCACAAGGCAGGTCTCTATATTCTAGATCTTTAAAATAATATAAAGATCCCTCCTTCAGTCAAAAGAAAAGAATGTAATTAATAGTATTCCCATGTTGTTTGATGCTGCGCTTCATATGAAATAAAGAAAAATTAAACTTTCCTTAGCTGATCTTCATCTAGTAAGATTCTACCATTTGTCTTATTGGGATAAAAACAAAATGCAGTATTAATAATGGATCATGGAATTAATATTGGGGGATCCTACAGCATAGATCAATTAAATGGCTTTTATAGACCAATTAAATTGTTACTTTCTCCCAGCATTTGCAGAATTAATTTTTAAAATGAATAGGGAAAGGGGTTGTGGAGAGGCTGTGACCTGAATGCTAATACCCAACACCATGGTTTTCTACCCTGTCCATGAAGAGGGTACTTGACAGACACAAACTGCTTGGTAGGAAAGCTGAGTGGGCGTGAAGTGCCTGGTATTGGGAATGATTCCAAGACATCAGGCCTCATGGTTGCTCTTTTACATACACACAGAGAGGAGATTCAAAGCCTGAAGAAACCATACAGCAGGACCATCATTCCTGTGGTTGCTGAGAAGATCTGGTGCTTCTGGCCATCAGTCCATCCTGCAACATGCAGAGTAGGACTGGTTCTGACTACCCGCTGGGGATTTCCCTTGTGCGGAACACAGAAAATTGGCTTCTTATTTAGGTGACTCTAGTGCTCTTGAGAGCTATGTGGATGGGCTGTGGGATTAGTGGGTCTCCCCATTCAGAGGAGAAACCCAGCTGTGTCAGCAAAAATTCAGGTCTTCCTTGCCTAGAGAGAGGCCCTGACACTAGACTCATTTGGAAGCTGAGAGAATCCACTTCACAAATAGGCAAATACAATTTGCAAATACATTAAAAGATCTTGGTAAGTTGAGCAAGAGTGGCTTAGTTGAACAATTTAGCAGATGGTTCCTGTTGAATTAGAACCAATAGAAGTAAAGGAAGGGATAAAGGACACATACCCAAGTCCTCTAAAGCTAAGTCTACATTCTTTAAATTTGGTTACTGTAATTTATTTCATGATGTTCATGGGAACTGTCACATTCTATTTTGACACATTCATTCCACTTTTTAAAATACTTTTTCACGGCCTTATACTCAACTTTGAACAAGTTGGTGTCTTTAGTTTCTGACTGTGGAACTAAAGGATTTCAACTGTCCCTTCCCTTTGTGAGTGTTGACCAACTGGAACTCTTCCCTTAGCATTTTTCACTATTGCTCCTGCTGGTCTTTGCTCATTTGCTGTGCTAGATTCACCTTTTCCATTGTAATTGTTTTTTTATAAGATTTATTTTTATTTATTTGAAAGAGTTACAGAGAGAGGGAGAGGGAGAGGAAGAGGGAAAGAGATAGAGAGACGTCTTCCATCTGTTGGTTCACTCCCCAGATGGCCACAATGGCCGGAACTGGGAAAATCCGAAGCCAGGAGCCAGGAGCTTCTTCTGGGTCTCCCACGTGGGTGAAGGGGCCCGAGGACTTGGGCCACCTTCTACTGCTATCCCAGGCAATAGCAGAGAGCTGGATCGAAGAAGAGCAGCCAGGACTAGAACCAGATCCCATATGGGATGCCCAAGCCTCAGGCCAGGGCTTTAACCCATTATTCCACAGTGCTGGCCCCCCATTGTAATTGTTTTTAAGGATTGCTCTTTTCTAATAGGTCTAAATGTTCAGAAATAGCACAATGAAATTTTTTAAAAGATTTGTTTATTTGGAAGGCAGAGTTAGAGAGAGGGAGAGGCAGAGGCAGAGAGAGAGAGAGAGAGGTCTTCCATCCACTGATTCACTCCCCAAATGACCAAAATCAGCCAGAGGTGGGCCAGTGGGAAACCAGGAGCCAGGAGTTTCTTTCAGGTCTCCCACTTGGGTGCATGGGCCCAAGGACTTGGGTCATCTGCTGCTTTCACTGGCACATTAGCACAGAGCTGGATCAGAAGTGGAACAGCCAGGACTAGAACTAGTGCCCATATGGGATGTAGGCACTGAAGGCCACAGCTTTACCACTATGCTACAGCACCAGCCCCCATGCAAAATTATTTAAAATGTATTTATTTACTTATTTGATGAACAGAGAATGAAATACAGATAGAAAGAGATCTCTCATTGCTGAATGACTCCTCTAATGCCTACGATGGCAGTGAGAGATGGCAGCCCAGCAGGGAGTTTGAAATTCAGTCCAAGTGGGTAGCAGCGGCCATTACCACTGCCTTCCAGGATGTACATTAACTCGAAGCTGGAAACAGGTGCAGTAGCCATGTATAGAATTCAGGCATTATAGTTTGGGATGTGGGTATTCTCACTGGTGTCTTACCCACCAGACCAAAGAGATTTTTAAGATTAAATTTGGAGAGAATGAGAAGCCACAGGCCAAATAAAATAAAATAAAAAGATAACTTTAAAAAGACAAGTATAGAAATATTTTATATTCTCCAAATATTTTATATTTTCCAAAGAGCTTAAAAATGTTACCATGGCTAAGTAGTTTATTGTCTTTCTGGATAAAACAATGATATTTTGATTCATGGAAAAATGAGAACTTCAGGAAGAGGTTTTCTCATGAGGATGTACTGAAATGCCTCTGTTTCTAAGACAGAAATGTAAAATCAGCATTTACAAATAAGGCACAAAAAATAGCAAACACTGAAAACATTAGTCTACTATTGGGCATAAGGCCAGTAAAAAGATCAAAGACAATTTAAGCATGCCCAGATTCAAGTATTGAGGAGATGTTTACACTTGCCTAGGTGCTGCATTCAAACCTTGCTTCTTCAGGGATTGCTGGCAGTTACATTTCCTGAACAAGTGTGGGAAAAAAGTCAACTACATGCACTTCGGCACCACGGAATAGGACTTATCCACGTTGTTCACAGCACCTACCATTTACTTGTTGCTCTGAAATGCATTATGTGGGGAGCAACCCGGACTAGACTAAGTTACTGGAATTAAGACTTATTCTATGCCTCTGCTCTCCCACAATATGGCGCTGAGAAGGGAGAAACAGCTTCTACGCAGCTGCCTCTTGCCAACTTGAGTGATGACCTCCAGGAGCTGATCCTGCTCCTGATTGGAGGAGAGCAGCGTACTCGGCGTGTGGGTAGCCGAGTTGGGATTGGCGGAAGAGGACTATAAAGGAGGAGAGAGACAGCATGCACCAGGAACATCTAAAGGGAACATCTATTTGAAGGAACACCTGTGCAGCCCCCGAGAGAGCCGGCCGGTGGTGTGCCGCTCCCCTGTGGAAGTGGGGAAAGTGGCAGGGGGAACCGCCCTTCCACGGAGGTGGAAGGGACAGTAGCCAACCCGGGAAGAACCAGCAGCAAACCCGGGGAGGGCCGAGCAGACAAAAGAACAGCGCAGGGTCCTGTGTCGTTCCTCCACGAAGAGGGGGAGCGACACATTGAATCAATAAAATATGGTTTATTGTAGCAAAATAATTTTTGGCATTTAAAAAATATCTGGCTGGTTAGATGCATCAGCATCTTGAATACTGATATAAAATTTCCATGTACAGAGGAAGGCCGGAAGTTGCGAGAATATTGATACAAAAACACCTGCCTGAGCCATATCCTTTTAACCCTTTGCAGGCAGAGAATTTTCACATTCTTCACTCAGTTTATCCTTATCAAGATGATTTATTGGTGAGGAAAAATTTGGATCCATTGAATAAGTAAACCAATAACCGTTCATTCTTTATTCACCAACAGTTCATTCTATATACTTGTAAATTGCAGGAGATAATTTGTCAAAATGTTAAATTAGTGCCTATTTTGATGTAAAGTAAAAAAAAAGCGAAAGCTTTTCTCTCATGTGTATGATAATTTGCCAAGAAAATTTAATAGAAAAAATATTGTGATTTTGGCTTTACTTAGACAAATGAAGTTTGTTACTTAGAATAATGGCCGAAATCTGTCATTTGGTGTTACCAAAATATTTATCTACTACTGTAAATCTCATTGAAGTAGTGACTAATAAATGAAAGCATAACCCCAAGTACTTCCGTCTTTGTGGTTCATTCAAAGGTCTTGGCTCTTAGACCTCAGATATCAGTGGTCACTGTTTAATAAAGTAAAATAAACTAGCACAGAAAATAAGCCTTTCCAATAATCCTCAAAAATATCTACATGAAATCTTTATCAGTGTTATCTTATTCTGTGATAACTTTTCCATAGTGAGGAGTACAACTTTAATAATGGGAAAAAGAGAAAAAAGTCTTCAGGAAGAAAAATTATCATCACTATTAGTTTAAGATGCAAAGTCCACAATGTTTTGACTTTGTGATATTCAATCTCTTTTGATGAATAAGTTTTATAAAGCCTTTATGTAAACCTTATGCAGAGTCATGCACCAAGCAGATTCTTAATAAATCTTAATTGACTGTTCTTTGACTACATTTTGTTAATGAGCTTTTCTTTTCCCAAGCCTGGGATGATTAAAACTCACCCTGTGTTGGCTCAGAGATGTTAGCTAATAGCCTGAGTATTTTGCTAAATAATGTCCACCACAGCACTGGTTGTTTCTGAAATAGTTTCTTACCCATTCCAACTCAGATTTAGGTCTAATACTGGCGCATGAATTAAGACCTCCCACACTTCCTTGTTTATTACTCTGGTTATAGGATCATAACCTAACTACAGGAGCTCAGAAAATCCTACATCTCCTTGTCAGGGCCCAGAAGAGTTACAGACCACATTTCATTTCCTCCAATGTTGTTTAATGGCCTTGGCATTGACAGAGCCCAGTATATCTTCTCATGTTACCAGTGGTTGTAATCACATTTTTAACTGTATACCACTAGTGCCCATAATAGCCTCAGAGGAGGGAATTTGACAGGAAAATGGCCCCTCACTCTACTCCCAGGTAGCCTATCTATACCTGTCATTACCTGGCATTTAAATTCAAGTGAAATAATTTTCCCAATTTGTATTTTGGCAAAATGCCATCACAACAGATGGACATGTGTGTATATAACTCGGAAATTATGCATATACATTAAATATCCGGACGGTGAGCATGAGTCCTCTCTAGAATATCCAAACATCTGCCTGCTCTGAGCTTTTGTGTGTGCTGTTTATACCATATGCCATCACAGTGGGAGGGCCTTGTCAAGGAGCGGGGAAAGAGTACTCATGAATTTCATGGAAATTGTTTCATAGGATAAACTTGTCTCACCTTGGGCAAAAGAATTTATAAAAATATTGTGAATATCTTATTTCAAATGATAAATTCTAAAGCCTGATTTGAATAGCAAAAGAAAATTTTCACACATTATAGGATAAATAAAGCTAAAATTCAAATGGCTTCCTACTAGAGCACTCAAAGTACTTGTGATTGCTCATGTCCTGTCTGTCCACTCTACACATATAGACACGGGCTTTTCCTTGTGGCCACTCTCTCTGCCAACTAAACTGTTTAAACCTATGATCAAATATAGAATTGCATTTGCCTAACTCCATGAGCCTTTCATGTTTTCTTTTTAAGTGAAGTGCTGCAAAAAATTGGCCAGAGATACCTTTGTTATTGGTCTGCATTGTCTTGATTAACACAGTCCTCAATGATGATTTATTTCCTGGAACAATGTCTCTGGCTAAGCTCATAAGAAACTCAATTATGGAATAATAATGCTTATTTTTACCTACACTAAAAATTAGCTTAACCTACATTGTCAAATATTCGTATTAATAAAATTATCAGGTTTCCTCCATGTTAGCAAATTTCTGTCTAGGAGCTGCATTCCTCTGCAGTGGGATTGCTGAGCACAAACTATGTGCAAAGAGATTTAAGTGGACAATTCTAATTATAATGGTACCAGCCTATGACTTTAAGATACATTAATCTCCAATGAAGTGTACAGTTGGCCCAAGAAACACAAAAATCACATCCAGGCCCATGAACTATTCCTCTGGGCGGTGTTAGCAAGAGACTATGGAAGTATGTGTTTCATGTTCTATGCTGACAGCCGGTCCTCTCTGCATTTGCTAGCTTTTTCACAAAACAAGCCATCACAACACTTAAAGGTTAAAGTGTTAATTTGTTATTGTTTTCTTCTTGGTGTTGGCTAGTTGCTTTTCTGGTCTCCATCAGCATGACTAGGACTGGATGGCTGAGGACAGGTCTTACTCATGTGTCTGGACACTTGAATGGGAGGGCAAGGATGGTTAAAGTCTCTCTGCATATGATATCTCAACCTCCAGAAAGAGAGCATGGGCTTCTTTACCTGGTGGCATAAGGGTTTCCAATGACAAGAAAGGCCAAACTTCAATATGTAAGCAATTTTAGTCTCTGATTGTCTCATTTTTATTGTCATGTTAGCTAAGATAAATCATATGGCAAATTCCAGAGTCAGGCTAGTTGGTGGGAACTATCTAAGGTGTGGATACAGGGAGCCCTGAAGAAATGGGGAATTATTCTGTTTTGCTGTATGATTTATAATATGTTGCTTCCTCCTCTTCCTCACCTTGTTCCTCCGTCTCTTCCTTTATGTTCTTTATGATTATGCTGTAAATAAGACCACATCTGCATTCTTATGCTTTCTAATTTTGGCATGAAAATTTATTCTCTAAGGTATACTTTGACATATGTTGAATTCATCTGCAGTTTGTTAATTTTGATCTCAACTTTCTAGGTGCCAACAAGTGATGATAGATCCCTTCTGTAATTCATAAGGATCCTGAATGACCAAGGCTCTTCCTAGAGAAGCCACAAAAATGTTCTTTAAAATTGGTTCTAATGCACTAGAAAACTATGGGATTAATGTTTGCTTTATTTTAGTGGTGGCTAGTCAATTTCCTGAAGAGTAGCAATTCACCCCCTTCGCTGATCCTAATAAAATTAAAAATGTGTTTTTTCTTTAGTTTAGTTGATGTTTGAATGTGAAAATTAGGGGGTAGAAATTGAATAATATATGATTTGTTAGAAACTGTAATTTTCTACTGTAAGGCTCTTCTGTCAGCTAACTGTGCTGAGCCTATTATCACTATAATCCTGTGCTGAAGAGGATAAACATGAACACAACATGTTAAAAATAAGAAAATAAATGCTGTGCAGCAACTGGCACTTTCAGTTGTAAGCCAGGAAGTTTCTGGAGCATGAGGTAAAGCTATGCATTAGAGTCCTTGCAGGCTGTGTGCAGGTGACTACAAATAGCCTTGATTTTGTATTACTATAACACACATGTGCACAAGTAAGTGGGCTTCATGCTGTGTAGATGATACATTTGACTTTAGACCTATAGGCAGGCCTCAGACATCATTCATGTTGCCTATCCTCTACAAACATTTCAAGCCTCAATTCCTAGACCCATCTTCAACATGAGGACATCCACTGAATTGATTTTAACTAAATATATGTTCAGGGAAAAAATTAAATAAGATTTTTCATTTGTCACAAATAGTCAACTATTCAATTTTGTACTGTTCAGCCAGGTGTGTAGGTATGTGTGTGTGTGTGTGAGAGAGAGATGCTAGTGTGCCTGGTGTGTGGAGTGTGCACTATGTTAGTGTGTATTGTATGTGGTGAGTATGTAGTGATGTATTCATGTGTTAGTACACATATGTGTATTAATGTGTGGTATTTGTAGTGTGCTAGCATGTGTATGCATGTGCTGGTGCCTAACAGTGTGTGTTTTGGAGTATGTGTTGGTGTGGTTGGGTATGTATGTGTGGCATTTTTTTAAGAAACCTTTTATTTAATGAATACAAATTTCATAAGTGAAACTTTAAGAATATAGTGGTTTTTCCCCTCCATACCCACTCTCCCATCCCCACTCCTATCCCACCTCCTCCTCCCTCTCCCATCCCATTCTTCATTAAGATTCATTTTTAATTAACTTTATATACTGAAGACCAACTCTATTCTAAGTAAAGATATCAACAATTTGCACCCCCCCCACACACACACAAAGTATAAAGAACTGTTTGAGAACAAGTTTTACAGTTAATTCTCATAGTGCAACTTATTATGGACAGAGGTCCTCTATGGGGAGTAAGTGCACAGTGATTCTAGTTGTTAATTTAACAATTAACACTCTTATTTGTGACATCAGTGATCACCTGAGGCTCTTGACATGAGCTGCTACAGCTATGGAAGCCTTTTGAGTCCCTGATCTCTGTCAGTGTTTACACAGGGCCATACGCAAAGTGGAAGTTCTCTCCTTCCTTCAGAGAAAAGTAGATCCTTCTTTGAGGAACAAATAATACTGACACTTGGCTTTTGAAGCTAGTTTCATGTTTTATCAAAAGATTTCCCTATTATTTGTTTGGCAGGTAGAATGACAGAAGGACAGGAATAGACGGAGAGAGAGAGATTCAGTCTACTCTTCCACTCTTCAAAAAGCTGCAACAGCCAGGCCTTGGCCAGGTCACAGCCAGGAGCCAGAAACTCCATCCAGATCTCCCTCAAAGGTGGCAGGAACCCAAGTATTGGGGTCATCTTCCAGTACCTTCTCAGGTGCATTAGCAGGAAGCTGCATCAAAAGTAAAGGAACCAGGACTCAAAGTGGATTTCTTATATGGTGTGCCAGGGTCACAGAAGGCCGCTTAACCCATGCACCACAGCATCAGATCAGACAGTTTCATCTTTAATGACTCAAATGCATTCTTCGGTCCTCTTGTATTGATTAATACATTTCCACACTGAGAAATAAAGACAGTCTCTTTCCTTTTGACTTAATCTCTCAATGGTATTGTGAAATTTTCCTTTTATTGTGGTTCTCACTTTCAAAAGCCCAAAACTATAGCACAAATAAAACTCCTTGTTTTCATGTTGCACATGAGGTTGGATTGCACATCGCCCCAGTTTTCTGAAGCTGGGCCACATTGATGCATGTCTTTAGGATTTTAATACATGCTTAAGCTATATCCCAGAGTTTAGGATTGCTTCTTTTTAGTTGATACATCTGGAGCTATTTGAACAGCGTGCAGTCATTCATAATCTACATACATTCATCCCTGTGAAGTTTTTTTTTCAGTAATATTCATGTTAACAATTATAACCTTGGCACATTCTTAATTCTTGTATTTCACTATCTTCCCTTTTCTAGCTAATGCATCAAGTGACATCTCAGCCAATCTAATACTGAATACATCCTTGATGAAAGAAATAACTTCACTTTCTCTATAGATAAGTAGGAATGTAGGGGCAGGCAATTTGGCACAGTATGCTAAGCCATTGCTTGGGATGCCCACATCCCACATTGGAGTGCCTATGATTGAGTCCCACCTCTGCTTCTTATCCTGCTTCCTGCTAACAGGTAACCTGGGAGGCAGCAGATGATGGCTCAAGTGCTTTGGTCCTTGCCAACCAAATAGGAGACCCAGATGGTATTCCTGGCTCCTGGCTTTGGCCTGGCCCAGCCATGGCTATTGCGGACATTTAGAGAGTAAAAAACAGATGAACGGTCCCTCTCTCTTTCTCTCATCTCCTCTACATTTGACATAAATCAAATAAACTTTAAAATATTAATTTAAAGTATGTATGCTTTATCTTAACTTATTTGGTTTGTTTTTTCACTCTGGGTCCCATTTTAAATGATTTTTTTTTTCTTTACTTCTAGGACTACAATGATGAAATTCGTCAGGAACAACTACGTGAATTATCTTACTTAAATGGCTCTGAGGACTCTGGTCGTGGGAGAGGTATTAGAGGCAGAGGAATCAGAATAGCTCCCACGACTCCCTCAAGGTATATTTGTTTTTACTTTAAATAAATTAGCAGTAAAGGATGATGGCAGGCCTTTGCTATCTTGATCTATAGCATGATTATAGGTATAGAGGTAATAAATAGCATCAGTTACAACTACCACTACTACAACAAAATATAAATAATGAAAGCTTACATATACCACTGTAAGAAGGTCATGTATATTCACTCATCAAACCCTCCATTCTACAAGATATCTACTATTTATAGATGAGAAATTAAGGTACAGAAAAGTTACCTAAGGTCATGCTGACCTTCTGACTTCAGAATTCACTGTTTGAGCTCTTCACAACTACATTTAGAAAATGAGGCAGAATTCCTGAGGCTTCCTCTTTTCTTGGTCTGTTCCCAGGATTAAAGCAGACAGATAATAAAACCACGTGCTTCTTTGAACATGGATGATCTTGCATGAAAGCAAAACAATAGATTTTGCCTGTGTCTAAAATGGTCCTTGAATTGATATAGTCTTGCCATGTTGAAAGTGGGTTTGGGGGTAGGGGAAGAGAGAGAAAGAGAGAAATCTGGACATAGATAGATAATATATATGCCAGAAGCACACCTCTTCATAGCTGGTGAAAGGGTATTTAAAGTTCAGATTGATCTGATTTTGCAAGTCTGTGGTGGTCACAGAAGATTTTACTTGATTTTTTTTCACATTGCAAAGAAATTGGTATCTTTCTCTGTTAGAATTTATATTTTGAATTCTGAATTTGTTCAGCTATCAGCAGATAGCATCAGTTTGCAGAGAAGTGAAGTAAAAAAATCCTCACAGCCTTCACACACACACTGTGAGTCAGTCTTCAGTGCATTGTAGTTGACCTTTAAATCTCTGAAACACAGATCTAGAACATTTCTTCACAATATAAAAATTATCTGAAAAGATGCAAGGATATTTTGCAGAATCAATTTGTTTCTAAAATCATACTCAGAATGTTTTCAACCATGACTGTCAAAATATCACTTTTTAACATTTAAGTTGCAAATGGGGCAGCCATTTGGTACAGCAGTGAAGATACTCCCTGGAATAGCCATATCCCATCCTGGAGAGCTTGATTTTGATTCCCAGTTTGGCCCCAATTCCAGCATCCTGCTAATACACGCTCTGGGAGACAGCAGTGATGGCTTAAGGAATTGTGTTCCTTTCCAGTTCTCTCTCCTCTAGGAGACTTGGATTGAGCTCCTGGCTCCTGGCTTTGGCCAGGCCCAGAACTAGCTACTGGGGAGCATTTGGGGAGGGAACCAGTAGATGAGAAATCTCTCTCCTCTGTTTCTGCCTTTCAAATAAATAAATAATTTTGGATAAGTCCTACAAATACCTCAAAAAGCTTCACATTAAAATTTAAGATTTTAAAATTTAAGATTTGTAAATGCCCAGATAAAGGCTGTGAAGTGACGTTACTGCAGGTGATCTTGAAGGGATTTATATACATGGATTAAATGATACGAAATTCTATTTTCTTAGTTCCAAAAATACCCATATTAGTAGTTTTACATGGTGTAACCTAAGAACATGTTTGCCTTAAAGAGAGCACATGTTTCTACTATGCAGTATTCCCCGAAACTGAGATTATTTTTAATGCATTTTTCTCTTTTTGATATTATAAAATCATATTAATAGATGTTGGTTTGTTGATGTTCCTCATGTAAATTGCATTTGGACATATATGACTTTAATTTCAATAACGTTTTATTTTAAATTAAAAAAAAATTAAGAGCCATAGACAAAGTGAGAACTCCTGCTTGCTGGTTCCTATCTGCATTCCTGCATGGTGGGGGACTAGGTCAGGCTGAAGCTGAAAGCTGGGAATTCAATCCAGTTTACCCGTATGGGTAGCAGAAACCCAGTCACAAGCCATCGCCACTGCCTCCCAGTCTGTATTTGCACGAAACTGGAGTAAGAAGCTGGAACTGGATATCAAACCAAGAGACTCAAATGTGGGACATGGCTTCTAAACTTCCAAATACCTGATCCTATTCTAAAGTTTTAACAGTTTAATAATTGCATAAGTAATAGTGCATTATGGCCTAGATTTTTAAATTATCTTCTTAGAAGAGAAATTACTTGAAATATTTTGCTTTTTAATATCCTGTATATCATACAGAGCTGTCAGAGCATACTTAAAAAGAAAATTAACATTGAAAATTAGACTTCACTTCCAAAGCTGTATTGATATCATTAATGGAATTAAAATTGATGAAAATAAATAGAAAAAAACATAACTTTGTTATCTTTTATCTCAAACACACAATCAAATGTAACTTCAATTAAAAATGAATAGGGAGATAACTTCACGAAACAGAAAACCATACTGATCAGAAAGCTTTGTAAGATATGAACTAATGGATACTAGTTTGTATATATTTTTGAAATTATTACTTTAAGTTATTCAGCTATGCTTACATTAAAATGATTGTGCCTAGAATATTTTAAAAGTCATAATAGCTTGCTAAAATATATTTTAATTAAAGGAATTTATACCTCAATAAACATATCTATAGCTAGTTTCCAGTAGTAGTACATACCAGAGAACCCAGCATTGAATTTACATGCTATAACAATAATTTATTTTACAAAGTTGAAGAATGAAAACATATGATGTCTCTAATACACATCATTGGTACATATTGTAGTCTGAGCCAATAGTTTAAAATGAAGCATTAGCAGCGGATTTTGAAGGTTTTTGTTTACTACAGTGTCAACTAATACAAGAGCCAATTCAATTTGTAAAATAGGGGAGTAATCATGTGTGTTTCAAAAAAAGACTGCTCAATAATCAACTGTGGCTTATGGAGAAGAGATAGTGATCTGTAGAGAGACTAACAGATACACATGGAGGGAAGGAGACAGAGATGAGATAGAGAGGGAGAGATTGACTCACGGCAGGGGAGTCAATGAGAAAACAAATCCATTGTCTAAGACAGAAATATATAGAATTTGGAGAATAGAGATATAAAGCCAGAATATGGATTAAAATGTATAGGTATTAATGCAAATTGGATGTTGGAAAAGAAGGGTAGCCCAGACAATAGTAACTCTCTGGGGCTAGTCTGGAAAGAAGTTGCTGGTGTCATCAACTATGACTAGGTAAAGTATCAAGTTTAGTGAAGTCTATAATTGTTCCTATTATTAATTATAGCTTTATGAGTTACTAATGTAATATAAGGGAGGTGACTTGTACTCTCTGTGCCCTGATTTCTCAAAAACTAAAATAACTGAGAATTGCTTAAACATCAAGCTAGTCAGTATGTTTAAATTAGGTGATGCACACAAGGCAGCAGTTCTCAAAGTAGCTCATTCACTGAACTCATTGTGGTTCCTGTCTCCTGAGATAATGATTTAAATTAACCTGATGTGTGACCTGGAATTTTGGATTTTTAAATATCCTCAAGTAATCTAGTAGGGAGGCAAATTAGGGAACTCCTGATATAAGTGACATAAACCAGGATACAGCATTTTGTTAGGAAGGAAAGAGATCACAGTCATTACTCAAGTTATGGACTGCAAGACACAGCCACGAAGGAGACTGGGACACCCATTTTCCAAGGAGGGCCCAAAAACAGAAGCCAGTAAGGGAGGCTGAGGAATAAGAAAATGGAAAGAGGAGAAAAGCAGAGTTGTTAAAGTCGAGAGAAACGTTCTCCAGATAATAGTCCACTCTCTTAATTATAATAGGGAGGAGCAGGCCATGGGGACTGTAAAAGAGTCCAATGAGATTTGCTATTGGTAGGCTACTGGTGATCTCTGTCCGTGTACTTTCAACAGAGTGGTGAAAATAAGAACCAGATTTATTGCAGTTAGAATGAGCAAGAGGTAAAGGATTAAACATGGAAACTGTTCTTTGAAGAATCAAAAAAATATAAGGCTACTGTCTGTGGATTTAGCCAAGGGCAGTATTCTGAAGTAGGTGGTGTGAGTTTTGAGTTGAATTGGAGGAGAGAGCAATGGGTTAATGTGCACAGGAAAGGGCATAGCAAAAGGGAGGTAGAGTTTGGTCTGGGAAACAGGTTGCTGAGGGATGTGTCTGGGAGTCAGTTGATGAAGGAGTGGAATGAGAAACTAGACATCATGTGAGCATCATATAATTTTAGAGCAAGAGAAATATTTACAGATTCAGAAATCTACATTTTACTCATTAGAGAAAAAAAATCTGTGATTACTTTGTGAGATAGCCAGGCATTGTGAATATGGTTTGCAGTAGGGTGACCGTATGATTTATTATCCACACATGGACACTTTTGAGACTCTTAAAATGCTAAACTGAACAGGAAACTAGTACAGCAGATATAAAACTTGGACATAAGTTTGTTTTGGTTATGAGGAAATAGATGTGTGGAAGTTCAGAGAAGATAAAATAATCTTTACATCCTTTTTGTATAGATGTGTTTTTGTATTACCGTGATAACATAGAATATAGTAGTCTCAGTTGCATTGTACTTGAAGTAGGCACTGGGGCTCTGAATCTTTTGTGTTTCACCTTGCCACATTCTAAGAGTGTTCTATATATATATATATATATTAGGTTCACAACAAGTTCTCTGATAGTTTGTCTATTCATCATCTCTATAATCTATTTAAAAATTTTAAAAGCCTTACCAACATTCTTCCTCTTCACTCCTAAAAGCTCACTTTCTACACAGAAGAAAGAACCAGCTGACTTCTATTCATAGCAAAAAGCATAACCTGCATCCCTCTAATGTGGATACAGCCAAACAGTGTGATTGTTGACATCCCAATGATCATCATTTTTTTTTTCAAAGCTTTAGTGTTCCTGCTGAAAGCATTGCTTTCTAGAGGCCAACCTTTCAGACATAATAAAAAGTGAAATAACCGTGCATTTGCCCAAAGATTGCAGATAAACACTCAACCTTTCTAAAGGCCCCAAAATACCATAAAAGTTGGCTGCAACCATTTGATCTTACACTTTTAGTGCAGGTTACTTTTGTGTCAAGAACTGCAGTACAGAGTGTTCAGTCTATTCTTTTTATTGCAGAGTGCTGATGTATTCCACTAGCACTATGGTTACCATAAGAAAATACATTATGTTGGTGACTGCACCAGCTCAGGATTTACAGGCGTGGTGAAAAATTAGTGACAATGAGTTGTGATTTCAAATGACCTCAAACTTAAACTAATGTAATACTCTGAATGCTTTCATTATGGTTAGAGATCCACATTTTATTAACGTGCAGAAAGACCTTGTTTTTTGTAAATGACAACATTGCACATCACAGTCAGTGACCCCCAGTTTGGGGGAAACATAGACATACAATTGCTCTATTTCACAGATGGTCCAGTGAGTTCATGCTCTGCGGTTTGAATCCTCTCAGAAAATATGAAATATAATCAGAGTGGGATTTCTATTTTACTTTGGTTTTTTAGTTATATTGTAGATAGTATCAAAGTATTTTACAAAATTTTCAGGAGAATTAAGTCACAGTTTTTATAAAATGTGTGCTTATATGGAGGTCAGAGCAGTTTACAACTAAATGATCTCTACTACCCACATGTAGAGGGAGATAAATTTGAATTTCTTCCATTGTATGGGAACTGTGAGGTAGGAGCTTTAGCTGTTACAGCCTCTTGTCTCATCACTTGTTTCTCATCTGTTCTAACCCTCTTTCTTCTAGGGGCCGTGGGGGTGCCATTCCTCCTCCCCCACCACCTGGTCGAGGTGTTCTCACCCCTCGCGGGACCACTGTAACTCGTGGAGCTCTTCCAGTGCCCCCAGTAGCGAGAGGTGTCCCTACCCCTCGAGCCCGGGGGACCCCAACAGTGCCAGGATACAGGGCACCCCCTCCTCCATCCCATGAGGCTTATGAAGAATATGTAAGTACCTGATAAAATTGGTTGTGAGGAAGAATCAAATTGATTAATGAACAAGATAAGTCTCAAAAATAGTCACATATTATGAATATAGCAGGTAATATTTATTATGGAAAACCAATATCATTTGCAACAGAGGGTAAGAAGCACATTTAAATGAGAGCATTTTGAAAAATGTTTTCATGTTACAGGTACCATCATTGTTGTTAATGACAATTAAATAGCTTGTATTTTAAGATTCAAGTTATCTTGAGGTGTTCTTGAGAATGTTTAATCAGAAAATAATTATAAATATGATATGAACTGTCATGTTTTCAGAGAATAATCCTGAGACATAAAAAAGGCTAGCATAAAACTCAGAAATAGTTGATAAATGTAATGTGATCATATTATAAACTTTGGAGATAATACCAGGACATGTATGTGACTGGGCTTACATATCTTTCTTTCATCATGTGAAAGAAAGAAGATGGGCAAAAAGAATGCCAAAAAGCCTAGAATGAACAGAAACATCGCAATATCTCTAAGCACCCTTCTTCCTCCATCCACTGTATCTCTTGATCATTTTGTACATCCACTCTTTGGCTTTCAGTACAGGTCATCTGTATTGCACCTGTGGCACTGTATAGCAGTCCTTGTAACCATTTCTCTTTCTAGATTTCGAAACTTCTAAATAGATGAGTTTCTTATTCATTTGTGTAGCCATAGGAAGTCCACTGTAAATGTAAAATTGAATCCAATATTCAACTATGATCATCCTAAGAAACAAACTCATTTTTCCTTTAACCACTCCAGCATGCCTATCGCCAATCTAGCTGTTTCATTCAACCATTACAAACATTCTTTCCTCTAAATGTCTTCTGTGAATTACTGCTCATTAAATATAACTCTTCTAGGAGGGTTACCATCACAAGCTGAGCACTCAAATCATATAAATGCCTTAAGAATGGTCTAATAATCAGACTTCAATCCTAAAATAAAACAGTTCATAGGTGTCATGAAGAATATAGTAATATTTTGTGTGTGTTAATTTTGGGGGAAGTTATGAAATATTGCCTAATAACTGCAAGTGAAGAAAAATTAACCACAAAAATTACTTTTATTACAATAGTTGAGGTTCATCTAAAGTATCTTTTATGCATCAGGCATTGATATTTAAAACCTTAGATATTTAAGATCTTAGAATCAGAAAACATAACAATATTGTGAGCAAGTCCAGGAGTCAGAAAACAGAGGGACTGGCTCTGGTTCTGCCAACTCTTGTCTGAGACATCTACATTTCCAAAACAGGGATAATGGGATCATTTTTTATCTCTGAGTAACCTTTTAGCACCACAATCTTTATGTCCATTGCTACTATGGTGTTTTTGTCCTTCAAATAGAGGCTTGAACTATCAGATCTACTTTTTTTTTGTCAAAAGAGATTTTTTAGGTTTCTGTAGTGAACATTGTTATTAATCAAAAAGTTTACATGAGAAATATGTCCCTATGAAAGAGGACAAGATCAACAAAACAGAATTGTAACTTTTCACGTTCATTCCAACTTAAGCAGTGGGGGGGAAATCAAGAGCAAGTCTTCTATTTTAAAAGGTTTATTCTGCCTGCATCATGGAGAATGGAATATAGGGGTGGGGATGAACACAGCAGTAGAAACAGAGAAACTAGTAACTCATGGCAAAATTCTGCCACTGATAAAAATGAGGGCTTGGAGGGGGGGAAAAAGAGGTCAGATTCTGAGTGCACTGTGAAAATGATGTGTTGGATTTGGTGAATGGACAGGTATGTGTTGTATGAAAGAGACAAGGGTAAAGGATGGTCTTTCTATTTCTGATCTAAAAACTGGGTTAAATTGAGTCACCATTTATTGAAATGAGGAGTTCAAAGCAAGAAGTTAAAATTCAGTTGGAGATTCTGCTGAAGGGTATTCAGCACAGTCTGCAGCATTTCTGAATGGACAGGAATAGTGTTTCAAAACAGACAGCCTATCCTAAGATTTAAATTCCAGCTGTGTCACCAGTTGTATGACTTTATAGATAGTTTGAGGCTGGGATTTATCTTCTATGTAATGGGGGTGGTCAGTTCAGCCCCACTAGACTGTCCTGAAGATCAGATATAAATATTTTTAAGCACTGAAACATTTCTAAGTACCTATAATAATATTGGTGTTCAGTAAGACGTGGTATGTATAATGTCATAGACATTTACCTAGATTTTGTGAATCAGATGGGCATTATTGAGTACAAATAGAAGCATTTGAGCTTATTTTAGGAAAGAAAAATAACTGGCAGAGGCAGGAGTGTAACATGAATCTAAGTTCATAAATATAGTAAGAGAAGTGCTATGAAACATTAAGAAAAGTCTGGACCAAGGTACCAGAAAGCTATAAGGAGTCTCATCTCTTACTTTGATTCTGTTTGTTCCTATTATGTGTTCCTGTTCCATTCCTATCTATAGAGTTTTTGATATGTATGATCAGTGAGACTGAACACATAACAAAATATGGCCACAGTAGGGCTGCTATTGAAATAATGTCTAGCTCTAGTCACGAGCAGAAACTGTCCCTCGGGCTGTCTCCTAGTCTTGATCCAAATCTGCAGGTAGGAGAGTCATGTACAGCCAGGCTTGTCAGGTGTCCAGTACTAATCAGGCACCTATGACTGTAAGGAGGAAGTCATTAGAAATCAGGTCTGAATCCACCACTCAGTCAGCATCAACTGCAAGTGTAGGATATGAAGCTCCCACAATATAAACCTGGTTACTGGGTAACCCAACTGAAAGATAATTGTAGGAGGGCACTAGTTTTCTAACAGGAGAAATTATGATCTTGGCAGACATCTCAAAATGTATTGATGATCACATATCATTAATAATAGTTAAAAGTGTATAGATATTATTTTTGAAAAACTTTGTTATGCTTTATTAAAACCTGTCATGTGTGTTTTACTTATTTTTTTTTCCTAAAAAAAGTATTTAACAAGTGCATACAATCTGTACTGTATGGCTGATAAGCTGCTGTCAGCAGTCATTGAAGTACATAGTACCAAGCCCAGATTAGCACTCAAGAGCTGCTACTCCTTGTTCTAATTTTAGAACATTGATTCCTCTGTAAAGGGTAAGAAAAACAAAAGTTTAAGTGTCTCAATAACAAAATGATAGCGCCCTGCTGAGTTGATGGTGAAAATCTCAAAGAAGTTCTTAACTCTCAGGTAAAATTTCTTAGAAAAGGTTCCCTTTGTTATAAATCACACTAAGAGTCAATTCACTGTTCAGAGTTCTTTCTGCCCTGCTGAGGCTCAGCATTAACATTCTGACCACATGGAATATATATAGGTAATCAAATCCACTCCTTGCAGCTGGCCTGACAAGAAAGCGCTTACTGTAATTGAGATTTCTGTTTAAAGCCATCATTAGTGTTAGCTGAGTCTTAAAAAAAAAGTGAATTTTAGTTTAATTGTTATGCACTTTAACTCAGAATTTAAATATTTTAAAGCTTCTTTTTACAGACTGTCTGCTAAAAACACATTTACATTTTACAGATCCGTCATCCTGATTGAAGTTGATTTGTAGAATTGAAAGTGAATTTCAACAAAAAGTCCCATGCATCCAAATATTAAGCTTATCAATCCATCAGTGGAAGAGTCAACCAAAAATTTCCAATACATGATTCACTTAATCGCATGATAGCACCATCAACTAGTCTACTCTTTTAGTAGATGCGGAAACTGAGCTTGGAACTGAAGCTTGCATTCGTGTTCTTTCCACAGCCTCAGCACTTTATTTTGTGTTTCCCTTCAGTAAAGAACCCCACACACATCTACGATCCTTTGCACACCATAGTCTCATCAACACCAATCTGTGTTTGAGTCATCTCAGCAATGTCCTGTACATCTCACTAGTCCTGCACAAACAGTTCCAATTACAGGGATTTCAGGGGCATACAGATTGCGGTACAGGACACCGAATCTACTATAAAAAGCATGCCATCTAGTGGGAGAGACAAGGTTAAACCACCAATTAACATATACTATACATTTGTTATTTAGGTCTCTTAGGTTACTCTTCTATCAGAAAAGTCATTATGCTCTTACCTTCTGCTACTTACAAGATTTCATACATGCTAAAGTCAGAGACTATTTCTTAATATAGCTTATCTTTGCAGCTCTAGGCTTTGATGATAGGAATTGAGTTGAATGTAGTTATATTTTTGGAATAATGTTATACAAGGCTACTTCAAAAAGTTCATGGAAATGGAATTTTAAGTTTATTTTGGTATACTTTTTTAAAAACCATGCACATTTGTTTTCTAAAAAAAGCTCAGGGAAGAAGCATATTATGAAAAATCTATGTAAGCATTTCAAAAATGTTTTACACCAAAATAAACATATTTTAATTCCATTTTCCACAAACTTTTTGAAATACACTTGTACATATTTTATTTAAATATTAAATGAGTAGTAATAGAATATAGCTTTTATTGAGTGCCAAACAGAAACTGTGCATGCTCCAGTAAAGGGAATTATCACTGATGGCTATGGATGTTTTAGAAAACCTCTAAGATGGTGAAGAAAACAATCACACAGACCAGTAGAATAGCTGTAACTTTGAGAAATGAAGAGAAAAGTGCAGATGCTGCATGTAAAGGAGATGGTGAGGCAAAACCTGACAGGGGACCTTTTAAAGAAAATCAGTTTTTAAAAAGCAAAATTCATTTTCATGGAGTCTGCATTGTGGCATAGCAGGTAAAGTCACTGCCTGCAATGCTGGCATTTTATATGGGTGGCAGTTCAAGTCCTGGCTGCTCCACTTTCAATCTACCTCCATGCTAGTAAACCTGGGAAAACAGCAGAAGATGGCCCAGGTACTTAGGTCCCTGTCACCCATGGGGGAGAACAGGATGGAGTTCCAGGCTCTAGGCTTCAGCCTGGCCCAGCACTGGCTGTTGCAGCCATTTGGGGAGTGAACCAGCAGATGGAAGATACCTCTCTCTCTCTCTCTCCTACTTTCCCTCTCTCCCTCTCTCTTTATAACTCCACCTTTCAAATAAAATGAAAATAAATTTTAAAAAGATTTATTTTTAAAAAAGATTCATTTATTTTATTTGAAGGGCAGACACACAGAGTGAAAGAGAGAGAAAGAAAGAGATACTCTACCCGGGTTCACTCCCCAGATGCCCACAATAGCCAGGGCTGGGCCAGGTGGAAGCCAGGAGCCCAGAAGTCTATTTGGGTCTCCCATATGGGTGACAGGACATGAAGTACTACCTAAGGTGCACCTAGGCAAGAAGTTGAATCAGGAGTGCAGAGCTGGGACTCAAACCAGTTACTTCAGGGTGGGATATGACAGACAGTCCAAGTGAACAACCTAACCACTGCATCATATTCCTGCAAATTTATCTAGAATAATTTGGTAACACACAGCATTCATTAAAAAAAAAAGTAGGAAACATTGTAGAAGAAAATAAATGGGGGTTCCTTCCTCCCTTCGGAGAAAGGTGCCTCCCTCATTGATGGCCTGTTCCTTCCGCTGGGGTCTTGTTCACCAGGATCTTTCATTTAGATTGTTTTTTGCCACCGTGTCATGGCTTTCCATGCCTGTGAGACGCTCATGGACCTTTTAGCCAGATCCGAATGCCCCAAGGGTTGATTCTGAGGCAGGAGTGCTGCCATTCTTTGAGTCTGCTGTGTGTCCTGCTTCCCCCACAGGATCATTCTCTCCCTTTTAATTCTATCCTTCATTATTTGCTTACACTGGTCTTATTTGTGAAATCTCATCGACATATACCCTATCTTTTTGATCGGTTATGTTTGGTAAACTCAAGGGGCTTCCATAGCCTAGACAGCTCATAGCAAGAGTCTCGGGTGATTGCTTACATCATAAATAAGAGTGCCTATTGTTAAATCAACAACGGGAGTCACTGGGTACATGCTCCCCACGTAGGATCTTTGTCCTTAATGTGTTTTACCATGAAACTTAAAAACAACACTACTAGTTGAACAATACTCTATACCTTGTGCGGTTGTGTGAGGGCAGCCTGTTGAAATCCTTGCTTAGTGTATACTAAGTTGATCTTCTGTATGTGAAGGTAATTGAAAATGAAGGGCGGGATTGGAGAGGGAGTGGGAGAGGGGAGGCCGCGGGAGGGAGGGAGGTTGGGGGGGGAAGCCACAACAATACAAAAGTTGCACTTTGTAAATTCACATTTATTAAATAAAAAAAAAAGAAAAGAAATGGAATTACAAATGAACTCAGAGGTTTTGGTTGTAACTTCACTTATAATAAAAAGGCAACTTACAGTTTCTGAGCAGATGATAAACGAAAGTTTGGGAGAATTTTTATAATTCTCAATTGTTTAAGATGGATGGGGGAAAGAACAAAGCAAGAGGAGATGATTTAGGGAACTAATAGTGAGAGTTACTAAGATGTGGCCTTAGCTGTGAGAATAGGAACAGGATTAAAGGAGTCAATGCAAAAGATAAAGTTAATGATGAAAACAAAAGGGTGTGATGGCAAGTGGATGTGGGAAGGCTCAGGTATATTTGTATATGGGAAGGTGGGTTAGGGAAGAGGAACAAGAGGCAGGGCTGTACGGGGAGGGGTGAGCAGGGAAAGACTTATTTTAAGCTAAAGACACTCCCTTCCAAGGCTCGGGCAGGTTTCTAACACATGTGCCCACATGGTCATCTCTTCTTTGTGGAAAAGGGGTTTTTTACCTGCAATTACTTGAGATTGTGTCCCCACCTGTCATACTTGCTCTGCATCAGGTGCTGATAGGTGCAACATTGTTATTTATGAGATTTTGCTAAGTAGTTTGTGCTGGAATTCTATTAAGTTCATGCTTAGTGGAATATTTCTATTTTTGTGATTTAAGTATTGCTATTATTTTGTTGTAAAAATGATTCCATCAATGCTTTCACCATATCACTTGGTGTTGTGATACAAGTATTCATGGACAGAGGTCTCAGTAGTATTTGATTGTGAATCCTAGCACTGATGAATGAAGGATGTGGTTATTGGAAGAGAAACAAAGTTTGAATTGTCAGACCTGGATCCATTCTATGGAAAATTTCATTATCATTTGCAGCGCCATATAAAAGACTTGATGGTGTTTTTTCCAAATTTTATGGAAATTCTAATAGTCTATAAATAACTAGCAATAAAGTGTGAAATGGAGAGAAACTTTTCAAAGCTATCAATGACAGCATTTTTTTCTGTCTAGCATGCTAAATATAAGACCCTGATTTTCTTTCTGCTATATAGAAAATATTGAAATTGATCAAAGATGATGCCTATAAAAAGTAGGTCAAAGTATAGAGGTATGTTAACTAATGAAACAAAAATTCTATATTGTTTTCTGGATTTTGTGATGTTTATAGTATTTCAGCTTTTAAAAATGTATGGTTGGTTGTGGTTACTTTTATCATTCAAAATATTCACTTTCAGGGCTGGCGCCGCGGCTCACTAGGCTAATCCTCCGCCTAGCGGCGCCGGCACACCGGGTTCTAGTCCCGGTCGGGGCGCCGGATTCTGTCCCGGTTGCCCCTCTTCCAGGCCAGCCCTCTGCTGTGGCCAGGGAGTGCAGTGGAGGATGGCCCAGGTGCTTGGGCCCTGCACCCCATGGGAGACCAGGAAAAGCACCTGGCTCCTGGCTCCTGCCATCGGATCAGCGCGGTGCGCCGGCCGCAGCGCGCCGGCCGCGGCAGCCATTGGAGGGTGAACCAACGGCAAAGGAAGACCTTTCTCTCTCTGTCTCTCTCTCTCACTGTCCACTCTGCCTGTCAAAAAAAAAAAAAAATTAAAAAAAATATTCACTTTCATGCTCTTTGTATTCATAATTTTATGATGTTTACTTTAAAGGATTAGTACAAATTTGTATAATTTTCAGGGCCCACAAACTCTGGGGTCTGTAGATGAAAATAATGGAAGCAAATATAAGGACACCAAGCAGGGAGAGTTTGTTTACAGAAAAAAATTGATGGCGCAATCTTCATTTCTAGGATGAAAAGTCTGTTCTGACGCTGTTGAAACATGTGTTCTGCCTTGTGGAAATGCTGTCCTTTTAACAAAAAGGCTGTGAGAGAGAATTGCGTGTGCTGAGAACGGCTCACAGTTGCTGGAAGTGCTGTCAGAACGTCACACCCTCTGAAAACACACTGATAACACATATTTTCTAAATACATACTCTTGTAAGTCATATGTTGGTGAAGCTTTTAGAAACCTATGAAAATAAGCAAAACAAAAACATCACAAATACACAAAACAGTTTCTAGTTTCCAAGCAGTTTGATTTATTTTTAAATTACTTCATGTTTTTCTCCAATGGTTAATACCAAGACATTCAGGAAGTTTAACAGGGTACAACAAAGCAAGAGGATTTTTAATTAAAATTCAGTTCAATGCTACCTGAGGAATTTGGACCCAGTGTAATCAATCATGTTAACCCAATTCATAAAATGCATTTTGACAAATTTTTGAGATGTTTCTCTTTTCATCAGTCTTAACTAAGCCTATTGGCATTCCAGCCCATTCTGTCATCTAATTCAGCCTCTGAGGCAGCCTACCAGTAACAATGAGAGAACTAGAAAATTCACTGAGAAATCAATAGTCCTTAAAAGTTCCACAAATGAGTTCAGGCTACCAACCTTCAGTTTCATGTGTATGGAACATTTTTTGACAGGAGAGGGAAATAAGTATTAAATGATAATTGAAATCAATTCTTGTGCCATTTTTGTGGAAGGAAAGATTATGAGACTGATCTATAATGCATTTTGAGGGGAGCCACGACTGGAGGTTTTCTGTGCAATAGCCAAGAGCCTTCATCCAAAGAAGGGAGTTTTTATTAGAGTTTCTAGATTGGATATTTGTATTCCATTAAGCATTCTTGTTTGTGCTTCATGCTCTAGGCTCCTCTTATTAGAGACTAATTTACCAGAATGCATTGCAGCATTTTGTTTCTTGAAATGTAGCTAATATTTAAAATAACCGAAACATGCAAGGTTAATGAAATGCATTGTGAAACTATAGAGTGGACAGAATACTACTGTGGTTCAAATGTTCATTGAAAGTTAGAGGCATTTAAGTACTATTAAATACTAAATTATTTCCCCCAACGAATGCAAAATGTCATCTTTAAAAGTTGTGCTCATTCTTCTTCTGCAGTTAAAGTTTGAGCAAGCCATTCTTCTTCTAGCCTTATGGTCTAGATGTTTAAGCTATTTTGGAAAAGATGCAAATTCTTTTCCTGGCTACACACTCAGGATTGCATTCAAACCTACACCTAATGATTACCATGATGACTAATGTTTTCTGTTATACAAAGAAGAAAATAGGTTTCCTCTCTGTGCTTTTCTGACATGGTTGTTAGCTTCTAAAAGAATTGTATCATAAAATATTTTAAAGTTTCCTCTAGACTCTGTTGGGAAGAAAATTCCATGATCTTTTTATGGTATCTGCTATAGACAAGGGGAGCAGAATGGCGCCTAAAACACAGGACTTCTGTCTTGCCTAAGGGAATTCTGTTGTTGTTTTTTTTTTTTTCTGTAACATTATTAGTATATTTTAGCTTCTATTCTTTTATGTCTTTTGTTCATACATGTAGTTCAAGGTTTATAAATGAAAGTGAGTTGAGACTTACTTTATTTCTATAAGTGTGTTCCTAAAAGGTTGTGCTGGGTACAAATTAATACATTTTATATCATTTTTTCTTCTGAATTGATTATCATTTTGACAATTGTATCCTCACTGAAAAAATTACTACCATATTTAGGGTAAGAAACCATACATAAGAATCCTAAACTTTGTTTTTTTTCTTTTTTTTTTTTTTTTTTCATCTTTTCTGGTTAAAAGCATTGTTCAACTTGCTTTAACAACACCACCGTTAACAATTTTCTGGCAAAGAAAACTTAATGAAATCCCAATTGTCTAAATAGGTTCTCGCTTTCTTGGCAGAGAGCCGAGCAGGAATAGTTACATTTGAGTCCTTTTCCACATGTTGATTCTTTTATATGGATTCCTGATTCAGTGGAAAGTGACACTGACACAGATCAGTGTGATTACTTTGTATAATGTGAGCCAAAAGCTTTTACCAGGGAAGCTGCAAATATTCTTTCCAAAGCTTTTAATATTCTCAATATTTGAATTAAAATTTTCCTGCATGTTGAAGATGGAAAACTGTACCTTCTCATTCCATGAAACCTAACCTAGATCAGTCTGACAGAGCAAGCACACGGTGAGGGCGTGGTTGAACTCCTCTGCCTGAGATTTCTGAGGCCCACGTTGAGTTCTGGGATGATGTATTCAGCTGATTTGCATAGAACAAAGTGACAGTGGCTGACCAATCTGTTTGCTCATACCCCAGATCTGATTTGTTGGTACTTGAGCCGTACTAGTTATTAACTCTTGCACCACTTCCATACTGGTGAAATTTAGCATAGCAGATTTCCCAAATAGATAAGTCAATTAAATTTAGAGATGAGGAGCATTCTTTAACTAATCCTTTTGGATAGCTGTCTAAACCAAATGGGTTCACTGTACTACAATCTCTTGTGGTTATGGTTTGAGCTGCTCACACTTGTGACATCAAGAAGTACAGTATCATGAATAAAAATAAATTATATGAACACGCAAGAGAAAAGAATCCTAAAATTATGTAGGAAGTAAGGTTAGGGGCAACTTTGTGGTTCTTAATATATTACAAATTGCTATGTGAATTGATTTGCTTCGATTTAAATTATTATTGAATACCCATTGTATATTATTGTAATTGTCAGAGGCAGAGACAATGAGGGATAAAAGCATGGCCATCTTTACTGGATGTCAATTATATATTAGGACTTTGACATGTATGATCTTACAACAATAATAAAAGGTGAGAGATACAGTCCTTGTTCTTCTATTAAGGAGTTTGAGAATCCGATAGAGAGAAAAATGTAGCCTGTCTGGTAGCAGAGCCAGACAGATCTGTCTTCAAAGCTAACACCTTGTTAGATATAAAGATGTAAAGGCAAAGGCCATGGCTTTAAAAGGGCACTAGATAATATACTTGGACATAAAACAAAACTCACATGCATAGGACAAAGTGTAATTTATGAAGCGTGAACTCCAGACCTTGTTAATAGATATGTGCTGATATTTTCCTGACCTACCTCTTAAGTTAGGTATAAAATAATTTTAGCGCCAGCCTTTAAACTAAACCTGTGTTGTTTTTATTTCCTTTGCTTTCAGTCGGAAAAGTCAAAGAACTGATTAGGTCTAGTGCTATCTATTTGATATTGGAAACATGTAGAAATTTGGAGAAAAGGCAACTCACTAATCTTCAACTTTATAGTGTTGAAGAAAAAGACTAGGGCAGTTAGCTTTATATTCTACTTCTTTGGAAATCCAGAATATTAGCAGTTGCAACAAAAATTACAAAGGTAAAAATGATAGAAGTATTGATATAGTTAACTATTCATTATGACCCACACATTCTATAAACTTCTATACATTCAGCATTTAAGTTTACAATGTATCAGTCCCATTTTATAACTGGGGAAACTGAGGTTTATGGTTAATTAGTAGCCCCAACATTTGCCAGCAAGTAAGTGACCATGCTAGTTTTCTTAAGTTTGATTTCCAGAATGTGCTTACAGTCTCTGAGCTGTAACAATGAAATAGCTATGGCACAAACTGGAAATCCTTTTAAACTAAACGTTATCTGTATTATTTTGTTTCCACTCAGAAAAGCTAAAGTGTTTGTCTATGTGCTTTACACATACAGGCTCAAGTCATTTTCTTGGCACCTGTGTGAGTTAAATATGATCACTGCCTTTGATAGGAAAATTTACACACAGAGAGGGTGAGTGGCTTAGCCAATATCATGCAGGTAACCAGTAGCACAGTTGGGATTTAAAACCAAGTAGTCAAATTCCAGTTCTGGGGAAGTCAGTGAATGCATTCCTTCAACATTTGGTTGCACATGATACTAAAGGAAAATTAATACAGAGCCATATTTGAAAGCACTACCTCTTAATTTTACTGAGATTGCAATGAACAAATATAGTACTAATACCATCTAATGTGTTAAAGTGCTCATATTAAGTGTGAAAAATGATCATATAGTTAAGTGTCAAAGTATCACATAAATAAGACCAAGTGTCTCATAATAACAATAGATAAAATTAAAAAAGGAGAATGTTGCAACATGGGAAACAATCCACACAGCAGACTCAGAATGACAAGCTCCCTAAGCAGCACTCTGACCTCAGAATCAGCCCTTATGGCATTTCGGAACTGGCTGAAAAGCCCATGAGTGCATTTCAGGCATGGAAAGCCAAGATACTGTGGCAAAAAATGATCTACATGAAGGATCTTTGTGAGTGAGATACCGATGGAAAGAAGGGGCCATCAAAGAAGGATGTACTTTTCTCTGAAGGAAGGAGAGAACTTCCACTTTGCTCATGGCCCTGTATAAATACTGACGGAGTTTGTGGGCTCAAAAGGATTCCATAGCTTTGGTAGCTCATGCCAAGAGCCTAGGGTGATCACTGACGTCATAAATAAGGGTGTTGGCCAGCGCCTCGGCTCACTAGGCTAATCCTCCGCCTAGCGGCGCCGGCACACCGGGTTCTAGTCCCGGTCGGAGCGCCGGATTCTGTCCCGGTTGCCCCTCTTCCAGGCCAGCTCTCTGCTGTGGCCAGGGAGTGCAGTGGAGGATGGCCCAGGTGCTTGGGCCCTGCACCCCATGGGAGACCAGGAAAAGCACCTGGCTCCTGGCTCCTGCCATCGGATCAGCGTGGTGCGCCAGCCGCAGCACGCCAGGCGCGGCGGCCATTGGAGGGTGAACCAACGGCAAAGGAAGACCTTTCTCTCTGTCTCTCTCTCTCTCTCACTGTCCACTCTGCCTGTCAAAAAATAAATAAATAAATAAATAAAAATTAAAAAAAATAAATAAGAGTGTCAATTGTTAAATCAACAACAGGAGTCACTGTGCACTTACTCCCTATGTAGGATCTCTGTCCTTAATGAGTCATACTATGAGAATTAACTGTAAAACTTGTTTCAAACAGTACTTTTTACTTTGTGTGTGCGTGCAAATTGTTGAAATCTTTACTTAGGATAGAGTTGATCTTCTTTATATAAAGATAATTAAAATTAATCTTAATGAAGAATGGGATGGGAAAGGGAGTAGGAGGTGGGACAGGAATGGGAGCAGTGGTTATAGGGGGAAGAAACTCTATATTCCTAAAGCTATACCTATGAAACCTATAAAACATGTATTCATTCAATAAAAGCTTCCTTAAAAAAAAAAAAAAAAAAAAAAAAAAAAAAAAAAAAAAAAAAAAACAAGGTCTTGTGTACAGGGGGAGCTTGAAAGATTAGTTGGGGCAAAAGTAATTAAATAATAAAATAGCTTGGAAAAATAGTTCTTGGAAAAAAATTTGGTTTTAAGTTGATTGCTATTAGGGGCAGATTAAAGATTTCTGAGACATCTAGAAAATCAGTGCATCTGGGCTGGTGTGTAGTGTAGTGGGTAAAGCTGTGCATGTGGCTCCAGCAAACCATATGGGTCCCAGTTTGAGTGCTGGCTACTCCACTTCTGATACGGCTCCTTGCTAATGTACCTGAGAAAGCAGTAAAAGACAGCCCACGTACTTGGGCCTCTGCACCCACATAGGAGATTCTGGCTACTGGCTTCAGTCTGGCCCAGCCCTGGCCATTGTGGCCATTTGGGTAGTGAACCCACAGATGAAAGATCTCTTTCTCTCTCTGCACCACCTCCCCCATCCCACGCCTGTAACTCTGCCTTTGAAGTAAAATAAATAAATCTTTTTTAAAAAAATCAGTACTTTATGAAGAGTAAAGAGCTTATGCAGGACTTGAATTCCACTAGACTGGAATAGGGAGACACAAGAGAGTAGAAGCAGAAACAGAAGACAAGTAGAAGAGAGAACCATGGTAAATCTTATGGAAGAAAGTAAATAATTTGGGCTGAATTTTGGAACTAACTCTAGAATTTTGGCTATTGTGCAAGACATTTTAGGTAATCCAAAAATAAAAATTCTATTGTATATGTGTATGACACATTTTTACTATAAATCTTTTGTCTCCATTCATCTATAACATGATAAAGGCTTTAGTTAGGAAATATTTTAAATAATTGTGAAGATCACACTCTGTAATGAGATTTTGGAAATAAAATTTAGAGGAAAAATAATATTCATATTTTATGACAAGTAAAATAATATATTGTAATTATATAATGCCTACGGGTTTCTTTTCAACCAAATTCTTGAACCACTTTCTAAAGAGGTGTTTAAAACATAATGTCACTATAACACAGAGGTTTTTACACTACTTTTTTTAGAGGCATCCATCTGTCAAAGGCAATTTTAGCCCTTGCTCCAGTTGCATAATAGTGAGGAACAAGGTTTGTGTTCTTGTAAAATAGTTTGCAATTTTGTTATTTGTTACAAATCACTTTTTGGTTTGCAGAACCTCTGCAGCTCCTCAAGGGAGCAGTATGGATCCGTGTGTGCCTTAACCCCTGGCAGCAATGAACACAGGCTGTCAGTGGAGAAAACGGGGCCCACAGGCAAAGGGGCTAAGGCAGCCCCGGGGCTAAGAACAGCCCGGACTCCTGGCTCCTGAAAAGGTTCCCTTTCTTTCACACATCCTCTGCAGAGTTTTCTGCTTCCTCTCAGGAAAACATTTAAAAGAACCTCTCTAGAAATTATGGGATTCTCTCTTTCCCAAACTATTTTCTAGATGTTTTCAGCCTCTCTGATTTCCTACCATTCTTTCTATTCCTTAGACCAGAACCAGGACATCCGGACAGCTGGAGAGGTGGGCGGTCCAGGGTGGAGGCTGGCAGTCTGCCTGTAAAGACGCAGGCTGTAAGCCTGTTTGCCTTTCAGGGTAACACAGTCTCTCATCACTACTTGGCCGTTGTAACACCAACGCAATATGTGAATGATTGAGAGTGACTATCTTCTAGGAAAGCTTTCTAAAACAAAGTGGCAGGGTCAGCTTAGGCCCATAGGCCATTGTTTGGCAATCTCTGGTCTAATGTATAGTGTCGACAGTATTTTGGTCTCATAACAGATGATCAGAACCAATTGTACAAGGAACGTATTTCTCTAATGGTGACAAAAGGTAGCCCCTGGAATTTTAACTTTACTGAATTACCTGAGGCTACTTACTTCCTTTTCTCATAGGGGCTACATGTCAAAGAAGAGGGACAAAACATTATATTAAATCATGTCAAATTTCTTCCATCAGTTCTCAAAGGTGACAGTTTGCATAGAATTATTTTCATTTCAAATCCCTCCTGCCCTTTTAATTTAAAGATATGTATGTGCTGCTGCACACTGCCAAATTACTCACTACAACAACGGAATACCATTAAAGAAAAAAAAAAATCTCATTTCCAGCAGAGCTTCTGAAGGCTAGGTGATGGAGGCACAGTGCAGGTGAGTGTCTTGCTAAATGATAAATGAGCTTGCATCCTCATATTTTTTAGAAGAATGTAGGTACAGTAATACCAATATTCTATAAAGCTACCTACTTCTGATGATAAATTCTCCTGTGTCACCTCACTGGTAGTGCTATGTCCCTGCCATTTGTAATAATCTAGTATTGTAAGCTACTGTCAGATAAATATTCACACAAGTGCACTACTTGTTTTCTTCTGAAAGAACCTGTTAGCCATCAGGCTTTAGACAGACTCAAATTTAATGCATCCTTTAAAAAATGTATTTGGCAGTAAAAATGTTGTGGAAATTGATCTTGTTATAAAATTTAGCACCTTAGATTTGACATTAAGGCCACTTAGAGACTTTAGCAATCAGTAAGGCAGAGAAGGAACAAGCGAATTTCAAGGTAATGGTTCAGAGGCCGTAAAGTGAGAAATTGGAACACGTTGTGAAACCTAATCTTTCAAGTTGGTCATTTATTTGTCAACTATTCCTGCCCCAGGATGCTCCACATATACAAACAAACAAATAAATAATGCCTTCCTCGCTGACAGGTTTCTTCTTCTTCTTCTTCTTTTTTTTTTTTTAATCCGAGGAGAATATACCTGAGTCTGATTCCCACAACTTCACAGAAGATCAGCAGGAAAAAAATCAAAAGCATATAGCAAAATGATTACAAATAAAAGAATATAATTTTAAGCATCAAATAAAGCTATTATTAAATATAACATAAGAGTTATAGTCAAATCTAGTTGGGCTTCAGAAATAAAGCAATGTAGAAGTAAATAGTATAGTGATGGAAAATATAATTGTCAATTTAATAGGAACCTATTAGGAGGTTGATTTTTAATGATGTGTTCTATATTCACAATAAAATTCAACATATGGATAGATGAACTGCTTTGTTGAAATGTGGAAAGTTCCTTGTTCAAGGCTTCCTCCAGTCTGTGAAGGACAGGCAGTTATATAGTTGTAGCCAATTTCTCAGAGTTAAGCCTGAATCAGTCCTGGCAGTAAAACTTGTACATTTTCTGAAGAGCGTCACCTTCAGGCAAAACTAGATTGAAAGGATGACATTGATGGGCCCTGTGCACCAGTAATCATGCTTATATCGTAAAGCTTTTTTGTTTACCTTGGAACAGGGTTTTCATGGCCAAGCTTGATTTCCTGTTCCATTTCCCCTGCATCCTGATTCTATAAACCTTAGCTACAGCCTGATCTGTACACTGCGCCCAGAAACATTATATATATTTTCATATCTCCCTGCCTTTACTCTTTATGGAACTGTTTATACTTTTCCACCTCAATCTCTCTTTCTCTATCTCTCTCCTTTCTTCCTTATCCCCCCACCCCACCCCTACTCCCAGCATACATTTACATTGTAATGGGATTTAGTCAAACTTTGTGGTCTCCAAATCAGATTTCACACTGCAGGTGGGCATTTGGCTCTGCAGGTAAGAAGCCCACATCTCGGAGCTGAGTGCCTGGGTTCCAGTTCTGCCTCTGCTCAGGACTCTAACTTCCTGCTGGAGTGTTCCTAGGAGGTAGCACGTGATGGCTCACCCTGCCAACCAAGGAGACCCAGAGTAAGCTCCTACCTTCTGGTTTCAGCTTAGCCCAGCTTCAGCTGTTGTGGGCATTTAGGTCATGGAAGATTTTTTTCTCTCTGTCTTCCTTTCTGCCTTTCAAATAAATAAATAAATGGGAAAAAAAATTACTCTGCTATTCCCTAACACCTTAAAAAGAGATGCTTCATTTAGTATGTCTTTTTTTTAATAAGACTTTATTTATTTATTTATTTAAAAGTTGGAGTTACAGGCCGGCGCCGCGGCTCTCTAGGCTAATCCTCCACCTGCCGCGCCGGCACACCAGGTTCTAGTCCCCGTTGGGGCGCCGGATTCTGTCCCGGTTGCCCCTCTTCCAGACCAGCTCTCTGCTGTGGCCTGGGAAGGCAGTGGAGGATGGCCCAAGTGCTTGGGCCCTGCACCCCATGGGAGACCAGGAGAAGCACCTGGCTCCTTGCTTTGGATCAGTGCGGTGCGCAGGGCGCAGCACGCCAGGCGCGGCGGCCATTGGAGGGTGAACCAATGGCAAAGGAAGACCTTTCTCTCTGTCTCTCTCTCTCACTGTCCACTCTGCCTGTCAAAAAAAAAAAAATAAAAGAAAAAAAAAGAAAAAGAAAAACAAAAAACAAAAACAAAAAACAAAATTGATTTCTAAAAGACAACACACTTAAGGTAGAAGATGATTGTGCACAAGAAGACATGATCCAGTAAGAATATAACGAAAATAATGGGTAAAGGGTAAATCTAGGTAACAGTGGCATAGAAAATAATAAATTCAACACCTAAATTCAGGAATAAACCAAAAAATTACTGAATATTACTAATACCTCTGCAGGTATCAGCATTCTTGTGTTGTTCAAGCAGAGTTTTAAATTACTGATGATTTTACATTTTGTTAAGTGTAAAGCAAGCAGGTCCAAATTTGCAGGCTGGAAGAATCCTGAAATTGTTAGAATTAGAAAGAAGTTCCAGGATACTGCTTGAAATGACGTTAATATACAAAATCATAATTAAATTGCTATACAACAAAATAAATATTAGAATAATTGTTAATTTTTAAAAACTTTTCATGTATTAAAGCAACAAAAAATATGACACCTAGGTCTGAAAGATGTAAAAGACATAGAGAAATACACACAACTTTAAAAAGCAGCTTAAAGAACTACATGGAGTGATACGCCATGTACAAGAACAAGGAACTCAGTATTATAGTCATTTATCCTTTCACAGATAATATACATTAACTACATATGAAAACCAAGGGAAGTGAAATAGTTTTAAGGAGGAAGAGAAACCAAGACACATTGGATGGCCAAATATCAAGATTCAGTTTAAAATATATAAAAATTAAGTTGGTATTATACTAACTCACAGAAAGAACAACAAAGAGCAGATAGCCTCAAATGTAGAACAGCTGGTTTTGCACAAGTGTCAGGAAAGACAGTTTTTCAGTCCAATAGTCAGTTTCTGTCTACAGTGTTTTTACTTTCCTTGTTACTGAAAGATATTTTCCCTGGATATAGAATTCTCGGGACCCCACTATTTCCTCTCATGTATTAATGATATTCAACCTAATAGACGGCAGTAATGTCGTTTGTTATCCATGTGGGTGGAAAAACAAAACCTAGGTCTTTGCACATGCCACGTATGAGATATTGTGATAAATTTAAATAAATGTGCTTGAAAGATCTGATTGTTCAGATCTCAACAACCAAGGAAATGGAGTGGGCATTAGCTTCCATGTACATGGCACAGCCCCCCTCAACCCTTGCAAGGTTAGTTCAGGAGTCTGGTCACAACTGATCCCAAGGATTTAAAAAGTTTCCGGGATTTATTAAATTCCGCATCACATGCCAGGGCTTCTACAACTCTCTCTTCTTTCTTTCTTTTTTTTTTTTTTTTTTTTTTTTTTTTTAAGATTTATTTATTTACTTGAAACTCAGAGTTACACACTCCCTAGTCGGCCTCAGTGACCAGAGCTGAGCCTATCTGAAGCCAGGAGTCAGGAGCTTCTTCCAGATCCTCCACATGGGTGCAGGGGCTCAAGGACTTGGGCCATCTACTGCATTCCCAGGTCATAGCAGAGAGCTGGATCAGAAGTGGAGGAGCTGGGTCTCAAACCAGTGCCCAAATGTGATGCTGCCACTGCAGGTGGCAGCTTAACCACTATGCACAGCACTGGCCCCCTACATTTCTTTTTCTACTGACTAGACTGATTAGTTATTCATTTAATTGATTTTTTAATTGGCTACTCATTTGCAATACAATATCAACAATAGAAAATAGTATGTCTTAGCCTGTCCTCAGTGGAGCTTAAAATCTAGCAGAACAGATATGTAAGTATGTAACTAGTGATACTAAAGACATACTGAGGGACCACTGGGTAAAGCCACTGCCTGTGACCATGGCATCCCATATGGGCACTGGTTCAAGTCCCAGTTGCTCTGCTTCTGATCCATCTCCCTAATACATCTGGAAAAGCAGGAAAAGACGGCCCCAGTTCTTGAGCCCCTGAAACCACATGGGAAACCTGGAAAAATTTCATGGTTCCTGACTTAGGTCTGGTCCAGCCCAGGCAATTGCAGCACTTTGGGGAATGAACCAGTGGATGGAAGATTTCTCTGTTTTTCTCCTCTCTCTCTGTAACTCCAACTTTTTTTTTTTTTTTTTTTTTTTGACAGGCAGAGTGGACAGTGAGAGAGAGAGACAGAGAGAAAGGTCTTCCTTTGCCATTGGTTCACCCTCCAATGGCCGCTGCGCCTGGCGTGCTGCGCCCTGCGCACCGCACTGATCCAAAGCAAGGAGCCAGGTGCTTCTCCTGGTCTCCCTTGGGGTGCAGGGCCCAAGCACTTGGGCCATCCTCCACTGCACTCCCTGGCAACAGCAGAGAGCTGGCCTGGAAGAGGGGCACCGGGACAGAACTAAGGCTCTCAGATTTCATTTGTCTAAAATATTTTTACTTTGTTGAGTTACTGAAATACAGTTTTACTGGATAGTGAACTCTTTACCCCCCAATATTTTGTCTCACTGCCTTGATGATGTTCAGCTTGTGTGCATCGTTCTTATTAAGAAGTTAGCCAGCGTCCCATGTCTGCTGTATGGTATTTTTTTCTCTCTGGCTGCTTTTAAGACCTTTTCTTCATCTTAGATGTTCTACTATTTTCACAAGGAAATGAATTTAATATTATTTATTCTTTAAAAAGAATATTTAAAAAGCTTTGGCTTTTTAAAACTTACTAAATTTGTGGACGAGCATTTTCCCTCAAATCTAGAAAGTTTTGTAATTCCAAAACTTCTTCTTAATCCATCTATTGTTCATTCTCAAACATTGATTAAAATATCCTAACTTTCTCATTATATTCTCTATGTCCCCTAAATATCATCCCAGATTTTTTCTTATTTTCAAAGTTCTGTATAATTTCTCAGATTCTTTCCAGTTTCCTTCTCCTAATCTGATATTTGGATTTTTTGTTCTGATTTATTATATCTTCTAAAATTTCTTTATTCCAATTCAGTCCAATTCTATCCACTCATCTGCCTTCTTTCAGTTTCCTTTCTCTATTTATATAAATATATAGATATATAGATATAGTAAATGTACATATATCACACTACTTCAGACACCTGTAAACTTTCTGTTAGTTTACATTTTTATGTTTAAGTGGATGTGTATTCATGATGACTTTATCTCTCATGTGGTTATCAAAATGCAGGCTCAAGTTCTTGGAACTACATTGATGTGTGTGTTTAAAGACCAAAGATATGTACTCATATCTCCCTAAGTTCTGGTAGCACTCCCAGAAAAGTTTTCAATCAAAATTTTCTGCAGGGCTTTGGGTCAATTGATATGAATATAGGCCAAGCACTTACAAATTGGAGGCATATTCTTTTCTGTTTTAAATATGAGAGACAAGACTCTTTCAGGAAGATATATCTCTTTTATTTTAATTTGAGAAGGGAAGGTGGGGGGCAAGGAGGGATAGGGAGAATAAGAACAAGTTCCCTTCTTCTGGTCCAGTCTCCAAACTCTGTGAGTGCCTGAGGTTGTGTCATGCTGACTGTAGGCAGCCTAGAACTAATCTTCATGTCCCACATGTGTGTGGCAGGGACCTAAGCACTTGAGTCATCACCTGTGGCCTCCCAAAGTGCATGCTGGCAGAAAGCTGGACTTGGAACCAGAAATTGGAAGCAGAGCCAGGACTTGAAACCAGGCCCTCTGATAATGAACATGAGCCTTCCACAAGGCATCTGGCCTACTGTGCCAAATACTTTCCCTGCATTCCTTTTTAAAATCTCAGAAGAGTCTATTGGAAATAATATGTTAACTCTCTTAGTTACAAATAACTGTTGTTTCACGTGCTATCCAACGAAGGAATCCATATGATGTTGCTCTTGATTCCCCGTATAACTTAGAATCTATCACATGACCGGAGCCTTTGATGTCTACAAATGAAGGAGGAGGATATCCTCAAATTCTTTGCAGCAGGAACAAACCCAGGCAGCACCAACCTTGACTTCCAAATGTAACAGGCAGCTACAAAAGGAAAAATGATGGCATCTACATCATAAATCTGAAGAAGACCTGGGAGCTTCTATGGGCAGTTTATGCCATTGTAGCCATTCAAAACCCTGTTGACGTCAGTGTGGTATCCTCAAGGGACATTGGCCAGTGGGTTCTGTTGAGGTTCCCTGCTTCCACTGAAGCCACCCCTATTATTGGGCACTTTGTTCCTGGAATCTTCACTGAGCAGACACAGGCAGACTTCTGGGCACAGCCATGTCTTCTGCTGGTTACTGATCTGAAGGCTAAACACCAGCCTCTCACAGAGGCATCTTACGTGAACTTGCCAAGCATTGCTCTGTGTAACACACTCTCCTCTGCACCGCGTGGACATTGCTATTCCATGCAACAACAAGGGAGCCCGCTCAGTGGGTCGGATGTGGTGGATGCTGGCCCTGAGGTTCTGCACATGCATGGTACCATCTTCCTTGGACACCCATGGAGGGGGTCATGGCTGATCTCTACTTCTACAGAGATTCCAAAGAGATTGAATAAGGAATGCAGGCTGCTGCTATAAAAAAGCTGTAACCAAGGAGGAATTTTCGGGTGAATAGACTGCCCCAGCTCCTGAGTTTACTGCTACTCACCCTGAGGCTGCAGACTGGTCGGGAGGCGTGCAAGTGCCCTCTGTGCCTACTTAGCAGTTCCCTCTGAAGACAGGAGTGCTCGGCCCACCTTTGAAGACTGGGCCACAGCTCCCACTGCTCAGGCCACCGAATGGGTATGGAATAACCACTACAGGGTCTTAAGCTACACTTCAGAGTCTATGAAGCAAAAATGAAAATGAGGTTAACAGAAATTAAACACATTTCTAAAGATAAAAAAAGCTGTTAAAATGGGATTTAGAATGGAAAATGTACTTCTGAAGTATCCGTTAGCTTTTGTCAAAGATAAACAAATCAAAGTCAGGTTGTTTGTGTAGCTAATATAAATTCATGTCACGATGCCAATCTGCAGCGCCTTTCATTCTTCACAGTGAGCCCTTTCACTTGAACAATAGCATTTTCAGATGTTATGGCAAATACAATACAACATGCTATGATATGTCATTGTGACTCGTATGCTCTAATATGCTGTGTCATAATATAAACTTCAAATAATACACTTAGCAGGAGTATATAATCACATAGAAAGAAGTACACTATTGACTGTGTGTATAATCCCCATCTTACTCTAATTTTTAACAAAAGAGGTTATTGGATACCAAGAATTTCATAGTCTCACAGACAGCAGCCGTAGTCTCAAATGCCTTAGAATCACATCAGTATTGTCTGTCCTTTTTGCACTTTATAAGGCCTTACTGTTTGATCAATTCCAAAAGCTACAAGGAAAAGCTCTGTGAATATAAGTTCCCAGGGTTCATTCTGGCTTCAATAATCTGTACCTTAAGAAGTTATGATAATTTAAATATTTGTTTATTGATTATATCATAAATACATTTTCATTGTTCATAGAAAGATGGATAATAGGTTTCATTAGAACCCAGAGAAGATTATTTTGAGAAGACATAGTGAAGAAGTAAAAATATACACCAACCATGAATTTTTAATTTCTCCAAAATATACGCCTATTCAGTATCATGTACCTGATCACTTGTGAACATTTTTAAGCTATATTTAGAGTTAAATGCATGACTTATATGAAAGGGAATGTTATAATGAAGTCATGAAAATCTGAGAGATGTTTAATCATCCTTTTGCTCTTTGTAATAAAATTTAATTTTGAAATATTCTAATCATACAGTCCATAATTATATCCAAGACTTATCCAACATACAGTCTTCCTGTGTATTTCTGAAACACATAACTCAGAAACACCCAAGTTCCATGAGTCTTAAGAAAAAAAAAAAAAGAGAGAAAGAAAAGGAACCTCCAGGAAGGCTCACCGCTTAATGAAAGGCTACCTGGCAGTATTGCATTCTTGGAATGAGTGTATGATTGCCAGATTAAGTGTGCCTCAAAGCAAGAATAGTTCTTTTATGTGCCTTCTTCACACTGGTGCTGTGCTCATCAGCACAATATTTGAAAAAGGCCAGAGACTTGCCTCTTACTATTGTTCTCACATTCTGGAAAGTGAAACTACTTTTTTCCCCAAGATGTTCTACCAGCACAGTGTGTAGAAACAGAAGTGATTAATGGAAACTACTGCATTATTACAGTCTCCATTCTACCTCCAGCAATCCCAGGAATGTGCTTCGACCTCTTTAAGTGTGTGTAAGTCTTAAAAGTCACTGTTGTTGGAATCTTAGCAGAAAAAATATATCTATACACCTAGGGAAAAGAGAGAACAAAATACAATAGCTTTAAAAAACAACACACTAACTCAGCAACCTTCTACAATCTATCTTCCTTCAAAGCCCAAGAAGCAAAATAAACTCTTCAAAATAAAGTTTAATTTGAAAATAAGAAATATTCCAGTTTGCTTTCAAAATAAAACAACTGTACTATGAGCCTTTAAAAATTCCATCCAACAGCTTTCTTATATTTTCAGGTAAATGAAAACATGATACATTTGAACAGTTTATAAAGATTTGGGGAAATTATTCAGAGTCAGCCATCTGTTCTGAGTAAAAGAAAATAAAAGGCTATTCCAATCAAGTAAAATAAAGCAGGTTTTGTTTCAATTATTACTAGGGCAATACAATAGCCAACAGGCTTCAGACAGGTCAGTGTTATTTATTCTCCATCACAGTAGCAGTGTAGTTTGGATACTAAAATGTGAGAAAACAGAACAGGGAATCCAGTATTGATACTGGACATAAAACAAGGTGTAGGAAAGAGGAGGCACAGACAAACTGAAATACTAAGTGGAGAAGGAAACCACATAGCGAAGTTTCAACATCAAACATTGAAGAGAAGAAAAACTAAACTTGGTTTTAAAAAAAACAAACTATACATAATAACAAAAAGGAAAAGGCAATAAAACTAGAAGGTGGTGGGCAGAATTAATGAGTATGACAAAAACTGAGCATTGGAGCAGTGCCTGTGTTAGTTTTTGTGTTAACAAAAGACAGCCTGAAGCAGGGGTTTAGGCACAGGTAGTTTTTAAAAGAGGTTATCCAAATAGAAGAATGGAAGAGGGCTCTGTAAAAGGAAAGAAAAAAGTCAATACAGAGAATGTTAATGAGCTGGTTATGGGGCCTGTGCCACGGCTGCCTCAGTTGATCCTTCGCCTATGGCACCGGCATCCCGTGTGGGCACCGGGTTCTGGTCCTGGTTGCTCCTCTTCAGTCCAGCTCTCTGCTGTGGCCTGGGAAGGCAGTATAGGATGGCCCAAGTGCTTGGGCCCTGTACCCACATGGGAGACCAGGAGGAAGCACCTGGCTCCTGGCTTCAAATCAGCATAGTTCCGGCTGTAGCGGCCATTTGGGGGTGAACCAACGGAAGGAAGACCTTTCTCTCTCTCTGTATCTCTCTCTCACTGTCTAACTATCTGTCAAATAAAAAAAAAAAATGAGCTGGTTACTGTGAGAAATAGCAACTGATTTCAGTGAGGATTCTGCAAAGACCCTTGTGGAAGGCACCTCAGAATTGTCTCACGAAGGGAAAGAGAGGAATAAATTCCTCAATGGCACTGAGTGCATTTGAACCTGTAGGTTGTATCTGTGTCTACTGAGTATTTTTCTCAGACTTCAGGAAAACAAGAACAAGAAAAACAAAACAAAATCAAAGAAAACTAGGCACACACCTTATGCCGAACTTGGTAATGTGCCTATAATTATTGATTTTGTTCTAGCCAAAATTAGGTATACCAAAGGGATGTAGCTCTACAATGCTACAGATGTCAGCTTTACATCCATACAGGCCCATAAAAATCAGTTCTAAACAAATACTTCACAGTCATACTGTTATTATCATTACTTTGTAGATGAGGAAGATAACACACATATTTAAAGTACTAAAGGTAAAACAGCTAGTAACTGGAAGAGGTGGGGTGTATATTAAAGTATCTGATTTCCAGAGTCCCTTAATTTTTGCATGATAATTGCCCCCAAAATTTATAAAAATATCAAAATTTTCTTACAAGTTTAACAGATTAGCATGTTTTGATATTTAGAATGTGGGACTATTTAAGGATTGCTTTTCCTTGACCCAGGGATACAATATGTCTCCTAATAACACTCATTGGAGGAATCAGGCAACAAGAGGAGAGGAAGCCGTCCACCCCTTAACATGGACACATTTAGACTGTCACTTTATAAACTTTTCATAATTATGAAGTTTAATTCTTAGATAGTTCAAATATTATTAGAGGTGAAATTCATTGCTATTGGTGTCGGGATATTTGTCAGTCCTACATGATAATGTGTATTCATTAATATTAGGAGCTATTGCTTCTGTAATTTCTTTCTCTTTCACATTTTCAACCTGGATAACATGTAGCCTTTAAATGTGCCCTGTACCATTCAATCTAAAACCCACCATGTGCCTCAGAGACTTACTCAGCTATTCATATTTCTCTAAGAAATATAATAATCAAAATTGTGTTAAATATATTTTGCTTTTTTCTTTTGTAAAGATGAATTTGTTTTTCCTCTAAATATTCTAGTTCATTTTACTCTGGGTTCATTTTTAAAGGAAGCCCGTTCTTTAAACAACTTTGGCATTTGTTTAAAAAAGTCTATGGCTTCTTTAAAAAAAGGGGGTTGGGATATGGCACAGGGGGTAAAGCCTCTACCTGTGACACCAACATCCCATAAGGGTGCCAGTTTGAGTTCTGGCCACTCCAGCTCTTATCCAGCTCTCTGATGATGGCCCAGGAAAAGTAGCAGAGGATGCCCCACATGCTTGAGCCCCTCTACCCATATTGGAGACCTGTAAGAAGCTCCTGGCTCTTGACTTCAGGTTCAGCTTAGCCCAGCCCCAGTTGTTGAGGCCATCGGAGGAGTGAACCAGTGGATAGATGTTTCTCTGTCTCTCTCTGTCACTCCTTAAAATAAATAAATATTTAAAAAAAACACTAAGACTTACAGTTCTTATAAGAGAGAATATACTGTTTAGATTAAAGCAGCTTGCAAGGATCAAACAGTGAGATGACAATGAGCTTATAAAAGTTCTTATTTTTGTTTCATCAAGCTCATTTTTTGCTCAAATTAAGCTCACTATAAAATTTTTTGTAATGTCAAAATATTAAGATGTCATGCCAATTAATGCTCAGGATTATTGGCAATGTAATAATTTGAAAACTATGAGAAAGTATGAAAATATATGCTGAATTATATTCAATAAATGAGTCTGCAAAATGGACTGTGATATAATTCTGCACAATAATTTAAGTTATAAAAGACGTATTGAAAATGGATGAAAGAAAATGAATAACATTCTGCAATAATTAAGGAATTTAAAGTAAGACTGAGCAAGTCAAAGGACATGTTAACAGAACAAGGAGGCATAAGGAGATTTAGCAAAATTGCCACAGAGAGAACAAAATTCCATAACTTGAATTCTTAAAGTACATTTCAAAAATTTATCCCTGATAATGCCCAGTAACTAGATATTGTGTTCTCTCTTCAATAACTCTTCAATATACTTTTCATAGGAATAAATACAAATCTATCACCATGGAAGTCGAAATTTAGAATGAATTTTCTGGACTCCCTTGCAACTAGATAGATGGAGATGTGTGACAAAGATCTGGCCAATGTAAAATGTTATATGGTGATTTATAACTACTCTCTTAGAGCAGTATACAGTGACTTTTTGTATATGCTCCGTGTTGTTAGCTGGACTGCCTGAAAAGCAGATGCCACTACCAGGGACCTTAAGGTCAGTCATGCAGGATGGAGGACCAGTAGGAAAAGAAACTCGAATTGGAAGTACTCTGGAGACCTAAACCATCCATTTTTTTTTACATGAAGTAGCAGTGCAATCTTATCTTGCTTAATTTACCTTTATCTGGGGTTTTATGTGTCCTATCCGTGAACCTAATCCTACGAGATACAAAGACAAAATTCAGCAAATATATTTCTACTGTTGTAAAATACTTCTTCATTAACTTTGGCTTTTGAAGACATTTTTACATTGTATTATACAATATCAGCTAGATGAAAGAAGGCAGGGAGACAAAAACCCTCATGCATTTCTTTAATGCATTGTAGTGCATTTCTAAGGTTCATGTCCTTCTAGTCTTTTTTTCCTATAAACATAATTGTAATTATGCTTGGAAAGTGCTTTATTATCATTTTTCTACAGTGTGACATAGTCTTACAATGTTTTACTGGCTACAGATTGTTAAATTATGTGGAAATATACTTGATGGCTATAAAGTATGAAGTTGATAAATAAAAATAGACATGTTTGGCACAAGGTCAGTGAGTAGATTTGGGGATAAGCTGTTGAGTTGTAGTGTAAGCAAGAACTCACTGAATCAACATTAGGTCCATGAAACAGGAGATTAAAGCTGAATGCATAGAGGAAGACCGAATCCAAGATCCAGGAAAGTAAATATGTCACAAATCAAATATGAATAGGCTAAAGGTAGAGGCCTCAGGCAAGATCACATGGCAATATGTCTGTATCCCAAAAATGTAGGTGTGTATGTGTACAAGGATCAGGGACGAGGAACATGGTAATTCAGTAGGTTGTTCTTTCTTAAATGATTTGGTTGATCTGCAGAGATAATGTTAATGTGACCCTTAATACACTATCACATATCTAGGTTGTTTTTGATTTTTCATCATATAGCTAGCACTTCAATAAGGAAAAGTAAATATAACTCCTACACATAAACATACACTGTTCGTGAATCTTTTAAGAAAAGTAGAATTGCTGGGCCAAAGTGTGTTTTAAGTGCTTGTTAAATATCTTTATAATTTTTTTTTACTTATCTTGCCAAAAGGTTGTAGCAAATTGGATACCACCAGTAATGAATTTCATGTTAATCATACTGGGCATTATCAGGGATAATTTTTTCAAAAACTTTATTTAATTGGTGTTAAAATCAATGTTACCCTGATTAATATTTCTTTGATTAGTGTAGAAGGCAAGCATTTTCTTATAATTATATACTAATTTCAATTTTTCTGTAAATTATATATTGATGGCCTTTGCCCATCTGTCAAATACATAGTGCACCATAATTTGTTGATTTAGTTCTATATAAGGAATAAAACTTAAACTTTCCAAACTCTTTGTTTAACGCATCTGTATTAGCTTGGCTGGAGTTCCATACTAAAATATATTATGGGCAGTTCCAGAGGCTGGAAATCCAAGGCTAAGATGTCAGCGGATTTGGTTTCTTCTGAGGCATCTCTCTTTGGTAAACCCATGAGTACATTTTTGCTGTATTCTCACAAGGTCACTCTTCAGTATGTTTTAAATAAATTTTGTCTTAAATGACCCTGATGATTAACTCTGAACTTTTTAGAGAACAGGTGCATAAAATCCTTTCTGAAAGTATAATTGATATAAATCATAAACAAATAATTTAAAATAGCCTCTTCAAATACTAAATCAACGTCAAATTACTAGATAAACCTGGAAATAGCAACAGAAGCTTCAAGTTGTGACAAACTCATTATTAGGAGTAATTTTCGCATAGCAAATTATTTAATCATGATAAATAAAGATGAATTACCCAATGATCAATAAAAATTACTATTTTTTTCTTAATTCTAGTGTCTGCACTTAGTAATGGTTAATGATAATGACTTATGGATGGTCAAATAGTAGGTGCCAAATGAGCTTGTACAAATGATAGCTGAGATATATTCAAAGTCTGACTCACTGTTAAAAGGATTTGGACTAGATATTTAAATGAATTTTCCCATTTTATCCTCTCTGTGGACCCACTGAAACACAGATTCAAATCTCTATTTTACCTGGTAGGAGATGGAGGCTCTGACAGGTTACACAAGGATGGAGAATTATCAAAGCTTGGTTGAAGTTGAAGTCTAGGGGTAGGAAACCCTAATTTAGTACACTGATGAGCTTGGTTTTTTAAAGCATTCATGAGTCTAGTTGTTCTTATCTAGAAATTCCTTTGTTTTTCAATGTTCGGACAAATCAAGCCAACTGAGATGCTAGCCAGTTCTTTAGGATTATAGTATCCTGACACCTCTAGCCCATATATAGTGCCAAAGGATTCCTCCACAGCAACAGCTATAGGGCATGCTATTCCCTGGTTCCAGCATAAGGTTAAGATTAGTGCTAATAAAGCTTGAAACACAAGGGAGATCTTAAGAGATCTTTCTCCCCTGTAAAATTTGAAAGAGGCTTAATCAAGGTCTATGATTCATATTAATAGCATTCTATGAATCTCATTGGAAGCTTCTTTTGTGTCTTTGGGAAAGATTTAGTTTAGGAAAAAAAAAATCTCATTTCTCTGAGGGACATTACTTGCCAGGCCATTGAAATCCAAAGTTAATATTAAGGAAAGACACACTCCCTTAGGCTTAACAATTCAGTAGTTAAAATAAATCAACTATTGATAATCTGAAGCAAGATGTTATATTTCTTGAACTCAAGGTCTTCAAAGACATTATCCATTGTTACAGGATTTAAGTTTGCATGCATTTTTTAAAATAAAGCAGATGTTTCAAAATAGCATGGATTTTAGAATATATAAGCAATACTAAGTGATGTTTGGAAAAAGAAATAGTTTTTAATGGAAAGAGAATGTTACCATTAAATATAATTTTCAAAGAGGTAAAATCATTACTCTCAGGGAAATATTACAGGAACCACTGTCAAAGATTCTATTTACTTATTAATTAATAAAGCAATCACTGATGATCAGCTTAAGGGGTATTTATGAACCTAAGTTATTTTTAGGTAATTTATCAAAGGAAAATTAGGATAAGATATTAACTAGTTAATTTATAACAGGTCATCAATCGTTTTGGTTATCTCTTCCACTACATAGGGACTATTTGAATCTCTACTAGGGAAAATCTACAAGTTAGCAAGCAAAGTTTGGGATTTTTTAATCAAGAGACAACAGTGAAATGAGCCAAATTCATCTCTAGAAAACTCATGTGTAGCTGTTGCTCTTGTACAATATGGAAAGATCATGCTGGTTTCTTTTTTGCCTGCTTTCAAAGAATTGGATAATTTCTCTAACAAATGTTGAAATTCCAATTGGTGTAAACACACCTTGATTTAACTACCCAAAATGCTAGTTTTCATCTGTTTTTCAACTTTACAGAGTAAATACTCTGTCTTCAAATAACTTATAGCAAAAAAGAAATAAAAGAGATACGCAAATTATTATAACACCCTCATGCAAGCTGCAGCAGCCTGTACTCACTAATTAAGATGGCTCTTCCTTACTGCTGTTGTCCAGCAGCCCTTGTTGCGGGTGGGGTGATGGAAGCAGGCAGTGTGCTCTCTCTCATTTCACTGGTTTCAGTGGGCACCCTGCCTCCCACTAGCACTCCAGGCCAGACTCAAAGCCCCAGTGGTTCCCAAGGTTCTCCCTTAGGTCATCAGCAGTGACATGGGCTGCCACTGTCTCCTTTCACTTCTAAGAAGATACTGTCTGCTCCTGGTGCTGACTGATACTGGTAGGAGCAGAATAGAGGAGTACTGCCCAAGGTTTAGCTGCCAACGTTGGGGAGGGGGAGGAAACCAGGCAGCTTTCCTGCTCCAAGCCTGGCAGTTGCTCAGACCACACTGGGCTCTCCAGGCTGAAGCAGAACTCAAGGAGTGACTGTGGAATTCCCTTTCAGCTAAAACAGTGAGCAATGGGACACGCAGCTGTTTCTGCTACCTTGCAGTGCTATGTTAATGGCTCAAGCAAGCAGCTGGCTACTGTGTCTCTGTCTTTGCTCCTCTTAACCTAGGGAAGTCTTTGTTGCTTTTTTAGTTCATGGCAGAAAATTTCAGCCAGTCTGGCACCTGTAAAGGAGGTCCTTCCTTTGTTCTTTTATATCCCAGAACAGCTGAAGTTAGTGTGGCTTTACCCTATTCAGTCATCTTGGATCTCCCCCAATTCTTATCACTCAACAATTAGAAATATTTTTCATTCTGTGAGTTGGATGGCAAATTTTAGCTCAGGGCAGACTTTTCTGAGCTCATTTCCAATAGACAGACACCAACAATGCACTAAGTAACCAATCAAGAAGGGAGTGACATGTTCATGGAACACATTCACAGGGCTTAGTCTATGGTAACTGAAAGCAGTTAGGGGTACATAAAGATGACAATTGTAGTTTAAGTTTTCTGTTGTGTTCTATATGAAAGTCACTTATGAATTGACATATAAAAAGAATCTCCACGAATAAGGCTGTCTATAACTTGCTCTGTTACCTTGCTTAGATTTGTTAGTTATAAGAATAATAACAGTAAGATGAGAGATGTGCAATTTCTGTAAAACACTACTGTTTCTTTGAAAGATTTATGATAGAGAGACTTTCTCAGATTTGGTCTCCCCATGTCCATCATCACCCACCATTCTTCCCATTGTCAGCTAATGAGAAATGGTCTAAAATTCCATTGACATCATCAACTCATATCTTAAGGGTTATGTAAAGAACTGTAGCCCTCAGCTGGAATCTGAATTGGATAGTAAGAGCCTTTGTCATCACTGACAATTGGCAAAGTAGGAAAATACCTATAATCCAATATATATAGGCTTGCCTTTAAAAACCATAGATTTTCTGAATGAATTTTGCATGGGCTCATATATCAAATCACACTTATTTTTATAAACGCATTCTGTAAATATCCAAAATTCCCCAAATATCTGATAATATATCACTTAAATGAAAATGAAGTAATTAAAATACCTAGTTTATCTTGTTTTCCTAAACATATAATATTTATGTAAATCAGCCCATAGGAAAAAAAATCAGACACAATAGGCAAAATAAGCATATTGAATTCTGTTGATTACTTTAATTTGGCCAATGTTGACTGAACAGAAACCCAGTGTAAAGTGCTATATTATAAAATTCAGGAAACGATAAATAAATAAGATTCAATGAAAATAAATACTCAAAATAACCAAAATGTGCAACAGTATATGAATATGAACAGAATTGGGGTATCAAGAAGAATATATAGATGCCATTACTTCATTCATTTAACTATGAGTTAATATTTATTCCTTCATTTATATTGGTTGACTTTCCTCTTTGTACTAAGTACTGGTTTTGTCAGTGGAGTTAAACTAGAGAAAAAGACAAAATTCTTGCTTCCACAAGATTTTTCTTACCTGTGATTGACATGAGCTCTATGAAATGGACAGAATAGGAGCAGGCATTTTAGGACAGTGGGTTAAGTTATTGTCTGTGACACTGGCACCCAATATCGAAAAATTGTTTGAGTTCTTGCTGCTCTGCTTCAAATCCAGCTCTTTTCTGTTGTGCCTGGACAAATAGCGGAAGATGGACCAAGTACTTGGGCCCTTGCTCCCTGTTTGGGAAACTTGGATGGCGTTCCAGGCTCCCAGCTTTGGCTGGTATAGCCCAGCTGCTGTGTCCATTTGCAGAGAGCAAGCAGATGGGAGATATCTTTCTCCCTGTGTCTATCCCTCTCTGTGTGTTGTTCTGCCTTTAAAATAAGTTTAAAAGAAAGAATATGAAGGAATATCAATGTTAATAGAGATGGCAAATGTGAAATCATTCTGGGCAATGGGATATCACAAGAATCATAGCAAGAATGTGTGGGGGAAATGAGGAAAAATGGCTGAAATTTAAGACATGTATGGAATTTTTTAAATAGGTGAAACAGTCGAAGGAAAAATTACTGAAAATTGTACTAATATGCATAGTGAAGTGTATTTCCTGAGAAGGGAAGCACTGTAACAGAATGCTTTTTATTAAGGATTAAAAGTGTAGAGTAAATTAGAAAGGTGGGGCTAGGGGTCAGGTGATGTCAGTTAAAAGTTCATTTTTATAGTCCCAGGGAAATGCAATAATAGGATTTGAGAAATATGGTGATGTGAATCTGTTAAATATATTTATTTTTGCCTGAGAGTTAGAACTGTATTTCCAGTCAATGTCTAAAAACAGACTCAGAAAGTAGAAACCATATCTTCCTCCTCTTTCATCCCTATATCCCAGAGGCAATAAGGATAAATTAAAAAGGAGCACAGGTTTTAATCTGGTGTGAATTTAGCAATGGCCAAATTCTCATTATCTGAAGCAGAAAAGATGGCAATATTAAGCATATTAAATAAATCCAAACAATGAGAATTAGAGGTTCATTGGATAAAAAGTGGTGACAAATGTCAAATGTGATAAATCAAATGATAATTAGATACACTAACATTGTATTTTATAAAGTAAATCCTGGACTTTTTGATAAAATTATAGAATTGTGGTTAAAATATTTGAAGTGCTTCTTAAAAGACATTAATCCAAATAAGCTTTCAATTTGCATATGAAAGAACAATGGCTTAGTAATGTTTAATATAATGATTCATATCACATGAAAACATCAATATTATGTGGATTTTTAAGATATAATTCTTATATCATACCATCCACTCTTTTAAAGTATAAATTCAGTGGTTGCTAGTGTATCCAAGAGCTATTTAGCCATCCTGACAATCTAATTGTGAACATTTTCAGAACCTCAGAAAGAAACCCTGTGCATATTAGCAGCCTATTCATCATTTCTCCTTTCCTGCAGTCTTTGGTCAGTGCTCATATACATTTGCCTCTCTGAATTTTCCTAGACTGGACATTTCATGTAAGTGGAGTCTTACAAACTGTGGCTCTGTGGCTTCTGCACCTGCCTTCTTCTAGTTAGCATAACGGTTTTATAAGCTCATTGCACACATACAACATGTATCAGTACTCCATTCCTTTTCATGATTGAACACTATTCCATGGTTAGATGTAACACATTTTTGTTTATGCACTCACAGGCTGGTGGACATTTGGTTTGTTTCTACATTGCCATTACTGTGAAAAACGCTGCTGTGAACACTGGGGTACATGTTTTGTGTGGACAGATGTCTCAGTTATTGGGGATGTATCTAGGAGTAGAAGCCTTGGGTCCTCCTTACCTGTGTTTAACTATTTGAGGAAACTGTCAGATTGTTTCCAAAGCATCTGTATCATTTTGTGCCCCCACCAGAAATGTACAAAGATTCCAGTTACTCTTCCTCTTTGCCAACACTTGTTACTGTCTGTCTTATATGTGTATTTTGTCAGAAAATTGAGAAGCATAGTAAGACTGTTGCACCCTGTGGCTTTTTCAGTGCTTTAAACACAAGTTCCACTTAGCTGCAGGGCTAGCCCTGGGAAGCACTTGACATCTCCGCCTCTTTCGTGTAAAATTTAGATCACACATGCATAGGTAATATAGACTGCCATTATTCAAAACAAGTTCTGAATCTGATGTTTATGTCTCATTGTATAATGAAAACACGCCTCACACAGCCACGATGCCAGGACTTGTCAGCCTGCACAGCAGTAACCAATTTTGCTCTTCAGTATGTATGTCACTAGACGACTGCTTAAGTAATAGCTATTAGATTCCCATGCTAAACTGCTGTTCTGACCTTGTTTTGTCATAGGTGGCAGCACAAAGAACCTTAGCAGCTTTCAGATTGGGTAGCTCAGTAAACACTGCTTTCAGTTAAGATTCAGCAGGAAAGTAATAAGACAGCAATTTCGGATGTCATAGAAGCCACGAACACAGGGTGAGGTGCTGCTTCTTTACACAGCTAAGAATGTAAAGGACAGACATTCTTCATCTGTCAGTGCACTAAGGAAGGAACAAAAATGGTTTAGCATTGTTTAAAGCTCATAAACTGCAACCATAAATCAGCAAATTAGCTAATGATTGCCTCTGGGTAGTGATACATGATAAAAAACAAATGAGGAAAGGTACTCAAGCATTGCACTTGGTAGCTACTGAAAAAATTAAAGTTCCATCTTCATAAAAAAACTCTTTAAGGGATGTTATAAAGGGCTGTGCCCTAGTAGCACAACAATTACTGCTTCAAATGAGTATTTTTATAATAAATGCTAGCACATCAACTGTGCTTTTCAATGCTAACTGTTGTAAATGAGTCATACCATTCCCAAGAAGATGCAATTGTGGGGCTCATTTGGGAAGATGCAGTCAATCCTGTCTCAGCAAAGTGCATGGGAATATCAAGAGTTTAATCGACAGAACTAAGACTGGGGGCATGCCATCAGTAAGGACGTGATAAATATCAATTAATGGGGTTGATTATAAAACCAGACGGTGACATTAAACTTATAAAGTTTCATTAATTTTCTGAATGTTGCTTACTTCCTAACTATATGTACTTTGTAGATTTATTATAAACAAAATGAAGAAAAGTTAAATGTCAAATTCCTTTTCATTACAAATGTTATCAAGAAGTATTCACTGAGAATTTTCTCCATGGAAATTATACATACATGTGAGGAGGCACATTGATAGACATGAAGTCTACCTTCAAAGAGTTTGGGATGTAACAGGCCATGTACAACAATGCTTAGTGCTATTATTGTATCATTTCCCCCCCTTCAGGGTATTCAAATAGCAGTGAAGGAGACTGAGTGGAAAACCAGTGTTCAGACTGAAGCTGATTGGTTCTGGTTAAGCCTGTTAGATACTTGGTTTACTTTAAAAATCGGGTGACTTTCTTTTAGTTGGATTAATACTAGCAGAAGTACAATGCCCTAAGATTATAGAATTTTAGGTTATTTTAAGGGTTACTAAAGGGTTACAAATTCAGACTTATTTTGAAAAAAAATTAACTGACAATTCAGTTCCAGAATGCAGTAGACATGCATGAAGCAGATGGCTCCCAGCAGTGACCAAGGCCTGCTACTGGGTTGCGTGTCTCTGTTTTGGTTTAGGAGGATTGCTTTCTGTGTGATTGGGGAATGAATGATGAGGGGCTGAGACAGAGTTACAGAGCTATTTTTTCTCTTCCCGTATAGAAACACCATAAAAATTTGATTTTTTTTTCTTTTTGGTTCAAACCTCTGAGCTTAATGAACTCAAATCAGATGCCAACGCTGAGGTTTCACCATGGAATGTGACTGGAGTAGAACACAGCAGCTCTGCCCAGCATCAGCATGTGCCTCACACATGCCTGTTTGGATGAGAGGGGTGACTGTGCCCTCTGTTTCAGTGGGCTCCCACAGCTGACTTGAATACAGAAAGCTAGCTTAATATAGCCTGCCTCAATATCTATTAATATCTTCATTGTGGAGGATTTGATACTTCAAATAGTTCCTTTTTTATTGTGTGGGAAGGTTTCATTTTTAGAAAGCACTTGTTTACAGAACGTAAGTAGCTTTAATATTTATTTAGGTTATATTGATTACCAACAGGAAATTAGTATTGCTTTTCTGTAAGATTTATTATTTATTTGAAAGATTTACAGAAAAAAAGAGGGAGAGGCAGAGAGAGTTCTTCCACCTGCTGGCTCACTCCCTAGATGACTGCATGGGCTGAGGCTGGACCAGGTGGAAGTCAGGAACTTCTTCCGGGTCTCCCACGTGGGTAGCAGGGGGCCATACACTTGGACCATCTCCCGCAGCTTTTTTCAAGCAGGGAGCCGGATCATAAGTGGAGCAGTTGGGACTCTATCTTGGAATGCTGGCATTGCAGTGACTTTACCTGCTATGCCACAACACTGGCCCCGAAAATTGACATTACTTAAAAGTGTGAAGTGATGTGTTCAATATTGGGATATATGAGCTGGGATGTTGTAATATAATATTTATATATTCTGTCTTTGTAATGTCAAAATCTGTTAATTTTAATGATGTTAAAAGACCCCTTGCTTCTATTTTAGCACAGATAAAAACGTATTTTCAACATAAGCATTTTAACATCAGTTTTCAATATAAATCCCAGTATATTTTTCAAGCCTTTGCCCATTTGAATCATAAATGATGCTGTAAAACTCTCATGAAAATTCTTTTAATGTGAACTATTTTTATTCATATAAAAGATTTTATTGACTTTATAATATAGGAAATATTATTTCATAAAAAACAAAAATAGATATTTCACTTAAACATTTTGTTTAATCATTAATATGAAAAATAGGTGGATATATTCATTCTAAGATAAATATTCCTTCCAATGGATAAAGAAACTGCAAAACCAAAAATCATCAGTCAGGAACTTCTACACTTGTTTTCTCCTCTAGATTTTCTTATCATCCTTCTTTACTTCCCTATTTCAGTATCTAAACAATATTCTTTCTCAGTTTAGGTAGCATTTCTGCTTCATTCATTTTAAGGTGATCAAAATACCTGTATTCTTGATCTTCACCGAATTGTAATAACTTATGAACACATCAGTTTTCCTTACATTCTTGTAACGTTTTGCATTTTTGATAACTTTCCTCTTATTCCACAAACCATTTCAACTTTGCTAGTGCAGTAAAAACAGGAATACAAAACCAAAAATACTAAGAAAATTTATTAACTGGCCAAGGTCACACAGACAGTAAGGAGCAAAGCTAGATTTAATCCTAGCCATTAATAGATCCTTTACATTTGACTATTAAGCACTCTTGCCTGCTTGGATACTAGCCATGGATGTTATCCATTCATGTACTTAATCATTTTCCAGCAATTTCTTCTCTCTCATAAATATCCATTATTTGTTGTCTTGTTGTTAGCCATCCCTTGTTAGGCACAATGCAAAGAAACAAAAAGCAATGTTGAAATGTGGTGAGTTGGGTGATGGAGAAAGCACACAGTTAATCAGAAATAAATACACAACTACAAATTACAGAGCATTTGACATGGAAAGTAAGTGGTTATTACAATAAGACTATATGAGATAGGCTGTGATTTTAGATACGAGCCTCAGAAATACTTGGCTCAGAAGAGTGTTACCTCTACTTTTTAATGTATAAGATCTGATGGAAGTAAAATAAATTGCCCAGTTACAATGAGGGAAACAGCATTTAAAAAAAAAAAAGAAAGAAAAAAAAAGGTGCCTACAACATCTTCAAGGAAATCAAAGTGTTGTCTCTATTAAAAGGAAACGAGTTGCTAGAACACCATAATCCTGGAGGAGAGTGGTGAGAAATGATCCTGGAGAGGTGAGAAAGGATTTTCAGCTCATGTTCAGTAATTCTAAACCTTATAAAATGGTCTGTTGATGCTCTGAAATTTCTGAACAAGCAAATACTAGTCAGGAACACATTTGAATTTATAGAATATCTACTTGTAGCATAGAAAATAAATTAGAATTAAAGAAATAGAGACAAGTTATACATCCATTTTATTGGTTCAAGTGTGATATGATAAACAAGTTGCAGTGGTGATGATGTTGGGGATGGCTATAAAGAGATAGATTCAAGAATGTTTCGATTTGTAATCAATCACTGAGGCTTACATAATTAAAACTTCTTTCTAAGTTTTAGTGTCTCTTTTGTATCTTCCCTGGATGTTACACTAAATAAAAGTTAAAAATGATATAAGTTAAAGACCTTTGACTTCTGGGGCCAGTGTTGTAGCATAGAGGGTTAAGGCACTGCCTGAACTGCCAGCATTCCATGTGGGTGCTGATTCAAGACTGGCTGCTCCACCTGAGGTTCAGCTCCCTGATAATGCACCTGGGAAAGCAGCAGAGGATGGCCCAAGTGCTTGGGTCCCTGCACCCATGTGGGAGACCCAGAAGAAGCTCCTAGCTCCTGGCTTTCACTTGGCCCAGCCCTGGCTATTGCGGCCATTTGAGGCATGAACCAGTGGATGGATGATCTCTCTCTCTTTGTGTGTGTCTGTAACACTGCCTGTCAAATAAATAAAAAATAAATAAATCTTTTTTAAAAAAGACCTTTGATTTCTTAAAAGAGATAATGATATATTTTATTACTCTATTATGAAAATGGTGTATGAAGGAAAAATTACCAATATGCATGAAATACTATTAAGAATATACTAAGCATTAACTAATCCTTCATTCATGTATGGCTTAGTGATATTGGGGTATGTTTTCCTTAATTTTTTGCATCTTTATCCTTAGGAATTACTCAAATATAACTTAAGGATATTTTAGTTTAAACATTTCAGAAATGGAGATGTACAAAATATGTTTGACAACACAACTTTTTAAAACATAGTTGGACTTGCATTCCCAACATGTAATTCACTAAACTTATAATCTATATGTGTGAATAGTATTCCATATCAACACTGAGCCACAGTTCAGCCAAGACAAATCCCTATGGAAAAACCCATACCACAAAGAAAGAATTTGATCTAGTTATTTGCATCCTTTGTGCCTTTTCCAAATTTATCACTTACTGTTCTTAGTTGTAAAGAAAAGTTACTGTGTTAAAATTTCTTCTGGTTCTCTTACCAGAAGAAGACTTTTCATCATCACCTGGGATCAATTGGAGTTTTGAGTGCCATAAATATTGTCTTTATTAATAGTCAGCAAAAAATTTGCTTTATATCACTGGTATAAATGTCCAGATTATTTGACTCTATTTGTGGTCTGGATGGCAGGCAAATATATAGGTTTCCTGAATGACAGTTTCTCATAGAAGTTGAATAGAATGGATTTTTATATACATACTTATATATATGTATATATGTATAAAGTCTTTCACATGCATTCATTGTCAGTCCCAATCAGATAAAAACATAAGTGATAATTGCTCATTAACTCAGTTTCCATGTGATATCTAGTGTTGGTGAAAACTGACAGTGGTCTGTTGATGCTTGAAGTCTTACAGTAAGGTACTACTGCTGGTGTGGTCACTCATCAACTTTATTAACTGTTGTATAATTACATTGTTGGAAGAGAGGGGTGTGGGGTAGGATTTTTCACTCTGAAAGTGAACATTTGAATGCTCTTACTGTTAGGCTGGCTATTTTGTTATTTCATGGCATAAATTGGTTGCTTTTAATAGGGTGTTTTATTGGGACCCTTAACCAAAACAACAGCTGACTGATGTCTAGCTATCGTCACCTAAGGAAGGGATGGTCTCAAAATTCAGAGTTTTGTGACAACAGATGGAAAAAAGCATGATGAATCATGTTTTTTAAAATGAATTTCACACATTCACTGTTATTTTAGTAAGTATTAAAATATGGAACAGTAAGGCACACTTTTTTTTAAAGACATATTTATTTGAAAGGCAGAGCTTCAGAGAGGCAGAGGCAGAGAGAGAGAGGTCTTCCATCCACTGGTTCACTACTCAGATGGCCACAATGGCCTTAGTTTAGCCAATCTGAAGCCAGGATCCAGGAGCATCTTCCACCTTTCCCACATGGGTGCAGAGGCCCAAGAACTTGGGCCAAATTCTACTCCTTTCCCAGGCCATAGCAGAGAGCTGAGTCGGAAGTGGAGCAGCAGAGATTCAAACCAGCACCCACATGGGATGCTGGCACTGTAGGCAGCAGCTCTACCCACTATGCCACAGCGCTGGCCTCATAGACACAATTTGAATAACTATATGAAACTCAAGTAGCAGTGTTTTACCTTTAGTGTGTGATCCAATGAAATATGTTCTGATTGGGTAGCTATATGTACTCGTTGTTGTTTTCTTTTTTTAGTTACAGTGATATTGGCCTAAGATCATTTAACTCAGAATGTGCATTGACATCTAAGCTTAACTGATTATGCATTGATATGCATTTAAAATATTTTAATGGCGCCTTAGATTCCTTATATAGAAGGTCTATGTCATGGAAAAATGAATTCTGCTAATACTGCTCAACAGATAAATTCTTATATACCAGATAGTTTACTTTCTGATATATGTGTTTAAAGAAAATCCATCATTCTATCTGCATAGTATGATAGAATTTTAAGTCTCTTTTCACCACCAGCTAATTGAAGTACACATGCTTTCATCTCCTAAAATAATATGGTGATTTTGAGTGGTTTAACCTTTAGCACTATTAAGCTATTGTTACACATATTTATTTGTGTGTGTATTTGTGCGTGTGTATATTCCATCTTGAATTTCTATCATCAGTAAGTATAACAGACTGTTATTAGTTTTAGCCAATTGACACTTCATTGTTACTAAATAATTGAAGAGAGGTCATAGACATCCATTTTATTTCTCTAGTAAGTTCTATTATTGATGTCTGAATACAAATTAGATTCATCTGTTGCAAATAACCCAAGGTGTTCAAAGGATATTTCATGCTACAGGCACATTTTTCTTATTTACTGGGGGCATTAAAAATGTGTCCCACCTAATTTTACCTGAGTAGATGAATAATAAAACATGAAAAACTTCATAAAGTTACAAAAGGCAGCCTGCCTGATCTTGATTTTATGTCAGCTTCTCAGATTCATCAAATGGCACACGTATCTGTCATATCAAGAAACTGTGAAACTTGCTTTGTATGGAATCTGCCTAAGGGAAATCTGGATACAAGTGAATGTATGAAATATATGAACTAGGGTTCCTGCATTGACTGACAGGATGGACACAAAAAAAATAAGGTTCCAGAGTAGTTTGAATAGACACTTGTGTCAAACAAAGTAATATGCTAGTTGATATTGTTGGCCAGATGCATAAAACAATTCTGAGCCCACATGGTAGATAATGAACAGAAAACTAGACTGGGAATTATTAATATTATCATTCCAGCTGTGGTTCTTCTGAGTCAGGTGATGTTCTTAACATCATTTGAACCTCAGATTTGTCACATAAAACATTCAGGAGAAAAGCATAGATGGTTTATTAAGTAGCTTTAAATGCTCATCATCCTGAGAAATATCCTCAAATTTAAAACTAACAAAATAAATAATAAATTATGCATGTGTGCATCAAAGACTGGGGAAATGCATCACCATCACCATATCTGCAAAACTGATTAGGTAATTCATTAATAAGATAACAGCGTATTCTTGATTTTCTTAATACCTTAACTTCTCCTGCCAAAATTATCTTAGATATGATATTATGCATAATTATATATATGTTAATATATATATTTGTGTGTATATATAATGTGCAGTGACTGATGCAGTATATATATCTATATTTTTGGAATGTAGAAATGATTTCAGTGAAATATTATTTCATTTTAGGGGCATAAGTCAAGTCTCTCAAGGGTTTGAGAAACATGTACGTAATATGCTGAAATAATAAGTCCTTACTTTTCTACAGTTCCCTGTACTGTTCAAAGCTGCCTCATACCTCTTATCTCAGTAAATCTTGGCAATGACACTGTGAGATAGCTGTAGCTGATGGCTACAGCTACAACGTCTTTGTGCTACGGAAGAGGGAATTGAAACACAATGATTAATGAGCTGTGTCCAGGGATCACACAACAAAACTGATTAGTAAAAGACCCCTTGACACTCACAGACTGTTTTTATATCTGACTGCCTTTGCAGCCAAAATACATTAATAAGAAACATTTGATCATTTGATGTAGCCTTACTACACAGGCATGGCAGGAGTGTTTCTCAGGATCCTTCTGCAGTGATACCTTCTGAAGTTGTCATCATCATCTACATTAGTTAAAGTGTCAGCAGTGGAATCTGGCTGCATCTCTACAGAATTAAAACCTCTAAAATTCAATATGAACTCCAAGCTTTTCTTACTTCCCTAATCAAATTGGCAAACATAGAAACCTAATGAAAGTAAAATCTATGATAAATGAAGATGTCATTATGGCAGAAAACATTCCAGTTAAAGGTTGTGCCAGATACTATTATGGGCATGAATTACTTGAAAGAAAAGAAAGGTGCTAGAAAGAGAAAAAACAACTGAGGAGGGCCAAGGGAGGGTGAAGAAGGGGAGGGAAGAAGCCTTATATGTGGCCTAACTCTGGCCTAAATTTAAATGTATTTGAATTCTGGCCTAAAGGTTTCTCCATGCACACTCAACTATAACCTGACTTCTTATATATAAACAGACTCTAACCTACTCAAGTAACAAGTAGCTGAGTCTCAGCCAATCACAAGTGGCCAGCTGTTCAAACCATGTTCAAACAAGACAGATAGAAGCTATACGGTTCAGGCTGTTTCTACCTAACCTTGGTTTTCTGTACTTTATATCCTTTTCTCCAGCAATAAATTTAACTTGCTCATGTAGTGGAGTGGGGTATTCTGAACTATTTTTGGTTTAGACTGCTACCCAATTCAAGAATCACAAATGAAGCCAATTAATATCTGCAAAACTAGATTTGTCACATTTTTCTCACTTTTTAAACTTTTATTTAATAAATATAAATTTCCAAAGTACAGCTTATGGATTACAATGGCTTTTCCCCCACCCATAACTTCCCTCCCACACGCACCCCTCCCATCTCCTGCTCCCTCTCCCATTCCATTCACATCAAGATTCATTTTCAATTCTCTTTACATACAGAAGATCAATTTTGTATATATTAAGTAAAGATTTCAACAGTTTGCACCCACACAGAAACACAAAGTGTAAAGTACTATTTGAGTACTAGTTATACCATTAATTCACATAGTACAACACATTAAGGATAGAGATCCTACATGAGGAGTAAGTGGACAGTGACTCCTGTTGTTGACTTAACAAATTGACACTCTTGTTTATGGCATCAGTAATCTCCCTAGGCTCTTGTCATGAGTTGCCAAGCCATCCCACTCCTTGGAATTTACCAAAAGGAAATTAAATTGGCAAACAAAAAAAGCTGTCTACACATTAATGTTTATTGTAGCTCAATTCACAATAGCTAAGACCTGGAATCAACCTAAATGCATATCAACAGTAGACTGGATAAGGAAGTTATGGGACGTGTACTCTATAGAATACTATACAGCAATAAAAAAAATGAAGTCCGGTCATTTGCAACAAAATGGAGGAATCTGGAAAACATCATGCTGAATGAAATAAGCCAGTCCCCAAAGGACAAATATTATATTTTCTCCCTGATCAGTGACAACTAACCGAGCACCAAAAAGGAAACCCGTTGAAGTGAAATGGACACTATGAGAAACAGTGACTTGATCAGCCCTTGTCCTGACTGTTGATGTACACTTAATACTTTATCCCTTTTAGTATTTTTTGTACTACTTAATACTATTGGTTGAACTCTGTAATTAACACACAATTATTCTTAGGTGTTTAAATTTAACTGAAAGTGATCCCTGTTAAATATTAAGAGTGGGAATAAGAGAGAGAGAAGATGTACAATTTGAGACAAGCTCAAGCTGACTTGCCCCAAATGGCAGAGTTAGAAATGTGCCAGGGGATTCCAATTTAATCCCATTGCTGTGTGGGAGCAAACTGTTGAAATCTTTACTTAATGTATGCTAAACTGATCTTCTGCATATAAAGAGAAACGAAAATGAATCTTGATGTGAATGGAAGGGGAGAGGGAGTGGGAAAGGGGAGGGTTGTGGGTGGGAGGGATGTTATGGGGGGGGGGGAAGCCATTGTAATCCATAAGCTGTACTTTGGAAATTTATATTCATTAAATAAAAGTTAAAAAAAAAAGAAAGCCAAAAAAATATTTTAAAGTTTGCATTGTTTAAGTTTTAATTAAACTGTGATAAGTAACTTCATCCAAAATTAAAAGTAAAAATAAAATGTAATTGTACTTTTTCATTAAATTACTTGTTTTTTTATAAAGATTTATTTACTTATTTGAAAGTCAGAGTTACAGAGAGAAGAGAGGCAGAGAGATAGAGAGGTCTTCCATCTGCTGGTTCATTCCCCAATTGGCCGCAAGGGCCAGAGCTGTGCTGATCTGAAGCCAGGAACTTCTTCCGGGTCTCCCATATGGGTGCAGGGGCACAAGGACTTGGACCATCTTCTACTGCTTTCTCAGGCCATTGTAGAGATTTGGATAGCAAGTGGAGCAGCCAGGACATGAACTGGCACCCATATGGCCCATATGGGATGCCAGCACTGCAGGCAGTGGCTTTACCTGCTACACCACAGTGCCCATCCCTAAATTACCTATTTTACAAAACACCTATGCATTAAGATTTTATCAACTTTTTATCACTATCTTAGAAAATGAGACTTATTTTCAGACTACCCCTTCTTGTAATGGGAAGAACTAAATGGATGCTAGTAATAACTAAGAGAAGACAAACAAGTTTCTACTTTGTTTCAAGTCTGCTAAGTATGTTGGTGTAGTGATATTTTTGCAATTGCTTTTAGTGGAACAAACATAGAAATACAGTAGATGCCCTTAAACCAAAAGGAATGAGCTTTTGAGAGTATTCTTTACTTCAATTATGATAAAGATAATTAAAACAGAATCAATTAGAAAGGTGGATGAAGTCATCCTTTATGCTGTTAATTAATTTTATGATGCTAATGGTTATATTTACATCTTCACTTCATTTTGTAGTTTCATTATATCTTTCATATTTTGTTTTTATATAATAATATTGAAGATAGTGAGAAAAAAGCCCTTGTGACTGTAGATTACAAAAACAAGGAGAGTATATTTGGCATCATTCTTTTTCTTTGACAATTCTACATTATAAGCATTTCTTTCTCTTTTTTGAAGCTGCTAATGTTTAGTAATATATGAAGAAAAAATCATCAATGTATAGTTTAAAAGTAAACAAATACTCTTGAGATTAACAGAAATAGAATTAAAGGCTATGTTTGCACAGAAAATTAAACTACAATAATTTCCCATTACACAAAAATTAACAGCAGATATAGGTAAAGTCATCAGGATTTATCAGTGTTTCATCCATTTCTCTTTTATGTCCATGTCTTATCTTTACCCTAACTCTGGTTGTTATATTGGAGCACATATAACAGTGTGATTTTAAAAAGGTTCACATGAAGAATAGAAAGAAGAAGGGAGGAGTGTGTGTGGAGTAGGGGGAGAACAGAGAGAGAGAGTACACACACACACACATATGTATTTGTGTGTGTGTATATATATATATACATATACAAATTTGAAGAAATGAAAGTTGCTCAGGGAGAATATTATATTCTTTAACCAGAATTTCTTAGAGTTTCAAAAATATATTTTACTACAGAGAACTTGGTATAAATTCAGTATAACCATGGTATTTTTCAAACCAAAATGGCTGGAACTGCACTCACCCTTGGAAGAGCTTTTCAAATCATTAAAGCCTTTCTTGTCCAACTACTTCGAATGATGAATGATAGAGAACTGTATGCTGGGGTTTCATTTAATTTGTATCTGGAAGGAATGTTATAGCTCACGACCAACTGTCTCCCAAATAAACACCTTGTTGATTGATGTGATGCATCATAAGACAGAAGGTTTTTTGAATTGGGAATATATGATAGAAGCAGAACATATGGCATTATATAGGAAAAGAAACCTTTCCAGAATGTGTGAATGAAATAGCATTTCAAAGCTATTTCAAAAATATCACATTTTGGAGATGTTAGCAATTGCCTGGTCTGGAATTTAATCAACAGCAGAGGCTTTGAAAAGACTCCAGGACAAAGCATGCAGGTAATGTGAAAAATGTCACTCAGGCCAGAAAGCATTGCTAACAAATTGTCCTGACGCTGTACTATGGGCATCATTCATACTAATGTCAATAATAGCTCCACAAACTGTAATTTCAGATACACTGAGATATATAATGTAAACAACTTACCCTTTTTTGTATTTTAAGCATCTATCCTGATAAATTCATAGAAATATTAAAATGGAGATGTTATTTTATAGAAAAGTTATAACAGAAATGAATTGTCAATTTATGACTTGTGCTTATAAATCAGTATCAGCATAAATTGCATGTGCCTGATGGACAAGATATTTATGTCCTATTAACATTTTTTTGAAAGTCAACTTCAGTTGGTTTACCATGTTTAGTAACAAACGTGCAGACCAAATCTACAGAAGCCTTAAACAAACAGCTTAAAACAAATAGTCATTACTCAATAGAATAGGTCCATTTGGATATAAAAGGCTTTGAGATTTTGATCCCAGAGATCTTTCAGGCTCCAAATAAGCCTACAGTCATTATCAGTCAAAGCATGACTGGAATTCAATTATTGTGTTAGCCATTTGCTTGGAATATAATTTTTCTCAGCAAAATAATTTATAAATGTTCACTAGGATCTCAGGATACTTTGCCAGAGTCCCTTTAAGTTACAGTATGAATTCAAGAAATATAGAAATAACAATATGGTGCCGATGTTTTGGCATAGTGGTAAAGCCGCTGCCTGCAATACCAATGTCCTTTATGGGTGCCAATTCCTGTCCTGGCTGCTCCACTCCCTATCCAGCTCCCTGCTAACGGCCTGGGAAAAGCAGTGGAAGATGGACCTGGAAGGAGCTCCTGGCTTCTGGCTTCGTCCTGGCCCAGCCCTGGCCATCTTGGGAGTAAATGATTGAGTGGAAGATCTCTGTCTCGTTCTGTCTCTCTCTCTCTCTCACTCTGTAACTTTGCCTTTCAATAAATAAATAAATCTTGTAAAAAAAGAAATAACAATAGTACTGGTAGAAACATATATTTTATTAATGATAACTAAAGTTATATCATAAACTCTCTTTTATTTTTTTAAGATTTTATTTATTTATTTGAGAGAGTTATAGACCGAGGGCAAGACAAAGAGATGTCTTCCAACAGCTGGTTCATTCCCCAGTCTGAAGCCAGGAGCCAGGAGCCAGGAGCTTCATTTGGATCTCCCACGTGAGTATAGGGGCCCAAGCCCATCTTCCACTGTTTTCCCAGGCCATTAGCAGAAAGCTGGATCAGAAGTGGAACATCCGGGATGCAAATGGTGTCCATAGGGGATGCTGGCAACCCAGGCAGAGGCTTAACCAACCAGGCCACAATTTCTGCCCCATAAACCCTCTTAAAAATCACACACACACATATACACACCTTTCCTCCCTTTTGGACTTCAGGAATTATACAATTGGTAATTCACTAGGGGTAACTAGATATATTACTTTTATCATTTGTGACTATTGAGTCTATTATGTAATAAGGTATTAATAGCAAGCTAGCTACTTGGCAGTCTTCCAGAATTAAAACATAGAAAGATACTGCTAGATGTCCTGTGAAGCTATGAGTTTCTTTGATAAAGAAACTACCGAACATGACTTGTAAGACTTAGGGAGCCTCAGTGCTACCAACAGAAATTTACTAACTTGAAAAAGAAGAAAATCAATGAGTCTCTGTCCTAGCATTGTGTTCAGTACATTTTGAAGTATGTTAAGAAAAATAATGCCTTTGATCTAACTATATCGTTTTTCAAAAATTTTCAGATATGTATTTTTCACATTTTAACATTACTGAAAAAGAAGCTCATCTTAGAGTTAAGAATTTAGTTCAAAACATTCTTCTTCCTTTAAAGGGAAAAAGCAGCTATTTTATGATAATCTTAGATCTGACAAAATAAAATGTTACCAAATATCCAAATATTTGTATCTCTAATTTTAAATCTTTATTATCATGAATAATAGCATGTTTTAGAGTATATTATTGTCAGTAAATATAAGTATTTCAACTTCCACTTTACCATTTGGCTCAAAATATATAGATTGAGAAGAGAGGGGAGTGGGAATTAAAAGCTTCAAAAGTTAAACTCTATAAAGGCTGCAGAATTGAATAATAACTGGAGGTGTGGTCCTTGTGGATTAAGCTGCCGCTTGCTATGTCTAACTCCCCTATCAGAGTGCCAGCTCTATTCCTGGCTGTTCTGCTTCAGATCCTTCTTCCTGCTAGCGTGCCGAGGAAGCAGTGGATGATAGACTAAGTGCTTGGGCCCCTGCCATCCAAGTGGGAAACTCAGATGGAATCCAGGCTTCTGGCCTCTGCCTGGCCGAGCCACAGCTGTTGAAGCCATTTGGGGAGTCAACCAGCAAATGGAAGATCTCGGGCTTTGTCTCTGTGCATCTTTTCTCTCTCTCTTTCCCTTTCTCTCTCACTTACTCACTTTTCCTTTTAAATAAATACATAACTCTTTTAAGAAAAAGAATAAATAGCTATTCCAATATTCATCTTTATCTTTTTAGAGAACATTGAAGATAGGGTGCCAAAATTTTAACTGTTGTTCACTGATTATTCCAATTTTCTTTCACAATGAGTTATGTAAGGATAAATTTGAATTTATAGCTCTTAATATACCATTCCTAAAATTCACTCTGGACTTGCTATAGGTAAAAACACAACAAAAATAAACCACTTGAAATATGAAGGGAGAAATGAGGAAAGGTTATTTAATGAGTATTAACATATGATTAGGAGTAAGAAGTTCTGTTATTCAGAGTATGGTGACTATAGAATATGACAATGGCTCTATATTTTTCTTGAAGAAACTATAAGAAATGGTTTAGAATGTTTTTATCTGAAAGACATGTAAATAGGTTATCAGGGTTGAGATTATACAATATATGCATATATCAAAACATTACATCATACCCCATAAATATGTGTGATTTTTACATGTCAATTAAAATTTTAAAAAATTAAATAAGACATCTGATGAGCTGATTGTAAGGCCACACTCCTCTCTCCTGGGCATTGGCTCCTCTCACATCAATGTTCCTTTCATCATCTTCTATTGTCAATTTCAAAAATTTAATTAAAGAGGATGTGTGGAATTTGGTTTCACATTATAATTATTCCATATTTCTTTTCCTTTGGGCTTCTCAGCACAAGCTTTCTGTTTTTTTTTTTTTTTTCCAGCTTATTCCAGAACAGATTTAAAGTATTAGATTATTTGAGAGGGATTTTTAGGGAATTTCCTTGTAATTTTGTCAATGGACATAGAGAAGGGGAAAAAAGATAAAAGCAGCTTTTTAGACTTGGTTTCTAATCACCAGGTTTCTTTCTAGCTGGGCTCATTCAGCCCCTGCATTTTTGTCCTCTCACTCTGGATGAGCCCTCTGTAGGTCCCAGACTTTGGATCCCAGGCTTTGCCCTGTCCACTGTTACTGCAGGCAAGAATCTAGTTTTAAATTAATATATTGCTAATGGCTTTTATGAAAATTATTTTGTACATGAGTTTATAGGAATCGTTTACTACTTTACTTTTAGCTTTAACTCTAGTAACTGTATGTATGCTTCCCTCAGTGATTAATAGACCTGTCGATAGTTTTAACAAATGAAATTCTACATTTTGTGTTCTTAGATCCTTTTGAATTCTAAGCTTATTTTTTATTTTTTTCTTGACTTGTTTTTATAACTAAAGTCAAAAATAAAAAAAAAATACTTAAAATTTTCAGTCTCCATGCATGCACATATACACACACATACACATACATCTCAACTACGTACATACAAGTCCATCCATGTAACATTAGAGATAGTATAAATTGAGGTTCAATACTACAATCTTTAACAATCATTTTACTTGTTCTTAATTTTCCCAGGATTAGCTAGCAATCCTGACTCTTTGTTTGCTAGTGAAGACATGCTTTCAGTTCTTATAACCTAAGGCTCATTTATTTATTTGGCAAACATATGTAGAGCATCACCTATGTGCTATGTATACCAAGAAAAAGAAAATTACTCAAGGACAAATGAAAGATAGAAAAAGTATGCAAAGATAATTAAAAGACTGCATTGCCATCTCATACTCAGGCAATAGGATACATGCTTATTGACACAGAAGCACATCAAAGGGAAGGGTCGGGGCAGAGCAGAATGAAGGGACTTACAGAAATGCGGAAATAGTTACAATCCAGCTGCCAGTGTACAGCAGAGGAGACAACCATGTAACAAGAATAAAAACATTTTCACTGATTTTACCATTAATTATGGTGAACACTTGGTATATTATAAGATGCTAAGTTAATAATAAAATGAAAGATAATTGAAGAGCCAGCGCTGTGGCGTAACAGGTAAAGCTGCCACCTGCAGTGCCCGCATCCATATGGGCACCAGATCGAGTCCTGGCTAATCCACTTCTGATCCAGTTCTCTGCTATGTCCTGGGAAAACAGAATAAGATGGCCCAAGTCCTGTGGCCCTTGCACCCATGTAGGAGACTTGGAAGAAGCTCCTGGCTCCTGGCTTCAGATAGGCACAGCTCGGGTTGTTGCCGCTAATTGGGGAGTGAACCATCGGATGGAAGACTTCTCTCTCTCTCTCTGCCTCTCCTTCTCTCTCTGTGTAACTCTGATTTTTCAATAAATAAATACATCTTTAAAAAAAAAAAGAGACTTGATAAAAACTAACCATACCAAGAATAATCATCTCCAGTCTATAACCCTCTTTACTAATCTGAAGATAATGTTCAGGCCATAATCTTGCAGTCACCTTTTCAGAGAAAGTTTTTGTCACCGTCAATCTAAGTTTAGTCCTTATTTTATATTTTCTTAAGACAACTATGGCTTTTTCTTTATTGTAATTCTCAAACATGATAATTAGATATGATATATGTAACTCTTTGTGCACTGCAGCCTCACTAGAAGTTAACACGATTTGAAAATCAAATCCATTGACCAGAGATTGTACTCAGCAGGAAGTTGTACTAAGAATTTCAAGGACTCAAGAAATCCAAAGGGCTGAGGACAGGAGAGGGAGGTCTGGAGATTAAAGCATCTCCCAGGCCCACCCTTCCCACATCAGAGGTCAGTCCTAGCATGATCAATGATGCCTCTGGGTGAATCTGCTGAGTTACCTCTCAGAACAGGAAGCACTTAGACTATGCAATACCTCCACTTCGTACCTGATATTGACCTAATCACATCTCCCACCCCGAATTCATATGTTCAATTCCTGGCCCCAAATGCAATGCTCACCAGAATCCAATCACACCTGGAACCCTGATGCCAGACTTCCAACCCAATAACTCTGAGATAATACATTTGTGTTCTTGAAGCTACCCAGTTAGAAGTAGAGCTCGAATTCAAATCTAGGCATTCTGATACAGGATGTGTACATCCCAAACTGCATATTAACTGTGACGGCAAAAACCTACCCCCATTTTATTCACTACAGTGCTAGACACATTGCCTGGCACAGAGCTATTGGAATAACGAGTAAACCAGTGATGCTTATTAAGTGTAATGTAAAGCTGTAACATTGCTTTGTTCCATTTCTTCCCCGACAAGTATAAAATACTTCCAGTACTTGATTGCATTCATCACTGAATTGACTGTCCTATGTTTTCTTTTCTTTTTTTTTTATTTTTGACAGGCAGAGTTAGAGACAGAAAGAAAGGTCTTCCTTCTGTTGGTTCACCCCCGAAATGGTCACTATGTCCAGCACGCTGTGCCCCTCTGAAGCCAGGAGCCAGGTGCTTCCTCCTGGGCTCCCATGCTGGAGCAGGGCCCAAGCACTTGGGCCATCCTCCACTGCACTCCCAGGCCACAGCAGAGAGCTGGACTGGAAGAGGGGCAACTGGGACAGAATCCGTCACCCCAACAGGGACTAGAACCCCGGGGTGCCAGCGCTGCAGGCGGAGGATTAGTCAAGTGAGCCGTGGCACCGGCCTGTCCTATGTTTTCTAAAGAAGTAAACAACTGGTTTAATTTTATGTTGTCTCAGCTATTTAGTGGCTGAAATTATGGTCTGGTAGATTTAGGGTAATTAAAAGTGCACAGGTCTTGGTGCCTTCTATCTAGCAGTTAATTTTTCTTTTTTTTTAAACTTTTATTTAGTAAATATTAATTTCCAAAGTACAGTTTATGGATTACAATGGCTTTCCCCCCCATAACTTCATCCCACCTGCAACCCTCCCAACTCCCGCTCCCTCTCCCATTCCATTCACATCAAGATTCATTTTAAATTCTCTTTATATACAGAAGATCAATTTTGTATATATTAAGTAAAGATTTCAACAGTTTGCACCCACACAGAACATAAAGTGTAAAGTCCTGTTTGAGTACTAGTTATATCATTAATTCATATTGGACAACACATTAAGGACAGAGATCCCACATGAGGAGTAAGTGCACAGTGACTCCTGTTGTTGACATAACAATTTGACACTCTTGTTTATGGCGTCAGAAATCTCCCTAGGCTCTGACTTCGATCTTATTCTGACAGGGTCATAGTCAAAGTGGAAGTTCTCTCCTCCCTTCAGAGAAAGGTACCTCCTTCTTTGATGGCCCATTCTTTCTACTGGGATCTCACTCGCAGAGACCTTTCATTTAGTTGTTGTTTTGTGTGTGTATGTGTGTGTGTGTGTGTGTGTTTTTCCAGAGTGTCTTTGCTTTCCATGCTTAAAATACTCTCATGGGCTCTTCAGCCAGATCCGAATGCCTTAAGGGCTGATTCTGAGGCCAGAGTGCTGTTTAGGACATCCATCATCCAAGAGTCTGCTGTGTATCCCACTTCCCATGTTGGATCATTCTCTCCCTTTTTGATTCTATCAGTTAGTATTAGCAGACACTAGTCTTGTTTATGTGATCCCTTTGATTCTTAGACCTATCAGTGTGATCAATTGTGAATTGAAATTGATCACTTTGACTAGTGAGATGGCTTGGTACATGCCACCTTCATGGGATTGAATTGGAATCCCCTGGCACATTTCTAACTCCACCATTTGGGGCAAGTCCAATTTTAATTTTTCTGTATCATGTTATGAGCGTTTACTTTTAATATTTTTTTGGGTTCCACATCTCACACCAGAAAAATTATGGAAGTATTCTGTTTTCAAAAAACTTGCCAAGTTTTATATTAAGGGTTTGTAAGCAAGTAGAAAATGTGTCCCCAGAGAACCATGTGGTTTTATGCAAATAAGCATTTCAAGGGCAGATACGAAAGTGAACTGTGCTATTATTTTGAAAATTAAAAATGAGTTTCTTTAGAGACCTGTAAGGTCTGATTTATAACTAATTAATGAGTATGACTGGTCTGAGTCAGGTTGGTATCAGTAACCAGACGGTACATTCACAGAGGTGACTCAATGAAGGGACCATTTTGGCTAGGAATGGTGTAGAAGTAGGAAACTTTTAAAATTCTTTTCTGAAAGATAAGCTAAAGGCAATAGCATTAAGGTACTTATGAAAGCAGCCACTCTGGGACAATGACAGAAGTCATTGTTAAATCTTGGCCCAACAGAAGACACCATGGGTACAGTGGAAGTTAGATATCCTAATCTCTTTCTCTTCCTTTTCTCCAATGTCTTATCAGTGCCTCTTCTTGGCCTAACCTAAGAGAAAGCCAAGTGTCAGGAGAACCAGGATGATGCAACTTGTGGAGGCTACCTCCTGGGATATACAACAGAGTGTATAAAGTAAGAGAATGACTGTGGGAATTCAAGCATAAAATAAACATCAAAAACTCCTTAAAATGCCACAATTCTTTATAAGAAGACCAGGGCCAAAGTCTGAAAATAAGTGAAGGGAAAAATAGACATTTCAAAAGTCAGTTTCTTTGATCGTTTGCTACCTGGCAGTATTCTTTCTTCTGTGTTATTAGGTTAAAGATGCTCTATCTTTTATTTTTGGAAAAAAAGCAAAATCATTAGGTGACATCCTAATTTAGCACTGTTTCTTATAATTTATTTAATAATTTTAGCGCTTAATGTGTGATGGTACTACTATAAAAATTTTACAGATATTTTCATTTATTACATTTAATCTTCATGTGATGATATGAAGTGGGTTCTAGTCATATCAACCCCATTTAACACTCAAGAACACTAAGACTAAAAGAGGCAACATAGCCTTCCCTACTTTACAAAGCCAGTGAGTGGTGGAATTGCCTTCTGAACCCAAGCACCTGGGCGCAATGCTGGCATTCCTAGTCAGTACATTATGCCACATGTTTTGTGAAGGACTTGTTGTATGACCATCATTTCAAGAACATTTAAATTTTAATCTTTCACTTTGTAGACAGATCAGATATAATGATTTTTCTCCTGTGACTTTTTACAAACTTCTTAACTATATGAATATATTTGGAAGAGTTTTAGAGAAGGTATATCTTCTACTGAAAATCAAACTCACTTCATAAGTAATGCAAGGGAATTTCAGAGTAAATACTCATATTTTGGAGTGAGATAGAGATTTAGATGTACATTAAAGGATTAAGTATGACTTGATTAAGAATTATGGCTGCTATTTATATGAGCAAATCCAGCATGGAAATGATAAATCTCAGAGATTCCCCCCCCACACATAAAACACTAGCTTAACCTGATTATTCATTTTGTGTCAAAGGAAAGAAAATGTGCACATTTGTCAGATAAGAATTCTTTGACAAATATTTTTACAGAATGCAACGACATTTTATAAAAAAATTTACTATAAATAAATTCCATTTTTAGAATTTAAATTATATACTTTTATACATGCTTTTGTCTAATGAAATAATTTGTCCCTTGATTTCAATTAAAATAAAATTATTTAAGTTATGATTAAATTAAATTGTAAAAAAAAAAAGATTGTCTCCACAAAATTTTCCAGTCAAGAACTGTGAAATTACAGATTTTCAAAGTCCATAGCATAATACATCTGACCAGTTTTAATACTGGTAAGTATTTGGCAAAGTGAGAATCAGCCATTTGAATTACAGGACTATGACTAATGCTCTACTCTGATTTTAAAAGTATCTGATAACTTTGATTTTTAGGAAGCTTAGACATCCAGTAAATGTCTGGCAATTGTCATAAACAGGCATTTGTGGGAAATCTGTTTAACAAATTTAGGTCACATCATATAAGTACTATATTCTAAAAAAATGATTTCTTATTAATAAAACTAAGAACCTCCTTCCTGGATGTGTATGTTTCATATAATTTTCAAAGTACTTTAATTTTCCCAAGGAATTAGAAATTATAAATTCTAAGATGCAATGCAGGTTTTCTAATATAATAGGACAGACACCTGTGCCTTCACTTGATGTTAACTTGATAACAAAATGAACAAAAGTAAGAGCATAAGCTTTGCTAGATTTGGAACTTTGTCATTGGTAAAAATAAATGTTTAATGTTCTTAAAATGATCTTTGAGCTTTCCAAGTCATGTGTTCTTATATTATTAAAATAAGAAAAAAGTCTTCTGAAAAAATCAATATAAAGCTAGATTTTTTTTTTCATATCACTAAGTTAAAACAAATAGCCAACATACCTGCATGATTGAATTTGAGTTACAGATCTGATATTTCAGAAGATGTTGTTTCAGGCACTATTTCTTCATTAGGATATTCATAAACATGTTTCATTGGTCCTGATTTCTTAGTTTTAATTTTCTACTTTCCACATATTTTGTAGTAGGTACACATTTTCGTACAACTTCAACTTCCAATACAAAGTCATCTTAAACACAAAAAAACTGTGGTGACAAACAGTATATTATAAGCAACAATTCATTGATACCTCTCAACAATCAGGAAAAGAAATAATGGAAAAGAAAACATTTTGAAATAATTGCCCCATTGATGAATAGAATCATAAACTAAACTGATTTGTTTATAGCTTGTGTCACATTCTGAGAGAAATAACCCATGGTAAAACAGTTGTGACAGAGTTTGTTCACTCAGGACATTGGATTGTTATTAACTGTCAAATAAGTTCTGTACCTAAAGAAAAAATTTTTTTAAATAAGAATTTTGTGAAGAATAGCAATGATATCTTGCAAAAGACTGAAGTCATGTACTTTATCAGAACAAATTGTATTTAAATATATATATTTAATATCAAAAATTATATACAACTTTTGTGAATGGTTTCAACATAAAATAATAGTTGCTCCTCAATAACACTGATGGGAAACCTTAAGTGATACCTGTGGTACATATCTCACCAATCTTACCTCCCCATGCCCCCTTTACTGCTGAGACTACTCAGAGGCTTATAATCTATCACAACTCAGTGAATGTAACAAAGGATACCTTTCAGTCAGGTCATATAATTCCTGGTTGAATTTACATAAACATTGCATGACACTGAATATAATAATGAAGAAACAAAGAAAACCAAATAAGAATAGAGTCTGTCCTCATGGAACTACCAACTGGTGGAATACAGGGTTAGGAAAATGAATAATTATAGTAGGTGTTTCAATGATTGCAATGGAAATAATATAAGCGATAGTTGATACAGCAAATGAGGCATTGATATCTGAGTAACTGGATGAAAAAGAAAATTTATTGTTGGTTCAGACTGAAGACCATGTCACATGAGGATAAACTAGAGGTAGAAGGCTTTAAAAAATATTTATTTTATTTATTTGAAAGACAGAAGTAGAGACAGAGAAAGAGGTCTTTTATCCACTGGTCCAATCCATAAATGGCCGTAACAGCCATCAGCTGATCACTGGCCAATCAGAAGTCAGGAGTGAAGAGCTTCCTCCAGGTTTCCCATGTGGGTGCAGTGGTCCAAGGATTTGGGCCATCCTCCACTGCTTTCCCAGGCACATTAGCAGGAAGCAGGATTGGAAATGGAGCAGCCAGGTCTCAAACCAGCACCCATATAAGATGCTATCACTGCAGGCCAGGGTTTTAACCCACTGCACCACAGCCCTGGTCCTGGAAGAAGCCTTTTAAAAAAAGATTTATTTATTTATATATTTGAAAGTCAGAGTTACACAAAGAGACAAGGAGAGGCAGAGAGAGAGAGGTCTTCCATCCAATGATTCACTCCCCAATTGACCACAACAGCCAAGCTGTACCTACCCAAAGCCAGAAGACAAGAGCCTCTTCCTGGTCTCCCACACAGGTGAAGGCACCCAAGGACTTGGACCGTCTTCTACTGCTTTCCCAGTTCATAGCAGAGAGCTGGATTAGAAGTGGAGCACCCGGGAGTTGAACAGGAGCCCATATGGGATGCAGGCACCACAGGCAGTGGCTTTATCCACTACACCACATTGCTGGCCCTTGGAGAAGGCTTTTTAAAAATTTTGTTTAAGGTATAGAAATTTTATGTATTCCTTGTATACAATTTCAAGTATACAGTGATATTTCTCACCCTACATTCCCTCCCGCCCACACTCCAACCCTTCTTCTTCCTCCCTCTTCTATCTCACTCTTAATTTTAGTAAAGATATATTTTCAGTTTACTTTATACTTATGAGATTAACCCTACACTAAGTAAAGAGTTCAACAAATAGAATGAAGGAAAAAAACACTGATCCTCAACAGTCAAAACAAGGGCTGTATATAATTATCAAATCTCAAAACGTCAATTTCACTCCAATCATTACCTTTTAGACACTCTACTAGTTACCACAGAAAAACATATTGTATTTACCTTTTTGGAACTGGCTTTCTTCACTAAGTTTACTGTTTCTAAATGTATCCATTTTGTCACAAAAGACAGGATTTCATTTTTTTTTAATCACTGAGTAGTAGCCCATAGAAATTATTACACTATTTCTTTATCCAGTGATCATTTGATGGACATCTGGGTTGATTCCATATCTTAGCTTTTGTGAATTGAGTTGCAATAAAGATAGGGGTACAGATCACTCTTTTCATATTTTTATTTAATTTCGGTTGGGAAAATTCCCAAGAGTGGGATTGCTGGGTCATATAGTAGATCTATTTTAAGCTTTCTGTGTTATCTCCATATTGTCTTCCAAAATGATTGTACAGATTACATTCCCACCATAGAGGATTATAATACATTTCCCCACCTCATCCTTGCCAGCATTTGTTGTTTGTTTATTTCTGTATGAAAGCCATTCTAATTGGGGTGAGGCGAAACCTCCTTGTGGTTTTGGTTTTCATTTCCCTGATGACTAGTGATACTGAGCATTTTTTCATGTGTTTGATGGCCATTTGAATTTCCTCTTTTGAAAAATACCTGTTCAAGACCTTTGCCCATTTCTAACCTGGATTGTTTGTTTCTTGTTGTCGAGTTTCTTGAGCTCTTTATAGGTTCTGTATATTAATCCTTTATCAGTTGCATAGTTTGCAAATTTTTTTCCATTCTGTCAGTTGTCTCTTCATTTGTTGAGGGTTTCTTTTGCGGTGAAGAAACTTCTCAACTCAATGTAATATCATTTGTCAATTTTGGCTTTGATTGCTTGTGCTTCTGGGGTGTTTTCCTAGAAGTCTCCTATTCCAATGTCTTGCAGAGTATCTCCAATGTTCTGTATTAATTTGATGGTATTGGGTCATAGATTTATGTCTGTGATGCATTTTGAGTGGATTTTTGAGTAAAGTATTAAGTAGGGGCATTATTTCTTATTTCTTTATGTGGAGATTTCCCAAAACCATTTGTTGAAGAGACTGCTCTTGCTCCAGGGATTGATTTTAGCTTCTTTGTCAAAGCTGACTTGGTTATAGATGTGTAGACTGATTCTGGATTTTCTATTGTTTTCCATTGTTCTATGTGTCTATTTTTTGAGTACCAAGCTGTTTTGATTATAACTGCACTGTAGTATGTCTTCAAATCTGGTATTGTGATGACTCTGGCTTTAGTTTGTTGAATAAGATTGCTTTAGCTATTCAGAATTTCTTATGTTTCCATATAATTTTTAGCATCATTTATTCTAGATCTGAGAAGAACATAATTAGTATTTTGATTGGGATCAACCATGTTTCTGACCTGGTACACTCAAGGGATTCAGCAGACAATCAGGAAGTATAGGGTAGAAAGAGATAATCCTGAAGTGTTCATCTGGGGTCACATAAGGATGTTTTAGGTGCTCAGTTAGTTGACACCGATCAGGGAGAACATATGATATTTGTCCCTTCGGGACTGGCTTGTTCCACTCAGCATGATATTTTCCAGATTCCTCCATTTTGTTGCAATTGACCGGATTTAATTTTTTTTTTTTTTTTTACTGCGGTATAGTATTCTATAGAGTACATATCCCATAACTTCTTTATCCAGTCTGCTGTTGATGGGAATTTAGGTTGATTCCAGGTCTTAGCTATTGTGAATTGAGCTGCAATAAACATTAATGTGCAGACAGCTCTTTTATTTACCAATTTAATTTCCTTTGGATAAATTCCAAGGAGTGGGATGGCTGGGTTGTATGGGAGGGTTATATTCAGATTTCTGAGGAATCTCCAGACTGACTTCCATAGTGGCTTGACCAGTTTGCAGTCCCACCAACAGTGGGTTAGTGTCCCTTTTTCCCCACATCCTCACCAGCATCTGCTGTTGGTAGATTTCTGTATGTAAGCCATTCCAACTGGGCTGAGGTGAAACCTCATTGTGGTTTAGATTTGCATTTTCCTGATTGCTAATGACCCTGAACATTTTTTCATGTGTCTGTTGGCCATTTTGATTTCCTCTTTTGAAAAATGTCTATTGAAGTCCTTGGCCCAACTCTTAAGTGGGTTGTTTGTTTTGTTTTTGTGGAGTTTCTTGATCTCTTTGTAGATTCTGGTTATTAATCCTTTATCTATAGCATAGTATGCAAATATTTTTTTCCCATTCTGTTGGTTGCCTCTTCACTTTCCTGAATGTTTCTTTTGTAGTACAGAAACTTCTCAATTTGATGTAATCCCAATTGTTAACGTTGGCTTTGACTACCTGTGTCTGTGGGGTCTTTTCCAAGAAGTCTTTGCCTGTGTCTATATCTTGAAGGGTTTCTCTGATGTTCTCTAATAATTTGATGGATAGGGTCATAGATTTAGGTCTCTCATCCATGTTGAGTGGATTTTTGTGTAAGGTGTAAGGTAGGGGTCTTGCTTCATGCTTCTGCATGTGGAAATCCAGTTTTCCCAGCACCATTTGTTGGGTAGACTGTCCTTGCTCCAGGATTTGGTTTTAGATACTTAATCAAATCTAAGTTGGCTATAGATGTTTGGATTGATTTCTGGTGTTTCTATTCTGTTCCATAGGTCTCTCCTTCTCTTTCTGTACCAGTACCATGCTGTTTTGATTATAACTGCCCTGTAGTATGTCCTGAAATCTGGTACTGTAATGCCTCCGACTTTGTTTTTGTTGTACAAGATTGCTTCAGCTATTTGAGGTCTCCTGTGTCTCCATATGAATTTCAGCATCATTTTTTCCAGATCTGAGAAGAATGTCTTTGGTATCTTGATTGATATTGCAATGAATCTATAAATTGCTTTTGGGAGAATGGACATTTTGATGATTTTAAGAAGTCAAATTTTGTACTAAGGGTAATTAAAAACCATTAAGTGATTTGAAATATTGTAGAAAGAGACCTGAGCTTTATGGAGAATTAATGTGATAAAAGAAAACCAATGAGATTGGAAATCACAACGAGCCTGAAGCATTGACCAAATGAGAGAAAATGCTGATAAAAGAACAGTTGTACTGGGGATGAAGAGAAATCAAGAGAGTCATAGATATTTAGAGGATAAATGACAAGACTTAGTTTTCAACTAGATGTGGAAAGAGAGAATGACAGGGGGTTCAAGAATGATGCTTTGCTTTCAGACTTGGAAAATTTGTAAATAACATCATTCACAGAATAAGAACGAAATTGGGGAAAGAAGTGTAACTCAGTTTTGGATAGACTGATTGGGAGGAGCCTGTAGAAAAGCCAAGTAAAGATGACTAATTGGCAGAGAAATACAAGCCTAAAATTCAACAGAAAAGTTGGTTTGGAAACACACAACTGGGATTTGTCCATTGAGATGGTAGCTCAAGTCACTGAAATGGATGATATCATTTTAAATTCAGTAAGCAATTTAAGAAATGAAAAAGTAGGAAAGAACTTTGAATAATGTAACTGTTTAAGGATATTCATGAAAAATCTTTGGAAAATTTGACTCAATGAGCCAGTTTGTTTTCTGACTACAACAACGAAGAAAATTTTATCTGTGGTGAGGATACTAGTCAGTTTCCACCCTTAAACTATTATAGGCATTTGTAAATTCTAAACTATATGAAGCCAAATTCTTTCTCAACCCTTCCTTGGACTCCAGCTGAGCAGAGTATGTTTTTGGAGTTATATAACAATGAAGCGAATGCTCTTATAGAAACAAAAGTCTTAGCAATATTATATCCACCAATAATTGAAATAATTTATAGGACATCTGAAACCCAGCTAAAATAAATTCACTGTTCTAAGGCTTCCAGATTTGGGGGAAAAAAGCACTTTTCATTACAGCAGTAAAATGAGCTTCTGCTGCCATCACTCCAAGAACCTGCCAACAGATAGTGGGAAAAAAAATTCAAAGGGAAATGGAAAGAGTCAGCTTGCCAATAAAATGTTCACTTTCACTTCAGAGAGTTGATCTTAGAAGTGTCATCTTACCTTTCACATGCTCTCAGCATTATGGGTCATTGGAACCTGCCCATTAGTAATAAAAAGTTTCCAAATAGATGGTGAGTCCTCACTCATATCCTATATCTATTAATAGCATAATACATTTACACAAATTCTAAAGATGAAATAAAGCCATTCTAAAATTCTATCAAAAATAAGAATTGTCTTTTGAGGTTGTTAAAAATAAAGATTGCCAAGCCTTAAATCTATACTTTGTGAACTAAAAAGTCTTACTAGGGCCTGGATTCATATGTATATAAAATATTTATTCTAAAGACAGACAGAGACAGACAGATGTTACGATTACTGATTCACTCCTCAAATGCCCATAAGAGCCAGGGCTAAACCCAGCTGAAGCCAGGTGCCTAAAACTCAATCCAGTTCTTCTTCTGTGTGGGTGGCAGGGACGCAGTTACTTCAGCCACCGCTTGCTGCTTCCCAGTGTGCACATTAGCAGGAAGCTAGAATCAGAAGGAAAATTAGGACTCAAACCCAGGCACCCTAAGCAGGGAACTACTATCACACGCCTGTTCCTCTTATGTATTTAAAAATAATACCCAGGTTGGCTGGTGCTGCGGCTCACTTGGCTAATCCTCCACCTGTGGTGCCGACGCCCTGGGTTCTAGTCCCAGTTGGGGCGCCGGACTCTGTCCGGGTTGCTCCTCTTCCAGTCCAGATCTCTGCTGTGGCCCGGGAAGGCAGTGGAGGACGGCCAAAGTGCTTGGGCCCTGCATCTGCGTGGGAGACCAGGAGGAAGCACCTGGCTCCTGCCTTCGGATCAGCGCAGCGCACCAGCTGGTAGTTGCCATTTGGGGGGAGAACCAACGGAAAAGGAAAACCTTTCTTGCTGTTTGTCTCTCTCTGCCTGATTCTGCCTGTCAAAAAAAAATAATAATAATACCCAGGTGATTCTGACTGAGGTGGTCAATAAACTATTGAAAACCTCTAAAACAGAGAACAGTTGGAAGCCAAATATTCCAAGACAGATGTGATTCACCTTGTTTAGTTGATAAAGAAACATAGATGTTTGTAATCCCATCAAGGTGACATGTACCAATGCCATCTCACTAGTCCCAGTGATCAATTTCTGTTCACAATTGATCATAATGATAGGACTAAGAACCAAAGGGATCACATAAACAAGAATAGTGTCTGCAAATATTAACTGATAGAATAAAAAAGGGAGAGAATGATCCAACATGGGAAGTGAGATACACAGCAGACTCATAGAATGATGAATGTCCTAAACAGCACTCTGGCCTCAGAATCAGCCCTTAAGGCATTCGGATCCGGCTGAAAAGCCCATGAGACTATTTCAGGCACGGAAAGCCAAGACACTCTAGCAAAAAAAAAAAAAAATGACCTAAATGAAAGATCTTCGCGAGTGAGATCCCAGTGGAAAGAACAGGAGGTCATCAAAGAAGGAAGTACCTTTCTCTGAAGGGAGGAAAGAACTTCCACTTTGACCATGGCCTTGTCTAAATATGATCAGAGTCAGTGAACTCAGGGGTTTCCATAGCCTTGGCAGCTCATGACAAGAGCCTAGGGTGATTACTGATGCCATAAACAAGAGTGTCAAGTTGTTAAGTCAGCAACAGGAGTCACTGTGCACTTACTCCTCATGTAGGATCTTTGTCCTTAATGTGCTGTACATTGTGATTTAATGCTATAACTAGTACTCAAACAGTATTTTTCACTTTGTGTTTCTATGTGGGTGCAAACTGTTGAAATCTTTACTTAATATATGCTAAACTGATCTTCTGTATAAAAAGAGGATTGAAAATGAATCTTGATGTGAATGGAAGGGGAGAGGGAGTGGGAAAGGGGAGGGTTGCGGGTGGGAGGGAAGTTATTGGGGGGGAAGCCATTGTAATCCATAAACTGTACTTTGGAAATTTATATTCATTAAATAAAAGTTAAAAAAAAGAAACATAGATGTTTGTAATAATGCTCAATCTTATGGAACCGAGGAAAATATGTAATAGCAGGTTTAAACCCTGAAATCAGTCAGCTTAAATAGTCAATAGATATATAATTCTCAATTTTAAGTAAAATTCTACAAAAATCATTGGGAATCTAGTACCAGCATTGTGGCATAGTGCATTAAGCCACCACTTGTGGCTCCAGCATTCCATATGGGTGCCTATTTGTATCCCAGCTGCTCCACTTGCTGTCCAGCTCCCTAACAATGTGTCTGAGAAACCAGTCTAAGATGGCCCAAGTATCTGGGCCCCTTTCACCCACATGAGAGACCCAGAAGAAGACTGTGGCACCTTGCTTCAGCCTGGCCTAGCCCAGTCCATTGCAGCCATTTGGGGAGACCTCTCCCTCTTCCTCTCCCTCTCCCTCTCCCTCTCCCTCTCTCCCTCTCCCTCTCCCTCTCTCCCTCCCCCCCTCTCTCCCTCTCTCCCTCTCTCCCACTCCCTCATCTCTTTCTCTGTAACCGTTCCTTTCAAATAAATAAATAAATAAATGAATAAATCCTTAAAAATAATAAAATGTAATTATTAGGATTCCAGCCAGCACATATGACTATCCAGGTGACACTTAGCTTCTAGTTATATCTGATGTCTACTGCCATTCAATTCATCTCCAGGAAAACCTATTATTAAAAATCACAGGCCTAGTAAATTGCTTCGCTAAATGTGTTCCGCTAGCACAGCAGAGCTGTAAGAAATCTGCCAGCAAATGAGCTCCCTTCTGCACAAATAGATTATATAAGTGTGTAATATACAAATTTCCATTAGGGCAGTTACAGATACACATGCGGAAGTACCAAAGGGCAAAAGTATTCTTGACAGGAAGCAGGGGTTAGTTTGACTCTTTAATTAGTTTATCTGTCATCAATCCTAAATTGATTTTCCAGAATTAAACTCTAGATTAGTTAATCTAATGTCTTATTTTAAACAGCCAAAACAGAATTTCTATTCTATACCTTCATGCACTGTCAAAGCCATCCCCTTATAATATTTTTCATCTTTTATCCAAAACCTCCATTTATGCAGTGCTTAAGCCAAAAATCTTGTCTTCTTACGTTTCCTCATTTTTCCCTTCCCATATCCTGTTGCTTACCTTTACAAAACTCATATGGAGCCCTCTCCACCATCTGGTCTGATTTGAGTCACATCATCTCTCGCTTAAAACCCAATGAAAGTTTTTTAATGGCTTCCACTCTGAATTTCCAATAATCTGTGCTCCTCCAGTAGCAAGAAACAGTTATCCAAAATATAAATCAGCTATAACTCAAATATCTGCATCTGTTAAATATATTCTCATAGCAATTTGAAAAATAAAACCCAAAACGACAACCTCCTTTCACAGAAATCCAAAACCTGTTTCTCCCATTGCCAGAACATATTCACTAATTCTTTTGCTGACTCACCAAGGGGCTATATGGTGTACTGAGTGCAGGAAACTGGAAATAGGTTTTCAGGGCTTAATCTTGTCATTAAAACTCTCTGGCTTGGGCAAACCTAATGAACATACTTGGGCCTCATCTGAAAACAACTGATAAAATATCATATACGTCAGAGAGTGTTTGCTGGTGCTCTCTTTTGGTTGGAACATTCCCATTTGTTCATTCTTTAGGACTTTGGCACCTGTAATTGCTTTACTCCGATTACTCTTTGCAGATCTTGACATGGCCATTTCATCTTTACCTTTACCAGGTTTCAGTTGGAAGTCAGTTGTGCAGGGATAGCGTCCATCACCTTCCCACTTATTTCCTTCAGATCTCAACGTCAAAAAGCTGTTTTGTTTATTTGTTTATGTACCTGTATTCCTTTTTTTAAAGATTTATTTATTTATTTGAAAGAGTTACACAGAGAGAGGAGAGGCAGAGAGAAAGAGAGGTATTCCATTTGCTGGTTCACTCCCCAATTGTCTGCAATAGCCAGATCTGTGCTTATCTGAAGCCAGGACCAGGAGCTTGTTCTGGGTCTCCCATGTGGGTGCAGGGGCCCAAGGACTTGGGCCATCTTCTACTGCTTTCTCAGGCCATAGCAGAGAACTGGACTGGAAGTGGAGCAACTGGAACTAGAACCAGGCACCCATATGGGATGCCGGTGCTGCAGGCAGAGGATTAACCAAGTGAGCCACGGTGCTGGCCAATCATCTTATATTTTAAAAATTGAATACTGCCTGTCTTCAGAGGGAATCAAGTTTATCTACTGTTAAAAGCATTAAAATGTGTTGGAAAGGGGCCAGTGCTATAGTTAGCAGGTAAACTGCCACCTACAGCACTTGCATCCCATTTAGGTACCAGTTTGAGTCCAGCTGCTCTGCTTCCAATCCAGCTCCCTGCTAATGCACCTGGAAAAGCAGTGGAAGATAGCCCAAGTGCTTGGGTTCCTCACCAACGTGGGAGGCCCAGATGAACCTCCTGGCTCCTGGCTTCAGCCTGGCCCAACGCTGAGCATTGTGGACGTTTGGAGAGTGAACCAGCAGATCTCTATCTGCCGCTGCCTTTCTTTCTCTGTAACTCTGATTTTCAAATAAATAAATAAATATTTAAAAGAAAATGTCTTAGATACAAAAACATTTTAAAAGGAAAAGATATTGGGAAAAATTCAAAGAAAAGAAAAATTTAGAGGAAGTAGTTAATTCATTTATACACTAAATTTACTACAGAGAGTATTATAGACTTTCTAAACATTTTGAAGTTAAATGAAAGAATTCATATTAACATAGGTAGGTTGTGTATCTTTTTGAGCTATTAATCAGACTACTAGGATGTCATACTAGGAAAAATTGCTAAGAGTAACAAATTGTTAGGGACAAGATAGTAGTAAAATCTTCTGTGTTCATTTTGTTCACTTTTTGGATCTAGAAACTAAATTTTACTATCCTTTTAGACTTACCTGATTTTAGAGAAATGGTTCTCAAACTCTCAGGAAGTTAATAAGGGCAATAAAATGCCAATTTAGCAATTTACAAAACAGCCCACACATTTCCAGTGACCTTTTTTCATTTATATTGTTCATTGTAAACTACTGATCATTGAGCAACAATATAATGTTGATTTTCATTGCATCTGGAATCTGGTAAGCCCGTTTAAATTTGCTCTGATCTAAAAAAAATACACTTATACAACTTATACAAAACTCAGAATCCCATATCCACTAGACGCTAGCTCTGTGGCCTCTCAGAGACAGTGCTGAGTTAGCACTCCCAGTTTCTTACTATGATTGGAGCCTCCGCATCTCTTTTTAACCATGCCATCATCTTAACATCTTAGTCCATTATGTCAAATTTCAGCAACTTCTAAAGTTTAATATCTTCTTTCATCCTCTCCTCCTCTCTTGATTCTTATATTCTGTTCTCCCTTTCTTTTACTTCAAGATGTTTTCTCTGCCAAATGTGTATTCTTATTTTAAACAGCTTAAAGATTTTTTTTTAATGTGGACAGAAAATGTCCTATCTTAGCAGGAACTTGTGTGAAGAACAATATAGTTGCATCTTGTTTATCCCAATAGATGGTGTCTTGGCAAGCTGAATATGAAGTAGTGAATTTTCTATTGTAAACCATTTTTAGGGATATTCCCTGTGATTTAAGTCTATTGGTTTTGAGATGAAGGCTAGTAAGAATGCACTAAAAATAATAATACTAATAGTGATGCCTTTAGTCCTGGAAGTTGTCAATCAAAATATAGAACTCCACATGGACAGCCTTTAGCGTGTCAGCACCCTGATCACAGAGAGTCTGGCCCTTCACCAATGTTTTAACACTTGATTTATTTCCTGTTCAGCTTGTTCAATAGAATCAGAGTTAATTGGTTTTCCAAATGAGTGTTAAAAATAAAGATCTAGATTCATTAAGTAGAGGCTATACTTATTATGCACCAGTGACTTGTAAGTCTATGTAAAGGTTACTAGGGTGAGAGTCTAGGGCACTGTGTACAAAACCGCAGCTTTGACTTGATACTAATGTGGCTAATAACTAATAAATACCCACAGCCCTCAGTAGATGGTAAAAATGGACAGCAGTTTTGTGACAAAAAATTTTCTCCAACCAAATGTGATTAAACCATTTTAAAAACACAGAATTGTATTTTTCTCATCTAAATTTTCTCATTTTTCTACTGGATGAGATATTTTTATTTTTTTTCTTGTGACCAAAAAGTATGTCACAGTGGATATCTGACACACTGGTTTTTTTAATGTACTACTGACTGTTTCTATAATTGATATTTTCTATAGTATAGTAATGCATTTAATGTGATATTTGATACTATATGTGACAAATGGGGGATTTAATGAAAACTAATAAATATTGGTGTAGTTCCAGACTCCTACATGAATGCAAGCAAATCACAGTGATTTTCAATTTATTTTCTGAAATAAGTACTTTCCCCGCCTTGAATTCTGTGATCAGTAATACTGCTTTTCATTGCTGTTAGTTATAATCCTCAAATAATAACATCATGCTGCAATACTTATCCTTGAAGGGACAACATTTATATCCTTTGTATTAAATAAGAGAAATCAAGTTGTGTTTGGAGAAAATTTGAGAAAACTATACATTATCCATAAGTAGAGATTTGTGTGTCTGCTTAATGTTTTAACAGCCACTACCACAATCCTCATTTCTGGAGACTATGATAGAAAAATTTTCAGGTACGTTGTCTAAAATAGAAGTGCCAACGTTCAAGTCTACTAACTTTCAATTACTGGACATCTTATAATAGCATATATAGCTTAAATTGGGACAATTCTCATAGATTTAAGAGAAAAGCTTGCACCCAAAAATATTAACATAAAAATTTCATGTAGGAGGCTCCTAAATGTTACCATAAGTGAATATTTTGTTTTAAATTGCAGAACATCGTGGCATTCTACATTTTAATTGATTTTTTTTAGGAATAAACTAGTCTTTCTTTGGGAAATTGAATCTTTAGAATAGAAAACATTGCTGAATTAATTTCCTAGGTCTGTGGTAACAAAGTACTATAGCCTAGGACGCTTAGAACAACAGAAATGCATTTCCTCACATGTCTAGAGACTGGAAGTCTGAAATCAAGATGTCAGCAAGGTCCTCCTTTCTCTGAGTCTCGGGTAGAATCCTTTTTGCCGGATGGCGTTGGCCATCAATCCTTGGCATTCCTTGACTTTGAGCTGCATCACTTCAATCTCTCCCTGTATCAACACATGGGTCTCTGTCTTCACACAACTGTCTTACCTCTTCAAATAAGGATTCCAGCTGTATTAGATTAGTTTTCACCCTAATGATCTCATCTTAAATTGCTTACATATACATAGACCCTACTTTCCAAATAAGATCACATTCACAAGGTTTAGGGATTAGTACTTAAACATATCTTTTTAGAGGAAACAATTAAAACCATAATAACAATTTTGTGCAGATATTTAAATACTGTAAACCTTATAGTAAGCATTATGTGTAATTATTTCAGTCCAATTCCGTACTGTTCTGGCAAATGATAAGAAACTGGGGAGATGCATTACTCCATCTCAAAACAATGAAGCTTTGGATTTAGGAGAGTGAAGTAGGCTCACTAATGAACTTTGATATTTAAAAAGCTGTTTTATATAGCATAGTAGCAGCATGGTTAAAAATCCTTCTTAGATAAAAATTTTAGTCGCATATGATTTTAAAATACATTTATCAAGGTTCTTCAATGCACCTGTTATTACCAACATGTTTTTATGGTGGGTAACTGGGAACAACTTGTATGAAGCCTGGAATATATTTGATGGAGGGCATTCAGAGGCAATGTAAATGAAGCCCAGTCAAGAAGCCCTTCAAATTGTCTGACATTCCTTTACTTGTTAAGTATATTAAGTCTATATTTTCCAGTTAAAATCCTTACAATAATTTTCTTGAAAAATACTGTGTCACAAACTATACAAAATTTTCTTCACAGTATGAATCTTTCTTTACAGTGGTGAACTAAAAATATTCTGTAACTGATGCATGAGGATTCCCTCCATTATTTATGCAGCCAAATCCTAGATACAGCACAAAATTCCTGCAATATTTATTCATAGCCTTGAAGTAACTGAAAAGAAGAGGGTGTCAGGTAGGGTCTTGATTAGAATGTGTCAAAGAAGCTCCATCACATTTGTCAGATAATTTTTTGCAGCTGACATTTCCTGCCACAATAGCTTAAGCTGACATTGGTTCAGAAAGCTTAATAAAAAGATTTTGCAAACCACATTAGTTCAAGTATCAATAAAACCCTGGCTTTAGTTTTTTAAAATTATTATTGATTTGACACCAACTCAGAGGAAAGTTGGAGTTTGAAGGTCAATATCTTCTTAAGATATTTTGCAGACACCTACTCCAGTATCTGGCTCAGGCATTAGAATAGTGAAGCATTTCAGCTTGTTTGTGGTAATTTCCTTTTGCATGAAAAGTTGCCCAAGTTTCTAGCTAACCAAATGTCAGAGCAAATACTTGGGCAGTAAACTAATTGGTAGCAAACCTCATTAAGAATTCTGGCTGCAGTAATAGCTTTTCTTCAATTGCCATTGCCTTTAATGAGAAGCAGAACAACAGAAGCCACATTACTGGTCTGACAATTTGTTCTATTGATTTATTATGCTTGCTGTGCCACTATCTACATGAAGCGACTACAAAACATTAGTCAAATATTAGTACATTTTGACTTCTGCAAATATAGTAAAGGGATACTAGGGCTTACTTGTCACACTCACTTCATAGTTTCACTACCTCCACCCCAGTGGAGTCCACTGCCTACAACTTAGGTAGGAAACTTTTATTCAAGAAATCCTTATTACAGATCATTTTATGTAAATCCTGGCACTGACAAAATAGATGTTGCATTTAGCAAATTTCTTTACACACATTTTATGCCAAATTTAGTTGAATTTTATTAAATTTTCTTTTTTGCACCCTTCATTAATTCCAGATAAATTTGTATTTTGCTACAATTCTTGTATGAGCTAGTGAAAATGTTTTAATTTAAATTAAGAGTTAAAAATGTATGAAATGATAATATGAATATTTTTTACATTCATATAAACTCTGAACTCATGAACTGATTTCAAATCCTGAAATTGTACAATTGTTCCTTTAGTTAGTTACAACCATTGAAATATGGAAATTTAGACTGTCATTAAAATCTAATACCCAAAGTCTTATAAAGAATATATTCCTTGTTTATCTACCTTTTTTAAAAGATTTATTTATTTACTTGAAAGTCAGAGTTACACAGAGAGGAGGAGAAACAAAGAGAGGGAGAAAGAGAGAGAGGGAGAGACAGAGAGAGAGACAGAGAGACAGAGAGAGAGAGAGACAGAGAGGTCTTCATCCGCTGGTTCACTCCCCAATTGGCTGCAACAGCCGGAACTGCACTGATCCAAGTCAGGAGCCAGGAGCTTCTTCCCAGTCTCCCACGAGGGTGCAGGGGCCCAAGGACTTGGGCCATATTCCATTGCTTTTCCAGGCCATAGCAGAGAGCTGGATCAGAAGTGGAGTGGCCAAGTCGAACCGGTGCCCATATGGGATGCCAGTACTGCAGGCGGCATCTTTACCCACTATGCCACAGTGCTGGTCCCTTGTTTATCTACTTTTGCCAGTGTTTTGTCCTTCATGAACACATGCAGAAGATATGACTCTCAGAATAACTTCTCTGATGCCACTTGACAGACTTATATTTAGGAGAAAATGGATCACATCATTAAGAGAAATCACATTTGTTTTTTGGTCAATACTTCTTCTGAAACCCAATGCTTAAGGTCAATTTTATTGTAATTACACTGACTTCTAATAAAAGGTATGTTTAATGGAAGAAGAACTAGAATCCAGGGTATACTTTTATGTTTGTAACCTAACATGTGAAGTCTAAATTTCATATTTTAAGTTAGGGTATGTATTTGAATACTCAAAATTGATGTTAATGGCTTAGGATCAATTTCTATATCTTTCTAGTGAACATATATAGAAACTGCATACCTAATATAATTTTCCTTTGGAAAAGAATTTTACCCCCCATTTTTTTATTATTTATTTGAAAGGAAAAGTTATAGAGAACCAGAGGCAGAGAAAGAAGTCTTCCATCTGCTGGTTCACTCCCCAAAAGGCCACAATAGCCAGAGCTAGCTGATCTGAAGCCAGGAGCCCCTTCTGGATCTCCCACATGAGTGCAGGGGCCCAAGTACTTGGGCCATCTTCTGCTGTTTTCCAAGGCACATAATCAGAGAGCTGGATTGGAAGTGGAATAGTCAGGACTAGAACTGGCACTCATATGAGATGCTGATGTCTCAGGCTATATGACTTTACCCACTATGCCACAGTACCGGCCCCCCCCATAATTAAAAAAAAATAAATTTTATAGATTTAAATTACTGATGGTAGTTGAGTTCACATTTCTACATTTTACTCTACATCTGCATTTTAAAATCATGAAGTAAATCAGTTCACCAGTGGGAACATTCCTTCTTAAATAATGCACCCACTGAATGGTGACATGATGCCTAGTGAGTGAACATTTGCGATTGCTTTATTTGAGTCATTGTACAGGAGTTTTAAGCCTTCTACCAATTTCCCCCAACATTACAATTATTTCAATATTGCTATTCAGTAGCAATCTTTTGGTGGGATTATTTATGCTGCTCTTTGGTTTCTTACTCATTAAGTACCATATGTTTCACCAAAAGAGGGGGCTATGTTGCAAGAATGTATTTCTTTCTAAAGAAAAGATTTAATATGAAGAAAGATAATAAGTCAATATTGAGTTCGCCTCTCAAAAATGCTGTACATTGTAAATCTACACAACTTGAGTTTGTGAACTACCAAAAGTAAACACCCACACACACACTTAGATACTTTCTTGATTCACCCTGTCACCTCCTCCTATCTTTGTGCTGTTCCAAGATGGGCAGAGTGGGGCACGATGGAGCCTTTTTATGCTCTACTTCTATGACCCATTCAGATCTTAATTGAGAAGGAATATTTACAATGAGTAGACAATAGTAAGGCACTTCTGAGGTCTGAGGTTATAACTTGTACCTAGAAAACTGTGTAAAATTATAGGGAAAATACGAAAGGAAATGTGTAACCTTACTTGAACTCAAATGGAATTTGTAGCATTTTCTAAATATTATCTTGAATGTTTAAGGACCAAGAGATATATATGAGGCTTCTTTTATATATTTGGAAATAGATTTTAGATGAAAATATTGTTATTTTTTGTGCACAGGCTTAATAGGTTAGTTTTCTTAGTTATAAAATTAAATGTAAAGTACTGTAATAGAAAAGCATAATTTTGATAACACTGCCCTTTTGCATTGTAAACCATTCTGATAAACAGCACAAAGGAGAAAAGTAGATGAAAATCCACAGATTTCATTTCCCTTACTTTAAAGAAACATTATCAGTTTTATTGGTTGAGAGAATCACTCCAGATTCCTATTGTTACAGGGCAAATTACTATGAATTTAGTAGCTCAAAATATTATCTGTATTAGTCAGCTTTTTAGTCATAACTGTATACTTAAGACTAGCAACTCTTGAAGGAAAGAGGTTTATTTTGCTCATGATTTTAGGGGTCACAGTCTGAAGTCATGGGCCCCCCTGGTTCAACGTCATCATCACAAGATGGAAAGGGTGGCTGTTGTGAATAGGAATGATCAGGAAGCAGAGAGTGGCTAGGTGCAACTTAGCTTTTCTAACTAACCCTTCCGTGGGAACTATCTTCTGAGGACACATCATCAGTGACCTAAGACCTCCAACTAGGCTCACCTATGAATGGATGAGACTTCTGTCTTCACAAAACTACCAATTTAAGATTTTGGGGGTTACATATCTACATGAGTTCAGGAAGCAGATCTTGTGCAAACCATAGCAATATCCACTTATTATCACACATGTATGTAGGTAAGATGTCTAGGAGACTGAACTTGTTTTTCTGCTCAGGATCTCACAAGACTAAAACTAAAGTGTTGGCCAGTCTGTGACCTGGAGCCCAGGATCCTCTTTGAAGCTCATGAGACCATGGATGAGTTCATTTTCTGAGTTCAGTCAATTCGAAGCTTCTGTTTCCCTGCTGGTTGTCATCCATAGATCATTCTCATAACCTGCAGGCCACCCGATTCCTTGCCATGTCACCCTTTCCATACTCAAAGTCATCAATGACACCCTGAAATCTCTTCATTCTTTGGATCTCTGACTCACGGTCCCAGATGTAAAGACGCTCTCTGATTAGTTCAGGCACACTTGGATGATGCTGCGGTCTTAAAGTCAATTGATATGAGAGACTGTAATAACATTTGCAAAATCCCTTCAAGAAAGTAAGTAGATTAGTTTGGTCGACTAACTGGGAGAAGTAGTAAGTACACAAGTGACCAGAAATCTTGGGGGCTGTCATAGCATTAAGCCTATGAAGATGGCTGGTGCTGCGGCTCACTAGGCTAATCCTCTGCCTGTGGCGCTGGCACCCCGGGTTCTAGTCCCGGTTGGGGCGCCGAATTCTGTCCCAGTTGCTCCTCTTCCAGTCCAGCTCTCAGCTGTGGCCTGGGAAGGCAGTGGAGGATGGCCCAAGTGCTTGGCCTTGCATCCGCATGGGAGACCAGGAGGAAGCACCTGGCTCCTGGTTTTGGATCAGCGCAGCACGCTGGCCTTAGTGGCCATTTTGGGGGTGAACCAATGGAAAAGGAAGACCTTTCTCTCTGTCTCTCTCTCTCTCACTGTCTAACTCTGCCTGTCAAAAAAAAAAAAAAAAAAAAACTATGAAGACAATCAAAGAGGATGAAATGCATAAAGCTGTAAAGCCATTGTAGCACACTTCCTAGAATACATAAACACTCAGGCAGTGTTTGCTATCATCATTATCACCATTACCTCCATAATCACCAAAAGATGGAAGCAATGACACCTTTAATGCATTTTGGCTGAAATCTAGTCAATTTGAATAAAGTCAAAGTGCTATTCATTGGTGTTTTTACATTACCAACTAGAATATCTATGAATTTCCAATTTAATGGAGAAATGTGGATACAGTTAAAAATTAGTTGGGCATTATCTTAAATATTACTCAAATATTAATGTCCTCTTAGTGCTAGTCTCCCCTCAATAAAGCTCAGATACCACTTTTTTGCTCTCTCCAAGAATAATTAAGGAAAATTTCTCATACTCTTTTAACATCAACTTATTTCACTATGTTCTATTCTCTAATATTCTTATACCCCTATGAAATACCCTGGCACAACAATGGTGCTCTGCAATTATTGCTACATAAAAAATGAATATTTAAAAAAATTATCTAAAATTATTTATTCATTTGAATGGAAGAGAGTGACCAGAAAGACAGACCATCTGCTAGTTCACTCCCCAAATGGCCACAACAGCCAGAGCTGGCCCAGACAGAAGCCAGGAGCCAGGAACTCAATCTGGGTCACCTGCATAATTTGGAGGGACTCAAGCCATCACTGGCTTCCTCCTGTGGTGCACATTAGCGAGAAGCCGGATATGGAGTGGAGGGGCCAGAACCAAAACCAGGCACTCCCACATGGGATGCAGGCTTCCCAAGCAGTGACTTAACTGATGCACCAAATGCCCATATCACACGTTGTCTAGAATTAGAGAAAATGAATGGTTGATGAAGTGTAATATGAATTAGGATTATGGTAATAATTGGGTTGACACTTGATATTGCTCCTGTCATCAATACTCATTATTAATGTAGGCATGTAGTTAGCATGTCCTGATAGGCAGATGAGAGGGCTATGGCACCATAGCATCTAAATGCTGATAATAATTGGGTATCTATAAAAATAGTCTACATGGGGTGTGGTGTTCTTGGCCTTCCATGTGGACACCAGTCTGTGTCCTGGCTGCTCTACTTTGATTCAGTTCCCTGCTAATGACCTGAGCAAAGGAGTGTAAAATGGCCCAAGTGTTTGGGACCCTGCCACCTACTTGGGAGACCCAGATGAAGTTCTTGGTTTCTGGATTCAGCCTGGCCTACTGTGGCCATCGTAGCCATCTGGGGGATGTGCCAGAGGATGGAAGGTTTCTTTCTGTCTTTCCCTTCCTCCCTCTCCCTTGCTCTCTCTAACTCTTTCAAATAAAATAAATAAATAAATAAATAAATAAATAAATAAATCTTTATAAAAAAGCATCTACATCAGGAAGTGGACTTACAGGTGTTTAGAAGCAGGTACAGCTGTCCAAGTATGAGGGACAAATAGAAGCTTGTTCCATACCCTAAAGAGTGGAGTATTATAGGTAGGAAATTAATAGAGGGACTCCTACAAAGGTGAACGAGTTTGAAAACTGAGCTTCCTTACCAGGCTACAACATAGAGACTCCCAGGGCAGATGTCAGTGTGGACACATGAAGGGTATATTCCTTACTCATAGCCTGGACAGAGCTCATAATTGGCAAAAACTGGATCCAGATGTTAAGTTTTTTAAAAGTCCAGAGTCAGACAACATAATGCAGTAATATTTTTCTACATTAGTTTATGCTAAAAGAAGTAAAGTTAGTGCTGCTTATATTGTATTATTATGCAATGTTTTTGTTTTATAGCTAATGGGGAGAGAATTAGGAGAACCACAGCAAAAAATGCAGGAAGAAGTATTTGCAATCCTTCACTAAAGCTCCTTATGTTAATGAGAAAAGAACTGCCTTGAAGATAACTTTTTTTAGACCAGATCTATTGTAACAATAGAATATGTAACAATAGGCAATTGGAATTATAAAAATATGAATTAAGTTCTTAATCATTACCTTTGTAAACACTATGCACCAAAATTAGAGACCAAGAACTCTGATTCTTGCCTCCAAGGTTAGTGAACATCACAGATACTGGGGCAAGCCCAAGCATTATTGCAATTCAGAATTCAAAGTTAGTATGTCATGAATACATTTACAATCTTTCTTATAGGCTTGTTTTAGAATAAATCTTATACTCTTGTGTGTGTGTGTATGATGTATAATTATACATAGATTACACATAATTTAGATATCATGTGTTTTGATTAATGCACAACTTACTGCTTCATAACTTTTATAGTAAGCATCAATAAAATTTTCAAAGTAAAAATAAGCAATAGTATTTTCATAGCACTTATTGTACCATGGTAGAATTATTATTGGAAGGGTAAGGATGGTGATGTAGTAGTACAAATACATTCAAGATTATCCCTCAAACTTCTCTTAACTGCCACGTTGGTATTTTTTGTCTTCTAAATTTCATTTTTGTATTTGTGTAATCCACTCGTGAATGAATGTAATAATATTTAGAAAATCAGGGTCAGGATGATGGAAGGTTTCAGTTTTATACACGAAAGTATTTATTTGAGACATTCTAACCACAAGGCAGCAAGCTGGAAGTAATCAGCCAAAAGAGGCAGATCTGAGATTACGACCTACAGATTTTTTTTTTGTTGTTTCACAATAGTAAATCTAAGTCATTACTTTGCTCCATTAATATGTCATAATGATGGTAATATTTCTTGGTTATTTTTATGAAAGATAAACATTATTGGCAAAATCATGAGCTATGTAAGAGGAAAAGACTTAGCAATCTAGAAATAACTCGACTATTTTTTGGGTTAGAGAAACAGGAATCAGCAGAGAAAACCCCTCAAGATTCTCAAAGTGATGAAAAGAAGGAAAGAGAGAAAGCCCTTTTACAGTTTATGTCTCTGCCTCATATTTCTGACTACCTATTTAATCCATTGTAATGATGTTTTTATACAGACATATTGGGCAAAAAAAAAAAAAACCTGACGCTTTCAAAATATACTGTACTGTTATATGTGAATAGATATTGCCCAGCGTAGTGAAAGAATAACAGATCTCATAGAAGATGCTTCAAGTCCAGTCTAGTATTCACTTGTATTTGACTCTGTTTTTTTTAAAAATTAAAGGATTGTGTTTCATTTTTAAAAATTCTTTTATTTCTGCATGTTATAGGGCTCAGTGCAATATCTCAACACATATACACAGTGTCAGTTGATCAACTAGGCAGTTAGCCTTTCCATTGCTTTTCTTTGTGTTTCAACCTTTCCAGCTGCTTTCTTCAGTTATTTATGCAAAATATGATACATTCCTGTGAACTGTAGTCACTCCATTGTTCTGTGAGAGACTTCGTATTTGATGGCTATCAAATATTGCAAAAAACCTGAGGCTAGATATTCATCTTTATATCAATTTTTCTAGTTTTTCATTCATTTTCATTTCATTCATTTTCATGTAGCATTGTAACTATATAATTATTTACTGAAGATTTAGGCCTTTTGGCCACAAATATGTTTCAGCATATGTTTGTTTATATATATTGAAGGCATACCCATATAATTCTATAAAATATATGGAATTTAGGATAAAACTACTAAAATCAAGAAAAATAGTATATATTTGTATGGATATAATGTCTACATTATAAGTGAAAGTGGCAAAATGTTAAGAAATTATTAAATTTTAAAGCTAAAACAACCTATAATTTAAAAAAAATAACAGCACTAAAATACATAAATATATGGCTCCAATTTTCTCTTTTTTAACCTTTTATTTAATAAATATAAATTTCCAAAGTACAGCTATTGGATTACAGTGGCTTTTTCCCCCACATAACTTCACTCCCACCTACAACCCTCCCATCTCCTGCTCCCTCTCCCATCCCATTCACATCAAGATTCATTTTCAATTCTCTTTATATACAGAAGATCAATTTAGTATATATTAAGTAAAGATTTCAACAGTTTGCTCCCACACAGAAACATAAAGTGAAAAATACTGTTTGAGTACTAGTTATAGCATTAAATCTCAATGTACAGCACACTAAGGACAGAGATCCTACATGAGGAGTAAGTACACAGTGACTCCTGTTGTTGACTTAACAATTGACACTCTTGTTTATGGCATCAGTAATCACCCTAGGCTCTTGTCATGAGTTGCCAAGGCTATGGAAGCCTTTTGAGTTCGCCAACTCTGGTCTTATTTAGACAAGGTCATAGTCAAAGTGGAAGTTCTCTCCTCCATTCGGAGAAAGATACCTCCTTCTTTTATGGCCTGTTCTTTCTACTGGGATTTCACTCACAGAGATCTTTCATTTAGGTGTTTGTTTGTTTGTTTGTTTTTTGGCACAGTGTCTTGGCTTTCCATGCCTATAATGCTCTCATGGGCTCTTCAGCCATATCCGAAAGTCTAAAGGGCTGATTCTGAGGTTAGAGTGCTGTTTAGAACATCTGCCATTCTATGAGTCTGATGTGTATCCCGCTCCCTATGTTGGATCATTCTCTCCTTTTTAATTCTATGAGTTAGTATTAGCAGGCACTAATCTTGTTTATGTGATCCCTTTGACTCTTAGACCTATCAGTATGATCAATTGTGAACTGAAATTGATCACTTTGACTAGTGAGATGGTATTGGTACATGCCACCTTCATGGGATTGAATTGGAATCCCCTGGCACGTTTATAACTCCACCATTTGGGGCAACCTGTTGAAGTGAAATGGACACTATGATAAACTGACTTTTCAGCCCTTGTCCTGACTGTCGAGGAACAACTTAATACTTTATCTCTTTCAGTATTTTTTGTTTGCTTGTTCTACTTAAAACTAAAAAACTTTAATTAACGCACTATTATTCTTAGGTGTTTAAATTAAGTGAAAAGTGATCCCTGTTAAATATAAGAGTGGGAATAAGAGAGGGAGGAGATGTACAGTTTGGGACATGCTCAATCGGACTTGCCCCAAATGGTATTGTTAGAAACGTGCCAGGGGATTCCAATTTTCTCTTTTAAATACCCCAAAGCTAAAATACTTCATTATCTGAGACATGAGTTTAGTTATGAGGAAAATAAATTATTTGTTTTTATGATGATTGAGTCAGCCACGTAGACTATCTAAAACATAATTTATAATCCACTTTAATATAAAATTATACCTTTTTAAATATTACTTTGATAGTATAAAATGCATTTGTACTGGACAACTTGTATGTTTTACACTTACAAATAACTATTGTATTCTTCAATCAACTCAACCACATTTATAATCACTGTTCCCTGATGATGTCAAATGGCTTTAAACACATTTCATTGGTAGAGAATGTGGTCTCATGGACCAGTCTGTGGTGTAGCTGATTAAGCTCTAGGATCCAAAGCTGGCATTGTGTATTTGCACAACGATTTGAATACTGACTGCTCTGCTTCTGATCTAAGTCCTTGCTAATGTGTCTGGGATTGCAATGGAGGATGGGCCTAGTACCTGGGTCCCTGCCACCCAGTGAGAGACTCAACCTTTGCGTCCCTGTAGGAAGTGAAACATTGGATGGAAGGATTTCTCTGTTTCCTGCTCTGTCACTTTGCCCTTCAAATAAAATAAATACATCAATATTTGCAAAAAGAATATGGCCTTTGATCTTTGCTGCTTTGGCAGTAAAAGCACAAATTAAGCACACTCAAGCTTACGATCATTAAGGTGAAGTAATTTACATTACAGAAGATTCTTTGCTTCTGCATTTTTATATTTGAATTCATTTTCAGAAATGAGCTATGCCCACAGGCTGATAAAAGTATGACGCAAATCTATCAAAAGTGACCATTGTGCTTGAACATTTTCATTAATCATAGTCATGAATCAAAAGACTGAAGTCCCGTTTAATAATGGCACATATTTATCTGAAAAAAATCTGTATATGTATGCATATATGCATACATCTATATATGCATCTATCCAATTTTCTCTCTCTCTTTCCCACCATCTATCTATATCATCTAAATAATACTGACACACTACAAATGATTCCCAGTTTGTTTTGTTTTATTCTTACTTAGTGTTAGTTACTGAATGTTGGGCACAAGCAGTGAAATTGGAGCTTGGCATCTGGCATTTCCCAGAAAAGCGCCAATAACCCCAAGGACAGCAATAGAAGAAAAAAAGGACTAATATGATAGTACCTGCTAAGTGCTTAAGAAATTAATGTTTATACAATGAATATGATTGTCTTGAAGATCAGTTATAGGAGCCAGACATACTTATTTTCATATCTTGCCGTTTAGATTCTGATTCTAAATGTCTTTGGATATATGAATATCTATATTAATGAGCTATAATGATAATTAGCTAAAATAAGATATATCGTCCATCCAAGTGCTAACCAGGCCCACCTTGCTTTGCTTCTGAGAGCAGATAAGATTGGGTGTGTTCAGGGTGCTAGGGCTGTAGACAATATATATCTCAAGTATCTAATGAGTTATAAGAATGCCATTATGCAAGGATGATAAACCATATAGCATTATGTTTGGCATAATATGTCATGTCATATTCAAAAACATTTCATCCACACCCAATTTTTCCTTACTTCCTCCAACTAAACAAGAACAGAACCCCCATTTTTCCTGCTTTTCATGTGTTTGATAAACTATATGATCAGCTATGCATCTCTTTAGTTATTCAGCATTTTCCTTTATTTACAAAGAAATAGTTTAAGAATACATATAAATATGCTATGTTAAAGTATAAGCTGATTTCTCTTATAAAACAGATTTCTCCATTCTATTCTGTATCATCACTGACTCATTTAGAAAATTGAGCTGATATTTGTTCCACATATTTTACCTGGGAACATCAAATACAGGTAACTTGGCAATTAAAGTACATTATCAGCATTTTATAGGATAATAAAAAGTTCCCATTAAATAATGAGCAGTCATTATATCCCACGAAATGTTTACCAATGTGACCATCTGTTCTTATAAACTATTGCTGCAGAATACAATATGTGGGTTTAAATTACATCTTTGAAATTTTATGAACTATATGACCCTTTTTATAAATAGTCAATTTTTTTTAAATATAAAGGAAATTTCATGGATAAACAAAACTGCAGCTATGCTAGGAGTTAATTATTTTGTTTCAAATTTCTTACATATTTGTGTAGGTTCTATTTTTAAAAAATATTTTACTTTATCTGAAAGGCAGAGTTACAGAGAGGCAGAGACGGGGGTGGGGGGGAGAGAAAGGTCTCCCACTCTCTGGTTCATTCTCCAGATAGCAGCAAAGGCTGGAGCTGCACCAATCCGAAGCAGGAGCCAGGAGCTTCTTCCAGGTCTCCCACATGGGTGCAGGAACACAAACACTTGGGCCGTCCTCCACTGCTTTCCCAGGCCATAGCAGAGAGCTCAATCAGAAGTGGAGCTGTCAGGACTTGAACTGGCACCCATATGGGACGCCAGCACTGCAGGTGGCAGCTTTACCCACTATACCACAGTGCCGGCCCCTGTGTAGGTTCTTTTGCCATTATGTATTATATTTTTTCCAATTACATAATTATCTAATTAACTACTTTATATAAAACCATTCATTAATAGTTTTGAAGGTAACCTTTAAGAAGAACTGAATCAAAAGTAAGCTTTGTGAGTATAGGAATATGGTTAATAATAAATATTTATCATTTGAATCATGCTTGACAGATACTAGATATTCAGCATATATTTAATAAATAATGCACTGAATTATAAATGTTGAACGTTACAGATCACCTATTGAAATTATTGCATGTTGTTCATAAACTACAATAATACCATAACCTTGCATTATTATATTCAAATAAAGCCAGCTCTGTTATTTATACTGTTGGAAAAGGGTTGAATAATATCTTACAAGTTTATTTATTTGCTTTATGTTCATGTAAAGTAAAAATAAATCAAATTATGAGAAAATCTTATCCATATTTCAACATTTCAGTGACTTAAAATACAGCTAGCTAACTGAGCATTGACTACATCATTTTCATTTGTGGAAAACACAAGTTATTTGATCATTATAAAGAAGTTCTTAATGGTCAAGGCTTTGGAGGCATGTTGAACATACCTACTGGATTCTGCCTCCACTCCATGTTGTGAGGCATGATGTTGGATCAATAAGCTTCCATTTCTTCATCAGCAAAATGGATAATTTTACTTCCCAGTGTTGTTGTGGTAATCAAATGACATAATGTAAACAGAATTCTTGACATTGCCCATTATAAAATGAGGACTCAACAAATTGAGCTTATACTAATAGCATAAGGTTTTCTGTTTATATTAACTGTCACTAAGTAGTTTGTAATCCTTTGTTATTCTTGTTTTGTAAGTTTATGTTAGAATTTTATATATTTACTTTTTTAGCAAAGAAACACTAAATGTGTGTTCCTATCTTGATACCATGCTGAATCAAACTATAGAACAGTACTAAAATTGTCATCATGTAGGTAAATTACCATTGCCTATTGCCATGTGAAATATTTTAATTAAAATATATGACCTTAAGACTCTCATGGTTAACAAAATAACCCTATGGTCATTAACAATCATAAACTTTTATATGAGGTAATATCTGGAAAAATCAGTGTGAGTGTACTGGGAACAAAAGTATTGTCTATAGATTACCACTGAAAATAATTATTTGATTTGATTTGTGGCATCTGGTACAATTTGCAAAGGAGAATTATATTTATGAATCAACTTTTTAAAATTATTGAAAGGTAAGCAAAAATAATTTAGCATACTTCCATGGAATTACTAACCATAATTATCTGATAATAACATTTTGCAAAATTGAATTTAGGCTATCTGATGAAGAAATAAAACATAACAGTTCTTTCAAAGCTGCTTCCCACATCTCTTTATCCTGATCTCCATCCTTAGATGTAATTGGCTTACCTAAGTTGGTTAGTTCTTTATATATTCTTATACTTTTGCTGCATCTACATGGATCCATAAACATGTTATTCCTTAATGATTTCAGCATATTATGTCTTGTTTTAGAAAACTGCACAATTACATACATATAGAGGTTTGTATTTACTTCTCCAACTATTTACATTTCTTTCTAGATTTATATCTTTGCTGAAATCTATAAATATTGTGAGATAGGTGTCAAATTTTACTTTTCTGTGTATTCGGCTTACTGTTTCAAATCAGTTACTAACTAGTGCATTGGTTTATTACTCATTTATATTGTCTACACTGCCATATTACAAAATCCCTATATATGCATAGATCTATTTCTAAGTTTTCTCTTCATTTATGTTTATCCCCAAAGGAACTTACATAAATCACACAGACTTTGTACTATCTGGACATTGAGTAGAAGGAACCTCACATGTTGTACTTAACCTCTTTCATTTTTTAAACATATTTGGCTGTTCATACCTCCTTATGATTTTCAGAATGGTGCATACATGTACAGTCCCCACACACCTTTTAAAATTTTGATTGAAATTGCATTATATTGACAGTTAATTTAAGGACTCCTGATCTGTTTCTGATAGATTTCAGAAACATGATGTATCTCTTTATGAACATATTCTACATTATTTTTTCTTGCTTTTCAACTCCTAATTAACTTTCTGATTTTCAAGGGTTTTTAATTTTTTTTTTGTATTTTTTAATTCTCAGTTGCCATTCTGATTTTTCACCAGCTATAATACAAGTAAGGTGATAGGAAGGGTTAGTCTAGTACTATTTACTAAACACACACACACACACAGATACAAACACAAACCATAGAAAATGTCAAACTCAATAAGGAAACTTTAATAAGGGAAACTAATTGATATACCCTATAGATCCTCATCAAAGATAATTTTGAAATGATACAGAGAAAAAGTAATTCCCAGAAGGAAATTAGGAATTTTAAGAAATAGGAAATGAAATAATTTTAAAAAAAGATTCACCTATGCTTTAAAAGCTAAATAAATATTGACTAAGACAAAATAATCATCTTATGTGACTAAAATAATGTAGAATGCAGATATAAATTTATATAGAAACCAGTATCACATGTAACAAATCTGGGGAAAAGTAGATGGCATTAAAATGAACAATGTCCTACTTTTCCGTAAGTATGCACTAATATTAATTTTAAACTTCAATAAATTAAATCTGCAAAATAGAAACAGAAGGTATAATTCCCAAACTAGTAGAAAGAAAAGAATTAAAACCAGAAAAGAAACATTGACATATATAAGAAAAAAGGATGAAGCCATGAATAACAAGCCAATAATTAAGACAGGTTGGTGCGGCTGGTGCTGTGGGTTGGTGGGATAAGCATCCACCTACAGTCCCACCATCCCGTATGGGCTCCGGTTCTTGCCCACTCCGCTCCTCTTGTGACCCAGCTCTCTGCTATGGCATGGAATAGTGTTAGAACATGGCACAACTCCTTTGGCTCCAGCACCTGCGAGACCTGCACCTGGAAGATCAGGAGTAAGCTCCTTGCTCCTGGCTTCTGATCAGGATTAGATCAGTACAGCCATTGTAGCCATTTGGGAAGTGAGCCAGAGGATTGAAGACCTTTCTCTCTGTCTCTCCTTCCCTCTGTAACTCTACCTCTCAAATAATAAACAAAATCTTTAAAAAAGTTAAGATAGGCTGGTAAGAATTAAATCCAAATGTATCATTAATTGTATTATAAGTGGACTAAATTAATTGACAAATGTTATAAAGTAAAGGGAAATATATATCAGACAAAATTTTACAAAGAAATCACAATGAGTTATTTTAGTATCTGTCCAGAGTTAACTGTAAGGGGAAAAAATCCTAGTGACAAAGGGTAAATTCATGATGAAAAAAGCTCCAGAACACTTGTAAGTTGTAATGACTTTAATTATTTCTTAGTTTGCACTTAACAACTGCATAATCAATTTCCAATGCATGAGATGATTCAGAAAAATGGATCATTACAAGATTCCACTGAAAATCTATCCCCTTTCAATGAACTGTAAACATACAGGTACTTTTCTAACTTGAATGTATTTTATGTATAAAGCAATGAGAAATATGTTTTATATAACCAATACTTGGAAGGAATTACAGTGTACATTAGAAAAGATTTATATTTTAAAGATAATAAAATGCTATATATTAAAACTGAAAATTTGGGTAAAGCAATACTTAGAAATAAACAGCAAATATAAGCAATGAAGATAGGCAAAAAATTACTGATTTTAGAAACAATAAAAGTAAAAGTGAAACAAACCCGAAGAAAATATTAGAAGAAAAAAAGAATGGAAATATATGAAGTATAAATTTTAAAGTGAAGGTTAAAAGAACAAAGAGCCAGAAGTTGATTTTTTATAGAAAAGGAAAATTTGGAAAACCTCTTATTTAAATAATCAAGAAGAAAAAGGCTCACAAATTAACAAAACTCACAAACTATGAAATTTAAAATTATATCAATATATTATAAACAACTTCATACTGATTGAAATTTGGATTTAATGAACAACATGCTAGAAACATATAAACAGACAAAGCTGACCAAAGAAGAACTAAAAATGCAAGTGATCCTATAGCATTTAAACACAGAGAAATTATCTCCAATCTTTTCTACTGAAAAAAATTGTCAATCATAGGGACTTTACCAGTACATTCTGTGAAACATTCAAGGAACAAATGCCAGTGTTTACACACACTATTCTAGAATACAGAAAAGGGAGACCATTCAAGAATTTGCTTTGAAGCTATGTAAGTTGGGTATCAGAACCTGAGTAGGAATCCATGAATAAATTACTGAATACTATCTATCATAAACACAGATGAAAAATTCTCCAAGCCAAATACTACCAAACCTTATTCTGCAAAGAATAATGATAATTTCACAAACTAAATTACACCATGGAAAGCTATCTTTATCCCAGAACACCAGGTAGCACACTTATTATTTTTTTAAAGATTTATTTATTTTACTTGAAAGTCAGAGTTACACAGAGAGAGAAGGAGAGGCAGAGAGAAAGAGAGAGAAAGAGAGATGTCTTACATCTGCTGGTTTACTCCCCAGTTGGCCTCAACGGCTGGAGCTGCGCCAATCTGAAGCCAGGAGCTAGGAGCTTCTTCCAGGTTTCCCACACAGGTGTGGGGCCCAGGACTTGGACCATCTTCTACTGGGTAGCACACTTTAAAAATCAGTGAATTAACTCATCATAAGAATGAATTAAGGCCGGCGCCGCGGCTCACTAGGCTAATCCTCCGCCTTGCAGCGCCGGCACACTGGGTTCTAGTCCCGGTTGGGGCGCTGGATTCTGTCCTGGTTGCCCCTCTTCCAGGCCAGCTCTCTGCTGTGGCCAGGGAGTGCAGTGGAGGATGGCCCAAGTCCTTGGGCCCTGCACCCCATGGGAGACCAGGATAAGTACCTGGCTCCTGCCTTCAGATCAGCGCGGTGCGCCGGACGCAGCGCACCGGCCACTGCGGCCATTGGAGGGTGAACCAACAGCAAAGGAAGACCTTTATCTCTGTCTCTCTCTCTCACTGTCCACTCTGCCTGTCAAAAAATAAAAATAAAAATGAAAAAAAATAAAAAAATAATGAATTAAAGGAGAAAGTAGTTTTTCATTAACTTGGAATTATTTTGAGCACCAAGTATAACAATGTAGGTAAAGAGATTTGTACATTGAACTGCTGTTAAAAAGTTATCCCTGGTTCAGGTTACTGTTGTTTGCCTTGGCTGCTTTTTATTTTCATTTTTTTTTTCAAAAAAATCTAAGTAAGGTGTATTTTGAGTGCTATAATTAACTTCCTTAACAATTGCTGCTTTAAACAGCACTCACTTAATAATCTTTCAAATATAATGGATTAGAAATCTTGAGATACTAAATGGCAAATACTTCAAAATATGTAGAAGAAAAACTAAAACAACACTGTGGTGAGCTTTTAGTGAGGAAATTTTGCTAGTATTTAACTTCTATAGGGATTTCTACTTTATTTCTAATAAATACATCTTGAAAAGCACCCTATAATAGAGTATGCTCACATTTTTGTCTGTACAATTCATAATTTTGTTGCGGATATAAAATGTCATTGATTTTATAAGATGTTATATGCTTGGATCAATTCAGTTGCTCCCAAGCCAGCATAATTCATAGATAATTATACTCCACCTTTATAAAACTGTGTCCCAAGAATTTAATTAATTTCATAATAACTTCATGGAATTTTATGATTCCTAATTAATGTAGCATAGCCCTTTGTTGCATGAAAGCAGATACTTATGAAAGTATCCTGTTAACTGCATATTTTTGCTTTAGCACTCTCCTCTCTGCTCAGAGCTTGAAAACAAATGTACTTCATTACTTGCTTTTGAATATTAATATGCTTTTTTCAAAAACATAGCATTTTAACATTTTCAATGCTTTTCCTGTTTTATTCAATTATTGTTAAAGATTTATTTTATATTACGTGAAATTCAGAATTTTAAGAGCAAGAGAGAGATGTTGATCTTCCATCCACTGGTTCACTCCACAAAGGGCCATGATAGCTGGAGTTGAGCCAATCCAAAGCCAGGAGCCAGGAGCCAGGAGCCAGGAGCCAGGAGCCAGGAGCTTCTTCCAGGTCTCCCGCATGGGTGCTGGGGCCCAAGAACTTGGGCCATCTTCTACTGCTTTCCCAGGTGCATTACCAAGGACCTGGATCAGAAATGGAACAGCTGGGAACCAGTTGGCACCCATACGAAATGCTGGTACTACAAGCAATGGCTTTACCTGCTACACACTTTGTACCAGCCCCCATCCATTTTTAATTCCATGTGATTTCTGTGTTTTAATATCTCTGTTCTGAGTTTTATCAACAGTGTTTTCAAGACAAAATGATGAATTTAGAATTTAGGCAGAACCTCATCTGTAATTGATGCACAGTTATTCTTAAGTGTTGAAAATTAACTGAAATGTGATCCCTGTTGAACATGGTGGTGGGAATGGGAGAGGGAAGAGATGTATAATTTGGGACATGCTCAGGCTGACTGGTCCCAAGTGGTGGAGTTGGAAGCATACCAGGGGATTCCAATTCAATCCCATCGAGGTGGCATGTACCAATGCCATCTCACTGTTCCAGGTGATCAGTTTCAGTTCACAGTTGGTCATGGTGAAGGGACTGGGAGTCAAAGGGAGCACATAGACAAGTCTAGTACCTGCTAACGCTAACTGATGGAGTAAATAAAGGGGAGAGTGATCCAACATGGGAAGTGAGATACTCAGCAGACTCATAGAATGGCAGATGTCCTAAATAGCACTCTGGCCTCAGAATCAGCCCTAAAGGCATTCGGAGCTGGCTGAAAAGCTCATGAGAGTATTTCAGGCATGGAAAGCCAAGACACTCTGGCAAAAGATCTCTGCGAGTGAGATCCCAGTGGAAAGAACAGGTCATCAAAGAAGGAGGTACCTTTCTCTGAAGGGAGGAGAGAACCTCCACTTTGACTATGACCTTGTCTAAACAAGATAAGAGTCGGAGAACTCAGAGGGCTTCCATAGCCTTGGAAACTCATGACTGGAGCATACGGAGACTACTGATGCCATAGACAGGAGTGTCAATTGGTAAAGTCAACAACAGGAGTCACTGTGCACTTACTCCTCATGTAGGATCTCTATCCTTAATGTGCTGTACATTGAGATTTAATGCTATAACGAGTACTCAAACAATATATTTCACTTTGTGTTTCTATGGGGGTGCAAACTGTTGAAATCCTTACTTAATGCATACTAAACTGATCCTCTGTAAAAAAAAAAAAAAAAAAAAAAAAAAAGAAAGAAATTATCAATTCCCAACTTGACTCTCACTGGGATTAAACATGACAATAGGTCTGCTCTGATTTCATCATCATTTAAAAAAATCATCTATTATTTTTCACTTTATGTTTCTGTGTGGGAGCAAACTGTTGAAATCCATACTTAATGTATACTAAGCTGATCTTCTGTATATTAAGATAATCGAAAATGAATCTTGATGTGAATGGAAGGGGAGAGGGAGTGGGAAAGGGGAGGGTTGTGGGTGGGAGGGACGGTATGGGGGGGAAGCCATTGTAATCCATAAGTCGTACTTTGGAAATTTATATGCATTAAATAAAAGTTTAAAAAAAAAAAAAGAATTTAGGCAGAACCTCAGATAATTTCCTTTGCCACTTATGAGCTGTAGGTCAATGAACCCTTGAAGGGAATGTTTGTTTTCTTAGCGATAAAGTAAGAATATGTGGTGGGCATTGTGGCACAGTGAGTTAAACTGCTTCTTGGGATGCCCACATCTGATATTCAAAAGCTAAAATTTGGACCTGGTGCTGTGGTGTGGTGGGTAAAGCTGCCGCCTACAGTGCTGCCACCCCATGTAGGCGCTGGTTTGAGTCCTGGCTGCTCCATTTCCTATCCAGCTTCCTGGCAATGCACCTTGGAAAGCAGTGGAATTTGGCCTAAGTCCTTGGGACCCAGCTCCCACGTGGGAGACCTGGAAGAAGCTCCAGGCTCCAGGCTCCTGGCTTCTGATCAGCCCAGCTCTGGGCATTGCATCCATCTGGGGAGTGAACCAGCGGATGAAAGACCTTTATCTCTCTGCCCCTGCTTCTGCCTCTTTGTAACTCTGCCTTTCAAATAAATAAATCAATCTTAAAAAAGAAAAAGCTCCTTCTATACCAAATTTTCTTAAGGTTTTTACCATGAAATGATGTTGTGTTTTATCAAACACTTTCTCTGTACCTATTGAGATCATAAGGTTTTTTTATTCTTCAATTTGTTAATGTGATGTATCACATTTATTGATTTGCATATGTTGAACCATCCCTGCCTGCATTATAGATAAATCCCAGTTGGTCTGGGTGAATGATCTTTCGGACATTTTGTTGGATTCAATTAGCTAGTATTTTGTTGGTGATTTCTGCATCTATTTTCATCAGGGATATTGGTATATGGTTTTCTTTCTTGAATCTTTTTCTGGTTTTGAAATTAATGTTTTGCTGACCTCATAGAAGGAGTTTGGAAGAATTCCCCCTCCCTTTCAATTGCTTTGATTAGTTTGAGAAGAATTGGAATTAGTTCTTTAAAAGTTGGGTAGAATTCAGCAACTGATTCGTTTAGGTTTTCTATGTCTTCATCACTCAATTTTTATAGATTGTATGTGTCTAGAAATAAACCAATTAGATGCCTTACTAATTTCTTGATGTAGGTATTAATTGCTATAAACTTTCCTCCTAATACTGCTTTTGCTATATCCCATGAGTTTTGATGTGTTGTGTTGTCATCTTCATTTATTTCTAGGATTTTTTAATTTCCATTTTGATTTCTCCTGTGACCCAATGTTCGTTCAGGAGCACGCTGTTCAGTCTCTATATGTTTGCATATGTTTCAGAGTTTCTTAAGTTGTTCATTTCCAGCTTCATTCCATTGTTGTTGGAAAAGATACATGGTATGAGTTCAATTTTTTTGTATTTTTTTGAAACTTGCTTTATGTCCTATCATATGGTCTATCCTAGAAAAAGATCCATGCACTAGTGAAAAGAATGTGTTTCCTGCAGCTTGATATGGAATGTTCTGTAGATATCAGAACATTTTGGTGCATATTATAGATTAGCTTTGTTGTGTGTTTATTAATTTTTTGTCTAGTCAATCTGGGCATTGACAAAATTGGGGTGTTCATGTGTCTATTGTTACTGTATTACAGCTTATAGCTCCCTATAGATCCATTAATATTTGTTGTAAATAGCCAGGTGCTGGCCGGTGCTGCGGCTCACTAGGCTAATCCTCTGGCACACTGGGTTCTAGTCCCAGTTGGGGCGCCAGATTCTGTCCCGGTTGCCTCCCTTCCAGGCCAGCTCTCTGCTGTGGCCTGGGAGTACAGTGGAGGATGTCCCAAGTTCTTGGGCACGCCGGCCACAGCAGCCATTGAGGGGTGAACCAACGGAAAAGGAAGACCTTTCTTTCTGTCTCTCTCTTTCACTGTCCACTCTGCCTGTCAAAAAAAAAAAAAAATAGCCAGGTGCTTTGGAATTGGGTATGTATACATTTATTGTAGTCACATTTTCCTGTTGAATTGCTCCATTGATCCTTGCATAATGTTCTCCTTTGTCTCTTTACACAGTGCTTTCTTCATGTAATCTATGAACATTTCAATTCCTAGGAATGGCATCTTTGGTATAAACTTTTTTCATTAAAACTTTTAACTGAAAATTATTCTAGAATCAGTACACTAACCTAAGAAAAACAAACGAGAGTTTTCATTATAAGCTAAGCTAGCCTATCTAAATTTACTGTATAAGAGTTTGCTTAATTATATATGTTATTTATCATTGAGAACAAAGGGTTATTATATTTGCATAAAACATACGAAATCCTTTTATAAAAGTCAGGTGGGAATTATTGTGAGATACTACATAAACACCTCGCAGTTGGATGTTAAATATGTACCAACAAATTATTCTCAAATTGATATTTCATATGATAAAATAGAACAATATTTGGGCTCCAACTGAACAAAAACTACTCTCCCATTCTCAGGAAAATGCAATAGTGTTAGGTGAATTATTTTATCTAACAGCTCTAAGTAGTGGGAATTTTCAGTAATTTATGTCCCCTGATTTTTTTAACCATAGGTGATATAGATCAGTTTAAAAACACAGCAATATTTCAAGCCATTAAAGTGGATGAATATGGTTGTCTTTACTAACAATATCTAGTAAAGGACTTTATTTTGTAATAATATTTGATATCACTATTTTGCCCATATCTCTAAGTAGAAACCTATTCAAATTGTTTAACAACGTTGATTCGGAATGTTCTTGGAAAAGATTGTTTCCAACAAAGATATTCATGTAATTTCACTGTAACATTCTTAACTGATATATTAGAATATCAGTAATTATGATATATTATACTGATACATTATGGTGATTATGCTATATATGTGATGATATAGTGAGCTTTACATAACGTAACATTTAAGGACCATACAGTTTTAGGGAGCAGAATTACTTTGCTGATCTCTTGTACTGAGCTAAGTTGACATAAAATCATGGCAAAGTTTTAGTGTTAAAATCCAGAGAATTAAAAAATAATTATCTGTACCAGTAACATGACTTAGTTTTCCAAAGAAAAGTTAAATTTCCCAAATGTATCTGATTGGAAGGAAGCAGTAAATATGCAATTACTCAAATTGGCATTGGACCAGAACCCAGGTTAAGAGCTTGACATTGTTGAAGAATATGAGGGCTTTCTGGATTCACAGTGCAGCACAGCAATGTGTAAAGATAAATAAATCACATCAAAACATAGCAAAAATTCCTTGAAAGGAAGGATGGAATACTTGATGTGAAACCTGTGACATTTTTAAATGAGTGGCATAGTTAAAGCTGCAAAATAACATTCTAAAGAAAAATGACTCTGTTTTTCATCTGTAATGAAAAAACCACAAGAGTTAAAATGTGTCAATTATTAATGGTCTGGAATAGTATTTGTCATGGAATATCCTCAAAAATCACAAGAAGTTTGAAAATGTGATCATGGCAAAGTCATAAATAATGTCACTCATAATTTTATATTAAATAGAGATGACACTCCTTGGAAATTATTTTTATTTCTAGAATCTGTACTAAGGAGATAGTGTGGGATGTGGTCAAAGATTTATGTGTGCAGATGTTCATTACAGAATTATTTATCTTAGCCAAATGTTGAAAACTAACTAAATATCTAATATAAGGAACTTTGTAAAGCACATCTTTGTACATTGCTAACTCGACCATAATTCCATGTACCAAAATAGCACAATTTGAGAACTATTTAAGAACAAGAAAAATAGCTTGCCTAAGACACTTACATATTATATATATATATAGCAATTATATCCTAAATATTGAAAATCAGAAATATGTACACAATATTTAAAGAAAATGTGATAAATTAAAATCAAAATAAAATTTTGGGAGTTATTTTTAGATTTTTGATAATGATTTTTTAGATTTTTAGATTTGGATTTTTGATAAAGGCAAAATAAAATAATTTCCTATTCATGTGATAAATACTTCTGTAACAAACATAGATTCCTTAGGTGTGTTTTTCTCTGTGTATGTCTTTGTGTATTTACTAAGCAATACTGAAAATGAGTAAAATAATCTAAACTAATATACTGCTATCTCTTGGGAACTATGGCTGGGCCAATTAAACAAGTCACTTACCAGAATTAACTACTTAATTATAAAAATAGAGTTCAGAAGTTCTGCCTTTTTGTACCCACCAATCTAGAGATACTATGCCATGAATTCTGCCCTACCCCTATTAATGACCTCAGTTGTAAGAACCACCTCTACAACTCATTACAGGCTTAGTTGTAGGCAAATAATCCATGTTCAAAAATGCTATACCTTCCAGGTTCTGATTCTCCAGAGTCAATGATAAATCTTGTTTTGCTTGATTTAGCAGACTGTTTCATCTGTGTTTTTCCAACAGTCTCATGACAGAATTATGATGATTTTGATCTTCAGAAATATTTTCCAAATCTTTTCAGATTATTATCTCCAATGTACTAATTTTACCAAAACTATTTATTAAACAAATAAAATGCTATGGTGATTACAGTTGACTCCTAATAAAAAGAGAAAGTCCTATATAGAAGAAGATGCCTTTAAATGAATGCATATGATTGGGAGGTATGGAATATTTTTCCAGATAGATTTAAATTAACTTTATAGCGATTTTTTCACTCCATTTTTCTTCCTACATTCCCTCTTCCATCGCCGGATTACTGGAACAAATGAATGCAATTGCAAGGCTAGTGCTGGTCATACCTTTCAAACTGGATCAAAAGAACACTTGCTGTCTATTTCATGACAGGTTGGGAACTCTGTGTGTGTGTGTGTGTGAGAGGGCAGTAAGGAGGGAAGGAGAGAATTTGTGTGCGTGTGTATGTATGTGTGAGAGGGTGAGCGAGTGAGTGCCAGATGGGAGAAGGAGGAAGGGAGAAAAAGCCTGTGTGTTTGAGTGGGGTGTGTGTGTGTATGTGTGTCTTAGTTGATTTTAGCCAAGGCTTTACTCAGCAGAAAAACAGATTTAAGTAATGAGTAATTATATTTACCTTATAAATTCAATTGAATAAAATTGGGATAGGAAAAAGTAACTAGAATGTTACCATATTAGATGATATAACATCATTCCTACTATTACTATTACTATATATAATAACAAATTTATACAACTTGTTCTTTTTTAGGATGTAGAGGTGAGGAATGGATAACACTTCTTTTTTATTCTAAAATAGTAGTACGTTGTCAATGTTTTTAAATATAAATTTTTAAAAATAGGAATCTAATTCTAATACTTTTGCTTTTTATTCTGGTTGGAATATGAAACTTAAAAGAGAAAATCTCACTACTGGAAAAATCCTGTGCACATTTTCTTTTTTTTTGCAATTTTTTAGTCTTTCCAAATTCTGCATGAACACACCATGGCAAATTTCAGTTTGCAAAAAAGAGTCCACTTTTCAGTTTCATTTTCATCTTAGTGTATTGGTGGGATAGAATCTTAATATATTGCTAAATTTGCATACATATACAAATTTCTGGTAATTAAAATGATGAAAAGGCTGATATTTTACAGTATCAAGTAATCCTTAACAACCCTTCATAATAATTAAATATTCTACTTTATAATTTAGCAGTTCTGTAGTTTATATATAATAAAACTAAAATGCAAACTCATAATTGTAATGGCTACTCTGTTGTCCAGTTATTCTTAGAAACAGCTATGCAAATAATATTCCCACCAGGAATAGAAATATTAAGTTTCATGTTACCAATACCAATAATAATGGTTACTAGCAATTTTGTGGAGGTGATGGGCAAAACAATGATATTCCATTTTATTATAAGATCCAGATTACTCTAGATATTAAATTCCAGGTAGTATGTCTTGTAGTCTTTTTAATTTTTTCATTTTCTATGAGTTTCTATTAATGCATATTTTTTAATTTATAAAATTTGTACTTGCATAAAATCCTTATATTGATAAGAATTAAAATAGAGGCCAGCACTGTAGCACAGAAGGTTAAAGCTCCAGCCTACAGTGCCAGTTCAAGTCCTGGCTGCTCTGCTTCTGATCCAGCTCTCTGCTATAGCCTGGGAAAGCAGTGGAAGATGGCCCAAGTCCTTGAGCTCCTGCACATGTGTGGGAGACCTAGAAGAAGCTCCTGGCTCCTGGCTTCAGATCAGCTCAGCTCTGGTCATTGCGGTCATTTGGGAGTGAACCTGCGGAATGGAAGACCTCTCTCTCTGGCTCTACCTCTCTCTGTAACTCTTTCAAAATAAAATAATTATTTAAAAAAATTAAACTAACAGTACTGTGTGAATATACATGAATATGTAATATTCTGTCAATAGACTATTAAGAATAACCATGTGAAATTGCCATTTGTAGATAAACGTTTCAATATTTTCATTATCATATGGTTCATTAGGCTGTATCTCACTTTCAGATAAAATAATAATTTTTTTTAAATCTGCAATGAAAAAAAGCACTCCTGCTCATATTTTATTTCTCACAATACAGTGTTTTTGAATTTCTAAAATTTATAACAAACTAATTAAAGAAATGCTCTTCATAGAATTATTGAATGAAAAAATGCATTTCTTGACCAAATAATTAAATGATATCAGTCATTTCAAAATTTTTATATCCAGTTACTATAATGATTAGAATAGTACATATTTCTCATATTCTTAATGGAAAATTTACCCCAGAACATGAGGCTAAGTTGTTAAAACCCTCTAGGGACACATGCATATGTTTTCAAACTAAACCCACAATATACATAATCTGCAATCCAATGGATGCCAATTTGGTATTCATTACAAACTTTCTGCTTAAAGTACATTAATTCTTCTGCGATAGCTTTTTGAGACTCAGATTTACATAAATTTATATAAATAATAGTAAGTCCTCATGTAATCCCCTTGTAACTAAACACACACACACACACACACACATACACACACAACAATATTAAGTGCAAAAACCCTATATCTAGGTTCCTTAGAGTTAGCATTACCTGGTTGTGACAGGAGCATAAACCTAGAAGTTGAAAGGAGTTGACTGTTCTTAAACCCATGAAATGATATATTCTGGCATATCTCCCAAACTTTGGTACAAAACTGTAGTCTAATAAAACAAACATTAAAATAACTGATGTCTTATTCATACTAAAATGTAACTTCCTAGAAAAAGAAAAAAAAAAAACACAAAGACAGGCATCTAATTTCCCAAACATCTCCAAACCAATCAGCCCAGATATCACAAATCAGCACTTTCAATAGTGGCCAGACTGATTTCTTTGTACATGACAAAAACTGAATTGTCAGCTCTAACTCAAAACAGAACTAAAAACAAACCAAAAATCCATTCATTCAAGAAGCACTTCCAAATTTCCCTTCATTGGGAATTATAACTAAAGATTTTCCTTTCTAGTACTTATTCAAAATTCTTAATTTGGCATACAGCGATAAAGGTAAACAGGAATCAGTATCTTGTTTGTTTTCCTTGTACATAATTCATTTCTCTTCCATTTTTGCAAGTTTCAGTGTGAGCTTCTAAATAGGAAAAAAAGTCATATCATAATTGAATTTCATCAGCTGTATCTGTTCTCTAGGTTTTTTTTTTTTTAATATTTATTTATTTGAAAGAGTTACAGAGAGAGGGTGAGACAGAGACATCTGTCTGATGGTTCACTCCCAAAATGGCAGCAATGTTTGGGGCTGGGCCGGGCCAGGCCAAATTCAGGAACCAGGAGCTTTTTCGTGTATCCCATGTGGTTGCAGGGGCTCAAGTACCTGGGCCATCTTCTATTGCTTTCCAAGGAACATCAGCAGGAAGCTGGAAGTGGAACAGCTGGGTCTTGAACCGGGGCCCATATGGGATGCTGGCATCGCAGGTGGAGACCTAACCTATATGCCAGAAAGCCACTTTTAAAAGTTGGAAAAATAAAAAAGCTTGTAAATATTTAATCGAGAAAATGCTACATTGCACATTTTATTTTTTAACATATTCATTTGTTTTGCTATATCTTATTGATGACATAGGAGTCTTGTCTACACTTAATATTATTTTCAAAACAAATTTATCAAAAAATGTTAGCCTGAGTTTTAAAGATTATATTCCTTCATCTAAAATGTATTATTATTACTACCATTATCATCATCATTATTATTTCCTTATTTGAGAGGCTGAGAGACAGAGTGCTCCCTTCTTCAGGTCCACTCCCAAAGTCCCTGCAGTGGCTGAAGCTGGGCTAAAATGATTGCCAGAACTAGGAACTCAATCCAGATTGCCCATGTGAGTGGCAGGAAGCAAATTACTTGAGCCATCACCACTGCCTTATAGGGTCTGCATCAATAGGAAGCTGCAGACAGGCACAGGAGGAATTAATCCTAGACCCTCTGATAGAGAATATCTGGGTCCCAACTGACATCTTAACCACGAGGCCTGATGTGTACCCCTAAGATTGAGTGTTTTAAAGTTGTGTTATTTTAAGGGGAGATTCAGTTTGTATTTCATATACACCTACATTTTATCCTTTTTTTTCACTTTATTCTCTAACTTGGAAAAGCATTTCATGTGAACATGGAGTTGAAAGTTACTGTGAGAAAAAGTTTCATTCACAGATGTCATAAAATTCTTAATATCAGTCTGGTATCTAAAGATACGATGAAAAGGATGTTATGGTATGTAATATTAGGCAGTCTATATGAATAAAGTTTAAATTCTAAATTTCTGTCCTTGTGTTACTGTACCATGTAAAATGATTGCGTGCATTTTCCTCAAATTTGGAATGTATATTTGGGATGTTCTGTTTTAAAATACTGGCTATAAGCTTAAACAATTATTACTTTAAGAACTTCACTAGTCATCTCAAAATGTAAGAGCATCATATTCTCAAATAAATGAAAATGAGGTACAGGGAAAGGCCCATATACGACTAAATGGGTCAGTTACCTGGTGTACATGAAAATGTTAATAGGAGAACACAGGCTATTTTCAATCAGGCGTGCCCTAGTGAAACTCACACTGACAGCCACTGATTGTAGGCAGGTTGCTTCTCACATGGGCAACAGTGAAAGGAAAAATGGTGTATACTTATTTAATGGCTTACTTTTTTCCTAAGCAAGTAAAAGACATTTCAGAAAGAAGATTCATACTTAGTTTTAAATGAATGTTATTTGTAGAAGGAAAAAACTAGAGTCATAACTGGATTTGCTTTGGCAATGAAAATGATTTCACATTCAGTGATTTCAGTCAGAGAAATATTAGTCACATGTAATAGAATATAGTGTGAGATAGTCTTCAAAATCAACAGGTGTTTTGCATTTTGATTCCGAAAATATATTTCTTCCAATTTTGCCATGGGAAAAAACCAGAATTCTGAGTATAACTGAATGTAATTATTCAGGCCATGGCTGTAAACCATCAGTTAAATAAAATTCTCTATTTCATCAATTAAAATGTGAAAAGAGATTGGTTAGAAATACCTCTAACATGTTTCCTGTGTTTATAAGTTGCATAGAAAATTGGTGTACTGAAACTTAACCTAATGAATTACTACAATTTAGCAAATTTCTTCTGATTTTAGACAATAGCCATGTGTGCATTATTGATGGGGATTCAATGAAATGCTTTTTCAGGCAATTCTAACATTGTGCAAACATCAGAGAATGCACTTACATGAACCTGGATCATATAAGACACTCACTTCACAGGGAGACAGTAAACATGAGATATGTGAGACCAGTGCTGTCATAACATGGTATACTGTTTTATGATAAACTTTGAAAGATAACTACATTGAATGCACTCTAATGATAAACATTATAGAATAGTAAATATGTAAACCAGTAACAGTCATTTGTCATTTTTACTTACTAATTACTGTACATAATTGCATATGTTGTACTTTTACATGACTAGTCGCACCATAATCTCATGAGTAATATGTTACTCTATAATTCAAGAGGCAACAGAAGTTTTTTCAGCTCCCTTATAATTTCTTGGGTGATAATCATTTATAGAGTTCATCATTTGAGCAAAACCTTGTTATGTGGTGCTAGCCTGTATTTTGTCATTCAGTAACATCCGTGAGTGGTAAGTAATAAGCTTTAGAGTCAGATTTGGGTTTAATTGCCACAGACTAGTTGTGTGATAATTAGACCTTGTGCTTTAGTTTTATCATAAGTAAAATGGAGAAAAATAGTACTTATCTCCTGAGATTATAATCAGAATAGCAGTAGTTAATGTAAAAAAGATACATTGCCTAAAACATGATGCTTATTGAATGTTGGCTATTACTAGTATTAACATAAGATTTAATAATAATGCAAAAATTTTGAGGCCGGCGCCACGGCTCACTAGGCTAATCCTCCGCCTTGCGGCGCCGGCACACCGGGTTCTAGTCCCGGTCGGGGCGCCGGATTCTGTCCCGGTTGCCCCTCTTCCAGCCCAGCTCTCTGCTGTGGCCAAGGAGTGCAGTGGAGGATGGCCCAAGTACTTGAGCCCTGCACCCCATGGGAGACCAGGATAAGAACCTGGCTCCTGCCATCGGATCAGCGCAGTGCGCCGGCCGCAGCGTCCGGCCGTGGCGGCCATTGGAGGGTGAACCAACGGCGAAAAGGAAGACCTTCCTCTCTGTCTCTCTCTCTCACTGTCCACTCTGCCTGTCAAAAAAAAAAAAAATTTGTAGTGTTATATATATTTTAATTTGGTTATTCTCTGAGTGGTTTCAAAATAAAACATTTTGTACACTTTCTGGTTACAGGTTCTTAGTTGCTCATTAATTTCTTTCTCAATTCATTCAAAAGAATGTATTTGCCACCATATCGTGTAGATCACTCTACTTTCTATGATGCTAATTAAATTTTTTAAATCACATGCCCATACTATGTTCTTTTCTACAATTTTTTATTTATTTACTTTCATTTTATTTGTAAAGCAGAGAGAGAGAGAGAGAAAAGCACAACCACATGTGCACATACACAAAGAGTATGGAGAGAGATCTTTCATCTACTGCTTCACTCGCAGAATGCCCACAACAGCCAGAAATGGGCCAGGGGGAAGCCAGAGCTTCAAACACAATCTGGGTCTCCTAAATGGGTGGCAGGGACCCAAGTACCTGACGCATCACGTGCTTCCTCCCTGGGTGTTCATTAACAGGAAGCCGGATCGGAAGCAGAGCCAGGACTCAAACCCAGTCACTCTGATATGGAATGCAGGCATCTCACATGGTATTTTAACTGTAGCACCAAATGCTAGCCCCTCCAATACTACTTTATTCTTTGTATTATTGCCCTATTTATTAAGATAAACATACAGATTTTAGAATTATACTATACAACAATATAGAAACTCCAACAGGTTTGTTGGAGTTTGTTTCCTAAGGCACCCATGGCAAGGGCATCTGAGCAGGGGAACCTCTGATATTAGTGCTGGGAAGTAGTCCAAAGAAATTTGTATAAATATTTTCGCTGTTACAAAAATAAAATAGTTGGGTATGTACTACATTGCTTATGTATTTAAATTAGCATTAATTAATAGAAGAATTTGCTCTACTCTTCCTGATGGATGGCAGGATGGAATGAAAGCATATTTAATTTAAATATGTACCAAGATCCTAAATTTTCAAGTATATAAACTCTCCCTGACCCTTCAAAACAGTTAAAAACTTAATACTCTGGTTTCTCTTCAGATTGTAGAAATCTTTCGCCTTTTACAAAATAGTTAAAAACTTGAATACAACTTGAGTAACAGGCTTAATAAAAGGAAAGTAGATGTCAGTGTGGAAATGGCTCTGACAGTAACAGCAGTTCAGCAGGAAATAAGTAGTAGATTGTCAGCAAAGCACTGGGGAAGGTTACAAGACTAAGAGGAATCAAATTGACAAGAATCTGAAACCAAGGCAGAAGTATTTGAACTCTTGTCAATAGTCAACCCATTCTTTTTGACACCCTATTCTTTAAACTACATGAACAAAGGGATTAAAGTACAATTTAATGCCTCTTGACATTAGGCTGTGGCATATGTCATTTGGGGTGGCATGAAAAAAACAAGGAATATGCAGAAAAAGAAATTTGTTTCATGGTGGCATAATGTGTCAAGAAAGAGGAATTACCTGTGCTTTCTGAGACTTTAAAAACCATCCTTCATGTTATCATATACCACCTCTATCTTTAAAATTTGTCTTTTTATCTTTGATGTTTTAACTATTTCATCCATCATATACTCCTCTAGTAGTCCATATTTATTATGTCCTCTATTGGGACAGCCTTGTGGTATTTGGATTTGTGATGAGAAAAACCAGTCATGTGGTCTTGTGTAAATTATCATATCTTTTTAGTTTCTTCAGCTGTAATTGGAGGAGACATACTCATTTCATTGAGTTATAGTAAGGTTTTACACATTAAATCAACAAGGAGCATATATTCTGCACTGTTCTGTTCTAGGTAGTACTAAGACCACATGCCTTTAGTGCCACAACTGTTAATTCTTGAAGTTAAATTCTTGAAAGACTGACTTTACTATGGAGCTGCATAATTTGTTAGTTGCACACAGATTCAGGAACGAACTCTGCTAAATGCTTTTTATTAAATAATATGATGGCTGATATAAACCTAAAATATTACAATCTTTCTTTCTATAGAAATATGATATTATTTAGTTCTTATCCTTAAGATGAAAGTGCTAGAACCCTGGAAAAATATCAAATGTACATTGTTATATTCTTTTGCAAATGAAAGAGGGCATTTCCTTTCAGGTTTCTATCAGCAGAGAACACAGACATCTTCGGTAATTATGTTTGCCCTCTACACGGGATCTCTTCAGAGACTCCCATTGTTGTGACACTGTTTAGTTCCACTCTTTCACAAATGAGTAACATAATGATTTTGTTGTTATTATTCCTGGAGTTTCTTGGCATTCTCTGCTCCTGTGTTTATTTGCAGGTAGAAACAAAGTACTTTCATTATTTGTTTTCTGTATTGGCAACAGCCTCTAACATTGCTGCCTTTTATCAACGGATTGAGGGCACAGTGTGGTAAATTATACTTTTTTCATCTCTTATTGGGCTCTGTTCTTAAAATAAAACCAGAAACATATGTATTTTATTAAACCCCATGAAATTTTAAAATTATAAATGTTTCTAGGTGGTTTTCTCTTAGTATACATGTAAAATGCAAAATATCATACTGTGGAAGCAAGTTTTCAAAGTATATTCATTAGCTTGTCTTCACTATAACATGATACAAGTGAATAAAAGGCTTGCTTTGGCTTACAGTTTTGGGGTTCATATTCCAAGATCAGGCAGGCCTCATTGATTCAGGTGTCTGATGAGGCCAGAGGATGGCACTGATGGAGTATGTATGGAGAAATAGTAACATGGTGAGTTTTAAGGCGAGAGAAAGAGAGAGGCAGGTAGACAGGTTAGGCTCATATAACCAACATCCTCCTGAGAACTACCTGCTAAAGGCACACCTCTGGTTACTTAGGGCTCACGTCTTAAATATCATATTTATATCAAGCTACATCCTCTTTTATACTATTAACAATAACTTTGGGTTTTAAATATCTACATGAGTTGAGGAGCCAAATTGTGTTCAAATCATAGCGAAGCTTTCTTTTTCATATGAATAGTTAGCCTCATTATAGAGGAAAAGCATCACACATATAAAAGAAAAGCATGGATCAGAAAGGGCTGGCCGTATAATTTTATTTACAGAGGGAAATGATACCCATACATTTTGAGTTAAAAGAAGATACACTGCTTTTAACTTCCCTGTAAATTTAATAAAAAATTTTAAACCAATAAATATACCATGTTGACAACTGGTAAATGATTTTTGTAATTTAAACAATTACCTCTAGGAACTAACTATCTTTTGATCTATATTTTAGAGTTATATTTAAAATACTGCATATCTTCATTGAAGTCTCAAACACTAGAATAAAAGTTTGATGAATTGTATATACACAATTTTTCAATTAAAAAATATATCAAGGTAAACCTAACATTGCCACAGAGATATGAACAAAAAGATAGTCCCTACCCATCCAATTCTGCATAGATATTTACAGTCTGTACTTATCTTGAAAGGGCGATTAGAAAATGTCTTAAGTTTCCTATATATGTCTAAAGTGGTAAGTGTCCTTGTATACTTTTTAAATATTGTGATACTCAATTGTTACTGATATAATTTCAATACTGTGTGACTTATATGTGTTCTCATTGTGTAACAAAAGGCACCTCCTGATTTTTTATTTGGTAATGCCCCATTTGCAACTCTGAAGGGGACACTAATGATCTCATTTTTACCATTGATATCATTTTTAATCTAATCAGAAATTCCTGGCAGTACAAAATCTTTAGCAATTCTTGACCTCTTAAATTACTTACCCTCTTCTGTTTCTGTTTAGACAATGTTACATATTGTTCACAATAAAATCACAGAGACCCATTCAAGTGATTACAAAAAGTTCATGGAAAACTAGAATTAAAATCTAAGTTTATTTTGGTTGAAATAAATTTTTAAATAAATGGATAGTTTGTCCATAATATATAATTTCTATGAGCTTCTTGAATGCCCTCATGCATCCTCCTTCCCCAGAATAAAAGATACAAATGTGTTAGGGATCAAATATTAATGGATAAACATGTTTTATCCACTTAATCATTTATTCAGTGTTATTTATTAAGTCCTTTTCATGTGCCAGAGGTGAGAGAAAATACTAGTGAATAAAACAAATACTCTGGTTGTCTTGGATTGCCCATTCTCCTTTCACATTCCTCACTCCTGCAAGGTGACTTTGATTGCTCTACTCAGTGTCTGGGGACCCTGATGGAAGTCACAGATCATGAAGAGATTTGTACAACTGGGGGGTGGTTACATTAACATGGAGAGAACATGGAATTGCCCATGGAATAGTAGGTACAATAGATCCGAAGGCAGATGGGAAGTGAGGAGGTAAAAGTAAAAGCTTCCTCCCCACCATTGATTCCTGCTGCTGGCTTGTCTGAGTAGGCAGGAGAGAAGACAGGTAAGAGCTTGAAAAGAGAAGTAAATAAGATGTGGATGGAAATTTTTCTGATTTCTCTGTGATAGCTTCATTTCCACCTGTTTGAAAGACTTCATGTACTAATTGCTGTACCAGAGTTTTGGCATTTGATTTGAGTGTTTTTTCTCTGTGACACCATTCTGTTACTGGCCAAGTAAACCCTGTTTTGTTTGGGATACACAAAACCTTGACCTCTGGGGATGAGAAGACATCTAGTTTTGCCATAGTTAAGTCTGAGAAATGATTATGAACAGATTATACAGGATTTCATCAAGGAAATCAAGGAAACTTCAGAAATTGTTCAATTTATTTTCTTATGGGCTATTTTGCTTAGTAATTTATGCTAAGCTAGTCACTGAACTGTATGAAACATAACCGGTGAGAATAGTCCTTTTTCCAATTTAAGTCATTTTATATTGAATCTATAAAGTACTCATTTGCATTGATTGAAGAACACCAATCACTTTCATTCTTATTTATTTCCACTAAGATCAAGGGAAATACATGATATATATATATATATATATATATATATATTTTTTTTTTTTTTAAAGGGGAAAAGGCGGGAGAAGATGAGAAGGGAAGACAGAGAGAGAGAGAGAGAGAGAGAGAGAGAGAGAGAGCACAAGAGAGAGCACACAACCTCCAATAGTTAACTCTGCAAAGGTTCACAATGGCCAGGGCTATGAACTGGAGCCAGGAGGTGGGAACTCAATCCGGGTCTCCCATATGGGTGTCAGGGACATAGCTACTTGAGTAACCACTTGCCACCCTCCAGGATCTCTAGGGGGAAGCTGGAGTGGAAATCAGATCAGGGAATCAAACCAAGGCATTCTGATGTGGGATGCAGGCAGCATATCTGATGTTTTAACTGCTAGGCCAAATGCCTTCCCCACAGGGTATTTTTTTGAAATTATATTTCCATTACTTGCTATTCTATATAACTGACTTTTATTGTGTTAGTACTAACAGATATTACAGAAACAGCTTTATAAACCTAGTTGGGGGAGCAGGTGCTTGGTACAGAAGTTAATTTGCCACTTGCGATGTTAATGTCTCATAACCAGAGTGCCTGGTTCAAGTCCCAGCTCCTTGACTTCCAATCCAGCTTCTAGCTAATGTGCGCCCTACAGGGAAGCTGGTTAAGGTTAAAGTATTGGGTCTCTCCCACCCATGTGAAAGAGTTGGACTGAGTTCCAGACTCTTGGCTTCGGCTTGGTCCTCCTATTGTAGGCATTTGAAGTATGAAACTGCAGATGGAAGATCTCTCTCTCTGCCTCTGTGTATCTTTTCTCTATGCTTCTCTGCCTTTCAAATAGAATGTAAATAAATAAATAAAAGTTGAAAAGTCTAATAGGACAAAACAAATGTAAGGAAAATCATATCTTATGTTAATTTTATGTTAACAGGGCATCCATATTTAATTGTGCATATTAACTTAACTACCCCAAGTATAACATATACATTAGTATCAATATTTTACAAAATAGAAAAATGTTAAAGCCAGAATTCAAATAAGGGTTAATGTGATTTAAATTCCATAATCCTCTACTACATCACACTGTAATGACAATTCAACCTGGTACATATGTATATATTTCATACAATATCTGTCAACAGATTTAAAGAGTTTATGGCAGGTGATCCTTATTTGATAATTATGGTCTAAGTTACCAGGCAAATAATATAAAAATACCTTAATGCAATGATCTACAATTTTCCTTTGTAAATACTAAGGGACATATTAGCTGGTGAGTATAAAATAACCTACACTAAGATGAGCCATTTTATAAACTGCTATCACCAGCGTCTTATTATCATAGAAAATATAAACAAATACTCTCTCACTGGACCGAAATCAGAGAGGTGTTTATAAGAATAACTAAGCAGACATGTATATATTTTCTAAAATATATAATAGTGAGAAGTGTCAGTTAAATTCAAACCCAACCACCCTGATTAATTCCAAAGGAGGACAGCACCTGTGATTGACATCTTTCTCTAATATGCATCCTGATTTGCATCCTAGAGGCATTACATCTCTTCACTGACCATGCATTTTAAAACTTCAAAACAGCATCTCTAGAAAATGTTACCTAAAAGTCAATAGAAAGAGCTATTCCCTACTGCACATGGAATATCCTGAGAACTAACCTGCTGTAAGTTTTACTTTTAATATCTTTCAAATGTGAGTATTTGTCTAAATCGCACACTTAGTAGTATATTTAATATTAATACTAAATGCCAAGGGATAAAAAGACACAAGTTATTGCCTGTCAGTTGTTGAGGAAATTTTCAAAACTCAAGTGTCTCCTCATAACAATTCCCAAAGTGTTCCCTTATAAATAAGCCTGTCAGTGGTATCCTTTTAACATATTGAGACTATACAGTTAATGTGAAGATGTTCTGCCAAAATATTTTCTATAAAGTTCCATGAATTCATTTCCATTTATTTTTAAAAAATTATTTACTTAAAGTCGAATTATATAGAGAGGGAGAGACAGAGTGAGAAAGAGAAGGAAAGAGAGAGAGTGAAAGGTCTTCTATCCACTGGTTCACACTGCATATGGCCCAAACAGCGTGGGGTGGGCCAGGATCCACCCAGGAGTTTCATCAGTTTCCCATGTGAGTATCCAGGGCCCAAAACTTGTGCTGTTTTCCTCTGCTTTTCCCAGGTCATTAGCAGGGAGCTGTCGATAAATGAACTATTGCAAATGGTGACTTTTTTCTGCTATGCCACAATACCAGCCCCTATTTCCATTTCAAAGGAACTGAAAACCAGGAGTATCATAATATTTTCATAAATTATATGGTTTCTGTCCTGTTGGTAATGGCTTTTCCTTTGGAAATATTCCTCTCTAGAGCTCTCCTGGATCTATTGCTATGAAAAATATTTTGAAACACTTTTTGTTTTGTTCTCATATTTGTATGCAAACTTCTCTAAGAATATCACAAGTGATTTTAGGAAAACAATTACAAATTTATTGAATTTCTCTCACCTACCTCTTCAAGATGTTTAGAACTATGTATAATTGAATCACCCAATTAAAATAATAAAACATTCCTTTAAAATAGCTCATCTTTTTCAACATTAGGAACCAAATTTAATTTAAATGCATTTTACTTTTTCAAGATTAATTTACGAGTAAGTAAACAAGTACAAGTGAACTGAATTCTTCTCCAGTAAATCAAGTTTTCTGCTTAACACTTACCCAAACAAAGCTTTACAAAAGTTTAGCCTAACAGACAGTGTATTCTTGGGGAAGAGGAAAATTAATTAAATTGGAAAGACACAATAATTTTTCTATATTCTGATTCCTTTAGCTTGCTGGTGATCACCTGATTTTTAATGACTATTCAAATCCCACGATTATGGTGTCAATCAGAGAGTCTTCTTGTTCATCTTAGCATCAGATTGAATTGTAATAATAAGCAAAATTAGTTTACATATTTTCCAACTTGTTTGGTGCTTGACAAATATGAAGAAATAAGTTACATATGAGAACAAGTGGCTTAGTGATTTTTCTGCATCTTTTTTATTTTCATTTTTAAATAGGTATTTACTTACATAAGGTGAACAAATTTCATATATTTTATATGTACAGATTTAGTATCTAGTGATACTTCCAACACTACCCTCCATCCTACCCATCTCTCTCCTTCTTCCTTTCTTACTCTGTCTTTTAAGTTTTACAATGACATATTTTCAGTTTATTTTATAATCATAAGATTAACTCTCAGTTAAGTAAAAACTCAATAAATCATAAGAAGTAAAATTAAATAAACAAAAAAATCTACAGTGCCTCAACAGTATAGAGACAAGGGTTTAAACAATAGTCATATCTCAAAATAAAAGTTTTGCTCATATAAATTAGATTTTTTTGTACTCTATTTGTTACCACAGATCAGGGACAACATATGAGATTTGTCATTTAGGAGACTGGCTTATTTCACTCTTGTGAATTGAGCTGCAATAATCAAGGGAGAACAGATAATTCTTTAATATGCTGATTCATTTTGTTTGGGTAAATTCATAGGAGTGGGATGGCTGGGACATATAATAGATCTATTTTTAATATTCTAAGATATCTTCATGCTGTCTTCCATAATCACTATACTAGTTTACATTCTCACCAACAGTGTATGAAGGTACATTTCTCCCCATATCCTAGTTACCATTTATTGTTTTTTGATCTTTGTGAGAGCCATTCTAACTAGGATGAGGTGAAACCTCACTGTGGATAGCAGTGGTGAAAATGGGCATCCTGGTCTGGTTCAGGATCTTGATGGAAATTTTTCCAGCTTTTCCTCATTCAACATGATGTGGTCTATTATATACTGCCTTGATTGTGTTGAGGAATGTTCCTTATATACCCAATTTGATAAGGTTTTTATTATGAAATGATGATGTATTTTACCAAATGCTTTCTCTGTATTTATTGAGATAATCATATGCTTTTTTTCTTCAGTTTGTCAATGTGATATATCATATTATGATATATATCATAAATGTTGAACCATCCCTGCATACAAAAGATAAATCTCAATTGATCTGGGTGAATGAATCTTTGTGATGTGTTGTTGAATTTGATTAGCTGGCATTTTGTTGAGGATTTTGGCATCTGTGTTTTTCAGGGATATTGATCTATAGCTCACTTTCTTTGTTGTATCTTTTTATTGTTTTGGAATTAAAGTGATGCTTGCCTCATAGAGGGAATTTGAGAAGATTCCCCTTCTTTCAATTGTTTTAAATAGTTTGAGAAGAATTAGAATTAATTCTTCTTTAAAATTGTGTTAAAATTCAGCAATGAAACAGTCTTGCCCCAGGCTTTTCTTTGTTGGGAAGGTCTTTATTACTGATTCAATCTCTGTCTTCCTTATTGGTTTATTTAGGTTTTCTATGTCTTCATGACTTAATTTTTGTAGATTTTATGTGTCCAGAAAGATATCCATTTCTTCTAGGTTTTCCAATGCTAGCATATAGATGTTTGTAATAATTCATAATGATTCCTTTTACTTCTGTGATATCCATTGTAACATTTCCTTTTTTGACTCTGGTTTGATCAGTTTGGGTCTTCTACCTTTTTTGCTTGGCTGGGCAAGGGCTGTATCAATTTTGTTTAGTTTTTCAACAAGCCAGCTCTTCATTTCACTGATATTTTGTATTGATATTTGGTATCAATTTTGTTTATTTCTAGTCTAATTTTAATTATTTCTTTCCTCCTACTATTTGAGGTTTGATTGATTGCTGTTTTTCCAGGTTCTTGGCATGCATTGATATATAATTTACTTTATACCTTTCTAATTTCCTGATATATGTACTGAGTGCTATAAACTGCAGTCTTAACACTGCTTTTCTATATCCAGCAGGTTTTGATATGTTGTGTTATCATCTACATTCATTTCCAGGAATATTTTATTTCCTTTTTGACTTCTTTTATGACCTACTGTTCATTCAGGAGCATGTTGTTCAGTCTATGTGTTTGCAAATTTTCTAGACTTTCTTAAGTTGTTAGCTTCCAGATTCATTACATTGTGATCAGAAAAGATACTTGTATGATTTGAACTGCTTTGATTTGTTGAGACTTCCTTTATGGTCTAGCATATGGTCTATCCTTTATAAAATTCCATGCATTGATTAAAAGAATGTGTATTCTGCAGATTTGGGATGAAATATTATGTAGTTATCAATTAGGCCCATATGGTAAATAATGTAGATTAGTTCTTTTGTTTTTGTTTTTGTATAACTGATCTTTCCATTAATGAAAATGGGGTGTTGAAGTCTCCCATTATTATATTTTTGGAATCTACATTTCCATTTAGATCTATTAACATTGCTTTTAATTTAGATCTATTAACATTGCTTTTAATTGTTGCATATACATTTTTTAGTTACATTTCTTGTAGAATTGGTCCCTTAATGTTTACATAATAACATCTTTGTCTATTTTTTTTTTATTTTTGACAGGCAGAGTGGACAGTGAGAGAGAGAGACAGAGAGAGAAAGGTCTTCCTTTTGCCGTTGGTTCACCCTCCAATGGCCGCCGCTGCAGCCGGCGCACTGCGCTGATCCGATGGCAGGAGCCAGGATTCAGGTGCTTTTCCTGGTCTCCCATGGGGTGCAGGGCCCAAGCACCTGGGCCATCCTCCACTGCACTCCCTGGCCATAGCAGAGAGCTGGCCTGGAAGAGGGGCAACCGGGACAGAATCCAGCGCCCCGACTGGGACTAGAACCCGGTGTGCCGGCGCCGCAAGGTGGAGGATTAGCCTATTGAGCCACGGCGCCGGCCCATCTTTGTCTATTTTAACTGTTTTTCTGTTAAAGTCTATTTTGTCTGATAACAGGATGGCTATTCCTGCTCTTTTTTTTTTTTTAAGTTTATGTTAGCATGGAACACCTTTTTCCATCTTTTCACTTTCAGTCTCTGTTGAGGAGGGGTGGTTCTTGTAGGCAGCAAATAGATGGGTCTTGCTTTTTTAATCCATTCAGCCTGTCTGTATTTTTTAATTGGAGAATTAGCCCATTTACATTCAAGGTCATTATTGATAAGTAATGACTTGAATCTACCATTTTTCCATAAACATTCCTATTGTTTGCTTTTTATTTCCTTTATACTTTTACTAGGAGATTTTCTGCCTTCACATTCTTTAATAATGATGACTATATTTCTGTGTTTCTGTGTGTAGCACATCATTAAGAATCATTTATAAAGTTAGATGAGTGGTGATAAATTCTTTCAAATTCTGTTTGGTATAGAAGGTCTTTTTTTCACCTTCATTCATAAAAGACAGCTTTGTAGGGTCAGTATTCTGGATTGACATTATTTTGTCTTTTAGGTCTTGAACTAGGTCTCTCCATCCTTTCCTAGCATGTAGGGTTTCTAATGAGAAATCAGTTGTCAGTATAATTTGAGATCCTCTGAAGGTAATCTGGCATTTCTCTCACACACATTTTAGAATCTTTTGTTTATGTTTTACTTTTGAAAGTTCAACTGTAGTGCGTCATGGTAAAGATCTTTTCTGTCCTTGTCTATTAGGAGTTCTATGTGCTTTCTGTAGTGGGATATTCCTTTCTTGTCCAAATTAAGGACAAGGACATTTTCTGTTATTATTTAATTGAATAGGCCTTCTAATCTATCTCTATTTCTAAACTTTCAGAAACCCCTAAGACCTATATCTTGGGTCATTTGATAGTATACCATAAATCTCAAATTTATTTTTAATTTTTATAATTTCTTTTTCATTTATTCAGTCTGAGATACTTTTAAAAATGTATCTTCTAAATCAGATATTCTTTTTTAAGGCTTTGTACTTTTTTTTTTACTTGCCATATTGAATTCTTCATTTCTAATAGAGTTATTTCTCTTCAATATCTCATGGGAAAATTTTTCATCCATGACATTTATGATTTCTTTTATTTTTATTTGACAGGTAGAGTTAGACAGTGAGAGAGAGAGAGAGACAGAGAGAAAGGTTTTCCTTCCATTGGTTCACCCCTCAAATGGCTGCCATGGCTGGCGTGCTGCGCCAATCCAAAGCCAGCAAACAGGTGCTTCTTCCTGGTCTCCCATGCAGGTGCAGGGGCCCAAGTACCTGGGCCATCCTCCACTGCCTTCCCAGGCCACAGCAGAGAGCTGGACTGGAAGAGGAGCAATCAGGACTATAATCCGGTACCCATATAGATGCTGGCGCCACAGGCAGAGGATTAACCAAGTGAGCCATGGCACTGGCCCCTATGATTTCTTTAACTCATGAATTTGCTTCTCATTGATTTTGATTAATCCTATGATCATTTTTTGAATTCATTTTTAAGCATTTCTTTAATCTCTTCATCTTCACATTTTAATACGGAAATGTTGCGTTCCTTTAGGGAAGTGATGTCATCTTTCTTGTTCATGTTTTAGTGTTTCTACATTTATTTTCAGGCATTTGTGGAACTACTTCTTGATTTTCTGCTCTGATGGCTTTTATCTTTGAAATATGCCTCTATAACAGTGCAGTGTTTTTTTTTCCTTCTAATAGCTATTCAGAGGTGTGTGCTGAGTAGGTCCAGGGAGCTCTGGTCAGTATTTGGGTATGGTACAAAAAGTCCAGGGTGACACCCTAGATGGGTATAGTAGATCTCTAATTGCAGCAGCAGGGAGGGATGCTCATGATGGCTGGTGTGGTCACTGCCTCACTTCCTCTCTGCCGAGGTGATCAATGCCCAGGTCGAGCCACAGTGGCCACACACCCTACCCACGTATTCACAAGAACCACACAAAGGATCTGTGAGCACAGATGTTCAGTGTGAACACAGAACCTTTGACTCAGTTACTCTCCAGGCAGTATCATGCAGTCACAGCATTCTCAATCATAGCACACAGGGCTCCCACAGTCACTGAGAACAGGGGATCCACTCTTAGCCCCCGAAGGCTGCTGTGTCCACAGAGAGAGCTGAGGCATTTCCAGAGTCAACTGCCTGTCAGTGGTCTGCTTGGTGGAGTGATAGAGAAGAAGCCAGTGATATAGAAGGAAGGAGAGCACCTCACAGGTTTAAGTGGGTACCCCATCCCCTGCAAACCCTTAAGGCCAGACTCAAAGTCAGTGGGGACCACAGATTTAAACTTGATTAAATACCCCAGTCACATGCAGGTGAGCCATGGAAGCTTATACCTTAGTTGGGCATCCTGGCCCCTTCTAGTTCACCAGAACACAATCCAAGTTCGTGTGCTCCACAACGTTCTCCCTCAGGCAGTATCATCAGTGACAGTGGCTGCTGCAGTCTCTTCTCATTTCTCTGTAAGAAGATGGTATCTCCTGCTGATGCTGATTATGATACTGGTAGGAGTGGAGGAGAGGAGCATTGCCTGACTTTTCACTGCCAAGTATTGCACTCTTGTCATGATATTATGGGGCTCACTTCAGCCAGCTGATTGTGCCACACAGCTGGCTGCAGCGGTATCCCTGTCCTCTCTCCTCCTGTTCTACGGAGCTGTTGCAATTTTTTAAAGTTCTTTCCTGAAAATTTATATCCATCAGGTCCCAGATCCCTGGGAATGTGGTCTTCCCTTTGTTCTTTTCATATCTCAGACCAGCTGAAGTTAGTGTGGCTATACCCTATTCAGCCATCTTGGATCTCCCCAAATTTCTGCATCTTAAGTGAGAACTGGTTAATTATGGGGATACTTCTGAAACCTAATAGTCAAAACAAAATTCCTAAAGCTCAAAACCAAAAATAATTAAGAGTATGTTCACTTTAATATTTTCATGATATTTTAGATTATGAGATTGCATTACTATTAAAACAATTTTACATATGCTATTGGAAATATGCTATACAAGAGAATGGGCATAGCATTTTAACTTTTATGCTTTTAAGGAGTATATAAAGACAATGTCACAAAAAAGGTAAAGGAGAAAAAAAGGGTTGGTAAAATTGCTAGCCTATGTGCACAAATTGATGTCTAATTAAGAATGAGATATTTTCTTTATAAGCAAAGACATGTAGAATATTCTTTTATGCTTTTTTATTTGAATTCTTTGAAAGGATTGGAGTCCTTTCATACATTATACTTTCTATGTGCAAAATCATTGTTTTCATTTATATTGTAGATGGCAACAGAGAGAGCAATATTTCACATAAACTGTGTTTCCACTTCAGCAACAAAATAATCACTTATTTAAGAGCCAGTATTGTCACATGCATTATATAAATGAAAGCTAAAGTATGTATCAATTAAGTAACATTCTTAACTGTCTTATGGTCATCAAGAGGACTGTTTTATTTTAGACTATAACTAGTTTTGGAAAAGTTCACTTTTGTGGAAACATTTGATAAGGTTATAAAATGAGATGAGGGGCTAGACCAACATTCCATGTTTCTACAGTATGGAAACTATCAGAATATTGAGAAAAATCCCAAATCCCAACTTACACTTTTTTAAAAATGGTTCAACATCATGAAACATTTATTGAGTTATTAATATATGCAAAACACCATCAACCCATGGAGAGGAGGTTAGATATAAAGATGAAAACCTAAAAAGAACCCACCTGTCAAAAACTCACTATGTAATAGAAGATATGGACCAAAAGCTATAATCAAAAAATTGAAATGCAAATAGCAATCACTTCTGGCCAAATGTAAACATGAACTAGATAGAGCTGTGAAGAACATAACAAATATGTGAAACATTGTTTAATGACACTGAACATCCAACAGTGAACAACAGTGATATCTGACAGAAAGAAAATAAAAAAGATGAGCTCTATAAGTGTTCCCGTTCATGGCCTTGGGAGAGGCCAATCAAAAGATAGTATTCTGGGAGTATATAAAAATAAGCAAACCCTCATATATTACTGGTAGGTATATAAAATGGTTTATCCACTTAGAATACATTTTGACATTTCTGTAAAACACTAAACATAGTTAACTGTATAACTAACAATTCCATTCCTTGGAATACACCCAAGAGACATGAAAACAAATACCCATATAAAAAAGTATACCCAAGTACCCAAGACAACTTTATTTATTTATTTATTTTTAACTTTTATTTAATGAATATAAATTTCCAAAGTACAGCTTGTGGGTTACAATGGCTTCCCCCCCAATAACTTCCCTTCCACCCACAAGCCTCCCCTTTCCCACTCCCTCTCCCCTTCCATTCACATCAAGATTCATTTTCAATTCTCTTTATATACAGAAGATCAGTTTAGCATACATTAAGTAAAGATTTCAACAGTTTGCACCCACATAGAAACACAAAGTGAAAAATACTGTTTGAGTACTCATTATAGCATTAAATCTCAATGTACAGCACATTAAGGACAGAGTCCTACATGAGGAGTAAGTGCACAGTGACTCCTGTTGTTGACTTAACAAATTGACTCTCTTGTTTATGGCATCAGTAATCACACTAGGCTCTAGACAACTTTATTTATAACTAAGAAGTGGCAACCCAAACACTCATGACTTGATGAGTGACTAAAATTTTATAGATATTTATATAAGAAATATTATGTTATTTGGATTTAGAAGGAGTGAATTACTGACAAATGTTACAATATGCATAATCTCCAGAAACATTATACTAAATGAAAGAAGCCAGTTAGTTCAGTATACATATTGTTTGGTCCTAATAATACAAAATGTGTTGAATAAACAAATTTAGACAGAACAGTTTTCGACTGAACCAAGTGAGGAATTATAGGGAGAGGGGAGAATAAAGAGTGACTGTTAATTGGTATACGCTTTTGGAGGAAATAATGGAAATATTCAATTCCAGTTCTGATCATTTATACCATGGGAGGCAGCAGATGATGGTTTATGTACTTGGGTCTCTGCCACCTGTGTAGGAGTCCTGAGATGAGTTTCTGGTTCATGGCTTTGGTCTGGCCCAGCCCTGGTTATTCTGGGCATCTGGGAAGTGAACCAGGAGATGGAAGATCTGTGTGTGTGTGTGTGTGTGTGTGTGTGTCTCTGTCACTCTGCCTTTCAAATAAATAAAATATAAAATAAACTTTAAAAATTGTATTTCATGAAACCTAAAAATCATGATTGAACCTCAAAATAATTACACAGAGTGAAATGAGGTAACCAAAAATGAATTCATACTATATTGCTCAATTTATATAAAATTCCAGAAAATGGAAGATAATCTGCAGTAGCAGAACAACTGGGTGATTACCTGAGGACGAGTGCTAGGAGTGGAGGGGAATGAAAAAAGGAATTACAAAGCGGCCTAAGATGTTTGGAGGGGTGATATGTTCTTGAATGTGATGATAGGTTCATTGACAAATACTTGTGTCAGAATACTGGTGTATATGTATACCTGTGTCAGATTGCACACTTGAAAAATGTGCAGTTTCCCCTAGAATAAGCTATATTTTTTTTACAGTCTTACATTTCAGTAAAATGCATAGTTATTTATTTCCTAGTCAGCCTTTACACACTAGTTATTTTCATGATAATGCTGTCCAGGGCTAGTCTTATGTCAGCTCTGAAACAGGTAAGAGTCATAACGTACTTGTCATATAGTAAGCGCTTCATACAAATTGAATGAATGAAAATTAGTCTTTAATTAAAGTAATATATCAGTAAATCTATTATACTTGTAAAAATTTTTTCTGGTTTATACAATGGGTCATTGAATAAACTTTCCCTGCCAAAATCAACTATAATACACTAGTCAATAATCACATTGCTATGTTAATGATATTAATGTCATTTTGACCAACATTCTCCGTAAGTGTAATACACTAACCAGAAGATGTTGCTAAAGTAAAAAGTGAGAGACTAAAAACAAATACATCTTGTTGTTGTTGTTGTTGTTGTTGTTCATTGAGTATTAGAGTCAATTGTTCTAAAAAGAATCTACTGAATTTTATGAATATAGTCAAGTTGATGATCTCAGGTTACTTAGGTTTTCTTAACAGTTTAAATTTTCTTAGTCTTCTGTTTTGGTGTTTTGCTTTTTTTATGTAGACCAGTTTTGGCGAACTTTTAGCCTTATTGTGAACTTACCTTAATCAGCCAGGTCCAATAAAGCTCTGAGGCAGTGGTTCCCAACTTGGCTGTTCATTTCTGTGATCTGGGGAACTTTAGGAATTTGCCAATGCTCAGGCTGTAGTATGAAACAATTAAATCAGATATTGGCATGATATTCAGGCAATATATCAAGAGATTTTATGAAACAAACAATTCATTTTGATACCTAAGTTGCAAGGTATTTTAAAAAAAAACCTGCAGAGCGAATACCTATTGACATTCTATTTTCATGTACTGTTGAACTTCAAATATCTCACAATAGGAAAATATAAAACCATACCTGCCAAACTGTTTAGAGAATGCCTCAATATAACTCTCACATAATGTATTGATTAGATGTAAAATATGTAAGTGTATAATTTCAGCTCAAAAATATGTTATGCTCAGTTCTGTTATCAACTTGCAATCAAGCTCAAAATTCTAATCAAACTATCCAGTGGAAACCATCCATGGAAATGGTGTCCCATCCATTAACTCTCTTGGTTTTAAAATATTACTATTATTTTCATTTCACCAGAGCATCACTTTTACTGGCTTTCAAAGTTATGTTTAAGGAATATGTCCCTAAATTTGTGCTTATTTGTTACTGATTTCACTTCTCATTCTTTCTTTGTGTTATAACCCTTCCTTTGTTCGCATGCATTCCATAGTAAGAAGCCTCCGCACTCAATACCGCATTTTCTTCCATTAAGCAATTGCAAAGATTTGTAAAAAATCACTGGGAAAGTCCTGTGTTAAGGTACTGCATCAGGGGAAGGTTGATGAAAAGAAGCCTAAGACACAAGCCATGCCCTTGAATGCAGTCACTTCTATGAGTTCATGAAATGCTGCCCAAGTGTGGCTCGAGGTCCAAGTGTGTGAACCCTGATTCTCAGTCTTGGACTCAATTTAGAGAGAAGCAGAAATTCCAGAAAGTAATAACAGGTTCACCTGCTCGCTTGCTGAATCTCAAGCCTATTGTACACAAAAAGACTGAAGATTCGTGGGTTCTCAAATCTGTATTATTCCCTTGCCTCACTTATAAATAATGGGACAAGTCATTGCTCCATTTTTTTGTGTGCCTTCCTCCATCTCCATCCAGCAACCCCTGGTTTGGGGCTAAGGTTGTTTTGCTTTAATGCAGATAGCATTTAACTTCTCAGCTCGCTGAGAATTCCAGATAAATTGCTGCCTTTTAACTTCACCACATCTGTTTTATTTACCTTTAGTGCATTACAGATTTTTTTTCTCTCACAGTTCTGGAAGTGTCTGTAGGCTGAGTTCTCTGTCGAGGCTTTCAGAGAGAATCCTTCCTTGCGTCTTCCAACTTGTGATAGCTGTCAGCATTTCATGGCTGTCAGCATTTCTTGGCTGTGGCTCTATCAATACAATTTCTGCCTCAGTCTTCACATCACCTTTTCCTTTGTGTGTGTGCTTATCTAATCTGCATCTGCCTTTTTCTTAAAAGATACTTATAATGGTATTTAGTGTCTGCCTAGAGAGTGCAGGATGATCCCTTCAGCTCATGATCCTTAACTTACTTACCTCTGTAAGTAAAATTCCCCTTTTCTTCTCCAGTAAAGTAACATTTAGGGATTGTTGGGGCTGAGATGTGGACATGTGCCCCATACCCATTATCAAGCTACTTCACCATTTAACAACGCAAACTATTTGTGAATGTGGGTTAGCAGAGTTGGAGCCTTTTATGCATGGTTACCACACCCTACCCTGCCTCCCATATCCATGTTCCTTGGGCCCTGCACCCACATGGGAGACCAAGAGGAAGCACCTGGCTCCTGGCTTCAGATCAGCATAGCACACCAGCGGTAGTGGTCATTTGGGGAGTGAACCAACGGAAGGAAGACCTTTCTCTCTGTCTCTCTCTCTAACTCTGCCTGTCAAAAAAAAAATTCCAACATTACATACATTTGAGAAAAGATTCTCTATAAATATTTCTACTGATTAATTTGGTGGACCCAGCTGTGATTTACAGTCCTCTCTCTGCTTGAAAAAAAAATTTATGTCCATTTTTCTAAACAGTCACTTTTATCTTTTCACTGGATCACCCTCTTTTGCTCATATGTTTGCAGAGGGTAGGGGTGCAGGGTCGTTGGCAAACCAGTTGAGTCATAAGCCTTTGGCCCCTGACCGTAATGATAGCTACAAAGAAAAGCATGTGACTTAAGCTGGTCTACTTTTCAGAGTTTAAAAGCTGTAGCTGAGAAAGAAGCTTTTTTTCTCCCTTTGGTTAGCTGCAAATAACATGGCTGTAGCACAGATACAGAGGCAGTTATGTTCCCAGCCAAGTGGTGGTGTGTAAAAGACAAAGAGAGATGAGAAATGGGAAATGCAGGAGAGAGGCAAAGAGAGGGAGGAGAGAATAAGAGTGACATAACAGTCTGTTTACTCTTTCCCTACTGTTGTTGTTCTTCTCTTTCTAGAAATTACCAAGTCCAGTGTAATTCCAGTTGGCTTTTTGCCACATACCTGATCATGAGTAAAACGGTTATGGTTATGAAAAAAATGACCAATGAATATTGACAAAGAGCTTATGCTTCTGTGGATTTTACTGTCGGCTTCTCATAAAAGCCTGCCCTAACTACCTTATTAAAATGAAGACACTAATCCCCACCATTTTATTTTCCTATTATATCTATTTCCATATAGAATAATATATGCTCAGTTTAATAATTTCTTATTCTCTGTCTCCCTCTTAAACCAATTAGAATATTACCTCCCTAAGTGCAGAGAATTTGATTGTATCTATTTGTCTATTACAGTCACTAGAATAGTGACTGGCACATTCCAGGTCCTCAAGACACATTTGACAAGTGAAATAGATTTTCAACTTGCCAAAATATGTAATAAAAATTAAAATATTTAAAACTAATATAGAACAAGTTTTAAAACAATATAAGTGAATATCATGTCTTTTAATACAAGGCTTCTTTGAAAAATGGAATTAAAATTAAATTATTGCTTGTGTAGGAACCAACATATAGAAGCCACTGGTAGTTGCAGCAGTTGAAAAAATTGAGTATAAGTTTTGAAAAAAATATAATAACAAAAAGTGCAGAAAATATCAAGGAATGTCAGTAGCTGAGTCACTGACATTTAGGTAGTCATAATTTTACTTAAGAAGTCATACAAGGTTCTCCTAAGCTGAAAAGTGAGGTGACAGAGTAGCAGGTTCTTAAGGATAAATGGAACCATATATGTGAAGTCTTTAGCACAGGTTCTAGAATGTCATTCAAAATTCTTCTACTAGACTAACATAATAAAATATAAAATTATATTTTTATATTTTAGATGGCATATGATAATATCAATAGAATAATCACTTATCATTGCTTCCCATGCTCTTGATAGACACATATTATAACATTATTTAAGGGATACTCAAGATAAAATCAGAAGTAGGAATTTGACCTCCGAAGAACAGTAACATTTGGAAGAAAGGAAAAAAGATTAAAGCAGATCAGAGGCACAGAATCAGAAGACAAATTTTGGGACACTTGGCTGCTTTACAAGAACTAGACTACAAGTGGTGAACACGGCACCAGTGACTGAATGGGCATAACTGACAGTACATATAGGTAAGAGTCAAGAATGCAAGTATTCATGGGAGAATGGTAGCATTTCAGAAACAGAAAGCCTACTATGAATTGCATGGCTAGAAGAGTCTTAACCAAGGAACAGACATCCAGGCAAAAACAGCTTGAGCCCTTTACACTAGCCTGGCTTGTCACTCTTGTTTCCTACATTTACCCACTTGTGTACAAGCCTCATCACTATCATCTTATTTTTTCATTTTTAAAATTTTATGTATTAAAAATTTTAATTAGTCTTTAACAGAGTCAATATAGTTCATACATAAATTTTTAGGAATATAATGATATGCCCTTCCTTTCTCCCTCCATCCCTCAAAATCTTCCCCACACTTCCTCCCTCCCTCTTTTTTTCTTTTAGTTTTTAAGATAACTTTTTAAATTTATATCACAGTAAAAATATTTAACAATTCCCCACATAAGAAGTTTAATAAGTAAAAAGCAAATAGACACAGTTTAGTGAGAATATATGCAATAGCTATAAACAATGATTGAGTGGGAAAATGACCATTTCACCCATATACAGTAAATTTTAAAGTAATCACTGATCACTAGTTTGGCATTGGTGTAAAACAGAGATTCACAAAATTGTATTTGCAGCAATACTGATACACTCAGGCATTTCTTTTTTTCCTTTCATTCTTTTTGTTGTTGATTGTTTATTTTGTTTTGTTTAATTTTAGCTCCCTCATATAAGGAAGAACATGTTGTTGTCTTTCTGTGTCTAGCTTATATCACTCAACATGATTTGCATACATCCTGATGCTTGTGATAGAATTTTCTTTATGGCTGAATAATATTCCATTATATATATATATATATATATATATATATATATGCCATATTTTCTTTTTTTCTTTATCCATTCATCTGATAATGGACACCCTGGCTTGTTCCTTATTTTGGCTTTGTGAACAGTACTGTTATAACATGGTGGTGTAAGTATCTATCTGATACAGTTGTAATGTATCTTTTTTCATCTCTAATTTTATTTACTTGAGCTTTTTTTCTGTTTATCTTTGTTAGTCTTGCTAGAGGAATATTTTGTTATCTTCTCAAGTAGCCAACATTTTGTTTTGTTGATACTTTGTATTTTTTAGTTTCAGTTTCATTTATTCCTCCTCTGATCCTTATTATTTCTCACTTCCTGCTGATTGGGGGTTTGGTTTGTTCTTGTTGTTCTGTCTTTGTGATGGATAGTATCTTTAATTCAAGACATTTCTCTTTTTTAATACAAGCACATAATGCTATAATATTCCTTTATAATACTGCTTTTGTTGTATCCCACAGGTTTTACAGTGTTGTACTTTCAATTTCATTTATTGCAAGACTGTTTTTATTTCCTTTATAATTTCTGCAAGGACCTACTGATCATTCAGTAGCATGTTGTTTAATTCCCACATATTTATGAGCATTCTGTTGTTCTTCTTGTTCTTGATTTTTAGTTTTATTCTTTGATTATTTGGGAAGATATATGGTATAATTTAATCATTTTAAATTTACTGAGACTTGATTTGTGGCCTAATATAAGATATAACCTAGAAAATGTTCTATGTGCTGATGAGAAGAAGGTTTATTCTGTATGTGTTAGGTGAAATGTCCAATAAATGTCTGTTGGGTCCATTTGCTTGACTGTATGTTTCAACTCCAGTATATCTTTATTGATTTTCTGTCTAGATGAACTGTCCATTGATGAGAGTGGGTTGCTGAAGTCACCCACTATTATTGTATTAGAGTCTGTATAATAGTATTTGCTGTGTATATCTGGGTGGGCTTAGTTGGGTGCATGTATATTTATGATATGTCTTCTTGCTGAATCAAACTTTTCATCAAAATATATTTTTTTATTTCTTCTTACAGTTTCTCATTTAAATTGCTTATCTGATATCAAAATAGCTAATCCTGCTGATTTTTGGTTTCCATTTGTCTGGTATGTCTTCTTCCAGTCCTTTACTTTCAGTCTGTGTGTATCTTTCGGTAGTGAGTTTCTTGAGGCAACAGATAGTGGGGTCTTGATGTTTTATCTATTCAGCGAACTTGTCTTTTGGCTGGAGATTTTAATTCATTTATTTTCAAGGTTAGTGTTTACAGAAAGAATTAGCATTTATCATTTTGTTGATTGGATATTGATTTTACCTGCCCTGTTTGTGAATTTGTTGTGTCATGTGTTTTCATGACATTTACTTCTACTGCAAGACCCCATTCAGAATTTCTTATAAGGCTGCTCTGGTGCTAGAGAATTCTGTTTTTGCTTATCTGGAAAATACCTTATTTCTTCATCATTTTTAAAGCAGAGAATTGCTAGAAATAAGATTCTTGGTTGGAAGTTTGTTTTTTTCTTTTAAGACCTTGAATATATCATCCCGCTCTGTTCTGGCTTGTGGAGTTTCTGCTGAAAGTCTGATGTTAATCTAATTGGATTTCCTCTATTTGTAACTTCACTCTTTTACTGTCTTTAGGAATTTTTGTCCTTAATTTTAGACAATTTAACTACAATATGCCTTGGAGATCTTTTTTTGGTTGAGTCAGCTTGAGGTCCTTTGAGCTTCCTGTATCTGGATATCCATGTCTCTTAAGACTTGAGAAATTATCAACTATTATTTCATTTGCAGGTTTCCTTTTCTTCTCCTTCAGGAATACCTGTAATACGAATACTTTGTCATTTAATGGTATTCTATATTTCACATAGATTTTCTTCAATTCTCCTTATTTTTCTCTGATTGGATTTTTTCAAAATTCTTAGCCTTGTGATCAGAAATTCTTTCCTTCACTTGTTCTATTCTTCTGTTAAAGCTCTCTGTCTTATTTTTATTTCACTGATGGAAGATTTCATCTCCAAAATTTCAATTTGGTTCTTCTTAGTTACTTCTATCCCCTTAATAATATTTTCATTCATGTCAGTCATTGGTCCTCATTTCTTCACTCTGTTTATATTCTCTTACATCACCTTGTGTTTTCTCACAATCAGTATTTTGAATTTTCTGTCTGTAATTTCATAGATTTCCTTCAGTTCAGGGTCTAATTCTTGAGGATTATTTTGTTCTTTTGGAGCTGTCAACTTACCTTGCTTCTTCATGTCCCTGTGTCCCTGCATTGACATCTGCACATTTGGTGTATTTGTCCCTTCTATGGAATAGGTATTATTGGAAAAGAGTTTATGATTTAGATGGAATGCAGGGTATCATTTGACTTGTTGCTTTGGCTTTGGTTCTAATTGTGCCCGGGAGTGTAGTCTCTAGGTGACTGATTTATCTTAATCGGTGTCAGTTGTACCTATAAGTGACACAGTGGTCTAGTCTGCTACAGTTTGTGGGGATAAAAATGTGGCTTTGAGATGATTATGGTTTCCTAGGGTGTGTTTCTTCAGTACAGAGAGAGTTCAGTGTCAGTCTCCCTGGGGTTTGGAACAGTCAGGGCCTTGTTCTTGGTGCTGAGGGAGACACAGGTGTCTGGCCCCTTATTCCCTGAGTGATGCTGGGGTTTGTGGTGCCAATTTCTGTGGCTCTAGGACTGCTTGATGCAGATGTCCTGGTAGGAAAGTCCAGCTGATGCTGTTGCTTTTATCTGGGACTAGGGGATGTGAACCAAACCCTGCTCTGATCTACAGGGTGACTACAAGGTACATAGGAGATTATGCTCTGGCAGGTATGATTCCAGAGACGTGGGATGCAGGTAGATTCTCCCCTAGGTCCAAAAGGTAGATTCCAATGAGGTTGAGAATTTTAGAAGTAATTGTTACAGTCCTACTGTTGCAGAGTATAGTGGGGTCATAACCCAGATCTACCAGTATGGAAATAGATTATTTTTATGGTTTGCTTCTGGCAGTGGCCCCTAGAAGATAAGAATTCCCCCTGGCTCATGCAGAATACATGAGCGTAGCCTTGAGGCTAATGCCCAAAAACTCTCACAGCTGCAAGATGCAGTGAATCTGTGCTTTACTCCACAAGTTGCCCTGACTCTCTGAGTCCAGTGTTCTGCAGGGATGGGGGTGGGGAGGACAGCAGTGTGGCTTCCCTTCTCCAAGTCTGGCAGTTGCTCAGCCCCCAGTCAGCTCCCCAGCCTGAAGTAAAAGTGGGTGGTAGCTGGCACCACTGCTCACTAGGCTAATCCTCCACCTTGTGGTGCAGCACACCGGGTTCTAGTCCCGGTCAGGGTGCCGGAATCTGTCCCAGTTGCTCCTCTTCCAGGCCAGCTCTCTGCTGTGGCCAGGGAGCACAGTGGAGGATGGCCCAAGTACCTGAGCCCTGCACCCCATGGGAGACCAGGAGAAGTACCTGGCTCCTGCCATCAGATTAGCGCGGTGCGCCGGCCGCAGCGCGCCAGCCGCGGCAGCCATTGGAGGGTGAACCAACGGCAAGGGAAGACCTTTCTCTCTGTCTCTCTCTCTCTCTCACTGTCCACTCTGCCTGTCAAAAAAAAAAAAAAAAAAAAGTGGGTGGTGTAGAATTCCCTCTCAGCTAAAACTGCAAGTGCTGGAGCGCACCGCAATTTCTTTACACCTGTTGTAAGATGGGGGCTCCATGCAACACCGTCTTGGTCTTCTCTCCTCCCGTCCCACGGAGTCTACATTGTTTTGTCACTTCTCCACTGACAGTTTCTGTCAGGCAGACTCCTGGACGTGTGGTCTTGTCTTTATTCTTTTTGTAGCACAGAGCAGCTGAAGTCAGTATGGCTATGTGCTACTTAGTCATCTTTGATCCTCTGGCTTACTTCAGTTTGATTGGAATTAGTTACTAGAATTAAAGGAAGCCTGTGTTTGTTGGCCCCAGATTTAAACACATTATACCCTTTAAAAATAACCTTCTGTCTTTTAAGTGCTCTTTTTAATCTCTATTTTCTTCTTTCTATGTGTAAGATACTCCTATGGCATCTACCTTTGCTGTTGTTACTGCCTTTAAAAACTGGGTAAAAGTTCACATATAAAATGTTTCTGGTGTCTTCTATGCTTGCCAACATAGTATTCATATATATATATATTTGACAGGCAGAGTTAGACAGTGAGAGAGACAGAGAGAAAGGTCTTCCTAATGGCCGCTATGGCGGGCACTCTGTGCCGATCTGAAGCCAGGAGCCAGGTGCCTCCTCCTGGTCTCCCATGGGGTGCAGGGTCCAAGCACTTGAGCCATCCTCCACTGTCTTCCCAGGCCACAGCAGAGAGCTGGACTGGAAGAGGAGCAACCAGGACAGAATCCGGTGCCCCAACCAGGACTAGAATCCGGGGTGCCAGCACCGCAGGTGGAGGATTAGCCTAGTGAGCCGCAGCCCTGGCCAATATTCTTATATATTCTTAAAAATAACTCCTCATTATCCATCTTGAATGTTGAAAGCCTCCTCAAACATAAAACCCAGAGATCATTGTTACTACTTTATAAAGAAACCATAAGGAATTTAACAGTACTGACGGTGTAAGATTATACTTTAAATAGTAGTCTTTAAATCATCAAAAATTTGGACTGTGATCAGAATCTTTAAAATGATTATAAGAAGTATAAGTTCAGAGTCAAGAAGTGTTTTTCAATGACTAAACTCATTGCTCTTGCTGTCGTTTGGATACTTGTATATTGAAATTTTATCAGAACCATCAAAGATTGTTGTGTCATTATTGTTTTCATTTTATTTGGAATACTCCCAAGTAAGTTAGATAGGAAATTCTATCCAAGCTCCCAGTAAATTCCATTCATTGAGAAGCCAAAATACTGAAAATCACAAAAAGATAAAATCAAGGGTAATTTCCACATGGTAGAGACAAGGATGAAGGCAGAATGGCTAGCACATTAAAAAACAAAATTCCTTTTGCTATCAAAGTGATATCACTTATGAATTCTAAATCCTTTTTCTTTTCTTCTTTCTATCGTTTAACTTGAACTAAATGAGAAAACAGACACTAAAACAAATACTGGTCAGCTGAATATTTCTATATACATTCACTAGTGCTTCCACATCCATAATGGTAGCCAGTAGCTATATGTAGCTACTTGAATTTAAAATTTAATTAACTAAAAATAAGCAAAATTTAAAATTTAACTAAAAATGAGTAAAATTTAAAATTTAATTCCTTGGTCTCATCAGCCACATATAAGTGTTTATTAGCCATATATACCAGCGGCTACTATAACTAGCAAAAAACACAGAAAATTTCCATTATCACAGAAAAAATTTATTAGCTATGACTGCATTAGCAATATTAACTTTACAGATATGAAACACAGCAGGAGTTTTAACATTATATGGTTATACAACATTAAATTTGAGAAGTGAGGGGCCAGCCCTGTGGCATAGCAGATATACACTGCCTGCAGTGCCGTCATCTCATATGGGCACCTGTTCAGTCCTGGCTGCTCCACTTCCAATCCAGTTTCCTACAAAATATACCTGGGAAAGCAGAAGAAGATGGCCCAAGTTCTTGGGCCCTTGCACCCATGCAGGAGACCCGGAAGAAGTTCCTAGCTCCTGGCTTCAGGTTGGCGCAGCTTTGGCCATTATAGCTGCTTGAGGAATGAACAAGCAGATGGAAGATCTCTCTCTGTCTCTATCTCTGCCTCTCTGTAACTCAGCCTTTCAAATCAATAAATAAATCTTCAAAAAACAAAAAAAAAATTGGAGAAGTGAATCATGATTTGAGAAATTAATAGAATGAGTATAGCAATTATCTTTTGGTGGAAATATCTTTATGGTATACTGATATTGCCAGCCCTGACAGCTAACATTTGGTAGTTAAAACATGTAAAAATGTTTAATAAAGCAAAATGATGTACACTGACATTTTTGAGACATTTTTAGATGAAATTATTCAAAGAAACCTCATGTGGGGGCTGGCGCTGTGGCACAGCGGGTTTATGCCCTGGCCTGAAGTGCTGGCATCCCATATGGGCGCCGGTTCTAGTGCTGCCTGCTCCTCTTCCGATCCAGCTCTCTGCTATGGCCTGGGAAAGCAGTAGAACAGGATACCCATGTGAGAGACCCGGAAGAAGCTCCTGGCTCCTGGCTTCGGATCGGCACAGCTCCGTCTGTTGCAGCCATCTGGGGAGTGAACCAGCGGATGGAAGACCTCTCTCTCTGTCTCTACCTCTCTCTGTAACTCTTTCAAATAAATAAAATAAATCTTTAAATATATATATCTATATATATACACACATATATAAAGAAACCTTATGTGAAACTTAAGTAGAACTAGTCAGGTTCAGTAATGATGGAGGGTCTCTGCCTACACACATGGTCTGCCAACAGGCCCACTGGTGTCCACATTATTCTTGAATTACCAGTACCAGGCAGGGCCAGAGCTATCTTTTTTTTTTTTTTTTTTTTTTTTACAGAAGTCCCTGACTGGTGTAGAGCAAATAATACATCAGAAAATAGAATACTAGGTGCAGAACTAAACCGTACTTAGAAGTGAGGCTCCTCCCTATTCAAAGTGTCAAAATACTTTCTGCTTAAAAACTGTTAACTTGAACATTTACATTTTCCAAGACTCAACATTACTGAAGTAGAAAAAAAAATCCTTTAAAATAAAGTTGGTAGTACTTTCATAACTAAGAACAGGATTAAGTTGCAGAAGACAACGCATGCTTTTCACTCGTAAGTACAAAAGATTAGAGATGAACAAGGACATTGTCACATAATATGTTTCTAATTGTAGGGACCCACAAAAGCTTAGAAAGCCCTTCCTGTCAGGGTAATAAAGGAATTTTAGTTGTATTTGGTATCATGTGACAGAAAAACAGCTGCTCTAAAAATTAAGTAACTGGTTTACTTATTTCATTTGTTATCTATAGATTATTAGGAAATGATGGTTGTGTGAAACAAAATACAAAAAATGTTTCATTTACTAATTAACTGTTATGTTCTTAAATTGTTTTCTAACGGGAAAAAATATTAGTAAGGATCAGAACTGAAATATTTTTGAGGGGAAATTGAAACCTATTAAGTGGATACATCATACTATCATGCTCTAGTTTATAAGATATAAAATACTTTTTTTCAACATCCAATATAACATTACAAAGAAATATGGCAAGAGTCATTATGGGATGTTGATTTTTTATGTTTTATTGATTGCATATTTGCATATTAATCCTATGCCATAAACATGTTGAATTAGATCATCTGACCTGGGTCAGCTACAATAACCCCAACAACATTTGGACTTTGGTTTTTGTACAGCCTAAAATGGTAATGTAAATTACAAAGCAGCAACTTCACGGGTACTATCTAGATGATTTGAAAGTCCTTTAAAAAAATCCTTCCTCTTGTGTGGCCAGCCTATTGGATTCCTATTATTAGAAAAATATTAATATATGCCAATGCCCTTCTATTCATCTTTAACCTTTTGGTACTTATGAGTGAAAAACATGAGTTGTCTTCTAAAATGTGATGCTGTTCTTAGTCATGACAGCATTACCAATTTTATCTGTCTTTTCTGTTGATTGAGATAGAAGGCCTTAGAGACTTATGTGACCGCCTTTAAAGCATTTGCTTTGGGAGCCATTCTTAAGTAGAAATAATGCCAGAGTCTCCAATGTGAAGTACATAAAGCATTAACACATTGTAAATGGATACATTAGCAAACCAGCACTACATTGCTCTAAACGTGCACTTTCATTAGCCATAGTTCCATTCATTAACTGTATTGAACACATCACTGTATGATTTCTAAAGTATTAAAAGGCATCTATAAAAACGGAGGTAGAGTGAAAAACTGACCCTTATAAAAAATACAAAGTTAAAATCTTCCCATGGCATATGAGTCAAAAACAATGAAAATGTTCCAGGAGAAATGGTTTTAATTATAGGCTGGAAGCATTCTATAAATAATCAAGCTTTCTCCTGTCCACACAAAGCACCAAGTTTTATTATTTTTATTAATCTAGAGTTCATGATGTACTATAGAGCTTTATGTTTATAGTATGTATTTACTATATAGCTCCCTTTTTTAATTTTATTTACTTGAAAGTCAGGGTCAGAGACAGAGAGAGGGAGAACTAGAGAGATCTCCCGTCTGCTGGTTCACTCCCCCAAAAGGCCACAAAGGCCAGGACTGGGCCATGTGGATGCCAGAAGCCAGGAGCTTGTTCTGGGTCTCCCATGTGGGTACAGGGGCCTAAGAATCTGGCCATCCTCTGATCCTTTCCTCCTCACATCAGCAGGGAGCTAGATCAGAAGTGGAGCAGCTGGGATTGGAACCAGCAAAAACAGGCAACGCCAGCATCACAGGTAGAGGCTGAACCCACTATGCCACAATGTTGGCCTCGGTAACTTACTTTTTAAAAGAAAACCTATTTTAGCCCTGACTGTTAATGAACAACTTAATACATTATCCCTCTTAGTAGTCTTTTTGTCTGTTCTACTTAACATGACTGGTTTAATTCTGTAATTAATACACAGTTATTCTTAAGTGTTGAAAATTAACTGAAATGTGATCCCTGTTAAACATAAGAGTGGGAATAAGAGAGGGAAGAGATGTATAATTTGGGACATGCTCAAGCTGACTTGCCCCAAATGGTAGAGTTAGAAACATACCAGGGGATTCCAATTCAATCCCATCAAGGTGGCATGTACCAATGCCATCTCACTAGTCCAAGTGATCAATTTAAGTTCACAATTGATCATAATGAAAGGACTAAGAGTCAAAGGGAGCACATAAACAAGTCTAGTACCTGCTAACACTAACCGATAGAATAAATAAAGGGGAGAGTGATCCAACATGGGAAGTGAGATACTCAGCAGACTCATAGAATGGCAGATGTCCTAAATAGCACTCTGGCCTCAGAATCAGCCCTAAAGGCATTCGGATCTGGCTGAAAAGCCCATGAGAGTATTTCAGGCATGGAAAGCCAAGACACTCTGGCAAAAGATCTCTGTGAGTGAGATCCCAGTGGAAAGAACAGGTCTTCAAAGAAGGAGGTACCTTTCTCTGAAGGGAGGAGAGAACCTCCACTTTGACTATGACCTTGTCTAAACAAGATAAGAGTCGGAGAACTCAGAGGGCTTCCATAGCCTTGGAAACTCATGACTGGAGCATGGGGAGATTACTGATGCCATAGACAGGAGTGTCAATTGGTAAAGTCAACAACAGGAGTCACTGTGCACTTACTCCTCATGTAGGATCTCTGTCCTTAATGTGCTGTGCATTGAGATTTAATGCTATAACGAGTACTCAAACAGTATATTTCACTTTGTGTTTCTATGGGGGTGCAAACTGTTGAAATCTTTACTTAATGTATACTAAACTGATCTTCTGTAAAAAAAAAAAAAAAAAAATTATCAATTCCCAACTTGACTCTCACTGGGATTAAACATGATAATAGGTCTGATCTGATTTCATCATCATTTAAAAAAAAATCATCTATTATTTTTCACTTTATGTTTCTGTGTGGGTGCAAACTGTTGAAATCCTTACTTAATGTATACTAAGCTGATCTTCTGTATATTAAGATAATTGAAAATGAATCTTGATGTGAATGGAAGGGGAGAGGGAGTGGGAAAGGGGAGGGTTGTGGGTGGGAGGGACGGTATGGGGGGGAAGCCATTGTAATCCATAAGTCGTACTTTGGAAATTTATATTCATTAAATAAAAGTTAAAAAAATAAAAAAAAAGAAAACCTATGCAACTGCTCAGGATTAAGAATCCCATAGTTGGACACATAAATCATATTAAATAGTGTCAATTATCAAAATGGTAGTTTGAAACTTGTAAAACTTTGGAAGTAAATTTCCAGTCATTCTTTCTATTATAGGAAAGAAGATTTGAAATGAAATGGTGGAAAATGATAATATTCTGCTTATTGTTGCTATTTAAAAAAGGTTACTGAGTGGCACTTCCCTTGGGTGAAACATTATAGAAATCTAAGAGACAAGAGAAATGCAAGCAGGAAAAAGAACATTAAATTTTGCTGTAGAGAGAAAATTAAAGGCACATATTATCATTTGCTTACTTAGTTTTCAGATATTAAATAAACAAGGAAAAAATGTAATAATCTGCCTTCTTTCCTTAATATTGTAAATCACTTTGAAAGGCTCATAGATTTCATGTTGTTTTCTCATTTCTCATTGAGATACACAATTTTCCATGAACACTGATTGTTCCTACACTTCCTGGCTTTGTATGTCAGGACCATAAGACTCTGATTACCCTTCACCTCTGCTGTTTCTCAGGACTGCACTTATGGCTAGCAGCACTGAAGAATGAGGAGTCATCCCCCAACGAAGAATAGGCTTGCTTCTGCTTACCATTTTTTTTTTAAATTTTAAGATTTTTTTTCACTTGAAGGTATTAAGTTTTTACTGTTAAATTCACAAATATGCTAATTTAAATATCCAATCTTATTTATTTAATTCACACATCGCAAACACACCAAACATATTTATTCTATCCATATGTCAGTGCCCATTCATCATGGTTTGGAAATGGGGAGAATAGATTCTCCTTAACCCACAAGTCAGTAGGTGTTTTTTGTTTGTTTGTTTGTTTTTTTTTACTGTTAACCTTAGCAAAATTTGTACAACATTAGTAATTAACAATGATAGTTTTTACTTGTTAATTTACAAGAAAACACCTTCAAAATGGTATTGTGTTCAAGTTTCTGTATTAAAATTTAAGAAACGTGAGCTACAAAATTTTGAAAAGTTAAAAATTCCTTAATTTTTTTATTCCTGGTACTATTACCACAATTTATAGGATAGTAAACCTGATGTAACGAGAAGAAAAAGTCCCCTAAATTCATTATTTCTTTCCTGTGATGCAACACACTTGATTGTATAGGCATCAGACTTGACCTCACCTGTATAGCCCCTGCAGGATATGGGCATACACAGCTCTGGCTGTTGTTGTTATGGCCAAATAATACAAGTAAATCCCTTGTCTCTGACCCAAGAATTTGTCTTCTGAAACAGAAAATGGCTAGTTTGTTTCAACCACTGCACCAAATACCTGATTTAGTTTTTTTCTTCTTTATTAAAAAATTATATTTATTTCAATATCTAGTTTGCTTTTAAATTAGAGACGGTGGGCAACTTCTTCTAACTTAAAAATTTATTATCAGAGGTGCAGGAAACATTAATAAGCTACTACATACTGACAGTGAATAGTTACCAGATCAGACATTAATAAAAGCCATGTTTCATAGTAAAAACTTTACTATCCTAGGTAACTGAAAGACCCTGTAGTTCTATACTACTAGCAATGTATAGCACATTCTCATTTTGAAATAATTTATCCTCTTCATATCAATTACTATTCAACAAAATTTTTCCAAATTTGAAGCCTTTTCTGCTACTTATGAAAAGAATGACTTAACTGTTAACTCTTTAGGGGTTCACTAAAAGAAATAGGAAGTTTTAATTTTCATCTCAAGCCTGCTGGATAAAAAGGTACCAGACACCATTATCATTGGAGTTAAGGAATCAATTTAAAATGGGGAATCTATGCAGTCAGCCAGTTACCTGACGGACATTTCAACTATCTCGTAGCTTTACTTGGTACAAGATACAAGGTTACTTCAAAAAGTTCATGGAGCAGTTAGAATTAAAAGATAAATTTATTTTGGTGAAAAAATATTTTAATTCCATGCATAGTTTTTTTCATTAGTAGACATTTTCTGTGAACTTTCTGGAGACCTCCTCATAAATGATTCCAGCTTCTATAGCACTTGGCATTTTACTCTAAGCTTTAAAGCATACTGTTAGGCTTCTCAACGATTCCTCCCTAAGAAAATGGCAGTCCCCATAAGTACAAAACTTTTTATATCTAGTAGGTGGTGTTTTATAGTCAAGATATTAAAAATTCTTTATAAAATTCAGAGTGTGTTAATAATTACCAGTTGTCTCAAAATGTACAATCAGAAAAATAACAGAAAATGAAAGTGCTCTTTCGCTTTCAGAAAGCCAGAAATGATTCTACTCCATGAAATAAGTAATAATGCTAAAAATATGATCAATTATTATATCTCTTTTAAGCCAAAGCACACTTTTCACTTCAGAGGACAAGCCTGACTTTTTCATTCTTAATATCATTGGTCCAGAACAGGGCACCATTTTAAACCAGTACTTGAGGAGAATTCACAATTTAATGTCTCTCTCTTTCTTTCTTTCTTTCTTTCTTTCTTTCTTTCTTTCTTTCTTTCTTTCTTTCTTTCTTTCTTTCTTTCTTTCTTTCTTTCTTTCTTTCTTTCTTTCTTTCTTTCTTTCTTTCTTTCTTTCTTTCTTTTGACAGGCAGAGTTAGACAGTGAGAGAGACAGATAAAGAGAAAGGTCTTCCTTCCATTGGTTCACCCCCAAATGGCCGCCATGGCCGGTGCGCTGCAGCCGGCATGCCACAGGGATCCAAAGCCAGGAGCCAGGTGCCTTCTCCTGGTCTCCCATGTGGGTGCAGGGCCCAAGCACTTGGGCCATCCTCCACTGCACTCCCTGGCCACAGCAGAGAGCTGGCCTGGAAGAGGAGCAACCGGGGCAGAATCCGGTGCCCCAACCAGGACTAGAACCTGGGGTGCTGGCGCTGCAGGTGGAGGATTAGCCAAGTGAGCGGTGGTGCCAGCCAATGTCACTCCTTTCTACCTGATGTTCACATTTCAGTACATATCTACAAAATGGCAAATAACCAAGTCATTTATAAAAAAGAAAAAAAATCTGTGCTCATCTGAAATGATTGGGACCAGTAGTGTTTCAGATTCTTTTGGATTTTGGAAATGTTTGCATATACATTAATGAGATATCTTGGGTATAGGATCCAAGACTGAACATTTAATTTATTTTTTACACATTTGGTATACTTCTAGATAGAATGTAATTTTATACATATAGTGTGACTGTGTTTTAACTGTGTTCTGTCACCAAGGTCAGGTGTGGAATTTTCCACTTGTGGCATCATATCTGCACTCAGAAATTTCAAATATTTGATTTTTTCAGATTTTTAGATCAGGGATAATCAATCTGTATACAGATGCTAATTTATAGTAACTGTCAATAGATACCAAGAAACTTCTACACCCAAGCCAACATTAATACAGTGTTTAAGTCCAGTATTATTAGTCCATATGTTCAGATTTGATTTGCTAAATACTGTCAAGTACAGAGAAACTTTAGTGGATCCTTCCAAAACTGCTTAATTTTCCCAATTATTCTCCTCTGGTTGCAGAACCTATTGTTCCTTTGGTTCTTTTTGAGTTGCTTAGCATTTGTGGTGTTCTCTGAGTTTTTGTTTCTCCTTTTACTGCATCTCCCTGGCTTCAATCCTCTTGGCTTATTTCTGGGAGAGGACTGCACTTGCTAGGAACAGTGGAGTGAGCACCAAAATAACTGTTGTAAGGAAGTCATAATGTACTCAGTCTAAGCCTTTACGTTAAACATCCCGTAGCATTCTTAGGAAAACTTCTGTTTGAATCGTGATCTCCAACTTTGTCCTGGGGTCATTAGTGGACCAGTCAAATTTCAGGTGACCCTTGGTTGGTTGTCGACTTCTTTAGTTACATAGTATACTTCTGAGATGTATAAATTCCTAAAGGAGCCCACAGCTCACAGGGTCTATTTTTACCACTGCCCCTTGGCAAGCGAAACGCAGATCATTTGTCCCACTGTGGGCTTGAAAGAGCTTGTACAGCTGAGTGTTCCTGAGAATCTGTGGTTGGCCCTGGTCAACTCCGCTCCACAAGAGGACAGCATGATAGCAGTGGTCACCACTTAGGTTTTTAATAAATATTCTCTGTATGAAACCTCATACACTTGCCCATGGAGATCTAATAATATATGCATGCTGTATATGAATCCAAATGTTCACTTGAATAGAACATTATTAATTTCATATTTAAATAAATATAACCTCAGCATGTCTATCTTGAGGTTTACTGTTTGCTTGTATTGGATTAGTTTAAAAGTTAGAAGTGGCGTCCCTAGAGATTAATTTGTTGGTGTAGAATATTAAATTGCATATGCAACCAGATGATCTTGTAGTTCCTTGGGAACTTTCAATTTCCAAAGAAATTACATTTCAGGATTATGTAAAATTCAACCTTCAGGTTGTGTATAGATATATGCTAGGTAATTGTTTAGTAGCTAGAGTCTACAAAAAAGATGAAGATGTTATAGAATAACGTCCTCTTATTAAGGACTTATTCACTGATTTCCATAGAAAAATGCAAAAACTTAATTATTGCATCCTGCAGTGTTTCTTCGGTGTGGTGACGCACCACTGATGGAGCGAACCCTTATGCTTCTGGATGCTTTCGAACACATGATGACTCACTACAGTGGAAGACCAGGCCTACTGCACCAGTGTTTAAGTCCAGTATTATTCGTCCATATGTTCAGATTTGATTTACTAAATACTGTCAAGTACAGAGAAACTTTAGTGGATCCTTCCAAAACATTGGGGATATCCATTGACCACAGTGGCTAATAATCCATAATAAGTTGGGGGAAAATGGATAGAAGGTACTATTAAAATCTTTTCTATATTACAAAAACTTCATCTCTATAAGACACTTCTGTTCAAGGATAGACTGTATGATAAAAATATAGGCAGAAATTCATATAAAACTTTTAAGTAAAGAAATATGAAAATATAAATAATCCACAGCCAAGAGGATACTTATAATAAGCATTGATAGTTTATATCCTAAGGAAATACTAACAAAATATTGGCATGTTGTATTGGGTTTCTGTTTTAATATTTCATGAAATGCTTTTAAGATTTGAATTATTACCATGAACTGCCTTTATAATAATATAAAATAAGTGGAAATTGTGGCATTTTATGTTTTAACTAATTAAGACAGGAACATGTTTAAAAGTATTAACCACACTTAATAAAGAAAGTTAAATGTCATGTTCCTGTCTGACCTGTTAATTATATTCAATAATATTTAAGGGCAGCCTTTAGAAGTTGACTACATGCCTAGCATTTTAGTGTTTGGTGACACATGTATTATCTTGACCCTCAGAATTAAATTACTTAATTTAGAATGTCTTATAGTTTTTTAATTATTATTGCTTGCTTCATTTTATTTTCTTTCATTCTTGCTTATATTAAATAGTTCCCCATTTTTTCCGTGTGTGTGTGTGTGTGTGTTTAGTACTCGCTGACCTTTTACAGAAAATAAAACCCAAAATGAGGATAATGACTCAGTGCTAAATCTATCACCAAGGACTGTTAAATTTTAAAGTCCTTGAAGAAAATGTGGCAATATAACAGAGTCAGGATGACATTTCATATCATTTAGATTTCCAAATGCTTTTTTTCTGGACACCTCAATAACTTACTAGCATCTCAAGACATTTTACTTCTTTAGTTGACAAAATCATTTCTAATATTAGAGTTAGGTTGAACTTTAGCAAATTGCCAACATTTGACCATTTTTGACCTATATAAATGGCAATTTCCTATGGTTCAAGTTAACTTTTTGAGTAAGTAAATATAAGAGGAAAATATTAGCCAAACTGCCAGTGACATAATATTTGGAGACACATGTATTTTCCAAAACATATGAGTGAGGAATGTCTAAAGTATTTTGTATGATTATTACCTTTTCTAAGTTTCAAATGACATTCACAAGAGAAACACACATGTTCATCAATAATGTTAAATTGGATGTAACCAAATAGTCATATATTCCCTGATTTAATGGGATAATACAAATTCAACAGAGTTCAGAAAACCTATGGGGGAAGAAGGGTAGGCATTGTGGTGTAATGGGAAAAGCTGCCTCCAGTGATGCCAGTATCTGTATGGGTGCCAGCTTGTGTCCTGGCTTCTTGGCTGTTGCACTTCTAATCTAGCTCCCTGGTAATGTCCTGGGAAATCAGCAAAAGATGGCTCGAGTGCTCAAGCCCCTACCACCCACGTGGAGACCTAGATCAATCTTATGGTGTTCAGCTTTGGCCTGGCTCAACCCTGGCCACTGTGGCCACTTGGAAAGTGAACCAGTAGATGGGAGACCTCTCTCTCTATGTATCTTCCTTTCTCTCCGTAACTCTTTCAAATAAATCTGATTTTTTAAAAAATCCTTTTTAAAAAAAAAAAAAGATTCATTTATTTATTTGAAAGGCAGAGTTACAGAGAGGCAGAGAGAGAGAGAGAAGTCTTCCATCTACTGGTTCACTCCCCAAATGGTCACAATAGCCAGAACTGAGCTGATCCAAAGCCAGGAGTAAGGAGCTTCCTTTAGGTCTCCCACGAGGGTACAGGGACCCAAGGACTTGAGCCATCTTTTACTGCTTTCCCAGGCCATAGCAGGGAGCTGGATCAGAAGTGAAGCAGCCCAGACTCCAATGGCACCCATATGGGATGCCGGCCCTACAGGTGGCAGCTTTACCCACTAAGCTACAGTGTAGGCCCCAATAAATATATCTTTTAAAAGAAACCTAGAGTGGACTTTGAAAAAAATGACAAATCACAGGGTAAGCATTTTGCACAATAAAGTCGTCTGTTGGAGTCCATTATTGGAATGTGTGGGTTTCAGTCCCAGCTCTGGTCCGGATTCCAGCTTCTTCCCATTGCACAGCATGGGTGGAAACAGATGAGAGCTCAAGTAGTTGGCTCACTGCCACCCATGTGGGAGAATTGTATTGTTTCCTAGCTTTAGCTATGCTAGGAGTGAACTATCAAATGGGAAATCTCTCCAACTGTTTTTCTGCCTCTGTCTCTCTGCCTCTCAAATACAATAAACAAACAAACAAACAAGTCACATTGAAGTTATATAGCAATCAGATCAGAGTAATTGGCATATCTATCACCTCAGATATACATCATTATTTTGTGCTGGGGACAGTCAGATTCCAATGTGTGAGATATTTTGAAATATTCAATTGGTTGATGTTAATCATAGTTATCCTACTCTACTATAGAATATTAATTATTCCTGCCATTCAATTGTACCTTGAAGTCATTAGTTATCTTCTTTCCATCCTCCCCACACCTGTCTAGATTCTGGAAAGCACTATTCTGTTTTCTACTTATTTGAGATCAACTTTAGCTTCCATACCCAAGTGAGATCATGCAATATTTGTCTTTTTTTTTTTTAAGATTTATTTGAAAGGCAGAGTTACAGAGAGGCGGAGGCAGAGAGAGAGAGAGAGAGAGAGAGAGAGAGAGAGGTCTTCATCCATTGGTTCACTCCCCATAATGCTACAACTGCTGGAGCTGGGCCTCTCTGAAGCCAGGGTGCAGGGGTCCAAGGGCTTGGGCCATCTTCCACTGCTTTCCCAGACCATTGCAGAGAGCTGGATCGGAAGTGGAGCTGCCAGGACTTGAACAGGCATCCATATGGGATGCTGGCACTGCAGGCAGAAACTTTACCTGCTGTGCCACAGTGCCGGTCCCAATATTTGTCTTTCTGTGCCTGAAATATTTGCTCTGGTTCTATCTTACCAATGACAGAAAATCATTATTTTTGGCTGAATAATATCCATTTTGTATTCTATTTTCTTTACCCATTAATCTGTAGATGGACACTTAGGTTATTAATTAAATTTTAATAATTAATTGTAAATGGGCAATAGTGTGGCTATTGTGAATAGAACTACAAGGAACATGTAACTACAGATATCTTTTGCCATACTGATTTCAATTTCTTTGGCTATATACCCAGTAGAAGGATTATTGGGCCCTATGAATCTCTATTTCTGGTTTCTGAAAAATATCCAGGCTATTTTCCGTAATGACTGTACTAATTTACATTCCTATCAACAGTGCTCAAGGTCTCCCTTTTCCCCACACCCTTGCCAACCCTTTCTTTTTTTTGTCTTTTTAGTAACAGTAATTCAAGCTGGAGTGTGGTGATGTTTCATTGTGGTTTTGATTTGTTTCCCTGGTGCTTAGTAATATTCAGCATTTTTTCATATATTTGATATCCTCTTGAAAAAGGTCTATTAAGATAAATTTTTATCAAAATTTTTTGCTATTGAATTGTTTTTGCTCCTAATATATTCTGGAAATTAATCCCTTGTTTGGTAAAGAGTGTGCTAATATTTTCCCCCACTAGCTAGGTTTTCTGTTTACTCTTGATTATTTGCTTTGCTATATAAAAGATTTTTAGTTTGATAAAATCTCATTGCAAATTTTTGATTTTTTTGTCTGATTTGAAATCATATCCAAAAAATCTTTGCCCAGATCAATTCAACAAGTGTTACTATTATATTTTCTTCTGGTAGTTCCATAGTTTGGGGGCATACATTTAAATCTTAAGTTTATTTTGAGATGACATTTTTATATAGTCAGAGACAATGGTCTAGTTTCCTTCTTCCACATAAGGATACCAGCTTTTCCAACACCAGATATTGAAGATGATTTCTCCAATGAATGCTTTTGCTACCTCTGTCAAAAATCAGTTGACTATAAATATATGTTTATTTCTAGGTTCTCAGTTTTGTTCCATTGTTCTATGGGTCTGTTTTTATGCCAGTTCCATGTTGTTTTGGTTAAAGGACCTATGTAGCATTTTTTAAGTCAGGTATTTTTATGCCTTCAGCTTTGTTCTTGCCCACAATTGTTTTGACTGTTTACTGACCTTCTGTGGTTCCTAGTGAATTTTGTAATTTTTTCTTTCCTGGTTCTGTGAAGAATGTCACTGGTATTTGGATAGAAAATGTATTGAATCTTGTATCACTTATGGTAGTGTAGACATTATAATTATATTGTTTTTGTTCATGAAAATGTGAAGTTTTCTCATTTTTTGTCCTCTACAAATTTCTTAAGCAGCGCTTTGCAATTTTCATTGTATTAATCATTTCTTCCTTAGTTTAGTTATTCATGAACAATTTATTTCCTTTATTTGATAGTTATTGCAAATGGGATTGCTTTCTTGATTTCTTCATTTCTTTCTCAGCAATTTTGTTTTTGGTGAAAAAATGATTCCGATTTTTTACGTTTATCTCACATTTTGTGGCCTTACTGAATTTGTTTATCAGTTCTAGCATTTTTAGTAGAGTTTTAGGTGTTTATATATCAACATGTTTTCTGCAAATAGAGACAATTTGATTTCCTCCTTTCCTATTTGGATGCCCTTTTTCTATTTCTGCTGTCTAGTTACTGTGCTAAGACTTCCACTCCTATATTAAAAAAGAGTAAAAGTAGACATCCTTGTTTAGTTGTTTAGTTTCCAATTTTAGAGGAAATTATTTCAGCTTTTCCCATTCAATATGTTAGAGGTTACGGATTTGTCATTTAGACCTTTTGGTTTAGGAACATTACTTCTATAATTATTTTTGAGGACTGTTATTATGATGGAATGTTGAATTTTATCAAATGTCTTTTCTGCCTTTAGATGATCATGTGGTTTTATCCATCATTCTGTTGATGATTATTATATTTATTGATATCTGTACATATCCCTAGGATAAACACTGCTTAATCATAATGGAAAATGATTTTTTTGTGTGCTGTTGGATTCAATCTGCTAGAATGTTTTTGGGAATTTTTGCACCAATGGGCATTAGGGATCTGGTTCTACATTTTTTTTATTTTTTGACAGGCAGAGTGGACAGTGAGAAAGAGAGACAGAGAGAAAGGTCTTCCTTTGCCGTTGGTTCACCCTCCATGGCCGCCACGGCTGGCGTGCTGCAGCCAGCGCACCACGCTGATCCAATGGCAGGAGCCAGGTGCTTCTCCTGGTCTCTCATGGGGTGCAGGGCCCAAGTACTTGGGCCATCCTCCACTGCAATCCCTGGCCACAGCAGAGAGCTGGCCTGGAAGAGGGGCAACCGGGACAGAATCCGGCACCCCGACCGGGACTAGAACCCGATGTGCCGGCACCACAAGGTGGAGGATTAGCCTAGTGAGCCGTGGCGCCGGCCCTCTACATTTTTATGTATGTGTGTGTCCTTTTTTGGTTTGAGTATCATTATAATGCTTATCTTGTAGAATGAATTTGGAAAGGTTGCTTTCCTTTTAATACTTTGAAATAATTTGGGAAGAATTGGTGTTAACTATTTTTTAAGGTTAGTTGAATTCAGCAGTGTAGTCATACAAACTTTTTTTGTTGGGAGACTTTTTATTACTGATTTAATATTATTACTTGCTATTGCCCTGTTCAGGTTTCCTATGTGCTCATGGTATACATTAATAAGATACATGTGTTTAGTGGCTTATTCATTACCTCTGGGTTTTTCAATTTGTTGGTTATCATTGTTCAGAATAATCCCTAATGATCATTTGTATTTCTATAGTGTCTATGGGAAACTCTTCATTACTTAAATCCTCTGTCATATTTTCTTGCTTGGCTTAGCCAAAAGCTTGTAATTTTTTTTTTTTTACCTTCAAAATAAACCAAGCTTCCATTTCACTGATTTTTTTTAATCTCTATTGCATTTATTTCTGTTTTGGTATCATTTCTTTCCTTTTTAAATTTTGGATTTACTTCAGTTTTTGATTCTCATGTAAAAATCTTCATTTTTCCTTAATTTCTGAAGGCTAGGATTGTTGAGTATAGTGAAAAATTAACCAACATTTTTTTTTTCATTCAGGGCTTTGAATTTCATCCCATTCTTTCCTGGTTTGTACGTTTCTGCTGAGACATCTACTATTAAGGGAATTCCCTTAAAACATTCCCTTAAAATAGCTTGACACATTTCTCTTGGATTTTTAGAATTCTCTTTGTCTTATATTTTTGACAGTTTGATTATAATATACCTTGGAGAGGATGGCTCTTGGTTGAATATAATAAGAGATTTTGGGGCTTCCTAGAACTTGATGTGCACATTTTCCCAAGATTTGCAAAGTTTTCAGCATTTATTTAATTAGTTTGTCTATGCCTTTTTCCATTCTGTTTTTTTTTCTGGAACACCATATGCAAATGTTTGATCATTTAATGGTTTCCTACAAGTCTCAAAAGTTTTCTACATTCTCTGTACTGTTATTTCCTTTCTTTCCTTTTTCTTTTTTGGTCTGAGTTACTTCAAAAACACTGAAATTCTTTCTTCCACCTACTGAATTCAGCTGCTGAGGCTATTTCAGTTTTTCCTTTAGTTCCAAAATTTCTGATCGTTTCCTTTTTGTATTCTCTTATCTCTTTTCTGAATTTCTCACTCATATCATGAATTATCTTAATTTCATTGGAGTGTAGGTCCATGTTGTCTTTTATCTCAAAATTTTCCTAACATAATTATTTTGAATTCTTTGCCAGGCAGTTTATTGATTTCCATTTCTTTGCAGTCTGCTGCTGAAGAATCACTGAGTTCCTTTGGAGGCATAGTATTACTCTGTGTCTTCATTCTTCTCTTGTTCCTGCCTTGGTTTCCTGCATCTAATGTGTCAGTTGCTTCTATAACTTGGAAAGATAACTTTCAAAGCAAACAATTTTCTGTTGGCAATATATTCTAGGGTGCTGGGTCATTGGCTTTGGTTCCATGTGGGTGCTTTACTGTAGTATCCATGCGGCTTCTTCCAGATTTAATCAATGTTTGACAATTTCTGTGGGTGTTTCATCTGCATTGACTGCAGGGATGATGAGAGCGCATGCCAGCTGAATGCAGCTTTCCTAGGGATGGTGAGTTCATTGAGAGCTCTGGGAACAGCGCCCCTGGTTGCAGATATGAAGTACGTGATGTTTTCTGCAGGTAGTTTGAGCTACTTGTCAGTTTCTGCATGTTGTATGAGGGCAGGGCCACCCCTGTGAACCCAGAATTAAGCAACTGTGCCCCACTGCAGTGCTGGGTGTGCAACATAGGCTGCGAATTGCTTGGGTAATTGCATGCGGACTGACCTGCTCAGAGAAGGCTGTCAGCTACTTCCCAGGGCCAAGCGTGGGAGGAGGAATATCTGTTTCTTAGGGCCGCACTGGCTCAAGTTTCCGGGAATGGACTGCGCAGCTGCTTCTTTGGGCCACACGAGGGTGGTTAGAGGTGCTCAGTTGCTTCCTAGGATCTTAGTATGAGCCACTCAGGAAAGTTCGCTCATCAGATTTGCTGGGTTTCTTTGGCTTGAGCTATTTAGGGCTGGTTACCAACGGGCTTCCTGGTGCTCTCAGTGAATGGATAGAGCACGCAGTGCTTCTTGGGCAGCAGGAAAGTGGGAGTGGCAGCTTGACTACTTAGGATCAGAGGTGGGTGGGATGCCCATTTGCTTCCAGAGCCGCAAGAATGTGGGTAGTAACCCAGCTGTTTTCTGGGGACACCTGCGAGCCAACCCACTCACCCTCCAGCTTCTTCCGAGGGCCACATTGCGGGGTGGGAGGGCTCCGGACTCCTTTACAGGCTGCCGGGCTGATTCACGGGACCCTGCACAGGCAGCATCTCAGGATGGCTCCAAAACAGCACAAGCCTGGTGGGGGGAAGATGAAACATGGAATGGGCTCTTTCTCTGAGGTAATGCAATGGTGTGCTAACCAGGAAGCTCCAGACTGGGCGCGGGGTTTGTAAGGCTACAGAGTTCTCCAGTGGTAAATTCCTAAGGTTTCTGTGTCATGGGCCGGACCTGCCACCTGCCTCTCGATTCACTGCTGAGTGAAATTCCTCTTGGTTCAGGGGTGAACTTGACAGAACATATGCTATGTTCTTCATTCCATTCTTTCCATGCCCATCAGGCGATGTGCCCCAGATTGTCTTATTCTGTACCCACTCCCAACTGGGGGGTGACTTCCTCATCACTGTTGTCTGTTCCATGGTTCTCTTGGCTCAGTCCCTGAGGCAGGGGCTGTTGGGAGTTTCACCATAGTGGGCTTGGTATTCAATTACTTTCAAGAGGTGATTCTTAAACATTTGCCAGAAAAACACTGGGTGCGAATTTCTCAAGAGAGGATTTACATCTTATTTTTCCTGTATGTCTTATATATAAAGATTGATGAATTATTATTATTTAAGCTATTTTACATCCAATATTACTTAATTTCAATCCAAATAGGAATCCTAGTTCAAGAATGAGTGTTCAAGTCAAAATGACTTTCTTAAATTGAAAAATTAGTAGGCGTATTAAAAAGAAATAGATTTTTCTCAGTATACTTGAAAAGGGCTGGTTTTCTACAGTATTGTGATAATATATATCTGTCCTGTATGCTGCATTACTCAACACACAGTTGTATTATAAAGTGATCTATAATTCATAGGAAACAACAAAGAAATTATCCTTTTTCATTATTTTTCAGATCTTCATCTTAGGCCTGTATTTCAGATTGTACCTTAATGTTGTGTAGGACTTAGCAAAGATCCCCAAAATAGACAAGATTGTGTTTCATAAGGATCATATAAGGACTTTTCTTATATGGCTCAAATAATAGAAAGCCAAAGAGTTTATAACTTAACAAAAAAATGCTTGAAATAAGAGATATTCTTTTGATTGTGCTCAAGAAAACTTGAACATTTTATTTTCTGTTGGACATAACAATCCATCTCTCTACAAGTAGAGAAAATAAAGTTGAAAGTATTAGCTAATTGTTTAAAGAGGTTTTTCTATTACTAGGACATCAGAAATACTCATTATATTCTTTATATGTTAGACAATTCTACTTTGAGACTCTGATTTTTTAAAATATATTATTTTATTTATTTGAGAGGTTGAACTATAGGGAAATAGAGAGAAAGAGGCAGAAAGGTCTTCCATCTGCCTGTTTGCTCCCCAAATGGCCACATTTGAAGCCAGGATCCAGGAATTTCTTCTGGGTCTCCCATATGGGTACAGGCGCCAAAGCACTTGGGCCATCTTCCACTGCTTTCTGAGGCTATAGAGAGCTGGATAGGAAAAGGAGCATCTGAGACATGAACTGGCACCCATATGGGATGCTGGTGGCATAGGCAGAGGCTTAGTCTACTATGCCACAGTGCTGGCCCTATATATACTCTGATTTTAAAAATCATTATTTTAAGCATCTAAAGTAGATTTAATTTTTTTTAGGGGAAATGACATGATAACATTGTAATGTCTTCAAAGGAAATAGCAGAGACAATGAAACAAAAATGAAAAATAAGTTATTAGAAATTTTTGTCTTTCACTTTTGGATTTTTTGTTTTTATAGTCTAGGTTTTTAAGGGTTATGTCTACTTTATTGAATTATCTTGTAATTTCACTAGCACAATCCATATTTTCACTTAAGAAAATCACACAAGATTTTTTTCCTAGAACTTTGGTTTCCCATTTCCTATAACTTTGTTGGCCTTAAAAAGTCTATTATGCAAAACATCCCCTGCACAATTTTATTTTTCCCAAATTCTTAAGTTTTGAGATTACTCATGAAGTCCTACAATCTCTGCCAACTCTGCAACTTGAATCAGTACATGAGTACCAACTGGTAGTTCTCAAATACATCTGCTGGATCTGCTCAGTTGCCATTATCTGTCTCTGCTTCTCAGCATATTTCCTTTTGCTCTAGGATTTTACTATTAGTACTTCAGCTAGGTTTAGAAAATCACAGAGAAGCTGATAATTCACAAAGCATCTACAGAATCCTAGTCTAAGTAGGTTTAGTCCTTCTTTATAATAGTTCTTCGTGTGGTCGCCTGTTTTCCCATTATTTTCTGGAGATTGTATTAGGATCAAGATTTGAATGTTGGAAGAATACAATCACAGTCCAATCCTTTTGGATTGTGCTATCATCTCTCCATGCCCTACGTCCCAAATACTCATGCTTTCTTCAGAAATCCAACAACTCCATTAGTCTCAGTATTAAGCAAACTATCTGATTTATGCACCAAGTTATACTCATGGATAACTGATGGCTTTGTTTTTTATGCTTAGAATGAAATATTGGCATCCTAAACTTTGCAATGCTTTTTGTTTTGTTATGGTGGACTAAGAGTTGTTTATTGTTATGTACTACTATGAATATTCAAACATTTACATATATACATATTTTAAATACATCAAGTTGATTTTTAAAATATATCAGGTATTAGAAAAATATTATGTATGAATATCCACATTTATCTTCTTTTTAGAGTAATGATCATTTTGGGGAACTATTGCACTATATGCTTTATGAAATTGTGGGTTAATAGAAAAAAAGTTATTCTTTTAAAGAAAATTAGAATAGACATAAGTATAAATGAAGAAGCAAATTGTAACAATCTCTCTAGACCAAATGATAAAGTTATTTTTTAGAAGCAGAAACAATACTACTAGATACTTTTCATTTAAAATGTTTTAGTGGTGACTGATTTTAGTCAGTTCACATCTGTAGAGAATAAGAATAGTCACTCCTCTGTGTTGTTACCAATTCAATACAAGCATTAAATTATTACTCTATAGGATACACAATAATAAGCACCACAAGGCATCACAAAAGTGATAACTATGCTAAATATCTTTGCTTTTCAAAGTTTAACTTATACAGAAAATCATTTTAAAAATAACTAAACAGAGTACATATTTAGATATTCTAGTACCGATGAGAAACAAAAAGCTATTTAAATGTAGAGGACTAAGGGTTGCCATTTGCTTGGTAAGGAAAGGAAGATAATATCATGTAAAATTATGTTGTGTAATGAGGACAATTTAAAAAAAATATTTATTTACTTGAAAGGCAGAGAGAGAGAGAGAAAGAGAGAGAGAGGTCTTACATCTGCTGGTTCACTCCCCAGATGACTGCAACAGCTGAAGCTATGCCAATCTGAAGCCTGGAGCCAAGAGCTTCCTCCAGGTCTCCCATGCAGATGTAGGGACCCAAGGACTTGGGCCATCTTCTGCTTTTTCCAGGCCATAGCAGAGAGCTGGATCAGAAATGGAGTAGCCAGGACTTGAACCGGTGCCCATATGGGATGCCAGGACTGCAGGCAGTGGCTTTACCCTCTTAGCTGGCCGCAAAAGTAGAATTTTAACAGGTGGATAATGGGGGACACAGAGAATTTAAGGAACTTTGAACTCTGAAAACCTTTGTCTATTCCCACCTTTGGCTCTTCTAGCACCTTGCTGGGGGACACAAGTACAAAAATGAAATAGTATATATTAAAACTCACCTGCGGCCGGCGCCACGGCTCAATAGGCTAATCCTCCACCTAGTGGTGCCGGCACAGCGGGTTCTAGTCCTGGTCGGGGTGCCCGATTCTTTCCCGGTTGCCCCTCTTCCAGGCCAGCTCTCTGCTGTGGCCCGGTAAGGCAGTGGAGGATGGCCCAAGTGCTTGGGCCCTGCACCCCATGGGAGACCAGGATAAGAACCTGGCTCCTGCCATCGGATCAGCGCAGTGCGTGGCGGCCATTGGAGGGTGAACCAACGGCAAAAGGAAGACCTTTCTCTCTGTCTCTCTCTCTCACTATCCACTCTGCCTGTCAAAAACAAAAACAAAAAAACAAACAAACAAAAAACTTACCTGCCTCCTGCATAGGAAGTTGAAGCTCATGAGTTCTAAATAAGAACTGAAGGTGGATGAAGGCTTATTTTTACAATTTTGCCAGAGGACCAAGAGCCTGGATGCTGGGACTGAGGTTTGCATCCTCTGAGGCACATGCAACAACAAATATCCTTCTTCCCCTCTTTACTGATAGGAGCAGATTCCCCAAGGTGTAGGGCTGGACTGCCCTAACTGTAGCGGTTCTGGAAAATCCCAACTGTGAGGTTAATCCTTGTTCCACCAGAGACTAGGAGAGGCCTTGAGCTGAGAATTTAATGCTTATAATATACCTGAAAACACGGAACCATCCTCTCCATCAGCAATTCCTATGTGCGCATGCATGTATGTGTATGTGTTTGTAACTAGAATGCTGAAGTTAAAATATTTCCTTGAATGTAAAATATTGGAAGATGAATTTATAGAAGTCTCCCATTTAGAGTAAGACATATCACATAGGACAAAAAGATCGAATTAATATACCTATCCAGAAAATATAATCTCACTATTAAGAGGTTTAGAAAGTGAGGAAAAATGGAGAGGCATTTTGTAGACTTGATAAGCCTATGGATTGAGTTTGTTGATGATCCAGAGAAATTTCTGAACACACAAAAAGGCACTGCATTGTGAAATTTCATAGTACCAGAGATTGAAGTTCTAGAGGATCCAGCAAGGAAACAAACAAACCAAATCTTGGAACAGGAATTCTCAACCTTGATACATTGGTCGAAAACATTGGATCAAGGCTCTTGGAATTCTGATTCAAAATCATTGTCAATCTAAACTCTGAGGCTCAAACAACCATATTTGAAACTAAAATTTACAAGTATCCAGCCATGTACACATTCAACAAACATATATTATTCTTTAGAAGTATTGAATCTGAATTTAATTATGAGAGTAGTCAGACAAATTCAGATTGTTAATTTGTCTTAACTATTAAAAAAATAATCACTATGGGAAACAAAGACTGGAAAACTATGCTAGATCTACAGTTACTAAAAAGATACAATCTACAAATGCAAGTCATGGCTCATGACTGGAATTAAAAAATAGTTATAAAAGACAAAATTACCTATAAAATCATAAATACCTGGGGCAATTACAGAAAAATATTACAGTATCATGAGATTATTTGGAACTTTGAAATAGTATTATTTATATTGTATTTATGTAAAAGAATGTCCTTTTACACAAGAGATAAAGCATTCAGGGATTAAATGTCTACAATTGGTGAATCTAGGTGAGGTGTAGATCATTTTTTTCATTTGTCTCTTCTCACTTTACTCTGTGCCAGAAAAAAAATTCACACTAAAAAGAATAAAGCTGAAACAAGAAGTGGAAGAGGTAAAGCTAAACAAGAGGGAGAGAGAGAATCAAAATATTTCTTTCCAATATAGCTCTTCATGAGGTTACTGAATGAGAATATGGGAGCAAGGAAAAGATAAAATTTGGTTAAAGGAAATTGAACAGTGTGGAAGAGATCTTAGGAAACCCCCCTGCCTTCATGCTTAGAAATCCATCAGTCTGGACCACAGCATGATGATATATTTTACAGGAAATAGTTTCCTTGCTGCACAAAAGGAAGAGATGCATTAACTGATATTTGGAAATACTGCTAATTTAATATGATTTTGGAATAAGTAAAGACAAGTAAATCTAAACATAGAAATCCAATATAATAAACCAATATAATAAAATGAATGAGAAATTACTAGCTTTGGGAGAACGAAAATGTATATTAGAATAAACATAAAGCTATTAATTTTGATCATTAGTGAAAAATAAATATTATATATTATATATTATTAATCATAATATGGATATATTGATATATATTCTAATGAAACTATACTAGGAAGATAGATTCATGGAGAAATATGGAAAATAATCTATAGTAGAAATAAATCTCAACAACTTGAAAGGCTAGTCAAAAGAAAATGATGAAAATTCATAAGTCAAGCAATAATAACAACAAAAAATATATGTGAAATTATTAGATGAAAAGACAACGAGAACTAGAGGTTGGAGAAGAACACAGGAATAATTTTTTTTGGACACCAACTCTTTAGTTTTATTTTAAAATATCTTAATTTATTTATTTTATAAATAGTATAATCAAATTAGAATGTTTCAAAGATCAGATGGAGAAACTATTCCATACACTTTAGAACAAAAATATGATGAAATAGAAATCATGAGTGAAAAAAATAATGGAAGTTGGACTCAGAAAACCTCATATGTAAGTCACAACTTTGATTAAAGGATAAAATAGGTGAAAAAGAATAGACTTATTTAAACTTAAGTTCATAAAAATATTTGCAGATTAAATTGGCTCAAAAGTTGTAGTTAAGATTAGTGTGAAAGCTTCTATATCTACACATTTTCGGTTTAAACTTCTGAAAAGAGATTTGTAGGTCTATTGACTGAAATGAGGCTATGAATTGTTAGAGTGGGGGGGGAGTGCATTCCCCAGAAAGAGATGCATCAGCAAAGATCCAGAGACAAAGAAGCTAAAGGTTTTTCCAGAAGTAGAGAGCCTACAAGATGGATGACTAGGGTTTAAAGTCAATGGCCACAAAGGGAAATAAAACTAAATCACTCACACAGTGATTGATAACTGAAGTGAATAATTGCTAGCTTGCTTGCACATTCTACAATGACAAATATGCATTCAATTTGTAAGCTTAATTTACTCAGGAAATCAAACTCACCACAATACGTTATTTTATTTATGAGATTTATATTTGAAACCAAATAAAAGGCCTTTATTTCACTCCTTTCTTCATTTTTCCTCTTTTGTTTTTTTTTTTTCAATGAATGTTGGCCATGATTTAAGGATCTTATATACTTTAGTTCCTATCTTAATTATGATTATTAGGAAAAGGATAAAGCTTCCAGTGAGATAGTAACAAGTATATTATATTAGGTTATCAAAATAATTCTTATTTTCCCTTAATATTTTGAAGCTACTAAATATCATTTGTTAGTTTTGATCAAACTTATAAATATAGCTTAAATAGGTATTGCTGTTTCAATTATATCCTGAGTTTAATTAATAATATTACATTCGTGAAATCTTATCTTATTCAAGGCTATATGAGAATTATTATCCTATTAAAATGTGATAGACACTCACAAACTAAACATAATAACTAAAGTATAATCTTATGAACCAAAATAGGATCAAAGTAAATCAAATTGATTACTAATAGGTTTTTCTGCCATTTTCTGACTCAGGGGTACGATGACGGTTATGGGGGTGAATATGATGACCAGACCTATGAGGCTTATGATAACAGCTATGGGACCCAAACACAAAGGTAAGGTCTTTCATATCTAAAGCATCCTTTTCAGGATTATCTCTAAATCCACTATTCTGCTTTTTTAATCTGAATTATCAGAAGTTTATATGAGATTTCCCAGACTTTTTTTCTCCATTAGCTTTCTGAGTTGTTAAGTTGCTTAGTATACTGTGAGAGGTAAAATGCAATAATCTTGCAATTGCAAAGTATGAAATAGCAGTTTGTTTTGAGACTGGATGATTATCATAATCAATCAACCCATTAAACAAGCTTGTATTTAAGTAAAAACTGTTATTTTAAGCATGTTTAATGTGAACTTGTAATTAGAACAAAAATTAAAACGAGGCATTTATTCAAGGCATTTTTCCCTAGGATGTAATTTTCATTTATAAAACAAAGATCCAGAAATATTATTGATACTCTTAAAAGAGGATAATTCTTAAAACTGCTCACAGAATCAGAGATTCCTTTCCTTTCTTAATAGATCTCTTTAAGATTAGATTTAGTGAGATGTTATTTTGTGCAATCATATTTACTCATTTTGGGTACAGCCGTATGAATTTGGCAAATGCAAACTACTGTGTATCTACCACCAAAACTGAGATATAAGCATTTTCATCACCCACAAACGTTTCTTCACCACCGCAGGTTCTGGAGACCTCGTCTGTTTAGTTTATGCTGCAGTTCTGGATATTGTAGAATGTCATAGAAGTAGAAGCAATGCAATATATAGAATTTTGAATCTAAAATGTTTATAACACAATGCATATGACATTTTTTGAGTATCAGTATTTCATTACTTTTTATTATTGCATGTACGATGTTTCTCTGTACAGAATATCACATTTTGCCTTCATTCACCAGTTGAAAGACATTTGGGTTATTTCCATTTTTTGGCATATAATAAAATTCATATAAAATATATACATACCTAGTAAATTCAGGCACATAAGTTTTTTTCTTTAAAAATAAGTTACAAATTTCCTAGCAAAATAGAGGGGTTCCGTGTGGTATTTAAGTGATTCTCCTTCTTCAGGAGATGAAAAAAAAAAAACAATAGAATTGGTTGTTCATAATTAGTATAGCACTGATCATTTACTGATCAATGTTATTAGCATTGAAGAATTAAGTAGTGTCTCTTAACATTTATTGAGTACTATTTGGAGGAAGAGAGATAATAAAGAAGCAAACGCTGTTAAGGTCATTATGGAACAGATAAAACCTTCATGTACCGTAAAAGTTTGGATTTTACATTGCTTATGGGACAGCGTTATGAAAGGAGTCAGGTGGAAATCTGTTTAGAAAGAATACTGAAGGCAAGTAGGTGAAAAATGAGTATGTACTGATACATGTCAAGAGATTATGACTTAACATATCACTATGGAAATCACTATCTTAAATATTAATTGGTTAATTTGTAGTAGGTTAAATAGAAAATCCATCATAAGATTAAAGCTTATATCTTAATTATCCCAATTCCCTAATGAATATGATTCAATTATTTAGGATGTGGGAAATTCTTGCATTATATAGCAGATACTTTATGCAAGTTGGCAACATATTTAGAACATGTAAATATTTTACAACAAATTGTTCATCATTATGTATTAGTGCATAAAAATAGTGATAATAAAGTTTCTATAACTAATTTCAAAAAGCTTTTGGTAGAAAATGTAATTATCATACACTACAAAAACCTAAAATAGACGAAAATAATTCCTTGGTGTAATTCTGCAGAGCTACATTTAGACTCCATAAGTTGTGGAATAATTTTCTGTAAATAAAGGACTATGTGTGGCCGGCGCCACGGCTCACTTGGCTAATCCTCCACCTGCGGCACCGGCACCCTGGGTTCTAGTCCCGGTTGGGGTGCCGGATTCTGTCCCGGTTGCCCCTCTTCCAGGCCAGCTCTCTGCTGTGGCCCGGGAGTGCAGTGGAGGATGGCCCAAGTCCTTGGGTCCTCACCCCATGGGAGACCAGGAGAAATACCTGGCTCCTGGCTTCGGATCAGCATGGTGCTCCAGCCGCAGCGTCCGGCCGTGGCGGCCATTGGAGGGTGAACCAACAGCAAAAAAGGAAGACCTTTCTCTCTGTCTCTCTCTCTCACTGTCCACTCTGCCTGTCAAAAATAAAAAAAAATTAAAAAAAAATGTTGATATATAATATTTTAGTAGAAATATTTTATCTTATTTTAATTACATGTAATTTACATGTAAAAGAACATTTTCTATGCACTTCTGCTGTCTTCCTTTTCTACATTCATATCCATTCAGTTTTCTGTGGATGAAGTCTTTCCTTCCTTCCAAGCCCAACTCAAAAATCGAACTGTTCTAAAAAACCTTTCCCAATCCTTTATTTGGAAATCATCTATTTCTGCTCTGAATTGCATTAGCAATACTTTTTTTTTCTCTTCTGTCTTACATTGTGATTGTCCTCATGTCCCTTAAGACTCCTACTGTTGCTCAGAATCTTTGTCTAATATACCCTCAAGTCCCTCATAATACCAGACATTGTATTTTTCATAAGGAGTAAACTGAGGCTGGCGCCAGGGCTCAATAGGCTAATCCTCCACCTGCAAAACCGGCACACCGGTTCTAGTCCTGGTTGGGGCGCCAGTTCTGTCTCGGTTGCTCCTCTTCCAGTCCAGCTCTCTGCTGTGGCCCAGGAAAGCAGTGGAGGATGGCCCAAGTACTTGGGCCCTGCAACCGCATGGGAGACCAGGAGAAGCACCTGGCTCCTGGCTTTGGATCAGCGCGGTATGCCGGCTGCAGCGGCCATTGGGGGGTGAACCAGAAAAGGAAGACCTTTCTCTCTGTCTGTCTCTCTCACTGTCCACTCTGCCTGTCAAAAAAAAAAAAAAAAAAAAAAAAGGAGTGAGCTGAATGAATGATTGTTGAACCCATAAATGCCAGGCCTAATGCATTTTATACACTATTGGGATATAAAATCCAGCCTCATTCCTCAAAGAGAATATAAAATTCAAATGTACGTGTATCATACTTACTAATTATTTGTGTATTTCTCAGATAATTAAATTCTAAACCAAAAGGGTAAAAAAAATCATAAGGTTGTTGCACTAAAAATTATATGTTAAAAATTATATAATTTTATTTTGGCAAAATCATACTTTCATAACTGGTATAGTATAATGATAATTTGTAATAGAAATGGGTAAACACTAGAACATGAGTTAGAGAATATATTAAAATACTCCAATTAGATTATTTGTTATCCCAACTATACTAGAAGGTAAAATAATAATTTTGTTAAATGTTTATTTTCTCAGTAATTTGAGGAATCATTTGCAAGCACTCAAGTGTTATGAATTAGGAGTGAGACAAAGTCAATTTTCAATAAGACTCAGTCTAGAATTTTTTTTCAAATAATGACTCCGTAGTTGGTCTTTGAATAATAAGATTTGGATTGATGGGAAACTCCTAGTTTTCCAAAGAAGTGGAATAAAGAGAAATGCATGAGCTTAAAGCTCCTCCAGTGTTACAAATAATATGAATAGTATTTTGGCAAAAATATGAATAGTTTACAGTCAAAATCAGTAGAAATGTAAATTTATATTCTTGAATATAAAACAATAAAATGTGTGCCTTAGCAGAACTGAGATAAAAGATTAAAGTCTTTAGAGAAAATCTTTAATTGACTGGTTTGCACAGGTGAACACAGAGTTTGTGAAGATTATAAAGGAGAAAGTGACAGGTACCTAGATGGAATAATTAGATCATTCTCAATAGAGATTCTAGAGGAAGTTCACAAGGTACAGCTCTACAAAGATTCACCTGGAGTTCAGATGCTACAACAACTTTAATTAATCCCCAATTGCCTTGTAAGGTTTTGGGAATTTCAAATGGATCAGAAAGACTACTTGGGAGGCAATGACATGAATGACATGTTACTTACTGGTAGAGATGACAATGAGGATGAGAGGTTTCTGACCATCTTTTTCTATTGCTCTGGCTCATTGAGGAGAAGTAAAGAAATAGATTGATGAGTTTATTATATGAGATTTAAATTGCAGGAGTCAGGTTGTGGTTTCCAGGGGAACTCACTCACTTGAAGTCTTTGTCTTGAGACAAATTACATTCTGTGATTAGCACCTTTAATTGGACCAAACATTTAAATTCAGCACATGTTCTAATACTCCATTTTTATGTATTCCTCAAAGGCACTAATGTCTTCAGGGATCAAACTTCTGAAACCATGTAAATTCACAACATTTTGCCAACATTTCCAAACATCCAAATTTTAAGAATCTACACCAAAGCAAATCACAGATCTAGAAAAAAAGTCAGTTTCATTTACTTAGATACAAATGATCATACAGCAAATGAACATTAGAAGACCAGTTTTGATCTTTGATTCTAACAGTAATTTGTATTTGAAAAGTGAAGTTCATATAATTTTCCACTGTAAATTTTAAACTATAGTTTGGAGTAATAGGCAAAATGTCCAAATGGAAGCCCTTTCTTTCTTTGAAATATGACGAATCAGTGAAGAAGTTGACCAACCTAGGAAAATAAGATTCTCCTCTGTGGATTAATGAAGCAATTTGCTAGGAAAGCAAAGATGTAGCTCTTTCTGAAATATAAAGGAGTAGTTGTCACAGTGTCCTTGAATGAAAGCCTTTTTTGAATATTTGTAACTGTCAGATCCTACACAGTAGGAGAAAAATGAGACTCCTAAATTAGGATAACTTGAGCAGTTTAATAGGGGCACTGTTTTCCGTGGTAGAGTACACCAGAGACAATTAAGTCCTCTGGGCTAGTATCACTGTGATGAGCTGCTCTGCTACCAAAAAAGAGAAACTTGTAGGAGAGGCCACCTGATTGGGGCAGAGAACTTTGTTTCAGAATGGCAGGCATGCCAACCCACAGGAAGGACTCCAGAGCATTAATACCTCCATCTCCCATTGTTCCCTTGTTCAGTGTCCTACCACTTCTTCCACTGGCTGGACCCACTACAGAGTCCAACAAATCCTGTAGATGGAGCCACCATTAGTTATCTCCTGGGTAGACAGCAGGCTGGAGGTAGAATGAGGTGGAAAAGCAAAATATCCAGCACAGCATCCAAAAATTTTAATCCCACTTGGCAAGTAGTTGCGCATATTAGTGACAGTTGCTTGAATATATGACACTGACATGAAATTGTTTCAGAAACAATACTTTTAAATGAACTTGTATTTATGAGAAAGCATGTATTTACACACAAAATTCAGAATATACAGTGAAAATACAAACACACATTTGGTGGACAGATGGGTTCTCAGACTCCCCTACTGCAAAGCTTCTTAGGTCTTCAAGAGTCATACTCCATAGGATGGGAAACACTACTTTGTTGTCCAAAGGTTACTTGGACTGATGATTCATAATAGCTAAGGATATTTTGTGCTCACTTCTACACTAAATGCTTGTGTTTACTTTATTACATTAAATCCTTACAGAAACACATGAGGCCAGTACTGCTCTTTCCATTTTACATAGAGAAAATGCAGTCTTTACAAATATTAAGTGACTTTCCTAAACTCATTCAAGTAGTAAATGTTGCATTTGAATTCATATCTGCTAAATCAAGAATCTTAACATTAAGACTAAATATTTCCAGAAAATCTAAATTTGAATTCCAATTCATTAGTTCAACAGACTTGTTATATACTTGAGCAGGCCAGAGAAAATATGCATTAAGTATACTAAGAATGTACAGAGTTAGTTATGTACATGCTTTTCTTTTCTTTCTTTTCTTTTTCTTTTTTTTTTTTTTTAACAAATTTATTGACTTACTTGAAAGTCAGAGTTGGGAGAGGGACAGGAGAGAATGGGAGAGGAGAGAGAGGAAGAAGAAGAGATATCTTCCTCCTCAGATGGCCACAACAGACAGTTTTGGGCCAGGCTGAAACCACAAACCAGAGTAGCAGGACTTGAACCCAGTACTCTGATATGGGATACCAGAATCACAAGTGGAGTCTTAAACATTGAACCTGCCTCAAAGGATGCTTAAAAAATTATTTAGTTGAAAGGCACAGTTACAGAGAAAGGAGAGAGAGACAGTCCATCTGCTGATTCACTCCCTAAGTGGCTGCAATGGCTGGGATTGAGGCAGGCGGAATCCAGGAGCCTGACTGCACCTGACTCTCCCACGTGAGTGGAGCACCCCAAGTACTTGGGCCATCCTCCACTGCCTTCTAAGTGGTAGGGCCTTGGACTGGCACCCATGTGGGATCCCAGCGTTGGAGGCAGTGGCTTAACCCATTGTGCCACACAATGCAGGCCCCACAAAGGATAATTTTAAGCAAAAAAAAAAAAAAAAATGAAATAGTTTAACCATTTATTTTAGGCCTAAGGTAAATGTGAGCCCTTATACTTGATACTAAGATTTTACAGAAACCCTTCTACTGAAAACTTTACTGTGATACACTCACATTGCCCACAACTTAATAAAATTTATAATATTATGTTTTTAACAGCTTGTTCTACTCATTTAAGTGGCCCCATTCACTATAAAGTAACTGATCTGATTTTGTAATTCAATTCTGTTATGTCTGAACAGTTAACAAAAAGGTTGAATTTACAAAATGTTATTGGATTTGAGATATTTTCCTACAGTTAGTCAAGGGTTAGTTGTATTTTCATGGCATCTACTGATCTCTGTATGCATAAACAATAGATTTGGTACTGTTAGAATTTAATCTTAATAGAATGAAAGTCCAACTCTTAACACATTTTTTGTTCATTTTTAGTTCTTATTTTACAGATTTATTTTAGGAATTTAGATTAACCACTGTTAGTTTTAGGAAGGAATCAATGTGCTTCCTCAAATTATTCATTGTGTATGATTATAGCTAATCTTAAAAATATGATTATACCTATTGGTTACAATTATGCTATCTGCCTAGTCAGTTATTTGTACTTTAAAATGTTCCCTTAAGCAAACTCTAATGAGATGAGTTAGTAAAATCATTTTCCCTAGTCTTAGGAATCAGTGTGCATTTATATTCAATCTAGTAGTTTATCTGATAGCTTAGCTAAGCCTGTTACTGGGTATGCTCATGTGGTATCATCCATGCTACTTAGGCCTCTTCACAGCATGGTTGCTCAGATCATCAGACATGAGCATTTCAAAGAACAAACCAAAATCTCATTTTCCTTTATAACTTAGTCGTATTTGGTTAATTACAGACAAGTCACTAGCCAGCCAGTCTCAAGAGAAGACATATTGACCTCACTAGTCAATTGGAGCGGGAATGGTTTAGGGGAAGAAAATATTGTATGCATATTTTTGTACAATACAACCTATTAACATCAGTTTTCAGTAAAATATCCTGATTTTTTGATGTTGGCAAATATCCAAACAAAATATATCTGTAGAGAGCCATGGCCATTATTTTCTAAATTTTTCTGTATACAAAATAATTGGGATAGAGGTCAGTATACAGAAAATGCTTCCAAGGGCAGAGTAGCAAAGCCATTCAGCATGGGTATTTAAAGATACTACATGGCCTTTCAAGTTTGTACAAAAATTCAGGAGAAAATCTACAATTAGGGAAGAAGCAAAACATTCAAATATTAGCATGTAATTAGTACTATGCCTAGAAGGATGTGCTAGAGGATATGAAAGAATTCAGGAGGCCATCTAGTGGTTGATTAAGAGAGTATCAGAAGGCTTTCAAGAAGAACTGATGCCAAGCTGAGATTTGACTGGTGGGTAAAATGTACCCAGGCAAAGACAAATATGAACATAGAATTCATCACTAAAGAGCCGTATGTCTTTCAAGCACATCAGATTATAAGGTATTCGGGAGTTCCAGGGTATTTAGCCATAGGAAACACACTGTACAGCTTGGACACAGCATTTAGAAACAAGAAAAGAATTTAGGGGCCGGCACTGTGGCTCACTTGATTAATCCTCCACCTGTGGCATCAGCATCCCATATGGATGCCGGTTCTAGTCCCGGTTGCTCCTCTTCCAGTCCAGCTTGGACCCCTGCACCCGCATGGGAGACCAGGAAGAAGCTCCTGGCTCCTGGTTTCAGATAGGCGCAGTGCCAGCCGTGACAGCCATTTGGGGAGTGAACCAACAGAAGGAAGACCTTTCTCGCTGTCTCTCTCTCTCTCACTGTCTGTAACTCTACCTGTCAAATAAATAAATAAAATCTTTAAAAATAAAAAAAGAAAAGAATTTAGTATTTGAATAGTGCTTAAGACTTTTGTCAACCCAGAAACTGATACAACCAAACTCATCTTTAGAGAAAATTACGATCATCTTTTATTTTGCACCAGGCTAATTTGGTTATCTGAACTCAGGAAGAAAACTTACTTTCTCCATTTGCTGATACTCCATTTCTTTCCTGAACAATCTTTCTGTGTTGTCATTGGTTTCTCAATTTGCATGTAAGAAACAAAAATCACACTAAAAAGCTAATCCCAGGTCTTGCTATTTGCATTTGCACACCTGGAATAAGAGAAGAGAAGCATTTTTCTTTTAACATTTCTTCTGGAATTCTACAGATCAAGGTAGAAAAGATGGTCTTTACACAGAGTTGGAGAAACAAAAACAAGACTCACCATAGATCTTGTATGATCTCAGAAAAGGAAAGCAAAATTATCTGGGGTGAGGCCAGCACCAGGGCTCAATAGGCTAATCCTCCGCCTTGTAGCGCCGGCACACCAGGTTCTAGTCCTGGTCGGGGCGCCGGATTCTGTCCCGGTTGCCCCTCTTCCAGGCCAGCTCTCTGCTGTGGCCCGGGAGTGCAGTGGGGGATGGCCCAAGTGCTTGGGCCCTGCACCCCATGGGAGACCAGGAGGAAGCACCTGGCTCCTGGCTTTGGATCAGCGCAGTGCACCAGCCACAGTGCGTGGCCACAGCAGCCATTGAGGGGTGAACCAATGGAAAAAGAAGACCTTTCTCTTGGTCTCTCTCTCACTGTCCACTCTGCCTGTCAAAAAAAAAAAAAAAAAACAGAAAAATTATCTGAGGTAAATGTAACATAGAGCCAAAAAATAGTTTTATCATTCATTTTCCATAATTAGATTTCCCTTTCTAATATCTTCAACATCTTATTTTGCTCTCTCATTAAAGCAGTATTTATTAAGGACTTGCTATTTAATAAGTGCTAGAGAGAAATATAAATAAATGTGGTACATTAAAATACAGGTTCTACTTCAAAAAGGCAATGTAATGTAAATACTATATTTTTCTAACAATATCAGTGATATTAAGACCAAAAACAATTTTATTGGAATATGAGGGGACTTTAAAAATTTTATGGGGAATTTAATTTAAACAAGTTTTTTGGAACAAAAAACTTGAAAAGCATGTATATTAGGGTATCGTCAAAAAGTTCAGGAAAATATATGTTATGTGTGTTGGGAAAAAATATATATGGATTTCAAATTTTTTGCACAAAAAACTTACAGTTCTACTTTTCACAAACATTTTGATGAACATCACTACATGAGTACCTATACCAAATAAGATATAAATAACCATAAATTCTTACCACTTCAGGTTAGAAATGCTTTACCTAATTATTTGAGATACCCACTTTTTTTTTTTTTTTTTTGACAGGCAGAGTGGACAGTGAGAGAGAGACAGAGAGAAAGGTCTTCCTTTTGCCGTTGTTTCACCCTCCAATGGCCGCTGCGGTCGGCGCACCGCGTTGATCCGATGGCAGGAGCCAGGTACTTATCCTGGTCTCCCATGGGGTGCAGGGCCCAAGCACTTGGGCCATCCTCCACTGCACTCCCTGGCCACAGCAGAGAGCTGGCCTGGAAGAGGGGCAACCGGGACAGAATCCGGCGCTCCTACCTGGACTAGAACCTGGTGTGCCGGTACCGCAAGGTGGAGGATTAGTCTAGTGAGCCGCGGCACCGGCCGAGATACCCACTTTCAAAGAAAACAACATCTGTTTTCAAAGCTTTTGGATTTGTAATTCAAGGATAAGGAATTGTGAATGTGTATTTTGTAATATTTAGGAATGATTAAGTTATGTGTGAAAGATATGTGAAATATACCAAAAAAATATAAAAAGCAAGGAAAAGAGTACTATTTCTAATAATAATAATAATATAGCCACAATACAGAGTATTTGTTATGTCCCAGGTGTCTATATTAGGTATTTTAAATACAGGATGTTTACAGACTAGGGCTTTTAGTTTAACAAGTAAATATGTCCAAGTTTTGAGCTGATTTCCCTCCAATTCAAAAGATTGAGGCCTTTATGTAAAAAATATACTACTTCTTGAATGCTTTAATCGATTTTTTAAATACCTCCGCTTATTAGGAAGCTCTTAAAATGATGCAATAGCTACCTCCTTGTAATCTTCATTTACATGCAATGATGTCTGTGAAGCTACACGTAAATAATGCTAGCTTTTTTCTCCCATATACTAATTTTCTTAATTAATTAGTTAATTTGAGAGACAGTCAGACAGACATCTCCCATCCAGTAGTTACTGCCCAAATGCCCACAACAGCCAGGGATGGGCCACACTGAATCCAGAACTTCAGAACTCAGTCTGGGTTTCCCACTTAGGTGGCAGGGACTCAAGTACTTGAACCATTACCTGCTGCCTCCCACGGTACAGATTAGCAAGGGGCTGGAATGGGTAGCAGAGCAGAAACTCAAACCCAGGGACTCTGATGGAGGATGTGGACACCCAAAGCACCTTAACTGCTATGCCAAATGCCCTTCCCAACAGTTTTTCTTAAAGAAGGTAATGTCCTCTAGGAGTATCCAATCCAGAATGTCTGGGTATCCCTGGCTGCAGTTCTTCATCCCTCCCATTCACACCCACTGCCGTGGTATTTTCCATCTCTCAAAAATGTGTGGCAGAGTTTGTTTTCCTGACACTTCACTACCTTGTATCTTGTTTTGACTAGCACAATTATGCCACTTTTAAACCTAGGCCATAGGAAGTCTATATGTTTCCCACCAGCCTCTTGCCTTTAGCATGAGTAGAGCTTCCTCCGATCCAAGATTAGCTTTATCCACAGCTTGGGACAGAGCCCCTTGCTTGCCAAGCATGGATCAACCAACCTTCAGCCAAACCAAACTAGATGAGTTAAATAACTGCTTATTCTTGTATGATATGAAGACTTTGTGGTTGTTTGTTATTCAGAACTATTGTACCAGCATCGAACTGGTATCCAAGATAAATGATCACATGGAATTACTTTTCTTCCACTTTTCTTTGTATATCATGGTTCCCATTTCAGCAGCTACACTGATATCTTTTTTTTTTTTTTTTAACACTGATCTCTTCTAAAACCCTTCCAGTAGTCCAAGTGTCCGTCTTACAGTTTGGCACAGTGATCTTGAGATATATGTTATATCAGAAGGGAGTTGACTGGCACAAAGAGATAGCAGTTTTACATCCTGTACTTCTTGCTTCTAAGCCTTTCAATATATTCGGAGCAGTCAATTTTTTAAATGACTACGCCACATTATTGGGCTTTATTGAAAATGTTTTCAGTGGAAAAACTAAGTTCTTTCTAAGTGAACTACTGTCAAGTCAGTTCTAAAATCATCCTGCATCTTTGCAATTATTTTTTTAACCTAAAGACAGTAACATATGTTTATCTCTGAGACATTTCACCCTGTTGCTTGGGCTTCTTGTTGATTTTGAGTACTAACTCTTAAAACAAGCAAAGAAGTTATACTTCCTAGTATATCTTATGTTTATTTCTTTATTCAAGTAATTTTCAAGAACTTTTTTTTGGAAAACAAAATGCCAAGGATTAATATTCAGTAGCAAACTTTATATTGACATTGACCACTAATTAAAATTTTATGAGAATAGTTAGAAACAGAGCCATGAATTTACATGATTGCACTGGCAGGTAGCTTACAAATTATTCACATAAAATTATGTAGTATTTTAAAATTATTCATTTATTAAAACAAAATTCATTGAATTTCAATATTCTGAATCTATTTATACAGAACCAAATAAGACAGGAGAGGGCATACGGTACAGTGGTTAAATCACTCTATGGGATATCCACATCCCATAGCACAACACCTGCTTCAAGTCCTGCTGTTACACTTCCTATCCAGCTTTCTGATAACACACATCCTGATAGGCAGCAGGTGGTGGCTCAAGTACTTGGATCCATGTCACCAATGTGGAGATACGGATTTAGTTCTGGTATCCTGCCTTCAGCCTGGTCCAGTCCTGGCTGTTATGATCATTTGGGTTAGTGAACCAATGGATGGAAGACCTCTTTCTGCCCTTTCTCTTTCTACCTCTACCACCACCTCTTTATTCCTGTCTACCTTTCAAACAAATTAACAATAATTTTAAAAACAAATGAGTCACAGCTCAGATTTTGATTTACTTATATTGAACTTCTGCATCTGAAATATTACAAAGAAAATAAATATTTCTGGGCCTCTGCTGAGGGGAGCTGAATTACAGTCTGAAACACTGGGCTCAGGGATCTGCATTTTTGGCACAGTATCCTTGCAATGCTATGCACACTAATATTAACAACCACTGTGCTGGAGGAAAACAAGAGATCTGGTACAGTGAGAGCCATTCTAAAAGATGTGATTGAATTCTTAAAGAAGACAAGTGGGAAGTGGTAATACCTGTCTGGGAGTTTAGTAATTCCTTAAAAAGAATCTGAACACTGAGATGAATTCTAGGAAGTTAATAGATACCTTCTTAGATGAAGTTCCATTTAAACACAGATTATCATGGTCATAATCATAGGATCATGTCTTTGGGAGATGCTGCCTCATCTCTGGGTGCTGAATGTATTAAAGAGGAGAGTGGTGGAAAGGTTAGACAGGAGATTAGAATATAAGAAAGGGGGCCAGCGCCGTGGCTCAATAGGTTAATCCTCCAGCTTGCGGCGACGGCACACCGGGTTCTAGTCCTGGTCGGGGCGCCGGATTCTATCCCGATTGCCCTCTTCCAGGCCAGCTCTCTGCTGTGGCCAGGGAGTGCAGTGGAGGATGGCCCAAGTGCTTGGGCCCTGCACCCCATGGGAGACCAGGAGAAGCACCTGTCTCCTGCCATCGGATCAGCACGGTGTGCCAGCCGTGGCGGCCATTGGAGGGTGAACCAACGGCAAAGGAAGACCTTTCTCTCTGTCTCTCTCTCTCACTGTCCACTCTGCCTGTCATAAATTAATTAATTAATTAATTAAAAAAATAAAAAAAGAATATAGGAAAGGGACTTGTGCTTTACACTCAGTAATTATCACCCACAGATTGAAGAAAAGGGACATGTGAGGATACATAATTATAATTCAGATCAAAGCAAGTCACAGTGGTGGTGCACAAAGACAAGAGGTTAGAATTTTGATTTATCTTTCTGTTTGCAATAATTTGACATTGCTGCTAATCTTCAGTAATGAGGAGATTTTATAATGCTTCTAACCATCAAACAATTGAGAGTTTCTGGATGAATGTGTCTTTATTTATCACACAAAGAAAAGTATTGTTAGAATAGAATGATTATCATCAGTTCACATATTCTTTCTCCACTCTGTTACGTTCACTTCAATTTCTAAAGTCTGGTGTGTGAAAATAACACTTTAATAAATTACAAGTGGTTTTAAAACATTATGCAGCACAGTTGAGATTCCATCTGTGACTTGAATGGGGAACAGTATGAATCAATACTGACACATGTCCATGGTGCAACTCGCACCAATGAATTCAGTCTCAAGTAAAGTATATTAAAGTACCGAAATAATTAGAAATCATACTGATGTTTACAGCACTGAAACTTTACTGATATGAATTATGAGTCAGTCAAAGAAATATGTGTATACAGTTAAAGTTATGTCCATTTCAAACTAGGGTTCAATAGCTTCTATGTGTTTGAACCAAAGGCATGTAATAGTTCATTTAGTAATGTCATGTACCACTGAGCCTAATTAATCAGTCACTAGAAGGTCTTATTTATAGAAAATAATTGCTATGCTCTAATGATAATTCTACACAATAGCACAGAAGATTAATGTTTTTGTTGTAAAATTGCTCACCCCTCATTTATGTATAATAAAGGATCAAAATAAGCAAAAAATATAAGCTAAATTGAAAATAAATGATTAAAGAATGTCTATAAAGAGAGATCACTTGCAGAAATCAAAACACAGTGTTAAATCCAGAAAGCAAAGCTATATATATATATATTATATATATTATTTTATGTACATATATTTTGCTCTCACTTGGAACATGAGAATGAACTCTCAAAATATCCATTTTTAAAGGAGATCATTGCAAAGCTGATCATAATTCTGTACTAGATGCCTCATATAGATCATCTATCATGATCCTTAATCTATGAGCAGAACAAATATGTCACTTCCCTCATGAATAATCAGCCTATATTTCATCTTGTGGACATTAAATACCACCAGCTGAAACTTAAGAGGGCATGTATGGTTATTGCATGTCTCAGAATATTTCAAGAAAGTAAAATTTCTGTGAGCCCTATATCCTTTATCAATGTGAAAAAGAGGAATGCTTGTAAAAAAAATTATTTGAGAGACAGAGACATACTAACAGGCAGATAGAGCTCTCATCTGCTGGTTCACGCTTCAAGTGCCTCCAATAGCCATTACTTGACCAGGCAGAAGCCAGAAGCTGGCAACTCAGTTCATGGCTCCCACATGAATGGAAAAGACCCAGTCACCTGAACCATACGTGTTGCTGTCAGGGTCTGCATTGGCATGAACCTGGAATTGGGACCCAGAGCTAGGAATCATACCCAGGTACACTGATTTGAAGTGCAAGCATTTTAACCCGTGTCTCAACCACTAGGCAAAATGCCTACCCTGAAAAGAAGAGTTTTATGTCTATGCCTTCTTTGATTGGATAATCATCATGTGTACTAAGTACTTATTATGAGGCTGTCATAGGTTATCTCTTTAATATTTGAGGTACATGCCATTATTGCTCATATTAAAAGTAAGGACACTAGAATTCCATGAAGTTAAGTGACTTGTGAAAGACAAAACAGTAATACAAACAAAAAATCACAGCTACCAATTTTAAGTTAAAAATACTTTGTATATCATTTTTAGAATACATACTGTCTTCCTCCCGATCATCATAGAATGAAGACCTCCCTATTCTCCACCCTTGATACTGTGAACTTTCCTCATGTCACAATAAGTTAGTACCCTTTGAGCAGATTTTTATCTCTGATTTTTCAAAACTAACAGGCTAGAAAAATAACTGAGGAGGTAATTGTGTTATCTGTCTATCTATTAATGAATGCAACTCTTCAGCCACTATATGTATCAAACCTACTTTACTATTAATTTTGGAAGATGCAAATTTATGTTCTATTTATATAAAAATATACTGCTCTACAACACAATGTTTTCAGCATAAAACTGGAGAGAATTACTAAATAGATAACACAGTAATAAAATTACAACACTGTTTAATATTTTTCTGTAACATTGAAGGAATGTCAAAGGCATTTCCGAAATATAGTACATAAAGCATTGATCTTGTCCTTGTTACAACTCCATAGAAACAACTGATATGCAGTCATGGAGAAGGGTATATAGTTTTGGTTTGAAATATATACATGCAAAAAGATAATACATGGCATTTAATATTTTTAACATACTGAATGATCGATTTATTAAAATTTATTTTAATTATTTCTTAATTAATGAAAGAGTGAACTTAAAGAGTGCACTTAAAGAGTGAACTAGTAGATAAGAGCTCTCTGCCTATTAGTATGTCTCTGTCGCAAATATTTTAATATTTTAAATATTTCTAAATGTGTAAAATATAAGTTATAGAGAGCTTTTAAGAGTTTGCTATGGCTATTTTCAAAACAAGCCTTTATTCAATAAGAAAGTGAATATGGTTATAGTGAATTCTCAATGAACAAATGACCATGGGCCAGCGCTGTGGCTCACTTGGCTAATCCTCCTCCTGCGGTGCCGGCACCCCGGATTCTAGTCCCGGTCGGGGCGCCAGATTCAGTCCTGGTTGCTCCTCTTCCAATCCGGCTCTCTGCTGTGGCCGGGGAAGGCAGTGGAGGATGGTCCAAGTGCTTGGGTCCCTGCACCCCATGGGAGACCAGGAACAAGCTCCTGGCTCCTGGCTTCAGATCAGTGCAGCTTCAGCCGTAGCAGTCATTAGGGGAGTGAACCACTGGACCTTTCTTTCTGTCTCTCTCTCTCTCACTGTCTGTAACTCTACCTGTCAAATAAATTTTAAAAAATTGGCCATATATGTAAATCCTAATTTCCAATCAGAAAAATTAACTTATATGTTTATTTCTCTGGTGATCCTCAAAATGAAGGCTAATTTCTAAATAGAAACATAATTGAATTAGAAAGAAAAAGCATAAAATATGTACACAGAATGACTAATTTAAACATTTTTATATTTAAATATTTGAATTATTTCATTGATATTGGTACCCAGGATTTTAATGCAAGAGGTGAGACTGGTTAAGAATTTGAAACTGTTTGGCTTTACCTATAATTAGCAAATACATATGTAGTCTACACTATTTTTCCTTTTAAGACTGGGTGTTCACATTTGTGTTTCATACTTCTCTGTTTTAATGATTCAGAGTTTTACATTTCAAATCCCTTGAAATTAACCATCAGCAGCCCAATAAATATTATATATGAGTCTTTGCTTCTGTCTACTTACAGTATTAATCATGAAAATGAATTCAGAAGCCATTGATCATTTAAAAAATGTACATATCAAAAATCAAGCACATTTGGATGCTTTCAAATAAGTCATTTCTTTCATAAATTACAATGGTATTTTACATTTAACTAAAATAATTAGCTGTTAAAATTTGGAGGAAAGTGCACTTTTTAAATCTTTAGGTTATTATAACTTGGTTTTTGAAACAGAATAGTTTCATCTTAATGTGAAGATTCTAACAATTTCTCTTTTGATATTGGAAAAGTATTTCTAAAACATACAGTTTTTGGTCAGTGAAGCCTTAAGAATGGATTGGATGGTAAAGGTCAAGAATGTGCAGAGAAGGAGCCAGCTTTGAGAAGGACAGCACTTAGGGGCAGGCACGGAGAAGAGTCTGTGCCACCAGACCCCATCCCCAACCTCTTCTCCTACAGCTCTCCTCTCCTCCCTGAGCCCGCGCACTGGCTATCTTAAAATTCCTTGAATATCCTAATCATAATGCTACCTCAAGGCCCTTAGTATTTTCTATTGCTCTTGCCTAGGAATGTTCATCCACTAAATTTCCAAAATTTTTCCCATAACTCTCCCAAGTTTTTTTTTTCCTGATGTAATCTCATTAGTAAAGCCTTTCTCAACCATTTTAACTGTAATTTTATCCTAATCCCAAAACATGTTTTCCCTTCCAATTTTAGCCTTTTCCCTTCATATTTTTAAATATTTAATTTACACCATATTTTATTTAAACTTTCATTTGTTTCTTATTTTATTTGTGAATTCCATGAGAGTATCTTTGTCTATTTTGTTCAATGCTGTATCCTCTGGGACTTAGAAAAATGTCTGGTATATAATAGGTTCTCAATAAATTGTGTTAGATAAATAAAGTAGGTTGAAAATGTTCATAGTATTCATCTATTCATGCTTACCTTGCAATACTTATATATCGTATTCTAATATAGCTAAGCAATATGTGAACATATTGTTCTTTGTATCCCCTGAATAGCATTGGTATTCAATAGATGTTTATTGACTGACTTAGGTATTTTTATGTGGTCACTGTTCTTAGGTATTCATAGAAAGGAAAATGTTTTGATCCTCAGACCCATGAGAACTAGTAAGGGATAATCATAAACTTAAAATCTCCATAATTTCAAAGCCAAGCTTCATACCACCTAGCATAGCTTCAAGGTTTATTATTCCACGTCCAATTCCTCTGTAGATGATTGGCATCATTTTGTGTGCCACTGAGGAGCTATCTAATGATGAGCCAAATCTACTTTTTGAGAAACCAACATCTCAAAAGCTTAAGGCTATCCTATACATTTCTTCTATTTAGTCATTATTGAAACTAAGTCATGGAACAGTCATGGAAAGTGGTAAAGTAAACTGGGAACTTGTTTTAAATATAATAGCATGATTTCCTCCAAACAGAAAAAGGAGTGGAAGGGGGCATACGTAATAGGGATGGGTAGTAATCAATCCAATGAATTAATTATCAGATTACATTTGCAGATTCAAAGGTAGCTGTTTAGAGTTGGAATGAATATATAGCTCAGCAGTTCCTGGACTTAAGTTCATTCATTTGGTTAATATTTCATGAGCCTCTAGTATTTGACAGGTGTTAGATTATTTCCTGGGAATATAATGATGATCCAAATAACTGTGATCATATTTGAATCAGTAAGACAGACAGGTAAATAATAGTATTTCAATAAAGATGAAGTTGTAACCACAACAGTGATGTTTTAGAGTCATCTGGAATCTGAAACTTTCTTGGATGAGGAAGTAACTGAGGAGGAGATGAAAGGGTGCTGGAAAATATGTGTGCTTTGAGCAGGTCTCCTTTCCTGATGGTTGCTGCTGGAATTTTTCTGAGGAGGAGGAGAACAGATAAATGTAGAGGGGAACTTACGGTTCATCATCCTAACATCACACTTAGCCCAAGGTTCCATTGACTTTAATTATTTCTCACCTTTTTCTGGTTTGGTAGTACCCAAATAAAATCAAGATTATTTTGGATACACATAGAGGACTAGGTGGATTGTATCATCAGCCATTCCAAGTTTCATCATCAAGGAGCTGGGCAGTTAGGACAATTCATTCAATCCAGCTAAAATAAACTTCCTCTTTTGCACCTGTCTTAACACTACAAAATCAAGAATTGTTGGGACAATTAAATAAGACATGGTATATAAAGCTCCTAGCAGTGTTTAGTGTGTACAAAATGCCAAAAGAGAAGTGTTACATGTGTATGTGTATATTATTCTTCTGAGAGAGAGAATTCCAAAAAATAAATAATATGATTTCCTCTTTAAGCACCCTTCCTATTAAAAATTCTCAATTCTATAAATCATGTGTTACAAGTGGTAAGGAAGTAGGCAAGCAGATTTAAGCAATAACAAAGATTTAAATACATTAAAAAAAGCATTTAAAAGGTGTGGGGTTTGTTGTTTACTGAAGCTGTTATTAAATACTAGAAAAAAAGAAATTAAGGAAACATGGCTTTTTTTTCTTTGTTTGTTTTTTTGTTTTTTTGACAGGCAGAGTGGACAGTGAGAGAGAGAGACAGAGAGAAAGGTCTTCCTTTTGCCATTGGTTCACCCTCCAATGGCCCCCGCGGCCGGCGCGCTGCGGCCGGCACACCGCGCTGATCCGATGGCAGGAGCCAGGAGCCAGGTGCTTTTCCTGGTCTCCCATGGGGTGCAGGGCCCAAGCACCTGGGCCATCCTCCACTGCACTCCCTGGCCACAGCAGAGAGCTGGCCTGGAAGAGGGGCAACCGGGACAGAATCCGGCGCCCCAACCGGGACTAGAACCCAGTGTGCCGGCGCTGCAGGCGGAGGATTAGCCTAGTGAGCCGCGGCACCGGCCCACATGGCTGTTTTATAATCCATGCTTTATATATGCATCTCTGAAACATCAGATATGATTTATGTATTGTTCTCAATATCCCAAAATATTTCATTTTTTGAATTTCTGATTAAAGCTAGCCTAAAATTACCATCTATTATATTTTTCTTGCTTTTTAGTCTCTGTAAAGTTGTGAAAATTACATTTAGCAATACAAAGTGAAGATCCTGAATATAGTATCTAATTATATGAAATAATTATGTTTTTTGTTCACAAGTGATTTATCTTAATAGGCAAATTTTATTACATATTTCATTTTAACAAAAAAAAAAATCCAAGTTCATTGACACAAAGGAAATATGGTGTGAAAACACAGGTAAAGAGCAACTATAAAAAATGTTCATTCTACAAGCATTTATTAATTAACTTATTTATCCAATAAATATTTGTTGGACTTGTACTGGGTGTTTGCTGATCTCCCCAGTATAGCTAATAGAACAGTGGATAAGAAAAACACCACATACAGAGTGATTTGTTTAAAGCAAACATAGTCAAGTCTGTTCCCTTCCTAAATCTACCATTGTCTTCAGTAGCTCTTAAGATAAAACTCAAACTCCTTACCGTGTCTAAGACATCAGACAGGGTATTTCAAGAACTTCCCAATGCATACTCCTTTATTTAAAAGTTTGTGAGATATATGTATGTGTGTGTATATATCTTCATCCATCCTCTGATTCTGCCTGCCACAACCAGGGCTGGATCAGGCCAAAGCCACGTGGAGTGACAGGGACCAGGTGCTTGAGACATGATCTCCTGCCTCACAGTGTGCATTCGCAGGAAGCTGGATTAGAAAGGGAGGAAGGACTCAACTGCTGGCCCTCTGTACTGTCCACAGGTGTCCAAATGGCAGCTTAACCTACCTCCAACACTACCCCGCCCATTATTCTTGAGATTCCTACTGACCCCCTAAATGCTTTATGCTAAGCCTCTGGGTGTGCTGGAGGAGGAGTTGCTGATGTCGCCCCTTTTCTTGCTTCTGAGCCTTGACTGGTGCTGACCCCCTGATTGTAAGGCTCCTTTATTCCATCTAACTTGGGTGATTTATACTCACCTACTAATTTGGTGACTAATTTTCAAAAAAGAATAGATGTATCACTGCTTAATACTTGTTTAGTACCTTTTTTTTTTTTAACTAGACTCTAATTTCCATGACAGCTTTTTCAGTTCCTTTATTTGATTTTGAATATTTTACAAACTAGACTAAATATGTCCATGTATCACTCTTTGGTTTTAATTTTGTGGTCATTATCCAAATACTTTGTATTGCCAAGAATAATGAAAGTGAGAGAAGATATTGAGAGAGGGGCTGGCGCCACGGCTCACTAGGCTAATCCTCCACCTTCCGGCACCGGCACACCGGGTTCTAGTCCCAGTCTGGGCGCCGGATTCTGTCCCGGTTGCCCCTCTTCCAGGCCAGCTCTCTGCTGTGGCCAGTGGAGTGCACCCCATGAGAGACCAGGAGAAGCACCTGGCTCCTGCCATCGGATCAGCGCAGTGCGCCGGCCACAGCGCCGGGCGCGTTGGCCATTGGAGGGTAAACCAATGGCAAAGGAAGACCTTTCTCTCTGTCTCTCTCACTGTCCACTCTGCCTGTCAAAAAAATTTAAAAAATAAAAAATAAAAGAAGATATTGAGAGAGGTGAAAAAGGAGAGATGCAGGCACCCAGTTTGTGTGAGAAGATAGGATTGGCTCTTGAAGGAACAGATAAGTGAAAATCATTTTAACAGCTTATTTGCAAATTCTCCTAAGATATTCAACACAGGCATTTCATATTGTAGGTTTCCCAATATAGAAATGAAATTATCCCATGTTAGTAAACTACACCTTCATTTAGTGCTGGACATAAGATTACATGTTTCTTTTTTTTTTCTTTTTTCTTTCTCATACAAAGCATTGAACTCTTTACCTAGAATAGAGTCAATCCTCTGTCTATAAAGTTAAATGAAAATAGATCTCAGTAGAAAAAAAAAAAAAAAGGAACAGAAGAGAGAAGAGGAAGGGAGGTGGGAGGGTGAGTCAGAGGCAGAGACAGTGAGAAGAATTACTATGTTCCTAATGTTGTATTTATGAAATGCATGCACATAAAAAAATTACACGTTCCCTCCATAAGGGAAGACTCAGGGAAAATGATCAGAACTAGCAAATATACAACAGTGATGAGATGTGAAGAAAACTATGGCGTTTTGAGACAGTTTGGGAAGAGTATCCTGTTTGTCTTTCCCAACATTGTTTGGTTAATACCCTGAATCACACTGAAAGAGATCTGTGTTTGGGGGTAGGAACTGCTGCATGTGCCTGTATGTTGAATTCATTCATCTATACACTAGGTTTACTGCAGGGTGAACAGCACTTTCACTGAGCCCTTGAAACTTAACCAAAGGACTCAATCATCACATTAGTAGATGTAAGAATGAAGGAATGACCAATTTGTAATTTTAGGATGGGGCTGGGCTAAAAATTTATCTGTTTAACAAATATCTCTGTCAATAAAATGCAAATGCACAATATAACAAGGTTACATTGTAAATGCGTAAGAGAACAAAATTTAAGAATACCCCCCTAACAGCCATAAATAGTTGAGTAGCTTTATATTCACACAAAGCACATGTGATTTTTATATCACTATATAATTTTATACATATATGTTAATTTACTTGACTATAGTAACCAATACACTATGTAACATCTCAAGTCATCTTGTACCCTTTAAATATATACAATAAAATATTTAAAATTAAAACAAATATGACATTGGCTAGAAAAAATAGGCTATGGTATTGGCTCTAAAGTTTTCATTTCATAATTCAAAAAGCTGCTAGATTTTTTCCCATTTTTTTCATGTATCGTGTTGTTTAATCATGTTGAAATATGAGTGAAAGTGGACAAATGAATTCTGTATAAACACAACCAAGTTATTTAATTTTCAATTCACTGTTATTCCATCTTTTAATTTAGAAAATATAGATGACAGCAAGGTTTCCATACACACTGTTACAATTATGGAGGTGTTAATTAAAATTATAATAATTATTCATGATTTGAAACTTAATTACTCTTGTGGTTATAGCAGTTATAATTTTCCCAGGAAGTGACAAATATATGAAATCAGAATACATTGTGGAAGCTGCAGTTGCTCAAACAGTATTTAATTTTTGGTAATATTCTACACACTCTTTTGGCTTTTTTTTACTTCAATACCTAGATATTAATAACTTTTGTAAAAAGTAGTTCATAATGAATAAATGATACAGTAACAACTAGTTAAACTTTCCTCTGAATACCATATTTATCATAAAATAAGTGGATATTTTTTCACAGTTCCCTTGTCAATATTAATGGATATACCATCTGAAACATACAAAATGTTCTATTAAGAAGATATCTAAGGCCAGCGCCGCAGCTCAATAGGCTAATCCTCCACCTAGCGGCGCCGGCACACCGGGTTCTAGTCCCAGTCGGGGCACGGGATTCTTTCCCGGTTGCCCCTCTTCCAGACCAGCTCTTTGCTGTGGCCCGGGAAGGCAGTGGAGGATGGCCCAAGTGCTTGGCCCTGCACCCCATGGGAGACCAGGAGAAGCACCTGGCTCCTGCCATCGGATCAGCTGGAAGGAAGTCAAGCCCAGTGAAATTACTTTTATGCAAGTCATAATGAATTGATAACATCACTCTGCACGTGGCTCCACTCAAAGGTAAGGGAGAAAACAAAATGTAGTCTTGGGATTTTTAGTCTCTTTATAGAAGAAAGGGATAATTGGATTTCAGAGAGGAATAACTCGTGGTCTTCTACAGCACATTTCAGTCATGACGATATGCATGTATGTCTTATTTCCATTAGAAAAACAAATACACAAACAAAAATACTTGTTTCCTTTTCAGAAAACTCCAAGTTTAATTCATATTACTACAACTATTTCAAAAATTGAAGATATATACAAACCTCTATATTAGGTATCCATGTAGTTCTTGGAGTCTGACCTCCTGTAAAATCATGAACAAATCATCTTGCCCACTCTCAACTCCCTTGTCATACAACACACTCAGTTGTAAAGTGGTCAAACTGGACAGAATGACTAGTGGAGGAACTGCCATTAGGAAAACAGGAGGAAACAAAATCCTCCCAGGCAGAGATTCTAAGACACCCATCAAGAGTAGATGAGGAGTTTTTTGATGGCCTCTGCCAACCTTTGTTCTGTCTAGGATTTATCCCAGATTTCCTGGAAAATTCTTCCTTATCCTAATGGATAAATGGACTTATCAACAGACATGTCAGAACTGGGTGGAGTATGTCTTCATTGAGACATTTACAGTTTTCGCAGCATGCTTCCTGCTGGTAGTGTGTGAGGATTGGTCTAACGATCATAAATGGGGCAAAGTCCAACAGGATGATGGGAGGAAATCTTCAGGCAACATTCATTATCTCTAGTTATAGGCTCCAGAAGTAACTCACTTATCTACTGTTAAGTCCCAATTTCATGAATTTGGGGGATTATCAATTTAAATGATATATAATATAAATAAATGATATAACACATAACCAGGCAGAGACAGACTTGCTAGTAAAGTTGTACTCTTATTTCTACTAGCAAAATGGTCTAATTTGAATTCTTTTATTTTTCTAAACCTTTCTAAAATCAGAAAGTATCACTAACAAGTGGGCTTTGGGTCTGGCACTATGGTATGGCTTATAAAGCCATCTCCTGCAGTGCTAGCATTCAATATGGGCGCTGGTTCGAGTCCCAGCTGTTCCACTTCCTGTCCAACTCCCTGCTAAAGCACCTGGGAAAGCTGTGGAAGATGGCCCAATGGAGCCGGGGCTATGGTGCAGCAGGTTAACGCCCTGGCCTGAAGTGTCGGCAACCCATATGGGTACTGATTTGAGACCTGGCTGCTCCATTTCCAATACAGCTCTCTGCTATGGCCTGTGAAAGCACTGGAAGATGACCCATGTCCTTGGGCCCCTGCACCCATGTTGGGGACCCAGAAGAAGCTCCTGGCTCATGGCTTCGGATTGGCTCAGCTCCAGCCATTGCAGCTAACTGGGGAGTGAACCATGGGATGGAAGACCTCTCGCTCTGCCTCTCGTCTCTCTGTGTAACTCTGACTTTCAAATAAATAAATAAATCTTTAAAAACCAAAAATGGCCCAAGTGCTTAGGCCACTGCACCCATGTAGGAGACCTGGAAGAATCTCCTGGTGCCTGGCTTTGGTCTGGCCCAGCCCTGGCTGTTGCAGACATTTGGGGAGTGAACCAGTAGATGCAAGATCTCTCTCTCTACTCTGCTTTTTAAATAAATAAATCTTTTTTTTTTTTAAGTGGGCTTTGTCCAATGTTTTTCCCAAATACCAGAGGATACACCAGGGCTGTAGTTTGCCTTCCAAGTGGTCACTGGCATAACAAAGGACATCAGCTACACCACACTATTTTTTCCTTTGCACCCTCAGTACCCCCACTGGCTAAAACCCCCTAGTTTGGGATTTTAATGGGAGTTCCATACTTCTACATCCTGATTTGTGTTCAACTAAGCTACTGTAACAGAATCAAAACTCAATAATCCACGCAATATACAAAATTTTCTCTTAACAATCACTGAGGTAGGAGGTAGGGAAAGTCTGCTTCATGTGGTCATCTAAAGTGACAGGTTCCTTCCATGTGGCATTTTGTCACTTCCTAACTCGTTTGCAAAGTAGATTCTTGGTCACCACACTGAGTGCCTTCTATCAAGTAATAAGGTGAAGTTGTGCAAGTGAAAATGACAAGATTGTTTTCAAACTAAAAATGACTGAGGTTGCCACCTTACTTCCGCACACACACCCCATGTTTCCTAATTTAGTCACAAGGGCACATTGAGCTGAAATGGTGACTGGCTAGGAAGTACAGTACTACTGCATAGTCACTTATTTGTCCAAGTAAGTTTTCTCTGTGGCATAAAAAAGAAGTGTTATTTGAATAGGCAAAAGTAGAGATTCTGGAGGAGTTCAATATGATATTTAGCCATCATTTTCCATTATTATTTGACAACTGCCTTGTATGCTCCATTTTCCAATTTTTAGATTTAGAAAGTTATTCCAAAATTTTCCTCTTGGTGTTTATGTATCACTTATGCTAGACCGCAACTACAACTTCTTCATCATGGTCTCTTTCACTACTATTCTCTTTCTTTCCCTTATGTTTATCAACTAAAATTGAAATCCAGTAAGAAATACAGAAATGATACTGCATAGTTTTGGGTGCTACTTGTCTTTATATAGCATACTTTGTGATACATATTCAGAGGCCTACTCAAATAACAATTATTGACTAAGGCAGAAATTACTGATGAAGCCAGCATTTTTCTCTCCATCTCTATTAATAGGAAATCATTTTCACATTTCACATCACTTATTGATCACCCAAAGAGCCAAGAATTTGTGACACATATTCTGAATTGGGATGAGGTTTCTGAGTTGGGTTACGTCATTCAAATGGATATAAGTGTGTAAGAAACAAAGAAACATCCAGTCACTGGGCGATGGTTTTAGCCTTGACTGTCTCCAGTCTTTGGTAGGAAGGGGAGAGCAGGTAGTCCGTATATAAGTATCCTGGGCAGTACAAGCAGATCTAGGCAATCTTTTTCCCAAAATTCTTTAAAACTGAAGCTAGTGCATCATAGATTGTCCCTCGCCAAGAAAAATAAAGATGATCAACCTTCTCTCCACCTCTTTTATCATTTTGTGTTCTTTGTTATTTCTATTTCACACTACCAGTGAAATCCCAAGTACTTAAAATAAGGAGACTTAGGGATTGCTCTGATGGATAATCAAAACCACATTCAGAGACTATATAACGTGAGGCCTTTTGGTCTTTTCGTGTGGCCTAACCATTTGGCATCAATCCCCCATTTGCAGCCCTTATCCTGTTTGGTGTTTGATACTAAGTAATTTTCTTGCCACACATTTACATATTTAAAAATAATTAGTAATTTAGATAATTTATAAAATGAGATCCAGGCAGAGTAATGTTTCATACCTAATTTTAAGCCAAAGAGCTTATTTGGGGAAAAATGATTGTACTGTAAATATAGGAGCTTAGGCAATATTTAAACTATATGAATTTATGAAAAAAGAATTTGGCTCAGTGGTAAGTTGCTTCTGCTTAGGATGCCCACATCCCATAACAGTACCTGGTTTGAGTTCTAGCTCCTCCACTTCTTACTAGCTTCCTGCCAGTGTGTACCCTGGGAAACAGCAGATCTTGGCTCCAGTAATTGGGCCTGTTTAACCCATTTGAAAGATTAAGATGGTATTTCTGGATCCGGGCTTAGTCTAGTCCTACCCTGGCTACTGTGGGCATTTGGGTAGTGAACTAGTAGATGGAATCTCTCTCTCTCTCTCTTTCTCTCTCTCTCTGGCTTTCAAACAAAACAATAAATAAAATATTTTAAATACATAAATAATCTAAATACTAAAATAATCCAAATACTAACTTAAAAATCTGTTTTTGCATAGCATTTTTAAAAATTCTGACTTATGTATAATAAGCTACTCATTTAAATTGTGTCTAATCTTCCTATAAACAATTCATTCTGTTGTTCCATGAATATGCACTGAGAAACTCTTGTGTGCCAAACAGTATTCTGGAAAATCAACCTGCAACAGTGAAAGTCAGTGAATAAGAGACTGAGTTCCTATATCAAGGAGCTTATGTTACGGAAGTGAGAAATAACCACTTAAAAAAAAAAATTGTGCTTAAAAATAAGCAAATTGTGCTAGTGTATTTCTTTATATAATATTACAGTGGCAACTGATAAATGCTAAGCTGAACAAAACAAAGTAAAGGGTGGGCGAATATTAAGCAGGATTATGATGGGAACATCTCATGAGTGGCATTTTGATGAGCTCTCAAAGAATGAAAGAAGGGGCAACTGGACACGCAGGAAAACATGTTCCAGGTAGCAGGAACAACAAATGAAAAGATCTTGACACAATCGTGTGTGTGTCGCCTTGAGGGAACCTCTAGAAGCCCGTAGAGTGAGCAAAGGAGAAAATGGTGGCACGTAAGGTCTAAGAAACACGTGGCTGACAAATTGTGTGAGAAAAATAAGAATTTTGTACTCTATAAGATAGAGGAACTAACGATGGATTTTGAGTAGAAGACTTATAGGATCTAAGTTACTTCTATAACAATGACTTTGATTGCTAAGTGGATAGTAGAAACAGAGCAAGCAGGGCAGGGACCAGTTAGAAGGATACGGAATTCACTCTGTGAGAGATGGTAATTACTTTACTTCTACCACAGTTCTCTCTCGGAGATGTATAGACATGTTAATATTCTTGATGTATTTTGCAACTAGAGGTTCAAGAATTTACTGTTCGATTAAACATTAGATGTGAGAAAAAGAGGATTCCAAGATTTTTTGTATAAGTAATACTAAGGTATTATCATGGACAAAGATGAGAAAAATGCAAAAGGGAGGAGTCTGAGTAGGAAATAGACATTTTTATGTTTTGAAATGTTAAGATGGACAAGCAAGTGGAAATGTACTGTAGGAAATGTAAATCCAGAACAGAGGAGAGGTGTCAAGAGTGGGGTCATGGGGCCGGCGCCGTGGCTCACTTGGTTAATCCTCAGCCTGTGGCACCGGCATCCCATGTGGGTGCCGGGTTCTAGTCCTGGTTGCCCCTCTTCCAGTCCAGCTCTCTGCTGTGGCCCAGGAGGGCAGTGGAGGATGGCCCAAGTGCTTGGGCCCCTGCACCTGCATGGGAGACCAGGAGGAAGCACCAAGATCCTGGCTTCAGATCAGTGCAGCGCCGGCCGTAGTGGCCATTTAGGGGGTGACCCAACGGAAGGAAGACCTTTCTCTTTGTCTCTCTCTCTCTCTCTCTCACTATCTATATCTCTACCTTTCAAATAAATCTAAAAAAAAAAAAAAAAGAGTGGGGTCATAATTTGAGAGTCATCAGAGTGCAAGTGTCATTAAAGAAATCACAGCAGAGGAGATTGGCTAAGGAATGAGTCTGGGTAGAAACAGAGAAAAACTCTAACACCTGAGGCCCAGTGGTCTCTAGGGTTAAGTGGTCAGGAAAATTCGGAAAAATAGAAAGAAAAAAAAAAAACAAACAAGGAAATGAGGTGACTTGAGAGCAAGCGAAGTGTTTGAAGGAGCAGGAATTGATCAACTGTGTCAAATGGTACTAAAGTAAAATGAAGACCAAGCTTTGATCATTGGAGTTGAAAATGTCAAGATGTTGACAAAAGCTGTTTCAGTGGTGCAGGGGGAACAACAGCTGTGTTGAATGTCTTCAAAAGCACACAGAGGGAGAGTCAGTAAAAATAATGAGTAGAGGGATGGGAGTTTGGTGCAGTAGTTAACTCACAGTTGGGAATATATACATCCCATATTAGAGAACCTGTTTCAAGCCCCAGCTCCTCCACTTCTGATCCAACTTTCTGTTAATCTACCCCGTGGGACACAAGAGGTGTTGGCTCAAGTACTTGGGTTCTTGCCTCCCATGTGGGAGACCTGGGTGGGGTTCCTGGCTCCTGATTTTGACCTGGCCCAGACCCATCTTCTGTGGGCATTTAGGAAGTGAACCCATGGATGCAGGACCTCTCTCCATCTTTCTAACTCTCTATCTTGCAAATAAAAATGAAAATAAATTTTTAAAAACTTGAAAGAATGAGTAGAGTTAATGCTTTTCATGAAATTTTTCTATAAAGATTCTATCAAGAAAGGAATAGTTGCTAAAGGAGACATGTAGGTTAGGGAGAGCTTTTTAAAGATTGGAGGTATAGATAATGGGTTTGGATATTAATAGGAATGATGTCATAAAGGGGTAAACTGATTCTGAATGATGAAGTGAAGACAGTTGGAAAGTAGGTGAGAGTAGACACATAAATTGTCTTTTGAATAACACATCGAGGAAGAATACCTTTAGACAAACACTGAAATGTGGACGCACTTAGTGAATTATTGAGGGAAAAGAAATGTCGTATATATTTGGTAAGTTTACAGACTTGCTGCAGCAGCAACAATGGAGTATAAATATAGTTTCAGTATTAGAAATTGAAGATGGATTTTCTTAAGGTAATAGCATTGAAAACCACAGACAATCGACCAGCTTATCATTATATGTAGCAACAGACCTTTTGTAACTTTCCTATGCACAAATTTTGAAATATTATACTTGTGTTTTAGGGAAAATTTGATTTATCAAATTGGAGGATAGATTTAAAAAAATACTGAAAAGGCTGGAAAAACATCACAGCACTTCTTGTCAATAACTTGTATTTTTCCTACTGTCTTTCCTACCTACAGTATTTTCCTACTGTCTTTAGGATTGTGTTTTATTTCTAGCAGTTCCTGGGATGTTACTTTAGCACACATTTTGCTTTCAAATTCCATATGAGAGTCTGGGTTGATTCTTGCTAATCTCACTAACATTGATTGCTGTCTGCATCTGTTTCAGTGTGCCTGAATACTATGACTACGGTCACGGAGTAACTGAGGATGCCTATGACAGCTATGGTAAGACCTTTTCTTTACTAAAACTGTGAAATCAGAACATCCATCAGTCACTGACAACTCAGAAATTACTTCTATCTTTCTCCCCCCAGTTTTTACAGAAGTCCAGACTAAATTGATTTATGTAATTCCAGGATGAGATTTGACTTACCGAACCAGTGCCAGAAAATTGTACAGATCAATTTTGATGAAAATTTCAAAAGCAATTAATCACAATCACAGATCATTTCCAATCACAACAGTGAGCATTCTGACTAGTGTCTTACGAGCTTCACCATGTCCCCTGTCTGACTTGTTGAAATGGCAATGATACCGTATCTTTTCTGATGTCACAAAGATCATCAGATTGATAAACATTTAAAATAGCTTAAAATTTTTAAGGGGAGAATTGTTATTATAAAATAACTTTCACATTATTTTTCTAGCATGTAACCTTTTTTTAAAAAAATTATGTATTTACTTGAAATGCAGAGAGACAGAATACGAGACACAGGGAGAGAGGGATGGAGAGAGGAAGAGAGAGGAGGAAGAGAGGGAGAGGGGAGAAATGAGGGGAAAAGGAGAGGAGGAGGAAAAGAGAGGGGAGGGAGGAGAGGGAGAGAAGTCTTCCATTTGCTGGTTCACTCCCCAAATAGCCTCAAAGGCATGGGCCAAAGCGAGGAACCAGCAGCTCCATCTGGGTCTCCCATGTGAGTGGCAGGGGCCCAAGCACTTGGGCCAACTTTCACTGCCTTCCCAGGCTAAATAGCAGGGAGCTGCATTGACAGTGAAGCAACAGGGACTCACACAGGAAGCCAGCATTGAAGGTGGTGGATTAACCCACTGTACAACAATGCTTGTCCCAACATGTATAACTCTTAAAAGTGCCAAATAATACCTGGCTGGTAAGAATTAATAGTTAATAACCATGTCAGTCTAAAAAATGGATTTATCTCAAAAATACATTCTTTAAAATACCACTTCAAATTAATCATAAGTCTATTCCAAAATAATTTATTAAGTGCTCATGACATATGAATAGAGGACATCATATTTGAGAGGTAGTTTCTGGCTCTTTAAAATTCATACACAGAGTCATTCATTGAAAACCTTGAATAATTACAGTCATTTAGATGTTTACATTCTTGAATTTTTATTAAAATTATACCAAGGGTACTCTGTTCCTCTTGATGGAGAGCAATAAAGGAGATGACAAATGTTGCCTGTGTGTTTGAGGCCACAGATGACAGAGGCACGGTGCTGCATGAGGATGGAGAAGGGCAGGTCCCATGTGTCAGAAGGAAAAGAGGTCGTGTGTCTTCCTTGGAAAAGAAGTCACAAACTGACTCACACCACTGAGCACAAAAGTAGGAGGAAACTATAAGCCATCAACACAACCACTGGCAATCATAATCTGACTACTTACATATAACTCTTTGTTTATATCTTTAAAATAAATTGAAATTTTAAAATATTTATCTATTTTTATGAGGAAATTTAACATAGGTGAAATCAATGTGAAAGTGTAACTTTCAATAAAATTTCTTTGTTTTATGTTCTCACCAGTAACTGGGATGCTATTCCTGGCTGTACTACACATTGAGTTCCTATTGTGGCTCTGTATGAAACAATTTAAAATGAAGATTAGGGGTATGGAAATCACAATTATTAGAAATAATATGTATATCTACAGGAGGTATATTCAAAAACTTCATAGAAATGCATGTTATGAAAAAAAAACTATGCATGCATTTCAAAATTATTTTTGTAACAAAATACTCTTACCTTTTAATCCCATTTTCCATGAACTTTTTGAAATACCCTTAAGAGGAAACATACACATATTGTCATCTGCATTTTACAGATGAGGGACTAAGACTCACAGCAGTAAGTATTGCCTTTGTTTGATAATTAGCAAGAATATGAGTTCAAATGTATCTCTTTGGGTTTTCTTTTTAGTTCAAAGATGGGAGCAAAGTTCAGTAGTCCCTGGAAAAAAGAATAAAATCTGGTACCTTAAGCTTTACTTTGTTTCACTTAAAAAAAAAAAAAAAAAAGGTGTTCATCTCAGTGAAAAGTCTCTAAATCCTCCCAGCTTTTATTCTGTTATTGTCATAGAAGGGAGGTCATCTATGCTATTTTACCAGGAAAACAATAAATAAAATTAATCCAAAATGAGCACACTCACTCTCCTCCAGATCGCAGCTTCTTTGGCAACCAAACTGACCTAATCTTTTGCTGCTTTAGGAGATAAGGCTGTTCTCTCACACAAAGTAGGCATATTTTCAGAAATTGTTTTGTAGAAAAATAGATTATAGACACATTTGCACAGGTTTCACTCATTTGGTGACATAGAAAGTACTGCTTCAATTTTGTTCCATACAGATTCTTCACTCTTTGGAAGGAGGAGGTCAAAGACATAAGCTGGTGTTTAATAAGAATACCAGCATCTAAAGCCCAGGGCTCCCAAGGCCCACGAGTAGTCCAGTAAGCCTGAGATCTGAGGCTGCCCAGCATCCCAGAGCACCCAAGCCTATCAGTGCAGGATCTGAGTTCAGCACAACAGTAATTGTACCTCTGTGTTTCAAGCATATTCTCAATTCTTCCTTATACAGGCATCCACCCACATTCCTTGACTAATTAGTGAGAATAGTAGGAGAATAAGAGACAGTCCACCCCTTTCCTTAATTCATGTAACATTTTGTATATAGGCATTGCTAGTCTCCGGGAATAAGATGGTGTACAAGAAAGACATTTTCCCTCCTAGTACCTGCTCTTTAAAAAGCACTGTAAATTTTTATAGTTCTATACAAGGTCATAGAACATTATTCATTTACCAATATTTATTTAATGTCTATCATCCATACCCATTGTTCTCAATTCTGGAGATACTACCGTGAAGAATTTCTTGATGCTTACACTCTTAATGATAAGACAGAATTATGTTCAAATAACCCATTTAAAGTCAAATTTCATTTTTAAAGTGAAATCCTTAATTTTCTACTTAGTATATCAATATGAGGAACATCCCACTATGAGCTTCACTTTACAGAATCACATGCACTAAAATCAGTGGCAGGAATGAAATTGATGATACCTTATAGGGGAATTCATGAAAGATGAGATTTTTATTTCTTAATTGTTAATATTTTGACATTTTGAAATGTTAATGCTACATAAGGAAATGAAGGAAAGCATGTGAATAAAAGCTATTGCTTCTCAGATTTCCAGTGGAGATTCAGGGCTGTAGTCAGGAAAACATGGCTCACCTCTGCAGCCCCACATGTTTTACGTCATGCTTTTATAATTATCTGATGCAGCAAAATATAGGGAGAAACAAACAACTCCCAGTTGTTTTAGAAGTCATACCTGCCCATAAGCACTAGATTCTATTTAGAGTCATTATATTTTACCAACGAATGATTCTCAGCATAGAGAAGTAACCAGTAAATTCTTTGTAATAAAGTAATGAAAAGGTAAAAAGAGATTTGACTGTTTAGACAGAATTAGGAAGATATCATCTAGCCAGAAATTTTTGCCTAATACATTTAACTCACTTATTTTGCTAATATTATAGTTCAATTGGCCATATTCTCAGTGTTGAAAGGATACAGAGATGCATAAAAATAGACTATTCTTTAGGGCCATCAACTTTTGTCTTCCAGAATCTGCTGCCACTCTTTGTCATTATTAAGGAGGCATACATTGAAGCAAAAAAGCCATATTCAAGTTTTTTTTGTCTTTGTTTGAAAATATTCATACATCAACCTTCTATGCATTTTAATCTAGAAAGTGCTTCCTGATTTTCTGTCAGAGGAAAATTATTCAGGACAGAATCTAATGGCTTAATTTGTTGGGCTCAGGCAATGACCTTCCAGAGAGTGAGGCCTAGAGATCAAAACAATGCATTGTGACCTCTTCTATGGTATAGATTGTGCAAAACAGTGATACATGGGTCATGCAATGTACTTGAGGAAGGAGGCTGTTCACCACTCAGGTCAAATAAAGATCATTGATTTTCATTAATTTTCTGTAACTCATACATTAACTAGTATCTACTTATAGCTTATATTTAATTAACTATGGACAGTCTTTAAAAAATGACTTTCTTCCAGAATATAAATCTTATTTTCACTTATCATTAGCTTCCATTCCTAATTAGTAACCTCTCTCTCACATTTTGGTTGTATCATTGGTACAGACATTAAATCCCAAGAGAATGTATTTTTCCAAAATTAACAGCACATTTCTTATTTTCCTGGCAAACTCCAGACTTGCAGTTATGTGAAGAAACTCATAATCAATTGTCCCAAGCCCCTTCCTCTCCTGCACAATTGGTAAAAACAACTGTGGGAACAAGTGGAGAGATTGGCAGAAAGAAAAAACACTCTCCAAAGTAACATGGCTCTGCATTTGAAAGGTCAGACAGAATCTCTCATTCAGGCTTCCTACAGAAATGAATTTAAGCAATCAAGAAGAAATAAAAATCCAGTTTGGTAGTGTGACACTTTACGTAAATTAATGCATCATATTTTCTATATCATCACATTTAAATTGTTGTGTCTTTGGGGCCCATATTTCATTGTTGAAGTAACAAATTGTTGACTTCAAGAAAATCATTTATCCTTTTGTGGTTCATTACAATTAAATTATTCAAGTATTTTCCAACAATTGAATATTAAATATTAAACTGTTTTCTAACAATAAAATATTAAAATCTAATGGTTAAATTTTGTAAAGATCATCATATAATCTTATGTGTTAAAAGCAGTATTTAGTATTAAATGTGCTGTACTTATTCATTATGTAATTGATAGTAAATAGATTTGTTAATGTAGTATTTAAATATTACATATTTGATCACTTAAATTCATTTTTAGGTCACAAATATTTGATTTATAGGAATTCTAAGTCAACTTCTGTATTGTTAAAATATATCCTAATTTATCAGAGTTACTAAAGTTGTTTTGGGTAAGTTTGAATAGCTCACAATTCAGTGAAAGTGTATTTAAAATACAGTGTATACATTAGCTTGGCTAAGCAAGGCTTTGCATAAGAAACATTCTCTAAATTCTATCCAAGATTGGCAGCTAAGAACGGACAGCAATATTCTCAGAGAAAAGAGCTGTTTATTAGAATGTATTTAATGTATGAACTGAAGAGCTAATTATGCGTCCATTCTTTTGTGGCATTTTCGATGACAGCTGTGTGGAAGCAAGGAGGATAATATTAATACACTGTCTGGAAGTGAATGAAAGCATTTACAAAAAAAAAAAGGATTTTTGTACCTCATTTTAGGGCATTTGAGTGCCTCACTTCAAGTCAATTGCAGAACATGAACACATTCATTTTGCGTTGAGGAGCTGGAATGATTATTATCCCAGTGTGAAAATATGCCCTGCGATGATTAATCTGTGAAAATAACAAAGAGAAATGAAGCCAACTGGTATTCATGCCAGCCTGTTATTCAAGAGCAGAGTCTATCTTTAGTAGTAAATACGAATATAAATTTGAAAAAACTGATTTTATAAGTGGAAATGAATTTCGTTAATAATAAATTTGCTAATGAATTTATCATTTACAAATAATGTATGCAAACAGTTTATTTTTCCTATGACTTATTAATCTTAAATTTATTGCTTAATAGGATACTAAAAAATCATTGGCGTTATTTAACTTTTAATACAAAATTTTTCTTTTAATGTTTTTTATTTATTTTATTTGAAAGGCAGAGAGAGAGAAAGAGGCAGTGAATCCCATATGCTGGTTTACTTCACAAATGTGTGGAACATCAAGGGCTAGGCTGAGCCAAAGCTGGGAGCCAGAAATCCTGTACTCAATCCAGGTCTCAAACATGAGTGGCAGGCATCCAATTACTTGAACCATCATCTACTGCCTCTTGTGGTGCACATTAGTAGGGAGCTAGAATAGAGAGCAGAGTGAGGACTCCAACCAGGCACTCTGAAATGACATGGAGTCCCCAGTGGCAGCTTAACTACAACTCCAAATGCCTGCCCCATGATAAAGAACTTTCAACATTGTTTCCATTATTTGAGATTCTCAGTTTATTTGACAAGATCGTGTGTGAAAGCTTTCAAAATCAAAATGGAGTCTGCTGTGTCACTCTGCCCTCCTTAAATATGAATGAACAAAGCCAAGAGGTTATGAACAAAAGCTTCTTTGCTTTTCTTTCTGGCTTTATTTTGAATTGAAAGTAAGAAGGCCTAACTGAAATTGCCCTCTTAAAGTATCTTAGAATTCAGTTGTAAAATTAATTTTAAAAATCAGGTAATTTTTTTCTGCTACTATTTCAGGGGTTTCAATTAAAAGGCTATCTAGGGGCCGGCGCCATGGCGCATTAGGTTAATCCTCCCATATGGGCGCCAGTTCTAGTCCTGGTTACTCCTCTTCCAGTCCAGCTCTCTGCTGTGGCCTGGGAAAGCAGTAGAAGATGACCTAAGTGCTTGGGCCCCTGTACCTGCATGGGAGATCCCGAAGAAGCTCCTGGCTCCTGGCTTCGGATGGGCGCAGCTCCAGCTGTTGCAGCCATTTGGGGAGTAAACCAACAGAAGGAAGACCTTTCTCTCTGTCTCTCCCTCTCACTGTCTATAACTCTACCTGTCAAATAAATAAATAAAATCTTAAAAAAAAAGATATCTAATCCAATTAATATGATACTAAATATAGATCATGCTACCAAGGTAAGAAACGATCAAAAATAGTGCATCACCACATTGCTGCATGACTTGATTATTTTATCTTGGGTGTGTTTACAATTTCAATTTTATTTTGCTACACACTCTTGAATTCAACATTTTAAGGCAAAACTGGGACATGTTTTTATATAGTTTGGAAATTGTTAACCTCGAGTACACATTTAGAATCAACTAATGGTGAGCTTTAAAAGAAAATACTAGTGTCCTCTTTTCACCTCAGGCTGGCTGCATCAGGCATTGGAAATGAACCCTGGCCCTGAGGATGGTTGAAGAGTTAGCTTAGTGGTCCTACTGTAAGCTAATGTTGAGAATAATTTTTAGGTAGACATATGCATGAAGGCACAGTGAAAAGTGGCCTTTAATCTGAATATGTAACATCCACTGTTTGATAATTATCTTTATAAAAGCTCTCACAGTAATAAGCCCAAGTTACTCAAGGCATGCGCTTTTCCCTGTCAGTGTCTGCTGCTCTTTTTTTTTTTTTTTTTTTTTTTTGACAGGCAGAGTGGACAGTGAGAGAGAGAGAGAGAGATAGAGAGAAAGGTCTTCCTTTTGCTGTTGGTTCACCCCCCAATGGCCACTGCGGCCTGTGCACTGCACTGATCCAAAGCCAGGAGCCAGGTGCTTCTCCTGGTCTCCATGCAGGTGCAGGGCCCAAGCACTTGTGCCATCCTCCACTGCACTCCCGGGCCATAGCAGAAAGCTGGCCTGGAAGAGGGGCAACCAGGACAGAATCCGGTGCCCCGACTAGGACTAGAACCCGGTGTGCTGGCGCCGCAAGGTGGAGGATTAGCCAAGTGAGCCGTGGCGCCGGCCTCTGCTGCTCCTAAGTACTGAGAAAATGATTAGTCAAATCCAAGCCAAGCATTTGCCTCTTGAAGGTAACACACAATTTATGCACAGACTCCTTTTATAACAATGGGTATTTTATAAGCAAATTAGCAGTACAGCAGAGAACTTGCCATTTTAAATCCACTTTTTAAAATTGTAAGTTCAAGTAATGAAAAATATAACTTACTCACTTTTGAACAATTGTGTGTTTAATAGTTGAGTCTCAAAATTGGTTTTCTCTAAAATTTACCCTCCAGATAATTCACAAAAAATTATAGTGTACATGAAACTAACAACTTTCTTGTCGAGACAATAAAACAAGCCATAGGAAAGTCCTTTTCTTATTGTCTGCAGTTAGTGGCATAATCATTTTTAACTAAGGAAAAGAGGAGAGCTTAGTGATTTCTTATCAAAATCTTGGCATGAATAGCTCACATATAAAAAAAGCATATTGAATCTGACTTCTGTTTATTTATAAAATACAGAAAAAAAGGAATTGTTTTGAAAGCACAGAAGTCAAAATATAAATGTTTTGTCTACATGGATGTATTCTAGCTGAGGAAATAAATATCCAGGGGATGTGACATCTTAGGGATTTTTATAAAATTTCCAGTTTAAGATTTTTATATTTATTAAAAGATGGCATGGATAAATAAAAACAGTGACTAAGATACATTATTCTGAAATAAATGTGCCATACATCATTTATCAAGCATGCTATAATGTATTGAATCATTCAATGAAACATACATATTTATTGATGAGAAACTATACCTGTTGAAATGTAATTATAATTATTGATGACTTATAACTTGTGTCTTTTTGTATCAAACAAACAACTTAATTATACAAGTACCTTGCTAAACTTTTGGCTTTGCTGGTAACAAGATATTCCAGGAATAATAATTTGAAAATTTAGAAAAGAAACTAGCATGGTTGGGTGAGCCTCTCTGGGGCCTGTGATTGTCCAGGTAGAACCCAGAAGAAGCCGCCTCATGCTCAGGGAGTGCAGCAGTAGACAACGTACAGATGTCCCAGGTCAGTACTGCCAAATAGAAATGCTGGTAGAGAAAGATCCAGACACTGAGAAAGACCTAAGATTCAGGCTGCTAAGATTGGAGAGAGCAACTAAAAATACAAGACCGCTCTCCACAAAATCATCTTCACAGTATGTAACAGTCACAAATTTGGGTCTCCAGGCCCAAATCATTTTAACCAACTGGCTACAAATAGGTGGAATCCCACTTTGATTTGCAAGAAAAATTCACAGAACTAAGGAAAGTGTTCAACTTGCAGTTACAGTTTCATTATGGCAAAAGGGTACAGAACATGGGCCAAGGTGTGGTCTGGGAGGCTCCCAAACCAAAAGCTCCCAGCATCTGTTGCCTGGCACACTGATGTGCAATAATATGAATAATATGCACAATGTGAACAAGCGGGAAAGTTCACAAAGGCTTCAGTGCCCAGAGGTTTTATTGTGTTTACTATGGAGACATGGTTTAATTGAATCACCTGCATATCCATCATTCTTTCACCCTCAGGTTGGACTGATATCCCATGAGCCAAAGCCCAGACCCTCCGATCTCCTGGTTGTTGTTATGACAACATCAGCTCCCATCCTGAGTTACCCTGGGAACATACATTGTTAGTTGTTGGTCCTGGAGGCCCACCATGAATAACAAAGACACTCCAATCACTTAGGAGATTTTAGGGTTTAAGAGGTTCTCTCCCAGTAACCAGGGACAAAGACTAGCTAAAATATTTACTGCATACTCGATGAGATTGGTTTGTCTGTATGGGGAGGCAAGCAGAGGCACTTTAGGACAAGAAGCACAGGAAGTTACACAGCAAACCTAACGTTTTCTGGAGTTTACAACCCGTATTTTCTAACTGTCCTAACTCAGTGTTATTCTGAGAATATACTGTGGGCCCATTTCTATTATGAGATATAGAAATGAGGGATCTAGAAGTAAGACAAGCAACTATAAACTTTTCCTACAAAGCTCTGTCACCAAGTCTACCATCATCACTGAAGTAGAGAAAGAACTGAGCACTTTGAGAATTCTAACATACTATCTTGTATCTAGTTTTATTTTTCCTTCTATTATTTTTCCTACTATAAAGTCCTTAAGAGTATTTCAAAAATCTATGGTTGAATTCTTGAGGCTTCTGATTGATTCTGGATTTTATCTAGGAATAAGGTATTTTAAATCACACAGTAGTCTATGTTGTGTCCAATTATCATTCCCCATATTTTTTCTGAAATGGAAAAGAAATTCTTTCTCCAGAATTCTTTTTTCTGTTTATATGAGATCTTAACTAAAAGCAAGAAGATAGACACATACTTACTTTAAAATAATAGGAACACTGGCCTGTATTATTTCACAGCTGAAAGATACAGAATCAAGATACAAATTCAAATTTATAAATATATATTCAATTTGTTAACCATTCATGGATAATCATTATAAATGAAATGATTGAGAATGAATTAGTTTATTATTCAATATGACAATAAATAATGTATATAGGATAGAAATAAAACAGATAAGACAATTTCATAACACCACCACCGAAAAGGGTTTGAATTATAGTGATTCATCCTAGTATTCCTCAACTATTAGCAGAGAACTTTGCAAAAAATCACCCACTACAAGCCAGAATACCTGGAATTCTGTTCTTGGTACAGTCTGAAGCTTTCTGGACAAACTTTTTAGTATCCTTAGAGCTCACAAACAGAGCAGTAATTCAACAACCTAAGTTTAGACACAGCTGATAAAACTGAAATCAGATTACTATGTGGAAATCAGATATATATATATATATATACATATATATATATATTTATCGAGTATATTTGAGGATATCAAAAAGTACATTTAAAAATACAGAAGAGGAAGAAAACAGTCCTGGGATTCCCATGACCATATTGAAAAGAAATACTGACCGAGGATTTAATTCTCAGATGACAAAATCTAACCAGGGACACAGACCCACATTCTGTTGATAACACTTAAAATTAATAAAGAAATACCAAGCACCAACTAGTCGGGCCACAAATTGTATTTTAGTATTTTACCCACAAAGGTTTATACATCTTGCTTTATTATGATTTGTTCATGTATATTTCAGATGCCCTCCTGTATTTGGTCATTTATATTTTCAATATATGGTACCTTTAAAAAGTTTTATCTATCGTTGTGTCAAGTTTGATTGTTGTAAGTTGTTATTTATTTGTTACTTGGTCTCAGTGGCTAATTGGAAACATGTACTTTAGAAAACTACTTAGGGACTTTCCTGCAATCTTTAATCTTACTTCAAAGACTGAAGTGGATGTGGCTGCTTCTGAGGTCAGTTTTGGTAATTAGGACACGTCTCTTCACAGTGAAACGATGGTCTTTGAAAGTCCCAAAAGATCCAGCCCATTTCTGGTTTCTGGGGTTCCTACTAGCAATTATCATCACTTTAAGATAGGTCAGAATACATGCCCAATAAGCTCCTTTATAAAAGTTAACTTATCATTAAATTAAAATGAAAGCTTTTCTCAACATATTAAGCAAAGTCAGATAATTCATTTGCCAAAATAGGTAATAGGTATGTGAAGTCTGAGTGTTTTGCACTTTAAACTGGTTTGTTCTCTTGGTTCTTTTTCCTAATGGCTGAGTCCATTGCCATGCAAACATAAATTGATTGTCCTTTCATGAAGAGGATTTTAAAATTTGAAATTTGCCAGTAACAAGCCTTGTACTTCTAGAGCCTAGAAATTCACTGAATACCACAGAATACTTGCACTACAGGTAATAACCAAGTCATCAACTCCAGTTGCCTATCGTGAACTCAGAACTCAGACCATGAGGGGTCTTGTGTGGAATTTCTTGCTAAGGAATTTGGATACGATCCTGGGTGTGCAACAAAATCAAGAGAACAAAGAGAAGGGGGTATGTGGATTTGTGTATTATACATATACATATGTAAATAAGTAAAATTAAATATATATATAATGGAGCCACAACAAAAGACAGCAATATAGGTGAGTATACCACACAGAATTGCCAGTGAGCTCCTGTGAAATAGAGTTGATAGGTATGGAGAGAGATGGATATATTAAATATACTTTAAGGGAAAAGAAACAAAGCCTGGTTTAGCCCAGAGTGACTGGGCGAAGGAGAGAGGGGATCAGTAAGATGCCAAGGGTTTTTGCTGGGTAACAAGGTAGGTAATAACATGACTCACTGAGGAAAGGAAACATGGGAGGAGGATTAAGCAGTATAGGCGGCAGGGCAGCAGGAAATGAGTTCATTTTTAGAAAAAACTGACTCTGCCACCCAAGAAGATGTCCCACAGGCAGCTGAATATTCACGTCGGAAGCTCAGACTTGTTTATGACAATGAAAATGTGTCATTGCTATAAGACTCGCCAAAGGAGTCTTTCACCAAGAAGGAGGCAGAACCAGAATTCAAAAGCCAGCCAGGCTGGAAGACTCCTGGGACTACTATTCAAGGTGGAAGGATTTGTCTGAGAGAATCCTGAGGCATTGCTTAAAATGAATATGTAAAATACTTACATATAATGGATGTACTTAATGATTACCTACTGTGTGTCTGCTGTCTGCCGTGTGCATCATAACACTCTAGAGTTGAGAATTAAGTGCTTACAAAGACCCAATTCTTAGGCCGGTGTCGTGGTTCACTTGGCTAATCCTCCACCTGTGGCACCGGCACACCGGGTTCTAGTCCTGGTTGGGGCGCCAGATTCTGTCCCAGTAGCTCCTCTTCCAGGCCAGCTCTCTACTGTGGCCAGGGAAGGCAGTGGAGGATGGCCCAGGTCCTTGGGCCCTGCACCCTCATGGGAGACCAGGAGAAGCTCCTGGCTCCTGGCTTCAGACTGGCACAGCACCCCGGCCGTAGCAGCCACTTGGGGAGTGAACTAACGAAAGGAAGACCTTTCTCTCTATCTCTCTATCTCTCTATCTCTCTATCTCTCTCTCTCACTGTCCAACTGTGCCTGTCAAAAAAAAAAAAAAAATCCAATTCTTTGTTACCTTCAAGGTGGATTATCCCAAGTGCTACTTTTTCCTAACAGAGAATAATAAGAAGTGTGAAAGAGTGATAAAAGCTGAAAATGCATCCTACAACCAGACTGAATTTCCTGAGCGCATTACTGATGGTAAACTGAAAGTTAACAGCTTTTCTTTCTCACATAACTCAGTGTTCATCTGGGAAAGCAGATGCTGCCATCCTCTTTCTCTTCCTACCATTCAGATACCCTGTGAATCCTAAGAAAGTAAGCTCTGCAACCACAAATAGTTGGAATGCAAAGTATGCAGATGAAATCCTTGAGCCACTCAGTTCCAAAATTCCATTAATGTGCTAAAGTTCTTGGAGCGAAGCAGATAATCCCACCTTCCATTTTGAATGAGTGAATGCCAGATTTGTACCTCAACAAGTTCAGCTGAAGCAGCCCATATTCTTGTCAACAAAATTAAACCTGCAGTCTCATAGATAATTAACTGCTGCTGGAATCACTGATTATTAAATAACCCAAGAGGAAAAAAAAGTAACTAAATACTGATTTCTAGGTAAAAAATGAAGATGAAAAACAGTGGAAGTCAAGAACTCTCTCAGATAAAAGGAATGAAAAGATGGTGAGACAGTTATAGATTAAAATTTTTCATGTTACCAGGAACTAAAGTTTCTGGGCTATTGTCCCCTCATCTTTAGAAGAAAGTGATACTCTTACTCTATGTAAATTTTGAGTCTTTGATATTAACATTGTAGTACAGTTCCTACCATCATATGATCATTAATTTCTTTTTTTAAAATACAGGAGGTGGCCGGCGCCACAGCTCAATAGGCTAATCCTCCGCCTAGTGGCGCTGGCACACTGGGTTCTAGTCCCGGTCGGGGTACCGGATTCTGTCCCGGTTGCCCCTCTTCCAGGCCAGCTCTCTGCTGTGGCCAGGGAGTGCAGTGGAGGATGGCCCAAGTCCTTGGGCCCTGCACCCCATGGGAGACCAGGAGAAGCACCTGGCTCCTGCCTTCGTATCAGCACGGTGCGCCAGCCACAGCATGCTGGCTGTGGCGGCCATTGGAGGGTGAACCAACGGCAAAGGAAGACCTTTCTCTCTGTCTCTCTGTCTCTCTCTCTCTCACTATCCACTCTGCCTGTAAAAAAAAAAAAAAAAAAAAATACAGGAGGTATCTAAATATTAAATCAAAAGATGGCTGTTAGTGTTGTAGTGTTACAACAACAGTAAAACATTCAACCTTACATACATTCTTTGGAAGTAAATAGTCTTAACCCATAAGTATATATTGAAAGGTGCTTCTTAATAGAATAACATTTCTTGGAGAGATTGTTAAGTTAATGGAGACCAAAAGCTGAGTGGCTCAGAGTCAGGGTGAGTTTTAATCAACCACAATGTAATGTTCTTCCATGATTCAAAAAACCAAAGATGGGGCGGGCATTGTGGCATAGGGGGTTGAGCTTCCACCTGTGCTGTCGGCATCCCATATGAATGCCAGTTCGATGCACAGCTGCTCCACTTCTGATCCAGATGTTGAACCTAGGAAGGCAGCATAGGATGGCCCAAGTGCTTGGGCTCTGCACCCATGTGGGAGACCCCAATGAACCTTGGGGCTCTTGGCTTCAGCCTGGCCCAGCCTAGGCCTTTGCGGGCATTTAGGGAGTGAACCAGCAGATGGAAGACTCTCTCACTGTCTCTCCTCCTCTCTGTAACTCTGCCTTTCAAATAAATAAAAATCTTTTAAAAACAAAAACAAAAAAACCAAAGACACATGCAGTTCGGAATGATGGAGATTAACTTAGGTTTCCTACATTAGTTGTGGGGGGAGGGTTGTAGATTAAATCACAGTATTCCAAAAATGAATAGTGTTAGCTGCCCTCTTTTGTTGTTATTGGTATAAAAGCTTTTGTAGATTTTTTTTTTGCAGATTTCAGAAATACCAATAAATAGCTATCTAGAGCCAACAGTCTGTGAGTATCACATGGGCCTTGTAATAATAATCTCCAAGGTATCCTAGATCTTTTCTGAACTGATCTCCAAAATTAATTTACTCTGAAGGTGACATTTTAACCCTAGTTCCTGAGATATAAATATTTAAATTTATTAATCCAGATATTTAAATAATTCTGATTTTTTTTCCTGAATTTAGCCTTTTGTTCTTAGGCTTCATGGTTTCTCCAATACTCTTCGTGTTTAAAGTATTAGAAACAATCAGAAAACATGTTTCTGCTACTTTAAAAATCATCCTGACCTTTTTTTTTTTTTTTTTTTACCATTTTGTATTTTCCCCAAAGTATCTGGTTCTACCGCAGAAACAAGAGCACATTGAGAAATGCACACCACACCACTTAATAGGTTGGATTCTGCTGAGAGCACAGTATTTGAGATGCAGAAGCTTTTGAAGTCACCAGAGTAATATTTAATGCACATGAAGAGTTACCTGAGTAATTTATAATCCTCTATCAAAGTAAAATGTTCCTCTGTGATGCTTATTAGCACGTAATGGAGATGCACTCTAGACATTGTGTAAAACGACTCACTAAGCAAAAAAAAAAAATCAGTGTGAGTTAATAACAACAAAAAGAGGTAAATTTTAAAAAATGATATATTTTAAACGCATGCAACATGATATCCAATTGTTAACAATACTCTCCTAAAGAGTTCTGCTTTATTTTTCATAATTGATTTTTGTTTTTTTTAATTGAGTAGCAACATTTATTTATATGAAGCTTATAAATATTTATGGTGTTCTTACTTTGTATCTACATTGCAGAAAGTCTCTCTTCTCAGAAATCTTAAGAATCCAATTTAGGAGCTGGTGTTGTAGCGCACACAGCTGGGAAAGCTGCCACCTGCAATGCCAGCATCCCATGTGGGTGTTGGTTCATGTCCGATCTTCACTTCTGATCTAGCTCCCTGCTAATGGCCTGGGAAAAGAGGGGGAAGAGGGCCCAAGTGTTTGGGTTCCTGCCATCCATGTGGGAGACCTGGATGAAGCTCCTGGCTCGTGGCTTCAGCTTCGCCCAATCCTGGCCTTTGTGGCCATCTGGGGAGTAAACAAGGGAATGGAACATCTCTCTCTGTCTCTGCCTCTTTCTGTGTAACTCTTTCAAATAAACAAATTTTTTTTTTAAAAGTCCAGTTTAGAAACAAGGCCAACCAGCACAAAATAATTAAAACAGGAAAGTCTTTAAAGAAAATGAATTCTCCTAAATGGGTTAAAAAACACCTTTGTTCTCACTGTGACAGTGTATTTGCTCAGAAAAATGACTTCAATAAAATGATAAAATCTTAGAGTTCAATCCAAGTTCAACTGAATGATGACAGGTACTTGCTCCCACCACTATGTTTTCTCCAATAGTTTAAGAAAATATCAATTTATTGTGTTATAATATTTGAATTTTCATGTTAGATTTCCGCTGTGATTGATTTCCTTAGGTTTATTAAGCTGTCCTCATTTGCAAGGCATAGTACAGTGACTGGATGGAACATATGAGATCTTCAATAAAGACTAAACGAAAAACAGTTAATGAGGTTTTATTATTCATATAATATAAATTTACATAATATTTCATATATCATATAGTACTTACAAATCTAAATTTGGAAGCCAAGAAATAGTGGCAATTTGATCAAGTCACTGAAGCTCTGTTTCTCACATCCTACCATGCTATTTTCCAGATCCACAATTCTATAACCATTCTAGAAATTTCAACTTGACACGTAGTTACTTAGCACTTCCTCTGAGGAATAATTTGTTACTTGCTGAATTCACATTCATAGTCTATTAGAGCATCTCACATGACAATGATGCTGATACTAGGAGCATCTTACTGCCTTCATCATTTTTTAAAAGGACAAAGACATTTCTATATTTCATTGTCGACAATGATTTTATAAAAATGACATCCTGGACCACATCATGGGGCTGGAAACAACTGATCATAACTCTAATTTATAGGAAGCCCTAAAATATTTTAAATTCACCTTGCCTGTTAATTCATAGAATCTCAAAAGGACATACACATTTTAACTCCATCCCTGGACCTTTATAACCTCATATTTCAAAGAAACCACATCATGAGAGATGTTATAATGTGTTATTCCTCTCTGTATTTGGGTCTTTTTCATGTTTAACTTCCCATGGTAGTCTCAGATTAGAATACTTTCAAATTCCTGAGAATCACTTCTATCTCGAATAACTTATAGTAAAGAAATTCAGAAGCCTAAACATTGTTGGTAAGGGAGCTGGCTGACCATATAAAGTTTAACAGACACTAGATAATGACATTGGATAAATGTCACTGACCTAGCCTCTCCACACCCAATCCAAAAAAAAAATGTAACAGGGAAACTGACTTGTATTATTGTGTTATAATTCAGGGTCTTTCCAAGTAACCATGGAAAGACCTAGGGAAGAAAAATTTGACAAACGCAGAAATAACCCTTTTTATTATCTTGTTTCACTGTTGTTATCAAGAACATGTAAGAAATGGAACCAACAACTGAATCAAATGAAATTAATATTTGATTTCAACTTCTAATTAAACTATTAAAAATTACAAAATTGTTGCCCAGGTAGGAATTCATTTTGGGATGAATTCACCTGTTTACCTTCATAGTTAACAATTATGGTAAATAACAGTATTTCCCATTTTTCTAGCCTTGAGCAAGGAGGAAAAAGCATAGTATTTATTCACACAGAATTACAAAAGAGCACATTTTATGCAATAAAATGATTTTTTTCACCTATTTTACAATGGGATTCCACTATGATTGTTTCATGGAATACTTTTATATTTAGCTAACTATCCTTTTCAAGTAAAATGGAAGACTTTATAGCAAATACATAAGATTTGTAGTTATCAAGATTTAAAATTAATCAGTTCAATTTTACTGCTTTTCTTAGGTTGTTACTAGAAGCTGTTTCTGATTCAGTGTCCACATTTATTTGTTCACTCATCCTTTCATATAGTCTTCCATTGCATTCAATCCTTGCAAGGTAACATTTTTTTTTTCTCAGACACTGGGGATATAACAATAAAAAGTGATGTTACCTATTCTAATGTTGGCCAGCAGTTAGGCAATGAAGGATTTTAGTAGATTAATCCACTGCCATAAAGCTTTAGATAAAGCTGTGTAAAGCTATGTGATTGGGTTAAGTCCCCAAGCTTATGCCAGTTTACAACTCTAAAAAAAAATCTAAGGATGGAAATCACAGGATTTTCATTGCTCTACTCGTGGTTGTTCAGCCAGTTTGAAGGCACACTTACCAGGAACATAGGAAAACCTGAAACCTATAATATCCCAGCTCCAAACTTTCAGGGGAACAATCTTGGATCTCTAACACTCTAGGACAACTAGAGCCAACAATAGTACCTTCATTTTGTTAAAAACAGTAAAGTGGGAGAGATTTACCTCTAGAGTACAAGAACACTGACATATTCTTGTAGATAGGACTTAAAGTTGCATTTTACAAAGGACTGAAAAGGCACTTTCAAGCTTGTCATTAAAGTTTACTATTCCTTTAGTACATCAAAACAGCTCTATTTAATTCTACTCAACTAAATACATGGAATTCTTCCCCAAAATTTCTGTGCAGAGAAAGGCAGTTGGGGGTAAACTCATCCTCAAGCCATGGATCACACCAGGAAGATCAGTATCCACCTTCTCCCACCAAAGAAAGGCAACATGGAGCTCAGCAGGGGTCTATAAACATTTTCTATAAAAAGCCCAGACTATAAATAGGTTAGGCTTTGTAAGCACAGTGAGTTCTTTCATAATTACTTAAATCTTCCTTTGTAGCAAAAACAGCCATAGACAATATGTGAATAAATAAGAATGTCTGTTTTCCAGTAAAACTTTCATTTACAAAATCAAGCATAGGGCCAAATGAAACTCACAGGACATAGATTGCCTACCCTTTACCTGGGTAAACCTGTGTCCTGAATAATGGTAACATTTCTAATCTTTATTTAGTCTCTCATTCTATGCTACATCATGTCACATACTGAAATAAATATAAGCATGTGGAATGAAAGATACAATTTCTCATTTATCATTAAGTATCATTTTAATAATGATATCTTGATGAAAGATATCCACAGGAACCTATATTTATCCCTTTAAGTGCAATCTTTTCCAATATTGATAAAACATTTTTATTTTTCTACTTTGTAGATAGTTTGCTTTGCTTTATATTATAGTAAGTGCAATTTAAATTTTTCTCATTCTTTTTCATAATCTTTCAGTAGGAATTCTCAGTATCACTTGAACTACCCAGAGACAAATGCCCTACATCAGCTTCCCTCAGTCTACAGGAATTTTCAAACTGATATTTTTACTGCTTCCAACTTTATGTCAGTTACCAATGCAATATATCTCCTCCTAGTAATCTCCTTCCTTATGTCCATACCTCCTTCCATTATAGACCCGGGCATGAAATCTATTCTCTGTTAAGAACTGGATTCAGAATGAAAGACCTGTATAATCTGGTTACTGTAACTACATGAAATGTCACTATAAACACAGTATTAATACCCTTTGAAGAAAGGAATTGACTTTGCAATAGCTATTCTTTATAGTATTTAAAAGTTTTGTGATTTGTTTCATGTTTTTTGGTTAGATTCCAAAATATTATGGTTAATAGAAATCTGATTAACAGAGAAATGAGGATTCTTTCTTTATATTCTATATTCTATTTCTTTATATCCTATTTTCATATCACTTTGTTTTCTGATCTTTGGGAAAAACTAATATGGGGATTTTTTTTTTTTTTTACTGATTTTGCTATTTAAAAGTTTCTCTGACCCTTAACCTGCTTATTTCTCACTAGATCTTTATAGCACATTTTAGCACAAAGGATCTCAAAATCACTTAAGAATCTCCCTGGGAAGCATTTGAAAAAAAAACAACCCTTGGTTCCCACCCAGTAGTTTTCTGATCAGTTGTTTTGGAGACAATGAAACACATTAGTTATTCAGGGACCAATTTAGTTTTCATTTTAGTTTATAATTTCAAGTGATTTTCAAATAAATCAAGAGCTAAAAAGCTTTTATTTATTATTTCAATTTCTTTTAGAAGTCTATATAAAAGGATTAAGTTAGAAATGTTTTATACTGATACTCCTCTTTGTTTTGTAGCATTTAAATCTAACACACAATAAATGAGCAGTTTAGACATTAACTTTCTATTTAACATATTTAGAAGTGTTCTTTTTTATCCATTTATGTAAATGGAACAGATTTCATTTATTTCTCATATCCATTTTTAAGAATTTTATAATTTCCAGGCCCCCTCCCTCACTCTTCCTTATTTTTCTTTTAATTTTTGATATACTCTCTTTTGATATACTCTCAATTTACTTAATTACCACAAGCTGAATCCTCCACTAAATAAAGAATTCAACAAGTAAAATTCCCTGTAAACTTATTTCCAAGTGGTTGCATTTTATACACAGAGGGAGAGACACACAGACACCTACACACTTTTTTGATGACCTGACCACTTGAAAATGTAGTAAAAGTTTTGCTTTTAGCATTGAGATCTTTTACTCTTTTTCTCAGTTGACTATTGTGTCTTAAATGACAGCTCTTGATAACTTTGAAATTATGTGAATGTTGCTTTCTCTTATTCATAGCACCAGAAGAATGGGCCACCACCCGCCCCAGCTTGAAGGCTCCACCTCCAAGGTCAGCCAGAGGGGGATACAGGGAACACCCCTACGGTAGATATTGAAGGTCCTCCTCAACTGTGACCTCACCTCAAAGACAATTCATAGCCTGTGGTCTTCACACAAACAGCAACAAGACAAGTAATAGTCTTTTTTTTGTTTGTTTTTTCTATTCTAGGGATAACTGCTCATGATTGCCCTCATATATTTCTTGTATTTCCCTCTATACTGTTGGCGTGACATTGACACTAGTATTATTTTACAAAATGGACTGAAAAAGATATTGGCAAGCATAGTCTATAAACTCGTCAGTAGGAAGATATTCTCTTGGTTGTTTTTCATTGTTGTATGTAATTTTTTCCTTTTTTATTTTTTTTTAAGAAAGAGCATGAATCTGTTAACAGACATTGAGTCTCAACCAATTAGCAGAAGCTTTATTTAGGGTTGCTAAAAGACTGTAATACGATTTTTGAACTAGCTGATAATAAAGTTGTAGATAAGATGTTTTAACCTGTCTTTTAATATCTGTTAGTTAGATGAAGATGTTCGATATTAAGTTTGTAAATTTAATTTTAAATGCTGTTTTAATGGGGTTGAAATCAAGCAGCTACTGTATGTATGTAGCTAACTGAATTTGTTCAGTGTTTTAACCTGTATTTGTTAAAAAAGAAAAAAAAAACACATAAAGTTCCATGTGTAAGATTCTCTAAATAGGAAACCACAATTTGTCAAATATGTTTGCCATAATTTGTCAATAAAGCTGAAAACTTTTGTAAAAACTAAATTTGTAATTACTTGTTTTCTAGCTTTAAATGCCTGCTTTATTTCTTCTTCAAGAGATGCCTAAAATGTTTTCTATTTAAAAATTACAAAAATGAACCCAAGCCTGTTTTAAGATATTTGTGTAATACTTAAAAATGTATTAATAACTTATGGTTGTTAAATAATTTAAAAGTTAACAAACTAAACTGTTACATGAATCATGGTTAGTAAACACTAATGTATAACATGTTAATGGAAAAAATGGATTTAGAATAATAAATGGATTTTAAACTATCCTCTAAGCTTTATCTTGCTAAACACAAATTCTGATTGACTTGTTTGCATTAGCCTGTCTCTCCTGAGAAAGAGTAATGGAGTATAAAGAGGTAAGATTACCACTTACCACTGTCTAAATGCCTAGTTCTTCAACCTTTGAGTTTCCCCGCACATTAAATATCCCATCCAACATGTAAGCATTGCGTAGATTCACTTTATTGTTTTCACTCAAAAGAGTGCGTGGACTTCATTTGCGTAGTTTATAACAATTTGTTTTGACAAACAAATCATCAGTGTCACTGGCTAGTTGTTGCTATTCAACCTCAAAAACTTTATTTGTAATTTTCAGTGCTAAATATCACCGCCCTTGAAGGCAGTTTAGAGGGCTGATATTTCTTTTGAGACTATCAGACTTGATGGCTGATGATTATTAAGGAAATATGTCGCAGGACTCAAAGGATGACTAAACGTTAAACAGGTAACACTAATAGTAACTCTGTAATTTTGCCTATGTAACAGTAATGTTAAATATTCTCAGTTATTAAGTTCCTGATAGTTAAAAAAGTAAACCTACAAAAACATAACAAATAGGTCTATAGGCTTTTAAAACAACTAATTAACATTAACTAGAGGCATCAAAATTATTTTACAATATATAACCCTCAAGGTAATAAACAGAACTAAAATTAACAATAATAGTAATGCAACTCTTGCTAACATCAAACGTAAGCTAAATTTTGATGGAAAAAAAAAGAAAGTGAAAAACTTGATGGTAGGAATGAATGCCAAAACTGTTAATATTTTAAATACAGTTTTTTTGTTTATGGTGGCTTTTTGTCGATGTATTGGTTTACTTTTTTGCTGCTAACCAGCTTAGGCATATTGCTGTTCAGTTTTCGCAGCTGGAGTTGCATGCTAATAGTTTTATGAAGTGTGTGTCTGTCATCAATTTATATTGTACATATTTGCCTTTCATAAAGTGCTTTTGAGTTATATTGAATTTTCTTTTTCTATTCTTTCTCCCCATTCTAGGTACCCATGAGTAAAGAACACATTGAATACCAGATGTGATTGGCTAAGAAACCTGGAGGTAATTTTAAGTTTTGTCTTTGAAATACATAGATAATCTTCACCAACATTAAAATATGATGTAATATGAAGGTACAGTAGTGAGCTAAAATACCAAGTGCTGCTAGTTGAAATACGCAAATACTTTGATTGTCAAGAACTGAGTTATTTTTACCTTCTTTAAAATAAGATATTTACATGACAAGCATGTTAGTTTATTCAGAATCCTGTCAAAGGAAAAGTCAATTGTACAAAGGGTATGAAAACTTTCACTCTGCAGATTTAAGAGAAGTAAATCATAATCATTGGGTACAATAAAAGGGACAGGCTATCCTGTAGAATTGCCTGCTCCCTATCAATACCTAAACACTACATTTTTTCCTCATAATCTCACTGGATTGATCAATACTTTTTTTTTTTTTTTGTCATCTGCCGTTCCATAATGGTAAAAACAAAATCTTACTGAGTATACTGCACTATTGCAAATTGAGACTTGATCTCTGCAGAGTTCAGAAACCTTAACCGAGAATCTCAGACTGAAAACAAGGCAAAGGACAGTTACGGAGTCCACAGGCTAACCACGGAGAACTGAAATGACCTGGAACGGTGTTGGAAATAGGGTTTTAAACCCAAGTTTTCATGTTCTGGGTCTACTTCTCTTTTTTTCTTTTTCCAACAATATCCACACGCTGACACTGAAGAAGTGCCAGAAGAGGTCTGGAAGCGTCTGCAGCTCCTTCTGGCAGGGATTAGAGCCATTACAGTGGACTGAAACGGAATTAGTTAACTCGCCAGTGAGGAAGGGAGTGTGTCCTGGAGAAAGGAAGTTGCTGCCTGCATTTGCAGAGCTGGCAAAGTGCGAAGTTTGAGAGAAAAACAATAGGTCAGTGAGCCTTGTGGGCCATTTCCATGAAGACACAAAATAAAAACGAAGTCTGGAAAGGCAGGTTCGAGACAGGCCCCAGTTATCACTAAGTGTGATGCTCTGTACATCTACGAAAGAAAGACTGTCCAGATTGAGAAGAGGTATCAGTCATTTAAAATATCAGTGTAAGATATTAGTGTGGCCTTTAAATTTGGGTTCTGTACACCATGCCAATTATTCTGTAAGGGGCTCACACAAGTTTGGAACTCAAAGAGGACACGGTCTCAAGGGGACCCCTGGAAGGCAGCAAGTTCAGCAGAGCTCCCCACACCTATGCGAGTCAGGTGCCTTCGGGGAGAAGTGGCTGCCTGTTTCTCCATGTTGGGAAGCAAGAAGCGGGTGTGGCAGAGTCATACAAAAACAAACCCTCTTCGGCAAGGCATGGAGGGTGCAGCAGCACAGCCACAAGATGAGCTGAGCAGGCTGCAGATTGGTCAGCAGCTGCAACGTGAAGAGGTAAGGAAACCAGCTGCTCCTTTACATTAAAACCCACAGAACTCAAATTCAGTCCAGGAAACACAGAATGGGAAAAATCGTTTTTATCCACCTAACAGAATGAGGATCTAAATCTGAAATCAAGTTGATGTATAGAAAGACATAATTATACATACACAGCACAGTCATTTACAGCATAATTTGACACCTAACATAATCAGAAATGAATATAGTATGTTTGTCTATGAACAGGGAATGAGAATTTCTCGAAATTAGTGTCCTATCAATAAAAACCAAGTGTTCCTAAGTGAAGCACGTGCACATGGGATGGCCCCTTTTGTCAGTACCAGGAAACTTAAACTGATGGCTCCCCAGACAATGGCACGTCCACCTTATGCTATCCACCTTTTGCTAGCTATACAAACTCTCATGGCAGATTAAGCTTTTTAAATTACAGTCCATTTTAAGTGTATTTTGAAGTATTCTGTATGCATGCTTCATTCATTCTTTAAGATAACACTGTGACCGTAAACTCAATAAAACACAAACAGGAATAAGCTTGGGCACTAAAAAAAAGTATTTAAAGTAGTAATAATAATAGTAGTAAGTTAGAAAGTTTTTATGCCTATCTATGTTTGTCCATCAAAAAGTTTCACTATACTCAAGTATGATTAAAACAGAATTGATTTGATGTTATTTAATAAATCAAATAGTGCTTTTATGTCTTATTTGTAATATTTAAATGATGTTAACTTCTGGTATATTAAAGGCTTAATAATAATTGAAGCACTGGCAGTTTTTAAATGAAGTTGGCCTAATAACATATGACAAGTTCTCAGCAATTCTTTCAAAGGAAATGATTTTTTGAAATTTATTATTAAAATATTATTCTTGTTCTTTGAGTTCTTCACTTAGTAGTATACTCATGTTTGCTGGAATTTTGGAAATCACATATGTCCTTTAGAAATGAAAACTTTTCTACAGCATTCTCTCTCTCTGCATATGTATGTGTGTTCATTCATGTAAGAAATGTGTAGACTTTGTTTTTAATGAGAATAAAAAGCAGGGATCTGTAATCTGAGTTGCATACATATCCAGTATCATGTTTCAGAATCAAGAAGCCGGGAACAGAATATTAGACAATTTGCCACTTTGATGGTTCAGTGGAAAATTTTTTTTAACTGTGGAAAACAATAAAAAAATATAGTAAATGATGGAAAATATTCAATTATATTTTACTTTATAAAACTGATTACATGATATGGCCGGTGCCGTGGCTCACTTGGTTAATCCTCTGCCTGTGGCGCCAGCATCCCATATGGGCACCAGTTCTAGTGCAGGTTGCTCCTCTTCCAGTCCAGCTCTCTGCTGTGGACCGGGAAGGCAGTGGAAGATGGCCCAAGTGCTTGGGCCCCTGCACCCGCATGGGAGACCAGGAAGAAGCTCCTGGCTCCTGGCGCAGCACTGGCCATAGCAGCCATTTGGGGGGTGACCCAACGGAAGGAAGACCTTTCTCTCTGTCTCTCTTTCTCACTGTCTATAACTCTTCCTTTCAAATAAATAAAGAAAAAAAAAACTGATTACATGATTTACATTTGGTATGAAGATACAGCATTAATGTTCATAATAAAAATACTAGTGGAACCTTCTGTTTTTTAAGCATACATGCAGGAAATGTACCTGAAATTCCACATAAAAACTAATAAAAGGTATCTGCAATCCTTAAAAAACATATGCAAGAAAGGTATAATTAACCTCATTTTACAGAAGTAATGTCACGATAGTAAGATGTAGGAAAGGCTATATTTAAACCAAAGTTTGATACCCCAACCATTTTCCAAAAGTCTATATGGATTTCAAAATTTGCCCAAGTTTGATTTGGAAAGAAAATCTAATATCTCAGATACTCTTACATAATTTCCATTCTTTATCACTGTAATGAACAGTGACTTAAAACATTATGATAAAATATTTAACTTGAAACTCTACTTTAATCTCTCTTCAAAAGTTCTGCTTCCATCATAGAAAAATATAGATAAAAGAATCTGACATATTTCACAAAGCATGACCACAGTCTTTTGTAAAACAAATGAATCCATTTATAATCTAACTTCTGTTTTGACATTTAAAAACACATGATTAAGTAAGTATGAAAGCAATTTCAGGCTTGTGTTCTTCAATCCGTAAGTCAAAACTCTGATTAAAAGAATAAGGGTCTATTTCAAGTTTATATCTTTGTATATACCATGCAGTCCTGTGTTAAGAACATAGAGAAGGTACCATTCCATGTTAAGCAATTTTTTAAAAAAGTATTTCCTGTTGCCAGCATAATGTGTAACATTTATCTGGACATTGTAGTTTCTCCCTAAGTATCTGAGTCAATAATAAAAATCGCTGTTTTTCTTGACTAACAGGCACCAGTCTCCCATATCCAACATGAAGATTAATTTTCTAATCTCTTTATATAGAATATATTAATTGATACCCAAAAGATTACTTAGAGTAAGGGAGAAAAGGCCAGTTATTTGATATGTTGTTTTACATTTCAGTCTCTTCCATTTTATTATGAGAGACAGAAAAAAAGCAGAGAAGTTGTCCTACTCACACACCACTGGATGCCTCAAGAACAGCTGCTTATCTTTCTATGCACAACAAAATACAGAATGAACCATTTTAAATCAGCAACTGGTTACTGAACAACAATTTTAGTCTCTCTGCAACAGTGTTTCATACGTTACAGTGAGAGAAACTTTAGACACTTGCATTCTCTTCGTGAAGCCTCTCTGGAGGCAAGTCTTACCATTACACACAGGTTTCCCGTCACCTTTGCCACTCAGCGTGACTTGGTCCCTTCTCTGTCTCATTCTCTGTCCACACTCACACACATATGCCACATTTCCTATCTTTGAACTTCATAGTCTGCCTGTTTTGATATCAGGACATTTTTCAAATTTTCTGATACCACTGGACTCCCCCCTTCCCCATATCTTGTTTAACTTTCCCAACAAGACATGGGGAAGTGAGGGGAGAGAGAGAGAGACAGACAGACAGACAGGAATAAAATTGATGGTTGTGAAGAAGGAAGCAATGACTAATATATTCAATCTAGTCTCTACATTGAGAAACATTTTTGGGTTAATTATGAAACCAGTACATGTTCATTAAAACAAAAGATATTAATCAACATTTAATGAAAACAGAGAAATGACACACTGTTAAACTACTGATCACAACATCATGATCTCTCTTCTATAAAATAAGAGTATAATGGGTTGCAATAAGTAAGCAAACATCTCTAATTTTGCTAAATTCCCTAATTATTTCAAAATATAAAATTTAAATTAGGAATAAATTAATTTATGGAATTCACTAAGAGCAGTGCATAAAATCTGTGAATGGAATGAAGACAGTTGTAAATGCCTTTAAACAGGGAAGATTATAAATTCCAATTGCTTAAAAATAATCTTCATAATGGAGTAATATTGAAATTTTAAACTGTTTCTTTAAACTTTCCTGCTGCCATTTCAAAAATATAAAGTAACTTATTGTTTAATATTTATTTACATTGAAATAGGGCTGGCTGGCGCCGTGGCTCAATGGGCTAATCCTCCAACTGCAGCGCTGGCATCCCATATGGTTGCTGGTTCTAGTCCTGGTTCCTCCTTTTCCAGTCCAGCTTTCTGCTGTGGCCTGGGAGCGCAGTGGAGGATGGCCCAGGTGCTTGGGCCCTGCACCCGCATGGGAGACCAGGAGAAGCACCTGGCTCCTGGCTTTGGATCAGCGCGGCGCACCAGCCGCAGCGCATCCGCCGCAGCGGCCATTGAGGGATGAACCAACGGTAAAGGAAGACCTTTCTCTCTGTTTCTCTCTCACTGTGCACTCTGCCTGTAAAAAAAAAAAAAAAAAAAGAAAAGAAATAGGGCTAACCATGAAAATGAGACTGACTAATTTCATGTAATTGTTTTTAATGCAATGTGAAGAAAAATGTATTTATATTAATGGAGTGCATAATATATATCATTGTATTAAATGATTTGGTTAACAATTACTTTATTTTCTTAACACTATGCATGATTTAAATTGATATTTATCAAGATATTGTGTTTTTTTTTCCTTCATACTATTTGTTGAACACTTTACTTAGTGTAGGGTTAATCTTATGAGTATAAAGTAAACTGAAAATAGATCTTTGTAAATTTAGAGTGGGAATAGGACAGAGAGGAGAAAGAAGGCTAGGAGCATAGGAAGGAGGGAGAGATGAGGGTGGGAAGTAAACTCTTTCTAAATCTGTATATTTGAAATACACGAAATTTGTAAACCAATTCAAATTTTTTAAAAAGCAAATAGTATATAATACTAAGTAACAAATGTACATAAAGCATGTTAATATTTCTTATTCCTCCAACATTTTCATTTGAATTATTTCACAATAGAAGGCTTTAAAAAGATGCTGACATACAGAAAAAAGATATTGAGTCTTGTACTATAACCCTGATATGCATATGCTATACCTGACTATATTTATTTGTCCAACTATATAAACAGTATAGAAACTCTGTGATTCTAAATATAGAATTTCTTCATGGAGGTTAGATAGCCAAATAATAAAATAACATAAGATATCAAAAAATAAAAGTAAACTGGAAAATTATGTTTCTAGAAAAACAGTCATGATTACTTATTTATATAAAGAGAACACTATATTATGTTGATTTATACCAATCTGTTTGACAGCAAAAATAAAATGGAGTTTTCCATCCCTTATTTTTGTGCTTTCAGATATTACACACTATTGTATATTTCATGCTTTATTGTATTTAATAATAGGACACTAAAAAGAAGATGAACATGAAAACAAGAAATGAAATGTATTTGGAAAGAAAAGGAATATAGCAAGACTACTGGTGGTGCAAGAGAAGTACTGGGATGAAATAGGTCACAGCATGAAAAGCCAAAGGTAGACCACCAATTGATCCTTAAAAAGATACAATGTCCTGAGAATTTTAAAAACTCTATAAATTTCTATTGTGTAACATCATGAAATGCAACTTCAGAACTTTAAAATAAGGTTTTGTTTCACAGCAAATACAGAGCATTGTACTACTAATAGTAATACATATGCAACTTCTGTGTCTATCTCAGCACAACTAAACTCAGACCACAGCATTTTCTCTACACTTTTTCTTTTAATCACTTTGGAAATTTTCTGGGTCCAGTGTTGAATAAAGAACAAAATTTTGCACTAGCTTCCCACAGGTATGTTAATTCAAATTTGGGCTTTTAAAAGAGATAACTAAAAAAAAAAAAACAGTTACATATATGAATCCCAAGATACTTTGTTTACTTTTATCACACTGCTTTATAATCATATCATTGTTTGAGAGATACATTTCTTCACCTTATAATTCCTACAAGTGTGGCATATTATATATTATAAGCTATAATAAACTGTTAGAAGAATTAAAAGTTCTCTATGAGACTTTATTGTATATTTGCTATATTCAGGTTATCAGAAAATATCTAACAGACTATCAAAGATTGATTAGTGGTAAGTAAAATTTGTTTTAAGTTGATTTGATCCCTCAGACATAGGAAAGGACCATTAAATAATTCTCTTGGTATTTTTTTTTTTTTTTTTTTTTTTAAACTTTTATTTAATGCATATAAATTTCCAAAGTACGACTTATGGACTACAATGGCTTTCCCCCCATACCGTCCCTCCCACCCACAACCCTCCCCTTTCCCACTCCCTCTCCCCTTCCATTCACATCAAGATTCATTTTCGATTATCTTAATATACAGAAGATCAGCTTAGTATACATTAAGTATGGATTTCAACAGTTTGCTCCCACACAGAAACATAAAGTGAAAAATAATAGATGATTTTTTTAAATGATGATGAAATCAGAGCAGACCTATTGTCATGTTTAATCCCAGTGAGAGTCAAGTTGGGAATTGATAATTTCTTTTTTTTTTTTTTTTACAGAGGATCAGTTTAGTATGCATTAAGTAAGGATTTCAACAGTTTGCACCCCCATAGAAACACAAAGTGAAATATATTGTTTGAGTACTCGTTATAGCATTAAATCTCAATGTACAGCACATTAAGGATAGAGATCCTACATGAGGAGTAAGTGCACAGTGACTCCTGTTGTTGACTTTACCAATTGACACTCCTGTCTATGGCATCAGTAATCTCCCTACGCTCCAGTCATGAGTTTCCAAGGCTATGGAAGCCCTCTGAGTTCTCCAATGTCCATTCTCCCAAAAGCAATTTACAGATTCAATGCAATACCAATCAAGATACCGAAGACCTTCTTCTCAGATCTGGAAAAAATGGTGCTGAAATTTATATGGAGGCACAAGAGACCTCGAATAGCTAAAGCAATCTTGTACAACAAAAACAACGCCGGAGGCATCACAATACCAGATTTCAGGACATACTACAGGGCAGTTGTAATTAAAACAACATGGTACTGGTACAGAAACAGATGGATAGACCAATGGAACAGAATTGAAACACCAGAAATCAACCCAAACATCTACAGCCAACTTATATTTGATCAAGGATCTAAAACTAATTCCTGGAGCAAGGACAGTCTATTCAATAAATGGTGCTGGGAAAATTGGATTTCCACGTGCAGAATCATGAAGCAAGACCCCTACCTTACACCTTACACAAAAATCCACTCCACATGGATTAAAGACCTAAATCTACGACCTGACACCATCAAGTTACTAGAGAACATTGGAGAAACCCTTCAAGATATTGGCACAGGCAAAGAATTTCTGGAAAAGACCCGGGAGGCACAGACAGTCAAAGCCAAAATCAACTATTGGGATTGCATCAAATTGAGAAGTTTCTGTACTGCAAAAGAAACAGTCAGGAGAGTGAAAAGACAACCGACAGAATGGGAAAAAATATTTGCAAACTATGCAACAGACAAAGGGTTAATAACCAGAATCTACAAAGAGATCAAGAAACTCCACAAAAACAAAACCAACAACCCACTTAAGAGATGGGCCAAGGACCTCAATAGACATTTTTCAAAAGAGGAAATCCAAATGGCCAACAGGCACATGAAAAAATGTTCAAGGTCATTGGCAATCAGGGAAATGCAAATCAAAACCACAATGAGGTTTCACCTCACCCCGGTTAGAATGGCTCACATGCAGAAATCTACCAACAACAGATGCTGGCGAGGATGTGGGGAAAAAGGGACACTAACCCACTGTTGGTGGGAATGCAAACTGGTCAAGCCACTATGGAAGTCAGTCTGGAGATTCCTCAGAAACCTGAAGATAACCCTACCGTTCGACCCAGCCATCCCACTCCTTGGAATTTACCCAAAGGAATTTAAATTGGCAAACAAAAAAGAGGTCTGCAGCCTAATGTTTATTGCAGCTCAATTCACAATAGCTAAGACCTGGAACCAACCTAAATGCCCATCAACGATAGACTGGATAAAGAAATTATGGGATATGTACTCTTTAGAATACTATACCGCAGTAAGAAACAACGAAATCCAGTCATTTGCAACAAAATGGAGGAATCTGGAACACATCATGCTGAGTGAAATAAGCCAGTCCCAAAGGGACAAATACCATATGTTCTCCCTGATCGGTGACGACTGACTGAACACCAAGAGGGAAACCTGTTGGAGTGAGGTGGACACTATGGGAAATGGTGGCTTGATCAGCATAGCCCTGACTGTTAATGAACAACTAAATACATTATCCCTCTTAGTAGTTTTTTTATCTGTTCTACTTAATATGACTGGTTTAGATCTGTAATTGATGCACAGTTATTCTTAAGTGTTGAAAATTAACTGAAATGTGATCCCTGTTGAACATGGTGGTGGGAATGGGAGAGGGAAGAGATGTATAATTTGGGACATGCTCAGGCTGACTTGCCCCAAGTGGTGGAGTTGGAAGCATACCAGGGGATTCCAATTCAATCCCATCAAGGTGGCATGTACCAATGCCATCTCACTGTTCCAGGTGATCAGTTTCAGTTCACAGTTGGTCATGGTGAATTCTCTTGGTATTTAACTCTAAGGTATTTAGATATTTATAAATGTTTCACTGATTCTACATATCTATCATCACTAATTCTACCATTTCGATCTGTCACTCAAATACATGCTTTAGATCCGAAAATGACACTGTGATTACATAAAATAGGCTCAAAGAGAGTGGTTTCATCCACAATTCAAAGCTGAACAATAGTAAGTGGATGCCAAACAGTCTGCTAAGCTAAATACATTGCTGGTTGTCACTTAAGGAAAAATAGCATCAAGTGCAGCACCTTGGCTTAATGATGACCAAGGATTTTGGGAAAAGACAGACTCTATTGGTCTAACAGCAGAAAATGGAGACCTCTTGGGAAAAGTTTACTGGGGCCAGAGATGTGGCACAGCAGATTAAGACACTACTTACAACACCAGCACATCAGAGACTCCATTCACGTCCCAGCTCCCTGCTAACGTGCCTGGGAAAGCAGCTGAAGATGGTCCAGATACTTGAGTCCTTGACACACAAATGGGAGACCAGCATGGAGTTCCTGACTCCTGGCTTCGGCTTGGACCGGCCATGACCACTGTGGCTATTTGGAAAGTGAACCAGTAGATGGAAGATTCTTTGTGTGTGTGTTTGTGTGTGTGTGTGTGGTGTTTGTGTGTGTGTGTGTGTCTTCTCTCACTGTTCTGCTCTTTTAAACCAATAAATAAATGAGTTTTAAAATAATTAAGGTTATTTTGATGCACAAAATTTTGAGATCCATTATGCTCTTTAAGACAATTAACTTCCTCATTTCTGTCAGTGATAATATCCAGTGGTGAAAGAATGAACAATTAAGGTCAAATGAAACATAGGGGCCAGTGCTGTGGCGTAGTAGGTTAACCCTCTGCCTACAGCACTGGCATCCCATATGGGTGCTGGTTTGAGTCCTGGCTGCTCCATTTCCAATCCAGCTCCCTGCTGACAGCCTGGGAGAGCAGTGGAAGATGGTCCAAGCGATGGAGCCCCTGCACCCATGTGGGAGACCGGGAAGAAGCTCCTACCTCCAGGCCATGGAGCTGTTGCAGCCCATAAGGAGAGAACCAGCAGATGGAAGATCTCTCTCTATCTCCCTCTCTGTAACTCTGCCTCTCAAATAATAAAATAAATAAATCTTTAAAAAAAAAAGTTCATGAAAGGGAAACTCTTCATGTGCTGTAACTATTAAACATACTTTAATAAAGCCCACTCCAAACAAAAGTATGTTTTTTTTTTTTCTTTCTAAATGTAAACATTTACTCAAATCCTTAATCATGGATATTTATTTATTTATTTTCAAATTTTAAAAATTTCTTTAATTTATTTCAAAGACAGAGTTACAGAGAGAGGGAGAGACAGAGAGAGAGAGAGAGAGAGGTCTTCCACCCTCTGATTCACTCCCCAAATGGTATAATAGCTAGATCTGAAGCCAGGAGCCAGGAGCTTCTTCTGGTTTCCCACATGGGTACAGGGGCCCAAGTACTTTGGATCATCTTCCACTGCTTTCCTAGGTACATTAGCAGAGAGCTGGATCAGAAGTGGAGCAGCCAGAACACAAACCGGCACCCACATGGGATGCCGATGTTGCAGGCAGTGGCTTTTATCTGCCATGCTACAATCTATCACGGAATACAAGCTGGCATAACTTTGGTCATTTTTTAAAATACATATATTAGTCCTGTTAATACTTAAGTTCTGTATATATATTAAAAAAGCTTTTTTAAGAAAAGCAACTTTATGCTAATTGGATAATTGAAACTCTTAAATGCCCTGCATGTTTTAAAGTCTGATTTTTGATTTGTTCTGCAAAAATTAGAAAACTTCAAAACAACTTCCTAATTTTAAACCAAGAACTCTGCTTTTGAGAAAACATCCCAGAAGATTTGTGTCTATTTTAAACAGATCAATGGTTGATTTTAACTTAATTTACTAAACAATTTCACATAGCAGTCTAGAGATTTTGAGCTTCTTTCATAAGAGTGTAGTCATCTGGAAGGATTCTGCTATTTGGTCCAATTTCTCTCTGTCTAATGTTATTACTAAAGAACATTGCAGAAACCTAGAAATTCCTATTTGTCACAAACCTACTGTTGAAGCAATTCACAGCAAATTAAAACATATTTTACTGTTTTACAATTAACTTGCTGTATTACATTGTGTGGAAAACACCATAACACTTTTTTCAATATAAAACTAGCATGTCTGAGAGTCTTAGATTTATTCAATTTCCAGGTCCTGAATTTTTACTCCTGTGGTTAGGTAGCTCCATTCTGCTATAAACTTCAAGGTCTAGTGTGCTCAAGACCTCATAGATTTCTGTTTCTATTGTCTGATCTCTGCTGAGGTCAGAGAAAGCACGTTTGTATTATGAAGAGGTGACACTTAATTTTAATTAAGGTTCTAAAAACACAGTCTAAATAAAAAATGACAGTGTCCATAGCAACAATAAGATTAACATGCTACACAGTGTTTCTACTGTATAAATTTACTTAAAAAGATAAATTACTTTTAATGATGCCTGGAAAATATCTAATTTGAAATTGTTTCCTTCTCTTTTGAGGCCGAATTTGTTCTTAGAAATGTGAAGATATGAGAAGACTTCAAAAAGTTCATGAAAATGGAATGAAGATAAGCTTACTTTGGTGCAAAATACTTTTGAAATCTATGCATGTTTTTTATAAGTATTTTCCATGAATTTTTAAAGATCCCATATATATTATAATGAGACTTATCTAATATTATCTAAGAAGACTTCAGTGTCTCGCAGTAAAAGTTTATTTTTTCAAAATAATCCTAATGATGATACTAATGCACTCAGTTGCATTCAGTTTTACAGACTTACAAAGTAGGATGTGCCATCGAGTTCTCAATTATTTGTTACTTACTAGTTGACTTTTGGGGCAGGCATTTAGATTGGAGGTCGAGACGCCTGCTCCCACATCAGAGTATCTGATTCGATTCTGGGCTCCAGTTCCTGATTCTAGATCCCGGGAGGCAGAGATGACAGCTCAAGTAGTTGGGCTCCTTCCACCTAAGTGGGAGGAGTGACTGTATTCCCAGTTACTGACTTTGACCCTGCCTAGTCCCAGCTTTTTCTGAGCAGGTAGGGAGTGAACCAGAAAATGGGAGCTCCCTTTCTATCAATTTCTCTTTCAAATTTTTTTTTTGAAATTAAAAGTTTAACTTAATCATAATATAGATAACATCAAAATATATTATGCAACTTACCACATTATTATCTACTATATATTTATTTTATATATTTGTAAGTGTAATTATGTTTACAAATAGCAAAACAAAATTTGAGGACCAGGCAAAATCTGTTACTTGGTTAGTGACTATATATTATGATGGAATTAAATTTCAAAATCGAATTATTAGGGTGAAAAATAATCTATGAATAATTTTTATGATTAAAAATTAAAGCAATGGGACCAGTGTCATGGTGTAACAGGTTAAGATGATGCATGAAATGCAGGCATCCCATATGGGCACCAGTTTGAGTCCTGGCTGCTCTGTTGCTGTGGATTTGTTCCGAAAGGAGGAGTGCAATGGAGGCAAGAGACGCAGAGTCACCACCCAGACACCAGGAGTCGGGTGAAAGCAGGTCAGAGGTGAGCAGCCTGCAGACTCATTTATTTCAGTTGGTACAGCAGCTTAAATAGTCAAGGCAGCCAATCTAGTCAAGGGGCGATTTATGCCCTAACCAATCACAGCCTATTGCCAGGCAGGCTCTGTTGCCAGGTGGGTTTCGAAGCCATGCCTGAGTAACTGACACTTACTTGCCAGTGGCCATCTTGGCATGACCTTCTCATTCCACCACACTGCTCCACTTCCAACCCAGCTCTCTCCTAATATGCTGGGAAAGCAATGGAGACGGCCCAACTGCTTGGGGCCCTGAACCCATGTGGGAGCCCCAGAAGAACCTCCTGGCCCCTGGCTTTGACCTGGCTCAGGTCTGGTAGTTACAGCCATCTGGGGAGTGAACCAGCAGATGGGAGATCTCTCTCTCTCTCTCTCTCTCAACTCTACCTCTCAAATAAATAAATAAACCTTTAAAAAAATTAAGCATTTTATATAGAATATTGATTTATAATATCTTTAATTCCAGGTATAGATATTCTGATTTTACCAGAACTTAAGAATATGAATATTACTTTACTTCAGATTTTGATGGAACATTATTTATATAAATTTTCTGTTTCTTTCCACATCTTATATTTAGCCAGCCTCAAATTTTATTTATGAGTCATATTTGGAGGTTTTTTTCCTCTACTTTAACACAGCAAATTTTAAAATAAAAAAAGAAAGGAGGAGAGAGGATGGAAACTGATCATCTATCCAAAATAGAACACATACAAAATCAGCCAACAAATTGTCAACTGTCTCTTCCACTTTGATTTTGTGGACTATGTAAGCATTACTTACAAGTGATGCAATTCCTCTTATATTTAAAAATATACCCTTATATTTGCATTAATAGAAAAATGTTAAAGTATTAAATATTTCTCAATTCTGGTTATATTTAACAAGAAATTTATTTCATATAAACATAATAACACCCAAGTTTATTCCCAGTAGTCTATTTCCTAAGTGTTTTCTTCTACTTTAATTTTTTTAAAGATTTATTTTATTAGGCCAGTGCCACAGCTCACTAGGCTAATCCTCCGCCTACAGCGCAGGCACCCCAGGGTTCTAGTCCCGGTTGGGGCACTGGATTCTGTCCCAATTGCTCCACTTCCAGTCCAGCTCTCTGCTGTGGCCCGGGAAGGCAGTGGAGGATGGCCCAAGTGCTTGGGTCCCTGCACCCGCATGGGAGACCAGGAGGAGGCACCTGGCTCCTGGATTTGAATCAGTGCAGGTGCCGGCCGTAGCAGCCATTTGGGGGGTGAACCAATGGAGGGAAGACCTTTCTCTCTCTCTCTCTCTCTCTCTCTCTCTCTCTCTCTCTCTTTTGTGTAAATAAATATATTTATAACTTTATTCAATACCACAGTTTCCACCCAGCATTTTTTATTCATATTTAATGCTACATAGTGATTTAAACAATTTAATTAAGTTTATAGCAGATTTCTGAGTCTCACCACAATTAACCACAATTATTTTGTTGTGTATGAAATACAGAGAACTCAATAAAGCTGTTCTTCTCCATAGCGCTAGGGTTGTGCTGTTGCCCTCACCCTACTGATGACATTGAACCATTATTTGGGTAGACCAAACCATAGCATACAGGAGTGTCTGATAGTCACTTGCCTGTTTGCTAATTCAAGTGAGCTACCCAGAAAGGAAGTAAACAGAACACAGAAATTAGAGAGCAGCATCAAGTCCAGGATAGGGCCTCCTTTTATGACACATTCCAAAAACTTCCTTCCATAGCAGATCAGCACTCAGGTGTAATATAAACTATCAGCTAACTAGGAATACAAACAGGTTTTTACTTTCTTCAGTTAGAGTAAAACTCTTTATAGTTTATTCCATTTGAAGACACAATATTTTCGTGTTTTAGTAATACAAGGAGAAAAACACTTTACAGGTAGCAGCGAGCTCTTCAGAAGGCATTGTCACACTAGGGTGGAAGAAACCAGAGGTGTTATGTTCAAACTCATCTAATATGCACAAAAAATGTGATGAAAAAAATGAAAACCACAACTAACAGACAAATGATAGGGATGAAGTAGTTGAACATAAAATATTAACTGCCAAGTGGAATATTACATTTTAGAATACTTGATATAATTTTTAAATAAAAGCCTATTTTGTTTTAAAAGTACAATTAAGAAAAACAAGTATTTCCGTTGGATCTTCATTCATCAATATTGTATGTAATTGTTTACATATGTAAGCAGTATGAAGTATTTGGAAAATATTTTTGTATTATGTATTCTGAAAATAGTTGACATACTTAATGATGCAAAAATTGATTTTCATGAAATATTTAAAATGACACACATTAGTGCCTGTCAAAAAAAAAAAGATTTATTTTATTTGAAAGTCAGAGTTACACAGAGAGAGGAGAGGCAGAGAGAGAGAGACAGAGAGAGGTCTTGCATCCACTGGTTCACTCCCCAATTGGCCTCAACGCCTGGAGCTGCGCCAATCCAAAGCCAGGAGCCAGGAGCTTCTTCTAGGTCTCCCACATGGGTGCAGGGGCCCAAGAACTATGGCCATCCTCCACTGCCTTCCCAGGCCATAGCAGAGAGCTTGATCAGAAGTGGAGCAGCCGGGTCTCAAACTGGCACCCATATGGGATGCCGGCGCTTCAGGCCAGGGCGTTAACCTTCTGTGTCTCAGCGCTGTCATACTTTAATTTTTTTAAAAGATTTATTTATTTGAATGTCAGAGTCACAGAGAGGCAGAGGTAGAGGCAGGAGAGGGAGAGATGTCTTTCATATATTGGTTCACTTCCCAAATGGCCCCAATCCAAAGACAGGAGCCTAGAGCTTCTTCCAGGTCTCCCATTGCTTTCCCAGGCCATAGCAGAGAGATGGATCGGAAGTGGAGCTGCCAGGACTCAAACAGGTGACCATATGGGATACTGGCACTGCAGGTGGTAGCTTTACCCGCTATGCCACAGTGCCAGCCCACTACTTAAATTTAAATATAAAAATTAAATATAAAATAACAGGCAACATACTACATTGAATTTTAAAGATTTACTACTTAATTCCTTTTCAATTTACCTATGAAATTTCTATCTATTACATTCAAATTTTTATGTCTCCTGTTACTGGCTCAGTAGTAGTAATTCTATTTCTAATTAAAAATTTTAAGGATGTTTTTAATTATTTGGGAGGCAGAGTGACAGACAGAAACACAGATCTTCCATCTGCTGGTTCACCCCTCAGATGGCTGCAATGGCCAGAGCTGAATCAGATGAAACAAACATCCAAGCTGGATCAGAAGCAGAGCAGCTGGGACTCAAACCAGCACTCTGATATGGAATGCCAGCATCCTGCATGGTACTTTAACCCACTCAGCCACAATGCCTGCCCCGTGAATTAGAATTATTAGCTAACAAATGTAGAATTAGAAAAAGCATATCCAGAGAGGTTAAAATAAACTTTTCTTAATATGAAACAGTGACATATTTAAAAATTATAATAAAAACCAGGGGGCTGGCACTGTGGCACAGCAGGTAAAGCCACTGTCTGTAGTGCCAGCATCCCATATGGACACCAGCTGGAGTCCTGGCTGCTCCACTTCTGATCTAGCTCTCTGCTATGGCCTGGGAAAGCCACAGAAGATGGTCCAAGTCCTTGGGCCCCTGCACCCATGTGGGAGACCCGGAAGAAGCTCCTGGCTCCTGGCTTTGGATTGGCACAGCTTCAGCTATTGCAGCCATCTGGAGAGTGAACCAGCAGATGGAAGATATCTCTCTCTCTTTCTCTGCCTCTGCCTCTCTGTAATTCTGCCTTTCAAATAAAATAAATGCATCTTAAAAAAATCAATTTGTTAGTTAAATATTTCTTGATGTACTCTTAAAACGTTGAGCTACCTTTATTTATTACAAACAATAAAACTGTTGTACAAAACTAATCAAATCCCTGTCAATTCAACTACATACGTTTTAAAAGTTTTTTAAGATATGCAAAATGAAGTAAAAAATGAAAGACTCATTACCTTAGAATCAAAAGTAGTTGATTATAAACTTTAACCAACTAAGTAGAAGATAACTGTCATTTTGCTATTGTATTCTTAGTGGAACATTATCAAGAACATTTGACATTTTTTAAATTCTTAAATTTGCATCTCATTTGTCTTTCTTTATGAAATTCATATTGATATGTTAAATTCCAGAAAGGGAAGAAGAGGATGGCCACAGTTCTATTAAAATATGTGTATTTATAAATGACTTACATGGTATGAAAGGATCCTTAATTTTCAAAAGAAAACATGTTCTGTTTTCCTCATTTACTTTCTCTACTGTCTAATGATGCCCAACTAATTTAGGATCCTAAGGAATATAATTAAATAATTTCCCCACTGTTGGAGAATCAGGGCTCTTATAATAGAATGGGAAACAGCAGATGAATATAAAGCTGCTAAATTCAAATAATTTCAAAAGTCAGAAATCCTTTTTTTCCCAAATTCAAAGTGGCAATCTTTTGATTAGAATACGTTTTCAGTGATTTTATAAAAATTCTACCGAAAGGAAGGGTATTGAATTAACATTTTCAGCCAACTATGCTTTAAAAGGCTATGTTTTATAGAAGAAAAGTGGGAGTATCAATAGGTGTGGTGTTACAAATTTAAAACACTGAGCCTTTCTGGCATAATAAAACAAGCTTTCCTTCACCCCTGAGTTGCTCTTACCTAGTCAACCCTGTTATGATTTTCCATTTCAGAGTGAAAGCCTCAAGTTGCATAGATCATTTCATTGCAAATGTTAGATTGTCCTTTAATTCATACAGACAATAGATCTTCTGAATAGAGATGCATGCTCTGTATTCCCTAGCTGATAGCGTTAGATTCTACAAGAATCATGGGAATTTTTAATAATAGTTGAGGTTCCATTAAACTTAGTTCTCAAATGACTTAGAGTTTATTCATCAAATAATTCAGAGTATAAAAGTAGCACATAAACATTAATTGAACAGCCATTAAGCAGTATGACTGTTTGGTTTTGGTTGATAGAGGACATAAAGCTTTGTACCCTGTGGTGAAAAACAATTAGGCCTTATGATGCACATGTCATTAAATATTATACTACCACACTTAGACCAGTTTCACTTTACAAATCAGCAGTCAGCTGTAGTCAGAAGCTTGCCCAAGTCATAGGAAGTCATATTTTTATTGCCATGTCTTATCTGCTTATGAATGTTGTCATGTGCCTTATGCTAATAGCAATGACTAATGGTTGTCTTTATAACTTCATTCAATCTCATAAAAAAGCTTCCTCAGGAGATACCAATCATAACTAGAGTGCTGCTTAAACTATTTTTCTGAAACAAAATAGAAAAAGCAATTACCTACAAAAAGTTGAATAGATAACTTATTTTGTTCAGAAAATATCTGACAACTTCTATTGTTGAATTTGCCATGAGGCAAATTGATATCCCAAATAAGAATGCCTACTAGGTGCCTATATGTATGATGATCTAACCCTTTAAAGTTGTTCTGCTCATCTGCACCTAGGTGAAGATGTACGATAGAAAAACAAGTTGGAATAAATTTGAACATGGTTGTCTGGAGGCTCAATGTTTCTAACAATGGAGGTAAGTCCCTTTGTGCATTTGTGATTTCAATTTTGAATTCTGTTGACAAGACAGGTACAGATACCTCATTATGGACACTAACATAAATGTTTAATCATTGAAGCAGCTGTTTGTTTCAGATGGAAGCTAAGCGGGACATTAAATTAATGTAAACAAATGAGAAATTTTTTTGATTGTACTGTACATTGCTCTAGCATAGCAGTAATGTGCAAATGATTTGTATGTCTGGGATGACTAGAATTTTAAGTTATAAATTCCTAAACCAAATACCAAAACCAAAAACCAAACAATAAGGAAATATATGTTGTTTCAAGAATATGATGAATGTTCATATCACTTCTGATAATAGGGTGGGAGATAGAAAATTCCTGTGAGGAAGAAATGTTGTCTACCATACGTGATGGATCTTTATAGAGACTTTGTCTAAAGAGTTATTGTAGACATCCTTCCAAATAGCACCTTTCTGTATTTGAGATGTTCAGGTTTTTTTTTTTTTTTTTTTCTGACAGAACTAGGATATATTTGGGCTTTAAATGTTTGTAGAACAAAATGGGATGGAATGGAGCACAATGGAACAGAACACAATAAAAAGGGACCATGATTTTTTTTTTTTTTGCTCTCTTGAAATTCTAATTTGTTCTAAAACAAAAGGAAATAGAAATGTATGTCTAAATGTATAGTCAATGATACAGATGATTCAAAAGGAAGCTTCTATTTTCTTCTTTATAAATCCTGTACTTAAAGAGAATAATGAATATAACATGGCATATGTGTGTTCCATGAGACAGGAAATGGTGAAATATGTTTCAGAATCTCTTTTTGCTTTAAAAGTACTTAAATAATTTTTAAATCAAAGTGCATTTCTCAGGAACCAACCTTCACAAAGACCTTAGCATATATGTGAAGGAAGTTATAAGATCTATAGAAACACCATGCCTCCTTCTGTGTTGTCTCAGAAGAGTTTTAAAGAAGACAGTACCTTATTTTTGTGCCCCTCTTAAATCTGATCTGTACTTAACCTCTTCCCAAAGAGTTCCATGTAAAATCTCCTACAGGACATAACACACTCTTCAGAGATGGCTTTTGACCACAAAGCTTATCATAGATAGAGTGACTGTGTATCCTGGTTTACACCTGTTGAGCCAATATAATTATTGCTAGCACTACTTTTCACTCTCACATTTGTCCTTGGGTAACAGGTAGTGGTAACTGTTTATAAATAATAATAAATAACCCATATTGAAAGTTTACTATTTGTCATAGACTTTGAGATGATTTCACATATAATCAGTTCTTCATAATAACCCACTGAGGTAGGTATTTTATTGTCTCTGCTGGTGGAATGGCATAGCCTATTCTGAATAAGCAAACATGATCCAGACAAAGGTCTGATTCTGTAACTGCATACTCCATGACACAGGAAACTGTTTTCTTATTTGCTGATCAATATAATTAGCTTCCTTTTATTTAATACACTACAATATTACCAACAATTTTTTATTATTCTTACATGTGTATTTATAACTATGTTTTAAGAGACAGGAATAAAGAATTGTTCTGAACTAAAAATCAGCTATGCTGCAATTCATAATGTTAATATTATTCTACTAATGAGAACTATAATTTATTGCATGACTGATTTATGCATGGAACTGTATTGGGACTTTTCTTGTGTTATGCTACTGACCCTTTAAATACTTATGAGTAAAAATATTTGAACACCATGAATGTATATGAATTGCTTTAGCCATTAGCCCTAAATTGGTCCACAAGTTTAAAATGAAGATTATGGAATTGAATCATTTCAGTAGCCCTATCCAACTCTGAAATTCTATGCCAAATGTTGTTGCGAGTAACTAATTATTAGAATATAAGATATAGAATCTGACTGCAAAGGAAAATTTTGTGGAGTAAAAGAGACTCCCCTAACTCTCTTATTTATATTGTTTGTTTTGTATTGAGTGCTCAATAAGGGGATATACTTTATATACTTGCTAACCTTTTGTTTTCTCCTTTTCATAGGTCAAGAAGAGAATTTGGATTTGATCAATGTAAGTTCAACTCCACTATGCTACAGAGAGCATCCTTCTCTGAAATTGTAGATTATCCTAATTTAGAAATTTTTGTGAAAATCAATATTAAATAGATAATCCATAATACTCACTGATACTCAAATTTGTTTCACCACTATATAAAGAATATGGCTATAAAAACACATGTCACATAGGCATTTGGCATAGCAGTTAAGATACCAATTGAAACACTGGCATCCCATACAGAAGTGCCTGTGTTCAACTCCCAGCTCCATTCCTGATTCCAGCTTTGTGCTAATGCATGCCCTGGGAGAAACAGATGATGGCTCAGGTTATTGTGCTCTTTACACCCATGTGGGAGACCTGGGTTTCCTAGTTCACAGCTTTGGTCTTACTCAAAGCTGTCTGCTGTAAGCATCTGGGAAATGAACCAGCAGATGGAAGGTTCTCTCTCTCTCTCTCTCTCTCTGTCTCTGTTTGCCAGTCTCTCAAAAAAGATAAATAAATAAGTATTCAAAAACAGTTATCCAGTCTCTCAAAAAAGATAAATAAATAAGTATTCAAAAACAGTTATAATACTATTATATAGGGGTCACTGAAAGGAAATTCCTTGTCATTTTTTTCAAACAAAATATGTGGAAATTCTTACTAAGGCAAAGTAAGTTTGGTGTGCTGCAGAGAACAAGTTAATTGTAAATTTGTGCCTATACCCAAAAGATAATTACAATTACATTGATGATACAAGAATATAAGTGCACAAATATGGATTCCATATTATAAAATTATAAAACACCAACTTATATAGTAGGATTTAAAGAGTGATTCTGAACAAGGCACTCATATCAATGTCATGTATAGTATCTTTTAAAAACTTAGATGCCAGGACCCTATCTGCATTGACAAAATAAATTTCTGCAGTTGGATCCTAGAAATTTGTATTTTTAAAACTCCGCAGGTGACTCTCATGTGCCCTATGGATAACAACCAGTGGATTAAAATACATATAGAACGTATTAACATGTCAATTTTGCAGACTGAAAAAGAAGTTAATTGAACCAGAAAATTAAAAATGATTTCCTAGAAGGGATGAGATTTCAATCAATGTCAGATATGGACAAAGGTAAGTGAAACATATTTTTCTTTGTAATTTCAAATAAAATCTTGTCTTTGGAGTTTTTCTCTGCATTTCAGATTCCTAATTATATTTGTATGGAATATATAATAAAACTTCTAAGAATACATGGAAGTGTTATTTTCTAAAATATCTATGTTAAATATAACTTTGATATGGCTACATGAAAATCAGGTTAAAAATCTTAAAAGTTAGTATGTTATTATAACTTTGTACTAGTACCCATAATAAGAAATTTAATCCCCACCCATAAATGCAATTTAGACTTCAAATTACCAAAGGGCAGGATCCATGTTTTTATTAAAATTTAGATCCTGAGATCTTATAGGGATAGTGTCCAGAATATGCACAATAATTATTTGCTGAATCCATAAGGTATCTGGATTTAATTGGTTTATTCAGTCCACCTTGCTTGGGATGCAGATTTCAATGCCCTCTGTTCAACAGATCAAGTATTTAGCTTTGAAGATTTGTTTGTTCATTTATTTGTTTCTTGATCTGGAACCAATGGGCTGGTAAAGACTTTCAGAATCATTAGCTTGTAAGGGTGAGAGTTTAGACTTTTTGTTTCTAAGGAAAAAATAATTGAAGGGAAGGAAACAAAGGTGGAAGGGAGGGGAGTGGGAAAGGGAACAAATGAGCCGCAAGCATCTTAACAGGGGAGTTCTTCCGCAGCAGTTCCCTAACAGCTGATAAATCCCTGTTCTCAGAACAGTCCCTCCACAGGGAGCAGCAAAGCCTCCAAACCGCTGCCAGACTGGGAGTGAGGCTTCCGGAGCTTCCCAGAGCTTCCCAAAACTCTCTCTGCTGACCACCCTCTCCCTTTTTGTGTGAGACCAAGCTGTTTCGTCATTGCTTTCCTTTGGGTTGTTATTAGAACTTTAAAGGAAGCTTTGGTCAAAAGGATCACAATCTTTATCTTATGCTGCATCATGTATCCCCAGGACCAGTCAAGTCAAGTTGCCTTAGCTTTTGTTATTATTGCAGAAAAAGATGTCAGAGGTTTATCCTTGAGTATAATTTTATAGTACTTTTGAGAAGACTTTAATCCTACCTAATAAATGCAATTTGGACTATAAACTACCAAAGGGGAGGATCCACATTTCATTCAAATTCAGATTCTGAGCTCCTAAGCAGAGGGATTCGTAACTATGATGTGTACAGTAAACGTTCGTTGAACAAATAAGGCGTTACTTTTAGAGTTTCATAGAATTTACTTTTAGAGCTTCATAGGGGAAAATAATAGGAAGAAGAAAGAATAAAAAGAAAGCATGACACGGATTGGAAAAGGGTATGGTGTGCTGATGACTGAAAGCTTTGATAACTAAATAAAATAAAGGTTGTTTCCTTTTTTTTTTTTTTAATGGAGGGTGACATTGTGGCATAGCAAGTAAAGATGCTGCCTGTGACAGCAGCATCCCATATGGGTGTTGGTTTGATTCCTGACTGCTCCACTTCTGATTCAGCTCCCTGGTAGTGCACCTGGGAAGGCAGCAGAGAACTGCTGGGCCCCTGGACCCATGTCGAAGACCTGGATGAATCTCATGGCACCTGGCTTCCACCTGACCCAGCTCCAGCCAGTGCGGCCATTCAGGGAGTGAACCAGCAGATGGAATATCTACCTTTCTCTCTCTCTCTTCTTTTCTCTCTCACTCTACCTTTAAAATAAATAAATCTTTTAAAAAATAAAAGCTTTGGTACCATGCATAGATGTGTGTAGGATTTGGATAGTAAGGGAGGAAGTGGGAGGCATCATACAGTGCCTAGTTATGGACTTGTAAAACATTTTGAGTGTGAAACAGCTTTGATAATCAAGACAGGCACTTAACTGGTATCAGGGAAGCAGCAGGTAAGATCAAGAAGACGGAGCTGGAGCAGAAACTGTTCTATCAGTATGGGATGCTTGCAAGCTCAAGTGCTACCTGGAGAAGTCCTGGTTGCTCACCTCCATTGATTGCTTGTGGTTAGTTGATGTGACATGCTACCTTAAAGGAGCTGTCGGTGAACTCTTGAGTCCATGCATCTTGTAATAGATGCATGGAATTCATAACGAGATCAAGCCTCAAGACTTCCACATTGCTAAGTGGAAACAGCAGTAATCATATTGGCTGCAAAATAACCTAGGGAACTGAAGTCTTGAGAACGTCTAGTTTAAGGAATATATCTACTCGTCCACTAATGAGTGGCTGGCTGTTGAGCCTCCCTCTCAAGGAGCTGATTGCCTCACTCCAGACAAGCCTGATTAGCATCAGGGTAAAACATACCTAAATAAATAATCCCATAATTCTTGATAAGCAATGATTGAACAGGGACATGTCTGACATAGTTTAATTCACAGTGGTATACACAAAAAAACCTGCCAATAAAATGAATTAACATGTTAAGGATGTTTAAGTGTGGATCATCACGTCGAATGGTGCAATTGTCATCTCTAGCACAGTAGTCACTGGTATTCAGTCAGTGGTGTGCTGGGGCTGGCACACACAAGCTCATGAAATCTGAATCTCAACTAGGTGAGAACTTCAGTGAGTCTGTTTATACCATGGAATTTGGGCAATGTGAGAAGCAGAGCTTATTGCTTTTCCTTTTTCAGAGAGCCAGTGAGCCAGTTTACCAGCACACCACTGAGTTACATGCACATTCTAGAGAAAAGGACGCAATATAATTGTATGCCACAATAATTAGGGATGTCTCAGGCTGAGTAAATATTTGAAGAATACAGTGCTTAAGAAACAATGTATTTTGTTAGACTGTCAAGGCTGAAATCTGTTATAAGCTATCAGTTAATGGAAGGTAACTATGCCTTCGCCGCTCATCCTCACAATGAGAATGCAATACTACTACCCCACAGTTTTGTTTTGATGACTAACGGAATTAGTATAAGTGATACACTTTAAAAAGTGCCTGAAGTGCTGAAGGTGTTACCTTAAACATATCCTATTTATATCAACGGGATATGAGACTATACAACTTTTTACAGTCTTCTAAAAGACTTTGCCTAATTTCAGTGTTATTTTCCTTTTTGAGCTTTTATATCTTTTAGAAGCCCATATTCGACCTCCACAGGTTTTCTAAAGATTTGTTAAGTGAAAGCACATCAAATCACTTTGAAATGGATAAAACACTATGTAAATGAAAGGTGGAATAATTATGTTAAAGGCATCATCTTGAATTGTCTTTATACTGCATCTTTGAAATGAGCATCGGATTTTTCTCTAGGCAGTTACTGCTTCTACAGAAACAAACACAGATGGTGACCAAACTTCCTAGTGAATAGTTTTAGGCAACATCATTTATCAAAATACCACAGGTCACTAAATGCACAGACTCAAAACAAGCCCACCTCTCAGTGTCAGGCTAGCATGGTAATTTAGGCAAATAACCCTCTGTTTGATAGTTCAAGTGTTTTCTGATATGTAAAATGCATTGGCACAACAAACAGAAAGTCTTACATGTAACTAAGGTTTATAAAATAGGATATTAAGATTGTAGTTTTGTAGAGAAAAAGTCAGTTTGTTTTCTTTGGTGAGCATTTCTAGCCAAATTTCAAACTAATATTGTTGGTTTTAAGTGTAGATGTCCCTATAACCTATTGACCTTCCCTCCAAAGTAAAGAAATGGGGACACATGTCTTAAAGATACTTTTTAGACCTACTAAGAACCCAGTCTTCAGGGTGCAAACTTCCTTGGTTCAGTGAGAGAGTCCTGTGGTTTCTAGAACTTAGCCTCTCCTAATTGAGTTTTGTCCTTGTTCTGAGCCTCTTTGCCCTTGAACCCATTTCTTGCCCTTCCTAGCTCAGCGAAAGGAGAGGAATCCCTGAGGCTTCCTCCCCAGAGCTGTTCCAGCTGGCAAGTGGCTGGCTTCTGCGCCCAGGGATTCAGGGCTGGAGACACTGGCAGGTAATTGAAGACAGAAGAAAGCAGAAGACAGGGCCGGTCTCTCAACGCTGTCTTTGCCTCCTGCACCTTCTTTAGCAGCCCCTATGTCTTCCCTGTACCACAACCCACTCACTCCTGCCACAGTGTAGCTCCTACCCGGAAACCAAGGCTCCTATCTAGAAGTCACATCCCCTTGTCCTGTGTCTTTTCAGCCTGGAGTTATGGCCTGCTCCTGTTATGGATTTCTGAGCTGTCACACCTTTCTCTGGTTGGTCTCCTTTCTTTCCTCAACTGTTTGCTGCTTTACCAATTGTCTGTTTTATAATTCTCCCATTTAAATACTTCAGCTGAATTCTGTTTTCCTTATTGGGCCCTTATTGAGCCAAGCTCTGACACAGGCCTCCTCCTCATAATGAATTCTTGGCAAAGCAACTTTGTTGGAAGCTTAGCTCTTCACTACTCATGGTAATTACCTTAGAAATCCTTCGAGAGCATGCAACCGCTGTTCTCTGCGCAGCGCTTCCTTGTAGTTAAATGATGATTCTACCTTGAGCGTTCTCTGTGCTGTGGCCTTGAGATAGAAGCAGAGAGAAAGTATTTTTATTTCTGCTAACAATGAGTATTTTTAAAGACATTCAACCAGTACCCATTATTGTTAACCCACATGGTACCTCTTCTTCAGGCCCCATTCCTCACATACTTTGCAGGGAGTTCATTCACAGCTAGTCAGTCTATCAAATATCGGAGCCCTACTTCCTATGTAACAAACGTCTCCAAGAACTAGTTCCCATATGCAAGTGACAGGAATGAAACACAGATATGTTATCTGCAACCACTCTAAAAAGCTCTTCCTTCTTGTTTTCTTTCAAAGAAGGATAGTTGTGTCCACAAAACAACTTCCTATCTATCTTAAAAATTTAACCGAGCTTCAAAATGCAAGGGGTCTTCAAAAAGTTCAGGAAAAATGTATATTATGAAGACTATTCTTGGGTTTCAAAAAAATTTTACACCAAAATAATTGTTTTTTTAATTCTATTTTCCATGAAATTTTGAAGTACATACACACACACACACACACACACACACGCTTTATATCCTGAATCCAAATGTATGGGGCTGTCATTGTGGTGCAACAACTCAAGCCACCACTTGCAACACTAGCATTCTATTCCAGAGTGCTGGTTTGGGTCTTGGCTGATCTGCTTCTAGCTCAGCTCTCTAATATGCTGGGAAAGGCACCGGAAAATGGCCCAAGTACTTGGGGCCCCTGGGCCCCTGTCTCCAGTGTGGGAGACCAGGATGGACTTCCTGACTCCTGGCTTCAGCTTGGCCCAGCCCATGCTGCCACAATCACTTGGAAAGTGAACCAACAGACGGAAGATCCCCCTCTCTCTCTCTGCCACTATTCCTTTCAAATAAAATAAATATTCTTTTAAAAAATGTTGGCACTAGATTTATACATCCCATGGGTTTTTTAAACCTGTTTTGGATTTTGCATACTGACACATACATTTCTACGTTTAAAAATATAATATTTTTAAAGGTTTTCCATAAGTTTTTTCAAACATCCCATCCTATTGTATGGCTCCCTCCTCCTGAAATGACGTGCTTTTTCTTTTATGTTTTTCATTGTGTTATGAATTCTCAGCCAAAAAAAATAAAACCACATCTTTCAAGGAGCGCTTCCTCAATTCTCCCACTCAGTCTGGGCTTGTTCACGCTCTCACAGTGCATGATATGAAATGATACATTTGTATTTCTCTGTTTCACAATGGACTCTAAACTCCTTAATGAAAGTGCTATATTTCATCTCTGTACTCCTAGTGCCTAGTAATTTACTTGGAATTTAGGAATGCTTATAAGTGTGTGAGTGTGTGTGTGTGTGTGTGTGTGTAGAGAGAGGGAGAAATTTTCTGAACAACAAAACATTCTGAAACTCTCACGTTGCACAAAAATTAGTACTAGAATAATGGAATATGAGGTTTTAAAGTTCTTTAGTACTAGAAATATTTTGCTAAGAAAAATACAGCTAGCAATTTCACAAAACTTCCATAAAAATATTTCTGTCTTTGTTGAGCAACATTAAGATGAACCTAAGGAAAACAGGCACGTGAAGGGAACGATAGCACTTTAACAAGGTTAGTACAAAGCTGCTCAAATGTTTACATTTTACCATTCTTCTCTAAAAGCTGCATCCTCTTCTATGTTTGTCTTCCTAAATTGAAACCCTTATTTTCAGTGTCCATCTAAATATATTCTCACTGCCTCCACCATCAATTAAGTAAATGCCATGTCTCTAACTCATTTCCTTTCAAAAGGATGAGCTCAGCCGCGCTCTGTGTATTCCATTTATAATGGCTCTCTTTGTACATTTTGGTCCATTGCCTCCGGTGTCATTTCTCATGCATCTGTTTATTCTGCCCAATTAGATTCAGAGCTTTGCGGTCAGAGGTACTTTTTCTTTTATATCTTCTCACAGCATGCTCACAGCATAGGTTTGAGAACTAAATGTCTTCTACATTTCACCAATATCTGTGCTGGTATTTTTAGTTCCTTTTCAAATGAACGTACTGGTGTTCTCACTGTGTAGAGGGAACCACGTGCATTTGATTACTCACACAGGGCATAGCTCTGGGATGATTTTTTTATTCCAGATCAGAGATTCTGTGGGCTATTTGAGGAGCACAGGGACCCCAGGACTCTTTGTCATGTTTCTTTAAAACCGGGAATATCCTTAAGCTTCTCCTACTAAGGGACTCACTGTTGCCCTGCTAACAGTTTCTATCATTGCTAATTCATTCTATATCAGAAAATCTGTTCATTTCCATCATAGTATTCATGATGATTTATAATTATACACATAAGGGATGACAGAATAAGTTAGAAATAAATAAAAGTATCCATGTATAAAATATGTAGTATAATGATGTACAAAAATCTACAAAATAACCCATATGCATGAGTGCATATATGTGTGTGTTTTATGTTTTCATTTTATCTTCACCTCTACAGATTTTCTTCACCACTAAACAAGCAAGCCTTTCTGAAAGCCTGGCACATAGTAGGTACTCACAAATATTGGTTGAATAAATAAGTGAATGAATTAATCTATGAGAACAAATAAGTATTTCTACTCTTTGATTACCAAACAAAAGTGTATGGGAGGGCTAACATTTTGGGTAGCAGGTTAAGGCACCACCTGCTATGCTAGCATCTTATATGGGTGCCAGTTTTGGCTGCTCTACTTCCAATTCAGTTTCCTCCAAATGCACCTAAGAACTCAGTGTAAGGTAGTCTAAGTACCTTGGCCCCTGCATCTACATGGGAGACCTGGATGCAGCTCCTGGCTCCTGGCTTCAGCCTAGCCTAGCCCCTGCCATTGTGGTCATTTAGGGATTGTACCAGTTGTCGCAAGATCTCTCTCTCTCTCTCCCTCCCTCTCTGTAACTCTGCCTTTCAAATACATAAGTCTTTTTTAAAAAAATGTTTAGAGGTGAGAATTTGAAGCAGAGTGGAAAACGAATCAATTTTCTTTTCACTATTCTAAAATTTCATAGGTTTATCAGGATTATAATCTGTCTCTTTCCAGACAAAAACTCCCAGATTCCTCTGTTTTTATCTGAAAAGAAGAAAGGCGAAGGCCAAAAAATCTCTACTGTCCCCTGTTGGTACTATCCATCAATAAAAACTACAAAGATTTTATTTTTAAAAATCCAGGGATTTCCAGCAAAAAACCTAAACTGACTGCACATTCCTGCATTGACTATTGCAAATTCCTAGTGGTTTTTTTTTGTTTTGTTTTTTGTTTTGTTTTTTTTTTTTTTTTTTTTTTTTTTACCAGCACAGCCCTGTAATTGTCAGAACATATCTATAACATACACACTAGTGTTTACCTGAATAAAAGATACTGGTGATTAAGAAGAAAAAGTGGGTCATAAATACAGGATTTGGTCATGGATGTGGTGGATTGCAAGGACTGTGACCTAGACTGTCTGGGTCAGGTCTTGGTTCCGCTGTTTTCTAGCTGTGAGGCTGTGTGCAAGTTATGAAATCTTACTTGCTTCTATAGTCTCCTTTGTAAAATGGAGATTATAATAGCACCTAGTCCACAGGACTTTTTTTTTAAATGAGTTATTTGAAAAAGCAGAGCAACAGAATTAGAAATGCAGAGAGAGAGAGAGAGAGAGAGAGAGAGATCTCCAATCTGCTGGTTCACTCTCTCAGTGCCCACAACAGCCAGGGCTGAGCCAGGCTAAGAGCTCCATCCAGGTCTCCCATGTGGGTGGCAGAGACTCAAGGACTTGAGCCATCACCTGCTGCCTTCCAGGATGTGCATTAGCAGGAAACTAAATGGGAAGCAGAGGTAGGACTCCATCCCAGGCACCCCAATATGAGATGCAGGGATCCCAAGAGGCAGCTAAACTGGATGCACCGCAACACCCACCGAGGGCTTCTTTATTAGGACTAAATCAATCAAAATATGTAAAGCACTTGGAATATTGTCCAGCATCTAGGAAGTGCCCAGTAAGTGTTCACCGTATTCTTATTCTCCAATATGCGATGTAGGCACCCTAAGTAGCATTTTAATCATGCTGAATACCCACTCCATGTCCTCTTGATAAACAAGTGTTCTTTAATTTTGCCCCTAAGAGAAAACGTTTCCATGTATATCTTTCAAATACCTAACAGTGAAGATTACTCATTCATTCAGTTTCTTTCATGTCACAAGTCTGTAGAATTGTTCATAACAATCAACTTTTTAGTACCCCCTAGCTTCACTCAGGAATCTCAACTGATTTAACAATGATTTTCAAAGTTATTCATCTGAAAGATATTTATATTCCCTAGTTTAAATTCCTTTGCCTTATCAGAAAAAGCATTATGCAGGGGAGCACATCGTGGCACAGCAGGTTAAGCCACTACCTGTGATTCCAGCATCTGTTATGTGCACCTATTTTTGTCCCCACTGCTCCACTTCTGGTCCAGCTCCTGTTAATGTACCTGGGAAAGCAGTATAGGATGGCCCAAGTGATTGGGCCTGTGCACCCATGTGGGAGACCTGGAAGAATCTCCTGGCTCCCAGCTTTAGCTTGGCACAGGCCCACCACTGAAACCATCTGGGGAGTGAACCAGGGGATGGAAGATATGTCTTCGGCCGGCACCGCGGCTCACTAGGCTAATCCTCTACCTGCTGCGTGGCACCCCGGATTCTAGTCCTGGTCGGGGCACCGGATTCTGTCCTGGTTGCCCCTCTTCCAGGCCAGCTCTCTGCTGTGGCCAGGGAGTGCAGTGGAGGATGGCCCAAGTGCTTGGGCCCTGCACCCCATGGGAGACCAGGAGAAGCACCTGGCTCCTGGCTTTGGATCAGCGCGGTGCGCTGGCCGCAGCAGCCACCATTGGGGGGTGAACCAACGGAAAAGGAAGATCTTTCTCTGTTTCTCTCTCACTGTCCACTCTGCCTGTCAAAAAAAAAAAAAAGAAAAGATATGTCTTTACCCATCTCTGTAACTTGCCTTTCAAATGAACAATTACATCTCTAATCAAAAAAAAAAAAAAAAAAAAAAAAAAAAGGAAAAAGCATTATTGAAGATGTCATTGTTGTGCATTGGATTAAGTTGCTGTCTGCAATGCCAACATATCAGAGTGCCAATTCAAGTCCCAGGTGCTCTGCTTCAAATCCAGCTCCCTGCTAATGCACACGGGAAAGCAGCAGTTGGGGCCAAAGCACTTGAGCCCCTGCCAACCATGTGGCGGACCCAGATGGAGTTCCTGGCTCCTGGCTTCAGCCTGTTCCATCCATTGCAGTTGCAGCCATCTGGGGAGGGATCCAAAGGAAAATCTCCCTGTCTCATTCTCTCTCTCTGTCATTCTGCATTTCAAAGAAAGTACTTGTTTTAAAAAAGGCATTATTAAATTTTACATATTGCTCAACACCCTCCATCTTATTGTACCCTTTCCCACTTGTTTATTCTTTAAGAATGTGTGTATACACACACGTATATATATAACGAATATTTAGTTTTATTCAGTACAGGCATTACACCGGGGACTCAGTGAAAAAAAAAAAAATTGAAAAACGGCAGTGAGCAAGACAAAGTCTCTGTTTTCATGAAGTCTAGACCTTTGAAAAGATTTGAAACAATAAACACATTACATTTCAATTACAAACTGAGATAGTTCTTATGCCTTAAATAAGCTTGAGCCAGAATAATGGGGGGTGGGGGGTGGAGAGGCTGAGGGCTGGATTAGGCCAATTGCAGAAGGCCTCTCTGAGGAAGTGACATTGAACACATGAAGAAAGCAAAGAAACAAGCTGTTCAGATTTCTAAGAAGAGAAGTGCTTCCCAGGCAGGAAGAACAGCAGTGCAGGAGCTGCGCTATAGAAGCACACATACACGCCGCTGATTCGGGAGCTGGGCACTGGTGAGCAATGGGGAGAATGGCCTGCGAAGAGCTTGGGGGGACAGGTGTCTCTCCCATCATTCAGTGTTTTCTGACCTGGACATTCTCCAGGGCACTGTGGAAAGGTATGTACTGAGTTGGATTTGTGGCACAGAAGGTGCTGCCACTGTTTGAGATGCCAACATCTCATATCAGCATGCCAATTCGAGTTCCAGCTACTCCCTTCCCATCCAGCGTCCTGCTGATGGACCTGGGAAAGCCGCAGATGACCCAAGTACTGGGGTTCTTACCACCAATGAGGGAGACCAAGGTGGAATCCCAGGCTCCTGGTTTTGACCTGGACCAGCCTGGCTGTTGCAGACATTTGGTTAGTGAACCAGTGGATGGAAGATCTTTCTCTCCCCCACCCCACTTCCTCCCACTGTGTGTTTGGGGGGAAGGAGAGACTCTGCCTTTCAAATCAATTAATCCTTTAAATATTATTTAAATAAAGAGGGAGTATGAGACAATAATACATGGTTCAAAGATAACCATGGTTGCTATTTAGAAAATGTGTGTGAAGTAGTAAGACTAAAATAAATAACCTAGCAGAATAAATGAAGTTAAGATTATGCAAGCCTGATTGGAGTACTTCCAGTTAAAGGTACTTGCAGTACAAACGTAAGCGTTAGCAAAGTAGGTATGGAACATCGTATATGCGAGAGGCCTAGAAGAAAAAAATAAGAGAATTTCACAGTACATTGGATTGGAAAGGGAGGGACCATGTTTTTGGATAATAATTTTATTTATTGAGAAGGAAAAAAAAATGAGGAAGTAGCAGGAGTTCTGTCTTGGTAAAGTTAATTTCATGATACTTATGTGACACCTCAATAGAGATGTTAAATAGGCATTTGGTTACACTGATGAGAAGTTGCTGTATAAATGAATCAAAAATAGCCTCTGTGTATTGGACTCTTGGTCGCTTTTTCTTCTCTGCAAGATGAGACTTGTTTAAATAAAAAAAAAGCCCACCAGAGGAAAAAAAATCAAATTTTTACACATGCATTTATTTGTGACATAGCCTACCTACTGTCTATTTTAGGATAGGATTATACTCTGTCTCCTGCTTCGATACAAAAACTGTGTTAGAATGTCTGCTGTCTTCTCTGTTTATGTCATTTTTCCATATTTTTGCTTTGCCATATATTATTATCTGATAGAGTGCTAAGTAAATATTTTATAAATGACTGAATAAACAAATGCATGAATGGACATTATGACTATATTAGGATTACTATGGAAAACTATAGTTACATTTACATGGTGATAGAAGACCTCAGGTGGTTGGGGAAAGTTAGGATATTTTTGTTTTCTTGATGTTATGACTGTCCATTCCTCCTTTTCAATGAAGTTAGATCGTACTCTACCCTAAATAAAAATATTGGAATATTGGGCTCATATACATTGTACCACAGGAACTATACAGATAACAGAATATGAAAATATGTCAATTATAAATGCTGCTAGTTTCATAAAATCTCAAGATGGAATAACACTGAGGACTTATTAAAAATTTATCTCATGGGGCCGGCACTGTGGCATAGCAGTCAAGGTTGCCCTCTGCAGTGCCAGAATCCCATATGCTTGCTGGTTTGAGTCCCAGCTGCTCCACTTTCCCATCCGGCTCTCTGCTATGGCCCAGAAAAGCAGAAGATGGCCTGAGTCCTTGGGCCTGCACCTGTGCAGGAGTCACAGAGGAAGTTCCTGGCTCCTGGCTTCGGATTGGCCAAGCTCCAGCTGTTGCAGCCATTTGGGAGTGAACCAGTGGATGGAAGAACTCTCTCTTTCTCTCTGCCTCTGCCTCTCTGTAACACTTTCAAATAAATAAATAAATCTTAAATGTATCTCATATCATTATAATAATTTAATTATACCTCTTTAGAATAAATTTAAAACAAAGAAAAAATGGTATTTTTATTCGATTCTAAGACCTGAATTTAAGTCGCCTCTGAGACAACTTTCTGTTCTTAATTACAACCTTCTTTTTGTGATAACAGCACTGTTAGTTTTTGATTTTCATTAGGGAGACATGGCTGTTCCAAACACATTAGGAGTTAGATCACTGTTTCCATATGTTTTTTGAAGATACTTGTTCATAATTCACACATTGGCAATTAAAAAGAAAAAGAGAAAAACTAACATTACAGAAGTCTATGACATCTATATTATGGAATGTAATGACTAAGATATAATAAGTGTTCATAAATACTTCATTGCAAAACTAAATAAATGCAATGAATAAAAGATCATGGGTGTTAACTGAGTACAAACTTAAAACTGCAACGGATGGTGAAGCACAGAAACATAGAAGCATAGAAACATAGAAGCATAGAAATGGATGGCGCAGCATAGTTAGTTTCCTTAACTATGAACCAACACTGGTTGTAAGACACATTACCTATTTAATGAAAATCATTCAGTAGAAAAGATGAATAATCAGTAATTTTATATTGATTATGAGAAGCACCTCAGGTCAAATTTTAAAATTAAATAAGTGCATCTTAGAAATGATTTTTTAAAATCCTGTATCACAACTAATACTTGAAAAGAACTCATTTATATTGCAGACAGGAATGGTTAACAAATGTTAGAGTTCTGCATTTATGTTATGTAATTATCTACAATTATAGATAATTACATAATAACTTCCACAAACATGTTTTATTGACATTGATGTCTGTTTGTGAAAATACTGAGCGAGGTTGGTCTCTCCTTTGAGATATAAAAAGTAAATTTATAAACTTGTATATGGAAATCCCCACATACCAATTTATTGTTGCTATAAGTAAACATGTCAAATGACTTAGTATTTATAGAAAAATTTCACTTTCATTTTTCAAGGATCTTATTCCTTAAAATCATAAGAGCAAATTTATGAAGAAATTATATATATTTCAATGCATATTCCATCTGTCCTTTCTTGCTGAAAACTTAGACAAAGAAGAGCCCAAATATCTAGTAAACTTTACTGGTTCTTAAAAACTATAAAGTGGCCGGCGCCGTGGCTCACTAGGCTAATCCTCCGCCTTGCGGCGCTGGCACACCGGGTTCTAGTCCTGGTCGGGGTGCCGGATTCTGTCCCGGTTGCCCCCCTTCCAGGCCAGCTCTCTGCTGTGGCCAGGGAGTGCAGTGGAGGATGGCCCAAGTGCTTGGGCCCTGCACCCCATGGGAGACCAGGATAAGTACCTGGCTCCTGCCTTCAGATCAGCGCGGTGCGCTGGCCGCAGCGTGCCGGCCATGGCGGCCATTGGAGGGTAAACCAACGGCAAAAAGAAGACCTTTCTCTCTGTCTCTCTCTCACTGTCCACTCTGCATGTCAAAAAAAAAAAAAAAAAAAAAAACTATAAAGTGAATATTCCTGGTTAGTGAAGGTAATGTTGTAGATGCCAAAGAACTTTATAGATTTTCTAAATAATTTAAAATCCATATTACAAAAGGGCATATTGTTTTTCTAAAAGTTTTTTTTTCGTTAATTGGAAAAAGAGAGATATCCCATCCACCACTTCACTCCCCAAATGCCCACAGCTGCTTGGGTAGGGCCAACCATAGACATGAGCCCAAAATTCAATCCAGGTCTCCCACATGGGTGACTGGGACCATCATTTGCTGCCTCTCACGTGTGTATTAGCTATAAGCTTGGCCAATCACTACCCTAAAAGTCATATTCTTCAAACTCTGGAGTTCAAGAAACAATAATCATCTTCCTAATAATGATCAATAAACATGTATGGAATGACCACTCCATAATTACTTAATTGTATTATTTTTGCATATTCATAATAAGGCCCATTTGTGAGAACTTTTAAAACTTCATAGAAGGGGCTGGGACCAGTGATATTGCACAGTGGGTTAGGCTATCATCTACACAATGGGTCAGGTTAGCATCCCATCTGCGCTAGGGTTTGTTTCCCAGCTGCTCCACTTCCCATCTGGCTCCTTGCTCATGTGCCTGGGAAAGCAGCAGAGGATGGCTCAAGTCACTGGGCCAATGCACCCACATGGAAGACCCCGAAGAAGCTCTTGGCTCCTGGCTTTGGCCTGGCTCAGCCGCAGTCATGTGGCCACTTGGGGAGTGAAACAGCAGATGGAAGATGTCTCTTTCCTTCTCTGTAACCCTGCCTAAACAAAAAAAGCTCATACAAAATGGGAATTAAAGGTATTTATTTTGGTGCCATAAACTTGATATCCATGCATAGTTTTGATAATATACATTTTCATTAACTTTTCAATGACCCATTGAATGCATTGATTTTAAGATTTTTGCAGCAAAATAAGTTTATCTTATAACTGTATTTTCCATAAACTTTAAACATCAGCATATAATTTTTATAGTTATATATAATAAAATATCCTCTAGATGTGAGAAGTAGACCATGCATCTTTTTAGACTCACAAAAATAACTACAGAAGAAACAGAGTAGTTGTCCTCTGTGGGACAGACACATGCTGTACAATGTGGCCTGGAAGCCATCTGTACACTCCTCTAGATCTGTGAGCTAAGGACTCTGGACACAAAATGTTTTAAAGCACATGGTACTCTAGGGCCTTGTTTAATGTTCAGTGTACAAAAAAGTACCTGTGTTTACAGTACCTTCCATCTGCTAGTTCACTCCCCAAATGATCGCAAAAGTCAGATCTGGGCCAGGCCAAAGTCAGGAGTAGTAACTAAATTCTGGTTTCCCATTTGGGTAGCAGGGGCTCAAGCAATTGAGCCATCCTCTTCTGGTTTCTCAGGCACATAGCAGAGAGCTGAGTGGGAAGCAGAGGCACCAGGACTCAAACAAGCAGTCCAACATGGGATTCTGGAGTCCCAATTTCCAATTTAATGCACTATGCCATAATATCCCTCCCTGAAATTGATTTTCATATGAGGCTTAGTAGTTGGTTCTGAGAGCAATTACAGAAGTAGATTAAAACATGTGTGGTAGAACATGATGGAATTGTGTAAATATGCCTACTTTGGAGAAGTAAATATAACTTCTAATAATTTCTATTTTAAAAGTATTCTTGGCACATTTAGTGTAAAGTTCACGGGGAAAGGCATTAGAAGATAAATTTTTGTGCAAAAATTTGAAATCCTTGTATTTAATGGATCATCAACAACTTCATAAAAATTCCATATTATGAAAATACTTTACATAAAAGTAAAAACTTTTTGTACCAAAATAAACTTGTAATTCCATCTTTAAATTCACTTTTAGAAGTACTATCTTTCAATGAATTCAAGCAAATAATTTAAATATGTAAAATCCTCAGGTTAAAGACTGCAGATAATAAGGGAAATAAACAAATAAGGAAGTGATGCCCGATATTCTACTTATCCAAAGTAAAGATGAACTCCAAAAAATTTATCACATAAAACAAACAAACATGAGGCTGCTGTTACTGACAGGATGGTGATAGGCATTGTCACATCTTTTAATATTTTGTGAACTCCCGAGATGTTCCTTGATGTGTATTCTACACACTTTAGGACTTCCCACACACATTAAATAATTTAAAAATAGACACAGTTTGACTTCAATCAGATGTGGGTTTGAATATTAGACCATGTATGGAAAAGTTATCTAACATGTCTAAGTTTCAGTTTTTTCATCCATAAAATTTTAGAATTGATAACATTAAGTGTGACAGTGCAAAGAATGCATTTAGCCCAATATGTAGCACAACCCAATTAAATGGTATTGATTTATTTCATAACTAGAATTTAAACATTCTAATTTTTTTAACTTGTGAAAACACTGTTCATCTCTGTCTTTGTGCAGAACTTTTATTAATTCCTTCCACCAGCAATCTAACCAGTATGTACTGAATATATCTTAAGTATAGACTACTATTGCAGAGACTAGGGAAAACAAAGTTGAAATAGATATGGTATACTGGGGCCAGCGCTGTGGCACAGTGAGTTAATGCCCTGGTCTGAAGTGTCGGCATCCCATATGAGTGCTGGTTCTAGTCCCGGCTGCTCCTCTTCCGATCCAGCTCTCTGCTATGGCCTGAGAAAGCAGTAGAAGATGGCCCAAGTCCTTAGACCCCTGACCCATGTGGGAGACCAGGAAGAAGTTCCTGGCTTCTGAACTGCTTAGCTCTGGGCGTTGCGGCCATCTGAGGAGTGAACCAGTGAATGGAAGACCTCTCTCTCTCTCTGTGTCTACCTCTGTCTGTAACTCTTTCAAATAAGTAAAAATGAATCTTTAAAAAAAAAGAAATAGATATGGTATACTCTCAGCTTACGGTTCATTGGAGAAATAAAAGTAATACCATATTATAACCATAAGGAAAATATCCAATAAGGACACACATCAACTATAGAGCCCTACATAGAGGCTAATTCTGAAAGGGGCAAAGAAATGCTTTAGGTTAAGGGATTCTGGAAGGGAGAATTGGAGACTGTCTCGAGGAAATGTTTAGAAGGAATGGTTTAAATGACAGGAATATTATAAACCAAAGGAAAGATATCCAAAAACAGAATATTTTCAGGGAAGTAGAATTGGTTTACAGTTTCTGTTGTAAAAAGAAAATCATAATTAGAATTCAGAGCCTGAACAGATTTGTGAGGGCTGAAATACTTAGTGAATAACACTGGATAGGCAATGGTAATCCAGTGAAAGTGAATTATGGGTACATTTCAGGAAACCTAACCTGGAATCACCTCATAGTTTGTTTTAGAGAAAGAAAAGATTGGAAGCAAAAGACGAATAATGGGCAGGCATCTGGTATAGGGATGCCTGCATCCCATATCAGAGTGTCTAGGTTCGAGTTCCACCTTCAGTCACAGTTCCAGCAACCTGTTGATGCATACCCTGGTTGGCAGCAAGTGTGGACTCAAATACTTGAGTCCCTGCCACACATAAAGAATCAGATTGAATTCCTTGCTGCAGGCTTTTTCTTGGCCCAGCTTCAGCTATTGTGGGCATTCGGGAAATGAACTAGCAGAGAGAAGGTTAAATGATAACTTACCATTTAATGATCTTCAGACCTTGTGTTTCCATATCAAGAACAAGAATATAACTTAATTTTTGTACTTTTGTGAAGTAGCTTCAGCATGCAAATGGAGATAACCAAAGTTAAACACTTTAACTCAACTGAATGAGCCATAAACAGGTCTTGTTTGTGAAAGTAGGAAGACATAAATGAATATGAGAGAAGGACTTGAAAATAACTAATGTAAAGCTCACTTTGCCGTTTCTTGTGTTTTCTGATATTGACTGCCATCTTTCTTTAGTGTTTTCCACTGAGTCATGACAAATTCCTATCTCCACTCATCTGATCCCTGACTTGTCTATTAAAGGAATATTTTCTTCAAATCATTTCTGCAACATGTGAATGAGTAGATAGAGTTCAGCATGAGAAGAAGAAAAACACATTTTTTTCAGATTATTGGTCAATCTCAAGATGAGAGAGTAAATCACTTTGGGTGAGTAACTATTGTGTTGAATCTATACTCCGTCAAGTCAGATAAGTAAGAATAATAAATAGGGTCCTAAGAAAAATGTAAAAATCAGACTACCTAAGGTCTCAATATTGTTCTGTGTTATACAAGAGTAGGACATTATGCAACAAATGGAATATCTTCACATGTTGAGTTGGTTATAGGTGTTGAACATGACTATAAAATAAAATTTTCTTTATCATTAACTGTCCCTTTTATAATTTTGTAACAATTTTTAATGTAAACAAATTTCATGTATTTTTATATACAGATTTAGGAGCATACTGAAACTTCCAACTCTACATTCCCTCCTGCATACTCCCACCCAACCTCCTCCCTCCTCTTATTCCCTCTTTTTTAAAAAATGATCTTTTTTTTTACTTTATTCTCATAAGATTAAACCTACACTATGTAAAGAGTTCAACAAATAGTATGAAGGAAAAAACACTGTTTCTCAACAGTAGAGACAAGGCCTGTAGTCAATCATTTGGATCTCAAAATATTAATTTCAGTTCTATACATTATTCTTTTGGTACTCTATTTTAACACATATCAGGGAAAACACATGGTATTCATCTTTTTGGGACTAGTTATTTCACTAAGTGTAATGGTTCCCAGTTGCATCCATTTGAGATTCTTGAGTTGTTAATTTTCAACTTCATTGCATTATGATCATAAAAGTGGCATGCTCATGGTATGATTTTAATTTTTTTGAATTTGCTGAGACTTGCTTTATGGCCTAGCATATTCTAGAGAAAGTTCCATATGCTGATGAAAAGAATATATATGCTACAATTGTGAGATGAAAGGTTCTATAGATATCAGTTAGGGCCATTTGGTCCATAGTGTAGATTAGCTCTGTTGTTTTCTTTGTTGATTTTCTGTCTGGTTCATCTGTGCATTGATGAAAGTAGGGTGTTGACATCCCCCATTACTATCGTATTGGAGGCTCTCTCTCTTTAGGTAAATTAACATTTGTTTTAAATAGCCAATTACTTGGCATTGGTTGCATATACATTTATTATAGTCACATCTTCCTGTTGAATTGATCCTTTATTCATTACATAATGAACTTGTCTTAACCATTTTTGTGTGAAAGTCCATTTTGTCTGATATCAGAATGGCTACACTTGCTCATTTTTGCTTTCTGTTATCATCTTTTCCATCCTTTCACATTCAGTCTTCTTATCTTTGTTGAAGTTTTTTTCCTATAGGCAGCAAATAGATGGGTCTTGCTTTTTAATCCATTCAGCCAGTCTGTATCTTTTAATCAGAGAATTTAGGCCATTTATGTTAAAGGTTACTATTGATAAGTATTAACTTGGGCTTGCCATTTTTCTGTAAATATTCCTATGTCTGGGCCGGCGCCGCGGCTCACTAGGCTAATCCTCCGCCTAGCGGCGCCGGCACACCTGGTTCTAGTCCCGGTCGGGGCACCGGATCCTGTCCCAGTTGCCCCTCTTCCAGGCCAGCTCTCTGCTGTGGCCAGGGAGTGCAGTGGAGGATGGCCCAGGTGCTTGGGCCCTGCACCCCATGGGAGACCAGGAAAAGCACCTGGCTCCTGGCTCCTGCCATCGGATCAGCGCGGTACGCCGGCCGCAGCGCGCTGGCCGCGGCGGCCATTGGAGGGTGAACCAACGGCAAAGGAAGACCTTTCTCTCTGTCTCTCTCTCTCACTGTCCACTCTGCCTGTCAAAAAAAAAAAATATTCCTATGTCTGATTTGGATTTCTTTTATACTTTTACTGGGAGATTTTATGCCTTCATATTCTTTTATAATGATGAGCATGTCTCTGTGTTTCTATGTGTAGTATATCTTTAAGCATCTTTTGTAAGGTTAGATGAGTGGTGACAAATTTTTTCATTTCTGTCTGTTATGGAAGATCTTTATTTCAGTTTCATTCATAATGGAAAGCTCTACAGGGTAAAATATTCTGAGTCGACTTCTATTTTTTTTTTCCTCTTAAGACTTGGACTGTCTCTCCATTCTCTTCTAGTCTATGGAGTTTCTGATGAGAAATTGAGAAATCAGCTTTAAGTCTAATTGGAGATCCTCTGAAAGTAATCTGGCATTTCTCCCATACATGTTTTAGAATCTTTTCTGTATGTTTTACTGTTGAAAGTTTGACTACAACATGTCATGGTGAAGATCTTTTCTGGTCATGTCTACTAGGAATTCTATGTGCCTTGTGTAATTGGATGTCCCTTTCTGTCTCCAAATCAGGAAAGTGTTCTACAATATTTCACTAAAAGACCTTATAATCTTTTCTCTTTCCACATCTTCAAGAACTCCTAAGACCCGTATGTTGGGTCCTTTGATAGTATTCTGTGGGGAGCAACTGGGAGCAACTCGGACTAGACTAAGTTACTGGAATTAAGACTTATTCTATGCATCTGCTCTCCCACAATATGGCGCTGAGAAGGGAGAAACAGCTTCTACACAGCTGCCTCCAGTTCAACCAATAAACTGTAGGACCTGCTCCTGATTGGAGGAGAGCGGCGTACTTGGCGTGTGGGTAGCAGAGTTGGGATTGGTGGAAGAGGACTATAAAGGAGGAGTGAGACTACATGCACCAGGAACATCTAAGGGGAACATCTGAGGGAACACCTGTGCAGCCCCCGAGAGAGCCGGCCGGCGGTGTGCTGCTCCCCCGCGGAAGTGGGGAATGTGGCAGGGGGAACCACCCTTCCATGGAGGTGGAAGGGTCGGTAGCCAACCCGGGAAGAACCAGCAGCAAACCCGGGGAGGGCCGAGCAGACAAAAGAACAGCGCAGGGTCCTGTGTCGTTCCTCCACGAAGACGGGGAGCGACAGTATTCCATAAATCTCAAGCATTGTTTTTAATTTTTCTAATTTCTTATTATTTCTTTTGGTCTGACTTACTTCCAAAGATTTGTCTTCAGCTCAGAATTCTTTTGCCTTCCTCACCTAGTCTGTCTTTTAAGGCTTTCCACTTTATTTTTTATTTTTCATATTGAATTCTTTATTTCTAACATCCTAGTTTGATTTATCTTCAGAATCTCAATCTCATGGGAAAAAATTCCCTCTTTGTCATGTATGGATTTCTTTAACTTCTGAATTTGCTTCTCATTGCTTCTGTGCAATCCTCTGATCAATCTTTTGTATTCCTTTACCGGCATTTCATTAATCTCTTCATCTTCACATTCTAATATTGAAGTGTTGTATTCTTTTGGGGGAATCACATTGTCTTCCCTATTCGTTTTTCTTGAATTTCTCTGTTTTTAGGCATTTGTGTAAATACTTGATTTTCTCTGCTCATAGATTTTTATCTTTGAACTATGTACCTGTGGCTTAGTTAAGTGGTCTTTCATTGAATACCCAGAGGGGTGTTTTGGGTGTGACCAGGGAGCTCTGGTCAGTGCTAGGGGGCAGGGGGAACATGAGTATCAAGGGTGACACACAGTTGAGTGTGGTGGATCCCTAGTGTCAGAAGGGAAGGGTATGATCACCTCTGTTAGCACAAGTATACTCTCAAGTCCTGTCTTCCAAGGTGATCAATGCCTGGGGTTAGCCCTCAGTGGGTACAATACTCACCCATGCTGGCACATGAACCAAACAAAGGGCTTTGCAACCCTCAGTTTGAAAACAGAACCTTCTGCAATGACCCACCCTAGGCTATAAAGGAGTTTTAACTCCATGGTGTCAGATACAGGGATTGCTCATAGACCCTGCTACACCCTGCACCCTATCATGAAGTCAGAGTTCCCACTTTCACAACATGCAAGGCTCCCACTGTCATGGTGTACAGAGGTGCCACTGTGCCCCACTAGCCTATCCCATCCACAGAGAAAGCAGAGATGTTCCCAGAGCCAGCTGCTGTGGGTGCTCTGCCTTGGCAGTTTGAGCCATATAGCCTATGATGTGTTGAGATGATGGGGGAGCCTCACAGTCCTACATGGATGCATAGTCCCCTCTCAACCCTCACAGCCAGACTCAAAGTCAGTGAGGAATGCTGATTTTCCCTCTGGTAAAATCTCCTGATCACATGTGTGCACAAGAGCTACTGCAGCTACTACTGGTGTCAAAATGGCACCTTCTCCCCTCCAGTTGCTGGGCGCCCTGATGGAGAGATGATGAGAAAGAAACATGCTTTTCATTTGCTGGATTAGGTGGGTAACCTGCCCCCCATTAAAGCTCCAGGCTGGGCTCAAAGACAGCATGGTCCACAAGGTTCCCCCTCAGGCAAGATCACCAGTGGCACAGGCTGCCACAGTCTGCTGTCACCTTGCTCTCCAGAGCTGGAGTCTCCTTTAGCTCTCAGCTATGAGGGTCGTGTGTGGTGCCCATGCTTGTTGCTGCATGTCTGCACCTTCCATACTGGTCCACAGTGTCCCTCTTTCTTCTGTAGAATTTCCACTGAAAATTTCTTTCCAACTGTCCCCTGGAAATGCACTTTCTACACTTTTCTTCTAGTTTTTCCCCTGAATCTAAAGCAGTTTGTCTTTTCCCTATTTAGCCATCTTGGAATCCTCCTTATTGTTAATATCTTAAAGTTTATTCTCTGTTAGAATGACTTATTGAGTACTCTCCTACAGCACTTTATTTTCTACATTTTAACCTTTTATGGAAATATTTAAATCTGCACTGAAAGAGAAAGATATAGCATAATGTACACCATATACCCTTCACTTTAATAAGTAACATTTTGGGGCCGCCTCTTAAGTAGAGTAAGCTTCCACATGAGGCGCCGGCATCCCTTATGGATGCCAGTTCGAGTCCAGGCTGCTGGACAGCCCACCAACTGGAGGCTCCAGCAACTTCTGCTCCAGCTCTCTGTTGATGGCCTGGGAAAACAGTGGAAGATGGCTCAAGTGCTTGGGTCCCTGCACCCATGTGGAGACCTGGAAGAAACTTCTGGCTCCTGGCTTCTGATCGGCCCAGCTTGGGCCGTTGCAACCATTTGGAGATTGAACCAGCAGATGGAAGACCTCTCTCTGTAACTCTGCCTCTCAAGTAAATAAATCAATCTTTAAAAACATAAGTAACAACATTTTGTCAAATGTTCCCAGTGTTTTATTGTTACTCTCACTCTTTATTGGACTATTTTAAATCTAGTATCAAATATGTTATTTTGAAAATAATTCAGTATGCAACTCTAATTGACAATTATTTGAACATAATAAGCATGTCTTTGTCATACCATAGATCCTTAATCTACTATACATTCCTTGTATACATTTCTCCAACTTTGTCAAAGATGTCCCTTTGTAGTTTGTCCAAACCAGGATCCAAACTCCACACAATATTTTTGGTTACTATGTCTAAAACATATTATGGTTTTGTTATTTGATTATTTTATCTGTAGTATTCTTTCTTTCACTTTTTCTTGACATTTGTTTATTGGAAAAAATTACTTAATATTTTATATCGATTGTTACACTACTTTTACTTGTAAAACAAAAATATAACTCATTCAATGTTTGTTCAACCACTGTATAATGAACAATTACTATGTAGAGGACATTGTACTAGGTACTGACTGAAATTCTAAGATGGTTCCCACCTCCAAGATGTTACAAAATAGAGGAAGATGGTATCCACATGGCAGTAGAAGCTAATTATGTGGTAAAAATACTATAGTTTTAATTGTAAGCAAATGCATATAAAGATTATGCAGTGGTTTTTGAAGAGTTGGCAGGGGAGATGGATGTATCGATAGGTTAGAATGATCATAAATTAAGATCCAGCTAGGTTGGGAGACAAGTTAAAAGGAAAGTTAATTCGGTTATTCAAAAAGTTGAGGAAAAGCAAGACATAAACATTAAGATGTGGGGAAAGTGAGAAGAGTTATAAGAGATTTTAAGGGACTCTAGGGATTGTAGACAAATAATTCAGCGGTAGCAAACCTTTGTAAAGGAGATATGCCTAAGTGACAAGTAGAGAGCATGTTTGGGAGGATTTTGAACAACAGGCTAAATGTCTTGAACATTGTCCTCTAGAGCTGGAACTATGAACTTTATTAATTTTTCCACTTATGGAAGATTAGAAGTTACATAATCATAGATATTATATTAGTGAGCAAAACACATCTAATTTCGTAAGGGAACTTAAAATGTTTCTACATTCCAACAGCTATCATTTTCAAATATTTACAGCAAATTGGTGGAATAATTTAATGCTTAGTTTTGCCTAATAGCTAGATGCTCCACTTAGAGGAATACAAAAATACAGAGCTGATTTAGCCAACCTCTACTACATAGCACAGAAGAGAGACCTTCATAAAACAAGGATTCTTCATATCACAGCGTCAAACAGCAAACACAACTCAACAAATTTAACATAGACAGAAGGTGATTCTGTTAAAAATATTCATCCTAATTATGTCAAATTCTACAATTTTGTGTATTTTGAAAATACAGTGAAGCTTGTAATATAAACTATGTTCTACCTAACAATTTTAAATATAATAATCAAAATTTCTATAATTTGATTGCCCTTTAATCTATCAGATTTTTAAAAATTTACCACCTCCCAAAGACGAATGTTATATAACTCCTGAACAAAGTTCATACTTACTTGTTTTTCTATCTTGAGCTCAGCCACTTTCTCAATAGGTTCTCTTCTGAAATGCTTTCTTCTTCTCAACCTAATAACAGCCCTCATAACCTGTATGGATTTTTCTTGTTTGCCACCACTGGAAGCTGTAGTGAATAACAACAATCCATACCAAGATGTTCCATTTATTTAATACAGTGGTTCAAAATTACAAGTGATTTTTCACTCAGTCCCCAGGACACATTTGGCAATATTTGTGGACATCTCATTAGTAGAGGTCAAGGATGCTGCTAAATGTTCTATGATGTATAGGGTGGGTTCCTATCATTCAAAATAATCTGACCAGAATGCCAAGAGTGCTGCTGTTGAGGAACCTGAACCCAATCCAGCCTTACACCTCTCTTTCAATCTTGGCCATGATATTACTTCTCTGTGTAGGTCTTCAATTATATGTACTAGAGTAAAAGATTCTGGAATACTAGGATCACATTTTATACACGGTTTTATTCAGTCAAATGCCTAGCACAGAGTTTGATTATAAAATTAAGAAGAGGCATTTCTTAGTAAAAATGCCACTTGAACATGCAAATGAAATGAGTAAAGCATCATTTTGCCAATATTAATGTGTCAATTCTGGGCATGATTTGGCCATATGAGAAAGCCCATTTTAGGTATGGGATTCAGATAAGGACCCAATTTCACAGGAATTAGAGAACGTACTTATGGGATATGTATTTCTCAGCACATGGTAAGAAAAGAAGAAAAGGAAAGATGGAAACATCTGCTTCTGTTTGATCTCCCTAACTGTTGATTATTTGCTCATAATGGAGCTGACAGTTCATGATACAGCTGATTGGCAAATATGCCAGTTTTCCTGGGACTTCATGAAATAGAAAATTGTAAGTTATTTTGTTGAATTTATAAAGCCAAAGATGGTATTGTTCCCAAAAATAACTATCCAATGACACAGAACCTATGAATATAAGCTTTTAAATAATCTTGTTTAAAAATATTCAATGTATATACCAGGGCCTGAGACACAAAGGTGCTCGATATTCATTTGCTGAATGAAGATCTCTAAAACTAACATTTGTCCCCATGTTAAGGTTCTTGCCACACAGACAGACCTTTCAAAGTTGCTCCATCTGTCCTGTACATTTTAAGAGTTTCAACCTAAGCTTTCTACCTCTCCATTTGCAACCGGGAATGTTCATGCGGTATATCATTCAGTTTATTGTGATATACTATATCATTTAAGAATCCTGCAACTCCATTTCAAGAACTAAAATGTATACTTAACTAAATTTACTCTTGGTTAGTAATCACACTGTTCTTTTCAGTAAATCTGAAAAGATTTACTATCCCTTTGAACACAAAAATCTCTTAATACAAACATGATAATGGTATTAAAATTAGAGAAAAAACAAGCAACTATCAGAGAGAAAGAGATTCAGGTCATCATTCCTCCTTAACACCTACATCTTTTTCTAGTCATGCTCAAGTCACCTGATTTACATCTAAGAAAGGGGTATTTTCTGAAACTCTAATCTTTTATTCCATTTTTACCAATGAGTTAATATATTTCTTTTAGAAATTCTTAAACTTGCATTATTTAGCTTATACTTAGATTATACTTATTACAAAAAATTGTAGTGCACTTTTTAGAAAATACAGATTCAATGAAACAATAAAAGCTCACCTAGTGAGTAGCAAATGAAAACCTAGGGAAATATACAGAGAAAACTTAATGTTGGGCACAGGAATTTAATTTTCTTAAATTAGAAAACCTAGTTTCATAATTAAGAAATTACAAATGGTAAAAGAATCAAGAGGTCTTCTTTTTCTGGTAGTTAGATAAAAAATAAATCACAATTGGAAGAAAGTTGAAAAAGAAGTTGTGCAATAATCTAGATGTTCATTTATCAAAGGCAATTTTAAGTATCCATAATATTAGTGACACTTCATTAGATATAAATTAATATTTACTTGAACTAGGGCAGTGACTATAGAATTTGAAACAAATTTATTGCATATTCATAAAATGATTAACTCTGGGCTGATTTTTTTCTTGAGGCTTTTATGGTTACTTTTTTTTTTTCAGATTATACTTACTTGAAACTGATTCATGGTGGTATTGGGGGTGCTTTCCTAAAATAAATTACATCAATAACCGTGAGAAAATAAAGCCAATACCTGCCAATCAACTGTTTGCTGGTCTATACCAAGATGACATTCTTTCTGAGTTAAACAGTGCCAGGGTCTAAACAGAAAGGTAGGAGAAAGGCAGTAAAGAGCTGTGTATCCCCTCTTAGTTTTATCAAAGACTATTTCTGCAGGTCACCTAAGAACTGAAATCCATCCTGGTCCTGCATGAATGGCTTTTAGTGACTCATGAACATGTTCACTAAAAGAAATGAATGAGGGGACAGGCATTCTGGTACAGGGAGTTAAGTTCCCGCCTACAGCACCAGCATCCCATATGGGCATGGGTTCAAGCCCCAGCTGCTCTACTTCCCTTCCTTTTCTCTGTTAATGTGTCTGGAAAAGCATCAGAGGATGGCTCAAGTGCTTGGGCCCCTGCACTCACGTGGGAGACCGGGAAGAAGCTCCTGGCTTCTTCTACTCCTCCAGCCATTTGGGGAGTAAACCAGCAGATGGAAGATCTCTTTCTCAGCCCCTGCACCCACATGGGAGACATGGAAGAAGCTCCTGGTTCTTGACTTTGGTCTGACCTAGCCCTGGCCATTACATCCATTTGGGGGATGAACCAGTAGATGGAAGACTTCTTTGTCTCTGCCTCTGCCTTTTTAATAAATAATAAAATAAAGGTTTCTTTAAAAAAAAAGAAAAAAGAAATGAACAAAATCAAATTGCCACTATTATTGATCATTTCTACCACGTGGCTTTAGACTGAAAGTGATTTTCAAGGGTTCCAAAAGCTATTTCTAAGTTTTTCCCTTAATGTGATGTGTAACATTTAGACACAAGTCAATCTAGCCACATCTTATCTGTTCCACCAGACCACTGGAAATGATTGTTAATAACTAAAGGAACTACATTTGAAAGACTGCCTTCTATATAATTTTATGTTTATATTAAAATAAATAAAAATCAAAATACCTAGATCATTAACAAAAGCAAAAACAAAAAAACCTTCATAAAAGTCCCCAACTCTGACTTTGACTTAATGCATGGATCAATGTGAAACCTGGAAATGTGGTTAAGAAATGAAATCACTCATCATTTTCCTAGTTTGTCAATGAATGTGCACAACTTAGAATTTTTAAAGTAATATTAATTACAATATTAGTCACAATGACATTCTATTTTGGAATTTTATGAAACTATTAAAAGATATAAATGAGTTTTATTTTATCTAAGTCCCTTTTGGAAGGACTTTGAGAAATTTAATCAGTAAACGTTACTGGTCTATTTTAAACACTTGAGCAACAAGGGGATCCCAATCTTTACATTTCCAAATACTCTTTTGTTTAAAAAAAGATTTATTTATTTGAAAATCAGAGTTACAGAGAGAGAGGACAGAGGCTAAGAGGAGGGGGTTCTTCCATCCACTGGTTCACTCCCCAACTGACTGCAATGGCTGGAGCTGTGCCGATCTATAGCCAGGAGGCAGTAGCTTCTTCCGGGTCTCTCACGCAGGGGCCCAAGGACTTGCGCCATCTTCTACTGCTTTCCCAGGCCATAACAGAGAGCTGGATCAGAAGTGGAGCAGCCGGGACTAGAACCGGCACCCATAAGGTATGCCGGCGCTTCAGGCCAGGGTGTTAACCCACTGTGCCACAGTGCTGGCCCCCCAAATATGCTTTTTATATAAAGATTGCTCATGGACTGTAGCATCTGCTTCCTAATTCTTGCATGTGACAAATATTTATTGATAGAACTATTATACATTGAATATAATACAAGGAACTTCCCATGTACGAATATGCAAAATAAATTTTCCATTTTTCAAGGGAACTTGTACATTGAGAAAAATATAAAAAGTACTACTATAGAAATAAATTGCTTAGGAGACTACCTAAGCTAGAGAGAGGGATTTTGTATTACAATGCTATTTATTCTCTTACCAGTATATTTAAAACTCCAACAAAAACCTTAGAAGTTTCCTATGAAAGATGGCAATGTGAATGTGACATCTATGAACTATTCCACAGTATGTAAAAGGCCTGAAGGGATCTACAGTAACAACTATTTTCTTTTATATAAATTCATCATATGTTTCCCACATTTTGACATTCCTATAAAATCTTTTTAAATGTAACACATTTTATTTTGGGGAACTGTCTCTCCGAGACAAAATTCTTACGTGTTCCCTCCTCTATTTCTTCCCTGTTTTTCCCCTAAATCAGTCTAGAAGAGGCTTTTTTTTCTTTTGCTGGTAAATATGATTTATCTGCTTTGGGAGGAAAAAAAGAAACACTGAAAAATCTGTGGTACATTTTCTGCTCCAGTAAATAGGTCACACTTTGTCAAATTCTGAATATATTAAGTCTTTGTAGAATTCTGTTTTTCTCAAATACTAGGTTGGTATACTGGATATCAATGGGTAATTTATTTTGTTATAAGTAAACTGTTACTCAGGGTTTTTTTTCTTCTTTTTTTAAACTTCAAATCACAAAGGCTTCAAAAAAGGAATCAGAGATTAGGATGCTTAAGGAGAACATTGGATTTCATTTATATTTGTGCAATTGTACACTACCCTTCAGGTATGGAGATAATTATTGTGACCTAAGAACTATAGAATATCTGCTTTGTTAATATTACGTGGCAGTGATAAATTTGAGGTGATCCATCCTTGGGAAAAAATGTACAAATCACTGACAGAAAGTAGCTTCTACCAATAAAAAGAACAAATTTTTACTATCTTCATAGGGACTGCCTCTAATGCATAGGCACTAACAAGTCTTCATACAAAGTAGAACATATGTCTAAACAATAATGCCATTCACAACCAATTGCCTAAAAGTTAATTTTATCTGAACTTTCATTTTGAATTCTAAGTTATTTTTCAAAATTGTCTATGCTATAACCTTTGTTAAGATGAACTAATGACATTCTATAGAACTTCTCAACTAAAAGAGTAAAATATGATACATGCACATTCTAATTCAAATAGTATTTCTGTTCTAGTTAAGCACCTAGCTATAGTTCCTGGAATATAAACATTCATTAAGAATTTTGTTCCTCATGTTCTCATGACATTTATTATGATAAATTACTCTAAGTTGGCTAAATTTTTTTTTTTTTTTTTGACAGGCAGAGTGGACAGTGAGAGAGACAGACAGAGAGAAAGGTCTTCCTTTGCCGTTGCTTCACCCTCCAATGGCTGCCGCGGATAGCGCACCGTGCTGATCCGATGGCAGGAGCCAGGTACTTATCCTGGTCTCCCATGGGGTGCAGGGCCCAAGCACTTGGGCCATCCTCCACTGCACTCCCTGGCCACAGCAGAGAGCTGGCCTGGAAGAGGGGCAACCAGGACAGAATCCAACACCCTGACCGGGACTAGAACCCGGTGTGCCGGCGCCGCTAGGCGGAGGATCAGCTTAGTAAGCCGCGGCACCGGCCGCTAAATTCTTAATATGAGACATGGATCACTTTCTTATAAAGAGCATTTGGATTTAAAATATTTAGGTATATTAAAATTTATTTTAACTCAAATTTCTATTGGTCAAACTGAAATTATATGGTGCCAATCCATCCATATAGTCATTCCTATATAATTTTAGAATATTTTTATAATGTTGATAAAACAACACTGTTTTAACAGCACTGTTACACAAAGGAATATATGGGTATGTAAGTGTACATCAATACCTTCATCTTGGAACCAACTTTTGTGTTCTTCTCTGTTTACATCTATTTCCATGTCTCTTTCAAAACTTATATTTACATCAAGAGACGTTCATATAAAGTATCTGAACTATCAGTTGGGTGTTCTTGCTGACTGATTTATAGCATTTTCCCACTCTAATTTCAATCAAATAACCATTCCTGGAGGAAAACTACCTGAAGCAGAGAAATCACAGAATCTAGAATTATATTCTGGAAAGTTTTGCTTTCCCCATAACTACCTTCACAGATTCAAGTCTCCACTGCTCCATGCTTACTTTGCTAAAAATAAATTACTAACTTACCTCCCTGCCTCCATCCCCCTTCACCTAGTTATGCAATTGACTTAAGTTTTAGATGTATTTCTGCTGTATCATTGCTCCTATGTTAAAAACTTAAATCATCTCTCCCTTCTATCAAATCAGAATTCCATATTTCGACATTCAGTAACCAACATCCACTTTTCTTTGAATAGTACTAATATACTTACTTGTCACATCCCCATAACCCTTTACACAGACACATATATTTGATATTCAATCTTGCCTCATCAACTGCTTCTTTGAAAATATTTTCTTACCCTTTCCCCTTGGTACCCATCATAGCTCCAGTAAAACACATGTTAAACACTGTATTGTCACTTTTTGCTCTTTTGTCTGTGTTCTTCAATAGAATATTTTTCCAGTGGCAGAAATGTCATGTTCACTTTTATACTTCTGAATCTAACATTGTACATACATTAATATGTAATAAATTTGTGTAACATGATTGTTGAATGAATGACATATCTGGAATTAGGTATAATGTTTTTGTGGCTAGAATTTACGATGCTTCTCATCTTTCTAGATGAAATGGTGCCTTTCCCTTTACTCTTTCTTTATCCATTTCTGAAATTTAGAACAAATTTAACTCTTTTGGGTGGATGGAAGGTCAGATGTTCTTCGAAGAAAGTGAGAGATGTAACTTGAGAATCCCAAACCAAGACTAAAACGATTTCCTTCCGAAGCAATCTTACCTCTCACTAAGAAGTCTAAAAGGCTACAAAACCAAAAAGGATAAATGCAAAGAGTAAGTGGAAACCTAACTCAGAGTTTAGGCCTCAACTCAGGTACAAATATGCACCATCATGTCATCCTGGGACAGTTTATAACCTCCATATGTGGAGTCCAAACTACCCCCCCTCCCGGTGAAAGGATGAACTGTATTCCCAGCTCACCATTTTTTGGCACTATTACCTGGCCTATCTCTTCCCTGGCCCAATATCTGAGGACCCAGAAGACAGAAACACCGCTCCACTGGTAACTCTTCTATGGCTCCTCATTTCAAAATCTATTATGCTCTGCAAGCATGAACCACACTGTTGCCATAACAAAACTATTTTATATGAGAGATTTTCCAAGAAGCCTTTCTCAATCCATGCACATCTGGTTTGTTTTCAGGTACTTTCCTCCGAAGATAATCCTGTTCACTATGGAGGATGGAATTTCCAGTGCTTAGAGGTGGAGCATTCACCAGAAAGTGACAGTTTTCAGAACTGTATTTCAGAACCTATATTTTTGTCTACCTGTAAAAAGTGTTCACTGGCTTGCTCTCAACATCAAATGGCCTTCACTTACCAGACTGTATCAGACATCTGCAAAATCTAAAATTAAACAAGTGTTTAAGATACGTACACATCTATATTTCTCTCTCCTAGTCTGATTTCTTATCAACTCAATATTATGTATACTAATTCAAGAGGCAAGAATAAGAAAAAACTCATTGAATTGTCCATTTACCATGTTATTTTATAGACTGTAATATCAGTATATAATTTTGCTATCTCTTTAAATTGATGAGTTAATTAAAAAATTATGACAGAAATTTAAAATGTGTATTGACTCACAAGCCAGCAAATCATTGAAAATTCTATTTGAATGAAACCACTAACACTGGTGTAAGAATATAGAACTACAAGATTATATTTGACAAAGCAAGATCTGTAGAAATGTATTTCCATTGACAGTAAGTAAAAGTAATGTGGACTCTTACAAGGAAATATGAAGTTTATCAGATAAAGCTTTAGAGAGAAGTAAATTTTTGCTATTCACTTCATCTTTATTTTCAGACACATTCATCTTTATTCACAGATCTGATGCTCTTGCACCTTAAAATTCAACATTATAATTTCAGTTTTTCTGTATTATTATTTATCATTTAGGTCTGGAACACACAAACCTCTTTAAAACAAATGTAGACATTGTGTCCCAGAACCCATTTGCCCAAATAATTAATAAAGTGCCTTCAGTCACTTCCAGGATTTGATCTTTCAAAAAAAGGTTATGTTTTCTTACTTAAAGGCCATTGCTACCCAAGGCATCTCTATTAAATGAATGCCCAAATTGTGTCTCTTTCTTGTTTAGTAAGAGAGGATTCTTGTTTTTCTTTTCTTTGCCACAAGACGAGAAACTTAAGATGCAATGCTTAGTCTTAAAATATATATAGATAATACAGAAAATAAGCCAACATAAGGATTGTAAAAATTTCCAAAATTATATGCTGCTCAGATAATGTTTGGAAACAGTGATAGTCACTTCATCATGCTTACCAGTCCATTTTTACTTGGTTCTGGAGTGAGAGGTGTGAGTCTGCATGATCTTTGGAGAGCCAAGCAACCAGAATTTTAATAATAAAAAATATGTAAAAAACCATACATGCCCTAAGAACAGCAAATAACTATCAGTTTCTGTGTAATAGTGGCTTCAAGGGGGCCAGCACCATGGCTTAGTGGATAAAGCCATCGCCTGCAGTGCCAGCCTACCATATGGGTGCTGGTTCATGTCCTAGCCACTCTACTTCCAATCCAGCTCCCTGCTAATGTGCCTGGGAGAGCAGTAGATGGCCTAAATGCCTGGGCCCCTGCACCCATGTGGGAGACATGGAGTAAGCTCCTGGCTCCAGACTTCAGACGTGCCCAGCTCTAATTGTTGTGGCCATTTGGGGAATGAATTAGCAGATGGAAGATCTCTCTTTCTCTCTGCCTCTTCCTCTCTCTCCTCTTCTGTAACTCTGCCTCTCAAATAAAATAAATAAATCTTTAAAAAACACTATGCTGTGGTACCAAGCAGTACAATATGAACAATCCTATCCCCAAAATGTCAAAGACAATTAAATCATTGGGTTGATAAGAATACCTTCAGAATGAACAACTAAGGTATTTTCCTTGTCTTAATTTTTAGTGATCTAACTTGATTGGTTGTTCTGATTAGACAAAATAAAAGGACATCCATAACAAAACATAAGGTTATACACCCTTTATATATATTAGCTGTTGTGATCACAAATAATTATATTACACTTGCCTATTTTCAAAAGTTCATAGCATAGTTTTCAGAAGGATGGAAAACAATAAAATAAGTAAAATTGTAGGTACTTTGAGAGTTAAAGGGGTGCCAGCACTGTGGAGTAGTGGGTTAAACTGCTGTTTGTGGTACCAGAATCCCATATGTGCGCAGGGTTCATGTCCCAGCTGCTCTGTTTCTGACCCCACTCCTCCCTAATGGCCTGGGAATGCAGCGGAAGATGGCCTGAGTCCTTGGGCCCCTGCACTCACTTGGGAGACTTGGAAGAAGTTCCTGGCTCCTGACTTTGGCCTGACCCAACCCTGGCCTTTGCAGCTATTTGGGGAGTGAACCAGTGAGTGGAAGATCTCTTTCTCTCCATCTCTCACCTCTCTCTCGAACTCTGACTTTAAAGTAAATAAATAAATCTTTAAAAATAGAGTCAATGGAAAATGCATAGAAAACAAAAAATAAGCTATAAGAACGCAGAGGTGAAGGCAATTCCTGAGGAATGAGGAAGTTCAAAAAGACTCTCAGAAGAGATAAAGTTTACACAAGTGCACAAAGAAACCGTATTTTAGACATGCACATTTTTTCCATAGAATGGAGACTGATCCATATTGTTTGGCATTTTAAAAAAGAATAAGCAATTTTGTTTACAGCAAAAGATTCACTTATGAAAGCAAGAGAAAACAAGGTTAGAGAGATGAGTAGGGGCCAATGTTGGGAGAGCAGTAGAGGATGGGGAGGTTCTTGGGGCTATGAAATATGAAAAGGGTGACATTTATTCAAGAAATAAATTAGCATCTGCTACTTAAGAGATTTTATATGGGGACAAAACAGGCATCTCTGGAAAAGATATTAAAAGATATTTAAAACAGAGGGGAGAGCAAGAAAGATAAATCTGAGACACACAGAATAAATTTCAATGAAGATAGAACAGTTTACATAGTGTTGAAACATACCAACAAAAAAGAGTTACCATATGTGAAAGCAGACGGGAATTGAAGGGTGCGCATATGAGAGGTTTATGAAGGAAGCAGCAGCTGAACTGGGTGGCTGATAATGTAAGAAAGCAGAAAGCTCAGCAGACAAGACGGCTCTAGGAAAGGATTATGCTTTTGGTTTTAAAAGATGTGCAATGCAAACTTTATGCCAACAACTCAAGTTAGGGGTCAAACATCAAGGTTAAATGTAGGTTAAGGGTACAACCCCACAACACTTCCCTTGCTTCAGAGCCACAGAGTCTGGGGTTTCCAGGATACCCACACTATAAAGAGATACTCAGGCCGGTGCCACGGCTCACTAGGCTAATCCTCCACCTGCGGCGCCGGCACACCGGGTTCTAGTCCCAGTCGGGGCACTGGATTCTGTCCCAGTTGCTCCTCTTCCTGGCCAGCTCTCTGCTGTGGCCCGGGAGTACAGTAGAGGATGGCCCAAGTGCTTGGGCCCTGCACCCGCATGGGAGACCAGGAGGAAGCATCTGGCTCCTGGCTTCGGATCAGCGCGGTGCTCCAGCCGCAGCGCGTGGCTGCAGCAGCCATTGAGGGGTGAACCAACGGAAAAAGGAAGACCTTTCTCTCTGTCTCTTTCTCTCACTGTTCACCAAGATCTGGATTTCTTCCAAATATGAAACTTCCATGTCCCTATGACATATCACTCTCTTAGCATACTGAAGTATCTTACAAACCAAAAAACTAAATTGACCATCATTGTTGAGAGTTTTTATTGAGGTTTTCATTACAATGATATGGGTCACAAAGTTGCGCTCTATCTTCAGCCCTGGGGCCATTGTGGTGGAGCAGCAAGTTAAGCTGCCACTTGGGACAATGGCATCCCATACCAGAGTGCTGGATCAAGTCCTGGCTACCCACTTCCAATCCAACATTCTGCTAATATACCCAAGAAGGCAGAAGATGGCCCACGTGCTTGCACCCCCGCCAGCCACATGGGAGACCAGGATGGAAATCCTGAGGGCTGGCTTTGGTCTGGCAGAGGCAACTGTTGCAGCCACTGGGGAGTGAACCAGCAGATGGAGGACTGATTGATTCTCATTCATGCATATTCATTCATTCATTCATTCTCTCTCTCAAATAGATAAAATCATTTTTAAAAAAGAATCTCCAACCTCTTACTCCTTTCTGCTACCCATAGTCAGCTGATATGTTCGATCAAGGTTTCTGGCATGGTCACTCCCAGTCCTTATTCACCTCCTTGGCATAAACAATCATCTTGTTGTCATAAACGCTGGTGTGACCTACTGGAACAACTCTAAGTAACAGTGATTTCTATAGCATGGACAATGTAAGGGTTCAGAAATTACCTCCCAAGTACCAGAGACAAAGACCAGACAGATTGATAATTATATAACAGATAAATGTGGGGTAATTCTAGGTGTTTCTGCTGGAAACCCAAGGAAATGACTGAAACTCTCAAACAGGCTGAAGAGAAAGAAGTGACTAGAGATGTGGCTTCTGTCACCAAGTGAAAGGTCCAGTATAGTTCAGCAAATGCTCCAGTTGTTTGATGGGGGGATATGCACAGGACAAGCTACACAAATATACACAGCATCTTTTTCTAAAGAAATCAACTCTCAGCTTCACATAAACATTAGCTTGAATAGAAGCAACTTTTCACCTCTTCTGTCTTAACCAGATGTCTAAAATACATATCATTTAAAGATGATGGGCCTGCATCACAGCTCACTAGGCTAATCCTCCGCCTTGAGGCGCTGGCACACGAGGTTCTAGTCCCCGGTCAGGGTTCCGGATTCTGTCCTGGTTGCCCCTCTTCCAGGCCAGCTCTCTGCTGTGACCCGGGAGTGCAGTGGAGGATGGCCCAAGTGCTTGGGCCCTGCACCCCATGGGAGACCAGGATAAGTACCTGGCTCCTGCCATCAGATCAGCGCGGTGCGCCAGCCGCAGCGTGTTGGCCGCGGCAGCCATTGGAGGGTGAACCAACGGCAAAGGAAGACCTTTCTCTCCGTCTCTCTCACTGTCCACTCTGCCTGTCAAAAAAAAAAAAAATGATGATGAAACAACCGCTAAACAAAGTATGATCTAAAAATTATGTAAATTCAAAGTTGCCACAGCAGTGACTTAGCTTATTCTTGTTAGACACATACAAATGTAATGGGGTCAGCTTGATTAATGGTCTCTGTGTTTTCAGCATTGTGTGCCAATGTGAACTTGTCTGTAATTACTGTGTTGACATGCTCTCATTTCAATTCATTGCCACAGACTACCATAGTTGTCAGCTAAGAAGACCAATCAACTCACCCTTTAAAACTCAACAATACCGGCCGGCGCCGCGGCTCACTAGGCTAATCCTCCGCCTAGCGGCGCCGGCACACCGGGTTCTAGTCCCGGTCGGGGCGCCGGATTCTGTCCCGGTTGCCCCTCTTCCAGGCCAGCCCTCTGCTGTGGCCAGGGAGTGCAGTGGAGGATGGCCCAGGTGCTTGGGCCCTGCACCCCATGGGAGACCAGGAAAAGCACCTGGCTCCTGGCTCCTGCCATCGGATCAGCGCGGTGCGCCGGCCGCAGCGCGCCAACCGTGGCGGCCATTGGAGGGTGAACCAACGGCAAAAGGAAGACCTTTCTCTCTGTCTCTCTCTCTCACTGTCCACTCTGCCTGTCAAAAAATAAAAAAAAAAAAAAATAAAAAATAAAAAAAAAAAAAAACTCAACAATACCTACATATAATTTGCTTTGAAGATAATTTATTCCAAATTAAAAATACTGTATTTTTCTCTTATTCTGCAATAGTGGCATAGATGAAAATTATTCAAAATATTTTGCATCTACATTATTTACTTTTCAGCTTTTGAATGATCAGAGAGAGGCTCCAGAAAAAAAATATGCTTTTCTTTAAATTGTGAGATATATAATAATGGAAATATATTATAAAATATGTTATTCTATATTTGAATTTTTCCATGCTTCTACAGCAGTTTATCTGTATTGGGCAAATAGTATAGAATTATATTTATATTACTTTAAATTAAAAAATACAATTATATAATAGAAAATTATGCCCTCACAGCTCCATGGTTAGGAAATTTGAGAGTGAGTGGAGACATAGACAATCTCTATAACATATCACAGTGCTTATTTTTAATCCCAGTGAAGAGTACTTCTGGAGGTATTTCTTATATGTCAGTTTGAATCCTATGAGAAGCAGATTCCAAGACAAAATTAGACATCCAAGGGATTTACTAGGAAAATGTTTGCGGAAGAAAATGTCATGAAAAGGAGCAGAAAAACTTTCAGTTTCTGATGCAAGTCTCATATGTTTGAAAGGAGAGATGAGGGGCTGACGCCATGGCTCACTTGCTTGGTCCTCTGCCTGCGGCACTGGCATCTCATGTGGGTTCCGGGTTCTAGTCCCAGTTGCTCCTCTTCCAGTCCAGCTCTCTGCAGTGGCCTGGGAAGGCAGTGGAGGATGGCCCAGGTGCTTGGGCCCCTGCACCCACATGGGAGACCAGGAGAAAGCACCTGGCTCCTGGCTTGGGATCTGTGCAGCGCCGGCCATGGCAGCCATTGGGGGAGTGACCCAACGGAAAAAGGAAGACCTTTCTGTCTGTCTCTATCTCTCACTGTCTGTGACTCTACCTGTCAAATAAAAAAAAAATAAAAAAGGAGAGATGGATCTTTGAAAGGAGAGAGGGAAACAAGAAGGGTAAGGGGAGATGCACAGGCAAAGCAAAAATGGGTCACCAGTGGACTGCTGTGTCAGGCAGGAGCTGCCTGACTCCAGGAGCTCTGGTGTATTGTTAAGGGCTGGGCATCCCAGAAAGAACTTGGATTTTATATGACCACTGTGGAGGATGCCCAAAATGCAGCAACTCAAGGCTACCGACGCATTATTCTTGCTGCAAGTAGTCTTGGAAGGATATTCCAAAGTACACTCACATGTCTATCATTATCTACCCTTTTATGTCTTAACAGTATAAAAACCCAGATGTCCCCATCGCCATCCGATGTTTCAGTGAACCAGATTTCCCCAATCAGGATTCTCACCTTATTAGAACACATTTTCCTTGGCTAGCATTTCAGTGTCTCTGGAGCTCTTAACTGAGAGCTATTAACTAGCAGATCTTCAGCCTGGTACTCAGAAGTGTCAGCTCTTTTACTGAAGGAGATAAGGGTCTCTTTCCAGGGCATCAAGTAAGCACTATCGATTCACATCTCACCACAACTATTTGTTATCCACTCTGCATGCCTAACTTTCCCATTCCAGGACTCAATGCAACTTAGTAATGAATAAATGGCTACCGCCACCTTATAGGTATGTTCCCACATACTACAAATGCATGAGTCACGGTTCCGAAAAGGGCATTCACCTCCAATGGGATAACTTCATTCTCAAAACACATCGTACATACTGGGTCAGTTCAAGTTCTATGAAAAGCAGATGCCAAGAGAGTCAGACTGGCAAGAGATTTACGGGGATAAATATTAGGAATGGAAAAGACATAAGGGAGTAAGGAAGAGCGACTTCAGATGGCAATGTAGGTCTAATGCCTGTGAAAGGAAGGAGGAAAGGAGGGGGAATGGGTGGCAGGAGCTTCACAGAGCAGTTTTGATTATCACTGTGGGAGATTCAAAACCAGGAAACTGACCCAGCAGGCAGAAGTAGCGCCACTCCGATATCCTTTCTGATTTCAAATATTGTCTGGGCGTAGGTTAGAGACACTGTGGTCTCTGCATGAGTGCTGAGTGTGCACACACAACTAGAGGTAGAGGCTGTTTCCAGCCAAGGCCAAGAGGCCTCTGCAATGACTAACCATGTGCCCTCTGCTCCTCAGTAGAGAAACTCAGAGAAGAGTAGCTACTGTTTTCAATACATGAACTAGAAACATGAAAATCGCAACTAATCAATAATATTAATGAAATGGGTCTTTTGAATCTATGTGCTTAATGTATCAATGATAGATTAAATGAGATTAAATTACCAAAATATGTAAGAAGGAATGAGTCAAAGAGGCAGGAGTGAAATTAAATTTCTCAGAGTATAAATTTTCTGTTTCACCCTTTTAAAAAAATATTTATTTATTTGAGAGGTAGAGTTACAGAGAGAGGGAGACAGAGAGAAAGGTCTTCCTTCCGTTGGTTCACTCCCCAAATGGTCACTACAGTCGGAGCTGCGCCTATCTGGAGTCAGGAGCCTCTTCCAGGTCTCCCATGTGGGTGCAGGGGCCCAAGGAGTTGGGCCATCTTCTACCACTTTCCCAGGCCATAGTAGAGAGCTGGATCAGAAGTGGAGCAGCCAGGACTAGAACCAGCACCCAAATGGGATGCCGGACCACAAACAGAGGATTAACCTATTGCTCCCAGGCGCCAGGCCCCAGTTTCACTGTTTGATTCACATAACTATACTGTCTATTTTAAAAGCATAAAGTTTTAAAAAATTGAAAATAGTTCATGCAAATAAAAACTACAAATGAAAATTTTGGAGGATACAGCTAATGGCAATGCAATGATCATTATATGGCAAACTTTCTTCTAAGTGACCCATAACTATTACATGACAGTACTTCAAAAACTGTGGAAAATGGAATTAGATGATAAGTTTATTTTGGTGAAAAAAATAATTGAAATCCATGAATAATTTTTTTTCACAATTCACATTAACTTTATTAAGATTCCATTATACTTTTTTCTTTTATAAAGATTTTACTTATTTAATTGAAAGTTGTAGTTACAGAGTCAGGGGGAGAGACAGAGATCTTCCATTTACTAGTTCACTCCTCAGATGGCCACAATAGCCAGTGGTAAGACAGGCCAAAGCCAGAGCTTCCAGATCTCCCATGTGTGTGGCAGGGGTCTACACACATGGGTCCTGTTCTGCTGCTTTTCTGAGGCCATTAGCAGGGAGCGAGACCAGAAGTGGAACAGCCTGGACACGAAACAGTGCTCATGTGGGATGCTGACTTCGCAGGTGGCCTTACCTGCTACTGGTCCCCCCTTATACTTTTGAACCTCGTAACACTCTCTGCATAATTAATCTCATATTAAAGAATCTAGCGGTCTTAAAACAAAATTAGTAACTTTGATTATAATTTGATTTGTAACTTTACAAAATGCAGCTCATATATTCTGCAGTATTATAAAGAAAAATTAACAAGTTCCAAAACAGAGAAAATGTTTCATTCAATATGCTGCTGAGGAATGTATCATAAAAAACATACAAAAACCTCTGCCCTCATAAAGTTTATATTATGGTACACTGTAGTAAGAGAAACCAACAATAAAAAAGAAACATATCAGTAATTGTCTAACAGAAAAATGGAATAAAAATTTTCAAAATTCCTTCTAACCCATCTTTCTCCCTGAAAATTAGTCATGTTAATGCATGCAGTGTAAAATAAATGTACCATCTGTAGTTATAGACTGGATTCTACAACTTCCAATTCCAGTTTCCTACTGAAGTGCACTCTGAGAGGCATAAGATAGTGGCTCCAGTAGTGGGCCCCTACCACTCACATGGGAGACCTGGATTGAGTTCCAGGCTCGGGACTTCGGCCTGGCCCAGTCCTGGCTATTGCAGACAGCCATCTGGGGAATGAGCAGCAAATAGAAGCTCTTTCTCTCTCCCTCTAAGCCTTCCAAATAAATGAAAATAAATTAAGAAAAATAAAACAATTAAACTACATCCAACTGGATAATGATTATATATGAAATTTTATAAGGATAATGAAAAAAATAAGGAAATAAGTGACAAATTTAACACAGTGTTAGTTTTCTTGGAACAAATGTTGTGGTGGGTAAATAGGGATTTATTGCTTATTTAAAAATTGTTAATGTTATATGGTATTGTTGAAAATCTAAAGGTTAAACAAACGATGAAATTCTCTAATTACTGCTGGGGAATAGGTAGAAATTAGTGATTATCTAGTATCAGACATAGGCAAACACTTTTTTCCTACAAATTCAATTTTATTTTTGCATTTATAAATTATTAGCATTCATTTGGACACTTTTTTGTTAAATTACTTTACTTAATGAGGTGTGGTATGAACATGATATTGCTGACACGAGATACTCAAAATAGATTTTAAAAAATCAGAGTCTTCTCCAGCTAATAAGCTTTCAGAAGAAAACAAATTAACATAGTTTCTAATTTGTATTTTAATTATTTAATTCTTTTCCCATACACCAGCTGCCTAACATGTCACAACAAATGTGGCTTATGAGATACTGGAATGGTATAAAGCACTACTGAAACAAAATAATCACATTCATAATAAGTAGAATTTTAAAAAGAAGATAACCAAAATAATGTGATAACTGGACAAAGAGACTGACAGTCTAGATCCAGAAATAAGTTATCCTTCAAAATAGATATCCAGAATACATGTAGTCAAGCACACTGATCATTGAGAAGGCTAAGATGAATGGGTTTTCATGCATCACTATTTAAGTTCCGGAAAATGCAGCTTCAAATGTGATATGGGTGGACTTGCATTTCAGTGCAGTGGGTTAAGCTGCGGCCTTCCATGCCAGCATTCCATGTGGACTCCGATTTGTTTGCCAACTACTCTACTTCCAACCCAGCTCCCTTCTAAAGCACCTGGGAAAGCCGTGGAGGATGGACTCTGTCACCCATGTGGGAGACCAGGAAGAAGCTCCTGGCTCATAGCTTTGGGCTGGCCCAGCCCTGCTGTTGTGGCCATCTGGAGAATGACAGAGAAGATGGATAATCTTTCATTCTCTCTCTCTCTTTCTCTCTCTCTCTCTCTTCTTTTCTATAACTCTGCATTACAAATAAATAAATCTTTTTTTAAGAATGTGATATGGAACAAGTTTAACGCTTCTAAATTTAAGGTAAAAGTCAATAGGTGCATATATCTAACTATATCAGTTACATTTTTTTTCCTCAGAGAATCTTTTATTTGAGGCACCACTGTGCATTACATGAAGGGAAGCATTTCAGTTCCTTGATTATACATTGCCTTGTATACAGTCATTTCATATAAGCTTCAATTAAACATTTACAATTCAGTTAAGAGCAGTACAAGAGGCATGGTGTTAAAACATAATTATGATTTTAGCTTGCAGGGCTCTTCTATGTACAACATGTTTCCAATCATGTAATTTTGATATATATGTGAAAACTACCAATAGAAGAAGTAAATACTCAGAATTTTGTTGAGACATTCAGATTTTTCTATTGGAAATTATAAATGATGTTTAAAATATTTTAATATAATCTAAGGATTTTATGAAGTTTTCTATCATTTTTTTATTTTTTATTTAGTAAATATAAAATTTCAAAGTACAGTTAATGGATTACAATGGCTTCCCCCCCCATAATTTCCCTCCCACTCACACCCCTCCCATCTCCCGCTCCATCTCCCATTCCATTCACATCAAGATTCATTTTCAATTCTCTTTGTATGCAGAAGATCAATTCAGTATATATTAAGTAAAGAATTCATCAGTTTGCACCCACACAGAAACACCAAGTGTAAAATACTGTTTCAGTACTAGTTATAGCATTACTTCACATTGGACAACACGTTAAGGACAGATACCACATGAGAAGTAAGTACACAGTGACTCCTGTTGTTGACTTAACAATTTGACACTCTTGTTTATGGCATCAGTAATCTCCCTAGGCTCTAGTCATGAGTTGCCAAGGCTACGGAAGTCTTTTGAGTTCGCCAACTTCAATCTTATTCCGAAAGGGTCATAGTCAAAGTGGAAGTTCTCTCCTCTCTTCAGAGAAAGGTACCTCCTTCTTTGATGACCCATTCTTTCCACTGGGATATCTCTTGCAGAGATCTTCCATTTAGGTCTTCTTTTTTTTTTTTTTCCAGGGTATCTTGGCTTTCCATGCCTAAAATACTCTTATGGGCTCTTCAGCCACATCCGAATGCCTTAAGGGCTGATTCTGAGGCCAGAGTGCTATTTAGGACATCTGCCATTCTATGAGTCTGCTGTGTATCCCACTTCCCATGTTGGATCGTTCTCTCCCTTTTTGATTCTATCAGCTAGTATTATCAGACACTAGTCTTGTTTGTGTGATCCCTTTGACTCTTAGACCTATCAGTGTGATCAATTGTGAACTGAAATTGTTCACTTGGACTAGTGAGATGGCATTGGTACATGCCACCTTGATGGGATTGTATTGGGCTCCCCTGGCATGATTCTAACTCCACCATTTGGGGCAAGTCAGCTTGAGCATGTCCCAAATTGTCCTGACTGTTGATGTACAATGTAATACTTTATCCATTTTAGTATTTTCTCTTTGTTTTGTTCTAGTACTATTGGTTGAACTCTGTGATTAACACACAATTGTTCTTAGGTCTTTAAATTTTGACTGAAAAGTGATCCCTGTTAAATATAAGAGTGGGAATAAGAGAGGGAGGAGATGTATATCAGTTACATTTTTAAGTGTCTTTTAAAATTACAATAGTTCAATTATTTCTGGTAAAGGTAACTGCTTTGTGTTAATATCTTCATCTTCATCCTCACTTTTCTTGTTTTGAAATTGGTTTCAACTGGCATGTAGTTTTAGTTGTGACCTCATTCTATTTTTCTGTATACATGAAAAAGAACACAGCTGCTCAACATAAGTTATCTCTGAGAATTAAAACTGTCATCCTAACATTGATGGTTTTAGTTTGTTCAGATATAGGCTTACAAAAAGAGTTGTTGCTTAATTTTTTTTTTATATTGAAATTGGGAAGTCAGGGAGGAATGCTTGGAAAATTCAGGGAGCTGGGTCTATTCCAGGCTTATATTATTTGACTTAGTGGACTTTGCAAAACATTTGATTCCTTTAAGTCTTAGTCTTACCAATAATGTGCTTCTCAGCAGGGTTATTAGGATTAAACAAAAGCATATATTGCAGTAGGTGACATGCTACATGTTCAATATTTATAAACATATCATTCATATTTGGTCTCAGCAAATGCCATGGATCTATTCTAATAAATCTACCAAATAAATTGAATTACTTGTCCAACTAGCCATTTAAAAATAATTTTTGATATACATGGTTTAGAAAGCAAAAGCATTTTATACATACTCCTCCATCTTTTAACAAAAATTTTGTTATAACATTCTTACTGTGGGTACACACCTTTTCACTTTTCCAGCTAATCACTCCCCAAAAATCTATTCCACAACCCCACATTCATTAACATGGAGTTAAAGGTGAACTACTACAATTATAGGGTAAATCAGATGTCCTAATCTTCCACAGGCATTCAAATAGGGGAGGATTTAATGTTTAAAAATAAATAATAAGCGTGGCTGCATTTTTAGGTTATAAATTTTTTACACTTAAAGTTTAACCCTTATCCTATCCACTGACACTTAATGATGCTTCCGCTGCTAGTTCAAGAGTCATGAGAACAGAAGCATTTATCTATATTCAGTTGCTTTCAGGAAAGAAATGCCATTTTGAGATAGAACTATAATCCATCCAACTCAGGATTCTGTCTCTTGACAGAAATAGAAAGTGACATTTTGAGGGAAAAATGACTGTTATTCTTTATAATATACCTGATACAGTCCTAATGTCCTTTCCATAGAATTTCATGGATTATTCAACTTTGATCTTTCTCCAACTGACATTACAAACGCTTGTAAAGATAAAAAAACAAAGCTGCAAAAATTTGGGCCATATCTTTGACTTTTCTTTCTGACAATAAATACTACTGCTTGCTTCTTCATTTGCTTTTAGTTCTGATTTTCCATATATTTGAATTGTGAAAAAAAATCATGTAATATCACTAATAATATAAGCAAAATGAACAGATAAGGTTAAGTAATCTCTGCTGGGCTTACCAAATTATATTTACTTAATACTCAGTATGAGTCTTATATTAACAGCATTATCTTCAATAACTCTTAATGTTAAATATAAGAATTATTTTTTTTCTCATTTTGAAGAAAATTGAGAGCCCTCAATATTAACTTGCTCAAGCTTTTATGTCACAAGGCTAAGAATGAAACCTACATCCCACTACCTGAGATTTAAGATGGTTGCAGAATCCCCATTTACATTTTTAAAACATAAACTCTCTATTGAATTCCTTGAAGACAATAAAATATGTAACTCAATTTAATGTCTCTAACTAAAATAAAGACACTAGTGGACTCAGTAGACCCTTGTCACATCACCTGGTACCTCTATTCTGGAGGCACCAGAATATCATTCAAGATAATTTATTTCATACACTGAAATACTGATCAAGAAGACACTGAAAAAATTAAGTTATTATTATTTTATAAACCAAACTATCAAATTTAATTTGAGGAAGTAAAGATAAAATTTCATTATTTTGCAGTGAATTGAGGTTGCTACATTAAAAAATCCGTGAACACACTATTATTCGTACCAAGGAATTTAAAAGTGATAGATTCTGGATCCATTGTGATCATTATAATGCAGGTGAATCAACAACTGAGCGCCCGAGTGTTTACTATCAGAATCTATCGTGAATCAATTAATCCATAAAATACCCAAATCTGATGTGTCCATAATTAGTGGTTTGGAGGCAGTATTAATGAATTTACAGGACAGGATTGGGTCATAACCTGCATCAGAATTATCTTTCAACCTTATTACTTATGCCTTCACCCTACCCCCACTGAGTCTTAATATATCCATGCATTCATCAATTCATTCAAATAATACTGATTGAGCTTGATCCATATCAGATACTGTCCTACATTCTACTTCATTTTGGAATGTCTTCAAGGTGTTCAGGAAACAATGACAGAAACCAAAGAATACAGAGACAAGGGACTACTGAGAGGAGAGAGTCAAAACAGACCTTTAAGAAATTACTAAGGAAACACAACAAAAGGCTCCTTTTCTGTCTCTGTAATTGGAACTCTAATTGGAGCTTGGTTGCAATGCTGGTAATAGGGATATAAATCATTTATCCTGAAAGTCAAAACTAAATATGTTTTTTTTTATTTTTTTAAACTTTTATTTAATGAATATAAATTTCCAAAGTACAGCCTATGGATTACAATGGCTTCCCCCCCCATAATGTCCCTCCCACCTGCTACCCTCCCCTTTCCCACTCCCTCTCCCCTTCCATTCACTTCAAGATTCATTTTTGATTCTCTTTATATACAGAAGATCAGTTTAGCATACATTAAGTAAAGATTTCAACAGTTTGCTCCCACACAGAAACATAAAGTGAAAAATACTGTTTGAGTACTAGTTATAGCATTAAATCTCAATGTACAGCACACTAAGGACAAAGATCCTACATAAGGAGTAAGTGCACAGTGACTCCTGTTGTTGACTTAACAACTTGACACTCTTGTTTATGGCATCAGTAATCACCCTAGGCTCTTGTCATGAGCTGCCAAGGCTATGGAAGCCCCCTGAGTTCACCGACTCTGATCATATTTAGACAAGGCCATGGTCAAAGTGGAAGTTCTCTCCTCCCTTCAGAGAAAGGTACCTCCTCTGATGACCCGTTCTTTCCACTGGGATCTCACTCGCAGAGATCTTTCATTTAGGTTTTTTTTTTTCCCCCCCAAGAGTGTCTTGGCTTTCCATGCTTGAAATACTCTCATGGGCTTTTCAGTCAGATCCATGTGCCTTAAGGGCTGATTCTGAGGCCAGAGTGCTGTTTAGGACATCTGCCATTCTATGGGTCTGCTCTGTATCTCACGCCCCATGTTGGATCGTTCTCTCCCTTTTTTATTCTATCAGCTAGTATTTGCAGACACTAGTCTTGTTTATGTGATCCCTTTGGTTCTTAGTGCTATCATTATGATCAATTGTGAACAGAAATTGATCACTGGGACTAGTGAGATGGCATTGGTACATGCCACCTTGATGGGATTGAATTGGAATCCCCTGGTATTTTTCTAACTCTACCGTTTGAGGTAAATCAGCTTGAGCATGTCCCGAATTGCACATCTCTTCCCTCTCTTATTCCCACTCTTATATTTAACAGTGATCACTTTTCAGTTAAGTTTCAGCACTTAATAAGAATTGTGTATTGATTACAGTATTCAACCAAAAGTATTAAGTAGAACAAACAAAAAAAAAATACTAAGAGGGATAACATATCAAGTTGCTCATCAACAGTCAGGGTGAGGGCTGATCAAGTCACCATTTCTCATAGTGCTCATTTCACTTTTACAGGTTTCCTTTTTGGTGCTCAGTTAGTTGTCACCTATCAAGGAGAACAAGTGGTATTTTTCCCTTTGGGATTGGCTTATTTAAATATGTTTTTATAAAAAGATTTTGATCCAGTTTGACAAATCCTTATAGCCAAGGTAGCTTTAAAGGATTCAGGGATGTTCCCTAAATCTACCTGTAAATATATCAATGTAACTTTTGAAAAATATTTCATAAGCACAGCACTGTATTCTAAATTAAGTGCATTAACTACATGGATATCAGGTATTCCTGGGTCTGACTGCTGGGATATTTTATTACTGGTTGATGACTTGAGCAAGGTTCTAAACTTTCTTCTCTTAGTTGCCTTGTCCATAATAGAATTTTTAAAATTATATAGATAAACTGCTGGCCGGCGCTGTGGCTCACTAGGCTAATCCTCTGCCTTGCAGCGCTGGCACACCAGGTTCTAGTCCCGGTCAGGGTGCTGGATTCTGTCCCAATTGCCCCTCTTCCAGGCCAGCTCTCTGCTGTGGCCAGGGAGTGCAGTGGAGGATGGCCCAAGTGCTTGGGCCCTGCACCCCATGGGAGACCAGGATAAGTACCTGGCTCCTGCCATCTGATCAGCATGGTGCGCCAGCCGCAGCGTGCTGGCCGCGGTGGCCATTGGAGGGTGAACCAACGGCAAAGGAAGATGTTTTTCTCTGTCTCTTTCTCTCTCTCACTGTCCACTCTGCCTGTCAAAAAAAAAATTATATAGATAAACTGCTTAGCACAATGCCTATGACAAAGCAGTTGCTCAGTAAGTAACAGAAAATATTATATATTTATTAACTCTTTTTTTAAAAGATTTATTTATTTATTTGAAAGTCAGAGTTACACAGAGAGAAGGAGAGGGAGAGACAAAGAGAGAGGTCTTCCATCCGCTGGTTCACTTGCCAATTGGCTTCATTGGAAGGAGCTGCACAGATCCAAAGCCAGGAGCCATGAGCCTGTTCCGGGTCTCCCACATGAGTGCAGGGACCCAAGGAATTAGGCCATCCTCCACTGCTTTCCCAGGGCACAGCAGAGAGCTGGATTGGTAGTGGAGCAGCCAGGACCAGAACCAGCGCCCATATGGGATGCTGGCACTGCAGGTGGCAGCCTTACCCACTATGCCACAGCGCCAGCCCCTTATTTATTAACTCTTAGGTCAAATGCTAGGGTAAACATTTAGAGGCATGATCTTATTTGCCCTTCCATGACACTGCTGGAGGTAGACATGATTTTGCCCATTTTACATTTGGGAAATCTAAGGCATATAGAGTGTAAGTCACAGTGTCACAGACAGCAATCTTGAGCTAGTTGGGAAATGACTCAGAAGCTATTTATTCCAACCAACCATGTTCCTCTCAATCCAGCTCTCTGCTATGGCCTGGGATACCAGTAGAAGATGGCCCAAGTCCTTGGGCCTCTGCACCCACATGGAAGACCCAGAGAAAGCTCCTGGCTCCCAGCTTCAGATAGGCGCAGCTCTGGCCATTGCAGCCAATTGGGGAGTGAACCATCGGATGGAAGATCTCTCTCTCTCTCTCTCTCTCTCTCTCTTCCTCTGCTCTCTCTGTGAAACTCTGACTTTCAAATAAATAAATAAATAAATATTTTTTTAAAAAAAAGATAGTAAGCATTGTCAAATGCTTTCTCTCTAGCAAATTTTGAAAAGTGAGTCACATGGAAAATCGTCAGTCTATATTTTAGGGCTTTTTGTTCTTCATTTTTTTTTCCACATAGGACCATGACAGGATAGATTCCAAGCATGAGTAAATTTGTACATAATTTACATTTACCACTATACACAGGCATACATTTTACCTGCACTGATTCCATTAGCTCTCTTCTATATGGTTGATGTGGTAAATTTGTCATTAATACACAGAATGAAACTATATTTTTTTTCAACATTAGAACCAAATAAGTTTATATAGGACTCATTAGCTAGATGAATTCCACCATCTATATTGGGCATTCACATATGGAATTTCGGAATTTTTACTTCTTATAAATTTTTATGTGAAAAGGCAGAGATACAGAGAGAGACAGATACAAACTTACATCCACTGGTTCATTCTCCAAATACAAGAGCCACAGCTGCACAGACCAAAGCAAGGAGCCTGAAACTCAATCCAGTTCTTGCTGGGACCAAGAGCACAAGTTCCAAGCTTTAGCTCATAGTCACAGCTGCATATTACTGAAACCACCACTAGGTCTTAGCCTGTACTATAGCAGCTGACCCACAATCAGTGTGAGTTGCCATTGGGCTTGAGGATTTATATTACATGCTACCTGAACACAACAGTTGAAGATACACCCAGTACAGTGTTGGCTCAAGCCACTGCTGGGCCTGAGGACCTATGTTCTGTGCTACATAGACCCTGCAGCACAGCCAGCTCATCCTTAGCCCTTGTCTCAACTTGGCAATAGAAAATGCTCACTACATTTCCCACCAAGCCTGTGGAGAAAATGCCACTGTTTATTTCTCTTGCCACCATTCTCATTCCTAGGGAATTACAAGGTAGACATCATCATTATTATGTACACACATGCACCTGGTCCACAAATATACCCCATCTCTCATGTGGCTTCTATAACCAGGGTATAGTCTACCACCACACACACCACACCAAATCCATTGAATAAAGAAGCAGCTAAATGTATATTAGACTAAGGTATCTACGTAGAACAAAAGCTAATGTATCCAACCAAATTACTGACCCAAGACACGTTCAAATTCTCTTAGGGAACCCCAAACTTCTATTGAGTATTGAGTGGGAAACGTGACCATCTAAATGATTTGAGGAATTAACAGAGAGCAGTGACTACACAGCAATAATTACAGTAAATACTGTTTTAAGGCAGACAAGGGCTAAGATTTCCTTAGCAGTAATGACATACACTGAATTAAAATCTATTTTTTATTATAGAACGATCAGTTTCTAACAAATGAAAATGTATCACCTACCTATTCCTTATGTAAATAATATTAAATTTCTTTGAAACTGGAAAACAAAAATAAGAAAGTTATTACAAAAGCCATCTTATAAAAGAGGTAGTGACAACTGATTGACCAAATATACAAAACCTCAACACAGTAACAGTGACATAAAAAGTGTGAAAAGATGGTAGCATAATACCTCCAAAAGAATGCAATAATTCTATAGCAAGATGTCAAAGAAAATATTGATGAGATGCCAGATAAAGAACTCAAAAGAATGATCATAAGGAAAGTCAGTGAGATATGAGAAAATATAGACAAAGTTTAATGAAATCTGGAAACAATGATGTCAATGAGAAATTCATCAAAGAAAGAGAGATCTTGAAAAAGACAACAGCAGACACTGTGTAACTGCAGAATTCACTAGACCAATAGGAAACATAGTTAACAGACTAGATCAAGCTGAAGAAAGAGCATTTGAACTTGAAGGCAGGGCTCAAGTCATACAAAAGAGATTTTCAAGTCAAACAAAAGAAAAAGAAATCTGGAGAGAATGAAGAAAACTGTTAAATCTCTGAAACACGATTAAACAAATAAATGTTTGAATTTTGGAGTCTCCAAAAGAAAAAGAAAAGGAGAAAGGCATAGAAAAAACTATTCAATTACATAATAGCTAAATCTTCCCTGATTGTGTGAACATATGTTCACCCAGGTACTTGAGGCCCATAGGACCTGATATAGACATGCACAGAAAAGATTCACATTCTAACATTTTATACCCAAACCAGCAGATGTACAACACAGAGAATTCTAAAAACTACAATACTACAATAGAAAAGTGCTATATTACACTTAACAGGACATGCATTAGACTAAACAGATTTCTCAGCAGAAACCTTAAAGGCCAAGAGGGAATGGAATAACAGAAGTTAAGTTCTAGACAAAAGAAAAACAACCACGCCAACCAAGAATACCATACTCAGAAGGCTATTCAGAAATGAAGGAGAAATGCTTTCCAAGACAAGCCTGAATGGGAATTTATCAGGGAATGTATGTAAAGAGTCCTACATTGAGAAGCAAAAGAAAAATAAATACCATCATGTAAACATGAGAATGTGTAAAACCACAGGAAAATCAGATACACAAAAGAAAAATAAGATAAAATCTCATAAATCCAGTAAATGACCAAATCACAGGAATAAACAGGAGAAGAAAAGAACAAAAGATATTAAGATATTCAGAACAAAGAGGAAAAAACATTTTAGGGCTGGTACTGTGGGTCACTCGTTTAATCCTCCACCTGCACTGCCAGCATCCCATATGGGCACCGGTTCTAGTCCCAGTTGCTCCTCTTCCAGTCCAGCTCTCTGCTGTGGCCCGGGAGTGTAGTGGAAGATGACCCAAGTGCTTGGGCTCTACACCCACATGGGAGACCAGGAGAAGCACCTGGCTCCTGGCTTCGGATCGGCACAGCGCCGGCCATGGTGGCTGCTTGGGGAGTGAACCACTGTCTAACTCTGCCAAATAAATAAATAAATAAATATACAACAGAAAAAAACTATTTAAATGATAGCATCAAGTACTTAGATATTAATAAATTTGATTGTAAATGGACTAAATTCTCCCATTAAAAGATATAGATTGTATGAATGGATTTAAAAAAAAGAGGAGACCCAAATATATGCTACCTTAAATAACAGTAAAACACACAAACTCAAAGTGCTGAAAGGGAAATGATGGAAACAGAAACCAGAAAGTAACTAATAGCAAGCAGGAGTAGTTACAGTTACCTCAGAAAATAAAGACTTTTAAACGACGCCCGGCGCTGTGGCATAGTGGGTAAAGCCACTGCCTGCAGTGCCAGCATCCCATATGGGCACGAGTTCAACACCTGGCTGCTCCACTTCCAATCCAGCTCTTTGCTATGGTCTGGAAAGCAGTAGAAGATGCCTCAAGGCCTTGGGCCCCTGCAAGACCTGAAAGAATCTCCTGGCTCCTGGCTGGGTCAGGCTGAATCCATAAAGTTGGAACTCAACCCATGTCTTTGTGGGTGGCAGGGCCCCAACTCCTTGAGCTATCTCAAGGGTGTGTGTTAATTAAGGAAGCTAGATTAGAAAGTGGTTTTGGGACAGTCTAATATGCCACACAGGCATCCCAAATGACATCTTCAGCCATGCACACCAAATGCCCAGCTCAGGGACCATCAGTTTTTAGTGGATCATGGTCTGATACATTTTTGGTACTTTCTGATATATCAGGATAAGCATTTGCTGATTAACAAAAAAAGTGCCCCTTTACAGTCCATCAGTTATTTTTAAATCAAGTTTATACAGTTCATTATTATAAAATCCTTATGAGAGCAATCCTGTCCTAACTATTATAGCTTCTAAGAAAATCTTATTAATCACAAAATCAATATTCTTAAAAAAATTAAAAAACAAAAAAAACCCAACAAACCACTCTCCAGATATTTCTAAAATGTTTTGGATCTTGTTTTTGTAAATTCCATTTAGCTCTTTTCTGTATCTTAAATTTATTATGAGAATTTGGACCTGCCCTACTTGTTTGTTGTCCCAATATCATTTGACTATTGCATAACTTCTTCTCTTAAGTTAAATATGTATTTTTGAGAAGCACAAGACCAAAAGAGAGGAGAGAGAGAGAGAGAGAAAGAACCTCCTATCTATTTGCTCACTCCTAAAATGCCTGTGTCACCAATGACTGGGCTGAGCCAAAGCTAGGAGTCTAGAATTCAATCCAAGTCTTCCACATGAATGGCAGGAATGCAACTAGTGTCCTGAGTATTTATGAAATTCCTTTCTTCCTTACGAACTTTAAAGTCAGTGTATCAAGTTGCATTAAAGCACCATTTTTGCTGGGCCACTGTTGTAGGATAGTGGATAAAGCCACTGCCTGTGATGCCAGAATCCCCTATGAGCAAAGATTCATTTACAGGCTGCTCTACTTCCAATTCAGCTCCCTGCTAATGACATGGGAAAAGCAGCAGAAGTTGGCCCCAATGTTTGGGTTCCTCCCACCCAAGTGGGAGACCCAGATAAAGCTCCTGGTTCCTGGCTTTGGCCTGGCCCAGCTCTGACTGTTGTGGCCACCTAGGGAGTAAACCAGCAGATGGAAGATCTCTTTGTCGTCCTCTCTCTCACTCTTTCCATTTTCTTTTAAGTAACTAAATAAATCTTTTAAAAAAAATTTTTGAATTTAGGTAGGGATTTCATGGAGTATAAATTTATTCAATTTTCATATCATTAGCTACCTTTTTAAATTTCTTCATTGGTAATTGGCCCATTTGTAATTTCTGTATATTCTTATTTCAGTAAGATTAAAAATTTAAAAACATATTCATTGCGGTTGGCATTGTGGTGTATCAGATAGGGCTATTGCCCACAACACTGGCATCCATATGGGTGCTGGTTTAAGAACTGGTGGCTCCACTTCCATTCCAATTCCCTGCCAATGGTCCAAGCATTTGAGACCCTGCCATCTACGTGAGAGATCCAGATGAATCTCCTGGTGCTGGCAACTGTGACCATCTCCAGGGTGAGACAGTGGATGGAAGATCTCTGCTTCTCCTCCTCTCACATATTTTAATTTCCTCTGAATATGTATTTATGTTATCTTCCTCCTATCTAATAAGGTTTTTCCATAATCCCTTTCTTTTTTAACATTTTTAAAAGAAAGATCGCTTCTCGGCCTTTTGGCTAAGATCAAGTGTAGTATCTGTTCTTATCAGTTGAACATTTTTAAAAGATGTATTTATTTGAAAGGCAGAGTTACAGAGAAGAGAAGAGACAGGAGAGCAATCTTCCATCTGCTGGTTCACTCCCCAAATGGCCACAATAGGAGGAGCTGGGCCAGGCTGGAGCCAGGAGCCAGGAGCCAGGAGCTTCTTCCAGGTCACCCATATGGGTAGCAGGGGCCCAGAGCACTTGAAACATCTTCTGCTGCTTTTCCAGGAGCATGAGCTGGAAGCTGGATCAGAAGTGGACCAGTTGGGACTTGAACTGGTGCTTATAGAGGATGCCTATGTTGCAGGTGGCACCTTAACCCATTATACCACAATGTCGACCCCTAATTTTTTTAAATTATTTTTTATTTCAAAGGAAATAAATTTTACTGGAAAAATTATTTATTCAAAAGGCAAAGTGATGGAGACATATAAAGAGAGATCTCCCATTTGTTGGTTCAGGCAGGGTTGGCCAAGCCAAAGCTGGGAGCCCAGAACCCAATCCAGGTCTCTCATGTGAGTGTCAAGAACTCAAGTACTTGAGCCAACCCACTGATAAGGATGTAGGCATACCAAGTGGCATACCTCTATACCAAATATCTGTTCCAATCCCTTTTTTTCTCATTTCAGAAGGTTGTGTATTTTATTTTTATAAAGCCAATTTTTTTCTTCATTTTTACACTTAAAATTTGTATTTGTTAATTTCTTTCCCCATTTATGAGTTTAACTGTGCTATGTTATTGGACTACATAGATTATTTCCAGTTGTTAAAACCTAATTTCAAGGGAAAATCCTATGTTAATTTCCATGTTGGCATAAATACTCTTTATATGTGCCTATTCACACCCATTCCATATATTGAATTTTTTCAATAAACTGTCAAAAATTCTATTTTTATGACCACAGTACTGTTGTAACTTCTCTTCACAAAATATTAATCATGCTTAATATTTTCTCCCATCTTCTCTATTACCCTATTTTGTCACTTTTTTACTTAGGTTTGATTTGATGACTCACTTTTGTGGTTTCAATTTCCTTCATACATTTTGTAATCCCTAACTATCTGCCCATATTTAAACTAGATTCCTTGCTTTGTTGATTATACATTTCGCTTGGTTCTTATAGGGGAGAATAGAGCAGGGCTGTCATAAATAGGGGATGCAAATTGAATTTTCTTATGGAGCAGAGACAACCCAAGACAAATAGCTCCCTGGCATGTTGTCTTGATTTTACAGTAGTGTTCCGGGGATCCTGGTCCGGTTTTTGCTTCATCCTTTGGCCAAATAATACTGAAACCACTGCTCAGTCAAGTAAGAGAGAAGAGGGAGCTTAGTTTATCTAGGTACACAAGACTTAGCTCATCAATGAAGTCATCCTACTCAATGTCCTATGTTACATCCAGCAAGGAGTCTCATTACCACCTCAGAAGAATTCAAATCATATTTTATCTATTGTTTTAACATTGTCTTACTCTTCAATTAGATATTTATCTTTACATTTAGGAAGTTCACAATAGTTTTGGCTTTACAGCATTATGCATATCGTATCCATATGTATGGACTTACTCATTGAGAAAAATTAACATTTTATATTTTCATTGACTTTAGAAAGAAAGAAGGGTAGGCACATATTTGGTCTTTTGTTTTGGTAGAAATCTCTATTTCTGATAGTTCTCGTGGGAAAACCTGAATTTCACTACGGCGATGATGAACTTTCAACTTATTTCTTCAGAAGTACAAGTACTTGATGTACAGAATGAGAAAGAGTGAGCTAATTAACTGCCCTTATTCCGATTCCATTCTCATCCAGCACCGATTTGAATGTAACCTGTTTTCCCAGAATGTGATCTGGTATCTGGTTCTGTCTAGAAAGCGAGAATAGATAAATGATGTGCTTTGGGTGCTCTCATCCCTACGGCAGCAAGTTTCTATCAGGAAGTATAAAGTTGGGGCCTGCACTGTGGCATAGCGGGTTAAGCTGCCACCTGCAGTGTCGGCATCCCATTCAGACACCATTTGATACCGGGCTGTTCCAGCTCCCTACTATGGCCTAGGAAAGCAATAGAAGATGGCTTAAGTCCTTGGGCCCCTGCACCCACATGGGAGAACCAGAAGAAGCTCCTGGATCCTGGTTTGGATTGGCACAGTTCTGGCCATTGCGACCAATTGGGGAGTGAACCGGCGGATGGAAGACCTCTCTCTCTCTCTCTGCCTCTCCTTCTCTCTGTGTAGCTTTGACTTTCAAATAAATAAATAAATCTTTAAAAAATCCACAACTAAAAGGCTAAATTATTAAAAAGAAAATATAAAGTTGGCATTCTTTTTTGAATCATCAGTATTTAGATCTAAAAGAACACAGACCTGTTACTTGCCCAAGAGATAATACCAAGACACCTCCATGTGTCTGGTAATGAAGGAGGTTTTTTTTTAAAGATTTTATTTATTTGACAGGTAGAGTTACAGACAATGAGAGAGACAGAGGGAAAGGTCTTCCTTCCGTTGGCTCACTCCCCAAATGGCCGCCACGGCCAGAGCTGCACCCATCCGAAGCCGGGAGCCAGGTGCTTCCTTCTGGTCTCCCATGCGGGTGCAGGGCCCAAGCACTTGGGCCATCCTCCACTGCCTTCCCAGGCCACAGCAGAGAGCTGGACTGGAAGAGGAGCGACCGAGACTAGAACTCGGTGCCCATATGGGATGCCAGCACCACAGGCAGAGGATTAGCCAAGTGAGCCATGGCACTGCCCCATGAATGCGTTTTAGTATTCACATCTTTCTAGAGCATATACTCAACACTAAGAAATCCTACATTGTAGCATACTTTGAACAGACACTACCTTTTTTCATCACCAAAATTTATTTCTCAAGATCCCATTCCCCCGGCATAAGTAATAACTAGAATAACTAATATAGCAATAACCAATCCAAGAGAATTTAAAACTGGGAGATATTATATATGTGTGTGTGTGTGTGTGTATAGTTTAAACTGTTGGTTTCTTCAGGTAATATTATTTTTTTCTGTTATGGAAACTGTTTTATCAGCAGATGATTTTGGACACACTATACCTCAATCACATGTAGAAGGAGACATTGCGTCCTTAGGCAGTAGTTTTTTGAGTAGGTGAACATTTGAGAATTTCGAAGGATGCCGTAAGGTTGCTTCTTTCCTTTGTTTTTTGTTTGGACTGACTATAACTCTCATAGGGAATATGGGCAGAATTATTTATAGTTCTCTGGGGGAAAAAATAGAACTCCAGGCAAAATGTAATTCACAAGATTATTTTCCAACATCTACACACTTCCCCTTTAGCAAACCTGGTCCATTAGCAAACACTTGCTGCAAGGAAGACACAGACCAAAACATCATCTACTTCTAGGGTTGAGAGTTCTTGTTCCCTTAAATCTTTCCCACCTGGCTCATTGTTCATTTTAAAAATCTACCTAAATAGTAAAAAAGTTGCACTTTTGGATATATTTTATTGATATAGCTATTTAATAGTGTTTTGGGTGATATTATCCTGAAATATTAGAAATATATCCTGAAATATAAGAAATATTACTGCTAAGAGAATTAACAAAAATTTTTCTAGAACTTAGCTGTCAAAACATATGCCTACTCTCAACTTTAGGAGGATATTCAGGTATTATCCTGAGACAAGCAAACTGTCTCCCAAGAGATCTCTACAATGATTTTTATTCTTTTTATGAATCTAAGTTCAAGTCTAGAATTAGGTGAATCATTTCGCTGCAACAATGAAATTAGCCAGATATCTGTAAAATCTCAATAATCTGCTTTTTAAAATATTAGTATAATGGTGGATGGCTTCCCAATTTGCAGCACAATGATACATAAATTACCATTCTCACATCTTCAGGCAATGCAACCATAATCACAGTCACCACAGTGGTTGTTAAGGAAGTTTGGATTTATCCTAAATTTACGCGACTTCTAAAGGAAAAAAATAGTTTTAGAAAGCAAGAGAGTGGGAATAGAAAATGTACAACACCCGCTGCAGTAAATGTTTCCTTTACCTTATTGTTGCTGCTAGAGTTACTGACACAATCACATATTTGCTTTTAGAATTTTTAATTTACAGAACGTGCACAAACAATAATGATTGTGAAAATGTATTAAAACCCTAGTAAATGAACATCTGATGAACAGAAAAAGAAGAGGCCTCCAATTCATCTTTTATCAGTTTGCTTGATGACAATAGGATGCAAGGCTATTTTTTTTGCCATGGCATCTAGCTCAGAATAAGTACTGCCTAAATACCTATAGATTAAATGAATTATAAATTGATAACAAGATGAAGCAGTCCATTGCCTATAATACAGTTCATTAAGTAGAGACCTGAATGCAATAATGAAAACAATTTCTACAGTTAGCTTTCTAAGCAACTACAGTTAGATAGTAACACCAGTCTCTATAAGGGAAAGATTAGATATGCAAAATGATGTGTGATCCTTGAGAAAGAGAAAGGGAAGTTGTGATAAAGGTAAAGTCAGAGAAAAGACAGAGCCAGTTTACTATCAAGACATGTACTATAACCAATGACACTTTGAGAATTAACCAATGCACTGTTCTGATACCATAAGGAACTATAATTTGTCAAATCAAAAATATCATTATTTTGGTCCTAACTATAGGTAAGTATCAGTACTGTGTTAGAATGGAAGTACTATTAATGAAAATGAGGACATTCAAGACAAACTTAGGGTCATTTTTGAAACCTCAAAATAAAACAAGAAGATGAAAGTGAATCAAAAATGAAATCATGAAAGATTTCCCTTTATATACAACAAAATTAAGGATAAATGTAGTATTCAAGCAAAATGTATGGAAAGTGATCACTGAGGGGGGTGTTCCTGTCAGTCTAGGCATGTGCTCTCATAGCTGGCTCTGCCAACAGAAAACTGTTGCAGAAAAAGAGATAAAAGCTCTGTTTCTTCATTGTCTTCCTTGTACCAGCTAACTGTCACTGTGCCCACAGCAAAATGATGGTGAGAATTCACCTAATCAATTTATATGCAACCCAGAATTTCGATTTGGCAGCTCCCAAAGCAGAATTTGCTAAGCCTAGTTGATATAAGGCCCAAGCTGTGTTTCACAAAACCAGCTGTGGCTGCTTCCTCATTAGGAGGCTTGCTGTCGGGAGAGTCGTAAGCAACACAGAGTGTGCAAGGAGGGAGAGAGTGCTACTAGTTTCCCAACACCATTAAACCATCAAATGCTGAGAAAAGAGAATAAAAACAGCAAGGAGAAAGTGAAAGGAGCAGGTGTGCAGCTAAATTAGGCAGGAGGTACCTTCATGCACACAGAAGTTTGCACAGGTTTTCTCATGCATTATTAGTCAGGACTTGGTAAGGGTAGAAATCCTACTCATACAAGATTAACATCATATGGGATTTTATTGACCAAAGAATAGAGAAATTCAAGGAAGAAGCTAGCTTCAGATATGTCAAGAATATTGGTTTTCATGCGGTTTTCGGGGCTCCCTCCTGCCTCATTCCTGTTTTATTCTGGACTGCATTTATTATTTCCTAGTATATATGCATTTCCTTCAAATGACCAAGGACATGACCACTGGGAGCTCCGAACTCAAATCGTCCCAGCCTAAAACCCCAAGCAGATGCAAAGCTCAAGTGTCATAGGATGATATGAAGAAACTTACGATTCCTCCACAGAACCACCAGTCCATTCTTCTACTACTAAGTCTGCCAAGAATGTTCAATTCTTTGGTTGGCAATTGTCAGTAAAAGCACCGTTAGAACCAGAGTGCTAGAAAGCTCTCTTAAGGAAAGTGGCAACTGGTCCCAGAATTGAGGTAGAAAACATGGGAAATATCCCCAGAGGAAATGAATCTAGTATATGAAGAAAGAAGAGGAGAAAGTGTACTAAACAGAGAAATCACCAATAAAGGGACAACGTGCCAATAATGGGACTGAAAGCACCAATGGGGAGAAGTCTGTCTAGATATGCTTAAAAGTCAAAGAATTTCCCTCAATTACTATCATAACGATGTTTTTGATTATAAACATAACAAATATCCAAAAAATACTAGCCTGGAGAATAAATTTAAATAACTAAAAATCCTAAGGTTTTGGTATCTTCTAGCAAGGTTTGGTTTGGAAGAATAAAGTGACTACAACTTTGATTATGGTTCTTCCTTTTTCAGCTCTTTCTCAGTGCTGGCTCCATCATCAGCAAGATTCTACTTTGTGATCCAGAGATGGCTGTCAGCAGCTCCCAGGATGCATATTCTCTCATTCATAATAAACACAGAAGTAAATTTTGTATGCGATTTCTAAATTAGAGATCTGGGGTCGAGTCTGATTGAATCCATTAGATTTATTTTTCTATGTCCAAAGAACCACTGAAATCAGGAAAATGGAGGTATACAAATAATGTTAATCTTAAATACCTTGTGCTAGCCATGAAACAATAGACTATGTGAGGGAAGAATGAAGATCCAAGCAAATACTTCAGAACTTGTCCCAGAGAAGAAGGGATAGATGCTGGGTGGGGAAAAGTGCCGACTATTTTCAACAGAAATGATTTTGAACATAATCTTTTTCATGGCTTCAAAGATATTACAGGACTTGCTAATGCTTTGGGGTCATCATGATGACTAGTTACAATGCAATGTGGTCATACAGAAGAGAGCTGGAAAAGATTTTGCAAACAATATTTTCTAGGCCTCTTACAGAATAGAAAATAGGTTCAGGACAGAAAAATGCCTTCTTCAAAGTTATAATAAGTATGTACTAAAATTTTAGTCAAATTTTCTTTACATTCCCTTCCATTATCATGAAGGTATCCCGTAATGATGAATTGTTTCATGGGTTTTGTGACACTATGTAATGTTTTCATCACTTGATAAAGGCTTATAAATGATGGAGACCATTTTTCTCTACTTTATGTTTTCTGAGGACTTTTAACAAACCACAGTTCTGTCTGATGGCTTCTCTAGTTTCACTGGGCCTTTTTTTGTATCACCTTTTTATGCATTAGATGAAATTTGGTCCCAGGAGCAAATCCACAATAGCTTTTAAGCAGAAATATTTACTTGTAAAACAACAGTGCTTTAGAATTGTTTACGGCTATTCTTTTGTATGCCCCATTAAAAATCACATGAATTTCTATATTATGTTTTCCTATGAAAGGAGTACAAAAGTACTTTCAAAAATTATTTATAATTTGGGTATAAATTTGTACAGTAGTAAAGGAATGATTCTGAATGTAAATATGAAAAAAACTTTAAGAGGATTATATAAAATTTGCTTTAAAGGCTTCATGAAAAGAAACCACAATTCAGAGCTAGTTTATGTATCATGATCCCTGGTACTGTGTAATATTCTCCATTTTGAATTCTGTCCCCAAAGAGTTATCTAATAGACCTAAAAGGGAATATTATCTTAATTGACAAAACATAAAAATAAACTCATATTGCTATTAATTCCAATGATCTGAATATCTTTTGTTAGCATATTTGGTAAGCCATTAACTCAGTTATTCCAGCAAAAATCATTGACAAATGTTGGAAATCAAAGTTAGCAGGGGCCAGTACTGTAGTGCAGCAGGTTAAACTGCCACCCACATTGCCTGCATCCCATACAAATGCCAGTTCAAGTCCCAGGTGCTCCACTTATGATCCAGCTCCCTTCTAAACCATCTGAGGAAGCAGAAGATTGCTCAAGTGCTTCGGCCCCTGCCACCCAAATGAGGGACCCAGCCCTGGCTGTTGCAGCCATTTGAGGAGTGAACCAGTGGGTAGAAGATTAATTCCCTCTCTCTCTCTCCCTGCCTCTCTCCACCTTTCAAATAAATAATAATTTTTTAAAGAAAATCAAAATTATCAATGTATGTAAAATGATAAACTTTTTAACTGTTCAGGTTTATCCCACAAACACAATGTTTGCCTAACACAAGCAAACAAGTCAGACAAGTCAATAAAATTCATTACATAAGCAGAGTAAAGAAGAAAAGTCATATGCTAATTTCAATAGATGTTTTGCTAAACACCTAACTGAAAGACTCCACATAGCCTAAAAATAGAAGAAAACTTTCTCAAATTATAAAAAGTATCCTTGAAAAATAGAGCACTAAAATTATACTTAGTGAAATATTAAATGCTTTCTCTATAAAACAGGAATTAGAAGATTACTTCTCCTGTAACTTCTATTCAATATAATGCTAGAATACCAGCAAATGCAATAAATAGGTAAAGGAAAGCCTACAACAGGCTTGAATTTGAAAAAAGAAATAACATGATTCCTAAGGATAAACATAAATTCCTAAGGATTCTACTAGAAAAGTGCTAAAACAAATAAATTTAACAATGGTATAGGACATAAAATCAGCATATTTAAATATCATTTATATGTACTTTCAATGAAAAAAAAACTGAAGATGAAGTAAAAATACCATCTATAATAGCACTTAAAACATTAAAGAACTATGCATAAAAGCACAAGGCTTTTCAGACTCCAAACACAAATTAGTCAGTTATACACTTCATTGATGATCTGGAAAATCCAATACTGTTAAGATATTTACTCTCCACAAATTGATCTATATATTCAGAACAATCTCAAGCAAATAACACCAAGATTCTTTGTAGGAATTCAAAAAACTGATTTTAGAACTTATTTTTAATAATACCAAATTAGAATGACTAAAGCAATTTAGAAGAAGAGCAAACTTGAAGGACTTATTCTTAACTCCAGGCTTACTATACATCTATAATAATCAAGGAAGTGTGGCAAAAGGATGGTTTACTTGACCAAGAAAACCTTTCTAGAATTGGGCAGCATTCCTGAGAAAAGATGGTTTCAGAATGTCCCACTTTACTACAGGCATAGATCTTTCTTACAGCCAGAAAAGGTGGTGACATGCAGAAACAACCTGATAGGTTACGGCTTGTATTTTGTCATCTTTCGGCAGCTTTTAGTCTGTCGGCTGGAGATTCAGCTGCTATGATTGGCTGACACTCAGTTGCTTGGTTACAAGAGAAGAATCTTAGTTTACAATTTATCTATATGTCAAGCTAGAATATACTATGATCCTAGGAGCTTTGGGCCAAACTTGTCATTTAATTATGGAGATTGTTCAGGCCAAATTTATTTCAGTTCCACAGAATAAAGAAAAAAATACATATGGTCAAATAATTTTCACCACCAATGGTATCAAAGTCAGTCAATGGAGGAAATGAAGACTTCTTGAATTAAGGACACTGAAACAGCTAGATTTCAACATAAAAATGAATCTTATTTAATCACAACATTCAAAATACTTAATTCATAATAGTCAAAACAGGAAGGCCGGTGCCGCGGCTCACTAGGCTAATCCTCGGCCTTTCGGCGCCGGCACACCCGGTTCTAGTCCCGGTAGGGGCGCCGGATTCTGTCCCAGTTGCCCCTCTTCCAGGCCAGCTCTCTGCTGTGGCCAGGGAGTGCAGTGGAGGATGGCCCAAGTGCTTGGGCCCTGCACCCCAAGGGAGACCAGGATAAGTACCTGGCTCTTGCCATCGGATTAGCATGGTGCGCTGGCCGCAGCGGCCATTGGAAGGTGAACCAATGGCAAAAGGAAGACCTTTCTATCTGTCTCTCTCTCTCACTATCCACTCTGCCTGTCAAAAAAAAAAGGAAGAATGGATAAATAAGTTGTTATTTTATACAATACTATCCAGAAATAAAAGTAAATAATTTACACATGTAAAATAAATAATTTACATTTTGCTAAATCAAAAATTCTAGAGCCAACAAGGACATATTGCTTGATCCAATAAAATTCCAAAGTAGGCAAAATTAACCAGTGGCTATAAACATCATTTCAGTGGTGATATTTCAAGGACAGGCATCTACCGAAAAGGGGCATAAAGGAATTTTATGGAATGATGGATTTTATGGGATGAAATTACTGATTCTTGATATGTAACCTATACTCATGTGTGAGTAAAAGAGGTTGCAAATGTGGCTAAATATTAATAATAGGTCATTCTCAATGAAGGACATAGGAAGTTATTATTATTATTGTAACTTTTCTGTGAGTTTGGAATTGGTTTTAAGTATAAAAGATTTTTAGTCTAATCCTTATTTTCAAAGGATTTAAAATGATTTCTAGTGGGAATATAGACAAAATTATAGTAGTTCAGGAAGAATGCATAGCTTCTAAGTTATAAATACAATTTATAATTTAAATTGTAAAATGAAGTCGAGAAACAGGATCAAGAAAAAATACCAATTTTTTAAAATATCTAATACATGTATCTTTAAGCTTTAAATTTATCTTTGTATTTCTAAAGACTTGCAAGAATTGTTATATCATTATCATAAGGAATATGAAGAATTTATCTTTGTCAGATTATGAATGTTATCCTAGCTTTATAAAATTATGAGAAACTTCTCTGCTTTTATAAAAGTTCTGAAACACTTTGCATAATGTAGAAATTTTGTTTCTTAACATTTAAAAGAATCAGCCTATTAAAATCGTATCTTCAGTGAATCATTCTATTAGTGCTTTGAACACTATTTTATTTAATTGCTTGCTTAATGATCTACTCTGGCAATATACTTTATTCTGAGTAAATCTGAGTCATTTGCATTTTCCAGAAGCATATAATTTTATGTATAACATCTGCTGTATGTGGTAGAATATCACTGTCTTTCATTCTTTTTCTGTATTGGCCTATGTTTTTTTCATATATTAGTTCCTAAAACAAAAACAACAAACAGGGGCTGGCATTGTGGCATAGTAGGTTTTTACCCCTTGTGACAACAGCATCCCAAATCAGAGCACAGGTTTAAGTCCTGGCTGCTCTGCTTCTGAAATACATTACTGTGGTGGAATGAGAAGGCCATGCCAAGGTGGTCACTGGCAAGCCAGCGTCAGTTACTCAGGAATGGCTTTGAAACCCACCTGGCAACAGAGCCTGCCTGGCAACAGGCTGTGATTGGATGGATTTGGAAACTGCCTGGCAACAGGCTGTGATTGGATGGCTTTGGAAACTGCCTGGCAACAGGCTGTGATTGGTTGGGGCATAGGCCGCCCCTTGACCAGATTGGCTGGTCTTGGCTATATAAGATGTGGTTCCAACTGTAATAAACAAGTCTGCGGGCTGCTCGCCTCAAGCCTGCTTTCACCCGGCTCCAGGGTCTGTGTGGTGACTCCACGCCTCTTGCCCCCACCATGCTGCTCCTCTCAGAAACGAATCCACTGCAACACTGTTGAGAAATCAACAGGAACACATTGCTGCTAATGTGTCTGAGAAGGCAGAAGATGGCCCTTATACTCGGGCTCCTGCCACAATTGTTGGAGACCAATATGGACTTTCTGGTTGCTGTCTTTGAGCTGGCCCAGACCCAGTTGTTGCAGCCATTTGGGGAGTCTACAGCAAATGGAAGATGTCTCTCTCTCACACCATATCTCTCCATTTCTCAGTTTCTCTGCTTTTCAAATAAATAAATCTTTTAAAAACACAAAAATAAAAACAAAATTATCTTAGACTTTTCAATTGCAGTAAATCATTACTTAAATCATTTCCTTCGACATACTATGTCTAACTTGCTATTTTTGTATAATTCTTTAAGCTGAATGTCTAGATTGTTTTCATTCTTTCAATATTAAAGTTTTAAGATCATGGATTTCCTTTGAACAAGCATTTCACTTTATAACAATTTTAAACTGTAATTTTGATTTTCTTTTTTAAAGATTTATTTATTTGAAAGTCAGAGTTACACAGAGAGGAGAGGCAGAGAGAGAGAGAGAGAGAGAGAGAGAGAGAAGAGAATTTTCTCTCTGCTAGTTCAATCCCCCAAATGGCTGCAATGGTCAGAGCTTCATGCATGACTCCATGCACGTGGCAGGGACCCAAGTACTTGGGCCATCTTCTGCGGCTTTCTCAAGCACATTACCTAGAGCTGGAGTGGAGGTAAAGCAGCTGGGACTAGAAACAGAGGCCATCTAAGATTCTGGCATTACAAGAGGTGGCTTAATCCACTGAGCAACAATGCCGGCTCCAATTTTGAGTCTTTAAAGGATAAATTTTGAAAATGTTCCAAGGATGCTTCAAAATAATGTATGTTCTTTTCTATTTTGGCTATAAATCATTCCATTAATCTCTTTAATCAGTTTTTATAATGTTATTCAGATTCTCTATTTCATCATAACCATTTTGGTTTAGTTAAGCTTTCATAAAAAGACAATGATATTTTCAGATTTCCCAAGTCAATTATATTTCCATCCATTTTTCTGTATAATTCTATAGCTGCTTTATATATTTTTCATTACAATTCATGTAAGTTTCATATTTCATGACTTTACTAGTTGTCCTTAATGCTTTTGTTTTTAAAATTTTACATTTATTTTGCCAGTTTTACTTTTATACATTTGGCCATATATGTTACTTAAAAATTATAGTTTCTTGAACTAAAAACACAGATTGAGATCTGGCTTTGTGGCATAGCGGTAAAGCTGCTGCCTGTGACATCAGCATCCCATATGGGTGCCAGTTCGATTGCCAGCTGCTCTACTTCCAATCCAGCTCCCTGCTAATGTGCCTGGGAAAGCAGTAAAAGATAGCCTAAGTTCTTGAGCCCCTGCACCCACGTGGGAGAACTAGAAGAAACTCCTGCTTTGTCCTGGCCTACCTCCTCACACTCTCTCTCTGTCTGTAACTCTGCCTTTCACATAAAGTAAATAAATTGTAAAGACACACACACACACACACACATAAATTGAATAAAAGAAAAAAGTTGCTTATGTGATATTCAGATTTCTCACGGAATAATTGAACCACCAAACCACAGAAAAAAGGAAAAGGCATACATTTCATCTTGAGAGCACCATTTACCACACACAAGCCATGGAGAAAGGAAAATGGTATATGATACCTATCCCTCGGATATATTAATGTTTACCAATTATCTTAATCTGCTGATAATAGTTGGTAGTAGATATTATAATACTTCCAAATATGAAGACCCGATAGCATTTCTTTTACTACCTCTAAGAATTGAGCTAAAACAATTCCATGAGAAGAACTGACCTGGGCATAGAATTAAGAGGCTTCAAAAGAAATTCAGCAGATAGAAACATTTGCCCTTCAGGCTCATGCTAACAATATTTAAGGCCATTCTCTTTACTACTTGCTGTTAATCCTGATGCTGCGCTTATACTTTTCCATACCCATGCTCACCCTCATCCTTATTCTGCATTTAAACTTACCATTGTCCATCCACTTTCCTCCATCTCTCCTGCAGGGACTGGCTACAGCTAGTATTTTGTGACAAGCTTTTACCTTCTAAGCTTGTTTAAAAAGGTATGAAACTATTACTATCCTTCCTTCTGGACCAAGAGAAGAAATTATCAATAACATCTATCTCATTTTAAGTACTACGTGTTGGGGCCGGTGCTGTGGGTAAACGCCCTGGCCTGAAGCACAGGCATCCCATATGGGCACCGGTTCTAGTCCTGGCTGCTCCTCTTCCGATCCAGCTCTCTGCTATGGCCTGGGAAAGCAGTAGAAGATGGCGCAAGTCCTTGGGCCCCTGCACCCATGTGGGAGACCCAGAAGAAGCTTCTGGCTCCTGGCTTCGGATCGACACAGCTCCGGCCAAGTGCTAGCGAAATGCTAAAGAGGACAAAGCCAGGGCAGGGACTGAAATCCTGTTCTCATTGCCGTGAATAAACTGGAATCTCCTTTATTTCACTGGTCTGGATCATTTCACTGCCCAAGCATCTGACTATGTCATCTCTTTAATACCTACAAATCTGTAAAAAGACAATTTTATCACCTTAAAATATCTTATCATTAAGGCTATGAAATGAATGCAGTGAACCAGTCATACCTCTTATTGGATGAATCCAATTTGGTTTTCATAAGACAATTTTTTACTGGGAGATAACACTTGTAGATGAAATGTGGAATGCAATGGAAATGATATCTGAATACTTTATCAGACTGAAAGTTTTAAAGCTATAGAAACACAGGTAGCTGACCTAATAAGCCAGAGACATCCAAAATACATTTTATAACAGTCAGAAATTTTACAATCACTATGTCTTTTCAATTCCAAATGCAATCATGACATATAATTGTCACTAAAATGTCACATATATATGCCTGACTACTGTACCAATTTTCAGAAGGATCACTGTGAGTTATTACTAGAAAATAAGCAACTAATACTATAAAAAGTTGATGCCATATGCCAGTAATAAACTATCAAGATAAAGTTTTCCTTGTAATCCGACCCTGCCACCAACCTTCCCCCTACCTCTCCACTCCTAACATTTTCTCTTCTCATCGTTTCCCCAGTTAAGAACATTTACTGGTAAAGTTTTCTGAGATTTCAGTGTATTCTGCCTTCTATGACTTGAAGTTTATGATTAAAATACCAAAAATGCATATTCATTCATTAAAATGGTAACAGCAAAGATTTATTAATGAAGAGATTTTTCTAATAAGCAGTTGTAAAATGTTTGTCTATTGTGTTGGATGATGTTAATTTTGTCAGGTTTAATTTCTGTGAAATCATCACTAATATAAAAATTCTGAACACTAGAATATGGTAACAAAACACAGTGATCCCTGAAGAATGGTAAGCAAACGAGGCAAATCTAAGTTTTTTAAAAGTGGAAATTAGAAAATATTTTAAGTGGATGAAAATAAAGATATAACATAGAATATGTGGAAGGCTGCTAAATAAGTGTTTCAAGAGATAGCAAAGGAATAGGAAGAAATTTTGTAGATAGTGAATGTTTATTATGTTGCCTTAAGTGATGGTATCACAGAAATATTCATGTGTTAAAACTTATCAAAACATTTAAATATATGTGCAATTCATACTATGACCATTATCTAATTTTGTTAAAATATAAAGAGTTCCTATATGCAAACAAGAAAAAGACAAATGATAGAACACAAATATATTAACACATGGTTCAAAAACAAGAAATAATTTAAGTAAATCCAAATATACTCAACCTTATTCACAACACAAAACTTCATGACTGGGGGCCTGCATTGTGGCCCTGCAGGTCAAACCACTGCCTGTAATGCCAGCATCCCACATGGGATCCACCAAAGCCTGAGCTACTCTACTTCTGTTCCAGCTCCTTGCTAATGTGCTTGGAAAGGCAGCAGAGGATGGCCCAAGTACACCCAAGTGGGAGAGCCAGAGGGAATTCTAGGCTCCTGCTTCAACCAGGCCTGGCTCGGCCTGGCTGCTACAATCATTTGGAGGGTGAACCAGGGGATAGAAGCACTCTCTCTCTCCCTCTCCCTCTTTGTAACTTTGCCTTTCAAATGAATAAATCTTAAACAAAACAAACCAAAAAACATCCTACATGACTGTAAAGAAAACTCAATAGCAATTACGTTGATGAGGATGAAGGTAAACAGACATCTTCAATTATTGTTTTATTGTAGGAACCTAATTGTTAAACTGTTTAGAGAACAATTTTCCAATTTTAAAAATTTCTACAAATATTAACATGGAAGTCTAGCTAGGAAATACTTTTAATTGAAAGAGGTACAAACAGAATATATAAAAGTTTATCTTTGTGGCTTCATTGCCAGCTAAAACAGTAGAGATAAGGTGAGATTTTTGTTCTGGGGCCAATTTAGTAAGAACACATGGAAGAGACATTTGTGCAGTTTGTAGAACCAGGCTTTTCCCCTAAGTACACAAAGTCACTATTAACTGCTGAAGCCTTTAAAAATGTTTTTTAAACTGTTATCTGTCCAGCTAATCTCCTATTATTCTACCACTGGAAGTTGGGCATTTTCAGCTTCCCCATTATTGCATGTACCTGCTGCAATGTCCTCCCCATTTTCTTACCTACTGGATTCTGTCTAACCACAAGGATCATTTTTTAAGCATGTAATTTTTCCCTTTACCTTTAAGAAGGCATTGCCTTACCTGGCAACTTAAAACCATGGGGACATTATTAAGGACGTAACTAATTACTGTGGATTTTTAATTATTTCAGCCTTTCTCTCCAGTGTGTGGAATCATCGGTGTGATATTTTAATAGTTATAAATTTTTATAACTCTTTAAAATGTTTAATACAACATGAAAAATGAGTAAAATTATTTTTCTTACTATAAAATTCATGTATTCATCAGTAAGATACAACTTGCAATACTCATAGTAGAAGGAGCATTTTTAAACACTCATGATCTATTTCCTAAGAGTTCAGAGAGGGAGAACTCAGAACCAGGTTTAGGAGTGTAGACATTTTTTTGCAGGCAATGGGGAGATGCTCTTCAAGTTGACTAAAATGAAATGAAATTTAAATTTAAGTATATGGAGGCACTGGTATCACGTGTCCCACCCTTCCTTACAACCTCTGAAGGACAAGTCTGTGTGGCTTACAACTATTAGAAGCTCTATTTAAGACTTCCTGGCCAACAGTAAAACATCTTTGTTTTGTTGCAACAGCTAACTTTTAAAAAGTTATTTAAAGAAAGGATGTTCTAGGAAAGTAGGTAGAATGCACATAGCCCATGTGATCAGTTAAAGAAAAAAAAAAAAGACACAGATGATCAATGAGGGGGCAGATATCAGATTCAAATAGGGCCCTGGATTTTCTTCATAGTGTCCAGATCGTTATAAAAATAAAAAACTTTAAATAGAGCATCTGTATAAATGAGTCTCATAAGGAAGACATGTGTTTAAAAAGACCAATTAAGGGGCTGGTCCTGGGCTGTAGTGGGCTAGAGCCCCCGCCTGTGGCGTCAATATCCCACATGGGCACCGGTTCTAGTCCTGGCTGCTCCTCTTCAATCCAGCGCTCTGCTATGGCCTGGGAGAGCAGTGGAAGATGGTCCAAGTATTTGGGCCCTTGTACATTCATGGGGAACCCGGAGGAAGCAGCTGGCTCCTGGCTCCAGATTGGCCCAACTCCAGCTGCTGCAGCCATCTGGGTAGTGAAACAGCAGATAGAAGACCTCTATCTCTACATCTCTTCCTCTGACTGTAACTCTACCTCTCAAAATAAATAAAGACCAATTAAGTATTTGTACGTGTACAAATGCATGGTATTCATTAATTCATTCAACAAAAACTTAGTAAGCATCTATTACCTGCCAAGCACCATGGTAAAAACTAGGAAGATTTTAGCCAAGGTCCTATACTGAGATAATTCATTTACATAAAAGCGTTCCTGGTGCCACTCTCCCCAGTCTATTTGAAGCTGCCCTCCCCTCTATTAGCCTGGCAGCTCTTGAATCCATCGAGGCTTGAAGAACTGTCATTTTCTACAGATGAGACTTCAAGAGCACCATTGAGCAGGACTAGAAGTGAGAAAACAATATCCATTCCCAGGGGACACAGAACTGATTAACATTTTCCTTTGTGAGCTTCTGTACAGGCACTCATCGGGTAGAAGGTGAAGGATCTTGTTATTGGAGTTTGTGGAGAATTTTAAAAGCTTGATCTACATCTCTTTTCTAGTCACTATTCAGATTGCTATTTATATGATAAGACTGACAGAGGTATACTTAAAATTAGAGATTTGGGCACTAGCTTCAAACCTGGGCTGCTAAAGACCAATGAAAAAAAAATAATTGAAGTGGTCCTGCAAAGCTCGCTTTGGAAGGGAAAGGGAGGAGGGGTAAGTAAACAGACTGACTTCTAATTTTCCTGTTCTATTCCCGGAGTAATTTAAACAGAATTCTAGGCAGTGGGCCTATGCATGGAATTAGAGTGTGCATTTGACCTGAACGTTCCTTTTAGTATTATAGAGCACAGCTGAGATGAGTCCAAATAATGAAGCACTAGCTCTGACCTAACATTCCCCACCTCTTCTCCCCAGGCTCCATATTGTGCTACACTGTTTCCATATGTAAGTAGCTATCTAAAAATTAGTTGTACAGTTTAGAACTTGCATGTGGAGCACAGTAAGCTCTTAAGAGGAGAGACGTTGTATCAATTCAGCAATGAGTAAATATTTGATGATGCACATGTAGGTTGTCAGCAGCACTCCTGTCAGCATGAACAGCATAAACACACACAGAAAACAACTGACTCAACAGGAGTCACTACCCGGCACAACGTAAACATGTACGCCGCACATCAGCAGTCATTACATCACCCTCTCCCGTACTCTTAGCTTCATGTCTTCCCCGGTTCTTTTTATTAAACAGCTCCTTTGGAGCTAGAGACATGTACAATTTTATTACCAGCGCATGTGTGCTCCAAACTCCTTTCAGTACAACTGCTGTACAGCAATTCACATGAGGGCAAAGAACATCCATCTTCTTTGTGATGAAAAGTTTTTATTATGCTTCATGTTTCCATTGAAAGCAAGATTACAATTTGTATGTTTGTGCCTCCCAGTGTTGCGCCCTTCTGCCTCTCTGTTGACACATTAAACTCTCCAAAATAAGTGGGGTGGGACATGGTTAGTTAGACCTGAATTTCTACTAGTAAGAAATTTTCTTCTACTGCCAGGTTTGGGAGCGGGAGGTAGAAAGCCACACCATAGATTACATGTGTTCACATGTAGAGAAGTACATCAGATTTTTTTTTTATATTTACTCATACCAGAGCGGAGTGCCAATAACAGAACAAGAGTCTGATAAGACATAATTTTATCAAGTAATGGAACATTTCTGAAGGGAGAAGGAATTATACACAAATGCCGGACTAAAGTGGTTATTCCAAATGACTACAGTCCTGAACAGCCAGACACAGTATAGAAGCACAAGAAAGCCATCACAGCATGACCTAGTCCAGAGGCCAAACACTCAGCAAGTAAAGGAGTGGACAAAAGGTGAGCTCAAGTCGGTAAGAGGTCCAGAACATTAACATTCAACACTGAAGTCAACCATGAATCACAAAACTAGTCTGACAGACAAAAGAATTAAGCACAGGGTGTTTTTAAAATTTCAGATAGATAATCAATGCCCAGGATATTTACAAGACCCTAAAAAAATGCAAGAAAAAGCAGAAAGAAAACCAAATACAAAGAACCTTTATAGGAGATGCAACTCTTGAAACTTCAAAGGAACTTTTATGCCTTTCATACAAAAGTTGAAACAAATTCCCAAGCATCATTAACCTTAGAGGTTCAGGTAGAAGTCTGTAAGCAGAATCATTAAAAGAAAACCAAATAAGCTAATAAAAAGAAGCTCTTACATTTATGGAATGCTTTTTATACGCCATTGCCTGCTTCACTGCTGTACATTTGTAACACTCCTTTGTCCGTTTGACAAACTGGACTCCTGGGATTTAATGAGTTTACAACTTCAATGCCTATTCCCTTGTTCAGATTCAGTAGGTGAATTTCTTCTCTCCTCAGAAGATAACTTGACTAGACTCCGAGTTCTCTGCCACCTGTCAGAAAGGCTTGCCATCTCTTTATATTAATGCATTCTTAATTTAGTCAATGAAAAGTCCCTCCTTCCATTTAATAATGAAATGTCCATAACTGAGGGGGAGAGAGAGGGTGTTAAAGGGCAAGGAGGGCAGGAATATTCTTGTACGAATAGAAGTTCCATGAAATGATGCCCTGTTCTCTGTGCCTGGCAGGGTCCTACAGCAGCCCCTTCTCCCATAAGCTGCTGGTTCATTCCTTCAAAGGTCCCTGCATCCAGGAAAATGGACTCAGCTCCTCCCACGCTGAGGCCCGTTAGTTCTCCAAACAGCACCTTTGGACACATCTCTCCGTCCACATCTAGTCCATATTTGGTCAACAAAAAAGTGTGAGACCTGAGCCTGGATCAAGGTGTAATTATTTTAAATTAGGCCTCCATCTTGTAACTTGGGCCTGTGACCAGGCCCTGAACCCTAAGCCAGAAGCTCCTAAAAGTAAATAAATGAACTCCCCTTGTGATAAACTCCTAGCAACAGCCGATTAACAGATAACCGAGAAATACCTGGAGTTCCTGGTATCTTCTCAGGGCAGATAAGGTGATTGATACCTACCCAGCACGTACACCCCAGCAGCTTGGACCCTATGCTTTGGCCAATCAATTCAAAAGGCGTCAACCCCAAAGCCATCCAACCACTGTTAGTAGGTCCGTACCCGCCACTGATGCACTAATCAATTCTAAGAGATGTCCTTTGAATTTCCCGCGGGATGAGGATTTGCTAAATGGTACCATGATGTATAGAATATCTCTGAAAACCCTATAAAAACCCTGTTAACTGAAGGGTCGGGGCTCTCAACTCAGACCCACTGCGTAGGTGTTGATTGAGAGTCCAGGCCCGGACCTGCAATAAAACTTTGGTGTGCTTTACAGCGGTATCGGCTCCTTGGTGGTCTTTGGGGACAACTGAACTGGGCATAAAAAAAGCAGTCATGCACTTGTTTCTAGAGCAAGCTTTAAGAACACAGGACAAAGCCAGTAAGCTCACTTTAACTTCACTCTGTAACTAAAGTTTACCAGATTTCTAGGGTATTAATAAAACACCAGCCTACTGCTTCCCTCCATTTAGAGAACAAACATCCTTTCCTTTCCATGCCTTGCATGGTTGCTCAGTGCAGATAAAGGAAATAGCTATTCTAGTCCGAGTCTTCTATAACTACACTATTTATACACCTAACTATTTTGAAATTCCTACACAATATCCTATCTTAGAAAAGCACATTAGCATCTCTTGTCACTGGGTACCTCTCTGAAATTTCCCATTTGATATTCTCTTACATTATTAATGTTGCATTTAATCTTGACCAGGTCACTGTCTCAGGTATAGTTCACAAAATACTCAAAAGCATCTACATCAAAGGTGCAATATAGATTCGAAATCTGGTTAAACAAGGTGATTGAGTGGTCACCTCAGTGACTTAGTTTGATGACAACCTAAGTAAGGTGAGGGTGTGGATGACAAAGTAAATATGTTTAAAAATCACATTCAGACAACCTACAAAGCCTATGTTCCTCTTATACATCATATTATATATCAAATACCCACTGAAAAGACAAAATTGAAAATTAGAAGTATCAGAGTCTTCCCTGACGCCTTTGAAAAAAAAGGAAAAAAAGAAAGCTCTCGTCTGAGACCTAAAAGATGGTTGCCCAGCTCCTTCAAGTAATAGATTCCAAAGTGAATTCAGATCTCCTAAATTTAGCTACTATGCTAGCAACTGTATATACTCCACAGTGTTGTTTTCTTTATCTAAAATGTTGACTTATCCTTTCTTGTTTTTCTCAGCCTCCCTAAGTAAATGCATTGCCTGGCTTTTGACCATAGCATTTCTGTTTGGACTCCTCCTGGTTAAACAGGAACTAGCAATAAATAACCTGTATTGGCCTACAGAATGAATAGAAAGTCATAAGCAATCATTTTGTATTTGCCAGCCCCAGAAACTAGAGTGTGTTAATACCTATCCAGGTTCTGGCTGATTGTAGATGATTACATCTTCCAGTCATGAAGATCATGGAGGTTGGACACTATTCTAAAATGTAAAAGTAATGTCCTTCTAGAACATGCACGTGGATTTGAATGAACATATCAAACAATAAAACAAATTAGTGTCAAAATATATCAAGGATATCTTGCAAAAAAATGTACTGAAACACTTTTGCGACATTGTCTTATTTGGAGTCTTGATCACGTATTTATATCTTAAAAATGTTTTACCATATATTCTACAGAGCATAAGAAATTTGACATATTTCCATAATATTTTCATAAGTAATGTTATAAAAATAAAAAAATTACCTTCTACATTCTAACTGGTGTCATCATTATTAAAGAAAAAAGTTCATTTAAGACACAAAAATTATGCATGTAATGATGGTTTTACCTAATATGCCACAAAATCTCTTAAACATCTCAGGAATAAATTCACTTATGTTTAGAATTGGGTGAGGACGCCCAGTGGGGCTGGGGGTCTGTGGGTCCTCATACATAAGTAAAATGTCTCTCACAAGCAGGCTATCACCTGAGGCTGGAACGCCTGAGTCCAGACCAACTGGCATCTCCCCCACTATTAGCTCCTTGTGCTGCATGGGTGACCTTGCAGCCTTAAATCACAGCTTCAGGTGGGTGCAAGCTTTCACCCACGGCTGGCAGGGGAAAGGCTGAGCACTTGGGGAGAGTCGACTGGCTCCAGGAGACCCTGGCTATCTGCGTGACCTTGCAGTTTTAAACCATGCCTTCAAGTTAGTTCCAATCTTGCACCCAGAGCTAGCAGAGGAGAGGGTTGAGCCCCTAAGGAGACAGTAGCCACGAGGCCTCGACTATCTCCATGAGCCCCAAGCTAATCAACATACATATGTGAAACAGTTGTCCACAGAACTGAAATAGGCAGGCATACAGGTTAAAATTCATTAGGTTTGTGAGCTGGAAGACCACGCCTTCACCATGCCCCTGTGTGACCTCATGCCCCTACCTGGCCACACCTGTGCACTCATCGGCCAATCAGGTTAATTAACCATTCCTCTTTGAAAGTGGATAAAGAGTCTGGGACACGGTGTGCCTGCCCCTTCCTTTCTTTGGCCTTTTGCCAGCATGGGCCTGTGTGGCCCTGCGCCTCCAGGGCACATGGCCTTTGGGCCCCCAGCCCCATGCTTCTGGCCTGAATGTTCCTCCCATGGCTGGTTCCTGGTGCTCAGTACGAATCCAGATTTTCCTTCTCCTTAGATTGGAATCACTGAATAAAAGCTTAAAAATGTACCATGCTGCCTTGTTTGTTTATGCTAGTATTCAGAATTCTTCTCTGAATATTAGGCAAGAACCCACAGGGGCTTATTAATATTGGGAATTTATTAATAAGCACCCAGTGATATTGTATGGCACCCCAAATTCTGATTTCATATGGCACCTCAGATGGGACTTTTGGGGGACCTTAAGGGGACCACATTCCGATATCATATTTCACGGGGTCATTCCGGATATCAGAATGACCCAATAAAAAAAAAGCAGTAATGCCTTAAAAACCCAAGACACTTTAAAGTCAGTGTCCCGCTCGGGCACTCCACCTGCTCTCCTCTCAGACCAGATGCTTTTTCTGTCGCTTGCCAATCACATAAAAGTTTCTTTTCTAACAGAAGTTTCTGCCTCTTTGCAAACCATTTCCCAGTTTTTCATTTCTATACTAAGCTGAGGAAAAGAACCCACGAGACTCACTCTGGCAACCACCCTCCCTTCTGTGACCAGTAACATCGGAAAAAACACATTTGAACAAATCTGATTATTGCTAAGTCCGACTGATACTTTTCTCTTCTTCCAAATGGCCGTTAGCAGAGTCCACAGGTTTTAAAGAGGTAGCTATTAATGTACTAGCTGCCTAAACCCTGGCTTCATACATTGGAAGCAAAGAAGAGTTTCGACAGTCTGGAGGACAGGGGACAGCCAAGAGAAGTAGAGAGGGAAGGGAGGAGAGAGAGGAAAAAAAAATGATGGGAGGGAGAATACCAAACAGATTCTTATTTACCTTTGGTGTTCTCCTCAGCTTGTTAAACCCCACTCAGGTTTAAGCCACTGACCTCCCTTGTCTTAGAGCATTTACTTTAGAAATCTTTCAGTTGGAAATTCTTTCCTGTGCTCCTTTGAGATGCAAGTATTCTACAACCCAGGAATGTCTTTCTTGAGAACCCGGGAGCCATCCTTTTGAAATGCCATCACTGGAAAGGACAGAGTTCATTTCTTCCAGTCTCTGTAGGAGGGTAGGGGCCTAACTTCAACGGAGCCAAACACAGATGGCCTAATCACATTCACAGATGTTCCCGCTAATGTCCTCCAGTAATGTTTCATTAGCGCTTGTCAGTATTTAAAAATTCTCTAGCCTTTTCTTTTAGCTGAGTTGAGCTCAAACTTTTTTCACTGTTGTAATAATTTTTAATAAAGTTTTCTTGGCTATTTGGTCTTGTAAACAATTGTTTTTGTTATTTTCCTTCACTTAGCAAATCTTTAAGGTACACTATAATGAGTCTCAAAAATCCATTTATCCCTTCCCAGCTGAGGCTCGCAATTCCTGAATAATTTATCAGAAACAGTTTTATTGGCTCAAAGATATATCACACTTTTTGGCTACCTGTTACCCATGAGAGGTAAGCCCACCCTAGAAAACCCAGATGCCAGTGCTAATCCAGAGCCACCACTTTAAATTTACCATGTGCATCTCCATAATCTTTTTCATTATGGCAAAAGAGGCAAGCCTAAACATTGACAAACATACCATACACTGTGAGGTCCACCTGTGTACTTCCTTGTAAAATCCTCTTTTAACAAAGAATACTGTTAAATCACACTAGCAAGAATCCCCTAGTTTCAAAATCCGATCATCTGCCACCATTCTGCCGGGTTATGTCTGTTCATCCTGGCCCATCTTTAGCAAAATCCTCTTAGTTTGGTTTTGTTACAGAATAATGAAGACTATCTCGGTTCTTGTCTCATGACGAAGAATTTCCATGCAGACAGGAACACTGAGCAAAGCGAGATTTGTTGCAGCAACCAAGATGGAGTCTCCAAGCCATGAGTTGCCTGGGGAGCTTGAGGGTAATGGCTCCTTATAAGCCCAAAGTAGCTCTCTCTGATTGGCCCTAATTTAACCTTAAATAACAGCTAATGACCAATCAGTGGACTAGAATAACAACCAGTCAAGAGGCAAGGAAAACCCATCCTGAGAGCTGGCATTGGTAATCCAGTCTAGCCTGGTCTCATGACAAAACTAAGGGTTCCTAAAGGCAGCCTCTGGGAAGAAGTAAGCACTTTGTCACTCTTCATGGAACTCTGACTTCTCTCATTTGGACAGGGACCTGACATAACTGCCTGCCATCCCCTCTCAGTCCTCACAATTTCACGTAATCATCCCCTGATGAACCTCCTGATGATTACTCTTAGTAACTTTCTATCCCCCTACTGCGTGGTTGTAAATCCCCACCGGATTGCTCTTCCGGTACTCTGAGTTGAACTCAATCTCTCTCCACTGCAGATTGCCTTGCAGTGGTCCCTGTACTTATCAAGAAGTTTCCTGAACAAAGTCTTGTTGTGCTTTAACAAGTATTATTGATCATTGACTTTAAAAAAAAAAAAAAAAAAAAAAAAACAAACAAAAAAAAAAACCTTTCTGTCTTGAACTTTTCTTCTCTGTATATCCCTGGGTACTTAATTAATCCTTGATTTCAGCTTTCTGGTTTATAAAAGACTAGATCATCTGCATTTTAGGTAAAGGAGAGAGGTACTCACTAGAGAACCATAAAATGCTATAGGAAAGCAATTACTTGGGACAACAGAAGAAACAAACAGAATGCCATTATGTAAATATAAACCATTTAAAGCTAGTCCCACCTAGAGGTGATAATGTAAATCACTACTCTGCATACCAAGGAAAGCTGAGAAATGATTTCTGTACTTCTGCCCAGTTTATTCCAATTATGTTTGAATCCTGAGCATTTTTTAAGGACAGGAATTTTATCTTCGGCTTCCTAGTATTCGGAGCACTTCACTAAGGCATATGATAGATGCTTAATAAAAGGACCATTAAATTGAATGTAAATGAATTGTCATGCTTATTAAAGCAAGAGTCAGGAAGGGGCAGATTAGTGCTTTTTAAGACTTTTGAGAAAGATTTGTTTTGTGCTTAGTTGAGGTATTTAAGATAGACAAGTACTGTTTTCCAAGCTAATGATTTCATGGTAGTAATAACAGAGATACAGAAAAGCCTTCTACTTGACCTGAATTTAACAGCCATCATCACATGGAAAATAAGATAGACTACTGGCCCTAACAAACTGTCCAAGGGCATAAGCAGATTCCCCTTCCTCTATTGCTGCATGTTTTAAAACATTAACAGCCTGTTTTGAAGATGAAAACTCTTCATTTATGTGCAAATGACCTTCACTGCACCTTACACTGCAGTAAGCTCTTATGGTTCAAGTTAACGCTCCCATTCTCGCTTAGGCTCTAACACCCAGCTGTGTAATGTATTTTCTATGATTAGGTCTATAATAATAGCTTTAGAATCTATTTAAATAGATATTTTTCTGTAAATATTTTACCTGAAAAACACAACTGCAAATCTGTTTAGAAGGAAGCCATTTAGGAAATAAAAAAAAGGACCATGGTTGAGATTACCCTAGTTTGCTGGAAATCCACATCCTACTGACTGTGACTCTTACTTGCAATACTTGTACCTTCTTTCTATTTGTTAACAGGTTAAATTGATCCTACCAACATTAATATTAATAGAGTAAAGGTCAGCAATCTTAGTTAAAATTCAACTCAATATTAGCAATTAAGATTCACCCCTGAAAACTGCAATCTCTGTAAGGCAAAAATCAGAGAACCTGTTTAAAAAGGTTTCAAAATATCTTCTAACTCGGGACTACAGAGAAGGTGGGATTTCATAGATGGCACTCACAAAACCCATTCCTATAGATAGCAAGATCTCCCAATGACACTCTATTGGCACACATTTTCTAGTAGCAGGGAAGATCATACGACAAGAGCAATGAAATGGTGTTGAGAAATGAGGCCGGCCATGGGGCTGGGAGTCCATGGACCCCTTCAGACATAGGTAGAATGCCCTTCACGAGCAGGCTGCCAGCCGTGGCTGGAAAGCCTGTCTCCAGGCCAACTGGCATCTCCCCAACTACAGCGTCTTGTGCTGTACGCGTGACCTTGCAGCCTTAACTCACACCTTCAGCTGGGTGCAATCTTTCACCCACCGCTGGCAGGGGAAGGGCTGAACACCTGGGAAGAGTTGGACTGGCTTCAAGAGACACTGGCTATCTTCTGTGACCTTGTAGTTTTAAACCATGCCTTCAAGTTTGTTGCAGTCTTCCACCCAGAGCTAGCAGAGGAGGGGGCTGAGTCCCTAAAGAGAAAGTCTCCAGGAGACCCCCACTATCTCCTTGAGCCCCAAGCCAATCAACAAGATTATGTGAACCCCCCATCCAATGGGCACCCCCAATAGGATAATCCAATGAACAGATAGTAATGCCTTAAAAACCTGGGACACTTCCTCAAAGACAGTGTCCCGCTCGGACACTCCTCCTGGTCTCCTCTTAGACCAGACGCAAAATTTTTCTGTCGCTTGCCAATCAAATAAAAGTTTCTGACTCTTTGTAAATTGTTTCCTGGCTTTTTATTTCTATGCTAAGCTGAGGAAAAGAACAAACCAGACTCGCTCTGGCAACTGCCCTCCCCTCCATAACTGGCAACAAGAAACTGGTATCTTTTTAAACTACATTTTGAGAAATTTTAGACAGCACCTGAAAACATCAACTATCTGTTAGTTTAATACCAGAAAGACTGGCATCAGTTGTTATAAGAGAAAGATTGCTGGGGAGTCCATATTGGGGAAATACAATTCATAAACAAAATCTCCATACAAGTAATAGAAAAAAAAAATGTTCATTATTGAATAAGCATTAAACCAGAATGTAATGTGCATCACAGGTAATTCACTAAGGAATTGCGAAGGCAGAAAAATATTCATCCCCTTTGATATAGACAAACAGATATGACCCATTGCATCTGTATTTTCAAGATAAACAACAAGGAATCCTCAATTAAGAGGACTTGACAGCTTTTGTCAATAAACTCATCCTATGGCCACTGGATAATTGCGGTGACCATGTGTCTTAGATAATGGTCTTTTTCCACAGAAAAACAAGCTCCTCAGATCTTTATCATAGGAGGTAATTTTGCAACTTGGAAGAAGGTGCCCACCAGTTAGTACTATACTCCAAAAGAAACTGGGAGATGGAGAGGCTATCTCCCTTGAGGATTGCAGCTCAAACAGGTTCACTAAGTTCTTGAGAAAGGCATTCCTAGACCATAGCATTGATGAAAGGCCCACCTAGTTTTCTAAGGGATTTATATAGATGTCAGAGAGGACAACTTACTGTAATCACCAAGTTTTCTAAGGTAAAGACTCTAAGAAAAAGGAGGGGAAAGGAAATGTCTACCCTTTTTCTTTTTTTAAAAAGATTTATTTATTTATTTGAAAGTCAGAGCTACACAGAGAGCGAAGGCTGGGGGCGGGGGGAAGAAAGAGAGAGAAGGAGGATCTTCCATCTGCTGGCTCACTCCCCAGATGGCCACAAAGGTCGAAGGAAGCCATGCCCATCCGAAGCCAGCAGCCAGGAGCCTCCTCTTGGTCGCCCATGTGGGTGCAGGGGCCCAAGGACTTGGGCCATCCTCCACTGCTTTCCCAGGCCACAGCAGAGAGCTGGATCGGAAGTGAAGCAGTCAGGACTCAAACTGGCTCCCACAGGGGATGCTGGCACCGGCACCCTAGGCAGCGGTGGCTCCACGGGCTATGCCACAGCTCCGGCCCCAATGTCTTCCCTTATTTAAGGGAACAGTAAGCCACTTTATTTATTTATTTATTTATTTATTTATTTTTGACAGGCAGAGCGGACAGTGAGAGAGACAGAGAGAAAGGTCTTCCTTTGCCGTTGGTTCACCCCACAATGGCCCCCGCGGCCTGCACTCTACAGCCGGCGCATCACCCTGATCCACTTATTTTTAATTTGCATTTGTTTTACACCAGAAGCATATCTATGAACTAGCAGAGAAGAACCATAAAGATCACAGCAGAGACACTGCTCTGGTCACTCTTGGCTGAATGATTCCCCAAAGTCAAAATGAAATAGAATTGCGTTCTCTGACTTTGTCTCTCAACTATGGTAGTCACTGGTATTGTAGTCAGGATAAACTTGACACATCTACGCAGGCTGTTAATTTCATTAACTGATTTGAGAAAATATTTACTTCCAGTTCTTGCAATATTTTGCCCCTACACACGTGCAAAAAAAATTAAAAATACACCGTGTCAGATGATGTTATGGAAATTTTTGTGTAAAGTCAGTGATTTCAAGGTTTCTGTAATTTGTTAAAACATGATCATTTGGGACTGGCAATGTGACAGAACAGGTTAAGCCACCACAGCTTAAGCTGCTGCCTGCATCCCATCCATGAATTCGGTTTAAATCCCAGGTATTTTGCTTCCTATCCAGCTCCCTGTTAATGTGCCTGGGAACACAGTAGAAGATGGTCTAAGTTGCCACCCACGTGGAGACCAGGATGGAGTTCTTGGCTACTGGCCTAGGCTTGGTCCAACCCAGGTTATTGCAACCATTTGGGGAGAGAACAGGCAGATAGAAGATAAATATCTCTCTGTCTCTCCCTTTCTTTGTCACTCTAGCTTTCAAATAAACATAAATCTTTAAAAAGATGATTTGAAATTTTATTTGATTTATAGTTATTATATCTGTGATGACATTATATGAAATTGCCATGAAATAACATGAGTAGTTTTTTCATAAGAGAAGTTACTGAAAAGTATCTTAGTATATAAGGGGCTGGGGGGCTCAGGAAAAATATGCAGATGTGCATACAGCAAAGAAAAAAAATATCTGGCACAATTGTAGATTGGTAGTTTTAATCAAAACCATGATTCTCACCAAATCAACCAGTAACTTCCCTAGAACTTACAATCAATATCTTAATGCAGAGTCCCACAGCATTATAGATCTCATAAAGTTGGATTTCTTTTAAATGTTAGAATACTTTATTAAATTTTCTTATCATTTTAAAAATAAAGAGCACTTTGCCTCAAGGCTTAATTAGTAAGCAAGAGCAAAAGGCAAGGACTTACTTGTTTAAACTCCTTATTTTTCTCTCAACTGTGCTTCTTTGGGGAAATTGATAGGGAGAAAGCCTTGAAATCATTCTTTGTGTTCTCTCCCCTTTGGATGTGTGTGAATAATTGACACTCCCAGATTTCCTAGATACTCCATTCTAGTTAAGAGGCTAAATAAGGAGGTTTTCATGGAAATGTGAAGTGAACGCTGCTCAATGGCTGCCTCAGTATTTTTAACTCTTCCATGGAGACTTAAATGGGGCTGAAGAACTGGTATTTAGGAACGAGACAATTGTTCCCAACTGCATCCTCCTTAGTCAGGATGGGTTTACTCATCTCTGTTTTCTCTGAGGGACCTCCCAAGCCTTACTGGTGGTATTGCTGACCCTCTGCTTTGAAATGTATTTTTGACTTGGTATTTTAAGCCTTTGGGATAGAAGAGGTAGAGGGGATTGTTAGCTCATGGTAAAATTTGTATCATTTTCAGGTAATGTTTCTGTTTCTGTCTGTGCACATGTATCTTTCTCTCTTATCATACATTGATTTTTAATACATATACATCACATTCATAAATAATGGTTCTAGCATATGGTACATGTTGTGTGACAAAGGAGGATCGTGTGATAAATTAAGACTCTCTCTGGTATAGACTGAATGTATGTTCACAGCAAATTCATGTGTTGAAGACCTAAACCCTGTATTAATGTATCTGGACATGCTCTCTGTTGAAGTAATTAAGGATAAATTATATCATAAGAGTAGAACCATTATCCAGTAGGATTAGTGGATTCATAAGAAGTGATACTAAAGAACTCTCTTAGGGATGCATGTACCAAGAAAAGACTGTAAGAGTGCATAAGAACATAGCTGTCTTCAACCCCAGGGAAGAACCCTCACCAGAAACACACAATGTTAGTACCCTGATATCCGACTTAATAAATGTGAGAAAATAAATTTCTGTGGTTTACAAAATCCAGCCTGTTATATATTATTATAGTAGCCCAACTTAAAACAATGCCTTTAAATATCTGTACCCTTGACAAACAATTAATGATATATAACATTGACATGAAAGCCTTCATTTCTATCTCTTTCACTTAACCTAAAGAAGTTGCTGGTGAAAATGTTCTGATGGAAATTTTCTAAAAACATTTCAAGTCTGTTAATATTAAAATATTGATTATATTTCAAATTATATATTGCTGTGGTTTGAATAGAGTATGGCTCATGAACTCATGCCAATAATTAAATCTCAAAATACTGGGTGGGTGGAATCATAATCCAATTTCAGTCTTTAGAGGTAGATCTAAATGGGATGTCTTTCAGCCATCGGGGAAGAGTTTTTGAAGGCAGTTCTTTGAGACAGCTTTATTACATGGTGAGTAAAGCTGCTACCTGGAGTGCTGGCATCCCTTATTGGCACTGGTTCGAGTCCTGGCCGCTCTACTTCTGATCCAGCTTTCTGCTGTGGCTTGGGAAAGCAATAAAGGATGGCCCAAGTTCTTGGACCCCTGTACCCACATGAGAGACCAGGAAGAAGCTCTTGATTCCTGGCTTCCGATCAGCACAGCTCCAGCCATTGCAACCATTTGGGGGAGTGAATCAGCAGATGGAAGATCTCACTTTCTCTCTCTCTCTTTCTCTTTGCCTCTGCCTCCCTGTAACTCTGACTGTCAAGTAAATAAATAAATCTTTGAAAAAAAAAAGTCAGTTCTCATGAGAGGGTTGGTTATAAAAGCCTGAGTTGGGTCTAACACTCTCTGCTTCGCAGCTTACCTTGTGATTCTTTACCTGCATGTGTTCTGCTATTGATACCCATTAGCCTTACCACAAAGACGCAACAAATTGGACCACCTAATCTTAGACTGTGAACCTCCAAAACTGTGAACCATAATAAACCTCTTCATAAGTAGATTGTTGCAGTTACTTTGTTGGAATAATGAAAAGCTGACTAATACTAGTAGAATGCATATATTCTATTATATATTAAATATATTATAAAGTGAATTTATAAAATAGAATGCAAAAGTAACATAAAACTATAATAAAAATAAAAATTCAAATAACTTCATGTTTTGCAGTAGGCTAGTTCATAACTATTCCATTAGGTCACCTGAGATTATGAATTTGTGTTCCACTTTCACTTGGAGGGCAGATTTAAGGAAATTGCCAAACACCTTAATTTTTATGCTCATTTTAGTCAGAGGCACATAGATTTAACTTTAACTTAGCTATCTATTAAATTTGATATAATGTCCCTGTAGTATGACCTTATAGATATAGATATAGATATAGATGTTCAATCTTTTTTTGGTATCTTAAGTAGATTAAAAGTAAATGTAACAGTAATTCTTAAAGTTAGGTAACAGGGATGGGAGGCAAGATGACAACTGAGTAAGAAGCACCAGTGATCACCTCCCCACAAACATGCATGCATGAACATGACATGCAGAACAACGAGGCCTGCGCCAAGTCACCTTCACAAGAACTACAGGATTCAGATGGCAGACTATGTGACTTGTTTTAGTATGTTAATAAGGTAAGTCACATTAAAGAAAGCTGGAAGAAAAGAGATGCCTGCACATTCACTTCTCTCTTAGCTCCAATGAGCATGGCATAGAAATAGATGGCACAGGGCCGACGCCACGGCTCAATAGGCTAATCCTCCACCTGCAGCGCTGGCACACCGGGTTCTAGTCCCAGTCGGGGCTCCAGATTCTGTCCCGGTCCGGGCGCCAGATTCTGTCCCGGTCGCTCCTCTTCCAGTCCAGCTCTCTGCTATGGCCCAGGAAGTCAGTGGAGGATGGCCCAAGTGCTTGGGCCCTGTACCCGCATGGGAGACCAGAAGCACCTGGCTCCTGGCTTCAGATCAGCGCGGTGTGCTGGCCGTAGCGCGCCAGCTGCAGCGCGCCGGCCATGGCGGCCTTTGGAGGGTGAACCAATGGAAAAAGGAAGACCTTTCTCTCTGTCTCTCTCTCTCACTGTCCACTCTGCCTGTCAAAAAAAAAAAAAAAATAGATGGCACCTACTAGGGCAAAGGAGAGGAAATCGAATCCCATAGCTACACCTACTTTGATAAAATCCAGAGTTGGACAAGGCCCCATGGTCCCTATTCTCAACCCCCTACCTGCAGACTGAGTATTTTAGCCCTTCCCTCCCCCACCCTCTGGCCCCCAGACACATAGCCTTTGCCACCCTTCCCCCAACATTTCCCTCTGTCAGCAGAGGGAAATTCGCCACTGCTTTGGAGCTCACAGCTAAGTCTTCCTTCCCTGAAACCCAGCACCTAATAAAGCCTGAAGCTTGGCTAGTGTTCATGGACAGAAACTCTGGACTTGCCTAGCATCAGGCATGAACCTGAACTCTTGTGTCATGGACTCCTTCTGGTGTGTGCCACAGATAGCACTAGGTGGGCCTGGCATGCACCTCTGTGACTTCATGTTGCCCAGTGCCTGTGGGATCGAGGTTTGACCCAGCTTCAGCCCAATTTGGATGGCCAAGGGACTTTCTTTATCCCCCTTCTACAGCCTTGGGGGAAAAGCAAGGATCTGTGGAACTATGTCTTGGGACTTAAGTTTGGGAAGCTGCTAATGGTCCCCATCCATTAGTGCCTATGAACAGAGCCTCTGGATTTGCCGGAGGATCAAATGGACACCTTTGACATGCCCTGGTGGGATGGCCTTCTTTTAGCATGTATCAGCCAGCCAAAGCAATCTTGAGCAAAAACAACAAGGCAGGAGGCATTATACTACCTGACTTTGAAGCATATTAGAAAACTCCAGTACTTAAACAGCATAGTGCTAGCATAAAAACAGATTCATAGACCAATGAAACAGAATAGAAGCTCAAGAAGTAAACCCACATATATACAGAGAACTAATCTTTGACAAGGGTGCTAGGAACATGCATTGGGGGAAAAATAGTCTTTTCTACAAATGGTGGTAGGAAAATTGCGTATCGGTATGCAGAATCAAAGATTTCTATCTCTTACCATGAACAAAAATAAATTCAATATGGACTCAAAATCTAAATGAAAGCTTGGAAACTTTGAAACTGCTACTTGAAGAAAACACAAGGCAAACACTTCAGGACAATGGAATGGACAAGCATTTCTTGGATCAAACCACAAAAGCGGAGGAAACAAAAGCAAACATGGATGGGATTTCATCAAACTGAAGAGCTTCTGCACAGCCAACGAAATAATCAACAGAGTATAGAGCTTCGCAGAAAATATTTGGAAGTCATACATCTGACAAGGAGTTAATGCCAAGAGTTATAAGGGACCCAAATAACTCAAGACCAAAAGGAAAAAAAAAAAACACACCAACAATTCTATTATAAAGGTTCAGGAGAACTAAACAGATACTGGTCACATGAAGACAAACAAATAGCCAACAGATACAAGAAAAAAAATGCTCAACATCAAAAATTATCAGAGCAATGCAAATTAAAAGCACAATGAGATATCAACTCCAATTAGATTGGCTATTATCAAAGATAAAAGATAATAAGTGTTAGTGAGGATGTGGAGAAAAGGAACCCTTGCACACACTGATGGTAGGAATGTACAGCCATTGTGGAAAACTAAACCTAGAAGTACCATGGGATCCAACAATCCCATTACTGGGTAAATATCCAAGAGAAATGAAATCAGTCTATAAAATGATCTCTGTATTTCAAGGTGTATTGCAGCACTATTCACAAAAACTAAAAAATGGAAATGATCTATGTATCTATCCACTGATGAATGCATAAAGAAAATATGGTACATATTCACAATGGAACAATACACAGCCATAAACAAGAATGACACCTCATCATTCACAACAACATGGATGAACTAGATGTCATTATGATAAGTGAAATAAGCCAAGCATAGAAAGACCGGGGTCACAGGATCTCCCTTGAAAGATCAATCTAAGAAAGACAACTAATCTCAAAGAAGCTAAAAATATAATGGTGGTTACCAAGGCTGGAGAGGAAAGGAATGAGGGAGAAATTAGGCAAGGTTGAGTGAAGGCTTCTACATCAGATGAAGTAAGAAGCTCTTCAGTTCCATTACACAGTAGGATGAATATAGATGATGTTATGTACTCTGTCTTTCAGTATTGAAAACAGACAAACAAGAGGATAGGATTTGGGATGTTATCACCATAAAGAACTGTTAAGTGTTTGAATTTCACCCCAAATGCATAATACACAAATTATACATGTATGGAAGCATCACATAATGCCCCATTACTATGCAAAATGTTTACATATGAGACCAGGATAAGTACCTGGCTCCTGCCATCAGATCAGCACGGTGCGCCGGCCACAGCGCGCTGGCCACAGCGCGCCGGCCGCGGCGGCCATTGGAGGGTAAACCAACGGCGGAGGAGGACCTTTCTCTCTGTCTCTCTCTCTCTCTCTCTCACTGTCCACTCTGCCTGTCAAAAAAATTTTTAAAAAATTAAAAATTCATAAAAAGTTTAAAGAAAACATGTAACAACTTGCTGGATTCAGTTGACAAGGCAAAATAAGTGCCAGGGAAAATAGACTCCTTTGTGAAAGTAAATCCTATGTGTAGGGTAGATGACAAGGCATGTTTTTCTTTGGCTTTGCCATATTGTTTGAGAAGCAATGCTCAATTCTGATTTGCATCACTTTGGAAGTTCTAAAAAGAATCAGCACATGGAAAGAACACTAGATCAATTAAACCATTGCCTTTGGGGAGAGAGGTCAGTCCTACCTCCCAGGTACAGCCAGGTGAGATCAGATGCCTTAGAGGGACTTGTTTAAACTTGTATAAATTCAGTAATATACTTTATGTGTATTCTTCCCCCATAATGTTCAATTTCTCGGTCAAACTTGTGAACTAAATGATAATAAATTATGTTGGCCTTCATAGCCAAGGGGCTAAGGATGATTCACAGAATTTAGAGGCATAGCATTTTAACATTTTACTAATTTAGTAACACATAAAAGTGAATTTCGAAAAGCAACAGAGAAGAAAAAATACGTGTCAACTCTGACTGATCATCCACAGAGCAAAGGATTTTTATGTCGGTATTTTCCAGAGGACAAAAATCTAATAGGAACTGAAGTGATGAGTTGGACATTCAAAAGAGAATAAAAATTCTGTGTTTTAAAGAAAATCGATTAAGAAAATTCATAGAAACATTCCAATATTTGAAGAAAGGCAACTCTAATTAAATAGGCAAAAGTACTGAGGACAAACTGAGGAAAAAGATGGATGAGATATTGTGGTCAATATCTGGAAACATACCATATTTATGAGGATTGTATTTATATAGGAACCATTTACCAATTATGAAGCATCGAGCTGAACTCATTAGGGCTCCAATTACCCCAAACCGGTGCTCACCACAGTATGAACATAAGAATTACATGGGGATCTTGTTAAAATGCAGATTTTGATTAAGTCTAGAGTGAGGCCTGAGATTCTGCATTTCTACCAGGCTCCCAGGGAATATAGAAGTTGCAGTACCAGAACTACATTTTGAGTAAAAGTAAGCAAACTATTAATCTTTAAAACTTTTCAGATAAAATTATCCAGAAAATAATTAAATTTAAAATGTAAATACATTATATTTGTTGCACTTCTGGAACAGAGACTATTTAATTCCTTTCACAGTTTTCTCCACTATACATCTATGATCTAAGTGGCTGATTACTATATAAAGAGAGACTAAAAATAATAGACTAACTATAAATTTTGGCAGTGCCATCAGTGCTATCACCACAGATAAGTTCTGAATGAGAATAGAAAAACATGGAAATACCTTTTCTTGAAAATATGAAAGACAACACAATCATTGGCTACTAATGCTGACATGCAAACTGAGTATGCCTCATTCGTAGTTTAAAAGCATCAACAAATACTTTGAATCAGAGCCTTTTATTTTTTTCCTGGGTGGGTTTACCAATATTTCATGGTATGTGTCTTCTGGATACCACATGTTTCCGGACAAAAAGAATTTTAAGCATAAGGTAAGACACAGGGAAAAATGCAATGACCTTGCAGACTAGATTTCAAAAGCACAGGAAGCTTAGGGAGACTGTACTCTTATCTAAAGAATGAAAAATAGAGACTGGAGAACAAAAACAAAATATGGGATATAGGACAGAGCACAAAAGTAACAAGTTGATCAAATTTGTTAGAATGCTGTGATGAATATGAATGCCCGCCTTCATTTCTACCTGGATTATGTTTAGGTACCACATTTTCCTCATACATTCCTCCATTGATGGGCTGATTTTATATCTTGGTTATAGCAAATACAGCAACAATAAACATGAGAATGCAGGTATAACCTTGATAGGCTGATTTCATTTCCATTGGACATATGCTCAAACGTGTGATATCTGGATCATATGTTAAGCCTGTTTTGGATTTTTTTTTTCTAGAACTTCCCTCTTAGTACTGTTTTGCCATTTCCCATAAGTTTTGTTATGTTGTATTTCCATTTTTAAATGTTTACGAAACTGATTTATTCAATGTTCTTCAGTCTCCATGTATTTGTACAATTTCTTAAGTTCCTTTTGTTGTTGAGTTCTACTTTTATTCAATCATCATCAGAAAAATTGGATGATTTTAATTTTTCTGAATTTGTTGAAACTTTGTAGTCATATATATAAGAATACTGCAAAATGTTTTATGAAGTAATACAATGAAAAATGTGTTTTCTATAGCTGATGCATGAATTGCTCTATAAATGACTTTTAAATCCATTTGTGCTTTACTGTGGTTTGATGTATTTGTTGATTTTCTTTCTCTGTATGTTATGTTCACTGATGACAGTGGGGGTGTTGAAGTCATTTATTCTTATGTATAGGCTACTTCTCTCTCTCTTTTGGTCAATAATCTTTGTTTTATTAAATTGAATGTTACAGGATTAGGTGGATAATATTTACAATCATTGTATCTGCTCATTGAATTAATGCCTTGATCCCTCTATAGTGGCCTTCTTTGTCAATTTTTACAGTTTTTATCTTAAAGTCTATTTTGTCTGATATAGCTACTCTTTCTCACTTTTGGTTTTGTCTGAATGAAATGTATTTTTCCATCTTTTCAGTTTTAGTGTTGGGTATGTGCATTAGTCTTCTAAAATAACTGAGAGAAACTTCCTTGGGAAAGATAAGGTTTATTTCAGCTTACAGCTGTGGGTTACAGGACCATGTGGCCCCACAGTATGGTGTCTGATGAAGGTTGGTCATAGTGGGTGCAGCAGTATGATTACATCGTGGGCCAGGAAGGAAAGAAAGAGAATGTAGGTCAAACTTAACTTTAATAAAAACATCTCCTGAGAACTTCCCTTGAAGACACAAACTCAGTGACCCAAGGACTTTCCATCAGCCTCACCTCTCAGACAACATCATTAGATCACAGCTCCTCCCTTAATCAATCAACCATTAACATTAAGACAACACAGTTTCAGCGGTTACATGAGTTTTGGGAAGGCAAATCCTGCTATCCCCATTAACAGTGTTTTTATTGATAAAATGACTTCCTTTTAGGCAGCATAACATTGTGTCTTCTTATTAAGTACATTCAGCCAATCTATATCTTTTAATTGTGGGATTTAGTTTGCTTACATTCAATGTTATTATTAATATTTAAAGACTAGGTCCCATCATCGCTTAAAATTTCATTTGTTTTGAATATAATTTGTTCTTTTCCTCTTTTGTTGTTCATCTTTGTGGTTTGGTGGTTTATTGTATTGAGAAGCTTTGATTCTTTTCTGTTTCTATTTTTTGTATGCATTCTTAAAGTAGATTTTATACTTTAATGTTTCCATGACAACAGTCATTTCTTTTGCTTCTGGAAACAGGATTCCTTTAGGCATCTTCTGTATCATCATCAGTCCAGTGGTGATAAATTCCCTCAGCTGTTGCTTATCTTGAGAGTGTTTATTTTTCATTCATTCTTCAAGGATAGTTCTACTCTATATAGAATTCTCGGTTGATAGTTTTTTTTTTTTTTTCCTCTTCAGAACTTGGAATATGCCATTCTATTTTCCTCTTAGCCTATAAAGTTTCTGATGAGAATTCCACTGTAGTCTATTTGGGGTCACCTTATGTGAGACTTTAGACTTTCTTCTTGAAGCTTTAAAAATTCTGTGTTATACATTTGAGAGCTTGCGTATAATATGTTATGGTTGGGACATTTTCTGGTCATTTGTATTGGGGGCCCCATGTACTTAATGCACCTGGATGTCTATATTTTTCCCAATGTTGGGCAAGTTTTCAACTATTAAATCATTGAACAGGTTTTAGATATCTTTCTCTTGCTTCAGAGATCCCCAAATTCAGATTCTTTGACTGGTGTCTCAAAGATCTTGAACCTGTCTTCATTTTTTTTTCAATTTAAAATTTTATTTCCAGCTCTTACATGAATAAAAAATTAAGCCCATTTTGTACATGCTGCCAACAATATTTCCTATGTGACAAAGAAAGTAAGAATTATGAATTTATTTATGTAGATAATGAAATCGAGGCTGACTTGTCTTACACCTGCATAACTGGTACATAGCAAATCTCAGCTGGTAGAACTTAGGAGACAAATAACCCCCTTATACTTGAAAGGCACAAAAAGCTCTTCAAAGCTCATCTAATGATTATAAGATAAGGAATTTATTAACCTTAAATATGATCTGCTTATGAAACAAAATTCTAATTTCCACATCTTTCCTGCTCATTTTCACTCACTTTTAGAAGTGACATTTCTGACATATCTGTAGTTTAAGATGTGTTACTTGGAGATGTACAAGGCCTAACTTTCCTATCAACAATTCTGGTCTCTCCTCCCTTGAATCACTTAGCCATTTTCAAAATAGCTATAAACTTTTGTGCTGTTGAGAATTTTCTCATTTCTCTGGGGAAACTTGTTCAGATCTCTCCCAGTTTATACACCTCTTAGCAGAAACTATCACTATACATTTCTTTCACATTAATCATGGAGGTATCACCCTTGGACTCCTTAGGTATCTAATTCAACTCATTTTTATTTCACAGCATCAATGCTGACACATATTTACCATATAAAAAATGTCCAATAAATTCTTACTATATTTTCATGGGAAAAATAAGCAATGATTGAAAATCGTATTGCTTTCATGTTCACATATTTGCTATGATCAGTTTGATATCAGAGATGACCCCCTAAAATAATACAGAAATGTGGCCTCTAAAGTTCCCCAGAGCGCCATGTGGGATGCCACATATGCTACTGGAATTTGGGGTGCCATACAGTATCACCGTATGCTTACTAATAAATCCCCAATATAAATAAGCCTGAGAGGGTTCTTGCCTAATATTTAGAGAAGAATTCTAAATACGGCATAAATAAACGAGGTAGCGTGGTACATTTTAAGCTTTTATTTAGTGAGAAAGGTGCCTAGGAGAGTGAGAGCTTTATCTAAGAGAGAGGTAAATCTGGGTTCATACTGAGCACCAGGAACCAGCCACGTGGAGAAGCATCTAGGCCAGGAAGCCTAGGGCGGATGGCCCTAAGGCCATGTGCCCTGGAGGCACAGGGCTACAGCCAGCCCCCTCCTGGCAAGAGGCCAGGGCAAAGAAGAGAGAGGCGGGACACACCTTGTCCCAGGCTTTTAACCCACATCCTAAGGGGAGTGGTTAATTAACCTGATTGGCTGGTGGGCACCCAGGTGTGGCCAGGTAGGAGGATGAGGTCACACAGGGGCATGGTGAAGGTATCAGGTAGGGTGTGAGGTCACACAGGGGCATGGCAAAAGCATGGTCTTCCAGCTCACAAAACTAATTGATTTTAACCTCTATGCCTGCCTACTTCATTGCCTGCCTACTTCAAATTTGTTAAGTTGCAGTTCATGGAACCAAATTAATGGGTCATAATAATCACTTTATAATATCAAATAAAATAGAACACAAAATAATACAATAGAAATGTGAATATATATACTAATTCTAGAAATCTTTGTAAACAACATCTATGTGCCTAATGTATGTGTTTTGTGACTGCAGTCTCATTTATTTCAAATATCTGGGATTCCTCTGATATATCAGTGTAGGCCATGTAGTGAAAATGACATACAGCAGAACTATATTTGATTCCCAGTGGACATATATCAGGGGCAAAAAAATAATAAAGCTTTTAAAAAATATGAGAAAAATTTGAAAGTGATTTGTTACCACAACCTAACTTAGTTTAAAGTAACTATTATTAACTAAGCATATATTGAACAAAAACTCTTTTGTCTGAGGGGAAAATAGTTGGCATGTGAGTATACAGAGGAAAAAGTGGAAATCTTTTTCCCAAGAAATTGAACAAAGGATCCCAAGCAAATACAACTGAGAAGGAATAATGTAAATACAAATATAAATGTGTAGGATATGACAAATATATACCTTTGTGGTGTTAATAGCTATAAGGAATATTGTCATAATTAATGTGAATTATGGACATTTAAAAATAAACAAAGAGAATAAAAAATTCCCAAATTGACCTCTGTCAGGCATACACAAGTTTAAAACAAAGCTACGTGTGTGACTTTCTTAACATCTTTGATGAATTTTACAGCACAGAAAAAAAAATGTCAAAATAACTGTTTTATTTCATTGTGAAAATAAACTCTAAACATGTACTACTAATTTTCATGGTTTCTGGCTTATACTGCTTGTCCTTATGGTCACAATGTAAGAAACAAAAACACAGGAAAAATTGTAAGTCCTAAAGATTTTCTCTCAATATACAAAAGCATGTACTTCTCTTTTGAACTTAACTACATTATATATATATATATATATATACACACACACACACACACTTAAAATGTTTACAGGCCAACTTTTTCTGCCTGACAATTCTCCCAATTTGGCCTGATATAAAAATCCTGTTAACAAAATTTAAAGCAGCCTCATTTTCATCCTTTTCTTAAACACAACTATGCATTAGAAACGCTGGCAGAGACTTCCGTCAAATTGAACTATTGAACTCGGGGCAGGAAAAGTCCCTCCCCGGGCAAACGATTTAAATCATTTTCAAAGTTAATTTCCTGCTCCCAGATGGAGAACAAATCTAATCGGGTTTACTTCATTCTTTGAATGAACAGTAAAATGTCACTTGCATACTCAACAAGGGAAAGAAAATCTCTGGGAAGGCAGTTTCCAATCCACATCACAGCAGACAAACAAGGTGATTCTGAAACAGAATGTGTGAGGTCATTTTGAATCTGAAAGCACATCTGAATTTAATCTAGACAAATCTCCAAGCTTACTTCCAAGCTAGTTCTGTTCAGAGAGGATGTCTGTTTACACCTGAAATACATGCATATGTCTTTAACATTGTTCACCTCAGAGAAGAAAAGATGGTTTTGAGTCCTAAGAAGGAATGTGTGCAGACCTCCTAAGCCTCAGTTTTCATTGTCTGAAACAAGTACAGAATCCTTCAAAATCTATAAATTGTAGGGGAATTTAGATCATTATCAGCTTTTACTTAAAAATAAGATAGGATGGGCCTAGCATCGTGGGACAGAGTTAAGCCTCAGCCTGCAATGCTGGCATCCAAAATGAAAGCTGTTTGAAGTCCCAGCAGCTCCACTTGTGATCGGTTCCCTGATAACATACCTGGGAAAGCAGTCCAAGATGGGTTAAGTACTTGGGGCCCTGCCACCTCTGCAGAGACCAGGATGAATCTCCCTGGCTCCTGGCTTCTGCCCTGCCTAGCTCTAGCCTTTTGGCTATTTGGAGAGTAAACCAGTAGATGGAACATCTCCCTCTTTGTTGCTCCCTCTCTCTTTGTGACTTTGCCTTTCAAATAAACAAATCTTTTTCTTAAAACAAAAAACAAACAAACAAAAAAAGGAAAGACAGGATGAGTTAACGTGGAATCACAGAAGAGCGGGAGTTGAGAGAGAGAAAGTTTTAGAAGTATTGTTCTTAATTTAACAGCTGCTATATGTGGGGCCCCATGGGCTGGCCAGCCATGGGGTCCCCATGTCAGGGTTTGGTCTGATAGTTGTCGTTGTGTCTTTATTGCAAGGCGGATGTTGCTAGTTTCGGTTAGGGCAATGCTTTCCAGCGGTCGGGACTTTCCAGAGAAGTTGAGCCTGTCTCGTAAATAACAAGATGGCGCCGAGGACTGTGCACTGAGCCTGCCTGCTGCGTGACACTTCATCTGATTGGCCCGAGGACGCGTGCACACCGCGTGAACAAGCAGCGGATTGGAGTGTTCCGTGCATGGACTAGAGCCCGCTTGCGATTGGTTGAATTTCGTATATAAGCTGTATGCCCAGGAAGGAGGGGGCTTTTTTCTCTCTCCTCTCTTCCTCCTTTCATGCTTTCTCTGTCGCTATTATTTTCTCAATAAAAGTCTACAGAAGACCGAACAGCTGCGAGTATCGTTGTTCCTTTGTGGGCAAGGGAACGGCAGCTATGCACTATTTCAAGGCTTGTAGCCATCTACCTGTCAAGAAAAGATTGACACCTGCTGTCATGCAGACACTGAGTACCTACATCTCTCAACTGTGTCCTTTCCTGCTAACCAAAATGTTCTCAGCAATGAACCAAGTATATCATTAGGTCTTCATGAAACAGGTTGACACCAGTCATGCTTCTCTCAGTTTACCCTACCACATAAGGCTTTGCACAGCTTCCAAGGAATAGAAAGCAGTAGGTTGCAATCTACAATGGAAAATAATTTCCTTAGAAACCTTCTTAACTCTATTCTGCTTGAAGGACAAATTACCCTGAAGTCAACAATACAGAGAAACCTTTTCTGAAAGGGTTGCAATGGACTTGATAATATTAAAATTCATCTTTTCTTCTGAATATAAAGAGGGAAAACAGTATTACCTCAAATTGGTGCTAAAGAAAAGATTTAGATTTTAAAGTAGGATTTATTTCATCCTTTGAGTTAAATGTTAGTTCAGCTTGCAGGATTCCAATTTATTGTTTAAAGCAGGTCTATTTGTGTTATTCTATTGCTTTAGCCAAAGCATGTCCAGACAATTAAAAGTAAACTGTGTTTCATGAGAATACTCAAAATCAATAACATAAAAATTGACAGATGAAAAGGGTCCATTATGATCTAGCTCTTCTTTCAACACACAGAGTCAAAACAAGGCAAGTTTTAAGGCATGACAATGAGCTATGAATCATAGTCAGCACATCTGTTGGGTCAAGAATACCAAAGCATAGTGAGAGAAAAGTAACTGAGTATTCTTAGGGACTTCATTCTGTGTGAGATAGGAGATGAAACACTTTGTAACCTGCACAATCTCATTTAATCCTCATTGCAATCCCATAATTCAAAATTCTGAGAGAATGACTCCAGGATCATAAAATAATGAATGCTGAATGTAGCCCTAGTTCCTCACCAAAAAGAAGTTATATTTATTTTGTATGACTGCATGAACTTTCTAGAAAGAGTAAAATAGAATATTCTGGTATTTCAGAAGCAGTCAAAAGCATAGAAATGCAAAGAACACACTGAAAAGTTAAATAATGAAAATTATGTGCTGTACTATATATATTATTATTATTATAAATTAATTAACAAGTTTAACCTTTCCTCCATATTTGGGATTCTAATTCTGGATTTGCACTGGATTATGGTAGCTCCTCTAAATTTTTTGGCTGCAAACTAAGGTACTACTGTGTCATCTACTTATTCCACAATATGTATGGCAATATATACCCTCAAAGTATGAGGAAGTTTTAAGTTTTATTATTTAATCTTTAATTATTTATTTATTTAAGTTTTATATTGAATCTTAAGGGTATAAGGTTTTGTAGGGATAAAGTTGCAGGAATAATGGCAAAAATTCTTTATTAGCCAGCAGAGCATAAGCCCTTTATAACCATGTGTATCTCTATGTGTATTATCTGAGACTTTTACTGTGTGCAGCTAAACATAAATATTCTGCTGTCATCCATAAGTAGGTAATTAACACTGTATTTACATAGATTTTATGTCAACTAAAGAAGATATCAAGACACCTGAAATTGACACTAGCCTTGTTACAAATAGAACCTAGCCACTAGTTTGGAAGGTTGTCCTATAACATAATTAAAAACAAATATATCAGGAAAAGATATGTGAAGAAGGTATGGAGGCAGCCATCAGATAATATCCAGTTACAATGCAAAGGCACACGCATATATTTCATTATTATTATTTGGAAATGATTTTGAAATTTTTAACTAAATGGAGTAAAGCAGGAAAAACTATATTCTCTTTAAGTATTAGCATCATAGGTTGGTTTACCTAGCTGGAAAACTGCAGAACTATACTTCATGCATATAATTACTAGTTGATTGAATATGAGACAAGTAGCATGTGCCATGTGTGCCACTGGAATAATTCAAAACATGATAAAGATAATTCTTATGAGTTTTAGGAACCAAAGATAAATGTAGGAGGTAGAGAAATAAATCATTTTTTATAGGAGGGAATGCTGAATTAGAGTAAAAGCAGTTTTTGAACTAAAGATATCTTGCCAAAAATGAGGAGAGCTAGCTGAGGGTCCAACTTTATTTTGAAAAGTTTCTGTTTCCATTGTTCCAATTGTAGCTATGGCAAGTTAATTAACAGAAAATTAATTTTTCCAGTAGGAAATGTATCATGTTTAAATTTAAAACAAATGGATATGTTATACTATACTTAGAGGTAAAGAAAAATCAAAGAAACCCATAACACCTTGAACATGTGGGATCAGAATGGGAGATTGGGTTAAGAGCAACAGGAAATCAATTCATATGAAAGTCAAAAAGAACTTCCACTATATGTTCTCTATTAGAAAAACAAGGGATGAGGTATGGAAACAACATAATTTGTGAGTGCAAAATCAAAGTATGAGACTCCTTTTCAAAAACCATGCGAATGATGCTATAAAAGTTACTAAATTATTTTTTCATTTTTCTGTGATCTTTCTTTTTTTTTAACTTATATTTAATGAATATAAATTTCCAAAGTACAGCTTATGGATTACAATGGCTTCCACCCCCAAAATTTCCCTCCCACCTTCAACCCTCCCCTTTTCCTCTCCCTCTCCCCTTCCACTCACATCAAAATTCATTTTCAATTTGCACCCACATAGAAACACAAAGTGAAAAATACTGTTTGAATACTAGTTATAGCATTAAATCACAATTTACAGCACATTAAGGACAGAGATCCTACATGAGGAGTAAGAGCACAGTGACTCCTGTTGTTGACTTAACAAATTGACACTCTTGTTTTTGGCATCCGTAATCACCCTAGGCTCTTGTCATGAGCTGCCAAGGCTATGGAAGCCTTTTGAGTTCACTGACTCTGATCATATTTAGACAAGGTTGTAATCAGAGTCGAAGTTCTCTCCTCCCTTCAGAAAAGGTACCTCCTTCTTTGATGACCTGTTCTTTCCACTGGGATCTCACTCGCGGAGATCTTTCATTTAGTTTTTTTTTTTTTTTTTTTTTTTGCCAGAGTGTCTTGGCTTTCCATGCCTGAAATACTCTCATGGGCTTTTCAGCCGGATCCACATGCCTTAAGGGCTGATTCTGAGGCCAGAATGCTATTTAGGACATCTGCCATTCTATGAGTCTGCTGTGTATCCCACTTCCCACGTTGGATTGTTCTCTCCCTTTTTTATTCTATCAGCTAGTATTTGCAGACACTAGTCTTATTTATGTGCTCTCTTTGGCTCTTAGTCCTATTATTAGGATCAACTGTGAACAGAAATTGACCACTGGGACTAGTGAGATGGCATTGGTACATGCCACTTTGATGGGATTGAACTGGAATCCCCCGGTATGTTTCTAACTGTACCGTTTGGGGTAAGTCAGCTTGAGCATGTCCCGAATTGCACATCTCTTCCCTCTCTTATTCCCACTCTTATATTTAACAGTGATCACTTTTCAGTTAATTTTCAACACTTGAGAATAACTGTGTATTGATTACAGTATTCAACCAAAAGTATTAAGTAGAACAAACAAACAAAAATACTAAGAGGGATAATGTATTAAGTTGTTCATCAACAGTTGGGGCAAGGGCTGATCAAGTCACCGTTTCTCATAGTGTTCATTTCACTTTAACAGGTTTCCTTTTTGGTGCTCAGTTAGTTGTCACCTATCAGGGAGACAAGTGGTATTTGTCCCTTTGGGATTGGCTTATTTCACTCAGCATAATGTTTTCCAAATTCCTAACAGGGATCACTTTTCAGTTAAAATTTAAACACCTAAGAATAATTGTGTGTTAATTACAGAGTTCAACCAATAGTACTAGAACAAAAAAAAATACTAAAATGGATAAAGTATTACATTGTACATCAACAGTCAGGACAAGAGCTGATTCTGTGATCTTTCTTATAATTAATATTGGTGTTATTTATTTTCTCATTAATGTCACCATAAAAAGTTAAAAAATTATTATTATCATGAATTTTACCACTTATCTTTATACTAAACAATGTCTCCTTTAAATATGAAAACAAGACAATTTCAGTGAAAACATTAAAATTGTATAGTTCCTATTTCATAATTCTGACCTGCACATATATCATATCAGTGAGTAGAAACACCACAAAAAGTAGCTCAACTTCTTGATATACACTTATTCTAGCCATATTGTCTACACAGGCTTGCTGTTAAGGAAGGAAGGAAGAACTGAAAGAAAAAGGAACTATGGGTTGCTCTTTCTTTTTTCTCTCAGTTGGTTGTTTTAATGTGGCTAATAACATGAATGTAACAAGAGCAAGAAGGGATCTGGTGGGGTTTAATGATCACCAGCATTTCTTAGAATGCCATTCTTCTTTCTGCATTGCAAGAAAGTGTTAGTTCAAATGGAAAACACCATCTCTCAGGGCAATCTGAGACCATATTTAGTCAATGATATAGCCTGTTTACATTCACATGCAATGTAGACATACAAAACACAAATGTTCTGTGTTCATGTGGCATCACACACACTCTATGGGAATGAGGAAGCAAGCAAGGAATGACAGACACACATTTTACACATACATATTTCTTCTGCCCAGTCACAAGCTCCTTCAGTGCTTTCACTTATAAAACACAAATTCAAACATAATATTATTAAGAATTCCAAAACATTCTCATAAGAGCAATAAATAAAGTATGAGGCTCTTAGCATGGGACCTTGTATAACTACATAGTCACATAATAGTGAAGCCAGATTTGATGATATTGTGGATTAAAGACTTTTTAAATAGTATTTAGCTCAAGAAACAAAAAATATTAAATCTCTTTGGATTATAATAGATTTATTTTTGAAATATTAATAAAATCTCTAATTTTTTAAAGATTTATTTATTTATTTGAAAGTCAGAGTTACACAGAGAGAGGAGAGGCAGAGAGAGAGAGGTCTTCCATCCAATGGTTCACTCCCCAAATGGCCGCAATGGCCAGAGCTGCGCCGATCCGAAGCCAGGAGGCAGGAGCTTCTTCTGGGTCTCCCACATGGGTGCAGGGGTCCAAGGACTTGGGCCATCTTCTACTGCTTTCCCAGACCACAGCAGACAGTTGGATTGGAAGAGGAGCAGCCGGGACTAGAACTGACGCCCATATGGGATGCAGGCGCTTAAGGCCAGGGCGTTAACCCGCTGCACCACAGCACCAGCCCCTAGTTTTACTTTTCAATATTATGCCAATCAATAATTTTTTTTTTAACAGGCAGAGTGGACAGTGAGAGAGAGAGACACAGAGAGAAAAGTCTTCCTTTGCGTTGGTTCACCCTCCAATGGCCGCCGTGGCCAGTACGCTGCGGCCGGCGCACCGCGCTGATCCAACGGCAGGAGCCAGGTACTTCTCCTGGTCTCCCATGGGGTGCAGGGCCCAAGCACTTGGGCCATCCTCCACTGCACTCCCTGGCCACAGCAGAGAGCTGGCCTGGAAGAGGGGCAACCAGGACAGAAACCGGCGCCCCAACCGGGACTAGAACCTGGTATGCCGGCGCTGCAAGGCGGAGGATTAGCCTAGTGAGCGGTGGCGTTGGCCGCCAATCAATACTTTTTAAAAATTATTAAAAGGGTCTCTTATCATTGTATTTTCTGAAATGCATATAGAAACAGTATCTGAAGCTCATAAAAAAGCCAATTAGAACTCAAAACTGGATGATTTTCCTCTGTTTCTGCCACTAAAATGTGCTGTACAAATTAATAATTATTCCAATAGTGATAAAGAATTCGGAATCACTTATGAAGAGCAGAGTTTATGTTGACTTTAAACATACTGACTAAATAGATATATGAGTCAATTGATTGGTTTGTACTGAACTAAATCAGTAATTTAAAAATTATCTTCCTGCAGTCTGCTCCTATTGTGGTATCATTAATCAGCAGAATACACATATAGTCAATTTTTCTCTCACTGTCACCACTTCCTTTCTGGGGAGACACTAATTAGACAGAATGGCTAAAATGTTGCCTTTGCTAAAAAATGCTTATTTTTAAAATTTATCTTTATCTGTTTTCAAAGGTGGAGAGGGACAGAGAAGTGTTGGGGGGGGAGGTAGAGAGAGAGAGACAGAAAGAGAGAGAGTTTTCCATCTATTGGTTCACTCCCCAAATGGCTGCAACAACCGGGCTGGGCCAAAGCCAGGGGCCCAGAACTCCATCTGGGTCTCCCACATGGGTGGCAGGGATCCAAGCACTTGGGCCATCATCTGCCTCCCATGATATAGGATCATTCCTTGTAGTATTTCAAAATATAAAAGATTCTCCTGCTTCTGAAGACAGTGTTAGATTTGAAATCACAGGGAAAAGAGGTAGCTAGGGTTGCCAAAATTCTTCCATATTTTATATTCAGTAATGGGGGCGAAAATTTTACCTTCTCTTTTCTCCTACCCCAAATCACTGCGGAAACTGGAACATTTACTACCTGTCATTCAGAACCCTAAGAACATAAGCAATAGAAGAACTTCAAAGAAATCAAAAACTACTGGGGACAAAGCTGTGGTGTAGCAGGTTAAGCTGCTGTCTGCAGTACCAGCATCCTATATAGGTGCCAGTTCAAGTCCCGGCTGCCCCAGTTCTGATCCAGCTCCTTGTTAATGTGCCTGGAAAAGCAGCAGAAGGTGGCCCAAGTGCTTGGACCTCTGCCACCCACATGGGATACATGGAAGAAGCTCCTGAATGTTGCGGCCATCTGGAGAATAAAACAGCAGAGGGAAGATCTCTCTCTCTCTCTCTCTCTCTCTCTCTAGCTGTGCCTTCCAAATAAATTTTTAAAAAAGAAAAAACACTACCTGCTTTCTGTATTAATGTCTAAATATGTCTAAAGTCATTTGATTATTCATTTAGCTAATGACAACTGCTAAGAACAGCACATGAAAATATATAGTACAGTTAGTACATGAAAATGGATTTCTATTTCTTATGTGGAGTTAGATCTCAGATTTTTTATTTCCAATGTGGAATTAGATTCAGTGGGAGGATATGAGATATGCCACAAAACGAAAATAATGAGAAGATCCAAGAACTGAAAAAAATAAGAACAAGAACTGTGAGGATAAATTAATTCTAAATTTGGTATTTGGATTCCATGCTACGTGTGGCTTGAAATAGGTGGAACATTTTTTCATCTTTTCTCCTCTCTTTTCTACTTAGGGACAGAACCCTTGAGACAAGACACCTAAGCAAACTATATCGGGCAGGATTCTCCAGAACAATGGAACCAGTAGCAATAATAACAAGTGCATGATTAATTATTATATATATTTATGATTTATTTTAAGTAACTTACTCACAGAACTGTAAGGGTTGGGCTGGTAAGTTAAAACTCTATAGAGCAAGGGCTGGTGTGTAGTGTAGTGGGTAAAGCCACTGCTTGCAGAGCTGATTTGAGTCCCAGCTGCTCCACTTCTGATCCAGCTCTCTGCTATGGCTTGGGAAAGCACTAGAAGATGGCCTAAGTTCTTGGGCCTCTGCACCCCACCTGGAAGAAGCTTCTGGTTCCTGGCTTCAGATTGGCCCAGCTCTGGCTGTTGCAGTCATTTGGGAAGTGAACTAGTGATGGAAGACACGTCTCTCTCTCTTTCTCTCTCTCTCTCTCTCTCTCCCTCTCTGTAACTCTGCCTTTCAAATAAATAAATAAAAATCTTAAAAAAATCTATAAAGGCAGACTGATAGGCTTGAAAGAGAAAAATTGACGCCGTTTTCTTGAGTTTGAAATTTGCAGAGCAGACTGGCAGGCCAAAAACTTGTGCAGGATTTCCATGTTTGGATCTTGAAACAAAATCTATTCTTTTCAGCAAATCCCTGTTTTTGTTCTTAAGAATGTAAGACTGGCCGGCGCCGTGGCTCAATAGGCTAATCCTCCACCTTGCGGCGCCGGCAAACCGGGTTCTAGTCCCGGTTGGGGCGCCGGATTCTGTCCCGGTTGCCCCTCTTCCAGGCCAGCTCTCTGCTATGGCCAAGGAGTGCAGTGGAGGATGGCCCAGGTGCTTGGGCCCTGCACCCCATGGGAGACCAGGAAAAGCACCTGGCTCCTGGCTCCTGCCAGGATCAGCGCGGTGCGCCGGCTGCAGCGGCGGCCATTGGAGGGTGAACCAGCGGCAAAGGAAGACCTTTCTCTCTCTGTCTCTCTCTCACTGTCCACTCTGCCTGTCAAAAAAAAAAAAAAAAAAAAAAAAAGAATGTAAGACTGTTTAGATGAGTCCCACATAAATAATGGTGGTTAACCTGCTTCACTCAAGGTCAACTGGCTTATAGATTTTAACATCTACAAAATACCCTCACAGCGACACCTATGTTTATGTTTGATTAAATTACCATCTAATCAAGTTGACATATGAATTAACAATTGTACCAAATCTAAGATAAAGTAGTGTATGGTTCATAGTAATGATATACCAGCACTAGACTGGGACAGCATTGCCATGGGAACAGAGACAGAACTGGAGAGTCCCAATATACTTGGGTCTTTTTCAGATTCAACATGGTCTTTTAATGATACAGTACAGTTAATATTAATTGCTTATCACATTTCCTGGAATTTGAAAATACACAAAAAAATGGAATAGTATTTTCTATTTTAAATTCTAAAGCGCCTTTGGAAACTAGCAATAATAAGCACTTGAACATATGAATCTAGAGCTCCTGCCAAGATGTTAAATCAGTCAGATCAGCTTGCTCCATGATTTAGACTATAAAATACGGAATAGAAAAAGGATAATTTTATTATAATGGGCACGTAATGGAGCAGACCTATGGACAGAAGCAAAGCAGTGGTGATGTTATCCGGGCTGGGAATACTCATGAAGAGGCATGTATAAGAAAAGGTAAGGTTTGAGAGCTGTTAGGAAGAGTTCATCATCCTCACCATCCATTCTCTTCATCTCTTGTATTCATGCCATCAATGAATGTGCTCTAACTGTCTTCAAGTCTGTCTCACTCTTCCTCTGCCACTACCAAAATAATTCATCTAAAACAAAAGGGTACCCGTGTCATTCCCAGCTTAAAAACCACCAATGACAGTCCATATTTTCCTTCCTAGCTTGAAAACATGTGACACCTATGGCTATCAGACCCCTGCCTACTTCCATGTTAAAATCTCCGGCCATTGCCTGCACCTTTTGTCTTCTGTGTTAAAGATATATTGAGTCTGCTTCCATTTCTGCAAATTTTCTTGCTCTCTTTTGCCTCCAGTTCTTTGAACATCTTTATGTTTCTTTCCAATGTCCCACTAAAAAACTGCTAGATGGCAGAGGCCATCTCTGTTTTCCCTGGTGCTTAGCACAACAACAAGGCACATACAGGTGAATAAAGACACCTGCCCTCCCCTTCAGACGCCCAAGTCTTTAAGCAGAGCAGATCGTAACTATTTCATCTTATGTCTCTCAGTGTGTTAGTGGTGGTGTAGTTTACACTTTGTTCCCTTATAAATTCTTGCTGAATTCAGTGGAAGCAGTGATAGAACTATAAACCCCCATAATCATTTGAAATAGGGAAATCATATTCCAAGTGTTTTAAAATGGGTATAAATGAACCATATGTGTTGATTATATATGGGGACTGAGTATGCTATAAAATGCACATATGGTAGCAAGAACACAACTCCACTGTACTACTAAATGTGAGTCATGTAAAACTAATATGCTAGCAATAAATGTTAATTAAACATTCCATTAACAATTTGCTCGCCTTTATGAAACTTAGAATGGTTTGAAGGGGATTATTGTGTCCCTTAAAAGCATGTTACTAGTAAATTTAAACAGGTACTTTTTTCCCTCAATTTAATTCTGTTAGAGTATACAGAAACTAACAAAAGTATTCTATTGACCTCAACACATGGCTATTCCACTTCACGAACAGGCTTTGCAAAGTATTTTGAAGGGCCTACATGCAGCAATTCACAATCTCTATGCTTACTTCCAGAACACTTTGGGTCTCTGTCCTTTAACAAAACTTCTGGATGAATTCCTTCCTCTCATGTAGGTACACACACACACACAGTACACACTTGCACACTCATAAACACAGCTCCAAAGCTGCTCTGATGCAAATTACACTCACTCTGGTACATGTTTTTAGACACGATTTTGGTAATATCAGGGATATAGCTTATGATACTGGAGCTGTCTAGATACCTAACAGCTCCTCAGCATTCTATAAAGACTTTGTATAAACAAGTCTGTGGGCTCGGAGGCTAATGTGTCACACCTGTCTGGCTCATTGTTCTCTCCAGTGCCTCATACTATATGTGATACACAGTAAGTGTTCAGTTAAAATTTGTTCACTGGGAAAAGGAAAAGGGAGCATATTAAAGAAATAAGAGTGTACCTGCTCTCTAGTACTGTTAATAGTTCTTAAAGATATTTTGGGGGAAAAAAAGTTATGGCCGTTAGACACAAACATGCAAACTGTGCTGCTCTATCCTTATAGTAGTTAGAGAGTATCCATAGGAAGGGAGATCTAAAGAGCATTTACTACATGGCAACAGAATCCTGTTACACACATGGTAACTACATGGTAACTACATGACAACAGAATCCTGTTATACACAAGGTAGCTACGTGGTAAGTACATGGCAACCGAATCCTGTTACACACATGGTAATAAACAGCAACCGAATCCTGTTACACACATGGTAACTATTTAAACTGGAGTACATATCATTCTCTTTGCTTTCCCACCAGAGATCCCCAGATTCAGATTCTGAGGTGTCTCAAAGATCTTGAGCCTGTCTTCATTCTTTTTCAGTTTAAAGTTTTATTTCCAGCTCTTACATGAATAAAAAATTAAGCCCATTTTGTACATGCTGCCAACAATATTTCCTATGTGACACAGAAAGTAAGTATTATGAATTTATTTATGTAGATAATGAAATTGAGGCTGACTTGTCTTACACATGTACAATTGGTATGCAGCAAATCTCAGCTGGTAGAACTTAGGAGAAAATAAGTCCCTTATACTTGAAAGACACAAAAAAACCTTCAAAGCTCATCTAATAACTGTAAGATAAGGAATTTATTAATCTTAAATATGATCTATTTATGAAACAAAATTCTGAGTTCCACATCTTTCCTGCTCTCTATTCACCCACTTTTAAAATGTAAATTTGCAGAACAGAAATTTCTGACCTATCTAGTAGTTTAAGAATAGTTATGTGATGTAAAGGCCCAAGTTTTCTATCAATAATTCTGGGCTCTTTCCTTGAACCACTTAGCCATCTTGAAACTAGCTATAAACTTTTGTGCTGCTGAGAACTTTCTTGCAAAAGCCTTTCTTGTGTTTTAAAGTCCTCTTATTAATTATAATTACCTAGTTTGAGTATCATTTCTTTGGAAAAACTTTTGCAGATTTCTCCCAGTTTATATACTTCTTAACAGAAGCTATCACTATAAGTTTCTTTCACATTAATCATGGAGGTATCACCCTTGGACTCCTTAGATATCTAATTCAACTGATTATTATTTCACAGCATCAATACTAACAATATTTAGAATATAGAAAATATCTAATAAATCATTATTATATAACAGAATCCAGTTACACACATGATAACTGACTTAAACTGGAATAAAAATGAATAGAGGTCCAGGCCAGCTCTCTGCTGTGGCCAGGGAGTGCAGTGGAGGATGGCCCAAGTCCTTGGGCCCTGCACCCCATGGGAGACCAGGATAGGTACCTGGCTCCTGCCATCAGATCAGCCCGGTGCGCCGGCCGCAGCGTGCTGGCCGTGGAGGCCATTGGAGGGTGAACTGACGGCAAAGGAAGACCTTTCTCTCTGTCTCTCTCTCTCACTGTCCACTCTGCCTGTCCAAAAATTAATTAATTAATTAATTAAAAAATAAAAAAATAAAAACATGAATAGAGGGCCACATAATGACAGAAAATGTTGGCCCCAGTTGTTAGAAATACACTTTTCCATAGCTTAACCTCTCAAATAAGAATGAGCTTGAAGATTGTTGCCATTTGTTAAAATCCATGAGGAGATGAAGAAATGGAAGGCTGCTCTCTATTAAGCCGAGTAGAGCAAGAAAGAAGATTTCTAAAGAAACTGGGAAACCTTCCAGGCCTTGTGACACAGTGGGTAAGGCCATTGTCTGCAGTGCCAGCAGCCCATATGGGTGCTGGTTCATGTCTGACTGCTCCCCTTCCAATCCATCTCCCTGCTAATGTGCCTGGGAAAGCAGTGGAGGATAACCAAGGTACTTTGGCCCCTGCATCCACATGGGAGAACCACAGGAAGCTCCTGGCTCTTGGCTTTGGGCTGACCAAGCTCTAGCAGTTGTGGCCATTTGATGAATGAACCAGTGGATGAAAGATCTCTCTCTCTCTCTCCCTCTCTCTCTCTCTCTCTTGCCTTCTCTCTCTCTTGCCTTCTGCCTCTCTCTCTGTTCCTCTGTCATTCAAAGACAAAAAAAAAAAAATAAAGAAACTGCTTCATAGCCATTATGTAGGAAAGTGCTTTATTGATTTGGGGGTTGGGGTTGGACAGAGCTCCTCTAACAACAAACCACATAATTTTGAGAAATGCAAGCAAATTTTTTAGTGCCCTTAACACATGTGTCTTTACCACACAGGATGTTTTAAGGAGGAGTTAGAAAGAGCCCAGCAGTTCTCTTTGGGGTAAAGGCATCAGCGGGTAGTTCTCAACAACTTACCCTGGGATGGGTAGAATTTTCCAGCTGCAGCAAATGAGATTTGGGAAAAACGTTATAAGGACAAATAATACAATATTTCCTAAAAACATGATTTTCACATCTTCCAGTTATCCGTAACCAGATGACAGGATACATATGCCGTTGTCTGCACGTATGCAACTTGGTCATATCTGTTTGCATTGTCATTTTAACAGTTATGTTTGTACTATAAGTGTCACATGCAATTGTTATTTAAAATGTCTTCTAAAAGTAGCTGATCAGGGTAAGCATCAGGCCCAGTGGTTAAGAAGCCTGTTGAGATGGCTGCTTTCAAATCAAAGTGCTTGAGTTTGAGTCCCAAATTCACTCCCAATTCCAGTTTTCTGTTAATGTACATTCTCTGGGAGCCAGCATATGATGACTCAAATGGTTGGATCCCTGATAAAATTGTGGGAAACTGTAGAAATGCTGCATAAGTGCCTCTCAGCGGGCCACACACCCCTGAAATTAGAGGCAAGGCTGCAGTTTCTGCTCAAAACAGGTCAGGGGTGGGCACACCCACCTCAGAGGAATGTGGTAGTGGGAGCAGCAGGGGGCTAATGGACATTAATTGGTACCTGGAGTGTTTTTGGGAATTTGTAAATTTGGAGGAGCACCTAAATGGGCCTGTCTCTGAAGATTTACAACACAGTTCTAATCCCTGTCTTAGACCACTAGACCAAATTCCTTTTCTCAAATCCTTAAATTGATGTATAACCTTGCCTATGTGCCTGCTAACTTGTAGACTTGCTGGTACCCTCTAAATAAAAGTGAGAGTACATAGCTATCCAGAGGCACACTCTTAGAATGGACGCTCCGGTGTCCTGTCTCCCTTTGGAAAACCCTACAGGAAACCAGATTCATGTCCCAGCACCTGACTCCTCAGCTATTGCAAGCATTTGGAAAGAAAACCAGAAGATTCAGGGACTGTCTCTCTCTCTCCCTCTTTTTTTCTTTCTCTCCTTCTCTCTCTCCCCTTCCTCTTAAATAAATACAGTATAATTCTGTATCAAACTGAAAATTTATAATGTGCTTAGAAAGGCACAGAAACTGCACAGCGGTACATACATATATTTAGTAGTCAGAAACAAATATGCAGCCTAAAAGGAATGAATGAAATTATTTCTATTTTCAAAAAGCACTAATTGAGTAGATTTTGGGAGTTAAGGAATACAGAACCCACAGTGAGATAAAGATATGTTATATTTTACATCTATTGACTATTAAATGCCAAACCAGAAAGTATTAGTGACACATTTTGCAGACCATATATCAGCAGTTTGTGAGAGAAGTCCCCAAAACCATATTGGAACACTATGTAAAGAAATGCTATCTCATGAAGGTTCTTGATGACACAGAAGACATTTTGTGACACAACACAGATAGCTATCGCTAACTATGGAATTTAAAAGGGATACAGAAAGCTTGCACTCCAAATGTGAAATTGTAGAGAAATATATTAAGCAACTTGTCTCACCAATTACAAAATGTACAGAAATATGGTAAGTAAATAATTATTCAAAAATTATTTAAAAATTATTTGAATAAGCATAAGATGAAAACTCTGCCATAAAGTACATCATCACAGTTTTATGGGCAGAATATTTTTATTTTTTCTTTCCTTCTGAGTCACAATTATGTCTGACATTAAACATCCCTTAGATTTCATTTTATATTAATGTTTACTGGATCCTGAAGTATCTGGAGAATTTTTGTGTGGGAGTATAGACATGTACTTCAGAAATTTGTTATCTAATCATCCTTTGAAGAATAAGTAGGACAAATAAATTAGAAAAGACAAAAATACATCAAAAGTAGATGTCTCATGTGACCTAAAGCCAGACAACAATCATTAATGGTTAAGCAGTACAACTTGCTCCCCAAAGCACTCTCAAGTTGGATTCCATCTTGGAGATGATTACACTTGACTGCAAAACAGCCTAGTAGAGAGTCCATCCTCTTCAGCAGAGCTTTGGAGGAGACACATTAGGCAAAGTGGGGGAGAGGTAAACACAGACCCAGGCCTGTTGCCCTTTGAAGTGGCAGAATTGCAGCCTTATTGAGTCTCTTCACATTCTGATGGCTTGTGTCCCTATTCTGTCCTACCACAATAGGGATACATGGGATTTATCTGAGGGTGGACTTCATCTGATGTTTGCAATGGTAAACAGCTGGATGAACCATTCAATTTAAAATGATGGAATATGTCTGTTACAGGGGTTTTAGATCCCTCCCAAAACCTCACGCAGCATTTCACTGTGCCATAAAATTAACTTTAACTTTCATGACTCCTCCTTGGTTGCCACACCCTCCGGGAATCAGTCTAGCTCTAAATGACTTAGGTAATGAAGGTTCCATTTCTTCCCCTGGGAAACTGATGTACAATTTAATAGACTGTTAGGAAATTGTTTCTGATATTCAACCTACATTTTCTTTTCCTTAATTGCATCCCATTACTACATTCTAAACAATTTTTTTTTTCTCCTCTATATCCTACAGAGTCTTGTCTAGGGCCATTTCAATTTGACCAAGCTTTATAAATTGAATTGTTTTTGTTCTTTGTTTCTACTGGAAGTCAAACTTTCCTGTTTCTAGTTTACTGACTTGATAATCTGAAAACTCCCTTGCTGCTGGCTATTGCTAAGATAGTCAAGATATTACCAGTCACCAAAGATGATCTGATTAGGCAAGCATAAGGAATAGTACTGCCTTCTAATTTCAAATTCAAAAATTCAATTAACATGTTGGCTGAGAACTGCCACTCCAATTTATTTTTAAAAAGATGACCTAATATAAAGATTATCTTTTCTACATACAAATAGGTATAAAATTCATATTCTTCCCTTAAATTATATCTTGACTTATCTTATATATTTCTGTGTTTATTGTTATTGTTTTGTGTCCCTGCATGCCTTTTAATAGATCACAGATTTTTAACCAACTTTCAGTAGATAACTTAACCCGATTTTATTGGGTAAACAGTGTGTAAAGAACAAAAATATACTCTATAATGAATATCACTAATCTCAAATCTTACTGTTAAATGCCTTTTTGTAATAAGTATATAAAACATTTATAAACAATGTTTTTTAAATATTTATTTATTTATTTGAAAGGCAGAGTTACAGAGAAGCAGAGGCAGAGAGCTCCGCAAATGGCCTCAAGGGCTTGAGCTGAGCCGATCCAAAGCCAGGAAGAACTTCTTCCAGGTCTCCCATGCAGGTGCAGGGGTTCAAGAACTTGGGCCATCCTCAATTGCTTTCTCAGGCCATATCAGAGAGCTGGATTGGAAGTGGATTCGAACCGACACCTATATGGGATGTCAGCACTGCAGGCAACAGCTGTAACTGTTACACCACAGTGCCAGCCCCTACACAAATATTTTGAAAGATTTATCCATTTACTTGAAAGGCAGAGAGAGAGAAGGAGAGACAGAGAGCGAGAGACAGAGATCTTTGATCCGCTGTTTCACTCCCCAAATATCCGCAATGGCGAAGGTTGGTCAGGAGTTTTTTTCAGGTCTCCCACATGGGTGCAGGGGTCAAAGCACTTGGGCTATTCTCCACTACTTTCTCATGCCATTAGCAAGGAGCTGGATTGGAAGTGGAGCAGTGGGGAATTGGACGGCACCCATATATGGGATGCCAGTGCCGCAGGCAGGTGGCAGCTTTACCCACCATGGCACAGCACCAATCCCTATAAACAATTTTTAATATCCACAAACACTTCATATACATTAGATTAATAAGGTGGGAAACTCTGGCTTTACCTTTATAAATGACTTCTATGGTTGCTTTGCACCCCAGGAGTCAGTAAGTGCCCATGCTGTACTGCATACACACGTACACATACACATGCAAACACACACACACATGCATCCACACTCTGGACAGCAAAGAAAATGTTCTTTGCATTATATCTTGCCTTCTTGAGATATATTAAATATCATTTATGAGAGCCTACATTTGAATTGTATATATAGTATTCTTAAATTTTGCCATCTTCTAACATTGAACTAGAAAAAAAATACAGTGAAAGAGTCTTATCCACTACAGAAAAAAAAAAAAAAATGACCCCAGGGGAAGGAAGGTTCATTTATGTGTTGTTGATGGAAGCACAGATTCTCCTAAATCTTAAAATGGCACAGTTGAAAAATTTTCCACCTACTAAATAATAATGTAAAATGTCAAAGATAAATATGTGTTATAACTGACGGGTGATAATCCAACGAAAGTCTAAGAAAATGCCACTTAATGAGTATTTTTTTATGAAGCCATAACTTTACTTGAAATCTTGGCTGCTGCCCTCCTGGAGCAATGATTTCCATCACTTTCTCTCCAGTCACTCCATCTGTCCTACTCCCACAGCAGCAGGAAAGAACACTAGGGTCAAGACTGCATGGGCCACATTCCCTAGGGTAGTCTGAGTGTTAAAGAAACATCTTGCAGTCTGATGAAGTACCAGGATCCTTTACACAAGAATTTTCCTCCTGCTTTTATATGTTCCACTACATTTGGACAGTAGGTAGGGTAAATATATCAAAGCAGAGTCTTTCAGTTCGTAAGAGTGTCTGCATTCCTCTTTCTTAATGTTTCTGTAGGTGTTGTTACCATAAAGCTTGATTATGGCTGGCTTCCTTGTTGCTGTTTGGAGATAATATAAAAACTTTGTAAAAACAAAAACCACCAAGTTATTACATTTTTAACTTCTGACATTTTAAGTTATATGGGTACATTGTAAATTTTGATCTTGATAATGAGAACTGACAAGTACAATGTGTAATGAAAGCACCTAACCTATACAAATTAACTGTGTGTTAGAGAAAAAACTAAATGAGAAAAGGAAGAAAAGTGTGTTGCTGACCTGCTGCTCTCCACAGGGAACAGAATATGAAGATCTAGATATGCCTTTGCTTGAGTTTTGTCTCATTGACCTACTACTCGTAACCTGAGCACCTTTCTCACCTTTCTGTGCCAAGTGTTGTAACAAAATGCTTCACACCTCTTGACCCTACTGGTCCAATCAGCTGTGGCTTCATTTGCAGCAAAATTCTTGAAAAGTGGCTTATAATTACCACTTCCAATATATTTCCTCACATTTGGTCTTCTAATATTTTACTTGGAAATAACTTCTTGTTTACTTACAGAAAAGGTATGAGAATAGTACAGAGAGATTCTAAAGATTTTTTCATCTAGATTCCCTGTCATTTTACTATCAGTTGCTTTATGGTTTCTCATGCTATTTCATATATTAAATGCATTTTCATAACAATTTGAGATGTCCATTAACATCTAAATATTTCAATGAGTGTAAGTATTTGCTAAAAGCAAAGTTAGCCTCTTACATAAGCAAAATACAATTATTAAAATCAGGAAATCAATATTGATACATTGTTACATAGTTGACATTCTAATTTTATCATTTCTTTCAAAAATGTCCTTTGTAGAAAACACTACTGCTAATGATAATAATAATAATAATAATTCTGGTCAACAATCCAGCCCTGGTGGTGTTTTCTTTACTTTTTTTTACAATTTTATTTTGCAACTGTTTGCTGCTGGTATACAGAAAAGCAATTGGGTTTTGTACATAGACAACTCCCAACTTAACAATGGTTCAATTTATGATTTTTGACTTCAGAATGTTGTACATGTAATACATGCTTAGATGAATACTGTCCTTCAAATATTTAATTTTGATCTTTCCCCAGGATACCAATGCGTGTGGTACAACAGCCTCTGTCAAAGCTGGACAGAGGCATTAAGTTGAATCTCCCAGTCAGCCATGCAATCACAAAAGGAAAGAACCAATGCTTTACATTGTGTGAGTACTGTGTTGACCTTGTTTGCTGGATACACATATTAGCTAAATTATGATATTCAACACGTTCTCATAAATTGGCTTTGTGCTGCATGATTCTGCTCACCTTTAGACTAATATAGGTGTTCTGAGTACAGTTAAGGGAGGCTAGGTAAAGCTATGGTGTTCAGCAGGTTAGGTGTATTAACGACGACTTCGATAAGTTTATTGAGCTGTAACCCCTTCATAAATCAAGGAGCACTTTTGACCTTGTACCCTACAACTGTTCTAAGGTCATTTATTACTTCTAATAGGCTTTTTAAAAAAGATTCTATAATATATTTAACATAAAAATTATTTCAAACTTGAAGAAACAGTTTTGCTTATTCCTTTCCAAATTGGATTTTTTAAAATTTCTTTTTCTTGCCTGATTGCACTGATTAGACAATGATGAATAGAATTTTTGAGAGTGGACATTCTTATCTTATTCTAGTTCACAAGTAGAAAACCGTATTTTGTTATGAAATATGAGGTTTCCTGTAGATTTTTTTATCAAGATGTGGAACTTCCTGTATGTTGTGGCTTGATCGGTGGTCCTCCAAAGCACATACCCACATTCACATTCCTGGACTCTGAGAATGTTATTTGTAAAAAAAAAAAAAAAAAAAAAAAAAAGAAAGAAAAAATATCTTTGCCTGTGAAATTAGATTAAGTATTTTGAGATGAAAACATCATGGCAGAAGTCGACCTGAAATTAAATGGCAACTGTACTTATGAGACAAAAATGAAGATACAGACACACAGAGGAGAACGAGGTAGAAATTGAAATGATTTAGCCACAAGCTGAGAAAGCAAGGGATTCCAAGGGCTACCAAGCGATGGAAGAGACAGAGAGGAATTCATTATTGAAGTTTTAAAGGAGTGTGGTCCTGTTGACATCTTCATTTTGTGCTATTGACCTATACAGTTATGAAATAATAAATTTCTGATGTTCGAAGCCACCCTGAAGCCACAAGGCTCTGAATCACTTTATGGTAATTTGTTTCAGCAGCTGTAGAAAATCAAATACTTTCTACTCCTACTTTTCTGAGAATTTTATCAGGAATGGAAACAGACTTTATCAAATACTTTTTCTTCATCTATTTTTTTTTTCTATTTGATTCTGAGAGTAAAAAGAGGATGAAAACAATACAATTGGGATAATAGGAGTCAACCAAGACTGTTGCACAGCTGGAAAATACAGATTTATTACGATATTCTTGAGTATTCTTTTTTTTTTAACTTTTATTTAATGAATATAAATTTCCAAAGTACGATTTATGGATTACAATGGCTTCCCCCACATACCGTCCCTCCCACCCACTACCCTCCCCTTTCCCACTCCCTCTCCCCTTCCATTCACATCAAGATTCATTTTCGATTATCTTAATATACAGAAGATCAGCTTAGTATACATTAAGTAAGGATTTCAACAGTTTGCTCCCACATAGAAACATAAAGTGAAAAATAATAGATGATTTTTTTTAAATGATGATGAAATCAGATCAGTCCTATTGTCATGTTAAATCCCAGTGAGAGTCAAGTTGGGAGTTGATAATTTCTTTTTTTTTTTTTTTTTACAGAGGATCAGTTTAGTATACATTAAGTAAAGATTTCAACAGTTTGCACCCCCATAGAAACACAAAGTGAAATATATTGTTTGAGTACTCGTTATAGCATTGAATCTCAATACACAGCACATTAAGGACAGAGGTCCTACATGAGGAGTAAGTGCACAGTGACTCCTGTTGTTGACTTTACCAATTGACACTCCTGTCTATGGCATCAGTAGTCTCCCTATGCTCCAGTCATGACTTTCCAAGGCTATGGAAGCCCTCTGAGTTCTCCGATTCTTATCTTGTTTAGACAAGGTCATAGTCAAAGTGGAGGTTCTCTCCTCCCTTCAGAGAAAGGTACCTCCTTCTTTGATGACCTGTTCTTTCCACTGGGATCTCACTCGCAGAGATCTTTTGCCAGAGTGTCTTGGCTTTCCATGCCTGAAATACTCTCATGGGCTTTTCAGCCAGATCCGAATGCCTTTAGGGCTGATTCTGAGGCCAGAGTGCTATTTAGGACATCTGCCATTCTATGAGTCTGCTGAGTATCTCACTTCCCATGTTGGATCACTCTCCCCTTTATTTATTCCATCGGTTAGTGTTAGCAGGTACTATACCTGTTTATGTGCTCCCTTTGACTCTTAGTCCTTTCATTATGATCAATTGTGAACTGAAATTGATCACTTGGACTAGTGAGATGGCATCGGTACATGCCACCTTGATGGGATTGAATTGGAATCCCCTGGTATGTTTTTAACTCTACCATTTGGAGCAAGTCAGCTTGAGCATGTCCCAAATTATACATCTCTTCCCTCTCTTATTCCCACTCTTATGTTTAACAGGGATCACATTTCAGTTAATTTTTAACACTTAAGAATAACTGTGTATTAATTACAGAATTAAACCAGTCATATTAAGAAGAACAGACAAAAAAAAAAACTACTAAGAGGGATAATGTATTAAGTTGTTCATTAACAGTCAGGGCTATGCTGATCAAGTCACCGTTTCCCATAGTGTCCATTTCACTTCAACAGGTTTCCTTTTTGGTGTTCAGTCAGTTGTCACCAATCAGGGAGAACATATGGTATTTGTCCCTTTGGGACTGGCTTATTTCACTCAGCATGATGTGTTCCAGATTCCTCCATTTTGTTGCAAATGACTGGATTTCATTGTTTCTTACTGCGGTATAGTATTCTAAAGAGTACATGTCCCATAATTTCTTTATCCAGTCTACCGTTGATGGGCATTTAGGTCAGTTCCAGGTCTTGGCTATTGTGAATTGAGCTGCAATAAACATTAGGGTGCAGACCGCTTTTTTGTTTGCCAATTTCATTTCCTTTGGGTAAATTCCAAGGAGTGGGATGGCTGGGTCGAACGGTAGGGTTATCTTGAGGTTTCTGAGTAATCTCCAGACTGACTTCCATAGTGGCTTGACCAGTTTGCATTCCCACCAACAGTGGGTTAGTGTCCCTTTTTCCCCACATCCTCGCCAGCATCTGTTGTTGGTAGATTTCTGAATATGAGCCATTCTAACCGGGGTGAGGTGAAACCTCATTGTGGTTTTGATTTGCATTTCCCTGATTGCTAATGACCTTGAACATTTTTTCATGTGCCTGTTGGCCATTTGGATTTCCTCTTTTGAAAAATGTCTATTGAGGTCCTTGGCCCATCTCTTAAGTGGGTTGTTGGTTTTGTTTTTGTGGAGTTTCTTGATCTCTTTGTAGATTCTGGTTATTAACCCTTTATCTGTTGCATAGTTTGCAAATATTTTTTCCCATTCTGTCGGTTGTCTCTTCACTCTCCTGACTGTTTCATTTGCAGTACAGAAACTTCTCAATTTGATGCAATCCCAATAGTTAATTTTGGCTTTGACTGCCTGTGCCTCCCGGGTCTTTTCCAGAAACTCTTTGCCTGTGCCAATATCTTGAAGGGTTTCTCCAATGTTGAGTATTCTTTAAATATTTATGTATTTAATTGAAAGACAGGTGGAGAGAGTGAGAGAGAGAGAGAGGAAGAGGAAGAGAGAGAGAGAGAGAGAGAGGGAGAGAGAAATCTTCCATCCATCCAGTGGTACACTTCCCAAATGATCACACAGCCAGGGATGGTCCAGGCTGAAGCCAGGAGCTAGCAGCTTCTTCCAGGTCTTCCACATGAGTGCATGGACCCAAGCACTTGGGCCATCTTCTACTGCATTCCCAGGAGAATTAGTAAGGAGCTGGATCTGAAGTGGAGCAGCCAGAGATTGACTGGCATCCATATGAGATGCCAACACCACAGGTGGCAGCTTAACCCACTGTGCCATAGCATCAGCCCTTTGAGTCTTTTTTTTTTTTTTAAACAAGAATATCAACCTGTGCCTTTCATAATGTCAGTAGAGAAACTGAGTCAATTTCTTCTATAAAATATCCTCATTCTGTTTCACTGATTGCTTCCCACTCTCCCCTATGTTTCTAACAGACTTTAAATTAGATATAAAGATTTGGGTATTAAATTCCAGTTCTCTCTTTCTCTTCTCTCTCTCTCTATCTCTCTCTCTCTCTCTTACACACACACACACACACACACACGATGAACAGAGAGAAATACATCATAGATGGTGCAGTGTTCTTCATGTTGCATCATATTAAGAAGCAGAGGAGGCCGGCGCCGCAGCTCACTAGGCTAATCCTCCGCCCAGCGGCGCCGGCACACCAGGTTCTAGTCCCGGTCGGGGTGCCGGATTCTGTCCCGGTTGCCCCTCTTCCAGGCCAGCTCTCTGCTGTGGCCAGGGAGTGCAGTGGAGGATGGCCCAGGTGCTTGGGCCCTGCACCCCATGGGAGACCAGGAAAAGCACCTGGCTCCTGGCTCCTGCCATCGGATCAGCACAGTGCGCCGGCCGCAGCGCGCCGGCCGCGGCGGCCATTGGAGGGTGAACCAATGGCAAAAGGAAGACCTTTCTCTCTGTCTCTCTCTCTCACTGTCCACTCTGCCTGTCAAAAAAAAAAAAAAAAAAAAGAAGCAGAGGAGGATGTCTCAGCCTCCCACGCTTAGCAATGCTAAAATTGATCAATAATGGCAGCTTAGCCTCCTTTGAAGTTACCCCTCAACTTTTATCTAACAGATTTATCATCTATTAAAGACCATTGTCTCAATTATGATTTTATTAGAGATTGAAAATTTATTTTTTCTAACATATCCTAAATAGGTTAGTTGGAGAGCTTAGACACTGAAAAGTATATCAACTAAAGATGTTTAATTTTCCTGAAATACTGGTTATACTGTAAAGGCAGGATGAATACTTTTTCTTTTCTTAATGATCAGTTCTCAGGAACATAAGAAAGTGCTCTAGCAATAGCTAATGAGGTACAACATTTTCTGTATTTCTGTTTTTTATTGTTTTATTTTAGTATTATTTTTAGTTTTTCAGTATATTCAATATATTTTATTTTTATTAATATAGAGAACAAATTTTATGTAGTTCATAGAGAAAATTCAAAGAACATAATAATACTTTCCCCCACTCCTTCATCCTTTCCTTCTTTTAATCCTTGCAATACATTTTTAATTTACTTTATAATCACAGGCTAAATCCTCCACTAAATAAAATTTTTAACAAGTATAAGGTAGAAAGACCACTGTTCCACAGGAACAGTAGAGAAGGGCTATAAATAATAATTAAATCCCAAAATGTTAATTTCATTCACATATATATATATATTTTAAATATTTATTTATTTATTTGAAAGTCAGAGTTACACAGAAAGAGAAGGAGAGGCAGAGAGAGAGAGAGAGAGAGCGGTGTCTTCCATTTCTGGTTCACTTCCCAACTGGCCACAATGGTTGGAGCTGCGCCAATCCAAAGCCAGGAGCCTCTTCCAGGTTTCCCACATGAGTGCAGGGGCCCAAGCACTTAGGCCATCTTCTACTGCTTTCCCAGGCATAGCAGAGAGCTGGATCCAAAGTGGAGCAGCTGGGACTCAAACCGGCACCCACATGGGATGCCGACTCTGCGGGCGGCAGCCCTACCCACTGTGCCTCAGCACCGGCCACAACTTATATTTTTTACTCTATATATTAGTTATCACAACTCAGAGAAAACATGTGATATTTGTATTTTGGGGCCTGGATTATTACACTAAGCATAAAATTCTCCAGTTTAATCCATTTTGTTGTAAAAGACAATATTTCATTCTTTACTTGGCTGAGTAGCATTTTACTGTGTTTACACATCACATTTTCTTTATCTAGTCATCAATTCATGAACACTTGGGTTGATCGACCTTAGCTATTGTTAATTGAGCTGCTATAAACATGGGAGCACAGATAACATACTCATATGTTGACTTCATTTTTGGGGGGTATATTCTTAGGAGTGGGATGGTTGGGTAATATGGTAGCTACTTTCAGATTTCTGAGGAATCTCCATACTGTTTTCTACAATGGTTGTACCAGTTTACATTCCATCAACAGTGTATCAGTTTTCTTACATCCTTGCCAGCATTTGTTATTTCTGGATGATAGCCATCCTAACTGGTGAGGTGAAAATCTCATCATAGTTTTCAGTTTAATTTCCCTAATGGCTAGCCATCCTGAGCACTTTCTTAAAGAAAAAAATTTATTTATTTATTTGAAAGTCAGGTTACAGAGACAGATGGAGTGACATGGAGAGGGAGAGAGAGAGATCTTCCGACCACTGGCTCATTCTCCAAGTGGTCACAATGGCCAGGTCTCAGCCAGGTCAAATCAAGGAGATTTGCACTTCAGCCAGGTCTCTCACATGGGTTCAAGGGCTCAAGCACTTGGGCAATCTTTTGCTGCTTTTCTCAGGCCATTAGTAAGGAGCTGGATCAGAGTGTATCAGCTGGAGCACAAACCAATGCCGTATGGGATGCCAGCCCCACAGGCAGGGATGTTATCTATGCCACAACACTGGCCCCCTGAGCATTTTTTCATGTGTCTGTTGTCAATTCGAATTCCATATTTAGAAAAATGCTTGTTCATGTTCTTTGTACATTTTCCAACTTGAATGTCTTGTGGTTGTGGAATTTATTGAGCTCATGATATATTTTGGATATTAATTCTTCAACAGTGAATAATTTGCAAATAATTTCTCCATTCTGTCATTTGCCTCTTTGTTGAATGTTTCCTTTCCTATGCAAAAGCTTCTTAGTTTGACGTAATCCCATTTTTCTATTTTTGCTTTTATTCCCTGTGCTTCTGGAGTCTTATTTGAGAAATCGTTGCCTATGCAAGTGTCTTGTAATGATCCATTGTGAGTTGATTTTTGTATAGGGTGTAATTTAGGGTCTTGTTTCCTTTTTTTAGATCCATTCATTTCATTTGAAAGGCAGTGTTACAGAGAGAGAGGAAGAGAGACAGAGAGAAAGAGAGAGAGAGAGAGATCCTCCATATACTGGTTCACTTCCCAAATGGCCAGAACAGCTAGAGCTGGGCCAGACTGAAACCAGGAGCCTCCTCTGGGCCTCCCACATGAGCCAAGGGCCCAAGCATTTGGGCCATCCTCCACTGCTTTCCCAGAAGCATTAGCAGGGAGCTGGATCAGAAGTAGAGCATCTGGGACTCAAACCAGTACCCATAAGGAATACCACCATTGCAGGTGGCAGCTTATCCAGCCACACCACAACACTGGCCCCAGGTTCTTATTTCATACCTTGCAGACATCAAGGATATTGATATGCAGGAGGAATCCTCAAAAAGTTTGTGGAAAATGTGTGTCATAAAAAAACTATGCATGGATTTTTTTTGCATTACAATAAACATCTTTTAACCCTACTTTCTATAAACTTTTCCAAGAGCCCTTAAAAATCTCTATCCTTTCTATTAAAATTTATTAAATATTTATATTTTTCTCCTACCATAGAACTGAAGTTCTATATTAGTTTATTAGCCAACCAAAATTCTACTTTAGTAAGTGAATTAATCAATTTATAGTTATTAATATGATCTATAAATTTAGCCTCATATTTACAACATTTTTGAAATATTTTTGTCTTATTTTGGTATTGCTCTTGTTGTTTATTAAGCTTATATTTTCTATAACATATTCTAGTTCCTGTGCTGCACTTTTGTTTTCAACTATTCTTATATTTCTTCTATCTTCAAGTTAATTTCTTTTTTTAGAATGTTTTTAAAATTTATTTGAAAGAGTTATAAAAGAAGAGAAGAGACAGAATGAGAGTGAAAAAGTGAGTGAGAGAGAGAGAGAGAGAGAGAGAGATCTTCCATCTGCTGGTTCACTCCCTAAATGGCTGCAAGAGCTGGGGCTGGGCCAAGCTGAAGCCAGGAGCCAGGAGCTTCTTCCGGGTCTCCCACATGGGTGCAGGGGCCCAAGAATTAAGGCCATCTTCCATTGCTTTCCCAGGCACACTAGCAGGATCGGAAGCAGAGTAGCCAGGACATGAACTGGCGCCCACATGGGATGCCAGCATCACAGACAGAGGCTTAACCTGCTATGCCACAATGCTGGCCCTTAATTTCTAAATTGCTTAGATTTACATTTATCCAATTCTTTTCTGATTCCTTCCTATGCTCTTTTCAGATTCTGTCATTGTTTATTTCTGCTTTATTGGTTTATTTAAGATTTAATAATTTTTAACATTTCCAAGTTCACAATATATTTAAATGTAATATACCTGTATACATATACTATTTTTTCTTGAAAACATGATACAAATGTCACATAATGTGGTATTCATTATATGATCATAAAGTGAGGAAAGAACGGCATATTGTCATGTAGAGGGTATAATTCTCGGAAGACATTATTTTTTTTTGACAGGCAGAATGGAGAGACAGAGACAGAGAGAAAGGTCTTCCTTTACCGTTGGTTCACCCTCCAATGGCCGCTGCGGCCGGCGCACCGTGTTGATCCGATGGCAGGAGCCAGGTACTTATCCTGGTCTCCCATGGGGTGCAGGGGCCTAAGGTCCTGGGCCATCCTCCACTGCACTCCCGGGCCACAGCAGAGAGCTGGCCTGGAAGAGGTGCAACTGGGACAGAATCCGGCGCCCCGACCAGGACTAGAACCCCATGTGCCGGCACTGCAGGCGGAGGATTAGCCTATTGAGCCACGGCGCTGGCCTTGAAGACATTATTTATAACTGTCTAATAATGTATGCATACCTTTTATACTCTCTCTATAGATTAACTTCCACATATAATAAAATGTGGTATTTATCTTTCTTATTTCTTTTAGTACAGTGGTCTCCAGTTCCATTCATTTGTTGTGAATGTCAAGATTTCATTGTTTTGTATGGTTGAGTAACGTTCCAGCATGTATATAAACCACATTTGCTTTATCCAGTCATCAGCTGATGGACATCTGGGATGATTCCATATCTTTGGTATTGTCAACTGTCTATTACCTCACTTCAGAGCTGCTTTCTTACTAGTTCATGCTTTTCTCGTAAAGCTTTAACAATTTTCTTAATTTTCTACACTTAAAAAGTCTAAGAGTGTGGTTTTAATCTTTTTTGGGTATATTTTCTGTTGTATTTTCACTATCTATTGTATTTATATATTCTTTCAATTTATTTATATGGGGTTTAATTGTAAATACTTTTTCTTTCTTTAAGTGATGCTGGATTTTTTTTTTAAGTATGAAGGGAATGTCCCTACGTAAGGAGCAGAGAAAAGCCAGAATAATGTTCACCAAGCTCTGTTTACAACAGAGGTTCCTCATTCTGTTGTTACCATGAGGTATTTAGAATTACAGTGTTTTTTTTTTTTGTTTGTTTGTTTCCATGTCTGTATTTGGAGGCTAAGCTTGATTCAGAGAGTTGCCCTGCCCTACTTCTAACAGGCCCAGAGCTTTATGGCTTTCTATAGTGGTGTCCTTATCCTTATCTCTTGTATTTTATGGTTCTGAGTTCATTCTCTGTTCATTCCTCCCCAAGGGGTTTGGTTTACTCAATTTGTATTCTGTTCTCAGCAGTCTTACCTTCAGTTTCTTCTCTGTTCTTCAAAAGGGAGAATTCTTCAGCTATTTTTGAGTATCTAGAGGCTACATAGGCTGCTTTGTCACACGTGACAACCTAAGGAAGTGCTAGGTGGTTTTTACAGCTTTGTATAATCCATATGGCAGTATATATATTTCACTGGCTCTCCTGTATTTGCCCCACTTCTTCTGTTCTTCTGTGTTGAGTATTACCTACCTACCCCTGTCTATAGAGGTGTGTGAGAATTCTGTCTTGTTTCACTGAAGATATCATGTGTGAGGTTTCCATTTTACTAACTGATTTAACTGGTTTTTGTAATGGGATTAATTTTTTCTAATATTACTGCTGTCATATTCTTTCTATCAGAGTAAATTTATGATTTTTAATTCAAATAATGTAGCTGGTCTGTATAAGGAAAAGTATGATGTCACAGAATTTTTGATGAGGTGTGGAAAACTTGACATTTGAACTTACAACTCAGAAAAATACACACATATTAATGAATCTTGATAACTAAATCAATATGATTGGTTTAATGCCTTTGAGTTATACCTCTGTGTGTGTGTGCACGTATCTTTACATGTGAGCACCCAGATTGTTCCCAACTTAGACAAGTTTGACGTGATTTTTCATTTCATTATGATGCAAAAGTGATATCTACCCAGTACAAACAATACTTAAGTTTCTTGATTTAGATATATTTTATGGAAAATGATGTGTGTGGCAGCAAGGGTCAGCAATCTGCAGATCCCAGTAAGTCACACGATTATGAGGATAAACAACTGATACTGCATACAGTGTACTGCATCCCCTGCATGCTTTTGATACAGATGGTCAAAAAATGATGTGGAAGACATTCAGCACTTCCTTAAAATAAATTTTGTGTTAGATGACTTTGCCCAAGTGCAAAAAAAGGCTAAGCTAAACTTCTCAGTAGCTTAGGCATATTAAATGCAATTTCAGCTTAAAACAGGTATATCAGGATATAACCCAGTTGTAAGTCAAGGATTATCTATGTATGTTCAAGTCTATCTAAATCTCTGTATGTGCATAAACACACACACAACTTGAAAAATGGGACAATGGTTTATAAAAGTTTTCTCTTTAATCAACTCATATATATCTGAATTTAGTGTATATATTTATATTATGCATTCTACGTAAATATCCATGTCATTGTCCCACTTTTCATGTTGCTTACATTTAAGGGGTGTGATAGTAACACATATAAATAATTATTAGAGATGGTATAATATTCTGTTAAGAATAATTCTTAATCATGTTTCAAATAATCATTAATTAATATCCTTTGTAGAAAATGAATTAATAATTGTGATCAGGGAAAGACATGCATAAGTAGAATTTCAATATAACCTTAATTGATGGATGTCCAGATTTGGCTGGGTGTGTATCATGGTAGCAATTTCAATAATGAAGAAAAGTAAGAATGCATACAGTGCTTGGAATTCCTGAGCAGTAGCTATAAGTACATCTAGCTGCTGAGAGACAGAGCCTTTTTGAAACTGTCACTCCAGGTAGTTCAGATCAAGATACCTTTCAAAAATGGTACCTTCTTTAATTATGCTGTAGAAAGGCAGTTCATCCAATTCCCACCTGTTAAGCTTTCCTCATTTGGAGGGGTATAAATACATTATTAGGTAGTAATGAAACTTAAAAATATAATGAATATTTGTTCTTTTAGCTTAGAATGAAAAAAAAAAAAAGAAATCATTGGGTGTTTTGCATCTGTCTTCATTCTTTCCGTTTGTCTGTTTTGGAAGAGTAAGCACATCAATTAAGCATTGTTACCCTTCATATTAAATGCCATTTATTCATTAAATAAATGTTTCAGGCACTTGCTATGTGGTTAATATTTTTCTACAAAAGGAACAACCTGCATTTTCTCCTCTTTCAGCTCTTAAAATAGCTATCCTTAGTTATAAGTTAGAATAACTAGGGATCTTTTAAAAATCCTAATGTTCCCTCACAGTCAGCTGAATTTAAACATTGGGGATTAGGGTTTCTATTAGGATATTTTACAGTCTCCCAATATAATGCCAATGAGCAGCCAGGATTGAGAGCTATTGTATTAACGGATAGAGACAAGAGGAGGAAAGAGTGTCTTATTTTATATAGGTGATTGAGTTTGTGTAGCTTTTTCATCAATATTGATACATGGCTTCTTTTCTGTTAATATATTCCCTCTTCAAACAACAAAGACTTCATATTTCTGAGGTACTTTACTTAATTTAGGAGTACACTCTACAAAGAACAGGCTATAATCACAAACAAAACACCATGGATTTATTAACAAAGCTTAATAAAGATCATCTTTAGAAGACAGCGCTAATTGGGCCTTGGTCACGATTTTTACGCTAGACTACTGATTTCATTCTATCTTCATGGCCACAGAATATTCCCCAACACTCAAAATGTTTCTCTTAAGGAAGGAACAAACAACTGCAAAAAATTCTACTGAATGCCTTCCCAGTTACCAGTCAACAAAATAATCTTCATCTGTGAGGAACAACCCAAATTCAAAGGCTACAACTTAGTTAAATTGGAGTCAATTTCAAAGAGATTAAATCTGAAAATGAAGCAAGTACTAATAGTCTCTAAAACAGGCTAGGCACAATTACTCTGTATCTTCCTATCCAATGCATCATGGACTAATCAGCTGTTTTGACATCACTGGTGAGTGGGTTAGAAACGCACAATCTCTTGAGTGCCAGTGCCGCGGCACAGTGGGATAGGCTCCTGCCTGCAGCACAGGCATCCCATATGGCCACTGGCTTCAGTCCCAGCTGCTCTGTTTTTTTTTTTTTAGTATTTTTAAAGATTTATTCATTTATTTGAAAGTCAGAGTTACACAGAAAGAAGAAGAGGCAGAGAGAGAGGTCTTCCTTCCTCTGGTTCACTCCCCAATTGGCCACAATGGCCAGAACTGTGATGATCCGAAGCCAGGACACAGGAGCTTCTTCCAGGTCTCTGACAAGGGCGCAGGAGCCCAAGGACTTGGGCCATCTTCTACTGCTTTTCCAGGCCATAGCAGAGAGCTGGATTGGAAGTGGAGCAGCCAGGAATCGAACTGGCTCCATATGGGATGGCAGCACTGCAGGCAGTGGCTTTTACCTGCTACAGCGCAGCGCCAGCCCCAGCTGCTCCACTCTTGATCCAGCTCCTTGCTAATGTGTGTGGGAAAGCAGCAGATAGTGCCTGGGTGCTTGCTACCCATGTGGGAAGCTCTGGCTCCTGGTTTCAGACTGGCCCAGCCCCAGCCACTGTGGCCATCTGGGAAGTGAATCAGAGGATTTAAGCTCGCTCTCTCTCTCTCTCTCACCCGCTCACTCTCGCTCTTGCTCTGCCTCTGCCTTACTCTCTGTATCTCTACCTTCAAAATAAAGAAATAAATATTTAAAAAAAGAAATGCAGATATGCTGAATTAGCAACTGAATTTAGAAAGATCCCCTGGTGATTGTTATGTGCATTAAATTTGAGACATATTGGGATAGGCCCACAACTTGGTAGCCTCAACCCTTAAATTTCTCACATCTCCTCTAGAACCACTATATTCCTATTAAAAAGAAAAAATAAATTTATTATTATAACAACACAGTCAAAATTCCTCATTTGATAAAAGTGTGAGTGATAACATTTCATTAGATATTACAAAAATACTCATTAAAACTATGGAATTATTCATGTAAGATGTAAATATTTTAAAGTTATCATATTTCTGTTAGTCCTGTTTTCTCCTATATCATATACATATGCTCCAACTATTATCTATGATTCTGTCTTGCTATAGTTCTACATTGAAACAAAATATTTTTTAAAATATCAGTTGTTTTCTCCTAACAACAAAATACTTTAAACCAATTGTCAATTGTCTTAGTGTTATACATTATATAATCCCTTTAAGTATACAGACAGAATACAGTCATTCCATTGATAACTGTATTTCACTTAATATGCATAGTGAGTCACTTGTAATGTCTTCCTTCATTGGAAAGGCTATAATTACTTCATTTTGCATTCATTTGTTCAATCTTGCATCATAAAATGATGCTTTGGTCAACCATAGATTAAGTAGACAACGATGATGCCATAAGATTATGTTGAAAATTCCCATGGTTTAATGATGCCGTTGCCATCACAACATACAATGCATTACTCATATAATTGTAGTAGTTCTGGTGTAAACAAACCTGCCATGCTGCCAGGTGTAGAAATCCATATCACATACAATTATATGCAGTTTATAGCACTTGAAAATAATAATGAGTGACCATGTTGCTGGTGTTATATTTACTATACCATATTTTCTATCCTTACATTAGAGTGTGCCACTTTTACTTACAAAAACAAAAACACAGAGAGCAAACCCATGAAACAGCCTAAACAAGTCCTTCCGGAGATATTCCAGAAGATGGAATTGTTACCAGAGGAGAAAACAGCTCTGTTTACGTTATTGCTTCTGACGACCCCACAATGGGACAGTGTGTGGTGGTGTAAGACAGTGATAGTGAAGATTGTGACTTTGTATAGCCTACATTAATCTATGCATGCCTCAGCTTTTATTTAAAAATTTTAAAAGGAAAAATAAATAGGTTACATCACAAATATACAAATGTTTACCAATGCATACAAGAACAGTGATATGCTATTCAGGTAGCCTAGGAATATAGGCTTATACCACACTGCATAGGTGTACAGCAGGCTGTGCCCTGTAGGTGTGTAACGACGAAATCAACTATTAACACCTTTCCCACAGCATGTCCCTGTTGTTAAGTAATGCATTACTATGATAATCCTACTAAAGATTATTTTAAGATGGCAAGTATTTTATTTCCTAAATTAAAGAGAACTTATATTAAACATTCAGAACTTATTTCCCAGTATATTTGTGGGGGAGAAAACTCAAAGAGTGATATTAATAGTTTGTTTTCCTGAAACAGTGATGCCATGATTTCTGTAAATTGAGTCTCATTTGTCATCAGATTAGGTGATATTACAAAGCGAACAAATCTGTTTTAACACTCTTTAATGTGGTTGGTCATTGTGCCTTCGTGAATTTTTAAAACACCCCGATGTCTTCTCACATATGAGTTTTTTGGTTTTTGTTTTTGGTTTTTGTTTTTTTTTGAAGACAGAAAAGCTTTATTTTTACTACTATTTGCAAGTAAGGGAATAGACTATCCCAAATCTGCCTTAAGTCAGTCTTCCTGCTGGGGTGGGAGAAACCCACAACAGAGCAGCATCTGTCTCTAGATCTCTATCTACAGCTCATCAATATTTTCTTGTTGCAATATTTTTCATATTTTATATAAAAAAGCTTTATGTTGTCTTTTTCCTCAGTTTGGTCTTGTTTGTTTTGCTTTGAGATAAATATTTTTTACTACAGGGACTTAGCTGGGTGGTTATCAGCTGGATGAAAACTGCCCTTCAGGAAAGGGGTTATCAATGATCCTCTTATTGTAAAACGTTTTGGTTCAACAATAGTAAAACTCATTTTACTCACAATGTCAGCAGCATTTAAAATTTCTCTTCATGAAGCATCTTCCTCTCTTGGCTTCTATGACACTATCTTCGAACTCTTTTTTCTCTTACTTGCTGCTTCTCATGGATCATAACTAAATTCCCCATATCTACCTAATTTTGACATTTTGACATCTGCCCTGACGATGTAGTCCTCTGGTCTATTCCCTGCTCTATCCATATTTTCCAGGCGGTATCATCTATATGTAAGCCTAAATGCTATGTAAGCCTAAATCTATATGCAGAAAGCTCCCCATATTATATTTCAGGCCTCACTGTTCCTCCCACTTGAAACTCATATAAATAATTGCTGACTCAACCACTCCACTTTGATAGCTATTTCAAAACGAATACATGCAAAACCAAACTTTTTATTTCTGCCGCTAAGCATACACACATGCCTGTTCTCCCAGTGTTCCCTGTCTTAATCAGTGTAACTCCATACTCCCAAAAGTCTTGGAGACATTTTGACTCTTCTTCTTAATAGCATACATCCAATCATTAAATTCTGAGACCTAACTTCAAAATGTTATCAAGAAATCCCATCACTTCTCTCACATAATAGCTACCACACAGTCTCATGCTACCATCATTTCCCATGAGGCGTATTACAAGAGCTTTCAAAATGTTCTCCCTTCTTTTGGTTTGACTTCTTAAGTCTAGTCTCAAAACATTAGAGTTTTCCTTTTGTAGCATAAGTTAGATATTATCTTTTTTTCTTGTTTCACAAGAGTAAATCCATAGTCCTAAAATTATTGAAAAGTTCTTATCCAATACATGTCCTGATCACTTCCACAACTTCATATCTTATCACTGTCTGCCTCCCTCAGATGCAGTAGTCTTGTGTCCTCTTTGCCGCTACTCAGCTATGTCAGTCACGTTCCAGCCTCAGGGACTAAAACTTGCTGTGCTCTACTTGAATGCTCTTTGCTTACTCCCCCTCCCTCAGGTCTCTGCTTAAACAGCATCTTTTTTTGAGGGGACTACTTCACCAACCCCTTTCCTGTACATCCTCACACCTGAATTGTTTTCTTCTTAGCCCTTGTAATTACTGATATATAATGTCTGTGTTTATTTTCCATCTCCCCAAAAGAATGCAACCATGGAGAACTCACGTATCTTGTTCACTTCTAAATATCCTTGATGCCCAGAACATTTTTAGAATCATAGGTATTCAATAAATGTATACATGGAAGAAAAAACTGAACTGATAAATGTAAAAAATGCAAAGTAAGCCTCCTTCTGATTGGTATTCTCAGTATGTACACAATGTGAAAAATCTGGCTATCTGATCTGAGGCCAGTGCTGTGACATATCAAGTTGAGCCACTGTCTTCAGTACCAGAATCCCCCATGGGTGCTGTTCAAGTCCTGGCTACTCCACTTCTGATCCAGCTCCCTGTTAAATTGCCTGAGAAAACAGCAGAAGTGGCCCAATTGCTTGGGCCTCTGAACCCATGTGGGAGACCCAGATGAAGTTCCTGGCCCCTGGCTTCAGTCTGGCCCAACCCTGGCTGCTGTGACCATTTGGGGAGTGAACCATCTGGAAGATCTCACTCTTTCTATCTCTCCCTCCCTCTCCTTCTGTAATACTGGCTTTCAAATAAATAAATAAATCCATACAAAATAGGTTGCAAGAACACCTCATTAAAAAAAAAAAAAAAAGCTGGCTATGTATATCCAAATCCAGTTCAGTGGTGTTGGAATTGTGTATTTTTTAAAATATTTATTAACAGTGACATCCAAATATGGATTAAAAAAACCTTTAGAAACCACTGATTATAACAATAACTATTGGGTTTCTATGTTGATTATAATAAGAATTAATGTTAACCTCTATCACTATAACTAGGAAACCTGACATCATTTGACAGCAAATTTGGGGATACCAAAAATTAAGGGCTGGGGCCGGCGCTGTGGCTCACTTGGTTAATTCTCTGCCTGTGGTGCTGGCATCCCATATGGGTGCCGGTTCTAGTCCTGGTTCCTCCTCTTCCAGTCCAGCTCTCTGCTGTGGCCCAGGAGGGCAGTGGAGGATGGCCCAAGTGCTTGGGCCCCTGCACCCGCATGGGAGACCAGGAGAAGCACCTGGCTCCTGGCTTTGGATTGGCGTAGCACGCCGGTGTGGCGGCCATTTGGAGGGTGAACCAATGGAAGGAAGACCCTTCTTTCTGTCTCTCTCTCACTGTCTATAACTCTACCTGTCAAATAAATTAAAAAAATAAATATAAAAAATTAAGGGCTATTAGGACAAAGTAACCAGCCTATATTCGGCATCACTATATTCTTTTCCTCACTTTGTTAAGTCCTACCGTAGCAATGAGAGATGAGTAGTAACTCCAATGTGGTGAAAAGATCAAAGCTAAAAGCAAGGCTCAAGTTTTCGGCAAGGAGGTACAATTGAAATCTTGGAATAAATGCTCTATGATATTTTAAGAGCAAAAGAGAGTCCTTTGATGTTTTGCACAACTTGTATCCTTAACATTTTTTAAACAACATATCAGACACTCTACCATTTTTGTCTTTCTATATATCTGTGTCATATCCCATTACATCGCATACTCTTGAAATGCAAGGGTCAAGCACAGTAACTAGATAGCCTAGCACTCAACACATACTTGCTGTTTGAATGACTCAATAACTTGCAAAATAACACAGTCTGCACATTGAGTGATAACAATCTGGATTAATAATCAGCATCAGTTATAAAACTCCTTCCTATTTTTAGAATCTTTCATGATCCCCTCTCCCCCATGAGAATAAAAATCTTTATAGATTTGAAAACCCATAAGAAGACTAAATCTAGTATTAAAATAAGCCAAAAACATGCATCTGTCAAAATGACAGGTTGGATATGGACTTCAAATAATACTGTGTTCTCATATACTTTTTTTTCTAACATCATCCTCCCACTTCAGAATTTCAGTGAACCAAAGTTGGAGATGCAAAGTAGCTCATTCATATTTTAATTCAGGCAAAGAGAATATGAACTTAATCTAAAACTTCCCATATAGTTGTGTTATGAATTTACAACAGCAACTCCATAATTTATAGGCTGATGGGACATATTTCCAAAACAACCTGGTATGACTAATGAAACAGTGTGTCACAGTTCAGCAACTGAATAGGTAATGTAGCTACAGGGCTTGATTTCTAAATCACTGAACTCATCATGAGCAGACAGGAGAGCCTGCATTTCTCTGCAATGAAAATAAAGATGAAGGAACATGGGACATAAGTTGCAATGGCACTGAGGTTGAATAGCCTGTACCAAATAGTCATTTAAGTTTAAATAAGAATACAAGAAACCATTTCAGAATTTTCACATTTAGCAAATATTATCTGTGCTGGCTTCCTCAATTCAAATATAAATGATGATGATGATGTTTGCCATTGTTTGAGCATTAATAGCACTAATATAAATATACTATGATACCCAAAACTAACAACAAGATACTACTGGCCACAAGCTCCACTCAGACAAGAAGAAATTTCCTGATTTATATCCAGCTGACCTCTCAGTTTCACAGTTCCTTTTCCACTCACAAACACTCATGCTTTTATCCTTGAATATACTTGTTTAACTGGATCTGTACTGAGATCTACATTTTGTCTAAGTTCACAATAGTTTCTTATTTTTTAAAAAGTTTATTTATGTAAAAGGCAAAATATTGGGGTGGAAGGAAAGTGAGTAACAGAGAGAGAGATGGAGAGAATCACTCTTCTATCCATTGGTTTACTCCCCAAATGCCCCCAAGAGTTTTGGCTGACCCAGGCTACAACTAGGAGCCTAGAACTCCATCTAAGTCTCCTACATGGGTGGCAGGAACCCAAGTACCTGGGTCATTAACTGCTGCTTTCCAGACACATTAGCAGGAAGTTGGATTGGAAAAAGAGGTGGGACTCAATCCTAGGCACTCCAGTATGGGATGTGGGTCTCCCAAGCAGTAACTTAACCTGCTACAGCATAAGCCTGCTGCGAAATATTCTGATGTCTGGCTCTGGTTTGCAATTTTCCTTTTCTCTCCTGACAATCTTTGTGTTTCAACTGCTATTAGGTCATCTAAAATAGGAATAAGTTTCAAACAGTTCATGGAAAATAAAATTAAAAGATAAAGCAAATTTTTCATGAACTATTTGAAAATGACTTGTATTATCCTTGAAGACCCTCTACTACCTTAATCTTGCAATAGAGAATTCTCAGGCTAACTACAATTTGAAAGATGATCATTTATCTGTTTAAAATGAGACAAGTTGGAAATTAAGCTTAGCAGTAAAGATGCTGGTAAGGACATCTGCAACTCACACTGGAGTACGTGTTCAAGCCCTGGGTCCCCTCCTGCTTGTAGCTTACTACTAACACATAGCTTTGGGAGCAGTGATAATAACTCAAGTAATTAGATTCCTGCCACTGATATGGGAGATCTGGATTGAGTTCCTGGCTCCTAGCATAGTGGGCATTTAGAGAGTGAATCAGTGCATGGGTACCCTCTCACTCTTGCTGTCTGTCTTGCTCCAAAAAAGGGGGGGGGGGATAAACTAAAGAGCCTTTCTCATCGAGCAATCATATGACAACACACAAATACTTTATTTGTTCTCTGTCCTCAAAGCTAGCTTTGATCCTCAGGTCAGAATCCAAGTAAATAAACACATAGATCTGTTAAGAAAACATTGAAGGGTATAGAAGAGACAAGACTTACAATTATTTTTGGTTAAATTAAAGTTGTATTTAGTAAAGATCACATAATAAATAAGGGTAAAATCTATCATTAGGTGTTTCAAATAACAACCCCATTCCATAGAAGCTCTCGAATTCCCCTTCTACCAAGAATAGCGTTCTACTAATGTTCCAGGCTCCCTACATTTACAGTGATCAGCATCTGAGAGAACTTGCTCACCAGATCCCCTAAGGATGTCATTTAGATTTCTATGCTGTGTCTTGGAAGGAAGTCTAGCTATTTAATCAATGAGAGCATGTTTCTTACAGATAAAGTGATTCGGTTGTGAGGGCGATCTCATTGCAACATCTGTCACCCCATTCATAACCAGAGTTGATTCAGCTGGTCTGGCTGGCTAGGCAGACATCGCCTTCCTCCCTCATCACTCCATGACTGTGTGTCCCTCCTGAAGCCATGTGCTCAGTCAGAGAATGACCTTCCCCACTAGAGAAGGACTGGTCTCCAGTCAAGGGTATACAAGCAGATGTACTGCCTGCTAGAGCCTCCCAACAAGCTCTCAAGATAGAGTGATTCACTGTAGGGTTCCTTCTAGTGAGTTCATTCTAGAGCTAATCTTTAAAAAAATCCTTTTTCTAGCATGTTGATCTTTCATTACAAGGAAAATATGTATTTTTGTATGAGGGAGCAATGCATCTTAAAATAGAATGTTATACTAGAGGCTGACGCTGTGGCATAGGACGTAAAGCTGCTGCCTACAGTGCCAGCATCCTATGTGGGAGCTGGTTCAAGACCTGGTTGCTCCTCTTCTGATCCAGCTCTCTGCTATGGCCTGGGAGAGCAGTAGAAGATGGCCTAAATGCTTGGGCCCCTGCACCCAGAAGGTCCTGGTTCCTGGCTTCGGATCAGCCCAGCTCCGGCTATAGCAGCCATTTGGGGAGTGGACAGGTCAATGAAGATCTCTCTCGGCTTCTGCCTCTGCCTCTCTGTAACTCTGTATTTCAAATAAATAAATAAATCTTCAAAAAGAATTTTATATTACTATAGTTTTAATGATCATTTTAACATTTAATGTATATGGGTTAAATGGTCATTTTTCCATTCAATTATTATTTATAGCCATTGTCTATAGTCCCACTACACTAGGGTCTTTTTGCTTTTTACTTATTAAACTTCTTATTTGGTGAGGTATTAAGCATTTTTACTGTAATATAAATTTAAACTATGTTGTCTCAAAAACTAAAACAAAAGAAAGGGAGAATGAAGGAGGGAGAAGGAAGGAAGGGAATATCATTATGTTATATCTACAAAGTATATTTAATCTGCTAAAAGCTAATTAAAAATTAAAATAAAAAAATTTTTAAAGTAGCTTTTTTAAATTAATAATGATTTCAGCTAAATTCTTTTGCTTTCATCCTCTACATGCAAGGTCATTAGGATCAAGTCAACAGAAACGTAGTTCAAAAAGCAGGCTATTCAATATCTAATGAAGAAAGGCTAAAGATGCATAACTCACAAGATTTTCATAACTGGAAATAATTAAAATGGGGTGTTGAGCTAAAAAACAGACAGCAGATATCTATTTTCCATGACCAATTAACAGTTTAATAAGTCAATGGAAAGGTTAAAAGACTCATAGTATTAAGTTGTTTTTAATAAAATCAGCATTAAAGGAGAAAAGAGAAATTGATTATCCTCTCTTTCATACTTTATGACCATGAACTAAAAATGTAGTCTTACAATGAGATTAAAATGAAGTTTGCTAGATTTACAAGACTGAAAAGGGTTCTTTCAGGGGAAAAAAGAGTAAATTATCATGTGTCAGGCACTATTCTTGACTCTCTTCATTTATCATCGCCTAACAGTGGACATAGAGGCTAAGGGAACATTTTTATGTTCATTTACGGATAAGGGAACAGAAACTTACTGATTCCTTATATTTATATTTATATTTATATTTATATTTATATTTATATTTATAGTCACTCCAGCTCAAAGTAGATCAAGAGATAGTTCAACAGCAATGTACAAATAGTTTTGAAAGAGTACTTGGAATCCCCTACCTGCAATGTTCATAGTGAATATTTCTGAGATTATAACAAACCTGGATACTTATTCAAATATGCAGTGTTTTATGAAAAATAGAAATAAATCAATATTCATGTGCATGGCACTCTTTTAAGAATTTTGTAGAGATGAGTTTTTAAGAGTCATACAATACTTTAAGGTGGGCAGTGTTATTATTGACCTCTTTTTACAGATAAAGAGGGAAATGAGACACAGAGGTTGAGAAATTTGCCCAGGATCATACAAGTAGTGACAGTATCAGAATTTGAACCCAAGAGGCTCACTTCAACATCTGTGTTCCTGACAACCATCCTATTAATGACACTTTCATGCTAACCTAGCCATATTTTAAATTTCAGATAAAGTGAATTCTCTTTTTCATCCTCATAATATGGTATTAACCAAATTATTTCACTAGGGGAGAAAAATATCTAAGGAAAATACTATTACAATTAATATTCTTTCTATATACTTGAATTTCTGAAAAATTTGGGTAATCTCCAGATCTATCACTTAGCTAAATTTTCACCAAACTTATTGCTTTTCATTGAAAAGAAACTACTTTAGTAATAACTCTAATTATTTCAAACAGTTGGATCATTGGATTTTATTCAGTAATCTTGAATTGGTTTATTATTAATCCTAATAGACAGGAAGATATCTAGAAAATGTTCCTATCTTTATTTTGTAAGTGTTTTCTATGAAAGTAATTATACTATCTTTAAAGCCAACTATCCAAGCTTCAGAGTAACAGCCATGTAGATCAACATTGTTTAGTATAAATACAATGCAAGCCACATGTTTTCTAGGAGCCACAACCAAAAAGGAAAAAAAAAGAGTTAAACATAAATTGAATAATATTTTGATTAACATAATAACACTTCAACATGAATTAGTATAACTATTATTACTGTAATAAATTACAGTCTTTTTATACTAAGTCTTTAAAATTCAAGGAGTATTTTATACAAGAAGTCTTCAGAAACTTCAAGGAAATGAAGAGTATGAGAATCCACACATGCATTTCAAATTTTAAAATTTTTTTTGCATCAAAATAAATTATTAATTCACTTTTCCATGTACTTTGGGAGTATCCTCATACCTACTGTACACCTCACTTCAAAATAATACAAATGTAGTCTTACTGAAACAATAATTATTTTTAACAAAATATTTTTAATGCTCCATTTCCATCTATGTTTAATTAAACTAAACTAAACTAAAATTAAATTCCTCAGCCACATTAGATATATTTCAAACACTTGGTAGCTCTATGTGCCTCTTGGCTACCATAACGGGTAGGGCAGCTCTAGGTGACCTCTTAAATTTTACCCTTCCTTCTTCCTAAGATATATATTGTTATTAAAATAATTATCCTCAACCTCAATCTTCATTTAACATTTTCCAGAGGCTTCCTGATCAAATTATTCTATCAAATTTGAATCCAGTCATTCAACATCCTCTAACGAAGTGTGATCTTGTATTTCTTGAATTGATAGCGTCCACCTGTCCATGCAAACTAATATGGACATATTGTCTCTTTTCCTTCATCTGTGCCTTATTCCCCCATGGGCACCTGCTTCTTTCTCTGTAATGAGTGTTGGCAGCCACATGAAGTTTACCACAATAGGAAGTATTCCTATGAACTTTGTGGCATAATGATGACTCCTCTACCTAGAGCCTCTTTGCTCTCGATTTGTAACATACTGTATTGTATAGTTATTTAAACTTATTTTCATTGTGAAAATACTTTATGCTTGCATTAGGCCAGACTTTCATACATTTTCATCAGGGCTCTTAACCTATGTTAAGAAATGCATTTAAACTTGTACACCAATATAAAACTTAATGCGGTGTATGTGTGGCTTATGTTGAGAAGAACATCAACATATAGAAGGGTACATCAAAGAATGAAATTAAAAGAGAATGTACATTTTCCTTGAACTTTTTGAAGAGTTTTGTTCGTATGTTGCCTCAGTTTGAAAAAGCAGTTTGGACCACATCAGCTAAAGGCATTATTGGATTACAGATGAAAATCAAGGAACAGAACCAGATCAGTTAAGGTACAGCAAGAAAGCTTGAGTTCTAGCCTAGACAGTGATTCCGCCAGCAGACAGAAAACTTGAGGTTCACGTGTAGCAGAACAAGAGTTTTCCAAAAGCTTGATAAGGAGAAAGACTACAACTATACTCACATAGATGGGAGGGGACCGTGCATGTGACGGGGTAGGGATCAACTAAACATTTAAACAAAAATTAGTGAAGCAATATTGAGCTTAATTATACACCTTGTGGGTGAAAGGCAACCGAGATGTAAGATTTCAAAGCACACAGAAAAATCACGAAGATGAACAAAATAAAGAAACTAGGAAAATGTAGATGTGGGGCAGCTAATTCAGGAAAACTTGCTTCTAATTCATGGTTATGTGATCTGTGCATCTGCCCAGAGATGTGTGCTCAGAACCATGCTTGATGTCAATATCTTGAAAATCTCCTCAGGGATTCTGTCTTTGAACTTGTGTTTTGTAGGTGAAGTCCAACGGAACAATGGAGCATGCCTGTGAGCATAGATACTGCATATATGCAATATATTTGTCCCTGGCTTATTGCTGACCCATTTTCATGCATAATTCTGGTAACCTCACAATTTATGAGATTTCAGTGAGATTCAAAACAAGTACAAGGTGAGTGTGTTATATCCTCAACTGAATAAGAAGGAGCACAGACATCCCTAAGAGACCAGGTGGTCCATATTAAGTTCCTTCAAATGCAAAAATAAAGCAATAAAATTTTAAGAAACACAAATGACCAAAGAACACAATTATATCCTTTATTACTCATGCTACCTGCCTGTATTAGCTAATCAATTAGGCTAAAAGTGACAGAAAAAACGGGGAAAGGCAAAGCAATCCATACTTCCCTTTCCTTTCAGCCCTTCCATCCTTACCAGTAAGCCAAAAGTAGAATGTTCAAAGAATATGTACATATCAAAATATAAAATAAAAATAATGGAGTTACTTTTGTGTAGCAATTCCACTGTTTTAGTAAGAACAAAATCCAGATGCATAATATAAACTGTGTACCTTTCGTGATTCTATGTAAGAGTTAAATAGTATCAGTATAAGGGTAAATATTAAAATTTATGATAATAATTCTAAATTTTAATTTTTTTCTGCTTAGAATGACATTAAACAGCAAATTTTAGAAAATGACCCCTTTCTGCTTTTTGAATAGGACATTCACATTTTTATTTTGCAGTGGGTCCATAAATTGTGAAATTAGTAATGTCCACAGCATTGTAAAATTCTAAATGATGGCACCTCAGGGCTCCATGTAAGAGAAAATAAGTGCCTGAAACTATGTGGCTGAAAAATACTCCTTGTTGGCCCCATCATCTCTTCAGCTCACTTCCTACACAACATTTCTATACCCAAAGCCTACAACTATATTCTGCACATATGAGATGCTTAGCAAATATTTGTACATAGCTTCCCACAATAACATTCAAGGAAGTTGTAATCTTTCTTTACTTTCCTCTCTCAAACATGATTAACCATGGGGGGTGGGGTGGGGATAATATGTGAAAAGTTTGGGAGTTAGAATCATTCACTCTATAAACTTAAGCAAGTTGATTAACTTTTCTGAGTCATTTTCCTTCCCAACTTGTAAATAGAGATTATGCAGGCACATTGAAGATCTAATAGAATCCTGCAGCTTTCTGACAAACCACAGAAAGGAATATCTGAAATTTTACACATAACAAAAGCAAAAATATATATTTCTGTTTCTTTTTTAAAAGATTTTATTTCTTTGGAAGGCAGAATTACAGAGAGAGGAGAGACCGAGAGAGAAGCAGGGAGGGAGAGAGGGAGGGAGAGAGAATCTTTCATCTGTTGGTTCACTCCCCAAATGGCTACAACAAGTGGATCTGGGCCAGGTCAAAGCCAGAAGCCTGGAACTCCATCCTAGTCTACCACTTGGGTGGCAGGGGCAAAGGAGTTGGGTCATCTTCTGTTGCTTTTACAGGAACATTTATTTACCAGGAGCTGGAAGGGAAATGGAGCAACCAGAGCTTGAGCCAGAGCTCATATGGTATGCCAGCATCACAGGAGGCCATTTAACCCACTGTGCTACAATGCCACCCCCTGTATTTTTACTTCTTATGATTACCTGGCTTTCTCTATTGGTTATCAATGTCAAGAATTTCCATAATTGAAGGCAAAGAAAAGAATCCTAGTTCAAGATTAAAGGTTTAAATGTTGGAAGTGAAGGGAATATTTAGCAGAACTAAATACACACTCATTTATTCAATCAACCATGGAAAAAAATAAATATACAGCTCGAGTTCTGGAACTACTAATTCTAACATTAAAGATGTTAACTGGGAATGCAAACTCTAGAGAAAGTTCAAAAATCATGACAGGGGAGCAGGCGCTGTGGCGCCGTGAGTTAAGGCTGCAGCCTGCAGCGCTAGCATCCCATATGGGCACTGGTTCGAGTCCTAGCTGCTCCTCTTCTGATCCAGCTCTTTGCTATGGCCTGGGAAAGCTGTAGAAGATGGCCCAACTCCTAGGGCCACTGCACCCACATGGGAGACTTGGAGGAGGCTCCTGGTTCCTGGCTTCATATTGGCTCAGCTCTGGCCATTGAGGTCATTTGGGGGAGTGAACCAGTGGAATGGAAGACCCCTCTCTTTCTCTGCCTCTCCTTCTCTCTGTGTGTATCTCTGACTTTCAAATAAATAAAATAATTCTTTAAAACATAGACATGGTGTTAGAAATATCAAAGAGTAGCCATAGATTAGACAGATATTATAGAAAATTCTTACTATTTCAAAGAAAATAATTTTCTTCTTGCTTTTCTTGGAATGGGTAAACAAATGACATCTAATTTTAGCTTATATTTCAAAGTCCTGAAACAGATTATTAAAAATATTTGAAAAAGGCTGAGATTCCACATGTGAGAATTGGGGTAACCATACTTGTCCCTTTCCCTGAACATTACACATAAATCAATTATAGACTCTGAAAGGTGGAAAGAACACAAACCAGCTAGAGACCTCAGGGCCTGAGGAACAACATGACGGTGAGTATGTTGGTTTTATTTTTTTTTTTTCTTTTTGATCTCAGATATACCATGAAATGAAATGAAATGAAAGCAAATGCTAGAAACCCACAAACACCAATGACAGCAGAATGAAAAAAAAAAAAAAAATCCTGTTCTTAGTCAGGAGACAGGCAGAATAGCAAGATGGTCAACTCTATGTAATGACTACTGCTACCCAACCCAAATATCTTTCCCTCTCCCTCTCCCTCTCCCTCTCCCTCTCCCTCTCCCTCTCCCTCTCCCTCTCCCTCTCCCTCTCCCTCTCCCTCTCCTTCTCCCTCTCCCTCTTCCTTTCTCTCTTCCTTTCTCTCTAAAACACAAACCACACACACACACACACACACACGCACACACACTGTAGACCATTCCCAATGCCTGCCAGAAAAGTCTTACTGGGAGCCTGGACATACACTCTTGCCAAGCTGTAATGGGTGCTGCCCCAACACTCTCTCTGGTGGGGCCAGAAGACACCAAGAAGAAAGATGAGAATTTCATCTCCACCAGATAGTACCAAAGCCTGGAAACCACCTTAACATCCTGGACTTCATTTTCATCTCCCAACTCCCACTGTGGTGATGTCCCTATAGGAGAACAAGGACTTTCATCATCACACAGTGATACCAAGATCAGTCTTCATTATCTCTTTCAAATATTAGTGGAAGCCATTAGGCACATTAGGAATTTGTGTTTGATGTCCTTCCCAAAAGGAAAAAAATCTTTTTACTTTAGACTTCAAGTGTCTGTGGACATAGAGACAGACTATGCTGTATTTCTTCAATTCTCAATGCTATGAAATATTGGCTCATGATAGTGAGCAGTCCCAGAGATTCCCAATGCAGCAACGTCCTCTGTGTGGGTCTCCAGAAGCTTCTAGCAGAAGGCAATGTCTGAGAATATGGTGACAAAAATCTACTACACTTTTAACTTCTGTCTTTCTGCTTTCATCTTAAATGATAAATGGAAACTCACAGTAATTTTCCTCCTGTGCATGGGCCAGGCAGCTGATGTACCTCTGCTGGATTCTGTAGGGTCTTCCCAGTATATATGATACAGAGGTAATGACTCAGCCAGTGACCGAGGCAGTGACTCCCAGATGGGAACAGGTGGTGCAAAGAGATCCACAGTCTCATAACAAAATAAGTGCTCATCAAAATCAAAATATCCTGTCATACTAAAAATCAGGAAGCCCTAAACATATAGAAAAAAGGAAAAATGTAAATAAGATGGTAGATATGTCAGAATTATCTACTAAAGATGTGAAAACATCCATGAAAAAAAAAAAAAGACTGAGAAACCCAAATAAACTCACACTAAGACACATCATAGTCAAACTTCTGAAAAGTCAAGAGAAAGAAAAACATTGAGAAGCAATGTTGTGAAAGAGCACCTTACCGACAGCAGAAAACAATGTGAAGGACAACTGCTTTCTTGTCGAAGACGGAGCTCAGGAAAGGGGAGGAATTTTTTTTTACAGTAGGAAGAAAAGACTTGTGAATGTTAAATGCTATACTCAGCTAGAATATTCTTCAGGAAGGAAGGAAAGATGAAGATATGCTCTCAGGGGCTGAGGGATGGGGCAGCAGGCATTTATCCTAGCTGTCAAGACATCCCTTATCAGAGAATCTGAGTCCAACTCCTGGCTTTAGAACCCAATGTCAGCTTTGCACCAATGCAGACCCAGGGAGGCAGCAGTGATGGCTTAAGAAACCGGATTCCTAACATCCGTTCGGGAGACCCGGATGAAGACCCTGGCTCTAGGCTTCAACCCCTTACTGGCGCCATTATAGGAATTTGAGGAAAGAACCAGTGGGTGGGGGAGCATGCTCTTCCCCTTAACCCCACAAAAAAGAAAAAAGATATACTCAGATGAAGAGAATTTGTCATTTGTGGACTTAATCTAAAATAATGGCTAAAGGGAGCTCTTAAAACAGAAAGAAAGGAGTATCGGGGAGGAAGAAGGAACACAATAAAACATGGCTAGGTTAGATAGAATTCCCTTCTCTTCTGGAGAGCTTTTTTCTCTTCTTAATTGTTTGAAAGTTAAGGTAAAAATTATAACACTGTCTGATGTGCTTCTAAAGGTGTGTAGAGGAAATGTTCAGGAGAATTACATTATAAATGGAGAAAAGTAACAGGATGTAAAGGAAGGTTTCTGCACTTCACTTGAACTGGTAAAATTAGCATACTAGGTCATTAAGATAAAGGAAAGTCTGAGAAATCATCACAGTCAAGATGAGTCTAAAGAGACACAGCAACTAAATATAATGTGGTCCCCTGGATGGGATTCTAAAATAGAAAAATGTCATTAGGTAAGAACAAAGGAAATCTGAATAAACTCTCAGGTTAAGTTAATAAAAAGTTACCACACTAGTTTGTTAATTTTTAACAAATGTAGGATATAATGTAAAATGTTAATAAGGGAACTATGTGTAGCAATATTTGGGAACTTTGTACTATCTGTTCAATTTTTATGTAAAGCTAAGCTGTTCTAAAAAATAAAGCCTTAGTGACAACACCAATTGCTCTTGAAGTTGGAAAGAAACTGGGTAACTCATGCATTGCTGATAAGGATGTAATATGTTAAAAGCCACTCTGGAAAACAGTTTGGAGGTTTCTTAAAAAATGAAAAAGCAGGTACAGTGTTGTGATGTAGCAGATTAAGCCGCTGCCTGCAACACGGGCATCCCATATGAACACCAGTTCCACTTCTGATCCAGCCCCTTGCTAATGTGCCTGGGAAAGCAACAGAGGATGGTCCAAGTACTTGGGCCCCTGAACCCATGTGAGAGACCTAGAAGAATCTCCTGGGTCTTGGCTTCAGTCTAGACCAGGCCCAGTTCTTGTGGCCACTGGGGAGTGTACTAGGGGTTGGAAAATTGATTTATCTCTCTCTTTCATTCCCTCCCTCTCCCTCTCTAACTCTGCCTTTCAAATAAATAAATAAATCTTTTTTAAAAATGAAAGAAACAACTATCATAAACTCAGCAACTGTTCTCTTAGATGTTTGTCCCCACAAAATTAAAGCTGATGTTCACATAAAAACCTATATGCAAATATTAACAGCAGTTTTATTTATAATAGGCAAAATCTGGTAACAACTTCACGGCTTTCAATGGGTGATTTATTAAACTAGAAATGAAATGCCAATACTATGGAATATTATTCAGCAATAAAAAGGAATGGATTATTGATACATCCAACAACCTGGTGAATCTGCACAGAATGATGTTGCATGATAAAATTCAACCCCCCAAAATTAAAAATGGTAGATTTCACTGATGCAACATAGTTGAAAAGAAAAAAAGAATTAGAGAAAAGGAGAATAGCTAGTGGATGCTGGCAGTTGTGGCGAAGGTGAGGGTAGGGGGAAGATGTGGTGGTTAGAAGAGCGCAAGAGTAGAGATCCTCAGGTGATGGCAAACTCCAGTACCTCAGATGTATCAGTGTCAAAGTCCTCATCGTCCTATTGCACCATGGTTCATAGGAACTCTCTTTATTGTTTCTTACAGCCGTATATGAATCTATAATTACATCAAAATAAAAAGTATAATTTGAAAAAAAAAAGTAAGTTTCTCCTCTCCTTCCAGCAAACCTTAAGCCTATAATAACATAAAATTTCAAGAAAATTTTCAGAGTAATTTGTAGTATATTAAGAGAGTAATGATTCACACTGCTTTTAAAAATAATTAAATAGGTTATGTTGTGATATATCAAGTAATTTACAGTTCAGTTTCAAAATCACCATACCTCACTGCAGATAGTGTTGTTACATCCTTTGTTTCCTGATTTTAAAAGTCATCACCCTTTAGAATACAACATAATATTCAGAATTGGAAGAGACCATAGCAGGTTACCCAGATAAAATATTTTATATAAGAGACAAGAAAACAGAAGCTAAGAGAGTTTAAAACGTGGTTAAGGTCACATGACTAATTTGAGGCAGAGCTGTCTGGGTCTCCAGTCTCTTGGTTCTTAGACCACTATTGCTGTCAAACTCACATATTATTTTTTCTCTTTCTCACAGATGATCCATAAGTGAATCTAAAAAACAACAATGCTGTGTGTATCAGAAGGAGAAAGTTGGCAGAGCTGGGCAAATATTAACATTCAGCCATAAATAGAACTATGTGGAATATGGAAATGAGCATTCAAAATTCTCATGTTAATACTAAATAGTTTTAGCCTAGTAAATAAGATGCTGGTTAAGACCTCTGTATACCATATCAGAGTACCTGGAATTATCTGACTCTAGCTTCCTGCCGATACAGACTCCAGGGGGTGGCAATGATGGATTAATTGTTTGCACTCCTGTACCTACATGCAAGACCCAGACAGAGTCCCTACTTCCCGTCTTCAGTTAGGCCCAGTCCCATCCCCTGCAACATCTGAGAAGCGAGCCAGCAGATGGGCGTGCTGTTCAGGCTCACTTGCTCTCTCTCTCCTCTCTCTCCTTCTTCTTCCTCCCCTCCACTTCTCTCTCCCTTCTTTGCACATCCTTCCTTCAAGCTGATCTCTATTACCTCATCTTCTCTCCATGCCATCTATTTCCTTTTCAAAGTCCACCCTCTTTGCTGTTCTCACCATACAACTCAAGAGGAGCACACTTCTGGATTTCTCATGAGGTACATATTTCTGCATTTCTAGAGAAGAATTTCCCTCCTTGTAATTTAAGCAAACTCCAAAATCAAATCAATAATTTGCTAGATGAAATAAAAAGACAAGTAATGCACACTGAAAATAGATGTGTAAATTGCTTTTGTTTCCTGGATTACTGCATCCCCCTAAATTGGAAGCCAGATAATGGTTTATTGAGTATTTACATCAGTCAAAGCAGGTGCATATGGTTATCAAAATTATCCAGAAAGCATATACATATCTTGCTGTGGTAGTCAAAATAAGGTCTCACTAAGTCACTTAGCCTGAGCATGCAAGATACAGAAAATGTTTTTTGTTCTTGGTCTGCAATACTTTGTCTTAATATACTGTTCAGTAGCACCTGTACACTTAAAATGGCATTATATTAAGAAATTGACTCTTCCCATCCCTCCTAGCTACACTGTAACTTCAGGATGATAAGTGATTTGGTTTATGGTTATTTGATTTACAATACAGCAAAGAAACATGAAGATACTTAAAAAAGTTTATGGAATATGTATGGATTTTCAATATAAATGTATTTTATGCTATCAAATTAGAAATTCATGTATAGTTTTTTCATAATATAGATTGTCCATGAATTTTTTGAATACCCCCCCATCGACTAAATACATAAATAAATAAATAGGCACTAAAATCAAATGAAGTATTTTGCAATTCAACAGAGCATGCCAGCTGGAGGAAGCCAGCTGTGGGTAGTGGTGGGTCCTAGTGGATTCTGCAATTTCTTTCTATATACATTCCTGCCAATCCCTTCCCATTCCAATTTTCCTCCTTGGATGAAAGTAGCTAGGGTTTTCCTGGCACTTTCCTCATTTTGCTGATTATTGGGAGAAATAATCAGAGCACTGTAGAGTGCTGGAGAACAGTCAATGCAGCTGGAGCTTGTTAAGTGAAGTGGCGAGTAGAGGGATATGTTGTGATCAAGTCCTGGGTATAAAGCAGCAGCTGAGTTGGACACATAAATAAAAATGAAATTCATAATTTTGATAGAAATGCATGATTACTAATGCTTTTAGTTGATTTTTTGTAATCCTGAGTATCAGTATGTATACCAAGATCTTTAAACCACGCAATTTTCATTCAAGTAATATGAATACAATTGACTCATAAGGATACAATTGGATTTAGTACACTCTGAATCAGAATGAGGAAGTAATTATTTTCCAATATTCTACACACATCCCTAACACGTATTTCTAAATTTCTGGGAGATGATATGGAGTATGCCCAGGGGCTAAGTGTAATTTTGAATTTAATGCATTCAAATGGACTCAGCAGTGTCATTATTGTTATATGAGGTACTTTTAAAAACTTGTGTAAAAATAGAATTTAGAGATAAGTTCATTTACATGCAAAAAAATTGAAAACCATTAATATTTTCCACAAAATGCCTTCTCCACGAACATTTTGAAAATGCCTTATAAGCATGGATTTTTTTTAAAGATGTATTTATTTTATTTGAAAGGCAGAGTTACAGACAGCAGAGGCAGAGAGAGAGAGAGAGAGGTCTTCCATCTGCTGGTTCACTCCCCAGATGGCTGCAACTGCTGGAGCTGTGCCAATCTGAAGCCAGAAGCCAGGAGATTCTTCCAGGTCTCTCACATGGATGCAGAGGCCCAAGGACTTGGGCCATCTTCTACTGCTTTCCTAGACCATAGCAGAGAGCTAGATTGGAAGTGAGCAGCTGGGACTTGAAGCGGTGCCCATAAGGGATGCCAGCACAGCAGACAGCAGCTTTACCCACTGTGCCACAGCGCCAGCCCCCATAAGCATGAATTTTAACATCCTTTGAAACAAACTAAATTTATCTTTTATTTATTTTAAAATTCTTTACTTACTTTTATTTGAGAGGTAGAGAGAGAGAGAAAGATTGAGGCAGAGACAGTGACAAACAGGTAGATGGACAGAACTCTACCATGCATGAACTCACTCCCAAAATGCTCACAAGTAGCAGGGCAGAGCTAGGACAAAGCAGGGAATGGGAATGCCATCCAGGTCTCCCATGTGGATGGTAGAAATCCAACTACTTGGGTCATCATGTGCTGGCTGACAGGGAGCACATTAGCAGGAAGCTGGAGTCAGGAGTGGAGATGGGACGGGAATTCAGGTATGCTGATAGAGTGTGTGGGCATTCCATAGGCATTGTTTTAACTGCTACACCATATGTCCTTCCTAACTTAACTTTTAGTTCCATTTTTCCATAAAATTTTTGAAGTCCTCTTGTACATACTATTTACTGTTTATACAGCTTTCTTTCAAAACAGGTATTGAATTTTATTTCTTTTTTTTTTTTTTTGGTATGTGTCTGCACGTCTTCACATATATTTTTATCACTTTTTTTGGTCATGAAAAAACAACATTTATTGGGAAAAAATAAATAAAATTAGGGAATCATTTCCTGTTTATTGATGTTAAAGTTCTTCAGAAAAAATAGTAACATTTGAACTCATCATCCAATCAATCATTCTAATCACACTTTGTTAGGCTTTTATGCTTTTGTTTTTTAAAATCTTAGCTATCTATTTATTCACTCATTTACTTGAAAGGCAGAGAGACAGAGACAGACAGACAGATATAGATCTCCCATTCTCCAGCAACTGCCAAGGCTGAATCAAAGCCAGGAGCTAATCTGGGTCTCTCACAGGGGTGGCAGGGACACAATCACTTGCGCCATCACCTGCTGCTCTCCAAGGTGTACAAGAATCCAGAGCATAACCAGATCGAACTCAGGCACTCCATTGTGAGCTGGCAGCATCGCAAGTGACGTGTTTACTACCAAGTCAAATGCTGGCCCTCGTTCATTGCGGTTTTATAATGAAAGGGTGTTTAATTTTGTCTAACTTATTTTCTTCACCAATTGAGATTGTTTCACTCCTCAAATGCTTACAATAGCTTAGGCTGGGCCAGGCCACAGCCAGGAGCCTTCCCAGACTCCCACTTGGGTATCAGGACACAACTACTGAACAGCCACTTTCTGCCTCCCAGAGGATGCGTTAGCAGGAAGCTGGAAAAGCAAGCAGAGATGGATCTCAAGCCCAGGCACTCTGATACGGTATGCAGGTATTAGAAGCAGCATCTCTATCGTTACAATAAATGTTCTTCCTGTTTCTTTTTAACGTGAGAATTTACAAATATACTTAAGTTTGTCTCTTAGCATGCTTTTGCTGCACCCCACATATTTTATTATGTTGTGTTTTTATTTTCATGTGAAACAAGGAATATTTTGTGTCCTATTTTGTTTTATTCTTTGATACATCAGTTGTTTAAAAGCATGTTGTTAGGGGCTGGCGCCTTGGCACACTGGGTTAATCCTCTGCCTGTGGCGCCAGCATCCCATATGGGCATGGAGTTCTAGTCCCGGTTGCTCCTCTTCCACTCCAGCTCTCTGCTGTGGCCCGGGAGGGCAGTGGAGGATGGCCCAAGTGCTTGGGCCCCTGCACCTGCATGGGAGACCAGGATGAAGCACCTGGTTCCTGGCTTTGGATCGGTGCAGCTCGGGCCGTAGAGGCCATTTGGGGAGTACTTCCAGCTATTGTTGGGTGGAGTGTTCTGTGCATGTCTTTTAGACTCAGTTAGTATTGTTCAAGTCCTCTTGTGACTTACTGTTACATCTGCTGTTATTTCACTATCGAAAATGGAGTAAGAAAGTCTCCTATCATTAATATAGATCTATCTTTTCCTTAAATTCTATACATTTTTGTTTCATATCATTAAATACATTTAAAGATGTGTGTGTGTGTGTGTGTATGTGTGTGTACATGTCGGAAGAAGTGTTTTTTATGACTTTAAACACGTGAAGGATCAGAAAACTTATTCACCACTATAGTGGTCATATAGGTATCTCACTGAAATGTCCCTTCATGTGAACCTGCCTCAGTGAACACTGCCAAGCAACCACACCAGCTGCAGTACCTTTGGACTCATTGCAGTATTCAGTCAGAGAACTCACTTCCTCTAGGCTGTTACCAGAATGTAACTGAGCTTGGAAAGAGTTCTAGAGTAGAGCTATTCCTGGCCAACCTGAGATGCCTCCAGAATGGTTCAAACCTGTAGCCATTCCGATCAGTTCTCTTACCTTCTGTTTCTCCTTTCAAATGCGTCAGACTTGCATCATAGCCTGAAGGTTTTCTTTATATAATCCTACTTCCCCCTCAGTTGAACCTTTATAGGTGTTGCACTCAATGATCTTCATTTGAATACTATTTTGAAGTCTTCTTCTCAGAGGAATTGAACTGACATAAAAGCTCATTCAGAAGTGGTAAAAAAAATAGTAGGTTTTCTATAACTAATAGAATCTTTCAGATGAGTCTTTGACATTTACTTTCCACCATATTGGAAGGAAACCTAAATTTAGCCCTCCATTTCATTTGGAATATTCATTCTACTTAAAGTTTAAATCCTCAGTTAGGAATGCGTAAATAACATCTTAGGGAAGAATTAGTCCCTAGATAAGAAAAATTCCCTATCATCTCTCCTTCCACCCAATTGATGCTGCCTGCATGTGTTTGGACTCTGCTTTTTCTTGTGGAGATTTGGATAATGGAAGCAACATCAGTATTTGTGGTAGTGGTATTATTCGTTAACATTTATTCAAGCTTTCTCTGTGCAAGGTACTACTATGATTCATTTTATCTTTATGATTTCTTAATAAGATACATACAGAAAGAGCTAGCCTGTTTAATGCCCCCCCCATTTATTTCTTTGCAAATTAGAAAAAGGTGGTTGTTCCTCATAAAACTTTATGTCCCCCTAAGAAACTGTTGCTTTACTCTCATTTTCAGAGAAATATATTTTGTCATTTGTTGAAATAAATACATAAACTATGATGTCTATAAAAGGAATGGAGGTTTGCTAGATGCAGCAACCTCATGTAACACACAAACTGGATCACTGTATGGACGTCCTGTGACAGAGACTATTTCCTTATAAAGTGGCATTCGTTCCTTTACCTCCACCTTCTTTCTCACTCGCCACTCCCAGCACTGCTGTTGCTGCAAAGGTGATAAACAGTTGGGAAGTATGATTTTAAAAAGCAAGCAATGAATACCATATCATTACATGGTTTGAAAATATTATGCCAATTATACATGTTTAATTAACTCATTAGTTATGACTTTATGTATGGCTAAATTAAGCATCTTCTTATTTATTAGTCTGCAAGTAGAAATGGTTTAGCTTAGATGAATGTTTGCCTTGAAGGACATTCAAATACAAAGTTAGAACAGTTCCAAAACTAAAAATATGATAGTTCTACTTTATTCAGAATAAATAATGAATGAAATGGGCAGCAAATTTATGCTAGTTATTGAATACTACCATATGTTCTATTTGTGAATTACCAGTATAAAAAGCATTTCAACACAAGTATACTAGATATAATTCATTATGTTTCAGAAGGCACTTCAGTATCTTATATTATTTAAGTCATGTTTAAATATAATAATAATTATACAAAACTATATTAAAATAATACTAGTTAGGAACTGGTGTTATGGTGCAGCAGATTAAGCCACTGCCTGCAATGTCAGCATCCTGAATGTGTGCCAGTTCGAGTCCTGGTTGTTCCACTTCCAATCCAGTTGTCTGCTATTGTACCTGGAAAAGCAGCAGAAGATGGCCCAAGCATTTGGGCTCCTAGACCCATGTGGGTGACCTGGATGGAGTTCTAGGTTCCTGGCTTCGGCTGGTCTAGCACTGGCCATTTGCAGCCACTTGTGGAATGAATTAGTGAATTGAAGACCTTTCTCTTTTCTCTGTTTCATTTTTTCTCTCTTTAACTCTACCTTTCAAATAAAATAAATAAATCTTTTAAAAACACTACTATTAGTTGGATGGCTGCTATAGACTGAATTTTGTGCTCCACAAACTCATATGTTTCACCAATAATGTCCAATGTTACTCTATTTAGAGATGGGGCCTTTAAGAGAAAATTAGTTCTCATATAGTAGGATTGTGGGCTTGTTAAGAGAAATGAGCACTTTGACACTCTCACACATAGAGAGTAGCTGTATGGTGCTGACACTGGCGCAGTGGGTTAAAACCCTGGCCTGCAGCGCCAGCATTTCAGAAGGGCACCGGTTCAAGTTCCAGCTGTTCTACTTCCAATCCAGCTCTCTGCTATGGCCTGGGAAGGTAGTGGAAGATAGCCCAAGTCCTTGAGCTTCTGCACCCACATAAGTGACCTAGAAGAAGCTCCTGGCTCCTGGCTTCGAATCAGCACAGCTCTTGCCATTGCAACCAATTGGGGAGTGAACCAGTGGATGGAAGGTTCTCTCTCTCTCTCTCTCTCTCTCTCTCTCCCTCCCTCCCTCTCCCTCCCTCTCTCTTCCTCCCTCCTTCTCACCCTTCCTCTCTCCCTCCCTCTCTCTCCTCTCTCTGTGTAACCCTGACTTTCAAATAAATAAATAAATATTTTTTAAAAATAAAATATACAGATATATGGAGATGAATAACATGCTCCTGAATAAACAGTGGGTCAAGGAAGAAATCAAAAAGGAAATCAAAAGATTTCTTGTAAGGAAGGAACATGAAAACACAACATATCAAGATATATGGTGTATACCAAAAGCACTGTTAAGAGGAAAGTTTATAGCAATAAGTGCCTACATCAAAAAATTGGAAAGGCATCAAATAAATGATCAAATAGCACATATTGTGGACCTAGAAAAACAAGAACAAACCAAACCCAGAATTAGTAGAGAAAAACACAATAAAAATCAGAGAAGAAGGAAATAAAATACACATTAAAAACAATGTATAAAATATCAGGGAAATGAACAGTTGTTTTTTTTAAAAAAGTAAACAAATAGATAAGCCATTGACTCGACTACCCAAAAAAAGGAGAAGACTGAAGTTAATAAAATCAGAGGAGAAAAATGAGATGTTATAACTGATACGACAGAAATAAAAAGAATCATCAGGAATTATTATATAAGGCTATATGCTAACAATTTGGAAAACCTAGAAGAAATGGGAAGATTTCTGGACACCTGCAATTTATGAAAATTGAGGCATAAACACATGGAAAACCTAAATATACCAATAACCAAGGATGAGATTCAATCAGTAATAAAGTGCCTCTCAACAAAGAAAAGCCCAAGACTAGATGGCTTCACTGCTGAATTCTACCAAGCTTTTAAGGAAAAACAAATTCCAACCATCTTAAAAAGCATTCAAAAAAATTAAAAGGGAGGAAACCTTTACAAACGCATTCTATGACTTCAGGATAACTTTCATTCCAAAGCCAGAGAGAGATCCAACAAAAACAGAGAACTATATACCAACATCCCTGATGAACACAGATACATTCAAAAATCCTCAACAAAACACTACCAAATCAAATCTAACAAATCATCAAAAAGATCATCCACCTTGACCAAGTCAGATTTATCCCAGGTATGCAGAGATGTTTAACATGTGCACATCAATAAAATATATCATATCAACAAAATGAAGGATAAAAATCATGATTATCTCAACAGATGCACTGAAAGCATCTGATAAAATACAATATCTATTCACAATGCTACAAACATCAAAAAATTGGGCATAGAAGGAATATATCTCAACATACTATGTGACACACCTGCAATTAGCAACATACCGAATGCGGAAAGCTGGAAGCATTTCCACAAAAAATCTGAAACCAAACAAGGATGCCTACTAATGCCCACTGTCACCACTATTATTCAAATATAGTTCTGGAAGTTTTAGCCAGGACCATTAGGCAAGAAAAAGGAAATCAAAGAAATACAAGCTAGAATGGAGAAGTCAAATTACCTCTGCTTGCAGATGACATGATCCTTTATATAGGGAAAGCAAAATAGTCCACTATGAACTATTAGAACTCAAGAAAAATTGACAAATTTGTAGGATATAAAATCAAGACACAAAGATCATTAGCATTCTTTTTAATTTTTGTTTTTTAAAGATTTATTTACTTTCTTGAAGGTAGAGTTACATGGTTGGGGGGAAGGTAGGGATAGAGAGAGCATCATTCATCCACTGGTTCACTCTTCAAATGGCCTCAATGGTCAGGGCTGGGCCAGGTCAAAGCTAGGAGCCAGGAGCTTCATCCAAGTCTCCCATGTGGGTACAGGAGCCCAAGCACTTAGGCCATCTTCCACTGCTTTCCTAGGTGCATTACTGTGGAGCTGGATCAGAAGTGGAGCAGCTGGGACATGAACCAGTGCCCGTATAGGATGATAGAACCACACGTGGTCACTTTACTCACTATCCCACAGGGCCAGCCCCTCAATATCATTTTTATACACCAAATATGCTCTGGATTGTCGCTCCCCTACTTACGGAGGAACGACACCAGACCCTGCGCTGTTCTCTTTCCCCGGCCCTTCCCAGGTTTGCTGCCGTCCCCCCCCCCCCCCCACGGAGGGGCGGCACCCCCGCCGCTTCCCCCGCTTCCGCGGAGGAGCGGCACACCGCCGGCCGGCTCTCTCAGGGGTTGCTCAGATGTTCCTGGTGCATGTTGTCTCTCTCCTCCTTTATGGTCCTCTTCCACCAATCCCAACTCTCCTGGCGTTCTCTCCCCATGCGCTGAGCACGCTGCTCTCCTCCAATCAGGAACAGGATCAGCTCCTGCAGCTTGTTAGTCGAATTGGTGAGGCAGCTGTGTGGAAGTTGTTTATTCCCTCTCAGCGCCATATGATGGGAGATCAGCTGCATAGAATTAGTCTTAGCAGTTCCAGTAATTTAGTCTAGTCTCATTTGCTGCCCACATGGATGAGTAAGAACTAATAAGATCGGTGCCATTCACAATAGCTACACAAATGTCAATACTCTGAGATAAATTTAACAAAGGATTTGAAAGATTTCTACAATGACAATTACAAAACGTTAATGAAAGGCCTGCACTGTGGTGTAGTAAGCTAAGCTTCTGTCTGAGATGCTGGAAACACATTTGGGAGCTGGTTCACATCCTAGCCACTCCTCTTCTGATCCAGCTCTCTGCTTATGGCCTGGGAGAACAGTGGAGGATGCTCCACTGCTTGGGCCTTTGCACTAATGTGGGAGACCTCTAAGAAACTCCTGGCTCCTGGATTCAGATCAGCCCAGCTCCGGCCGTTGCAGCCATTTAGGGAGCGAGAGTGTATAGAAGACCCCTCTCCCTGTCTTTCCCTCGGTCTGTAACTCTACTTCTCAAATAAATAAACAAATGATTAAAAAAAGAAATTAATGAAAGAAATAGAAGACACAAAAAGTGAAAAAATCTTCCATGTTCATGGATTGTAAAAATTAATATCATCAAAATGTCTGTACTGGGGCCGGTGCTGTGGTGTAGCAGGTAAAGCCACCACCTGCAGTGGCAGCATCCCATATGGCCACCAGTTCAAGTCCCGGATGCTCTACTTCCGATCCAGCTCTCTTCTGTGGCTGGGGTGGGCAGTGGAGGATGGCCCAAGTTCTTGGGCCCCTGCACCTGCATGGGAGTCCCAGAAGAAGCTCCTGATTCCTGCCTTTGGATTGGTGCAGCTCTGGCTGTTGTGGCCATCTGGGGAGTGAACCAGCGGATTGAAGACCTCTCTCTCTGCCTCTGTCTTTCTGTAGCTCTGCCTTTCAATTAAATAAATATATAAATCTTTAAAATAAATAAGTAAAACAAAATGTCTGTACTACCCAAAGCAATTTTCAGATTCAGTGCAATCCCAGTCAAAATTCCAATGATGTTCTTAAGAGATCTAGATAAAACAATCTTAATATTCATATGGAAATACAAAAGATCCCAAATAACCAAAATCTTCAACCATAAAAACAGTCAGAGACATCAAAATGCCAAATTTTGAGACATATTACAGGGCTGTTATAATCAAAACAGCCCAGTACTAACACAAAAAGACATTTATCCCAATGGAACAGAATAGAAACCCAAGAAATTAACCTACACTTCTACAACCAACTAATCTTAGACAAATGAACTAAAGTCACTCCGTCTGAAAGGACAGTCTCTTTGACAAATGGTGTTGGTAAGACTGGATATCTAATAATTGAAGAAGTTTGACGTTAGATCCCCGCCTTATACCTTAAAAAATTAAACTCACATTGTATCAAGGATCTAAAGTTAAGACCTGAAACCATCCAATTATTAGAAGAAAACAAGGCAAATTCTGGAAGACATCGATCAGGGCAAAATTCTCTTGGATAAGACCTCAGAAGCACAGACTATAAAAGCAAAATAGACAAACAGGATTACATCAAGCTAAGAAATGTATGCAGAGCAAAGGAAACAATTAATACAGTGAAGAGAGAAGCAACAGAATGGGAGAAAATACCTGCAAATTATGCATCTGATAAAGTATTAATATCCAGAATATAAGGAGATCAAGAAGTTCTAAAACAACAAAACAATCCAGTTAAGAAATGGGCAAAGCAGATTATCATGCGTTTTTCAAATAATGTAATACAAATGGCAAAGAAACACTTGAAGAAATGCTCAGGATCACTAGCCATCAGGAAAATACAAACACAAACCGCAATTTATCACTGCACCCCAGTTAGAATGGCTATCGTGCCATACCTGGGGGAGGGGATACGGAGGCCGTCTTTGACGCATTCATACAGCACACAGGGAGCTTAGAGTCTCCAGGAGAGAATCGGGCCAACGTAACTGCTCATTGGACCTGCTGCCCGCTGAATCAGCCTTGTCAGCCAGGGTCCTCGGGAAAGGAAATGGGTCTCCCTAAGAGACTACTGAAGAGAATTCTTTAAGAAGAAAGAATTAAATGTGCAAAATGAGCTGATGTGTAACATTTGACTTCTTTGGCCATTTTGCATCTTCATACATTGTTCCTCAGAGGATGACAATTTTTGTGCTCCTGATTTCTGTATGGGCCTTTGGGAAACAGCTGCCTTGCAATCAAACAACTAGAGCATAGCTACATTAAATAAAGTTGGCATTACAAAAAGGTTAGAAAGATAGAGGCCCTAAAATGGACCTTTTCAGAGCCATGCATGGTTTCTAAGTTACATGAACCATGCCCGTAATAACCAAAGGTCTGGCTAGGAAATTTGATCAAGCAGGAAACATTGTTAGTGCACTGTCAATGCAGAGGTGTGATGTGCTGTGGAGGAGATGCCTTAGATTGGAAGTGAACGTCTTCTAACCTAGATTACAAAAATTGAGATGTATAAGTATACAGGGCACATTCCAGGAACCTTGCCTTGGTTAAGAGAACCAGGAATAATCAGCTGAAGACCGGCGTAGGAGGTTACAAGGAACATGACCAGTGGATGCTAGCTGGCATAGTCTCAGGAATTATGTAAGGTGGCAGCCCCCTTCAATACATCCCATAAGGACATGCATACCATATCCATCTCTCACACTATACCTGAATGCCATTCTAGGAAAAGGGATCGAAGGAAATTTGGAGGAGATTTTTGAAAAAAAAATTGAAAAAGTTTGCTAAAATTATAACAGACTAAAAACATAAGATTTACAGCTACTAATACTATCTGAACTTATTTATTTATTATTTATTTATTTGCTTCTTTTGTTCCTTCAGGTCTTCTATTATCTGGAAGTAAAATAATGAACTGTGGAACCAATTCTTGTTTGTTTGTTTTTCAAACTAGGGCTGACAATTTTGTAAAGGACAATGAAAATAAAATACCAAAACAATGATCTCATGCTTGGAAGTTGCAGCAATGTCAAATTGCTATAAAGGTGTTCAGATAGGGGCCAGGGTGGTGGCATAGCAGGTTAAGCCACCGCCCATGACGCCAGCATCCTATATGGTTGCTGGTTCGAGATCCAGCTGCTCTACTTCTGATCCAGCTCCCTGCTAATGTACCTGAGAAAGCAACAGATGATGGCTCAAGTGCTTGGGCCACTGCACCCATGTGGGAGACCCAGAAGAAGCTCCTGGCTCCAGGCTTCTGGCTTCGGTCTAGTCCAGCTGCAGCCATTGTGGCCATTTGGAGAATGAACCAAAAGATGGAAGATCTCTCTCTCTCAATCTGTAACTCTGCCTTTCAAAAAAAAAAAATGTTCAGATGCTTAATGTGCATGTGTGTGCTTACTGTCATGAACCATTAAGCAGACCCTGGCCCAGCGGCGACCCACAGTTCCCACTTTGCACAGCACAGCACCCAGCCAGGGCAGGGGTGAAAAGGCGTTAGCTGCCAGAGTTACTGGGAGTCTCTGGGCATGCATACAGTATTGGTCACGCTTGAGGGAAGCTTCTGGGTCTTCTGGAGCCCATGAGGCAGACACACTGGAAGACAGAGAAGTCATCTTCCAAGCAAGGTCAGTATTTATTTATTTTTCAACATGCAGGGCTCCACTAAAATCTGTGCCTTACAATTATTGGCATTTCACCTATTAAAAAATTTTTCCCATACAAGTACTAACCATGCCCGACCCTGCTTAGCATCTGAGATCAGACGAGGCGCATTCAGAGTGGTATGGCCATAGACTTTTTTTGTTTTTTTTTTTTTTTTGTTTTTGAGAGGCAGAGTTAGACAGTGAGAGAGAGAGAGAGAGAGAGAGAGAGAAGGGTCTTCCTTTTTCCGTTGGTTCACCCCCCCAAATGGCCACCACGGCCGGCGCGCTGCAGCCAGCGCACTGCGCTGATCCGAAGCCAGGAGCCAGGTGCTTCCTCCCAGTCTCCCATGCGGGTGCAGGGCCCAAGCACTTGGGCCATCTTCCACTGCCTTCCTGGGACACAGCAGAGAGCTGGCCTGGAAGAGGAGCAACCGGGACAGAATCCGGCACCCTGACCAGGACTAGAAGCTGGTGTGCCGGTGCCACAGGTGGAGGACTAGCCTAGTGAACTGCGGCACCGGCTGGCCATCAACTATTAATTTCATTCATTTTAATAAATAATGACTAAACCAAATTACTCTAAGAATTATCCAAATTAATTATCAGATTTATAAGGGTAGTTTTTATCCTAGGGCTTAAGATACCTCATTCCACAGTGGACTACCTGGCTCCAACTCCTGACTTTATCTTACTGATAAAATGAATTTTTTATATTAACTTCATTTATTTAAGTGGCAGAGTGACAGAGACAAGGAGAGACAGAGAGAAGGAGAACTTCCATGCATTAATTCACTCCACAAATGTCCATAACAGCCAAGGATGATAATGATGAAGGCAGGATCTTGGAATTCTATCCATTTCCCATGTGGGTGGCAGAGGCCAAGGATTTGGCCCATCTTCTGCCACTTTCTTAAACACATTAGCAGGGAGCTTGATTGTAAGGTAGAACCTGGGACTCTAACTAGTGTTCCAATATGGGATACCAGCATCAAAGACAGTGGTTTAATCAACCACATCGCAATCCTGGCCCTTAAAGTTGATTCCTGAAGGCTGTGGTGTTGTGCCAGTAATTGGGGTCTTGTCACACACACTGGAGAGCTAGATTGCATTCTTAGCTCCTGGCTTCATTCCCTTCATTTCTACCCAGTCTGGGCTGTTGTGGGCATTTGGGGAGTGAACAAGTGGATGAAAGTGCTCTTTCTCTCTCTTGCTCTCATTCTACCTCCATATCAAATGATTTTTTAAAATTTCCCAATAGAGAGAGCCTTATCCCATGTGTCTGAGATGAGACTTAGAAGTTTCCACAATCCCCAAACTTCATAAAAATTTTAAAGTGAACGATTCAAAACAGTATCTAAGTTCCTAGTAAAAATCCTCACTTTAAATATCATCAGTCCTCCTATTTCTTATCAACCAATATTAATAGCCTTCTTAGAGAACCCAGACACTGTCCTGTTATTGACAAATGTACAATAGTACACTCAAAATATTCCACTGCATTGGGCAGATACTCGGCACAATAGTAACAAACTGCTTAGGATGACCATACCTTATATCACAGCTTGATTTCAAGTCACAACTCTGCTTCCAATTCCAGCTTCCTGTCTGTGTACCCCCTGGGATGCAGCAGGTGATGGCTCAAGTGGTCATTTGCTACTACCCACCTAAGAGACTGGGATTAAGTTCCCAGATCCAAGGCTTTGAACTTGACCTACTCCCAAGATGTTTTGGGCATTTGGGAATGAACTAATGAATGGGAAATTTGTCACTCTCTCTCTGCCCACCCTTTAAGAAAAATTTAAATATTTGATTTCATGAATTTAACTATTGGATCACACTAAATATTTCATGAAAACCACAATAAATCACAAGAAATGAACATCACCTGGCACAATTCAAGAACAAAGTCTGAGACAGTGGATGAATCCCACTGTCAATCTAAGTTCAGGCATGACTGGACAAAATATGCATGTCAACAACACCAGCACTGCCATATTGACTTTCCCCATCCTATCACTGAGAGATAATCACCCTTTAAATGAAAACCTATAAGCATGCAGAAACTGCAGCAATTCACCATGATCCAAGAGTTTTCTTTTATACACCAAGAAATTAATACATTACCCCGAATCACCTTTATCATTCCATGTCATTATAACTTGTTTACAAAAGTCAAAAAGCAATCTTCAGGTTGGAAAAGAAGAGGCTAAGAAGCATGTATTTCTGCTCACAATAGATTTTTACAGGCCTCACTGGAATTAATTACTGAAAAGTTGCATAAAGTAATTACTTTTATGCAATTCAGCACCCTCTGCAGATGTATTAATTTCATTCAAAACTAGTAGAATTTAATATAAAATTGAAAATATTAGAAATTTTGATAAAGCTTAAATTTTTGTATCTTTGTTTATACTAACCAGGCAAGAGCATTTTACCTTTTAGATATTCCTCCCAAAAGTATTAACTGAATTACCCTTAAGATAGATGTCAAAGAGAAAAGTAAAACCACAAATTCTAAATGTTGACCTTTACTTCAGGGGTTATTCAGTCTAACTTAAATACCTAGACCATCATGATACTCTCCTGCTGCAAAAATAACATAGTTTTCAAAACTCCATAGTCTCACAGTTTTTAATACAGCTTGCAAAGTTTGTATTATTCCCATGCACATTGAACTACGGGAGCTACAACTCCCATAATGCTGGTTTGCAGAGAACAAACATCCTCCCATAGCACATACACTCTAGAGTTCACTCCCTCCCCAGAGCCTGATAAAAAACTAATCAAAAGAGAGTATGAAGGAGAAGTACAGTGTATTTCCCTTTTCGTAGGCTTTCTGCCTGTTCCTCATTAGTTTTGCCGTCTAACCCTTTTGTGGGCCTATCCTAATTTATTTGAGGCCTTAGGCATGTGAATAGGTGCTTTGACTTTTCATGACAGGTTTAAATATGCAGGTAAGCCTTTCTAGAACAGGGCTTACTGTGTCAATATCTATTAGTGTGGACCATCAGATTCCCCGGTTTGTAAACACTACAACTACTAAAAGCAGTTGCAGTGTGTCATTGATCTTAAGGACAGACCCTCTAGAAGGATTAGGAACGATCAGGGAGACACTGGAACATCTCTTCAAGACACCACAAAACATCCATGTTTCATACCTGACCTAAAGATTTGTCCATAGCAGAAGCCTTGAAGGACAAGATATGGGATCCACTAATGCATGCTTCTTTCTATTCTTTATGTGATGAGCATATGTGGAAATCCATTTAAGAAATGGGATAGACATTCTAGGCCCCAATCACAAAGAGTATTTTCCTTATATTAAATTAGCAGTATTCTCTTCTCTGACTAGAATTAAAAATATTAGCAGCCAGAAATACTGATTTTTTTTTTTACAGGAACAAAATATATACCCTGGGAACTCATCTCTCAAAGCACAAATGTCATCTGTTTCTTTAAATTTTTCTCACTTTTTTTTCATATGTCTGTTTTATCTTTTAAGATATAACTGCCTTTATATGCTATGAAATAAGTCATCAGAGAAGCAACAATATATGACTATATCTCCTTTTTATGTTGTCTTAAAACTTATTACAGAGAATTATGTAAGTTATTTCTTCATGACAAGGAGAGAAAGCTATGAAACAAATTAAATCATTGGGTCTGCAAATAAAATTTCTGTAACAGAAACTATTTATAACTTCTTCACTATTTATATGGCTACTGCCTCCATGAGCCTTTCCCAATCATTTTAATTAAATAAATCTCACTCCAAAAAGGATAAAGGTGATAGAGGACAAAGTCTGGGGCTGTGTCTGTCATTTAGTCCCACAGTCAAAAGAAGTCATAGCAATTCTCATGGCATTTTTAGTAAAAGAAAATCATGTTGTTTCAGACATTTATTTAACTGACATTTATGGGTTGGAAAATTTCACCTAGAAACCTTAAGAAAGTGAAAACATGATAAGTCATCCATTTCTCTTTTTTATATAGGTAATTTGATCGTTATCTCCTACTTTCACACTTCAACACTGGAATGAAGTCTTCCTACTATCCAGACTAAGTGATAAGACTGAAAAAAGCAAAGCCAGAGGCTCAGGAGGCCAATTCACAGTAGAAGTTAGATAAAATCATCCAAGACTAAAGGCTGTTATTGAATTGAGGTGGCACAATTTAACACTGATTTTGGCATCAAGAGACCAAAGTTCAGGAAATATTTTATTCTTTGAAGAAGAATCAACAACCTTTGCTGAAAAATAGTTTACATCTTAAAAATCAATGCTATAGTGATCCAGTTTTTTATTAACATAAACTGTGGCTTTAGACATTGGTCACAGATTTCCATCAGTATGTTTTGAACTATAGTCTTTTTTCAACACCTCACAATAAGTTGAAATACCACATTCTACAATAAAAATGCTCACATATACATTGTTTAAATTATTTCTGAACTAGGAAAACAGCTTAAAATGCAATTTAAAAATGTACTTGCATATTTGCAGAGATCATCTTCCTTTTTGTGCTTTAAAACATAATATTTGAGTTTTATACATGTAAAACCAGGCTTACCATGAAATGTGGCAAACTTATCCCTTTTTCTAGCCTCCAGGTTATACAACAATGAAAGTAAAGAACTAAAACAGATGCAAACCCTCAAGGATGAGAGAACAGGAAAAGAGCAAGAAACATTTCTGGGAAATATTGGGAGACAGAAAACAGAATAACTTCAGGAGCAGAGAGAAGACAATGAAAATGCAGGGTCTGAGTGAAAGTGTACCAGTGCCAGTTCAGAAACCCCAAAAGGTGATTTCAGATTCCACCGAAGGAAAGAGTGAGGGATCTCAAGACTTTTCTGGTCTTCTTCCTGAGCCTACTCACCAGGTCATTACTCCTTCCCAAAATAAAAAGGACACCAGAGGGTCTCCTCTCTGGATGAACTGAATAAGACCAGACAGATAGATACAGAGGTATCAAGCACAGTGGCGATGGCTGGGAGACTCAGGACTGAAGATGTGGAATTCCACCCACAACTCTGTATGGAATGCTATGACTCCCACTGCCATTGCCATCCCCAGCTTAGAGCAGACAGTCTGACATAACAAAGAGCAGGATGGTAGAGCACTTTCAGAAGTAACTGAAAAAAATCCCAAAGAAATAAACAAAATACTGGTATTGGAGAATTTCCAAAAGAATAAAATCTGGCAAATTTCATCAATGTTCCATGAAGTGCCTGATGCAAAGCCCTCCCCAGGCACACAACCTCCAACCAGCTTTTTAGTGATCTTCTTACAGGCATGTGAAGATACCAAACAGTAAAGGAAAGTCCCTAAATGAAGGAAACACACAGCAGACTCATAGAATGGCAGCACTCCTGCCTCAGAATCAACCCTTGGGACATTCAGATCTGGCTAAAAGGTCCATGAGAGTCTCACAGGCATGGAAAGCCATGACACGGTGGCAAAAAACAATCGAAATGAAAGATCCTGGTGAACAAGACCGCAGCAGAAGGAACAGGCCATAAGGAGAGAGGCGCCTTTCTCTGAAGGGAAGAAGGAACCTCCACTGTGATATGGCCTTGACTAAACAAGTTCAGAGTCGGTGAACTCAAGGGGCTTCCATAGCCTAGACAGCTCATAGCAAGAGTCTCGGGTGATTGCTGACGTCATAAATAAGAGTGCCAATTGTTATATCAACAACGGGAGTCACTGGGTACATGCTCCCCACATAGGATCTCTGTCCTTAATGTGTTTTACTATGAAACTTAAAAACAACACTACTAGTCGAACAATACCCTATACCTTGTGCGGTTGTGTGAGGGCAGCCTGTTGAAATCCTTGCTTAGTATATACTAACTTGATCTTCAGTATATGAAGGTAATTGAAAATGAAACTCGGTGAAGGGTGGGATGGGAGAGGGAGAGGGAGAGGGGAGGGCCATGGGAGGGAGGGGGGTTGAGGGGGGAAGCCACAACAATACAAAAGTTGCACTTTGTAAATTCACATTTATTAAATAAAAAATAACTATATAACAAAAAAAAGAAAAAAAAAAGAACTTGATACTTTACCCTTTTAGTATTTTTTATGTTCTACTTAAAACTATTGGTTGAACTCTGTAATTAATACACAGTTACTCTTAGGTGTTTAATTAATGCTATAACTAGTACTCAAATAGTATTTTACACTTTGTGTTTCTGTGTGGGTGCAAACTGTTGAAATCTTTACTTGATATTTGCTAAATTGATCTTCTGTATATAAAGATAATTGAAAATGAATCTGGATGTGAATGGAAGGGGAGAGGAGTGGGAGAGGGGAGTGTTGTGGGTGGGAGGGAAGTTATGGGGGGGGAAGCTATTGTAATCCATAAGCTGTACTCTGGAGATTTATGTTCATTAAATAAAATAAAATAAAAAAAACAAAGTCCCTAAATGAAGGAAACACACCAGAATAAACAAAAATTGGGAAAATATGAGGTAATCTAAACAATTGAACAGTAGAAAAGTCAAAAATTAATTTCCCAAACATAAAATATTGTATCTATACAGTAAAAATGAGAGACTATTCAAAAGGAAACATTTAAAACCTTAGATTGGTGCTGGTGCTGTGGCGTAGTGGGTAAAGCCCCCACCTCAGTGCCGGCATCCCATATGGGCACTGGTGTGAGTACCGGCTGCTCTACTTCTGATCCAGCTCTCTGCTATGGCCTGGGAGAGGAGTGGAAGATGGACCAGGTCCTTGGGCCCCTGCACCCGCATGGGAAACCCAGAAGAGGCTCTGGCTCCTGGCTCCTGGCCATTGCAGCCAATTTGCGAGTGAACCAGTGGATGGAGGACCCCTCTCTCCCTCCCTCTCTGCCTCTCCTTCTCTCTCTGTGTAACTCTGACTTTCAAATAAACAAATAAATCTTAAAAAAAAAAAAAAAAAAACCTTAGGTTAAATTAGTTTAGAATGAAATATAAGATTTAGAAGACAAAGGTTGAGAACAATTTGGGAATACCTTACAAAAAAGAACAAAAATAAAACAGAGGAAAGATATCAGAAGTAAAACACAAAAACTATTGCAGGAAATTCAAAATCTGCTTAATAGGATTCCTTGAAAGTAAGCATAGGAAGAAAATGATCAAAAAAAAAAAAAACCATACAAAACTGTGCTAAAACATGTTTCTAAATTGAAATGGCCCATTGGCTGTTCACATGAACTGTTTCCAAATATTTACCTTTCCTGTAACCCCTGTAACCTCTCATTGGAAGCTACTATAGAATATCCATTACAAAACACAGAGTTTAAAACCAAGAAAGAAATAATGGAGTATAGGAAATGAAGGATTCAATAAAAGGGAAAGAGGAAAGGAATTCTGAAAACTGCGAAAAGAAAAGTTGTAAAATAACTTTAGATTGCAACCTGTGTAGACTAGCACAGGAATAGGAGGAATTCAGGAGACTGGTCCCTTGGAAAAAGGACAGCTGTGATTGAGAGATTATTCTATGGGTAAATCCTGAAAAAAAATATTAAAATTATGTTGGAAAATGTGCAAGAATACTAAGTTCACACTAAAAAATTATTGATTGCAAAAATGAAGCAAATATCTAGAAAAAATTTTCAAGAAAGAGTATTCAGTAGAAAAAAATGCTATTTGGATTACCATTAACAAAATTTACATAGTTCCAGAAAAGAGTACACAATTCAATTAACACAAAAGTTGAGATACTGGGGAAGAAACAAGAGTGCTATCATACAAGGAAGAAAAGCCTCAAGTATTATTGGTCACCTGGAATGTGACCAATAATGTAAAGAAAATGGAGATGTTACAAATTAGAGATTTAATATACTGTTTAGTAATAATGGCTACTATGGGAAAGATTGCTTAAGGATAAGGGAATCATATGAAAATGATTTTGTTTATAAACCTTTTAAACTTACTCAACTCTAAAAAGTGTGCATGGACTGCTACTATAAAAAGAATAGTATTTAGAAATAAGCATAATTCCAACTGTGTTTGTTTTGCTTTCAAAAAAATAGAACTCGGTGTATACCAGCAATCCCAACAAAATTATGAATACTATTTTGAAAAAAACTAAAACATTTTTAAGAGTGCTTATGAAAATACCTGAATATACTTAAATACACTCAATAGCATTTGAGTCTATAGAATCTAATATTTTATTGAAAAAAAATTTATTAAAATGTCATATTTTCAAATTTATAATATACTATTTAGAAAGAGGAACATTTTGGAATTAGAACAAATGGTTGTAAAGAAATTTGAATTCAACTCTAAGGCTTTCCAAGAAGAAAAGAAATAATATACCTAAGAAATTACCAAAATTCCTTATTTTTTATATAATTTCTTGTCATCATTATGCTTGCTAAAGAATAGAAAAAAATAGAGAGGAATGAAATGAAGAATCTTCTAACTTTTCAAGATTATCAGAAGAAGAAAATGAACACTGTTTTCTGATTTTCATGTTGTTCATGACAGTGAATTATCTTCCAAATGTAAAATTCAGTGTGCCTTTCTTATAATGTCACCTTCATAATTACATATATATAAAATTATAAATAGAGTAAGGTAATATTAGCAGAAATGTTCATGAGTTCCATGTATTCTCATAAAAAAGATTCTTAGGTTTAAAAAGGAAAATGAAGAATACCTGAAGCATATTGAAGATAAACTATACAAAATAATCTACATTCTGTCTCATTGAATAATCTACATTCTGTCTCATTTAAACTTTAGATCTGCTTAGAGACATTAAATGTGGATGGTATATTTATAAGGTGTGTGTATTGATATTTCTTCACTATGTTCCCTGTGTTTCTGTACCCATCTTGCTGTCTTGGTGGTACTGGTATTATTCCAAAGGATTTTCCCAAAGGGGTTCAGGTAGTAAAGAATAACTAAGACAGAAACCCAGGTTTTCTGATCTTTTCCTACCACTTTCTCTGAAAGTTTAGATTTGGCACCTGTTCCTAATAGTCATGTAATTTCTGTTTCTTAATGAATGTCTTTTCCATCTACTAGCCCATACTCTCCTTCCAACTCTATTAAAAACATTACATAATATACAATGTAGCTCCTTGGCACATTATAGTATTTTGCTTTCTTGCTTAAAAAATAAAGCCTACATGTAAAAGAAACACACCCAAATATTCCCTCTTTCAAGAAGTCTTATCTTTTATTGTTTATGACACTTAATGGAAAGATTAAGAACCAAATGTATATAAATGTGGTGAATATTTGGTACACAAAATCAAATGTTAAATGAGTTATTTCCAATTTGTCTCCATATTAATAATCTTGCTGAAGTAAGACAAGGGAGTAAAAACAGAGATGAGCTAATGTGCTGCACAGCATTAGTCCAATGAATAGTTTTTGCTGATTCAATTAGTTTTTAGAGTTTAATTTTTTAAAAAAAGATTTATTTATTTGTTTGAAAGTCAGAGTTACACAGAGAGAGAAGGAGAGGCAGAGAGAAAGAGGTGTTCCATCCACTGGTTCACTTTCCAAGTGGCCGCAGTGGGCGGAGCTGTACTGATCTGAAGCCAGGAGCCAGGAGCTTCTTCCAGGTCTCCCGCATGGGTGCAGGGGCCCAAGGACTTGGGCCATCTTCTACTGCTTTTTCAGGCCATAGCAGAGATCTGTATCAGAAGTGGAGCAGCCGGGTCTTGAACTGGTGCCCATATGGGATGCCAGCACTGCAGGAGGTGGCTTTACCCATTATGCCACAGCACCAGCCCCTACACTTTAATTTAAAAGTATATGACTGCTCTAGAAGTTGACTTTCGACCACTCTTTGTCAAGTAGGTACTACTAAAATGTGTATTAATGGATCATTTTCATTTGACTAATTTGAGCCAAACATGTTGTTTTGAGGCTTGAGCTAATGTCTTGATTCACATGCAGTTCAGTTAGTCCCATTCCATTCATCCCTGTGGACAACATGACTAACTGGCCAGCTATCCCAGGACCATACACCATTGGTTGTAAGGTAGCAATATGACAATGTTTCTAACATTTGCCTTCTGAAGAATATACCATATCTTTTAATATTTGTAGTTTCTCTTCATATATGATGCATAATATTCACAAATATTTTAGATATTCCCCATAGTATATTTTAAAATTTCCAAAAAAAGTCTTATCACCAATATTTTCATAAGTTATTTTATAAGTAAAATCCAACAAGAAAATCAGAAACCACTATTACAATTTAAAAAAGAGAAGTTTATTTTCAAGAATAGGTAACAGATGATAGAACTGCTGAAAAGTCAACCAAGAAGAGTAAAGCAACTCAGATGTTAGCAATTACAGGAAGACAGGCAATATCTGACTTAGAGACACAAAGGAACTAGAGATGTTACAAGAGCCCAGGGCCCAGGGTCACCTGGTAGAAGCTGGGACCAGAATGTGACTTGTCTGAGCCAAAGAGAAAATAATGCTAATACACAAGATGCCAGTTGAGACAAATAGATAGGACAAGAAACACATTAGTGGCTCCCTTCCTTCTTCAAATATTTTTCAAGGGCTCTCATTGTCCAAAGAAAAGACCTAACAATAATAGCAGGAAAACATAGAAAACACATAATCTAGAGCAGAGGAAAAGATGGGAAGAAATCAGTCTAATGGCAAAAGAGATCAAGGATGAAATCAGATATTAAATGAAAATACATACTATAAAATTTTGGATTGATGTAGTATCTTCCTTATAATGAACAAAGTATTTTTATTGAAGCTGATAAAATTTTCAAAGGTGTAGTAAACTTTAAAATAATTTTTTTAAAATTTTATTTAAGTTATACCTGTTTCATGTATTTCATACCTACACATATAGGAACACAGTGATACTGTCCACCCACATTCCAACCCTTTCTCCTCCCTCTACTATTCCCACTTTTTTTTTTAAAGAAAAGATCAATTTCCAGTTAATTTTTATACTTATAAGACTAAGCCTAAATTAAATAGAGAGTTTAATGATCAGTATGAAGAAAAAAGAAGTAAAGAACAAAAACAAACAAATAAACAAGAAAAATATTACTCCTCAAAGTCAAGGCAAGGGCTGTTCAAAATCATCGAATCTCAAAGTGTCAGTTTCACTCTATGGATTACATTTTGAGTACTCTATTAGTTACCACAGATAAGAGAGACCATATGGAATTTGTCCTTTGTGACTGCCTTATTTTGCTAAGTATAATGGTTTCCAGTTGCATCCATTTTGTTGCAAATGACAAGATTTCATTTTTTTTACCACTGTGTAGTATTCCATAGTGTTTATATATCATAATTTCTTTATCCAGTCTTCAGTTGATGGACATCTGGGTTGATTCCATATCTTATCTATTGTGAATTGAGCTGAAATGAACATGGGGGTAGAGATAACTTTCATATGCTGATTTCATATCCTTTGGGTAAATTCCCAGGAGTGGGATGGCTGGATAATATGATAGGTCTATATTCAGTTTTCTGAGGTATCCCTATACTGTCTTCCACAGTGGCTGTACCAGTTTACATTCCCACCAATAGTGGATTAAGGTACCCTTCTCCCCACATCTTCATCAGCATTTGTTTGTTGTTTTCTGTATGTGAGTCTTTCATTAAAGAAACCAATAGCAGAAGACATAAAAAAGTGGAAGAATCTCTCATGTTTATGGATTGGAAGAATCAACATCTTCAAAATGTCCATACTACCAAAAGCAATTTATAGATTCAACGTGATATCAATCAGAATACCAACATTCTTCTCAGATATAGAAAAAAAATGATGCTAAAATTCATATAGAAACAAAAGAGACCCAAAATAGCTAAAGCAATCTTAAACAACCAAAACAAAGCTGGAGGCATCACAATACCAGATTTCAAGACACACTACAGGGGCGGGTGCTGTGGCACAGCGGGTTAACACCCTGGCCCGAAGCGCCGGCATCCCATCTGGGCACTGGTTCTAGTCCCCACTGCCACTGCTCCTCTTCTGATCTATCTCTCTGCTATGGCCTGGAATAGTAGTAGAAGATGACCAAAGTTCTTGGGCCCCTGCACCTACATGGGAGACCTGGAAGAAGCTCCTGGCTCCTGGCTTCAGATTGGCGCAGCTCCAGACGTTGCAGTCATCTGGGGAGTGAACCAGCAGACAGAAGACCTCTCTCTCTGTCTCTACCTCCCTCTGTAACTCTGTCTTTCAAATAAATAAAATATATCTTTTAAAAAAAGACATACTACAACAACCTGGTACTGGCACGAAACAGACATGTAGACCAATGGAGCAGAATTGAAACCCCAGAAATAAATTCACACATCTACAACATCTTTGACAGAGTACTAAAAATCAACCCTTGGAGCAAAGACAGTCTCTTCAAGACATGGTGCTGGGAAAACTGGATCTCCACATGCAGGCGTATGAAGCAAGACCCCTATCTCACACTTTACACAAAAATTCACTCAAAATGAGTCAGAGACCTAAATCTATGATGTGATACCATCAAATTATTAGAGAACATTGGGGAAAACTTACAAGACAATGGTATATGGAAAGACTTCTTGGGAAAGACCCCAGAAGCACAGGCAATCAAAGCCAAAATTAAGAAGTGGGATTACATCAAACTGAGAAGCTTCTGTACTGTAAAAGACACACTCAGCAAAGTGAAGAGGCAACCAACAGAATGGGAGAAATATTTGCAAACAATACAACTGACAAAAGATTAACTTCCAGAATTTATAAAAGTTCAAGAAACTCAACCACAACAAAAGAAACAATCCAATTAAGAAATGGACAAAGGATCTAAACAGACATTTTTCAAGAGAGGAAATTCAAATGGCCAATAAACACATGAATAAATGCTCAGGATCACTAATCATCAAGGAAATGAAAATCAAAACCACAATGAGGTTTTACCTCACCCCCATCAGAATGTCTTGCATATTCCCACACTTAATTTTTACAAAGATCTATTTTCAGTTGACTTAATCATCATAAAGTTAAGCTGGTACTGTTATTGTGGAAGATGGTTTGGAGATACCTCAGAATCTGAATATAGGCCTACCATCTGATCCAGCAATGGAATTTACCCAAATGAAAAGAAATCAGCATATGAAAGAGTGATCTGTATCCCCATGTTCATTGCAGCTTAATTCACACTAACTAATATATGTAATCAACCCAGATGTCCATCAACTGATGATTGAATAAAGAAAGTATGGTCTATATATACATTGGAGTACTATTTAGTAGTTAAAAAAAATGAAATCCTGTCATTTTCACAAAATGGATGAAACTGGAAACCATTATTCTTAGTGAAATAAGCCAGCCCCAACAAAGACTGGTTTCCAGTTTCATTCCATGGTAACAGTACCAGCTTATCTTCCTACTAACAATTGATTAGGTTACCTTTTTTCCTACATCCTGCCAGCATTTGTTGTTTGTTGATTTCTGTATGAAAACGATTCTAAAGGGGTGAGGTGAAATGTCATTGTGGTTTTGCTTTGCATTTCCCTAATGGCTAGTGATCTTGAGTATTTTTTCGTGTGTCTGTTGGCCATTTGGATTTCCTCTTTTGAAAAATGCCTGTTCAAGTCCTTTGCCCATCTCTTCTTAACTTTTTGTTGTTGATTTTCTTGAGCTTTTTATAGATTCTGGATATTAATCCTTTATCAGTTGCAGAGTCTGCAAATATTTTCTCCCATTCAGTTGGTTCCCTCTTTACTTTGCTGAGAGCAGAGAGGGCACTAGTTTAGTAATGGAGGTGAGATCAGACTGCAGCAACAAGCATGGTCTGGGTCTGGCCCAGAGCCCTAGGAACAAGAGGGTACCTGCGGACAGAATAGAAGTAAAAGGGGCATGTTTCTCTTACCCCATTGCCCCCACAATGGGGTTGACATGCTGAGAATGGGAGGGTACCATGTGGGGCATAAGCAGCAGCTACAGAAGCCCTTGTGCACACACTCAGCAACTGGCTGAGACAGGACATGATCTTCTCAGCAGTACTGGAGGCAGCTTCAGGGAGAGGGCAACATTCAGCCAGTGGCTTTTGTGTACATGTGTGATCCAGAGATTCTAGCACAGTTTTCCCTCTGACTTTGAATCTGGCTGGTAGGATTGACAGTGGGCTGGGCACCCAGGTAAACTGTGAAGTGCCCCCAGCTTCCCAACATACCACAAGCCACCTAGGTGGAGAATCCTCAGGCAGCTGGCTCAGTGAATGTCTGCCTCTCTGTGGATTGGACAGGATGACAGGGTGAAGCAGAGACTCTGCACCCAGGGACTGTGGGAGCATTCTGTGCTGATACTGTGGGGAATCTGTGGCTGTACTAGAAGGTGCAGCCTGTAGCGGGGTCTCTGAGCAATCATTGTATGAGGTTCCACATGCTTGCTGCCTTGAAAAGTTCACTGTAGTGTGATCCATGCTCAGAGTGAGGACTGTGCAGATCATTCATGCGGTTCATGCAGTAGTGCAGATGAGTGTTGCACCCAGGGGGGCTAACATCTGGGCACTAATCACCTTGGTGGAGAGGAGGTGGGGGTATGATCACACCAACAGAGGTGAACATTCCCCCGTCTCTGTTAACAAGGGGAGAACTATCATGCTCAAATTAGGTGTTACCCTGGATACTTGTCCGACCCTGGAGCACTGACCAGAGCTCCCTGGCCACACCCAGCACACACCTCTTGGTATTCACTGAAAGTGCAGATACTGCACCAAGCCACAGCAGCATAGTTCAATGATAAAAGACATCATTGGATAAAACCAACAAGTATCTCCACAAATTCCTAAAAAATAAATGCAGAAATTCAAGAAACAAGAATGAGGAACACTACATGTCCCCCACAAATGAATACAATAACATTTCAATATTAAATGTGAAGATGAAGGGATCAATGAAATGCCTGAAATGGAATTCAAAAGATATGATTACTCAGAAACAATCAGCAGGAAATCTATGAGTTAAAGAAATCCATACATGACATGAATGAAAATTTCAATGAAATTGATATTTTAAAGAGAAATTAAGATTAAATATTAGATATGAAGAATTCTGTAGATCAAAAAAAAATAAATGGTGGAAAGCCTTAACAACAGATTGGTGAGGCAGAAGAAAGAAAATCTGATAGAAGACAAATCTTTGGAAATTTTTCAAACTATTTAAAAAAGAAGAAGAAATCATAAAAATTAAAAAAAACAATGTTGGAAATTCATGGTATACTACCAAATGACCCAATATACAGGTCTTAGGAGTTCTGGAAGATGTGGAAAGAGAGAATGGATTAGAATGTATTTTTAGTGTAATAATTACAGGAAACTTCCCCAGTTTGTAGAAAGAAAGGGACATCCAATTATAAGAAGTACATAGAACTTAAAATAGATATGATCAAAAAAGATCTTCACCATTAAACATTGTAGTCAAACTTTCAACAGTAAAACATACAGAAAGATTCTAAAATGTGCATGAAAGAAATGCCAGATTATTTTCAGAAGATCTCCAATTAGACTCAAAGCTGACTTCTCATCAAAAATCCTATAGACTATGAGAGAATGGCAAGATATATTTGAAGTCTTAGGAAAAAAAAACAAAACTGCCAACCCAGAATACTGTACCCTGCAAAGCTCTCATTTATTAATGCAAGTGAAGTAAAGAACTTCTATAAGAAACAGAAATTTAAAGAATTCATCACTATTTGTCCAGCCTTACAAAATAAGCTTAAGAATGTGCTACACATGGAAACATGGTCATTATTATGAAAAAATGTGAAGGTAGAAAATCTCCCAGTAAAAGTACAAAAGAAATTCAATATCTAGGAATATCTAGGGGGAAATGGCAGGGCCAAGTTGTTACTTATCAATAGTCACCTTGAATGTAAATGGCCTCAACTTTCCAGTTAAAAGATACAGTCTGGGGGTTGGTGCTGTGGCACAGCAAATAAAGCTGCCACCTGCAGTGCTGGCATCCCATATGAGGGCCGATTCAAGACCCAGCTGCTCAACTTCCAATCCAGCTCTCTCCTATGGCCTGGGAAAGCAGTAGAAAAATGTTGCAGTTGATTTCTCAACAATGTTGCAGTGGATTCCTTTCTGAGAGAAGGAGCGTGGTGGAGACAAGAGGCAGGGAGTCACCACACAGACCCTGGGAGTCGGGTGAAAGTGGGCTTGAGGCAAGCACCCTGCAGATTCATTTATTTCAGTTAGTACAACAGCATATATAGGCAAGACCAGCCAATCCGGTCAAGGGGCGGTCTATGCCCCAACCAGTCACAGCCTGTTGCCAGGCAGTTTCCAAAGCCATCCAATCACAGCCTGTTGTCAGGCAGGCTCAATTGCCAGGTGGGTTTCAAAGCCATTTCTGAGTAACTGACGCTCATTTGCCAGTGGCCATCTTGGCATGGCCTTCTCATTCCACCACAGAAAAAGGCTCAAGTCCTTGGACCCCTGCACCCATGTGGGTGACCCAGAAAAAGCCCCTGGCTCCTGGCTTTGGATTGGTGCAGCTCCAGGCACTGTGGCCATATGGGGAGTAAACTGGTAGATGGAAGACCTCTCTCTCTCTCTCTCTCTGACTCTCTGTAACTTTGCCTTTCAAATCAATAAATAAATCTTTAAAAAAATGATACCATCTGGCCGAATGGATTAAAAAACAAAGCCATCTATTTGCTGGCTACAAGAAACAGATCACCAACCATGGTATACACAGACTGAAAGAGAAAGGATAGAAAAACACATTCCATGCTAACGGAACCCAAAAAAAGAGCTGATGTAGTCATCCAAATATCAGACAAAATAGACTTTAGCACAAAAACAATTAAAAGAGACAAATAAGGGCATGTGACTATTTAAAACAAATGTTAATGAATATAAAGTGAGACATAAACTTCAATACAATAGTAATGGGGGTCTCCAAAACTCCACTTTCATCAATGGACAGATCAACTAGACAGAAAATCAACAAACAGAGCTAATCATCACTGTAGTCCAAATGGATCTAACTGATATCTACAGAACTTTTCACCCCCCAGTTGCAGAATACACATTCTTCTCATCAGCACGTGGAATTTTCTCTAGAATAGACAATATGCTAGAACATCAAGCAAGTCTCAGAATATTCAAAAAAATCAAAATCGTACCATGGATCTTTTTAGACCATAATGGAATGAAGCTGGAAATCAAAAATTCAAGAATCTAAAAGATAATTTTTAATAATAATTCTATTTTATGTGATAAAATCACAAATCAAAACCGTAGCACAAATCTTAGCGCTTATGTGTCAGGAAGAAAATCTTATATCAATTATCTTCTACAAGGAAAGACTTAAATTTTCCTATCTGATGTAAATAAACACACACACACACACACACACACACAACTCTTTATTATGTAACTTTTTTGATTGACTCACTCATTTGTTTACCCAACAGATCTCTGAGGACTCCCTGTGGTTAAAAAAAAAAAAAAAAAAAAAAGCCATAAAACTATTTAGCATATGAGGCAATGGAAATAAAAGTGCAGGTGAGGAGATAAGAGTGGCAATATAAAATAATGATCATGAATTTAGATCAGAATTCAGATACACAAGTTCTGGAAGTGTAGCCCACTTACACACTTGATATGCTGGCAAAATTTTTGGAACTCTGGGCGCTTTCTTCTCCTCCAATTAAAAAATGGGGTAATACTTGCTTCATAAGGTCATGTAAGCACTACGTTTTATCATTTATGTCTCCCATTTTATAGGTTAACTTAATTATCTTTTACTTGTATTTCTTAATGGGATTCTCTTTTTATTCAGTAATCTTTACTGCCCAGTTCTATTAAACATATTAAAATGACATAGAGTTAGTCCTCAATAAATGTTAACTAATAATATTACTATTTCAATTATAACTAAGACATAGACACTTTTCCCAAGACTTTTAAAGGAGAAGACACTTATATCAATTATAATGTCACCTGGAAAATAGTAAATTAAGTCAGCTACTCAAATATGGTTGAGGGAAAAGGAAATTTTAAAAGATACACTTATTTTGCTTCAAAAATGTGAAATTTATGCATAGTTTTTTCATAATGTGCATATCCATGAACTTTTTGGAGACCATTCATATATAAAGTGATCTTATATATTAATGTTTAGAGAACAGAAAATCCATTTTCAATTTAGGGTACCAGGAAAGTCTAAACAGGGAGAATTTGGGCTGGTGTTAGATCGAGGATTTGAATATACCAATAGAGGCAGAGAAGGAGTCATGTGAGCAAAGATACACATGTGCAGGTGTAAACCTGATGGATGTGATGAGTGAGTGCATAGGGAGCAGAATATCTAGTGTATGATGAGAGAGGAGTCAAATTTGGAACAAAAGGCTCATATTGGCTCATAGAGTCATCAAGGACTTGCAGACAATACACTCCAGGCTATTAGAAAGGAAGCAAGTGCTGACAGCTGGGCTTAGCATACAAGAATATAGTGTAAATTGAAAATTTAATTTAATGATGACTAGTTGAATTTATAACTTCTATGCATCTATCTGAAATAAGTCTTGTTTATCTTTAATGTAAAGAAAACCCTAACAGTCCTATAGACCACCTTAAAAATTCAATACAGCTGGGTTCCTGAGATGAGTACATTTCATCTGGTTTAATATCTCCTGATATTCAATAATCACATTTTACTTTTTTTTTTAATTTTTTTTTGACAGGCAGAGTTAGACAGTGAGAGAGAGAAAGAGACGGAGAGAAAGGTCTTCCTTTTTCCATTGGTTCAGCTCCCGAGTGGCGCGCTGTACTGATCCAAAGCCAGGAGCCAGGTGCTTCCTCCTGGTCTCCCATGTGGGTGCAGGGCCCAAGGACCTGGGCCATCCTCCACTGCCTTCCCAGGCCACAGCACAAAGCTGGACTGGGAGAGGAGCAACCGGGACAGAATCCGGCGCGCCGACTGGGACTAGAACCCGGGGTGCCGGCGCTGCAGGTGGATGATTAGCCTGGTGAGCCGCAGCGCCGGCCTTATTTTTCCTCATTGTAAATAATTCGGCAATTTTGTTTCCAACGTTACTACTGTTTGTACTTTTTCAATTAATTTAGGCCTCAATTTATAGAGCATCAGCCTACTTATAAGTCAATCATGTAACAGAATTAGGGTCATCACAAGTTTTCTTCAAATACGCTGCAATTAAAAAAAAAACTAATTCTGCAGGATGTAGAATTTATTGCTGAATGCAACTCATGATCAATAAATAAGTATTTTTCATAAGATGTAGTAAATGTTTCCTTCCTTTTATCTTTGAAAGACCTATCTAAACCTCATTGGTAGAGTGAAGACAGCCATGATACTTAAAAATAGGAAAACCAGGGTAAATTGACTTGTGTTTTAAAGGAAACATAAGTCAAACTTTCTGTCCCCATCGATTGCAATTATAACATGCAGCTAACAAGCAACTTAGCATATTAACATTTAGTCAACTAGTCAGTCTCTGTATTAGATTATTATCTTCTGAAAATTGAGAACTATATTATGACTTTAATTTTTTTCTTTATTCAGTGTCTAAGTCCTGCCACATAATGGACATTTGACAGTATTTTATTAACAAATAAGTGAAATATTAATTCTATATTTTCTCTGATTTGTTTCATTGAATTTAGAATAAAGATATAATTAACTTATTTAGGTTATATAAAGTAAAAAATGACTCAAAATCTTTTAGGAAGGAGATAAGGTATGAAATGTACATTACACATACACACATTACACATAGATGCTGAGTATCAAAATGCAGATAATTTGGGGTCGGCGCCTTGGCACAGTACGTTAATCCTCCGCTTGCAGTGCCGGCATCCCATATGGGCATCAGTTTTCGTCTCGGCTGCTCCACTTCCTACCCAGCTCTCTGCTGTGGCCTGGGAAAGCAGTAGGAGATGGCCGAAGTCCTTGGGCCCCTGCACCCGTGTGGCAGACCGAGGAAGCTCCTGGCTACTGGCTTCGTATGGACACAGCTCCAGCAGCTGGGGCCAGTTGGGGAGTGAACCAGCAGACAAAAGAGCTTTCTCCTATTCTCACTGTCTGTAACTCTGCCTCTCAAATAAATAAATAAAAATCTTTTAAAAAATGCAGATACTTTCAAGATAGAGGGGGGACAAATAAATCAGATAGAAGAGGCTAAAAGCAAATCCAGCGACAAAGAGTGAAAGCACAGAATAGTAGACATTAGAAGGCAACTTCATATTGTAACTAATTGAAATGTATTTATTTATGTGATTAAGATTGATGAGGAAAACAAATGTAGGTAATAAATACACTTTTCATGAATGTCACTCACTGTTCCATTTTCACAAAATGTCTAGGAAATATCAGCTTTTGTTAGCACTGTCAAAATAACAGTTTTATTTTAAATTCTGAAGCACAACACAAAGCAAGAACTAAAATACGATAAATATAAAGTCTCATCTTGGAAATTAGACAATTTTTCAGTGTGTTCAAACATGAAGAGTTGCTCTGCTGTTTTATTCAGACCTTTATGGCTTATATAAAACTATTTCCTATAGCCAAGATAAAAATAAATAACTACATTGTAAGTACTTCAATTTGCATGACTGCTTCTATTTCCCTGTTTTTGTATTTCTCGTGTATCCTGGAGACCTTTGAAAATTCTGCACATAAGAGTACAGGAGACGTTTGTGTCCATTTGCCATAAATGACCACTTTGCCTTCATTTGTGAAGGAGCAAATTGTATAAACTATCACCAAAATTTATAGAGTATAATAGCCTAAGGTCTTTGATGTCTCCCAAAAGCATTTACTTCAATTTTCAACAAAGAAAGTAAATGAAAATATGACATGTTCTACAAAATTCTTATGTCTTTCTTTAAATCCTCAAAAATTGTGCATGGTTTTAGTTCATAATGTACATAGCAGTAGACCAAGGAAGATAGTCCTTTGGATTGCCAATGAAAGAAGAGACCTGGGATTGGCCTCTTAATACTTTTACCATCTTATTTATAGAGACAGAATAGGAACATCTTGCCATTTCATGCCCAAAACTTGGATTTCTTTAACCACTTTCCTAAAACATCAGCATGAAGAAGGATGGTGTTCATTAGAATGACTTCTTAAAAATATTTATTATTTATTTGATAAGTAGAGAGAAGACAGGGAAAGAGACAGAGACAAACAGCAATAAGAGAGCTCCCATCTGTTGGCTCACTCCCCAGATACCCACAATAGCTAAGCCAGGAGCTGGGAACACAATCTGGATCTCCTATGTTGGTGGTGGTGATCCGGTCACTTGGGTCTTCATCTGCTGCCTGCTAGGGTATGCATTATCAGAAACTAACATCAGAATCAGAGCAAAAACTCCAACCCAGGTATTCCAACATAGGAAGTGGGCATCCTAAGCAGTATCTCAACTGCTAGGTCAAACACTAAATAAAAATTAATGTTTTATAGAGGGTAGTAACCTTACCATCAGAGGGCTGAGACACCAGTGAAGGCAATAGATGATTACTTCTTGGTATATTTTGAGGAGAAATTTTTTTTAAAAAAATTGGCAAAATACCCTTTTTTAGCATCTTACTAACCTGAAGTGTTAGAAATGTGGGCTTCAGGCCCACCCTAGACTTACTGCATCAAAATCTTCCTTTTAAAAAGATCCTCACAATTGCCATACATTCAAATCAGAGAAACGCTGTTCCAACTTGTCTCTGTGAATTGTGAATCATTGCTTAGAAAAGTAAACAAAATCACTAATTTTGATAGGCAAAGAGAGGAACTTCTTACTTCTTCCTGAGTCTCTGTTAAAAATTTCCCCCAGCATAACACCACAATGTCTAGTAGAGCAGCCAGTGGATGATCAGTAAACACAATTAATGCAGCAGAATTTAAATTACCACATATCACAGGCCCTGATTTCACCATGGGTTACTTAAGCTTTTTACCAAGTAAAGGCATTTTTGTCCTTTACAAAGTATTCATGCATTCTCTCTCCCCTGCCTTGGAGTACAAATGGGTATTCACAGAAATTCTTTATGATGCTGTCTGAGGACAGTAAAAACACTCATTTGTTTAAGCTGTCTTATAGCAAGGTTTCACTAGGTGTAGTTAGATTTTAAGAGACATGACTTGAGTTGCAGTATATCTGATTTTGTAAAACAGTATTTTAATGAGGTCTACACACTGGAAAGTATAGTGGAAGACATATATAAATATGGGAAAGGACAATATGATTATATAAAATAGGTACTAAAATATCAGTTGAATATTGTGATTCACAACAGCATCTTCAGATTAGCAAATCAAAGGAAGTTCATGTATATTGAACAAATCACGGTTGGAATCAACTTGTTCTCCATTAGTGTTTATAAATCAGGCATTTTGATTAACAAATAACAAAAATAGTTTTTATCTGGTGTATTAAAATTTAACTGTTTAGATGTTTCCCAAGATGAAAAGTTAATGAAATATTTTATGGCATATTACTACTAAAAACTACAAAAATCTTACTTAAAAGAGAAACAACAACATTTAACTATTGAATGCAATAATTTAACTCATATTCTTTTTTTGAAAGCAGACAATATTACTATCTAATGATGATACTGTCAATCTATGAGGGTATACATAAATACTAGAAATAATTAGTTGCAAATAATCATACAAAAGTCAGCAGTTCTAAATATGTGAGTGTTAAAGAATTAAGTTTTGAATATAAATTCATTAGAGAGGCAGATGCAATCTAATAGATTGATGGCTAACCCATAACATTGATTCACTGAGCATGTCCACAGAATTGAAACTTAGGAAATATTAGTTATTTCATTTCTTTGAAAAATTCCATATGGGTCAGATCTAAAAAGAATGACTAGTATTGAACTAGGTAGGGGAATCTTTATCTCAAAAAAGGACTTCATGCTTGGAATCTCCCCCTTTTACCACTGAGCTCCTTTCCTGAAAAATCTATGATAATAATTTTCTACTTGGAGTTTTCCATAGGTAAGTGATGATTATTGAATAGTCAGAAATCCAGAAAATTCTACAGAGAATTGCTTTGACCTCCAGAGAATTTCAGGAGTGTACACATTTCCTTTGGGTGCTCAATATACATTTGTTAGAAGTACTATTATTGACTAGTTCTTAATAAGACTGAACACCACTAAACAACAACTTACAATTTAACAAGGACAACTCCATTTTCTTAGCCAGGTGGTTGAAATACTATTGATTTTTCAGGTTTTCCCTGAAAAGATACATGGCTGAAAATATTTCTTATATATGAGCAAATTTAAATTGTAAACATCGTAATAAAACACTACCAAGACTTACAAACAGGTATTCATACAGTTTTTATGCTCTATTTGATTAAAGTTTAATTAATATTTATATTGAGTCTTGTTAAAGCAGTGATTAGACAAGTGATTGAAAAAATGACAATTCGGAAACAGAAAATTTCTATATACACATAATTCTTAATTATTATTGTAAGATAAGGGAAATGAGATGGCTCTTCTGGCATGCCAATTTGAAAGTCATTGTATAGGAACAAATTTGACATTTAAGAAACCACTGTCATTAAAAACATAAGATATTGCCGGCGCCATGGCTCACTAGGCTAATCCTCCGCCTTGCGGCGCTGGCACACCAGGTTCTAGTCCCGGTAAGGGCTCTGGATTCTGTCCCAGTTGCCCCTCTTCCAGGCCAGCTCTCTGCTGTGGCCAGGGAGTGCAGTGGAAGATAGCCCAAGTGCTTGGGCACCTGCACCCGCATGGGAGAAGGAGGAAGCACCCGGCTCCTGCTTCGGATTAGTGCAGTGCACCGGACATAGTGGCCATTTGGGGAGTGAAGAAAGGAAGATCTTTCTCTCTGTCTCCCTCTCACTGTCTATAATTCTACCTGTCTAATAAAAAATAAATAAAAATAAAAAAAAACCGTAAGATATTGATAGAATAAATGTAAGTTAATTAGAATAGACTACAACAATAAGACACAGGTCTAACAGTATCTGAGAACTTAATATATCCTACAGGTAGCATTTCAAAGCAGCAGGAAAGACGTGGATTATCCAGTAAGTGATATTCTCTATTTATTTATATAAGGAAATACATACCCTAAAATATCTTATTGTATACTAAAAATATAATACAAACTGTGTACAAAATTATAATGAAATATTAAGTCCTTCAAAATAATACTGAGGTGGGGACACTTTTCTAAACAAGGCTTGACGTACAAGAGCCAGTATACATGATTGAATACAATTCAGCCATAAAAAATGAAATCCTGATATTTGAAACAAAAGGAATGGAACTGGAGAACATTATGCTAAATGGGATAATACAAACTCAGAATGACAAACATGCTTTCTTTTTCCCTTTTTCCCCATGTTATGATCATTGTCATGAGGCCCTCACTTTGTAATATTAATATCTCTAATTTTAATAAATATAGTATATATATATACATACATATCTATATTTGAAGTGAATATGGCAAAAAGTTAAAAATTCCTAAATTTTAAAACTGCAAGAACTTACCATAAAAGCAGCTTAAAATAGCTGTGGGTGTGTGAAAACATACACACAGAATTTGACTCTTTAAAATTTAAAACTAACTCATGTTAAGAAAATAAACTCCCCCCAAAAAGCTATTTTAAAGACATAAACTTAGAGAAAATTTCTGAAGTATGTTTAAAAATAATACCCTATTTTTTTTTTTTTTGACAGGCAGAGTTAAACAGTGAGAGACAGACAGAAAGATCTTCCTTCCATTGGTTCACTCCCCAAATGGCCGCTACATCCGGCGCGCTGTGCCAATCCGAAGGCAGGAGCCGGGTGCTTCTCCTGGTCTCCCATGCGGGTGCAGGGCCCAAGGACTTGGGCCATCCTCCACTGCCCTCCTGGGCCACAGCAGAGAGCTGGACTGGAAGAGGAGGAACCAGGACAGAACTGGTGCCCCAACCGGGACTAGAACCTGGGGTGCTGGTGTTGCAGGGGGAGGATTAGCCCAGTGAGCTGTGGCGCCGGCTCCCCCATATTTTTAAAAGCTTTAATTTTTAAACAAAAAAAACAGTGCAATAGGAAAAGAAATGAGTCATGTATAAGAATAGATAATTGAAGAAGAATAGTAATGACCAGCAAGACTTTAAAATAGTTGTGTACCTTTAAACCTAATTAAGGACATGAAAATTAATACACAAATTTCAATTTAAATCTAATCTAATAAAGTCTCATAAAGCACACTATTATTGATAATATTTTTGAAAGATAATAGTACTATCTTAATATTTATAAAGTATGATGTTCAGTATATAGAAACAGAAATATATGGGACATGTGTACTAGGACACTCCACACATTATTGATCAAAACATAAAAACTGAAAAAGAATGGAAACATACATTGATAAGACAATAGTTAAGTAAATTGGATATATAGATACAATCCAGATATCATGAGCCATCAAATTATAAATAATTCATAAACAAGTGAATTATAGAATTGATAATTGATAAAATGAGTTCATATAAAAAATCAATATTCTTTTTCAAATGAAGGAATAAGTACTTAACGATTCAACTGTCTTTTTTTTAAGATTTATTTACTTATTTGAAAGTCAGAGTTACACAGAGAGAGGAGAGGCAGAGAGAGAGAGAGAGAGAGGTCCCCCATCCAATGGTTCACTCCCCAGTTGGCTGCAGCAGGCAGAGCTGGAGCTGCGCCGAACCGAAGCCAGGAGGCAGGAGCTTCTTCCAGATCTCCGATGTGAGCATAGGGGCCCAAGGTCTCAGGCCATATTGTACTGCCTTCCCAGGCTACAGCAGAGAGCCGGATCGGAAGTGGAGCAGCCAGGTATCGAACTGGCACCCACATAGGATGCTGGTGCTTCAGGCCAGGGCATTAACCTGCTGTGCCACAGCGCCAGCCCTGTCAACTGTCTTAAATGTATGTGTGTATTTATATAACAATCAAAATTCTGGGAAGTTTTATTATCTGATTTGTTCCAAAAGAAGACTGGAAGGAAATTACAGACAAGAGTTATTAACTTCATATTATATTATATGTAAATATTAAATTTATGGGGCTATATTTACCTTTTGCTAATTTTAACACTTTGAAAACCAACAAATATATAAATCTCTAGCAATGTAAGTTCATCTTCAAAAATCTCTAAATCAAACAAATTTATACCTTCTCAGTCTCAACAGAACTGTCTATTTTTCAAGAAAGCTCACTAATTTGCCTCGAAAGGAAATATTTGATGCAAATGTTCTGGTACTTTGGATACAATTCCAGAAAATAAGATAAGAGATGATAAGCTTTTGTGGGTTCTTCTGCCAGGGCTTTTGGGAGCTAACCTAATAGAACTACACACCATCATGTGCCACCTAGTGGTATATTAAGGACTATCATAGGCTAACCATGACCATCATTTTAAACAAAGTTACTAAAACAAAAATTTATAGGGATGTTTCAGCTTCATAACAACTTAATCTCTGAGCAGAGAGAAAATCAGTTTAGTCTGTGCAAAATGTATGGAGACTGCTAGTATTCTAAGTACCTCTTACAGCTCTGGTACACAGTGAGCACTCAGTCAGTATTTACTGATGAACTGAATTTGGTTTCAGCTTTTGGTTTCAGCTCTGCCCCTTACAACTTCTGTAACCTTGACAGGTTTCTCTAAGCTTTGGTTCCTCATATGTGAAAAGGGGGCACCAGGACTTACCTTCTCAGCTGGTCGCAACAGTGCAGTATCAGCAGTGTTCTTTTCATCCTCATTTTCCACACACTTAGATGCTATATTTAAGAGAGAATGTGAATATTTACCAGTTAAGCTCAAAACACATGTTTCTTTGTAGCCCACACTTAGCACATTTAGCAGAAAAGATCTTATGTCTGATGGACCTTAGTTTGAATCCTGGCTTTGCAATGTATTAGTGTTGTGGCCTTGTGCGAGTTACTTAACTTACCAGTAAAGTACAGTGAGATTAAAGTGACTCATTATATATATACATAAACCACCTAGTTCATTGTCAGATTTGTGTAGGCCCAAAATAAATAATATTATTTTTGCTGGGGGGAAAAAAGGACCATAATGCTTCAGTTGAAAGAAGGAAAAAAAAAAAAAGTAAGGTTGCTTTTCTTAAACAGTAGACTACCATAAAAAATCAAGAGGTATTTTTCCTACTTTTTGAGTATCAATTTAAGTCCCTGTACCATTTCTGCTGCTGCTACTATTACTAGTACCACTTCTAAATAATGACATATAGCAATGTAATAAAATATAATTGTAAATAATAAGCCAATATAAGCAGGAATATGATTTATGTTATCATAAATTAATTCATTTCTTTTTCCATATTTAGGACACTTAGGTGTTATGAAATGCATTTATTTGAAAAATTTCTCTTGAAAATGTCTGCATAACAATAAGCATCCTTGTCAATAGCATATTACTAGCTGGCACCATGGCTCAACAGGCTAATCCTCCACCTTGCGGCGCCGGCACACCAGGTTCTAGTCCTGGTCGGGGTGCTGGATTCTGTCCCGGTTGCCCCTCTTCCAGGCCAGCTTTCTGCTGTGGCCAGGGAGTGCAGTGGAGGATGGCCCAAGTGCTTGGGCCCTGCACCCCATGGGAGACCGGGAGAAGCACCTGGCTCCTGCCTTTGGATAGGCACAGTGCGCCGGCCGCAGCGTGCCAGCCACGGCGGCCATTGGAGGGTGAACCAACGGCAAAGGAAGACCTTTCTCTCTGTCTCTCTCTCTCACTGTCCACTCTGCCTATCAAAAATAAAAAAAATAAAAAAATAGCATATTACTACAGTGGTTTAACTTCAGCATGCATTAGAATGATCCCGATTGTTACCATACAGCAACTGGACCACATCCCCATAATTTTTGATTCAGCAGGAGTGGGATGAGTCAAAAAACTTATTTTTCACAAATTCTCCAGAGATGCCTATAGCTACTACTCTGAGGAACACACTTTGAGAACCAATGTCTTATTGTATTGCAGACTGGACACACAGATTTCTTTGCAGGTAGGAATCTGGGTGTGAATGAAGTTCATACAATTAGATGCTCTCTCCTGTGATTTGGAGAATGAATGAAAGGTAACATTTAATTTTGTCCCTTTTTTATTGGCTGTTTTCTGTGGCAAGTAAGGTTATAGAGAATTGGAGAGACTTTTTGCAATAACATTTCTATGTCCAGCTTTAGCAAAGGTGTCAGCTGGACCATGTCTTATCAAGAGAATGGAGACTGAGAGGCCTGTGTGGTAGTAGTGGCAGCAGCAACAATAACAGGAGTAAGTTGATTTCAACTTCCTGTTCCCTGGAGTACAGTTTCAGCAATGACATCTCGCAGTGGCCTCCTGAGTCACCTTCTGACTATGGCAGGCTTGGCAGATTCCCAGGTGGGTCATACTTTGAGGCCGACTATAGTCCTGTTTCTTTCTAGCCCTTCTGATGACATAATATGCATCTAATTATCTTTAAGTTTAAGTGTCGAGAGTGGTTTCTTTTCTACTTTTTGTAGTGAATCTTGAAAAGATAGAAAATGCAAACATGTTAAAAAAAAGTTCAACATGAAGAAATTTCATCTATGATTCATTTTTGTGTATCCATGAACAAATTGTACACTTAGTTTCAAACAACAGATGTGTCTTTGACTAAAAATAATTAGCCATATCACCCAACAGAAGCATCAAGACATGATAAAATGATAAAAGAAATTTCTCTGAAAGCTAACTACATTCTATTATGGAATATGTGCTATTCCATAAATGAAATATTAAAGCTAAAAGGGAACTTATCTAGCCTAATTGATCTTCCTGACACCTCTGCCCTGATATGGCACAAAAAATGTTACTGAAATTCAGAAAACTTAAGCCTATGCTCAAGTCCAGACGTTCAAATATAATCAATATCAATTAATAATATGATAAGTAAGTTGCATATACACTCTCAGGGCAGTTTTTGCTTTATATAACCTTATGTCTGTATAATTTCTTTAGGCTACTATGTTTCTTACTCCTTAAAACATTCTGCTATAAGACAAAGAGTGTTTTATGTGTTGTATTAAGTTATAGACATAAATTGTAAGGGTAATATTAATTATATGCACTTTGTAATTTAGGGCATCTTTATATAGCTTATCTCATAAACTCAAATGATTCTTTCCATAGTCCTGTGGATAGAAATTTAGGGGTACTATATACATACAAATATGTATATATAATGTATGTATATACACACACACACATAAATACATACTGTGATAGACATTCCCAAATGAATTTGATTCACACCAAAACATTTATAGTGCTTCACAGAAGAAAAGTATTGTACAAGACTGTCACAGAAATGTAAACTTACTTTTATACTCTGTATTATATATTTTAACAAAATAGCTATCAAAACATCTTCGGAATCCTTCCAGGAAAAAAAAATCAGGAAATGTAAAAATGTCTAAGCCCATTGAATCAGTATAGTTAATGTCTCTAAGACACCCATGGGCTCAGAAATTATGTGCTCAGGAGAGAAAGCATACTTCTGGAAATCAGGGCTTTGTTCTCCAGGAAACAGTAAAGCTAGTAATCAAAATGAAATAAAGGCACCCAATGAAGATTCCCATAGGTAAAAACTGCTTCCTAAGTGGATGTTTGATTGCTCTCAGCTTCTCCTTTTATGTTCATCTTTCTACCACAAAAGCTCATTCTCTGTGGCATTTCATAAGGTTGCTAATGATTTACGGTTGGTAGATGCTGGAGTCTAAAGGGGAGATACGCAGAAATAGTGCAATTTTAAAAAATGTAAGACATAAATAGATTTTAAAATTCTTGTCCCATTACTTTTACTTGGAAAAATAATGCAATTTTTCTATATTTTCTCTGGTTATCTTAAATCTTTATGTTTACTTTAAAACTTAAATACTATGAGTATATGAATTACTATACAAAAATTATGAAGAAGACAGTTTACCTTGAATCTTTCATACTTCACATATTTTGGTTGAGTCTTTTTCATTGCCCTAAGCACCTACAGAGTCATTATCAAGAATGCTGTTGATCTTGAACCTTACTCAACATTAATTCCCCCCTATTGTGGTTATATTAACACTCTCAATTATTCATTGCAGATAGGGGAAAGGTCATCTACTATACAATCCCTATTAACCTGAAAATGACTAATTACCTCCATACACTTTCATTTTCTTAAAAAAAATGTCATCTATTAACCAAGTGAGTTTTTAAAGTTAACACTAATCTGAATGGGAAAGACTAAAATGAAATTTTTCCCTAGCCTGAAGAAATCTCACAGACAGCATTGTGCCGGCCCTGATGCATGCTTTTCAAGTTATTTTTTGTTCAAAAGACGTAAACAAAATATATAAACTATAAATGACAACATCAACCATCTTTATCAGCAGTATTAACAGCCTTTTGGACTGATTTGCAGCCATGTGGGGCAAGGATTAAACATCATTTTAACAGAGATCAGCTTTCAATTACTGGCCGCCAGTCACTTCTTAGATTCCGTATCTTCAGAAATACTAAAATGTTAGGCCATTTTAAATAGCTTCCTTAAATGGAAAAATCAAATGGAGCCCAATTTCTGTTCATGCACATTAAGAGGCAATAAGCAATAATATACTATTCCTCCCAGATTTCTGTTGAATGGGCTGAATCATCTTAGAGATGGCCCTGCAATCTGACATTATAATTATATATGAGTGAGATGATGTGAGGTGGGGCTTTTGTGTATCTGTGTGTATGTGCTCAAAATAACATTTATTTCTTTTGGGGGATCAGATTATTCATTAATTAATACTTAGGTCTTTGGGAATAGGCTATATTTTAGTGACCTAAATCTAGTATCATGTATATAAGGTATTAAACATATTTTCTGTAATCTGTATAGAGTTGAGGTACTGCAGCCTTTAACATTCAAATTTAACATTGAGGAGAATCTACATGCCATGTTTTTTTAACGTGCTAGCTCTTAGTTTCTGATCTGCCAAAGTAGATCAGCCTATGGAGTCTCTCTATCTTTTCTCTGGATTTTCCCAACCCTGAAAAGCGCCCTTACATATCCATTCTGTGTGCCCCCTGCCCAGATTCAGGAGTTACAACAGGAAGGTAGGGTTGCGGTGAGTGGTGCTTTAAATGACATAATTTATTACGAGAAATCAGACACTGTTGTTTATAAACCACAGCCATTCTCATTTACTATCACACAATTGGCATTTTGGCTTTTATTAGATAACTGGCTTTCTTTCAATTTCCTCATTTCAGTGACTCTCCTTCCAATTTGCCCTTTTCAACCTGTTGTCAGTATTTCAAAAGCCTTATTTTATTATGAAGAAGAATTTATGTCTGTCTCTATTCAGTCTTCATAACTGTATCTAAATCCCATCTTTCATCAGGAAATGTCTCATCTATGCATTTTGCTAAACCACAAAAAGGAAGCTTTAGAAAAATTATTCCATCCCTCTAATTTGCAGAAACAGACAAACTTTTGGAGTTTTACAAAAAGGCAATTATATTTTCTCTTCAATATATGTGCATAAATATCTGTTTCTAAATACAGATATAGACACTGATATATACATTTAAACCATAATCATTAAGTTAGGCTTAAGTATAAATGGGAAATGATTTTATATGAGACAAATAATATCTAATTAAACTCACAGTGCTACACCCATTGATTTGGCTGGCTAAGTGTTACAGTCCATTTATTGTGTATAAATAAAAAATTATTAGGGAACTATGTTCTGATAAGTGTGCACTCAAAAATGTATATTTTTCTATTAATAGAAAAAATACTGTTTCCTAAGATGGGTCAACCTTAAAGAAAACTTAAAAAATAATTTTGAGCTATTAGCTTTAGATTAAATGTCATGATTAACCAAATGAGTTGCATTTCAGGTAACAAAGGAAGATTCTAAAAAAGCATGTTAAGTGCATGTTTCTCCCCCACATAATTGATAGATATCTAGAGTAACATTGTTGTTTCTGCTTCTAAAATAAATATAGGGTAAATATATACAAATATTCCAATAAAATCTGAAAATACACATTATATTATAATTTTATTTCATGGAAGTCAAGGTCCAAAATTACATAGCAGATAACAAAACATTTTAATTATTCCTTCTCTCATTGATGATTACTTATCAATGCAAATAGCAAAGAAAATTATTTTAATTAATGTGCATATTACAGATAGAAAGAAACTGTGCCTTTCTGACTGATGTTCTCTATAAGAATAATTGCTTCATTAACCTTACAATACCAACTCCACCTCATTAGGAAGGTCAAATAAATGGATTTATAGACCTCTGAGTAGCAGAAAATTTTATACAATGTTTTGCAAATGCTAATAACTTTTATTACATATAAAAAGTTAAAGGAAAGTCATAAAAATAAATAAAATAGTCAGAGACACAAATATAACACATAATTATTAATTTTGTACATTATTTGTTCAGAAAAAGAATGATGATTCAGGATAGCATAAACTATATAGATTCTTAAAAAAATAAAAATGATCAAGATAGGAACTTTTTTCCTTTATAAATACAATGGCACAATTCTAATTTTGAGTCGATTTTATTTATGAAATGATAATGTGTTTTTCCTTCATTGTGTTAATGTGGTAACTTCTTTATTGATAATGGAATTTTGTGATCTCCAACTGTTATAGTAGAATTTTCTATTTCTCCCTTAAATTCTGTCAATTTTTGTTTTATGTATTTTGATGGTCTTATTATGTATGTAACAAAACTCAGCACCCTTCAATGACTTATATACACACACAAACACTCACATACAACAAACTCAGAAATTAAGAAAACATTTCAACATAATTAAAGTCACAAATGAAAAATATCAAACATCATATTCAATTATGAAAGACAGAAACTTTTGTGTCTAAGAAGAGGAAAAAGTCATAATGCCTCCCATTTAATTGAACATTGTACTGGAAGTCCTAGCCAGAATGATCCGGTAAGAAAAAGAAATAAAGTCATCCAAATTGAGAAGAAAGAGGCTAGATCATTTCTGGGAATAAATGATGTAATCTTAGATATAGAAAACACTAAACATTTCACAAAAAAAGTGCCTATTAGAACTAATAAGCAAATTCATGGGGCCAGCATTGTGGAACAGTGAGTAAAGCTGCTGTCTACAATGTCAGCATCCCATTTAAGCACCACTTCAAGCTCCAGCTGCTCTACTTCTGATGTATCTCCCTACTTATGCTCCTGGGAAGGCAGCAGAAGATGGCCCAAGTTCTTGGGCCGTTGCACTCACGTGGGAGACTTGGAAAAAGCTCTAGGTTCCTGATTTCAACCTGGCCCAGCCCTGGCTGTTGCAGCCATTTAGAGAGCGAATCAGCTGATGGAAGATCTCTTTCTGCCCCCATACCCCTCTCAATAACTCCAACTTTCAAAGAAATAAATAAATCTTAAAAAAATCAACAAATTCAGCAAATGAGCAGGATATGGAATCAACATACTAAATCAAGTTGAATTTCTATACAATACAATGAGAGAACAAAAAAAGGAAATTAAGAAAACAATGCCACTTATGATAGCATTGTATAGTCAAGATTTTCCAGAAAAACTTAACCATAAAAGATAGGTAGGTAGGCAGGTAGACGGATAGATAGATAGATAGATAGATAGATAAATAGATAGACAGATAGGAAGGCAGACAAGAGAAGATTAAGTAGGATTATGGAGATTGAGACAGTTATGATATCTAAGACTCACAATATGTCATTTGCAAGAAGAAGAACCAGAGAAGCCATTAATGCAACTCAATCCAAGTCTGAAGGCCTGAGAACAGGAGAGCCAATGGTATAACTTGAAGTCTGAAGGCAGGGCATGCCGGGTGCTGCTGGTGTTAAGTGCCAAAATCTAAAAGCCAGGGAACCTAGGAATCTGTTGTTCAAGGGTGGGAAAAGATGAAAGTTTCCAGCTCCAGAGAAAATTTGGGCCCCACATACATATCCCTAAACTGTACTTAACTTTATTTTTTTTAAAAAATGTATTTATTCATTTGAAAGTCAGAGATACATTGAGAGGGGGAGAGATGGATGATATATAGATAGATATGGAATCAATCTTCCATCTGCTGTTTCATTTACCAAAAGGCGACAATGAAAAAAAAAAACAAAAAGAGGACCTAAATGAAAGATCTCTGCGAGTGAGATCCCAGTTGAAAGAATGGGCCATCAAAGAAGGAGGTACCTTTCACTGAAGGGAGGAGGGAACTTCCACTTTGACTATGACCTTGTCTAAATAAGATCGAAGTCAGCGAACTCAAAAGGTTTCCATAGCCTTGGCAACTCATGGCTAGAGCCTAGGGAGATTACTGACGCCATAAACAGGAGTGTCAAATTGCTAAGTCAACAACAGGAGTCACTGTGCACTTACTCCTCATGTAGGATCTCTGTCCTTAGGGTGTTGTTCAATGTGAATCAATGCTATAACTAGTACTGAAACAGTATTTTACACTTTATGTTCTGTGTGGGTGCAAACTGATGAAATCTTTACTTAATATATACTAAATCGATCTTCTGTATACAGAGAATTGAAAATGAATCTTGATGTGAATGGAATGGGAGATGGAGCGGGAGATGGGAGGGGTGCAGGTGGGAGGGAAGTTATGGGGGGAAAAAGCCATTCTAATCCATAAACTGTACTTTGGAAATTTATATTTACTAAATAAAGGTTTAAAAAAAATAAGATACAATAAAAAAAAGGCTACAATGGCCAGGCTTGGGCCAGGCTGTAGCAGGAGCCAAGCACTTCATCTGAGACTACCCGTGAGTACAGGGGCATAAATACTTGCACCATCTTCTGCTTCATTCCCAGGCACATTAGCAAGGAGCTGGATTAGAAGTGGAGTAGCAGGGATTTGAACCAGTGCCCATCTGGGATGCCAACACTGCAGGCACCAGCTTAACCAAATGCATGACAACACTGTCCCCCATACTTAACTTTGAAATAAAGACAATAACAATGGCATATTCCTGTTCAACATGATAAGACTATCCTTCATATGATCAAAAATGCACTAATCCCCTCCCCAGAAGAAAAGTCATTGAGTGATGTCTATTCTTCTCTCAATATGCCATAATTTAATAACTATGTTGTAAAATTAACAATTCTTAAATGCCAATATAAAATTAATGTATCATAAGTTATATGTTAAAGTAATAATACAGGAAAGAACAAGAGTATCTGCTTAATATATGTATATATACACATAAACACATTATTAAAAAATAGGAAAAATATTTATGACAATTGTAGTCCTTGTCTCAATAACTAGACATATGGTTGATATTTTACCTACTTTCTTCCACTACTCATTCTGTATTCCTTTTGTCTTCAGCAATACAAATAAACTCAGTTGTTCAGGTTTTTTTTATCTAGTGGGGTGAATCACACTATCATTCCTAAAAAGTCTAAGTCATTTGTAATCTGTCTAGATTTAGTTTTGGCAGTTTCCCAGTGAGTTTAATCAAAGGGCACAGTAATATTAAGAGATACCAAAAAAAGGATCACCTATATTCTAGACATACTTGTTCTGTTTTTTCTTTTTTTAAAATTTTATTTAAGGTATATAAATTTCATACATTTCATAATACAGATTTAGGAACATAGTGATTCTTCCCATCATATCTTCACTCCTAGCCACACTCCCACCCTATTCCTCCTCTCTCTTATTCCCACTCTTAATTTTTACACAGACCTATTTTCAGTTTACTTGACTTTATACTCACAAGATTAACCCTATAGCAAGTAACAAGTTCAACAAACAGTATGAGAAAAAACAAAACAAAACAAAACTGGTCCTTGAGGGTAGAGACAAGGGCTATAAATAATCACCAACCTCAAAATGTCAATTTCACTCTTATACATTATATTTTAGATACTCTATTACAAAGAAAAGTATAGGACCAGATGGCTTCACTGCTGAATTCTACGAGACATTTAAAGAACTAATTCCAATTCTTCTCAAGCTATTAAAAACAATTGAAGGGGAGGGAATACTCCCAAACTCCTTCTGTGAAGCCAGAATCATATTAATTCCTAAACCATAAAGATTCAATAGAGAAAGGGAACCATAGACTAATATCCCTGATGAATATGTATGCAAAGATCCTTAACAAAATACTAGCTAATCAAATCCTAATGATATCAGGAAGGTCATTCACCATGAGAAAGTGGTATCTATCCTTGGCATGCAGGAATGATTCAACATTTGCAAATCAATAAATGTGATACATCACATTAACACACTGAACAAAAACCATATGATTATTTCAATAGATGAAGAGAAAGCATTTGATACAACATCCTCTCATGATGAAAACCTCAAGTAAATTGGGTATAGAAGAAACAATCCTCCACACAATCAAGGCAATTTAAAACAAACCCATGGCCAGCATCTTATCTAATGGCAAACAGTTGCAAGCATTCCTACTAAGACCCAGAACCAGACAAGGATGCCCATTTTCACCACTGCTATTTAATATAGTCCTGGAAGTTTTAGCCAGAGTCATTAGGCAAGAACAAGAAATCAAAAGGATACAAATTAGAAGGAAGAAATCAAACTATCCCTATCCACAGATGACATGATTCTATATATAGGAGAAGAGAATGACTCCACTAAGAGACTACTGGAACGCATAAAAGAGTTTGGTAAAGTGTCAGGATATAAAAAATAACACACAAAAATTAATAGCCTTTGTATACACATATAATGCCATGGCTGAGAAAGAACTTCTAAGATCAATCCCATTCACAATAGCTACAAAAAATTAAATATCATCGAATAACTTTAACCATGGAAGTCAAAGATCTGTATGGTGAAAATTACAAAACAATAAAGAAATAAATAGAAGACACACATACAAAAATGGAAAAATTCTCCATGTTTATGAATTATAAGAATTAATATTAAAATGGCCATATTACCAAAAGCAATTTATAAGTTCAATGCTATCCCAATCAAAATACCAACGATGTGCCCATCATCACTGTGGAGCAGTAGGTTTAGACTCCGCTTGCAGTGTTGGCATTGCATATGGTTACTGGTTCATATCCCAGCTGCTCTTCTTCTGATCCAGCTCTCTGCTATGGCCTGGGAAAGCAGTGGAAGTTGGTCCAAGTGCTTGGGCCCCTGTACCCATGTGAGAGACCCAGAAGAAGCTCCTGTTTCCTGGCTTTGAATCAGCTCAGCTTTGGCCATTGAGGCCATTTGAGGAGTTAACCAGTGGATGGAAGACCTTTCTGTCCCTCTATCTTTCTGTCTTTCCCTCTATCTTTCTGTAACTCTGCCTCTCAAATAAATAAATAAATCTTTAGAAATCTACCAATGATATTATTCTCAGATCTAGCAAAAATCAATGCTAAAATTCATATGAAAACACAAGAAACCCAAATAGTTAGAGCAATCTTACACAATGAAAGTAAAGCCAGAGGGAATCACAATACCAGATTTCAAGACATACTACAGGGCTTTATAATCAAAGCAGCCTGGTACTGGCAATAAATAGACCTGTAGACCAACGGAACAGAACAGAAACTCCAAAAATCAATCCACACATCTACAACCAACTTATCTTTGATTAACAAACTAAAATCAATCCCTGGAGTGATGACAGTCTCCATGCATAACTGTTGACTAGAAGAAAGGTATAGGTGAGAGGTTTTAGGTGGTCCTGAAAAGAAGTAGAATTTCATTTGTTAATACTTATTCTTCTCTATTTTCCTCAAAAATATAGTATAAATGCTAGTTGTGCTTCAAGAGAAGCAAGAATATCTACATGTTGTTAGTAAAATGACCCGTGGGAATTCTAACAGATACCATTCCCCTATAATAATCTCACATCCTAACAATCAGGAAGTTGCAGAGGTTTGGGCTCCAAAATGCCTGTGTTCAAACTCTGTGTTAAATTTCACCAATGTACTTCATCTCTCTAGATCTCAGTTCTCATAGATACATTCCAAAATCCTAGGATTCTTGAAATGAATTGATATAACACATGCAAAGCACTCAGAATATTAATTATTAAACAAATTAATGTACGTTTCATCTAGTTCTTTACATTAAAAAAACTTTCCATATTATCTTGTGTGATACCTTTACATTTAAAGGAGCATAATCTCTAAAGATTCTCCTCTGATTATCAAAGTAATTAATGTTAATTCCAGTTAACTAGAACACAGAGTAATATATAAAATAAATATGGAAAAACACTAAAATTCTCAAAGATAATAATTTCTAATGGTTTTCTGTTTTTCTCTTTCTTACTTCTGTGCATATTTCTACCTCACTGGGATAATAGTAGGCTGCAATCAATGAGATGCTAATACTCAAATTTTAGATCTACAAAAATGGCAATTTCATTTGTATATAATGTTGTGCTTTGCAATTTTATCCCTTTAGTATAATATAAAAATCAATAATAAACCATGGATATTGTTAAACTTATTTTATATTTTTAGAGACTATAGGTCAGCATAGCTTAAATAATTATTCTAAGAGAGATGATCTGCAAGTATTGGAAGTAATGAAAGGATCCAGGTCTATGACTTCAGGAAAATGTGCTTTCCCTTCCAGCAGCTCACTTTCAAAGCTGTTGAAGAGATAGATCTCAAAAGGGAAAATGAGGAGGAAGGATTCCATTCTTCTTGTTTCCAAACATCCTCCCATTTGTTTGCCTTTATAAACTACTCATCTGCTTTTCTGATTTTCCCCAAAAAGTTCTTGAAGCCTCCTCATTATCAATTTACCCAAGTTCAAATACTGCATACCTAAAAGCTAGTCCTAGTATTTTAGAATCACCATCCTACCAAGACTGTAATCATCTCATCACTAATATTAAGATTATTGCTCTGCTTGTTTTATGTATTCCTTATTCTTTATTAAAATATTTTAAAGCAAATGTTAGATGTCATGTTATTTCACCATTTTAGTAAACATCTTCCCAAAATCTGATTGTTCTCTCATTTAACACATCCTGCCATTGCCACACACAATTCAATTAAAAAAATACCTTACTAACAGTAATACTCTTGGGGCCGGTGCTGTGGCCTAATGGGTAAAGCCGCTGCCTTGAGTCCAGGTTGTTCCACTTCCGATCCAGCTCTCTGCTATGGCCTGGGAAAGCAGCAGAAGATGGCCAAGTCCTTGGGCCCCTGCACCCATGTGGGAGACCCAGAAGAAGCTCCTGGCTATTGGCTTTGGATCAGCACAGCTCTGGCCATTGCAGCCAATTTGGAAGTGAACCAGTGGATGGAAGACCTCTCTCTCTCTCTCTCTCTCTCTCTCTCTCTGCCTTTCCTTCTCTCTCTGTGTAACTCTTTCAAATAAATAAATAAATAAATCTTTAAAAATAACAGTAATACTCAAGTCAGATTCAGATCTCTTTGGATAAAAATGTTACATATTTGATTTTGTGGTTTACATTTCATATCAGGTCTTCCACACATTGCCATTGGAGGTGAACAAGTTAAATCCCCAGGAAGTGCTAAATTGGCATTGAGAGTGAGAGAGATTTATTAGAAATAAAAACTGAAAGCAGGATTGGGCAGGTGGAGCCACAGCATCACAATGGAATAATAATAAAATCTCTTCCAATCCTAGATGAAACTCTGGAGACATTCAAAGCATCCCATTTCAGACAAAAATGACTAGGCTCATGTACTACATTCGTGTGCACTCATTAGCTAGAACAGAGGAAAAAAGCTGATAACTGCATTTATAGTTAGGCAAGTGATTTCTTGAAGGGGAATCTGAGAGGTGTTTTTGTGTGTTTCATGGCTCAGCTGCTGTATGTCTTTTAAATCATTCTCATTCTTTATTTTTCCTCTATTCCTATCTTTATCTCTTTGTCTGTCTCTCCAGGGCACTGACTAATTAAAAGAAATGGATCACTGAGATACAAGAAAGGTACCTGTCATAGTGAGAAGTCAGTTTGGTGATGATCAGGAAATTTTACAGTCTTTGATATATGAGTACCGGCAACTAACTCCACTTCTCCAGAGGAATTGGTTGGTGGGGGCGGGAGGGATGAGGACTATATTAGAATAGATGTTGCTGGGTCATGAAATAAACACCAGTGTTCTCTAGTAGCTGCTGTCAGCATTATGTCACCTGTCAACCACGTATGAGGAGATATTGTAGAGCTGGAAGGCTCCTCCCTGGTTTTCCTCAAATGAGAGTCACATGTCTTCCCTGGGCACCAGGTACTTTTGTCTTCATAAGTAAAAAATAAAATAAATAAATATAAACAAAATAATTAAAATAAAATAAATAAATATAAAATATAAATAAAATAATTAAAATTGTATTTTATCATGGTGTTAGTAATAAAGATGAATATGTTCTTTGATCAAAGACTTACTTCTCTTTCTCTGGCTTAGAAGATACTAAAATATGTTCCCGGGCCCCTGAAAGCACTGTGGCCCCTGGACACTGTGCTGACTGTGCCTAAAGAAGCAGATGGACCTGACTAAAATCATACTACTTACTCCTCAAGATCAGCCAGCCTTGAAAACCTCACATGTAGTAGGAGGCTCTTAGACATGTGGGTTTAGCCCCTCCAGATGCCATGTCATTTGCGTACTAAAACAACATTTCATCATTATTTGCAAAAAATAAATCAATGATATTGATATGGTTAGACCAGAGTTCTAAAGGATAGTTGGCAACTTCCCATTCTGCTGTGGCTGACACACTATCTTTAGCGAAGTTCTCTAATCATATTCCATCATGCCACAGTGATCAATCCAAGTAGTGGGCACCTGACATCTGTCTTGTCAAACTCCTCCCTAAGACTTTGAACTTACGTTAGGGGAATGAGCCCTTTCCTCCAGTAGTGAAGCTGTGACAACAATAATCCATAGTTAGCCAGGGCAGCGATTCAATCCTGGACTGAGGGTTTCGAGCAGATTCAGAGGTACAAGAAAATAGGGCACCAAACAAAAGAAGACCATGAACAGTTCACATCTCTGCTTCCTAAGGTTCTCGAAAATTCTGGTTTTTGCTATTCCTGGTATTGGCTGTTCTTACTCACTCTATGAGCTCATGTAGTATCCTTCGAATGTATCTGCAGTACATTCACCTTCTCCTTTAATATCCTGCTTATCCAAAGCTTAAATCTATACATAACTCTAAGCAGAATGTTTTAAAATATTGACCAAGTGATGAACTTCAGACACATTGTTAATGAACGAGTTGAAAAAAATTTAAGGGGATTTTAGCAGTAAACAAAATACTATGTACCAAACATTTCACTAGTGCCTGAAATATAACAAATAAATAGAACAATAATTAGTATTTAAAAAAAGAAATGGATTAAATTTCTTATATAATATCCTACATTCTGGATTTGTCTGTGTTACCTTCTTGAAATATCCTTTAACCAGCTTTTTAGTCTTCAGATTTCTAATACATTGGAAGTTACCTATAAAGTTAAACTAAGGTTCAACATTTTTTTAAAAAATGCTTCATAAATGCTGGTTGAAATTCATATTATATCCATGTATTAGGAGTTCCTCCAGTAAAGAGTCCTTCCTCTTTCCACTATAATTTTTTTTTTTTAAATAACTTCATTCTGAAATAACTTCAGGTATCTAAAGCCTTGTGAAAAATAAAGAATTTCTGAATACCTGGCATCCAGCTTCCTTGGAGCAAAGACTTGTGGCAATTTGAGCCATGTGGCTACCTTGAGATCTGATGTCACTAACGAAGGGCAGTGGATTGAAAGATTGAAGGAATTTGGGTCCTAAATGATTGAGGAGCTGTCACACCAGCTAAGGACTGTTGTTTCTGGAATTCTTAAGTGGGGGAGAAGAATGCACAACTTATTACGTTATCATTATTTGGGGCTTTTGTTATGTGCAAGTTAAAATCTTCTTAACTGATACCCATGCCTTCTCAGATACCATCTACATGACTATTACTCTCACTGCATATTCATCCCTTCCATGTTGTATTATTTTATATATTGTTGGGAAGTGTGGGGAGCAACTCGGACTAGACTAAGTTACTGGAATTAAGACTTATTCTATGCATCTGCTCTCCCACAATATGGCGCTGGGAGAGGAGGAAACAGCTTCTACGCAGCTGCCTCTTGCCAACTTGAGTGATGACCTCCAGGAGCTGATCCTGCTCCTGATTGGAGGAGAGCAGCGTACTCGGCGTGTGGGCAGCTGAGTTAGGATTGGCGGAGGAGGACTATAAAGGAGGAGAGAGACAACATGCACCAGGAACATCTAGGGGGAACATCCATCTGAGGGAACACCTGTGCAGCCCCCGAGAGAGCCGGCCGGCGGTGTGCTGCTCCCCTGTGGAAGTGGGGAAAGTGGCCAGGGGGAACCGCCCTTCCACGGAGGTGGAAGGGACAGTAGCCAACCCGGGAAGAACCAGCAGCAAACCCGGGGAGGGCCGAGCAGACGAAAGAACAGCGCAGGGTCCTGTGTCGTTCCTCCATGAAGAGGGGGAGCGACATAATGGTGCCGTGACTCGGATATGAAGCCTAGGCAGGGTTTAGTGTCGCTCCTCCATGAAGAGGGGGAGCGACAGGGAAGGAATTATGTTATAAAATAAGGCTTCTAAAGATTCATACTAGACAGCTACTAAAACACAGTTAGGCAGTTGACACACTTCTTCAACTCTGTACATCAATATTGATAAGTTGAACTTTATAACATGTAACCTCCATCCCAAATCATCTTTGATTTAGAATACCCATCTTTTGCATTCAGATCAGATGTGCTTTAACTATTTAGTGGCTCCTTAATAAAAATGTGTCACACACAGGCAACATCCAAAATAGTATCATTTGATCATTATTGCATGGTTTATAGGTGGACAGAAAGGAAATTATTACAATTTAATGAGTAAATAAACTGTGACAAGAGATATCAAAATGATTTTGTCATGGGCTCATGCTGGTGAATTACAATCATTATTAGAAAATAGTTTCTGGCTTCTGCTGCATATGTCTATTACTGATGATGTAGCAAAAAAGGCATCTATTTTTCATAAAGATCCAGGCAGAATATGTTTCTAAATATTTCCTTTTAACAGAGGATGATTTCAAAATTCTAAAACCACATTATTTTCAGTACCTCATATTTTATTTGTTTTCACTGTATCATGTTTATCTCAAAATAAGTAATGAAGTTTTTAATATATATTGTGAGGTATAATCTGTATAACAATAATGAAATCACATACTTCAACTTAATCTACATTCTGAACAGATACTAAAGATGAGGTCATAATATTTCTTATGTTTGTAACCAAGTCAGCTTTGTGATTTTCTCATTCTTGTAAATTAATTGATGCCAATATCATATTACTCATTCCATAGTATATTTTTACATTATGAATAAAACATGATTTTAACAACAAGAATTACTGCTGCTAATGTTTACTTTTTGCTTCATATTACAATTCATAAGCCACATACAACATTTAGAATAAATTCTATTTGGTTAATTTGCAAAAGCTCTTTAGCCAAGTGTCCAAGGTAAGCTGTAATAATCATATGGCAATGTTTTCCATAACATAAAAAGGTAGGTCATTTTTATAACAAGACACACATATAATCAGAATATATTCTGTAACTAAATCAGAATTTATATGTTTACTGGGAGATGAGATAATTACTTTAGAATTGCCATGGAAACTAGGCTATTTTAAGGCAGTCATCATTGAATCTTTATGACCATTTATGTTACTATCTCCCTATGTTTCAAATTTGCTTATATAGAAATGTTGCTAGACTGCAAAAATAATTCACAAGTTATTGCACAGTTATTACCTTGCATTTGGTTCCCAGAAATGCCAAATTCATGCCTCACAGGATAATTTGTAAGCATTTTTTCTCATTTATCATGTGTGTGGTAATGTAAAAACATTGCTAGCATTTATAAATAGGAGTATATAATATAGAATACACGTGATTTTATTCATTTGTTGGCTTTTCCTTGTTTGGCCATGTTGAGCTAATGTCTCAAAGTAGTTTGACTAAGTAATTAACTGCCCTTGCACTATTGAGCTCAACATGAAAAGAAAAATGTGAAAAAATTTCTCATTCTTGAAATGAGGAGCCAGGGCTTTGGGTCTTAAAGCTCTGGGTTTCCCTTACCCCAGAATAATTTTATTTTTATAAGTAGAGGATTCAGAAACTATTGTGTTTGAGAGAAAGGTAACATATTCAGTGTTAATGAGTGGAAGTAAATCACCCTGGAGAACATACTATTTCTTAAAATCATTAGCATTTCATTTTTTATGGAAAACCTCAGAGGAGGTAGAGCCTCCACATAATGTGAGTATGTATGTCTGCCATGAAATATGATGTTCTGGAATCATAGAGAAAGTTCTCTGTCACCAGAGAGATCCACCTTCAAATGGATCACAAAAACTGAATGAAGAGAGACAACAGAGTCTGTGAAAACTGTGCTAGCCATCATGGTAGCCACTACCCACATGTGGCTACTTAAATGTGAATTTAAATAAATATAAATAAGATCAAATTAAAGTTCATGTCTTCATTCACACTACCTACATTTCAAGTGCTCATTGGCCACTTGTGGCTGATGGCTACCATATAAGACATCATAGATCATTTCCATCACCATATACAGTTCCTTTGGATAGATTTTCTTAATATTGCTTATGTATCCACTTCTGACAGATAAAGAAACAGGAAAGTATGACCCACTCACTCACAAGATGAAACAAATAAAAGGAATAGAAACCATCCCTAAGGAAGTTGAGACTTTGGAATTACATGACAATTAGTACTACTTAGCATACTTAGACAACTCAGAGGGGCACAATTTAATTAGTTGTATCTTCAACTAACTAAAGGAAACCATTTGTAAGAAATTAAAATAAAGTATGAAAACCATGTCTCTCCAAAGAAAGAACAGGAATTATGACATAAATGTTATTTTCAATGATGGCCAAATGAATTTTTGTAAATTACAATAACTAAAATAAAATATTCACTAAAAGTTATCAACATCTGATTATACCAGGGAGAAGCAGAAATAAGCAAATTTTAAAATATATTAATTAAACTATCAGTCTGAGGAATGGGAAAAAAAGATGAAACAAAATGCACATACACACACATATACACACACACATACACACAGCCTCAGAGACTTGTGGGTCACCATCAGGTGTAAAATATAGGCATAATAACTGTACTCAAAGAAGAGGAGGGGAGAAACATAAAGGATAACAGAAGAAATCATGATGAAAAGCTTCTCAAATTTTATAAAAATACTTACATGTGTATGCAAGAAACTCAAATTTCAACCAGAATAAACTAAAGAGACTTACATCTATATACATCATATTCTAGATGTCAAGAACTGATTACAGAATCTTAAAATCATCATGCAAAGTGTGTCTATCACTACAAGATCCTTTTCTATAATTAATCGCTGACTTCCAATCAAAAACAATGTCGAAATTTCATTAGGATAACATAATCAAAGTGTTTAAAGGAATAGATAAACAGCCAAGAATTCTACATGCAGCAAAAATGTCCTTCTAAAATTGAGAAGGGATGGTCTGGGCACACGCAGGCATACACACGTAGGAACTATGTTAGCTTTGGATAGTCAAGTAGCAGCAATGGCTTTTCTGTCTCAGAGTAAAACACACTGTGTAGGTATTGACTGTCCAGTGTTTTTCCTCTGAGACTACATGAAGTTCACAAAACATGTCTTTCAGCTCTATCACACTGACCTTGGTGGAAATTATGGTAAATGGAAAGTCAACTGCACTGGAACTAATACCATTGCAGCTGTGTCAGTTGTGAAGTCTGAAAAAAGGAAAAATGACTTTGAATTCAGTACTTGGTTTAGCCACCAAAACGTGAATTAAGATCATGAATGTTAGTAAACTATCTACTGAAAAAAACAGAAATTGTCAAAAAAAAAAAAAAAAAAAAAAAAGGAGGGGGCATGTCATGGAAAAATGGTCATAAGAGGTTTGTTTTGTTTTGTTTTGTTTTAAGTGGAGCAGTTGATTTAAAAGGTGGAGGGTAAATAAGTTAACACCTGAGAATAAAGATAAAGAACAGAAGATAAAATCATGATTTTATGATTCATGTGGAGAAACATTTCATATGGAATTGGATCGTTGTCATTTCAGTCCAACTAAATACTCTAATATAAAAGTGATTATTAGAGCTGGCGCTGTGGTACAGCAAGTTAACGCCCTGGCCTGAAAGACTGGAATCCCGTATGAGCGCTGGTTCTAGTCCCAGCTGCTCCTCTTCCGATCTAGCTCTCTGCTGTGGGCTGGGAAAGCGGTGGAAGATGGCCCAAATTCTTGGCACCCTGCACTCGCATGGGAGACCCAGAAGAAGCTCCTGGCTCCTGGCACAGCTCCAGCCATTGCGGCCAATTAGGGAGTGAACCATCGGATGGAAGACCTCTCTCTCTCTCTCTCTCTCTCTCTCTCTCTTTCTCTCTTTGCCTCTCCTTTCTCTGTGTAACTCTGACTTTCAAATAAATAAATAAATCTTTAAAAAAGTGATTATTACTCTTAATTAACATCTTATTCCTTTTGCTCGCACAGAATCAGAGTTGTCAAGAATGGTAATTTTTTAGTGAGAAATAAATTTGCATAGTCACAAATAAAAACTTCAGGAATTTTTCAGATTTGAATTAAATTGATTTTAATTCATCTGATTGTCTTAAATTATGCTGTTGATTGTAATTCAAGAAGAATCATTAAGAAAGTATCTCTAGACGATGGAACAGAAGAATTTATATGATAGAATAGAAAACATATATTTAATACAAAAGAACACAGTAACATAGTTATAGAGAAACAAGGCAAAAGGCAGAAAGTAATTATGAAATCACGGGCATATCTTTTCATATCCTCAACGGCAGTACATTTTTTAAAATTTTTTATTTATTTTTAAATTATATAAATTTATGAAATACAATGTGATGTTTTGAAGTATCCACATTCTACAATATCCAATTGGTAAATATATTTCTCTCTTCAAATATCTCACACTAATTTATGTTGAAATGATCCAAAATCATATCTTCTATCTGTTCTTGTTAGAAGAGAAATTGATGGTACATTATCTATAGTTTACTAGGCAATGGAATCCCAGAACTACTTAATCATACCTAAATATAATTTAGTATTCATTAATGAATCTTTCTCCATCTCTCTCTTTTGTTTTCCCTCTCAAATCTCTGGTAATTACTAGTATACTTTTAACTTCACCTACTTGTTAGAATCCACATATGTATGAGCTCCTGTGGTACTTGTGTTTCTGTGCTTGGCTTATTTTAGTTAACCTAATAACCTCTAATTCTATCCTTGTTGTTACAAATAACAAGATTTTGTCCTTTTTTAAAAAATTTTGGCTAAATAGTATTTTGTATATTCATTCTCATTCCCCTTCTCTCTCTCCCTCCCCCCCTCTCTCCCTCCCTCCGTTTTCTGCATCTATTTATCAGTGCATGGACACTCAGGTTGTTTCCAATTCGTGGTTCCTGCAAATATCGTTGCAGTAAACATGGGAGTGCAGATGTCTCTTCAACAGACTGATCATTTCCTTTGGATATATACCCAGTAGTGGGACTGCTGGAGCATATGGCAGTTTCATTTTTAGTTTTTTTCAGGGACCTCTGTATTTTTTTACACCCTAACTTTACTAATTTACATGCCCTCCAACAGTGTGCAAGTGTTCCCTTTTATCCACCAACACTTACCTTTTATCTTTTTGATCATAGATAATCTAACTGAAGTAATGTGACAGTTCATTGTGGTTTGCATTTCCCTGGTGATCAATAAAATAGCACATTTTTTTTCATGAAACTGTTGGCCATTTGTATGTCTTTACTGGAGAAATGTCTATTTAGATCTACAGATCATTTTTATTGGATTATTTGTTCCCTTGAAGTTGTTTGAGTTCCTTATATATTTTGGGCATGAGCTCCTTAGTAGATGAATAGCTTGCAAGTACTTTCTCCCATACTGTAAGCTGTCTTTTCATTCTCTCAACTGTTTTCCCTTTGCTGCACAGAAGCTCCTCGGTTTGAAGAAATTCTATTTGTTTATCTTTGCTTTTGTTTCCTCCTGTGTTTGGAGTCTGTTCTGAAAAACTCTTGCCCATTTCCTGAAGTGCTTTATCTATATTGCATATAATAGTTTCAGTTTTGCATCTCATATTTGGGTCTTTTTTGAGTTGACTTTTGTACATAGTGAAAATAGGGGTCAAGATTCATTCTTCTGCATGAGAACATTTGGTTTCCCCAGGATAATTTACTGAAAAAACTATTATTTTTCCAATTTATGTTTGTTTTTGATTTCATGTATTTCAATACTACCTTTTTTGTTAGTCTGACTAGGAATTTATCAATTTTGTCTATATTTGAATAACCATCTCTTTGTTTCATTGATTTTTGTCTTTTTAAAGTCTCTACATCAGTCATTTGTTCTGTGATTTTTAATTTCTTCCCTTCTATGAATTTTGGGTTTCATGCGTTCTTGTTTGTCTAGTTCCATGAGGTGGAGTAATAAGTTGTTTATTTTGAGTATTTCTGTTATTTTGATGCAGGCTTGTATTACTATAAACTTCCCTCAGTACTACTTTTTCTGTATCCCATAGGTTTTGGTACCTTGTGTTTCTATTTTTAATTGTTTCAAGAAAGTTTCGGAAGTTTTTAAGGTATTAATTTCCAGTTTTATTGCATTGTGGTCTGAAAAGACACTGGATTCAATTTCTTTTTTTTTTTCATTAATGAAACTTCCTTGTGATCTACCATATAATCTGTGCTGGAGAATGCTGCACGAGCTGTTGAGAAGAATGTGTGTTTTTACCACAGTTGGCTGGAACACTTGGTGGATGTTTGTTACGTTCAATTTATCTAGGGTGTAATTTAACTTTTCTATCTGGATCATCTGTCCATTTCTGAGAGTGGGATGCCAAAGTTCCATATTATTATTGTATTGGAGTCAATTTTTCTATTATTGTATTATTGTATTCGGGACTTCTAATACTTGATTTATATATCTCATTACTCCACTATTTGGTGCATACATATTTATAATTGCTATTTCTTCTTACTGTAATGAATCCTTTATCAATATATAATGATCTTTTATTATTCATTCTGCTTAAAAATTATTTAAAATCTATAAAATCTCTTATAACTTATAGAAGTACGGCCATTCATGCTTCCTTTTAATTTCCATTTGCAAGGAATATCTTATTCCATCCTCTTCCTTTTAGTCCATAATTGTCCTTAGAGGTCAAGGTGGGTTTTGTAAGCAGTATACAGGTAGATCTGGGTTTTTTATTCATTTGGTCATTCTGAATCATTTAATTGGAAAACTTAATCATTTTAAAATTAAAGTAATTACTGATAATTAAGGTTAACTATCATTTTTGGTATTTGTTTTGTATTTTTATTCTAATTCTTTTTTCTCTCTCTTACAATATATATTTGTGGTTAAATGATTTTCTCTAGTTGTGAACTTTCAATACCTTTTTACTATTTCTGGTACATCTATTATAGATTTTTCTTGAGTCTTATAAAAAACTTGAGTACCTTGAATCTTATAAAAACTTCTTTGGATTACCTTCTAAAATTTTGTTTTGACTGCTTTGGATCTCTTTTTTTTAACTTTTATTTAATAAATATAAATTTCCAAAGTACGGCTTTTGGATTACAGTGGCTTTCCCCCCCCATAACCTCCCTCCCACCCACAACCATCCCATCTCCCACTTCTGCTCCCTCTCCCATTCCATTCACATCAAGATTCATTTTCAATTATCTTTAAATACAGAAGATTAATTTAGTATATACTAAGTAAAGATTTCAACAGTTTGCACCCACACAGAAATATAAAGTGTAAAGTACTGTTTGAGTACTAGTTATACCATTAATTCACATAGTACAACACCTTAAGGACAGAGATCCTACATGGGGAGTAAGTGCACAGTGACTCCTGTTGTTGATTTAACAATTGACACTCTTATTTATGATGTCAATAATCACCTGAGGCTCTTGTCATGAGTTGCCAAGGCTATGGAAGTAATTATTGTGATATCAGTCTCGTATTGTTTAAATTTATTCTTCTTTTGTTTTGGAATGTTGTTATCTCTTCCTCCTATCAGAAAAGATAGTTTTGCTAGGTACACTATTCTTGGCTGGCAATGTGTTACTTGCTTCTTGTCTCTTAAAGCTTTGAGAATCAAAGGCCTTCCTCTGAGTAGTTATTTCTTTCTCTAGGTTTGGGACGTTTCATGTTATTACCTCACTGAATATGCTTTCTAACCCTTTGGCTTCCTCAAGCTCCTCTTGAATCTCAACAAACTCAAATATTTACTCTTTTCAGGCTATCTTAAATTTTCTGCAAGCAGGAGCCAGCACTGTAGCGTAGCAGGTTAAGCATCCCATATGGGCACCCATTTGAGTCCCAGCTGTTCCACTTCTGATCCAGCTCCCTGCCAACAGCCTAGGAAAGCAGTAGAAGATGCCCAAAGTGTGTAGGCCCCTGCATCAACATGGGAGACCCAGAAGAAGCTCCTGGCTCCTGGCTTTGAATCAACACAGCTCTGGCTGTTGTGGCCATTTGGGGAGTGAACCAGCAGATGGAAGACCTCTCTGTCTTTTCCTCTCTCTGTAACTCTGCCTCTCAAGTAAATATATAAATCTTTGAAAAATTTCTCTCTGCAAACTTTATTTCTTCTAATTACATTTTTGTTTTCTCCTGCAAATGTGTATTTTCAAATAGATTATCTTCAAGCTCTCTGATTCTTCTGTTTGATCTACTCTGCTATCAATGGTCTGCAATGTTTTTAATTTGATTAGTGTGCTTTTCAATTGACCTATTTCTGTTTGATTTTGCTTAATTACTTCTAGCTCTTTCTCAAGTTTCTCTAGCTTTAAATTGTTTGTGTTCACTTGAACTTGTTGAGATTTCTTAAAATGGTTATTTTGACATTTTCATGCAAAGATTTGAAAATTTCTGGTCTCTGACGGTTGGTTTCTGGCACTTCCATTTGTCCTTAGGCAAGGTCATGGTTCCCTGGCAATTCTTCAGGCTTGCTGGTTTATGATGCAGACTCCACATTGAAGGATTTGCTATAGTAAACTGACTTTGTATATAACTGTCCTACAAATTCTATACAGATGTTTATTTTCTCTGAGCCTGAAGACAAATGAGGTTTGTCCAAGTTCTTCTATTGGTAATTTTTACTGATTCAGTCCTATAATATTCTCAAAGCTCAATATTGTCCCAAGTCTGCAGTTGTTGCATTGTTTGTTTAGAGTGAGCTGAGGGGGTCTCTAAAAAGGGGTAGTCTGCCCCTACCAGCCTCTTAATTGGTCTCAGGTAGAATCAGAATCCTTGTCCTGTATCCACCAGATTCATGGGGACTACAACCCACCATGAAGAACACAGCTGGAGATAGTAGGATCGAAGTCCATCCTACTGTTTTCTGTCTGATGTTGAGGTGGATTCACTGCCTGATGCTACCCCTACAAGCCTCTAGTGATACTGGCTAGAGGATAAGATTAATCAACTGGGACCACGGAGGTCTGCTCTGCACTGTACCTCACCCACAAGTTCTGTCTAGAGGCGCTGGTGTAAGGATATGGACAATTAGGATCTGCTTAATGTTGGGTTTTTGCAGTCTGGCACTGTATTCCTAAAGGGTTCTGTGGTTTCTCGCTGTCTGCCTAAGGTTATAGGAGGGGAACTGAGGCAGTCCCTCAGCTATGCAGGAGGACACTAGGTGGGTCACACCCAAATCTCACAGTCATTAGGCCCTGTGAAATACAAGGGGTACAGACCAAGCCCAAGGAAGTCTAGTGATAACATATGCCCAAAATGTCCTTCCCAAAAAGGTCTGGGTCTCTACCAGATATTGGGGCAAGTTCCAAGACTCTACTGAGAAAAACTTACTTAGGGATGGAAAACATCAGGATCTGGGCAGTGTTGGGCTTTACTAGCCCAGCAATGAGTCCTAATACACAGTCCTATGGTTCCTTGCTATGTATCCAAAACTGGACGAGGGTGAAAAAGGCACCACTCACCAGCACTGCCACATTGACACCAGGCTGGAATACCTTGGTCCTGCAGGTACTGGACTCCACAGATTCCTGGGAGATCATGCTAGGCTCACCTGAGGCTAGGTGGTAACACATAAGGAAATGAGTCCATTCCACTGGAACATACATCTCAGCCTGATTCCAGGTAAGTCTAGAGACTCAGCCTGAGTATTAGTCTTGGGGTAGAAAACTCTGGACTTTATCAAATGTTGAGTCTTGGGGCAAACAGGAAGTCCCCTCTCCTGTCCTTTCCACATCAGCTGGAGTTTTTCTCCACCTTCTGCTGTCAGTTGGGGAAGAGATGGCAAAGTCGCCTGCCTATGAAGGCTCCAAATCTAGATCTGCAGGTACGGGCCTAAGGGCAGGATCTGTGGGTCTTAGTTTGATTCTGAATTTTTTTTACAACGAGATTGGCACTAGGACTCAGTTCCCACCCCCTCTCCCAAGTAGGTGGAGGTCTCCTTCCATGCTTAGCTCCTTTGAATTTGGGGAAGAGTGATATGGGCAACATCTTGCAACTTTCTTCAAAGTGACTTTCTTTATTCTACTGAAATGAGGAACTACGCTCTCTCATTTGCCTTTCGTAACACTTCTGTAGGTAACAGTGTGTGAGTAGCTATCCAAATTGGTGTTTCAATAGAGAAGAGGTAGCCAGAATGTTTTACAATAATGTAAATGGACTGAAAACCCCAATCAAAAGACAGACATCAACAAAGTACATTAAAAATAATTACCTGGGGTCTTCCTCTCTTGGCATCCCCCTTTTTGCCACTCTGGCAGGAGGTTTCCCACCTAAATAAATCCTACTTTACTTTCACTGCCATGTCCACATGACAATTCTTCTTTTGCACGAGACAAAGACCCGAGGCTGTCTCTTGCCGCCATTTCCCTGTAACATTTTGGTGTCATGACTCAGACTCAGACTCAGACTCAGACTCAGACTCAGACAACTCCAACGTGATGCAGATCCAATGTCAGATCATCCCACCAGACTGGTGAGCGTGCAGACTGCTATTGCTTTTTTTTTTTTTTTTTTTTTTTTTGGAGAGTTTTGTCCTCCTTCATTGTAACTCACATTTTGCCTAAAACACCGGACCCTGTCAGCCAATTAAAAGTGATTAACGTGGCTGCCAGTCTTAAGACTCAGGGGCAAAGCTTGCTAAGGCCAGATCAATCCCCAGGAGCTGGGACTCTATCCTAACACCTCCCCGCCCTCTTGCGTGGATCAGCCCTTCTGTGAGACTGGAAGAAGGTTTGAGACAACTGATGGATTCTGGTTGGGGCTACACTCCAGTGTTTTCAGGTCTCCTGGCAGGGCACCAGGCTCAGATGCCGGAATGGTGTTGGGCCGAGAAATGCAGTTTCCATCAGGGAGCCAGGGCCCTGCCCTTTTGGAGTCCTCACGAGCTGGAACACCCGAGACTCCGTCCTCATGCTTCTCATCTCAGCTCTGGGAATGTTGGTCTGGCCCAACTCAACTTGCTTTCGTGGGGATCGGCCCAACACATGGGACTGGGAGAAAGGTTTGGAGTAACCTTGAAATTCAGGCCAGGGCCACTCTCTGGTATTTTTCAAGGACTCCCTGGACACCAGATCCCAACGTCCTGTTAGAGTGTCAGCTGAAAACTGCATTCTGTTCTTCCTACCCAGAGATTAATCTGCTGGTGAGACTGGGAGCAGCCTGGAGTGAGATTTTGCCTTTACCTCAGATCTCAATAAGGTCTCCATCTCTCTTTGCCTCGCTAATTTTTTTTTAAAGAATTGTTTTATTTATTTGAAAGAGTGACAGAGAGAAGTAGAGAGAGAGAGAGAGAGGTCTTCCATTCCTCTGGTTCACTCCCCAAATGACCATAACAGCCAGAGCTGAGCTGACCCGAAGCCAGGAGCCAGGAGCTTCTTCCCGGTCTCCCACATGGGTGCAGGGGCCCAAGGACCTGGGCCATCTTCTACTGCTTTCCCAGGCCATAGCAGAGGGCTGGATCAGAAGAGGAGCAGCCGGGACTCGAACTGGTGCCCACATGGGATGCCAGTGCTACAAGCTGGGGCTTTAACCCACTGCACCACAGCACTGGCCCCATGCCTCTCTCAATGCTTTCTGTAGCTCATCAAGTCTCCACAGTTCCTACAAACTTGATTTCTTTGTCTCATTAATGGCTATTTCCTAGATAATTAGTTTGCTAGTTCTGGGTTCACGTCTATCTATCTCATTTGCAGACAGGCAGTCTCTCCATCTAGACTCCCATGAGATGCAGTCCCCACGTGGCATAGACAACTCTCAAATGTCTCTGGTATCCCCTACCTTCCTTCTCCAGTCTGCTCTTTCGGGTTCCCTTTGTCAGCTACCTCAGAGGAGTTTTACTGGGGAGAATTATATTCACCCACTCTGCTTCTCTGTGCCTTCAACTGCATAGTCACCAATGTAGGTGGTAGCCAGGGCCGGCACTCTAGCTTACAAACACCTCTACTAGGGCTGTTGCCATGAAAGCTCATTTTCAAAATCAGGCCTATTAGACTAGACTCAAGGAGAGGCATAGAACAACTATTTTTCCTTACATATAAGAACAAAGCGACAGTATATATTTGACCAGGCAGAGGCCCAGTCTAGCACACCACCAGTAAGGGAACTGATCACCCCCTGTGTGTGCTATTCTAACAAATATATATCCTAGGTTACAGGCGTGGATGGCTGAGCAGGAGTGGGTGACAGGTGCTAACCCTACCCTCACCTTCCTCCCTTCTCTGTGGGTTTCAGTGCACATCTGGATGCCACAGACAGAGAGAGAGTTTTGAGAGACGTCTCAAACTCAGGAGACAAGACCTGAAGTACGCTTCTGTTTTTATGTTCTCACTTCAGTCAGGAGGCAAAATGTTGTCTTAATTTGGAGACTTCTAAAGCATTATTTCAAAATATAAATCAAGGAAATCAGCAGATGGAACAGGTCAGAAGTATAAAAATGTGTTCTTGGTAAGGAAGGTTAAGAAAGAAAGAGTTTTGCTTTTTTGAATAAAAAAGGACATGGTTTGTAAGAAGTGCGTTATCCTGATGGCTGGTTTACTCTAGACTGGAATGGAAATTATAAGATGTTTCAAGTAAGTTGAAGAAGGTGTGTGGAAGTCACAGAAAGTTATGAAAGAAAGAAATTTTTGGATACAAAAGCTATTAATCTATTTTTCTTTGACATAGTACTAGAATCTGATCCTCTGTTAAAGCAATGAAGATTTTGCAATGCATATATTAGTAAATATTCTGAAATAGTGTTAAAATTTTTTTTAAAAAACTGCATCATCTCCTTTTGATAGTTGTGTTTAATTAGTGACTCTGTCAGTTTTCTAACTAGCTCCAGTAAACTATTTTCTCTTCCCTAGTTTCTGACTCTGATACAATTGTTCCACGTTATGGGATAATTCTATGTGCTAACTAATTTAAGTTTTATTTAAGATTCTTGGGATGACCAAAGACAGGTTTTTCTGTTCTGATGAAGCTATCTATTGTGTTCTGTTAGTGACTCTGTTAAGTTCTAATTGTTTAAAAACAGCTGAGTTTTTTTTTTTTTTTTTTTTTTTTTTATTAAGAGCTATGGGTTGTTTAAATATGTGCTTATTTTAAAGCATTTGAGTAACCATTTTGTATCAATGATCAAATTTGGTCCATATTATGTCATGATTTAAAGGGATCCTATTTCAACCAGGTATTTTGAGCCTTAACTAATATGGCTATTTGGATTATATTAAAGGCACTGGCAAGATGTGAAGTGGTGCTAAATTTTGTTATGATAATGGAAACTGCTACTGATGTAAATGCTCAAAATTATAATGATCTTGTGCTGTTATCAGACATGATGATTATCTTAATGAAAAAGGCCCAGAGGCCCAAAAGGGTTAAATGTTTGATAAAATCCTACAGGTGCTTTCAAAAATACTGCATAGAATAAGTAAGTGCCTATTCTTATTGGTTAATGAGTTTAAAATTTTAAACGTCACTATTTAAAGCCTTTGTCATCCACAGTTTTGTATTCTCCAAACCTTAAAAATCATTTTTATTGCTCATGAAGTTAAAACATTGTTGGTTCTTTGTTTAAATGTGTCCTTTCTGATTCCATAGGACCTCTTTTTCCCCGACCTCTCTTGTGTTCAATAATCTGGGACAGTTCTGTAAGCAGATAAAGCCAATAATGTTCTACAGGTTCCAACTTAAAAAAATATGGTTAATTCAGATTACTAAGGGCAGAAAGTAATTCTAATTGGTTGATGGTAATAAAAAATTTTTTAAAAAGATTTTAGAAAACTGTTACTGAAGCTGCTCTATATTTCTATCTTGTATGTTATGTTACATGTGTGCACATATTGCATGTCTACATGGGAAAATTTTTAAGAGCTTTGTTTTAAATGGCTTATAGATCAAAATTGCTCATAAATTTAAACTGCTAAAATTAATCAAAGATATGTTGATTCATGTGACCTGAATCTCTGTATCAGATGTTTTAAATCTGTTGGTAGAAAAAAACTAAAAACATTTTTATATGTTTGTGTTGAAGTTCATTGGTTAAACATGCTATACCATGTTAGATATTTAAGAGATGTTTCTAAATACATGCACTCTTGCCTTAAAATTTATAGAAGGCACTGGACCTCTGGTAAATGTTTTCATAAGTTGTTACTTAACAGTTAAAATTGCTTGCTAGTTTTCATTTGATATTATTTTCAGTAAGTGATTGGGAAGCCTGACGTTTTCCCTTATTTCTCTACTTTCTTCAAAATAGGAAACTAATTCTATTCTGAACTCTCTAGATGTACAGTTTGATTTTTAGATCTTATAAAAGGGATGGCTAACATTTTTCTGTAATAGCATAGCCAAAATCAGAGCTTAAATTATGATTCCACAGCTGAGTTTACTTTGCCATGGGCACAGTAAACAGGCAAAACCTTCACCCCTCCTTTTTTTTTTTTTTTAAAGATTTATTATCTGAAAGGCAGAGTTACAGAGAGAGTTTTTTTTTAAAGATGTATTTATTTATTTTATTTTAAAGATGTATTTATTTATTAAAGTCATAAAGTCTTATTTATTAAAGTCATAAAGCTACACAGAGAGAGAAGGAGAAGCAGATAGAGAGAGAGAGAGGTCTTCCATCCACTGGTCCACTTCCCAATTGGCAGCACTGGCCAGAACTGCGCCAATTCAAAGCCAGGAGGCAGGAGCCACTTTATGGGTCTCCCAGAGAGGTGCAGGGGTCCAAGGACCCAGGTCATCCTCTACTGTTTTCCCAGGCCATAGTAGAGAGCTGGGTTGGAAGTGGAACAGCTGGGACTGGAACCAGCGCCCACATGGGATGCTGGCACTGAAGGAGGTGGCTTTACTTGCTATGCCTCAGTGCCAGCCCCAAAACCTCCCCTTTTTTTTTTTTAACCCATGGAGAGAGTTTTACTAATGACTTAAAATTGAATAAATAAGGTGGTCATTATTTTTGAAATAGTTTTCCTCATGGGCATTGTCTACCTCAAAGAAGAGCCACTATCAGAACATGACTGTGACTACAAATTTCTAGTTTAGGCCACCGAAGATTAGGGTCAGAGCACCCCCTTGACTTGCATTCTCTTAATGGTTTCCTCAGGTCTGCTTTAACAAAAACCAGGAGGAAGAGGAAGCCGGGCTGCAAAAGCAATGTAAAGATAGGTGGCAGGCCAGTTAACGGCTGCTTTACACAGTGATCTGCCACCAAGGAGACCCAACAGGCCAGTCCACTATATTGGTTTTCGATGTGGAAAGCCAGGGCTTCAGCAGAAGTCAGCCTATGAAGAGCCCTGGCAGCTATGCCAGCCAAGAGTTGGGTCATTGGAAACGGACCTGCCCTGGAGTGGAAGGGCTCCAGGTCAGAGCCACAGACCTTGTTCGCTCTAAGCTGAAAAGCCAAAGCCTTCACTCCGCCCAGTATCCAAAGTAACCACCGCTGCCAAGGGGATGGCCAAGTAGGGCCAACAACATTGCAGGCAGAACTGTATATTAACTAATAAATGTTTTCCTTTTATAAATGCCACATACCTTCTCTTTAAGTCAGTTTTCCTCCCAGGCCAGCTAGGTAATGGAAGTCAACAGGGTGCCTTCCTTACGATGTACCACAATTGAAGAGATGTAGATGGGTCTGAGCCAAACAACTGACAAGGCCTTAACCCCACCTGATTATATTCAAGCCCTTTCAGTCAGTTTGTATTTGCCTCTCAATGAAAAAAACTTACTCATGGTTTAGACACTTTTCTTAGGGTCTCTAATAATGACTTTGTCCTTGGTTTTAGATCCTATGATTTTAGATCTGTGAGTTTAAACTACTTGTTAGATTTGTTTTCTCCAGACTTAAAATAAAAATAAAATTCTAGGTGGCCATGCACATGAAACCTCGGATGGAAGCAGTTTCTGCAAGCTGGCACTGCATCCCCCTGGAGAAGCCACCTCCTGCTGCAGCCCTCTCTTGACTCCCCTTCCCAAAGACACCCCTGAAGTAGCCAGAGCAATCATTGCCCAGTTCCCCCAAACAGAAGTTAGAATTTCCATCTGCCAGAGGAGGGAAAGTGAGGAGTCACTTGGGTTAATAGATAGTCAGGGGATCCCAGTGGAATTTGGGTTGTAAAATATTTGCTTCCTTCCCCAAAACATTATCTTTAGCAAGAAAAACAGGCCACCCTCCTTTCTTCAGAATCGCCAAATTTACCATGAGAATAACAAGGGAGCTCCTCCTGAGCTCACAGCTTATTGTGAAAATAAGTTATCTATCCCACCCTCAGTAGGCCAGACAACAAGTTATCTATCCCACCCTCAGTAGGCCAGACAGGATGGAGAATTGTAAATGAGGTCTTTTGATGGTTTTTGTCCCTGCCTGGTAACTGACTGCCAATCTGATTGTCAAGTTTTTTTTCCTTCCAATTTGTACTTAAAGCTGACTGCCACCAGTCCCCTTTGGGTCTTCCTCTCTTGGAAGCCCCCTCTTTGCTGCTCTGGCAGGAGGTTTACAACCTAAATAAATCCTGCTTTACTTTCAAAAAAAAATTATCCACCTATATGCTTCCTGTAAGAAACATGATAGTGTGAAAGTGAAAGGACTGAGAAAACTATACAATATAAAAAGCACCCAAAACTGAGCTGAAATGACTTTATAAAACACCAGACATAATTGACTTTAAGAAAAAAATTGTTACTATAGACAAAAACATTCATATTATAGTGATAAATAAAACAATTAGGAAAAATTAACAGTTATAACTTATGCATCTAATATTAGAAGCACAAAATCCATAAATAAAAAACAAACATGAAGGAAGAAATAGAAAGTTCAGTGATAACATCTGTATACTTCAATACACAGTCAACAGTGACTAGGATACTACTCAGAAGAATAGCAAGGAAATAGAAAAGTTGTATAATACTTTAACCAAATAGATCTAAAAGTCTTCTTTAACTCACTAAATCCAACAACAGCAAAATATATCTCTGTTCAAGTGGACATGGAATATTTTCTAGCATAGATTATATACTAGGCCATAAAATAATCTGCATGAAAATTAAAAAGGATAAACATATCCCAAATATATTATTTAACCACATTAGAATAAAATTAAAAATCAATAACAGAAATATTTAAGAAAGTTGGCAAATATATGGAAATTAAACAGTTTCCTAAATAACTGATGGGTCAAAGTAAAAAGAGAGAGATCAAAAATATTTTGAAATGGCCAGTGCCGTGGCTCACTAGGCTAATAATCCTCTGTCTGCAGCACCAGCACTCCAGGTTCTAGTCCCGGTTGGGGCACTGGTTCTGTTCTGGTTGCTCCTCTTCCAGTCCAGCTCTCTGCTGTGGCCCGGGAGTGCAGTGGAGGATGGCTCAAGTGCCTGGGCCCTGCACCCACATGGGAGACCAGGAGGAAACACCTGGCTCCTGGCTTTGGATTGGCACAGCGTGCTGGCCGTAGCAGCCATTTGGGGGGTGAACCAACGGAAGGAAAACCTTTCTCTCTGTCTCTTTCTCTGTCAAACTCTGCCTGTCAAAAAAATATTTTGAAATGGATTAAAGTAAAAATACAACACAATATCACATATGGGATGCAGGAAAAGCAGTGCTCAGAGATAAATTTACATTACAATAAATTTATATTAATTTATATTAAAAAGAAAAAATATTTCTAATTAATAACCTATCTTTTCATCTTACAATACTAGGGGAAATGGTAAGATAAACCTAAAGAAGAATGAAAAATAAAAACATATAAATAAACAAAGTAGAGGGGAAAATCAATAGAGAAAAATCAATGATGCTAAAGTCAGACAAGATCAAAGAGAATGAAAATTGACCAAGTTAAAAAGGAGGGAAGATTCAAATTACTAAAATTATGAATGAAAGAGTACTTTCATTACTACCAACCTTTAAGGAACAAAATTCCTGCAAGAGAACACCCTGGGCTATTGATAAGTAAGATGAAATGAAATGATTCCCAGAAACCAACAAAGTAAGAAAAATAACACAAGAAAAAGAGAAAATCTTGTAGACATATATATAAAGTACAGAAATTGAATGAGTAATCAAACAGTTCCAACAAAGAAAACAATAGGTCATGATGACTTCACAAATGGATTCTACCAAACATTTAAAATAACTAATGCCAGTGCTTCAAAACTTCCTTCAAAAATAGAAGAGGGAGAAATTTCTAACTCATTCTAAGAGACTGATTTTCACTCTGACACCAAAACTACGCAAAGACATTATAAGAAATGAAAACTGGGGCCCAGCGCCATGGCTCACTTGGCTAATCCTCCGCCTGCAGCGCTGGCATCCCATACGGGCACTGGGTTCTAGTCCTGGTTGCTCCTCTTCCAGTCAAGCTCTCTGCTGTGGCCCGGGAAGGCAGTGGAGGATGGCCCAAGTGTTTGGGCCCTGCATCTGATGGGAGACCAGGAGGAAGCACCTGGCTCCTGTCTTCAGATCAGCGCAGCGTGCTGGCCGTAGCGGCCATTTTGGGGAGTGAACCAATGGAAGGAAGACCTTTCTCTCTGTCTCTCTCTCACTGCCTGTAACTCTACCTGTCAAAAATTAAAAATCTTTAAAAAAAAAAAGAAAACTATAGAATATCTCTGTTGAGGATAGTCTCAAAAGTCATAAACAAGATGATAGCAAAGTAAATCCAGGAACATATCAAAAGGATTCTACTTTATGACTAACTAGGTTTTATCCCAGTAACTCAAAGTTGGGTAAATACACTAAAATCAATCCATATCATAGAGCATTTAATATAATATAGGCAAAATGATCATATGAATAGAAGCAGGAAAAAGCAAAAGACAAAATACAACACTCTTTCATGATTAAAAATACTCAAAGAAGGTAGACATATTTTACTGGACATCAAAATTATAAAATCACATCAAGTAGGTCATTGTGATACTAACACAGGCTTAGATAAATAGATCTACTTGCACTGTAGATGTGTCCTGTCACAAAAGATCTGGGAAACAAAAAATGGAGAGGAAATTGTAACTAGGGCATGCCAAACTAGGAATGGAAAAGGACACTTAGGGATTATGTACAAGACCTCTGAACCCTTGCTGGGTAGCTGCACAGTCTATCACAGGGAATCTACTACCCTCAGAACAACATGACCCCATATTTTACACTTCCAAACTTCAGAACTCTACTTACCACATTATGGCAGATTTTGTAGGATTCCTTGGAGGCACCTACGAAGGATATAATTATGGAGAGCTGAATAATGCCTAACGTCTGGGAATACAGCATCTATTAGCATACTTTCTGTTTAGTGTAGCATCTCCCAGAAGGCCTAGCCTTCTAACCTACTTTAATCAGCAATGAGTTGTACCTCTGGGGATGCTTCATTCTCTTCAACTACTCATTGCCACATTGCTGAAAATGCTTGCAATTCCATTGCAAAGATGAAAATGCTGAATCTGTGGCCCAGATCACCCTTAATGTTTTCTGTCCCCTCCCTAACTGGATTTTCACAACTTGCAGACCCATGTGTCTTCTTGAGTTCACTCAACCTCTTCCCTGCCTCAATAGTTAGCATCTAATTTTTAAGTCCTGTAAATCTGTCCTATACCTGACCCAAAGTCCATGATAACATTCCTTTGCTTAATTCAATTCCTTTATTTAGAAATGGTCATAAAATATATCATACAAAATTGAGTTTGTGAACATGTTACATGAACTTCTTTCAATTATAAGATTTTTATGTTAGTTAAGGTTGGGTAACTATAGTAACAAACCCCAAGATTCCATTAATTTAAAACTGTAATTTTACTCTTATTTCTCACTTATATAACGGTGTACTCTGGGTTCATTTGAGAGTGGTGAGGAGATGGTTTTGCTGCTTCACACAGTTATCCAGCGATGCAGGTTGCTAAAATTTCTGCTATCAACAAGTGACTTCCCAAGTCTTCCTGAGTACATCATTGACAAATGGAAAGTGAGCACTGAGAATCACCAGGGAGGTTTTAATGAACCAGACCTGGAAGTGACAAAATTATTCACTGATTACCAGTGGACTCAGTCACACAACCATAGCTAAGTGAAAGAGAAGATAGGAGATGTATTTTTCTTCCATAGACAGAAAGAAGAGGAACTGGTAATGATGGTAAAATAACACCACAATTTTCAAGCTATTTATCTCATGATTTTGGTAATTTCATTCTGAATGGAGTCCATTCAGGGAATGGGACAAAGTGAATATGAATGAATTGTTTAAAAACCAAGAGATAACTGCCTGCCATAAACTGCAGGTTGTCTCAGACAAAAAGTAAACGTGTAATCCTAAGGAAACAATTGGAAGGAATTACCTGCCAAGTTGTGGTAAACAGGCTGCTGGTAAAGTAGGGAGAGAGCAGGACAGGGGTGTATAGGAAGGCTGTGGACCAACCCCTCTGATGGTGGAGAGCTTACAACAAGTTTTTAAGAATTAGTCATACAGAGATAGTTTAAGGGAAGCAGTGAATAACTGGAAGCAAAAGCAGTGGATTTCCAAAATCTAAGGCTCAAAGCTAAAAGCTATTACTCTTTAAAAAGAGAAAAATAACATATACCAAAAAAAAAAAAAAAAAAAAAGACTTTCCTCATCATCAAGCAATGAAGTAAGTTTTTAACCACTATTCTGGTGAAGGGAGGGATTCTATATTAAGCCCAAGAGATAGGAAAAAGAGTTTTTCAAAATTATCTTTAAATGTTGTCATTCAGGATTTCATCCATGTGATAAGCTAATTACACTTTTATAAGACTAAATTTGTGTTACTACTAACCTTCTTACTCCTTTAGAAAGATACAGGTTGAAATTTCAGATAACAAGTAGCAAACTCAATAATAACCTATAAGCTGTTAACTTTTTTTAAAAAATGTGTTTGTTTGAAAGGCAGTGTTACAGAGAGTCAGAGAGACAGAGAGAGAGAGAGAGACTTCCATCTGCTGTTTCACTACCCAAAATGGCTGCAACAGCCAGAGCTGGGTGGATCCACAGCCAGGAGCCAGAAGCTTCCTCTGGGTCTCCCGTGCAGGTGCAGGGGCCCAAAGACTTTGGCCAACTTCTATTGCTTTCCCAGGCCATACCAGAGAGCTGGACTAGAAGAAGAGCAGCCAGGACTCAAATAAGTGCCCCTATGGATGCTGGCACTGCAGGCGGCACCTTTACCTGCAACACCACAGCACCACTGGCCCAAGCTGTTGACTTTGATTTCTTCTCCGTCTCCTCTCCCCTGTTCTTCTCCAGTATTTTCAGATCATGTCTCAAATTAACTACCAGTACCCAACTTTCGGACTCAGGCTCTACTTTTGGTGAAATCTAAGAAAGACTTTAAAATTTTTATTTTACAACTAACGAAACTGAGACACAGTCCAAAGTCCTATGGCCAATAAATGATGTAGCCATCACTGTAAATTTGCATGTTTTTATGCTGGACCATCTCAGTTGGTGACTGAGTTTCTTTTCAGTTATAAAAAGCTCTCATACTGTGCTGCATCCCTTTTTCTCCTTTGTATCATGTTTTTAGTATCATCAAGCATTCACTGAGTGACTAGTACCACGACAAGTGTAAATGGCAAAAAAGATTAAAAGACTATATCGTTAATATACCCACCATTTTATTTGACTGTTCAGAAACAATTGCAATGTCATATTTTAAAAATATTTTTTATTAATCTGCTGGTACAGCATCATCATTCTCAGAGTTTCCAGCATAACAAAGGGCAGCAGATTTCTACGAGCTAAAAGTCGGTACTTGAACATTTCCCTGATGTGAACAGCAAATAAATGATATTAGATATAAAATCCTCTGAGGTTTATACTCTAAACACTGACTTTGCCACAACTGTAATTTGTGCTTTTGTATATCAGGAAACATAGTATCTATAAAATATCCATTGAAATACTCAGATTATTATAAAGTCTAATTGATTAATATTTATCCTCATGATGCAGAAAAGCTCATGAATCATTTTTCTGAGATCGTGAAATAAAAATATACATTATTAGCACTGCTTCTGAATTACTTATAAGCATATGAACATGCAGAAAATGGATTCCACTTATTTTATTGCTACTGTGTCACTATAATATAAAAATACAATATTAGTGTGTTTTATGTGAATGTATACTTATATTTTTGAGTATAGTTCAACAAATATTGTTAATAACAAAAAAACAATTTCCATGACATCAGTATTCATTATCCTAAGACAAGAAAGGTGGTGGCTATGATTCAGATATAGTTTCAGTTTATTGCCATGGGTTCATGTGTTAAAGGAAGGCTTGATTCGTTTGTGCATGTGTTGGGAGATGGTGAAAACCTTAAGAGGTAATGCCTAGGGTCAACTAGGGGCATGCCCACAGAAGGGATCATGGGACCCCATCTTCTCTGGCTTTCTATTTGGCAATGTGCTCTCTTGCTGTTGCATTGCGCTCTTGCCATCCACTGTGAGGTCCTCATCAGAGCTGAGGAAGTGCCAGCACCTTACGTTTGAATCTCCAAAACTATGAGCTAACCAAAACTCACAGTTTTTTTTTTTCTAGATAAAGTTCCAGTGTCCCTCTGTTTATGGTTCCCTTTTGTCTATAAAAATATTCTCTGGTTCCTTTGAAATGGCAATGGTGAGAGAAATATGGATGCAGACAAGGAGAAACTGTTTGTTAGAGGGCCAAAGAGCATCTTTGGCACATTGGGAGATTTTAATTTATTGCCCCATTAACTGAGAAAATGACATTTTCTTATATAAGTAATTCTTTTTTCATTTTTGTACGTCTCTGTGGTATAGAATTGAAGTGATAACTGGAACCTGAGAAAGCAAAAGACAACACTATTATGATGATACTTCCATGTTTTCTGCTTAATTATTTCCCCACCAATCCCAATAACTATTTCATCAAACTTACAATAAAGTTAAATTCACAAGACATTTAAAATTACAGCAAAGCACCAAAACTGTATAGAATTTGCACTTCTAGTGTGTATAGGAATATTTTCACATATGAAGTAAAAATTGGTATGCCATTCCTCAAGTTTTATCATGTAAAGAAATCTGAATACTCCAACTAAATATAGTCATAAAGCAAAAATTCTAACTAAAAACCAGGTAATAATGCAGAATTAGCATAGCTGACTGGTCAGCAGTGGATTAGAATAAAACTGTGATTGGGGCCAATTTACCTAAAAGAAAGTTGGCATTATCTGAGGCTTGTGGATTGAGAAGGGGAAGCAGGTAATATTCTAAAATCAGAAACAACTTTGGAGAACTGACTTTAATACCAACCCAGAGGGCAATCCTCCCATCTAAAAAGGTATAGTTTCCCATCACAGGAACATAGTTTGACATTTGTCTTTATCGCTGTAATAGTAGCTGAATTTCCAAAACTGAAGTTCATTGGGACATGAATTCATACCATGGAATAGTAGCTTCTTGTATTTACATATATATGTATATTCTTTTTTTAAGATTTATGTATTTGAAAAGCAGAAATACAGAGAGAAAAGGAGAGAGAGAGAGAAAGAATGAGAGAGAGAGAGAGAGAGAAAGCGCTTTTCCATCCTCTGGTTCACTCCCCAAATGGCCACAAAGGCCAGGGCTGGGCAGGCCAAAGCCAGTTGCCAGGAGCTTCATCTGGGTTTCCTACATGGGTCGCAGAGGCCCAAGTACCTGGCCCATCTTCTGTTGCTTTCCCAGGCACATTAGCAGGGAGCTATATTTGAAGTGGAATAGCCAGGGCTTGAATTGGCACCCTTATGGGATGCCGGCACTGCAGTTTGGGATTTAACCTGTGCCACAGTGCTGGGTTTCATTTAAATGAGTTCCAATGACATGGTAAGGGTCATTCTAAACTATTCTGAACTAATGTGCTGACTTGGGTAAAGAAAGGAGAAACTGAAGTATGCCTCTCCTCTTGAAGGTTCCACACTGCTATACCTCAACCCTGGGAACCATGTCTCTAATACATGAACCATGGGGGACAAACCACACCCACATGATAGCAATAATTATGTTTGGTTTTCAGTTGTGTATATTCAGTATCTAGCACATAACCTCTTACATGGAATGAACTCAATAAAACTCTAATTAAAGTCATGAATTAAGAAACTCATATTTACACAAATGTAATATTTAGCAAGAAAAATAGTTTTAGTTATAATTAACCAAGAACATGACTAACAGTGGTATGAATCACAAAAAAGTATAATGACTGAAGGACAGCATGAATGGAGGCATTCCAGAACTGATTTAGCAATTCAACAATGATGTCAAGGATCCAGAATCCCTACTCTTTCTGTTCTGATATCTTCCACACTAAAGCATTTTTTTTTTTTATGTTCAGCTTTGTGGCTTCAAGATTACAAGACAGGGGCTGTGGCTCTAGCTGTTAATTCTTCTATGTAATGCTTACAATGTATGGAGTACATAAAGGCTACCATCTTAGCTTCATCTCACCCTTTAAAAATGAGTTAACTTTTCCGGAGCCCCCTCCCCTGTAATCTTCTTACAATATATCTCCTTAGCCTGAGTTTGGCCCACATTTGTTAGGAGTAAAAAGTATACTTGTCCTAATATATATTATTTAATAATAAGGTACATGGAGTCTCTTTCAATAAAATTTTAAGTTTTCTGAAATTTGCTATTTTTACAATGATGATTTTCTCCTAAAAAGTCTTTTGTTCTCACTAGTAGGAAGTATGCAAACTCTTGAACTATCACAGAAATGAGTTGAATTGCATATAATAATTATGCCAATATTATAGTAAGAATTGAGTAGATAATACAGAGTTTAGTACCGACAGAAGTATATGTAAAAGGAACATTTCAGGATGGTATATGGGAGTCCAGAGTCTTCTAATAGCATCAGTCATTCAGAATATAGATGTGGATGGGAAATGCAAGGGAAGGAAGTGACAAAAGCAAGCTTTCTAAGTAGTCCATTGAAGTAACTGTTCTTGAATCACTAGACAAAATTGACAGCAGAAAATTTTCAACATGGGAAATAAACAGAGAATAACCTGTTGTTTGCCCTTAAATATCCTAGTTCTTCATCTATTGTAATAAATAATAATTATATATAAACTGGCTTAAGATGAGGCAGAACAGGTCTCTAAAGCTGGTTACCATTGAAGGTAAAATATTAAATTTCTATATAGGAAAATTGTCTTCAAAGAACAGAACTTGTGGGTTTAAAACTTGCTTTGGCCAAACATTTTAAATAGTGGACCAGTTTCATAACTAATTGTTATGTTAAATCCTTTCCACCAACTGTTTTTTTTTTCTTTTGTTGGGTAGACCAGGACTATGGCTACTAACTTTTACAGTAAAAGGCCCAATTTAATTCATTACATGGGCTTTTTTAATATAGATGATAATAGGCAGAACATTTATTATAATTAGGGATGTATAAGGTGTACAAGCAATGATACAATTAACTATGCAAATTAATGTAAAGTACTATAGAATGATCTGATTAAGTGTGCATGCATGCAAGACTAAGTGAAGAAAAATGCTTGGGCCAGCGTTGTGGCATAGCAGGTAATGGCACTGTCTGCGGTACCAGCAGTCCATGTGAGTGCCAGTTGATGTCCCAGTTGCTCCACTTCCAATCCAGCTACCTGTTAATGCACCTGGGAAAGTAGCAGAAGATGACCCAAGTCCTTGGGCCCCAGCAACCATGTGGAAGACCTGAAAGAAGCTCCTGGCTCCTGGCATGTGTCTGGCCCAGCCCTGGCCATTGCAGCCATTTGGGGTGTGAACCAGTGCATGGAAGACTTCTCTCGCTCTCTCTGCCTCTCCCTGTCTGTAACCCCTCCTTTCAAACAAATAAACAAATCTTAGAAAAGAAAAATGCTGTCCAGCTATTCAAAACATTTACGTAATGTTTTCAGTTTACAAAATCTATCTAAATTGTTCTTCTAGGAAGAAAAGTAAAATAATGGAACCCACTTATCATATGTACTCTGTGTCCATTCTGACACTTATTGCCATTTACACTAATACCAAACCAGTTTAAAAATGAATTCTAATAAAGCAAGGATAATTCATTGTTCATACCACTTGAACCTGAAATTATGAAAGGTATATAACAATGCAAAAATCATTGACTGAAATTCATCATTTTCTCAGAGTGAGTAAAAAGTGAATAGTATAAACATGAAATAATTATGATAATCAGTTAAAACCCTGAGAAAACCACATTCTTAATTAACTAGGTTAAACCAGCTTAACTTAGCCCAAATACTTATTGCAAATTTAACTAATTTTATGATATTCAAGGAGTTAGCCAATACATGTTAGCCACTTGGTACCTGCGAGGAAATTAGGCACACAAGGCAATTCAAAGATGGCACCCAAAGGAAGTAAGGTGAGCGGAACACAAAACTGTTTACCACCAAAGCTAATTGGCCATGCAACATCAGGGGAAGTAACGACAACTGATGACGAGTGTATAGACATATGACTAGTCCTATAAAAATCACCCCATAAAATGATCTTTTAAGTGATTGTTTGGTCCTTATGCCCTGCCCCAATGACTCTGCAGTTTTGTGCTTTAAAAGGCTTTGTTATGCACGCAATAAATGAGTTCTTGCTTGACTTGGCTCCCTGATGCCTCTGATTGTCTCCTGGATCACGAGGCTGGGAAACGGGCGAGTGACACATTTACCTTTCCTTGGGCCCAGTCCCTCCTCTTAACGGGTGGACCTGCATGTACCAAGAAGAAAGCTTCTAAATTAAATGACATAACCACCCAACTGATATCTCTCTTTTTCTCATTCGATCTCCCTCTGCCTCCCAGGCTTCTCTCCCAAACTGTCATGGCTTCATTTTCATCTGTTCCTTTCATCACTAGGATAGTCAACCTATTTCCTTTTGTTGTAAATTCTCTTCCTACTGCTTTCCAAATGATCTTGCCTCATTGTTCAGATGCCAACTGATACATCTGTTCTAAGAAGTTTTCTCCAACTCACTCATGACTGGATTAGTTTTACATTCCATTTGTTCTCATACCTGAATCATACTAATTAATGCAAAGTAACCATTTACTTCCTTGTCTCTTTCACTAGTCTTTAAGTTCTTTGATGAAAGAGACTATGCTGAGGACATAAAAATCTTCAATAAACATTGAAATAAGTAAATATTATGAAGATAAAAATTGATTAGACCCATGATGGTCACCACAAAGATGCAAAAAGATGTATTTCCTGATACAGTAAAACAGAATAAGATTTTTCAATAAGAAATCTTTTATTTTAAAGTAATAATCAAGGGAGATGAATTTAGGAGCAACAGAAGAAGATTCATTGAAACAGGCATACATGTTTTACGGAAGGGATCCAGCAGGTGGTTTATATCCATATGCAAATTCAAAATGGAAAATCTTTGGCTCTAGATATTTAAAGTTTTTTCTGTCAAATGATTTATGTGGCAGAATACCACTACCAGCCTGAAATTTTTAGTCATATAACAGAAGGAAAGACAGATTTCTTGGGTATATCATAGTAAAAAGATCTCAGGTTGATGGAAAGAGTAATTCAAAATGTTCCATTCCTGCCCCCTCAATTTCTTTAAGCTGTAATTGAGTGAGAGATCTCTGACAGAAGGACACTGAATGAAGAGAGAGGTAAAAGGAGAATAACCTGGGTAATCAGGTTGATGATGATTGACTACTATTCATAATATTAAATTAACCTGTTGTTCTTTTGCTCTAAAAAGTGATCTAAACATGCCTTCATATAGTTTTGGTGTTCAAGGCAATTCAAATATCACTTTCAAAGCACCATTTGGTTGGCCCATGATCTTAAATAGGAACAAACATTCTAGCTAATCTTCCTAATGTAGTACATTTATGGAAAATCTAACTGTTTAGCTATATCAGAAAACTTTGAATAAATAACATAGAAGAAAAATTATGAGTGCGTTCACAATGGCATGTATTTTTCTTCATCTGTTCTTACATAAAGAAATTATTTGGAAGACCTATATCACTGACTTTTGGTATTCCTTCTATTTTTTATCAATTAGTGCACATGAATCTCTTTTCTATTTAGAGGGACTTTCTGTCCATGGGTGTTACACAATAAACAAAGATAGGAGAATGAACAGATTAGATTATGTAATCATTGGCTGGCGCCGTGGCTCAATAGGCTAATCCTCCACCTAGTGGTGCCGGCACACAGGGTTCTAGTCCCGGTCGGGGCGCCGAATTCTTTCCCGGTTGCCCCTCTTCCAGGCCAGCTCTCTGCTGTGGCCCGGGAAGGCAGTGGAGGATGGCCCAAGTGCTAGGGCCCTGCACCCCATGGGAGACCAGGAGAAGCACCTGGCTCCTGCCTTCGGATCAGCGCGGTGCACCGGCCGCAGCGCGCTGGCCGCGGCGGCCATTGGAGGGTGAACCAGTGGCAAAAGTAAGACCTTCCTCTCTGTCTCTCTCTCTCTCACTATCCACTCTGCCTGTCAAAAAAAAATAAAATAAAATAATAGACTATGTAATCAGCAGATTATGAGTGACTCAATTTTATTCATACAAGCTAAACACAATGTAACTAAACTCACTCTAAAAGTCCAGGGGGTCTTAAGATTTAGAAATAGGAATATGCAATGCTTGAAACCTGAGTCTCACAGCTCCTCCACAGTGGCCTCAGTTTCATATAATACTCTATTTCTAAAATGATTGTGATCATCCTGATAGCAAAACACACACACATGTATATAAACACACACCCCTCAAAGCATATAGTTGGAGAAATCCAGACACCTTTTGCTTTTATGTTTCTGAATTTACACAAAATTCAAAGACAAAGCTTACAATAAATAATCTCAAAAATGTGTATAAATCTGTAAGTAGATAAAAAATGATACTTTTTGCTCCTATTAATTTATTTTGACCAAAAAACAGCTTAGAATGTGGCTTATGCACACGTTTTATTTGCAATCCTAAATGTAGATAGCATAAAATGTACTTCCACGTCTTGGCAGTTCCCTAAGACTTCTCAAAAGTTTGCTGACACCTACTTAGGAAGGACCAACATGCTCACAATGTGTACTCAACTTTTAACCTGGGATTGATAAGTATAAAGCTCCATTTCAGGAGTGAGATATTTATAGAAACGGGTAAAGAACAAATATTCATTTAGCACCAATTATTTCTGAGTGTTATATTAAGAACTTAACATAGGTTATTTCATTTCTTTAAACAGCTCTTCAAATTAAACATTAATAGTCTCTTATTAAAGATATTGAAAGCAATGGAGTTGAATTAACGTTCAAATTCTGACAGTTGAAATTCAAACTCAGGTCTGACTGGCTCTGAAGCCCGTGAATACTTTCTTTTCTTTCTTTTCCTTCCTTCCTTCCTTCCTTCCTTCCTTCCTTCCTTCCTTCCTTCCTTCCTTCCTTCCTTCCTTCTCTTTCTCTCTTCTTCCTTCCCTCCCTCCCTCCCTCCCTCCCTCCCTTCTTTCCTTCCCTCCAGATTTATTTACTTGAAAGTCAGACTTAAACAGGGAAGGAGAGGCAGAGAGAGAGAGAGAGAGGTCTTCCATCTGCTGGTTCACTTCCCAACTGGCTGCAACAACCAGAGCTGTGCTCATCTGAAGCCAGGAGCCAGGAGCTTCTTCTGGGTCTCCCATATAGGTGCAGGGGCCTAAGTTCTTGGGTCATCTTCTACTGCTTCCCCAGACCATAGCAGAGAGCTGGATTGGAAGTGGAGCAGCTGGGTCTCGAACTGGCACCCATATGGGATGCTGGTACTGCAGGCGGTGGCTTTACCTGCTATCCCACAGCATTGGTCTCGTGAATACTTTCTTCATTGTACCTCCTGCTTCCCTACATGTCTACTAAGTAACACATACTCTTACATAATAATTCTTTTTCAAAATCTTTCAGGACAAGAGATAACAATAGGAATTACTTCAAGATATTTTAAATGAAATATGTCACATGTTCCCATTCATATGCAGATTTATTGAAAACCTTATGGGAACCCTTTTTCCTTTTCTTTCAAGCAAGTAAATCTTCAAGATTCAGACCAAATCCAAGACAACGGCAGCTTCCTTCTCTGAGTTTTATAGTACATAACTTCTAATGTAATTCTGTTGAGTTTTTAATATTCATCGTTGCTAATTTTGCCTGACTAGACATACTAGGTTTTCTGGGTCAAAGATTTCTATTTGTTTACAATAAAGAATGCAGGTGCTATTATTTCCCTGAGGTGTTGCAATGAAATCCAGATCGAATGTCCTATTCATCCAGAGTGTACATCATAGGCAATTTATTTAAAAACAAATTCCCTCTGCTTATATGGGTATATCCCTCCCTCTCCTAGTTAGTGACATGGAAAGTGTATAGAGATGAGGGATCCTGAATTCTAACTCTAACTTTTGGCAGGTGAATAGATGTTTCCTCCAGACAGATAAGCCTAATGTTTCCAGCTTCACAATCAAAAAATGTTTCTAAGGTCTCAGGCCTGATTCCCTTTGAAATGCAAACATAAACCTCTGGAATTAGGTACATTTATCTGGAATTCTCACTATATATACAGTTGCAAATTTCTTTTCATAGCTTAATCTTTCAGCAGAAGTCTCAAGTCTCAGCCAGTTTGTTCAGAAGGACCACAGTACCCAAGGACGTAAAAATAATTTCTCTATAACAAAGTTCACATTTATTGAAATGTTTCTTTTCCTTCTATGTGATGCACTTCTGTAAAAAAAAAAATGCCTTTGTTTCTCTAGTATCCCAGAACAGTATGTGACACAGAATCTATGCTTTATGAGCAGGATGATCTTATTTCCTAGTTTGCCTAACACATCCCCAGTTTATTTCTGTTAGCTCAATGTAACCGTCTTTCTAACTCTTTCATAATTTTGAAAAATGTATAGGTCTTCAGAAAAGTTGTATGACTAGTATACTGAATACCCATGTATTTCATTGAGTTGTTCAGTTTAGTCATTTACTTTCTTTCTCCCTCTGTGCTCTCTTACACACACACACACACACTCACACAGTCTTTTCAGAACTATCTGAGAGCAAGTTATAGACATCAAGACAATTTAAATTGGAATGCTTTAGCATGTATATCTCAAGAACAAGAATATTTTCCAAGCCCTGATTAAAATTACCAAAGACAAAAACTTTAACCTTGCTATATAGCACACATGAAAAATTTTCCAGCTGTCCCAATAGCGTTTTGCATTGCAATGCTTTTATGTTTATTTTTGAGATTCAGAATCCAATCCGAAACTGCACACTGAATTTACATAAAATGTCTCTTTTACTTTATTTTTAATCTAACAGCTCTCTGCCTTTTTTGGATTTTCATAGTACTATTTTGGCAAAAAACCGTAATGGCACCCCTTTCACCCTCAAAAGTGTGTTAGCTTGGATAATAAATTATTTATCTCCTTATTTACATGTGTTGGAAGAAAATGCTCCATGAATATTTTCATGTTTCTACACAATCACATCTTTCAGAACAAAGAGCTTAAAGGACAATTGAGTAACAACCCTATAGACAGAGACTCTGGAGAGTCAGAAATCTCTCAGGCCGTTTGCAGGATAGTGAAGTAGTGACTTTCTTGTTCTATAGAGGATTTGTTTGCATTCCAGACTAAAGTTTGTCTTTCTTCTTCCAAGGACAGGATGGATGGTCAGCACCCTATGTGAGTGCCAAGGCTCATATATCAGAGAAAAGAACTGTTGTGGGGCTAAATCTGGCTCTCACTGCATTGTCTCAGGGACTTTGGGTATGGAAACTGAGACAGCCGCCGAGATGTTCTGTGAGTGAAAGCTCCCTCCTCTGACCTAGAGGTGTCATGTTTCCATGGCAGGCTAACTCTAGACATCTAAGCATTTTAGATTTAATTAAAAATGTCAGGAGGGGCACTACATAAAAAGACTTGGTTTCTGACCACTAAGAATTTATAATCTAGTGAGGGAAATTGACCTGAATTAAAATACAAAGAGGAAAATGTACTATGTGATATGGTCAAATACTGCACTGCAAAATTGTGGAGAAAAGATATATCAATTGCTATTAGCAGGATGAAGCAGGGCTTCCAGGAATGAGTGATAAGGAATCTGGACAGCCAAAGATAGTAAAAACCTAAGTCACTTGCAGAAAGCCACAATAAGCGACAAACTGAGTTAGTATTCTTACCTTTTTTAACACTCAGAGAAATCAGCACAAACTAAGCTCTGCACTTGATTAATTGACTCAGAGTAAATAAAAATAAGCCAAGTTAACCTAATTGTCTCAGAGAATAATAATTTTAGTATATGCTACATACTTTTATTAGTTCAAAATTAATTTTAATACCTCTTCAAAGTATTGGACTATCACATCAACTTGAACACATACTCATACATTTTATATTAGTGAGTTGTTTACCTATGTCTTGATAAATCTATGTTCTTGATTTGCATACCATAGAGAGAATGCATAGAATAGAAAAGGATGTCTTTTAGCTATAGATTTAAAAGATGAGTATAATTCAAACTGTTAAGTCCCCAAAAACATCTGTTTTCAAAGAAAATATATCATCTTACAATGTAAGAAAATTGAAGCCATGGTTTCAAATATGAGACTAATGAAAAACTTTATTATATCAAGATTAACATACATGGATGGGTGAGGAAACTATTTTATATATATATGAAAAGAAAATGGATACAAATTAGCAATCAGCATAGCACAGATAGAATAAAATAATTGAAATGAAATCTGAGATGCATAAAATATTCTAATGCTAGGCTTAGGAATGCATTTATTGCATTTTATTTTTCAGCTATAGAAAACAATGTTAAACAATTCTCAATTTAAATTAATTATTGTGAGTTACTCTATAAACATTGCAAAAAGATTTATCAGAATTTCTAAAGAGTAGCATTATAAAACTATTTCAAATGAAAGTCAGATAAATAATATGTTTGGAGGTAAAATTGAAAAATAAAATCCAGATACTATATTTATAGTGAAAACAGAATGGAACCCTGAAAGCTGAGGCTAAAAAATCCAGCATATATGGTTCTGATATATTCTGTTAGAATTTACAGTATTACTGGTAATACTTTCCAGCTATCAAGTATTCAGCTTTTGAAAACTACTTATCTTTTCCATTGAAGTCAAATATCTGATATGGGCAGAGTTTGCTCTTATGTACACAACTAGAACTTCAAAGTCAATACATCATGGGGAAAATAATAAGCAACTTTTGTTCCATGACTAGTAACTCCCATTCATGTTTTATTGAGGTGACTCAACATTATGTGGGTAATGATATTGGTTATATGTATTCAAGGACCAAACGTACAAAAAATAAAAAGACTGAAGAGCAATATCCTGGGATATCTTCATAGTAACAGTGGAGAGAAGACATTTATAGGAAACAGTGCACAAGACTAGTCTCAATGTTTTTCTCTAAAGAAAATAATTTAATTCTCCAAAAGCAAATAACATTGCCTGTAGAATATCAGAACAGGAGAATGTTTATATAAATTTAAGATTGAGAGTAAAAAGGCCTAAAAGGGTTGAACAAAAGGAAGAAAATGAGGGAGGGAGGGGAGGAGGGAGAGAGAAAGGAGAAGAAATTTCCTGAACCTGCTCTAGGTTCCCTCTCTGCATTGTGGCCATGTCCTAAAAAGCAGGGATTTCAAAAAAATATTATCAGATCCACTGTTAAAGCGTGACATAGGAAAATGTCCAGGAAAAAGAACGGATGCATAACAAGAGATGATATGCTTGGATGTCAAGGGGTAGCCCAGTAAAAGGGTAGTCCAATATTCTAAGTAATTAGATAAGGCCTGATATCTTTACTAAGCAATATAATAAGAGAATCTTCTCATGCTTAGGCAAACTCATCATTCAAGTCAAGCAATGGCAAAACCTCCAATTAATAGTAACAATAATTTATACTTATATAACATATTTCAATGCGTATTCCTTAACCTAATCATCAGAACCAGTAGACAGGTAAGGTCTTATTGCTGATGTTTATAGATGAGGAACACACAGGCCTTCTATTGTCTTTGTTTTAAAAATTTATGTTTATTTATTTGGAAGGCAGAGTTACAGGGCTGGGGGAGGGGAGCTGGCAGGTTGGTGAGTGAGACAGACAGAGAAAGAGAGAGGTTTTCCACCTCCTGATTCACTCCCCAAAAGGCTTCAATGGCCAGGGCTGGGCCAGGCTGAAGCCAAGAGCCTAGAACTCCATCCAGGTCTCCCACTTGGGTGCAAGAGGCCCAAGCACTCAGGCCTTTGCTTTCCATTGCTTTCCCAGTCACATTAGTAGTGAGCCAGATCAGAAGTGCAGCAGCCTGGACTGGAACTGGTGCTCAGATGGGATGCTAGTATTGTAGGTAGCAGCATATTTAACCCACTGTACCATAGTGCCAGCCCCAAGCCTTATATTGCTTTCCATCACTCATAAAAGCAGTGATAAAAGTAAAATGAGAAGCCAGCTCCTCTCAACTACTTGTCCATTGCCTATATTTTTATACTATATGATATCCTCAGCCTGGTTGTATTGGAAAAATATACTGAAAAAAAGGCTAAATTTTCTTTTATGACTTCACTGCTTACAAAAGAAGTCTTCAGCATGGAAATATTCAGTTAACATAATAGACTCCAGTTTTATATATTTTTTTACAGAAAGTTTTTAGTTTTTAATGAACTTATAAACAAAAAATGTACCAACTTTAAAATAAAAATAAAATCCCAGGTCATATAGATATTTAAAACAATTTCATTTATCTAAGCAACATATATACATGTCCAGTTGTAATTTGTTAACTAAATTTCTATGGCAAATATGCTTTTAAAAAAAAAAAAAAACAACTAAGAACATTATAGAGTTAATGCAGAGTCCTAAGGACTATCACTAAGTTTTTTTAAGTCTTCACTTTAAATGCTGTTATTTCTAGCACAGGTAAGCAGGCAGTCTTTTGTATGCTCAAACACCAGAATCTTTGGTTGCTACCATATCAGCTCATTTGCAAACAAGAAGCTAACCATTTCAAACATGTTTTAAATGAACAACTTGCAAACTCCTGGGGTGGAAAAACCCTAAGAATGAACAATTGTGAGAATTTACAACCACCACAACTGAGGCTGAAGACCGTTCATACCGTTCCTCTGAAACGAGATTTCAAGGTAACAGAACTGAAAGTAAAGGATCTTAAAAAATGCCATGTGCACAATTTCTCCACTAATTTCTGTACGTCAACCAGTTAACTTTTCCACTTGAAAAAAAAAATGTTAACAGAAAACCAGACACCATATTTCACTATCTCAGTTAATATTCACAATTACAATGGTTACAACTCAGGATACAGCATCATCAATGCTGCCCAGAGCCAGTTTATAATGAAATTAGGTTTTTTTACACCAAGTAAATGGTTATCCCCAACCACCGGCTATTGTATATATGAATTAAATTTCTAGACTGGGGAGAAACACATGCTGCTTGGGTCATCCGCTCGGCTTCTTCTGTTCCACAATCCTGTTAGAAACCTTTCATGTTATGCTTGGCTTTGTCGGTTTGCTTGCCTGCGGGGCTTTGGGGCTGCTGAACCTGCCCACTGGAAGATGCTGCCTGTTGTGTTCCTTTCTGCTTTAACATTGTCCAATCAAATGTGTAGTCGTATTGGTGGTGCAGGGTCCTGAAAAGGATGCGGAAGAGCTGCCTCAGATACATGTAATCTGGAGCTTCCTCAAAGCGCAGCCCACGGCAGTAGTTTAAGTACATGGCAAACTCCGTAGGAAACCCCTTACATAAAACTTCCACAGGAGTGGACATCTTCTTCTCACTAATCTTTTCGTATTTTTGTTTCTTTGTTGCAGCCTTCAGTCCTTGCCATGGCAGGCTGGTTCTATTAAAATACATCAAAACGTATCCTAACGACTCCATGTCATCCCGGCGACTCTGCTCAATACCGAGGTGTGCGTTGATGCTGGCATACCGCGCAGTGCCAGTGAGGTTTTTATCTTCTCTGTACGGTATGTGTTGCCTGGTCCTGTTGTCTCGGTACTTTTTGGCCAAACCAAAATCAATAACGAATAACTTATTACAGTGCCGTCCAATGCCCATGAGGAAGTTATCTGGTTTAATGTCTCTGTGTATGAAATTCTTTGTATGCACATATTCAATTCTGCTGATCATCTGGTCAGCCAACATAAGGACAGTTTTCATTGTGAACTTCCTTGAACAGAAACTGAAGAGGTCTTCGAGGCTGGGTCCCAGAAGATCCATGACCAGCACGTTATAGTCTTTCTCCTGACCATACCAGCGTATGTGCGGGATGCCGACCCCACCCTGAAGAATCTTATAGAGTCTGCTCTCGTACAGCAACTGAGGGTGCCTGGCCTTCTGCGATTCCAGCTTCACTGCCACTTCCTCGCTATTGGTGAGGTTAACCGCCAGATAAATGTCCCCGAAGGAGCCAGACCCGATCTTCCGGACCAGTTGGTATTTCCCTCCGACGATTAACTCGGCCTTGGAGCCGCTGCTGCTCGCCATCCTGAGAGACGAAGATGGAGGCTGGGGCAAAGCCCCGACACCTCGGAAGGGACGACGGAGGCCTCTGAGGCTCGTCCAGGGGGCAAGGCTGTGGAGAAGGGCGGCCGGACGCGGACAACCGAGGCCTTCCCCTCCGGTACAGGGCGCAGAGTCGTCCAAAGGGGACAGGCTCACCGCCGCTCAGCCAGGTTTCTTTGTGCCCGGCCGCCGATTGTGAGGCAGTTGGTGGGGTTACTAGGCTGGGCCTCTGGTTTCTGGGCAGCTGCTGCTGACTCGCTTTCGTGGTGACGTCGTGGGCTGGCAAAGGGGCTCCGTGAGTCAGGGTGGAGAGACCGCTGCCGCTAGAGCCGCCGCCCCTGCCCGGAGGGACCTCTCTCACTTGGCCCATGCCGCCATCTTGTTACTCAGGCGCCAGCCCTGAATCCAGTTTCATTAAATCTTCCTTCCTCTTTCTGTCCTCTAATGAAATGTTAGGCAACCACCGTGTTTCCAAAGATTTAAGATGGAAAAACCGGCTGCAAATATTAATGAATGTTATTTGAACCGTTGGTAAAATGATGTACATTTTAAGGAATGTGATGGTGATGCAAGGTGTTTTGAACAGAGTAAAAAAAGTAACGAAACTTGAATTTAAGGTATAAAATATCCATTCCAATTATTAACTCAATATTTATTATATCTTAAACTTTATAAAGTTTATCGAGGTCATATCAGAGAGTAACACAAATCTTTATTTCCATTTACTTTTTATTTTGATACCTTCACAACACATTGCACTAAGGTTCACTATAGACCACTGACAGAATGTACTGAACAATGAGAAGCCATGGCAAAGGTATTTCCAATTCTGTAATATTCACAGTTTTCAATTAGAGCACAAGTAGACTTTTTAAATGTGCTATCGAGAAATTCATCGCCTGTGAAACAAAAGCACACAGAAAATGAATGGATAGGAAAGTCTGTTTCAGTGAACTGTAAGCAATAGAGCCAGAGGAAAAAAGAAAGCAAAAACTTTAACTTCCCTTTATCTCCCTGTCTATTCCAAAGCATGACTGCCTTAATATTATACCTGTGGAAGACACTCATGTGAAAACCTACAAGATCCCAGGGCTACTATCCGTCAGCACTTGGTTTTCAGTCAGCTGTAGGTTCTCCCCTTGAGTATTATTAGCACAGAATAACTTGACTTATGTATTTTCAATGGATGCAAATGTCAGCCTTATCACCAAGGAAGACATACAGTATCCAGTTCTGGAAGCTGAATTCTGTTTCATAATGAGCTCAAATCTCCCACTGTGATCAGAACTTATAGCAAGAAAAGCCAGAGGTCAGTGTGCACAGAGGGTTGCCTCAGTGTCCCACTCAGTTCCTGGACCTGCTTGAAAATGTCAGTTTCCACAGTGGGTCTTGGCAAGTTGCTTTTAAGGAAGTATATAGCTGAAATAAAGCAAAGATGGGGAAAATATCTTCTTTCTTTTTGTAAAGAAAATCATAGCTCATCAAGTTATTATGAGAGTGTCTTTTGCTTTTTTCCACATTTCCTTGAAATGTGCAGGGGAAAATTATCAATACATAAAATGTAGTCAACATAATCACCATTAGATTTCAACTGTTGTGCTTGTGCAGCTACTGGGGTTGTCTGGTCTACAGAGGTGATAATGTGGCCTGAGCCCTAAGGTTCACTTAAACTGTTTTGTTCCAAAATGGCGTTGGGTTCTTGGGATACCATAGCAAACAATAGGCTGGGTGGCTTCAACAAGACATGTATTAATTTGCAGTTTGGGAGGCTACAAGCCCAGTTGTTCACATGTCTGTTTTCTTGAAAGATGTCTTTCCTTGGTTTGTAAAAGACCAACTTCTTGTGTCTTCCCACATTTTCCTTTTGTGGGTATCTCTGGTATCCAAGTACATGTCCAAATTTCCTTTTCTTAAAAGAACACCAGATTGGAATTAGTGTTCATTCTAACAGCTTCATTTTAAACTGATTATATCTTTAAAAGACATTTCCAGCCACATTCTTAGGTACTAGGAGATAGGACTTCAGCATATGGATATATATATATATATATATTGACAAGCAGAGTGGACAGTGAGAGAGAGACAGACAGAGAGAAAGGTCTTCCTTTGCCGTTGGTTCACCCTCCAATGACCGCTGTGGCTGGCACGCTGCGGCCGGCGCACCATGCTGATCTGAAGCCAGGAGCCAGATGCTTATCCTGGTCTCCCATGGGGTGCAGGGCCCAAGCACCTAGGCCATCCTCCACTGCACTCCCTGGCCACAGCGGAGAGCTGACCTGGAAGAGGGGCAACCAGGACAGAATCCGGCGCCCCGATGGGAACTAGAACCCGGTGTGCCGGCGCCGCAGGCAGAGGATTAGCCTAGTGAGCTGCGGCACCGGTCAGCATATGGATATTGAGGGAAATAATTCAGCCTATAACATCCACCATGTGTCAATGAAAATTGGTACCTACTATAATTTATTGGCATGTAGCAGTTACAGTCAATAGACAAACTTTCCAAATTATATTTCTATTTTCAGCATCAGTACTAAGAATTTCATAGATTGACTAGTGGTCCTTACACTAGTGTTCTGGTACAACCGTTCATGTTTCCTATGTCTACCTTTTTATCTTGGGCTCTTATTTTAGTATACCTATTGTACTAATGTCCATACTTTGAAGACAGCATTGTGTGACAGAGAGCTAAGAGCTAAAACCAGTCTGTATGTATATCCTAAGTAGACCTGCTGCTAATTGTGTGATCTTGGAAGGCCTCTATGCCTCAGTTTTCTCATTTGTAAAATCAGTATACCAGGGCATTTCAAAATCTTCATGGAACATGGAATTAAAAGATACTATTATTTTGGTCCCAAAAATGCTGAAATTCATGCACAGATCTTTAGTAATTTTGTGATTCATGAACTTTATAAAGATCCCTCAAGAGAATTTTTACATCAAAATAAACTTATCTTTTAATTCCATGTTCCATGAACTTTTTGAAGTACACTCAAAGTAACAATATATGGCTCATGGGCTTGTTTTTATTAAATGAGCTCATGTAAAACTCTTTTTAAAATACATTTATTTATTTGCAAGTCAGAGCTACAGAGAGAGAGGGAGACAGAGAGAAATCTTCCACCTACTGGTTCACTCTCCAGATGGCTACAACGGCCAGTGCTAAGCCAGGCTGAAGCCAGGAACCAGGAGCTTCATCCAAGTCTCCCACATGGGCTATTTTCTCCTGCTTTCCCAGGCCGTTTGCAAGGAGCTGGATCAGTAGTGGTGCAGCCAGGACATGAACCAGCACCCACATGGGATGCCAGCAATGCAGGTGGTGGCTTTTACCTGCTACACCACAACAGCAGCATCTCATATAAGGCTTTTTTCACCAGACATATTGCAGGCTCTGTGTACATGATTGTGGTATGTAAACATATTTTATATAACACATTTTAATAATATGATTTTTAAATACATGGTGACTATAAAAAAGTAAATACATGATATATGATGTTTTAGAATATCACTTAAAACATTATACACATTTGTATTTAAAAATTCTAAATCTTACAGTTTATCACATTTTATCCTCATTTTATAGGTTTTTTTAATTTCCTTATGTAATCATTTCACTTGGATGAATGAGTTTTTTTCTTACTTGTTACCAAAATCCTCATTTCTCTGCTTTACCTCTCCATTCCTTGAATCAGTTTCCTACAGAACCTGCTAGCTAACTCAGCAAATGGTATTTTATCTATGTATCATAGAAGGAAACAGAAACACAGAAATTTCACTACTATTACTCTTTGATGGCTGGCAGGTTCCACTTCTCTAAGGGTGTATAACAATTAATATCTATGCTGATTTGTATATGTTAGAATTTTGTTCTCATTACACTTCAGACTATTCAAATCTGTGTTTACTAAAATGGTCTCCCAAATTTTGTAGGATTTTCTTATTTCAGGATTGCTGACTTAAAGCTTTTTCTCTGTTCCTGGAGCTGTGCTTCCTCTATAAAGCAAGCAACCACAGATTTTGTACTATGATTTTCAGAATAGGACAAAGAATACAATAGATTCACAGCATCCCACTCCTGCACTCTTCATTGTAACCTCTTGGTTGTTAACCTTGCTTCCTATTACACTGAGAATGAAAAATCAGAGAACTTTCCTGTTTTTCCAGCACCAAAATGACCAGCCTGCAGGAATTTGTGTTCAGGTCCTTTGTCCCCTCCTCTGCTATTCTAAGTTATTGCTGCTTATGTCAACAAAGACCCCTTCCATTGGCGCGCTGGATCTAGTCTCTATCATCTGCCCGAGAACTAAGGCCCTGTAATAACTCCTCCTTCTATCATTGTCTTTTCCTTATCTACTGGATCATTCTTGTCAAAAACCAAAACTAAAGCAAAACTCTTTCCCTGACCCCAAATTATTGCTGACTCATTGCCTTATTCCCCAACTTCCTTTGATAGCTGAAGGACAGCAAATTGTGCCACATCAAAATTCAAGGATTTCAAAACTTTCCTGAAAATATAAGGTTATATTTACTGTAGTCCAAAAATTTGAAATCCATGCATAAGTTTTTTCATTGTACACATTTTACATGAACTTTTAGAAAATTATCTTTTAAATTTATATTCATCTACATGAAAGGCAGAATGACACACAGAAAGAGAGACAGAGAGAAGAGGAGAGAGAGATCTTCTATCCACTGGTTCACTTCCCCCCAAGTGCCTGCAAGAGTCAGGACTGGCCGAAGCTGAAGCCAGGAGCCAGAAACCCCATCTGGGTCTCCCACATGGGTGGCAGGGGCACAAGCACTTCAGCCATTATCTGTTGCCTTCCTTGGCATGAAAGCTCTTGACAGAAGTGGAGTGCTCAACTTGAATTTCCCAGCCTCCAGAACTATAAGAGATACATTAATGTTCACTCTCAGGTGTTCTGCTGTAGTGACACAAAATGGGCTAAAAAGATGCCATGTATGGAGACATTTTAGGACAACGTATTGAGGTTTACTCTTTTCCCCTGGGTATCTCATGTTTATATGAGATGGATGATCTGATGCTAATAAGCTAGATTTCTTTCCTTCTCTTCCCATGCCCAGCCTTTCTCCTCCTTTCTCCTTCTCCTTCCTGTCCCTTCCCCATCCCCTTCCTTTGTCTATCCTCCTCCCTTGTCTTCCCTTCCCTATCTGCTACATAACCAAACTTGTCTGATTTCTCTATCATCAATGTCTCCAATTCCCCCCTCCCAATTCTCTCTGGAATCTAGTCACTAATATAACATCACTAGAACTTCAAAACTGTCCATTTCAAAGCTAACAGTGATCCCCCTTTGGTCATATCTAAAGGATAGTTGTTAGTTCTCTTAACTTCTCAGAGATTAGACATCATTGAACACTCCTTGCTCTTTGAACTTTCTTAACGTGGCTCGTTCAGCATGGGCATCCTAAAATTTCACAAGCTTTAGAGGCAAGCAAAATGAACACAAACACTGGATTTTCTCTAAGTGGCTATTTAACTTCTCCCAAATTATTAAACCTTGGTGACCCTCAAGTTTTTATATTTCTATAAAATAAGAACAATATTCCTCCTGTAGGATGTAGTAAGCTTAAATATAGTATATACAAGTATTAATATTCAGCTTAAGTTCTGGCACATCATAGGTTCTCAATAAATTATTATCATCATTATTATTTTATGTACTTTTCATCTTTATATTTTTGCTTATATATTTATATCTGTATAGTGGTTAATGTTTCCCCTCAAACTTACTTCACCTACGACATTTTTACCACAGCCTTAAGACCCATCTTCAACTTGTTCTTTTACATGAAGACTTCCTTACCTGCTTCCAAAAGAAAATGACTCTTCCTATGAAACTTCTGTTACTTATCTGTGATTCCTATTCATTGTATTAATGTTATTCATGAGCATGGTTTATTTCTCTACTAATTTTATGTTTTCAGTGGGCAAGGCCAGCTGTGTATAAGAAATCAATTAAACCTATCTTGGTAGGTTTCCTAATTTGATAATATCTCTGGTTTGGAAAATGTATTAACTATTTGGTCAATATACTAGTATTATACGATACAGAACCTATGGAAAAACTTGAGATTATAAGCAAACTTTATCTGTCAACTATTGGAAGCTAGTTTTTCTAGAAAAATCAAATGTTTGAAAGGTTTGTATATGTTCATAAAGCTCTTTGGCTCCTTCTCTGCACTCTCCCACATGTAACCTACAGACTTAGGAAAATTAAAAGAAGGGTGGCATTGTGGCATAGCAGGTAAAAGCCGCCGCCTATGTGCCAGCATCCCATATTGGCGCTGGTTCATGTCCCAGATGCTTAATTTCAATCCACCTCCCTGCTGATGGCCTGAGAAAAAGCAGTGTAGGATGGTCCAAATACCTGGGCCCTGCCACCCATGTGGGAAACCTGGATAAAGTTTCTGGTTCCCAGCTTCAGCCTGGATCAGCCCTTGCTGCTGTGGCCACTTGGGGAGTGAACTAGCAGATGAAAGATCTCTTTCTTTCTCTCTCTGTCTATTCCTCTCTGTAACTTTCAAATAAACAAATATTTAAAAAAAAAAATTAGAGGAAAGAAAGGAATAGAATACTCAGCTCAGGAAGATGAGGGTTCCATGAGAAGGCAGTTTATTTTGGCTCACGATGATGGAGAATCACAGTCCAAGAACAGACAGGCCCAGTTGGTTCAGATACCTGTTGAGGCCAAAGCATGGCAATGGTGGAGTGTGTGTGGAACAAGGAATGCATGTTGAACAAAGAAGCACAGGGAATGGCTAAGATCAACCTGACTTTCATATCCATCTCTCTTGCAATAATTACCTTCTTCCCCAATGACCCAAGAACCTCCCACTAAGCCTACTTCTCAAATACCTAATTGGATTAAGTTTCCATGTTCTTAATGCTGTTAATTTAATGATTTTGAGATTTAACTATATGCCTGAATTCAGGAGTCATAGTCTATGCAAACCACAGCAGTTATTTATTAAAGGTTCAGGGGTGGGCATTTGACATAGTGGCTTAAATCATTGCTAGAGATGCCTACATCCCATATCAGAGAGCTTGGTTCAATTCCCAATTCCATGTCCAACCCAGCTTCTTGCTGTCATGCATCCGAGCAGACAGCCGATGATGATGGTTCAAGTACTTTGGTTCTTGAAACCCATGTGGAAATCACAGATGTTCCAGGCTCCTAACTTCAGTATAACCTAGTGCTAGCTGTTGTGGGCATTTGGGGAGTAAACCTTCAAGTGGAAGATCTCTCTCTGCCTGTTTCTACACCACTCTCTATCACTGCTTTTCAAATAAAATGGGGGTAAAAATCATCCTAACAAGCCACTTCTTTCTGTTTAAGAAGACAACTGTGCCTATATGTACTAATATTATGCAAGCTCAGCAGCACATGATCAAATGAAAAAAGCAATAGGCAAAACAATCTATAGTGAAGGCTCTTATATTATACAAAAGGGATATATATGTATATACTCAAAGTACATGAGTGTAAAAAGCTACTTTAAAAGTTGATGAAAATTGAAAAAAAAGATACTTATGTTAATGGTTTTTGAAAAGTTTTTTGAAATCCATGCATAGTTTTCTCATAATATGAATTTCAACTTTTTAAAGACCTCTTGTATACTTAGATATCTATCTGTATCTTCTTGGCCAAGCATAGATTGTCTTTTAGAAGGATTCTGGAGGAACTGGTAGTGATTGCATGGGAGTCTAAAACTGTGAGAATGAGACTCATTTTTGCTCTATGCCATTTTTTTTCTGCTTAAGTCCTGACAGTATAAATGCAAAATTTTTCAATATTCTAATTATTTTCAATTTTTTTGCAAATACTATTAATGTAATGGAAGTTCATAACAAATCTATCCTTTGTTTTGTCCATTTATAGACCTGTGCCTTTTTAAACTATTTATAGTAATATCATACCATTTTATAAGCCACACTTTTCATTTAATATTTTTGATGCTTCACAATATTTTTACTATTCCATTCATTATTTCCCAGCCAATCTCTTCCAACCAAATTATTCTCCAAGTTCACAGATTCACATAAAACACTATACACATAAAGTTGGAATGTTAGGGGTGATAGTGAAACAGAAGAAGTCATGTCATGACCTTTGAATGCAATTTGCTTTTTTTTTTTAATAGGAAAACATTCAGAAAGTTCATGGAAAATATTGTGGAAAAACTGTGAATGTATTTAATTTTTTGCACAAAAATAAACCTATATTTTAATTCCAGTTTTCCATGAACTTTTTGAAGTAATTATATATACTCATATCCTAGAAATACCCTCAAATAATTAATGTGTTTTTAACTCATTCCTTTCCATCTGGACATAATATGCCATAGCACAGTTATAACACAATTTTATTAACCATCTTAATGCTAATAGTGAGTATTGAGGTTGTAATTATATTTAGTCACCACAATCCATGTTACAACAAACATTCTTATTTTTATATTCTGACTGACTGGTGATGAAATTCCTTAGACTAGATCTATGAATGTGGAATTGCTGGGGTAGAACATAAGTTTTAACAGATACCACCAAATCATATTCTAAAAGACTTATAATAACTCACATTCACACACAATATTACCTTTCTCCTGACATATTGGCCAACAATGGCCTTTTTTGTTATTATTGCTAACTACTTCAACATGTAAAAATATATCATTTTAATTACTATTTCTTTTACTACTGAATGAATATCTGTCAATCATTTACCACATGACTTGCCCCTTTGTGATGGTTCATTCATTTCCTTCATTTTTATCCAATTTGGTTATTTAACTTTTATCATTACTTATAGGAATTTTTAAAATTTTATTACAAAATATAACACAAAGTAATAAGGTTGAAAATTTTTCAAATATAGATGGGTCAAGAGAAGTCTCCAGCAAGCCTAAAGATTCTATAGCTCTAGTCCTTTCATTATTGAAACAGCAGGAATATATAAATATATATAAAACAAATATATATAAATATATATATATATTTATATATATATATATAAAACAAATGGATTCCAGGAATACTCATAATATGATTGTGTATACATTTTCAGAAAGGACATTGAGGTACTGCTCCTCAGCTATGCACCGGTCTAATTTCTATCAACATAGAATCCAGGAGCCAAACTAGTTCACCAACTGTCTCCCATGTATTTTATGACTTCTGGGCCTTTGTTTAGTTTATTTATTTCACATAGAATATTCTTTACAATTCTACATACCTAATGCTAAACATTTTATCAAAGCCAAATGTGGTAGACTATTTTCAAAGATGGATACTGCTGTGGTTTTAATGTATACCCTACCAAGTTCACAGGGTGGAAATTTAATTCCTGAACTCATATCTTATTGGTACAAGTGATCTTCAAAATGTACTATGAAAAAAATTTTCATGAATTTCACATTTTTCTCATGCAAACAGACCTACCTTTGAATTCCACTTTCCATGAACTTTTTGATGTACCCTTGTATATGGAAATGCCACCTTTGGGAGGTAATTAGAATTAAATGAGTTTATGAGGGTGAGGCTCTATGGTGAGATTAGTGGATTTATAAGAGGAATGTCGACTTTAGCTTGCATACTCCCTCTTTCTCATCATGTGCTTCCTTCCATTGGATGATGTAGCAAAAAGGCCCTCACCATTTGTTGGTAACTAGATACTAGATACTAGACATCTCAGTCTCCAAAAATGTGAGAAATAAATTTCTTTATAAATTACCCAGTCTGTGGTATTCTGTTATAACAATTTAAAATGGGCTAAGGTAGCCACCAACACTTCTCATGCCTATATGTTCATGCCATTTCCCTTTCTCTTGAATATGGCACAGTCTTGTAACTTGATTTGACCAACAGAACAAAGCAGATATGAATATTGGATGGATCTGGCACCAGGCTTTACTAGGTCTGCAACTTACAATTCTGTCTTCTTTGAATCCAATAATCATGTAAAGATGTCTGACTGACCCGCTAGAGAGAGAGAGGCAGTGAAGCAAGAGAGAGGCTCTCATAGATGACAGACTATAAGGGGCAAAAATAAATGAATAACCAAAAAATAAGCAAAATAAAAATATACAAAATTTTAAAAATAAAGGGAAAGAGAGAAAGGCCCAAATGACCCCAAACAACCTAGGAACAATCCAAGGTGTATGGGTGAAGACATCTTGCTTGCATCCTCTATTCCCAGCCAAGCAACCAGTCAACATCACTGAAAACAGAGACAAGTGGAGAGAAACCAGTTGAGCAATGCTTAAATTGCAGAATTATGAGCAAATAAATGGTGATTGTTTTAAACCCATGTTTTAGAAATGACTCTCAAATGGACACAATCTGAATTCTATCCCATTTGGAAACCCTGTAAGGTTGCCATTGCCACTTTCTTTGTGGCAAATAACTTCTTAAACTGTGGATAGTAAAATATCTCTCAAACTCTAATGTTCTTGAGAAGAATTTACTGGCCTTATTCATTTTTGTATTTTCCAGTGAGGTCAAACAAACACATCTATACGAGTGAGACTCAGCAAACACATTTATGTATGAATGTGTGTGTGTTAATATTTGCTATTTGCACATGAACTGTATATCATGCAGGTAAGGAGTGATAATTCCTTCCTCACCCAGAGCAATTTCTTATTTAGCACCTGAGAGTAATTCTATATCAACCAGACCAGTGCAAGGTGATGTTGAGCTCTTCTGAATAGAGTCAGTATTTGCTGCATAACAGCTAGAGGTACTGAGATAACTGCCATTGGAACACATCTGATTTTGGATTACCTTCCTGAAGATACATTTGAAAATAAAATAATTGTCCTGAAATCCATTTTCTATTTTTTTGCAAATATGTTAATTACCACATTCCACCAGATTTGCAACTGTTACACAGTAAAACTGATACTTCTCCATTCCAAATGCATGCATTCGTAACAATAATGGCAGCAGCTCATGTTGGCTCCCAGGAGACATTTAAGAGACCCCATAGTATGCTGATGACCTTATGGCATGCAGGGAATAAAGTGAGGACCATACAGTGGTAAGGAAGCAAGAAAAATAGGGACAAACCTCAGCAACAAAACACAAACTCCCAAATCCACTCTATGTACACTGGTCATTCATGATGAATTAAAGAGAAAGAATAAAAAGCAAGAGCATAGCTTGAGGGAAGGTGGCTTCTGTTCTGCCAGGTGGAATATATATCTTTAACGATGTTGGTTGTAAATAAGGAGAAATGTGGAAAGTAGAAGCTGAACCCTGTAAGGAGCTGATATCATCCTCTTAAGTGAGAGCAGGTCAAAGTTGTCACTTGGATCACAGACCCTGTATATTTCATATATGACATTGTCCCTCATGTGAATAGGCATTTTCCAAAGGATGAAATACAAATGACCTATAGACACATGAAAAAATGCTAAGGATCACTAGCCATCAGGGAAATACAAATAAAAAACACAATGAGGTATCACTTCATCCCAGTTAGAATGGCTATTATCCAAAAATCAAAAATATAAATAATAAATGCTGATGAGGATATGGGAAAAAGTGTACCCTAATCCACTGTTGATGGGAATGTAAACTAGTACAACTATTGTGGAAGACAGAATGGTGATTCCTTAGAAATCTGAAAATAGATCTACCATATCATTCCGACATTCCACTCCTGGGAATTTACTCAAACAACAGTTATCTCTACCCCCATGTTTATAGCAGCTCAATTAAAAATAGCTAAAATACAGAATCAACCCAGATGTCCACCAATTGATGACTAGATAAATAAAATGTGGTATATATACATAATGGAATACTACTTAGCCATAAAGAAGAATGGAATCCTGTCTTTTGCAATAAAATGGCTGCAACTGAAGATCATTATGCTTAGTGAAACAAGTCAATCAAAAGAAAACAAATATCATGTGTTTTTTCTTATTTGTGTCAGTTAAAATAGAAAACAAAAAGAAACAATGTATAAAGATGAAACTATCATCTCATGATTTGATTATTGTTTATAGCCTTTGTCTATGTTCCTGTGGAACAGTGGTTTTTCTAGTTTTGACTTGTTGAGCATTATGTTAGTGGTGCAATATGCCTGTGATTATAAAGTCATTTTGAAGTATGTTATTACAAATGATTAGCCTGTTTGAAATTATATATGGAAGGCCTCTTCTTTCACCTAACTTCCCTCCCCTACAGAACTTGAAGCTATTCTCCCTCCTCTCGCTTTCCCTCTTCTTACTGAAATGCACTCTCACTATGGACCTATGCAGACACACACCAACCCAAACCACACTCCATGCCACCCAACTAACTCCTACCTTTCAACCTGGTGACTGGATTTATCTAAAACAAAATGAGGCTGCTCTAAACCCAAAGTGGAGTGGGTCCTACCAGGTGATGTTGACTACTACCACTGCTACCAAAGTCAGAGGGCATCTACCCCTTGGGTACACTTTACTTCAATAAAACTAGTAACAGCTCCCTCATATACATCTACTCCCAGAGGACCCACCTCTCTCAGGTTGACACACTAACAAGATGTATCCACAAGGTAACTCTCTCTCATTTTGACCATCGTATCCACCATGGGCAATGTCTCTAGTATCTCCTTTTGTCCTCATAATCATAGTATGCCTATTTCTGTCATGTATAATTAACTTATTCCAAAGGTTCTTGCAGGAACAAATGACTGCTATCTCTCAAGCCATCTCGCAGGAACAAGACTTCTCTTCCTCTTCAATCAATCCAATCTCGAGTATAGACCCACTCAAGTCCTGGCTCCATGTCTACACCCCATTTCAGCAGGAAGTAGCCAGAGAGAAATTGGTGCCCCTTCTCCTTATCTATACTCAGGGTCAGGATTGATGGAACAAAGACATAAGCCTCAGCCATTCTTGCTCATTGCCCAAAAGATAGATAAAAATTGGAAGGTACTCCTTGCCCTTGAATCTCAGTTGGGTCTCACATCCTATTGCCTTCATACCCCACTCTCCACAGCCACCTGAAAGACCAGTTGTAGGAATTTCCCCTACCCCCACCCCCACCCCTAGACCCCCTAAAACATAAAAAGGCCTGACCCCTGGGGTTTGGGGTCTTCTGCCATGTGTTCCATCAATGTGAACACCTGCAGCTGGTCACCCACCTCTGCGAATTTATTTGTATTAATCCCAATGTCAATTTTTCAGAGATAATATGTGTTTATCCATTACCGAAGACTTGGAGATTATCTTCAAAGAACTAGTAAGTTCTGTGAAAATAGGAAAAAAAATCCAGAATTGTAGTGTTTTCAAAATGTGTATGCTTAATCAGTACTAATACTGCTTTTGAAAATGGAATATGCTAGTATAGGAAGATTTTTAAAGTCATTGAACAATGAAATTCAGATAAGTTTATTCTGATGCAAAATAATGTTGAAGGCCTTGAATAGATTTGTCAAAATACAGTTTCCATGCACTCTTTTTTTATAGAATACATTTTTTTGAGATTTACTTATTTGAAAGGCAAAAATATTGAGAGAGAGGAAGAGAGAGAGAACCATCTGCTGATTCACTCCCCAAATGGCTGCAATGACCAGGCCTGGGCCAGACCAGTGCCAAGAACAAGGAGCTTCTTCTGGGTCTCCCACATGGTTTGCAGGGACCCTAGCACTTGGGACATTTTCTACTACTTTCTGAGGCACATTAGCGGGGATCTGGATCAGAAGTGCAGCAGCATAGAATTGAACCAGTGCCCACACGTGATGCCAGTACCACAGGCAGCAGCTTTACCCACTATGCCATAACACCGGCCCCATCTTTACACTTTAAGTAACTTTCATATTGTAGGAATAAGCAAATGGCAACTGAATGAATGAAACAATGAATAAATGATTATTACTTAGACTTCATTATAAGTCCATTCCTTTTACATTTATTTTAATGCAAATATTTATAAAAGTCCTAATTGGAAATTAATATGCCATGAAATATCTAAACTAGAATGAGATCAATATAAACATTATTTGTACAGCTGTAGCAACTTATATTTTAAATCATCTATGTGAGCTAGAAAATTCCAAAGGTTACAACAAAAATGCCTTTTACTTATATTTTGTTTTTAATTTTCACAGCAATGGTGTAGGAAAAAAAGCTCTAATTTCCCTTAGGTCCATGAGTAAACTAAAGCTTATGGGCAAATGAAGTGGTTTGTCCTAGGTCCCATGGCTGGAACTTGACTTAGCCTTCTCTCAAGTCTAATCCTCTTATAAGAAGTGTGTTTTTGCAAAAACTAAAGCTATTTATTGTATATATGAATATCATATAATTATATATAAATATTATATATAAGAATAATCTGGAAAATGGGCCCAAAATAAATATCAGTTAAGTGAAAAGGCAGATAATGAAGAAACACAGAAAAGGAGGTTGTTTTGTGTTTCAGTTAACTTGTCCAGGTGAAATATGCCAACTGTAGGAATGACAGTTCTGCTAGTAAAGCAGGCTTTTTCTTCCTTCTGTTCATAGGACTGGGAGACAGGTGTTTCATGCCTTTTTTGCCAAAGTGTGAAGACAAGGGATTTTCTTCAGGCACAAAGGCTGGGCATTACTCAGTGTGTCCAGGCCAAGTCAATACCCACAAACTAGTTATTCTCAAACCTATATGGTGGTTCCTCAATAATGGAAAAACTTACTGAAAACCAGTCTGCATTTGTTAAAAATATGCCTCTGGATCTATCCAAAATACTAAGCTAATGTTGCTTTCATGTTACTTCTAAAACAGCAATATAGTTAAACTCATACTGAACAATAAGCAATTCCCTAAAGGCATTAACTTCTATTAAGTGGCAAACCTCATCACTTAAAATCAATCTAGAGAGAAATCATTCTGGAATAAGAACTTATTTCTTAATTTCTAAAGACTAGCTAATGCAGATGTTCTGACAATGTCATTTGAATATTTCAAAATATATTCTGAAGAACAATAACTCATCCCTCCCATAAATTGTTTCCAAACAAATTAACCCAAAAGCCATTAATGCAACAGCTGCTGCAATTAACCAATTCTTTCAACTTGCTGATTTTTCAATTTGGAATAGAAGAGGGATATAGGAAAGCTGAGAACACTTACAGTTTCCATGTAGAAGCAAAGTTCAATTTCAAAATCCCCAGTAACAGAACAAAGCAGCACCTTATACCAATATGTAAGGAAACAAAGAACACACACACCTCTAGGATTTCTGCCTATGCTTACATTTAGAGATTAGAATGGCCAAGACCTGAAGACACGCATAGGGTCTGCGCTCATAACATCACAGCAGGTTTATCCTGTCAATCCCTGAAGGTGACTGTAACATTCTATAATGTTTCATTCTACTATGTTTCAAACCATAAATTTGCTGCCCAGAAAACAGCATGTTTCTGCCTATGCTAATGTTCTTATCTTGAGTCTCTCTCTAATGGGCTGCTCCCAGCCTGTATCTCTATATAAAATAAACTGTTTAGCACTTCTGGACTTTTAGATTCTGTAAGCAGGTATTCAATTTTATTGTTAATGTTGTTGAGTTTTACATTTGCAGCTAAACCTACATGTCTAAAGATTAAAAGCTGATCTTCTGTGGCTTTTGAACATCAGTCAGAATGGTACATGACACAAGTAAACGCCATGACCCTTCATGCTAGAAAACTACTCACCACCATTCTTATTGTGACGACTCTGGAGAAGCTAGATACCCATCAAAAGTGATCAACACCAGGTCTACAGCACAGGGTGGGTGGGAATAAAGATGGAAGAGGCGAGGTAGATGGAAGACTGACAGGAGAAGGGGGGGGGGATTTGAACTGACCAACTAAAGGTTTTTAGAAAAAATCACAGGCATTTTCTTTTTTTTAAAGGTTTATTTCTTTATTTGAAAGGCATAGTTATAGACAAAGAGATTGTCCATCCACTAGCTCACTCCCAAAATGACTGCAGGAGCCAGAAGTTTCATCCAGGTCTCTCCCACATGGGTGCAGGGCTCCGAGCACTTGGGTCATCTTCTGCTGCTTTCCCAGGCACATGAGCAGGGAGCTGGATCAGAAGTGGAGCAGCTGGGACTTAAACCAGCATCCATATGTGATGCTGGAGTCACAGGCAGATATTTAATCTGCTACATCACAGTACAGTCCCTAAATTCTACATTTCTAATATTTCATTTGATTTCTCTTCAATATCTTTATATTTTGTCAAATTTTTTCATCCATTTAATGTATGGATTTCTTTAACTCACATATTTCCTTCTCATTTTTTATAAGTAATCTTCAGACCATTCTTTTGAATTCCTTTTCAGGCATCTCTTCAATCTCTTTGTCTTTAGATTCTATTACTTAAGCATTGCTCTGTTCCTTTAGGGGAGTCATATTGTCTTCCTTGTTCATGTTTCCCATATATCTGTTTTTATTTTTAGGCATATATGGAAACCCTTAGTTTTCTTCTCTGATGGCTTTTATCTTTGAACTATGCCTCTGTGGCTTAATGGAGTGTCTTTTCCTTAAGTGGGTAACAAAAGGCATGTTCTAGGTGGGACTGGAAAGCTCTGGTCAGTGTTCCAGGGTGGAGCAACCGTCCAGGGTGACACTCAAGAAAGGAGCAGTAGATCTCTTCTATTGTCAGTAGTGGGGAGGGTATGATTAAGTCAGTATACGTGATCACAGCTTCACCTCCTCTCTGCCAAGGTGACCAATGCCCAGGGTGAATCCACAGTGATTCGATACCCAACCCAAAAGGCACATAAACCAAAGGCTCTGTGTGGTCCTCAGTATGAGCACAGAACCCTCTGCAATGATCCACTCCTGGCGTTCAGGGAACCCTGAGCCTCTGTAGCTAAACACAATGACTGCCAAGAGACCCAGCCACACCACATCCCTACCATGCATTCACAGAAGTTCCACAGTCATAGTGTGCAGGGCTCCCAGAGTCATAGGGAGCAGGGGATCCACTCAGCCCTGTGAACCTGCCCCCATCTATGGAGAGAACCTATGTGTTCCCGGAGCCATCTGCCTGTTGGTGCTGCACCTTGGCAGTTTGAGTCTAGGTGCCCTGAAAGATTGCGGGAAGGAGCACTTCACAGACCTATGTAAGTGCCCTGCCTTTTTCCAGTTCTCAGGCCAGGCTCAAACTCAGTGGAGACCATGGATTTATCCCTCTGATAAAATCCCTTAGTCAAGCACTAAGCTTGATTGCAGAACACAGGGATGCCGCAGTTCTACTTGCCTTAGTAAGATGGCCGGTCCTCCCTGCTTGCCACCAGGTAAATTTGTGGGGAGATGAGAAAAACAACTGTGCTCCCTTCACAGGGTTAGGTGGGCACCCTGCTCCCCACTAGCGCTCCAGGCTGGACTCAACATCAGTGTGGTCCACAGGTCCTCCCTCAGGCAATATCACCAGTGACAGGGGCTGCCACAGACTCTTCTCTCCTTGCTGAAGAAGATGGCGTCTCCTCCAGGCCCCAGCTGTGGGAGTGGCTGGTGGCGTCCCCGCTGCCTGCTGTGTGTTTATTGTTCATACTTCTCCACAGCATCTCTCTTTTTTCTGTAGAATTTCCGCTGCAAACTATTTTCCAGCTGTCCCCTGGGAATGCAGTTCTTCCACTTTCCTTCTGTTATCTTCCCATGGTCCAAATCAGCACATCTTTTTCCCATATGGCCGTCTTGTTTGCAAAAGCAATTCTGATCTGAATCCCGACATCTGATTATAAGCATGATCTGAATCTGATACAATTTCTCTGTATTAAAGAAAACTTCCTGTGGTGAATGAGTCTTTGTTGGAGAGAGGAAGCCAGCACTAAAATGCAGTTGCTTTCGTCAGGTACAATTTATCCCTTAGCTTCAAGACAAGATAGCCCAAGTAACAAAAATGTAAAGCAGCCTCATTTCTGATATGAAGTTTGGAACCTCAAAGAATCAGAATCAGTGAGGTGGCTCCCTAACAAGGTCCCTGATGCTAATAAACTTCAACTTGTCTCACTTCTCAGAAACTTTCACATTCAGTTCCTCAGACAAAAAAGTGAAGGATATGTTGTTGTGGAATGAATGTTTGATAAAGGCTAATAATTTACCTGCTGAAAAAAAATTGTTTCCTGTGAGTCTGATAGGAAAAAATTTGAAGGCAACGGATATTTTTCCAATTATAGAAATTCTCAGTTTAAATTCTTCCCAATTAGCACATACTAGACAGAACAGCAATCTGAAGTCATTGAATTAAGCCTCTTATAGAAATTGATTATTTTGTTAATATTTCAGAGGTCTTTTCTTTGTGTGTTCTGGATTTTCTCTAATCCTGGTTTAGTCTTTCTAGTTCATATCATCCAGGAGCTTAGAGAATTCCAATTTCATATACTTACCCACCCACTGCTCCAGTCACTTTGTGTCCATTTCCATGCCACAAAAGGGGAAATTAGGTGCTGCTGATCTGGTCTAGCTTCCTCCTGTGCACACCCATTCTGGCTCCTTCCTCACTGTTTACATATTTGCTCTCTATGTCTAAGAGCTGGTTTGTTCTTTTGTCCATGCAAACAAGTGTGCTATACTTAGGCCAAACTGCCAGAGGGTTGCTTGGCATCTCAACACTGTGACTGGACAGTAACTTGATTTTGGAATAACTACTGTCTCATGTTCTTTTAAGAGATAAGTCTTTTGAAGACAAAAGCAACTTGACAAGATAGACAGAAATTAAGGCAAACTAAATAAGCCTGTTATTGTCATCTCTGTTTGTATATACATTGAATCAAAACTGATTGTAATCTCTCATCAATGAATGGCCTATAAATGTAGATTTTGGGGCCAGCACTGTGGTACAGCAAGTTAACCACCACCCGCAGCACCAGCATCCCATATGGGCACCAGTTCAATTCCCAACTCTTCCACTTCCAAACCAGCTACCTGCTAATATACCAGAGAAAGCAGCAGAAGATGGTCCAAGATTCTGGGCCCCTTCACCCACGTGGGAAAGATGAAAGAGGCTCCTGGCTTTGGTCTGGCCCATCCACAGCTGTTGTGGCCATCTGGGGAGTGAACAACCAGACGAGAAATTTCTCTCTCTCTGCCTCTGCCTCTCCCACTCTGTAACTCTGCCTTTCAAATAAATAAATAAATCTTTAAAAAATAGATCTTATATTATTTATTTAATAACACTGTAAAAATGGTCCAGAGGGGCACAGCAACTATGAAATTATTGTATCCTCTTCATGGCCTCATCTCAAACCTCCTCAGTGCCATTAAAGTCATAGCAGTAATAGTAATAGACAAGAATCACGGTATTCCATCAAATGTTGGTTACCTAGCTTGACTGTGAAAAACCAGTCATTCTCCTGGGACCCTTGCCCTCCTTTGCCAACCACAAAAAGCCTTGATCTCAGGCCCTTCTTTGCAACAATCAGTAACTACTGTTCTGTTCAACAAACTGGGAAAATCACAAGAACAGCAATGTTCAGAAGCATACTTCTTTAAGAAATGCTAAAGACATGATTTTCCTACTGGAATTGTATTGTTTTGTGTTAATTAAACATAAATTCTAATGAATTGAGGCCTATAGATAAGAATTTTCCTTAAACTGCAGTTTCACTACAGAAAAAAAAACTATGATATAGGTGTGCTGATAAATTGCAAATTCCAGCTATTAAGGGAAGAGCACTCTATTAAAGTCAGACTATTTTCTCCATTCATCTTTTTAAAAAATTGTACAATATATTAGTCTCTACAAGCATTCATTTTTAAGCCTAGCAGAAGTTGTTAAGATATCACTTACACTACCATTTAAGCGCTTGCTGCTGAATCATTCGCCTTTGAACACAGACTGAATTATGGCTCTGTCAAATGATGCACATCCCAGCCAAAGGGCAGTCAGAGGAGGGAGTCAGGGGAAAAGCAGCAAAGTACCCCCATCTATATTCATTTGTTTGTCTCTATTTAAGTTGATTTTAATGTCAGAGTTTGCTTACACTTTTTAAACTGTGCAACATATTTCAAAGAGACAGGTTCAATTTTCAAGTCAAACAGCAGATAATGGCACCAGGGATGCCTGCAACCACAAAGGAAATATACATAAGGAGGACAAAATGCAAGTTAAACGTTTGCATAAGCAGCCAGATGGAAATGAGATTTCAAATGGTCCCCTTACTACCTGGAATTCTCCCAATGCTGTATGGTTTTAGGATACTTCCTAGTCATTAAAATCACACAGCATTAGTATTATATCTATGGGTATTATACATGCTCATCAGTTAATAAGAAACCAAAATACGAAGTAATTTGCTGGAAACTATTTAGCAAGACAGTGACAAAGATATGAATGGCTCTGTCTAGAGTACAACTAAAACATTTTGCCCACTTTCAGAACATAAAATTCATGAAATACTCCGAATTTTAAGATGGGGCTCAGAGAGCCTAACAGAAGTTTGGTTTTGAATTAAAGCTGTATGAAACAAAAGCATGATCTATGTCATTAGCACCTGGTATAATATTAGGTCAACGAATGAAATGAAGAACAAATGAGTCAGCCAATCAATAACAGATCAAGGTTTCTGACCTAAACAAACTTGAGGAACATATTCAGTTAGAATTCTAAGAATCTAAGAAACCACAAGGGCATCTTCTCTAGTTTGGTTTTCCCAACAAAGTACACATTTTTGCTTCTGTATCTTTCTTGAAAGGTGAGGGATGGGGAATACTCCAGGACTGTGAGAGAAATAATGTTAATACAGAGTGAAAGGTATCACACCACAACAAGGCTTTGATGTGTAACTCTTGAAAGGGGTCTGCTGTAAATGTTCTAAGTTTCAGGCTCTTGGGAAACTAGACCATAATATACTAAAGACACCCAGCAGACTAAAGAATAATGGGGGGGGAAGTGAGCTCGAGATAGCCAAGCTCCCCTGGACCATTCTGGAAGCAAATAGAATGGCTAGTTCATTTCAAAGACTACTAAATTGCCTTTACTATCAGGTCTCATGGTCGTGGGAAAAGGAGAGACACATGGAAATACTGTCCCTATGTGCTAGGGAGGAAATGAAGATCAAAATGGACGAGTTCAAGGAAATAACTATGGCCCAGAGCAGAAAGAAGCAGTTTCTAAAGAGATTTAGACTGCATTCTTAATATCTGTGGGTTATAGAATCCATCAAGAATCTGCTGAAAGCAATCAATATGTGAACCAGAAAAATATACCTACAAAACACACATTCCAAGAATTCTAAGCACCTTCTTAAACACATGCTTCTAGAGAAGGATAGATACACACCATATGTCTACTAAAGCACCTCTATCTCTAACAGCTATGATCTAATAATACATATTTTTAACTTGGTGACATTTCTGAAGTATACTGAAGTCATGCATATCACAAGGTGTTATTCCTCTTAAAATGCCCTAAGAAATTATTTTTTTAGTCTTAAGTATATTTGTCAAAAGAGAAGTCTAGAGATTTCCTAAATGTACATTAGGTTAAAAAATAAGAGCCCAATATGTCAAACTTCCTAAATTATTACAGAATAGTAGAGAATGAAGAGACTCTTGTTAGATTGCATGAGTTTGAATCCCAATTTGTTCTCAGCTAACTTAGTACTCTGCCTCTCCTTTCCCCCCTCTATAAAATAGAAATAGTAACAGAAGCCATTTCAGAACTAAATTTCTGTTAATTGCTAAATGTGTTCATACATGTAAAACCAACGTCTAATGTATGTTGAATTCTCAGGACAGCAGACTGATTACCACCATCACCATTCTCTTGAGAGCTTGCTTTGTTTGGAATAATAGCCTGAGTCACATTCATGGAAAGATGCTTCCTAAAGAAACTTGGTTCACATCTCAGCCAATATTGTTGACCCACCACAGTGCTACCCTATTGCTGTTCCAGCATGCTCTACATAAAATTCTGGTAATAAATTCCTGAAAACTCTGTCAAAGATTGGGGTTCGAATACCACACTCAGTACTCCTATTTTTAAGCAAATTATGAAGCCTAACTTGTAATATTTCTTTATGGAAACAATCATGTCCTTGGCCCTGCCATCCTATAGCATCACCCATGAGTCTCATTCATGTCAGTTTAGCCATGTTATGTATCACTTTAAAAACACAGGGTAAATTAGCTTGTTACATACTTAAGTGTGTGCAGTAATTACTGCTCTGCTACGTACTTTACATTAGAGTAGTTTTAGTTACTTACTGGGATTTGAGGACAGCCCAGAATTCATTTCACAGTTGGAGGGATAACATAATGTTGAACACTCAAAAGGTGTAAGACACTGTGAATATTGTCTTCACTCTAATAGTCCCAAACCCTGGAGCTGAAGCACATGACTAAAGCATTAAGTCATTTTCTGAAAGCCTGCTGTTACTAGCTGACTCCACAAACATGCACTTAGCCATATCCTCCCTGGGCATGCCATTCTGTGGTTGTAAATAGATACCAATCAAAGCTATATTAACTCTTTCAGCCACACCTCCCACTCATCACTGAATAGAATGTATAAAAGCAGCAATTTGCTAAATGATTTTCAGCTATTCTCAACACTATTCTAAGAAAATGATGGTAAGCCTTAAAGGATTTTGAAGATTGTAAAATCGAAGAGAAGCAATAAGAAAAATTATAACACTTAGAATTCTGTTAACTGTAAGAGCACTTATTCTTTGCAAACTGTGTAGAAAAATGTACATGTTTGCTATTGTAAAAATAGCCACCTAAAAGCATTCATGATGGAAGAATCAAATGGCTGTAGTTGGATAATTAATTTTTTCAAAGATATTTTTCTCAAAACCAAAACTATCAGGTCCTTACTTTATTTCTTTTAAATATGACCAAGTATTAATGGTAACATTAGATTCGATGTGACACAGAAGACTCTTGGCAATGGTGAAAATTATCAGAATACAGCTAAACACTAAGTATATATAATTAGTAAATCAAGATTAGACAAAAATTCTTATGGGAAATCAAAAATTGCTCTCTTGATTGTCATTAACTCTTACCGAATGTTGCTGCTTAAATCCTTGGAAATAATTATATCCCAGGTTCCTAATTCCCAGCTCCATGATTTGACCGATTGTGCAATATTGGAAACACCTTCATTTAGCATCTTTGAAATTTCATTACCTAGCTTTTAAAGTCTCTCCCAGATCATTAATAACAGCATTCTAGGAGGCCAGTCATCTGGCCCCACAATAACCACTTCCTCCAGACTCCACAGAGAGTTATTTACCAGCAACCTCTGTGGTCTTTCTGTTCTTTTTTATTGGAATTTTTAATCCCTAGTAACATTTGGACACAATGTAACCTAGAAAAACTTCATATAGAAAAGCATTTTACAACCATTGAAAAGAGGTGATTCAAATACCCAAATTTTATGGTCTAATTGATCTTTCTCATCTTTCCTCAAGATATATCTACAAAAATCAGTATTCAATTATTATCAAACTGAAAAAAAAATCTAATGACAACAGCAGAGAATTTTAGGCCATATCCAGTTTGTGTTAACAGGTTTTAAATTTAATTACTGTCCCAAGTTCAATTCATTCAAATTGCTCACAAATTTAGTAGTTTCTTTTCAAATTTTATTTATCCTAAGATATTAAATTCTAGTTGTCTGTTTAGTAACCATATTTTTTTAAAGTAAAATAATATAGGAATTCAAAAGTAGCATTGCTCACAAGAAAAGGAATTGCTGAAATGCTTCTCTTACCTATGCTTTACAAATAGTTACTCCATGAGGTATCTCAAACTAAGTGGAGCTTTTTCATATGGCTATGTCTAGGTAGTAACATATGAAGCATCAGCCTATGCTGTGTTAACTAACAAGGACATTAGTATGAGTTAGACACGGTGTGCAGCTTGAAGGAACATCTCCACAAGGCCACACTCATTTCAGACACCAGTCATGAGTCTGAGGGTTCTCAAGGCACTCTGGCTATACGTTTCAGCAGGCTCTACACTCCTGGAATCCTACTGAAGTAGGCAGGCATACAAGCTAAAATTGATTAGGCTTGTGAGCTGGAAGACCATGCCTTCACCACTCCCCTGTGTGACTTCACGCCCTACTTGATATCTTCACCACACCCCCATGTGACATCTGACTCTACCTGACCATACTTGAGCGCCCACCTGCCTACAAGCCACTCCTCTGTGGAAAATATATAAAAAGGCAGGGAGTGTCCCAAAATGCTCTCTGCCTCTGCTTTGCTGCCGGTGATAAGTGGAGGATAGCCGCTCAAGGCGCTTGCTGCACGTGGCTTTTGGCCTGCTCTCTGCTTGGTGTGGATGCTACCCTAGTTTCCAGACTTTCCTCTCTCTCCAACCTAAACTAAACCCTTACTTTCCTAGGTAATTTTCGCACTAAATAAAAGCTTAAAACATACCATGCTGCCTCGTTTGTCTGTGCCTGTATTTAGAATTCTTCTCTAAATATTAGGCAAGAACCCTCTTGGACTTATTAATATTGGGGGTTTATTAATAAGCATATGGTGAAATTGTATGGCACCCCAAATTCCGGTAGCACATGTGGCATCCCAGGTAGCACTTCTGGGGAACTTTAAGGGGCCACATTTTTGTGTAAATTTTAGGGGGGTCATGTCCAATTTCACTATGACAACCTTCAGATCTGAAATTTCAGTACAGCAATTCTCAGAACTCAAGAGAAAGCAGTATATCTAGGATTACAATTTTATTATGGTAGAAGGATACAATTTAGACGCAGCCAAAGAAGAGATACTTAAGGTCTGGAAGACATTCAAAAGTAGAGCTTCAATCCCTCTTCCTGTATGATGACACTTGGGTGATGTTGCTTCCTCCTAGACATGGCGAGTATTGCCAATGACAGCAGTTCATCTGAGTCATTTGCAGTCCAGAACTTTATATTGGAGATGGATCACACACTGCCCAAATGGCTGACCTGGAGGTTCACTCTGAAACCTTTTGTCTCGGTCCTCAGGAGGTGGGAACTGTCAGGGTACACTTCAGTGACTGCATCATAACTCAGACTCTTTGTCTCCAGACAAAGAAATTCCTATCAGACAGGACGTCCTAGGTTGCTGGAGATCACTTCCCAGAAGTCAAGGGCAAAACCCAGATCTCTGTTTGGGTAAAGTTAATTCTTCACTATACAGATCTCTATTTCTTGATGGAATGTTGGCTACTGGATAGGAAAAGGATATTATATTAAAGATTTACAAATATTTCTCTATATTCAGGAAGAAATTAAACACATGCTAGTTACAGTAAAAGCATATTCTGCTTAGTGATCTCCATATCTTTTTAGTATAAGTGCTGCTAGTAGAAGTCAGAAAGAGCAGTGCCGTAGTGGTCAGGATATTATATTTCATTGATCGGAGAGTCAGTTAACTGGAACAATTAATAAGATTAAAACTGAAAATACGAAGGCTCCCTGTGTCATACCTGATGGTTTTTACAGGTGGCAAGGGTCCAAGTACTTCAGCCACGTTCTGCTGCCTTCTCAGGCACATTAGCAAGGAACTGATGGGAAGTGAAACAGGCAGGACTTGAACTGGCACTCAAATATGGGATGCTGGCAAAGCCAGAGATGGTTTGACCTACTGAGCCACAACGCCAGCCCCTCGCATAGAATTTTTACGATAGATAAAGCAATGCTTATTATTTTACTTTTATTTCTGTATAACCAAGAACTGAATAAACTTCAGGCATAAATTTGAACCACATAGCTTTCTGGGGACCCTAATGACAACAATTCTACAAATTTCTAAATCAAACAAAAGCAAAACTAACAGATTAAACATAAAGTAAGTTAGTGTTAAATAAACTGCCTACACCAGTTCAAGTCCCAGCTGCTCCACTTCTAATCCAGCTCTCTTCTATGGCCTGGGAAAGCCATAGAAGATGGTCCAAATTCTCGGGCCCCTGTACCTGAGTGGGAGACCCACAGAGTCTTCTGGCTCCTGGCTTCAGATTGGTGCAGCTTCGGCCGTTGCGGCCATTTGGGGAGTGAACCAGCGCATGGAAGACCTCTCTCTCTCTCTCTTTCTGCCTTTGCCTCTCTGTATCTCTGCCTTTCAAATAAATAAATAAATCTTTAAAAATAAACTGTCTAAAGTAGAGTAAAACTTTTACAACAAATTTCAAAAGGAATATTAAGAGGCATTTAATATTTAATATTTCTAATTTAATACATAATTAACAGCATTCTGGTTATTCTTGGGCTAATAAGAAAAATAATGTTAAAGTGATGTTTTAAAATTCATCATTAAGCTGACTAACCAACAAACATTAATCAATCAAAAAATATAGCTATATATGTCAATATTTTCTGAAATTTATCCAAGAAAGTTTTGATAGCCCAGGCAAAATCAATCTTAAAATGTCAGCAACTAAATTTAACAAATGTGTTTTCTCGCTTAAAGATATTATCTGATGCTAAGTGCTCCCTCTGGTCTTCTTGTACTGAAAACCTGCATATCATTTCATGAGCTTATCTCTACGTGGCATGTACTACAAAGAAAAGTTCATAGCTCGTCAGACAATCTGATTCTGCTTCAGTTGATCATCTCCTTTAAATATTCCATTCTCCCAAAGAGACTCAAACAAGGTTTAAAAGCTCAAGAATTGTTCAATAAATGGGAAGATACACCATGTTCCTGGGAAGAACAATTCAACATTATGATGCTATTGATTTTCCATAAATTAATCTATAAATTAAGTGAAATTAAATTTAAAATTCCATTAGAACTTTTTAGAATGTTACTGAATAAATTCTAAGATTCTTCTAGAGGAACAAGAAAACTCTTGAAAAGTAAGAATGAGCAGAAAAGAAGGGCCAAAGCAATACAAGAATCAAATGGAATCACAGAATTAGGGTAACACATTCCAGTTTCTACTTTAGAAAATTCTGTGCCGCATGACTAATTTAATAAACATAAATTCACTTTAGAAAAAAAACTCAATAGATAAAATTCTTTTGAATAAACATTCCATGTTATTATGTTTAAAATTTTGATCTACAAAGTAATGATTATGTAAGGATGATCTCTGGTAGGATGGCAATTTATTTTTCTGTTAAAAAGCTGTCTTCTGTGGAAGAAGCCATTTATTTTGTACTAAATATGTTTCCTTATGTACTATACGGAGAAATACAAACATATAAAATTATCTTTCCAAATTCACGTTAAGCTCTCTTTTTCTACAAAATTCTGTGCCAACTAAACGCACATATTCTATGAATGCATAAGTCATGGAGAAAATTACTGATCACTACACATCTGATTGTCAACATGTGTTGCCTGGGAAAGAGGAAAAGTATACATTAAGGATAAAGTCAGATAAAAAAATATAAAGAATACACTTAATCTATCATTACAGTTCACTGCATTGATACATATTCTATCATAATATAATAATATATTTGAATTCCTGTCACAAATAATAATATACTATCATTATTATAGTACAGTGCTAAATTCAGTTTACTAATTTATTTGTTGTATTATTTTATTAAACAAGTGATACTTGTCTGTAACCATGCTACCAAATGTAAATATAATGTGAACTATACATATAAATAAGATTTTCCATTAATACATTAAAAAAAGAAATGAGTGAATTAATTTTAATAATATAAGGGGGCTTTGAAAAGTTTGGGGGAAAATGGAAGTAAAATATTATGCACATTTGCTATTAATCTTTTAAGCCTTCTCCTATATTTAACTTAATATGTCAAAATGTAATATAAATATCAGGACATATCAGCATCTAATCAATATAAAAACTATTAATGAAATATTTATTAGTTAACTCATAAATATATGTACTTTAGATCACATCTGAATTCAGAAGTTAAGATTTCTTCAAAAAGCTGTCTAAACTCAAATTTTATATTTATGGTTGATAGGTAGTATAGTTCAAAGTTTCCAATAATTGAGATATCAGTTTTAAATTAATAAAAATTCAACAAAATAAAAATTCCATTCGTCAGTATCAGTTATCACATTGAAATCTCTCAATAGCCACACATATTGAATTGGACAGAACAGGTCTATACACATATTTTCTTTTATTGCCTCATTCCACTGGGTCATCAAGGTTATTCTAGACTCATAAACGTACACAGTTTTACTTCTTTTCCTGCCTTTAAAACAATTTGCACTAGATTGTAACAACCTTTAATTTGAAAACTACCACAATATTCTGGTAGGCAGTGTAACACAGTATGCTCTTGACTGTTCTAGGAAGAGAAGGATTTAAATATATCAATTCAGGGATTACCAGGGTTGCTATTTGTCCAGATTTTCTATTTCCTCTTGAATCAATTACCATCACTAGACACTGTGTTGTAGTTTACAAAGGTATGTATCATCATTATTGTGCCTATGTCCTCATAAACTTGCTTAGTTTTGTTATGATTTTATCTTATAAAGTTTTCACTATACTTCCAGCAGCTCTATGTGCCTTTTGTGTGATTAGCTGATATATCATTTGATACATATAGGCTTATAACTGCTCTTTCCTCCTTGCTGTGAGTTTCCTCTCTTTTTAAAATTTTGTACTTACTTGTCTCTCCTTTATTTATCAACAGTATATAAGCAAGCTTCTGCTGCACATAGCTTTTTAAAATTATTGTTTTTCAACAATGTTCCTAGTATTATAATAAATAATTTATGGTATTTCCATTTACTGTATCAGTGTAGTACTGTTTTTATTTTTCCATATTACTATCATTACTACTATATTTTACTATTTTTTCATTTTCCCTTTATTTTTCATTTGTTGCTTGGATCAAGGTATATTTTCTCACCTGTTAACCTGAAGTTCTATTGTTCTTTTCCCTAAGTGTTGCTTTTTCCTTTCCAATGCTTTTATATTTATATATGAGAACACTTCAAGTAGTTTGTGGAAAATTGAATTGAAAGATACATCTGTTTTGGTGCAAACATTTTTGAAATTCATGCATAGGATGGGTCATCAAAAAGATCATGGAAAATTCATATTCTGAAAAAACTATCCATAGCAGTGATCCTAATGTAGAGTTTTTTCAAAGTCATCACATCTCAAAGTGCCAATTTCACTTCTTTAGATTACCTTTTAAGTACTCTATTAGTTACCACAGATCAGGGAGAACATCTGGTATTTGTCCTTTGGGACTGGCTTATTTCACTAAGTGTAATGTTTTCCAGTTGCATTCATTTTGTTGCAAATGACAAGATTTCTTTTATTTTTTTTTTTTTTTGCCACTGTGTAGCATGTGTAGCATGGTGTAATGTTTCTAAAGTTGTATTTATGAAATGCATGAAGTTTGTATACCTTAAATAAAAGGATTCTGAGGAGGTAAAAAAACTAACATCTCAGATCAATTATTTGGAACACTAAAAAAAAAAAAAAACAGTATCCATAAATTTCAATACTTTTGTACCAAAATATATTTATCTTTTAATTCTGTCTTTCCTCAAAGCTTCTATATACTCTTATATATTATGTGTACAGGCACATGAATGTATATACTGATATTCAGAGTTACCATTTCTGTCTCATCTAGAATTTCAGATTTTCTGACACTCAGCAAGAATCTCCAAATGAAGAAATCATTTCTCATATTTTTTTTTCAAGTGAACGGGTAAGGAGAACAAAGAAAGTAATGAGTCGGCATTTTATAAAGTGCATTTGCAGCAATCAGGAATTATAGCTATTCTATTCCTAGATCAAATGAAGAGTGTTTAGAAAATTTCCACTACTTCCTCTTACCACTCACCATCTCCAATCACTCTTAGTCATAAAACTCTTGTTCCCTTTCTCTTACATTTGACTTAAATTTTTTTCCTATTCCTCGTAGTAATGGTACATGCTCTATTACCCATTTCTAAGTTATCACCAATTCTTATCCAGTTACCTTATAAATCTCAAACAGTCCATTTCTCTACATCTACATCAATTACAACCTCATTCAAGATACCATTTCTCACCTAGACTGACTCACTGGCCCCTAGCAAGTCTGCCTAGAGCTCATAAAGTCTGTTTTAATCCATTATCTGATATTTCAGAGTGAGTTTCTCAAACTGAATATCAGATGATTAGCAGATCATGTTACCCGGGCTTTCCTTCATGCCATCTCCAGCCCTTGTCAAGGTTCCTACTGCTCTTTAGATGAAGGTAATATTCATATACTTCAAGCGGTTTATGAGCAAATTTGGACTTTTTAAAGTTTATTTGCATTGATTTGAAAGAGCAACAGGGTGGTGGCAGGAGGTAGGAAGAGAGGAAAGAGAAAAAGATATCCCGGCTTCTTATGTGGATGGCAGGGACCCAACTACTTTGAGGCATCATCTGCTGCCTCCAAGGGCGCACATTAGCAGGAAACTAGACTAAAAGCACAAGCGGGAATCAATCCCAGGTGCTCTGATATTGGATGCAGGCATCCCAAGCAGTGTCCTAACTTGCCACATCATAATGCCCACCCCATCGATTCTTTAACAAGTTTTTTCCTACTTGATGTAGGCAGGCATATAGGATAAAATTGATTAGGTTTGTGAGCTAGAAGACCATGCCTTCGCCACACCCCTGTGTGACCTCATGCCCCTACCTGACCACACTTGTATGCCCACCTGCCAATCCACTCCCTTTTGGAAGTGGATAAAAGGCCTGATACACAGTGGGCCTGGCCCTTTTACCTTTTTTCACCATTATAAACCTTTGTTGCCCTTGTTGCCCCACGCCTTCAGGGCCCGTGGCCTTTGGGCTACTCGCGCTCTCTGCCTTCACTTTGCTGCCCATGATAAGCTGCTTGTCACTGCTCTTAACCAAACGCTCACTGCACGTAGCTCCCAACCTACTCTCTGCTTGGTATGGCCCCAGCTTAATTTCCAGACTTTCCTTTCTCTCTTAGATATAGCCCTCACTCTCCTATGCATTTTTCTCACGAAATAAAAAGCTTAAAAACTTTGAGCCAGTATTCAGAATTTTTCTCTGAATTCATGGCAAGAGCCCATATAACTTATTAATATGGGAAATATTAATAAGCAAATCGGTATCATACTGAGAATACTTTTTTCTTTTCTTTCATTCAACAATTAACTCCTTTGGATACGAAATTAATCATCACTTTGTGAATGGCCCTTCCTGACTCCATGAATATTTCAAATTCCCTCACAGTCAATGCACTGTGTGTGCCTGGCATGTGGTTAAACAATAAGTAGTGGCTAAATTAATGAATGAACTCTAATCCTGATTCTGAAATTATTCAGAGATGGCCCAAGATAGTGGATGAAGTCAATGGTGATAAGTAATTGCATGTGACAAAAGCAAAAGAAAAAAGAAGACAATCTTGATCAAAGCAGAACTTAGCTTGGGTCTCATGATCAGGAGCCCACATTTTCACCACCCAGCATTGTCAAAGCGATTCAGCTCTTTGACCTAATCTAATGCCTGGTTATACTACTCTAAACCCAGGTATCTAATCTGTTACCTGATTATATTTATTTAAAGATACTTGATGTGTTTCCTTGAAATGTATTAGCACTTCAGGATTTTGTCTTTTTGTAAAAGTTTTAAGTAAGTAACGAATGGTGCAAAAGAAAACAAAAGAATCAACTCTTTATTCCTTTACCTTTAGCTGATCTATCATAGTCTGAATGTCAAGTTTTGCTTTATATTCAACATGTTCTTTTCAAACAATCACAAAATATGCCTCAAAGTCACTGTTTTAATGTGAAAGAGAGCTAAATGCTTTACATAAACTGCATAAAGCCACTCAGGTAATGGGAGGAATTTTCCTACCTCCAAACACTCTGCTTCTTACTCGGCTGCAGTCATAGTTTCTGTACATCCTGCAGAAAACTGTGGAGTAACCATGTGCTTCCCTAGCACATGCAATGGTAGGGAGAAAGGAAGCAAATATATTCTGTGCTACTATTAAATAATGAATACAATTATTCGCTGGAGAACAAGTAACCGCAGAAAAAAACAAAAGAGACAAGATCTATGAGGAGAGCCTGCATAGAACTTAACTCACAGTGTTTTCCTTTTCCCCTGTTCTCACCTTCTTGGAGTCCTGCAATTCACTGAAGTTACCAATGGTAGCTTGGATACTTTGTCAGGTACAAAATGGAGAAAGTGTGTATTCCTGCTATCTCAGTTTCCTTCTGAAATATCATTATTTATGATAAGTAAGGTCTTATAACATTTAGAGATATCTTAATAAATTCTGAGTTTAAAAAAAATTTTTTTGACAGGCAGAGTGGACAGTAAGAGAGAGAGACAGAGAGAAAGGTCTTCCTTTTCCGTTGGTTCACTCCCATAATGGCCACTGTGGCCGGCGCACTGAGGCCGGCGCACCACGCTGATCCGAAGCCAGGAGCCAGGTGCTTCTCCTGGTCTCCCATGTGGGTGCATTACTGGAGGCTGGCATTTGGTAAGGTGGGTTAGTCCACCACTTACAATGCCAGCATCCCGTATCAGAGTGCTGCTTCAAGTCTTGGCTACTCTGTTTCCAATAAGGCTCCCTACTAATGCACCTGGGAAAGCAGCAGAAGGTGGCCCAAGGACTTGGACTCCTGTCACCCATATGAGAGACCAGGATGGAAGTCAGGGTTCTTGGCTTTGGCTTGTCCCATATCTGGATGTTGCAGCAATAATGGGGAGTGAACCGGTGGATGGAAGATCTCTTTCTCTCTCTGTCACTCCCTCTCATTCTGTCACTCTGTCTTTCAAATAAATAAATAAATCTTTTTAAAATTTCTTAGTGAATTGTCCTAAAATGCAACCATCAAATAAAATATTTTATCAACTGGAAAGTATATTAAATGTTTTCAGCAATTTAATTTTAAAAATGTTTAAAACAGAACCTAACAGGAAGTTCAACATATATCAAAGGCCTGACATATTTTTAAAAAGTGGCAGAAACCTTGCTTCAAGCATTAGCCCTCTCAGTCACTTACAACATATTTTCTTCTAGTCTTTGGAAAAAAAATCAAGAAATTGTTAGCAAATCTGTGAAACCAAGAAATGTATGAACAGGGGCCGGCGATGCGGCGCAGCAAGATAAAGCACCAGCCTGTGGTGCTGGCATCCCATACAGGTGCTGGTTTGCTCATGGCCGCCCCAATTCCAATCCAGCTCTCTGCTGTGGCCTGGGATAGCAGTGGAAGATGGTTCAAGTCCTTGGGCCCCTGCACCTGTGTGGTAAGCCCAGAAGAAGCTCCTGGCTCCTGGATCTGGATCAGCTCAGCTGTGGCCATTGTGCTCATCTGGGGATTGAACCAGTGAATGGAAGACCTTTCTCTCTCTTTAGCTCTACCTCTCTCTATAACTCTGTCTTTCAAATAAATAAAATAAATCTTAAAAAAAGAAATGTATGTACATATTCTGAACATACAATATATTATTTCATTTATTTCTTTAAAAGCAATTTACAGTGTTGTGGCTCATGTTGGAGTGCTGGTTCAAGTCTTGGCTGCTTTTCTTCTAATCCAGCTCCCTGCTAAAGCACTGAGAAAGCATCAGAAAATGGCCCGAGTACCTGGGGCCCTGTCAACCACGTGTGAGATCAGAATGGAGTTCCTGGCTCCTGGTTTGGTCTGATGCAGTCATCTGGGGAGTGAACCAGAGGATGAAAGATTTCTTTCTCTCCCTCTCTCTTCCTGTTACTCTATTTTTCAAACAAATAAAATATTTTTTTTACCAAGCTATAAAAACAGTCAACATAAGATGATAAGTGTAAATGTCCAAGAATGGTTTCTCTCATGAATTTTGGTATGATCAGTTTATCCTGTGTATATGTGCTTAAATATTGAACCCCTTGAAAATCCACAAGTATTATGTATTAATAAAAAATTAAAAGTTTAATTTATTTAAAATAAAAAATATTTTGTTGTTCTAAAATCAATTATTAGAATAGGTATATTATCTTGAAGTTCTTTGAATTTCAATAATTTGTTATTATGGGTTTTTTTTGTTGTTTATACATGTATTTTTTTAACTTTTATTTAGTAAATATAAATTTCCAAAGTACAGCTTATGGATTAGAATGGCTTTTCCCCCCATAACTTCCCTCCCACCCGCAACCCTCCCATCTCTCGCTCCCTCCCCCATCCAGTCACATCAAGATTCATTTTCAATTATCTTTACATACAGAAGATACTAAATTGATCTTCTGTTATTATGTTTTAATAGAATTATACTAGATGAATGCTTTTAGACTAAACATATTTCTCAATGATTATGTTCCTCATCACCAATGATATTTTCACACCTAAGAATTATATTAATTTAGTCTTATCAATGAAGTATCTAAAAATTTTCCCAAGAGCTTTCAAAGATTTATGTGTCTTAGATAATAAGCATTTTCTTTTTGCTTTTAAGAAAATTGTACATAAACTGTTATGCACAAATTTTGTACATCAACCCCTTTGCACAGTATATTTTCACTACTGTTAAGTCATTTAATTTTCCTTCTAAGATTGCAATTTCTATGTGATTGGGGGAGGGTAGAAAAGAGGTCATATATGTGTAGATATTAACCTCTTTAGTGTCTGGCAAAATGCTTTTACATACTATTTATCCATACTTTTATATCTAAACTTCTGAGAGATAGTCACTTCAAAAGATTACTTATTTAGACAGATACCTATAGCAAATTACTACTATTTTCCTCTGGTGTACTGATCAACATTTTACATTTCTTAGATCTTAATAATTCCATTAGTAATAATGGTATCATTTTGGAGGAAATTTTATTTGGAAAATTTTGGTAGTATTACAAATATCCTAACTTCTAATAATCTTCAAAAGCAATCTTCTTTTTTTTTTTTCTGAGAAACATTTAGTTTTATTGGATTTTTAAATGTTTTTATTCTAGAGTACTCATAATGCTTGGTGGCTTAGTAGGCATTATGAAAAGATCCAGTCAAAAAAGCGTTTTGCTTCGGTTTATCCAAATTTTCCCAAATTCTTTCATGCACCACAGTTATTTTTTTAAAATTTTTTTTAACTTTTATTTAATGAATATAAATTTCCAAAGTACAGCTTATGGATTACAATGGCTTCCCCCCCATAACATCCCTCCCACCCGCAACCCTCCCCTTTCCCACTCCCTCTCCCCTTCCATTCACATCAAGATTCATTTTCGATTCTCTTTATATACAGAAGATCAGTTTAGCATACATTAAGTAAAGATTTCAACAGTTTGCTCCAACACAGAAACATACAGTGAAAAATACTGTTTGAGTACTAGTTATAGCATTAAATCTCAATGTACAGCACACTAAGGACAGAGATTCTACATGAGGAGTAAGTGCACAGTGACTCCTGTTGTTGACTTAACAAATTGACACTCTGTTTATGGCCTCAGTAATCACCCTAGGCTCTTGTCATGAGCTGCCAAGGCTATGGAAGCCCCCTGAGTTCACTGACTCTGATCATATTTAGACAAGGCCATGGTCAAAGTGGAAGTTCTCTCCTCCCTTCAGAGAAAGGTACCTCCTTCTTTGATGACCCGTTCTTTCCACTGGGATCTCACTCGTGGAGATCTCACATTTAGTTTTTTTTTTTTTCTTTTTTCTTTTTTTCCCCAGAGTGTCTTGGCTTTCCATGCCTGAAATACTCTCATGGGCTTTTCAGCCGGATCCACATACCTTAAGGGCTGATTCTGAGGCCAGAGTGCTGTTTAGGACATCTGCCATTCTATGGGTCTGCTATGTATCTCACTTCCCATGTTGGATCGTTCTCTCCCTTTTTTATTCTATCAGCTAGTATTTGCAGACACTAGTCTTGTTTATGTGATCCCTTTCGTTCTTAGTCCTACCATTATGATCAATTGTGAACAGAAATTGATCACTGGGACTAGTGAGATGGCATTGGTGCATGCCACCTTGATGGGATTGAATTGGAATCCCCTGGTATGTTTCTAACTCTACCGTTTGAGGTAAGTCAGCTTGAGCATGTCCCGAATTGTACATCTCTTCCCTCTCTTATTCCCACTCTTATATTTAACAGCGATCACTTTTCAGTTAAGTTTCAGCACTTAAGAAGAATTGTGTATTGATTACAGTTCAACCAAAAGTATTAAGTAGAACAAACAAAAAAAAATACTAAGAGGGATAACATATTAAGTTGTTCATCAACAGTCAGGGTGAGGGCTGATCAAGTCACCATCTCTCATAGTGTTCATTTCACTTTAACAGGTTTCCTTTTTAGTACTCAGTTAGTTGTCACCTATCAGGGAACACATGTGGTATTTGTCCCTTTGGGATTGGCTTATTTCACTCAACATAATGATTTCCAAATTCCTAACAGGGATCACTTTTCAGTTAAATTTAAACACCTAAGAATAATTGTGTGTTAATTACAGAGTTCACCAATGGTACTAGAACAAAAAAAATACTAAAATGGATAAAGTATTACATTGTACATCAACCGTCAGGACAAGAGCTGATCAAGTCACTGTTTCTCATAGTGTCCATTTCACTTCAACAAGTTTCCCCTTTGGTGCTCAGTTAGTTACCACCAATCAGGGAGAACATATGATATTTGTCCCTTTGGGACTGGCTTAGTTCACTTAGCATGACGTTTTACAAATTCCTCCATCTTGTTGCAAATGACCGGATTTCGTTGTTTTTGACTGCTGTATAGTATTCCATAGAGTACATGTCCCATAATTTCTTTATCCAGTCTACTGTTGATGGGCATTTGGGTTGGTTCTAGGTCTTAGCTATTGTGAATTGAGCTGCAATAAACATTAATGTGCAGACAGCTTGTTTGTTTGCCAATTTAATTTCCTTTGGGTAAATTCCAAGGAGTGGGATGGCTGGGTTGAATGGTAGGGTTATATTCAGGTTTCTGAGGAATCTCCAGACTGATTTCCATAGTGGCTTAACCAATTTGCATTCCAGCAACAGTGGGTTAGTGTCCCTTTTTCCCCACATCCTCGCCAGCATCTGTTGTTGGTAATTTCTGAATGTGAGCCATTCTAACTGGGGTGAGGTGAAACCTCATTGTGGTTTTGATTTGCATTTCCCTGATTGCTAGTGATCTTGAACATTTTTTCATGTGTCTGTTGGCCATTTGGATTTCCTCTTTTGAAAAATGTCTGTTGAGGTCCTTGGCCCATCTCTTAAGTGGGTTGTTTGTTTTGATGATGTGGAGTTTCTTGATTTCTTTGTAGATTCTGGTTATCAACCCTTTATCAGTGGCATAGTTTGCAAATATATTTTCCCGTTCTGTTGGTTGCCTTTTCACTTTCCTGACTGCTTCTTTTGCAGTACAGAAACTTCTCAATTTGTTGCACTCCCAAATGTTAATTTTGGCTTTGACTGCCTGTGCTTCTGGGGTGTTTTCCAAGAAGTCATTGCCGGTACCTGTATCTTGCAGGGTTTTTGCAGTGCTCTCTAATAATTTGATGGTGTCAGGTTGTAGATTTAAGTCTTTAATCCATGTTGAGTGAATTTTTGTGTAAGGTGAAAGGTAAGGGTCTTGCTTCATGATTCTGCATGTGGAAATCCAATTTTCCCAGCACCATTTATTGAATAGACTGTCCTTACTCCAGGGATTGGTTTTGGATCCTTGATCAAATATGAGTTGGCTGTAGATGTTTGGGTTGATTTCTGGTGTTTCAATTCTGTTCCATTGGTCTATCCATCTGTTTCTGTACCAGTACCATGCTGTTTTGATTACAACTGCCCTGTAGTATGTCCTGAAATCTGTTATTGTGATGCCTCCAGCTTTATTTTTGTTGTTTTGTTGTACAAGATTTCTTTAGCTATTCGAGGTCTTCTGTGTCTCCATATGAATTTCAGCATCTCTGATTTTATTTATTTGGGTCTTTTCTCTTCTTTTTTTAGTTAGTTGGGCCAATGGGGTGTCATTTTTTTTTATTTTTTCAAAAAACCAGCTACTTGTTTGGCTGATTTTTTGTAATGCTTTTTGGATTCAATCCTGTTGATTTCTTCTCTGATTTTAATTATTTCTCTTCTCCTATTAGATTTGGGTCTGGTTTGCTGTAGATTTTCTAGATCTTTGATATGCATTGAAAGCTCATCTATTTGGTGGCTTTCCAATTTCTTGATGTAGGCACCTATTGATATAAACTTTCCTCTTAACACTGCTTTTGCTGCGTCCCATAAGTTTTGGTATGTTGTGCTGTTATCCTCATTTACTTCCAGAAAATTTTTGATTTCTCTTTTGATTTCTTCTATGACCCATTGTTCATTCAGGAGCATGTTGTTCAATCTCCATGTGTTTGCATATGCTCTAGGGATTCCTGAGTTGCTAATTTCCAACTTCATTCCTTTATGGTCTGAGAAGCTGCATGGTATGATTCTAATTCTTTTGAATTTGCTGAGACTTGCTTTATGGCCTAGTATGTGGTCAATCCTAGAGAAGGTTCCATGTACTTCTGAGAAGAATGTAAATGCTTTTTGTGTAGGATGAAAAGTTCTGTATATATCTGTTAGATCCATTTGGGCTATAGTGTCATTTAAATCTACTGTCTCCTTGTTGATCTTCTGTCCTGTTGATCTGTCTATTTCTGAGAGTGGGGTATTGAAGTCCCGCAGTACTATTGTATTGGGGTCTAAGTCTTCCTTTAAGTCCCTTAACAAATATTTTAAATAATCCGGTGCCCTGTAATTAGGTGCATATACATTGATAATCATTATATCTTCCTGCTGAATTGATCCCTTAATCATTATATAGTGCCCCTCTTTGTCTCTCCTAACAGTTTTTGTGGTAAAGTTTATGTTGTCCGATATTAAGATGTCTATGCCCGCTCTTTTTTCATTTCTGTTGGCATGGTATATCTTTTTCCAGCCTTACACTTTCAGTCTGTATGGATCTTTATTGGAAAGATGTGTTTCTTGTAAGCAGCAAATAGATGGGTTTTGTTCCTTAAGCCAATCAGCCAATCGGTGTCTTTTAACTGGACAGTTCACCTTCATTCACAAATGATAGCTTTGGAGGATATAATATTCTGGGCTGGCAGTTGTTCTCTCTTAGTACCTGGGCTATATCTCGCCATTTCCTCCTCGCTTGTAGGGTTTCTGATGAGAAGTCAGCTGTGAGTCTGATTGGAGATCCTCTGAGAGTAATCTGACGTTTCTCTCTTGCACATTTTAGGATCTTTTCTTTATGTTTCACTGTGGTGAGTTTAATTACAACATGTCATGGTGAGGATCTCTTTTGGTCATGTTTATTAGGGGTTCTATGAGCTTCCTGTATTAGGATTTCTCTGTACTCCAAACCTGGGAAATTTTCTGCTAATATCTCACTAAAAAGGCCTTCTAATCCTTTCTCCCTCTCCATGTGTTCAGGAACTCCTAGAACCTGAATGTTGGTTTTTTTAATAGTATCCTGAAGATTCCCGACAATATTTTTTAGATTTCTAATTTCCTCTTCTTCTCTTTGGTTTGGTTGTATATTTTGCTGTGCTCTGTCTTCTAAGTCCAATATTCTCGCTTCTGCTTCACCCATTCTGTTTTTAAGGCTCTCTAATGTGTTTGTCATTTGATCTATTGAATTCTTCACTTCATTATGATTTCTCGTCACTATCACAGTTTCATGTTCTACTAGTTGTTTCATTTCATTTTGATTCCTTCTTAATATTTCATTTTCATGAAAGAGATTTTCTATCTTGTCCATTAAGGATTTCTGTAGTTCGAGAATTTGTTTTTGAGAACTTTTTAATGTTCTTATCAATTTTTTGAGATCCGCTTCTTGCATTTCTTCTATCTCATCATCTTCATAATCTTGAATTGGGGTGTCTATTTCATTTGGGGACATCATAGTGTCTTCCTTGTTCTTGTTACCTCGGCTTTTGCATTTGGTTTCTTCTCGTTATGCTGTGACTCTAGATTAAGAGGACTGTCTGCTTTTGATGGATCCTTAGAGGTTGTGATGGGTGTGGCCAGAGAGCTCTGGTTCTACAGGGTTAAGGGTGTGCCATAGATGATTCACCCTGATTGTTCTCTTGCTGGCTCTCTCTCTCTCTCTCTCTTTTTTTTTTTTTTTTTTTTTTTTGACTCAGTTGGGAAGTAATTCCACACAGCTGAGTGGAATTGAGAGTAGTTGATGTATGAATTCTGGCCCCTGTGTGTATTCATTTGCTTACCAGAGTCAGGTTTTTCTGCTTGGCTAATGAGAGACACCTGCTTTACATATGCAAAATGGTGCGCACCACTTTACTTAAGTAAAATGGTGCCTGCCCTTTGTCTTGCTCGGCTTTGTAAGGTGAGTGGAGAGGGAGGCTAAATGTCCATGCAGGTTCCCCTTATTTATTCAATTTTTTTCTCTCCTCCAGCCAGGCTGGTGAGCTTTCCCCAATGGGGCTTCAGGCCTCGTTCTCCGCAGGCTTTTTCTGCCTTTCCCCGCCAATATCTGGGGTTACCGAGAGGTTTTTAGCTCACCTCCCCTTCCAGTGCTGGCGCGCAGACTCTGCAGCTCTGGCGGGTCTGGCTGCTCCGGCTGCTCCAGCGGGTCTGGCGGGTCTGCCTGCTCCGGCGGGTCTGGCGGGTCCGGCGGGTCCGGTGGCCCTGGCGGGTCCCACGGCTCAGCTTCCACGAGGTGGGCGACCTTGCTCTCCCCTTAGGTCCTCCAAGTCACAGCCACTAGATCCGGAAGAATTTCCTCTGCAGTTTTTCCCTGATTCTTTTCCTGAGGCTTCCGTAACTCCACTTTTATTAAACTATCTTTTCCCGGACTGTCGGTGCACGCCCTCACTATTCTGCCATCTTGGCTCTGCCAACTTTAACACTTAACATTTAACCAGGCCATTGTGGCCATTTGGAGAATGAACCAGCAGGTGGAAGATTATCATTCTATCTGTTGCTCTGTCACATTTCAAACAAATAAATAAATATTTTAAAAAGCATTTTCATATTATTAAATTTATATAAAATTGTTGAAAATCCAATGTAACTAAGACAGAAGTGATTGCATGAAGAAGATATGTAGGAGTTAGATTGTAAAGGGGCATGCAAGGTCTTTTAAAAAGTTTTTTAAAATTTAATTAATTATTTATTTACTTATTTATTTCTTTATTTAAGAGAAAGACACAGAAAGGCAGATCATCCACTGGCCTATCCCAAATGCCTGTGATGGTTGAGCCAAGGCTGAAGCCAGGTCTCAATACAATCCAGGTATCCCATTTAGGTGACAGGAACCCAATTCCTTGAGCCATAAGTATTGTTTCCCAGGGTTTGCATTATCAGGATGCTGGAGTCAGGAGCCAGAGCTTGGCATTGAATCCAGGATCTCCAATGTGGGTCATGGGCATCTTAACTTTCAGGCCATATACACACTCCAAGGAGACTTTTAGGTGTGATAATATATGCACTGCTTTCATTGTAGCAATGGTTTGATGGTTCATGGGTGAATATAAGTGGTTCATTTTCTGTCAGGCAACATCAAAATTATACACTCTAAATGTATATAGCTTATTTTAGTCTATTATAACTCAATAGCATTATAAAAATATAAATTCATACCTATATGTCACAGTGAAATTTAGGAACCATACTGGATAGCAGATAGAACGACAGCTGACTTCTCAGTAGTAACAAAGATTGCTACAAGATAGAGAAATGATGTCTTCAAAAGGTTAGAAAAAAGAGAATTTAAAACCTAGAGATACTGTCTCACAAGAAGAAGGTGAAACACATTTCCAGGCACAGCAGATTTTACTAACAGACCCTTACTAAGAAATTTCTAGTGTGTACTTCAGATAGAAAGAAAATTATCACAAAAGTGAGGTCTACAATATAAGATGTACTGAATGAAGAAAATGGCAAAGTTTGGATAAACTTAAATAAATATTGACTTTACAAATTAAAATAACAATGTTGAATTTCTGGGAGTTAAAAATATCAAGGTAGATCTAAAATATAGCAATAGTATAGAAAGGGGTGATATAATTAAATAAGTGATAACTTTTGTGAAAGGTTATTTTTAAAAACATACACAAGATTTGGGAAGTAGAAAATATAAAAAAAAGAGCTGGTATTGTGGCACAGCAGGTTAAGCTGCTGTCTACAATGCCAGCATCCAATATGGCTGCTTATTCAAGTCCCAGCTTCTCCACTTCTAATCTGGCTCCCTACTAGTGTTCCTGGGAAAGCAGTGGCAGAGAATCCAGTTCCTTGGCCCCTGCGCCTACCTAGGAAACCCAGAAGGAGTTCCAGGCTTCTGTCTTTGGCCTGACCCAGCCCCATCTATTGTGGCCATTTGGGGAGTGAGCCAGCGGATACAAGGTAAATCAGTATCTATCTATATCTCTGTCTCTACCTCTCTCTCTCTCTCTGTAACCCTGCCTTTCAAATAAACAAACAAATCTTCTTTTCTAAAACTGATATACTGACCAAAGTGCTATGAAGTGGAAAATTTTGAATGTTATTTAGGTTTGACCTCCATATTTTTCTTATAAGTCAGTTAAGCCACAGAAAGTAAAAAGCCTTTTTACACAGTCCCCCTCAATGATCTCTAGCCTCTTAAAAAAAGTTAAGAGCCAAGACAAACCAATTGCTCTGTTTCTGGCCAGCTGAGCAGCGATAACTGGAGGATGGTCATTAATCATCAACAAATTACAAAGAAATCACCATGCCAAGTCAAAGGTAAAATCAATTACAGTGACAATTAAAGTACTCAGACATCAAGCTCAAAGCCCCTGTGGTTAATAGACAGCCTAATAAGACTTTATAGAGAATTCAAGCATTAGAATTTTCCATAATGCTGAAATACAAAGCCAGATTTAATGAAAGGATATAGAGCAATAATTTATAGGGTACCTTGGGAAAAAAGCCTTGCATAGTAATAAAGTCAACAGTGATTTGACCAACTATTTTATAAATCAATTATTTATATTGTGGAAAGTAATGGTGAGTACATATTGATTATAGTGCTTCTGCTGTGGTCACATCTTTGTGAAGAAACTTCTGTGCATTCTACCTTGATGTTCACATCCAATATCAAGATTCAGCAACGTAAATTTGCAGACAGTTATGGCACTAAAGGACAATCTTATCACTTTATTCTGCCAACTGTATCTTTGAACTCTTTGCTGGCTTTGAGATGAAATCACTCAAGTGAGTAAGTCCAGAGAAATGTAGAGCTTCATAGACCTGTGCTTTTTTCCAGATAAATTATATTGTTCTGCTACAGACAACCAACATGATATTTACACTATGATTCTGAAATAAAGTTCCCCTCAAAGAGGGAAAAAGAGAGAAAAGAGGTACTTGCTCCTTCTGTCCCTAGTTATTCAGTAGGTTAGGAATATTCATATTCAGTTTATCATTGCTGAAAAATACTGCCATGTTTCTTCCATTTGCTCTGCCTTAAGTAACTATTTCCTAGGAAAAAGAACAACAGTATTTGGAGAGATAATCACACTAGATACAAATCTGGTAAGAAAATCTAAATAGTGTGTTTTAATTCCAGGCTTATTACTAGTTGTATAATTGATTTGAATAGATATCTGATTATAGAACTGATCTTATTAAAATTTAAAATTATTATATAAATCAAATGTATACTATAGATCATCTTGATTGAATAGATCACAAAAATAAGAATATTAGATTTCCAAATTATCAACTATTGTTGGTTACTGATGACTCCAAAAATCCATTTGAATTTACTGGAAAATATTGCTTTTGTCATTATCATTTCACTTTATGTTTCCTCTTTGGAAAATCATGCCATAGATAAAACTTCCTTTGAAGACAAACCTATTTTTAGATTGGTTTACTGAGAACTTGTCAATGAACTTCATATTCTCAGTTTACCACTGATTCACTGACTCAAATATCAATGCAGTACCTGCAAATCTTCATACTTCCTCTGTTCTATTTAACCAACAAAAAGGGAAATTTCACTGTCTTAGTAATGAATTGCCCCATTTGGGGAAAGTGTTCATCTCTCTTTTTTATTTTTTTTTAACTACTCATCTTGGGAGACTATGTTTGAAAATGTCTCAAATATCAGTAGAAACACAAAGCTTATATTTTCCTTGTTGAAAAGAAACCCAGTCAGTCACATTTTTAATCAAGGAGGCTAGATGGGAATATTTTTGGATCCATAGCATGTACTCAGCTAAATGGTTTACATATATTAATCCACGGATCTTTAACCTTAGGGTTTATGTAACATTATTATCTTCATTTGACAGATAACAAAACTGAGACTCACAGAAGTGAATGTCTCATTCGAAGTTATTCACTGTATAAGTGTCAAGGGCATGTGTGGAACGCAACTCTGACTATAAAATTCATTGTTGTTTTTCTTAAAGGCTTATTTTACTTACTTGAAAGGAAGAATAACACAAAGAGAAAAGGAAAGACAGAGAGGAAAGGAAAGATGGATGGGCGGAGGGAGGGAGGGTGGAGGGAGGGAGAGAGAGAGAGAATCTTGCATGTGCTGGTTTATTCCCCATACAGCCACACAGCTGGGGCTACGGCAGGAGGAAGACAGGAGCCTGGAACTTCATCCTGCTCTCCCACAGGGGTGGCAGAGGTCCAAATACTTGGGCCATCATGTGATATCTTCCCAGATGCATTAGTAGGGAGCTATATCGAAAATGGAGCAGCCACAACTCAAACTGGAGCTCTGATATGGGATGCTGGCATTACAGGCAGCAGCTAAACCTGCTGCACCACAAAGCAGGCTCCTATTTTTTTTTTTCTACATGAACATTCTGCATGGTGAAAATAAGGGAAAAAAACTTTTACATTCTTTCTGGGAAGTATTAAATCTGGATATTTTACAGTAATTCTCAAGATCTTTCTACACATGGAAAATACCTTGTATCTATCTGAGCATAATTCTGATTGCTTTATCAATCTGCAAACAGATTGGGCATAAAATTTTCTCCCTACATATTCCTTCAAACAGCTTTAAAAAGAGAGGGGGCACATAAACTTATTTTTCAGTCATTTAGCCAATCTTGAGTGGCTACTATGGGTCAAGGACTATTCTGTGCACAGCAGATAGATAATTTTGAAAGAAAAAAAAAAAAGAGGAAATTGGTTCCCTGCCATCATGAGGTGTACACAATAAGATTTAAAGACAGGACAATAACTAAGCAAATTAAAATGTGTTTTAAAATGTGATAGGTGCTCTGGAATAAGAAAAAAAAAATGGAACAAAGTGAAGGGGAATAAGGAGCAGAAGGGGAGGGAGTAGGATCTGTGTGATCCAGTGTGGCTAATCACAGTCAGTAAGGGGCAGAGGTAGTAAAAGATGAGGCCAAATAAACAGAAAGAGTCATATAACAGAAGGCCTCCGAGATTTTGTCTTCCACTCTGAATAAACTGAGAAGTCATTTCAGATTTTGAGCAAAAAAGTAACACAATCCGACTTACATTTCTAATGATTATTCTTGCTGTTGTGTTGAGAATCAATATAGGCAAAGCACACGCAATTCAGGGAAACAGATAATCAAAGCAGCTTAGAGGCTATTGCAATACTCCAAGAGACAAATGATAGTGCCTTAAAACAGGGGAGTAGCAGTGGAGAAAGTAAACGGTACTTGGATTTTGAAGTAATGTTAAGAGGCTCTCCTAATAGATTGCATATTGCATATGAGAAAAAGACATTGAGCACACTCCAAGGTTTGGCCTAATCAACAGGAAGAATAAAGAAATTAACTGAAGATGAATATGTATACAGAACAATTTTGGAGCATAGAGCAGTAACCCAGTTTCAGAGGTTAAATTTAACATTCAGGGGAAAATATTAAATTGGGCTAAACACACAAGTCAGGAGTTCTAAAAGGAAATCTAGGCTAGAGATAGAAATTTGTGATTTGCCAACATTGCTTTGGTTTTAGTAAGATATGTTTCACCAAATCATACAACTATTTAATTCCCAAAGTCATAAATCAAGTATACCAAAAGTTTAGAAACAGTCCAATTACGGTATGCAAAAAATGAGCCTCATGGAAGGTTGCTATGTCACTGGGGCAGCCCTCAGAGAGTGGTTCTCACAAGAGGGTTCTAAGAGCCAAGTTGTGTCCAGCCACTCTCACTGCTTTCTGGCTCACCATGGGACCCTTCCTCTGCACATGCTCTACCTTTGCCACCCCTGGGCCTCACCAGATGGCCAATGAATGGGGTCCACTCAATCTTGGACTATGAACCTCCACAATTATAGCCAAAAAAATCTTTCCTTAATAAGTAGCTTGTCTTATATGCTTTGTTTTAGTAATGAAAAACTAATAGAAGAATATAAATGATGATTAAAAGCCAGAAGCCTGAGTGAAATCACTAGAGGAGTGAGAAATACACTGTATTGCCATTATAAACATCTTATCTCCTTCAATAGAGATTTAAAGCAGGATAATTTATTTTATTTTACTTTTTATGAGGTAAGGATAAAAGTGTAATGTTTGAGGTTATATATGTAATTAATTCTCATTTTTATTTGGGGTAAAAATTTTTACATTCTTGTTCAGTAACATACCATTCTTTAACTGAAATAGACTATAAAAAAGAACGAAATCCTATTTTTTACAATAAACTGTATACAATTGGAATGTTAAAAATAGTAGCAAGTTGTCACCGATCAGGGAGAACATATGGTATTTGTCCCTTTGGGACTGGCTTATTTCACTCAGCATGATGTGTTCCAGATTCCTCCATTTTGTTGCAAATGACTGGATTTTGTTGTTTCTTACTGCAGTATAGTATTCTAAAGAGTACATATCCCATAATTTCTTTATCCAGTCTACCGTTGATGGGCATTTAGGTTGGTTCCAGGTCTTGGCTATTGTGAATTGTGCTGCAATAAACATTAGGATGCAGACCGCTTTTTTGTTTGCCAATTTAAATTCCTTTGGGTAAATTCCAAGGAGTGGGATGGCTGGGTCGAACGGTAGGGTTATATTCAGGTTTCTGAGGAATCTCCAGTGACAACTGACTGAACACCAAAAAGGAAACCTTCTGAAGTGAAATGGACACTATGAGAAACGGTGACTTGATCAGCATAGCCCTGACTGTTAATGAACAACTTAATACATTATCCCTCTTAGTAGTTTTTTTTTGTCTCTTCTACTTAATATGACTGGTTTAATTCTGTAATTATCACACAGTTATTCTTAAGTGTTGAAAATTAACTGAAATGTGATCCCTGTTAAACATAAGAGTGGGAATAAGAGAGGGAAGAGATGTATAATTTGGGACATGCTCAAGCTGACTTGCCCCAAATGGTAGAGTTAGAAACATACCAGGAGATTCCAATTCAATCCCATCAAGGTGGCATGTACCAATGCCATCTCACTATTCCAAGTGATCAATTTCAGTTCACAATTGATCATAATGAAAGGACTAAGAGTCAAAGGGAACACATAAACAAGACTAGTACCTGCTAACACTAACCGATAGAATAAATAAAGGGGAGAATGATCCAACATGGGAAGTGAGATACTCAGCAGACTCATAGAATGGTGGATGTCCTAAACAGCACTCTGGCCTCAGAATCAGCCCTAAAGGCATTCAGATCTGGCTGAAAAGCCCATGAGAGTAGTTCAGGCATGGAAAGCCAAGACACTCTGGCAAAAAAAAAACAAAAAAAAAAAAAAACAAAAAAACACCTAAATGAAAGATCTCTGTGAGTGAGATCCCAGTGGAAAGAACAGGTCTTCAAAGAAGGAGGTACCTTTCTCTGAAGGGAGGAGAGAACCTCTACTTTGACTATGACCTTGTCTAAACAAGATAAGAATCGGAGAACTCAGAGGGCTTCCATAGCCTTGGAAACTCATGACTGGTGCATAGGGAGATTACTGATGCCATAGACAGAAGTGTCAATTGGTAAAGTCAACAACAGGAGTCACTGTGCACTTACTCCTCATGTAGGATCTCTGTCCTTAATGTGCTGTGCATTGAGATTTAATGCTATAACGAGTACTCAAACAATATATTTCACTTTGTGTTTCTATGGGGGTGCAAACTGTTGAAATCTTTACTTAATGCATACTAAACTGATCCTCTGTAAAAAAAAAAAAAAAAAAAAAAAAGAAGAAGAAGAAGAAGAAATTATCAATTCCCGACTTGACTCTCACTGGGATTAAACATGACAATAGGTCTGATCTGATTTCATCATCATTTAAAAAATCATCTATTATTTTCCACTTTATGTTTCTGTGTGGGAGCAAACTGTTGAAATCTTTACTTAATGTATGCTAAACTGATCTTCTGTATATAAAGGGAATCGAAAATGAATCTTGATGTGAATGGAAGGGGAGAGGGAGTGGGAAAGGGGAGGGTTGTGGGTGGGAGGGATGTTATGGGGGGGAAGCCATTGTAATCCATAAGCTGTACTTTGGAAATTTATATTCATTAAATAAAAGTTAAAAAAAAAAACAATAAAAAAATAGTAGCAAGTATTTAGTGGCTAATTTTACTTTGCCAGCCAATACTTGCACAAATGGCATATATCATTTCATTTAATCCTTTCAATAACAATATAAAACACTATGGACAAATAGACTACAGTTGAGTGTTTACCTGTCCTTGGTAAAACAGTATATGCTAGTTGTCTTCATTTGTTTCTCATGCCCTCTGTATCCTTGTCCATTTTTCATATGTCCTGGGAGATGACTGGCTTCATGCATATGTGAACTACACAGTCACATAGGGTTCTATACACTCAGAAGGATTCTGCGCTTGGTTATTTCTCTACTGTAGCCATTTTGAAATTTTTCACATTAATTGCTTTTTTTTGCAAAGAGGACCTTAAATTTTGAATTTGCACTGGACTCCACAAATTACATAGTCAGACTTATCTTTTCAGACAGTCCATTTGCTTGTCATTAATAGGCTCCAGTCTCCTTGATTTCGTATTGTTTTAGCCAAAAGAAGGCACTGGCAAGATATAAGAGTGGAAAGTAAACGAAGGTGGCATATTAATTACTTTACAAAAGCCACAGTCCCTGTGAGGGGTCCTGCTAGTTTATCTGAGTTTTGCTGCTGTCTCTCACTGCCTTCTCTTTATAATGGCTCTGCATCCTACTCATCAGTGCGTGGAACTTTCTCTAGGACAGATCATACTAGGCCATAAATCCTCAGCAAATTAAAAAAAAATCATAATCATCTTCTCTGGCCACAATGGAATGAAGCTAGAAATCAACAACTCAAGAATCTCAAGATCATACACGAACACATGGAGACTGAACAACATGCTCCTGAATGAACAGTGGGTCACTGAAGAAATCAAAAAATTTATGAAAATAACAATACAATATATCAAAACTTGTGGGATACAGAAAAAGCAGTGTTAAAAGAGACTACATCAGCTGGCGCCACAGCTCAATAGGCGAATCCTCCGCCTTTTGGTGCCGGCACACTGGGTTCTAGTCCCGGTCGGGGCGCTGGATTCTGTCCTGGTTGCTCCTCTTCCAGTCCAGCTCTCTGCTGTGGCCCAGGAGTGCAGTGGAGGATGGCCCAAGTCCTTGGGCCCTGCACCTGCATGGGAGACCAGGAGAAGCACCTGGCTCCTGGCTTCAGATCAGCATGGTGCGCCGGCCGCAGCCTTTCTCTCTGTCTCTCTCACTGTCCACTCTTCCTGTCAAAAGAGAGAGAGAGAGAGAGAGAGAGAGAGAGAGAGAGACTACATCGAGAAATTGGAAAGGCACCAAATAAATGAGCTATCACTACATCTCAATGACCTAGAAAGATAACAACAAACCAAATCCCAAATTAGTAAGAGGAAAGAAATAATTAAAATTAGAGAATAAATAAACAAAAAAATACAAAAGATCAGTGAGATAAAGAACTGATTTATTGAAACAATAAACAAAATCAATACATCATTGTCTCAATTCATCAAAAAAAGGTAGAAGATGCAAATCAATAAAAACAGAGATGCAAAAGGAAATGTAACAACAGGTAACACCAAAATAAAAAGAATCATCAGGAATTACTACAAAGAGCTGCATGCCAACAAACTAGGAAACCTAGAAGAAATGGATAGATTCCTAGACACATACAATCACCAAAATTGAGTCATGAGAACATAGAAAACATAAACAAAGCAATAACCAAGATGAAATTGAATTAGTAACAATGATCCTCCCAACAAAGAAAAGCCCAGGACCGGACAGCTTCACTGCTCAATTCTACCAGACATTTAAAGAAGTAATTCCAATTCTCCCGAGCTTTTCAAAACTATTGAAATTGAGGAAATCCTCTCCAACTCCTTCTATGAAGCCTGCATTGCCTTAATTCCTAACTCAGAAAAAAAATACAACAGAGAAAGAGAACTGTAGACCAATATTCTTGATGAACATAGATGCAAAAATCTTCAAGAAAATATTATCTAATGAATCCAACAACATATCAGTAAGATCATTCACCCAGACCAAGTAGGATTTATCCCTGGTATGCAGGGATGGTTCAGCATTCACAAATCAATAAGTATGATATATGACATAAACAAACTGAACAAACCATATGATTATTTCAATAGAAGCAGAGAAAGCATTTGACAAAACATAACATCCTTTCATGATGAAAATCTTAAGCAAAATAGGTATGGAAGGAACCTTCTTCAACACAATCAAGGGAAATGATGACAAATCTACAGCCAGCATCCTTTTGAATGGGGAAAAGGTAAAAGCATTCCCACTGTGATCTGGAACCAGATAAGGATGCCCACCCTCACCATCGCTATTTAATATAGTCCCAGAAGTTTTAGCCAGAGCCATTATGCAAGAAAAAGTTATCTAAGGGATACAAATTGGAAAGGAATAAATCAAACTGTTTTTGAAGATGCCATAATTCTATATATAGGGGTTACAAAAGACTCCACTGAGACACTATTGGAATTCATAAAAGAGTTTGGTAAAGTGTCAGGATATAAAATCAACATGGAAAAAATCAATAGCATTTGTATACATAATGTCAGAGCTAAGAAAGAACTTTTAAGATCAGTCCCATTCACAATAGCACCAAAAACAATTAAATACCTTGGAATAATTTAACCAAGGATGTCAAAGGCTCTATGATGAAAATTACAAAACAATAAAAAAAAGAATTAGGAGGAGATATTAAAAATGGAAAAATTGGGGCCACTAATGTGGCATAGCCTGCAGTGCCAGCATCCCATATGGGTGCTGGTTCGAGTCCTGGCTGCTGCACTTCTGACCCAGCTCTCTGAAATGGCCTGGAAAAGCAGTAGAAGATTGCCCAAGTCCTTGGACCCCTAAACCTGCATAGGAGACCCAGATGAAACTCCTAGCTCCTGGTTTCAGATTAGTGCAGCTCTGCCATTGCAGCCATCAGTGGAGTGAACCAGCAGGTGGAAGACTTCTCTCTGTGTGTCTCTTTCTCCCTCTCTGCCTCCGCCTCTCTGCAACTCTGCTTTCAAATAAATAAATATTTTTTTAAAAGGAAAAGTCTTCCATGTTCATGGATTGGAAAAATCAATATCATCAGAATGTCCATAGTACCAAAATCAATTTACAGATTCAGTGTGATCCTCAGGTATCAATGATGTTCTTCACAGATCTAGAAAAAAAAATGATGCTAAAATTCATATGGAAAAACCAGAAACCCCAAATATCTGGATTTACATATCAATGGGGGAGAGCTAAGGAACTGAGCCAATAAAGCAATCTTAAGCAGCAAAAACAAACCCAGGGGCATCACAATACTGGGCTTCAAGACATACTAAATGGCAGTTATAATCAAAACAGCCTGGCTCTTATGCAAAACAAGACTTGTAGACCAATGGAACAGAATAGAAACTCCAGAAATCAATCTATGCATCTACAACCAACTTATCTTTGACAAAGGATCTAAAATCAATTCCTAGAATAAGGACAATCCCTTTAACAAATGGTGCTGGGGAAACTGGATCTCCACATGCAGAATTATGAAACTAGACCCCTACCTAACACCTTACACAAAAATCCACTCAAAATGGATCAAAGACCTAAATCTACAACCTGATACCCTCAAATTACTAGAGAAGAATGGTGAAACTCTGCAAGACAGCCCTTGTTTATTCTGTTGAGGAACATTGTTTTGATTAGCTTTTCTCTACTTACTATTTATTGAACTCTTTTACTTAGTATAGGGTTAACTATACTATTAAGTAAACAAAATAGAGCTTGGTAAAAATTAAGAGTGAGAATGTGAGAGGGAGGAGGAGGAAGGGTTGCAGGGTGGGTGAGAGAAAGGATAGGGGTAGAAGTGTCATTTTGTTGCTAAATTGTTATATGTAAAACACGTGAAACTTATATAACTTAAATAAAATTTTATATAAACCTTGGTTATTAATCTTCCATATAAAATCATAATAGTTATTATTTTCATTAATAACAAAAATATGAATAAAATAGCTCTTTCCTTTCTCTTTCCAAGATTCTTTTTGTGTGTGTGTGTGTGTGTGATATATACAGAAACTACTTTTCTATATGATCTAATCCCTTCAGTCCAACTGATCTCCTCCTTCGGCTTATTTTGGTATCATGCGTTTTTCACAAGTTATACAATTAGTCATGCATTTTCCTAGAGCATATGAAGTACAAGGGAAAAAGCACAGATTTTGAAGCCAAACAGTCCTCAGTTAGAAATTAGTCTTGTGAACTGTCAATTGTTCAACTACAGGCTGAGGTTCATGTTATCCAACAGTAACACAGGAACTTTAAAAAAAAAAGATTCATTTATCTATTTGAAGTCAGAGCTACAGAAACAGAGGGAGAGACCAAAAGAGAGCGATATCTTCCATCCCAGATGGCTGCAAAGACCTTTCCTATTGCCAGTCCCATTCTCCATTAAGATTCATTTTCAATTAACTTTGTACACAGAACACCAACTCTATACTAAGTAAAGATTTCAACAATTTGTACACACACACACAGAGAACTGTTTGAGATCTAGTTTTACAGTTAACTGTCAAAAGACAATTCATTGAGGACAGAGGTCCTGCATGGGGAGTTAGTATAGCACACAGTGACTCCTGTTGTTAACAATTAACACTCTTATGTATGATGTCAGTGATCATCCAAGGCTCTTGACATGAGCTGCCTAACCTGTGAAAGCCTTTTGAGTCTACAAATTCCATCAGTATTTGGACAAAGCCAAAGCCATAGCAAAGTGGAAGTTCTCTCCTGCCTTTAGAGAAAAGCACATCCTTCTTTCTGCTGGGGTCTCACTCACAGAGATTCTTCATGTAGAACATTTTTTGCCACAGTGTCTTGGCTTTCCATGCCTGAAATGCTCTCCTGAGCTTTTCAGCCAGACCAGGAAGCCTTAAGGCCTGACTCTGAGGTCAGAGTGTTACTTAAAGTGATTGCCATTCTATTAGTCTGCTGTGTGGACTCCTTGCCATGTTGGAATATTCTCTCCTTTTTAATTCTATCTATTATTATTACCAGGCACTTGATCCTATGTATATGATCACTTTAACACTTAATCTTATCTATATGTTCACTTTAATATGATCATTTTAACAATTAAAATGACATTTTTATCACCAAGCATAATGGGATTTGGAGTCCCACAAGTTTTTAAACAATACCCTTAGAAGTAAGTCTATAGGAATGTATGCAGAACTATTCAGTTTTACAGTCATAAACTTCCTCCTCCCTCTCGTATTCCCACTATTATTTTCTACTGAGATCTATTTTCAAATGACTTTGCACACATATGATTAACTCTATACTAAGTAGAGAGTATAACAAATAGTATGAAAAAAAAAAAAAACAAAACAAAACAAAATGAAAATGTTCCTAGACTGTCATGACAAGGGCAGCTCATATTATCCCTTCTCAAAGTGTCAATTTCACTTCTACAGATTTTGTTTTAGGTGCTTTATTAGTTCTCATAGATCAGGGAGAACATATGGTATTTGTCCTGGGACTGGCTTATTTCCTAAGTATGATGTTTTCCAGATTCATCCATTTTGTTGTAAATGACTAGATTTCATTTTTTTTAACCGCTGTGTAGTATTCTGTAGTGTACATATCCCATGATTTCTTTATCTAGTCTTTAGTTGATAGGCATTTAGGTTGATTCCATGTCTTAGCTATTTTGGATTGAGCTGCAATAAACGCGGAGGTGCAGATAACTCTTTTGTTTACTGATTTCATTTCCTGTGGGTAAATTCCCAGGAGTGGGATGGCTGGGTCATATGATAGGTCTATATTCAGATTTTTGAGGTATTTCCATACTGTCTTCCATAGTGGCTTTACCAGTTTACATTAACACTAAGAGTAGATTAGGGTACCTTTTTCCCCACATCCTCGACAGCATTTGTTGTTTCTTGATTTTTGTTTGAAAGCCATTCTAACTGAGGTGAGGTAAAGTATCATTATGATTTTGATTTGCATTTCTCTGATTGCTAGTGATCCTGAATATTTTTTCATGTGTCTGTTGGCCATTTGGATTTCCTCTTTTGAAATATGTCTATTGAGGTCCTTTGCTCAACTCTTAACTGTGTTGTTTTATTGCTGGGGAGTTTCTTGATTTTTTTTTGTATATTCTGGCTATTAATCCTTTATGAGTTGCACAGTTTGCAAATAATTTCTCCCATTCTATTGATTGCCTCTTCACTATCCTGAGTGTGTTTTTTGCTGTACAGAAACTTCTCAATTTGATATAATCCCATTTATTAATTTTGGCTTTGACTGTCTGTGCTTCTGTGGTCTTTTCCAAGAACTCTTTGCCTTTGCCAATGTCTTGAAGTGTTTCCCAGTGTTCTCTAATAATTTGATGATGTCAGGTCATAGACTTAGATCTTTAACCCATGCTGAGTGTATTTTTGTGTAAGGTGTAAGGTAAGGGGTCTTGCTTCATACTTCTCCATGTGGAAATCCAGTTTTCCCATCACCATTTGTTGAAGAGACTGTCCTTGCTCCAGGGATTGGTTTTAGCTCCTTGGTCAAATATAAGTTAGTTGTAGATGTTTGGATTAATTTCTGGTGTTTCTTTTTCATTCCATTTGTCTATCTATCTATTTTTGTACCAGTACCAAGCTGTTTTGATTATAACTGCCTTGTAGTATGTCTTGAAACCCAACATTGTGATGCCTCTGGCTTTGTTTTTGCTGTATAAGATTGCTTAGCTATTTGAGGTTTCTTATGCCTCCATATGAATTTCAGCATTATTTTTTCTAAATCTGAGAAGAATGTCTTTGGTATTTTGATTGGTATCACAATGAATCTGTAAATTGCTTTTGGAAGAATGGATATTTTGATGATATTGATTCTTCTAATCTATGAACATGGAAGACTTTTCTATTTTTTCTATCTTCATCTATTTCCTTCTTTAATGTTTTATAATTCTCATCATAGAGATTATTGACATCCTTGGTTAAATTTATTACAAGGTATTTGATTTTTTTGTAGCTATTGTGAATGGGATTGATCTTAGAAGCTCAATCTCAGCCTTGGTATTGTCTGTGTATACAAAGGCTGTTGATTTTTGTGTACTGACTTTATAACCTGCTACTTTACCAAACTCTTCTATGCATTCTAATAGTCTCTTAGTGAAGTCTTTTGGATCCCCTTATATAGAATCATGTCATCTGCCAATACAGATAGTTTGACCTCCTTCCCAATTTGTATCCCTTTAATTTCCTTTTCTTGCCTAATGGCTCTGGCTAAAACTTCCAGAACTATACTGAATAGCAGTGGTAAGAGTGAGTATCCCTGCCTGGTACCGGATCTCAGTGGAAGTTAGAATGCTTCCAACTTTTCCCCATTCAATATGATGCTGGCCGTGGGTTTTTCATAAATTGCCTTGATTGTGATGAGGAATATTCCTTTTATACCTAATTTGCCTAAGGTTTTCATCATGAAAGAGTGTTGTATTTTTCAAATGCTTTCTCTGCATCTTTTGAGATAATCATATGATTTCTGTTCTTCAATTTGTTAATGTGATGTATCATATTGATTGATTTGTAAATGCTGAACCATCCGTGAATACCATGGGTAAATCCCACTTGGTCTGGGTGAATGATCTTTCTGATGTGTAGCTGAATTCAATTGGCCACAATTTTGTTGAGGATTTTTGCATCTAATTCCATCATGGAAACTGGTCTGTAGTTCTCTTTCTCTGTTGCATCTTTTCTGGGTTTAGGAACTAAGGTGAGGTTGGCATCATAGAAAGAATTTGTGAAGATTGTCCCTTTCAATTGTTTTTGTATAATTTGAGAATTGGAGTTAGTTCTTTAAATATCTGGTATAATTCTGCAGTGAAACCAGGGTTTTTCCTTGTTGGGAAGGCCTTTATTACTTATTCAACTTCTGTCTTGGTTATGGGTCTTTTTAGGTTTTCTATGTCTTCATGACTCAATGTAGGTAGATTGTATGTGTCTAAGAATCTATTCATTTCTTCTAGGTTTCCCAGTTGGTTGGCATACAGCTCTTTGTAGTGGCTTCTGATGATTCTTTTTGCTTCTGTTGTGTTTGTTGTTACATGTCCTTTTTCTTCCCTAATTTTATTGATTGTGATCTTCTACCTCCTTTTTTTTTTTTTTTTTGCTTAGTTAGGCCAATGGTATATCAATTTTGTTTAATTTTTCAAGAAACTAGCTCTTCATTTTGCTAATCTTCTGTATTTTTATTCAATTTTGTTGATTTCTTCTCTAATTTTACTTATTTCTTTTCTCTGAATAGTTTTGGGTTTGCTTTGCTGTTGTTTTTCTAGATCCTTGAGATACATTGATAGTTCATTTATTTGCTGCCTTTCCAATTTCTTCATGTAGGCACCAATTCCTATAAACTTTTCTCTTAACACTGCTTTTATTATACCCCATAAGTTTTGATACGTTGTGTTGTCATCTTCATTTGTTTTCAGAAATTTTTTGATTTTTTTTCTTCTGTGATCCACTGTTCATTCAGCAGCATGTTGCTCAGTGTCCATATGTTTTCATATGTTCTAGAGATTCTTGAGTTGCTGATTCCAGCTTCACTCCCTTGTGGTTGGAGAAGATGGATGGCATTTCAATTTTTTTGAATTTGCTGAGATTTGTTTTATGGCCTAGTGCATAGTCAATTCTAAAGAAAGCTCCATGTACTGGTAAAAGCCCAACTTAGGTATTTGAGTAGTAAATGACGTGATTTTGGAAAAAAAAAAAAAAACTGTGGGTAAAATTTAATGATTACAAAGCCAAAACAGTAATAAATCCATGTATTGAATTTCTATATCACTTTATTTTTAATACATTGTACACATTAACTAAAGTTGTTTTTACCTTGTTGTTAGCAGATTTCTAAAATAAAGACTGATATTCTCTCATTATAGTATATGATTTTTAAAATCATAGATTATAAGAATTTTACTTTATAGAGGTTCTTTTTACTTTTCCTTTTTCATGGCAGACTTACAGTAGCCCTAATATATTTTAACTGATTCTTTTCACTGTTATGATTCAAGGTCACCCCATAAAAATGTGCATTGCTGGCATACAAAAAGTTGAAGGTGGTTTCCGTCACCTTGAATAATTTTGCACATTTTTCTTTCTTTTAAAAATGTGAAGTATCAATGACTTTATTTTACAGCAGTCTATAAAAGATTAATACCACACTCTGAAATTGTTGAGAAAACCTATTTTCTAAAATGATTTTGCCTTGTTACAGCAAAGAAAAACTAGAAGTCTTCACATAACACAGTAGGTGCAGATGGATAGATGTAGGAAAGCAGCCCTCGACATCAGCAACCAAGCCTGAGCACTAGCACTGGGAGGTGGAAAAAGACAGATGGTTAGTTCAGCTTCATGTCTAAAAAACATGTACTGCCTTGAGTCAAGCAGGGGCTTTCCATGAGAGACCACTTCTGTTTTCAAGCACTTCAAATTCTCCTCAAACCTCTCTTAATAATTTACACAGTCTTTTTTGCATTTTATCTTCCAAGTCTCACGTTCTGATTGCATTTTACCTTAGAGATAAAAAGCTTAATTATTTCATACTGAACCTCAAATTTCTATGAATACTGGTCTTTCTTTGGAGCTCAACTTGATCATTCAGCATTATACCCTACAGCTACGCTTCACTAGAAACATCTATTTTCACAAAATGCAGAATGCTTCACATTCTCACATTGCAGCCTATTTTCACCCATTTCCAGAGCCAGGCCCTAGTCAGTATGACACCTTCCCAGTGGTCCTCTGTGTCTCCTATGTAAGTCTTGAATATCAGACAAAAGCAACAAAAATTATCTTCCTAAAACATTACTGTTACTGTATAACTTATCTGTTCAAACAAAGTAAAGGTGCTCAATTTAGATACTATGTTAAGGATATAAATAGACTAGAATAAGTGCATTAAGAGAGTTCTTTGCACACTGTATTAAAGGGAGCATAGCAGTGGGGACCCAACTCAACCTGGAAAGAGGGGGACGTGTCAATGAGATTTCTTAGGTTTGATAACATGTACATTTTAAGAGAAGCAGCAGTTTGGACCTAAGCCATCAAGACTTGATTCTGTGTGACTTTTCCAGTCTCCTTCCCTTCACCTCCTCTTTGGGTACTCTACTCAGTGTCAACATACACTATATTACAGTGCTATATACATCCCGCTGTTTCACATCTCTAATTGTTTAGGGATCTTTCCCTCTATTCTTCAAACCTCATTTTTCATCAAGGTTTCATTTATATACAACTTGCAAGATGACATGTCTGGTATCTCAAGTTGGTTTAAAAATTATAGGCCTATATGGTCCAATAACATCTTGTAAAATCTCCTTTATAACACATATTACAATAGATTTTTTCTCTCTTTCTTTAATATAAATCAATCTAGAATGTGATTTTATGTGATACTCTACTTAAAATCCCCAGAACAGTGCTTATGTTCAATAAATGCTTCTTGTAAACCCTCTTGAACCATAAAAAGAGTAAAATATTTATGAATAAACTTAATTAAACAGGCAAAATACTGAAAACTACAAAAACACTGCTGAAAGAAATTAAAGACATAATAAGTAGAAAGACTATTAAGATATTATTACTCAAAGTGACTTACAGAGACAAAATAATTCCTATCAAAATTCCAATGGCCTTATTTTATACAGAAAAAAACTATCCAAAAATTCATATGCAATTTCAAGGGACCTCAAATAGCCAATTCTGAAAAGAGGAATAAAAGCTGGAGGATATGCATTGCCTGATTTCAAAACTTATTATTATAAGTTTACATTATTCAAAACTGAGAGAGCCGGCACTATAGCATAGCCGGTAAAGCTGCTGCCTGCAGTGCCAGCATCCCATATAGGCGCCAGTTGGACACTGGCTGTTCCACTTCCAGTCCAGCTCTCTGATATGGCCTGAGAAAGCAGCGGAAGATGGCCCAAGTGCTTGGATCCCTGTACCCACATGGGAGAGCCAGAAGAAACTCCTGGCTCTTAGCTTTGGATCGGCCCAGCTCTGGCAGTTGCAGCCATTTGGGGAGTGAATCAGTGGATGGAAGATCTGTCTACCCTCTCTCTGTCCATAACTCTGCCTCTCAAATAAAAAATAAATTAAAAAAAACCTGTGTGGTACTGGAATAGAGAAAAACATATAGACCTATAGAAAATGAAGTATAGAAATAACATCTCAAATATATTGTCAAATGACTTTTTCTTTCTTTTTTTTTTTTTTTTTTTTTTGACAGGCAGAGTAGACAGTGAGAGAGAGAGACAGACAGAAAGGTCTTCCTTTGCCGTTGGTTCACCCTCCAATGGCCGCTGCAGCCGGCGTACCGCACTGATCCAAAGCCAGGAGCCAGGTGCTTCCTCCTGGTCTCTCATGTGGGTGCAGAGTCCAAGCACTTGGGCCATCCTCCACTGCACTCCTGGGCCACAGCAGAGAGCTGGACTAGAAAAGGAGCAACCGGGACAGAATCCAGCGCCCCAAACAGGATTAGAACCTGGGGTGCCGACACTGCAAGCGGAGGATTAGTCTATTGAGCTGCAGCGCAGGCCTTTCAAATGACTTCTGGAGAAAGAACAGTCTTTTCAATAAATAGTGCTGGGAAAACTGGTATTTATACGTAAAGAAATTGGACTCCTTCACCTTATACCTGTACAAAAATGAACTCAAAATGGGTTGAATACCTAAAAATAGTTGTAACAGATACTAAAAATACTTCCAAAGGGGTCAGCTTTGTGGCACAGTGAGTTAAACTGCTATCTGCAGCTCCGGCATCCCACATGGGTGCCAGTTTGAGTCCTGGGTGCCCCACTTCCAATCTGGCTCTCTGCTAATATGCCTGGGAAAGCAGAGAAGATGACCCAAATGGTTGGACCCCTGCACACACATGGAATACCTGGAAAAAGCTCCTGGCTCCTGGCTTCCATCTGGCCCAGCACTGGTCATTGCGGTCATTTGGGGAATGAACCAGCAGATGGGTCTCTCCCTCTCTCTGTAATTCTGCTTTTCAAATAAATAAAATAGATCTTAAAAAAAATTCCTAAAATAAAACACAGGATATTTTCTTACCTGGATTTTGCAGTGGTTTCTTAGATTTGATGCCAAAACATAGGTTACAAAAGTAAAACTAGAGAAATTGGATTAAATAAAATTTTAAAACTTCTGTGCAACAAAGGACTGAATAAATAGGGCAAAAATGCAACCCATAGAATTGGAGAAAATAACTGCAAGTCATTTATCTGATATGGGACTAATATCCATAAAATAGAAAGAATTCCTACAACTGAACAATCAAAACATATGCCCTGTTAAAAAAAATGGATAAAGGAGTTGAATAGACAGTTCTCCAAAGAAGACATATGAAAGGGTAATAAGCACATAAGAAGATGTTCAACATCACTAATCACCAAGGCAATGCCATTCAAAACCACAATTAAATGCTATCTCACATCTATGAGGGAATATATTTAAACTAAAAACAAAATCAGAAAGTACAACTGTTAGAAAAGAAGTAAAGAAATAAGAACCCTTGGGCACTGTTGATAGGAATGTGAAACGTTTCAGTAGTTTGATAAATTAGTATGGGAGTTCCTCAAAAATAAATAGTATTATTGTATGATCCAGCAATTCTACTTCTGGGTACATGTCCAAAAGAATGGAAGGCAATGGCTCAAAAAAGATATTTGTGTATTCACATTCAAGGCAACATTATTCACAACAGCCAAAATATATAGGGAGCCTGAGTCAACTGACAGATAAATGGGTAAACAAAATGCAGTGTATATATACAATGGAATATTATTCAGCCTTAAAAGGAAAGGAAATTTTGAAACATGTTACAATGTGAATGAGCCTTGAGGACAATAGGCTACATAAGGGAAGCTGATAATTACTAAAGGCAAATACTGCATGATTCCACCTCTATGTGGTATTTAGAATAGTCAAATACAGACAGAAAAAAAAAGTGATGATTCCATGGACTAAGTAAAGAAGTAATGAAGAGTTGCTCTTTAATGGATATAGAGGTTCCATGTGGCAAGATAAAGAATCTTGGGTATGAACAATGGTGGTGGCTGAACAATAAACAGAATTATTCAGTATCACTAAATTCTACAATTAAGAAGAATGATAAGTCTTAGCTTATTTTACCCTGTAGAAAGAGTCAACTCCAGTATAAAAAATATCTTTCAGGGGCCAGCATTTTGTTTAGTAGTTAAGATGTTGCTTAAGACACCAGTATCCCATGTTACAGTGTGTGGATTTGAGTCTCAGCTCTGCTTCTGATTCTAGCTTCCTGCTTGTTCATACCCTGATAGGCAGCAGGTGATGGTGTAAGCAGCTAAGTCTCTGACACCCACATGACTGAATTCCTGGATCCTGGCTTTGGCCAGGTCCAGCCCTAGGCATTGTAAGTCCATATGGAGTGAACGAGCAGCCCTCCTCCCCAAATAAAATATAATTTTTTTTCATTTTCTTTAGTTTTGCTCAGACCAACAGTTCTCACTTTTTGTTTACAATTTATTCTCCTAAAAATTCAAGGCCGCCAAAAAAAGTGTTCAATCATATGCATTATACCTACTGATATTTACATTAGAGATTAAAAATGAGAAAAATTAGAATGATTATTCATTCATTTAAAATAATAATTCCAAGGTGGGCATTGGATCTAGCAGTTACGCCACAATTTGGGACACCCACATCCCAAATCACAGTGTCTGGGTTTACTTCCCAGCTCTGCTCCCAATCCCAGCTTCCTGCTTTGCCTACAACTTATGAGACAGCAGTTGATGGCTCAAGCAATTCAGTTTCTACTACAAAGGTGGGAGACCTAAATTAAGTTTCTGGCTCACAGCTCTAGTCTGGAAGACTATTGCAAGCATCATGGGAGCACTCTCTCTCTCTCTCTCTACCTCTCTCTCTCTGTTTGACCCTCAAATAAATAAATAAAAACATAATTTGAAACTGATAATAGATCCATTAAATAGTAATGTAAGTGACACATTTCATAAACATTAATGAAACTTTCTAATACATAAGTAATGTGAGAAAATGGCATCAGTTTACATTTTTGAAAATCTGTGTCACATCTGGCTAAATAAAAGTGCTACATTCTCTCATCTGTGTCTATATTCAATTTCTTGGAATATTTTATTTTATAAATGAAAATACAGAAACACACAGCTATAAAATTGGAAAGGGGGGTCAGCACTGTACCTCACTTGGTTAATCCTCCACCTGTGGCACCAGCATCCCATATGGGCACCAGGTTCTAGTCCTGGTTGCTCCTCTTCCACTCCAGCTCTCTGCTGTGGCCCGGGAAGGCAGTGGAGGATGGCCCAAGTGCTTGGGCCCCTACACCCCTGTGGGAGACCAAGAGGAGGCACCTGGCTCCTGGCTTCGGATCGGCACAGCGCCAGCCGAGGCGGCCATTTGGGGAGCAAACCAACAGAAGGAAGACCCTTTTCTCTGTCTCTCTCTCTCTCACTGTCTATAACTCTACCTGTCAAATAAATACATCTAAAAAATTGGAAAGGAAAAATTTAAGACTGTTTTGAAATAAAAGGAGGTATTTGGTTTTTTTTGCTACTAAAACCAAATTCAACAAGCTGTATCTTCTTAAAGGTTATTGCAGTGTAAAATATGAAACCCTACCAATGAGTTTTCCATAGTAAATCCATTCCTCTATCTTGTATGTTGAGCATTTATTTCACCCAGGAATTGTAATATGAATTTTTCACTTACAAAATATTGGTTCACTGAGTTACCACTGAGATTTTTCAAATGCTGACATATGTTGTTATTTAATGTTTTTAAATAACACTCATTAATATCACCACTAACCTGATCAAAAATTCTTTACCTGTATGGGAAGTTGGTACACATTTTTAAAGAAATTCTAATTTCACTTGAAAGCTCATTATATCTTTGGCAACAATACTGTCAAGAGTGTTACCTGAATTGACAGGTTCACTTTGTTCAAATTTGAGAAAGTGCCTGCAGATACCGAAGTCTGAATAACCATAGTTTGTCTGTCATTCTTTTATGTAAAAAATATTGTTCTATAAAACAATGGCTAGTTCCACTTGCAATGTAATCACACAAGTTCTTTTTCTCTAGACAACCTCCATAATTCAGTACTTTGGTATACAGCCAAAGTGCTTTATACCTGCTTACAATTTCATTATGCAGAATATTAGAAGGATATGTACTCAAGGGTCAAGCTTTAACAAATTTAGTAATTTTCAGTGTTTCACTAAAAATATTCACAAACAAAATAGATTTTTATGTGACTACATTTCATTTCACAGCCCTGAACAATGCAATAATTACTTCCACACTTTGGTGCCACTCCTTGGTTAATGCCTTGGTGCCCACAGTTTTTACACTTGCATCATCAGTATAAATGTCAATATAATGAAAAGCACAAATAAATCTCAATATTGCTAAAAAGTGCTTTTGACCTCACAGGTGCTCTGAAAGGGTACTAAAGACCCAAATAGATCTGCTGAACACACTTTGAAAACTGTTTAGAACTTCTTAATATCATACCAACTTCAGTAGTCAAAATCATTGACCCTTCAAGCAGAAGATAAACAAATTAAATTGCCCAGTTCCTTTGTTTTTATGAGACAATGTGGAAATCTGAAAGATGAAATGAGTTTCCCAGTACCAACAGTATTAGACACTAACTCATTTTCAATCATCATCCATATGTAAATAGATGTAAGAATAAGTGCTAAGGTGGGCATCGTGATGCAGGGGGTTAAGTCCCCACTCAGGATGCCCACATCCCAAACCGGAATGCTGATTTGAGACTCAGCTACTACACTTCATTACTTCCTTGCTAATGTGATGGGAACCAGGGGATGATGAATCAAGTATTTGAGTTCCTGCCACCCACATAGGAGACCTGGGTGGAGTTTCCTCAGCAGCCCCCACATACCCCTCTGCTGTTGTGGCCATTTGGGGAATTAATCTGTGCATGGTAGATCTCAATCTTCCTCTCCCTCTCCCTCCCTCTCCCTCTCTTCCTATCTTCCAAATAAACAGAATAAACAATTCTTTAAAAGAATAAAGGGCCAATATTGTCATGTAGTGGTAAAGCTAGTGCCTGCAATACTGGCATTGCATATGGGAACCAGTTCATGCCCTGGCTGCTCCACTTCCTATCCAGCTCCCTGCTAATGACCTGGAAAATGCAGTGGGGGATAGCCCAAGTTCTTGGGCCGCTGCAATCTGCATTGGAGACCTGGAAGAAGCTCCTAGCTCCTGGCTCCTGGCTTCAGCTAAGCCCAGCCTTGGCTGTTGCAGCATCTGGGGAGTGAACCAGAGGATGGAAGATCTCTCTCTGCACTTCCCTCTTTCTCTAACTCAGACTTTCAAATAAATAAATACATAAATCTTAAAAAAGAAAGTGTCATGAGGAGACTTAAGTGAATGATGATTGCCAAGGAGAGTGATGTGCAGATAATCTCTCATAGGATGGTCAGAAAATACATTTCTTGAGAAAATTATATTTGACTTGAGCCTAAATGACAAGACAGATTCTAGCATAGCTATATCATGGCAAAAATGTATAATGCAGAATAAGAACCAGTCCAAAGATTCTGAGGAAGGATCAATTGTTTGAAACACCAAATGGTCAGCAACACTGTTGAACAGAAATGGTAATGGGGACAGACAAAGGGTCCAAATTAAAGAAGGGTAATTAGGGTCCAGCTCATGAACCATGGGAAAAAAATTAACATGTGTTCTAGGTACAAAAAGTTATTGAATTGTTTTAAGCAGAAAATGAAATAATCTATTTAAATAGGTTTTAATATTCTGAGAGACTATGTTAAGTATAGCTTGTCTTTGCTAAGAAATTAAATACTTTGAACTGGTGAGCTTGAAGGCTTAGAGTTGGAACATATTAGGAAACATAACTACCCTCCTTAATGTATGTGGTAGGCTAAAATCAACCTCCCAAAGTTGTCAGCATCCTAAGCTCCGGAACCTGGAAATACATTAGGTTACACGGCAAAAGTGAGTAATTAAGTTTACAGACTTTAAAATAGATTATCCTGGATTTTCTGGGTGGCCCCAATATAATCACATTAGCCACTGAAAGCAGAATTCTTGGCTGGAGACAGAAGAAATGCAGTGAAAGAGGAAGTTCAACTTAAAGTATGAAAAGGACTCAACACCCCATTGCTGGCTTTAAAGTTGAATGGGGTAATGCGATGAGAAATGCAGGCTGCATTCAAAAGCTGAAGGATGCGCTCAGAAGACAGCCACAAAAAAGAGGGGCTATAGCCTTATAACTACAGAGAATTTACTTCTGCCAACAATCCGAACAGCTTGGAAAGAGCTGTACCCCAACTCTACAGGTAAGGGCCCAGGCTGCCCAATATATTGATGTTGACCTTGTAAAACACAAAGCAGAACACCCAATTAAACTCTCTATGCCTGTGACCTATATAAATGTGAGATATAAATTTGTGTTGTTTTAAGCAGCTATCTTTATAGTAACTTTTATAGCAGCAATAGAAAATTAATACACATGACTTGATATTCAGAGAGAACTTTAAAAAGTGAAACTTGGAGCTTTTATTATAAAACTAAAGAAGGCAAAGCTGGTGCTTTTACTCTATATCCATGAATCCTAGTTTATTAAATAAAAAAGGAAAAAGAAAAATACTCTATATAGTCAATAAAACTAAGGCATATCTATTATTACAAATTATAAACTATAAAATACATGATAGTGAAATGTGTAATAAATCAGAGAAGATTATGAAAGCCTATAAAAATGTTTAACATATAGGCTTCTCTGAAAATAAGACAGGCTGTCCTGGAAGGCTCTATTCACAGCTATTTACTTAAGTCTCAGAATGCTAAGGTGGAAATGAGCCACAAATGAGGGAGGGAGGAAGGGAGGGAAAGCCAGAAACAGTGGGAGAGTTCTTCCATCTGCTGGTCCATTTTCTAAATGGTTGCAATGGCCAGGTCTGTGCTAGACCCAAGCCAGAAGCCTAGAAATCCAACTGTGTCTCCCTAGATTGGTGGCAGGGGCCCAAGCACTTAGGCTATCTCCTGCTGCTTTCCTAAGTGCATTAACAGGGAGCTAGATCAGAAGTGGAGCAGCAAAGCTTAGATCCTGTGCTGATATACATACCAGCGTTGCAGGTGGCAGCTTAACCTGCTCTGCCACAATCCTGGCCCTGAAAAACATTTTTTAAAAGGACAAACTGGTTGATCATAAAGAATTATACGTTTCGCTTAAAAAATACATGTAGATGAGCAATGTCAAGGTAAACTCAATAAAATTGCTAAACTTTAGGAGAAAATATCTTATGAATATCTAGGGAATAAAAACAAATCACCTATAATGAACAAATTTTAGATTGCCTTCAACTTCTATTTAGAATTTTATATTACAAATGTAAAAACACTAAACCAATATTTACATCACTATGAGAACAAAAAAATAGTAATTCCTACTTTTAACATCTAATTTATTATTCATTTATAAAGGCACACATTTTCAAATGAGAAACAGTTCAGGAATTACAGCACTCATGAAGTCTTTACTACGCCATGACAAATGTCTAAAGTAATTCAGAAACTGGGGAGGTGTGTTCTACAAGGATTGAGGATGAGCACTGAACATGTTTAAATATAAAACTAGGAAAGATCATCCGTGAGAATTATTTGAAACAAGGCAAACCAAAACCAGAGAGTTAGAATGCCTCTGGAGCCAAAGAGCGCTCCTGATATTTGTGGATATATATATATAAAAAACAGCCTGGGCAGGCACTTTTAGTGACATAATAAGAATAAGCTACAACTGAGACTTCTGGTCAGTAAAGGGCAACTAGAAGTAAAGGTGTCTGTGTCAGGCTAATACTATTGCAAATCCAGAAAGACTTTGTAACTATGTCTGCCCTCAAATTGGATTTCCAGTCCAGCTCTCTGCTGTGGCCTGGGAAGGCAGCAGAGGATGGCCCAAGTGCTTGGGCCCCTGCACCCACATGGGAGACCAGGAGGAGGCTCCTGGCTCCTGCCTTTGGATTGGTGCAGCTCTGGCCATTGCAGCCATTTGGGGAATGTACCAACGGAAGGAAGACCTTTCTCTCTCTTTCTCTCTCTCTCACTGTCTGTAACTCTACCTGTCAAATAAATAAATAAGTAAGTAAGTAAGTAATATAGAGGCTATAACACACTGAGAATCACAGTAGATTCAAAACAAATTAAGGAATACATCTGCAAGTCAGGTTTTCAGTTTTCTTAGAAACTAATAAAAGTCATGAACAAATACAAAAAGTGAGTTTTAAAAATACATGTGACTGTAAGATGACATCAGTGAAAGTCAAGAAATATAAAATTATAATAAATCCAGATTTCAGCTACTGAAAAGATCACACCTGAATTCAAAAGTAACTTTTTAAAATACTTAAAGAAATAAAAGGAGAAAGAATGTATCTTACGTAACTCTCATACAATATTTATTTTGTGTCAGACACTGTCCTGAATGCTCTATATATTTAATCATTCAATCCTCAACAATTCCATAAAATAGGTGCTAGTAGCTTTATGAGTGAGCAAACTAAGGCTTTAAGAATTTAAGAAACTTGCCCAAATTTATACATCATAAATTGTGGTGATAGAATACAAATCTAGGGTATTTAGCTTCAGAATCTGTGCTCCTAACAATAACATTTTAAACAAAAATACAAAACACATCAACAATTACCTGGCCTATTTTTAAAATGAAAAACTAAAACAACTAGACTGAAAATATAATTGAAGATGAAAACTTAATTGTCAGTTAAACTACAGATTAGACAACTCAACAGAGAGCAAATTGCACTGGAGATAAGAAAAGGAAATAGAACTTAAAATTTAAGAGACAAGTGTTTAATAATTATGTCAAATAGAGAGAATAAAGAAAGTAAAACAAAAACAATACTAAAGTGATAATATTTGAAATTTGGCCTACACAGAAAAAAGAAATATATCCACAGATTCAGAAGCACCAAAAATCCCAAAGTACATAAATGCAAATAAAGAGAAAATGAGAATGCCAAAAAGCTGGCAATTGTTTAACTACAGAATTAGGGGTAATGGGTTCACTAGTCTTCTCTCTTATTTTGTGTATGCTTGAAAATTCCCATAATAAAGAAATAAGCATACATGTATACACACTGTCTTCAACAATTCAAAAAAGCTCTTACAAGTGTCCAGAGAAAAAAGACTGATAATTTAAAAATGAGCAATGATCAAACTGAAAGGAATTTTTCTGTATCATAATTAAAACTCTGAACTGGTTGGTGTTTTGGTACAGCAGGTTAGGCCATCGCCAACAATGCCAGCATCCCATATGGGTACCAGTTAGAATCCCATCTGCTCCACTTCTTATCCAGCTCTCTGCAAATGCACCTGGGAAAGCAGCAGAAGATGGCCCAAGTATTTGGGTCCCTTCTGCTGACATAAGAGACCCAGATGAATCTCCTGGTTCCTGGCTTTGGCCTGGTCCAGCCCTGGACATTGTAGTCATTTGGGAACAAAATTAGCAGATAGAAAATCTCGCTCTATATCTCTCTCTCTGTGTGACTCTGCCACTAAAATAAATACTAAATCTTCTAAAAATATTAAAAGTAAAAATATCTGTTATATCTTCAAATAGTTAAGAAAAAATAATGATCAGCCAAAAATTACATAACTGACAATTTTTTTATTAAAGAGCTATATTTTTTACAGAATGACGTTTTCAATAAGATTGGAATTTAAACAACATTAAACAAAGAGCATCAATTAAAAAAAAAAAAAAAACACCCAATTTCTCCAAAGGCACATAAATGGCTACCACGTATGCAAAAAGGAGCTAAACATTAGGAAAATGAACATTAGGAAAATTGCAGGCCTTATACACTGTTGTGGGAATGTAAATGGGAAAACAGTATGGAGAGTCTTCAACAAAACAGAAAACATAATTACTATTTGACCCAGCTATCCCACTTCTGGATATAGATCCAAAATAATTGCAATCAGGATCTTGAAGTGACGTCTTCAACCTGATGTTCCTTGCAGCATTATTCACAATAACTAAGATATGTAAAAAATGAAAACAAACCAAAAAACAAGTACTTTTCAGCAGATGAATAAAGAAAATTGATATTTGTTTAAAATGGGATATTATTAGGCCTTATAAAAGGAAATCTGGCTGTTTGTAACAACATGGATGAACTTGGAGGTCATTATATGAATAATAAGCGAACTAGAGAAGGGCAAATACTTAATGATCTCACTTATATGTGGAATCTAAAATAGTCAAACATAAAAAAGCAAAAAATAGAATAGTGTTTGTCAAACACTAGGGAAAGGTGGATATAGAGAATTCTTCAGTGTTCTTGAGTATTCGGTTTCTCTTAATAAATTCTAGAGATCTTCTGAAATATATGGTACTTAGAGTTAATATGGTTTAGTGAACTTTAAAATATATTAGAGGATAAATCTCATTTTTTTACTTTTTGCATTTTATTATTCTGATCATACAACTTTGTGTACAAAATCTGTCTTTTATCCTGCTTTTATCTACCTCTTTTGATACTTCCCATTAAAATAAAGCTAGAGTGTAGCATGATTTATTTTTAGTATAACTTTTATTTTTTATTTTTAATTTATAGATGGTATACAAACTTCAATATTAATATATACAGATTCAGGAATATAGTGATGTTTCTGACTACCATTTCTACCCCCAACAATCTCACACTCTTCTTCCTCCTCCCTCCCCAATTCTGATTCTTACTTTTTACAAAGATCTGTGTTCTGTTAATTTTATACTCATAAGATTAACCCTACACTAAGTAAAGTGTTCAACAAATAGTATGAAGAAAAACAACAACATGTTCCTCAACAGTAAAGACAAGGGCTGTAAACAATTATCAAATCTCAAAATGTCAATTGCACTCCTATACATTAAATTTCAGGTCCTTTATTAGTCACCGCATCAGGAAAAACATATGGTATTTGTCTTTCAGAGATTGGCTTATTGCACTACGTACAATGGTTTCCAGTTGCACCTGTTTTGTTGCAAAAGACAGGATTTCATTCTTTTTAATCTCCAAGTAGTAGTCCATAGTCTATATATACCATAATTTCTTTACCGCATGTTTAGCTAATGGACATCTGCATTGATTTCATATCTTAGATATTGTAAATTGAGCTACAATGAACATAGGGGTACAGATAACACTTTCATATGCTGATTTCATTTTGTTTGGTTAATTTCCAGGAGTAGGATTCCTGAGTCATATGGTATATCTATTTTTAGACTTCTGAGGTATCTCCATACTGTCTTCCATAATGGTTTCACCAGTTTACATTCTCACCAACAATGGGTTACGGTACATTTTCCTCACATCCTCGCCATCATTTGTTGTTTGTTTATTTCTGTATGAGAGCTATTCTAACCGGGGTGAGGTGAAACCTCATTGTGGTTTTGATTGGCATTTACCTGATGGCTAGCGATCCTAAACATTTTTTCATGTGTCTGTTGGCCATTTGAATTTTCTCAAAAATGCCTGTACAAGTCCTTTGCCCATTTCTTAAATGGATTTTTTCTTTTGTTGTTGTTGAATTTCTCGAGCTCTTTAAGATTCTGGATATTAATCTTTTATGAGTTTCATAATTTGCAAATATTTTCTTCCAGTCTGTCAGTTGCCTCTTCACATTGCTGAGTGTTGCTTTTGCAGCACAGAATCTTAGCTTGATGCAATCCCATTTGTCAATTTTGGCACTGATTTCCTGTACTTCTGGAGTCTTGTCCAAGAAGTATTTGCCTATGCCAATATCTTGCATAGTGTCCCCAATGTTATCCTCTAGTAATTTGATAATATCAGGTTGCAGATTTAGATTCTTCATCCATTTGGAGTTGATTTTTGTGTAAAGTGTAAGTCAAGGGTCTTGTTTCATGCTTCTGCACATGGAGATCCAGTTTTACCAGAACCATTTGTTGAAGAGACTGCCCTTGCTCCAGGAATTGATTTTAGATCCTTTGTCAAAGATAAGTTGGTTACAGATGCATAGATTGATTTCTGGAGTTTCCATACTGTTCCATTGGCCTACACATCTATTTATTTTTGGCCATACCAGACTGTTTCGATTATTACTGTCCAATAGTATGTCTTTTTTTTTTTTTTTTTTTTGACAGGCAGAGTGGACAGTGAGAGAGAGAGACAGAGAGAAAGGTCTTCCTTTGCCGTTGGTTCACCCTCCAATGGCCGCCGCGGCCAGCGCGCTGTGGCCGGCGCACCGCAATGATCCGATGGCAGGAGCCAGGTGCTTCTCCTGGTCTCCCATGGGGTGCAGGGCCCAAGCACCTGGGCCATCCTCCACTGCACTCCCTGGCCACAGCAGAGAGCTGGCCTGGAAGAGGGGCAACCGGGACAGAATCTGGCACCCTGACCGGGACTAGAACCCGGTGTGCCGGCGGGCGGAGGATTAGCCTAGTGAGCCGCGGCGCCGGCCCAATAGTATGTCTTGAAATCTGGTATTGCGATGTCCATGGCTTTGTTTTTGTTTTATAAGATGGCTTTAGCTATTTGGAATCTCTGTTTCCATATGAATTTTAGCAAAGTTTCTTCTAGATTTTGATTGGTAGTACATTGAATGTGTAAATTGCTTTTGGTAGTATAGAAATTTTGATATTAATTTTTCTAATCCATGAACATGGAAGATTTTTCCATTTTTCATGTATTCTTCTTTTCTTTAATGTTTTATAATTTGAATCATAGAGATCTTTGATCTCCTTGGTTAAATTTGTTCCAAGGTATTTAAGTTTTTGTAGCTGTAGTGAATGGGATTGATCTTAGAAGTTCTTTCTCAGCCATGGCATGGTCTGTATATAAAAGTTACTAATTTTTTTTAATTTATTTATTTGATAGGCAGAGTTTATAATAGAGAGAAGGAGTGACAGAGTGTGAGAGAAAGAGAGAGTGCTAGTTCACTCCCCAAATGGTTGCTATGGCCAGAGCTGGGCCAATCTGAAGCCAAGACCCAGTTGATTCTTCCAGGTATCCCATGTGGGTGCAGGAGCACAAGCACTTGGGCCATCTTCTGCTGCTTTTCCCAGGCCATTAGCAGGGAGCTGGATCAGAAGTGGAGAAGCTTGTTCTCAAACTGGCACCCCTCTGGGATTGTAGGTGGTGGCTCAACTTGCTACACCACAATGTTATGTGTTAATTATATCCTGCCACTTCATCAAACTCTTTTATGAGTTCTAATAGTTTCTTAGTGGAGTTTTTTTGTTCCCCTAAATATAGAATCATGTTATCTGCAAATAACGATAGTTTGATTTCCTCCTTTCCCATTTATATCCATTAGATTTCTTTTTCTTGTTTAATGTCTCTGGCTAAATTTCCAGGACCATATTGTGTAGCAATGGTGAGAGTGAACCTCATTGTCTGGTTCTAGATTTTAGTGGGAATGCTTCCAGTTTTTTCCCATTCAATAAGATGCTGGCTGTGGGTTTGTCATAAATTGTGTTGGTCCAGGTGAATGATCTTTCTGATGCACTGTTGAATTTGATTACCTAGTATTTTGTTGAGTATTTTTGCATCTATATCCTGTTGTAACTATTTCTCATTTAGGAATCACGGTGATTCTGGCTTCATAGAAGTGGTTTGGGAGGATCTTTCCCTTCCCCCATCAATTGTTTTGAATAGCTTCAAAAGTGTTGGAATTAGTTATTTTTAAATGCTGGGCAGAACTCAGCGATGAAGTCATACAGCCCTGGGAGGGTCTTTATTACTGATTCAATCAACATCTTGGCTATTGATCTGTTTAGGTTTTCTATGTCTTCATGACTTAATGTTTATATGTTTATTCTATGTATTATGTATTATATTTATATAATGTTTATTCTATGTGTCTAGGAATGTAGGTATCCATTTATTCTAGATTTTCTGGTTTGTTGACATACAGCCTTTTGTAGTAATTCCTGATGGCACTTTTTATTCCTGTTGTATCTGTTGTTACATTTCCTTTTTCATCTCTGACTTTATTGATTGACTTGGGTCTTTGGTTAGTTGGGCCAATGTGTATCAGTTTTGTTTACTTTTTCAAAAAAATCAGCTCTTCATCTCATTGATATTTTTTATTTTTTTATTTCAATTTTGTTCACTTCTTCTCTAATTGTAAGTATTTCTGTCTTTCTATTAATTTGGGTTTGGTTAGTTGTTGTTCTAGCTCATTTTTGGGTGCCTTTCCAAAGTCTTGCCAGCATCAATTACTATAAACTTACCTCTTAACACTGCCTTTGCTGTATCCCGTAAGTTTTGATATGATATATTGTCATCTTCATTCATTTCCAGAAATTTTTTATTTCTCTTTTGATTTCTTCTATGACCCACTGTTAATTCAGTAGCATGCTGTTCAGTCTCCATGCATTTACATATGTTCTAAAGATTCTGGCATTGTTAATTTCTAACTTCATTCCATCATGGTCAGAAAAGATGCATAGTCTGATTTCAAATTTTTTGACTTTGCTGAGACTTGCTTGATGGCATATCATTATGATCTATCCTAGACAATTTTCCATGCACTGATGGAAAGAATGTGGATTCTGTATTTGTTGGATGAAAGGTTCTATAGATATCAGATCCATTTGGTCCATAGTGTCAATTATCTCTGTTGCTTCTATGTGGATTTTCTGTCTGGTTTATTTGCACATTGATGAAACTGGAGAGTTGAAGTCCCCCCATACTATTGTATTGTCATCTATGTCTCCCATTGGTTCCATTACCATTTCTTTTAAACAGCCAGGTGTCCTGGCATTGGTTGCATATACATTTATTATAGTCACATCTTCTTGTTGAATTGATCCCTTAATCATTACATAGTGCCCTTCTTTATCTATTTTAACAGTTTCTGTGTTGAAGTCTATTTTGGCTGATATTAGGATGACTACATCAGCTCATTTTTCACTTCCATTAGCATGGAATATGTTTTTCCATTCTTTCACTTTCAGTCTGCATGTATTATTATTTGAGAAGTGTGTTCCTTGTAGGCAGCAAAAAGATGGGTCTTGTTTTTAAATCCATTCAGCCAGTCTGTATCTTTTAACTGGAGAGTTGAGGCCATTTACATTCAAAATTACTGTTGATAAGTGACAATTTGGGTCTGCCATTTTTCCATAAATATTCCTATTGTTTTCTTTGGATTTCTTTTGTACTTTTATTGGGAGATTTTCTGCCTTCCCCTTCTTTCAAGTGATGACCATGTTTCTGTGTTTATGTGTGTATCACATCCTTAAGCATCTTTTAAGCAAGGCTGGATGAGTGGCAACAAATTCTTTCAAATTCTGTTTGTTGTGGAAGGTTTTTATTTCATCTTCATTCATAAATGAGAGATTTGCATGGTACAATATTCTGGGTTGAGTTTTTCTCTTAAGATTTGTACTATGTATATCCATTCTCTCCTAGCCTATAGGGTTTTTGATGAGAAGTCAGCTGTGATTCTTATTGGAGAGTCTCCAAAAGTAATCTTGTGTTTCTCTCACAGACATTTTTGAATATTCATGTTTTACTGTGGAAAATTTGACTACACTGTGTCATGGTGAATATTTTTCTGGTCACATCCATAAGGAGTTCTATGTGCCTCTTGTACTTGGACATCACTTCCTTTCTCCAAATTAGGGAAGTTTTACATAATTATTTCATTAAATGGGCCTTCTAATCCATTCTGCCTTTCCATGCCTTCAGGCATTCCTAAGACCTATATGCTGGGTCATTTGATAATATCCCATAAATCTCCAACATTGTTTTTAGTTTTCTAATTTCTTCTTCTTGCTTTTAATTTGACTGTAAAATTCCCAGAAATCTGTCTTTTAACTTGATATTCTTTCTTCTGTTTCAACAAATCTGTTGTTAAGGCTTTTTAATGTATTTTTAATTGACATTAAATTCATCTTTTCTAATATTTCATTTTGATTTCCCTGTATGTCATGCATGAATTTCTGTAACTCATGAATTTGTTTCTCATTGCTTCTGAGTAATTCTATGATTAAACCTTTGAATTGCATTTTCTGGCATTTCATCAATCTCTTCATCTTCACATTCTAATATCAAAGTACTGTTGTGTTCCTTTGAAGGGGGTTATTTCTGGAATGTTTTTGTTTCTAAGTTGTTTCTTTTTTCTTGAATTTTTGTGTTTATCTTTAGACATTGTGGAAAAATACTTGTTGGTTTTTTCCTCTGATGACTTTTATCTTTGGCCTATGTCTCTGCGGTTGAGTGGAGTGTGTGTTCTTTCAGTGAATACCCTGAGGTGTATGCTGAGCACTGTCCAGTGCTCTAGTGTGGGACGGATATCCAGAGTGACACCCAAGTTAGGCATGGTGGAGCTCCTCTTTTTAGAAAAAAGGATCACATTTGTTGGCATAATTATAGATTCATCTCCTCTCTTCCTAGGTGATCAGTGCCTGGGTGCTAGCCCACAGTAGATGTAATATTCATCCATGCTGCCACGTGAACCACACAAAGGATTTGGGCAGTCCTCAGTGAGAGCAAGGATCCCACTGCAGTGACCCAACTCTAGGCAATCAGGGAGCTTTGAGCATGTGGAGGTACACACAGTGATAGCCCAGAGACCCAGCTACATGCTGTGCCCTCTTGTGTAATCACAAGTTTCCACAGTCTCATCACACAAGGCTCCCATAGTCACAGGGTGCAAAGGATCTATTGTGTACTGCTAACCTGTCCCATCCATGGAGAGGCAGAGATGTTCCCAGTCAGCTGCTTTTGGGTACTCCACCTAGGCAGTTTCAGCCCCACAGCCTTGATGTGTTGAGGGGCTGAGGACACTTCACAGTCCTGTTTAGGTGCCCAGTGCCTTGTCAATCCTTCCAACTGAGTTCAAAGTCAGGCAGGACCACAGATTTTTCCCTCTGGTAAAATCCTGGATCACTTGCATGAACAAGGGCAGCCAGCCACAACCCTTATTCATTTCACAATGTCGTTGACTCCCAGCAGATTGCCAAGCAAGCAAAAGAGCTTCTGCCACTGGAACTGATGTCAGAATGGCTCCTCCTCCTTGCCCATTGCCAAGTGTATGCACCTGAGCTGCTGCCACCACTACAGCTATCAGGATGACGTCTTGTCCCTGCCACAGCTGCTACATATGTCCAAAATGGTGCCCACCTTTCAGTCAGTTGCTGGGTGCCTTTGTGGGGATGGGGAGAAAGAAACATGCCCCCTTTCTTTGCTAATTTAGTAGGTACTCTGTCCCTCTTTAGTTCCAAGCTGCACTCAAAGACAGTGTAGCCCACCAGGCTCTCCCTCAGGCTACATCACTGGTGGCATGGGCTGCTGCAGTATGAGCTCACCTCGGTCCCCAAAGCTGGTTCTTTCTATGCTTTGGCTGCTGGAGTCATGTGTTGTGGCCTTACCCACTGCTGTGTGTCTGAACCTTCCCCATAGATCCGCAGCATCCCTCTTCCTTCCATAGAATTGCCACAATTCCACTGCAGTTTTCTAACTCTCCCCTCTGAAAATGTACTTACTGCACTTTTTTTTTAACTATTTTTCCCCAGCCTAGAGCAGTATGCCTTTTCCCTATTTTGCCATCATGGAATCAAATCTCATTTTCTTTAGAAAAAAAAGAAGAAGAATACAGGGAAACTTTCAGAAGTGGTACACATCTTTAGTACCTTCCTATTGTGATGATTTCATAGGTATATGTATACATCCAAATTCATCACATTGTATACATTCAAAAATATGCAGATTTATATCAGTTATACCTCCCTAGAGCTAAGAAAAACAACAAAAATAATCCTAGAAGAAGGTTGATCAATGGAAGCATGTGAATTTATTTAAGCATTATCCATTTGAAACAAAAATAATAAAGTTTAAAGTAGGGGATGAGGATAGGTATTTGGTCTGAAAGCAAGGATATTTCTTATAATGCCCACATTTCACAAGAAAGTGCCTGGTTCAAGCCCTAGCTCCTCTGCTACTGATCCAGCTTCCTTCTAATATGCTCTCTGGGAGACATCAGGTGATGGCTCAAGTACTTGAGTCCATGCCATCAACATAGGAGACCAAGCTTAAGTTACTGGCTCTTGGCTTTGGTGTGTCCTGATATCAGTTGTTGAGTTGTTTTGGCCATTTGCAGAGTAAACTAGCAGATGGGAGATATTCTCATTCTCTCTCTCTGAATCTACCCCTACCCAACCCCTCACCCTAGCTCTCTGTCACCCCTCCTTTCAAATAAAAGAAATATTTTTTAAATGAGAGGATAAAAAAGATTTAGAGGAAGTCTACATCTGAAAATAAAAGTGTGGTTTATAGGAAATCTGTTGTTAAGGACAACAAAAAAAATGGGATGAAAAAACACAAAACAGCTGTTTGTATAATAGTTGTTTGAGAGTCTACCTTGAGGTAGGCCTGCTCTCCCTCCTTTTTATTCCCAGTTAGGGTCAATCACACTGCTGATGTCTTCTATTAATTTTAGGATAATACGTGTGTGGGCATGTGTGTATGTACATACGCCTACTGGATCTGCTTCTCTAGATAACGCTAACATATTCGCCATTACTCTCCTGGGAGATTCTGAGCCCTTCATTGAAAATAAATGCCCAGACTAAGATGTTGTATCAAAGAGGAGCATCTGCAGAATAGGGATGACAAACTACAGTCACCAATTGTTTCATGAATTAAATCTTATTGAAACATAATCATTCACTTTTGTATTGCCTATGACTGCATACATACTACAAATGCAGAGTAGAGTAGTTGAAATAATGACTACAACGCCTAAAAAGGTGAAAATATTTTGTGCCTGGTGTCCTTCTAGAAAAAAATTTGCTAACTCCTCCACTAGAATATCAAAGTATATAAAAGGGCTGATATATATGGGTATGTACTTATTAACATAAATATCAGGTGGTTTATCAATCTTTCCACTAAAACTGCTCAGGTGATTCAGTGTTTTTTCTTTTATAATTTTTGAAAATATATGAAATTTCACTGAAGTTTCAGGACAGTGGAAATAGCCACTATGTTATTCTATGCAGTTAAAATTTTTCAGAAAGAAAAAGAGAACAAAAATAATTCCTAGCTGGATTAGTTACTTAGCCATAATGAGCAAATTCAGCACTATTGTTTTAAATGGTCAGCAGTAAGGATACATGATCTTATCTATAGTCTTCAATGAAAGATGTCTCAAGGAATACATTTGCTGGTATTTAGAAAGAAATAGAAGCAAACATATACTAGCTAAAAAAAAAAGTATGTCAAGAATCATTTTCCCTTCCATTTTGTAGAAGCTAAAAATCTTATAATCCAACTTTATTTTAGAATTTGCCTCTCTAATTGATGCTAACTGCTGCAACTAGAAAGCCCTCAGAATCTTACTCAGCTAAGACAATTAAGATTTCCCTCTCTTTATTTTACAGCATAGCACAGTGCAGGCAGCCCTCTTCCATCTTAAGCTTTCATCTGATGGGACATGATCTTTCCAGCAGGGAAGAGAGAGACACAGAAAGCACACTGACTCTTATATTTCTCCTCTCAGAGAAATGTCACAGTCACTTGCGGTCCATTGATGAAATTAACTGCAAGAGAAGAAGGAAAACAAAGCAGGGGAACTTGTGGAATGGTGACCAAACACTAATCATCTCTATCAAAGGAGCCAAATCAGTATAGTATTCTTCATTTTAACTCATCCCTCTCTTGACTTTAGTGTTCCTAAAGCAAACTCATTCAATATAGACCTAAGGTAATTTGTGTGTCAATCCTTATACACCTGAGATTGATTTTCCCTTATCTTAGTTAATGCAATAAATAATTCTAAGTGTATGCATTAGGTCATACAGGATTCTATGTGTTAAGAGATTTTCTCTATCTCTCTCTCTCACTAACTCTGCCTGTCCAAAAAAAAAAAAAAAAAAAAAAAAAGTAAAAGAGAATAAAACAGAAATTGGTGAACTTGTGGGAGACGAGGAAAAAAAAGAAAGAATAAATAATTTGTTAAAGGTGACAACTGCTATAGAAAAAATAAAGTAGAGCAGAATAAGGTTAGGGTGTGTTGGGTCTTTTGGTTATACCTTGTATTGGTTTCCTATCACCACTATAATAACTACCACATAATATCTTTAAGCAGCCCAAATTTAGAACTTCCAGTTTGAAAGACCAAAGTTCAAATGATTCTCCCTGGTCTAAACTCAAGGTCAGGCCAGGTTGTGGCATTCAACCTTGTGATTAAGATGCCCATGCCCTGCATCACAGTACTCGTGTTGGATACCCAGCTCAGACTTATGCTAGTTTCCTGTTAATCATCAACTTCCCATTAATGCACACCCTGTTAGGCAGCGGTGAAGGCTCAAGTAATTCGGTTCCTGCCACCCATGTGGGAGATCTGGATTGAGTTCCAGCCTCTCAGATTCAATCCCAGCTTGGGGCTGTTGCAAGATTTGGGGAATGAACCTGGGGACAAGAGCTCTCTCTCTTATGTGCTCACTTTAACATGCTTGCTTTCTCTCTCTCTCTTAAATGGTGAATGAATGAATGAATGAATGATCAATGTGTGGGTGGAACTGTGTACTTTATGGAGGTTTAATTTTCTTTCTTTTCCAGTTTCTAGAGGCTGCTTGAATTCTTTAGCTCATGCCTGCATCATTCCTACCTCTACCTCCACTGTCACATCTCTCACTGCAATCCAACCATCTCCGTCTTATAAGGACCCTTGTAATCGTATCAGGATTACTTTTATTCAGCATAGTCTCATCTTCTCAGCATTATTAATTCAATTACAAGTGAAAGTCCTTTTTTGTCACATAAAGTAATGTATTCACAGGCTCCAGAGATTAGAATGTGGACACATTTAGGGGATGAATTCAATTCTTCAGCATACCACACACATTAAATAAAGTGGTCAAAGTCAGCCTCAATTGAGGAAGGAATAATGCTGTTTTAAAAGAAGAGATGGCGTCAGTCAAGACGATCCTTAGGCATCAGGATAGCTCCAGAGTAGGGCCTGCCATAGGAGACATCTGTATTCAAACTGAAGTGGAGCAAATGAGTTTGAAAGGTGTAGCACGAGACGTCAGAAAAGTAATGAAGGGCAGATTCGTGTAATGCCTTCAAACTTTTATGAAGACATTGTTTTTTATCCCTCATTGAGGCTGGAAGTCATTGTACACTTTAGAATACCAGTGATGTGATTTTATCATACTGGCTGCTGTGGATTGAGATCATAATGCCACAGGCAACCCTGATATAAGCAAAGAGATCTGCCAGGAGAAGTTGAAAAAAGAAAAAAAGCACCAAAGAAAAGCAAGCTATTCTATACTACTGCAGTAGATCTTCTTTGGAGAAATTTCTTCTACATCCTTTGCCATTTTTCAGTTAGGTAACTTGGATTTTTTTAATGAGTTGAAGGAGTCTCTTAAATATTTTGGTTATTAACTCTTTATCTATGATCTACAAATGTTTTCTACCATTCTATCATTTGCACTTTCATCTTATTTTCTTTTTCATTTGCTATGCAAAAGCTTTTCAGTTTTCTATAACCTCAGTTGTCTATTTTTGATTTGTTGCCTGTACTTTCAGTGTCGTATCCAAATCATTTATGGACAAATGGCCAACTGAGACATGAAAACATACTTCACACCACTAATTACCATGAAAATAAAGATCACCTCAGATCTGTTACGATGGTTATTACCAAAAAGAAAAACAAAAGATAGTAAGTGTTGGCATGGATGTGAAGAAAAGGATACTATTGTATGCCATTGTTAGAAATGCAAATTGGTGCATCCACAATGGAAAACATGATAGATGTTCTTCAAAAAATGAAAAACAGAATTACCATTTGGCTGGCAACCCCACTTCCAGATACATATACAGAACAATTTTAAATCAGAATCTCAAAGATATATCTGCACTTCCACGTTCATTGAGGATTATTCATAGTGGACAATCAAGGAAATAACCTGAATGTTCGCTGACAGAGGAATAAAGCAAATGTGGTACATACATGCAAGGGATAGCATTCAATGTTTTAAAAAGAGAGAAATATTGCCATTTGGGACAACATGGATTAACCTGGAGAACATTATACCAAGTGAAATAATCCAGTCACACAAAGATAAACACAGCATGATCTCACTCATATACAAAATCTAAAATAGTCCAATATATAGTAGTAGAGAGTACAACTCTGGTCTCTAGGGGCTGAAGAGAGGAAGGAAAGGGGGTGATACTGGTCAAGGGTACAAGATTTCAGTTACTCAAAATAAATACATTCTGGAAATCTGCACAACATCAGAGCTTTGAATAACAGTACAGTACTATTGGGGCCGACGCTGTGGCACAGCAGGTTAAAGCCCTGGCCTGAATCACCTGCATCCCATATGGGTGCTGGTTCTAGTCCCGGCTGCTCCAGTTCTGATCCAGCTCTCTGCTATGGCCTGGGGAAGCAGAAGTCCTTGGACTCCTGCACCCACGTGGGAGACCCAGAAGAAGCTCCTGGCTCCTGGCTCCGGATCAGCATAGCTCTGGCCGTTGCAGCCATCTGGGGAGTGAACCAGTGGATGGAAGACCTCTCTGTTTCTACCTCTCTCTGTAACTCTGTCTTTCAAATAAATAAAACAAATCTAAAAAAAATACCCAGTACAGTACTATATTGTCTACTTAAAATCTTTCTTGGAGGATAGATTACATATTAAGTGCTCAGACCACAAAGGGAAATTCATCACCCTCACCACCACAACACAGAGAAGTAGAAGGAAATTTTTATAAACAATGGGTATGATTGCAGCCTTGATAGTGATGATAGTTTCATGGATGTTTATCTCTAAACACATAATTATATGTATTAACCATTTACAGCTTTTTATATGTCAATCATTTTCAAAAGATTACTATAGCAGGTGAGAAAGATCAGATTTTTACTCTGAGCTCATGTCTACTGAAACAAATGGTATTAGAATTTTCAAAATTACATTTATTTAGTATTTTTTATTTGAACAATAGAGACAGAAGGAGTTCTGGGTTCAGTCCTCAAATGCCTTTATTAGCCAGAGGTTGTCCAACCTGAAGCTGGGGACAAGAACTCAATCCTGGCTTTGCAGGTATATGGCAGGGTCAGGATTGCTTTAGCCATCACCTGCTGCCCATTAACATTACCAGGAAGTCAGAAGTGGGAGCAGAGCCAGAACTTGAAGCTAGGCATTCCAGTATTGGAGATGCAAGTGTTCCAGTCTGCATCTTAATTCCTAGGCCAAACATCTTCCTCTGGTTTTTAAGCTGGAGTAAAGTAATGATTATAAGTCTTCTGTGTTTGCTAACTGATTTTCCCAAAGGAAAATGAAACTTTTTCCTCCTAACAGGAGGTAAGTTTTACAACTTGTAACAAGATACCCTGTGAAAAAGTTAGGCTCCGATTATCGGCTCCCCCTCTAGAAACTGGGAAACAAGTGTGCTATCTTCCTTAATGATTACACTGAAAAGAGGTAGCTCCCAAATCATTGAGAAAGACGGTTTTAGATTATAAAACTGGCAAGAGGTTTTAAAAACTGTAGGAGTTTTAACACTGTAGGAGTTGCTTCATTATCTTTGATGGTATCATGGAGGAGAAACCTCAAGTCAGCTGGATGTTTATGCCTTGTGAGTAACTGAATGTAGTAGAAATCTTCCTGGTATCTCAAAAGATTTGCCAACATCTTCTCAGTGTGATTCTCTTTTAATCATTTCTCTGAAACGACAGACTTTTTATAATTGTTCATTTAGATGTTTAAATAAGGCAGAAAACATTTATGGAATTCTATATTTGTAACATTAATTGCTTCTTTGAAAACATGGAAAATCATCTCCCATATCATCTTTTTTCCAGTTTACCTTCTTTCCCAAATTTTTCTTTTTGGTTTATTCTCTCCCGTTGGGAGATGCTCTCAAGTTCATCCTTCAAGTCAATTATTAATGTACTGTAACAATATTCTTTTGCATTTATTACACCACTATTGCACTTTAAGTCCCTTGAACTCTTTTCTTATCTCATCAAACTACATTCCTATCTAATCCTACTGCTTTTCTTTTTCAATATGGTTCTCTTGATTCATAGAAAACGTTCTTCTTGCATCCTATAGAGAATGGCAAATCGTTTTCACCAAATTTGCTATGGATTCTGACATAAATCCATTGCTGAGATCCATTCTTCCTCTGGTTCTTCAAAATAATGCTCCCTTCCCCTACTTTTTAATTAAATTTTAGCAGACATATAAACATTGTGTGTACACACTGTATAATATCCAATCAGGGTAAATATATTATTTCAAGTATTTAATATTTCTTCATAGTGAAACCACCCAACATTCTATTTTCTATGGTTTTTAATAGATAACAATACATTACATTAACCTTATCTATAGTCATCCTGATGTGCAACAGGACTCCGGAACTTTTTATTCCTATCTAGCTATAAATACACATCAGTCAATATTTTTCTAATTTTCAGTAATTTTTTCAGAGTTCCTTTTTGATTATTTTCTTTTTATTCCTCAAAGAGAAAAGAGTTTCCATCATTTTTTATTTGACAAACTTACAACCTTGTCATAATTTGTGTCCATTGTTCAAATCTCTTCTCAAATCTAAAGGTAATTAACAAGAAAGATGCTGTTCTTAGTTATTAGCCCAATTTCCAGTATCTAGTAGGCAGTATGACATGGCTATATTGAGTTCCCTACTAACCCCAGTATTCTGCTGATACACCACAAGGATGTATCTTCGGATCCATAATGTACTGCTCCTATCCCTGTCCATCAGATAACACTTTTCTTATGAGAATCTCACAAAATAAGATGCTCTAGCTCATGCCCAATTCTCTCACTTATTTTTTCCATAAGCAATCGGGGGCTTTGGTCCCTGAATGCATGTACTGGGGGTGTGGGTGGAGATGCAACACTTCACTGCCATGTTCTTCAAATGACATTACCGTACTTTAGGAAATACTTATTACCAAGACTGGCTGATCATTTCAGAATCAGTATTCTCATGCCTGATCCTCATCTTAGGACAGGTCATTAGACCAATGTCAGAGCTGTTTCCATTTCCAATTGCTGTGTCTTCTTCTGTCCTTTTCTCTCCACCCTCCCCAACCATGACAATATTCCAAGCCAGAGGTTTTAACTCTTGTGTTGGAGGATCCTTACCTTTCCTTTTTACTATTATTATCAAAACTGCTTCTACCACAAATTGTCAGAACTTGGTCTGAAAATATTTCATGTTGTGTCACCCTCTACCACAATTATCAGTCTGAACTGTAGGATGTGCAGAAGAGTAAAATGATTTTTTAAATGTACATTTATATTGTAATTTGATTAGTATTTATAACCCTAATCTATTTTCATGTAGGAAAGTGGTCTATCTACTTTGCAGTTGTAGAATTCCTTATTTAGAGGCACATTAAGTTTGTGATTATAAAGTAAATTGAAAGTATGTTATTGTAAAAAATTAAAAGAAATAAAGGAAGGAGAAGGGAGAGATGGAGGGAAGCATCAATATATTCTTATAATCATATTTATGAACTACATGAAATCTTTTCTATTTTAATAAATTAAAATATAAAATTAAAAATCTATATTTAAAAAGATACATCTGGTGATGTTCAGGATAGATGGGAATTGGGGAAGCCAATCAATGAGGTCTGTGATTAATTAGACACTAATGTGGATGCAAAGGACTGACAGATAAATACGAAAGACATTTTTTAAAAACAAAATAGCATGATGAAAATGAAGGTAAAAGATCAGCCAATTATTTAGTCAATAAAGTCAAAAAAAGAATATTGATCGTGAGATGCTTATATAAAATTGAGAATGCACTGTAAAAAATAAAATGGAGTCAGTGACAAAAAAAAACAAAACACCAAAACTGAGATGTATTGAAGCACCCCACTTATGAACAAATGCATCCTTGTCACTAAAAACTGATTGATGACACAATCCTGCTGCAGAATATGAAGAAGAAAAGCAGGATTGAATCAGCCTGGAGCAGATGGCACAGTCACATGGAGTGAAATCTATGAAATATGATCAAAAGAATTGGTTTCTATATCAAATTCAAGATGACCCATTTTTTAACCTTAGTCAAGTCATTTAATCTCTCTGAGTTTCAGTTTTCTTTCCTCTGTAAAGAGAAGAGTACTAAGTTGTAATTTGGGGGCACTGACTCTGGAGGCCAGGGTTAAAAAAGGGTGAATATAGTGCTATGATAGAAAAAAAAAAAAAAAAAAAAAAAAAAAAAAAAAAAAAAAAAAAAAAAACCTTCTGAAAGGAAATCCCACTGGTTTCCTTAATAAATTAAACCCCAGTCTTCCAGAGTTCACAAAAATGACAGGCCATCCTCCTGCAAAAGCATAGCTGTTCCACAAATCCCTGATTCTTGTTCCCTGGGGTCAGAATGGTAAAAGATTTAGCAAGAGATTCTCCATGGTAAGAGCAGGTGTTTGTCCAGCTACCTTTTCACAACTGGATAGTCCCTTTTTTTTGCAGATTGCAGTGTCTCAAAATTCAGTTATATTAATGGAAAATTCAATTTGCCTTATGGTTCTGCTTCTTTTATCTGAGCCAACACCATCTTGAGGACACTGACGGTGTTGTGGGTATAATAGATGCAAGGTTAAAGAGAGGATGATGACTCCTGGTCTGAGTCAGAACAAGAAAGAATACATCAATATTTTGAATAGAACATCTGAGCAGGTAGGAAAATGTGGCTCACAGTTGAAGTTTAAAAGTGGCAACAGTTATTATAACTACTACCATTTATTTCAAAACGCTTAGTTTTCCCATCTCAACAGTAAGGGCACTTCAAAAGTTTCATGGAAAATAAAATTGAAATATAAAGTGAATTTTGGTGCAAAGCATTTTGAAATCTGCACATAGGAAGATCTCCAAAAAGTTCATGGAAAATGTATACCTTTTTAAAAAATGCTTAGATGTTAAATTTTTTGCAACATAATAAGTTTATCTTTTAATTCCCATTTTTCTGTGAATTTCTTGAGATATCCTCATATGATATATCTTTCCATTTGTTTCTATCTTCTTTAATTTCTCTCTTGACTGTTCTGTCATTTTCAATGTATCTACTTTACACTTTTAGATTCCTACATTTTTACCATATGTTGTGATTTTAAAACAAATTGTTTGATACTCCACAATTCAAGATGTCAAAATTAATTCCGTTCTCCTTTAGTGTGGATGGACTTGGAGACTCCCTTGTAATGAACAGAACATTGCAGAAGTGAAGGTATGCAACTTTTGAGTCTAAGCAACAAAAAGACATTAACACTTCCTTTTTTGACCTCTTGGTTTACTTACTCTTGGGAAAGTCCACTTACATTTCATGAACATACATAAGCAGCTGTATGAGCAGGTTTCAAGGAAAGGGACAAAGATCTAGAGCCTATAACAAGCAAGGAACTGAGGCCTCCGCCCAGCAGTCATGGAAGGAAGCCATTTTGGAAATGGATCCAACGGCCTAGCAAAGTCTTCAGATGACCATTACATTTAGCCTATAATTTGACTATAAACCTAAGAGAGAAGCTGAGCCAGAACACCAAGCTAAGCCATGGTGGAATTTTCAACCCATAGAAATTGAGGAATAATAATAATTTGTTGTTTTTCACTGGTAAATTTTGGGAGTAATTTGTCATATAATAAATAACAAATATATCATATATATGCTTGATGTTTCATAGAACAGGTTGTGACTTAAATATAAATATTATATATAATAGTATATTATATAATTAGTTTCTGCTTAGAGTATGAATCATGAATACATTGTTTTACATTCTATATGTTACAATGCCATAATTAAGATAGGAAAAATGTTTAAATGACATACAGTCCTAAAAATTCTGTCATCATTAATCAAAGAAGTTGTTCTGCAAAAACCATAAATAATAAACTACTTACCAGTCTTTATCATACTATTTCTATTAGTGCTGACACAGTTACATTAGACCAACACTGAAAAAAAAGATAGTAATATATGATTTAAATTTCAATTGTCTTTTGTGAATGATCACACTTTTTAAAGATTTTATTGCAGGTGATATATATTATAGATTTTTATCTTGATTTACAGAAAAATAAATTTTATTTGTTCATATAGCTTCATCCAAACCCATAGAAATAGAATAGGCAAGATGCAGTACATATAACAGACCAAGTAATGTGTAAGAGTGAAAGCATATGTTAAAATAATATGCAGTCATATGCTTGGTGGATTACATAATTTATTGTATTTCAGGGGCATGGGCATTGATGTATAATCTAAAATGCACTACTTATATCTTATCGTATACATATACAATTTTAAATTATTATAAATCTAAGTTTCACAGCATAGGAGCAATTAAAGGGAAGCAGGGGGAAGAGAGAATTTAATGACTTAAATCATCCCAGATTTAGTGGGCTCTTAGATGATGGATAAGTAGGGTGACTAAATAGTTTCTCACCCACACCAGAACCCATTTGAATATCAAAAGGGATATAATTAGCAATAGAGAAAAAATAAAAGGCATAAACTGAGGCTACACCGAACAAAGAAGATATATTTTCATCTTATCTATGAATCTTGGGCAATATTTATTCAGAAAGTAAGAAAATTTCATTTTCATCACTTCTCTTCTTATAACCCCAGATAACTAATATCTAAAACCATTTCTAGAAATTTGATGATGAAATTTAGTCCATCATATTTAGATTTGCCAATTGAAATATACTTCTAATGAAATTGATCTTTTTAGTATGGTTATGAAGATAACTGTCATCAAAATTAAGTACAGCTCATCTTTACAAATGAAACTTCTAAGAGCTTTTCAACATTTTTGAAAGCTCATATCATTGCAAGTGAATGTAATACTGAAGATTGGTACAGCACTTGAAAAGTATAATTATAGTTGTTAAATGCCATGAAATCTGAGCTAGGGAAGTAAGTAATCTTACAACTGCAGATGCTGTAAATGTGATTGAACTCAAATAAAAAGTTAGAAAAATGGCTGTTATATTAGAAAAAATCCAAATACAAAGACAGATCTAACTCTCATGAATATACACACACATCCATTCATCATTTTGTTTCCCACAAAAACTATTGCTTAAAATGTCACCTCCTGGAGGGCACTGTGGTACAGCAGATTAAGCTACTTTCTGCAATGCAGGCATCCCATATGATCACCTATTCGAGTCCCAGTTGTTCCACTTCCAATCCAGCTCCCTGCTAATGTGTCTGGCAAGGCAACAGAAGATGGCCCAAGTCCTCAGGCCTCAACAACTACTTGGGAGACATAGATGAAGCTCCTGGCTCCTGGCTTTGGCCTGGCCTGGCCTAGCCCTGGTAGTTGTAGCGTTTTGGGAAGTGAATCAGTGGATGGAAGATTCTCCCCCTCCCTCTCTAATTCTGACTTTAAAGTAAATAAATAAATCTTTTTTAAAAATGCCACCTGATTTGGATACAGTTTAGTTTCATTTCTCCTATTGGAGATTTTTTTTCCCCTGTCACACAGATGTTTTGAATTGTTTATGTGTTGTCTACTACTATGGATGAGTCTTAGCTATTTTAATTCAATTATAAGGAGTCATAGTTCTTTTTTTATATTTAGCAACTTAGAAAAATTCAAAAACTATTCCAAATTTATTATTGCAATTTCCATTGGTAATTTAACTGAAATGTCTTTCAGATATTTTTCAGGTTATTGTCAGTTCCCTGTTGGATAGTGGAATTTGAAAATAGAGATTAAATCCTCAAATATGTTAAAAAACTAATTTAAAAACTTTTTGAAGTCATCTTAAAGTTCTTGGAAGGGCTGGTATTGTGGTTAAACTGGTTGGGTTACATTTGTGGCACCACAATCCCATGTTAGAGTGCTGCATCAAGTCCTGGCTGCTCCACTTCCAATCCATCTTCATGCTGCTGTGACTGGGAGGACAATGGAGGATGGCCTGATTTCTTAGGCCCTTGCAACCCATGTGTGAGATTGGGATGGGGTTTCCTGCTCTTGGGTTTGACCTGGCCCAGACCTAGCTATTGCATCCATTTGGACAATGAGTCAGTGGACAGAGGATCTTGCTATCTCTTTGTGTCTGTCTCTCTCGGTCATTCTATCTTTCAAGTGAATAGTAAATCTTTAAAGGAAAAAAAAGTTCTTGGAGATCTCTATCTCTTCTTAGGTTTCCGAGGGCTATAAGCTTCCAAAGAAATGCTTCCTGGTGACAGAAAACCTTTCTGTGTGTCCTCTGAGCTCTCCATATGTAACACACCAGAAATGCTTCTATAGAAATGTGTCCTGGTGGTAATTTTTCTATCTTCACCACCAAAACTCCAACTAGATGCATTACAATTCTCAGCAACTCCTGATATCTCACTGGTTTGTGCAAGTGAGGGAGAGTTCCTGAAGACAAATATTCATTACCTTAATAATAAATTTGTCTCGGGCCGGCGCCATGGCTCAATAGGCTAATCCTCCGCCTACGGCGCCGGCACACCAGGTTCTAGTCCCGGTCGGGGCGCCGGATTCTGTCCCATTCGCTCCTCTTCCTGGCCAGTTCTCTGCAGTGGAGGATGGCCCAAGTCCTTGGGCCCTGCACCCGCATGGGAGACCAGGAGAAGCACCTGGCTCCTGGCTTCGGATCAGCACGGCGCGCCAGCCACAGAGCGCCAGCCTCAGTGGCCATTGGAGGGTGAACCAGCAGTAAAGGAAGACCTTTCTCTCTGTCTCTCTCTCTCACTGTCCACTCTGCCTGTCAAAAAAGATAAAATAAAATAAATTTGTCTCTAAAACAAGGTCATCCTTTTAATCTGGCTGAAATCATGATTATGGGACATGCTGTAGAAATTGCCAATATAGGGAATTTGATCTAGCTCCATACTTCACATCTGACACTAAACAATATTTACAATTGATAATGAAACTAAACAATATTTATAATTGATAATAATATGGAGAAAATAAATTTAGGGAAGGCAGATAAAGAGTATCAAGAAGGATGGGTCAGGAATTTTAAAACAGGGAAGTCAGGGATATCTGAATTGAGAAAGTGAATTCAAGAAAACATCTGTAGAATGTTAGGGAGATTTCTTAAAAAGAAGCAGTCATCAGTTAATGGACATCTGGGTTGATTCCATATCTTAACTATTATGAATTGAGATGCAATAAACATGGGATACAGATAATATTTTCATATGATGATTTCATTTCACATATTCTTATTTTCTTTGGAAACCGTTCTTTATATAAATTCTATGCCCCCCAAAAAATAATCCTCCCTCCTTTTCCCACATAGAATCCCCCACTATCTTGCTTGGTGTCCTGGATGCTCTACGAGCCCATCAATCATGCTCTTCCTGGGACTTCTGAATCTTGTTTTTCTGAACTGGATCACCCCTTTCAGGATGTCATTTCTTCATTTTCCTTTTATTGTTGTTGTTTGAATATGTCTTCCATCCACTTCATAAGGAAAGGTGCTTATGAAGTAAAGTTTAACAATCCATGAAGGACCAAGCATTTAGTGTAGCAGGTAAGACATTCATATCCCATTTTGTAGTACCTGTATTCAATCCAGACTCTGCCTACTGACTCAGCTTCCTGCCAATGCAGACTGTGTGAGTCAGAGGTGATGACTCAGTAATTGGGTTCCTGCCACCCATGCCGGAGACCCAGATGGAGTTCTCAGTACTTAGCATATGGCCATTGCAGATGAAAGCAATTTTTCTTTGTCTCTGTCTCCCTGCCTCTGAAGTAAGTAAATGGATAGTTTTTTAAAGAATTCTTGAACGTATGGACTGTTTTATGCTGCTCTCAGATGTTATTGATTCTTGGTTATACATATTTCTTTAAGATGGGTTTTTTCTCCATAATTTTGATAACGTTTTTATAAAGAGACTGGATATACAAATGGACAGTGACCGAATCATATAAAAGAATTCTGGTTCAGAAACTGCAGTTACCAGTATATGGAATGAACCTGATATCTATAGTAATCAGCCCAGGAAGCCAAGCTATTATCTACAACTCAAATTTGTGGGGAGTCAGATCACTATTCCTACCTCTACCACAGATTCTGTTCCAAGAACAGAAGGTTATTGTTGCTCTTCAATTATTTCTGTCTTGAAAATAATGAGCTTAAATGGCCAGTGATTAATAACTGACAGTTTCCCTAATTTTTGTCCCTGTTTTCAATTTAGTACCAGCCAGCCAAAGCCAAATGTACATCCCTAACCAATCACCTGGGATGCTCTACTTCTAGTTAGCCTACCTACAGCTTTCTTAGGTCAACAGGCTCCACAGAGCATATTTGAAGCTCTCCCTTATTTGCACTAAAAAGCTTTCCCACTCTTCTGCTTCTCTTTGATTCTCTACCAAAACCAAGTAATGATGGCTGACTGCTTAGGAAGAGAAATCTCCAATGTGATAGAGTCCTTATTTTCATCTTGCTATCTCTGTTTATCAACTCATTATATATAGACTTCTACAATCAAAGCTGCTGATAAGAAGCCTAATGACAGTGTGATCACTATTAATAATAGTTTGTTGGGGCTGGCGCTGTGGCTCACTAGGCTAATCCTCCACCTTGTGGCGCCAACACACCAGGTTCTAGTCCCGGTGGGGGCACCGGATTCTGTCCTGGCTGCCCCTCTTCCAGGCCAGCTCTCTGCTATGGCCAGGGAATGCAGTGGAGGATGGCCCAGGTCCTTGGGCCCTGCACCCCATGGGAGACCAGGATAAGTACCTGGCTCCTGCCATCGGATCAGCGCGATGCGCCGGCCACAGTGTGCCAACCATGGTGGTCATTGGAGGGTGAACCAATGGCAAAGGAAGACCTCTCTTCTCTGTCTCTCTCTCCCTCTCACTGTCCACTCTGCCTGTCAAAAGTTAAAAAAAAATGTTGGAACACCACTCACTATATCACACAGGATATCCATTTAAAATATATAATTCGATGGTTTTAAGATAGTCACAGATCTGTGCAGCCACCTCTAATGCATTTTAAAACATAAAACATTTCATGTCCAACAAATAAACTACCCAGAAAACAAATGTAAATACAGTTATGTTCAACAGATTGATTTCATTGCCTTGGATACATATCCCATAGTGAGACTGATGGATCATATCATAGTTTCTATTTTTAGCTTTTTAAGAAATCACCAGACTGTTGCCACAATGGCTGTACTAATTTATATTAAGAAGAATTGGTCTCAGTTATTTAAATGCTTAGTAGAATTCAACAGTGAAGAACACTCATTCCAGACTTTTATTTGACTGGAAATTTTTTCAAGATGTATTTATTTATTTGAAAGGCAGAGGGAGAGAGAGAGAGAGAGACAGAGAGAGAATGAATCGTCCATCTGCTGGTTCACTCACCAATTGGCTGCAGTGCTCAGAGCCGTGCAGATCCAAAGCCAGGAGCCAGGAGCTTGGAGCTTCTTCCCAGGCTCCCACGTGGGTACAGGGGCCCAAGTACAGGTGCATTAAGGAGCAGTCAGGACTCAAACCGGCACGCATATGGGATGTCAGTACTGCAGGTGGCAGCTTTACCTGCTATGTCACAGTACCAGCACCTTGACTAGATATTTTTATTACTAATTCACTCTTCTAAATCGGTAATGGTCTGATTACCTATTATATTTCTTCACATTCAATCTTATTAAGGAACATACAGAGGAATTTGTCCATTTCTACCAGGTTATCAAATTTGTTGGTGTGCAATTGTTCACAATAACCTTTTCTGCCTGTAGTATCATATGTAATGTTTCCTTTTTCATCTCAGGTTTCATTTAAATAAAGTATTCTCTCCTTTTTTGGTTAGTCTAATTAAGGGCTTATCAATTTTGTTTATCTTTTCAAAGAATCAGCATTTCATTTCATCGGCTTTTTTTATGTTTTTTAGTCTTTATGTCTTCTCTGAGTTTCTTTTTTAAATCATTTATTTATATTAAATTTTGGGTTTAATTCTTTAAATTACTTTTAGCTACTTAATGTGTTACAATAAGTTGTTTCTTTGAGATCTTCCTGCTTTTTTTTTTTTTTTTTTTTTTTTTACAGGCATTGGCTGTCTCTTAGTACTGCTTTTGGTATATCCCATAAATTTTGGAATGCTTGTTTCCATTATCAATCATTTTGAGAAATTTTAAAATTTCCTTCCTTTTTTATTTGAAATGCAGAGATACAGGAAGAGGGAGTACAGAAACAGAGATCTTCCATCTGCTGGTTCACTCCTCAAACCGTGGTAATGGCTGCAACTGGGAAGATCTGAAACCAGTAGCCAGGAGCTTTCTCCAGGTATCCCATGTGGTGCAAGGACCCAAGAACCTGGACCATCCTCCACTGCCTTCCCATGCACATTAGCAGGGAGCTGGATGGGAAGTGGAGCAGCCAGGACTCAAATAAGAGCCCACATGGGACACTGACACCTCAGGCAGAGCTTTACCTGTGACCCCCAAATGTCGGTCCTAAATTTCCTCCTTAATGTATTCTTAGATCCATTAGTTGTTTATGAGTAATTTATTTCATTTCTATGTATTTATCAAGCTTCCAAATTTTTTCTTTTATTTATTTATTTGAAAGGCAGAGTTATAGAGAGGCAGAATCAGAGAGAGAGAGAAAGAGAGAGAGAGAGAGAGAGAGAGAGAAAGTGTCTTCCATCTTCTGGTTCACTCTCCAGATGGCTGAAATGGCTAGAACTGTGCCCATCAGAAGCCAGGAGCTTCTTCTGGGTCTCCCATATGGGTGCAGGGCCCAAGGACTTAGGCCATCTTCTACTGCTTTCTCAGCTCATAGCAGAGAGCTAGATCAGAAGTGGAGCAGCAGGGTCTTGAACGGCACCCATATGGGATGTCGGTACTGCAGGCTGCAGCTTTACCTGCTACGCCACAGTGCTGGCTCCCCCAAATTTTTTTTTAAAATTGGTTTCTAGTTTTGTTGATCTGTAGTTAGAAAAAACACTCAATATGATTTCCTTTTTGTAAAATTTGTTAAGACTTCTTTTGTGACCTACAATATGATCTATTATGAAAAATGCTTCATGTTCCATGTGCAGTTGAGAATATATATTCCTCAGCTGTTGCATTTAATGTTCTGCAGAAGTATGTTAGAGTCAATTGACTTAGGTTGCAGTTTATTTCTGTTGTTTCTCTGCTTATTTTCTGTCTGGATGATCTGTCCATTTCTAAAAGATTACAATAACTGGCTATTACTGTATTTGACTATCTTTCTCTTTAACTCTATCATCTCTATATATTTGGTTACTCTGATTGGGAGGGCAATGATAGGGAAAGCTCTTTCTGCTGTCTTCAGTGTGCCTTGCCTTATGGCAACCAAAAACAGGCACCATGGTCTCCCTCCTGACCATGCAGGTTACTTGGTTCATGAACAGCTGTTCAAATTGCTGTCTTTCTGGGAAAACAACAGTCAGAGCTTCTTATTTAGCCACAATCTTGCTCCTCTTGGGTGCTTCAATAACTCTTTACTATTAAAGGCTCAGTACAGTTGCATCTTATAATCAAATGGGCCTTTGATATTAATTCATGAAGGACAATTAAAATTATATTCCCCCTTTTTATGATTATTATTGTATATAACCACAGGAAACAGACCATACAGAGTAATGATTCAAATGCAGTCTGAAGGAGTCCAGAGATCTAACTTAGGCCTCTGTTTACTGCATTTCAACAACTTTCTTAGAATCACAAGTCATTCTTCATCTACAAATAGTGCATAAAATAATACCTAGTCATAAAGCATAGGTGAGGAACAAATTGTGCAGGTATAACAGTAGATTCATAGTAGATGCTTAATAAATACTAACTAATATTGTCCAAAGTTGGATTTCAGTGTCACTTTGCCTAAGTGTGAGTCGTGGCTCCAACACTAGCTCTCTGACATTGGCCATGTTACTCAATTTCTCTGTATCTAGTGCTCTAATCTCTAAAATTGAATGGATACTGCATCCTATATGAAATGGCTATTTTAAGAATTAAGGATTTAAAGTAGTAATAAAGGATTAAAGTAGTGATCTTAGTATCATTTGTAACATTGTTATAGAATTGTTTTCCTCTGTCTCTAAAGCATAGTCTTCATATTATTGAACTCAATGTCTGCAGTCATTTGTGAAAAGCTTGATCTATACTGTTGCTATTGTCCTATCACAAAGTCTCCTTTCTGAGTTCTTTTTTCTACTCTTCTCATCTCAAAATATTTAAAGCTACTTTTGTTTTTGTATTTTAAATCAATACTGTATTCAGATTATACTACATGCAAATCACCAGCAGTGAAACACAAATACTTATCTTCGTCTTATTTAAAAACAGGATATCCACAGAGAACTACTTCACCTTTAGTTTCTACTGTTTCTATACTTTACTCAACTTTAAGCATTCCTTTCCTGAATTGCTGCCACATTATTTTTTTGCCTTCAATAAGAAGGAAAAGTGTAAAACATCACTGAAATTGCCTTTAGGAGATTTCTAACATTTTATCTTAACAACTTGATCTTTACTAAAAACTTTATTCCCACTAAGGCTTTTCTTACCAATAGAAACACCATTCAATTTAATATAAATTGAGCTATCTAGGTTAAGTAGCACTGGATCCCAGTCAAAATGGACAAATATCTCAAATTTTACCCCGAGTCAGGTTTTTCTTTTCCTCAAATGGCTGCTTGGAAAGTCAATTGTGATCATAATATAAATCAAGCTGTCATATAATAATTTACTTTTAAAACTATGTCCTTTTTCTAGGATTCCCTTACATCTACATTAAAGCCTTTACCCATTCTCAAGCTCCAACTCACTTTTCATTTCTGGTGTTTTCAACCTCCTGAGTCTCCTTTTTGCTACACACTCTTCTTGGCTCCATCATAACTTTATTCCTACCTCCACTACAGTTGTTACCACTTTCCAAAGCAATGGTCAAAGATGAATCTCATACATTGGACTGAGCAAGGAGAAGGTCAGCATGGGATTTCCCTCTTTATCTCCATCATTTTGTGACTCAATAAATATCTATTGAAAGAAGGACTTTTACGTGGACCCAATGGAGGACATAATATACTTTTTTTTGCTGTTCAGCATCTCCTTTCCTGGGAGAATAAAGCCCCTGCTCACACATATCCTTAGCTTCCATGGCATGATACAAAACTTTGCTTAAAGGATGGATATGTGATTCAGGAATGAACAGAGAACTTCAAGTACAGTCATATGCAGTATAAAGATGTTGTGGTCAACAGTGGATCACAAATGCAATGGTAATGACATAACATTATGATGGAGCTGAAAAATACCTATCACTGAATGACATCATAACAATGCATTACTCGTGTAATTATTAATCATAGCACGATGCATTACTTGTTTTTTTGTGGGGATGAGGAGGTAAAACCTACTGCACTACCTATAGGTAGTATAGCACATACAATTATGTACAGTACCTACTTGACAATGATAATAAATGAGTATATTACTTGTTTATGTATTTATTATACTACACAATAAAAATTTTTTTTCCTTCCACTAAAATCTAACTCCCAATACTAGAAGACATTCATTAGTCGTAGGCTTACTCCTTCTATTGACAGTGGAAAAGTATATTTGTCTCATTTGCAGGATCTATACTTATTTGAAAAGCTATTATATCTGTGAAATACTCTCTTTTCCAGATTATCCAACTAGCTTCTTTAGCTACTTCTTTTCTGGCCCAGTTTCGTGAGGCTTTCCCTACTGTCCCCTCTTCTACTTACTCAAATTGTCCCATGAGTTAGATTTAAGAAAAAGGGTAGGCTGTAGGCCGGCGCCGCGCCTCAATAGGCTAATCCTTCACCTGCGGCACCAGCACCCCTGGTTCTAGTCCCAATTGGGGCGCCGGATTCTGTCTGTCCTGGCTGCTCCTCTTCCAACCCAGCTCTCTGCTGAGGCCTGGGAAGGCAGTGGAGGATGGCCCAAGTGCTTGGACCCTGCACCCACATGGGAGACGCAGGAAGCACCTGGCTCCTGGCTTTGGATCAGCAGAGTGCACCGGCCGTGGAGGCGATTGTGGGGGTGAATTAACGGAATGAAGACCTTTCTCTCTGTCTCTCTTTCTCATTGTCTAACTCTGCCTGCCAAAAAAAAAAAGTAAACCGCCTATTCCAGTTCTCTATAGCCAATCCAATACTGTTATTTTATTTTTTGTTATTGTTATTTAATTGTTATTTGAGGGAGTATATTTTCTACTTTTAAAAAATGTTTGCTGTAAAACAGTATTCCATGTTACTCTGGTTGCAGCCTCATACATCGCATGATACTGCATCTCTTGACTGCCCACGCTGAATGACCTGTAACCTCCAGGTTCCAATCAGTTTACTCTGTGATGTTTGTACAATGACAAAGTCACCAAACAAGGCATTTCTTAGAACATATTCGATTGTTAAGCAACATATGTCTGTACTTCACCCTTGTGGCCACTGTAGGCATGTAACTCTGGCAGACCAAGAAAATCATCCTTGGGAATATTGACAGGAGAATTTGGAAAGATGCACTTTCTTTTCTCTTCAACCACTAGATACATGAATACAACTTGAAACAAACTTTAACTGATCATCTTTGCTACTATACTACATATATAGCACTTACAGGATAAAGTTAAGAAAAAAATTAGTACTAAGTGATAGCTCCAATTGAAGCCCCAGATCCAGACATAACTTAAGTTCATTCCTATCCTTTTCAGTTGTGAAGTTTATTTTCTTAAGGTATTTTAAATGTCATTTCTGTCGCTTGCAAAAAATGAAAGAAATGCCTAAAAAATACAGTCACTCCCCCAAGCAAGGGCATTAATTTTTAACACCATGGAGTGAAACAACATTACTATTGACCACCTAGGAATCAGATATATCTTTGAATTCAGTAGCATGCTATTGTAAACCATAAGCTAACCTGTCACCAACTATTTCTACAATAATAAAAGATTTCAAAAATTTTCCTTTTTAATTTATAAATCATCTAACAGATTTTCTACTATTTGAAGTATTTCAAAATATGTGAAAACATATTGTGATATTTTCTGATTCTTAAACTGATAAATGAAAGTAAATTTAAAAAAACTACAACCAAGAAATATATTTTAGAGGAAAACTACTGATTTTTCTCAAATATTCTCCCTAGCTATTGCATAAGAAAAAAAGAGTATGACATGTTTGCATACTGAAAGCAGAAATCATTAAAATCTATTACAAACATTCTTGAATTTAATATGTCTAAGAATCACCTGGAGGTGTTTGCTAAATGTTTGGATTCAAAATAGTACCATCCCAATGATTCTGATTTGACTTAATGGTGCCCAGAATTAAATTTTAAACAAGTACTCCAGGATAGTCTGAATTAGATAGTGCCCTGACTACGCATTGAGAAACCCTACTCTCTAAGGTAAAAGTGATCATAAAGGGTGATAAACCTCATAGCTGACTCCTTTTGTACAAAGGGAGAAATGAAACAGGCTTTCACAAAAGGAAATGTAAAGAAAAAAAAATGGGTCTTACAATTTAGTGCATTACAAATTTTCTTAGATTCCATAGGACAAAAGCTGTTGAAGTCCTCTTTTGACCAGAAAAATACAAAGCCCCAATTCTTTTCCTTTCTAACTCAAGAACCAGTTCATTTCTTTTCCTTTCTTTTTGCCTTTCTTTATTTTACTTATTTATATAACTAAATAGGACAAGAAAATTGGCTTCTTGAGCCTGATATCTAAGGCATAAAATCTGGTATTTTCTTAAAAACATAGAACACTAAATTTCAGAAACCTTATAGTTCATTTCACTCAGCCATTATCAGATGTAGAATTTTTGCTGCACTATTCCCTAAAAGTAGTCATTCAATCTCTGCTTCAACACCTCCAATGAGCCAAAACTCATTACTTCAAGAGAAAGCAATTTTTTTTTTTCCCTTTGTGGTAGAAGTTGGTGTTGGTTGGTTGGTTGGTTGGCTAGAAACTGATTTTTTTTCCCTTCTACTAATCTAAAATCTAACTCCTAATGTTAGGATATTCATTAGTCTTCTGTATACTTCTTCTATTGAAAGACAAAAAGTATATCTGTCTGATCTTCCGGGTCTATAATTATTTGAAAAGTTATCACAATATCCGTTAAATGCTCCCTTTTCCAGATTATACAACCAACTTCTTTAGTTGTTTCTTTTCTGGCCAGTTTATTGGGACTTTCCCTACCTGATAACACCCTACCCCTTCTACTTACTCAAATTGCCCCATCAGTTAAAGGATTTAAGAAAAGGAGTAAACAGCTCATTGCAGTTTTCTACAGCCAATATATATGGGTCAAATATATTCTCAACAAGCCCTCTTATCACATCCTGCTCTCAGCAGAGAATAAACCCACTCAACTAAGAATGATAAATAAAACAGAAGGTAGCATTCCTAGAAATTCTTCTCCTACCTTCAAGCTTATGTCTGTGTAAGGACTATAGAATTTACAGCATTCTCATTTTGGCTCTTGGTGATTTCTTATGACCAAAAATGTGTCTCCTCTTTTGTCCCAATTTCTTGTTGCTTGCTTAAGAGTAAATGCAAAGGGATTGAGTTGGGCGATGACACATTTATTAGTCCAGGAACACCCTTTCTGAACTGTTGACTGCCACAGTGTCCCTGCCACTGAAGCTTCCAACACACTCAGACTATTCCACTTTGCCAAAGGCTCACCAAGATTATGGCACTGGAAATGGAGGCCCACTTCCTACCTGTTCGTTCACGCTTAGGACTTTCTCACTGCAAGCAGGTCACTAATTTTTAACATACTAATTTGATTCTTGACCAATAACGAAGTTTTTATTAGTAAAACAGTATTTTTGTGGCTGCTTAAAATCAGAAAGCTATTTTTGTTTTCTTATCCTAGTACTACTTTATCACATTGCTATTTGTTTGCCCTTTACTTATCCCTACAAATGGCTCAAGAATCATAAAGAAGCTCCTGACTCATGTCTGTTAATAATTTATGCCTTAAATTTGCTTTCTAGTCTGCAAAGAACTTTCATGAGAGTCTGCAAAGGATTTTTATGAACCCCATAATAAGCCTCAGGGAAAGTTGGTGTCATGTACTATATTGTAAGTGTAGAGTTTGGGTTTTGCCATCCTCCCTTTAATATAAACTGGTAAGTGCTGAAAGATAAATGCTAAGTATTTGGAAAATATAGAAAAGAACAAATTATTTTGGGACTAAGTAATTAAGAAAATATTTGATGTCACAGAACAGAAAGGCAAGGCTCTTCAGGAAAGAGGGACCCTGTGAGAGGAAAATGGGACCAGAGCTCAATGTGAGGCTTTATTCATGGCATAATACTGGGGATCAGAAAATGAAGTGCTAGAATTAAAATTTTTAGTCAACAAATATCCCATAGACTCTGAATATTATTCTTCTAAAAATAATTTACCGGCAATACTGTTAAAAGGTATAATCAATTATCTCTATCCTTTGTGATTAAATCAATGAAGCAATTTCATAGCACAAATGAAATACTTCTTTTTCAATGGAAGGGGAATAAAACGAAACACTACTATATAACTCTTAGAACCTGTATAATGCTGCCACTAATTTAGCCTTGCTGAAATAGTCTGATTTTGACTAGACACATAAGGTGATGAACAATGCAGAAGAAATGTAAAACTAGCAATTACATAATATATAACACCAATAAAGCCTATAAGCACAGGTTTGCAACTTCATTAATAATATTCTTCAAATATTATTTTATTTGGGAAACTCTTGAGAACACTGCAGGGATAATCAAGATCACTTGCCACACTGCTCAAATAGAATCCAATCTATGACTTCATTTATGTGTGAGTGTGCAGGAGCTCATAAAATATATATGTATAATATTTAACTAATTAGCAATGAATGCTAATGTCTAGTAGACATGGTAACTAATAAAACAAACCCTTGTTGTTTAGAATTTTTTAATCCTAAAAACAACATAAGTTTGTCTTACCACATACTCCAGTGAAAATTTCTTACATTACACTGAATAAAAATCACAATTTTATTTTATCCTTATACTTTTCCATCTGCTCCTTAATTGGCCATAAAATCTCCCAACCTGAAATCTATGATTTATCTTAAATAAGGAGGGGCCAGAAGCAACAGTAAGAGTTAACATCTATTGAAGGTTGACTATGTGATACACACAAATCAAGGTAAATTTACATTTTTATTCCCTGGTCTTTTAACAGTTTTTTTTTAATAACGTATAACATTTGCTATCCCAATTTTTTCAGTAAACTAAGGCACTTACAGGTTAGTCAATGTTCTCAAAGTCATAGAGCTGCTAAATGGCAGAGATTTGGGCTCCATAATCATAACTACTACACTAAGCTGCCATTTTATGTGTATATGTCTGTATAAAGTAATTAAATATCTCATGATTAGCAAGTCCAAGCACTGGTATAAATCCATCAGCAGTATGATGCAGAAGTGAAATCATAACAGAAGATATTTTTAAATTAATTGTAATTTTGAGGTTCACTGCCCTTGATTTTTCATCACATAAGAGTTGTTAAAATAATTGCTTTCGCAGGTGCCGCGGCTCACTAGGCTAATCCTCCGCCTAGCGGCGCCAGCACACCAGGTTCTAGTCCCGGTCGGGGTGCCGGATTCTGTCCCGGTTGCCCCTCTTCCAGGCCAGCTCTCTGCTGTGGCCAGGGAGTACAGTGGAGGATGGCCCAGGTGCTTGGGCCCTGCACCCCATGGGAGACCAGGAAAAGCACCTGGCTCCTGGCTCCTGCCATCGGATCAGCGCGGTGCGCCGGCCGCAGCGCGCCAGCCGCGGCGGCCATTGGAGGGTGAACCAACGGCAAAGGAAGACCTTTCTCTCTGTCTCTCTCTCTCACTGTCCACTCTGCCTGTCAAAAAAAAAATTAAAAAAAAAATAATAATTGCTTTCATCTTTTATTACCGGACATGGAGACTATTTGTACAGGTTGTACTCAGTGAGTATACACTGGTAACTTAACGATAAAGAAATCATATCCAAAGAAATTACACTTAAATTGCTTCATCTCAACTTGAAACAATGAGAAAGATAAACATTAGTTTTTTCTTCTTAGAAGAAGGAGGCAATACAATATAGAAGAAACAGAAAAGGCTGTAGCATTAAACCTAAGGTTACAATCCAAATACCAACACTGCTTCTTAGATTTATAACTTCAGACAACTTACTTAGATTCTTGAAACTACAGTTTATCTTTAAAATTACAATAATTATAACTGACACAAATGTGTTATTTCAAGCACTAAATTTTGACATGATACCTGAAAATTTGGGAAGAGGAAGACTTTTTCATCACCTGCTGAAGGTTCAATAACAGAGTCTATGAAATAAACTGACAACAGGCAGATTAACAAGACAAAGGAAATGTAAATTTATTATATACTTGGGTTATTCCACAGGAAAGAAAGGTGAACACTAAATAAACCACTGAAATTTAGGAGTTTATCCACCCTCTTCATAATGGAAGAAGAAGGGAGTGGGGGAAGGCAGGAAGAGTAAATGGCTTCAGGTAATGGTGCAGGGATCCTTGGAAGAACAGTTTATAACAAAGTTGTCTGGGTGTGGGGCTCACTTTAGTCTTTCTCACCTGTGATAACAATTATCCTTCCCTGATTGATAAAACTTCCAGGGACTGGACTCATGACAGTGAGTCCATGTCTTCCTTTTAGAAGATCTCTCTTTAGGCAGATTAAGGGGGGCAGTTCAGAGAAAGTTTCTCCCTGCATTTTTTGTTTTTCGAGTATTGACAGCTCAAAGTAATGTTTATCAATGCAACATATTTTTGAGTAACATTTCCTGAACTCCTTCAAGATTTTTGGCTTATATTAAATAAACAAACAACTAGCAGTTCCTATTCTCCATGACTCACTATCTGAATCACCTTTGAATTTTCCTCATTCAATTTTACATCCTTTATTCAACAAAAATCACTGTTTCTGCAATCTATCCCTGATAGTTTTTCCATAGGTGCCCTTGTTAAGGTTCTCACAGCCACCACTCTATTACATTGTACAGAGGTTTTTTAGTTAATTATTAGACAGTCTCTATTGCAAGACTGATGCCGTCTTGTCCTAGGTGCCAAGATAAGTTTTGGTTCCTCGGATAGGTTTTGGTTTCCTGGAGTTGGGCCTGGTTTACCAGAAATCTGGAGATGTCAGGTGGCCCAACCACTAGCATTACCTCTACTCCTACCCTACGGAATCTGCTGCTCCCACTTCCTTCTCTCTGCAAGACTGTAATGAGACCTGTTATCTAACCGTGGGCTGCTGCTCTCTTGCACACAGAGGGACAGACTGTCGGCTGCTGACAACAAAGCTCTCCTTTTACTCTGGTGTTTTGGTGTGTTCTATGGCAGCCTTTCAGTCTCCCTGTAATCCAGCTTGTATGCTGGGCCACTAAATCTTCTAAAACCTTACTGACCACATCCCAGAGCTGGCTTTCTGGGCATGTGACCTAAGAGCCAAGCTTGGCAATGCAAGCAGTTTTGTAGCACCCACCTCACAGAGGCTTCAGAGGTCCCTACAAAGCCCAGCCCAGCCTGTTGTCCATGTGGCCATGGTGTACACCACCTGCAGGGTCCTAGAATCCCTGGCCATGAACCCCGTGGTGTTGTTCCTTAAACAGTGAGCCAAGAGGATCTTGAAGGTCCTCACCGAGGCTCTCAAGCACAACCGCAGAGCTCAAGAAGGCAGCACTGCCATGCACGTGGTACAAGAGCTGTGCCCTTCCTGGAAGACAATCCTGAGTTCAACACAGGTTACCTATCTGTCTTGAATGTAAACGGTGACCTTGAAATGGATGCTAGTATCGTGGATGGAAAACACCCGTCCACAGGAGCAGTATCTATCAGAAAAATCCCATTCAACTTGCACGACTTGCTGTGGAAGACACCTCAATGCTTTCTGACTACCCAAGGTGCAGCCCAGTTTACTGCTCAGAAGGCAGACTGCCAAAAGGAAAGGCTTCTCCACATTTCTTAGTCCGTGTCTGGAAAGCAAAGGCCACCTACCACCAACATGTGGCATGAGAAGTGGATGCTGCTATGGCAGATGCGGAAGACTGGAATGGCAGCAGGAATTACATTATTGAAAATGAAAGTAAATCAAGATTTTGAAAGACACTTTTTATGCCTCCACCACAGTCACAGCTGGAAACTGCCTCTGAGTGGGTGGTGATGGCTCTCAGGCCTGCAGTAACTGTTGCTAATATAGCTACATAGAAAAAAATATATATATACGTATAATATAGTATGTTTACTCTTGTTTTCAAAGGAGGTGAATAAAAATGATATCAAAAAAAGAAAAAATAAGAAGTAAAAATCTTCAAAGAAACAGTCTGCTTGAATTTTTAAAAGATAAAAATAAACCCAGGAGGCACAGGCAGTCAAAGCCAAAATCAACTATTGGGATTGCATCAAATTGAGAAGTTTCTGCACTGCAAAAGAAACAGTCAGGAGAGTGAAGAGACAACCGACAGAATGGGAAAAAATATTTGCAAACTATGCAACAGATAAAGGGTTCATAACCAGAATCTACAAAGAGATCAAGAAACTCCACAAAAACAAAACCAACAACCCAATTAAGAGATGGGCCAAGGACCTCAATAGACATTTTTCAAAAGAGGAAATCCAAATGGCCAACAGGCACATGAAAAAATGTTCAAGGTCACTAGCAATCAGGGAAATGCAAATCAAAACCACAATGAGGTTTCACCTCACCCCGGTTAGAATGGCTCACATGCAGAAATCTACCAACAACAGATGCTGGCGAGGATGTGGGGAAAAAGGGACACTAACCCACTGTTGGTGGGAATGCAAACTGGTCAAGCCACTATGGAAGTCAGTCTGGAGATTCCTCAGAAACCTGAAGATAACCCTACCTTTCGACCCAGCCATCCCACTCCTTGGAATTTACCCAAAGGAATTTAAATTGGCAAACAAAAAAGCGGTCAGCAGCCTAATGTTTATTGCAGCTCAATTCACAATAGCTAAGACCTGGAACCAACCTAAATGCCCATCAACGGTAGACTGGATAAAGAAATTATGGGATATGTACTCTTTAGAATACTATACCGCAGTAAGAAACAACGAAATCCAGTCATTTGCAACAAAATGGAGGAATCTGGAACACATCATGCTGACTGAAATAAGCCAGTCCCAAAGGGACAAATACCATATGTTCTCCCTGATCGGTGACAACTGACTGAACACCAAAAAGGAAACCTCCTGAAGTGAAATGGACACTATGGGAAATGGTGACTTGATCAGCATAGCCCTGACTGTTAATGAACAACTTAATACATTATCCCTCTTAGTAGTTTTTTTGTCTGTTCTACTTAATATGACTGGTTTAATTCTGTAATTAATACACAGTTATTCTTAAGTGTTGAAATTTAACTGAAATGTGATCCCTGTTAAACATAAGAGTGGGAATAAGAGAGGGAAGAGATGTACAATTTGGGACCTGCTCAAGCTGACCTGCCCCAAATGGTAGAGTTAGAAACATACCAGGGGATTCCAATTCAATCCCATCAAGGTGGCATGTACCAATGCCATCTCACTATTCCAAGTGATCAATTTCAGTTCACAATTGATCATAATGAAAGGACTAAGAGTCAAAGGGAGCACATAAACAAGTCTAGTACCTGCTAACACTAACCGATAGAATAAATAAAGGGGAGAGTGATCCAACATGGGAAGTGAGATACTCAGCAGACTCATAGAATGGCGGATATCCTAAATAGCACTCTGGCCTCAGAATCAGCCCTAAAGGCATTCGGATCTGGCTGAAAAGCCCATGAGAGTATTTCAGGCATGGAAAGCCAAGACACTCTGGCAAAAGATCTCTGTGAGTGAGATCCCAGTGGAAAGAACAGGTCTTCAAAGAAGGAGGTACCTTTCTCTGAAGGGAGGAGAGAACCTCCACTTTGACTATGACCTTGTCTAAACAAGATAAGAATCGGAGAACTCAGAGGGCTTCCATAGCCTTGGAAACTCATGACTGGAGCATAGGGAGACTACTGATGCCATAGACAGGAGTGTCAATTGGTAAAGTCAACAACAGGAGTCACTGTGCACTTATTCCTCATGTAGGATCTCTGTCCTTAATGTGCTGTGCATTGAGATTTAATGCTATAATGAGTACTCAAACAATATATTTCACTTTGTGTTTCTATGGGGGTGCAAACTGTTGAAATCTTTATTTATTGTATACTAAACTTATCCTCTGTAAAAAAAAAAAAAAAGAAATTATCAACTCCCAACTTGACTCTCACTGGGATTAAACATGACAATAGGTCTGATCTGATTTCATCATCATTTAAAAAAAAATCATCTATTATTTTCACTTTATGTTTCTGTGTGGGAGCAAACTGTTGAAATCCTTACTTAATGTATACTAAGCTGATCTTCTGTATATTAAGATAATCGAAAATGAATCTTGATGTGAATGGAAGGGGAGAGGGAGTGAGAAAGGGGAGGGTTGTGGGTGGGAGGGACGGTATGGGGGGGAAGCCATTGTAATCCATAAATCGTACTTTGGAAATTTATATTCATTAAATAAAAGTTAAAAAAAAAGATAAAAATAAAAGAGAGCAATCGTCATCCAAGATGGTCCACATAAAAATCAAACAGGATGTTACGATTTCTTTGTTAAGTGAAGATTTAATTGTCAAAATAATGAAAATCAATAAGAAAATTATTATTGTCACCAAATCCTTTGGCTGGCACCGCAGCTCACTAGGCTAATCCTCCTCCTGGGGCACCGGCACACCAGGTTCTAGTCCCGGTTGGGTTGCCGGATTCTGTCCCAGTTGTTCCTCTTCCAGTCCAGCTCTCTGCTGTGGCCAGGGAAAGCAGTGGAGGATGGCCCAAGTGTTTGGGTCCTGCACCCACATGGGAGACCAGGAGTAAGGAACAAAATCCAAAACTTGAACTGTTCAGATGAGATCCCTGCAACTTCATATTCTTTACTAAAGGAAGATTCAATCACTAATCACATACAAAGAGCTCACATTGTGAGAAGAAGATGAACAAACATGGAGTAAAAAGACAACAATGAAAACTTTGACGTCATGTTCTTGAAAGAATACTACAATGTGTCCAAGATTTAGCCAATCCTAATGATCTTTTTCATGATACCATCAATACAGTGCTGACGAAAAACAATGGAAAACTTTCTAGCATTATAATGATTCAAAATTTTGTTAAATGCCAAACAGGTGATTAGGACAAAAAGAAATGCAATGAATCACTTCCTAGGATGGAGAATTAAAGCATGTTATTAATTTAATGGATAGTAAAATGAGAATTGAAGTCATACAAAAATGTCTTAAATTAAGTAGTTAAGATGGCATTTTGATGAAGCAATTAAGTCAGTGCTTGGGAAGCCCACATCGCATACTGGAGTGCCTGGGTTCGAGTAGTGCCACCTCTGTTGATATAGCTTCCTCCTAATGCACACCTTGGGAGGCAGCAGGTGATGGTTCAAGTACTTGGGTCCCTGCCACTCATGTAGGAGACCCAGATGGAGTTCCAGGATACTGAAACTGGCTTGGCTCAGGCCTGGCTGTTGCAGGCATTTGGTTAGTAAGCCTGCATGTGTAAACTTTCCCTCTCCCTCCTCTGTCTCTTCCTCTCCCTCTTCCTCTGCTCTAATTTCCCCCTCTCCTCTCTCCATCCCCCTCTTTCCCCTCTCCTCCCTTACTGTTTCCTTCTCACTCTTTGTCTCTCTTCCTTTCAAATAAATAAAAAAATTTAAAGAAAAGTAAATAAATAAATAAATTATTTACTCAATTCAACTAGAATATGCTGTGGCCAAAAGACACGTTAGCAACTAGAATTTATTATATACTCATTGCACTACTTAAAAAAGAAGAAAAGTTTAAATCAATTGCCATTTCACTGACTTTACATCTGCTTCTTAAAGTCCAATTTTTTAACTAAATGAGAAATTGAAAACAATCTTTTAGTTTTAGAGATTAATTTTAAAAATTGTTGAAGGCAGGCCTGTGATAATAGAGTTTTTTTGTGGCTGGTAAATGAAAGATTATGAAGCAAGAAGTTTGACCAACAATCAAGTGTTCTACATAACATAATCAGCTAATGTTGCATTTGTTTCCAGGATTCATAACCTCAGCAATGCCAATAATAATCACACTTTGAAAAACAGTAGAGGAACTAAATACAGCATTTCCTGGATATGCCCAAAGATGGGACATCTTAATTAAATGCATATCTGAGAAGTAGGCATTGTGGTGCAGCAGGTTACACCGCCACTCGGGGATACCCACATCCCATAGTGGGGTGCCTGTGTCCATGTCCCCTTCTGATTCAGCTTCCTGCTCTAATGCATCAGGGAAAATGCTAAGAGTACTTGGGCCCCTTCCACCCATGTGGGAGACCAGGATGGAGTTCTTGGCTCCTAGTTTCAGCCTGATTTAGCCCCAGATGCTGCCATTTGAGGTTTGAACAATGGATCGTGCATATCTCAAACTGAGACCCTGGCCATATCATTGTGAACATACAAAGCACAGTTTCATTGTCTATTAAACTAATATTCATCCCAGACCAGCATTCAAGATCTTTCACAATATGGCCCCAACATGCTTCTCCATTCTAGTCAACCATGGTACAGTTCAATAGATCCTTATTTATTAATTTCTTTATTAACAAATATTTATTAATGTTATCATTACCTATGAAATATGTGCACAGTATATTTCTGCCTGCCTGGCCAACCTTATAAATCTCCCCAATATCTAATTATGGCAGCTTAATGTGCCAATATCACTCTCCCTAAATGTTCTGCCTTGTGGTATTTGCTTCTCCATTTTTCTATTCTATCATTCTCTCCCCCATTATATGCGTGGCTTAGCATTTCTTACTTCAAGTTTATAAATACCATTTTAGCAGAAAGACTTCTATTCCCCATATACAAAGTTAGTGGTCCCTATTATCCTTTTAACACATTGCTTACTCACTTTGTAATAATAAGATAATTATGAAAACAATAATGGCAGATTTACAGACGCTTTACATGTGTTAATACATGCAATCCACACAATGCCATGAAATGAGTATTATTCCTTCATGGGACCTAACACAGGGTTGTGCTCATTTTGTGTGTTTATATCCTTATTTGGTCTACTTTAGATGATGGTGAGTTCAATAACCAAATCATCTTGATTCACTGCTGCATCCTCACGTTTCTCACATAGTAGGCATTCAATCATTTATTATTGTATAAATGATTTTTTATGTTGTATGTTTCTAAAATGATAAAGAAAATAGAATTTTCCTTTCTTTCCTGAGTATACTTATAATTTATAACTGCTTTTACTCATAATCTTCTATGAGACTGGAATAAATTTCATTCTGTTAAAATCCTACCCACCTTAAAAAAAAACAGATCAAATAATGTCTTCCCCATGAAGCTGTTCATAAAGATTTCTTCTTCCATTCATTCTCCTTATCCCTCATATACCCTTACTTACCCTTTTTCTTGAAATTCCTCAACATATCATACTCTTCTTATGGTGTTTGTCTCTTGCTTTCTAAATAATTATAAAGACTATATATTACTCACCTTTATATGTATAATATATATTCTATCCATATTAGATAACTGACACATAGTTATTGAGAATATTTCCACCAATTTCTACATTTTGAGAGGCCTTGAAAATAATCTCCAAACTTCAAATAAACCTAAATCATTATCATGAAACAATGTACCCAACTATGTACTAAATATCATTTAATCTACCTGAAAAGTTGAGACCTGAGTGAAGGTAATTATGCTTGCTTTTCTTCTTTTCAATACTGAGTTATATGTCCTATTGTGGGCTAAGTTGGGCCAAAATTAATATCTCAGGCTCTTGCCTTTTACTTAGAGAAGAATTCTAAGGACAAGATCAAACACAGCATGCAGCATGGTAAGGTTTATTTAGAAAGTGAGAAGAATACACAGGCACGTCAGGGCTTCATTTAGGGAGAGTGGGCCAGGAAGGGTAAAAAGGGGAATTTCATACCCTGCTCTATTTGTCCTGAGTCCACAAGGTGAGGAGAGAGAAAAAGAGAGAGCACTCTCCCTTCCCAGGCTTCTCTTAGCTTTGAAAAGGGGAGTGGTTACATAGTATTGTGCCCCTGGTCCCAGGTAAGGGGAGGTTCATCTTAGGGAGAAGTCATCTGATTGATGATAGGATTACATGGGGGTAGGGCAGCTCATGAACTTAATCTATCTCCCTGACTTTTCCCACTTCACTATAACATATAACATATCTTTCAAGAGTTCTCAGAAGTAAATGTAATCAGCAACATAGAAATACTATGTAAACCTGCAAGGCAGAGTGAATGAGCATGGCATTTAGAAGCAGATATGTCTAGAGTTATAAATATCATTCACCACTACCATAGCAAAGTTTGATAAATTATATCCTCTATCCATTTTCCAGTTTCAACATCTGGTATTTGAGAAAAATGCCCCACAGTATTATTATGAGAGTGAAAAGCAAAAATATAAATTAATATATCAATCATTAAATATTAATATTGGAAGAGGGAGTGGGAGATGGTAGGGGTGCGAGTGGGAGGGAAATTATGGGAGGGGAGCCATTGTAATCCATAAACTGTACTTTGGAAATTTATATTTACTAAATAAAAAAATAAATTAAAAAAATAAAATAAATTTTAATTAAAATGTTTTAAAATATTGATATAAACTATTGTACAAGAAAGAGGACTGCGTATATTTGTGTATTTCCCCTCATCCTTCAAAATTATAGGAGTGATTTTTTAATGCTGACACACCAAAACAAATCATATATGAGTAGAATAATCAACAGATTTGAGATTTAAAAAAAAAATGGGGGCCAGCGCTGTGGCATAGCCAGTAAGGCTGCTACCTGTAGTGCTGGCATCTCACATGGGTGCCAGATCAAGTCCCAGCTGCTCCAATTCCAGTCCAGCTCTCTAATAGCCTAGGAAAGCAGTAGAAGATGGCCCAAGTTCTTGGTGGGAGACCTGGGAGAAGCTCCAGGCTCCTGGCTTCAGATTGGCCCAGCTCCAGCCATTGCAGCCATTAGGGGAATGAACCAGCAGATGGAAGATCTACCTCTCTCTCTCTCTCTCACTCTCTCTCTATCTGCCTTTGCCTCTCTGTAATTCTGCCTTTCAAATAAATAATCTTTTAAAGAAAAAAGTGGAAGAGAATTTATAGAATCTGAGGAGAAAAAACCATGAAATAAAAACCTTAAAATATGCAGAGAAGAGGATAAGGTCAAAGAGTTAAGGCAGTCAACTTAACCCACAGATCCCTGGAGAGGCTCCAGATTCATGGTAGAAAGGGATGACAGCTGGCAAGAGGGGGAGATAGCACTGGGAAATGCCATTCAGGTTCTGAAGGAGTATGATGTTGACCTTCTAATCCCATCAGCTTTTGAACCATCAATTCAGTTCACGTTTTGACTAAAGACATTTTCAGATACAAGACTCCAGCATTCCTTTTCAGGAAGTTACTTAATATCCTTCAGCAAAACCAGGGCATGAAATATGAGAAGAAAACAGCATGCAAACCTAAATAGTAATGAAGGAAAGAACCAAGATGACCCGTGGTAGAGACCAGCCCAGACAGAGCCTGATAGCAGACTCTGAAGGCAGATCTGCAAAAACAGGGGCACCTCTATTTTATATGGTATTTATGACCACCTGGAAAACGTGGGGACATGGAAAAGTTGCAAAATGCAAGAAAAAAAGCTCCATTGTGAAAAAACCCAACACTGCAAAACAAAACTGTGCTTGAAATATAAAACCAGTCTAAATTCTAAAGGAATCAATGAGTTTCAAGAAAAATGAGATGGATTTTAAGCAAGTGCCAGAATAACAAGAAGCTGAGGATATTAAATTTTAGTGAAAAGGACTAGCTCTTTTCTCAGTAAGAAAACAGAATAAACCAGCACTAGATTTCTTTTTTATTATTATTTTTTTTTCCAGGCAGAGTTAGACAGTGAGAGAGAGAGAGAGAGAGAGAGAGAGAGTTATTAACAGTGAGAGAGAGACAGAGAGAAAGGTCTTCCTTCCATTGGTTCACCCCCCAAGTGGGTGCTACGGCCGGCGTGCTGCGTCGATTCGAAGCCAGGAGCCAGGTGCTTCCTCCTGGTCTCCCATGCTGGTGCAGGGACTCAAGCTCCTGGGCCATCCTCCTCTGCCCTCCCGGGCCACAGCAGAGAGCTGGACTGGAAGAGGAGCAACCGGGACTAGTACCTGGCGCTCCAACCAGGACTAGAACCCGGGGTGCTGGCACCACAGGCAGAGGATTAGCCAAGTGAGCCACAGCACCGGCCACCAGCACTAGATTTCAAGACAAGAAGGACTATATAGTAAAAACAGTATATATATGAGGGAAACTTATATAGAATGACTAGAATAGTGTGGGAATGGAGAATCCCTTTGCGTAATCATCCCTGAGTGAGACAGATATCATGATATTGTAACCATACAGAAAGAAAAGAAATCCTAGCACACAACTTGGCTTTGCAATAATGAATAGTCCCATAGTCATAATGATACAAATATGGATTACCAGCACTTAACCTTGAAAAGCAACCAATAGCAATACATAGAAATATAAATTGTGGTGACAGAACAAATTGCAAAGGTTTTCAAACTTGTCAATTTAAAAGAAAACAGGACTGAAAAGAATGGGAGGTGGAAGGAGGAAAGAAACGGGAAAGGGACATGTAGTACTGCTGATTCTCTCACATAAACAACAGTCAAGAGATACTAATTCTCAGGACCGGTGCCTTGGCTCACTTGGTTAATCCTCTGCCTGCAGCGCCAGCATCCCATAGGGGCACCAGTTCTAGTCCTAGTTGCTCCTCTTCCAGTCCAGCTCTCTGCTGTGGCCCGGGAGTGCAGTGGAGGATGGCCCAAGTGCTTGGGCCCCTGCACCCGCATGGGAGACCAGGAGGAAGCACCTGGCTCCTGGCTTTGGATCGGGGCAGCGCTGGCCGTGGCAGCCATTTGGGGGGTGAACCAACAGAAGGAAGACCTTTCTCTCTGTCTCTCTCTCTCACTGTCTATAACTCTACCTGTCAAGTAAATAAAAAAAAGGGAGAGATACTAATTCTAGTTAAAGGAACACATGATCAAAATTAAATATATTCAGTCGGTCAGTTGGTAGGAAGGACAGCGGGGAGGTGGGAAGGAAAAAAGGAAGGAAGGAAATAAATTTGGGACTAAAACAGCAATATTAGGTGGCAGAGGAGATAAATTTGGGGGCACTGGAAAATTAGCTAAATCTAATATATTATTATAGGAAGTTGACAGATAACTGCAGTTGATAATATAAACTGATATAACTCTCTCTCTCTCTCTCTATATATATATATTTATGTATATATATAAAACTAAAATCTATATATGCCCATAAATATATTGGGGATCTTTTTTTCTTCATAACCAGCCCTTTTGTGTAACTTTATTTTCCGTCCATGTACCTATGAACTTTAGATTAAAAAATTAATATAAATAATGAAGACACTGACATTCTATGTGAACTAATGTTTCTTAGTGACAAAATTGAAATGGTTTATTTTCAAAATAATTTATAAATTGTTTATATTGTTGAAAATGCTAACACACAAGCAAATCTTGGTGTATTTCCAATGTATTTTGAAATGTATTCTTTAAGTGTGACTACTTCTATCCTGGGAATTTATCATCTGAATAAAATATAAATGAATTTAATAGTCATAGTTCAGATAAGGAGGTTATGTCTCAGGAGGTTCACGGTTTCTTGATTTCTTTCCTACTCCTCAGTCTTGTCTAACATCAGTCTCCTTTTGACAGGTTGTCACTGTAACAGACTTACAGAATAGCTATGTTTATAAAAGCACCGAAGGGAAGTTACCTGGTTACAGAAAAGACAGATAACTGTTCTAAACAGGCAACATACAGAAAGGAATACACAAAAGTGAGATTAAGAGACTCCAAAGGGAAATTCCTGTTAGGTGTCTGGCATAAGCAAAAGTAAAGACGATTTCTGTTATCAAACTGAACAGAGAGCCATTCCTAAGATTGCCTGAGAATTAAAATGGAGTCTGGTTGCTTTTTACGCCTCACGATTTTATTCTCCTTTTTGGCTAAAGCTACCGAAGCAATAAGACTTTAGAAGCTTAAAAGCTGTTACTTCACACAGATTCTCTTTGGAACACTGGACTTTCCCCCAAAGTCTTTTCATTTCTTTCCATATTATAACATTCTTTACATAAAACCATTATAATTTATAATACTCTAGTTTTCTGTATATAGAAATGCAACCATTGAGGTAGTATCCAATAAAGTGGCCCTAAACAACTATATTCACATGAATTTACCTTAGTAATTTAAGCAAAAGCATTTGGAGTTCAATTTGTATTACATTTTAATCAGTTCATTTCATGTGATGTATATAATTGGCAACTAAAGTCAGACTCATGGCTGAATTTTAAAGGCACAGCAGTTTTGTTCATTGAGCAAAACTATACAATTTAATCAGAGACAATTTATCCATCTCTGAGAATTTCAATTTGCTTCCTCTCCTTCCCACCAGAAACCTCATTCTATATAAAGTTCTAGCCATTCAGCTGGTATTACCAGCAGATAAGACTGAGCGGACTACAGCAGCTTCCTCCTTCCATAGGCACTTAAAATGAGGAACTTGTCAAAACATACCCAGATATATTTTTCCTTAGCTACTGCTCGAAAAAATCAGCATCACAAATTAATTAAATATTGAGCAAATGTTCATATGAGGGGTCTTCAAATAGTTCATGGAAGGGGCTAGCATTGTGGTATAGAGGATAAAGCTGCACCTGCATCTCATATATTTGCCAGTTTGAGTCCCAGCTACTCTGCTTCCAATCCAGCTCCCTGCTAGCGAACCTGGGAAAGCAGTGGAAGACAACCCAGGTTCTTGGGCCTCTGCACCCATGTGGGAGATCCAGAAAAAGCTCCTGGCCCCTGGCTTTGGCCTGGCCCAAGCCGTTGTGGCCATTTGGGGAGTAAACCAGTGATGGAAGATCTCTGTCTCCCCCCTCCACTCAACTCTGTAACTCTGTGTTTCAAATAAACAAAAATAAATCAAAATAGTTCATGGAAAATGCATAGTATAAGAAAACTTCTGCACCCTCCCAACCTCCATGGCTGCTGTGGGCATCTGAGAGTGAACCAATGAAGGGGAGTCACTCTCCCTCTCTTTTTGCCTCTAAAATAAATTTTTCAAAGTAAATTTAAAAGAATAAAATCATACTACAAGGCTACATCAATTTAAAAAATAAAAAGTAAGGTAATGTTGTGAAAACAGCAACATAGATGAATGAAACAGAACTGAAAGGCCACAATGTGGTCAGTTTTGGACTAGGGTACCAAGATAACACAATGGGGAAAAACATATAGTCTTTAATAAATGGTATTGGGACAGTTGGATTTCCACATATGAAACAATAAAATTGGATACTCATCTTTTACCACACATAAAAATCAACTCCAAATGAGTAAAAGACTTAAATGTAAGACCTGAAACCATCAAACTCCTGGAAGAGAGCATAAGGGAAAATCACTTGACATTTCCTTGGCTACAATATTTTAGATAACACATCAAAAGCTTATGATACAAAAATAAAAGTAAATAAATGGGACTGTATCAAGATAAAAAGCTATTGCACAGCAAAATAAACAATAAAGTGAAAAGATAACTTACAGATTGGGAAAAATATTGACAAACCACATATCTGATAAGGCATTAATATCTAAGGTTTACAAAGAACTCTTAGAACTCAATAGCAGAAAAACAAGTAACCACACTTAAAAATGGGCAAGAAACTGGAGCAGAATGGCAGAATGTCTCCAAAGAAGACACACAAATGGCTAACAGGCACTAACTGCAAAAGGTTTACCTAAGTGTTAGAGTGTGTGTTTAGGAAGCTGGAAGGCTGGCCTGAAGATAGTTTCCCAAGATTCATGGCTTCAAAGCCTCGCTCACAGAGGTTTTGGCATGCTGTACTATGGTCAGAAATGTATGAAGATGGCTAAAGATACTGGCTGGTTATTTGATCAATGAGATATCCACATGATTCCACAGCTACAAGGCTGATCCCCAAACCCAAGACCTTTAAAAAAAGATATATTTATTTGAAAGGCATGGTGACAGAAAGAGACAGAGATCCTCCATCTCATCTTGAGAATAAAGAGGTAGAGTAGGAAAAAGACTATGCAAACATCAGATTGGTTTTTAATATGAAGGTATTGAGTTATCTTTAACTGAAAGAATACACAATTTTTTCACCATTAGTAGGAATGGTAGAACCTGTAGCAAGTAAATTCAAAATCACAATTTGCATACATCTCAGTTAAAGTGTACAACATTTCAGTCCAGCTACATGGAGTTACGATTTTTATTGCAGGTAGTCAGAGAATAAAGGCTCTCCTTTTAAGGAACTGGTTAATGACTGTAATGATTTTCCTTACAGTTGTAACAAAAATACATTAGTACTTCAATGGATGAAAGTTTGTCATGTGTATTTTTTAAGTCAAACACTGGCACATTTTTAAAAAAAAATTTTAAGGAATACAACTTCATGCATTTAATATATACAGATTTGAGAACATGACGATTCCCTACCCTGTATCTCTCTTGCACTCATACTCCTGCCTTTCTTCCTTCTCCCTCTTCCTTGCTCATTCTTATTTTTTTCAGAGATCAATTTTTCAGCTAATTTTTATACTCATAAAATTAACCCTATATGAAGCAGAGTTCCCCTATTAATATGAAGGAAACAAAACAAAACAAAACAGAAATATTGCTCCTCAACAGTCAAGGCAAGAGCTGTTCAAAATCATTGTATCTCAAAGTGTCAGTTTTGCTTCTACAGATTACATTTTTAAAAGATTTTATTTATTTCCTTGAAAGTCACAGTCATAGAGAGGCAGGAGCAGAGTGGGAGGAGAGAAAGAGAGAAAGAGAGAAAGAGAGAGAGAGAGAATCTTCCATCCTCTGGTTCACTCACCAAATGGCCACAATTGCGGAGCCGAGTGGTTTGAAGCCAGAAGCCAGGAGCTTCCTCCAGATCTCCCATGCAGGTGCAGGGACCCAAGGACTTAAGCCATCCTCTATTGCTTTCCCAGGCCAGAGCAGAGAGCCAGATTGGAAGTGGAGCAGCTGGGACTTGAACCAGTGCCCATATGGGATGCTGGCACTGCAGGGGGCATCTTTACTCACTATGCCACAGCACCAGTCTCATAGATAACATTTTAGGTACTCTATTAGACACCACAGATCAGAGAGACCATATGGTATTTGTCTTTTTGTGACTGGCTTATTTCACTAAATACAATAGTTTCCAGTTGCATCCATTTTCATCATTTTTACCACTGTATAGTATTCCATAGCATGCATATATATATATATATATATATATATATATATATATAATTTCTTTATCTAGTCTTCAGTTGATGGACATCTAAATTGATTCCATGTCTTAACTATTGCAAATTGAGCTGAAATGAACACAAGGGTACAGATCACTTTTATATGCTGATTTCATTTCCTTTGGATAAATTCCCAGGAGTGGGATGGCTGGGTCATACAGCAGGTCTATACTCAGCTTTCTGAGATATCTCCATATTGTGTTCCACAATGGCTGTACCAGTTTACATTCTCACCAACAGTGGATTAAGGTACCCTTATCCCCAAATTCTTGTCAACATTTATTATTTGTTGATTTCTGTATGAATGCTATTCTAATGGGGGGAAGGTGAAACTTTATTGTGGTTTTGATTTGCATTTCCCTGATGGCTAGCAATAATGAGCATTTGTTCATGTGTCTATTGGCTATATGAATTTCCTCTCAAAAAAATGTCTGTTCAGGTCTTTTGCCTATTGCTTGACTAGGTTGGTTGTTTGGTGGTTGTTCAATTTCTTAAGCTCCTTATAGAGTTTGGAAGTTAATCCTTTGTCAGTTTCATAGTTTGCAAAAATCTTCTCCCATTCTGTCAGTTGTCTCTTAACTTTGCTGAGTGTTTCTTTTGCAGTGCAGAAGTTTCTCAGTTTGTTGTAATCCCACTAATTAATTTTGGCTTTGATTGCCTGTGCTTCTGGGTCTTTTCCAAGAAGTCTTTCCCTATGTCAATGTCTTGTATGGTTTCCCCAATGTTCTCTAGTAATTTGATAGTATCACATTGTAGATTTAGGTCTTTGATCCATTTTTGAGTAGATTTTTGTGTAAAGTGTAAGATAGGGATCTTGTTTCATGCTTCTGCTCAGAGATCCAGTATTCCCTGCACCACTTGTTGAAGAGACTGTCTTGGCTCCAGGGGTTGATATTTGCTCCTCTATCGAAGATAAATTGGTTGTAGATGTTAATTTCTAGAGTTTCAATTGAGTTCCATTGGTCTACACATCTGTTTTTATGACAGTACCAGGCTGTTTTGATTATAACTGCCCTGTAGTACATCTTGAGGTCTGGTATTGTGATGCCTCCAGCTTTGATTCTATTATTTAAGATTGCTTTAGCTATTCAGGGTCTATTGTGTTTCCATATGAATTTTAACATCATTTTTTCTATATCTGAGAAGAACGTTGCTGGTATTTTGACTGGGATAGTATTAAAGCTATAAATTGCTGTCAGTAGTATAGATATTTTGAAGATGTTGATTGTTCCAATCCATGACCATGGAAGATTTTCCACTTTTTTATGTCTTCTTCATTGACCCAGCAGTTAAGAGAACAGCTGGGTACTATGATATGAAATCCATATCATAGTATCTGAGTTCAAATGCAACCTCTGTTCCCAATTCTAGCTTTCTGTTATACATATAAAAGGCAGCAAGTGATGATTCAAGTAATTGGATCCTTGCCATCCACCTGGGAGACACTGATTGAGTTTTTAGGTTCTGGCTTCATTCAGCCTTGCCCAACCCCAGCTGTTGTGGGCATTTGGGATTTGGGATGTGAACCTATGGACAGGAGATTCTTTCTCTCTCTCTCCCTCCCTCCCCTCTCCCTCCCTCTCTCTCTCTCCTTCCCTCCCAACCTCCCTCTATATCTCTATCATACAAATTGAACAAAAAATAAATTAAAAAATGTAAATAATCATCATTCACAGTTTTTATGTTATTTTCATTTGTATCCTCTGTGGAAAGGGCAGTGAGAAAAGGCAAATACAGAGTAACAGAAACCTAAACTCCGTAACTCAATGCACTTGAGTTTAAAATTCAACTCGACTACTTACCAGTTATTTGATCCTGGGCAGGTTTGAATCTCTAGCATTAAGTTTTCTTTTTTCATAGAACGAAAAAAATAGTATCTGCATTAGCATCATTGTAGGATTGAACATTCATGCACTCATGCATGCATTCATGCACATTTGGCCTATAGTTTTATTTATTTATTTATTTATTTATTTATTTTGGCAGGCAGGGTTTGACAGTGAGAGAGAGAGACAGAGAGAAAGATCTTCCTTCCATTGGTTTACCCCCAAAATGGCCGCTATGGCCGGTGTGCTACGGCCGGTATGCTGCGGCCGTTGCGCCGCGCCAATCCGAAGCCAGGAGCCAGGTGCTTCCTCCTGGTCTCCCATGCGGGTGTGGGGCCTAAGCACTTGAGCCATCCTCCACTGCACTCCCGGGCCACAGCAGAGAGCTGGACTGGAAGGGGGCAACCGGGACAGACAGAATCCAGCACCCCAACCGGGATTAGAACCCAATGTGCCAGCACCGCAGGCGGAGGATTAGCCTAGTGAGCCACTGCGCTGGCCTGGCCTATAATTTTATGTTTAACAAACTACATTTTGTTTTCAACAACAACTGTTTTTGTTTCTTTTATATATAGCAATTTGGATTTTCAGATGTAGGTATATATATGTGTGCATTTAAACATATGACTCATAATGATGTTTTGCATTATATTTTTTCATTTATTAATTTTATTTTATTTGAAATATCAAATTTGCCTTTAAAATTTGTTTTCTTAATAGATATTTGTCCATTTTTAATTATATCTTAAAAATGTTTTGGTTACTTTTGACCTTTTCTGGCATCTTTTCACATTTAGCCAATACATATACAAAAAGAGTAAATGGACAGATCAAAAAGAAGAGATGATAAAAGCACTAAAAAGAGATATACCAAAATCTTCAGGCTAAATAATTTCCAGAGCCACAAGTGCCAGAAAGGCCCACTCCTAGATACACCCTCATAATATTTTAGAACCTCAAGGAGAAAGAGAAAATCCTAGAAGGTACTACCAAGAAATGTCTCATTTTAATATAATAAACCCTTCAGTAACTGGGTCACAGAAAATAATGGAACAATAGTTTTCAAGTTACAAAAGAAAATAAATTGTGGCCTAGAATGTTCTATGCAGAAATATTAGTGAAATTAAGTAAAAAAATAAAGACATTTCAAGTACAGAAGAATTCAAGACTGTGGACCTTCCATCCAGATCACAAGTCACTGTTTCTCGAGAATTTACTAAAAGTTATTTAGAAGCAGTAGTAGGAGTAAACCAGGAAACAGCCAGATGTGGATCCAGGAAAGAGTGGTTTCAGAACTAGGAACTAAGAAGGGAAATTGCTAGATGACACCCAACAGCCAAGAAAGCTGGGGGTTACAAAGCTCTGGAGAAACATTTGTAGGAAATGAAAGGGGAATTCTTGCCATTGCTAGTATGATAAAATGCTTAAAGATAAAAGACCCAGTGGAGTTCTAGGCCCCTGGTTTTAGCCTAGCCCAACCTTGGATGCTGCAGACTTTTGGGAATTGAACCAAACAGGTGATGTTCATTTTGCACTCTCTCTCTTTCTTTCGCCCTCTCTTTCGGTTGTTCTGCCTTTAGTGTAGAGAAAAAGACTTTTTTTTTAATAAAAGCATAAGGGGATGATTAACCTTGTTTTATTTACATGCTAACAATATGGTTTAGGAGTTAGGGTACAAATCACTTTAAGAAAGAAATGTCTTAACAGGTAAAGCCGCCACCTGCAGTGCCAGCATCCCACGTGGGCGCCACTTCTGGCTGCTCCACTTCCAATCCAACTCTCTGCTATGGCCTGGGAAAGCAGTGGAAGTTGGCCCAATTTCTTGGGCACCTGCACCCGCGAGGGAGACCCGGAAGAATCTCCTGGCTCCTGGCTTCGGATCAGAGCAGCTCCAGCTGTTGCTGCCATTTGGATAGTGAACCAGCAGATGGAAGACCTCTCTCTCTGCCTCTCCTTCTCTCTCTGTGTAATTCTGACTTTCAAATAAATAAATAAATCTTTTAAAAAATAAAGAAATGCTTTTCCAATTAACAATATTTACAGTCTGGACACTTCAATCATCATTTATTAGTTATTAGCTTAAGACATATTCTTTCCGTTATCTCTTTCTAGATACAAAGTAGATAAAAGAGCACCTGTGTTAGCCAGTATGTGATATGTCTTAGTTCACTTTCTCTGTTTCTCTTTTTGCTCTATTTTCTGGGAGATTTTTCCTGCTTGACTTTCCAGCTCCTAGATTGTTTCCATTCAATTATATATTTTTTTCAATTTCTAAAAGAGAAAGGCGAGATCACTGACAATGTAAAAGTGCAGCTAACAAATCAGAAGGTGAAAACAGAGAATAGAGAGTACTCAGATTCTCATCTTCTCTAAAAGGATTTGGAGATGTTGGCTATATACACTGAAATAGAAGTATAAAGAAATTATTTAGAATTAGTACGTTAACGGTAGGGTTCTTTCTCAGTAGATGACCAACAAATAAGGTGCTCAAAGTGATTAACCAAGACATGGAGTTAAAGGCACACATTCCTTAGCTATATGGAGGAAACAACCAAGGGATGTTAAAGTAGATTTTTTTTTTTTTTGACAGGCAGAGTGGACAGTGAGAGAGAGAGAGAGACAGAGAGAAAGGTCTTCCTTTGCCGTTGGTTCACCCTCCAATGGCCGCCGCGGCCGGCGCACCGCGCTGATCCGAAGCCAGGAGCCAGGAGCTTTTCCTGGTCTCCCATGGGGTGCAGGGCCCAAGCACTTGGGCCATCCTCCACTGCACTCCCTGGCCACAGCAGAGAGCTGGCCTGGAAGAGGGGCAACCAGGACAGAATCCGGCGCCCCGACCGGGACTAGAACCCGGTGTGTGGGCGCTGCAAGGCGGAGGATTAGCCTATTGAGCCATGGCGCCGGCCTAAAGTAGAATATTTTTAAAAGTTGTCTTCTGGGGTAGAAATGTAGAATGGAGATACAGGCGGAGGGAATATTTGAGTTCGTTGAGGAAACTTCAAACAGATACCAAAGAGTTAAGAAGAAAGCAACATTTGTTGTACCAATTTGATCTGAAACACAAGGATAATGTTCCCAGCTGTGGCATCTGGCGCCTTGGCAATTTCATCAGACAGTGCCAGCCGTTATTGTAGAGTTTGGGGCTTGTCACAGGGATTAAGCTGTTGTGCAGCTGTTTCTGGCACCTCAGTGCAGTATAGTGCAAGTTGGTTTTCAATTTTTTTCCTCTGAGTAATTCCTATTCTCTTCTCCATTCAAATTTGTAAAAATACCTAGGAGATTTGGGTCTAGATAGGCTTTGCATTCCAAAACATGCCTTTCCAACAGAATTGCACTTCCAACAGAATCTCAATGATTTAATGTAATTTCTTTTGCAAATAAAAGAATCAAAAATTGTGCACTTTTGTTCATGTGCAAGCAATTTTTAATAATAGGCCAACAAAATTTGAAATAAGTACATTCCTCCATTAAATATTTTTTTAAATACACAAGTTACTTGTTAAGTAACTTCTAATCTATTGTTACTGTCAGCACATAAAATAAAAATTGTTTCTTAACGGAGTATATTTGGTGAATGTTCTTGTTATTTTTCTCATGAATTCATTTGCTAACGACAGTTGTTAAATTATTATCAGTGGGCCAGCGCCACGGCTCACTAGGCTAATCCTCCGCCTTGCAGCACCGGCACACCCGGTTCTAGTCCCGGTCGGGGCGCCGGATTCTGTCCCGGTTGCCCCTCTTCCAGGCCAGCTCTCTGCTGTGGCCCGGGAAGGCAGTGGAGGATGGCCCAGGTGCTTGGGCCCTGCACCCCATGGGAGACCAGGAGAAGCACCTGGCTCCTGCCTTCGGATCAACGTGGTGCGCCGGCCGCAGCGCGCTGGCTGCGGCAGCCATTGGAGGGTGAACCAACAGCAAAGGAAGACCTTTCTCTCTGTCTCTCTCTCTCTCACTGTCCACTCTGCCTGTAAAAAATAATAATAATAATAATAATAATAATTACTATCAGTTTCAAAAGGATTGATCTAGTGAGCTCATTTTCAACAATTCTAATGCTCTCTGAGCAGAATTACTCCTTTTAACAGTATGTTGGCTCAAAATAAGGCATACCAAAGAATCAATATTTTTTTTTATTTAACTAAAGAGAATAAATTTCATGTATACCATTTTATGAACATAATGATACTTCCCAACCTCCCTTCTTTCTTATTTTTCTTTTAATTTTTGAGATGACAAACTTTCAATTTGCTTTATAATCACAAGCTTAATCCTCCACTAAATAAAGAACTCAACAACTAGTAAACTGAAAGACCACTGTTCTTCAGGAGTATAGACAAGGACTAGAAACAATATTTTAAAGCTGTATTAGAACTTAGAAATTATTTGGTGTTTCCACTTATTTTACAGACAATGAAACTGAGAACCAGGTAAACAATACAAAGTTAATAATATGCCCAAAGTTGCACAATCATCACTGACAGAACCAAACCAGAATTCAGTCCTAAGCCATAGTCCAATACACTTGCTATAATCCTTTTCTTCCTTACCCTAATTCCAAATCTGAAATCCAAAATTCTTAGTTCTACTCTTTTGTCTGAAACAAATCTATTACATGACCTACTTCCTCTTTAGCAACATGACTTCTTCACTAAGCCTTTCTCTCACTTTATTCTGTTTCTTCTCCATGGCCTCCTGTTCTCCTATCTAATTGAGACAACTCTAGAGATACAATGTGCATCTTGAACCTTCTATATTGTACACTATCTTGTCATTAAGACTCTGAAACAATGAACTGATATCCACCAACCACTAATGGTGAGAAAAAGCACTTACAGGATTCATAATATTTAGAAATTTTGAGAAAACTCAGTGTTAAGGTCCAGTCTCTCTTGGGGCTGGCGCCGTGGTTCACTTGGTTAATCCTCCGCCTGCAGCACCAGCATCCCATATGGCCTCTGGGTTCTAGTCCCGACTGCTCCTCTTTCAATCTAGCTCTCTGCCATGCCTGGGATAGCAGTGGAAGATGGTCCAAGTCCTTGGGCCCCTGCGCCCATGTGGGAGACCTGGAAGAAGCTCCTGGCTCCTGGCTTCAGATCAGCATAGCTCCGGCCGTTGCGGCCATCTGGGGAGTGAACCAGTAGATGGAAGACCTCTCCCTCTCTGTGTCTCTACCTCTCTCTGTAACTCTTTCAAATAAATAAAATAAATCTTTTTAAAAAAAGAAAGAAAATCTCCCTCTTCTCTCTTCTGTCTCTCCTCTCTCTTGAACTCTGACTTTCAAACAAATAAATAAATCTTATAAAAAAAAATTTCTCACCACATTCTGCTTTCTCCCTCCCTAGCAATGCTGTGTATGAGGAATTTCTCCTTGTATTGTGCATTCTAACCTAGTGATTCAAGTCCAATATTTATTCTGAATGCCAACAAGATTCTTCTTTTTGAAGTAGATTATTATTATCCAATGCTTATTCAATGAATTTAAGTAGTTCTGTACCACACTCACTTTGCTACTTAGAATGTAGCATTTCTTCATCCACGTTAAATTAAAGTTTTACATTTGATTTGGAAAGTGATTAATTGTTTCATTAAATAGCTGTTCTCAGGGAAAAAGAAAAAAAGTTTTCTCTGTAGGTTAGGTGTCACTGAAGAAATTAGGTCAGAATCCATCAGAGTGTGACACAGCCCCACAAACAGGAGATGCGTTCACTGATAAATTCATTATGTCAAGAGACTTAAGAGCAACAGCATTCATACTCTCCAGCTCCCTCAGGCACTTAGTTGTAAACTAAGGACTATGTGCCTCTGCCCAAGAGCGAAATGATATTTCGTAAGATATCTATATACAGAGTTGTTAGTAACCAAAAGGCAGCCCTGGAAAGAGAATGCTTAGAGAATACTGCTGAGAACAATAATACCTTTCCTAATAGAGAAAAATAATTGTCTCTGCCTAGGAATGGAAAAGTAGAGGGCAAATACTGATAAAAGGAAACCCTTCCAAAAAGTAAGTGCATTGTATAATATAAGTTAGGGAAATACAAAGGAAAATAATTCATTTGGATAAACAAGATTAGGTTAATGGATTTAAAAAGTCAATATGTATTAAGTTTTAATCACATGTCATTGGACAAACGTTAATCAAAGCTTGCACTGCCCTTGCTTGCTAAGAGTTTTCCATCTAAAACAACCATGCTGAAGTTATAAAGGTAAAAGAATTCAGCCACAGTGCTGTTGAATTCCCTCAGGGAAAAGGAGTTTGAAGGAAAATAGAGAGAGTTGAGAATAAGAAGTAATACACTGATAAGGATGAAAAAATAAAAAAAAGCAAAGGAAAGAAAAGAAATTCAGTGTCAGGGCCCAACAAAATGCATCAAACAATGAATCCAGTGTTACAGATTTTAGAGCTAGTTCAGGTTTTTCTTCCTTCTGAATCTGAAACATTTCCCTAGAATTTGGATTAATTTTATGCCAACAGAGTCTCTCTAGGCGTAAACCAGAGGAGGCACAGCAGCCCAAATGAGCTCACAGGCAATTTCAGACTCCCAATATCTTCCAAATATGAGCTCCATTTGATCAAATTTGTTCTTTGCAATTTAAGCTGGAATCAGCCTAATTTTCTGGAGCTCAAGGATGGAGTGATCTGTATGTAACAATAGAATTTTTCTATAAAGTAAGTTTTTGTGAAAGATCAGTTTCATTCATTTATTAGTGTCAAGAAGGATAAATGACAATGAAATTTTGTAGTCTTAACATAAGTAAACATATAGTTCAACTGCCTATTATTGAACCAAACATGACTAGGGGTTTTAAAAATCATGTTGAACAGCTCATTCCAATAAATGTATTTGGATGTATCAGGCAACAATAAAGTGTAATGTGCAGAAAGCTATGTCCTCATTGGCCAGCCTTCAGGTTGTGCTTCATAAAATTCTCTAATTTTACATGAAAACAAATGAGAAAATGATGTAGAAAAGGCTGACCTAGAAATTGTTAAGTAAATGCAAAAAACATGTCACTTGAAACAAAGTGAGAAAAAAATTAAAAATCTTTTATCTCAAAGGGAAGCCAAGATAAATCAATGTTATATTCTTTCTACTGTAAAATAATTATTAAAATATCATTTTGGTTTGATATTTATTTTAAAGGCTAAATGCTAGTACACTGAAGTTTTTAAAATAATGTACAATCCCTCCTAGCAATATTTTTCTATCAAATTCAATTCTTCTTACACAGAATATCCATACCATTTTCTTCCTTCTTCCTTCCTTCCTTCCTTCCTTCCTTCCTTCCTTCCTTCCATCCTCCCTCCCTCCCTCCCTTCCTTCCATTTTCTTTCTTTCTTTATAAAGATTTTATTTATTGGGCCAGCGCTGTGGCTCACTTGGTTAATCCTTTGCCTGTGGCGCCAGCATCCCATATGGGCACCAGGTTCTAGTCCCGGTTGCTCCTCTTCCAGTCCAGCTCTCTGCTATGGCCTAAGAGGGCAGTAGAAGATGGCCCGGGTGCTTGGGCCCCTGCACCCGCTTGGGAGACCAGGAAGAGGCACCTGGCTTCTGGCCTCAGTTCAGCGCAGCGCTGGCCATAGCAGCCATTTGGGGAGTGAACCAATGGAGGGAGGACCTTTCTCTCTGTTTCTCTCTCTTACTGTCTGTAACTCTACCTGTCAAAGAAATTAAAAAAAAAAAAAGATTTTATTTATTTTAGTGGTAGAGTTACAGAGAGAGGGAGAGAGAGAGATGGAGGTCTTCCATCTGCTGGTTCACTCTCCAAATGACTGCAATGGCCAAAGTTGAGCTGATCCAAAGCCAGGAGCCAGCATCTTCTTCTGGGTCTCTCACACAGGTGCGGGGGCCCAACCACTTAGGCCATCCTCCACTGTTTTCCCAGGCCATAAGCAGAGAGCTGGATTGGAAGAGAAGCACCTGGACATGAACCAGTGCCCGTATGAGATGCCAGCACCACAGGCTCAGGCTTAACCTACTATGCCACAGCCCTGGCCCCAACATTTTCTTTCTTTTGATAGGCCTACTCCCTGAATATTAAATACGCTCATAACATGAGACACACATAAGATTCAAACAATGAATAGTCTACACAACAATTAATAACATATCCTCTGAGTAATAAAACAATATCTATCAGAAAAGAAATGTAACACCAGGTATGTGATTGAGAGCTACATATATTCCCCAGTTAGTGTTTTTCACAAGCCAAAAGGCTACATAAGTATTTTCCTGAAATATGAACCATAAAAAATGAATTGTTTTGGTCTAAGAGTCAAAGCCATTTGCTTAGGTTGAGCAAAACTCTTTCATGTACCAAGGCTATAGTTTGTCTAACCATTTTCAGGAACACATTTAAATGCCCTAATGTCCCTATGGATTTTTTCCCCTCTAGTGAATTAGATCTGAGTTAATAGGAATCATTAAGTCTACTTTAGTTGAGTCTCTTAACTGAGTTTCTTCAAGTTGTTTCTTTCTCAGATGCCTTCTGAGATTTTTTATTTGTTCCATCAGAGTCGCTTTGAATTAAAACCTTTGCTACTCTGTGAAATGCATAATAAAAGAAAAACACCTGGCAATATTTAGAGGTTAAGTGGATATGATCTGTGACTGACCACGTACAGCACTGTATGAAAATGCAGTTTGAGGCAAAGCCTAATATGCTGTGACATTCAAGTTTTAAATGATGCTCAAGGAAGTGGAAGGATCGGCTCCACACATATCCCAAAGTGCACTGGTCTTCTGTCTGTTAACTTGCTAATGAACCATGATTGAGTAAAGTAATGAAGAGTTTACAGAGAGCCCCAGGAAACCAATTTCCAATTTTGCAACCAGCAGGCTTTAACTTCAACTGCAGCCTTTGCTAATTTTGTCTGGAAGTGAACTTGGATACAAAATGCCATCCCTGCCTTGTAATTCAGACAGACTTTCCTAATGCCCACACAGTTCCCCATTAATGAATGTCTCTTCATAATATCTACTTTATTTCTCTCCTTACTTATTATAAATAGGCAGAGTAGCTAAAAATTGTTAAAATGGGAATGAAAGTTCAGCCACTTTGAAAATTAGAAAAGCGTTGACCTCATGATTAATCTATATGAGACAAGAAACTAAATATAAGAGAATTGTTTCAAACTGATTTATGATAAAATTAAGCAAAAATATATAAAGCAATTATGTATTATTGATGGTTTAAAGAACATTATTTTTCATTTCATCCAATGCTTACTCTCATTTGTTCAGTACAATTTTCGACTTTTAAGAAGTTACAATCTAAATTTTTTAAAATATCCTTTATATACTCAGCAAAATAAAAATTTGTATAAATTGGAGCTACTGATGGGCAAAAGTACGTGGCTGATAGTAGTACCTTTATGTCCTATAAAGTTTCCGGTCATAATTTCAGGTACAGGGGAATATGCTAGTGCATCAATCTGATTAAGAAATATTTAGTTTCTTATAAATATTGGGAAATGTGGACACATCTCTCTCTAACTCCAAGACAACTTCATTTTTTTTCTTTTGGTCATTAGCAGCGTACCCAAGTATGTTACTTCCACATAGATGGCTTAAAATCGACTGTCCTTTAAAGAAGAGTGGGAGAAAACTCTTTTAGGTTTGACTTTAATGACTCAAAGAAATGTGTTCATCAAGATAAAGAAAGAACAGGGTACTTAATGCTGGCATAGAAAAGATGTAAGTCAGTATTGATAATCACCAAGCAGGTGAACGTGGCAGGTTTCCTTCAGACAAATTATGGAAGCCATGGTAAGGAAGAATAATTCCTCCTTTTATTATCACTTCCATTAACTCCCATCTTTGAAAATATCTCTGAATGATTTCTCATCATCAAGAGTCCCTCCTGATGAAATATATCAAAGAAATGGGAGTCTGTCAATAGCTTTTTAAGATGTGAGTTGTGCAACTCAATTAGAAAAAAAAAGGAGAGTGGCTTTTTTTTTTCTTTATAAAGGTGAAAAAAGTAAAACATATCATGCAGATGAAAATGGCTCTAGATATTCTGTCTATAATGTTGTTGTCTCTGAAATCCTTTTCCACTTGTTCCAGGGGAGTGAAGAATGCAAGCCTCTTCTGGATAAAAATCTAAATGCTTCAATGGCACTGAAAATCTCACAAACCCATCAACATTAGCAAAGCTAGACATTTCATTTGCATTTTCTCATTTAGGTACAATGCCTATTTTAAATTATAATACATAAGAAAGTAGGGTATACAAACCTTAAAACAAATGCATTTTAAATAACCTTTCACAGATTTTAAATTCTTTTTAAATTTTAAATTCTTTTTTGTTTTCACAGCTCTACTCTTCTCTATAGTCCAATCAAATAAATGTTGACACTCTAGGCTCAGTTTAATTAACAATGAGCAAGCTGTGTGAAAACACAGTGGGAGCACTGAAGTAGTGCTACACAGTGCTCCAAGCATACTACTGTCAATCAAGGAACTGAGTATAGCCAGAATCAAGTTTCCAAAGGAGCCCTGGGTAAGATATTCTGGCATGGTTTCTGCTGCCATGACATTTTCATTGAAAGTGCTTTTCATTTTATTCCTGAATACTACATCTTTTATAATAATTTAATATCTTAATTTTGGGTAACTCCCTAGAATTTACAAATGCTTTTCATGAATTATCTCACATTAGACCGAGCCAAGAACATTTGTGTCTGACATAAAATACTGAAACTCAAGAAATAAAATGGATTTAGCCAAAATCATAATGAAACTGTTTTGCTTATTAATATTTCCTGAAATTATTAAGCTGTATGAGCTCTTGCCACATATTCAGAGAAGAATTCTGAATACTGTCTCAAATAGACCAGGCAAAATGGTAAGTTTCTAAGCTTTTTATTTAGTGAAAGAAATACATGGGAGAATGAGGGCTCTATCTAAGGGAGAAAGAAAAGTCTAGAAATTAAGTTGGAGTCCATACCAAGCAGAGAGTAGGCAAGGAGCCACATGCAGCAAGCATTTGGTTATGAACAGCCACAAGTAGCTTATCACAGGTAACAAAGCGAAGGAAGGGATTCCCTTTTTATATGCTTTCCAAAGGGAAGTGGTTACACAGCCTGACTGGCAGGTGGACATACAGGTGGTGTCAAATAGGGGGATGAGATCACACAGGGGCGTGGTAAAGGCAAGGCCTTCCAGCTCACAAATCTAATCAATTTATCCTATCTGCCTACCTACATCAATAAGACTGCAAAGAGTCAGAGACTGAAATTCAACCCAGGTTTTCCAACTCAAAGCCAGTCTTCTTTTTACTTTTACAAACGCTGTCTAGCAGTAGTGAAGCAAGCAAGCAAAGCTGTAGCCTATAGCACCAGCATCTCATATGGGCACCGGTTGGAGTACCAGCTGTTCCACTTCGGATTCAGCTCTCTGCTAAAGCACCTGAAAAAGCGGTGGAAGATGGCCCAAGTGTTTGGGCCCTTGCAACCCCGTGGGAGACCCGGACAAAGCTCCTGGTTCCTGGCTTCAGCCTGGGCCAGCCCCAGTCATTGCAGCCATTTGGGGAGTGAACCAGTAGATGGAAGTCTCCCTCCCTCTCTCTCTCTCTCTCCCTTTCTCTCTCTCTCTCTCCCTTCCTCTCTCTCTCTCTCTCTTTCTCTCACTCTCACTCTCCTTCTCTCTCTGTAACTCTGACTTTCAAATAAATAAATAAATCTTTAAAAAAAAAGTCTAAAAAGTTCAAGAACAGGTACACAAGGTTGTGGTAATTGCACATTAAAGTGTTAAGCCACAGATCACTCTAAAACTTGGGCAGAACTTAAGTGGTATGAAGAAATGTTATAATAAATCTTTACTGAAAGCAATATAAAATGAGCTGCAGTAAGTGAAAACAACAATCATCTTGATAATACTTGATAGTTTTTCTCACATCACACATGAGATTTCAAACAGACATCATCAACAAGAATATTCTTATTCTTAGTTATTCTTTAATTTGCTCACATACAATCATAAATGACACAATTTATTTTCTCTCAAGGTAGGCAGACTGGATATAAACAATTAATGTAATTATAAAACATTATTAGAATCCAGAAATGTGAGAATGATCTCTTAAATGAAAAGTTACCCTCAAAATAGCAGAGTTCTCAGGAAATACAAGGATAAACTCAATTCTCAACTAGAATATCATGGCTTTTTCCATCAGTAAGCTCCATGATACTATATATGCATCTCTTACTCCACAACACACAGACAAGCAGATACTGATCTAGTTCAATAACAAAAATGGGGGCCGACACTGTGGTGCAGCAGGTTAACACCCTGGCCTGAAGCTCCAGCATCCCATATGGGTCCCGGTTCTAATCCTGGCTGCTCCTCTTCTGATCCAGCTTTCTGCTATGGTCTGGGAAAGCAGTAGAAGATATCCCAAGCCCTTGGACCCCTGCACGCACATGGGTGACCTAGAAGAAGCTCCTGGCTCTGGCTTCAGATCGGCACAGCTCCGGGCCATTGCGGCCATCTGCGGAGTGAACCAGCAGATGGAAGACCTCTCTCTCCATCTCTACGTAACTCTGTAACTCTGTCTTTCAAATAAATAAAATAAATCTTTTAAAAAAATGGGATTAGAATCTAGAGAATTCTTACATTTTAACTAAAACAATAATAGGCATACCACACAACTGGTACTATTTATATTATTTTTGGCTAATAAACACATTTACTAAGTATTTAATTAGTATTCCATGCCAGAAAGATAATGGAAAATGAAGATTCATAAGACAGACTAGCCTCACCTGAAAATATCAACCCTATATGATTCCTAAAGTTAAATCAGGGTTATACAAGAAGTCTTCAAAAAGTTGAAGGAAAATGCATAGATTTCCAAAATTTTTGTACCAAAGCAAATTTATTTTTAATTTAATTTTCCCACAAACTTTTTGAAGGTAATAAAAAATATATGGTGAATAAAGACATGGCTCCCTTCTCTCTTGTGTCTTGAGTTATAGCACTCCTTCACACATCAGTAGAATGAACATGCCTAGGGCTAGTTATTAAAATCTTTCACTTCCACTCAACCACAGCACCAAAAGTATAAATTCTTGCAATAAGTTACAAGATGATTCACTTATTGAAACATATTAGAATCATTGCTCTTGCCGAACTCTGAAAATTTTACTCCAAAATAATTGTGCAAATCCTATTATAGAATTATTTCAAGAAATATGCCCTCAGATATTGGTACATAAAATATATTTAACCTCAGCAAAATTAACAGAAATCACTATTAAAATATACCCAAGTAAAAGGTCAAGGACTTGAGGTAGATCACACTTCTAGGTAAGTTCTAAATATTATAAGAAAATGAGATTTAATAGGTTGACACAACCACTGGACCCAACAAAACTGAGCAAACACATTTATCATTTTAGACCTTCATTTTTTCATACCATGGTCTACTTTTTATGTAATTCTAAAAAAGAGCAAGTTTTGTAAACAAATCCTCTCATGCTAATTGAAAATGTATTTTGAAGGAAATGCATCAGTGAAACACTTTATGCATTTCCAGTAACAGATTCGATGACATTTGCAGAAATGGCTCTCCATTATCTACATTGTATTACTTGGTAAATTTAGCAGAAAGAAGAGGATGGAAAAATATGAAAACACAAAATGTGAAAATAATGAAACCTTAATGTAGCACAAAAACTGTGACAGATGTAAAGCCACAAAGAGTCATTAAACTCTTCCCAGTTCATCTCTTTTTATCTCTCTCATCCCTTCACTATCAATTATTGCTAATGTTGTTCCTTTTTTCTGTTAGACTCATTGAAGGAATGATAACTTTTGCAACTTGCTATCTATCTCATTGTCTGATCTCTGACACTGCAAATATGACTTAGAAATATTGTATATAGAATTTACCTAAGGGAATAAAATCATAGTAATTCTACCAGAGATATTTTTAGTTATTATGGTAGCCATGGTGTTCTTTCATTCAAAAAAAAAAAAATGCTGTTGTACTTTGCTATAGCTCAGGTACCTGACTCATCATAAATTTGTCCCTCGTTTCTTAGACTCAGAACATAGTGCAATAAGAGCTACATGGGTCTTTTTAGCATGGATCAATGCATATGAAAAGAGCCTTAAGCAATGTCATTTGTCATTGTCAACCATAGATAGCCACTTAAATAGATTTTTTCATGCTACTGGAATCTCCTGATGCTACCAGCATCTTATTACTTAAAGTAATAAGAACAATTATGGCTTTAGGGTCCAATTTTAAATGGTAATAGCTAACAAAAGTGGTCACTGAAACACAACAACACTTAATGCTATTAGTTTATATAACTTCTTTCCCATTAAAACACAAGAAAAATAGAGAAACAAGTACAGTAAGGATGCTGGTTGGTCATAACATGCTACTAAATAAGGGTAATACCCAATGTCTTACTCTGTAGTGAGCCTGGGCTTGGGCTTGGGAAAGGTTATACAAGGATACAGGATGAATACCTAGAAGGAACAAGGGATATAGATTAGAAACATCAGAAGTTTTATTTATTTATATTCTTTTGTACATATAACTAATTGAAAACTGTATTCCCTGGAAGGGTCAAGCCTGGCAACAATCCAAATTTTGCGATCACCTGAGGAGGTGGCAGTTGAGAAAATGTGCCTTAGAATTGTTCTCAGTTCTAGCATACATCTCTAATTGTAAAAATTACTCTCAGAAATTCTTGTCTAGTTTTCTTCTATATGCATTACAAATTATTTCTACATATTCTTCCTCAGAGATGTTGACAGAGCTTTCTTAGCCTATAACTCAAGTGTGGTTTTCATGATATTTGCCAAAAAGCACTATTTCAGATATTTTGAGTGAACTGAAACTCCAACTTAACACAATTGCACGGAAAAAAACCTCCAACTTGCACAATTCCAATGTAGAGTTTCAGACTCTAAATTCCAACTTGTATAATTTCAGAGGCAAAAATTCCACTGCCATCACTACCATTTTTTTCCCCTACATAAGGTCATCATAAACTTGAATTTCCTCCTTAGCTGAGACACTTCGGTTGAAAATAGTGGAAACTCATACAATCTGGCTTAAATAACAAGGGGAGTTTTTTTAGAAATATACAAGAATAGGGCCAGTGCCGCGGCTCACTAGGCTGATTCTCCACCTGCGGCGCCGGCACACCGGGTTCTAGTCCCTGTTGGGGTGCCGGATTCTGTCCCGGTTGCCCCTCTTCCAGGCCAGCTCTCTGCTGTGGCCCGGGAAGGCAGTGGAGGATTCTCCAAGTGCTTGGGCCCTGCACCCCATGGGAGACCAGGAGAAGTACCTGGCTCCTGCCATCGGATCAGCGTGGTGCGCCGGCCACAGCGCACCAGCCGTGGCGGCCATTGGAGGGTGAACCAACGGCAAAAGGAAGACCTTTCTCTCTCTCTCTCTCTCTCTCTCACTGTCCACTCTGCCTGTCAAAAAAAAAAAAAAAAAGAAATATACAAGAATAACTCACGGAACTTATGGTCAGTTGGCTGTGCTGACAGTCTTGAATCAGAATGTGTAATGCATCAGAAAACAAAATCCAAAATTAGTCTTTTAGTTCGGGGGGCTTCACAGATTTGTATTTTCTTCTCTTTCATAATACATCTATCCTTTCTGTCTCTAATAACTAGATTTCTTCCTTTCTAAAGAGATTGTGAAAGGGCATTTACCCAATATAAAAATTTGGTTATTGAAACTCATTTTAAGTGATAGAGAAGAAAATTGTATTGGCCAAGCCTCTGTCTGGCTCTGACACACATGTGGTCAGGGTTTTTGGAGGATGGGTGTCAGGTATATAGAAATGGCTGAAAGGGTTCAATCACATAGAGGGATGAGTTTTTTTTTTTTTTTAAGGAAAGATGAAGCAGACGCCCCCACATATCTGTGACATGCTTCCTTTAAAACATCATCAACAGAATATATTTGCACAGGGTAGGAATGCTGAGAAAAATTTCTCAAGGATTAATTATCTAAGAAGCAAGCCAGATGACTGCAAGGAAAACATCCTAAACTACTTAGAAATTAAGACTGAGATTTTTGTTATGGAATTCCTCTAAAAAATTATCACCCAAGATGTTATGGACTGAATATCTGTGGTCCCTCCTCAAATCCCAAATCATATGTTGAAACCTAATCGCCACTTCGATATTATTAAGAGGAGGGTTCTTTTGGAGGCAAGTGAGTCATAAGGACAAACCCTTAATAAATGGGATTTGTGCCTTTATACAAAGTCCTCAGAGAGTTGCCTTGACCTTCAATCATATAAGGACACAGGGAGAAAGCATCTAGGAACCAGAAAGAGGGCCCTCACTAGACACTGACTCTGTACCTTGATAGCGACTTCTCAGCTTCTAGAACAACAAAAACTAAATATAATTTTTTATAAGCCACCCAATCTGTGGCATCCTGTTATAACAGCCTGACCAGACTAAGATACAATGGCAATTAAACTTTTACATCTAAATATAGCATGCAAGAACAACAGAGAAAAAAATTTTCTAAAATACCTAAATGACTTCTTCAGAAACTTCCTGTGAAAGGCTGCTCAAATATAGCCTGATTTTTTTTATGTTTACATAACTTGGTACATTTCTTTGCTAATGACAATATTGGTTTTAAAACCCAAAACAGTCAATCAAAAATAATAGTCTGCTTCTGAAACAAAAATATGAATCTTTTAAAAACCTCAAATGTATAATAATAAGTTATCTACCAGGCCTGAAGAAAAATATTTCATTTTTTGATAAACATTTATGAGAATGTAAGATTACATTTTTTGGATTTATGACAAACATTATTTTACCACGTGAATGGGTTGCTGAATGTCTAGAAATTACATTTTCATATAAATTGCATTTTTCAAAGAAATCACATGATTTAAACCATTTAAACAAATTGGGAAAACACTAAGATATTTAGTGTCTGCATTAGGTTTATTCCCTCCAGTCACAAACACAGAAGAATTTGCTTAAATAGTTAATATTTTCCCAAGAATAAAATATTTCTGAATATAAGAAAAACCCATACAAAATACCATTAACATTTCTCTATCCACAGCTCTGAAAAGTAGAGAGAATGCTGTAAATGTTTTAGTAGGTCAAAATTTTTTATACTGAATTTTATAAAAATGCTAATGTGCTAATGAATTTTAAAATAGTATCTTTTCCTAAAATTGTGCAAATGCCTCTGAGATTTGCTTAGTTTCACAGAATACTCATTATGTTTATATAATTAGCATAATACTCTGGAAATTTGTCATTCTTTTATTTTTATGTGATGAGAACTGGACAAAAATCATACATGATATGAAAGACCACTTAATAGAAGTAGTTTCCACAATTATTTAGAGTTTATTATATGCCACTCACATTGTTTTTTAATATTTATGAAGTCATTCCAACTTCCCAATATGTATAAGGTAAACAGCATTATTCTCTTCATTTTAAATATGAGAAACTTGTCAAAGGTAAGTACCATGACCAAGGATTTATGACTGATGGTTGGTACAGCCAGGATCTCTTCCAGTGTGTAGGACTAAAGCCTACACTAAAATGTTGTGGACTCCAAAAATGGGTTTTACTAAGTTAAACAAAATTCTTTGGGTAAACTAAATCCCAGAAATAGCACCCTTGCTATGTAATGTCAAGTTGTGTCTTTTTTTTTTTTTTTTTTTGGACAGGCAGAGTTAGACAGTGAGAGAGAGAGGGAGGAGAGAGAAAGAGAGAGAGAGAGTTGTGCCTTTTTTAAACACGATGAGAAGGATTCAGCCAGGAAGCATGGAGTTTGTGCTAAGTCACTGGCAAAGTGGTATTTTGATACATGAGATCTGAGTGTCTTCAGGTTACCTGTTCCCTTAAGGTTGTGTTTGAGATCTTTTTTTTTTTTCCTAGAATCTAGAATCCACTTCTCTAGGTAGGCAAATTTATCAGGCCTGCATCCAATCTCTGAGAAAAAGGAACAGAAAAATACTAGCTTTGGGTAGAAGCCAGTCAAAGCAGGTCTTTGCTATGTCATCTCTGTCTTCCAACAAGCAAGATACACTAAGAGAACTTCTGGGATTTCTGGCTGAGTCATCCAGACCTCATTGAGTTCAACTCACAAATCCAACAGGGAACATTTTCAAAGTTTCAATTTCACTTTAACTTAGAAAAATTTATATGTGAGAGTAAAATTAAGAAGATTTTCATGAAAAAATAAAGACTTCAGGTTCTTATAGCTATCAGTTCAATTCCTGGATGAGCATCAAGCACTTATAATTTAAAATATCTTTTTTATGGGGCCGGCGCCATGGCTCACTTGGTTAATCCTCCGCCTGCGTCACCGGCATCCCATATGGGTGCCGGGTTCTAATGCCGGTTGCTCCTCTTCCAGTCCAGCTCTCTGTGGTGACCCGAGAGGGCAGTGGAGGATGGCCCAAGTGTTTGGGCTCCTGCACCCGCATGGGAGACCAGGAAGAAGCACCTGGCTCCTAGCTTCGGATCAGCACAGCACCGGCCACAGCAGCCATTTGGGGGGTGAACCAACGGAAGGAAGACCTTTCTCTCTGTCCCTCTCTCTCACTGTCTATAACTCTACCTGTCAAAAAATTTTTAAAAATAAAATTAAAAAATAAAATATCTTTTTTATAATTCCTGGATTTTTTCCCCTCAAGCCTGTCATACTTAGAACATATTCATTTTAATACAAAATTTGAGTCTTTCGAAAAAATGTTACTAATTATTTTACAGGTAGACAGAAAGACAGAGGTCCCATCTTTGGTTCACTGTTCAATGCCTACAATAGCCAGGGCTAAGCCAATCCAAAGCCAGGAGCTGGGAACTCAATCCAGGTCTCCTGAGTGCCTAACAAGAATCCAACTACTTGTGCCATCACGAATGCTTCCCAGAGTTTGCATTAGCAGGAAACTGGAGTCAGGAGGCACAGTAGGCTATCAAAACCAAGTACTCTGATAAACTAGGCATCTTACTAGTATCTTACCTGCTAGACTAAATGACCACTCATATTTGAATCTTAGTAATCAGAATGACCTCTTCTTAAACTCAAAATAACCGTATATTGTCAAATGACCTTATTAGCATCATATCCTTCAAAGACTAATTTCCTGCTAATTTGGATTAAATTTCAACTGAATAATTACCAAGAACCCCATGAATCTTTATATCCTTTGCAGTTTTAATCAGATATTTAATTTTGTTTGATCACTCCCTTGTCCGTAAGGATTAAAATATGGAATGTCTACCCTATATCCTATAACTTTTATAATTTCTTTCCTTAATGCACCAATGAATAATGGCTATATTTATTTATTTAAAATATTTATTTTATTTATGAGAAAGTAAGAGTTACAGAGAGAGGTAGAGACAGAGAGGTCTTGGATCAGCTGGTTCATTCCCCAGATGGCCGCAACAGCCGGAGCTGTGCTGATCCAAAGCCAGGAGCCAAGAGCTTCTTCCAGGTATCCCATGTGGGTGCAGGGGTTCAAGGACTTGGGCCATCTTCTACTGCTTTCCCAGGCCATAGCAGAAAGCTGGATCAGAAGAGGAGCAGCCAGGATTAGAACTGGCACCCATATGGGATGCCAGCAGTTCAGTCCAAGGCTTTAACCCACTGTGCCACAGCGCCAACCCCATGACTATATTTAAAACATTTTTAAGATTTACTTGAGAGGTAGCACCATGGCACAGCAGGTTAAGATGCTGTTGACAGCATCAGCATCCCATATGGGCACCAGTTTGAGTCTCAGCTGTTCCACTTCCAGTCTAGCTCCCTATTAATGTGCCTGGAAGAGCAGCAGAGGATGGCCCAAGTCCTTGGGCCCCTGCACCCACATGGGAGACATGGATGAATCTCCTGGCTCCTGGCTTCTCTCTGGCCAATCCTTGGACCTTGTGGCCATTTGGGGAGTGAGCCAGTAGATGGAAGATCTCTCTCTCTAGCTCCCTCACCCCTCCCTCCCTCCGTATCTCTCTCCCTCTCTCTGTAATTCTGAATTTTAAATAAATAATTTATTTTAAAAAAGATTTTATTTGTTTATTTGAAAGGCCAAGCAAGAGAAAGAGACCTGGGCAAGGCCAAATCCAGGAGCCATGAACTCTATAGGAGTTTCCCACATTGGTGGCAGGAACCCAAGTGCCTGAGCCATCATCCACTACCTTCCCAGGTACACTAGCAGGGAACTGGATGGGACGCGAGGCAGCCAGGACTTGAAGCAGCTATCCAATATATGACACAGACTTTGCAAGCAGCGGCTTATCCCACTGTTTTATCCTAAAACATTTTTGACTCTGTATTTTGATGATGAGTTTTTCAAGTTCAATATAGGTGTCAGTGACAAACAGCACAGACAATAAAGACACATAGCACAGCTACTTCAAGTCTTCCTCATGTACCAAGATACAGTGGCATACATTCATCTGTAAATCTTTTACTGTTCTTTAAACAAATACATATTGATCTAGGCATAATGCTGAAGGTCAGAAGAGGACACAATCAAAGAACATGAGAAGGCAGAGTGAGTGATTTCTCATCTTTACTTTTGCAGTAGTCCCCTAACTCAGTTTCCCACACCCATTCTTGCTTTCTTACAAACTAGTCACTACACAGTAGTGTGTCCTTTTTTTTTTTTTTTTAACTTTTATTTAATGAATATAAATTTCCAAAGTACGGCTTATGAATTACAATGGCTTCCCCCCCATATCTTCTCTCCCACCCGCATCCCTCCCCTTTCCCACTCCCTCTCCCCTTCCATTCACATGAGGATTCATTTTCGATTCTCTTTATATGCAGAAGATCAGTTTAGCATACATTAAGTAAAGATTTCAACAGTTTGCTCCCACACAAACATAAAGTGAAAAATAATAGATGATTTTTTAAATGATGATGAAATCAGATCAGACCTATTGTCATGTTTAATCCCAGTGAGAGTCAAGTTGGGGATTGATAATTTCTTCTTTTTTTTTTTTTTTTTTTTTACAGAAATCAGTTTAGTATACATTAAGTAAAGATTTCAACAGTTTGCACCCCCATAGAAACACAAAGCGAAATATACTGTAGTAGTGTGTCCTTTTTAAAACATAAATCTGATCACTATGTCTCCTCTGATAGGCAAATGGAGATTTATTAACCACTGGGCATAACATTTCAGTTCAGTGAAATGAATTAACTCAAGAGAGTTTCAGTACAATATTGTACCCATGGTCAACAATAACGCATTCCACACCTATAATTTTATCTAAAAGATAATCCCAAGTTAATTGTTCTTTCCATAATTGTTTTAAAGGATTATTTTATTTATTTGAAAGACAGAGTTACATAGAGAGGTAGAGACAGAGAGAGAGGTCTTCAATCAGCTGGTTCACTCCCTAGTTGGCCGCAACCGCCAGAGCTGAGCAGATCCGAAGCCAGGAGCCAGGAGCTTCTTCCAGGACTCCCATGTGGGTGTAGAGGCCTAAGGACCAGGGTTATCTTCTACTGCTTTCCCAGGCCACAACAGAGAGCTGGATAAGAAGAGGAGCAGCTGGGACTAGCACCAGTGCCCATATGGGATGCCAGTGCTTCAGACCAGGGCTTTATCCCGCTGTGTCACAGTGCCGGCCCCTCCATAATTTTTAAATTCCATCCAAAAATAAATAATTTCTTGAGAAATCAGAATACAATGGCCACGACAAAAACAGGTAAACAGTTGCAGTCATGCTGTGTACCAGATTGCAAAGCAAACCCTGTAAGTGAAGCTACCTGTCTAGCCAAACCGGTCATTGTAACTGAAACATCTTTTAGAGTAAAACAACTCACAAGCCTATAAATTAAAGTTAAAAATAAATCTGATCATAACATTCTTCTGCTTAAAGTATTCAATAATTTCCTATGACTCTCTAGCAAAACCAAATTCTCTATTTTTTCAAGATTTATTTATTTATTTGAAAGGTAGAGTTACAGAGAAAGTGAGTGGGCGGGGGGGTGGGACTCCCATCCACCAGTTCACTCCCCAAATGACCACAATGGCTGGAGCTGCATTGATCTGAAGCCAGGAGCCAGGAGCTTCTTCCAGGTCTCCATGGTCATGCAGGGACCCATATACTTGGGCCACCTTCTACTGCCTTCCCAGGCCATAGCGAAGGGCTGAATTGGAAGTAGGGTAGCCAGGACTTGAACTGGCATTCACATGGGATGCCGGCACTGCAGGCACTAGCTTTACCCACTATGCCAGGCCCCAAAAAAACAAATTCTTAAAAGGCCTGTAGACTCTAGCTTAATTTTAATCTTATCTGTCCTTTTCGGTCTTACCAGGTTACATATAACTTATTCCATTTTCAATTGTTTTATTTCAGACTCTTCAACAAGCCGTGCTCCCGCTCACCACAGAATGCTTTCACATATGCTCTCTCATGACATTCCACCATCCCATCCTGTAAATTCTCATTCATTTCTCCAGTTTCCCATACAGATATTGTTTCTTCTGGAAACCCTCTCTGAAAGCTTCTCCCCAACTAAGTCAAGTCACCAATTACATGTTCTAACTTTTCCTTGAATAGTTCTGTTATCAGTCATAATGTTAATGTGCATCTTCTTTGGGCCTGGGGTTGTACAGAGGGGAATCAGAAAATTGGTTTCATCTCCATATTTGCTTATTTTATAAGACAAGTAGGCCTAATCTTCTCCAAAATGCCTAGCATAAAGTTTGCTCAGTTTCAATGAAATATAATAATGTGCTAAGAAAGACTGTGACACGTTGGTATAGAAACCAATCTGTAACACCATAATATCTTGCCACCTAAGGTACCTTGGTTGTTTTCACATCTCCTTCTCTTCATTATCTTTACTTTGACGTACTACTGCTCAAAGGGATACTTATCATGCATCATTTTCTTCTGGATTTACACCACAGCTAATGTGCCCCAACTCAGGGAAATGCACTGACTGCTGAGGTAATGTATAAATGCAATAAGTACTTTTTTTACAATGGGTAAGTTGAAAGAAACAAGCAAAGGCAGGGACAATGTGTCTGGGAATACAGAGAATTTACCATCCACCACACACATTGCTAATACAGAATTACCTCAAATAAAACACAACATAATTGACAGAAAAATAACTTGTTACTGACCTCTTCTGTTTTCTCTTTGAACATTTGGGTCTAGTTATTCTGATAGATGACTCCTATCACCAGTTTCATTTTTTTTTCCGTCATGCTAAAGTGATAGTTAGGCCACAGTACCAGTGAAAATTACAACTTAAATCACTTACAAGCCATCAGCATGGAGGAAATATTTTTCAAAGCAGCTGAAAACTCTTCTTAAAAGTTTATTAGCACCAGGGCAAGGATATTTTACCAATTCTTTGTTCATCCAAATACTCCACTTGTTTCGAAAGGCAGTAATAAAACTATTTTGAACTTGAGAAATGTTTCCAAGGAAAAATATAACTGTTATTCTTTCTTATAAAGAACATAAAACATATGAGAATTTATTTATAGGCTTATTATTAGCATCCATGTGTTATACTCTACATTCAGATTTAGTGACCAAAGAAATTATTTTGATTACTAGCTATTACTGCTGTGAATCTCTGAACTCTTGTCTGGAAATTCTAGTAGGTCAAAGTCTCAACTCACCTACTCTTTTCAAAGAAGGACTCTCTTCAATGATCAAAAGTAACTGTTGAATGAGTGAACAGTTTCAGATAAGGCGTGGAACACAAAACAAGGCAAGAGATATGCACTTAACCAATTAGGCTTGTTGAAATAACAGAATCTAAAAAAAAAAAAAATGTGATGGATGTCATCCAGCTTTTTTTTTTTTTTTTTTTTTGACAGGCAGAGTGGACAGTGAGAGAGAGAGAGAGAGAAAGGTCTTCCTTTTACCGTTGGCTCACCCTCCAATGGCCGCCGCGGCCGGCGCACTGCAGCTGGCGCACCGCGCTGATCCAAAGGCAGGAGCCAGGTGCTTCTCCTGGTCTCCCATGGGGTGCAGGGCCCAAGCACTTGGGCCATCCTCCACTGCACTCCCGGGCCACAGCAGAGAGCTGGCCTGGAAGCGGGGCAACCGGGACAGAATCCGGCACCCTGACCGGGACTAGAACCCGATGTGCCGGCGCCACAAGGCGGAGGATTAGCCTAGTGAGCCGTGGCGCCGGCCCATCCAGCATCTTAATACTTATAAAAGTGAAAAGCATGATGAACATGGTGGGGAAAATTATAGTTACCTTTATTCAGTACTTAAAATGTGTCAGACTTATCTAAATACTGACAGAGTCTGTGGATTCAAAAGGCTCCCATAGCCTTTGTCATGAGCTTTGGGTGATCACTGATGTTATACGTAAGGGTGGTAATTGTTAAATTAACCACAGGAGACACTGTGCACTAACTTTTCATATAGGACTTCTCAAAGAGTTGTATCCTCAAACAGTTGTATTATAATTACGTCTAAGTGCTCACAAAAGATATATCATTCCTGGGTACTTCTTTAAATTTAATTAAGTTTCTAAAAAAAAGTAAAATTAACTTCAAGATGCAATGACTTTTTTTTTTTTTTTTTTTTTTTTGGACAGGCAGAGTGGACAGTGAGAGAGAGAGACAGAGAGAAAGGTCTTCCTTTGCCGTTGGTTCACCCTCCAATGGCTGCCACGGCCGGCACACCGCGCTGGTCCGAAGGCAGGAGCCAGGTGCTTCTCCTGGTCTCCCATGGGGTGCAGGGCCCAAGGACTTGGGCCATCCTCTACTGCCTCCCTGGCCACAGCAGAGAGCTGGCCTGGAAGCGGGACAACCGGGACAGAATCCGGCGCCCTGACCGGCACTAGAACCTGGTATGCCAGCGCCACAAGGTGGAGGATTAGCCTAGTGAGCCGCGGCGCTGGCCCCAAGATGCAATGACTTTTAACAGCCCTTTTCTCAAATGCTGAGGAATAGTTTTTGTTTGATTTTGTTTTTTATTTTATGGGGTTGTTTTTCATGCAAATTATTGAACACTTTACTTAGTACAGAGTTGGCCTTCTGTGTATAAAGCTAATAGAAAATGGATCTTAGTGAAGAACGGGACTGGGAAGGGGAGAGAGAGGAGGAAAGACTGGTGGGAGAGTGAGTGGGAGGGCAAGTATGGTGGGAAGAGTTACTATATTCCTAAACATGTACATATCAAATGCGTGAAGTCTGTATTCCTTAAATAAAAGGTTTCTTTGGGGGAAATAAATAAAAAATAAATTTAAAAAAATGTGTCAGGGTATCATTCATCCAAAGCAAATATCAAAGAGAAGAACACACCTTTAGTAGAGTCTTCTAATAATGGAAGTCTGGAGTGGTTGATGGCCAGAGAATGAGAGAGGGTGGAACTTCCTGTTGACAGAGGAATTCTAGCTATGGAAAGAGAAGGAAAACAGAAACTCAGTCCCTAAACAGACTTGCCTTTAAGGACAAAGAACAACAAAGGAACTTTAGAAAATAGACTAAGTTGATATCAAGAGTTAAATTGCCTGGAAGGAAGTTTAAAGGAAAATCTATTTTAAGCACTTCTGTCTTGTGTCAAAGACTACTTGCATAAGAAGTACCTGTATAGCACCATGGAAAGTAAAAATCATGGAACTTGCTACAATAGAAGAATCACACAATTATTTTGGCTCAGATTCTCATGATACGAATAACAGTGAAAAGGTCCCAGTACTGAAAGGCCAGTGTACAAAAGCCCTGTGGTCGGCTATGAATATCACTTTCACCCTACCCACCTCGTGCCCATACAAAGCAGAATAAAATCCTGAAGAGAAAACTTAATGCCACCAAAAGGGCAGAAAGATGCAAGATATGTTTATCCTTGGGGGAAAAAAAAAGCCTAATAAACTCTGTTTTATTCTTTATATCATTTACTCCTTATAACCATACTGTGAAATATTTATAATCTTCATCTTACAAGAAAATAATGTAAATGGCAGAACCGTGGGCCACTAGGTTTGAACCCAGATTTAGTCTACTTCACCAGACTCTTTAGCAGTGACACTTGTTGCATTTAAACTCACTCTACCTGTGATATTACTGTTTTATTTAGTGTACACAGTTTCACATAGTTGTAAATTACCTCTGTTCTAGATTAGCAGGATTCGTGTATACATGTTTGTAAACTGTTAATAAGGGTTAATGTAAAATATTAAGACCTTTTTATTGACTTTGACGTAGAAGATTAAAAGCATTGTACTAATGAGAAATTTTTATTCTTGTGCTAATTCCATCAAGCTTAAACCTAACCAAAAACATTTGCTAAATAAAAAAAGTAGATCTGGCTTAATTTAGTGGATCCAGGGACTCAAATGCCATCCAGATGCTCTTTCTTTTCTATAAATTTCTTTTATGTTTCTTTCGGGCCACATGTCACCAGGGGGCCAGAAGTATGACTGGAGGCTGCTCTAAGCTAACATCTTATTGCTATTGACAAGAGAGATTTTAAAATAAAAATCAGAATTCTTTCTCAAGTTTGCAAACTTGCCAGGCAAGCTGTAACTGCTTTGAATGTTATCACCACCATTTGAAACTACACTGAGTTATGGGCTAGGATGAGGCATTATGATTGGCTTATACTGTTCAACTGTAGCCAGTAGTACAGTCAATTACCTGAACTAGGAGAGCACCATGTTCGTGACCACCTGGGGAGCTACTGTGAGCAAGGCAACCAAACCAAGTTGTATGTCATATGAACATAGTTAGCAATAGCTTTATTCCAGAAATATGTACCAGACATGTTAATGAGGATTCACATAGTAGGTCCAAGTAAATAAATTCGGACTTGTTTGCAAGTGTTGAGTAACTGAAACTAGTCTATGAAAGAGTTGTTTGGAGAATGTCTTTTATGGAAGCTACTCTGGTGAAAATAAAAGATTAGCACACTTTTGAGAGTGTTAGGGCTGTTTTGTGTTTGCAAGTTTACATAAAAGATTTACTGACCAACTGTAAACTCAGCCTGAACTTTTTTATCTCTTTTAAATTAAAGGATAGGGGATTAAAGGTTGATAAAGCAAAATGGTTGAAACACAAATACATCTATGAAATCTTGTCAAAACAAGAGAACACTAGTAGAAGTTATTTGAAAGGGCAAGCAATTTGTTGGAAGCAAAATATTCAGAAAATAGCTATCACACTTTGGATTGTAAAATGATAAAGAAAATACTAAATATTCATTGAAAATATTAGGAACCAAGTTGTATGAAATCTTGAAGTGATTAAATTAAGTTTAACTACAATTAATTCCTAACAGTCTTATGCAATCCCCACAATAACCTTATGAGATAGACTTCTTTATTATTCCCCATTTGATTTATTTACTTAAAGAGGAAGAGAGGGAGTACTCTCATCCCCGGTTCCTTCCCCAAATGCCCACAATGGCCAGTGCTGAACAGGCCAAAGGTAGGAGCTGGGAACTCAATCCAGGTCTCCCATGTGAGTGACAGGAACCCAATTACTTGAGCCATTACCGCTGCCTCCCAAGATCTATAGGAAGATGGAATCTGGAGCCAGAGTTTAGTTTCCACCCCAGGCTGTCCAATATTTGATGCAGGCAGCCTAATCAGACTCTTAGCCACTAAGCCAAATGCCTTCCACTATTCCCCATTTTAGAAGAAACTCAAATGTAATGAGGCTAATCTGTTTAATGTCACACTGTTAGTGAAATGTACAGTCAGGATCTGAAACCACACTGCCTGACTCTAGTGTCTATAAGTTCAATACTAACCTATAGAGAAGTGTATAATTAATAAAAATATAAGAATAGTAAAGCGAGTGAAAATACATCAGTCTTCTTTTCTACCTACTGTAGTTCAGTATCTCCCCAGGTAAAAATAAACAAGCTTTGTGAATGCAATATTCTAAGTCATCTCCTATAGCCCGAGCCAGCAGACACTGAAAGTTTAAGCAGTAAACCTAATAAAGCAGTAGACTACATTTTCTAGCTCCTCAAGATTGTTCCCAGTTCATGGTAAGAACCATAATTCTGGTAAGATCTCTAATGGCTCGGGTATCCTTGACTCCCTTCTATGGCAGAACTGCCTTCTCTACCGAAATTTCTTCTTCAAAGTTACCTTAATCCTTCTCCTTCTCATCCTCAAACCTTGCCCTCCTGAAGGTAAAGGCCAATCAAGCAAATCATAGGTCAAATTTTTAATTAAAAAAAAAACACTTGAGTGAAATAAATTATTCCAAAATAAAAGAATGATCACACCCATGAGCTGATAAGAGAAACATTTGAGGACTGGAGGAAAGGGAAGAAAGGGGGTGGGGAAAGAAGGAAGGTAGAGGCCTGTATGTCATCTTCACAGTCGCTATGATCTCACGTGCTTGGCTCAAACATGCAGCTACATAAAAGAACTCATGAAAGAGACAGGACTAATATAATATAATATCTGCAAAGGCATCCAAAAAGCATATTAAAAGCCAATGATATATTTGAATATGAATCTCATAGTCATGTATGAGTATATGCCAACAAAGGAGACTTACATTCAAGTAAGCATTTTAAGTATTTTGTTGAATGGAGGAATGAAAACAAATTAAGTCTTAGAGATGTATTACTACTGAGGCCATTGCTTTAAGTATAGGGGTAATAACTGCTGTTTACAATCTCACAAGCCTAACATCCTCAGAGCTGCAGCAACTAACAGCTGACTTGTCTGTGGGTAAAATGCCTCCCTGGCTAGGCCTCACTGAGGGTCTGATACGTGTGGAATCATTTGGCTTTGTGTAGGTATACAGAGGTGCTCATTACTAGGCTCTTGGTCTCACTAGAGTGTGTCCTCGTATTTGCACTCATATCACTATTATACTAGTATATATGCTATATATACATTAAATATCTGTAATATATATTTTATATTTATATATATATACATATATATGCCATATCACTATATGGATCACTAGTAACCTCTAGGAATCTTCTAGGCCAGGAGGAAAAATAACAAGAAATAGCATGAAGCTTACAAACAAACCAATCCAGAACAATAAATAATGATTTGCTGATTTTGAGCACCACCAAAAAAGAACCATGAAAACTCAACAGCAATGCCAGTGTGTTTTGGGACAGAAGTGATAAAAATGCAAACATAAAGTTGCCTGTAAAAACAGAGGCAGAGAAAAATCTTTTCACAATTTCTATTTTCCATTTATAAAAGAAATAGAAGGCAAATGGATAGAAAGTAGATATCTTAGAAGTTAGACACCTCCACATTGATGTTGGAGTAGAGGCTAGGGTTGCAGGTGATGCTAAAGAACTGTGGAGTTGTGAGAGAATTTATAAAAATGCTAAATACAAGTGAATTTAGAAATCTGTGTGAATTTCAGATGAAAAATATTTTTGGATACTAACTTTCATACAAATCCCTCATGATTCACCTGTGATTGCTTTGAACTATATCCACAAGTAGGACTTTGTGATATTTTTCAAACTTGAAATCTTTGAAGTATTCCTTCAATTTCCCTAACCAGAAGCAGGATGAAGTGTTTTGAGACCTTTAAGTTCTCATCCAAAAAGTCTCAAGTTTCTTCAGAATTTTTGAAAGAATTTCCATTAAAATATTTTGGGGAGTTTTTAAAAATAATCAATGGCTTTCAGTTATCAGTGATTTTCAGGTATTGTATACCATTCTTCTGGGTGGGCATGTAAAAAAGAAAAACTCAAATTGCTGATTGATCAAGAATTCAAAGTTAGATCTCCCAGGAATTTTTAAAATTAAGTAAATTAGGAGGTTTGTAGAAGAGCACTATATTAAGATTTAGGAGGTCAGAGTCCAAATTTTCTGTGTAAATCACCAGCTATGTGATATGTTCAGATTTCTATAGGTACCACAGTCTTTTGGACTTCACTAACCATAACAGTGGGTTACACGGAGCAGCTGAGTAGTAGTTCTCAACAGGGACAACACTGGTCTCAAAGCGGAATCTATCGGGTTTTTCAGCTGTCCTGATTATTTTGATTGCTATTGGCATTTAAGCAAGCAAGAATACTAGATACCCTGCAATGCTCAGGATAGTTCTATGTCATGAATATAGTTCTCTACCATATTTCCATATACCACTGATTTTCAAATGTCCCACAAGACATTCCAATACATGTGTAAAACATTTCCACTTGTAGTAAGTTTATATTCATCTGAGACTGGAATCTGACGTAATACTACTACTAATATAGATGAGGGTACTTCATAAAGTTCATGAAAATAATGGGATTAACAGTTAGATAAGTTTATTTGGGTGTAAAATTTTTTAAAAATCCATAGTTTTTCATAATACACATTTTCCATGTCTATTCAAATGTCCCTCATATGCATGGGTTTCAAAATTCAAAATTTTTACAGAACATTCATTTTTAAAGGCAAATCAATTTAATGATGTAACAAAATTGAATCTTTGAATAATAAGATAATTATATATTTATGAGGACTTATTTTCACCTTAAGATTTTACTAAATTTTTTCACATAACATGTTTTTAATTTGAATTGTAGTCAAAGGCTTAATGGCTTTACTAAAGACTTCAACAAATAAAAAAAAAGTTCAGCAGGAAAATAGGCAAGAGCTACAAAAATTAATCACATGAACAGATGTTCAACTATATTCATATAGTGTAAATTGTAAAATAGCCACAAAACCATTAAGACTATAGCAGTATACAATTCCTTTCAATTTGTTTGGCAAAAAAAGAAAAAAAAAAGTTTTTCTTTAATACATTTTTCAAACTTTTTGAAGCACTGTTGCTCATAGGTTTGTGTATGTTCTAGTCTATTCTGACATCTATAACAATACACCATAGAATGGGTAACTTAGAAACAATAGAAATTTATATCTTATAGTTCTAGAGACTGGGAAGTCCAAGATAAACACGTCTACAGATCTAGTATCTACTAAGGGCCTGTTCTTGATTGGTAGCAATTTCTACCTGTGTCTTCACATGACAAAAGGGCAATCAGACTCCCTCAAACCTCATTTATTAAGAACAGTAATACCACTCATGAGGGGTGGAGCCCTCATAACCTACATGTCCCAAAGGCCCCATCTTCTAATATCATTCAATGTATGAATTTTGTGGGGGACACAAATATTAAAACCATAGCAGTATATGTGTCCATGTGTATATACAGGCATTGTACAGGGTTATATATTTCTCTACTAATACTCTTCATCTCTTTATTATTTTCTAGATCACATTATTTTAATATCTGCATCTAATATCTCTATTCCCCAAGGTCCTTCTCCATTGTCTAATTTTTCTCAGTCTCATTGATCAGTTTGCCTACTAATTTTGTTATTGAATACTAGACACGATGAATGAAAATATGTAGACACTATGAACATTGCTATTTTTCGCTGGAAACGATTTATTATTGCTTAGATACTGAGTTAATTCAAAGCTGTGCTTCAGTCTGAAAGATCTGGTCTATTTATGTACTTTCTAGCCAACAGCCTTTCAAGATCCCAACTGAGAGCATAAGGCCCTCCTCCTCAGCGGGCTCTAACCTCTAGGACATGTTTTCCAGAACCACGCAACTTCCAAGTTTCTGTTCATCATTTCAGCCTGTCGTCATCCATTGCTTACAAATTAACCAATATCTTGAGAGGAAGCAGTCACAAAATGTGTTCCTTTCTCTCCAGGATCTTGGATACTCTTGGGGCACTTTGAGATGCTCTTGATCAGTTTTTTCCCTCCTCATTTTGCTTATGGGAGGAACTTTTAACTACTACAATTTGGTCATTTATAACTGGAACTGAAAGTTAGCCTAACTTTTCAATGCACAGAATTTCCTAAGAATGTAACTATTATGTAATTTAATAGTAATTTGTTATGTTTAGAAATTTACTTAAATGTCACAAAATCACATTACCAATAACGCCACTGGTGCTTCAGTCACCACTACACACTTGCAGCAGTCTCTAGCTCAGAGCACTGCATTTGTGATTATTCTGTATGCATGTGTATATATGAAGGGACTTCAAAAAGTTCATGGAAAGGGAATTAAAAGATACGTTCATTTTGGTACAAATAGTTTTGAAATGTATGCATATGGGAGGTATTCAAAAAGGCAATGGAAAATATATATCATGAAAAAAACTGTCATGTGAAACTTCAAAACCTTTTTGCACTAAAATAAACACCTTTCAATCCCACTTTCTATGAACTGTAAGTACCTGCATATACTTATTTAATGCTCATATCAAAATGTTAAATAGAACATTTTTCCCTCAAATACAAAGTAATTCTTTAAAAACAGGTGCAAGTATCTAAACACACTTTTTTTTTCCTACTGTAGTTGTTATCTGAGCAGTTACAAGTTGAAATGGAAAGAATGAAGTCTCAAACTGTCTCTCTTCTTTGCCCCTAGCTCCTATGTTCATTCAGGTAAAGAAACTCAGAGTTGGGGGGAGGGTGGTTGTGGTCTAATGGGTTAAGCCACTATTTGCATTCCAGGCACACCATAATGGAGCACAAGTTCTGACTACTCTGCCTCTAACCCAACTTTCTGCACTATACCTGGGAAGGCACCAGAATATGACCCAAGTACTCCCCTGCCACCTATGTAGGAGACTAGAATGGAGTTCTTGGCTACTGCCTTTGACCTGGCCCAGCCCTGGCTGTTATGGCCATTTTGAGAGTAAACCAGTAGATGAAAGATCTCTATCTCTCCCTCTCTCTGTCACTCTTTCAAATAAATTAAGTAAATCTTTTTTAAGAGAGAAACTCAGAAATTCCTTAGTGTCACTACAACTTGAGCATCCCTAATCTGAAAATCCAAAAAGTTTTGAGCACTGGCAAAATTCCACACCTGACTTCATGAAAGGTCACAGTCAAAACGTAGCTGCGCTAAAAACACTATATAAAATTGCTTCTCGGCCTTTTGGCTAAGATCAAGTGTAAAAACACTATATAAAATCATTTTCAGATTATGTATATGAAATATATAGAAAATACAAATAAACTTCATGTTTAGTATTGGGTTCTATCCCCAAGATATCTTACCATGTATAGGCAAATATAAGTACTTTAAAATCCAATATCCAAAATCTCTAATGTTTCAGGAACCAATCATTTTGGATTAAAAAAGAATCTATATTGACCCTGAATATAAAAGATAATTCTTTTTGGAATTCATAAGCATTGCCTGTAGTTTGGATTCTCACCTGGAAAATGGGCTGTCAAATATTAAAGGGAGAAAATACACTGTATTTCCAAGTTTGGATGAAGTGAAGACAAAGGAGCTGAATTTTCTTTGGGGCTAGCAAAATGTATCCAGGCTTACGACATCTGTAAAGTACCCAGGTCAGAAAAACTATCTACCAGGACAAGCATATCCAGGGTACCCTTTTAGGAACAAGAATTTAGGAAATAGAATTCTACTCAGGCTGAAGCATATGTCATATATCTCAAAAAAAAGGTATCGGGCTAGAGGTCCCTGGGTAGGTGGGGGATGGCTAACTAGAAAGATTCTATAAAGTCCAACAAAGCACCCTTTAAGTGCCAGCATTTGAACATTTGCCAAAGTGGATGGCTTCAATGCTACATTCTAATAACAATAATCAAGGAGAATCTTGCCCTTTTCTTCTAGGTTCTCCTCCCTTGATGACCCTGAAGAATCCAGAGGCAAAAGCCAGCAAGTAGGAGAAATAAGGCAAAATCAGTGAAAAAATGGGCCATGTCTTATCCCCAGACATAGTGCAGGTTAAGGAACCTAGGTTATGCATAAGCTGGGGATGAGAGGTACCACAGTAAGCAAAGGAAGAGAAGTTTTGAACCACATGTGGAAAGAATTTTTTTTTTAATTTGGGCTATTCAAGGGTTCTTAATACCTAAAAATGAGACTATTGTGTATTTCAAAGTGACTGAAAAAAAAACAAAGAAATTCACCAGAGATCTCATTCAGGACTTTGAAAAAGCGGCCAGTCATAGCAATCTGAAGACAGCGATGGGGAAAGCAAATTATCTCCCAAGTGAATTCTATTGAGTAGAGTTCCCTCCACACACCAGGTAGGAGAACTTGCATATTTCTTAAAAATAACAAACGTTAGCAAAGTCACAGGTTCTCATGTTATTCAATATACTAAATGAGGTCAATGAGTTTGGGAGCTGAAAGGATCCTAACTATGTAATAATCTAAAATATAAGCAAATGGCTAAATATTTATTCTCTCCTCTATATATTAAAATATATCCAGTATCTAAATGTTTCAAAATTGCCTGGATGGCAAAACAACATTAAAATTATAACTAGGAAAAAACCATTTTTGCAATGCAAAGCCAAGCAAAGAAGAGATTCTGAGCTGAATGTTGAATTATTCTAATCTCCAAGAAAAGTGGAATTGTCAATGACAATCCTTTCATGATAAGGCACAAAAACTCCCCACATATGAAGAGTCAAAGATGCATAAAAATCAAGTCATGATAAAATAACCTCAAAACACCAACCTTGCTGCAAACATGTCACAGAAATTCTTATTTTCTCAAGGAGGAAGCAAGATAAGCTCTGGAATTATTTTACTTGTATATTAGGCAATAAAACTTTTAAATTCAAATATTCAGTGAAATGCCAAGTGAATTATAAGTTTTATACTAAGAATACCAATGCATCCATCTATCTGTTTAACTGAATGATGATTCAAAGTAATATCCCCTATCATAATATTCTTTGAAAATACAATAAAATGACATTAGGAAACGTCCTGCTGTTCCACCATTTCAGTTACTCTCCATATCTGAGCACACCCTCTGTGTACTTAAGGATACAGAGGACATCACACAAATGTGGAAAACTCTTGTCAGATATCATCATTAGTCCTGGACCACAACAGAAATGGTGAACTAGTGCATATCTGTGGGAGACTGGATGTAGCTGAAAAAAAAAAAGCAGTGACAATACAAGGATGAAAAAAAGTAAATAAATACAAAAGGAAGAGAATCACTAATGGCTTACCTAAAATTTAGAGTAAATACATATAAATGCATATGGATGTATTCCCCATTTCTTACCAAATAGCAAGACCTTTACGTAAATTTGGAGAAAATCTGTTGGCTCATGAAATCCTTGGTATATGCAAACTCTATTAGCCACCGAAAGAACCATTACACATTCCTCTATTTGAGAACAGCTTTTCTGTTCATTACTTTTTGAACAATAATGGTATTTGTGCTTAATATGCTAACATTAATTTGGAGCTAAAAGTAATAGAAGTGTGAAGCTAGGGATACTAAACAGTAATTATATTCAAATCATTTTTAATACTTATTTAAAATGCACTATAGTTTCCCCTTATACAATGACAAAGAAGGATTTAGAACTATAATCCTTATAAGTTGGAGGAAAATGCATATTCCAAGATTCTCCTTCAATCTTATTATAATAATAACTGAAATTTTATGGATCATATAGTTATATTATTTTATAATAAAAACTAAAATTTTATGGCTCATATAGTAAATTAGTGATATTTATTCATTAATTTAATTTATGTAGTCATTACATATTTGAGTGCCTACTGAGTCTAAGGAAGTTTGTTAAAGACTGTGGAGAAAATGAAAATGATAAAGATACAGCTTACCCTTCCACAGAAATAGATTACAAGAAGTGGAGATAAGGTATCTTGCCCATATACCTATACACCCATTGTTATGTAATTTATGATTGCGGCACTGTAGCATAACAGGCTAAGCCACTATCTACAGCATCAGCATCCAATATGGGCCCTGGTTTGAGTGCCGACTGCTCTGCTTCCAACCAGTTCCCTGCTAATGTGCCTAGGAAAACAGCAGGAGATAGCCCAAGTGCTTGGGCCTCTGCCCCAATTTGGAAGACCCAGAAGAAGTGCCTGGATCCTGGCTCCAGCCTGGTCTAGCCCCTGCCAATGCAGCCATCTGGGGAGTGACCCCAGTAGTTGGAAAACCTCGCCCTCGCTCACCCTTGCCCTTGCCCTTACCCTTGCCCTCCCCCTCTCTGTCTTTCAAATAAATAAATAAATCTTTTTAAAAATTTATGACTGCTTTTAAAGGAAATTAGAGCTATGGAAAAATCAGAGATGAGAGCAAAGAATAAGAAATGACAATTTTAATTTGGATAGCAGGGGGATGGAGAAACTAGAAGTATGAGTAATATGTAGAGTGAGAGGTTAATTTGACTGAGTTTGCTGGGATCAACAAGATAGGTAATAAAGCGGGAAAGTTAGGCTAACATCTTGAAATATCTAGAGCACTCTACAAAGAAAGATTGACTTTGTTTAAAATTGAAAACCCATGGAAAGTTGGGGGAGGTGCAAATTAATCATAAGGAATATGCTTTAAGAAAATTAATCCAACCACAGAATATTAGAAGGTTTGAGGAGTTAAGATCTGGATTGGAAGGTTATCACAAAAGCACAAGTGAAATAGTACATAAGGACAACAGTGATGGAAGCGGGTGACAATGACAGTTCTCAGGTGGCACTTATCTCCACCAGATAAGAATTGGATCAGAAAGAGAGAGGGGAAAGTCACAGCTGACCTCAAAAAATGATGGTGCAATTGATTAAAAGGTCCACTGAGGGTGGGGGGTGGGAATGGATCTGGAGAGAAGAGAATTTTAATCTGAATATACCTACAGCATCAGCAGGCCTAATTTCAACTCAGGTGTTTGTTCTCTAAAACCCAGTTCTCTCTCCTGTATCATACTTACTTTCCCAAGAGTTAATCAGGAAATAGTCAATTCATTGCCTTATAGCTAAACACAATTAATTTCTTCCCAGTTGTAGATTAGAAACTAATCTTGCATACCCTCATGATTTTTAAAAGTGGTAATTTTTATTCTTTAACATAATAATACTTTCATTTTATTAGTAATGATTTTGACTTACTTTCCATAAAAACATTTATATATTTTTGCAATGTTTCACATAATGTTATAAGCACTTTAGTCTTCATAGTAATCTAATATTATTTTCATTTTACAAATAAACTGAGGCCCATGAAAATTAATCTGCACACACAGCTAGCACCTGAGTGAGCTGGGTTCTTGACCTGAGGCAATCCAGGTTAAGACTCCATTGCATATGTGCCCGCTCAGAGCCATCCCCAGGTGTTCATCATTCCCTTCTCTCTCTGTCTCTTACTTCCGGAAAGACAACTTCTTTAAATGCTACAGACAGAATCAAAATTTTCAGGGTAGACATTTGGCCTAGATGTTAAGACTATGGTTAGGATGCCCATGATACATATCAAAGGGCCTGGGTTCGATTCCTGGCTCCTGACTCCATCTTCCCACTAATGCAGACCCTGGGAGGCAGCAGTGATGTCTAAGTAGTTAGGCTCACGACACCCACATGGCAGGAGACCCGGACTGAGTTCTCATTTCCTAACTCTGGCCTGGCCTAGGCCAGATGTTGTAGATATTTGAGTCTGAGCGAATGGGAAGTACCCACCAACTCTATCTCTCTGCCCTTAAATAAATTAGTAGAAAATTTAAAAAGAAAACAAACAGCTCTTCTCAGGCTTGGGCCCAGCACAAACATGAAAGTCATTTGTCACTGGCTACCATCCCTAGTTCATTCATTATTTTTTTTCAAACTTTACATGAGAAAGAGATGGGGTAAAAAGAGTTAAAGGAAGGTAAGTGAAGGTTGTTTCCAGAAATTCTCTTCCCTTCAAGTGATTAGATGAGGATTGGTTCTCTTTTATCTTAACCCATGTGATTTCTACTGACTGACTTCATTCTATGCCCAGAAGCACTAAGCAGTGACAGCATTTGAACATTCCATGCCTCTATGCTCCCTGCCTTCTAATTTCACAGTCCCCTTTCCTACCAATATTCCAAAAGATCTTTATTTAAAGTAGTGTCTAGTACATTTAATTAAGTCCATACCAATCTTGGAGTGCTATATATTTAAATTTTGTTATGTTCCCCTGTGGTTTGCAGAGGAAAGGTGTGGCTACTAAACACAGAAACCTCATTAACAAAGATACTTTATTTAAGATCTACTGAAAACCTTACTGACATGCTTGACCATGGGTTATTCAATTTTACATACTGTATATGTCAGATACCTTCTTAAATCGTCCCTAGAGCTAGTTACAATTCCTTAATGGGCAAAAGCCTGATCTTTTAGGGACAGAGTAATTACTTCTCTACCTCTCTAGTCTCCATGCTACAACAGGAGATTAAATTGAGCTTTTGAAACAAGTAGCCCATAGCAGACTTATCAGCAGCAGTTGGGCATCAATTCCAGTTTTTTTTCCTGTACAATAGAAGCTCACAGTACTCATATTGGTTCAGTGATACACAATTAATAGAGTGAGCTGTTTGCTAATCTAATGTTTCTAATCTGCCTTTTCTCCTGAAAAGGTTTCCTTAGCTATCTTGCTCAGTTTCTCTTAGGTACAAAGTTTGAGAAGTCATAATGGTAGATTACATTTGTAAATCTGTAAAATGCCAAAATTCATCCATGATATAATTTTATATACTCATGGGGAGTAAAGATAAGTGAGGGAGAGCATCATCCTACTCCCTATGCCTCATGATAGATTCACAGGCTGCAGATCATCTGTAAAGCAGACCCACAAAGCATGGTAATTAGCAGTCTAAAGTGCTTTACGTTCACTAGTTATTTAAGCCAATCACCTCCCATGGAGAATATTTAATAGCATGCTGACCTTGACACAAGAAGATTGTCCTGCTGAGCCCAAACCCCTTCCCCAGTGCATTCCATGAGTTGTTTTGCTAATAGTGGGAAGGAAGCTGATCTCTCTGTGTCCCCTGTGGCCAACAATAAGCATCATCACTGGTTGGTGAGAAGGAGGACCACAGATGCAAGCCGTGGTTAGAGATAAGGTCAGCAAGATGGACAGCCTTGGGAAGGGAGACAATGCTGTAGGTTTTATTAGTTCTGTACGCTAATCAGCTTAGTCCATAATACAGGGGGTAAGTGTGGGTGTCTCTTTGTAATAAGCTACAAATTTGACATAACACACTTTAAAATCTTCCAAAGAGTCATGTGCCTGTTCACCTTACCTTCTCAAAATTCTAGCACTGAATGACTGCAAGAAATTCAAATTGTCTTTAATGAGCACAGAGCAAACCAATCCCTTGGTAGCACTCTGAGGTTCCCAGAGACTGATTACATGGGCAGGTACATGCAGGATGAGACAGGAAATGGAAAGAAAGTCCACAAATACAAACAAAAAGGAACTCAAAGAAAAGGAGAGCCAAAACTGCAAGGATGGTAAGAAATACAATGGTACCTTAACTTGGAGAGGAAATTGAGAAAAAATATTATAAGCTACATATTATTAAGGGAAAAAAAAAACAGCTTAAACCTGAGAAACTCCTCTATGGGTATGATTCTGTATCCACTAAACTTTGTAAGAAAAAGGAGATACTGTTCAGTACAACAAGCATTATTGAATTATCAATCATCCTGACCAATTGGAATGAATGTTTATCCTACATATAACTATGAGAAATGGGCCGGCACTGCAGCTCACTAGGCTAATCCTCCGCCTGTGGCACTGGCACTCCAGGTTCTAGTCCCGGTCGGGGTGCTGGATTCTGTCCCAGTTGCTCCTCTTCCAGTCCAGCTCTCTGCTGTGGCCTGGGAGGACAGTAGAGGACGGCCCAAGTGCTTGGGCCCTGCACTGACATGGGAGACCAGGAGGAGACACCTGGCTCCTGGCTTCGGATCGGCACAGCGTGCCAGCCATAGCGGCCACTTTGAGGGTGAACCAATGGAAAAGGAAGACCTTTCTCTCTGTTTCTTTCTGTCTCACTGTCTAACTCTGCCTGTCAAAAAAAATAACTATGAGAAATGACTATATACAGAAATGAAGATGCATCACTCATAATGTATAAATACAAGAGAAGGAAAGAATTCTTAAGTCATTTTTATAGGGATTTTTTTTTTTCCTTTGGAGGGTTGTTTTCCTTTCTTCCTGTAGTGATTTAAGGCCTAGGACTTACAGACATTCAATAAAAACAGCCAGATTCTCAGGTTATTCAACACTTATGTATCATACTTCCCATTTGGATAATTGTTATTGACTTAATTGTGTCCCCTCAGGATTCATAATGTGAATTCATAAAGTGACTGTATGTGGAGATAAAGAGGTCACTAAGACTAAATAAGATCATAAGGGTGGGGCCATCATCTAATAAGAATGGTGTCTTTATAAGAAGACAAAAATACCAGAGATATCTCTCTCTCTCTCTCTCTCTCTCTCTCTCTCTCTCTCTCTACATGGACAAGGAAGAGGCCATGTAAGGACACAGTTAGAAGTCACTACAAGGCAAGGACAGAAGCCTCAGTAGAAACCGACATCATCAGCACCTTAATCTTGGACTTTCAGCCTCCAGAACTGTGAGAAAATAGATTTATGTTGTTCAAGTCATGCAGCCTGCGGTATTTTGTTATGGTAGCCCAAGCTATTACCTCAAGAATCCTCCTTCCTATGGAACTCTTACTATTGATTATCACTATTGTATTTTATTATGTGCCAGCAAAGATGACAACATTTAAAATCAATTTGCACTCATTAGTTCTTAAGAAAAATTTGTATTTACAGTAATACCCTTTAGATTTTTGGCACACTCACCACTTTATTGCAAAGCAAACCTAAACCTATTATGACCATAAGTGGTTTCAATTCCCTGAAGTGGAATGCTACTTACTTTAAATGTACCGTTGAATATGCAAGAAAGCTACTTAGAAAATTTAATTTAAAGCCTTAGGTAAATGGTCTCTGGAATGATATTTGTATCCTGAATTGTCATTAAAGGCAACCTGTCATAAGTTCATCCAATATTTCATTTTCTATCACAAGTTCCATTAAATTTTCATAAGAACTGATAGGCACTACAACTGTCATATCCTGTCAAAAGTATGTCTAAACCACAAGTAAAGTTTTCCTCTCAAGCAGTCTTACTCAAAGGTAGTTTTTTATCAGTGTCCATCAAAAAAAACCTGAACTGTTTATGAACCTAAATGAACAGTAACTGAGACATTATTATACCAGGTAAGGATCTTGGCACATCCTATTTAATATTTTTAAGATGTATTTATTTATTTATATGAAAGGCAGAACAAGAGAGGGAGTGGGAGAAAGAAGGGGAGAGGAAGAGAAAGGGAGAAGACAGAGAAAGATCTTCCATCTACTGGCCCATTCCTCAAATGGCCACAACAACTAGTTCAGGGCCAGACCAAAACAAGAGAGTCAGGCATTCCATCCTGGTCTCCCATATGTATGGCAGGGACTCAAATACCTTGGCAATCTTCCATTGCCTCCCCAGGCACACCAGCAGGAAGTTGGACTGGAAGCAGAGCAGCCAGTGTTCAAAGTGGTACTCTAACATCAAGTGCTAGCATTACAAGGGGAGGCTTAACTGTTGCACCACAATGTCAGTCCCCTATTAAATATTTAGTCATTGATAACAGAGCCAAATAATAGATAATTTTGGAAACCCTGGCTTCCCCAAAACAGGCTCACTAGAAGCCTGAACTCAATAAATTATTCACTGGGTAGATTTTTTATTGCATTTTATTAGTCCTACATTGTTTTTATTATGATTTCAAGTACTGCCTGAAGTACAAAACATATAATTTGGAAAATAAGCCTATACTCACCCATCTAATCCTTTAATCATATCCTCCATCCACTCCTATCAATACTGGTTATATTTTATAGTGGAATTATAAGAAAAAAACTATTTGTTAAAGGCAAATAGTCATATATAATAAGTCACCAAGCTAATTAATTTATTTAAAATTATTTATTTGAAAGGCAGAGCAACAGAGAAAAAGACAGAGAGCCATTCCACCAGCTGGTTCATTACCCAAATGGCCACAACAACCAGGCTGAACCAGGAGCCTGTATCTCCATCTAGGTCTCACACATGGTAGCAGGGGCTGAAGCACTTGGGCCATCTTCTGCTGCCTTCATAAGCACATTAGCAGGGAGCTGGATCAGAAGCAGAGCACCCAGGACTTCAACCAGCCCTCAGACATGGGATGTTGTAAGCAGCAGCTTAATCCACTATGCCACAATGCTGGCCCCATGCTAATTATTTTTAAAGAATAAAAGGAAAATAATCCAAAGAAGGTATGCCATCTGTCCTCTAATACCTTCTTTATGAAACTCCTTTGTAACGTATCCATTATCTTTAGCAGTGGCCTAGATGCTAGTGGATAACAAATCTGGTTATCCAGTTGTGTTCAAAGAAAGTTGGGAGATCTATGGAACTAAACAAAGCAATCTTTTTAGCCACAGTTGGCTATCTGGACTCAAGAAGGGACTGATTGTTTATGATCATTTGAAAAGTTTCTGACCTTTATAAAGACTATGATTTCCTATCCATAAGCTGTTCACCTCTTTGGGAGCTGGTGTGTACATTTTAATTTCTTTTTTTTAAGATTTTTATTTATTTATTTGAAAGGCAGAGTTACAGAGAGGTAGAGGCAGAGAGAGAAAGAGAGAGAGGTCTTCCGTCCACTAGTTCACTCCCAAATGGTCACAATGGCCTGAACTGGGCTGATCCAAAGCCAGGAGCCAGGAGCTTCTTCAAGGTCTCCCATGCAGATGCAGGGGCCCAAAGACCTGGATCATCTTCTACTGCTTTCCCAGACCACAGCAGCGAACTGAATCTGAAGTGGGGGAGCTTAGACTTGAACAGGCACCCATATGGGATGCCAGCACTGCAGGTGGTAGCTCTACCCACTAAGCTACAGCGCCAGCCCCATTATATATAATTTTTAAAAACACTATTGTGGTTGGCTCCTTCATATATGAAAGCTTCAGAAAATTAAATGTAAAATCATAAGGAATGAAACATATAGCTATATCACATAGCTTCTCATTCAAAACAGATATGGAATGATCTTGATAACCAGCACCATTCTCAAAATTAGCAACCATTTAGGCATGAGAGACCTTACAAGGGACCTAAATGTCATACAGAAGTTAATATTTCTATTTATAGCAATGCCACCAATTTGGATAGTATCATTAATTTTCAAAGCACTTTCATTTACTTTTCCATTTTTCTTGCCCACGTTCCTATGATAAGAGGATAATTTTTAATATTGCTCTTACTTTATAAATGGGGATGTAAGGAAATTCTAAACCACTCATCTAATCATAACCAACCAGTACAAGATGAGATTTAGACTTGACTCCCAATTTGTAGTTCAGTGCTCTATTTATAGATGGTAACAAAAATCTTAATATTTCTCTCTGGGTTTTCATGCAATTAACTATATACAATTATTACAGCATTATTGAACTATTTATTTGTGGAGACTTGAAACAAATTCACATAACTATTAAGTGGATGACATAAGATCTTTAAGATCATTCTTTTTATCTAGAAACGAAAATTGTATTTTGTGTTTAAACATTTATCTCTCACTCTTGAAAATACAAACTATTCCCCTTTCACTCTCCCTAAGATATTAGAACTAAATTTTAATTATTCCAGAAAGTATTTTCTCTTCATGATGAATTAGACCTGCTATATTAATGTTTTTCTTCTATATGTATTAAATCAATACTATACCTGACTTCATTGATTGTCTTGCGCACATTAAACCATCCCTGCATACCAGGGATAAATCCCACTTGGTCTGGGTGGATGATCTTTCTGATGTGTTGTTGCATTCTATTGGCCAGAATTTTATTGAGGATTTTTGCATCTATGTTCATCAGGGATATTGGTCTGTAATTTTCTTTCAGTGCTGCATCTTTTTCCGGCTTAGGAATTAAGGTGATGATGGCTTCATAGAAAGAATTTGGGAGGACTCCCTCTTCTTCGATTGTTCTGAATAGTTTGAGAAGAATTGGAGTTAGTTCTTCTTTAAACATCTGGTAGAATTCAGCAGTGAATCCATCTGGTCCTGGGCTTTTCTTTGTTGGGAGGGCCTTTATTACTGTTTCAATTTCTGTCTCAGTTATGGGTCTGTTTAGGTTTTCGATGTCTTCCTGGTTCAATTTAGGCAGGTTGTATGTGTCCAGGAATCTATCCATTTCTGATAGGTTTCCCTGTTTGCTGGCATACAGGTCCTTGTAGTAATTTCTGATGATTCTTTTTATTTCTGTGGTGTCTGTTGTTGCATTTCCTTTTTCATCTCTGATTTTATTGATTTGGGTCTTTTCTCTTCTTTTTTTAGTTAGTTGGGCCAATGGGGTGTCAATTTTGTTTATTTTTTCAAAAAACCAGCTCTTCGTTTGGCTGATTTTTTGGAATGTTTTTCTTGATTCAATCCTGTTGATTTCTTCTCTGATTTTAATTATTTCTCTTCTCCTACTAGATTTGGGTCTGATTTGCTGTAGGTTTTCTAGATCCTTGAGGTGAATTGAAAGCTCATCTATTTGGTGTCTTTCCAATTTCTTGATGTAGGCACCTATTGATATAAACTTTCCTCTTAACACTGCTTTTTCTGCGTCCCATAAGTTTTGGTATGTTGTGCTGTTATCCTCATTTACTTCCAGAAAGTTTTTGATTTCTCTTTTGATTTCTTCTATGACCCATTGTTCATTCAGGAGCATGTTGTTCAATCTCCATGTGTTTGTGTATGCTCTAGGGATTCCTGAGTTGCTAATTTCCAACTTCATTCCTTTATGGTCTGAGAAGCTGCATGGTATGATTCTAATTCTTTTGAATTTGCTGAGACTTGCTTTATGGCCTAGTATGTGGTCAATCCTAGAGAAGCTTCCATGTACTGCTGAGAAGAATGTAAAATCTTTAGCTGTAGGATTGAAAGTTCTGTATATATCTGTTAGATCCATTTGGGCTATAGTGTCGTTTAAATCTACTGTATCCTTGTTGATCTTCTGTCCTATTGATCTGTCTATTTCTGAGAGTGGAGTATTGAAGTCCCCCAGTACTACTGTATTGGGGTCTAAGTCTCCCTTTAAGTCCGTTAATAAATCTTTTAGATAAACTGGTGCCCTGTAGTTAGGTGCATATACATTGATAATTGTTATATCTTCCTGTTGAATTGATCCCTTAATCATGATATAGTGTCCCTCTTTGTCTCTCTTAACAGTTTTTGTGGTAAAGTTTATGTTGTCCGATATTAAGATGGCTACGCCCGCTCTTTTTTCATTTCTGTTGGCATGGTATATCTTTTTCCAGCCTTTCACTTTCAGTCTGTATGCATCTTTGTTGGAAAGATGTGTTTCTTGTAAGCAGCAAATAGATGGGTTTTGTTCCTTAACCCAATCAGCCAATCGGTGTCTTTTAACTGGACAGTTCAGGCCATTCACGTTCAAAGTGACTAATGATAAGTGGTAACTTTGCCCTGCCATTTGCCAAAGATAAGTTCTAATATATGCTTTGAATTCCCTGTGATCTTTTGCTGTGAGGTTTCCTTCCTTGGTTTCCTTCCTTTACCTTCTTTCATATTGATGACCGTGTTTCTGTGTTTCTGTGTGTAACACATCTTTAAGCATCTTTTGCAGGGCTGGACGAGTGGCAACAAATTCTTTCAATTTCTGTTTGCAATGAAAAGTCTTTATTTCACCTTCATTCACAAATGATAGCTTTGCAGGATATAATATTCTGGGCTGGCAGTTGTTCTCTCTTAGTACCTGGGCTATATCTCGCCATTCCCTCCTAGCTTTTAGAGTTTCTGCAACAGACTGCAGAAGAAAAACCATATGATTATCTCAATAGATGCCGAGAAAGCATTTGATAAAATACAACACCCTTTCATGATGAAAACTCTAAGCAAACTGGGTTTGGAAGGAACATTCCTCAATACAATCAAAGCAATCTATGAAAAACCCACAGCCAGCATCCTATTGAATGGGGAAAAGTTGGAAGCATTTCCACTGAGATCTGGAACCAGACAGGGATGCCCACTCTCACCACTGCTATTCAATATAGTTCTGGAGGTTCTAGCCAGAGCTATTAGGCAAGAAAAAGAAATGAAAGGGATACAAATTGGGAAGGAAGAACTCAAACTATCCCTCTTTGCAGATGACATGATTCTGTATCTAGGGGACCCAAAGAACTCTACTAAGAGACTATTGGAACTCATAGAAGAGTTTGGCAAAGTAGCAGGGTATAAAATCAATGCACAAAAATCAACAGCCTTTGTATACACAGACAATGCCATGGCTGAGGAAGAACTTCTAAGATCAATCCCATTCACAATAGCTACAAAAACAATCAAATACCTTGGAATAAACTTAACCAAAGACGTTAAAGATCTCTACGATGAAAATTACAAAACCTTAAAGAAAGAAATAGAAGAGGATACCAAGAAATGGAAAAATCTTCCATGCTCATGGATTGGAAGAATCAATATCATCAAAATGTCCATTCTCCCAAAAGCAATTTACAGATTCAATGCAATACCAATCAAGATACCGAAGACCTTCTTCTCAGATCTGGAAAAATTGGTGCTGAAATTTATATGGAGGCACAAGAGACCTCGAATAGCTAAAGCAATCTTGGACAACAAAAACAAAGCCGGAGGCATCACAATACCAGATTTCAGGACATACTACAGGGCAGTTGTAATCAAAACAGCATGATACTGGTACAGAAACAGATGGATAGACCAATGGAACAGAATTGAAACACCAGAAATCAACCCAAACATCTACAGCCAACTTATATTTGATCAAGGATCTAAAACTAATTCCTGGAGCAAGGACAGTCTATTCAATAAATGGTGCTGGGAAAATTGGATTTCCACGTGCAGAATCATGAAGCAAGACCCCTACCTTACACCTTACACAAAAATCCACTCAACATGGATTAAAGACCTAAATCTATGACCTGACACCAGCAAGTTATTAGAGAACATTGGAGAAACCCTTCAAGATATTGGCACAGGCAAAGAATTTCTGGAAAAGACCCGGGAGGCACAGGCAGTCAAAGCCAAAATCAACTATTGGGATTGCATCAAATTGAGAAGTTTCTGTACTTCAAAAGAAACAGTCAGGAGAGTGAAGAGACAACCGACAGAATGGGAAAAAATATTTGCAAACTATGCAACAGATAAAGGGTTAATAACCAGAATCTACAAAGAGATCAAGAAACTCCACAAAAACAAAACCAACAACCCACTTAAGAGATGGGCCAAGGACCTCAATAGACATTTTTCAAAAGAGGAAATCCAAATGGCCAACAGGCACATGAAAAAATGTTCAAGGTCATTAGCAATCAGGGAAATGCAAATCAAAACCACAATGAGGTTTCACCTCACCCCGGTTAGAATGGCTCACATGCAGAAATCTACCAACAACAGATGCTGGCGAGGATGTAGGGAAAAAGGGACACTAACCCACTGTTGGTGGGAATGCAAACTGGTCAAGCCACTATGGAAGTCAGTCTGGAGATTCCTCAGAAACCTGAAGATAACCCTGCCGTTCGACCCAGCCATCCCACTCCTTGGTATTTACCCAAAGGAATTTAAATTGGCAAATAAAAAAGAGGTCTGCACCCTAATGTTTATTGCAGCACAATTCACAATAGCTAAGACCTGGAACCAACCTAAATGCCCATCAACGATAGACTGGATAAAGAAATTATGGGATATGTACTCTTTAGAATACTATACCGCAGTAAGAAACAACGAAATCCAGTCATTTGCAACAAAATGGAGGAATCTGGAACACATCATGCTGAGTGAAATAAGCCAGTCCCAAAGGGACAAATACCATATGTTCTCCCTGATCGGTGACGACTGACTGAACACCAAGAGGGAAACCTGTTGGAGTGAGGTGGACACTATGGGAAACGGTGACTTGATCAGCATAGCCCTGACTGTTAATGAACAACTTAATACATTATCCCTCTTAGTAGTTTTTTTATCTGTTCTACTTAATATGACTGGTTTAGATCTGTAATTGATGCACAGTTATTCTTAAGTGTTGAAAATTAACTGAAATGTGATCCCTGTTGAACATGGTGGTGGGAATGGGAGAGGGAAGAGATGTATAATTTGGGACATGCTCAGGCTGACTTGCCCCAAGTGGTGGAGTTGGAAGCATACCAGGGGATTCCAATTCAATCCCATCGAGGTGGCATGTACCAATGCCATCTCACTGTTCCAGGTGATCAGTTTCAGTTCACAGTTGGTCATGGTGAAGGGACTGGGAGTCAAAGGGAGCACATAGACAAGTCTAGTACCTGCTAACGCTAACTAATGGAGTAAATAAAGGGGAGAGTGATCCAACATGGGAAGTGAGATACTCAGCAGACTCATAGAATGGCAGATGTCCTAAATAGCACTCTGGCCTCAGAATCAGCCCTAAAGGCATTCGGAGCTGGCTGAAAAGCCCATGAGAGTATTTCAGGCATGGAAAGCCAAGACACTCTGGCAAAAGATCTCTGCGAGTGAGATCCCAGTGGAAAGAACAGGTCATCAAAGAAGGAGGTACCTTTCTCTGAAGGGAGGAGAGAACCTCCACTTTGACTATGACCTTGTCTAAACAAGATAAGAGTCGGAGAACTCAGAGGGCTTCCATAGCCTTGGAAACTCATGACTGGAGCATAGGGAGATTACTGATGCCATAGACAGGAGTGTCAATTGGTAAAGTCAACAACAGGAGTCACTGTGCACTTACTCCTCATGTAGGATCTCTATCCTTAATGTGCGGTACATTGAGATTTAATGCTATAACGAGTACTCAAACAATATATTTCACTTTGTGTTTCTATGGGGGTGCAAACTGTTGAAATCCTTACTTAATGCATACTAAACTGATCCTCTGTAAAAAAAAAAAAAAAAAAAAAAAAAAAAAAAAAGAAATTATCAATTCCCAACTTGACTCTCACTGGGATTAAACATGACAATAGGTCTGCTCTGATTTAATCATCATTTAAAAAAAATCATCTATTATTTTTCACTTTATGTTTCTGTGTGGGAGCAAACTGTTGAAATCCATACTTAATGTACACTAAGCTGATCTTCTGTATATTAAGATAATCGAAAATGAATCTTGATGTGAATGGAAGGGGAGAGGGAGTGGGAAAGGGGAGGGTTGTGGGTGGGAGGGACGGTATGGGGAGGAAGCCATTGTAATCCATAAGTCGTACTTTGGAAAATTATATGCATTAAATAAAAGTTTAAAAAAAAAATACTATACCTGACTTCAAATATACTACAAGCTACATTAATAAAAGCAGCATGGTACTGACATAAAAACAGACATTCAGACCAATGGAACAGAGTTAAGAATCCAGAAATAAATCTACATATATACATTTAACCAATTTTTTGGAAAGGTAATGAGAATATACACAGGAGAAAGCAAAAGCTCTTCAATAAATATTGCAGGGAAACTGGAGTGAAAACCAAGTGAAAATGGATCAATGACTTAAATGTAAAGCCTAAAACTAAGAAACTACTAGAAGACATAGAGGAAATGCTTCAGGACACTTGTCTGGGGCCTGTGCTGTTGCATAGCAGGTAAAACCACCACCTGCAGTGCTGGCATCCCATGTGAGTGTCGGTTCAAGTCCCGGCTGCTCCACTTCCAATCCAGCTCTCTGCTATGGCCTGGAAAAGCAGTAGAAGATGGCCCAACTCATTGGGCCCCTGCTCTTGCATGGGAAACCAGGAAGAAGCTGCTGGCTCCTGGCTTCAGATGAGCACAGCTCTGGCCATTGCAGGCAACTGGGAGTGAACCAGCAGATGGAAGACTTCTCTCTCTCTCTGCCTCTTCTTCTCTGTGTGGTTCTGACTTTCAAATAAATAAATCTTTATAAAATAAATAAATAAATCTTTATAAAAAGAATGGATACTAACAAAAGACAAAAATGAACACATGTTGCAAAGATGTAGAGAAAGGAGAAGTCTCATACACTCTTGAAAAGGATACAGAGATTCCTCAAAAATTAGAAATAAAATTACCAGATGATACAGTAATCCAACCAGAATACTAAACCATTCAAAGAAAAGTAAAGCACTATTTACTTTTTACTATTTACCAAAACATAGAATCAACCTAGGTTTCCATTGACAGTTGAATATAGAAAGAAATTATTTATTTACACAATGGAATATTGTTAAGACACCCCCAGTGATTGTCACCAACCACGGGAAGACAGGTGCAAGACTCCAGGGGGTGAAAAGGAGGGCAGAAACAAATATAAGACGTTGCCTTGGATCTCTGGGCTGGACCTGCCACAAAGATACTCAACACATGATTTGGACAGCCACCAGGCTGCAACCTGTGTTTCAGCCTCAGCCTGCGTCATCACCAGCTGTGTGCGTGCCTGGCATGCACCTCAGTCTGTGCAAGGCCCCTGTAGCTGTGTGTCTCTTGTGTGAGTTAGCTTAGTGTCAACCTGCACAGTCAAGGGATAGCATTCGCTACTGATCTCCCACCCTAAGGAGACAAAAAGAAGTGAGACTTTAATCACAGAAGAGAAGGGTGGCAATATGAGCTCAGGGCTTTCCCTTGTAACTCAGTGCTATTCCTGCTGTTCTTAGACCCAGCGTCAGAGCACGAAGTCTACGAAGCCCAGGCTACTACTTGTAGATGGAGCCTCTGGATGTGCCCTGGCATCAGGCACCTGTGTCCCATTAGGACAGACTCAAGTTTCAGCCTGTACTGCTATCAGCCTCATGTGGGCCTCACACCCATGAGATCACACAGAGCCCTGTGGTTGTAAAATTCAGGTGATACCCAGTTTAGTATTGGCCTAGGCATTCAAGGGACTGCCTTTACCATCCTCTCTTAACCTCAGTAATCAAATATACACCAAGATATATTATAACCCACCTCTCTGAGGCTAAATATAAAGAGATGAGTCTCAACATTTCAATAGAAAAGAAACAAATAACACAGAAGGATGGCCCAATTTTCCGGACTGCAGACAACTCATCAGAAAAATTACAGGTCAGGAGAGAGTGGGGGGGCTGGCACTGTGGTGCAGTGGGTTAACACCCTGGTCTGAAGCGTTGGCATCCCATATGGTCACCAGTTTGAGACCCAGCTGCTCCACTAGCCATCCAGCTCTCTGACATGGCCTGGGAAAGCAGTAGAAGATGACCCAAGTCCTTGGGCCCCTGCACCCACATGAGACCTGGAGAAGCGCCTGGCTCCTGGCTTCAGATCAATACAGCTCTGGCCATTACGGCCAGTTGGGGAGTGAACCAGCAGATGGAAGACCTGTCTCTCTCTCTCTCTCTCTCTCTCTCTCTCTGCCTCTCCTCTCTCAGTGTAACTCTGACTTTCAAATAAATCTTAACAAAAAAAAAGAGAGAGTGGAATGAGACTCTCACAGTATTGAAGGAATAAAACTGCTAGCCAAAAACACTGTACCCAACTAAATCATCTATATATATTAAACAGGGACAAACATGTCCAGTTAAGAAAACACTGAGGCCGGTGCCACGGCTCAGTAGGCTAATCCTTCACCTGCGGCACCGGCACACCAGGTTCTAGTCCCAGTCGGGGCACTGGATTCTGTCCCAGTTGCTCCTCTTCCAGTACAGCTCTCTGCTGTGGCCCTGGAGGATGGCCCAAGTGCTTGGGCCCTGCACCCACATGGGAGACCAGGAGAAGCACCTGGCTCCTGGCTTTGGATAGGTGTGGTGTGCAACACGCTGGCCGCAGCGGCCATTGGAGGGTGAACCAATGGCAAAAGGAAGACCTTTCTCTCTCTCTCTCTCACAGTCCACTCTGCCTGTCAAAAAAAAGGGAAGGGAAGGGAAGGGAAGGGAAGGGAAGGGAAGGGAAGGGAAGGGAAGGGAAGGGAAGGGAAGGGAAGGGAAGGGAAGGGAAGGGAAGGGAAGGGAAGGCTGAGAGAATTTATCACCACTAGACCTGTCCTACAACAATCCTAAACACAGTACTTCTAATTGAAATAAACAGATGCTAATGAGTATGAAGATGATATTAAGAGTTAGGAAATTCCCTGGAATACAAATACAGAACTCTAATATTGTAAACACGGCAAACAGACCATTCATACCTTTAGCACGAAGATTAAAAACAATTTTAAATAATAACTACATTAATATGTTAAGGGGCAGGTAGTATAGAAAGAGATAAAAGGGGACATCAAAAATTTAAATGTGGAGAGGAACAGAGTACAAGTATAGGGTTTGTTTTTTTAACCATTGTTTGCTTTTTTGCTTCTTTTCCTAATTATATAACCAATTTTGTTATGATCATTTCCAAATGACTTGTTATAATGAAAAACAGGTATTTTGTAAACCTCTTAGTAACTACAAAAAAATACCTGATTCCCAATATCAAAGTACCTAAATGTGTAAATATTAATATAATCAATATGTCTCCCAACAAAATAATAATAGGGTACTATAATATTTCATGTTCAGCACAGACAGATCACTCAGTCAGAAAAAAAAAAAAAAAACAAAAAAAAACAAAAAAAGAAGCATCAAAGTTAAACTGAAACCCTAGACTAGCTGCATCCAACAGGCATCCACAGAACATTTCATCCAACAGCTGCAAAATACACATCTTCTCAACAGCATCTGGAATGAGTTCCTGTCTCCTGGCTTCCAGCTGGCTCAACCAAAGCTGATACAGACATTTGAAAAGTTAACTAGTGGATGGGAGATCTCTCTCTCCCTCTCTCAGCTTTCAAATAAAATAAAATAAAATAAATAAAAATTAAACTAAGTAAATCCTAAATGATGATACAATATTCACAAATTATATGTATTTGCTATTATAATTTTCTAAAATATATCTTAATTTCATATGAAATTTTCTTAGCTTTTTAAATAAATGGACAAAAGCTAACATAGCTAAGTGATTAACAAATTTTCTCCACAGGTAAAGAAAAAAATTATTTTTAAATTCCACTTTCCTTGAAAAGAGCAAAAAGCTTAAAGATTTACCTATTAACTTTTCACAAAAGTTACTCCTATTATCTCTCTTTAATAATCATATAGGAGTTTTCTTATTTTGAATCTACAATAAATGATCTTGCTTGCTGCCAAAAAAGCAAAACCTAAGCAAATAAGACACTCCTGCAACAATATTTTTTCTAAAATTTCCAAAATTTTACAGGACCTGGGAAAGGGTTTTCTTCTCATGTCTCTTAATTCAAAATTGTCAATACCTGGGCATAGCAGATAAAGCTGCCTGCAGTGCCAGCATCCCATATGGATGCCAGTTCAAGTCCAGGCTGCTCCACTTCCCATCCAGCTCTCTGCTGCGGCCTGGGAAAGCAGTAGAAGATGGCCCAAGGACTTGGCACCCATCTGGGAGACACGGAAGAAGTTCCTGGCTCCTTTTGGATCGGCACAGCTCCGGCTGTTGCGACCTTTGGGGAGTGAACCAGCAGATGGAAGACTTTTCTTTCTCTCTGCCTCTGCCTCTCCTTCTCTCTCTGTGTAACTCTGACTTTCAAATAAATAAATAAAGCTTTAAAATAAAATCGTCAATACCTAAGAAATGTCATATTTGTATGAGTATGTGTTACAACATACATTACATTTGTTTATGGAATCTTTTTTAAAAGGTTTAAATTATTTTCAAACTCATACATGCTTTTATACATTATTAATAAAAACAATTGATATTTAAGAAAAAATATTTTGTGCATTATAGTATCTTCCAAAAAATATCAAAATATGATTTGTGATGTACAGTGAAAGGGAGATGTTCTCATTGCACGAACTGTAAGCTGGGGATCCTGATTTAGGAATGTAAAAGGTGGACAGGAGAGAAAATACAGAAACAAAAATTACAAAAGGAAATATCTCTTGTAATCTGCTTCTGTTTTCAGATATGTGTGTGTGTGTGCATGCGCATGTATGTAAGAGAGAGTGTGAGTTGATACTGACATTGTCAGAGATTGAAAACAAAAAATGATCACAACAGTTCACAATGGCTTCTTCCATGAGATGTAGAATCTATTTCCTTTCTCCTGAAGCTGTGCATATTCATATGACTTCTTTGGTCAACAAACTTTAGCAAGCATGAGATCTATAAAGGATTTCATTATAGAAAGAACTTTGTTGAAAAGTCACACTAAGAAAACCAAAAGGAAAGGTGAGCATCACACCAAAGTTACACACAACACCTAAGAAACAGAATTACATTCAACCAGCAGCCTTTTTACTCTGCATTAACTATTTGAAGCTAAAGCAAATTTGAGAGCACAGGGAGGGAGTAAAAGCAAAGATGAGGGAATCAGAGATTCTATACTCTATATTCCATACCATAGAAAAGTAAGCAAAGACTATTAATTCCAGGAAACTCCTTCAGGAAGTTTTTTTGGCCTTTTGTGTTATTCTTAACTTAGGCTGTTCCTTTTTTCTCCCCACCAAGAGGTTTAATTTTTCAATTTGAAGCACTATTGGTATAAAACATGCCTCATTAGCTTGTGGGAGGTAGCTGGTATTCATTAATTCAGTTCTCACTTCATTTGCTTTGCACACAGTCATAATTAGTTTCCAAATAACTTAGGTAACTTCAATAGATTTATGACTATAATTTTACTCTACATTTGCTTTTTTATTTCTTTTTTTTTTTTACTTTTCTGATATTCTATAAAGGTTAAATTTTAAAAGGACAAAGTTTCTTTGGGGAGTGACTTAATGTTAAAAATTTCTTGAATTCAATTGTCATATGACTAATGCAAAGAGATTTTGACATTTTAGTAATTCCCTTACCTTACAAACTGATAAACAAACAATTGAATTCTTAAATTTGTTGAAATATATTGTAAATAAAATTCAAACAAAGAGTTTATCCAGCATTGTTGTGCCATTTCAGTGGCCTGTATTTATTGCATAAACCTATATAGAACATGCCTATGTTACATTTTTGAACTACAGTTTTCACATGAGAATTATCAACAAAAATCAAGGTCACGAGTTGATACTGATATTGTGGTAGTTTGAAAACAAACTAAACAAAACGAAAAATAATCACAAGAGTTTGCCAGTGTTCCTTCTAGGTAACAATAGAATCTATATCTCTTTCTTCTGAATCTCAGCTTAACCGGGTATCTTCTTTGACCAAGACCACAGTAAACATGGGATGGGCAAAGAAAGTCACGAAAGAAGCTTACCTATTGGAGTTTTAGCTTTACTTGTTACCCTCAGAACCCTGTAAAGAAGCCTGGGCTAGCTTGGGAGATATTTGACCCAGAAACCATGGTCATGCAAGCCAAATTCCACACTTAAGAATAAAACCATCTAGAATCAACCAGATAAAGCTGACACGTCAATTGACTGCATTCACAAGTATGAACCCAGTTGAGACCATAAGAACTGTCCAGTTAACTAAGTCTAGCCCAAACTATGGACTACCAGATTTGTAAGAAGCTAATGTTTTAACAGCGATGATTTAGGTTATTTGTAGCACAGTAAATCTTCTTGATACAGTTAATATTTTTTAAAGTATCAAAATAAATAAATGTAAAGGCCTTTTCTTCATAATAGTGAGATTTTAGAATCAATGAAAACAAAAACTGATTAAAAGAACCCTAGGAAAATATAGAAAGTTCCCTGTGATATAACTTAAAATGAATCTACCAAAAGAAAATTTAATATATTCATTAGTTATCTACTATATATTCAATATGGTAAATACAGTAAGACACACAGAGGACAGATAAACAACCAAATTGGCTAGAATTTTACACTGAAGAACTGACTTCCTCAGAAAGATACCATGAAGAAATTTTACCTACCTCCATAAGTAAATAAAGAAAAGAAAAGTAAGCAATATGTGTGACATCTGGAACTCCACAAAATAAAGTTTCTACTATCTACCCATAAATGAGCCTCCTATGTCTTCACAGAGGCATATTTAGTCTAACTTTAAGTAGAACTTAACAAGTTGGATTAATTGGTTTCCAAGAAAAATCATATTAAAGCATCAAATGAAAAAGAAAATCATTTACACACATGCATACTGATACCAAAGAGCTGCTATGAAAAAAATTAATAGAAAAAATTCACACAATAAATTCAAGAAACATCTGAAACCCCTGGAAAGCCCTGTCTTCTTCAAGGATTCCCAGTGCAACATACATACCGTGCATTAGTTCATATTCCCTGTGATGATTTAGGTCTTCAGACACCTGTTAAACGATGTCTGGCTATATTTTACTTAAAAGATCAGGGATTCTCAACAAGAAAAAAGCATTCGAATTCAAAATGGACACAGGACTTGAATAAATATCTCTCCAAAGAAGCTAAATAGTAACCAGGAAGCACTTTAAAATATGCTCAACATCGGCATTATTCAGGGAAATGCAAATCCAGAACTCAATGAGACACCACTTCACACTCATTAGGATGATTACTTTCCAAACACAGCAAAAAATAACAAATATTGGCACAGATACAGAGAAATCAGAACTCTTGCGTATTGCTGCTGTAAAGATAAAATGGTGAAGATAGAATGATGTTTTCTCAAAAAATATAGAATTAGCATGTGACCTACAATTCCACTTACGTATATATACACAAAAGAATCAAAAGCAAGGACTGCGACAGATACCTGTGTACAGCACCACTGGTCACAACAGCCAAAAGGTGGAAACAACACAAAAGTCCATCAATAGATGAATGGATAAACAAAACGTAGTCAACACATATGCTGAAATATTATTTAGTTTTAAAAATGAATAAATTTTTTATTACTTACAAATTTTTATTAATGTATTAAGTATGCATTAGTATAGGGTACAATGCAATATTTCACCATATTTATACAGAATAAACCAATTAAACTAAGCAACTGATTTTACTTCTTTTTCTTCCTGTTTGGAATTTACCAGAGCTTCTCTTCCATTTCTTCATACAGTATATAATTCATTATTGTGAACTATAGTCACCCCACTGTACTATAGAACACTAAAATGTTCCTTCTGAAAGGAAAGGTCACCACAAAACACACCAAACACAGGAGTAAAGGAAAAGGTTTACTGTTGGGTGGGGAAACCCAACAGGCTGCCTCCCCATGTACAAGAGCACAGCAGCCTATGCTGGGAGAACAGGTCTTATACAGCTTTGCAGAGGTAAGGAAGTGGGAGCAGCAAATCCCATTAGGGTGGGGGTAGAGCTGACACTTGTGATTGGGCCATTTAGTCACCTGACTTCTAGTAAGCCAGGCCTGGCTTAGGAAGATGGTACCATTTTACTAACAATTTGTTGAATGTGTTTTAGTATGCAGGGTCTTAGTCCACCTGACCGAGGATGGACTGGGTCTGAAGAAAGGTAAGTGCGCTGCTCACCCATTCCTCAGTCCCCGATCCCGGAGACAGTCAGACGCAGTGGGGAATCAAGTCAAGTAAGCAAGAACTCATTTATTGCATGCCTAGAAAAGCCTTTTAAAGCACAAGACCGCAGGATTACTGGGGCAGGGCATAAGGACTAACCAATTACTTAAAAGGTCATTTTACAGGGCGATTTTTTACAGGTCCAGCCATATGTCTGTACACTCGTCATCAGTTGTCGTCACTTCCCTTGATGCTGCATGGCCAATCGGCTTTGGTGGTAAACAACTCTGGGTACCACCCACCTTACTTCCTTTGGGCGCCATCTTTGAATTGCCTTGTGTGCCTAATTTCCCCGCAAGTACCATTATCCCTTATGCTCTATTCCTCCTCCCCTTTGAGGATGTACATGGGCCAGTAGGGAGTTATGTTGGGACCATGTCTCAGAAGCTACGTTTAGCAAGATAAAAGTGCCAGGAAATAGTGACTCCACCCTTCTGAGTTTTTAATTTATAATGAGAATAGAAAGCAGTTAGCAAACCACAGGCTTCTGGTCTTTTGATGGGTTTGTCCCCACCCTCTGATTGTTAGATGCTGTTCTGTTTTTTTCCCCCAAATTATGCTTACAAGACAGTTTCTTGGGTCTGCCTCTCTAGGAGCCCCCTTCCGGCTGTCTGCTGCAGCAGGAGGTTTCTGACTTAAATGAATCTTGCTTTGCTCATTGCCTTCGTCCTCATGGACATTCTTCCTGTACCAAGGTCACACTTTTTCACTGCCCACAACACCAGGATTACTGGGTAACACACAGCAGGTTTCCCTGACACTAGACTCCCCCCATCCACTTGGTGTACATTAATGTGAGGAATCAGATGGATTAATAGGCAGTCAGGGTGGTCCCAGTGGAATTTGGGGTGTAGAATGCTTGTTTCCCCCAAAAAGTTTATCTTTAGCAAAAACAAAATGCCTGCCCTCCTTCCTTAAGAATCTCCAAATTTACCATGACAATAGCAAGGGAGTGAAGATCCCATCCATCAGAGCTCAAAGTTTATTGTCAGAGCAAGTTACCTATTGACCTATCCCACCCTCCTGGATGGTTTTTTGTTTTAGCTCCAGTAAGCCAGATAGGATAAAGGATTGTAAATCAGGTCTTTTGATTGGTTTTGTCCCTGCCTTGTAATAACTGAATGTTAATCTGATTGTCAAGTTTTTTTTCTTCAAAACTGTACTTAAAAACCCCAATGCAACAGGGTCCTTTGGGTATTTTCCTATCTTAGAAGGCCCCCTCCATGCTGCTCTGGCTAGATGTCATTGACTCTAATAAATCTTGCTTTTAAATCTGCTGATCCACTTGGAAATTCTTCTTCCATATGAGACAAAGAACTGAGCTAATAATTTATTTGCCACTGTTTTTCCAAAACATTATGTTACTGAAGGACCCCCAAAGCGGTGCCCTTTTGTGACGACCCCAGAAACACAGACTCCAGGCCAGGCGATGTAAAAAGCAAGAGGCAGTTTTATTTCATTTGCGCAAATGGGCCCTCTGCTGGCTGCTGCAAGCAGCAAGAAAGAGAGGAGCCCCGAGCAGTTATCTCACACAGCTTTTAAGGGGAAAAACCACAAAATTAACATACCATAGGGTGGCGAAGGTTCATTGGGCAACTACAAGGGGAGGAGGTCGTTGAGGAGGAGGAGAAACGGGTGGCTACGTGCCCTACGTGCCTCGCGGTTTCTTTGTTAAGCTTGAGCAAGCACAGGGGAGGGGGCTTATGTGCATACCAGGATGTTTTGTCGCCCTTATCTCTGGGTAGTAGCTATCTGCTTTCTCTGTGAACTAGTTTACTCCCCATTTTCCCAGGACTGTTTCTGGAATTGCTTGTCTCAGTTCCTGTTCTTTTTATTTTATTAAGGCCATTTTTATGGCGGCTCTCGGCCACTCCCTTCATTACTAAAATTATTTTCTTTTTAAAAATATTTATTTTCAAAAGGTAGCATTACAAAGCAAAAGAGAGAAAGGCAGAGGCAGGCAGAGATCTTCTATCTACTGGGTCATGCCTCAAATGGCTGCAATGAGTAGAGCTGGGCTAATCCAAAGCCAGGAGCCAGGAGCTTCATCCGGGTCTTCCATGTGGGTGCAAAGGCCCAAGGACTTGGGCCATCCTCCACTGCTTTCCCAGCACGTTAGCAGGCACTTGTATCAGAAGAGAAGTAGCCAAGTCTCAAACCAGTGTCCACATGGGATACCAGTGCCATAGGCAGCAGCTTTACTCACTACTCTGAAGTAGGTAGGCATATAGGTCAAAAATCCATTAGGTTTGTGAACTGAAAGACCAGCTTTTGCCACACCCCTGTGTGACCTCACACCCTACCTGATACCTTCACCACACCCCTGTGTGATCTCATGCTCCTACCTTGCCACATCTGGGTGCCCACCAGCCAATCAGGTTAATTAGCCACTCCCCTTTGGAAGTGGGTTAAAAGCCTAGGACATGGTGTGTCCGCCCCTCTCTTCTTTTCCCTGGCCTCTTGCCAGGAGGGGGTTTGCTGTAGCCCTGTGCCCCTAGGCTTCCTGGCCTAGATGCTCTTCCACCTGGCTGGCTCCTGGTGCTCGATATGAACCCAGATTTATGCCTCTCTCTCTTCGATAAAGCTCTCACTTTCCTATGCATCTTTCGCACTAAATCCTAAAATTCATGTGGAAGCACAAATGACCCTGAATAGCCAAAGCAATCTTGAACAGAAAGAGCAAAGTTGGAAGCATGGCAGTAACTTTCAATATATACTTTGGAGCAATTTTAACCAAAACAGTGTGATATTGGCATAAAAACAGACACACAGACCAATGGAACATAATGGAGACTTCAAAAGTTAATCCATTTATTTATAGCCAACCAATCTTTGACAAAGATGCCAAGGACATTCACCAAAGAAAGGCAGTCTTTGCAATAAACAGTGCTTGGAAAATTGGATTTCCATACGTAGAAGACTGCAATTCAACTTCGTACTTCTTATCCTATACAAAAATGAATTCAAGATTAATAAATATCTAAATGAAACTACTGAAATAAAACATTCATGATAGCTTAGGCAACATTTTTTTTAATAAGACCCCTAAAGCAGAGGCAACAAAAACAAAAATAGAAAAATGAGATTATATCAGACTAAGAACCCTCTAAACTACAAAGGAACAATCATCAGAGTAAAGATAAACCCACAGAATGGGAGAAAATATTTATAAACTATGCATATGACAAAGGATTAATATCCAGAATATATAAGGAACTGAAAGGATTCAACAAGAACAAAAACAATCCAGTTAAGAAATAGACAAAAGTTCTGAATTGACATATCTAAGAAACACAGATGGCCTATAAATGCATGACAACTGTTTCAATATCTCTAGCCGTCATGGAAATGCAAGTTAAAATCTCAGTCTAATTAGAATGGCTATAATAAAAAAAATTGCTGGTAAAAATGAAAAATGTCAGGAAAAGGGACCTTTATATTGTTGGTGGGAATATAATTAGTAAAGGCATTATGGAGAACATTATGGAGGTTCCTCAAAAAATAAAAAACAGACCTATTATATGAGCCTGGTATCCCAATTATGAGTACTTATAAAGAAAGTGAAATCACCATGTCAAATTCTACACTCCTGTATTCACTTCAGCTTTATTCACAATAGCCAAGGTATGGAATCAACACTGGTACCCATTAATGGATTAATGGATAAAGAAAATATAGTGTACATGCACAGTAGAATATTACTGTCATAACAGGAATCAAATTCTGATATTTATCCAAAATGGATGGAACTGGAGATTTTTATGTTAATTGAAAAAGACCAGACACAGAAAGACAAATAGTGAATTTTCTAATATATGGAAATTTTAAAGACAGTTGACCTGAATTAGAATAGTGATGACTAAAGGTTACAAAGCGTGGGGGTGTTACAGGGAAAATGGAGGCAAAGACAATGATCTTGGTTCTTGCCTCAAGTAGAAGAATCTCCATACAGACAAGGCAGTGAGCAAATCAAGATTTACTTAAGTCAGAATTTTCTGCCTTAGCAACCAGAAGGGGGGCTCCAAGAAAGTAAGACCCAAGAAACTGATGATGGAGTCTTTTAAGCATAATTTTGGGGAAAAAACAATCAGAGGATGGGGACAAAACCCTGAATCAAAAGGCTGGAATTGTAATCCTGTCAAGCTTGCTCATGAAAAAACAAAGTCAGCAGTAGGGAATGACTGGGAAATTCTCCTTTCTATGGTCATGATAAACTCAGAAGGGTAGAATCACTACTTCCTTGTTATTATAAAACCAAAAACTCAGAGTAGGATTGACACGTTTGTCCTGCTAAAGGCAGTTTCTGAGGAGAAGCATGTATTTTGTATCCTCTTAAAAAGACTTTCTCTTTCCTAGCCCAACCTAACTGGACCTATCTACTTCATCACAGTGTCAGGAGAACACTAAGAACCCAAACTAGAATTATGATGTTGTGAAGGAAATAGAGATGAAGAGCATAAAAGACATTTCAAAATAAAATAATGAACTCTGAGATTTACTGAAGTCAGAAATAAATATATTTTATCCAACATCATACGCACGCTATTTGGGTCTAGAGTTAAGACTATGTAATTATAAGCCTGGAACACTGTGTACAGAAAAGACCACAAACTAAAATTTAAAGACGGCTGGCGCCGTGGCTCAATAGGCTAATCCTCCACCTATTGGCAACAGCACACTGGGTTCTAGTCCTGGTCAGGGCGCCGGATTCTGTCCCGGTTGCCCCTCTTCCAGGCCAGCTCTCTGCTGTGGCCCGGGAGTGCAGTGGAGGATGGCCTAAGTGCTTGGGCCCTGCACCACATGGGAGACCAGGAGAAGCACCTGGCTCCTGCCTTTGGATTGGTGCGGTGTGCCGGCTGCAGCGCGCCAGCCGTGGCGGCCATTGGAGGGTGAACCAACGGCAAAAGGAAGACCTTTCTGTCTGTCTCTCTCTCACTATCCACTCTGCCTGTAAAAAAAAAAAAAAAAAAAAAAAATTAAAGACAAGATTGTTGTTATAAAACTGTATTACAATAAGGAAGTTAGTGAATGCTTAATAACCAGGTGCTGGGAACCAATCAATATTAGTGCTTCTTTATTCTCCATTTTACAAATGACAAAACTAAGGCTGTGAAAAAAATAAATGACTTGATCAACATCCCTCAGTCTTTAAGTAAAGAAGCATGCAGTTATTTTAATAGTAAAATAATGTATATAAAAAAAGTTTTTACTGTTCAAGAAAGAAAAATTTTTCAGTTACTACAATTCCAAATAACTACAATATAGAACAGAAGCATAAACTCAATATTAAAGAGATTAATATTGACTGATAGCATCCCATGGAGTATTGCCTAGAGTTTCCCAATCTGAGATGGTGTTCAACTTTTTAAAGAGTTACTTTATTTATTTGAAAGGCTGAGTGACAAAGAGAGAATGAGAGATAGTGAGAAAGAGATCATCCACCCGCTAGTTCACCCCCCAAAATGGCTGCCACTCCCCAGGGCTAGACCAGGCTGCAACCAGGAGCCAGGAATTCCATCCCGGTCTCCTATGTGGTTGGCAGGGACCCAAGAACTCAGGCCATTATCTGCTGCCTTCTCAGGCACATTAGCAAGGAACTAGATCAAGCCAAGCAGGCAGGACTCAAACAAGCACTCTGAATATGGGATACCAGTGTCACAGTTGGCAGTTTAACCAGCTACACCAAAATTCCAGCCTCAGTTTTTAAATATAACATATTATAGTACAGGGTGTACTGAAAACTAGCCATGGTCCAACCAATGTATCTCCAAGTTTCAGCTTAGCATACTAAAATAAAATGTGCTTTAGTTTACAGTAGCATGTTCTAACATTAAATAAAAACAGAATAGTAATCCTAATATTACAACCAAAATATGTTATCTGGTCATTTAATATAGAATAAAATTCTGAAGTTAAGGAGGTAAAGTTCTAAGAAATACAGATAGAATTTATAGGCTGTGTTCCAAGAATGTTGGCTACTTGCTTCTGAACTACAGTGGTTTCTTCATTCTCACCTAATTATTAAAACCATTCATATTCACAAAGACAATTCAGAAGTTTTCTACCCAGACTATGGAAACAAAACTGTATTTGTAATTATTAGTTGGGTGTTGTTTCCATTTTTAATAATTTATTTTTAATTAGATATACCCCTCTCCTAAAAGGGTTACTCACAATGATTTTGAATCTCTATAGAGAAAAATAATTTGGATCCCTCCAGAACTCATCAGCCGTGGAAACAGAGGAAGCCAAATTAACTTCCAAAATTCACTTTTTCTACTTGCTCTTGGAAGGAGGACAATAATTCCAGAAAGTTTCCTGCCCAGGTATTTCCGGGAATCCCTGAAACAGGAAGAGTAAATCGCCTATATTATGTGACCCTAATTTCTACTGGAGATGCTTTCCTGCAGGAAAATTCTCAGTTACTGACATAGCTTCCCGTGACCTTCTCTGAAACCCCTGTGCCTATGTCAAGATACTGCCTCTGTAGTCCCAAAATCAGAGGATTCAGAACTATGCCCATCGCTACCTGAGATCTGAAATGTACTGCACATACCCTGTGCAGTCCTCTGTCATAGCCCCTGCAGCAGACCAGCTTGTTCTACAGTGTCATGGCATTTCTCATCAAAGCAGCTCTTTCATTGTTCTCCCCTAACTCTATCAGACCTGAAGAATCAAAACACTATACCCATTCTTCTTCCTTCATTTTTCATATCACCATCCCATCCCCAGTTGCTCCCATAATTGCAAACAAAGGCCTTTCTGCTCTAACTAAAACAAAATCTCAATTGCATAATAATGTATATATATTCTTATGGGTAACCAGCATACTAAGCAAAAAGCATTACTCAGCAAAAAGTAAAACCTTAAATTTGATCTCATCTAGGATCTACATGAAATGATTATGGACTGATATTATTTTCATAACTTAAACATTACAAAACAAATACCTGAACCATACATAGAAGCATAGACATAAACCACACGGATACATCACAGCATTAAAGGATTAAATACTAGTCAAAAATACTTCTCTACTTTACCTAAAGAAAAATGAATGACCTAAAGGAGGGCCACTGGCTATTTCAGAAGCATAGTGTGGAAACTGAAGAGCTGATATATTTCAATAAGCTTTTTTTGTTTTTCTCTGAACTTGGGATTTACTCCCTGCTTGGTTAGTTGGTCTCCTATAAATCCTCTTTTCTTTGGATTTACTTTCTGAATAAATTCTTGTTATATTGTGTGTGAATCCTAAAGCTTCTGGATGTACTTTGGATATAAAATACAAAAAAAGTCATTATTTCCCTTATATCCTTTTTTAAAAGACCAAAGTAATGTGTCTGAAATAGAAGTATCTTACTCTGAAGCAAACTGTGAAATTATAGAAGTGAGTTCCTATATAACTATACATATATGCATGTATGGAAATAACCCAAACAAGTAAAAGCTTCAAATATAAATTGTCTAAAAGCATTGATAGCTTTGTCTATGAGGGCACTTCAAATCGTTCAAGGGAAAACAGAAATAAAAGATCAGTTTATTTTGGCATAATAAGTTTTTGAAATGTGAGGGAACTTTAAAAAGCTTATGGAACTGTGCATTATGAAGAAAACTATATGTGGATTTCACTTTTTTGCACCAAAATAAACTTATATTTAACTCCATTTCCATAAACTTTTTGAAATCCCCTCACAGATGTACATGTGTATGCATGTAAAACAGAAAAATAGATATACAGATGTAAATGGGTATATGTATAATCCATACATGTGTTTTTCATGCAAACAATAAGAATCTGCTTTTTTTTCTAACACTGAATGATTTTTACCACATTTGCACATATATTTGAGACAGTTTAAGTTTCAGTCCATATGAATAAAAGAAATAACTTTCTTTCAAATTCACTCCTAAGAGTAATTTTTAAAGAAGTTTACATATGATTCCAAAATTAAATTCAAATAAGCAGAATTTTTCTATTAATTTGGTTCATTCAAGTATCTAAATATTCATTTGCTGCAATAGTTTAATAATCTATCCTGAAAATGAAAAAAGGGGAAAAAACATAGCTGGAAAATAGCTACAGGCTTTTTCTGGGGAAAAAAGAGGCAGCTATTTTTAAGGAAAAAGATTAATACGATTAAGGATATTAATCAAATAGTAGAAGTAGACTGTGGTCAAATTTTGAGATGTATCTCAAGGTAACATAAGAAAGTGACATGATTTGTCAAGTCCAAAATGGAGTTTGTGGTCATGGATTAATCAAAACTAAAAGTATTTATCTGAAAGTAAAAACATAGTATTTTAATTTAATAGTTGATTATAGAGTTTATTTGAAGTAGAATTAGATTCACTGAGGCATCAGATGAGACATTAGATAATATAACGAATTCTGTGGTTAAGAAAATATTTTAAAACTACAGATCTAAATATGATTTGGAGGATAGCACTATGGTGTAGTAGGTTAAGCCTCCTCCTGTGGTGCTGGTATCCTATATGTGCACCAGTTCATGTCCATGTTGCTCCTTTTCTGAGCTAGCTCTATGCTATGGCCTGGGAAATCAATAGAGGCTGGACCAAGTACTTGGGACCTGCACCCACGTGGGAGACCTGGAGGAGGTTCCAGGATCCTGGCTTTGACCTTGCCTAGCCCTGACTGTTGCAGCTATTTAGGGAGTGCACCAGCAGCTGGAAGACCTTTCTCTCTCTGTCTCTTCCTATCACTGTCTGTAATTTTACCTCTGAAATAGATAAATAAAATATTTTTCAAAATATATGGTTTGAAAATACAGATTCTCCCGAAAATCCTGAGCTAAAAGAAGATAAAGCATTTGCATAAAGTAATAAGATGTTCCATTTCTCCTCTGCCAGAATAGAGAGATGACATACTGAGGAGCTGTATAGAACAGAGCTGATAAACAAACTTGGGTCCCTGTATAATAAAAAATTTCTGGACTAGGGCACAAATAATTACTCCCATTCTACCTGGAAAAACTAATTAAGGTAAGTTCAACAAACAAAAATTAGTTAAAAGTATGCCAATCTCTACTTAGTATCTTAAGAAAGGACCAAAGAATAATAAAATCTCCAAACTCACAGCCAAACATCTTTAAAATACTGCCCATTCAGACTCCCTGGTATAATGCTCCCCTTTTCCTACTCTAAGCTTCTAATCCAACAACGTCCCCAAAGCATTGTTACCACCTCACTTTGTTACTGCTGATTCGAACCCTGGGGACTTGTTCTGTCAACAACAAAGTAAGTAGCCGATAAATGAGCAAACAAGAAAGCATCCTAGCATCACTCATTGGAAAAAGTGAAGAGACAGAAATTCCTACACCTGATAGGCCAGGCGGGCATCTCAGTAAAATACTGCATTCAGCCTGGGGTTTTTATGGACATGAGTAAGAGTTCTCCATTTCTTCTCCCCTCCTCCCTCTTCTGGGAAAGTGTTTGTGGGAGAGTTTCTGATGAGGAATTCCCCTTAAACAAACCCTTCTGGGCAATACTGGCCATCAGGGTTCTTATCTATTGGAGAAGCAAATGACTCCTTCAGTCCGGTGATTATGACCTTGTTGGACCAGCTGTATTTCTCCCTCGATTCAGTGAATTCCTTTTTAGAAAGGACAGCAAGGATACCTTTGGCTAGCAGACAGACAAGAAGTTATTACCTACCGTGGCTGCCTTAACCATTCCTGTTCATCCTTGTATCCTCACACCACATTATCTGCTTCCAAGAGATGACCACAGGGCTTTTCTACTGCTGCCTGCTAGGAGAAAGCTTCCAAAGAAATCTGGAAGTCTTCTTACCTCCACAATTTCTCATCCCTTGTCTGGGAGATAGAGTTGTTCTCTTTCTGTGAGTCTCATGAAGAATTTGTGTATATTAAATTTATCATGTCAGAATTAGCCTTCTAATAATGTACTGGGAGTAAAAGGAATGTGCAAAAGAAATCAACATTTGGTTGCGGGGCATACATTACTCTTCTCTCCTCCATTTTCTTATATGGCTGATGATGTTTAAAGATGAGGAAGGCAGAGTTTTTCTTTCAAAAATTAAAAAGCAGTGTGCATATGCTTAGTTTACTGAAGCTGATTCAAAGACTAGCAAACAGCATTCATGACAGGTATCAGGACTTTACGTACTTTTATAGGGTAGAGTAGAGGGGGAGGGGAAAGTATGAGACCAGAAAGCCCAAGTATATTGTATTCTTACAATGAAGTAATGTCTGTACTAAAGTGGAATGGAATCCAGAAAATAGATTAATGGAAAGGAGAAAACAATCTTTGCAGGATTCGTAACTGAATCTAGGAAACTCCATGTCACCTAGAACCTACCTAGAAAAAAACGCTGTGTCAAGAGTTTCCTGTTATATTCAGCTGGAGATCCATGCAATCTATTTGGAAGGTTTATGAAAATTTGATTTTAATTTTTAAATAGTAAAAATATTGTTTAGGAAGAAATTAATAAAAGTATCACTGAACCTGCATATACATACACATCCACACACAGTTTTTAATCAAGTCTTAATCTCTACAAGCCTGAGGCTTAGGGGTAAGGGATGAGGGAGCCATGTAAATACCCAGATGAAGTTATAATAACAAGCTGGGGTTGAGAAAGAGACAAACTGTCACAAAAGCTAGCCATAAAGTTCATAGTAACTAAATGAACACAGATGTACCCTTCAGGATTGTTCCATGAGCATAGGATATTCTTTTATATTATCAGTATAATTCTATCTTTCTTGTACCAAAAGCATACTATTGAACACATAAAAGGTACAGTTCTTAATATATAGAATATTCCAACAAAAATGAGTCATGCTTCTGAATATTATTTCAAGTTAGTGACAGCCATCTAAATAACTCTTGTATTCATAGTGCTTTTCAACACTGGGTGATTTTGCCCCACAGGAGACATTTGGCCAATTCTGGGAACATTTTGTTTGAGATAGGAAGGGTGTTAGTAGCATCCAGCAAGCATGCTGCTAAATGCCCTGCAATACGCAGAACACTGCACTACAAGAAAGTTATTCAGCCCAAAATGTCAAAGATTTTTAATCTGGAAGCCCTGTACTAATCAATTAAAAACACTTGTTAATTTGGGGAAATTCTTTCCCCTCTGCTTTCTAGTCTTTCTATCCCCTACTCCAAATCCATTCAGTAATCTTCATTCAGAATGTTATAGTCTACAAGGTTTAATATGATTGCTTTTGCAGGATTTCAGTTCCTAAATAAACAAGTTCATCTTAAAAAAAAAAAAAAAAAGAAATCTTGGGGGAGGGGAAGTCTGGGGTTGTGGTATGGCTGGTTAAGCCATCACCTGGGACACCAGCATCTCATATGGGCACCAGTTCAAGTCCCAGCTGCTCCACTTCTGATACAGTTCCCTGCTAATGTGTCTATGAAAGCAATGAGCCCCTGCACCCATGTGGGAGTCCCAGAATAATCTCCTGGCTCTTGGCTTCAGCCTTGCTCAGGTTTGGCAACTATGGCCATTTGTGGGTGAACTAGCAGAAGGAAGTTCATTCTGTCTCTCCCTCTTTCTCTGCAACTCTTTCAAATAAATAAATCTTTTAAAAAAATCTTGGAGTGGATATTTGGCGTAGCCATTAAAGTTGCCAGTGGGGATGCATGAGTCCCATTTCAGAGTACCCGGGTTTAATACTGGCCCCAAGGCAAAGGGGATGGCTTAAGTAGTTGAGTTCTTGCCACACATTTCCTGGCTTTATCCCCTTGGTCTTTGAATGCATTTCAGGAATGAATCAGTGGATAAAGGGTGTGGGGTATCTGTCTCTCTTTCTTTAAGTAACTTTTTTTTTTAATCTTAAAGCTATTGCCTCTTGGTGAAGCATTTAAATGAGTCAAGAAGAGTCTTAAGCCTATAACAACTACAATAACCTTTTAGGAATTGCCTTTTCCTGAACATTCTTTCTCTACAATGCACAGGCTAACAATGCAACTCTTGATGTGCCTGAAGCCAGGTGTCCTCCTCAGCCATTGTTTGTAAGCCAAACCTTTTCTACCTGGGGTGCCTTGATTTGTGGAAACCACTTATTCTCTTTTAAATGTTAGAAGCTCAGCAGGTCAAAATATAAACATTTTTTTTTTCAGTGGGGTTCAAAGAACATGAAAAGGACATAATCAAATGCCATCCAAATTGCAAAGCCATAGGTTCCAGACCTCACCAGATTTCAGTTTTGTGACTATTTTATCAAGCATTGGAACAATAGAGAGCAGCTGACCTGCTTGGCTTAGTTATCAAAGGAATCTGTTGTTATCCTGTAAGGATGAAAGTGGGTCTGTGTGACAATTTAACAGCAAAAGCCATTTCTTTCAATTTTATACTTTAAAAACTGCCAGGTAATTAGCTTCACAGCAGTTTTGTTGGCAAAGTAATACTACAGATAAAATGAAACATTCATTAATAATTGACTGTGAAAACTGTAGTTAAATACAGTTGAGCTAATGTAATCACTAACAGAAGAATAAAGAACAGAATGACTGTCAGGTGTTGGAAACCAGAAGCAATCACACAGAACTCTGAAGGACTGAAAAATGAAAGAAAGTGGGAGATCAAAAACAATAGATTAAAAGCATTATTTACATTATATATACATGGTAAAGATATATGTATATATTTGTATATTTATGGACTAAGCAATTGATTATAGTATGTAAAATACTTATTCAAAAAGTCCTTGATTTACATGAAGACTCAAATAGGTAAAAGAACACACAAAGGTGATAAATAAACAAAGCCCATCACAGCATAGGATAAATACACAGTTAGGCCAGTGATAACTCTGCATCAAAGCAGCCACTTTCAGTTTTAGGTCTAAACCTTGTCCATTTTACAATCCTGTAACTATGACTGTTAATGACTCTACTGACCCATTAAAATGTGACTGTTGTTTTTTTCTGCAATATACAGTCTGCTAAATAATTTTGGACCAAAAAATGGTACCAAGTGAAAGAAATCCCTGGATAAATAAACCCATCATCTGCAAAATATTTGCAATTCCTTTTATGTAGAAAACAAAATAAAAAAGCAAAGGAAATATTACCCTCTCCCTCAAATGGATGCTGTTTGTATATCTCAGCTTTAATATCTAGGTTACCCATGAATACTGAGAAAAAAATCAGAAACAGAAATGGAGGAGATGAACCCCGCACTAAAGATAATTTCTTAGCTTTGTCACTTGTACGCAGTTAAAAAATGATACATGTTTAAATTGCTTTGATCTGAGAATCACTAAATAGAATCAAGACTTTGTTACAGATAATTAAGTGTCTTTGAGGATAAATAGTAATTAATTTTCTATTTTTTGTAATGGGGAGACTCAGATACTTAACTTGGTGCAAAATTGCTATAGGCAAAACTCAGAAACAGTATCTGGAATTTCATTATCCTATTCTAAGCATCAGATCACAATATATCCTTAGGAATTATATTTATTAAATTCTATTAAAAGAGAATGCTATGAAGTTGCAGAAAAACGATATAGCCCAGGGATATAAGTCATTAGAAAAAAACACTTTGCAGAATATTTTTGATGCACCTATGGTGACATTAGAGCATCAACAATTTAGTTTAAACTGGTCCATAATTTCTGGTGCAATTTAAGAATAACTGCTAATGTGTTTTTTAGATTGCAATTTTAGAGTCATTAAACCTTAAAATTCACTATTGAAATATTGAAGCTCTTCATTTTTTTTAATGATTTATTTATTTATTTATTTGGAAATCAGAGTTATACAGAGAGAGAAGGAAAGACAGAGAGAGAGAGAAGTCTTCCATCCACCAGTTCACTCCCCAATTGACCACAATGGCCGGAGCTATGCCAATCCGAAGCCAGGAGCCAGGAGCCAGGAGCCAGGAGCTTCTTCTGGGTCTCTCACATGGGTGCAGGGGCCCAAGGACTTGGGCCATCTTCTACTACTTTCCCAAGCTATAGCAGAAAGCTGGATAGGAAGTGGAGCAGCCAGGACTCGAACCAGCGCTTTTTTGGGATGCCAGCACTGCAGGCGACGGCTTTACCTGCTATACATAGCACCGGACCCTTCATTTTAAAATGTGAGAAAGGAAATGCCTAATGTCTTTTCTGTACTTTTATTTTTAAAATTTATTTATTTATTTATTCAAAAATCAGAGTTACAAAGAGAGAAGGAGATATGGACAAAGAGAGAGAGAGAGAGAATCTTCCATCTTCAAATTCACTCCCCAAATGGCCTCAACAACCAGGGCTGGACGGGCCAAAGCAATGAGATAGGAGCTTGTTCCATGTCTTTGAAGTTGGCAGGGGCCCAAGGACTTCTGCTGCTTTCCCAGGCATTAGCAGGGAACCAGATAGGAAGCAGAGCAAGGGGGGACTAGGACTGGCACCAGTTGGGATGACAGTGATACAGGCAGTTGCCTAACTGAATATACAACAGTGCTGGCCCCTTCATGTTCTTGATCAATGACAAAGAGCTCTCCAGATCTATAAGAGGAAGCTATGATTTGGTTCATCACATTCAGAATGGAGGGAGGGGAAAAAAAGAAAAGTAAAAAATCAAACAGCGTGAGTTTTTGACTGTTCCAGTTTTCAAATTTATACACATAACAAATGCCTTTCTGATTTAAATATCTTATTCACTCTAGATTCCAAGGTTCATCCTGGATTCCAAGGCATGAACAATGTAGAACTGACCACATTTAATTACTAGTGGATTGTTATATACAAATTTATCTTTTATTTAATGAATATAAATTTCCAAAGTACAGCTTATGGATTACAATGGCTTCCCCCCCATAACGTCCCTCCCACCCGCAACCCTCCCCTTTCCCACTCCCTCTCCCCTTCCATTCACATCAAGATTCATTTTTGATTCTTTTTATATACAGAAGATAAGTTTAGCATACATTAAGTAAAGATTTCAACAATTTGCTCCCACACAGAAACATAAAATGAAAAATAATAGATGATTTTTTAAATGATGATGAAATCAGATCAGACCTATTGTCATGTTTAATCCCAGTGAGAGTCAAGTTGGGAATTAATAATTTTTTTTTTACAGAAGTTCAGTTTAGTATACATTCAGGAAAGATTTCAACAGTTTGCACCCCCATAGAAACACAAAGTGAAATATACTGTTTGAGTATTCCTTATAGCATTAAATCTCAATGTACAGCACATTAAGGACAAGATCCTACATGAGGAGTAAGTGCACTGTGACTCCTGTTGTTGACTTTACCAATTGACACTCCTGTCTATGGCATCAGTAATCTCCCTATGCTCCAGTCATGAGTTGCCAAGGCTATGGAAGCCTTTTGAGTCCTCCGACTCTTATCTTGTTTAGACACGGTCATAGTCAAAGTGGAGGTTCTCTCCTCCCTTCAGAGAAAGGTACCTCCTTCTTTGAAGACCTGTTCTTTCCACTGGGATCTCACTCACAGAGATCTTTAATTTATGGTTTTGTTTTTTTTTTTTTTTTTTTTCCCCAGAGTGTCTTGGCTTTCCATGCCTGAAATACTCTCATGGGCTTTTCAGCCAGATCCGAATGCCTTTAAGGCTGATTCTGAGGCCAGAGTGCTATTTAGGACATCTGCCATTCTATGAGTCTGCTGAGTATCTCGCTTCCCATGTTGGATCACTCTCCCCTTTATTTATTCTATCGGTTAGTATTAGGAGGTACTAGACTTGTTTATGTGCTCCCTTTGACTCTTAGTCCTTTTATTATGATCAATTGTGAACAGAAATTGATCACTTGGACTAGTTAGATGGCATTGGTACATGCCACCTTGATGGGATTGAATTGGAGTCCCCTGGTATGTTTCTAACTCTACCATTTGGGGCAAGTCAGCTTGAGCATGTCCCAAATTGTACATCTCTTCCCTCTCTTATTCCCACTCTTATGTTTAACAGGGATCACATTCCAGTTAAATTTCAACACTTAAGAATAACTGTGTATTAATTACAGAATTAAACCAGTCATATTAAGTGGAACAGACAAAAAAAATACTAAGAGGGATAATGTATTAAGTTGTTCATTAACAGTCAGTGCTATGCTGATCAAGTCACCGTTTCTCATAGTGTCCATTTCACTTCAACAGGTTTCCTTTTTGGTGTTCAGTCAGTTGTCACTGATCAGGGAGAACATATGATATTTGTCCCTTTGGGACTGGCTAATTTCACTCAGCAAGATGTGTTCCAGATTCCTCCATTTTGTTGCAAATGACTGGATTTCATTGTTTCTTACTGCGGTATAGTATTCTAAAGAGTACATATCCCATAATTTCTTTATCCAGTCTACCATTGATGGGTATTTAGGTTGGTTCCAGGTCTTGGCTATTGTGAATTGTGCTGCAATAAACATTAGGGTGCAGACCGCTTTTTTGTTTGCCCATTTAAATTCCTTTGTTTTGCCCATTTAAATTCCAAGGAGTGGGATGGCTGGGTTAAATGGTAGGGTTATCTTCAGGTTTCTGAGGAATCTCCAGACTGACTTCCATAGTGGCTTGACCAGTTTGCATTCCCACCAACAGTGGGTTAGTGTCCCTTTTCCCCCACATCCTCGCCAGCATCTGTTGTTGGTAGATTTCTGTATGTGAGCCATTCTAACCGGGGTGAGGTGAAACCTCATTGTGGTTTTGATTTGCATTTCCCTGATTGCTAGTGATCTTGAACATTTTTTCATGTGCCTGTTGGCCATTTGGATTTCCTCTTTTGAAAAATGTCTATTGAGGTCCTTGGCTCATCTCTTAAGTGGGTTGTTGGTTTTGTTTTTGTGGAGTTTCTTGATTTCTTTGTAGATTCTGGTTATTAACCCTTTATCTGTTGCATAGTTGCAAATATTTTTTCCCATCCTGTAGGTTGCCTCTTCACTTTCCTGACTGTTTCTTTTGAAGTACAGAAACTTCTCAATTTGATGCAATCCCAATAGTTGATTTTGGCTTTGACTGCCTGTGCCTCCCGGGTCTTTTCCAGAAACTCTTTGCCTGTGCCAATATCTTGAAGGGTTTCTCCAATGTTCTCTAATAACTTGCTGGTGTCAGGTCATAGATTTAGGTCTTTAATCCATGTTGAGTGGATTTTTGTGTAAGGTGTGAGGTAGGGGTCTTGCTTCATGATTCTGCATGTGGAAATCCAGTTTTCCCAACACCATTTATTGAATAGACTGTCCTTGCTCCAGGAATTGGTTTTAGATCCTTGATCAAATATAAGTTGGCTGTAGATGTTTGGGTTGATTTCTGGTGTTTCAATTCTGTTCCATTGGTCTATCCATCTGTTTCTGTACCAGTACCATGCTGTTTTGATTACAACTGCCCTGTAGTATGTCCTGAAATCTGGTATTGTGATGCCTCTGGCTTTGTTTTTGTTATACAAATTGCTTTAGCTATTCGAGGTCTCTTGTGTCTCCATAAGAATTTCAGCATCATTTTTTCTAGATCTGAGAAGAAGGTCTTTGGTATCCTGATTGGAATTGCATTGAATCTGTAAATTGCTTTTGGGAGAATGGACATTTTGATGATATTGATTCTTCCAATCCATGAGCATGGAAGATTTTTCCATTTTTTGGTATCCTCTTCTATTTCTTTCTTTAAGATTTTGTAATTCTCATCGTAGAGATCTTTAACTTCCTTGGTTAAGTTTATTCCAAGGTATTTGATTGTTTTTGTAGCTATTGTGAATGGGATTGATCTTAGCAGTTCTTTCTCAGTCATGGCATTGCTTGTGTATACAAAGGCTGTTGATTTTTGTGCATTGATTTTATATCCTGCCACTTTGCCAAACTCCTCTAAGAGTTCCAATAGTCTCTTAGTAGAGTTCTTTGGATCCTCTAAGTAAAGAATCATATCGTCTGCAAAGAGGGATAGTTTGACTTTTTCCTTCTCAATTTGTATTCCTTTAATTTCCTTTTCTTGTCTGATTGCTCTGGCTAAAACTTCCAGAACTATGTTAAATAGCAGTGGTGAGAGTGGGTATCCCTGTCTGGTGCCACATCTCAGTGGAAATGCTTCCAACTTTTCCCCATTCAATAGGATGTTGGCCGTGGGTTTTTCATAAATTGCTTTGATTATATTGAGGAATGTTCCTTCTTTACCCAATTTGCTTAGAGTTTTCATCATGAAAGGGTGTTGAATTTTATCGAATGCTTTCTCTGCATCTATTGAGATAATCATATGGTTTTTCTTTTGAAGTCTGTTAATGTGATGAATCACATTGATTGGTTTGCAAATGTTGAACCATCCCTGCATACTAGACTTTCTAATGTGTTTGTCATTTGATCTATTGAGCTCTTCATTTCATTTTGATTTCTCTTTACTATCACACTTTCCTGTTCTACTAGTTTCTGCGTTTCATTTTGATTCTTCCTTAAAAGTTCATTTTCACGAGAGAGATTTTCAATCCTGTCCAATAAGGATTTCTGTAGTTCAAGGATTTGCTTTTGAAAACTTCTAAATGTTCTTATCATAAATTTTTTGAAATCTGTATCTTGCATTTCTTCTATTTTATCATCTTCATAATCTTGGCTTGGGGTGTTTTGTTTATTTGGAGGCATCATAGTGTCATCGTTAATCTTGTTCCCTTGATTTTTGAGTTTGTTGCTTGGCATAGTTAATTCTTCTTCCCTCACTGTGCGTTTTTTTTTTTAATTTTTTTATTTTATACTATGTCTGTGTTAAGTGAACTGCCTGCTGTTGGAGGAGCCTTGGAGGCTTGAGATGTGTGTGGCCTGAGAGCTCTGCTTGGTTCTTCTGGGTTACGGGTGTGCAAAGGTGACACCCTCAGGTTATGCGTGGTAAAGCTCTATTTATTTATTTATTTATTTATTTTATTTTATTTATTTATTCAGGAGGTAAGTAATACCGCACCACACAGCTGTGCAGAATTGATGGTATTTAGCTTCCGATCTCTGGCTTCTACCCAAAGAGTTTGTGCAGGCTCTGTTTCTCCTCTGGACTCCCACTGTGTTGCCTAGGCTACTGAATTGTAGTGACTCAGTTCCTTAGCTCTCCCCTGTTGTTATGTAAATCCAGAGGTGGGCCTGCTCTTTGTCTCTTGCTTGCCTTTGCAAGGTTGGCAGAGAGAGTAACTCGTCTGTACCAGTACCCCCCCACCTTTTTTCCTTCTCTCCTATAGTCAGTCTGGTGAACTTTCCCGCTCCCCTCTGATTCTGACCACCGTTTCCCTGCCAATGTCTCGGGTTACTGAGCTCACCTCCCCTTCCAGCGCTGATGTGTGGACTTGGAGTCCTGGGCATCCCTGCTCTCCCCGCTGGTGTCTGTGTGACATCCACTCCCCTTCCTGCACTGGCGGGCAGACCCTGCGGCTCCCGCTGCTCGGCTTCCGCGTGGTGGGCGACCTTGTTCTCCCAGTAGGTCCTCCGAGTCACAGCCACTAGATCCGGAAGAGTTTCCTCTGCAATTTTTTCCTGATCCTTTTTCTGAGGCTACCGTAACTCCACTTTTATTAAACTAAATTTTCCCAGAGTATCGGTGCATGCCCTCACTACTCCGCCATCTTGGCTCTGCCCCCTGGATTGTTATATACAAATTAAACTTTCATTTAAATAAAAATAACCCAATTATTTGTCTTCAAGTGAGATAAATCATCTCATTTTATAAACCAAACATAATTTAGTTATGAAGAAAGATGGATGGCTTATTGCTCAAATCCATGCATTTCATAAATACAACATTAGGAACATAGTGATTCTTCCTACTGTATCTGCCCTCCCACCCATGCTGCCATCTTTCTTCCTCCTTCCTCTCCTATACCCATTATTTTTTATTAAGATCTATTTTCAATTAACTTTATTCACATATGATTAACCCATAGTAAATAAAGAGTTCAACAAATAGTATGGAAAAAAAAAAAAACCTTTTCCTCAATGGTAGAGAAAAGGGCTATTCAAAGTCACTGCATCTCAAAGTGTCAATTTCACTTCTATAGATTATCTTTAAGGTACTCAGTTACCACAGATTATGGAGAACATATGATATTTTTCCCTTTGGGACTGGATTATTTCACTAAGTATGATGTTCTCCAGATTCATCCATTTTGTTGCAAACAACAGTATTCAATTTTTTTTTACCAGTGTGTAGCATTCTGTGGTGTACATATCCCATACTTTCTTTAGCCAGTTTTCAGTTGACAGACATTTGGGTTGATTCCATATGTTAGCTATTGTGAATTGAGCTGAAAAAAACATGGGATACAGATAGCTCTTTCATATGCTGATTTAACTTCTTTTGGGTAAATTCCCAGGAGTGGACAGCTGGATCCATATGGTAGGTCTATATTCAGATTTCTAAGGTAACTCCAAACTAAGTGTTTCTTTTGCAGTGCAGAAGCTTCTCAATTTGATGTAATCCAATTTGTCAATTTGGCTTTGATTGCCTGTGCCAATATCTTGCAAGGTTTCCCCAATGTTCTCTAATAATTTGATGGAATAAGTTCATAGATTTAGGTCTTTGATCCATTTTGGGTAGATTTTTGTGTAAGGGGTGTAGGGATCTTGCTTCATACTTAGGCATGCAGAGATCCAGTTTTCCAAGTATCATTTGTTGAAGATACTCTTCTTACTCCAGGGATTGATTTTAGCTCCTTTGTCAAAGATAAGTTGGTTGCAGATGTGAGGGTTGATTTCTGGAGTTTCTATTTTGTTCCATTGGTCTATCCACCTGTTTTGTACCAGTACCAGGATGTTTTGATTATAACTGCCCTGTAAGACAAATCTGGTATTGAGATACTACTTGCTTTTGTTGTATAAAGCTGCTTTATCTATTCAGGGTCTCATGTGTTTCCATATGAATTTCAGCAGTTTTTTTTTTTTTCCTATATCTGAGAAGAATATCCTTGGTCTTTTTATTGGGATTGCAGTTAATCTGTAATCTGCTTTTGGTAGTTTGGGCATTTTGATGATATTGATTCTTCCAATCCATGAAAATGGAAGATTTTTCCATTTTTTAATGTCTTATTCTATTTTCTTTCTTTAATGTTTTGTAATTTTCATCATAGAGATCTTTGATATCCTTGATTAAATACAAGATATTTGATTTTTTGTAGCTATTGTGAGTGGGATTCCTTTAAAACTTCTTTCTCAGCCTTCACAATATCTGTGTATACAAAGGCTATTGATTTTTGTGTGCTGACTTTATATCTTGCTACTTTACCAAACTCTTTTATGAGTTCCAATAGCCTTTTCGTGGAGGCTTTTTGTTCCCCTATATAAAGCATCATGTCATCTGCAAATAGGGATTGTTTGACTTCTTCCTTTCCAATTTGTATGCCTTCGATTTCCTTTTTTGCTGAATGGCTCTAGCTGAAACTTCCAGGACTATATTCAATAGCAATGGTCAGAGCATGAATCCTTCTTTGGTTCCAGATATTAGTGGAAATGCTTTCAACTTTTCCCCTTTTAATAGGATGCTAGCTGTCGGTTTGTCATAAATTGTCTTAATTGTGTTGAGGAATGTTTCTTCTACCCCAAAATTTGCTTAAAGTTTTCATCATGAAAGGATGTTGTATTTTATCAAATACTTTCTCTGCATCTACTGAGGTAATCATATGGTTTTTGTTTTCAGTTTGTTCACACGATGTATCACCTTCACGGATGTGAATGTTGAACCATCCCTGCATACCAGGAATAAATCTCACTTGGTCCCACTGAATGATCTTTCTGAAGTGTTGCTGGATTTGATTGGCTAGTATTTTTTGAGGATTTTTGCATCTATGTTCATCAGGAAAATTGGTCTGTAGTTCTCTTCCTCTGTTGAATCTTTTTCAGGTTAATTAGGTAATTAAGGATTCCTGCCCTTTCAATTGTTTTGGAGAAGAATTAGAGTTGGTTCTTCCTAAATGTCTTGTAGAATTCATCAGCGAAGCCATCAATCCTGGGCTTTACTTTTGGGAGGGTCTTTATTGATGATTCAATTTTGGTCTTGGTTATTGGTCTGCTTAGGTTTTCTCTGTCTTTGTGCTTCAATTTAGGTAAGTTGTATGTGTCCAGATATCTGTCCATTTCTTCTAGGCTTCCCAGTTTATTGGCATACAGTTATTTTTCATAATTTCTGATGATTCTTTTTATTTCTGCGGTGTCAGTTGTTAATTTTCTTTTACATCTCTAATTTTATTGATTTGGGCCTCCTCCTTCTTTCTGGTTAGCTGGGCCAATGGTGTGTCAATTTTGCTTATGTTTTCAAAAAACAAGCTCTTTGTTTTGATGATCTTTTGTATTTTTTGTTTTAACTATTTTTATTTCTTCTCTAATTTTTTTTTTTTTTTTTTTTTTTTTGACAGGCAGAGTGGATAGTGAGAGAGAGAGACAGAGAGAAAGGTCTTCCTTTGCCGTTGGTTCACCCTCCAATGGCCGCCGCTGCAGCCGGCGCACCGCGCTGATCCGATGGCAGGAGCCAGAATCCAGGTGCTTTTCCTGGTCTCCCATGGGGTGCAGGGCCCAAGCACCTGGGCCATCCTCCACTGCACTCCCTGGCCATAGCAGAGAGCTGGCCTGGAAGAGGGGCAACCGGGACAGAATCCGGCGCCCCGACCGGGACTAGAACCCGGTGTGCCGGCGCCGCAAGGTGGAGGATTAGCCTATTGAGCCACGGCGCCGGCCCTCTTCTCTAATTTTGGTTATTCTTTTATCCTACTAATTTTGGGTTTGGTTTGCTATTTTTCTAGGTCCTTGAGATGCATTGATAGTTCATTTATTTGGTGCCTTTTCAATTTCTTGATGTAGGCATCAATCAAAATAAACTTTTCTCTTAACACTGCCACTACCATGTCCCATAAGTTTGATATGTTCTGTTGTCATCTTCATTCATCTCCAGAATTTTTTTGACTTCTCTTTTCATTTCTTCTATGACCCATTGTTCATTCAGGATCTTGTTGTTCAGTCTCCATGTGTTTGCATATGTTCTCAAACAGTTTGTGTGTGTGTATGTGTCTGAGTGTGCAAATTGCTAAAATATTTACTTAGTATATATATAGAGTTGGTCTTCTGTGTATAAAGTTAATTGAAAATGAATCTTAATGGAGAATGGGAGAGAGAGTGGGGGGGGGGGTGGGAGTGGAGGTAGGAATGTGGTTATAGTGGGAAGAATCACTATATTCCTAAAGTTGTACTTATGAAATTTGTACTCATTAAATAAAAGGTTTCTTTGACAAAAAAATATGAAGCTGGAGGAAAAACAGAATAAATCATAGCTTCTCAAAGAAAAAAAAATGTGACAGCCAGAAAATATCAATGTATTTGTTTGAATAGATCACCATACTTCTAGTGTACAAAAAATAGAATGCAGTACATCCTATTTAACTAAATAATTATTTTTATGTAAATTACCATTATATGTATATAATATGAATACAAAAGTAATTGAAAAATCCACGCCAAAATGCTTATTGTAACTACTTTTGATTATTTTCTTCACTATACTGTCATAAAATTTCCAGCATTATTATAATAAGTATGCATTAACCAAACATATTAGTGTTCTGTAGAGAAACAGAGCCAGTAGGATATGAACTGTGTAGAACTACGTGTTTATGTGTGGAGAGAGAGGAAAGAAAACAATAAAGACAAAATATAATTCCTTATATAAATATCAACAGATGAAAAATATATATAATATAAATGAAGATTTATTATGGGAATTGACTCATGCAATTATGGCAGCTGAGAATTCCCACCATCTGTTGTCTGCAAGCCAGAGAATCAGGGAAGCCAGCAGTATGATTCAATTTCTCAAAGGCCTGAGAAACCCGGGGGGCTGCTGACATAAGACCCAGAGATCAAAGGCCAGAGAACAGGTATCTAAAGTCCAAGGTCAGACTTTTTCTTTGCCCTTTAGACCAATTTATTTTATATCCACTGAAGCTATCACCCCACAAAGGACAATCAAAGTTTACAGCTGGTACAGGTATGCATAACTCAAGACACTTATAGTCCATCGTGCCCCATGCATAACAACTTTGCAGCTGAAATTTTTTAAAATTTACCAAACTAAAACAAAACATTCAATGATACAAAATGAGACATTGGTGTAACTGTAAGTTGACTTTTTTAAAAATGGAAACATCCTGTTTTCAAAGATCAGTAAGATGAAAGGGGGGGAATACACCCTTCCTCTACCTTTTTGTGAAATAATCTCCCTCTTTAATAAAAAACCTTTTGGAGAACCTGAGCCTGGATCAAGGTGAACCTATTTTAGACTAGGCCCCCATCTTATTTTATTTTCTTTTCAACTTTTATTTAATAAATATAAATTTCCAAAGTACAACTTGGATTATAGCGCTTTTCCCCCCATAACCTCCCTCCCACCCACAAACACCCCATCTCCTGCTACCTCTCTCACCCCACTCTTCATCAAGATTCATTTTCAATTATCTTTATATACAGAAGATCAATTTAGTGTATACTAAGTAAAGATTTCAACAGTTTACACCCACACAGATATACAAAGTATAGAGTACTATTTGAGTAGTAGTTTTACCATTAATTCGCATAGTACAACACATGAAGAACAGAGGTTCTACATGAGGAGTAGGTGCACAGTGACTCTCATTGTTAATTTACAATTGACACTCTTATTTATGATGTCAGTAATCACCCGAGGCTCTTGTCATGAGCTGCCAAGGCTATGGAAGCCTCTTGAGTTCACAAACTCTGATCTTATTTAGACAAGGCCATATTCAAAGTGGAAGTTCTCTCCTCCCTTCAGAGAAAGGTACCTCCTTCTTTGATGGCCCGTTCTTTCTGCTGGGATCTCACTCACAGAGATCTTTCATTTAGGTCATTCTTTTTGCCACAGTGTCTTGGCTTTCCATTGCCTGAGAAACTCTCATGGACTTTTTAGCCAGATCCAAATGCCTTAAGGGCTGATTCTAAATAGGCCCCCATCTTGTAACTCAGGCCTGACTGGGCCCTGAACCCTAAGCCAAAAGATCGAAAAAAAAAAAAAAGGCATCAACTCCAAAAGCCATCCTTTACTATGTCCACTCCCACCACTGGATGTACTAATCAATTTTAAGAGATGTTCTTTGAATTTCCCACGAAATGAGATGATTTGCTGACTGATGCTATAATGTATAGAATGTCTCTGAAAACCCTATATAAAACCCGCAAAGAAAACAGGAGGGGTCCCCATCAGAAAACCGCTGGGATGGTTGGAGGCGTGGACTCTAGCCTCTAGCCCGGGCTAGAACAATAAACCTCTTTGCTTTTGCATCACCAAGTCTCTCACTGGGCTAATTGAGTCTGATCTGAGTCCAGTCTAACACTTTAGTGAAAAGTAGCTCATCAAGTCTGAAGACAGCCAGTGCTACCACAAATATCAATGAATACCTATTTGTATTAAACCATATGACATTTAGAGATTTTCCTTCTTAAATAGAATTATCACATCATATACAAGAATTGTTGGTACTCAGTGTTTAAAATTATTAGAATTTTCAAGGGCCTGGATGCCAGCTCATTCACTGGAATATTTCCAGGACAGAGCACACACCTTTGGCTCATGACACAAGAGAGTATTCAGTCAATGTTATTTTAATAGAACTGATCTACTGGACTAAATATATTGCAGTCATATGATAGTAGAGGAGCTAATTACATAAATTATCACTTTAAGGAAAAGATATAGAGCTTTCATTATAAGAAATTCTTAAAGTTAACAACCACAGATCAGGAGAGAATAGAAAGAGATGAATTTCTCTACCTCCCGTGAACAGCTCGGCATCCTTAAAACTCATGGCTCCTCTGTGCTAAAACCATTTCTTCACTGTACATAAACTATCTATTTTCAAAGTATAAGCCTGCAATTCTATTATTCATGTGTGTTCTGCAGGTTGTAATGCAACTTCCTCGGCAGAACTGGCATAAAATAGTTAGTTTTACAGAGCAAGGAAGATCTAGCATAAAAATTATATGGTGGTAATAATAATTATCATAGTGATCACAAAAGCAAGCATATATCAGACACAACATGCAACATAAAACGAGCTTCTACCTTGACAGATTTATCTGATCTTCACAGTCAAGACAAATGAAACAGTAAAGAAAAACTATAAGGAGAACTGAATATCCATCAAGAAAAAAATATCTGAAAATAGGTACATGTGGTTAAAATATGCAGATAATGGTTTTTGGTACCACAAAACATCCCTTATCTCTCTCATCCATGCGCCTGTACTATTACATCAAAACTGATAATAATCTGTGGTCTCCCATCCAAGGTTGATGCCTGAACTTACTGTACTCCTACCCTACAGACACTGAAGGAAGTGAAGGAATGTCAGACAGGATGGATGTGTTTGTCAAGGGAGAACAAAAAATCCCACTTTCTATCTCCAGAATTTTAAAGTGGATTTCTTTATTCATCTTGCTTGTGATAGTATGATTTTACATACAGAATAATGTTACAGTGTGAATGCTTACAGATAAGCTCTTAACCAGCACATAGTCTCTAACCGCAGTTGATCACATGCAAATACACACAATATTTGTAAATAATAATCAAAATGGCACGTTGTGTGCGTGTATATGCAAAAATTGAAAACATTTACATTAATTTCTCTACTATAAATTCTAAATTGTGATCCTTTACTGAGAGAACACAGAATGTAAAACTTGTGAAAAATATATTTTAAAATAAATGCATATAAACAATGTGATTTTATTTTCTATAGGTATAATTGATGTTACTCTCCATTAAAATGTCATTAATTTTTAGATAAAAATTTAATATCATTGTAATATATTATCCTTTTTGTGCACCCTAAATAAACTGCAATTTCAAAGTAAACTATTGGTTAACAAAAGAAGTTTTGTATTTGAAAGAAATTTTTGCAATTATAATCTTAAAACCACTAGGATTTCAACAATATAATATACAAAAATAAAACAAATATATATTTAATTAAAAACAGAAAATATCTCTCCAACTCAATATGTAAAAGTAATGTAATTACATTTAATTTGTTCATGTTTTCAAATCTTATTTGCTGTCACTATTTTGTGATTAGAAATAATAATAATAATTCATATAGATTTGGACAATGCAGGAGAGAGAAAATAGGTAGAGACCCCAATAATAAATTTCACCTGCCTCAAACAAAAAGTTTCAACTTTGGTACCGTACAATCTGAAAGTGTTTTAACAAATTCAGCAATTCAGAAAACAGAAATGAGTGGTATAATTACTAGAAAGGTAAATTCTTGGGGCCAGAGCTGTGGCTTAGAAGGTAAAGCCATGATCTGCAGTGCCGGCATCCCATACGGGTGCTGCTTCACATCCCGGCTGCTCTACTTCCGATCCAGCTCTCTGCTATGGCCTGGGAAAGCAGTGGAAGATGGCCCAAGTCCTTGGGCCCCTGCACCCACATGGGAGACCTGGAAGAAGCTCCTGGCTCCTGGCTTCAGAAAGGCTCCTCTCTGGCTGTTGCGGCCAATTGGGGAGTGAACCAGCAGATGGAAGACACCTCTCTCTCTCTCTCTCTCTCTCTCTCTCTCTGCCTCTCCTTCTCTCTCTGTGTAACTCTGACTTTCAAATAAATAAACAAATCTTTTTTTTTAAAGGCAAATTCTTTTATATTTAAAGACTTCTTGTTCTTTTTAAAGATTTATTTATCTATTTGAATAAGAGTTACAGGGGAGGGGATGGTGGGAGATGGGGGTAGGGTGACTTCCATCTGCTGGTTCACTCCACAAATAGCCACAACAGTTGGGAAGCCAGGAGCTTCTTCCCAGTCTCCCAAGTGGGTGCAGGGGCCTGAGGACTTAGGCCATCCTCTGCTGCTCTCCCAGGCAGCAGAAGTAGACCAGATGGGACTTGAACCAGTGCTCATATTAGACTGCTGACATCCAAAGTGATGGCTTACTGCAGTAGTACATTGCCTGCCCCAAGAGTTTATTTCTTTGAAAGGCAAAATTTCAGAGAGAGAAAAAGAGAGAGAGAGAGAGAGAAAATATTTTTGACCTGATGGTTCACTCTCCAAATGGCTGCGATGGTCAGGGCTGGGCCAAACCAAAGCTACAGTCATCCTCTGGGCCTCCCATGTGAGTGGCAGGATGCCAAGCACTTGGACCATCCTCTGCTGCTTTCCCCAACGGCATTAGTAGGGGGAAGCCAGTACTTGAACTGGCATCCGCGTGGGATGACAGTTTCACAGGTGGTGGCTTAATCTGCTGCACCACAACACAGGCCCTGCAAATTCTTATGTTAATTGTAACAGAACTCCTACACAACAAAGCAGAAAACTCTGTTCTGAATATAATCAAATAATTATTTTATAATATTGTTCTTTCTCCATTATGCTTGATGAAATAAGCCAGTCACAAAATGACAACTATCTTCTGTTTTTTTTTTTTTTTCTGACATGTGGCAGTTAATATAGAATACAAAACAATGTACAGGAATGAAACAGACATCTTCTAATTGTTCTTTTTAGCCCTCATTTATATTCCTGTGGAATTGTGGTCTTCCTATGTCTTACTTGTTGAGTATTATGGTTAGTGGTGAATTAATTCTGTGATTATAGAGTAGATTAAAAATACATCTTTACAAAAATAAAAGAAAAAAGGAGAAGGGAAGGAAAGGAGGAGAGAGGGAGGGAAGCAGGATTGTCTTCTTAGAACTGCACCTGTGAAATACATGAAATCTGTTCTCTTAAAAATTTTAAAAAATAGGGACCAGCGCTGTGGTTCACTTGGTTAATCCTCCACCTGCGGCGCCAACATCCCATATGGGCTCTGGGTTCTAGTCCCAGTTGCTCCTCTTCCAGTCCAGCTCTCTGCTGTGGCCTGGGAAGGCGGTGAAGGATGGCCCAAGTGCTTGGGTCCTGCACCTGCATGGGAGACCAGGAGGAAGCACCGGGCTCCTGGCTTCGGATCGGAGCAGCTCCGGCGGTGGCGGCCATTTGGGGGTGAACCAGTGGAAGGAAGACCTTTCTCTCTATCTCTCACTAACTCTGTCAAAGAAAGAAAAAAAAATTAAAAAATAGAATATCTTGGTTTCCACCTGGGTAACAAATATGTGAGAATTAAATTATATGTTAAAGTTATACTTTATTTTTTCTTTTTTATACTACATTATTGTGGGGTACACTATGATACTTCAATATATATATAAAGTACATAATAGTTGGATCTGGGAAATTAGCATTTCTATCTCCTTAAATATCCTTCTCAAATCTTTAATTAACACATAATAATTATATGTATGTGAGCTCTTTAATAAGTTTATAAAAATTCATATTATAAAAATTACACATGAATTCCAAAATTTTTCACACCAGAATTAACACCTTTTAATTCCATTTTCCCACACACTGACTAAAGTACTCTCATATTTCTGGCATACAATGCGGTATTTCAGTACATGTATAATATGTTCCGATCAAATCAGGGTAATGAATATTTACATATCTTTATCATTACTTTATGTTTGGAGCCTTCAAGTTCCTCTCTTCCATTTGATCCTGAAATATATAACATAACAGAGTATTGTGAATTATACTCATTCTACTGTGCTGTAGAACATCAGAACTTATTCCTTCTATCTTCTACAGTACAATTAAAAATGCTTCTACTGTATTTTAGTACCTATTAGTACCCATTTAGTACCTCCCTCCACCCTCTCTGTTTCTATGACCCTTCCCAGTCTCTACTATTGTACATTCAGATCAACTTATCATTTCTAAGGTTTAATACATGATAGAGAACATGTCATATCTATCTGGGAATGATTACACTTAATATAATGTCCTCCAGACCCATCTATTTCACTACAAATGATACACTGTCCTTTTTTATTACTGAATAATATTCTATTGTGTATATATACCACATTTTCTTTATCAATTCATCTCATGATGGACATCAAGTCTGAGTTCACATCTTAGCTACTGTGAATAGTGAAGTTATAAACATACATATATATCTTTTATATGCTGATTTAATTTTCTTTCAATATATACCCATAAATTGGTTCAACGGATCACATGATAGATACATACAGTTCTCCAGAGTTCTGTATAAATTTATATTCCTAACAAGAGTGTAAAAGATTTTCTTTCCTCTAATCCTATTGATATTTTTATGTTTTTTTTTTTTTTATAATAGTCATCTTAACTGGGGTGAAGCTCACTTGCTTTTTCTCTGCCATTGTCTCTCTATAACTCAGCCTTTCAAATAAATAAATAAATCTTTAAAAATGTATTTTTTTGTTTCTTTACACATGTCTGTTTAAATCTATCTTACTTTGATTCTTGATTTCTAATTAAGTTGTTTTAAAATGCAGGAAGGGACTGGTGGTATAGCACATTAGGTTAAGCTTCCACCTACAGTACAGACATGCCATTTCAGAATTTAAATTCCCACATAATGTGCATGGCAAAATATCAGAAGAGGCTCAAGTACTTGGACCCCTGACACCCACTTGGGAGATCTGGATGGATTTTCAGGCTCCTGACTTCGGCCTGTCCCAGTTGCAGCCATTAGGGGAATGAGCCAGTAGATGAAAGATTTGTCGGTGTTTCCCTCTCTCCATCACTCTGTTTTTCAAATAAGTAAAATAAATATTTAAAATAAACAAAACAAGAGTAAATCTTCCATATGGCACCTCTTGTTTTGAAATTTGTTGAGACTATTTATTTCTTTTTTTTTAACTTTTATTTAGTAAATATAAATTTCTTTTTTTTAATTTTTATTTAATGAATATAAATTTCCAAAGTACGGCTTATGGATTACAATGGTTTCCCCCCCATAACATCCCTCCCACCTAAAACCCTCCCCTTTCCCACTCCCTCTCCCCTTCCATTCACATCAAGATTCATTTTCGATTCTCTTTATATACAGAAGATCAGTTTAGCATACATTAAGTAAAGATTTCAACAGTTTGCTCCCACACAAAACATAAAGTGAAAAATACTGTTTGAGTACTAGTTATAGCATTAAATCTCAATGTACAGCACACTAAGGACAAAGATCCTACATGAGGAGTAAGTGCACAGTGATTCCTGTTGTTGACTTTACAAATTGACACTTCTGTTTATGGCATCAGTAATCTCCCTATGCACCAGTCATGAGTTTCCAAGGCAATGGAAGACCCTTGAGTTCTCCAACTCTTATCTTGTTTAGACAAGGTCATAGTCAAAGTGCAGGTTCCTCCTCCCTTCAGAGATAGGTACCTCCTTCTTTGAAGACCTCTTCTTTCCACTGGGATCTCACTCACAGAGATCTTTCATTTATGGTTTTTTTGTTTTTTTTTTTTTGCCAGAGTGTCTTGGCTTTCCATGCCTGAAATACTCTCATGGGCTTTTCAGCCAGCTCTGAATAACTTTAGGGCTGATTCTGAGGCCAGAGTGCTGTGTAGGACATCCGCCATTCTATGAGTCTGCTGAGTATCTCGCTTCCCATGTTGGATCACTCTCCCTTTTATTTATTCTATCAGTTAGTATTAGCAGGTACTAGAATTGTTTATGTGCTCCCTTTGACTCTTAGTCCTTTCATTATGATCAATTGTGAACTGAAATTGATCACTTGGAATAGTGAGATGGCATTGGTACATGCCACCTTGATGGGATTAAATTGGAGTCCCCTGGTATGTTTCTAACTCTACCATTTGGGGCAAGTCAGCTTGAGCATGTCCCAAATTGTACATCTCTTCCCTCTCTTATTCCCACTCTTATGTTTAACAGGGATCACATTCCAGTTAAATTTCAACACTTAAGAATAACTGTGTATTAATTACAGAATTAAACCAGTCATATTAAGTAGAACAGACAAAAAAAACTACTAAGAGGGATAATGTATTAAGTTGTTCATTAACAGTCAGGGCTATGCTGATCAAGTCACTGTTTCTCATAGTGTCGATTTCACTTCAACAGGTTTCCTTTTTGGTGTTCAGTCAGTTGTCACCGATCAAAGTACAGTTTATGGATTACAATGGCTTTCCCCCCATAACTTCCCTCCTACTCGCACCCCTCCCATCTCCTGCTCCCTCTCCCATTCCATTCACATCAAGATTCATTTTCAATTATTTTTATATACAGAAGATCGATTCAGTATATATTAAGTAAAGATTTCATCAGTTCGCACCCACACAGAAACACAAAGTGTAAAATACTGATACAGTACTAGTTATAGTATTACTTCACATTGGACAACACATTAAGGACAGATCCCACATGAAAAGTAAGTACACAGTGACTCCTGTTGTTGACTTAACAAATTGACATTCTTGTTTATGGCATCAGTAATCACCCTAGGCTCTTGTCATGAGTTGCCAAGCCTATGGAGGCCTTTTGAGTTTACTGGCTGATTATATTTAGACAAGCTCATAGTCAAAGTGGAAGTTCTCTTCTCCCTTCAGAGAAGGGTACCTCCTTCTTTGATGACCTGTTCTTTCCACTGGGATCTCACTCGAGAGATCTTTCATTTAGGTGGTGTTTTTTTTTGTTGTTGTTTTTGTTTTGTTTTGTTTTGTTTTTGCCAGAGTGTCTTGGCTTTCCATGCCCATAATGCTCTGATGGGTTCTTCAGCCAGATCCAAATGCCTTAAGGGCTGATTCTGAGGCCAGAGTGCTACTTAGGACATCTGCCATTCTATGAGTCTGTTGTGTATCCACTTCCCATGATGGATCATTCGCTCCCTTTTTTATTCTATCAGCTAGTATTTACAGACACTAGTCTTCTTTGTGTGATCCCTTTGATTCTTAGTCCTATCATTATGATCAATTGTGAACAGAAATTGATCACTTGGACTAGTGAGATGGCATCCGTACCTGCCACCTTGATGGGATTGAATTAGAATCCCCTGGCACATTTCTAACTCTACCATTTGGGGCAAGTCTGATTGACCATGTCCCAAATTATATATCTCCTCCCTCTCTTATTCCCACTCTTATATTTAACAGCGATCACTTTTCAGTTAAATTTAAACACCTAAGAATAATTGTGTGTTAATTACAGAGTTCAACCAATAGTACTAGAACAAAAAAAATACTAAAAGGGATAAAGTATTACATTGTACATCAACAGTCAGGACAAGAGCTGATCAAGTCACTGTTTCTCATAGTGTCCTTTTTACTTCAACAGGTTTCCCCTTTGGTGCTCAGTTAGTTGTCGCCAATCAGGGAGAACATATGATATTTGTCCCTTTGGGACTGGCTTAATTCACTCAGCATAATGTTTTCCAGATTCCTCCATCTTGTTGTAAATGACCAGATTTCATTGTTTTTGACTCCTGTATAGTATTCTATAGAGTACATGTCCCATAATTTCTTTATCCAGTCTACTGTTGATGGGCATTTGAGTTGGTTCCAGGTCTTAGCTATTGTGAATTGAGCTGCAATAAACATTAATGTGCAAACAGCTTTTTTGTTTGCCAATTTAATTTCCTTTGGGTAAATTCCAAGGAGTGGGATGGCTGGTTCTTGTGGTAGTGTTATATTCAGGTTTCTGAGGAATCTCCAGACTGACTTCCATAGTGGCTTAACCATTTTGCATTCCCACTAGCAGTGGGTTAGTGTCCCTTTTCCCCCACATCCTCGCCGGTATCTATTGTTGGTAAATTTCTGAATGTGAGCCATTCTAAGTGGGGTGAGGTGAAACCTCATTGTGGTTTTGATTTGCTAGTGATGCTGAAATTCGTATGGAGACACAAGAGATCTAGAATAGCTAAAACAATCTTGTACAACAAAAACAAAGTCAGAGGCATCACAATACCAGATTTCAGGACATACTACAGCGCAGTTGTTATCAAAACAGCATGGTACTGGTACAGAAACAGATAGATAGAGCAATGGAACAGAATAGAAACACCAGAAATCATTCCAAACATCTTCAGCCAACTTATATTTGATCAAGGATCCAAAACCAATCCCTGGAGTAAGGTTAATCATCCTTCATTATATCAGTAAAGATGAGTAAGAATAGGCTACTGAAATTTCCAAATCCAGACAGAAGATTCAAGAGAGCAAATAGAAAAATCCAGTGTTTGCTTCCTCCTCTACTAAGATACCACAAAGCAGCTACGTCTTCAGGTCAGTGCCTGAGGAAGAGCACAAGATGCAGTGGAAGAGAAACAGGAGCACAGTGGGACACTGATATCAGGCATTGCAGCTTAGAGAGAGGAGAAAGAGGAATGAGGTGGTATCTGAGGCCCCAGGGCCAGGATTCACTGTTGTAGGAGAGAGGGTGAACAGGAAAGCATAGGTGGAGCTCATCTGCACACACTTCTCACCTAGGTGACCACCCCAGAGAGGGATCCTGCTGTCATAGACCAGCAACTCAATCAAGAGTCCTCCTTGTGGGGCCGGCGCTGTGGCCCAGTGGGTTGACGCCCTGGCCTGAAGCTCCGGCATCCCATGTGGGCACCGGTTCTAGATTCGACTGTTCCACTTCCAATCCAGCTTTTCTGCTATGTCCTGGGAGAACAGTGGAGGATGGCCCAAGTCTTTGGGCCCCTGCACCTATGTGGGAGACCCGGAGGGAGCTCCTGGCCCATGGCTTCGGATTGGTGCAGCTCTGGCCCTTGTAGCCAATTGGGGAGCGAACCATCGGATGGAAGAACTCTTTGTCTCTCTCTGCCTCTCCCCTTTCTGTGTAACTCTGACTTTCAAATAGATAAATAAATCTTTAAAAAAAAAAAAAAAAAAAGGGTGCTCCTTGGGGCCCAGAGACATTCCTGTATTCTACTGGGGCTGACTGAGCCCCATGGGTCCAGTTGGACTCAGCAAGAAAACAGCAACTCCAGAGCCCAGGCCCACACAGTGCTCTGTGCTGCAAAGTTAGTGGGGGCAGGCAGCTGGGGTAACCTCTAGTACTCAGGAAACAAGAAGGAAAGACCCATTGGAATTGACAGACATACTCTTTCTCATTGCCTCTTCTCCTCTAAACATTTAACTCACAGGTTACTGCTGGGCTCCCATGCTCCCACCCAAGCTGAAATGGAGACTCTGAACTTCCTGAACACTGGGAATGGATCTCACAGTATGGTTGGGGGACACACTACAGAGTGTGATGGTGGCCTGAACAGTATACATATTTGCACCAAGAGCTCTACATAAGCAGTGAATCATCTAGTTTACACTGGCACAGAAATTAGCTGAGATTTCGAAAACACAACAGTCAGCTAAAACATCCCCTCCCTCTACTGATATGCAGAGGTGCTCCACAATTCCCATCTTGGGTGTTACTCTGGACTCTTGCTCCCTCCCCCACAAATGGCACCTGAGCTTCATGGCCCCACCCAGCACACACCCTGGAACTCAAATGTAATCCTTAGACATTCCTCAGAGCCCCAGAGGCATATCTCTAGGAATAAAGCCTTCAATTTAAAAAAAAAAAAAAAGATCCTCCAGAAGTGACCAAAACAAGAGATCTCCCATATGTGCAAAAATCAACATATAAACACAAACAAGAGAAGCGATATAGCTCTCCAAAAGGAACTCAATAATGCATTAATATTAGACTATGAAGAAAAGGACACTGACAAAAGGCCTAGAAAGAATTCAAAAATATGATTGTAAGGTTACTTAAAAATACTTAGAAGCAGTTAAATAAAATTACCAAATCAGTACATGACATGGATGAGCAATTCAGCAGAAATAGAGATACTGAAAAAGAACCAAACAGAAATATTAGAAATGAAATATTCAATAAATATTCAAATATTCAAATAAAAATAGAGTGGAAAGCCTTAACAATGGATTTGATGATGCAGAAGAAAGAAAATTGGTCAAGAAGACAGGTGTTTTGAAAAAGCTCAGTCAAAACAAAAGAAGCAGGGAGAGGAGAGGAGGAGAAAACATTAGAATGAAAAAAGTGCTCAGGGTCAATTGGATACCATCAAAAGAACAAATATGTGAGTCTAAGGAGTTCCTGAAGGAATAGAAAAAAATAATGGCTTAGAAAACTATTAATGAAATAACAGAAGAAAATTTCCCCAACTTGAAGAACAATATGGACACACAAATAACAGAAGTGAACAGAATCCCAAGGAAGCTGGTAGCTCTGGGATCCACATGGAAGGAAGGCCTATACTTCCAGGAATGGAGAAGTCCCTACCTGTACTTCTTGGGAAGAAAAGTCCTTGTCAAGGTCCCCATGGGTGCCTAAAGATCAACCAATGAGGATCAGACCCACCTCAACCTTTAACCCCCAAGTCCTAAATCTATTAAAGGAGCCCTCCCAATCTCTGACGCGTGACTTCCTGGGACCCTGCTCTGTTGGGACAGGGGAACCTTGCCAGGGAGCGGAACCCCGATAAAAGCCTGTGAATTAATTGATTCGTCTGCCTGGGAAGATTTGTTATATGCCAGACACTTTGCAGAAGCATGACTAGAAATCAGAGAAGATCCTCACCAAGACACATTATAGTCAAACTTTCAAATTAGACATAAGGAGAATATTCTAAAGTTTATGAGAGAGAAATGACAGTTCACTTTAAAAGGATCCCCAATCAAATTACAGCAGACTTATTAAAACAAACACTACAGGCCAGTAGAGAATGGTGAGATACATCCAAGCTCTAAAAAGAAAAAAAAAAACTGCCAACCCAGAATACTTTAGACAGTGAAGCTCTCATCTGTAAATGAAGCTGAAATAAAGATCTTCCAGAACAAGCAGAATTGAAAGGACTCATCTCTACTTGGCCAGTCTTACAAATGATACTTAACATACATACAGAAGGAGAAAGACAATCAGCATCAGGAAAGAATGTGAAGGCAGAAAACCTCCACGATGGCTCAGTAGGTTAAAGTTGCAGCCTGCAGCACCAGCATTCCATATGGGTGCTGGTTCAAGTCCCAGCTGCTTCATTTCTGATTCAGCTCTCTGGTAATGTGCCTGGGAAAACAGTGGAAGATGGCTCAAGTGCTTGGGCCCCTGCCATCCATGTGGGAGACCTAATCAAAGCTCTTGGCTCTTAGCTTCAGCATGGCACAGCTCTGGCTGTTGCAACCATTTGGGGAGTAAACCAGTGAATGGAAGGTCTCTCTCTCTCTCTCTCTCTCTCTGTGTGTGTGTGTGTCTCTCCTTTTCTCTCTTTGTGACTCTACCTTTAGAATAAATAAGTAAATATTTTTTTAAAAAATGAAAACCTCCAAGTAAAAGAACAAAGAAAATTCAAGACAAGCAAAAGGAATAACATGGAAAAATGGCACGACTAAGTCCTAACTTTTCAATAATAACCTTGAATGCAAATAGCTTAAATTCTCCAATTAAATGATACAGATTGCCTGAATGATAAAAAATACAACACTTATATATATGCTGCCTATAAGAAACACACAACAAATATACCCACAAACTTAAAGTGAAAAGGATGGAAAAAGATATTCCATGCAAATGGAAATCAGTGAGTAGCAGTAGCTATACTCACATCAGACACAATAGATTTTCATATCAAAACTGTTAAAAGACACAAACAAAGTTAATATGGAATGATTAAAAGATCAGGTTCCATCATTGTGGCATAGCAGATAAAGCCACTGTCTGCAATGTGGGCATCAAATGTTAAGTGCTGTTTCAAGTTCTGGCTGCTCCATTTCTGATCCAGTTCCCTGCAAATGGCTTGGAAAAATAAGTGGAAAATGGCCCAAGTACTTGGGCCCCTGTCATCCACATGGGAGACCAGAATAGAGCTCCTGGCTTCAGCCCTCACCCAGCACTGGCTGCTGTGGCCATCAGGGACGTGAACAAGTAGATAGATTCTCTCTCTCTCTCTCTCTCTGCCTTTCAAATAAATAAATATTTTTTAAAAAAAGATCAGGGAATGAAGAGCTGCTTTTTAAAAAAAAAATATATGTAACTGATAAACCACTGGCCCAACTAACCAAAAAAAGGGGGAGAATGAGACCCAAATTAACAAAATCAGATATGAAAAAATGAGATGTCAAAACTGAAACCACAGAAATACAATGAATCATTAGAAATTATTACAACAAGCTATATGCCAAGAATAGGAAAATCTTGAAGAAATAGATAGATTTCTGGATACATGTAATTTATCAAAATTCAGGCACAAAGAAAACCTGAATAGATCATTAATCAAAGCTGAGATTGAATCAATAATAAAGAGCCTCCCAACAAGCATTTGGGTCATCTGCTGCCTTCACAGGCACTTTTTTTTTATTTTATTTAATGAACATAAATTTCCAAAGTACAGCTTATGGATTACAATAGCTTCCCCCCACCCCGTAACTTCCCTCCCACCCACAACACTCCCCTCTCCCACTCCCTCTCCCCTCCCATTCACATCAAGATTCATTTTCTAGTACCACTGGTTGAACTCTGTAATTAACACACAATTATTCTTAGGTGTTTAAATTTTAACTGAAAAGTGCTCCCTGTTAGGAATTTGGAAAACATTATGCTCAGTGAAATAAGCCAATCCCCAAGGGACAAATACCACTTGTTCTCCTTGATAGGTGACAACTAACTGAGCACCAAAAAGGAAACCTGTTAAAGTGAAATGAACACTAGGAGAAACGGTGACTTGATCAGCCCTCACCCTGACTGCTGATGAGCAACTTAATATGTTATCCCTCTTAGTATTTTTTTTGTTTGTTCTACTTAACACTTTTGGTTGAATACTGTAATCAATACACAATTCTTCTTAAGTGCTGAAACTTAACTGAAAAGTGATCACTGTTAAATATAAGAGTGGGAATAAGAGAGGGAAGAGATGTGCAATTCGGGACATGCTCAAGCTGACTTACCTCAAACGGTAGAGTTAGAAACATACCAGGGGATTCCAATTCAATCCCATCGAGGTTGCATGTACCAATGCCACCTCACTAGTCCCAGTGATCAATTTCTGTTCACAATTGATCATAATGATAGGACTAAGAACCAAAGGGATCACATAAACAAGAATAGTGTCTGCAAATACTAGCTGATAGAATAAAAAAGGGAGAGAACGATCCAACATGGGAAGTGAGATACACAGCAGACTCATAGAATGGCGGATGTCCTAAACAGCACTCTGGCCTCAGAATCAGCCCTTAAGGCATGCAGATCCAGCTTTAAAGCCCATGAGAGTATTTCAGGCATGGAAAGCCAAGACACTCTGGGGGAAAAAAAAAAAAAAACCTAAATGAAAGATCACTGCGAGTGAGATCCCAGTGGAAAGAACAGGTCATCAAAGAAGGAGGTACCTATCTCTGAAGGGAGGAGAGAACTTCCACTTTGACCATGGCCTTGTCTAAATATGATCAGAGTCAGTGAACTCAGGGGGCTTCCATAGCCTTGGCAGCTCATGACAAGAGCCTAGGGTGATTACTGATGCCATAAACAAGAGTGTCAATTTGTTAAGTCAACAACAGGAGTCACTGTGCATTTACTCCTCATGTAGAATCTTTGTCCTTAGTGTGCTGTACATTGAGATTTAATGCTACAACTAGTACTCAAACAGTATTTTTCACTTTATGTTTCTGTGTGGGAGCAAACTGTTGAAATCTTTACTTAATGTATGCTAAACTGATCTTCTGTATATAAAGAGAATCAAAAATGAATCTTGATGTGAATGGAAGGGGAGAGGGAGTGGGAAAGGGGAGGGTTTTAGGTGGGAGGGACGTTATGGGGGGGAAGCCATTGTAATCCATAAGCTGTACTTTGGAAATTTATATTGATTAATAAAAGTTAAAAAAAGATTCATTTTCAATTATCTTTATATACAGAAGATCAATTTAGCATATATTCAGTAAAGATTTCAACAGTTTGCACCCACAAAGAAACACAAAGTGTAAAATACTATTTGAGTACTAGTTATAGCATTAATTAAACACCTAAGAGTAATTGTGTATTAATTACAGAGTTCAACCAATAGTTTTAAGTAGAACATAAAAAATACTAAATGGGTAAAGTATTACGTTCTTTTTTGTTTGTTTGTTATATAGTTATTTTTTTATTTAATAAATGTGAATTTACAAAGTGCAACTTTTGTATTGTTGTGGCTTCCCCCCCAACCTCCCTCCCTCCCGTGACCCTCCCCTCACCCACTCCCTCTCCCATCCCGCCCTTCATCGAGTTTCATTTTCAATTACCTTCATATACTGAAGATCAACTTAGTATATACTAAGCAAGGATTTCAACAGGCTGCACTCACACAACCGCACAAGGTATAGGGTATTGTTCGACTAGTAGTGTTGTTTTTCAGTTTCATAGTAAAACACATTAAGGACAGAGATCCTACATGGGGAATATGTACCCAGTGACTCCCATTATTGATTTAACAATTGGCACTCTTATTTATGATGTCAGCAATCACCCGAGGCTCTTGCCATGAGCTGTCTAGGCTATGGAAGCCTCTTGAGTTCACCGACTCTGAACTTGTTTAGTCAAGGCCGTATCACAGTGGAGGTTCCTTCCCCCCTTCAGAGAAAGGCACCTCTCTCCTTGATGGCCACAGGCACGTTAGCAGGAAGCTAGATGGAAGGCAGAACAGCTGAGTCTTGAATGCTGGCACCCCAAAAAGACACTCCCTAATGAGATAAAGGCAGCACAAGTGGTAGCTTATCTAGCTGAGCCACAACACAGGCCACATACATAGACCACATGATTTTAAGTTTCACCCACATCTATCACATGTTATTTCAAGCATGCCAGAACTTTGATCTAAGCCTTTATTGGTCCTTTTTTTCTGGAATGTTTGGAAAATCTCGACTTACCTCTTCCATGATCTAATACAAAATTACCTCCTTATAGTCTTTCCATACTTTCTTTTAAATCCTAAGTACCTCTCAATAAGTGACTGAGGCCGGCGCCACGGCTCACTAGGCTAATCCTCCGCCTAGCGGCGCCGGCACACCGGGTTCTAGTCCCGGTTGGGGCGCCAGATTCTGTCCCGGTTGCCCCTCTTCCAGGCCAGCTCTCTGCTGTGGCCAGGGAGTGCAGTGGAGGATGGCCCAGGTGCTTGGGCCCTGCATCCCATGGGAGACCAGGAAAAGCACCTGGCTCCTGGCTCCTGCCATCGGATCAGCGCGGTGTGCCGGCCGCAGCACGCCGGCCGCGGTGGCCATTGGAGGGTGAACCAACGGCAAAGGAAGACCTTTCTCTCTGTCTCTCTCTCTCACTGTCCACTCTGCCTGTCAAAAAATAAAAAATAAAAAAAAAATAAGTGACTGAATAAAATAAATGCTCAATTATAAATAGAATATTATACAATCAATAAAATAAATAGCTTAACTTATGTAATGAACAAATTTAAAAACTAACATTAAGAATAAAGCAAAGCAAGTTATTTTAAACATATTTCAACAGCACCCAGACAACAGTATCTATTTCGTTAAGGGTTATATGCATATGTAAGTAGAAAACATGCATAGGAATGATACACATAAGCTTTAGAAGTGTGGTGATCCTAGGGTAAAATGAATGAATCAGAGATAATGGGCAACACTTTAGCTTTTGTTACAAAAAATTTTAAGAGGGGGAGAGATGAAGGAAAGAAAAAGACAATTGTTAATAGATATTTAATTTCTGTGGTATATACATGAGTATTTATATTATTTCTACATTTCATGATGTAAACATTCTTCTTTAATGTTTTAATTTAAAGGGTCATATAATTTTACTCCCTCTATTAAATTTAAAAAAAGTCCTTATTGGTTCCACCTACTGATTCATTCCCCAGATGCCTAGGAGACAGTAATTCAATCCAGGTTTCCCAAGTGGGTGGCAGGGACTTAACTACCTCAGCTATCCCCTGCTCCCTCCCTGGATGTGCAATGTCAGGAAGCTAGATTAGAAGTGAATCTGATACATAAAATTGGTGTCCCAAGCACTGTCCCAATCACCTGCCCCAAATATACTTTTTAAAGTATACCTCATATTATTATTTTATGATTTATTGATTATTTATTTGAAAGGCAAAGTTACAAAGCAAAAGGGAAAGACAGAGACACAGAGAGATCTTCCATCTACTCGTTTATTCCCCGGCATCCGCTGGTTCATTGCCCAAATGGCTGCAATTGCCAGGGCTGGGCCAGGCCAAAGTCCTGGTCTTCCATATGGTGGCAGGTGTCCAAGCACTGAGTCATCTTTTGCTGCTTTCCCAGGTGCATTAGCAGGGGCTGGACTGGAAGTGGAACAACCAGGATATGACAAGAACCCATATGGCATACCAGTATCACAGGCAGCAGCTTAACCTACTGCGCTACAATGCTGGCTCCAATATTTCAAATTATTAAGAAAAAAATTGGCTGCTTACAACAGTATTTTTCAGCCACCCATTTCATCTTTAACTTACTAAAACATCTTACCAATGCAGCTATGGTTTAGATAAGTTTTTTAATGCCTTCTAAGGGTTCTTTTATTGAAATATAACCCATACCATGAGCTATTAAAGAGGGTGAGAACTTAATAAAACTATGATACTCAGATATGGGGGCTTCAGGATGTGCTTAGGGTTACTACGTAAGGACATCATGCATTTCATTATAACAACAACAAAAAATACACTAATACAAATGCTTACTATCAACTTGTATTACTGAATAATTTTATGTAAATCATTCAGTGTAAAAGTTAACTCTACTCCTGTCACTTAAGGCAGATTTATTCTACTCTAGGTTTATGTTCTTTTGGGAAAATATGTTTCTCAATGTGTTTCACTGAAAAGATTTACTTACTCATCTTGACTAGTGGTGTACTAAAAGAGAAGGATAGTATTTCTAAATATTTTTATGTACTCTATTAACAGGGTCTCTGAATGATGATAACTAATTTCCATCAAAATAAACTAAATAGGCTGACTAAGCATTTATTCAGGAATTATTCAACAAGCAACTGCTAAACACTAATTCCTGTGTAACACTGAACTAAAAGAAAAGTGAAACCAATCCTTGACCTAGAGAAGTTGACTGTCACTTTGACCAGCCAAAATGAACAGAATTTCCTCTTTTATCTTCAAACTAGAGGCTACTAATGAAGTTAAATGGATAATTGAATTCCTTATAATGATACCAATACAAATAACTTTAGTTTCAGAAAATTTTCTACACCACAGTAACTCAGCTTTAGCTGCACATTGTAATCACTGTGGAGCTTTAAAATACATATAAAATGCATGGCTCCTACCCTCAGAAATTCCGATTTAATTAGTCTTGGATATAACTTGGCATTGGAATAAAAAATTCTTACTTGATTACATATGCAAAATTGAGTGAGAAACACCAATAGGACTCAATGTCCCAGTAGCATTTTGATCTTGCATGAGACCACAGACCCTCCATGACAATGGAGCTAAAAGCAAAGAGTGTTAGGAAAACATTAAGAAATGAGGATATTTACTAGGTATAATATGTTAAGTTCTTTCTTTTTTCAAACTAACTCTGAAGTTAATGTTAGTCTTTTTATTTTTAATCCTCACTCAGATACAATGCTAATTCTAATATGCATTGACAGTCACATGGTTGTCCTTTGATTGGCTTACCCAGTCAATCCAACAAAATAAAAACCTGGAATCCCTAGAAAGAATTCAGCATTTTTCCTTCTTTCCTCAGGTGATCTGGAAAGCTATAAAATGATTTCTTCCTTTAGTATTTTCATTAGACAAAATGGGCAGGAGTAAGATGGTACAAGTTTCAAATGACCTCTAGCTCAAGGGGACAAAATAAAATTGGGCTCTTATGAACTTGAAGGACTTGGAGAATTCACACAATAGGTCACAGTCTTTGATTTCCAGCTTCCACTCTAGAAATGAATATTAGGTACCATAATAAGCATGTCAAGGTCATGTATGCATAATTCTGATGAAGTAAAGTATAAATCTAAAAGGTTAACTATCTGCAGAGATTGAGTGGATTTTTTTTTCAGAAGCCAAGTAATTAAAATGGAAAAAATGTGTTTAGTGGTAAAAGAAACTGAAGTGTTACTATATTAGATAAGGGAGCAGTCCATGACCACATAATGTCATTAAAGTGATCGGAAATTATGTGGTCTTTTAAATTGCTTTATTTCCCTCAGCAGAATATTAATTTCAGGTGAGTAATTTAAATTGCATTAGCAGCAGACTCCTTAAGATGACACTTCATTTAGTTTTGAAAGTTGCTGCTGTTTAAGATATCCCCCCAGTCTGCCATTTCACACTGGTGCTAACTTGCGCCAGATTGCATATTGTTTTTCAAAAATACCATGGGGGTGTCAAATGCTTTATTGCAAACCTGCTGCTTTATGGAAAAAAAAATCAATGTAAATAAACCAGAGAGACACTTCTGTAAATTGCCCTATTTTAGACAGAAAATGTTTCAATTAGATGTATGATATCAACTGACAGTTTAATGAACCAAATCATTTTGGAAATATCCTTCACATACACAAGATATCATCGTATTTTCAGAGACCATATGGTATGAAGTAGATCCACAAGATCTTCAAGGACAGGCAAGCGCACCCTGTATGATTCTTGATCCCAGTGCCTGTGCCTTTTTCACTAACAACCATGCAGGCAAGACAACTTTCAAAGTTGCTGATGTGGTGGAAAGAAAGCACCAAAACAATTTTTCAAAAGATATTACCATGGTTATTTTCCTTTTAAGAACATTATAAACTCACAACCCCCTACTCTTTCATGGACCATCAATAGAATAACCCAAAAAGAGATTGATCGTTTGAGCCTGGTCCAAATGGGTGGCAAGGGCTACAAGGTTAAGGACATATTTGTATAATCAATGCTTTGTAAGGAGTCTGAAACACCATCCATAACACAGATAATAATTTGCAGGAGAATAACAGCTTCATGGATGACTGCATGAGATTATTAAGTGATTCAAGAAACTTTAAACTAGCAGAAACATATTGTACAATTTGAATTTACTTTTGACCTCCCAAGTCTTTTAAAATAAAATGAAGTATATATTCTTAATTGGATGATAAAGTAATTGCTTCAATCCCCTTCTATTTATCAAATAACTGTTCTTCCTTTTCTATCTCCTCTTTTCTATGGTTATAGTTGGTTTACAAGGACCTGCACAGAGACATGGCGATCTTTTTGGTGGTTGTTGTTAACAATACAGAGATTTTGGTTTCTCAACCATGCAGTCCTGAAACTTGCTTTCATTCCCCCCTATAAACTCTGCTTTAATCTGTAACACTTCTGTCTTATCTGTCTTATCTGTCTTGTGTACCCCCTCAACTTTGCTTTCTGGCTGTTGCTTTCCTGTACTGCCCCCGTACTTCCATCCAAGCTATTCCCATGGTGTTCAACTTAGCTGCTATGACATAGCTCTGTCCCTGTTAACTGCCTCCCAAATCATGCTCACACATTCCAGAGCCATATTTCCAGCCAGGAAGTTTCTGGCCACGGACTCCACCTCAGCCAACCACTGACTTGATTCAACACATTTTTATTCTTTTTTTTTTTAAGTTAATATCACTTCTTTAAAAAAAAAAGTAAAAATTCTTTTTTTTTCTTTTCGAGAAACTTAACTTTAAAGAAGACCCAAGAATGAAACATCTTTTGTGAGCATTTAGACATAACTATAACTTATGAGACATAAGAATATCCTACACTTAATACACTAAAACAAAGTAAATCTTTGGGGGCTGGTGCGGTGGTGTAGCAAGTAAAGCCTCACCTGCAGTGCTGGTATCCCAAATGGGCACTGGTTCAAGACCTGGCTGCTCTACTTCTGATCCAACTCTCTGCTTTGGTCTGGGAAAGCAGTGGAAGATGGGCCCAGTCCTTGGGGCCCCTGCACCCATGTGGGAGACCCAGAAGAAGCTTCTGGCTCTGGCTGTTGCACCCATCTGGGGAGTGAACCAGCAGATGGTTTTCTCTCTCTCTCTCTCTGCCTCCTCTTCTCTCCTCTTCTTCTCTGTAACTCTGCCTTTCAAATAAATAAATATTTTTTTAAAAAAGTAAATATTTGAAAACAAGTTTTACTATTACGTCTCATAACACAACTCTTGAGGACAGAAGTCCTGCATGGGAAGTTAGTGCACAGTGACTCCTGTTGTTAATTTAACAATTGATTAGCACATCTTTCTAATTATCATTTATTACGGGAGAAAACAGATTCTCCAAAAATCCTAGATTTTGGAAAGAAAGAAAAGCCCAGTCTTCCCAGAAGACAACCAGCAGGAGCAATATTCCCACACCCTAAATTTACACTCATAGTGCTTTCTGTTTTCTTTTTCAGGATTATCACTGCCAAACCTGTGAAACCACTCAACTACATGAAGTAGCAAAGCTGCCTGCCGCCCAAGGGGTAGCAAGGGAGAAGTATGCCTTACCTAACATACTCATAAGGAGGGATTTGAAAATCCTCCAGAAAACGAAGACAATAAAGGTTCTAAAGTACAAAACAAGAGCCTGATATCCAAGCAAAGAACATACAGCTCTATGGGATGCTGGGAATATTTCTTAAATTATCAGTAAACCAAAGTTGGTCTCTGTTAAAAAAGAAGAAAATGTATTCCCTTTCACATACAAATCACAAATACAATCATACATTTTGTCCTTTAGCAGAAATTGGCAAAAAGCTCCAGAAACTTGTCTTTTTTTTTTTTTTTGTATTTATAAAATGATGCAAGGAATTCAAGTAAATGCAGACAGTTCTAAGACTCTTGGCTGTGGCAAGTCCACTACATTTCATTCCATTATGTATGTTGCTTTCAGGATGCATCTTTTAGGTTATAGAACGAGAAAGCCTTTAGCCTCAACCCCTGATAAATATCATCTGGGTCATCTGTTCCTGTTTCCATTGACATGCTGTGTAATACAAACAGGACCCAAAATACTGACCCTGAACTCATCCAGGCTGAGCAGTGGACAGAAATAACACCACTTAGTCACTGTCGGTAACTAACAGCAATTTTTGAAGGCTTTTAAAATTTTAGTCTATCTCCAAATGGCACTATAAATTTGTAAGAGAGCAGATATTGTCATCATAGCATGACAAATATGGAAACCAAAACTTCTGACCATGCGAATGAAGCCATTTTCAGGTCTAGCAATCAGGAATTCAGCCACGCAGCAGACCAGAAGAGGAAAGGTTGCTGCTCTAAGATGTGCCAAGGTTGGCAGGGTGAACTGCTGAGTGAATCTCCATTTCAGCAAGAATCTCCCTCTCCAGTCCTCAGCATATAATGTAAATGACTTTCACCTGAAATGGCACCTAACGTGCTCTGTGCTCACCTCTTCACATATGATCAGTCCTATAACCTAGCCTTTCATCAAATTCATTTCTCAAAGGAATCCAGCTCATTTCCCCAGAGCGTCTTCTAATTATCACAAAACTCTTCAATTTAGACATAAAAATTTCTTCCTCTTAGGGATTTTATGTGATACATGGGATTTTTCTATGTTTTTATTGTCATAAAATATATATAACAAAGAAGTTGGCATTGTAGCACAGCAGGTTAAGCCACTGCTGGTGATGTCAGCATCCCATATTGGAATGCTGGTTCAAGTTCCAGCTACTCCACTCTGATCCATCCTACTGATGTACCTGGGAAGACAGCATGAGATAGCCCAAGTACTTAGGACCCTGCCACTCATGTGGGAGACCAGGATAGTGTTCCTGGCCCCTGACTTCCGCCTGACCTAGACCCAGCTATTGCAGCTATTTGGGAGTAAACCAACAAGTGAAAGGTCATTGTGTCTCTCTCTATCTCTGTCTCTTCGTCTCTCTCTCTTTCCTTCATGTGTGTGTGTGTGTGTGTTCCCCTCCCTCTGACATTCTTTCTTTCAAATAAATATCTTTTTTTAAAAGATTTATTTATTTTACTTGAAAGTCACAGTCACACACACACACACACACACACACACGCACATGCACGCACATACACACAGAGGTGTCTTCTATCCGCTCGTTCACCCCCCTGATGGTCACAACAGCCAGAGCTATGCCGATCTGAAGCCAGGAGCCAGCACCTTCTTCCAGGTCTCCCACATGGGTGCAGGGGCCCAAGCACTTGGGCCGTCTTCTACTACTTTCCCAGGCCACAGCAGAGAGCGGGATTGGAAGTGAATAGCAGGGTCTCGAACCGGCACCCATATGGGATGCTGGCACTGCAGGCAGCAGCTTTACCCGCTATGCCACAGTGCCAGCCCCCAAATAAATATATCTTTAAAAAAAATCACATAACACGAAATTGACTAATCATTTTAAGTATGCTGCTTGAGTGTCATTAGCTATACTCACAAGTAAACAATTATTACCACTACCCATCTCCAGAAATTTTTCATATTGCCAAAAAGGACTCTGTACCCATTAAACAGTAACTCCTTATTCTCTTCCCCTCAGCCCAAAATAAACACTATACTACTGAAAGGGATCAGATAAGGCCACTATTATTTAGCTTTGTAGGGAAGGCATTTGACCAAGAAGTTAAACTGCCATTTGGTATGCTCATATCACAGTTTCTTGATTCCAGTCCCAGCACTGCTCCCAGTATTCACTTCTTGCTGGTGCACACCCTGGGAGGCAGGTGACAGCTCAAGTAGTTGGGTCCCTGCCTCTCACAGGGTAAAACTGTATTGAGTTCCAGCTCCTCCCTGGTCTAGACTAGGTTGTTGCAGGCATTTGAGGAGTGAACAAGTGGACAGGAGAGCTTGCATTATCTCTATCTCTCTGCCTCTCTAACTAATTAATTAACTAAAAACATAGATATATCTCACATTAACATAAGGATTACTTTGAGCTGAAGAAAAATGAGAAATAAGGGTCACAGAAAGAGCTCTCTAAAAAAGAAGACATTAATTTCCCTTGGTGACTTAAGTTTCCATGTACACAGGTGTTCACTTATACTATTTCAGAAGATCAGCAATAGCACCTAGATTACATTGCATAACAATTTACTAAATGATTCTCATCTAACATACATTTCCTAATTATCTTCCAACAATTTACCCTCCCCAAAGCCCTAACTCCTTTTCTTGTCCTAGTTAGTTCTCCACAATTTGTCTCCATTTGTTAAAATGGTATATAAGTCTCTAAGTCTAAATAGTTCTTTGTGTTTTCATTCCTCTTCTGTGAAGCTCATGCGTGTATCAAAATATTAAAATGTGTATGCATTTCTCCATTAATACTTTTTGTCAATCTAATTCTCATGTGTCAGATAGAGAACTTAAGAGGCTATGCAGAAAATTTTTTCTCCACCACACTTATTTCTTTGTCTACAAATTTGACTATTACAGGTAACACTTTAAATGGAAACATAACAGTATTTGTCTTTTGTATCTGGCTTATTTCATTTAACAAAATGTTCTCAAGGTTTCTCTATGTTGTAGCATGTGTCAGAATTTCATTCCTTTGAAAGACTTAATAATATTTCAATGTATGTATTGACCACAATATGTTTACCCATTCATACTTCAACGGACTTTTGGGTTGCTACTATGTCTTAGTTACTGTAAATAATGCTGTTATGAATACCAGTATACAAATGTGTGTTCAAAGTCCCTTCTTTCCATTCTTTTGTGTGTATACTCCAAAGCAGAATGATTAGATCATGTGGTAATTCTATGTTTGATTTATTGAATAAACATGCTGTTTTTCATAGTAACTGCGACACTTTATGGCTAATTTATTGTTTTACTTTTAGCATCATTCTTACAGCGTTACTGAAGTATAATGTACATAAAGTACATATGTGTAAACCATACAATTTGATTAAGTTTCATAAGTATGCACTTTAGGTGGTTGTGCTTGGTGAAAGTAGTGAGGGGCTAGGGCTCAAGTCTGAAGCTTCTTCTCCTATTGCCTGATTCTCCTGGTGAGAAACACTGTCACCCCCATATTCCTGCAAAATTCTTGTGATCTAGAGTTTGAAATGAGCTTACAAAAATCTGCTTCAAAACCTCCAAAAGTTAAAGACAAAGAGAATCTTAAAGATAGGAGGAGAAAAGTATTCAATTACATATAAAATACCACCAATTAGACTAATAGCAAACTTCTCAATAGATGCCCTACAGGCCAGAAGAGAATGAGATTATATATTCAAAGTCTTGAAACAAACAAACAAAAAACAACTTTCAACCGAAAATATTATACCCAGGGGCCAACGCTGTGGCATAGCATGTAAAGCCGCCACCTACAGTGCTGGCATCCCATATGGGCGTCAGTTCGAGTCCCGGCGCTCCACTTCCCATCCAGCTCTCTGCCATGGCCTGGGAAAGCAGTAAAAGATGCCCCAAGTCCTTGGGCCCCTGCACTCACATGGGAGACCCAGAAGAAGCTCCTAGTTCTTGGCTTTGGATCGGCACAGCTCTGGCCGTTATAGCCAACTGGGCAGTGAACTAATGGATGGAAGACCTCTCTCTCTCTCTCTCTCTCTCTCTCTCACTGTATAACTCTGATTTTCAAATAAGTAAATAATTTTTTTTTTTGACAGGCAGAGTGGACAGTGAGAGAGACAGAGAGAGAAAGGTCTTCCTTTGCTGTTGGTTCACCCTCCAATGGCCACCACGGCCGGCGCGCTGCGGCCAGCACACCGCGCTGATCCGATGGAAGGAGCCAGGTATTTATCCTGGTCTCCCATGGGATGCAGGGCCCAAGTACCTGGGCCATCCTCCACTGCACTCCCTGGCCACAGCAGAGAACTGGCCTGGAAGCCGACCGGGACTAGAACCCGGTGTGCCAGTGCCACAAGGCGGAGGATTAGCCTAGTGAGCCGCGGCGCCAGCCAAATAAGTAAATAAATCTTTAAAAAATATTATATCCAGCAAAACTGTCCTTTAGAAGTGAATTAGAAATAAGATATTTCCCAGTTCAGTGAAAACAGAGGATTTACCACCACCAGATAAATTTTAAAAGAATTTCTGAAGGGAATGCTTATTATAAATAAACGTCATGAAAACAAAAGCACTTGATAGTACCACATTCACTAACAGAGCAGGTACAAATGCAACCAATCAACAAATTGACAGGTGTTAGTGCTTATCTATCGATATTAACCTTGAACATAAATGGATTAAGTTCCCAAGCCAAGAGACTTAGGTTGGCTGAATGTACACAAAATTAAGACCCAATTATATGATGCCTACAAGAAACTCACTTCACAAATACACACACATACTGAAAAATGAAGGACTGGAAAAAGATATACTAGGTAAATGGGGAAAAAAATTAACAAGTATACTCATATCAGATAAAAGACTTTAAATGAAAAACTGTAAAAAGAGATAAAGGACATTATATATTGATAAAAGTATAAATTTAGCAAGAAAATGTAACAATCATAAATACATATACACCCAAGACAAGACCCAGATATTTACAACAAACATTATTAGTCCTAAAGAGATAAACTCCAATTCAATTATAGTGGGGAACTTCAACACCCCACTCACATCAATGTGCAAATCATCCAGACAGAAAATCAACAAAGATACACTGGAATTGAATCAAACAATTAAGGAAATGGACCTAATAGACATTACAGAGCATTTCACCCAACAGCTACAGAATAACACACTCTTTTTTTTTTTTTAAGATTTATTCATTTATTTGAAAGTCAGAGTTATACAGAGAGAGGAGAGGCACAGAGAGAGGTCTTCTATCTGCTGGTTCATTCCCCAGATGGTTGCAATGGCTGGAGCTGCGCCAATCCAAAGCCAAAAGCCAGGAGCTTCTTCAAGGTCTCCCATGCGGGTACAGGGGCCCAAGGACTTGGACCATCTTCTACTGCTTTCCCAGGCCACAGCAGAGAGCTGGATCAGAAGAGGAGCAGCGGGACTAGAACCAGCGCCCATATGGGATGCCGGCGCTTCAGGCCAAGGCATTAACCTGCTGCGCCATAGCGCCAGCCCCAACACATTCTTTTTATCAGTACATGAAACATTCCATAGGATAGACCATAATTAGGCCACAAAGCCTCAGTAAATTTAAAAAGACTGAAATCATACAATATATCTTCTGGACCACAGAGGAGTAAAACTGGAAATTCACAATAAAAGGAACAATAAAATATTTACAGGTATGGACATTAAACAACATGCTACTGAATAACCAATAAGTCACTGAAATAATCAAAAAAGGAAATAAAAAATTTTCTTGAGAAGAATCCAAGATGGCTAAGTAGGATATTTTCACACAAACTTAAGCTGCTCTGGGATATGAAAAGAACAATGGAAATAATACATTTCCAGGGGTCTTGCTGATGGAAATTTTCAGCAAAGAAGAGAAAAGGAACAATAACACAGACTCCAAGGATACGAGAAGACAGAGACACAGCTGCAGCCAGCCATGCAGTGCAGCCAGCTGCTGGTCATGAGCCACCATCTTACCACCTCAAGAAGGAATAGCCATGTGCCCTGCCATTCACAATTTTAGCTGAGAGGGAGTTCCACAGTCACCCACTAACTTTTATTTCAGCCTGGAGAGCTGACTGGGGTCTTAGCAGTTGCTGGGCATGAAGCAAGAAGGGCATTGCTTTCTTTTCCTCCCTTCCCCCACCTACACAGAGCACCAAATTTGACAGGAAAAAGGTATGTATCACCCCTTCAAATTCTGCTCCTACCATCATCGTAGTCAGTCATGGCAACATGTGGGGCAAAGGACAGAACCCCTGTATCCTGCAACTGTGGAAGCTTTTGGGCATTAGCCCTGGAGCTATGCTCACACACTCTACATGAGCCAGGGAGATTCGCATAAGCTTCTGGGGGCTAACACCTACCCTGGAGATTGGGGTAATGGTACCACTATACCATGCAACACCAGGACTGTAACTGTTCTAAATTTCTCAGTTCCACTGGAATCTACCTGTGGACATAGGGAAGAATCTATCTGCAGTCCACATCTGGTCTCACACCCTCCAGATTAAAATCTCCTGTATACCTTTTAGTCATCCTGTAGGACTGGAACAGGGTTCACTTCACATCCTCTAGTCCTAGGACTAGGGCTGTTGGTTTATAAGCTACAGAACCAGTTGGACTGTCTTAGCAGAAAGTGAGGAATGGTCCATCCACATCATACAGTCCTAGAGCCATAGCAGTTGATGCCACAAGCCTGGCATCACTCAAGCTTGCTATAGGACAAGGAGGCAACCAATCTTTTGTCCCTCAGCACCAAGAAACAAGGCCCTGGCTATCACATTTGCCATGGAATCTAAAATGGAACTCAATGTGGGTCAAAGATACACAATCAAGGAAACCTTCATTCATTTCAAAGCCACACTTCTATCATGAACAGCAGCAGACTAGAACACTGTGTCATTTATAGACACAGCTGACACTGATCAAGACAAAAGAAATAACTCAGAGACTATAGTTCTTGACTCACCTAAAACAAGCCAAAACTACAAGCCAAGTGCTACTCTGCATTCCAGCTAAACTATAAACTCTTTTCAAATAAAACTTACTTCATAAAGGAGAAAGGACAAGTATACCTGATGGACAGAAATCAATGTAAGGACAGAGGAGACATGAATAATTAAGGTAGAATGACACCTCCAAAATAACACAATACTCATCCAGAATTAGATCCCAAACTGAAAGAAGTCTATGGAATGAGATATATAGAATCCATAATAATGATTGTAAGGAAACTCAATGAGATGCAAGAGAATACAGATTAAAGAAGTGAGGAAATCAGTGAGTGACATGAATGAAATATTACTAAAGAGACAGAACTCATTAAGAATAAACAACTAGGAATTTTGGAGATGAAACCTTCAATCAGTGAAATAAAAATCAATTGACTAAGAGCTTTAACAGCAGAGTAGACCATGTGGAAGAAAGAATTTCTGACACTGAAGACAAGAATTTTGAAATGACTCAATCAGACAAAAATAAAAAGAAATGAAAACAAAGAAGAAAGTCTAAGCTAAATATGGGATATGATTACACAACCAAATATTTGTATTACAGATATTCTTGAAGGAGAAGAAATGGAAAATGACATTGAAAACCTATTAAATGAAATAATAGTAGAAAATTTCCCAGATCTTGAAAGAGACATGGAAATCCAGATACAAGAAACTCAAAAAACCCAAGCAGATTCAACAATAAAAAAGGTCTTCTCCAAGGCATATTGTCACCAAACTGTCGAAAATTAAAGACAAGGAAAGAAACCTAAACACAGTAAAGAAAAGTGTCAAGTTACATATAAAGGAAAACCAATTACATTAACATCAGACTTCTCAGTGGAAACCCTACAGGCCAGAAGAGAGTGAGATGACAAATGGGATTAAACAAACTTGGAAGCTTCTGGACAGAAAAGGAAACAATCAATAGAATAAGGAGATAGCTGACAGAATAGAAAAAAATATTTGCCAATTTACTTATCTAACAAAAGATAACTACCAGATACAGATTGGTAGAATGGATTAAAAAACAAGACCCATCTATTTGCTGTGTATAAGGAACACATATCACCTACAAAGATATATATGGACTGAAACTGAAAGGATGGAAAAGATATTCCATGTCATTGGAAAGCAAAAATAAGCAGGGGTAGCCATCCTAATAATACCAGACAAAATAGATGTTAATTAAAAAACTGTTAAAAGAGACAAAGTAGGGCACAAGATTAAGGGGTCAATTCAACAGGAAGATGTGACTAAAATAAATGTATAAACACCCAATGCTAGGGTGCCTGGCTCTTTAAAACAAGTAATAATGAATGTAAAGGGAGACAAGGACTCCAATATAAAAGTAATCAGGGACTTCAATACCCTACTTTCATCAATGGATAAATCAAGTAGTCAGAAAATCAACAAAGAAACAACAGAGCTCATCAACACTATGGACCAAATGGACCTAACTTATGTCTACAGAATTTTTCATCCCACAGTTGCAGAACACACATTCCTTTCATTAGTGCATGGGACTTTCTATAAAATAGCCAACATGCTAGTCCATAAAGCAAGTCTCAACAGATTAAAAAAAGAGAAGCTGGAAATCAACAACTCAAGAATCTCTAGAGTATAGGCAAACACATGCAGACTAAACAACATGCTCCTGAATGAATAATGGGTCATAGAAAAAATCAAAAGGGAAACGAAAATATTTCTGGAAATGAACGAAGGTGACAATACAACATATCAAAACTTATGGGGTATATCAAAAGCAGTATTAAGAGTAAAGTTTATAGCAACTGGTGACCACATCAAGAAATTGGAAAGGCATCAAATAAATGAACTATCAATGCATCTTAAGGACCTATAAAGACAACAAACCAAACCCAAAATTAGCAAGAGGAAAGGAATAATTAAAATTAGAGAAGAACAAAATTGAAGCAAAAAAATACAAAAGTTCAGTGAAATGAAGAGCTGGTTTTTTGAAAAAATAAACAAAATAGATACACCACTGGCCCAACTAACAAAAATAAAGATGGAGAAGTCACAAATTAGTAAAATCAGAGATGAAAAAGGAGATGTAACAATGGATACTGCATAAATAAAAAGAATCATCAGGTATTACTACAAAGAGCCATAAGCCAACAAATTGAAAAATCTAAAAGAAATGGACTGATTCCTAGACACACACAATCTACCAAAATTGAGTCATAAGGACATAGGAAACTGAAACAGACCAATAACCAAGACAGATTGGATCAGTTTTAAAGACCCTCCCAACAAAGAAAAGCCCAGGACTGGATGGCTTCACTGCTGATTTCTACCAGACTTTTAAAGAAGAACTTACTCCAACTTTTGTCAAGCTTTCCAAAAATTACTGAAAGTAAGAGAATCCTCCAAAACTGCTTCTATGAGTCCAGTATCACCTAAATCCTAAGCCAGAAAAGGATCCAACAGAGAAAGAGAACTATACACCAATATCCCTAAAGAATATAGATGCAAAAATCCTCCTCAAAATATTATCTAATCAAATCCAACACACGTCAGGAAGATCATTTACTTAAACCAAGTGGGATTTATCCCTGGTATGCAAGGATGGTTCAACACACACAAATCAATAAATATGATTCTTATCTCAATAGATGCAGAAAAGCACCTGATAAAATATCACATCCTTTCATGATGAAAACCTTAAGCAAACTGGGTACAAAAAGGATCATTCCTTAACAAACCACTGCAACAAATGGTTCTGGGAAAATTGGATCTACACATACACAATTATGAAACAACACCCCTACCTCACACCACAAAAATCAACTCTAAATGGATCAAGGATCTAAATTTACAACCTGATAACCATCAAATTACTACAAGAGAGTATTGAGGAAACTATGCAAGGCATTGGCATACATAGACTTCTTGGAAAACACCCCAGATGCAAGGCAATCAAAGCCAAAATTGACAAAAGGGATTATATCAAACTGAGAAGCTTCGGCACTGCAAAGGAAACACAATAAAATGAAGAGGTAACCATCATAATGGAAGAAAATATCTGCAAACTATGAAACTGATAAAGGAATAATATCCAGAATCTATAAAGAGCTCAAGAAACTGAACAACAATAAAAAAACACAATCCAGGCCGGCGCCGCGGCTCACTAGGCTAATCCTCCGCCTAGCGGCGCCGGCACACCAGGTTCTAGTCCCGGTCGGGGCGCCGGATTCTGTCCCGGTTGCCCCTCTTCCAGGCCAGCCCTCTGCTGTGGCCAGGGAGTGCAGTGGAGGATGGCCCAGGTGCTTGGGCCCTGCACCCCATGGGAGACCAGGAAAAGCACCTGGCTCCTGGCTCCTGCCATCGGATCAGCGCGGTGCGCCGGCCGCAGCGCGCCGGCCGCGGCGGCCATTGGAGGGTGAACCAAGGGCAAAGGAAGACCTTTCTCTCTGTCTCTCTCTCTCACTGTCCACTCTGCCTGTCAAAAAAAAAAAAAAAAAAAAAAGAAAAAAAAACAAAAAAAAAAAAACAAAAAAAAACACAATCCAATTAAGAAATGGACAAAGGACTGAACAGGCATTTTTCAAAAGAGGAAATGCAAATGGCAACAGACACATGAACAAGTGCTCAGGATTACTAGCCATCAGGGAGATGCAAAAAAAAAAAAAAAAAAAAAAAAAAAAAAAAAAAAAAAAAACCACAATGAGGTTTCACCTCACCCTAGTTATAATGGCCCTCATTCCAAAATCAGCAAACAATAAATGCTGGCAAGGATGTGGAAGAAAAAATAGTCTAATCCTCTGTTGGTAAACTAGTACAGCCATTATGAAGGACACTATGGGAATATCTCATAAAATGAAAATAGATATAGAATATGACCCAGCAATTCAACTCCTGTAAATTTATTCAAAGGAAATGAAATCAATATATCAAAGAGTGGTTTGTACCCCCATGTTTGTTGCAGTTCAATTCACAATAGATAAGATATGGAATTAAACCAGATGTCCATCAGCTGAAGACTGGTTTAAGAAATTACGGTGTGGATTTGCAAAAAAATGGCAGATTAGGGAGTGGCATGCTTCACAGGGCTATGAATAAACCGTGAGAACAGTGTTGGAGGTACACTCTCGTTAGAAAATTGGAGAGAAAACCACCCAGGAAGTCCCATAAGAGAAAGTGAAACCGCATGAATCTGCTGGGTGAGTGCCAATGTGCAGTTGAGGGGGTGGAGAGCTGGAGACAAGGGCATTTTTGAGATGGAGGGGAGGATGGACTGCACCAATCCTTGAGAATAGAGCTGGAGAGAGAGCATGGCATGAGTCTGGACTGGAGCCCAAGGAGTTGGTGATTGCTGGCGGTCACCTGTGGTCCTAGTGGAAGTATACGGATGTTCAAATATGAGAAGAGGCAATAACTATGAAAGTCTGCAAGCATGCACATGATAACTCACTGAGATGGGCAACCTGAACACAATGTAGGTGGCAGCAGACGTTAAGCCAGTGACTCTAGTGTGCATGTGTGATCCAGAGCTTTGAGCAGAGGGAACAGCCCACGGCTCCCACTGACCCAGAGCTTGCCTGGGAAGTGGCTGGGCAGTTACAAGAGATAGAGGGTCGCCTGTGCCAGTAGCACCCTCTGGACTCAGCGACTGTGGGAGCCTTATGTACTGAGACCTTAGGGCCTCAGTGACTACACAAAAAGTTGTAGGATGTAGCTTGGTGTTGAGTTCTGCCATGCCCAACTTGGGTGTTACCCTGGATACTCACCCCAATCTACAGCATTGACCAGAGCCCCTGGCCACATCCACCAAACACTTGCTGGTATTCACTGAAAGAGCAGACATTCTACTAAGTCACAGAATCACAGCCCCAAAGATAAAAGCCATCAGGAGAAAAAATTAAAAATCAACTCCACAAATGTTGAAAAATAAGAGCTTAAATTCAAGAAACAAGATTAATAAAATCACAATGACCTCCCCAGAGGAACACAACATTTCAATATTAAAATGCAAAAATGAAGAGATCAAAGAAATGCCAGAAATGGAATTTAGAAAATTAATCACACAGTTACTAAAAAAAAATCAGAAGTGAATCCATGAACTAAAGAAAACCATATATAGCATGAATGAAAGTTTTTCACAGGAAATTGAGAATTTAAAGAGAAATCAAAATGAAATTTTAGAAATGAAGAATTCAATGGATCAAATGAAAAATGAGGTGAAAAGCCTTAACAGCAGACTTGATGAGGCAGAAGAAAGAATACCTGAACTTGAAGACAAATCTTTGAAATCTTACAGTCAGATAAAAAAAATCAAGAAGAAACCAGAAAACTTAAAAATAGTGTTGGAGATCTATAGGACATTATTCAAAGACCCAACAGACAGGTCTTAGAAATTCCTGAAGGAGTAGAGAGAAGGGAACTGAAAGCATGTTTAGTGAAATAATTACAAAAAAGCTTCCCCAATTGGAGAAATAAAGGGATGTTTAAGTAAGGAAGCCCATAGAACTCCTAACAGACATAACCAGAAAATACTTTCACCACCATGTATTGCAGTCAGTTTTCCAAAATAAAACATAAAGAAAAGTTTCTAAAATGTGCATGAGAGAAATGCCAGATTATTTTGAGAGGACTGCCAATTAAACTCACAGCTGACTTCTCATCAGAAACCCTACAGGCTAGGAGAAATGGCAAGATATATTCCAAATCTTAAGAAAAAAAAAACTATCAACCCAGAATACTGTCCCCTGCAAAGTTCTCATTTAAGAATGAAGGTGAAATAAAGACCTCCTATAACAAACAGAAATTGAAAGAATTTGTCACCACCCATCTAGCCTTATGAAAGATTCTTAAGGATGTGGTACACAAAAGAACACAGAAAGATACTCATCATTATGAAAGAATGAGAAGGCAGAAAACCTCCCAGTAGAAGTACAAAAGATATCCAAAGTAAACAATAGGGATATTTACAGAAAAACGGCAGGGCCATGTCGTTACTTATCAATAGTCACCTTGAATGTACATAGTCTCAATTATGAAGTTAAAAGATACAGACTGGCTGAAAGGATTGAAAAACAAGAATCACCTTTTTGTTGCTTACAAGAAACACATCTCAGAGAGTGAAAGGATAGAGATAGATAGTTCATGCTAACAGAATCCAAAAAAAGAGCTGGTCTAGCCATCCTAATATCAGACAAAATAGAATTTATCATAAAAACTGTTATAAGAGATGAAGAAGGGCATTATGTAATATTAACAGGTCAATTCAACAGGAAGACATGACTATAACAAATGGAAATACACCCAATTATAAGACACTGGGCTACTTAAAAAAATGTTAATGGACCTAACGGGAGATAGAGAATCCAATACAATAGTAATGGATGACTTCAATAGCCACTTTCAGCAATGGACAGATAAACCAGACAGAAAATTATCAAGGAAACAACAGTTAATCAACACTATAGACCAAATGGACCTATGGATATCTATAGAACCTTTCACCCTACAGTGGCAGAAAACACATTCTTCTCATCAGATATACCACATGTTAGGTCATAAAGCAAATCTCACCAATTTAAAAAAATTGAAATCATACTTACGTATCTTCCCTGAACACAATGGAATAAAGCTGGAAATCAACAACTCAAGAATCTCTAGAAAATATGTAAATGAATGGATACTGAACAACATGCTCCTAAATTAACAATGGGTCATAGGAAAAATCAAAAGAGAAACCAAAACATTTTTGGAAACGAATGAAGATGACAATATATCATATCAAAATCTATGGGATACAGCAAAAGCAGCGTTAAGAGGGAAGTTCATAGTAATTGGTGCCTACATGAAGAAACTAGAAAGTTACAAAATAAATGAGCTATCAATGCATCTCAAGGACCTAAAACATCAACAACAAACCAAACCCAAAACTAGTAGGTGAAAAGAAATAATAATAGAATAAACAAAATTCAAACAAAAATTAGTGAAATGAAAAGCTAGTTTGTTGAAAAACTAAACAAAATTGATACACCACTGGGGCAACTAGCCAAAAAGAAAAAAGGAAGTAGAAAAAGAACCAAATCGATAAAAATCACATTAGAAAAAGGAAATGTAACATAGATACCACAGAAATAAAAAGAATCATCAGAAATTATTACAAAGAGCTGTATGCCCACAAACTAAGAAACCTAGAAGAAATGGATAAATTCCTAGAAACTTACAATCTACTAAAATTGAGCCATGAAAACATAGAAAACCTAAACAGACCAATAACCATGATGGAGACTGAATCAGAAATAAAGAAAAGCCCAGAAAAGGATGGCTTCACTGCTGAACTCACCAGTCACATAGAAAAGAACTAATTCCAATTCTTCTCAAACTATTCTAAATGATTGAAAAGGAGGGATTCCTCCCAAATTCCTTCTGTGAAGCTAGAATTACCTTAATACCTAAACCTGGAAAAGATGCAACAGAGAAAGAGAGATATAGAACAAAATCCCTGATGAACACAGATGCAAAAATCCTCAACAAGATATTATCTAATTGAATCCAACAACACATCAGAAAGATCATTCATCTGGATCAAGTGGGATTTATCCCTGGTATGCTGGGATGGTTCAACATTTGCAAAACAACCAATGTAATACCTCACATTAACAAACTGAAGAACAGAAACCATATGATTATTTCAATAGATGCAGAGAAGGCATTTGATAAAATACAACAGCTTTTCATGATGAAAACCTTAAGCAAAATGGGTATAGAAGGAACATTCTTCAACACAATCAATTCAATATATGACAAACCTACAATAAGCATCCTACTGAATGTGGAAAACCTAGCAGCATTCCCCCTAAGATTTGACCAGACAAGGATGCCCGCTCTCATCATTGCTATTTATTATAGTCTTGGAAATTTTAGCTAGAGCCATTAGGCAAGACAAATAAATCAAAGGAATGTAAATTAAGAAAGAAGAAGTCAAACTATCCTTATTTGCAGATGATATGATCCTACAGGGGATGCAAAAACTCCACTGAGACACTACTGGAACTCATGAAAGAGTCTGATATTGTGGTGGAATACAAAATCAACACAGAAAAATAAATAGCCTTTTTAAATACAGACAATGTCATGGCTCAGAGAGAACTTTTAAAATCATTAACATTCAAAATAGCTCCAAAAAGAATCAAATACCTTAGAATAAATTTAACCAACGATGTCAAAGATCTCTATGATTCAAACTATGAAACACTAAAGGAAAGAAATAGAAGAAGGTATTTAAAATGGAAAAATCTTCCATGTTCATGGACTGGAAGAATAAACATGATCAAAATGTCCAAAAGCAATTAACAGATTCAATGAGATCCCAGTCAAAATACCAATGACATTCTTCACAGATCTAAAGAAAACCATGCTGAAATCCATTTGGAAACACAAGAGACCCCAAATAGGCAAAGCAATCATACAACAAAAAGAAAACTGGAGGTATCATAAACCTTATTTCAAGACATATCACAGGGCAGTTATAATCAAAACAGCCTGGTACTGGCAACAAAAATAGACATGTAGACCAATGGAACAGAATGGAAGCTCCAGAAATCAATTCATGCAATTACAGCCAACTTATATTTGATATAGGAGCTAAACTCAATCTGTGGATCAAGGAGAGACTCTTTAACAAATAGTGCTAGAAAAACTGGCTCTTCATGTGCAGAAGTATGAAATTAGACCCTGACCCTAAGCCGTACCCAAAAATCCACTTAAAATGCATCAAGGCCCTAAATCTATGACCTGATACCATCAAATTGTGAGTCAACATGGGCATAGGCAAAGACTTCTTAGGAAAGACCACAGAAGCACAAGCAATCAAAGCCAAAATTGATAAATGGGATTAAGCTTCTGCACTGCAAAATAAATATTCAACAAAATCAGGAGGCAACCTATAGAATCAGAGAAAATATTTGCAAACTTCACAACTGAAAAAGATTTAACATCCTGAATATATAATCAGCTCAAGACATTCAACAACCACAAATAAAAAAATCAAGTAAAGAAATGGGCAAAGACTTAAATAGGCATTTTTTTAAGATTTTTAAAATTTATTTGACAGGTGGAGTTATAGACAGTGAGAGAGAAAGACAGAGAGAAAGGTCTTCCTTCCATTGGTTCACCCCCCAAATGGCTGCTATGGCTGGAGCTATGCCAATCCGAAGCCAGGAGCCAGGTGCTGCTTCCTGGTGTCCCATGCAGGTTCAGGAGCTCAAGTACTTGGGCCATCCTCCACTGCCTTCCTGGGCTGCAGCAGAGAGCTGGACTGGAAGAGGAGTAACCAGGACTAGAACCCGGCACTCATATGGGATTCCGGCACCAAAGGCAGAGGATTAGCCAAGTAAGCCATGGCACCGGCCCTAAACAGGCATTTTTCAAGAGAGGGAATTCGCATGGCCAACAGACACTGGCAAAAATGCTCAGGATCACTAGCCATCAGGAAAATGCACATCAAAACCACAGTGAGCATTCACCTTACTGTAGTTAGAATTCAACAAACAACAAATGCTGGTGAGGATGTGTGGAAAAAGGTACCCTGATCCACTGCTGGTGGGAATGTAAGCTGGTGCAACCACTGTGGAAGACAGCATGGAGATATCTCAAAAATCTGAATATAGACCTACCATATGACCCAGCCATCCCACTCCTGGGAGTTTACCCAAAGCAAAAGAAATCAGTATATGAAACAGTTATCTGTACCCCCATGTTGACTGCATCAAAATTAACAATAGCTAAGATATTGAATTAACCCAGCTATCCATCAACTACTGACTGGATAAAGAAATTATAGTGTATATATGCACTATGGAGTATTACTCAACTGTAAAAAAAAATAACAAAAACCAAAACCGAAATGAAGTCTTTTGCAACAAGATGGTAACAACTGGAGACCATTATACTTAGTGAAATAAGCCAATCCCAAAAAGAAAAATATCATTGTTTTCCCTGATCTGATGCAACTAATAGAATACATGAAATGTAATGTATTGGAGCAAAATAGACATTTTGAGAAAGGATGATTGTTTATAGCCCTTGTCTCTTCCATTGAGGAACAATGTTTAGTTGTTTAGTTTTATTTTGTCTTGTTTTCTTTCTCCTCATACTATGTGCTGAACTCCTTTGCTTAGAGTAGTATTAACTATTTGATCTCAAAGTAAACTGACAATGAATCATTGTAAAAATTAAGAATGCGAATCCAAGCAGGACACTAGGAAAGCTTAGAATGTGTGTGGTGTGGAGGAGAAGTCCCACTTTGTTCCTAAACTGTATATAGGAAATATAGAAACTTGAGTAACTTAAATGAAATTAAATTAAATTTTAAAAATTGAGATAAAAATGGAATACTTCTCAGCCATAAGAAAGAATGAAATCCTATCTTTTCCAACAAAATGGATGCAACTAGAAGCCATTATACTCAATGAAATAAGCCAGTCCCTAAGTGACAAATATCACATGGTTTCCTTGATATTTGATAACTAATAGAGTACCAAAAATGTAATATATAGGAGTGAAATTGACATTTTGAGATTCAATTTTTTTTTTACAGTCCTTGTCTCTACTGTTGAGGAATACTGTTTCTTTTCTTCTTACTCTTTGTTGAACTCTTTATTTAGTGTAGTGTTAATCTTATGAATACAAAGTAAACTGAAGCAGATCAGGAAGGTGGGAGTATGGGTGGGAGGAAGGGTAGGGTGGGGAGAATCACTACGTTCCTAAATCTGTATACATGAAATACATAATATTTGTTTACCTTAAAAAAATTTTGGCCAGCGCCGCTGCTCACTAGGCTAATCCTCTGCCTTGTGGCGCCAGCACTCCGGGTTCTAGTTCCGGTCAGGGCACCGGATTCTGTCCCAGTTGCCCCTCTTCCAGGCCAGCTCTCTGCTGTGGCCCGGGAGTGCAGTGGAGGATGGCCCAAGTGCTTGGGCCCTGCACCCCATGGGAGACCAGGATAAGTACATGGCTCCTGCCATTGGATTGGCATGCTGCGCTGGCCATAGCGCGCCAGCCACGGCGGCCATTGGAGGGTGAACCAACGGCAAAAGGAAGACCTTTCTCTCTGTATCTCTCTCTCTCACTGTCCACTCTGCCTGTCCAAAAAAAATTTTTTTAAAAAGACTCAACTCTCTGATGGAATGCAGGGAAGCAATGTGGACACAGAGAGATCCGTTCTCTACTGTTCTGACTCTGTGTGCAAATGAAATAAGCAACAGTCATATATGATTATCACTTCTCATTGAAGCTTCTCATTTCATCAAATTTCCTATTTCATAATAAAAATCACTGAATCAGAGTGCGGGAAGGGAAGTGGATGTCACACAGACGCCAGCGGGGAGAGCAGGGACGTCCAGGGCTCCGAGTCCACACATCGGCGCTGGAAGGGGAGGTGAGCTCAGTAACCAGAGACATTGGCGAGGAAACGGTGGACAGAATTTAGAGGGAAGCGGGCTTTGAGGCGGGAAAGTTCACCAGACTGACTACAGGAGAGAAGGAAAAAAAAAAGAAAAAAAAAGGAGGGGGGGTAGTGGTACAAACAAGTTTCTCTCTCTCCGCCAACCTTGCAAAGGCCAGCAAGAGACAAAGAGCAGGCCCTGCTTGGGATATACATAACAAAAGGGGAGAGCAAAGGCTACAATTCAGTAGCCTAGGCAACCCAGTGGGAGTCCGCAGGAGAAACTGAGCTGGCACAGACTCTTTGGGTAGAAGCCAGAGACTGGAAGCTAAATACCATCAATTCTGCTCAGCTGTGCAGTATTACTTACCTTCTGAATAAAAAATAAAATAAATAAATAAATGAATGAATGAATAAATAAATAAATAGAGAGAGATTTACCATGCATAACCTGAGGGTGTCACCTATGCACACCTGTAACCCGGAAGAACCAAGCAGAGCTCTCAGGCCACACACATCTCAAGCCTCCAAGGCTCCTCCAACAGCAGGCAGTCCACTTAACGCAGACATAGTATTAAAAAAAAAAAAAAAAACTCACAGTGAGGGAAGAAGAATTAACTATACCAAGCAACAAACACAAATAATCGAGGGAACAAGATCAACAATGACACTATGACACCTCCAAATAAACAAAACACCCCAAGCCAAGATTATGAAGATGATGAGATAGAAGAAATGCAAGATACGGATTTCAAAAAATTTATGATAAGAACATTTAGAAGTTTTCAAAAGCAAATCCTTGAACTACAGAAATCCTTATTGGACAGGATTGAAAATCTCTCTTGTAAAAATGAAATTTTAAGGAAGAATCAAAATGAAATGCAGAAACTAGTAGAACAGGAAAGTGTGATAGTGAAGAGAAATCAAAATGAAATGAAGAGCTCAATAGATCAAATGACAAACACATTAGAGAGCCTTAAAAACAGAATGGGTGAAGCAGAAGAGAGAATATTGGACTTAGAAGACAGAGAACAGGAAAGGATACAGTCAAACCAAAGAAAAGAAGAGGAAATTAGAAATCTAAAAAATATTGTTGGGAATCTACAGGATACTATAAAAAAAAAAAAAATTCGGGTTCCAGGAGTTCCTGAAGGCATGGAGAGAGAGAAAGGATTAGAAGGCCTTTTTAGTGAGAAACTAGCAGAGAACTTTCCAGGTTTGGAGAAGGACAGAGACATCCTAGTACAGGAAGCTCATAGAACCCCCAGTAAACATGACCAAAAGAGATCCTCACCACGACACATTGTAATTAAAGTCACCACAGTGAAACATAAAGAAAAGATCCTAAAATGTGCAAGAGAGAAACGTCAGATTACTCTCAGAGGATCTCCAATTATACTCACAGCAGACTTCTCATCAGAAACACTAAAGGCTAGGAGGGAATGGCGAGACATAGCACAGGTGCTAGGAGAGAAAAATTGCCCCAGATGGTGGAGTTGAAACATACCGGAGGATTCCAGTTCAGTCCCATCAAGGTGCCGTGTACCAATGCCATCTCACTAGTCCACGTGATCAATTTCAGTTCACAATTGATCATAATGAAAGGACTAAGAGACAAAGGGATCACATAAACAAGTCTAGTGCCTGCTAATACTAACCGATAGAATTAATAAAGGAGAGAGCGATCCAACATGGGAGGCAGGATGCACAGTGGACTCATGGAATGGCAGATGTCCTGGACAGCATTCTGGCCTCAGAATCAGCCCTGAGGGCATTCGGATCTGGCTGGGAAGCCCATGGGAGTGTTGCAGGCATGGAAAGCCAGGACACTCTGGCAAAAAAAAGAAAAAAAAAACCTAAATGAAAGATCTCTATGAGTGAGATCCCAGTGGAAAGAGCGGGTCTTCAAGGAGGGAGGTGCCTTTCTCTGAAGGGAGGAGAGAGCTTCCACTTTGACTATGACCTTTTCTAAATAAGAGTCGGAGAACTCAAAAGGCTTCCATAGCCTTGGAAAATCATGACTGGAGCATAGGGAGATTGCTGATGCCATAAACAGGAGTGTCAATTTGTGAGGTCAACAGCGGGAGTTGCTGTGTGATACATGTAATATATCCATACAATGGCATACTACTTTTATGCCTTGACAGTAAGAAGATAGCTTAATAAAAATGCTGTCCTTAGCGTGCTGTACATTGAGATTTAATGCTATAACGAGTACTCAAACAGTATATTTCACTTTGTGTTTCTATGTGGGTGCAAACTGTTGAGATATTTACTTAATGTATGCTAAACTGATCTTCTGTATATATAGAAAATTGAAAATGAATCATGATATGAATGGATGGGGAGAGAGAGCGGGAAAGGGGAGGGTTGCGGGTGGGAGGGAAGTCATTGGGGGGTGGGGGAGGCTAATGTAGTCCATAGGCTGTACTTTGGACATCTATGCTCATTGGATAAAAGTTAAAAAAAAAATCACTGAATCTAACTCTACCGTTTGAGGTAAGTCAGCTTCAGCATGTCCTGAATTGCACATCTCTTCCCTCTCTTATTCCCACTCTTACATTTAACAGCAATCATTTTTCTGTTAAGTTTCAGCACTTAAGAATAATTGTGTGTTGAATGAGTTAGAAACATACCAGGGGATTCCAATTAAATCCCATCAAGGTGGCATGTACCAATACCATCTCACTAGTCCCACTGATCAATTTCTGTTCACAATTAATCATAATGATAGGACTAAGAACCAAAGGGATCACATAAACAAAAATAGTGTCTGCAAATACTAGCTGATAGAATCAAAAAGGGAGAGAATGATCCAACATGGGAAGTGAGATACACAGCAGACCCATAGAATGGCAGATTCCTAAACAGCACTCAGGCCTCAGAATCAGCCCTTAAGGCATGCGGATCTGGCTGAAATGCCCATGAGAGTATTTCAGGCATGGAAAGCCAAGACACTCTGGGGAAAAAAAAAAAAAAAAAAAAAAAAAAAAACCTAAATGAAAGATCTCCGCGAGTGAGATCCCAGTGGAAAGAACGGGTCATCAAAGAAGGAGGTACCTTTCTCTGAAGGGAGGAGAGAACTTCCACTTTGACCATGGCCTTGTCTAAATATGATCAGAGTCAGTGAACTCAGGGGGCTTTCATAGCCTTGGCAGCTCATGACAAGAGCCTAGGGTGATTACTGATGCCATAAACAAGAGTGTCAATTTGTTAAGTCAACAACAGGAGTCACTGTGCACTTACTCCTCATGTAGGATCTTTGTCCTTAGTGTGCTGTACATTGAGATTTAATGCTATAACTAGTACTCAAACAGTATTTTTCACTGTTATGTTTCTGTGTAGGAGCAAACTGTTGAAATCTTTACTTAATGTATGCTAAACTGATCTTCTGTATATAAAGAGAATCGAAAATGAATCTTGATGTGAATGGAAGGGGAGAGGGAGTGGGAAAGGGGAGGGTTGCGGGTGGGAGGGATGTTATGGGGGGAAGCCATTATAACCCATATGCTGTACTTTGGAAATTTATATTCATTAAATAAAAGTTTGAAAGCAAAAAAAAGAACAAAAAAAATCACTGAATCAAAAAAAAAAGACAATTCATGCTTCCTCTGCATGTTTGTTCTATCTGGGTCTACAATGAATTGGATGAGACCACCCACGTTATCGATAGGGATATTTTTTACTCAATCCACTGATTCAAATGCTTATCACTTTTGGAAACACTGTCACAGACATTCACAGAAATAATATTTTGCCAATCATATGGGCATCCATCAGCCTAGCCAAGTTAACACACACAAATAACCATAGCAATATTATTGCCATTTTATACTATACTGGCAATGTATGAAAATTTTGGTTTTTCCATATTTTGCCAGAACTTGTTATGGACAATCTTTTTAATTTTAACCACTCTTCTGGGAGTGTTATATTTCATTTTGGTTTAATTGGCATTCTTGTCATGATCACTGATGCTGAACACTTTTACATATTGTCATTTGCTATCTGTGCACTTCTTTAGAGATTTTTAAATGTATTTCATCCAGCATTTTTATTAAGCTATCTTCTTACTGTCAAGGCATAAAAGTAGTATGCCATTGTATGGATATATTACATGTATCACACAGCAGAAATACATCATGTATTGTCAAAAATGTGTTTTACAATTATTTTCTCCCAATTTGTAGTTTTCCTTTTCATTTTTTTTTTACAAATCAGACTTAGTAGAACAAATTTTCTAACTTTGATAAACCTGAATTTATTGATGTTTTTCTTCCATAATTTATGTGTTTTGGGTTATATTAAGAAATGTTTTCTAAATCTAAGATAATTAATATTTTCTCCTATGTTTTGTCTTATGTGTACCCAATGTCTTATTTCCAAAAACAATGAAAATAAGTAATAGCAAAAAGGAGGGAGATTTTACTACCTAATCCTATCTTGAATTAGTGTCACAGAATCTGTTAGTATCCTTAAACTACCAATCCCTGATGGTCCTAGTGGTCTTAAAGACTGCATTCCAAAGAAAGCTGACTTCTGCATACATAATATCAGAAATCCTAAGAACCAAGCTAAAAGGACCCAGTGATAAGTTTTCATGTTCTCTGTAAAAGTACCTCTAATACAACTGATCCATCAGCCTGTCTTATGTCTAACTGTCCTTATTTTCCAAAGACTATAATCATCCTGTCACCTGACTGTTTAATGAATTTCTCCCTTATTCTGGACAGCTGGCCAGTAAGTCTATAAACTGAAATTACAAAGAAGTTCCTCTGGGTAAAGAAACTCATAATTCAACAATTTTAGTCAGAAAGTCAAATATATGCAATCCATTAGCTCACAAGATTGATCAAATATTTTCCAATAGGAAATGGAGTTAACCATTGAATCCAATTAAATTAAATTGATCTTATAACATTGAATGGAAGCCTTAAGGACTTATATAAGTTTTTTACTTATACATCCTTATTCCAAAGGTCTAGAGTTACTTAATAATTAATACAAACATTTATGTATGCCTGGGTGCCTATGTACTTCTAAAAGTTAATGGTCAGGGGCTAGCACTGTGACCTAGTGAGTAAAGCTGCTGCCAGCAGTGCCTGCATCCCATATGGGCGCCATCTCGAGTCCAAGCTGCTCTACTTCTGATCCAGCTTTCTGCTATGCCCTGGAAGGCAGTGGAGGATGGCCCAAGTCCTTGGGCCCCTGCACTCGCATGGAAGGCCAAGAGGGGGCTCGTGGCTCCTGGATTTATAATGGCTTAGCTCTGCCCATTGCAGCCAATTGGGGAGTAGAGCAGATGGAGGACCTCTCTTTCTCTGCCTCTCCTTCTCTCTGTGTAACTGACTTTCAAACAAATAAATAAATCTTTTTAAAAAAGTTAATGGTCAAACAAAAGTACAATTCTCCCATACAATTCATTCTGATTCGCATATCAATGTAACCTCTGACTGTAAGACATGTGTTTTAAAATATGTAGCTTCTTTAGCAACAAAGGAAGATTTATTAGAAGAAAACTCAGAGTCCAAGGCACGTGCAGGATATCACTGACACCCAAGATTCTCACCTTCTTTCTCTCTAAGGCTGTGTGTTTTCACACATCTGACTCTATCAGAATATCAACTGATTTCATTGAATAGTTTTCTCTTATTCAATTTGTACACAGCAAATGGTAGCTTCCTTACAACTGTCAAGCTTACTCGAAAACAGGAGACTAATTTGCAGAGTCAAGGTGTCACTCAATTGAGGTTCTAAATCAGTAGGAGAAAAAAGTCCATATTGCCCACATTTTGATTACTTAAAGCAACTATGGTCCAGAAGAGTGTTACAAAGTACATATCTGGCTAACAAGGCTCTTCAGTGTTTATAAAGGGTAGGAACAGGAAAGTTCTCATAAAATTAAGTGGGTTTGATAAATTCAGAAGAAATCACAAAGTGTGTTTTATATACATATATACACACAGATCAAAGGAATTGTAAGGAAAAGATGAAAAAGATCCATGCCCATGGTTTGGAAGAATCAATATCATCAAAATGTCCATTCTCCCAAAAGCGATTTATAGATTCAGTGCGACACCAATCAAAATACCAAAGTCATTCTTCTCAGATCTAGAAAAAAATGATGCTCAAATTCATATGGAAACACAGGAGACCTCAAATAGCTAAAGCAATCTTGTACAACAAAAACAAAGCCAGAGGCATCACAATTCCAGATTTCAGGATAAACTACAGAGCAGTTGTAATCAAGACAGCATGGTTCTGGTACAGAAACAGATGGATAGACCAATGGAACAGAATAGAAACACCAGAAAGCAACCCAAACATCTACAGCCAACTTATATTTGATCGAGGATCTAAAACCAATTCCTGGAGCAAGGACAGTCTATTCAATAATGGTGCTGGGAAAACTGGATTTCCACATGCAGAATCATGAAGCAAGACCCCTACCTTACACCTTACACAAAAATCCACTCAACATGGATTAAAGATCTAATCTACGACCCGACATCGAATTATTAGAGAACATTGGAGAAACCCTTCATGATATATGCACAGGCAAAGACTTCTTGGAAAAGACCCGGGAGGCACAGGCAGTCAAAGCCAAAATTAACTATTTGGATTGCATCAAATTGAGAAGTTTCTGTACTGCAAAAGAAACAGGAAAGTGAAGAGGCAACCAACAGGATGGGAAAAAATATTTGCAAACTATGCAACAGATAAAGGATTAATAACCAGAATCTACAAAGAAATCAAGAAACTCCACAACAACAAAACAAAAAATCCACTTAAGAGATGGGCCAAGGACCTAAACAGAGAAAATTTCGATTTCCTCAAAAGAGGAAATCCAAATGGCCAACAGGCACATGAAAAAATGTTGAAGATCACTAGCAATCAGGGAAATGCAAATCAAAACCACAATGAGGTTTCACCTCACCCCGGTTAGAATGGCTCACATACAGAAATCTTCCAACAACAGATGCTGGCGAGGATGTGGGGAAAAAGGGACACTAACCCACTGTTGGTGGGAATGCAAACTGGTTAAGCCACTATGGAAGTCAGTCTGGAGATTCCTCAGAAACCTGAACATAGCCCTACCATACAATCCAGCAATCCCACTCCTTGGAATTTACCCAAAGGAAATTAAATTGGTAAACAAAAATAGCTGTCTGCACCTTAGTGTTTATTGCAGTTCAATTCACAATAGCTAAGACCTGAAATCAACCTAAATGCCCATCAACAGTAGACTGGATGAAGAATTATGGGATACGTACTCTATAGAAGACTATACAGCCTTAAAAAACAATGAAATCCAGTCATTTGCAACAAAATGGAGGAATCTGGAAAACATGCTGAGTGAAGTAAGCCAGTCCCAATGGGACAAAAATCATATGTTCTCCCTGATCAGTGACAACTAACCGAGAACCAAAAAGAAAACCTGTTGAAGTGAAATGGACACTATGAGAAACAATGACTAATCAGCCCTTGCCCTGACTGTTGATGAACAACTTAATATTTTATCCCTTTTAGTATTTCTTTTTTGTTCTGCTTAATACTATTGGTTTAACTCTGTAATTAATACACAAGTATTCTTAAGTGTTGAACTTAACTGAAAAGTGATCCCTATTAAATATAAGAGTGGGAATAAGAGAGAGAAGAGATGAACAATTTGGGACATGCTCAATCAGATTTGCCCCAAATGGTAGAGTTAGAAACATGCCAGGGGATTCTAATTCAATCCCATCAAGGTGGCATGTACCAATGCCATCTCACTAGTCCAAGTGATCAATTTCTGTTCACAATTGATCATAATGATAGGACTAAGAGTCAAAGGGATCACACAAACAAGACTAGTGTCTGCAAATACAAACTGGTAGAATAAAAAATTCAGAGAATGATCCAACATGGGAAGCAGGATACACAGTGGACTCATAGAATGGCAGATGTCCTAAATAGAACTCTGGCCTCAGAATCAGCCCTTAAGGCATTCAGAGCTGGCTGAAAAGCCCATGAGACTATTTCAGGCATGGAAAGCCAAGACACTGTGCTAAAAAAAAAATGACCTAAATGAAAGATCTCTGCGAGTGAGATCCCAGTGGAAAAAACAGGTCATCAAAGAAGGAGGTATCTTTCTCTGAAGGGAGAAGAGAACTTCCACTTTGACTATGAGCTTGTCTAAATATAATCAGAGTCAGTGAAATCAAAAGGCCTCCATAGGCTTGGCAGCTCATGACAAGAGCCTAGGGTGATTACTGATGCCATAAACAAGAGTGTCAAATGTGGGGAACAACTGAGACTAGACTAAGTTATTGGAATTAAGACTTATTCTATGCATCTGCTCTCCCACAATATGGCGCTGAGGCAGCAAACAACCTCTACGCAGCTGCCTCATCAGTTTGATAAGCTGCAGGAGCTGATCCTGCTCCTGATTGGAGGAGAGCAGCGTGCTCGGTGTGTGGGCAGCAGAGTTGGAATTGGTGGAAGAGGACTATAAAGGAGGAGAGAGACAACATGCACCAGGAACATCTGAAGGAACACCTGAGGAACATCTGAGCAGCCCCTGAGAGAGCCGGCCGGCGGTGTGCTGCTCCTCCGCAGAAGTGGGGAAAGCGGCGGGGGGTGCCGCTCCTCCACAGAGGTGGAGGGGCCGGCAGCTAACCCAGGATGGTGTCATTCCTCCTCTAGTGAGGGAACGGCAGCTAACCCGGGAAGGGCCGAGCAGACAAAAGAACAGCGCAGGGTCTAGTGTCGCTCCTCCGTGAATGGGGGAGCAATAGTCAAATTGTTAAGTCAACAACAGGAATCACTGTGCCCTTACTCCTTATGTAGGATCTCTGTCCTTAATGTGCTGTACATTGTGATTTTTTGCTATAACTAGTACACAAACAGTATTTTACACTTTATGTTCTGTGTGGGTGCAAACTGTTGAAATCTTTACTTAATATATGCTAAATTGATCTTCTGTATATAAAGATAATTGAAAATGAATCTTGATGTGAATGGAATGGGAGAGGTAGCAGGAGAGGGGAGGGTTGCAGGTGGGAGGGAAGTTATGGGGGGGGAAGCCATTGTAATCCATAAGCTGTACTTTGGAAATATATATTCATTAAATAAAAGTTAAATAAAAACTGAACACACCAAAAATCAGCAACTTTGCTGGATTCACCATAGAGCTAATATTGCAGAGCAAACTACTACCATAAAACCTGGACAGAAAGGTACATCTAGGGAAATAGAGTGTTTCAGAAAAAAACAACAACAACAAATAGAAACCCGCAAAAAACAGCATAAGATAATCAGTCAGTCACCAAAAGTAGAAGAGAATGAGAGACTAAATAAACAATACATATCCGGGGCCAGCGTTGTGGTGCAGCAGGTTAATGCCCTGGCCTGAAGCATCGGCATCCCAGATGGATGCCTGTTGTAGTCCCGGATGCTCCTCTTCCAATCCAGCTCTCTGCTGTGGCCTGGGATAGCAGTGGAAGATGGCTCAAGTCCTTGGGCCCCTGCACCCACATGGGAGACCTGGAATGAAGCTCCTGGCTCCTGGCTTCAGATCGGCACAGCTCCAGGCATTGCAGCCAATTGGGGAGTGATCCATTGGATGGAAGACCTCCTTCTCTCTCTCTCTCTCTCTCTCTCTCTCTCTCTCTTTCTCCTCTCTTTCTCTCTTTCTCTGCCTCTCGTCTATCTGTGTAACTCTGACTTTCAAATAAATAAAAATAAATCTTAAAAAAATACATATCCAATATTACATAGAAGCTAATTTATTGGGGAGACTTATAGACAGAAATATGATCTCATGTGGCCATGAAACAATAGATTCCAACACCCCCAGTCAAGAATAAGAACTTCATACATTAAACTGGACAAAGAGGACCTGAAGCTAAATGCATGAAGAGTTTCTCAAGAAACATTAATATGGGCCAGTGCTGTGGCATAGCAGGTAAAGCCACTGCCTGCAGTGCCAGCATACCATATGGGCGCCAGTTTGAGTCCTGGCTGCTCCACTTCTGACCCAACTTTCAGCTATGGCCTGGGAAAGCAGTAGAAAATGGTCCGAATCATTGGGCCCCTGCACCCTCAGGGAATTCCCAAAGGAAGCTCCTGGCTCCTGGCTTCAGACTGGCGCAGTTCCGGCCACTGTCACCATTTTGGGAGTAAACCAGCAGATAGAAGACCCCCCCGCCTCTCTCTCTCTCTGCCTCTGCCTCTCTGTAACTTTTAAATAAGTAAAATAAATATTTTTTTTCAAAATAAACATTAAGATTCCAGAAATTACTTACAGGACCAATTTAGTAACCTCACTTATCCCATCCTAGGATTTTGGATGACCTCAAGGGTTACCTATAGAGCAAGATGGTGGTAACATCCAAAATGGCTATAGTCATGTGAAGCTAATTCCTACATATAATAACTGGTTAACTGGAGAAGCCATCAAAACTTTAAACCAGTAGGAACACTTAAATGGTTGAATGGAGGAACTGATGAAGTCTTGAATATGGACTAATGGAGGAACAAGAAATTCCTGGGGTTTCTGTCTTAAGGGAGGCTCCACTCTTTCTTGACCTTTCTGTCCAAGAATAGCACCAGTCATTCACAGTGACAATTCAAGAAATATGCCATCCTGGCTCTGGCAATGGGCAGGAAGAGTAACTGGAAAATTTTATACATAAAATGGGTCGTTTTTCCAGAGGAAAGAACTTTTCCAGAGTTTCATCCTGAAAACTCATCCCAGCTGTGCAAAGAAAATGCCTCCTCATGAAAGGCTCTCCAGCAAGCTCTAGCCTTTCTATCTCATTTAAGGGGAAAAAATAAACCACAGTTCACAGAAGTCAGAATGTTAATGAAATAAATTAGACACAATCCTCAATCAGGAAAATCAGTATTAATGGGCAATGGAGTAACAATCTATATACAGAAGAACCACTGAACATCTCTAAGACATAGGCTTTCAAAAAAATTAAGGTTTAATTAAATGATAGAATGCTCTCTTCCCCCACAGCTTACCACCACAACAGGGCTGTAGAACAAGGCTGGACTACAGCTAAACATTGTCTTCATCACTCTCCTCCAACTTTGGAAACACAGCAAGAAGCCATAGAACTGTGTCTTGGGGCAGTACTGGGCTACTATAGCACAACATTGGGCAGATCCTAGCAGTTTCTGACCCAAGTCAAGTGCCTGGACTTACCTCAGATTAGGTGGATACCTGTACCCTAGTGAGATAGACTTGTTTTGGTTTATGTTATCACCATCCTTTTGCAGGCCTGGTGGGAACCCCTAAGACTGCACAGGAACTGGTGACTCTAAGATTCAGGTGAGACTCACCAAACACCTGAGTAACTGATGGGCTTCCTCTGTTAACCCTCCTAACACTTGAGCAGAGAACAAGGAATCACAGTGCTGTCTGGGGACTCAGTGCCAGGCAGATAAACCGCAACACTGAGCACATCCTATTGGTCCCTTTTCCCAGGCCAGTGGCTACAGAAAGAGGTTTTGAACCAACTTCTGTGCCCAGCAGAGTTCTGTGGTCCTAGTTGAATATATATTATATCTCAGCCAAAATCACCAGTAGCTAATAGGTATAGTATCAAACAGTGAGCCTACCTCAGAGGCAGACAGACCATAGCAGCCTTGGTACTACTGTAAGGTCACCCAGGTCTTAGTGGTCTGAGGCTCCAGACATGATCTAGCATCCTGGCATTTGTGGATACAAGACAAGGAACCTGAGCTTATCACAGGACCTAGAAGAGGCCCATAGAGATGAATTACTCCATTTTAGGTACTTCCTCAGTTCATACCAAATGAAACATCAATAACAGATTTTAAACAGATTTGAATTTTAAGAAACTCAATAAAATTCTAGAGAACATAGAGAAAAGATTGAATATTCTAACAGAGATTTGATAGAGATGGAAGGAAGAAATTAAACAAAATCAAGCAAAAATTTTCAACTTAAAAGTACAACAGGTGAAATTCAAAACATGACAAATGGCATTGATAGCAGAATAGATCAAACAGAAGAATCAGTTAGCTCAAAAACAGGCTATTTGAAAATACATAGTTATGACTATTTAAAAATTTATATGTGCAAAGTTGAACATTTTTTTCTTTTGATTATTGTGTCTAACCCCTGCCTATTTTCCTGCTGGACTATGGTCTTTTCACATATTATTTGTTGAAGTCTTTATTTAGTAGATTCAATAAACTATAAATCAAAAATGTTATCTCAAAAATAATAAATAAAATGTTCTTTAAGAAATAAAATACATAGCTGGAAGAAAAAAAGAAAACTAAGAATCAAGAAGGAAAAAGATTCTGGGAAATATGGGGTACCATGATAAAGCAAATATTTGAGTTGTTGGGGTTCAAGAGAGACCTTGAATGTCAAAGAGGTACAGAAAATGGTCAGAGACAATAATGGAAAACTTTCCAAACCTAGACAAAGACACAACTATCCAAGTACAAGAAGGTCAAAGATCACCAGTCAGATTCAACCCAATCAAGTATACCTCCAGCCATTATAGTCAAGCTCTCCAAGGTTAAAGCTGCAAGAAAAAAGAAGCAAATAACAAAAAATGGAGTCCCAATTTGAATGACAGCAGACTTCTCAGCAGAAACCTTAGAGGCCAAGGTTGCAGGGGGAAGAGGATGGGAAAAACTTCCACATTACTGAAGAAAAAATTTGCTGGCAAAGAATACTGTGTCCAGTAAAACTTTCAGTTATAAGGGAGAGAAATACACATTCCTGGACAAACAAAACCTGAGAGGATTTATCACTACCAGACCTGTGTTACAAGAAATGCTAAAGGGTGTTCCTCAAACTGAAATAGAGATGATAACAAGAATAAAGTAACAGACAGTGGAAAACTCACTGGTAAGAGCAACAATACAAACAAATTTAGAATGCTCTAATATTGTAAACATGGTGAGTAAATCATTTGTATCTTTTGTAAAGACTAAAAAAATTATAATGACTCCACTAACATGTTAACTGACAGGAAATATTGAAAAAGGTCAGATGTAACACCAAAAATTTAAAATGTGGAAAAAAATAGAGCACAAATGTAAAGGCACTTAGTAGGATGTATTTTTTTCTTCTTTTTTTTTTTTTTTTTTTGGTTTTCAGTTGTCTCTTTCCCTATCTTTATAATAAGTATTAAGTTGTTATCATTTTAAGATAACTTGTTATAGCAAAAAGAAATTTTTTGTAAGCCTCATAGTAGCCACAAAACAAGAGCCTATAATAGGCTTACCAAAAAAAGGCAAATAATGAAAATATACCACTGGAGAAAATCCCTTATCCACAAATTAAGATTATTCGAGAGGGAAAAAAACAGTAAGGAAGTACAATAAAAACATAAAAAAAAAACAAGGTGGTTTCACTGAAACCATAACTATCAATAATTACTGTAAATATTAATAGATTAAATTTTCACAAGGGAAATGAAATTGATCTGTTGAAGAGACATCTACACTCCCATGTTTATCACGACACTCTTCACAACAGCCAAGAAATGGAAACTGCCTATGTATCTGCCCCACCAATGAATGACAAAGAAAATATGGTTGAAATACAATGGAAGATTATGCAGACATCAAAAAGATGAAATCTTGTCATATGCAACTACATGGATGGACCTGTAAGTTATTATGTTAAGTGAAATAAGCCTAGCACAAAATGACAAATAACACGATTTCAAACATATGTGGAAATTTAGATGATCTCTTAAAAGTTAAAAATATAATGGTGTCTACCAGAGACTCTGGAGGGAAAGTGAGAGAAGGGTTGGGAAAGGTTTATTAGGTTATGGGCTAGTTATTGCTACTTAGAAGTTCTGTGATTCTAGTTCACAGCAAGATGACTATAGATAATATTAATGTGCTGTATATTTCTCTATTCATTGGAGGGTGAATCAAAGGCAAAGGAAGACGTTTCTCTCTGTCTCTCTCTCTCACTGTCCACTCTGCCTGTCAAAAAAAAAAAAAAATCTCAAACATAAGATTTTGGATGCTTTCACTATTAAGAATGTTAAATGCTTGAAAGAACAAACATGTTTAACTTGACTGAATATTATACAATATGAACATGTAACAAAACATCACAGAATACCCATATGCACAATTTTATATATTCATTTAATTTATTTAATAAAAATTAAAAGTAAACAACTCTATGGAAAAATTGCAGTAACAGAAAAAAAAATGTCATTTATGGGTTCATCAGTAAACATTACATAGCTGAAAAGTTCAAGATAGGTTAATAGAAACCTCAAAAACTTAAATATGAAGAAAAAAAGTAAAAACAAGAAGAAAATAAGTAAGAACTATGAAAAATATAAAAAAGTATAAGATATGTGACTAGAAGGTGAACAAAGGTGAGAAAGACTTGAAGTTATGATTGAAAATTTTCCAAAATCAACAGCAGAAACCCAACCACAGATACAAAAAGTCTGGGGAAGACCAAGAAAGATAAGTACTGCAACAATAACACCCAGGCAGATCACATTCCAATTGCAGAAAATCAAAGGCAAAGAGAAAATTTTGAAGAAGCTAGAAGGAGGGCTCAGGAGGTGAGAGGGCGTCTTATCAGCAAAGTAATAAAAGATAAGAGTCAAAGTGACTTCTTTTTGGAAACCATGCACATAAAACATTTAAAATAGGGAAAGAAAACTGCCCATCTAGAATTCTACATCCAACAAAGCAGCAGAGAAGAGTGTAGAAAAATGGGATTTTACTAAGGAAAGAGCCACATCCAAATTTTTTTATTTAAAGTGCTCTACTTTTCGAGTCTTGACAATTATTTTTGTAGATAATAAAAGGCATATGAATTAATGTACAGTACATCATGTGTGATGGCTATTTGCCATGAACTATATCAAATCCAATAAATCTATATGCTTCCATATCAATTGCTTGTAATAGATATTATTAGCATCACTTTTTTCACAGATGAAGTAACCAATGCTTCAGATGCTTTTTAAAACTGTTGTCTGGGGCCGGCCCTGTGGCACAGCGGGTTAACGCCCTGGCCTGAAGCAGCGGCATCCCATATGGGCACCAGTTCTAGCCCCGGCTGCTCCACTTCTGATCCAGCTCTGCTATGCCTGGGAAAGCAGTAGAAGATGGCCCAAGTGCTTGGGCCCCTGCCCCCACGTGGGTGACCCGGAGGAAGCTCCTGGCTCCTGGCTTCTAATTGGTGCAGCTCCACCTGTTGCAGCCATCTGGGGAGTGAACCAGCAGATGGAAGACCTCTCTCTCTGTCTCTACCTCTCACTGTAACTCTTTCAAATAAATAAAAATAAATCTTTAAAAAAAAAACATTGTAAATATGGTGAAGACAGATATAAGTTCATGTTCATGTGATTTAAACCCCTGCCCTTACCCAGTACACTGTGCTATACAATTAGTTGTGTGTTGGCAGATGTGTATATTGGAATATCAAATTACTCTATCAAACTTTTCTCAACATGAATGCATTTTGCAGTGAAATATTAACAACAAATATGGTAGTAAAGCTAGAACTAGCTTCCCCAAATCCTCTTCCCTGTCTGCTTCCAGGTTGGAATTGGCACAAACATGCATATTCACAAGAATTAGAAAGTGAATGCAAAGGATTAGCCAGGATGCTGTCTAGGTCATCACAGTCAGACACAGATTTGGACAGATGCAGAGCTGCCAGCAGCCTTTAGTTGGTCCTGGCATCCACTTCTTCTCAACAGCAGCCCCAAGCCCACCCCTGGACGTTTGGCACTGAATGTACAGCGGTATTGGCTAACCAGTTAATCCAGCTAATCTATCAACTTTTCTTTCACAGTTTTGTTTTGATAACTGGACATCCTTGGATTTTTATATTAACCAGTTGATGACATTTTCTCTGATCTTTTCATTTCCTTTCTGGACCTTTTCTAGCCCCTCCCACAACTCTACAAATTCAAATTTCTACAAGAAATACTTTATCCCACAAAGGATAGTGGTTCCTTTTAATAAACCCTGACTAATGCAGTAAGTATAACTTTTAAGTAAAATGTAAACATATCAAAATACTTCAATATATTTTCAAAGACAAAATAAAAAAATGTGAGTATAAATCCTAATAACTAACTCTCTGACCTAATAAGAAAATGCTAAGATAAGCCATTCTATTTTTTAGATCAAAACACAAACAGAAAAATTTCTGACAAAGCTGAAATTAAATTTACTTGTTATAATACTATGTTTCTTCCCAAACAGGAGAAAATGAAGCATATCTTAATTATCAAGAACAAAAAATATTCATGGCTTATGTATTATTCATGGCTATGAATTGCATAATCTTATTTATAGATAGCAGTTATTTTGCTTATAGATAGTAAGGCTATGCAAGGCCCTAATTTGATAACCAAAAATAAAAACTCTACTGCTAAATTTACAACTAGTGAAAACATGCACAAAATAAAGATATATCCAGGGTACTTACTATTACAAAGACACTTTGTTGTTTTTCCAAATAGGAGACCCATCCCCAAAATACTCAGATAATATATCTAATTTTAAACTTAGCAGTAAAAGATATATCCTTTAAATATGACAAGTCATTGTGAGTAGCTTTCATGTGGGAATGAGTAAAATCCATTGTAAACAGCCTTAGTGTGTGAGTGAGTGTGAATCCTTGGTCCAGAAGGCGGTAGGAGTCATTGAAGTTAAACATATGTCACTGGCCATTTGGGGGGTGAACCAACGGAAGGAAGACCTTTCTCTCTCTCTCTCTCTCTCTCTCTCACTGTCCACTCTGCCTGTCAAAAAATAAACAAATAAAATAAAAAATATATGTCACCAGAACCATCAGTATGCTTTTGGTTCCAAGGACCAGAATATCCAACTCAAATCAGTTTAAAAAAATGCGGTGGGGACATTTACTGGCTCATTAAACTTAATCAAAGAGCAAAGATAATTTTGAACAAAGCTTAATCTAAGGGCCCCAATCATGTCATCAGGACCTGGGTTTTCTGCTCATTTTAGATGGTTTCCACCCCAGGAAGCCCTTCCTATCATAGTAACAAAAAAGAATAACCTTAGATGCACATTCTTTTCTTCTCAACTAAAGCAGAAAACAAGAGCTTCTCTACCTCAACAGCTTGAGCAAAAAAAAAAAAAAAAAAAAGTCTTGGGCCTTGATTCTTTTGGCCCAAATTAGATCACGCGCCTATCCCTTAAATCAATGCCTGTGGCCAGGGCAGTGTAAGCTGCAAGTGCCAGGCTGCAAGCAAAGCTCAGCCTCAGTCAGGGGATATTAAAAATAAACAAATAGAAGGAATGGAGACTTAACAGATCCATAAGAATGTGCATTAACATATTTTCCACTTGTAAAACTATCCAGCAATTAATTCAGATTAAAATAGTGAGCATAGGGAAATAATATCTCAACTTTGCGTCTTTTATCCCAGCAAACTAAATGCTCTACTTTTCTTGAATAAGGCACTATTCATTAAACTTCATTCCAGATATCTATAACACTGAGGAACACAGGTACCAGGAAATCTATTACTCAAAAAGTAGTGATTAGATCTGGCCTTGTACAGTGTCCTTAATTTTTTTTCTTTTTTTAAATTTCCCATTTTATTTAATAAATATAAATTTCCAAAGTACAGCTTATGGATTACAATGGCTTCCCCCCCCCCCATAACTTCCCTCCCACCCAAAATTTTTCAACATTTAAAAAAGTATGTACCAACTCTCACATTTCTGACCATGCCTTTCAGACCGGTCAGCATTTGTGGCAGAACTATTCTCAATTTCGAATTGAAAAAAATAAAACAAACTTCATTTGTTGGTATGCTCATTTATTTTTTAAATGTCTGACTTAATTTCTTTCAAGTCTGTAAATAACACATATTTTCCTTGGCTATAATTATTCACTAAGACTTATTAGCACAGTAATAGCTCCAAGAAACTAAATTACAAGTCAGCACTGATTTTTGGTTGTTTTTCTTGACTTTCCAGAAAAGTGTTTGTTTGTCATCCTCAAATAAGCCACCCCATTAGGTTTCCTCTTTTCAGCCTTCAAGAATAGCTATTACTGTTAGAAAGGAGCATTAGTATAAATTCTTAAAGTTACACATCAGAAGGATTGGGTTGAGTTTAAGCAATCTCAATTCTGTGACTATAGTTTAGCAAAACTTCGAGTCGTCAGGAGAACATCAACTTAAAACAAACCCTTTACCAGCTGCTACATGTGGGGTGGATCAATAACACTAACTGACAACTTTTCATATGAAATTCAAGCAGTCTGAAGTTTCCTTTTTCTATTCCCTGAATATCTGTTCTCTCAACTTCAAAGGACTGCCTGCTGCAGAGCAAGGAGAGGTGGCTCATACACAACGGCATTTCTCTTCTGTTTAAATCATAACATTCGGCAGTTCTGGGGCTGCCAGGCAATGATAAAAGGGCACAGAGCTTTGATTGCTTATTCTTCAGTAGCAAAGACAGAGAAGTACTGAGAACAAGTGCACAGGCTTAGCAGACAAGCATGGCTGGGCTCCAACAACAGCTCTGCCACTTACCAGTCTTGTGTGTGACCTTGAACAAATTATCTAAGTTCCAAGCACCTCCTTTCCTCCTTTGTAAAATGAATATAATACTAAGATTCATCCTTCTTGGTTATGGAGAGGATTAAGTGAGTTAATCATTGTAAAGTACTTAACATAGAACTTGGCCCTTTAAATAACAGCTAACATTTACTGAGCATTTGTTATGCATCAGATATAGAAAGAATTCAACTCATCTGTTCAACAAGTATTTGAGTATTTACTATATACCATGAACTGCATGAGTTCTAGGTTCTGTCAGTGAATAAAACAAAGATTCCTTCCTACAGTTTGAGTACTTTGAAGATAATTATTAAAATTATAACAGAATTAATAAACATTAAATAAGTAAAATAGCAATATCAATGAGATTCCTCAAAATTGACTGCTATGATAAAGGTTTGCCTACAGTCCTTAAGAGCAGTTGGCCTCTGCAGAGAATGCAGACATGGAACAATGAAGTCAGTAAACAAGCTACAGTAAACAACTATCCAGCACCGTGGGTTTGCTGGTATTATTTCACAGCTGAGTTCCTTCTGTCTGTAGATAAATGAAAATGAAAGAAATATGAAGACTGTCTTCAAGGCTGAAAATTCTACTAATGTTCTGAGGATCTAGTGAAATGGAAGGGACTACTCATCTTTTTCAGTTCTTTCAGTTTGAGGACACTCGTGACTCCCCCATGCTTTCAAAATACAGTGGTGGATTATTTAGCAATATAGTAGGGTTGAAATGGCTTGCAGAGCAGGGCTGAAATTTTCAGCTTCAACTCATTGGTTATCTGCTCTCAGGTGTAAAGTTGTATACAGTGAAATCTCACACAGGATACTTCCATTCAAAAATACAAATAAAAACAGGTGTTGGTGTACATATGGAGAAACAGAAACCTTCACATGCTGCTGCTGAGAATTTAAAAGTATAGCCACTTTGGAAAACAATCTAGAAGTTCCTCGGAAGGTTTGACAGTTATCGTAGGACCCATCAATTTCATTGCTATACTTAATCCAAATAGAAATGAAAACATATCCACACAAAAACCTGTACATATATGTCCATAGATGCATTAATCATAATAGCCAAAGACTAGAAACAACTCAACATGTCCATCAACTGAAGAATGGTTAACAAAATGTAGAATATTCAGACAATGCAAGAAAAGGAAATGACATATTGGGGCTATAACATGCATGGACTTTTAACACACCATGGTAAGTAAAAGAAGTCATAAAGGAGTGATGGTATGATTTCATCTACATGAATCATAACAGGCAAATCTACAGACAGAAAGGAGATTAGTGGTTGCCACAGGGAAGGAGGAAGAGGGAATGGATGCTGATGAGTACAAAGAATTTTGGGAAGGCGAAAAAGATTCTAAAATTAGACAATGATGGTGGTTGCAAAACTTTGTGAATATATTTAAAAACCATCAAACTGTATACTTTAAATGGCTATACTGGATGGTATGTGAATTATATCTCAATAAAGCCACTTTAATAAAAACCGCTGGGCACTATAGGCCAGAATACAGTGAAGTGTAAAAGGTTCTGCCTTGGGCCGGCGCTGTGGCATAGTCGGTAAAGCTACTGCCTTCAGTGCCAGCATCCTATTTGAGTGCTGGTTTGAGTCCCAGCTGCTCCACTTCTGATCCAGCTCTCTGGTATGGCCTGGGAAAGCAGTAGATGATGGCCCAAGTCCTTGGGCCCCTGCACCCATGTGGGAGACCTGGAAGAAGCCCCTGGCTCCTGGCTTCGGATCAGCATAGCTCCTGCCATCGCAACCATCTGGGGAGTGAACCAGCAGATGGACGACCTCTCTGCCTCTGCCTCTCTGTAAATCTGCCTTTCAAATAAATAAATCTTTTTTAAAAAGGATCTGCCTTCACCTATTTTTCTTTTTGTAATTCTGGAGTATTTTGCACCCAGATATTTCATAGACTAGGAAAAGGCTTCTATATCTCTGAAATATCTCCTTGCCCTTGCCCTGCTGGTTCCTTTTCACGCTCCTGTGAAATTCTACCTTGGTCACTTCATAGCTTAATCTTAAGGCTTTGCTTCTAAAAATATTCAAAATAGCCTAGGGAAAGATTGCTCATTGAATTCTATCAGTCATGTTTTGTTTAATAGGAATGAGTTTGTGAGATCTCTTCCTGAAGGTGGGATCTGGTTGAGGGCAAACAGAATGAGGACAATCTGCCAAGGAATAAAGGAAGCATACATTTTTATGGAAGAGGGAATAGAGAAAGAAGAATGAGAACAAGTGCATTTTCATCAGTTAATACTTTAACACCATAGTTTATAACATACATCTGTCTTGGCTCATGCCCTGACTTGCCTCTCAGTTTTTGCATCTACTGATCCAAACAGATTCTGCACCCTGAGGGGTCCGATTTCAGGGCCATGTGAACCAGTACTCTGATTTCTATTTCCTCTGCTTTTGATCTGTATTTTTTAATTTGAAATTGCACTGCAAGCTTTTCAAGATGCTTCACGAATGAGTTCTGCTCTTTAAACAAAAAATTAGTCCTATAGTAACATGGCTATGTCATAGATGGTGACTAGAAGATCAACTCAAACCAATAGTGATGAGCTGACTGAAAAAGACTGCTAACCATGTCTACCCACAGCAAGAAAGCATGCTGGGGTCAATCAGCAGTACCTGCAAAGAGCAAGAAAGAGTGGAAAATATGAGCATCATCACTAACAGCGATCACTGCCTATGGAACATCTTAGTGTGTGACATTTCCCTTTATCTAATAATCAGACATGAATGTCACCTACATAGCAGAGAAATTTCTTCATTTTTACAAACCAGAATAGAAGCAAGATTGCTATCGAGATTATGTGCTAAAAATTCCAACACTTTGTACTCTCTAACACTATGTTAGACTACAATATTTCATCTGCCCACGCTACCTATATGACCTCAATCTTCTGATCTCCATGAATAAGAAAATTTATATATATTTGTCATGTTGCACAGCAACATTATTGGTTGTCTACCCAACATCCATCTCTTCACCCCTCCTTATTCCTTCTGAAAATAATCACAGTGTCAATCCAGTATTCACCCTTAACTCTCCCTGGCTCCATGTGATTCAGGGAGGTGGAAGCCACTATAAAACAAAATGCCAGTTGGTTAAAGGCAACCATGATGGTCTCATTCCCCTGACCAGAGTTGGTTAAGTCAGATTGTGATGCAATTCTGACCAGAGAAGAAGGCCTTTGGGATGGGGTCTGGAGGCATCGGGAAAGCTTCCCCTTCCATTTTAAGATTCACAGAATAACCTTCTCTTCTTTCTCTGGATGTTGTTCTTTCTAGAGACTATGTCTGGTGCTGCTACAGCCTTCATTATGTGAGTCTGAAAACAAGGTTTACTCGCAGAAAAGGGTGAAACAGAATGACAGAGGCAAAGTCAAAGTCATGACAAGCTGCACCTGGACCTCAAAGCTGGCTTACTGATATTTCACCCTGATATGTCAGTTACTCGTTCTATAGTTATATAGCACAGACAAAAATGCTGATCATTAATTGCAATAATCTGCTAAATATGTATGCACATAATTTCTAACATTCTTTATAACAGTTCTACAAAGTAGCCATTTTATGTGAATTATCATCTTCAATTAAAGTATAGTGTTCCCTAGAGATGCCAGAGACCACACAATTGGCTAGTGGATATTCTTTCATTTCTCTAGGCCCTTTGGCTTTAACATAAAAGTGGCATTACTGTGCAACACAATTAATTGCTGTTCCACCCAACAAAAACTGAGTGCATTCTTCGTGTCAGGAATTGATCCAAGGACTGTTGATATGTGTGAAGGAAGCCTGCTCTCACTGAGTTTCCAGTTTTGTAAGAAATACATTAGATAATCATTGGGAGAAAATGTTACACAAGTAAAACTATAATAAATCCCATGATGAAAACGTTCTTAAGAGTGTTTGACAGAACAGAAAAGTGTATTAAAGAGTATCTTAATCTGGACCAGGAGTGTCCTTCCCCCTGGAGCTGAAGATAGGAAGAAATTATGTAGGTGAGAAGTAGGGGTTGGATGGAAAGCATTTCAGGGAGGAAGAAACAGTATGTGAGCACATGGAAGGCCCTAAGGCAGGAAAGAGTTTGGGTGTCTTCAAGGACCAAGAGAAGGCGAATCTGCAGGAGAATAATATCCTAAGGATGCAGACATGTAAGCGACAAGGTGACCTAGACCAGGAATGTTCAGAAGAGCCTGAAACTACTGAGGAGTTTTAACCAGGGAAATGATGACATTGGATTTAAATTTATAAACATGCTGAGATGGACTGAAGAGAGGCAAAAGAGCAAGGGGTAGATTAGAATATTGAAAAAGACAAGAAATGATGGTGTCCAGCCCCAGACAAACTAATTAATTTACCTGTAATGTTTCTTCCATGCAAACCCTCCCTGCATTTCAAACCCCTGTGTGTCTTCTTCCTGACAAGAGCATAACCCACAAATGCTTATGGCACTGAGATTCAATTGTGTTTCAATTCCAGATAGCAGACAAGAGTCACTGAGCACCACTCCTCGGGATCCTGAAACAAAAGTGGATGCCAAAATTACAGGTCACATGTGCCAGCGCTGAACATACATTCTTATAAATTTATTTTTCGTGAGTTTGTGATGTGTGACCTCTCCTGCACAGAACTCACACCAGGGGCCCCTCAGGTCTTGTTCTAAGAGTGATTTGGTTGAACAACACTTTATTATTGCCCCATGCAAGTTAAACCAATTGCGAAGTGCATGTGTAAGTAACTGAATGGACTAAACTGCTAAAAAGAACTGTGAAATTCTCTGGTCTCTCAATACAGTATCAGAAGAGGAAAGGTTCCAGCCTTCCTCCTCCATATCAAAGTCTGCAGATGCTCAAATCCCTTATATAAAATGCCACAGTATTTGCATATAACCTAAGTACGTCTTCCCAAATACTTTAAATCATCTATAGATTAATTATAACTGATCCAATGCAAATGATATGTTAATGTTATTTACATATTGATATTGTTTAGGGAACAATCTCTGAAAACGTCTGCACATGTTCAGCATAGACGCAATTGTTTTGTTTTTTGTTTTATTAGACAGGCAGAGTCAGTGAGAGAGAGAGAGAAAGGTCTTCCTTCCGTTGGTTCCCTCTGGGGTGCTGCGCCGATCCGAAGCCAGGAGCCAGGTGCTTCCTCCTGGTCTCCCATGGGGTGCCGGGCCCAAGCACTTGGGCCATCCTCCACTGCCTTCCCGGGCCACAGCAGGGAGCTGGACTGGAAGAGGAGCAACCGGGACTAGAACAGGGGCCCATATGGGATGCTGGCGCCACAGGCAGAGGATTAACCAAGTGAGCCAAAGCGCCAGCCCCGCAATTGTTTTTCACATACATTCATTCTGCAGTTGGTTGACTCGCCACACAGAGCCCACTGATAGGAAGGAGGGCGTATAAACTGGTTACATGTTAAGCACCTAGCACAAATGACAGCTGCGGCTTTAGAATAGCAGGCGTAGAAGCCCTTCTTTCTGTTAATAATGACATGGCAGATTCATTTTTATATTAAGTATACTGCAATGTGACAAACTAATCGCTATCAGGTGTCTGTGTTGGGGCAATAAAATGTGGCTTTACGCAGAGCCAAAGAGATCTATCTGGACTGCACCCACCATCGGAAAGGCGTCCGCTGATGGCTCCCATAGGCAGCCGCGCAGCCTGGGGCTTCAGGAGCGATGGACACAAGGTCATGAACACTCCCGGCTCTCACGGAGACCCTGCCGCCCTGTGAGGACAGCGCGCGCTCCTCGGCCCGGCCTTCTTCAGCAGGAAGAAAGCCCCTCAAGCGGCCTGGGCGGGTGGAAACCGAGAGCAACCAGGGGAAGCGCCGCTACAGTCGTCACTGGTGTCCCTGGAGGCGGCTGAGGAAGGCCCAGGCCGCAGGGGAGGCAGCCCTGACACACTGCTGAGGCATCTCATCTCGGCCCGCCTGGACGCCGACGCCCTGCCGGCCCGCCCTCCTGACCGAAGGCGGAGCCCGCTGCTCCTCTGGCGTGGGCCCTCATCCCAGCAAGCACCGCGACCGCGTGGGCCGTGGAGTAAGGAGGGCGTGCGGAAATTCACAGTGTACGTGACGACGGTCTGACACGCTCACGGTGGATGTCGTCATATGGTGAATGCACAGATAAGAACTGTGAAAATAGCAGCCCAAAGGCCTGCATACGCATCTCTTGTCTAAAATCCCTTAAATTAGCCCTTTAAGGGAAGGCCTAGCTGTTGTGTCCGCGCTGGGTTTAGCCACATGCCACGGTGGCATCTCACATCTCACGTCAGAGTTGGAGTCCCTGCTGCTCTGCCTTTCCTAATGAAAGGCAGCCAATAATGTCCCAAGTACTTGGGCTCCTGCCACCCATGTGGGAGACCAGAATGGAGTTCCATGTTCCTGGCCTGGGTCTGGCTTTTGAGGCCTTTTGGGGAGTGAACCAGAGGAAGGAAGATCTCCTTCATTCCCTCCCCCTCCCCCTCCCCATCTCCATTGCTCTGCTTTTCAAATAAATAAATGTTTTTATTTTAAATTAGCCCTTTAAGCTGGCCCCCAAGGTGCTCAATGCACAATGAAGAAACCAAGAATCCAAATCACAACTAGAGCCTGAAATTAGAAGGAGAGAAGAATGAAATGTTGCTCTATTGCATATCAGTACATTTCTCCAGTCTCCTGCTTCAAATGACTGTCACACTTAAATGATCCAGTCAGTTTGTCCAGTTGTGACGATAACAGGACTAACAGAAGACAAAGGCTTTCTCCTGAATTCGCCCTGTTCAGTATGTTCTTGTTTTTTTTTTTTTTTTTTTTTTTTTTTTTTTTTTTTTTTTGACAGGCAGAGTGGACAGTGAGAGAGAGAGACAGAAAGGTCTTCCTTTGCCGTTGGTTCACCCTCCAATGGCCGCCGTCAGTAGGTTCTTCCTCAGCACCGTTCTCTGGTGCTAGAAGCAGAATTTCAAAAGCAGCACTAACTGCAAGCACCTGCAGAGCAGAGCATGCACCAAGAACCATTTCAGCTGATTCAGAGTAAAACCAGTTACATTACCGCGGACAGCAAGAATGCAATTACCAGTTAGGTAATTGTATTACAAACACATCTCTAAAGTATAAAGTGATTTCTCGAGAAACTCTAGTTGATCTATCTTAAAGCTGCCAGGAGTTCCTTTGAAAATATCATTCCAAACTATGGAAATGTACCAGTAGGACACTTATCTGGCTATTAAAAGAGCCTATAATTTTTTGTTTAGATTTTATCATGGTACAGACAGAAAAATGAAACAAGATCCTGTAGATATTACTTTAAATTTCTCTGGCCTGACTAAAAATGACTAGTGTAATGTCTGAAAATTACTGGTACTGTTTCTGCAGATGGGACCAGTAGTTTACCAATGGCTGAGAATAAGCCTGGAAACATTAAAAAAAAAAAACTCATTTAGATTGAATTTAGATTAATTACAAAGGAACAAATTGGTTAACAATTCCAGTTTTGGAAAAACAATATATATTATTTTAATTTTTCAGACTGCTTTGATCGTATGGTAGTATAATATTTGAAAGTGTATATTACAAACATTGGTATACAGAATAATGATTCTAATTTTTCTGTGAAAATTCCTCTTGAAAAAGCCAATAACAGAAGTCTTGCTTATGAAGGGAGCATCAAAGGGGTATGTGCACAAAGAAAACAAAATTTTATGTACTTTGAATCTACAACAGCACTTTGAAAAAAAAAAGAATATGCTAGTGTTTTTCATGAAGAAATGAGAGGGCCAGGCCATTTCCAATAGTTATATTAAAAGAAATTGATACCACCTACCACTAAATGAGGCACCTGTTGCTAATGAGGACATGTACTGCCTAAATGAAGGAAAATTTCTTAATGATGTTATCACAGATTTTTGTTTTAAATAAGTTAATTTTCCACTAACCTGTTAGCAAATCTTCAACTTGTATGACATTGCTTTCTGCTGCAGGCTGGGTTTATGATATTTGGAAGCTTAATCTGGGTCTGTGTGTGTTTCCTCATCTTTAAAATCGGAATGAGGATACCAGTATCTACATAGAAGGATTGTAATATTAAGCCCTAGGAAAAGTGGCATTTGTGAGCAGTCAATAAATGCTACCTTATTATATTAGTATTGGTGTAGTATTTTAAACCTTAAAGTTGTTACTAAACAAGTTTAAGTAATAATTTATAAATCAAGTACAACAATATGATTTCATTCATTTCTTTCAATAAATACTATGGAAAAGTCATGTCATCACCACCATGGTCTCATATATACACATAGTTATTATCTTATGTGGAGATATACTTCTAGAAAATCAAAGACAACTATCAAGATATGATATAAAGAAGGAGATATGGGGCCAGCGCCGTGGCTCACTTGGTTAGTCCTCCGCCTGCAATGCCGGCATCCCATATGGGCACCGGGTTCTAGTCCTAATTGCTCCTCTTCCAGTCCAGCCTCTGCTGTGGCCCAGGAAGGCAGTGGAGGATGGCCCAAGTCCTTGGGCCCGTGCACCTGCGTGGGAGGCCTGGAGAAAGGGCCTGGCTCCTGGCTTCAGATCGGCGCAGTGTCGGCCATGGCGGCCATTTGGGGGGTGAACTAATGGAAGGAAGACCCTTCTCTCTGTCTCTCTCTCTCACTGACTGCAACTCTACCTGTCAAATAAATTTTTTTTAAAAAAAGGAGATATAACAAATTATAAAGAATGAGAATTAGAACTCTGGCCCTCTCTTCCACATACAGTAATTGTTATCCCATTAATCAAAACATTACAACTCGGCCAGCGCCGTGGTTCACTTGGCTAATTCTCCACCTACAGCGCCGGCACCCCAGGTTCTAGTCCCGGTTGGGGCACCAGATTCTGTCCTGGTTGCTCCTCTACCAGTCCAGCTCTCTACTGTGGCCCGGGAGGGCAGTGGAGGATGGCCCAAGTGCTTGGGCCCTGCACCCACATGGGAGACCAGGAGGAAACACCTGGTTCTTGGCTTCGGATTGGCGCAGTGCACCATTTGGGGGGTGAACCAACAGAAGGAAGACCTTTCTCTCTGTCTCTCACTCTCTCACTATCTAACTCTGCCTATCAAAAAAAAAAATTACAACTATCACCATAATATTTAAGGCATAATTTAATATAAATACAAATAACTGGGGGATACACCAATTTTGTTTTGCTCCTAATCAAGTTCCATTCAAAAATTAACTGTCAATTGATTCTTGTCCACAATTTCAAAATTGCAGTTCCGGCTGGCGCCGTGGTCACTAGGCTAATCCTCCGCCTTGCGGCGCCAGCACACCGGGTTCTAGTCCCGGTTGGGGCGCCGGATTCTGTCCCGGTTGCCCCTCTTCCAGGCCAGCTCTCTGCTGTGGCCAGGGAGTGCAGTGGAGATGGCCCAAGTGCTTGGGCCCTGGACTCCATGGGAGACCAGGAGAAGCACCTGGCTCCTGCCTTTGGATAGGTGCGGTGTGCCGGCCACAGCACGCCGTCCGTGGCGGCCATTGGAGGGTGAACCAATGGCAAAAGGAAGACCTTTCTCTCTGTCTCTCTCTCTCACTGTCCATTCTGCCTGTCAAAAAATTTAAAAAAAATAAATTAAAAAAATAAATTGCAGTTCCATGTGGTTGTGAAGATGTGTTTTTACAGGATGATAAAGACTATAGTAATATACTAGCCATGCATAAATATTTGCTGTTTCTTTTTTTAAATTTATGATTCATTTATTTGAAAATCAGAGTTACACAGAGAGAGGAGAGAGGCCTTCTATCCGATGGTTCACTCCCCAACTGGCTGCAATGGCCAGAGCTGTGCCAATCCGAAGCCAGGAGCCTCTCCCAGGTCTCCCACATGGGTGCAGGGGCCCAAGCACTTGGGATATCTTCTATTGCTTTCCCAGGCCATAACAGAGAGCTGCATGGCAAGTGGAGCAGCTGGGACTCAAACAGGTGCCCATATGGGATGCTGGCACTTCAGGAAAGGGTATTAACACACTGCGCCACAGCCTCAGCCCCACAGTTGCTGTTTCTTAGGAGAGACCTTAACTGTATTGGTTACGTGTTAAGAATATCCTTATCATACGAGTGAGGGTACTCGCAGTAAGCATACCTCTAACCTCAGCCCATTCTTTTTATCTGTCACCAGGAATCCCTGAAAACAAAACAAAACAAAACAAAACAAAACAAAACAAAACAAGACTGAATGGGGAGAAGTGAATATTCTAACTTCTTTATTGTATGATATAAAAACCCAATTAAAGCTACCGCATCAATATCCTCTTTTTATATGCCTCAACTGGCCACATTCCCTGTGTTAGGGAAGATAATGGATCTCAAAAAGCACAATCAAAAGTAGCTTAAAATCCACCAAAATCAAAAGTTTCATTGCAAAACCTCCTTCCAGATCTCAAAAGCTATGTTCGTCTAATTCAAGGTAGAAGCTTCCAGGCTTCCAGGGCCAATACTTCTATAACTAGATTAAGTTACTAGAGAGACAAATTAGGAAAATTATAAAGAATTATTAAGAAGATTTAAAGAAACTCAGTAGGCTGGCGCCATGGCTCAATAGGCTAATCCTCCGCCTTGTGGTACCGGCACACCGGGTTCTAGTTCCGGTCGGGGTGCCGGATTCTGTCCCAGTTGCCCCTCTTCCAGGTCAGCTCTCTGCTATGGCCAGTGGAGGATAGCCCAGGTGCTTGGGCCCTGCACCCACATGGGAGACCAGGAGAAGCACCTGGCTCCTGGCTTTGGATCAGCATGGTGCGCAGGCCGCAGCGGCCATTGGAGGGTGAACTAACAGCAAAAGGAAGACCTTTCTCTCTGTCTCTCTCTCTCTCACACTATCCACTCTGTCTGTCAAAAAAAAAAAAAAAAAAAAAAAAAAAAAAAAAAAAAAAAAAACCTCAGTGGATTAAAAATATCGAGTAAGATACAATAAGTATAAAGTACAGGAATTTTTAAAAAGACATAATGAAAATTTCCATAAGAGATAAATTTGAAGGACAGCATATGAGTTATTGGTACCTCCATGTTCATTGCAGCACAATTCACAATAGCTAAGATATGGAATCAACCCAGTATTGATCAACTGATGACTGGATAAGAAAGTATGGTGTATATACACTATGGAGTACTATTCAGCTGTAAAAAACAAAATGAAATCCTGTCTTCTGCAGCAAAATGAACACAACTGGAAGCCATTATACTTAGTGAAATAAGCCAGCCCCAAAAAGACAAATACCATGTTCTCCCAGATCCCATTTAGAGTACCTAAAATGTAATATATTGGAGTGAAATGGACATTTTGAGATTCAATGATTGTTTATAGCCCTTGTCTCTTCCATTGAGGAAAAGTGTTTTTTTTTTGTTTTTTCTTCTTCATACTGTTTGTTGAACTCTTTTACTTAGTGTACGGCTACATGAAACTTGTATAACTTAAAATAAAATTTTAAAAAATAAAAAGCAAAAAAAGAAGTTTACAGAGGCAGGAGAATATTCAAGATAAATTAAATTTAGACAAAAATAAAAAATGTCCAAGTAACATTTTTTTTATTTGTCATGTGCGCTATTAGGATGATACTGGGTGAAATAATTCATGATCATGAAAATATAGCAAATATATTTTTAAAAGAGGTAAGAAAAGATATTTGAATTGCAAAATCTCTGTGCTAATAGAATTTTAAAAATTAAAAAGGAACATAAAGGATAAATTACTTTTGAAACATTTAAAATTTTATTAGAAAGAAAGAGGAAAGCCATCCACTGGCTCACCCCCCAAATGCCTGCACTGGCTGATGGCTGAATCCAGGAGCCAGGAATTCAGGCCCGATCTCCCACACAGGTGACAGTGAAATGGGCAAGTCAGAGAGTTAATTAGTGAGGGACAATAAGTTGAGTGACTGCCAGCATTCCCTTTGCTGGAGTGAAGCACAGATAAAATTCCAACCTCTTCTATACCAATCCCACCTGGCTGCAGGCACACCCACTTATCCATGATACACCTGAGCCTCGCTTTCTTATCACGCGTAGGACACCATGATGACTGGGCACATGATGAATGCTGTGTGGTGTTACCATGATACTGCTTGCACTGAAGCCCCAGCCCATTTTTAGATTCAATCAGGACACCACCCCCTTTCCATAAAGGGGCAACCTGAACTCCAACTGCCTACACTCATGTCTATGTGTATACTGTCTCCTCAAATAAATCCTGCTTTCCTATACACGTCTATGTCTCTGCTTTAAATTCTTCTCTCACACCCACATAGGAACTCGCGATAAATCTAGCTGGGAACCACTTGCTCCACAACGTTAGCCATCCAAGTATTTGAATTCCTAATCATAATCTTGTAATCATAATCACCACTGCCCCCCTGGATCACATTGGCAAGAATCTCGAATCATAAGCCAGGCATCAATCCCAGATACTAGGATATGGGATCAGTCATCTTAACAAGAATCTCAACCTCTCAGCTAGATGTCCACTCCCATAATATTTTTTAAAAGGTGAGTTTAAAAATAGGAAACAAAAATAAAAACTTACATTGAATTAAGAATTAAGAACTTGGAATGTAAGTAATAGTAAATCTATATGATCATAGGAGAATGGGAATTTTTTGAAATAATGAAAATAATATGCTTGAGAAGCAGAAAAATGTAAAAAGAAAAATGCAAAGTTAAAATTGCAGAAATAATATATTTGAAATATTACTAACGAACATTTCTCCAGGGCTTCCTATGGGATGAATTAAAGTTTCTCTTTATTCTTATATCTTCTTTTTTCTTTTTTAATTTTATTTAAGTTATACAAATTTCATGCATTTCTTATATATAGATTTAGAAACATAGTGATGTTTCCCACCCCACCCTCCCTCCCATCCACACTCTACCCTTCTTCTTCCTTCCTCTCACATTCTTACTCTTAAATTTTATAAATATATGTTTTCAATTTACTTAACAATAGTAAGGTTAACCCTTCACTAAGTAAAGAGTTCAATAGTATATAGAAAAGAAAAGAAAAAAACACTGGTCCTTAGCAGAAGAGACAAGGGTTATAAACAATTATTGAATCTCAAAATATCCATTTCACTCCAATATATTGCATTTTAAGCACTCCATTAGTTACTCTAGATCAGGGAAAACATATGATATCTGTTTTTTTGGGACTGACTTATTCCACTAAATACAATGGTTTCTAATTGCCTCCATTTTATTGCAAATGACAGGATTTAATTTTTTTATAGCTGAGTATAACTCCATAGTGTATATATATATATATATATATCCTACTTTCTTTATCCAGTCATCAGTTGATGGACATCTGGGTTGATTCCATACCTTAGCTATTGTGAATTGTGTTTCAGTGATTATGGGGATACAGATAACTATTTCATATGCTGATTGTTTTGGTTTGGGTAGATTACCAGCAGTGGATGGCTAGATCAAATGGCAGGTATATATTCAAATTTCTGAGGTATCTCCATATCTCATGTCTTCCACAGTGGCTGGACCAGTTTAGATTTCCACTAACAATGGATTGAGGTATGTTTTTCCCCATATCCTTGCCAACATTTGTTGTTTGTTGATTTCTGTATGAGAGCCATTATAACTTGGATGAGGTGAAACCTCATTGTGGTTTTGATTTGCATTTCCCTGGTGGCTAGTGATCCTGAACATTTTCACAATTGTCTGTTGGCCATTTGAATTTCTTCTTTTGAAAAATGCCCATTCAAGTCCTATGCCCATTTCTTAACTGGATTGTTTGTTTTATTGTTGTTGAATTTCTTGAATTTTTTAGATTCTGGATGTTAACCCTTTATCAGTTGCATAGTTTGCAAATATTTTCTCCCATTCCATCAGTTGCTTCTTCACTTGTTGAGTGTTTCTGTTGCAGTGTAGAAACTTCTCAGCTTGATTTAATCTTACTTGTTAATTTTGGTTTTGATTGTGCTTCTGGTGTCTTTCCCAAGAATCTTTGCCTATACCAATGTCTTACAGTTTCCCCAATGTTCTCTAGTAATGTGATGGTATTGTGTTATACATATAGGTCTTTGATCAATTTTGAGCGGATATTTGTGTAAAGTGTAACGTAGGGGTCTTGTTTCATACTCCTCACATGGAGATCCACTTTTCCCAGCACCATTTGTTGAAAAAACTGTCCTTGCTCCAGGGATTGATTTTAGCTCATTTGTAAAAAATAAGTTGGTTGTAGATTGATTTCTAGCGTTTTCTTCATTCCATTGGTCTACACATCTGTTTTTGTGCCAGTACCAGGATGTTTTGATTATAACTGCCGTGTAGTATGTCTTAAAATTTGGTAATATAAGGCCTCTGGTTTTGTTTTGTTGTATAAAATTGCTTTAGCTATTTGAGGTCTCTTGTGTTTCCATATGAATTTTAGCATCTTTTTTTCTAGATCTGAGAAGAATGTCATTGGTATTTTGATTGGAATTCCATTGAATCTATAAATTGCTTTGGTAGTATGGACATTTTAGTGGTATTGATTCTTCTAATCCATGAATATGGAAGATTTTTTCCATTTCTTATGTCTTCTTCTATTTCTTTCTTTAATGTTTTGTAATTTTCATCATCAAGATCTTTGACATCCTTTTAAAAATTTATTCCAAGGTATTTAATTGTTTTTGTATCTATTGTGAATGAGATTAATCTTAAAAGTTTTTCTCAGCCATGGTATTGTCTGTGTATATAAAGGCTATTGATATTTGTGTGTTAATTTTATATCCTTCTACTTTACCAAACTCTGAGTTCCCATAGTCTCTCAGTGGAGTCTTTTGGGTTTCCTACATGTAGAATCATGTCATCTGCAAATAGGGATAGTTTGACTTCCTCCTTTTCATGTATATTCTATAATTTATACTTTGTAAAAGTTGCTATTAGGGAACCTCTTGGCTTATCACCTTGATTGTCTCCTCAGGTATAAAATTGGAATGATAATGGAACCTTCATGGCTCTAGTAAGGTCTAAATTAGTTAATTTCTGTCAAAATTTTAGAATGCTTGGCAACTAATTTTCAAAGGGATGGGAAGTAGGTCCTACCTTTTAGTGGTGAGTTGGGAGAGTCATTGAAAAAGAGCAGGTAAGATAAGAGACAGTACACCCATCCTTAGACTGTCTGCTGCAGCAGAAATACATTAGAACGTGGAACAGTGGCTATCAGAGGGGGTGGTGAATATAGGGTATGAAATGAGGAAACAAGAAGGTAGGAAAGAAATTTGTAATTTTTTAAATTTTTTTAACTTTTATTTAATGAATATAAATTTCCAAAGTACGGCTTATGGATTACAATGGCTTCCCCCCCCCATAACGTCCCTCCTACCCGCAACCCTCCCATTTCCCATTCCCTCTCCCCTTCCATTCACATGAGGATTCATTTTCAATTCTCTTTATATACAGAAGATCAGTTTAGCATACATTAAGTAAAGATTTCAACAGTTTGCTCCCACACAGAAACATAAAGTGAAAAATAATAGATGATTTTTTAAATGATGATGAAATCAGATCAGACCTATTGTCATGTTTAATCCCAGTGAGAGTCAAGTTGGGAATTGATAATTTCTTCTTCTTTTTTTTTTTTTTTACAGAAGATCAGTTTAGTATACATTAAGTAAAGATTTCAACAGTTTGCACCCCCATAGAAACACAAAGTGAAATATATTGTTTGAGTACTCGTTATAGCATTAAATCTCAATGCACAGCACATTAAGGACAGAGATCCTACATGAGGAGTAAGTGCACAGTGACTCCTGTTGTTGACTTTACAAATTGACACTCCTGTTTATGGCATCAGTAATCACCCTATGCACCAGTCATGAGTTTCCAAGGCTATGGAAGCCCCTTGAGTTCTCCGACTCTTATCTTGTTTAGACAAGGTTATAGTCAAAGTGGAGGTTCTCTCCTCCCTTCAGAGAAAGGTACCTCCTTCTTTGAAGACCTGTTCTTTCCACTGGGATCTCACTCACAGAGATCTATATTTTGTGTACAAAAACTTTAAAAGGTCATTTGTTTTTCTTAAATACAGCAAATGCTATTTGAATAGACAAACTTTTCTTGGGTTTCTTGTTCCCGTGTTTTTTATGCTACCATAGGACACCTAATTCTACCTTCTGACTTATATGCCCTGTACTATGACTGAAATTCCATCAAGACACTCTTGTAATTAGTCAGTTGTTCTGGAACCGTACCATAGTTCAAATATCAAGAACACAATGTGTGCTCATCCTAATAGATTTGGCACACTTCTAATATGTTGTAAGTTGAGATGAGAATTAGCAGTTTTTAATCATTATTTATAGACTAATTTTATAAATTTTTATCAATCATGTATATTATTTTTAAGACATTAATATCTGTGATTGACTTAAATATATTCTACAACAAACATATCCCACTGTATGTTATTATCTATGAATACTGGCGCCTATCTGCGCTAGGCTCAGGCAACACTTTGAAAAGTGCCTTCTCATTAAATTTAAAGAACATGTGTTTTATCTATGCAGAACTTAGGGTCATCCTAGCTTTCATCGGTCCCTAAAACTTATGAAACCAAACCTTGAATATAGAGCCACAACAGCAGTCAACATTCTTTCAAGGTAATATGGTAATTGAGCCATACTATGACTCCCCAGATGGCACTGGTTTATCTCCTCCCCAAGCTAATTTAATCCTGCTTTGTTCAAAAATCAAGGCTACCAGGAGGTGAGCAGAGTTTGTGTGCTCATTCTGGGCCTATCATTATCTTTTCCAGCCCTGCCTCCCGGCAACCTTGGCTAACCTCTGAGTGTGGTTGGATCATAGATAATTTTTGGTAGCTGGATTTCTGAGCCATTTTTTGTTGTCAGAAATCCTCTCAACAAGCTTCCTAAGGATGCCAAGGAGAGAAGTAAACAAGTAGAAAAAGTGAGGCTGAATAAGCAGCTGTTGCATAACAGAACATATTATACAGGATTTCTCTCCAGAAATATCAGGCATTACAAGTGTAGGAGTGAAAAGGGTGATACCTTTCCCCACATCACAAAGGGGTCATGGCTGACACTTGTATAACAGAAGACAGATTAACAAATCAAAGCTTAATACATTTACCTAATCATAGTTTTAGCTGACATGGAAACCTTCAGATACAAAGACCCAAAGACCCAGGGAAAACTATTTTTATGCTTAGGCTTGGGGAAACACATTAGCCCTATAGAAATATGAATGTCTAAACAGGGTATGATCTAATGGTATTAGACTGGTGGAAAAAACCCAATGAGGTCTTTCTGTTTAGAGTCTTCTTGGCTTCTTTGTGTAGTATTTCCCCTTCCACAGTAAAGTCAGGACCCATTCTAATGGAGGTCTTATGATCCACCATCTGACATGATAGACCAGTGGATTTCTTCGTACCAGCTCCTACATGGAAAGATGGGGGAAGGTTGAACAAATATTTCTTGGTTTTCAGGCTAGTTTGGGAGAGGAATTCTAGTTTCTATGGTCCCCTTTGGAGAAGAGGAATTCTATTTTCTGTGGCCTGCCTTGGGGGAAAGAAGAGCAAGATATAGGAGAGCAGGAGAATATCTGAAAAATACTTTGCTTCTGAGATCGTTGCAGTGTCCTTCATTTCAAAGCAATCCATGTTCCAATACTTTAGGGAATGTTTTTCTGAGCCTCAGTACAATGAAAACCCACTTTGGCTCAAACCTTTTAATAAGATTTGAAGTCATGTATGTGCATTCTTGACTTCAGTGACATCATGTTATCCTTATTTCTGAGCATAATGAATTCAGTACCATGTCAATTGGTATGCTGAAGAAAGTCTTGGGCAGCTTGGTTTGTTTTATAACCCTTTAAGGCTACTCTATCAACCCAAAGCTGTGGAGAAACTCCTTAACAAACTAAGTGATAACCAGTGAGAAAGGAAAACAATTTCTTTGTGTGGCCCAAGAAATCCCACACATTACTTTCTGGTCATATCTACCATGCTCTTGAGTGGCTAGCCCTTCTGTGGTGTCAGTCTCTAAAAGAAATTTTATTATTTTTAGTGCCTAGGCTGAATCAGCCATTACAATGTATAATAATTTTTCCATATTTTCTGATGAGTGCACTTTACCACAGTAACGTTGCAATCTTTTACATCATCTCAAACTAATCAGAATGCTTAATGGGTTTTAGCAAGATCATGATGCCCACTGAGCTTGTAAAGTAATTCTTCCCATTTCATTTTCTTTCTATCTTTAAGATAATATTAATCCTCAGTGTTGGAACAACAACAAAAAAATATCAAAATGTTCTAGAAAAAGAGCCATATTGTCACTCACTTGTTAGATCTAAATAATATACCTCTGATACTTCCCACACGTTGAAAATAGACTGTTTAATAAACACAAGAGGAAAAAATAAATAGGTTAATCAGGAAAAAGTTCATGCTTTGTCTCTTGTAATACAGTCTATCATCCAAAGTGATTTATTTCTTACAAGGATCCATATCCATGACTCTCATAAACATTCTGCCATCCTGCAGCCATCTACATGGTAGCTTGCAAATCTAAGGTCATTCAGGAATGTTTGAATCTCTATAATCCTTTTAGGAAATACAGCAAGTTCTAGAGTCTCTCTCTCTCTCCCTCTCTCTCTCTCTCTCTCTGTATTTTCAGTCTTTTTTGTTTTCTTAAGAAAGAAAAAAGGTGTGAAAATGGAAGTCCCTTTTCATAATAATTTAACAATACATAGTTTTGCATATTTCAAATTTCTTTACCTCCATTCTGCAAGTAAAACCAAGGAGAATTATTTCCCTTACAGTAATCTCTCCATATATCTCTATCTCTATCATTGCTATTTCTATCTCTATCTCTAATCTCTCTCCTTCCCTCCCTCAGTAAATAAGTGATGGTAAAAAGTAAAAACACTTGATCCTTGGCCCTTGACCCAGTCAAAATGGACTTAATTTGAAGGAATCACTAGCTACCTTTCACTGCTATGGATAAAAATATAAGCCATTCCAGAACTTCTCTCCCACTCTGATTCACTGCAGTCTTTCTTCTCTCTCATACTAGATCATTTCTTCTTTGGCCCAAAAAACACAGTAGTATAAGATCCCTGTGCTGTCCTAAAATCAGTGAAAAATAAACACTGAGGTTATACCACAACAGCTGCCTAATTTACTTTCCTTCTCAAATGAAACACTGTAAGAAAAATAGACCAGAAATGGAGAAAAGTACTCTATTCATACTGTACTCAGTTTTTCCCATCTGTCTTGTTTTGATCCTTTTCATAACTATGACCTCTTGCTACCATTGTTACTATCATCACCATTATCAGCAATTATTTATCATATAAAAATATGATTTATACCATCCTATTTATGTTATGTCAAGTTGTCGCTAAAAACCAGTTTTCTCCTAAAATTCTGCAATTTTTTCATTGTTAAGTCTAGGGCAGCTGGCCAATATCTCTGGGCTGTTTCACACTGCTATTTGATTGAACCAAAGTGACTGTCTTTCACATCAAGGTTTAGCAAAGTGAAGGAAATTAGACACCCTGTTGACTGACTTTCCCATCTCCCTTTGTCTTACTGTCCACAATTCACCAGGATCAGAAGTCCTCTAGTCCTCTAGACTGCTTTCTCATTATACCCCCTCATCAAGTCTGTCAGGCTTTGGACCATGGGAACAAAGTCACATTGTTTCTGCCAAGAATATTGCAATAGCAGCAGGCCTATTGGAGCAAATGTCCTTTATTACATGAAATGATACTGTAATTGCCTAAAAATGCCCTTCTAAACACATGGGATTGTTGTTTCTTCCTTTCTAATCACTATAATAGGAAATCTGATCCCCTTCATTCTTATATTCAAATCTAGTTAAATACCAGAATCATCTGGGGAGATTTTTAAAATACTGGTTCCTTAACCTCTTACTCCATCCCACCCCTTTGAATAAGAATTTCTGAGGGTGGGGTTGAATATCTTGTTCCACATTCATGATGATTTCATGATACATTATATTGGACAACTATTTTTTTAACCCTTAAATGTGAAAAACTTCCTCAGAGACTACAAATTACAAGCATAGAGAAATATTAAGTAAAGACAATAATAATCCTCTCTTTAAGACTTATCTATATTTCAAGAAATTTCCAGAATACAAACATTCATGGACTCTTTAAAGTTTAGCTATCGATCAATATTCAATATAACTCCATTAATTAAATCTTAATTTTAAGGAAATCAAACACATGCTTCTATTGCACAGTAGTTCACTCAGTACTTTTATAGTAATAATTTGAATTGATTTGGGGAAAAATTATTGCCTTACCTTCATCTGTAGGAAGGTCATAGAAAGCATTAATAGATTCTGATATATTTTTTTAAATGCTAAAGGCACAAAAGCAGAATAGCATTTTGACAAAAAAGATGTGATTCTCACACTTTAAGGGAATTCAAACTCTGCTTGACATCTAAGGGATACATAATATGTGAATGGAATACATCCAACATTTTTAACGTCTAAGCCTCACAACATAAGTTGGAAAGAAGAAAATGTTATTATCAAGAAGCTTTTGAGGATGAGAAAGAGCCTTCATTGTACTTATACCCAAACACACTCACTGATTTTACACAATGACTCAAAAAGAGACTTAGGATAAAAATTTGAACAGACTTCTATCTTAAGAAGTTAAACCTCCTGATGTTAACCTCCTTTGCACAAATAAACTTGAATGGTTCAGCTACATCTTAAAAATTCCTAAATCATAATCCGAAGATGATTTTACCATCAATTGTTCCCACAAAGAACATCAGGGGGCCCTTTGGTGTCTCTATAACATACAGCAATTGCTTCTACCATGGCTTGTGCTTCAAAAGTTAGAAAGAAAGTAGAAAAATTTAAAGGAAAAAAAATACAGAAAACAACTCTGTTATATTTAGCCCTGGAATGGGGGAAGCTGCATTGTGCCCTAATATTTTAAGAAAGTACTTACAAAGAAATTATTTCTAATCTTGTAACTATATAGAATAATAATTTTCAAAATTATGTAAAAAAATAAATCTGTCTAGCAATGTAAAATCAAGGAGCACTGACCCTAAGTTCTGTTTTAGATTCCCTTACTCTCCAAAATAGTATTCTTAATCTCTTGTATGTCTATTTTTCTTTCATTGGTTTTCTAAAATCAATTACATTACTAAATCTTTCAGCTGTCTAACAGCTCAGAGCACTTCTAGCTGTATCTTCATTAGAAACATCTTGCAGATCACAACTCATTCCAATGGTATTTTATTTTCTCTGAACACATTAGATAAACAAGAGACAGATAGCATTTGTCATAGATGTTGCCTAATGGGTTTAACACAATACCTTAGTAAATGTATATGTGAGTTAATACCTGTATTTCAAATAATTGAATTAGAATTTAATTGATAAACATCTCCTCCCTAAAAAGTTTTCCTTAATGGAATTGATGCAGGGTAGCACAGTTAGATGTGGTAATTCTGAACAGTGTTTTGAAGGTCATAGACACTTTATTTAATTGAGGACTATGGAGATTTCTTGGGCATGACACTTATTATATACTACTAAATAATAAAATGAAATTCACCTTAAATGGACAGATTGTTCTGTTTATCATCTCATGTTATCAAAAATAGTGGTCTCCCCAGATGCAGATCCTTACTCTCGGCTTCAGCATGTCCCAGTGCTGGCCATTGCAGCCCTCAGGGGAGTGAACCAGTGGATGGAAGATATCTCTCTGTCTCTCCATCTCTCTCTGTAGCTCTGACTTTCAAAATAAATAATAAATCTTTAAAAAATATTGGCCTTCAAAATAATGTCTCCCTCTCATTGAATACATAAAAGTAATTTGTATAAGCTGGGAAAAAATAGAATTTCTAATAATGTTATCTTCAAAGAATTGAAAGTTAAGCTTTACCAATTGTCTAGCAATTCAGATTCAGATGAATACTCTCACCCCCTTTTATCAATGTGTCACAGAGTCACCATTACATGTGAGATGACACACTTTGTACCTTACCTGTTTCCTTGTAGTGTAGTAGATATATAGGATTTGAAGTATGACCACCTATGTAGATTTATGGGTTATTTTCTATTTTTAACTAAAGAACTCTCTTAAAGTAGACAAGGAGTTTAGAAGTAGTCCTGAAAATATCCAGAAAGAATATAACATTAATACTCTACTGTAAATATGAATGATTAATAAAATGCAAAGCTGACACATCTGCTTTTTGCATGACATTTTCCTTAAGAGGTATAAACAACAATAGTTTGGCTAACAGAAATAACTTCTTTCTTAATACTATTTAAATATGAATTAATACTTACTGTGATTAATAATTATTTTGATCTTAACTTTGTAATGCCATAAACTATTAATGAATGATGATATCATTGACAACATACTTAAAATAAAATTATTCATTTTTAATTTCTTTCATAATTATTGGATGCTTTAATGTACATAATAGTATAATAATAAATACATTTGATATATAAATAAGTATATATATATATATAAATACTTGGGGAATGCAGGCTAAAAATATTTTACCAAGGATGCATTAGTAAAATGGTTAGTAGATCATTGATCTAAAAAAGAAGAAAATATTATGTAACACAAATAAAGTATTTATTCTGTTGGAGTGTGTTTTCTTGTTTTCATATTACCCTGAATATAAACATGCTTTGTGTTTTGGGAATATATAAAAAATAAAAAATAATAATAAAAACCTAGGCTAAACATTTGACCTAGAGAGGGCTTAAAAGTTCTATCCTTTTGGCCAGCGCCGCGGCTCAGTAGGCTAATCCTCCGCCTTGCAGCGCCAGCACGCCAGGTTCTAGTCCTGGTCCGGGCACCGGATTCTATGCCGGTTGCCCCTCTTCCAGGCCAGCTCTCTGCTGTGGCCCAGGAGTGCAGTGGAGGATGCCCAAGTGCTTGGGCCTTGCACCCCATGGGAGACCAGGAGAAGCACCTGGCTCCTGTCTTTGGATAGGCGCAGTGCGGCGGCCGCAGCTCACCAGCTGCGGCGGCCATTGGAGGGTGAACCAATGGCAAAAGGAAGACCTTTCTCTCTGTCTCTCTCTCTCACTGTCTCACTGTCCACTCTGCCTGTCAAAAAAAAAAAAAAAAAAAAAAGTTCTATCCTTTTATCTTCCCTTCTTCAGTGCTTTTCTTACTGCCCAATTCAGACTGAATAAGAAATTGCTCTTAACCTGCCATACAGTGAGGTTCTCCTGTCTCTGTTTTAGGAAAGTAGGGCTATTTAATCCTGGATCAACACATGCCCAGTGGAACTAAGGAAGCAGTGAGGGAAAGATCCCTTTGCACAGTGTTATCAGCCATGCTTGCAATTACGGATCTACCCACATGGCCTTGGGTGGGGCGAAGGAGTTTTTACTAATACTAGCACCTCCAAGGAAGATTCATCTGATGGTTGCCATTACCTGTGAGCAGAAGGGAAGCGAGACCTTCCTCCATGTTAAAGATGCTGTGACTAAAAGGCCAGACTCTCTAACTCCAGAAATAGCAAAAATCCGTTGCGATTATAATGAAATCCAACAACAAAGCACCCTTGAGCCACTTACCTTCCCATCAAATATCTCATTCTTCTATAGAAGCTTAAATAGTCTCAGTGAGTTAAAATTTTCACTTTACTCTGAGTTTCCCTAAGGGTAAATCTTTAATAGAAATAATTTGATGGAGGGTTCCTACTTTAAGTATAGAAAAGGCCGAAAAGAACTTCCCTAGCATATGAAAGCCATCCTTTCTTGTCTTCTATAATTTTAGAAGGAATTTTAAAGATGTTCCTGGGATCAGACTTTATGTGCAACATGTCATGAGAGAGTGAATATTTATGACCCAAACTGCTCTTCTGAAATGTATCATAAAATCACGTTTATAGCAAAATGTTCTTCAGACCATTAGCTACCATAATTCAGTCCTTTTCTTAGTTGTTTTATTAATAGTGTACAATCCTCATTACTATTCACTGTTACTTGTGACAAACAGACCCATTCACCATAAGCCAGATCCTCCTCCTGCTGCTTATTTTACAAGATACCTATAAATAGCCTCAAAACCCATCTGCTTGGGACGTGGACGATCCTCCCTCTTAGAAAGCAAAAAGTGAAGCACAATGGCTCCTGATGGACTTTCCATTGCTAGAACTCACTATATCTCAAGATGCAGCCTGGAATTATACAATTTGTTGAAAAACCATTTGTAATTAACTACTCTCCAAGTAACCTGCTGTGCATAAGGTAAAAAGTAAATTCACATTCAGAAAGAGCAGAGAAGGTGCAGGGGAAGAAAACCCCAGAAACAAAAGAGAAGTCCTTTCTGTCTTTCTTTATTATTTTTGATGTCGGTGTCACCTCATAAAGTCCACTTAGTAAAACTGACAGCAGTGGATATGTTTTGCCTTCCGGCTCACTGTCTTGTGCCATCAGAAGTAAACGGAGGCACCTTCTAGAGGTCTGTGACAATCCCAGAGGAAATCTTTCTGCCTCTACGTGAAACCCAGTGGAAAAGGCCCATGGCAGTTCAACTGAACCAGATTGCTTATGTGATGAGGATGGACAGCCAGAGGAGGGTGAAGCCACTCTGCAGAGTGGAAAGCGAATGATCAAAAAGAAGAGAGATAGCAGGGACTTCTAGGACTCCAGGGAGACAATCTGAAGCAAAGTGACATTGATATCAACATCTAGGAAATGATAGAGGCAGATAAATTGCTCAGGCAAGAAAAAGGAGATGGGGTGACCCAGTTTAAGCAAAAAGTTATTTGCTAATCACAAAGCAAAGAAATAACACAATAGGCTCCCTTCTCCACTCACACACAGCAGGTACAGCCATTATCCAGATAGAGCAGGAGACAGAAAAGGAGATCAACTCCTATATGACTGGTACGCAAACCACGGAGGGCCACTTCCAAACAAGAGCTCACCCCAAAGAAAAATTGGCAGCCAGTGCCACCTGCAGAGGAAAGATATATCTTGTGCAGGCACCAGCTCTCCAAGGCTGACAGGCTGATGTATTCTGCTGAATAAATCGAAAAACTTTCAAGTGGTCTAAAAAAGGCAGTCTGAAGTAGACTGCACTGCAGGGATCCAATCAAGTTAAGAATGTCAGGAGCCTGTGGCAACGTCCACACCAGGAAAAAGGCTTGCAAACTCTGACTTAAGTGCAAATGAGAAAAATACCATGGTGGCTTTTGTTTCTTTGTGTGTGTAGGCTTTGGATTTGTGTGTGTGTGTATATGTGTATGTGTGTGTGTGTGTGTGTGTGTGTGTGTGGTTGTACGTTGTGACTTTTAAAAAGACACAAAACTGTAAAAAAGTATTCTTTTCATATATGGAAAGAGCAGGGAAGGAAAGTATGTATTTTTTTTTCCTGGAACACAAAACTAGTATGTTATTTCTCCCAGGAACTTTTTCTTAGGCTTTTTTTTCCCTCTACCTGGAACTGACTTTCCTTCCCTTCAGGCTCTGCCAAAGCCCCGCATCCTCCACAAATCTCTCCCAACAAATACAGCCCTCATTGATTGTGCTCCTGGTCCCCTGCTGATTTACTTATTGCTTGAACCATTCAATGTGGCGCTTAATTAAATACTGTCTTACACATTCTTCTAATTGCTTCCAATGGGTAAATTTCACCTTCCAAACCAGACTTGAAGGATCCTTGAGAGCAGAGATTATATCTACTATGTCTGTTTTTTTCCCCTCAGCCAGACTGAGTGCACCCATCCATACAGATTGTTTGACATGTCATCTTATCTGTATAGTGTTAGGAAGGCCTCCATACCACCACAATATCCCTCTTCCCCTTTATTTATTCATTTGCGTTAAGAAATTGGCCCAGTGATGGTACTAATGGTCCTGGTATGATTAATATATTAAACTATTTCATACTGATTTGCAAAGTAATGGTTTGGCACCTCAAGACCTGGGTTTGTCTGCCAATTCTATCACCTCCTAATGATGCGGTCCTGGCAACTTATTCACATTTCCATAAAGTGTGCTCATCTGTAAAATGGAGAAATAACATTCTACTCCTGATTGTGTGACCACTTAAAAGACAAAAAAGAAAAACAATGTGACATATTTGGCCTGTAGTAAATGTTAGCTTTTTTAAACAGCAAGCACTGAAATAAACTATAAAGGGTCTGATCTATCCCTGTTCACAGCTGACACTTGAGCCTGTCACAGGCCCATGGTGCTGATAGAAGACACAGAGCTGCTGAGTCAGAGACAATGGGCTTTGGTACAGCACAGCAAGGAGTGTGAGCTTTAGGTTTCCGTCAGTCCTGTGAGATTTGTGCCAGCCCTGCTACTCTGAGCCTAAGAAACCCAGATCCTTTATAACAGGCTGTAAGCAAAGTTGCACAACTGCTGCTCTAGAGGGAACATTATCCTTTCTACATGGGGCAGCAATCATGCCTGCCCTCGGCTCCAGGGGGCAGCTCAACACTTTTCAGGACCATTTGCTCTACACACATCCTAAAAATGTTGTCCAGAACAAAGGTTGCCAGTGACTCTGCTCTCAGTGTGTGCAGCAAATCAGCAATCTATGGAGAATCACTTCCCAGCAAAACTTAGCCCTTACCTGCAAAGGCCATATAATCTGAAGGGAAAGATGGAGAAGTCAATTTAAAAATTGACAGGGAAATATTCATAAATAGTGTTCAAAATTCATTAAATATAATAAATTTGTAAAATTGGATAATACTATATGGATATGCAAAATAGTGGAACTGTATAATTACTAACATGGAAAATGTTGGTGATAGATTTTTTTTTGACAGGCAGAATTGGACAGTAGGGGAGAGAGAGAGACAGAGAGAAAGGTCTTCCTTTGCCATTGGTTCACCCCCCAAATGGCTGCTATGGCTGGTGTGCTGTGCCGATCCAAAGCCAGGAGTCAGGTGCTTCCTCCTGGTCTCCCATGTGGGTGCAGGGCCCAAGCACTCGGGCCATCCTCCACTGCACTCCCGGGCCACAGCAGAGAGCTGGACTGGAAGAGGAGCAACCGGGACAGAACCAGCACCCCAACCGGGACTAGAACCTGGGGTGCTGGCACCGCAGGCGGAGGATTAGCCTATTGAGCCACGGCGCCGGCCGTGATAGATTGTTTTTGAAGAAAGTAGATCTGATAAATAAGTGTAGTACAATTTTATTGATATTTATAGGTAAACCATTTACATGAGAGATTCTAGGTAGTCCATAGATTTAGTTGAGATATTCTAATTATAAGAGCTAATCTCATTTACATAAATGTTTAACATAAAATGCAATATATACAAATATTATCCTAAAATGATATAATGTTTATCATTTCCTCTACTTCATAGCTATATAAAAAGTTATATACAAAAGATAAGGAATTCAAGGGACTTCATTGAGGAGGGTAACAAGCCTGCAGCACTGCCATGCCATACAGGCACTGGTTCGAGTCCTGGCTGCTCCACTCTCAATCCAATGCCCTGTTAATGTGCCTGAGAAAGCAGCAGAGGATGGCCCAAGTGTTTGGGCCCCTGCACCCACTTAGGAGACCCAAAAGAAGCTTCTGGATTTTGGCTTCAGATCTGCCCAGCTCTGCCAGTGCAGCTATTTGGGGAGTGAACCAGAATATTGAAGATCTCCCTCTCTTTCTCTCTAACTCTTCCTTTCAAATAAATAAATACATTGAGAGAGAGAGAGAGAGAGAGAGAGAGAGAGCTCTGTGGTATAGAAGGCTAAGCCTCCACTGGCAGTGCCGGCATCCCATACAGCTGCCAGTTCGTAAACTGGCTGCTCCTCTTCTGATCCAGCTCTCTTCTTGTGGCCTGGGAAAGCAGTGGAAGATGGCCCAAATGCTTGGGCCCCTGATCCACGTGAGAGAAACAGAGACTCCTGGCTCCTGGCTTTAGATCAGCTCAACTCTGGCTATTGGGGCCATTTGGAGAGTGAACCAGTGGATGGAAAACCTTCCTCTCTGTCTCTCCCTCTCTCTATCTATAACTCTGCTTCTTAAATAAATGAATAAAATCTTAAAAAACAAAAAAGAAGTCAAATTAGAAAACAGATTTGAACACAACTTGGACTATCATGATGAATTCATGAAAGCATGAACTATTCATAATACTATATACATTTTGGGGTATAACCAACAGAAAAGATAAATATGAAAAAATAGTAGTATTTAGAGCAGAAAACATAGACTTGGGTCAGATCAAAGTAGCAACACTAAAATGTGCCCTACAAAATTATGTCAGGAAGTGCATCAATTCAGGTCTCACCTACTATTGCGCAGTTCTGCCTAGAGAAGGGCATTTTCACAAAGCTGAATTCAGTTCTGCTGTTCGATAAAGAGGGACTGGACGAGAATCTCTCCAGGCCCTTCATCCTTGAACGACATTCATTCAAGTGACAGAGGACATCTCCATTTATCATGTCCAAAATGACACACATCATCCTTCTGTCCCCCACACACCTGCTCCTCCTCCCAGGTTTCCATCACAGGTGTGGGTACCACCACACACTCTATCACCCAAACCAACAACTAATGACCTTTCTAGAGCTCTTTTTCCATTTTCTTTACCACAACTCTGCTCACCCCACCCCTTAGCCCATGATAAATCCAGCCAGACATGTTTTCTTTCTTCTATGTTCACCACCACATCCTAGTCGTCTCCTGTCATGCCCCTCTGGATGCTTGCACCAGCTTCCCCAGCCTCTCCTCTCAATCCCTCCAGTCCATATTCCACATTGCCACCAGAGTTAGAAGTTCCACACATGTGCAAAGTAGGGCACCAGTATCTGCAAGGTCAAGTTCTCACTCTTTATCAAGAGCTGGCCCATCCTACCCTTCTAGCCTTGCCTTGGCTGTCGTTCTTTAGCGTTCTGTAGTCCTAATGTTCTCAACTATGGAGGTTTCTCAGAATATACCAAGGTCTTCCTTCCTTTTTGTCTCCTTGCGTGCTATAGCCTCCACCCAGAAATCCCTGTCTCTCTCAGTGACACCCCCAGGCCTTTCCTTCACTATCTGAGAAATAATTTTTCATCTTTCAAAACCCCAATGAAGCACCAATCCTTCATAAATCCTTTCCTGGGTGGTCAAGTTCTTCTTTCTGTGCAAGCACAGAGAGCCAAAAACAGTTTATATAGGATACATTTCAAATACAGCAACTGACATGTTATTTTAATTATTTATTTCTCTCTCTTTTATATAAATCTTCATTAGACTGTTAAACCCTGGAAGGCAGTAACAGTATCTCATGCCTTGGGTTTTTAATGCCCACTACATAATGCATAATTCACAAATGTTGGGCAAATAATTGACTGGTTAAATAAATGGCTAGAGAAATGGTTTCTAGCTATTTGCCTGTTATAACGCAACTCGGGTTGCTAAAAGAAATTTAATTTTTATTTATTTGAAAGGCAGAGTTCCAGAGAGGGAGAAACAGAGGGAGAGAAAGAGAGATCTTCAGTCCTCTGGTTCACTCCCCAAATGGCTACAGCAACTGAGGCTGTGCAAGACCAGCTAAAGACAGGAGCCCAGAGATTCTTCCAGGTCTCCCATGTGAGTGCAGGAGCCCAAGATCTTAGACTATCTTCTGTTGCTTTCCCAGGTGCTTTAGCAGGGAGCTGGATCAGAATTGGAACAGCCAGGTCTCAAACCTGCATCCTTATGGGATGCCAGTGTCACAGGTGGCTGCTTAACCTGCTATACCAAAACGCAGGCCCCTGATTTCTTCTTTTTAAACATGCACACACACATACACAAACTATAAATTGTATTAAAGGGAATGTCCTATTATAAAATATACTAAAAACACTCTCAAAAGCCAATAGTCTTAAAATTTGAAGAGTATTTAGCTAATAATCATTTCATTTCTCAAGTGTCCACTGTGAGCATTGTGTATCTATTTTATTGTATTTTAAAGACAGAGTTACAGAGAGAGGTAGAGACAGAGAGAGAGGTCTTCCACCTACTGGTTCACTCCCCCAGAAGGCCACAACGGCCGGAGCTGTGCTGATCCGAAGCCAGGAGCCAGGAGCTTCTTCCAGGTCTCCCACACTGGTGCAGGGGCCCAAGGACTTGGGCCATCTTCTACTGCTTTCTCAGGCCACAGCAGAGAGCTGGACTGAAAGAGGAGCAGCCAGGACTAGAACCGGCCCCCATATGGGATGCTGGCACTTCAGGGCAGGACTTTGACCCGCTGCGCCACAGCGCCGGCCCCGAGCATTGTATATCTTATACATAACAACATCCTGTGGATTAAATATTACCCCTATTTTATAGGTAAGAATACTGTCTCTTGCAGTACCTCAGGACACATGGCTAAGACCAGGAAGAACTAGAATCTGAAACCCATAAATCTCTGACTTAAAGTCAATGCTTTCATCTACTGCTAGAATCGAGTCATCAAAATTTACATGTGACGGGCCGACGCCGCAGCTCACTAGGCTAATCCTCCGCCTTGCGGCGCTGGCACACCGGGTTCTAGTCCCGGTCGGGGTGCCCCTCTTTCAGGCCAGCTCTCTGCTGTGGCCAGGGAGTGCAGTGAAGGATGGCCCAAGTGCTTGGGCCCTGCACCCCATGGGAGACCAGGAGAAGTACCTGGCTCTTGCCATCGGATCAGCGCGGTGCGCCGGCCGCAGCGCGCCGGCCGCAGCGGCCATTGGAAGGTGAACCAATGGCAAAGGAAGACCTTTCTCTCTGTTTCTCTCTCTCTCTCACTGTCCACTCTGCCTGTCAAAATAAATAAATAAATAAATATTTACATGTGACAGTTAAATAGGATGTGACTTTCTCTCTAATACTTATGTGACAGTATTTTCTTGGATGTGCCAAAGACAGATTTAACCAATAGTGCTCCCATGAGTGGAGCAGGAAAGCAATAGTGGAACTGGTCAATATGTAAATTCATTTTCATACCACACACAGTTTACACTGCCCCATTCATAGTTTATTTAAAAAAAAAAAAAAAGATGAGTTTGCCAACAATAATCTGTAATTATTTCTGCAATGAATATGAATAAGACAGCAATGTTTCTGTTTCAGGCCATGTTCTCTAAATTGTTTTCAAACACTCCAAAAACACCCCTAACAGGTTAGAGAACAGAATTCTCAGTAAATACTGTCATAACTGTTTCTACTTTAAAGAAATTACTTTTCTTTTTCCCCTCAATGAGAATGAAGACTATGAATAAATTGGAGCTTAGCTACACTGTGGAGAGTCTTTTGTGTAGAATTTGGTTTGCTCAGCTTTGTCTCCGTAACTGCTTAGAATATTTGAAAACTGCTAAAAGCTCAGAATAAGAACAAATACTTGCGCTTTATCTTTAAGAACGCAGTGGTAAGCAGCTTCCAAAATATTCCCCGACAATCCCTGCTTCCTTGTGTTTACATTCTTGAGTCAGTCCCTCCAAATGCTCAGGGGTGTTCTGTGAAGAATGAATGAAGAAGTTATAATGTATGACATCAAAAGCTAGGTCACGAAAGACATTTGATTCCTTTCTCTCTCTCTCTCTCTCTCTCTCTCTCTCTCTCTGTCTGTCTTTCTCTCAACTCACACACTCGGGTGGTAGCTAGAAGCCTCAGCAAGAGTTTAGCTGCCTTTCGAGTAGCCCTATAGAGATGTCCTACCACTAACCATATGAGTGAGCCATCAGGACACTGATTCCCCCAGCCTCAGTCAACTTTCAGATTACTACAACCCTTCCAATATCTACAGTCACATGAGACCCTCTGAACTAAAATCACCCAGCTTAGTTGCTCCCAAACCCTAGCTCTTGGAAAATGTAAGAGAAAATAACTGTTATCACAACTGCAAAATTTTGTGATTTGTTAGACAGCAACAGATACATAATACACATAAAGACACTACCTAGAGTGACAAACAATGCTTCTACTTAAATTGCATTGTCCAAAGATGTATCTTCCTGGACACAATTCGATGAATGTTAGAGTAGAAAAAGTAATCATTATTCTAGATTTCTATGTAGCCTGTTTAAAATATTAGCCCTTAAGGCTTTCTGGTCTGCCTGAAAAGCCCATGAGAGCATTCCAGGCACAGAAAGCCAAGACACTTTGGCAAAAAAATGTTCTACAAGAAGGATTTCTGTGAGACCCCGGTGGAAAGAAGTGGCCACCAAGGAAGGATGTGCTTTTCTCTGAAGGGAGGAAAGGACTTCCACTTTGCTCATGGCCTTGTCTAAATACTGATGGAGTTTGTGGATTCAAAAGGATTCCATAGCCTAGGCAGCTCATGTCAAGAACCTTGGGTGATCACTGATGTTATACATTAATAGTGTTAATTGTTAAGTTGACAACAGGAGTCACTGTGCACTAACTCCCCATGCAGGACATCTGTCCTTAATGAGTTGTATTATGAGAGTTAACTGTAAAATTTGTTCTCAAACAGCTGTGTGTGTGTGTGTGTGTGTGTGCGCGCGCGCAGATTGTTGAACTCTTTACTTAGTACAGAGTGGTCTTCTGTGTACAAAGTTAATAGAAAATGAATCTTAAAGGAGAATGGGATTGAGAAGGGGAGAGGGAAGAGGAGGAGGGGTGGGAGGGTGGATGGGAGAGTGGGTATGGTGGGAAGAATAACTATATTCCTAAATATTCCTAAAGTTGTACTTATGAAATGTGTATTCATTAAATAAACTGTTTCTTTGGGAAAAATAAAAATAAGGACTTTCATTATAAAAATAAAAGGGAAAAATGTCAGATATTGAGAGAAATAGCAGCCAATGGAAGCCACTTTGGTAGTTCCCAATGAACCACACCACTTAATGTGCACAACCTTGTAAAGTTCCCTCCTGTGAGGGTTTGACCATGAGATTTGTCTTGGTCAATGGAATACTAACAAGCATGATACAAGCAGAGGTTTATATAATTATTCACTTCTTCTGAAAGGTCCAGCTGCCATCTGTAAGGAGATGTCAACTATCCTGCTAGAAAAAGAGGCCTTGTGAAGAACCATGCCATTCTAGCCATGCTCACTGAGTGTTGCTGAGTATAGCTGTATGAGAGATCCCAGGTTACAACACATGAGACAAAAGACTCACCTTAGAACCACATAAACAATAAATATTATTTAAAGTCACAAATTTGTGGGCATTTTGGTTATGTCATACAGTAGGATATCTGGTATCCTTGATTTCAATTAGAGAAGGCAATTAACTTACACAATAGGAAATACAATTAAGTGTTCTTACAACAGAAAGGATGTACTTTACAGATTATAGATATTATCTGTTCTTATAGCATGTCTAACTAATGCTTTGTTTTCTGCTAAAACATTTCTTAAACTGTGGCATGAGGTACACAGATCCATTTTAGAGGCATAAAAAACAGATGCTGAATTTTTAGGAAGCATGATTTTGTGGTAAATGTTCCATTTATACTACATTAAGTTATTAAAATGTTATTGACTCCAGATAGAATAGTGGTATACTACTTGGGCTATATATGGTTAGTTAGCGCAAAACCCATCATTCTCTCCATGGTAAGATATAGAAAATGATTTTCCTTTAAAGATAAAGACAACCCAAACCTGAATTTTATTTATGAACACATGAACTTTATACATTTGATTTACAAAGCTTAGCTATGTAATACAAAAGAAAACAAAATACGATTAAATTTATATAGTCTTGGATTTTACTTCCATAATTGAACATAAACTGGAAGAAAAAACCTGCCAGTTCCTTCAGTGGCAAAGATTTTTTTTTAACCAATAAAAAATATGCAGCCAACAAAATGCAGAAGAGTACCTTGTGTCTGTCTGTAACACATTAAAAATGTGAATGCTTTCTGAAAAGAATACTGTATTTAAAAAGGCTGGGATTTTTACCAAATCTTGGATTTCCCCCAACACTAAAGTCTTGTACTGAAGCGTTTGAAAAGAAGCCACACATGACTGAAAAGATCTCATTGAAATCACGTGTTCTGTTTTGTGACTTGGAGCAGAAAAAATGTTAATGAAGCAGTGTCCTTGTCAAATAATGTCCCTGACTCCATGAAGCAGGTCATGAATTATAGGCAGCTCTGCCATTTGCCTACACCTGAATGAAAGCATCGAGAGCTTTCAGTGCAGCAAAAACCTTGGTTTCTTGCACTAACACACAGCGATTTGGTAAGGTTCTGTTGGACCTTGTAAAGGGCTATATTAGGAGCAGAAAAATGTTTCTTTGCCAAGGAAATATCTGGGGAAAAAATCATAGTATTCTTTCAGAGAAACTAGCCACAAATCTAATTTCCCTCCTTTGTTAAAGAAAGCAGCTTCTTCACACATCACGTTCTTTGCTTCTGATAGCCTCAGACTGTGGATCAAAAACTCTGCCAGCATTCCTTAAAAAAATTCGCAGCTATCTCTCCGAAAATCTTTGATATGAACAGATTCAAGGCCTCTAACCCACAGAAGTTCATTGGCAAGAGGCCAACAGAACTGGATTTCAGTGTCAGATGAAATTCTCTAACTTCTGTGAATGAAGAGCATTCTCATCTGTAAGCGATAATGATACTTACCTAACAAGGCATGCTAGGATGGAATATAATATATAAAAAATCTAATAATCTATGATATTCAGTTAATGTTGGGCAGCTTTAAACTGGATAAGCATTTCAATATTTTTGTTGTTTCTTCTTCTAAGGCTCCAACTCTAAATTTTCCTAGTGGACAAAGTATTTTTTTTTTTTTCCTCTTGGGCCTCATCTCTGCTATCTGTAAATTCCTCCAGGATTGTCAATACAGCTTTTCTTGGGTCCTCCTGAAGAAGAGGGTCCATTTTCTCAAGATCAGTCTATGGTTTGCTCTGAAGACTGTCAGCTACAACCTTTCTTCCCACTCAGAACAGGGCGCTAGTTTCACTCACAGACCAGGCTGTGCTCCTAGCTGGTCCCTCACTATTTCTAAGAAAGCCATTCACTTAACAAATTTGTGTTTTTCTCTGAGCTATGTACAGCTGTCTCCTCTGATGTGGAGGGCTGTTCCAAATCTACATCTGTCATTTTAATTTTTATTCAGTTGGGATCTGACACCTACTAATCTAGCTATCATACTCTATGCATATGGATACTGGGTTATCAGAGCATATGACAAAATGTAGTACTCAACTGAACCCTTAATTTACTTCAGTGAGTGTTTGGAGGTTATTCATCATTCAAACTGCAAATTTTACAACTTATCATTATTATGTAATTCTGTTGTTTTTAACTAGCATTCATCAAGTGTTTTCGACTTCACCAAACACTTTCAAGTATCTACCTGATCTTCACAAAGATTCCATGTGGTGGTAGCCAGATATATTTGTTCCATTTGTTTTTAGAAGAAGGACAGAAGCTTAAGTCACCTTTAAAGCCACTTGGCTAATCTATTATGAAATAAATGTAAACATGTCTTACGTTATGCTTTATTATGCTATTCCCCAGTGTTACCATGTATTATCTTCTATCTCATCGATACTAGAAATAAACAAACAAAAGGAAGCCTCTGAAATCAGCGTCAGTTCATCAAACCAAGTGATGAAAGATAAGCCATACCAACCAATGCTTTCTTCATTTTGTGTTTAAAACATTAGTTCCTTCATAAAAGCAAAAATATAACAACAAATTGCTTTTCAGGTTGTAAAAATCATACAGGGTTATTATGGGAAGTATAAAAAAGAAAAAGAAAAGTCACTTGGGTGTTATTTTGAGGGTACTGGATATTTACTGAGTACTTTCAGTATGTGAAAGATGTGAGGGGATTTATGTTTTTAATCTATCCCTGTGGCTGCCCTTTAGAGAAGAGCTGAAGAGGCTGAGAGAGACCTGTTAGAGGCCAATGCAGATCCTAAGGACAGGTGTGGAGTTGGGACCAGGAAAGAGCACTACAAGTACTGAGATGTAATGTTGAGGGTACAGCTGATGGAATGGATGAGTAGAGTGACTAAAGGAGAGAAAGGAAGAATAACTTGGAATTTGGGTCTGAGAAACAGATTGAGGGCATCATCTGGTCCAAAAGAAAAAAGAGGTTAGGTTTTGCAGGAAAAAGTTGACCATTCTGTTTTGAATGTGTTAAGGGTGATCACTCATTTGGACTAATCAACAGGTAGTTGGATGCAGGATCCTAGAAGACATGAGAAGGTTGAGACACAACACACAAATGTGGGTGCATTATTACAGCACACTGTCTCACGGTCCTAATGCAATTAGAAATTTTTCCCAAACAGAGCCCTGTGATCTGAACAGTTGAGCAATCAGCACTTATTTCAGTCATCTAAAAAGGTCAATTTGAATCAACTCATTTAACTTGGTAGCCTCAGAAGCAAATTGATAATGCTGGACTTGATCAACATGGATAGAATTTATATGAAGCTATTTGCTCTCTGAAAAACAATTTGTTGATTATTGTAAAAGAAAAATTTTCAAATCATTACTTGCTGCCACTTGCTTTGTGGGCTTTTTCTTTACTCTTTTGTTTTTTGGAATTGACTACTTCCCATTTCTTTGTGTTTATGAGGATTATTGTTCAGTTACATAAAATTTTATTCTAATTTTGTTTTAAATTATTCATTTTAAAGCACAAGAATCGCATAATTGTTAGCTGCCTGGTTGATAATAATTCTAAAATAATTTCTTAATAACTAGTACTTTTATCCTCTCAAGCCTGCAGCACTGATGGCTAAATCAAGCAACTGGGGGCAGGGTATTATCTTATGTATATTTTATTTTTTAAAGATTTATTTATTTACTTAAAAGTCAGGTTATACAGAGAGAGGAGAGACAGAGAGAGAAAGAGAGGTCTTCCATCTGCTGGTTCACTCCCCAGATGGTCGCAACGGCAGGAGCTACGCCAATCTGAAGCCAGGAGCCAGGTTCTTCTTCCAGGTCTCCCACACGGGTGCATGGGCCCAAGGACTTGGGCCATCTTCCACTGCTTTCCCAAGCCATAATAGAGAGCTAGATCAGAAGTGGAGCAGCCAGGACTCGAACCAGCACCCATAAGGGATGCGGGCATTGCAGGCGGCAACTTTACCCGCTATGCCACAGTGCTGGCTCCCATCTTATGCCTCTTACACTGATTCCTGGAACACCCCAGCCCTCTGGCTAGTTAGTTTTCTGTCTCATGCCTTAAAAAGAACACACTGGTATGCATGACAGTTACAACTATCATAGAAAATTATTACATCGACCTCCTGAAACACTATAAATAAGTAAATAATCAGAATTTTACATGAGGCTCCAGGATACAAATGAGATATAGTAAGATGGGGAAACATAACAAAGGGAAAAGCTGGAGAGATGATACATCAAATATATAACCTCAACATCACTGATTAAAAATGACCAGAGGGACAGGCATCTGGCACTGCATCCTATGAGGCCTACAGCTTATATCAGAGAGCCTGGGTTTGACTCCAGTGTCCTGCTATTGTGAACCCTGGGAAGCAACAGGGTGTTCAGATCCAAGCCCAACCATTTGGATCTTCACCATCCATTTTGAGGCCTGAATTGACTGATTACCTGAACTTGGCATTTGAGGAGTGAACCAGCAAAAGAGAGCATTCTCTCTCTCTTTCTCTCTCTCTCTCTCTCTTTCTCCCTATAACTCTGCCTTTCAAATAAATATTTTTTAAAGACCTATATTATTGATTTGAAAGACAGAGTTACAGAGAGAGGTAGAGAAAGAGAGAGAGAGAGAGAGCGGTCTTCCATCTGCTGGTTCATTTCCCAGATGGTTGCAATGGCTGGAGCTGCGCTGATCCGAAGACAGAAACCAGGAGCTTCCTCTGGGTCTCCCACATGCATTCAGGGGCCCAAGGACTTGGGCCATCTTCTACTGCTATCCCAGGCCATACCAGAGAGCTGGGTCAGAAGTGGAGCAGCTGGGACTCAAACCAGCACTCAAATAGGATGCTGGCACTGAAGGCAGTAGCTTTACTGACTATGCCACAGCGCCGGCCCAAGGCAGAACCTTTTACACTTCACTGTATTCTGGCCTATAGTGCCCAGCGGTTTTTATTAAAGTGGCTTTATTGAGATATAATTCACATACCATCCAGTATAGCCATTTAAAGTATACAATTTGATGGTTTTTAAATATATTCACAAAGTTTTGCAACCATCATCATTGTCTAATTTTAGAATCTTTTTCGCCTTCCCAAAATTCTTTGTACTCATCAGCATCCATTCCCTCTTCCTGCTTCCCTGTGGCAACCACTAATCTCCTTTCTGTCTGTAGATTTGCCTGTTATGATTCATGTAGATGCGCCAGCCGCAGCAGCCATTGGAGGGTGAACCAACGGCAAAAAGGAAGACCTTTCTCTCTGTCTCTCTCTCTCACTGTCCACTCTGCCTGTAAAAAAAATATATAAAGAGAAAAGTAAGTTATCCTAAAGTCTAAATGGATAGATGCTTCCAAAGACACCTGCACTGAATCAGGTGATGTCTGGTGGTAAAGCACTGCCACTGTGGGTTAGTAGCGGCCTCTCTGAGCCTGGATGATCCTTGAGGATATCGGGGTGTCAGCAAAAGGGCAAACCAAAATGGTGTAATAGAGCTTTTCAAGCATGCAGGGACACAGTACTGTACAGCCTAGTGAGAAACTATGTTGTGTGTGATGTGATGTAGGCTATGGTAGCACCATGCTAAGTGCTGTTCTCATTGATCTTCAACCTTGTGAGGTAAGCGCCCACACTCTTTTAGATTAATTCTCTGATATATTAAGAAGCAACAAAACAGAGCTGCTTTAGACAGCTGTCTTATGAGTACTGGGGATGGAAAACCAATCTGAACAACTTAAGAGGAAAAGAAAGTGCATTTGATTCAAATAAGCAAACCGCGTCCACACTGGCGGCAGTGCAGCTGTTTCAGGGCACAGGAAGCCAGACAGGAATGTCAGAGGACTCTTAGCCCTGCTTTTCTCAATGCAGAGGCTTGATTCTTCTCTTACTTCACACTGCCCCCTCCTCATGGAAAGGACAAGGCTGCCAGCAACATTTAACTCACATCCAGACTTCACCCCTTCAGAAAGACGCCCTCTTCCTAAACCTGGACCACTTCCCTGGCCCAGGACGTGCTGCGCTCAAAGACTCAGTCCTTCAGGTTTCTTTAACCCTTGCATTAATCAAGCCTGGAGGACAAGGGAGCAGCAATGACCAACCCTGGCAGATCCTGGAGATCACCACCACGGATCCCGAGAAAAGAAATGACAGCCCAGACACACCCGCAGGGAAAAAGCAGGGCATTAAAGTGAAAGAAATGGACTTTACCACCCAACTTCACAAGGTTAGTTCCAGAATATTCATGTTCTATTCATTGCTGATTTGTCTGTTACCTGTATTCTGATTCTTTACCTGTAAAACAGCTGTTCCTCTTCCCCAAATACTAAGAAATACGGAGTTTTCAACTTTGTAGTCCCAATAAGATCCATGGGCCAGTGGGCCAAAGATTAAACCATTATCTCTGACCTCTAAACCCATCAGCCTTGTAGTGCTGCTAACCACATTTCCTCTATGCCAGCCATTGTCTACTAGGACCTACCAATGGGGGTACCTCGGGGAGACTGCAAGACCGGAGGGAGAAAAAAGGGTCTTGCTTCAACTTTTAGTTCATGCGAGCACCACTCCAACCAGGATTTTTCACCCAAGCAATAGTGGTTGTTTTTGAAAGCCTTAGTTGAAAGCAGTGTGAAATTTCAAAGCCTGCAGAACCAGCCCCACCACACTGGGGCCTGGTGTTGTTTGCACCACGTGGGCAGCGGTTCCTCAACATCTGAGTTTCAGGTCTGGGAGGCCACGATTCCAATCATTTCAGCTCCGCTCCTTTGATTCTCTAACTCTAAGGGTAGAAGCAGCATCCTGCAATTTCCTACCTCTGGGATCACTTAAAAGTTCTTCTTGCCCTTTAGTTACCTTATTAATGATTTTATACTTACTTAATAATTCTTTGTATTAAATTCTTTCTGACAAAATAGCTGGTGAAGTTTCTGTCTCCTCTATAGCCAGTTATGGCCATCTTTCCAAAAATATGCACTTGTTGGATACATATAGTCCACATAAAAATTTTAATGTGTTCATTGGTATGCTAAAGTTCATCTTCAGCCATTTATGGAATCCATGAAGCCAAGATTAAGAAGCTTTGTGTCTGATGCTGGACATGATCAATGATGGTCTCAGAAAACAATTTGGAAATGTCCTGGGTTCCTATTACTGCTCACCAAACATCCAGTTTCATATGTAAATGCCTTTGGTGAGTTGTGTGATGGTTCCTGAAAGGAGGCCTTGGCACTTCAAGTGAGATATCACATTAAAAGACTGTATATTCACCAGTGGAAAATGGTTAATAAATCATGAAGGAGAATTTCATAGTCTTGATGAGCTTCTTTTTTATGATAGTCTATTCTTTTAATATTTTCTGAGAACTGAATTTTTAAAAAGTCTATTCTTGTAACATTTTTCAACCTTTCTTTTGGCAGGTTCCAATGAATCAAATTCCCTTGAGTTTAAGTAGACTCAAGGTAAAGACTGATCTCTAGAAAATTATGAGCCAGTCTCAAGTAAGAAGTGTCATCTTTTTTCTGTAATAGAGAGCTCCAAGAGGAGATGCAGACTCTTCTAAAGTGGGCAAGATCTCCTGGGACACAGCAAGCTCATTCAGAACCTCCACTTATATCTGTATTTTATCTCTTGCTTTTAAAATTTCATTTCGTGTATATTTTAGAATATATATTTAATTTATTTGATAAAAACATAAATTTTAAAAATAGAAATAGAGATCTATGAGTATATTTTCAAATTGGGTCCATTTTCAAAAACACTTGAAGACTACTATACTAACCATAAAGAACCATGTGTTTTAGATTCAGAGTCAGCAAAATTTGACTGCTGGCCAAATCTGGCCAATGTATGCTCCCCAACCTAAGAATGGAAAAAAAAAAGTATAGGTAATAGAGATTATTTGTGGCCCATAAAAGCTAAAATACATACCTTCTTCCCTTTATAGAAATGTTTGCTGATTTCTGCTTTGGAGTCAGTCCACTCAAAATATACCCAAAATTCTTTGAAAGGACATGAGATATTTTTCTTTTACTTTATAATTGAAACTAACACAGATCAGAAGGGAAATGGGGTACTTGTTCATAGGTTGGTGTTTGTGGTCCGTCTATATATAGATATTGCAGACATCAAAAATATTTGAGGGGTCGGTGCTGTGGCACAGCAGGTTAAAACTCTGGTCTGAAGCACAGGCATCCTATATGGGCGCCGGTTCTAGTCCCGGCTGTTCCTCTTTTGATCCGGCTCTCTGCTATGGCCTGGAAAAGCAGTAGAGGATGGCTCAAGTCCTTGGGCACCTGCACCCATTTTGGAGACCTAGAGGAATCTCCTGGCTCCTGGCTTCGGATCGGCACAGCTCTGGCCATTGCAGCCATATGGGGAGTGAACCAGCAGATGGAAGACCTCTCTCTCTCTCTCTCTCTCTCTCTCTCTCTACCTCTCTCTGTAACTCTGTCTTTCAAATAAATAAAATAAATCTTAAAAAAAAATATTTGAACAGAGATGCAAAGTCAAGGGCAAGGGTAGTAACAGTGAAGGCACTGATCATCTTTAAGGATGATGAAGGAGCCTATACAATGACCACAAGGGTTTCACAACTCAGTAGAAAGCCTCATTCTATGGGAAATAAGCAACTAAGCAAACAGTAAGTTGCTACTAGTTTTATATTAGTATCTATGTCTATAAAATTTCATAAAGACTGATCGTTAATACATGATTCTGAGTCACCAAAATTAGGATAATTTATTTTCAGTTTCCTCTGATTAAATACTGAAAAATATATTTTGCTAACATTTATATTATAAAATGGCTGAAATAAACACTCCTGAACTTATAGGTTAATTCATATTCAAGAAATTGGACTGCACAGAATGACCTGATACCCCACTGACCAATTCTTGATAAAATAAAGATGGAAACAGAAGCTGAAGCCAAAATACTGAGAGCCAATTCATTGAAGATACCCCACAGTACCTGTTAATGAAGAAGAGGAAATTAAAATACAAAGTAATTAGCATAGCCATGTTAGGGGTAATAAGGCTTTCAGCTAGGCCTATTAACTATGATATGTTAACGCTGTTCCATTTTAGAGTTCACTAAATATATGATGCACATTGTCTGAAATCTGGAAGCTGGGAATACTCATGTATCTGTCCTTTGGCCACTGGATCAAGTAGAATTAACCTTTTCAAATTTAAATATAAATGCCTCATGAAAAAAGTACACCAACTAGAGTCTGAGACTGCCAGGAGAGAATGCATTATTGCTCACCAAAGCACCATATAAGAGCATGAGCAGCTTGAACACAGAGAGTGGCCGGTATCTATTCCACCTTCTTCCTTTTTAACCAAATTTCCATTTTGTTTGGGACAACTTTGTACCTAACTATAAATACCTGATCTCCAAGCTAAGAGTAGCCATATTACCAGAAGCTGCCCCGTCATATGTGGATTAAGTCCTTGAGAAGGAAAGGGCATTTCCTCCAGAACAACAGCGATCAAAAAAGCATTGAACTAGAAGGCTTAAGGTCCTTCTACCTCTTTCTTTCCTGCAAGGGAGATTTAGGCCTAGAGAAAAAGCGACCATCTGCCCCGATCACAGTAAGAGCCACCTGCTATGGAAGGCAGAACAAGCTCATACCTGGCAGCACTGGGGACTGTAAACCAGGTCTGAGACATCTATTTCTACTGTTCTCTGAGAAGCAAAATTTCTTTTTTCTTGGAGCTCCTGCTGATCAACTTTTCTGTTACTCTCAGCCCAATGCAGTCCTAACTTTGTGTCATTGTATTTGTACTAGGCTTAACACCAAGTGCTTTAAATACACTAAGTTAACTTTCCCAACAGTTCTACAAGAAGAAAATACTATCCCCCATTTATCAGATGAGTTAATTAACACAGCCAAGATGACTTTATTAGTATAAAGCAGAATTCAAATTCAGATCTAGATCTGATGGTTTCAATCACTTCTTCCACAATGTTAATTAAACCCAGTGCATTAGATATACATAATTGCTCAACAACAGTTTTGTTGGTGGATATTTGCATAACTGGCAGCACAAAAGCTGGAGAGTGGCATACTCCTGGTCAGAAAGCAGATTTATTTATTCATTCCTGGATAATAAATCTCTCTATCTTCCCCAGAGACTTCCTTACAGTCCAAAGTAGTAAAGATAATATCTTCACTGGGGGCAAAGACTGGACAGATTTTCCTGCAACTACTTATAAACATGGGAATTTCTAGACTCAGGCTTTCTTAACTCTGAAACATGCCCTGTGTGCACCACACTACAGGGGCCCAGGTCAACACCACCCCATGAGATACTCAGGGCAAGAGAAACTAATGCAAACATTAAGCTCATGCATAAACTGTCAAAATACATCTGGGTTTGTTGAGTCTTTACCAAAGAAATCTGTGGAAATCCAACCAGTAGCTCCAGTAGTCACTGCTGCTTAAAGTCTGTTTGAGAGTAGGCAGGAGATATTTCAGTTAACCCAGCCGAGATCCCTCTTTTTGACCCAACAAGAGGTTCTGAAATAATCAACAACCTAAATTCAAGTGCCTCACACTACTTTTTAAAGATCCAAATAACTCAAAATAGTAACTCTCTACTTTTCAGTATTTGTCACACTCTTTTGAATTTTAGACTCTTGACAGCAGTCTTGAAGTGATTCTCATTATCAAAGTATGGAAATCATTGTTACCATGAAACAGTTTCCCATAGTTTCCATGAAAATCTCCCCACACATTTTTTAAACCATATAGTAGGCTCGTTTTATTTCATTTTTATTTTATCTTTTTGGGGGAGAGGTTAATTCCGTTTTTATCTTGCATCAGGGTTTAAATCACAAACACCAATCAGCATCACTCAACTCTATCTGCCATCCTTCTCTGTGTGAGCAAGCTCTTCTTGGAGATTCTAGATTCAGCCCAAGAAATCAGGATCAGAAAGAACAAAAGCCCTCAGCCACATTTCCATTTCTACCATATCTAAGTTTAATGGTCTGAACACACCTACCTATGTGTGACAGTTTCATTAGGACACCTAACACTCTGCTAGAGAAAATAACTTATTTGCCTCATATCCTTTTTCCCTCCATAAAAAAAGCCAGCTTCCAGAAATAGCATGGAAAGAATGTTCCAGGAAGTTGTTTTGAGGACCAATCAGAAATTTGTTGCTTCTCCATCAGTATTATGATACTATCATTGCATCACTACATTTTTTTCATATGTTAGAACTCTAGAATGACAAATACTTCTGTCATGTGTCAAGCACTTACTCATGGCCCAGTAAGCCTCTTTCACCAAATGTGAGGCCTTTGAAATCACAGGCATTTTCTCTAGAAGTCCTCACATTGAGCACTCTAGAAGGTTGGGGATTTCTACGGAGCCTGCATATGTGATTGTGTGAGGAAAGCACCACAGGTGTTGATCTCCATTAAGGTCAAGTTATCCAGCTTGGCATGTGCCTCCTCTATCTCACAAAGCTGTTGTCTGACCCCTGGAACCTGCCTATTCGAGTGTCCCACATAGCCTTGATCAGGATCCGGATCTTATCTGCTTTCCACATGTTGTCTTAAGCATTTAACAGGAGAGTGGTGAGTTCCATGTAGTAAGGATTGGGCATTGGGCTAAAAGTTTCTTCCTTGCATTTATGATCCCTCTTCTTCTAAACTTTTCCAAGTCCCTCCAGGAAGTGTCCAGCAGGTGGCCTTCTATCTCTGCTTCAGATTCAGCGCTAGCCACAGGTGCATGTCCACTGGCAGGCCAGTGTGGAAAGACCCCAGGTTCCCCTAGATTAGGTAGATCTTGTCCAGACTGTACTTAGGAATAATGGTCACCAGTCTCCTTCCGCCCCTTGGCTGTCCCAGAGAAGCCATCCATATTTTAAATACCATTCTAAAATACAAAGTTGGAGTTTTCTTATAGTTTTTAAGGTTAAAATTGGTTTTGAATTTGAAAACAGTATCAAGCATAAAAGCTGTAGCCTGATTGTTCAAAATCAAAACAAAGAACATTCAACCTTCTGAATTTGTTACTTAATGTTATCTGGATGCAGCACAGCTATATAGCTCACATATGGTGAATTCTACCAATGCTAATCTGTGGTTGTGTAGGAAGCAGGGTCAAGAATCTTTAGATCACAAATCCTCAATCCTGACCCCAAGGTCTCAGATCTACAGTTCACAGGAAATTTCAAATAACAGTCACGTGAAAAGCAATCCTCTGGATTCCTGCAAAGTACTTCTTTCAGGGTTCCTGCCTTCCTGGGTCAAAGGAAAGCTAGAAATAATGAACTCTCTCTCTCTCTCTCTCTCTCTCTCTCTCTATATATATATATATATATATATTCCCAAGGCATTTTAAAAGCTAAGGCCAGGTCCATATATTCCTCTTTTTTAAAGATTTATTTATTTATTTTAAAGGCAGGTTGACAGAGAAAGAGAGAGAAAGAAAGAAGGAGAAAGAGTGATACATTTTCTCCAGAAGTCCCCAGATTGTACTCTCTAGAAGGTTGGGGGTTTCTGCAGAGCCTGCATGTGTGATTGTATGAGGAAAGCACCACAGGTGTTGATCTCCATCAAGGTCAAGTTATCCAGCTTGGCACGTGCCTCCTGCTATCTCATGAAGTTGTTGGCTGGAAAAAAAAAAAAATATATATATATATATATATACACACCATCTGCTGGTTCACTCCTCAAACATCTGCAATACATTCCTGGTTTTAGGACAAACCCAGAATCCAGGAACTCCATCCAGATATCCTATGTGGGTGGCAAGTACTCAAGTACTTGAGCTATCATCTGTTGCCTCCCAGGCACATTAACAGAATCAGAAGCAGAGTAACCAGGACTTGAACACAGGCACTCTGATATAGGATGCAGAAAACAGAAGCAGTGGACTTAACCCACTGTGCCACAACACCAGCCCCCATATATTCATAATGCTATATTTCCAGAAAATGAGATGTTTAAGGAATCTAGAACCTGTTCCCATCTAACTGAACACTGTGAAATATTAAAAAATTATTTTTCTTCTTACATTCCATTTAACTTGATCAAATGTGAAAATGAAATGAACTTCCTCATTGTCATTTTCTTATACCTGCTAGTAACTATTATAATACAGCCTTCAATTTTAAAGAGGGGCACAAAATCTGAGGAGTATTTCAAAAAGAAACAACAATTGATTCACCCTATCAAAGCCTGTCATGTAACAGCTGAGCCCTGGCACCACCACCAACAAACAACAAATGTGCCAAAGACAGCAAGATGCATTAGAGAGATAAAGTGCAACTTCCTTCATGCCAAAATACCCTCTTGAACAGATGAGACAGGCGTGAACACTGCCCGAAGAAGGTGGATACTGAGAAGGCAGCAGTGACGCTGCACACTGGGCAGTCATTGAGAATGCTGGTTTGATTCCAGATCCTCTGAGACAGGGGAGCTGCAGTGTGTCTCCTGACATTGCCACTTGCAGACAAGTCATCTTTCTCATTAAATGCTACAAGCCACTTAGCCCTGTGGAGAAATCTGCAACACAAAGAAGTCTTTTGGTGCTTCCTAAAGAAGTGCATAGTAAGAAGACAACAGTAATACACTGCAAGACTCTAACTCACGATCAGCCGATTATAATTCAAGGTTGTCAAATTATAGTAGCTCAATCTAAAAACCCAAGTGCAAATTATAGAATAGTTTGGCAGTTTCCCCGTTACATCATTGCTTGGGAGAATTATTCATGTGCTGAGGCTAACTTTGCCTGCAACTAAGCCCTGAACGTCATCTTTTAAACACAAATCAAGAATTTGGTGCCTGGCCTCTCAGTCCCCAGTTGTAGGGCAACCAGAATATTTTTAGTCCATCTTCAATCTATTACCATAAATCATCCAGAAAGCTTCCCAGAAAAGATACTCAGAGCTGTGTTTTGTGAACTTCTTAGCTTCTTAGACCATGGAAGCTTCTTTATCACAGAAGTCTTCTTATCTCACTTCTCAGCTGCCTTATCTCACTATTCTAGATAAGGGAGAGGAGGAGAAGAGAAAAAAATATTAAGACTTGAGATAGCATGAAGTTGAAATGATTGCTGTTAATATATCCCCTGACAGTAAAAGGCAGGGAAATACTGGTTATTTAATTCTCAGTGATGCTTTTCCCTTAATTAGAAATGTACCACATCAAATAGAAAATCGACCAAATGATTTCCAACTGGATTGAGATCATTATCAAGTCTAGAAGAAAGGACCACTTGGGTACTACTTAATAGCAGGAATAACTGCAAACCTATTCTAGATGCATCTTATTAAGGCTCCTGTGATTTTATATCACTTAGGATAGCAGTTCTTAAACTACAGTCTACAAATCTGCTAGTACTCAAGATTGCTGCTTGATGGGGGACTGTAGGTTAGAACTAATTACAAAATAATAAGCAGCTATTTGCCTTCTTCAGTGGATTGCTATTCTTACATTATAAAACCATAGTGAGGCTGTTGGTGGGAATGCAAACTGGTAAAGCCACTATGGAAGACAGTTTGGAGATTCCTCAGAAACCTGAATATAGCCCTGCCACATGACTCAGCCATCCCACTCCTTGGAATTTACCCAAAGGGAATTAAATTGGCACATAAAAGAGCTGTCTGTCTGCACCTCAACGTTTATTGCAGCTCAATTCACAATAGCTAAGACATGGAATCAACCTAAATGCCCATCAACAGAAGACTGGATAAAGAAATTATGGGATATATACTCTGTAGAATACTATACAACAGTAAAAAAAAAATGAAATCTGGTCATTTGCAACAAAATGGAGGAATCTGGAACACATCATGCTGAGTGAAATAAGCCAGTTCCAAAGGAATAAATATCATATGTTCTCCCTGATCGGTGACAACTTAGCACCTAAAAGGAAACCTGTAGAAGTGAAACGAACACTATGAGAAACAATGACTTGATCAGCCCATGTCCTGACTGTTGAGGAACAATTATTTTATTCCTTTTAGTATTTTTTTGTTCTACTTAATACCATTGGTTGAATTCTTTAATTAACACACAATTGTTCTTAGGTGATTAAATTTAACTGAAAAGTGATCCCTGTTAAATATAAGAGGGAGAATAAGAGAGGGAGGAGATGTACCGTTTGGCACATGCTCACTCGGACTTACCCCTAATGGTAGAGCTAGAAACGTGCCAGGGGATTCCAAATCAATCCCATCAAGCTGGCATGTACCAAGGCCATCTTACTAGTCAAAGAGATCAGTTTAGACCGGCGCCACAGCTCACTAGGCTAATTCTCTACCTGCGGTGCCAGCACCCCAGGTTCTGGTCCCAGTTGGGGCGCCGGATTCTGTCCCGGTTGCTCCTCTTCCAGTCCAGCTCTCTGCTGTGGCCCAGGAAGGCAGTGGAGGATGGCCCAGGTCCTTGGGCCCTGTACCCGCATGGGAAACCAGGAGGAAGCACCTGGCTCCTGGCTTCAGATCTGTGCAGCTCCGGCCGTTGTGGCCAACTGGGGAGTGAACCAGCGGATGTAAGACCTCTCCCTCTCTCTGCCTTTCCTCCTCTCTCTGTGTAACTCTGACTTTCAAATAAGTAAATCTTTAAAAAAATACAGAATGCATTAATCTGAGGAGGCTCATAGGACACTCATTCATTCAACTTAAATTTCTAAAACATCAGTTTTCTCACATTTAACCACTAAATTGGCTATTTTTCAACCATTCCTTTTCTAAACTACTTTATTGACATACAATTCACATACTGTAAAACTCACAAATTTTGCACAACAATGCTTTTTAATATAATAGGAATTCTGCAGCCATCACCACAATCAAGTTAAAACATTATCATCAGCTTGAAAAAAAAAAAAAACTCCCATACTCCTTAGCGGTCAATCCCCTTTTATTCTCAAACTCTCCAGCAGCTCAAGGCAACCTACTATCCACTTTTATCTCTACAGATTTATTTGTTCTGGACATTTCATATAAATTGAACCACACAGTAAGTGATCTTTTGTACTTCTTGTACTTAGCATGTTTTTGAGGGTCATCGTGCCGTAGAAAGGATCTGTCTTCCATTCCTTTTTATTACCAAATAATAAACCAATATATAGATATATCAAATTTATCAGTGAATTTTTGGTAATTTAGTTTATTTTCATTTTGCACTATTATTAAAGATGCTGCTATGATCTTTTTTGTGTAATTTTTTATATAATATGCTTTGATTTCTTTTAGATATACACCTAGGACTAGAATTACTGTGTTATGTGGTAATTCTGTTTAACCTTATGAGAAAATGCCAGGTTGTTTTCCAAAACAGTCATAAAATTAGTCTTAAAAACTTTCAGCATTAAGTCTTTCACACATTTAGGGAATATTATTGAATACTGTGACTCCTAATTCCATGTGATAGATACTGGTGTTATAACAGCAAACAAAACATACAAAGCCCCTTGCACAATGGTGAGTACAACCCAGCAAAAAAGACAAAATCCTATAATTGGAGATAAAGATAATGATAATGATAGGAAAAGCATAACTCCACAGGGCTATGTCATAAAGGGACCTCATTTATTTAGAAGCCTGGTAAGATGTCCCTGAGGGAAGAATGTTTCTGCTGAGACTCAACTGAAGGGATAATCAGAATTAACTTGGCAAAGGAAAGGGAAAGTGGTACAAAGGAACAAACTCATGTAAGCCCTGGGGGTAAAAGAGGTCATGTTCTGTTTGAGGAAACCAGAAAAAATTGAATGTGGCTGGCTGAAAGCTATATGCTATGTAAAATGAAAAATGTAAAACTTGAGTCTGGAGAGGCAAACAGAGCCCATTGAAAGGTGTTTAGCCGAGAAGTAAAGCTATTTGGCTTGTGTTCTAAAAGAACATACTTGGGATTGCTTTGTGGTGCAGCATGTTAAGCTGCCACCTGTGACACCGGCATCCCATATAGGCACTGGTTTGTGCTCTTGCTGCTCCACTTCCTATCCAGTTCCCTGCTAATGCACTTGGAAAAGCCTTGGAAGATGACCCAAGTGCTTGGGCCTCTGTCATCCATATGGGAGACCTGGATATTCTAGGTTCTTGATTCTTGGCTTCAGCCTGGTCCAGCTGCAGCTGTTGAGGCCATTTGGGTGGTGAACCTGTGGATGGAAGTTCTCTCTTTCTTTGTCTCTCCCTGTATGTAACCCTGCCTTTCAAATAAATAAAATCTTTTAAAAACAAACAGACATAGTTCTTTCTATCTGGAGGATGGATTGGAGAGAAACAAAACTAGAGTCTTGAAATCAGCCCAGAGGATACAGTCAAATATAGTTACAAAGTTATGGTGGCCTGTACTACTGTAATGATACTGGTTTTAAGGGAAAGAGATGGAATCAGGAAACACTTAGAAAATTAAATCAATAGGACTTGTTGATTAAATGTGGAAGGAAAGAAAAATAAAGAGATGAAATCAGATTTTAAAAATTGTGTCTATTAGAAAGGCAGAGAAAGGGAGAGAAAGAGAGAGAGAAAAAGAGAAACCTTCTACCAGTGGTTCACTCCCCAGTTTCCCGAAAGAGCTAGGGCTTAGCCAGCCTGAAGCCAGAAGCCCAGAATTCCATCTGTCCAGGCCTCACACATGAGTGGCAGGGGTCCAAGCTCATAAGCAAGAAATTGGATCAGAAGCAGAGTAGCCAGGACTCAAACCAGCACAATATGAGATGTGGGCATTGCAAGTAGCAGATTAGCCCACTGTGCCACAACACATACCCTTCAAAAGAGATTTTCTATTCCGGTATTGGTAAATGGCAAAGCCACTTACTAAACCAAGTCCACAGGAAATATTCTAAATCATGGTCTACCACACATTTCCATGTACATTCTAAATGCAAGACAGTGGGCTCAGCTATGAATATAAAGTAAAATAAGGGTGCTGTAGGCAGCTCCCTGTCCACAAATGTCCAGCCCCAAATGTCCACAGTCTTATCCATGAAGTCTGAACTAAGATACATTAATGGGGTGAAGACAAGAGATAAACATAGCAGTCTTAAATTGCTCTCCTTGAAGACACCTACTTGCAGAGTTGGCCCTTAGCTAGTATCTAAGAATCTAGATTGTAGAGGGATCTCATCATTAACTGAAAAAAATCTACTCACCCTATCTAAAGCGTTTGTGCAAACCAAATGGTTTATGGTTGAGTACCTATGTTGCCTCTGCGAGTCTGGAATTTTGGTACATGGCACATAGAGGATGTCTATGTGAACAGCCCCAATTAATGTCTTAGACACTAAGTTTCTCATGAGTTCTAACATTGCTAGGTAAATTAAGTGCATCCTAAGTGATTCCACTGGAAGATTCTTGAAAGCTTACCCCTAATTTCTTCCATATTTCACCCGTAGATCTTTACCTTTGGTGAACTACTTTGGATATCTTTTTTTGGCCAGAAAAAAATCATAAATGTGAGTATTACTGTATGCTGAGTCTTGTGAGTCTTTCTAGCAAATAATTAAACCTGATGTGATCTTGGGGACAACAAGCATAGCTAAGGGTATTTTGCATACGTGATTAAGATGAAAGCTTTGAGATAGAATCACATGGTGGAGCCACATTTAGGTGAGGTGGAAGTTAGAGCTATGTGATTGCTGATTTTGAAGCTGGAGTAATGGGCCATGTTCCAATACAGGTGGTCTGTAGAAACTCACAAGGGTAGGGAAATAAGTTCTTCCCTAAAGTCTCAAAAAGGAGGGGCCAGCATTGTGGCATAAAGTGTAAAGCCACCAGCTGTGATGCCAGAATCCCATACGGGCACCAGTTTGAGTCCTGGCTGCTCCATTTCTGATCCAGCTCCCTTCTGATGCATCTGGGAAAGCAGAAGATGTCCCCAGGTGCTTGGTCTCTTGCACCCATATGGGAGACCTGGAAGAAGCTCCTGGTCCTGGCTTCAGCCTGGCCCACCCTTGGCTGATGGAGCGATTTGGAGAGTAAACCAGTGGATGGAAGTATTCTCTCTCTCTCTCTCTCTCTCTCCCTCTCCCTCCCTCCCTGCCTCCCTTTTATTCTCCCTCTCCCCTCTCTCTCTGTAACTATGCCTTTCCAATAAATAAAATAAATCTTAAAAAGAATAGTCTCAAGAAAGAATACTGCTGACACCACGATTTTAGCTCAGTAACCTATTTTAGGCTTCTAACTTCTAGAAATAAGCTAGAAATTTGTGTTGTTTTAAGTCTCTAAGTTTGTAGTGATTTTATATAGCAGAAACAGGAAAACTAATCTAGATGCCCCTGAGGACCAGGAAATTTGGTGAGTTAGGTAGACAAATACATAAACACATCATACTTGCCCAAAATTTTAATTACAGACAGTGGCTACTATGTGCTGTCCAGCTAACTGCAATTATACTCTTTTTCAAGGATAGTGACACTATTATAAATAATAAGAATAAGTTTCAAGGGAAAGCTGGTTATAGATTGAGAAAAGTAGAAAAAAACTGGCTTATTGGACTCTTTCCACCTTTTATCACACATGACAACACTGTACAATAAGTAAGGTTAAATCACAAAGTGGGTTACAAAATCACGAGCCAGAAAACATAATCTATCACTTTAATGACTGCTTTAAACATTTTTGAGGGTTGGGAAAAATTCTAGCTGGTAGTTGATCAGATTAAAAAAAAAAAACCTCTGGTAGGTTTTCCTGATATAAACTAGAAGGTAACATGATGTTAATTATTGTGAGGCAGAGTTAATTGATGGACTGGTCAATAATACATATAAAACAAGGTTTCCTCTCCAAGAAAACAGGTGTCTGCTTGATGGAAAGGCAAAGTTAAACAATTCAACCACCTTTAATTTCACAGTCTGTGATTCTTCATAAAACTTTTAAAGATCAATTATGTCTTCTCAATGTTAGATCCAACCCAAACTAAGTGATTTATGTACAAATACCCTCACACATGGAACAATTGTTGATTGAGTAACTTATCTTTATTAAATATGAGCTCAAGGGATTATACTGGGAAGCAATTTACACTCATGACTTTCTCTACACTTTTTAATTCACCTCCACTGTGTTTTAAAAATATACTGTTTAAATAACTAGAGGACAAGAGATACTGCTTTTGTTTTAGAACTAAATTAAATACAGTAGCTTAATGCAGTGATTCAGATGCATCCATAAAATTTCTGCAATGAATTTAATCCACCTTTTCAAATAAGAATTTTCAGTGGTGCAACACAGTCATGAAAATCCTAGTCCCAAAAAGCTCATTTAATCATTCTAGTAGCACTTAGCTGACGTTGCTGTTACACTGAAACCACAGTGCCAGGCACAGATGAATAAAGAATACCTTCTGATCTGGAGGAGCTCATAGTCTAACAGCAGAAACTGACATATGAACAGATAATTTTTTAAATGGGGAGAAAAAAAATACAATGATAGAGATATGCAATGGAGAGGCACCTAAACCAGCCTGAAGGGCAACATCCTGCTATGAATCTAAATGATTCAGGAGTTATGTAGATTCCAGCAGATGGGACTAAGTCAGTAAAGACAAAAAGGGAATAAAACTACCTAGCATGTAGAGGAAACTCATATATAGTTACAAGATGCTGGAGGGTGGATCATTTCTCTGATGGCTATAGATCTAAGTTTGATGTGCCTCACCAATGATGCAATAATGAATGAGTAATGGTTGAATAGCACATACTTAGTTGGGGAAAAATATAAGTAAAATTAATTTTTTAATAGTACCATTTTGTTTGATCTGTCTTCACCACCCAACCTTTTAAAAAGTTAATGTTTAGAGTCAGTTTAGCATTTTCCCCAATTTTTATTGCTGCTTTTTTATGTACCCTGAAGGGCATTATATGTAAATGTTTGGTCAAAGAGACTCCTAATTCTTCTTTTGCTCTACTTCTCATCAATCTTATATTAAACTTAAAGAAAAAGAAAAATCCTTTGGTCAGAATATTAAATACAAGAAGAATCTGGAAAATTTTCACATACAGCTTAACACACTAATAGCACCACTAAATCTTTATTGTTCCCCAGCTCTTATATCATCCTGAGCTGTCAATGAGTTTATGTGTATCTGCAAAAACTAGCCTGTAGAGACAATCAGATTAGTAGTAATGTACTCCTAGAGCACACTGCAGCGATAATAACCTCACTTTCATATCACCCTAGAATACCTAGAACTTAAAGAAAATCCAACGACTCACATTATAGCTGGATTTAATAATCCTGCAATGAAAACATCATAGTATCTCTCCCGCTTAGGAATTAATATATAAATAGAGTAAGTGGATTAAATTAACTATATGCCTTTGTGTCACTTACATGTTCAATAATCTATGAAGGGATAAAGGGAAATCATATCACTCCAGTATTTTCATTAAAATGTAAAGCAAAATATTAAGAATCATACAGATATAGACTCTAAAGCAATTATACTTTGCAAAAATCTCAGAGTGCTTTCACTTCCTTCAACTCATCTGCTAAAAATATGTGAGGCAAACTGAACTATCTTAATTTTTCAGGTGTAGCTCTTCTATCAGAATATATTTTAAAGAAGAAAAGCCTTGACATATGAGAAAAATGAATTATTTCTTTGTACTATGGTGAAATTCCCATTTAAATAAAAACCAAGCAGGTCAAGGCTTATACTTCACAAATTGCATTTGCATCCATTAAATATATCTACTATTCAACAAGCCAGTCTTTTGATAAGGCTAAAATTAAGTTGTTAAGGATCACAGAGACAGAATCTTATATATAAAAGTGTGACAAGTTTTATTTTGCTTCAGCAGCCATCAAAAAGAAAGAACAAATGAAAGTGAGAGACAGAGAAGGAAGAAAGAAAGGAAGGAAGGGAGAGAGGGAGGGAGGGAAGGTGCAAGGGAGGGAGGGAGGGAGGGAGGGATGGAAAAGAAAAGGAACTGATAATCAGGCCTGCGCCGCGGCTCACTAGGCTAATCCTCTGCCTTGCGGCGCCTGCCTACTGGGTTCTAGTCCCGGTCGGGGTGCCGGATTCTGTCCCGGTTGCCCCTCTTCCAGGCCAGCTCTCTGTTGTGGCCCGAGAGTGCAGTGGAGGATGGCCCAAGTACTTGGGCCCTGCACCCCATGGGAGACCAGGAGAAGTACCTGGCTCCTGCCAACGGATCTGCACGGTACGCAGGCCGCAGTGCGCTGGCCGTGGCGGCCATTGGAGGGTGAACCAACAGCAAAGGAAGACCTTTCTCTCTGTCTCTCTCTCTCACTGTCCACTCTGCCTATCCAAAAAAAAAGAAAAAAAGAAAAGAAAAGGAACTGATAATCAATTCTATGTCAGACATCGAACAAATTCTTGGGAATACAAAATACTGTCTGAAGTGTGTTATAAGAGAAATACGAAAAAGAACTTGGAGGTATGGAGACATGCCTTGGGAAATGTGGAGACAGCTTACCAGAAAAGGGATCTGAACTAAACCTTGAATATTGAAGTTCACCAGGAAAAATTGGAGAGAAAGGTCATCCCAGGTCCTGCAGTCAACAAACACACCAAGGCATAGAAAGACATATAAAGGAATACAAGGAATTTTGTCTAGTTCAGTGTTGCTAGGGCACAAGTGAAAATGATGCGATACTGGGAAATAAGACCACATTGGGAAGGATTATGCACTACACTGAAAGCGAGCAGCAAACATGATGCAGGAAGGTTTGAGTGGTAAGACAACTCTGGAGCCACAGGATAACCAGGAAGCATTGACACAACTAAGAGGCCACCACACTTGTGCCAGTAGGACCTGCTTTGGACCTTTACCAACAAAGTAGAAGTGGAGAAAAGGAATTGGCAATTGAGTAGATAGAGGATGACAAACTTACTAATGCAACTAACGCAGTCGCTTTGGATAATAGAGAAAGGGAATGCAGAAGAAAAGAATCGGTTTACAAGGAAAGATAATGAGTTTGGTGTTTCTCTACGTTGGGTATTCTGTGCTGTTGGCACTTGCAAGCGCTGGAGCTAAGAATGTGATTTGGCAGGTAGGTCCCCAGAGAAGAGCTGAGTACAGCTCTTGGTTAAATGGTTAAATTTATAAAAGGCTTTGTCTTTTACCTTCCTATCCCCAGAGCTGTACACACTGTTAAGACTACAGTAGGCATTCAATAAACATTTGTTATTGAATTATATTTTGTAGGAATGTACATGAAAGAAAGAGAAAATATACTGTGAATAAGACCTTATAAATGTAGTTTGGGCACAACTACACTTAAGGGACAGGCAAAGTGAAAATCCAAAAACAAGAAAATAAGAAAATCAAAGGAGAGACCTACGCGAGAGATTTCAGAGAAGCCAAGAGATAAAACAGAGAACAAAATAAGAGACATTCAGTGTATGCACTGGTAACAAATTACAAGGAAGAAGGTATAAAACCCAAATGCAACAAATTTTATCTTATGTGGGCAGGTCATCTGCAATGAGCTAACTTTGGGGTCTTCAAAACTTTAACCTGGCAATTACTTAACATTGTTACCATGTAAATTTCTCAAAAATACTCTTTATACTTAGCATGCTTATAGAGATAGTGTCATTTAATCCCAACTGGCTAATAAAACAGCCAGGATACAGGGACATGTGATATGCTAGAGTTCGCACAAAACAGACATCTCACAAAATTGAAAACACTGTTATTCAACAATTTGTTACACATCTGCTTACTACATAATTTTTCAGTGACAAGAGTCTTTGTCCTAAACTCTTTGTGTAGACCTCATCAGAGAACCACTCCTACTCTTACAGCTCCTAACAGAAGGCCTCCCAATACCTCATGTGCTGGGGATGCAGTTGAGTTACTTTCTTTTTTCTTTTCTTTTCTTTTCTTTTCTTTTCTTTTCTTTTCTTTTTTTTTCTTTGACAGGCAGAGTGGATAGTGAGAGAGAGAGACAGAGAGAAAGGTCTTCCTTTTGCCGTTGGTTCACCCTCCAATGGCCACCACGGCTGGCGCGCTGTGGCCGGCGCACCGTGCTGATCCGAAGGCAGGAGCCAGGTTCTTCTCCTGGTCTCCCATGGGGTGCAGGGCCCAAGCACTTGGGCAATCTGCAGTTGAGTTACTTTCTTTTCACCTCTTTCCTTATCCCAAAGGAATCATAGCATTTGTTTGAGATATTTCTAAAAAAAAAAAAAATAGCATCTTTGGCCAGAATCTTAATCAAGTATCCAGAGAAACAAAAAGATACTTAGCAGGCATCTGCAAGGAACTGTAGCTCCAAGAATTGTAGGAACAATGATTTGACATCTTTAAAATCATATAGTCATAAAGGTCCCAAACCTATTCCAAATCACCTGGAGAGTGATCTATCAGTACTTCCCAACATTTTTCCTACCTCTCCTGCATCATATCTTGAAATGCCCCCAAAGGGGCCACATATGGCTAAGGCAAATAACCTAGGGATACTGGTATACTGAGGGGGTAAAGGGATCAATATCTCAAACCACACTTGTAGCTCTGTGTAGTGGAGAGTTGATTCTTCAAGCCTGGATCACTGAAACAGCGAGCTTCCTGCCAAAAAGGACTGGCCCTGACTAGCTTTGAAGAGAGAACCCCTTTAGCCTGATAAATGTGTATACCTGAGAGCCTAGGCTGTGCTATATCAATTTGACTTTTGGGGTGATGAATGCCTAAACAACTGACTACAGTAAAAACCTTGAATACTGAGGCTTGGGTAAACCCTCTTCATTGGCAATAGTTTGTGTATGTTGTCACACATTGTCATTAAGAGAAGTAAATGTATCCCTGTTCAAGTCCCAGAGAGGGGATACCTGGAAACTTAGACCCAATTTCTCCCAGACTTTGTGCTCTGTAGCTTTCTCCATTGCTGATATTAATCTGTATCTTTTCACAATAAGTAGTAACCATGAGGACAACAGCATCCCATGAGTCCTTCTGGTGAATTGTAGAGCCCAGTGGTGATCTTGGGGATGATGGCAGGGGAGAAAATGTCATTGTTTTTCTTGATCCATTGTTAGGTTCACAGTGAAGGCACCTATAGTAAGATTAAGAAGAGGAAAGTATATAAATTTATTTCTTGCAAGTGCATGACATTACAGTGTTCAGAAATTAAGACCCAAAGAAACATGGGAAAATGTGTGGTTTCATGCTTAAGTTTGACAAAGAGTGGACATGATTAGACAAAGAGAGAATGATCTAATGGTAGTAAATTGAGGGACACTTACCAAGACCTACTTCTTCAAATTCCTCTTTACAGCTCTATATGTTCCTTCTTTTTCTTGGGGATAGGACAAGACACCCATATCCTGAGTGTCTCCAAGAGGAAAGAAAAAGGGAATTTCAGAGAATGGCATTCCTAGGATCTGCTTCAGATGAGAATGGCAGGATGTCAGAGACCCTCTCACTCCTACATTTTTTTTGCAAATGTCAACATGGCACCTATTGGGGGTAGCATGTACTGAACTCCATCACTCCCAACATGGACCCATGTATGACAACTGTTACACCCTTCGGGGTGCTGCAATCTACATCATGAACCTCAGCATTCACTGAATCAGAACCTCTACCCAGTAATCTTCATATTTTTACGTATCCCTAGGGTTCATCTAACACAGTCTGTGAAGCCACATTTTTTAAAGATTGTATTTATTTTTTAAGAGGTAGAGTTACAGAGAGTGAGAGGGAGAGACAGAGAGAAAGGTCCTCCATCCACTGGTTCACTCTCCACATGGCCACAAGGGCCAGAGCTGTGATGATTTGAAGCCAGGAGCCAGGAGCTACCTCTAGGTCTCCCACATGGGTGCAGGGGCCCAAGCACCTGGGCCATCCTCCACTGCTTTCCCAGGCCATAGCAGAGAGCTGGATCAGAAAAGGAGTAGCTGGGACCAGAACCAGCATCCATACGGAATGCCAGCAATGCAGGCAGAGGATTAAGCCACTCTACCACAGCACCGGCCCCAGCTAACAGTTTTAGAACAGGTTTTTACAAGCTTTGGATCTAGCCATCTAATCAACTACAAAAATATACAAAATACCCTCAAAAAATCCCTGTCATTTCTAGGGACAGAAAATTCACAATATCCCAAGGTAGCCCTCTTCAATGTGTATGTGCTTCACACTGTTGGGAACTTTTCCCTATGAATATATAAAGTATTTCCATGTGACTTCCAGTCTTTGCTCAGTTACATAGAGTGAGGCCATACAGATGATAGCTCATCATCTTCCATGTACCAGTGCAAAAATTGCCATTTTCATACTTCTCCTGTGTCTCCTCTTACACTATCCTCCAGAGTTGCTTTAACAGATCTCTATCAGTCAGACTGGAATGTCTTCTCCACCAACACCCTCAAGATGACCACAATGAAATATATGGATGGAATACATTTATTCATCAGAGAAAGGGGTCATAATGTCTAAGCAATGCAACATGTATCCTAAGGCTTTCCCTTGTAGTTACAATACTGGGGAAAAAACCCAAAACTATTTTAACAAAAGAATAAACTATATATGCATTCAACACACACACACATTGATATAACAAAAAACTATAGACTTGCAGACAGATAAATGATGGTATGGTTGCTGTTTGCTCATTCGATTCCTTGAACCAAAATCAACTTACAGATTTTATTAGAAATGGAATAAACTCCAGGGTATGATATCAGATGGATAAATGGGGACATGTTAGATTTCTAAGGAGGAAAAATGACTTTTCAGACTAGTAAACTTTGAAGAGTGCTAAACCACATAATCCAGAACCTTCTGGGTTTGCTTTCCTCAATGCCTGCCTACAGACAAGGTACATTTTGCTTGGCTCACTACCATGCAGTAAGATTGTGCCCTGTTCAGATCTTCCAATGATGGGGCAGCTTAATTGTAAGTCAGCAGTAAAGTATTAAAATGCATGCAGCAGTGTGGACATCATGGCACAGTAGATTCAGCCACTGCTTGGGACAGCCACATCCCTTGTCAAGAGTGCCAACTGAGACCCAGCTATACAACTTCTGTTCAGCTTCCCGCTAATGTATGTGGAAAGGCAGCTAATGGTGACCCAAGTACTAGGGTCCCTAACACCCATGTGGGAAACCAGGGTGGAGTTCCAGGCTTCTGGCTTTTGCTTGACCCAGCCCTAGCTGTCACAGGTATTGAGTGAGTGAACCAGAGGGTCAATAATCTCTCCCTCTCAGTTTCTTTCTTTCTGACACTCTGCCTTTTAAATAAATACATAGGTAAATATTTTTTAAATGTATGCCACATGTGGGGAGCAACTCAGACTAGACTGTTACTGGAATTAAGACTTATTCTATGCATCTGCTCTCCCACAATATGGCGCTGGGAGAGGAGTAAAAACAACTTTTACACAGCTGCCTCCAGTTCAACCAGTAACCTGCAGGGGCTGATCCCGCTCCTGATTGGAGGAGAGCAGCGTACTCGCGTGTGGGTAGCAGAGTTGGGATTGGTGGAAGGACTATAAAGGAGGAGAGAGACAACATGCACCAGGAACATCTAAGAGGAACATCTGAGCAGCCCCCGAGAGAACCGGCCTGCGGTGTGCCGCTCCCCCGCGGAAGTGGGGAAAGTGGCAGGGGGAACCGCCCTTCCACGGAGGTGGAAGGGTCGGTAGCCAACCCGGGAAGAACCAGCAGCAAACCCGGGAAGGGCCGAGCAGACAAAAGAACAATGCAGGGTCCTGTGTCGTTCCTCCACGAAGAGGGGGAGCGACATAATGGTGCCGTGACTCGGATAGGAAACCTAGGCAGGGTCTTGTGTCGTTCCTCCACGAAGAGGGGGAGCGACAGCCACACAACACTAATGCTGTGTTGATCTCTCTAAATTAGTCAAAACAATTTCTTCTTCTCTGTTATTTATTTATAAACTTCAACTTCCCCTCTGAATACCTTTTATTTTCATTTCCTATCCATATACATATTGTGAGTTATTTGGAGAGAAGGACCTAGGTTTTATACTTCTCCTTTTTGCCCCTTGGCTATTTTCATAGTGCCATACACAGCGGAGGCAATCAATAATCGTGGATGGCCAAGCAGTCCTTCCAAGCAGCTCAGACATTCATGATTGAAATGGTTTGCGAGTCACATTAATCTCACAGTCTACAAATAACTAACCTCTCCCCTTTGCCAATTTGATCCATGGCAGGATACAGGCTCATTGCTGTGAATTCCTGCCTCTCCACAGGGCTGCTCTGCCACTTCAAGTTAGGTGCCAGTGTGCCCTTGAAGCATTTCTTCTGTCCATTTTCACATACAATTGCATCCCTTCGATTCACTACACACCAAGGGCCCTGGCATCCTGGTGTCATCCATTCTCATTGCATTATTGGCCAAGCATCATGGAATTGTGATAAGCTTGGCATGAATGCCTACAGAAAGTCTCTGTTTCCAAACCTCTTCACTAAAGACCATTTGATGTGAAATAAAGCAAGCAGGTGTGGTGATGAATTCTTTCCTAACACCAAAAGCACGTTGGCTGCTAAGGGGTCCAAATGTCACACCTATACCATAAATAGAGCAAATTTTGCTTTGTTGACCTTTGCATTCTTTAAAGGCCAAGCTCTCTCCTCTGCTATAAAATCTGTTAGGAAATTGCCTCTTGGAGACAATCATAAAAATCCAACGTTTCTTTGCAGTGTAGAGCTTAGGAGAAGTGTTAAATAATACCATCTCGTATATTTCTTCTAATACTTTCCCAATATTCTTGTTTTGTTCAGGAGGGGCACATAGCTATAGAACCTTGCAAAGGCATCAGGATGCAGTGTGTAATTTAAGACATCCAATAAAGCTGGCAAGCAAAGACAATTCATGAGTCTTGGGGTTAAATTAGCTGGCTACAGTCATAAACATCAGGATCTGGGTGCATGGTAAACATTGAGATCAGAATGCAGATTGAGAATGACACAGAATATTGGTTCACAGGAGCACAGTTCACTAGCCAGCAAGAAGCCAGGAGAATCGGAGATCAGTGTCAAAGAGGACGAAAATCTGTTCTTTGGGCTCAGAGCCTGAAAAGAAAAGGCAAATCAGCAGGAACGCCTCCTCTCACCTTGACTACCTCAGTGAGTTAAAGCCAGCCTGAAATAGCTGTACTAACATTTATGTAGCAGTGCTCCTGAAATGTTTAATGTCAGAAAGAATTTTATTGAAATTCAGATTCTGATGCAGTCAGTCAGAGACAGGATTCAGGAATCTGCACTACTAAGAAATTCTGGAACATTGCTGATGCTGCTGGTGTACAGACCACACTTTGAATGGCACCCCCTATGTCAGATACTGCTTTATGTTCTTCCCGTAAGTTCATTCATTTAATCCTTATTATTATCTTATTCACGTAGAGGCTACAAATGTGCCCAAATTCTCGTCATTAAATAGCAGAGCACAATTTGAAGGCATCAGCCTGATTCTGAAGATTGTGCTGGTGTAACCACCCTTCTTCCTAGCCTAGGAGGTCTGTACTGCTTCTCAGACTTGTATGATAACTAATGCTGAACTTAATCTGGGTGCCCAGATAAAGTGAAATTGCTATAATTGTCAGTGATTTAGTTCCAAGCCTAATCCAACAGGAAAACCAAATGACTCTAATGATATTTACTTGGTTGAATAAGAATCATATGGCCTGCAGTGTGCCCAACTATAGGCCTCTTGAACAAGTGGTTTGCGTATGCACATCCTTTCATCCATCTTTTATTTATTATATCAGTCCCTACCAGAATCTGTCCCTGAGAAGTGAAAAATAGACAGCAGATTCCCACCAGGAACAAAACACAATGATTTTTCCCTCACTTTTTTTTTTTTTTAACCTGTAAGAGACACTGGCTCAACTTCCTCAGGTCTTTGTATCTTTCTCGGCTCTGTTTATACAGTTTTGCTTGCTTTTGTGAGGCCGAGAAATGCTGCCATCTCCCGTGGATTAAAATAACTGTAAAAACCCTTATTTGAAAGGGCCTCTGGGCCTGCTGCCTGGCTGCTCTAGGCAGCTAAAGATTTGAATTCTATTGAATTACAATCTACGGTGGTCAGAGGCAGCGGCAAGGGAGGGAGTGCCAGGCGGGCCGCCAGCTAGTGCAGCTGCCACGAGCCCTTGCATGGGGTCCCAACAGCTCCCCAGCCTTTAGTGGCAGCCACAGCAACCAGCCAGGCAGCCCCCTTCAGGGAGGTGTAGCTCGCTTCACGCATTCCCAAACGTCCAGAGAGGCTCATCTAAGTCAAACATGTGTGCAGAGACAGAGGGACAGCAAGAAACAGTAAATGCTACCCAGGAGAGGGAGAGCAGGAAATGAGCAAAATATTCCCTGGTAAAAACAAGTGGAAACAAAAAATGCCCTGCCCTTGAGAATGTTTTTCCTCTTTGATATTTATTGAATTTATTTCTGAAAAATTTCCATCTTGGGCAAAGCAATAACATGCAGAATAGGCAGGAAACTTAAAAGTTACTAGCACATGACTCAAGTCTATGGTAATTTTAGGTAAATGTGTAGTGATTTGCCTTATTCCATGATGCTATCAACTGCATAAGAAAGAGAACATTTCTGTAATAAAATATTTGTTAAACATTTATTTGGATTTTTAGGTAAATTAGACTATCAAGTGTTTATAAAGTCAGGCTATGAAGTATATTATTATAAATATTCAATGTGCATCTCTACCAAATATCAAGAGAACGCATTTTTTACTTATTATAATGTATTTTTTCAAAATAAGTGGATGTAAATGTATGTTTAGGTAATGCAAATATTTTCCAATTAGCTAAGAGTTTGAAATACAATAAAAATTTTACATGGTTGTCCTTTTAAAATGCTCTTTTAATTCATTAGCTAATGTAGCACTACAGCAAATATTTAACTCACAAATCAATTCAGAAGTTCAGGAAAATGTGATTTCTTGATTTGTGTGTAACATAACTAATCAACCTTTTCCCAAGATGGTTAGCATGAAAAAACTACCTAAATGTTCAGTCTGTTTGTTTGAGTTCTGATCCTATGATTTAAATAATGTCTTAAGGTATTACTCAGTTTCTCTTGGATGGCTTTCCTTGCCTCTGTTTCTCTCTTTGAGTCTACTTCTAGGTATTTGGGGGTGGCAGGGAACTGGGCACCTCCTGGATTGGGGACTAGATGTGGTCCCAAGTGTTTACATCAGTCAGAATACATTTTGATACAAATATCATAGCTGAATAATATTCCATTGTGCGTGTATGTGTGTGTTTATATACGTATATATATATATATATATATATATCACATTTTCTTTATCCATTCATCTGACAATGGACACCTTGGTTGATTCCATATTTTGGCTATTATGAACAGTGCTGCCATAAACATGGTGGAGGAAGTATCTTTCTGATATAAAGAGTTTATGTCTTTTGAACATATACCCAGTAGTGGGATTGTTAAGATTATACAGCAATTTCATTTCTAGTTTTTAAAGAAATCATTCTGTTTTCCCAGCAGCTGCACTAATTTACATTCTTACTAACAGTGTATAAGAGTTCCCCTTTCTCCACATTCTCATTAGCATCTCTTACCTTCTGTCTTTCAGATAGTAGCTATTCTGGCAGTAGTGAGGTAATATTTTGTTGTGGTTTTGATTTGTATTTCCCTGTGGCTTTTCTATTGCTGATGAAAAGGTTCAACTGTGGAATTATTAAAATTGTAGAATTTATAAAATTCAAATACTAAACAGAATTCTACATACATGGATCTTTCATATCTGTTATTACATATATTGTAACAACAATACATAAAGCTTTTTTAAGAATAATAATTTTCCCCTGGATCTTAACACTATATGAAAAATCCCATTTTACATGTTAAAAATTAACCACTTCCTTACTCATTCACTTTCCAATCTCTCTGTAACACTATATTCCTCATAAAGATAAATTGCCTTTAGGCTATCTTTGGATAAAGTCTAATCCTCAGAAAGGCAAAAGAAGAGGGCACATTAATAAAATATAAACTCTTCTTTTAATTTCTCAAAACACACTTGATTGCATTTGAAAATCATTAGTCTTATACTCTTAGCTCTAGACTGCCTTACATAACTATTAGTTTTTAAAATCTGAAACCCACTTGTTATTAGCCATTTGGTCAGGAATAGTATGGCAGACAGAAGGATCAGAAGGAGAGAAACATCTTTTCAAAGAGATAAAGTATTCTGTTTATCTTTTGAGCTTACCTACTACATGGATTAAAGTTAATATAAACAGGGATCTTCCAATCCTACCCAAAAAGCCATAGGAGAGAGAATTGCTGAGGACAAACTCTTTCTCCTAGATTTCCTTAGTCTCTGTTAAAAGTTGCAACTGTGGAAGCTTCCCTGCTCTACTTTCTACCAAGGAGAACTGAAGCAACATCTGTTTATTTTTGTCCAGTTCTGTGAAACATCAGGACCAAAAGTATGAAACCAATAACATTCCAACGCACCCTTTAGAATGACTCTTTGCTGGACATTTGTCACTGTGATGGTTCTTTAAATAAAAGTAACAGTAGAAAATAAAAATAAATTATCAAAAATCCTAACCATAAGTCTGAATCATTAGAAGCTGCCAGTTTATCTGGAAGAACCAATTCACATCAAGCTGTTGAAGAATATAGCAAAGGCTCTTGGGGCCCACACTATTCTTTTTTCTTCTTCTGGAAACCCAAGTAAATGATATTCTTAGCTCTCTTTCAGTTAGGCTAAGCCTGTGTGACTGATTTCTGGCCAACAGAATGAGTGGAAGTAACATGTGCTATTTTTGGATTATAAATATATTACACATAAGACTAGTTGAGGGGTCTACAAACTATTCAGTGGCTTAATACAGCTCACTGTATATTTTTGTAAGTAAACTTTAATTGGAACAAAAAACAACTCCAGCTGTTTACCCATTATAATAGAAAATCTGAGTAATTGCAGCAAAACTATATGGTTCACATACTCAAAGCTATTTATTATCTACAGAATAAAGTTCTCCCCAACCCTTTCTTACTTCCAGCTCTCTTCTCCTTTGCAATATTCTTGGAGGCCGTATTTAAAGATGGGGACCGATATAAAAGAAATCTGAACATTTGAATGACAATATGAAACAAAGCTACTTCTGCACCTATTGAAGTTTACGTGAGTGAAAAATGATATTTTATCATTAAACTCTGCAGAGATATTAGGATTATTGGTTACATCTAGACTATTTTTTCCCAGAACTTTCAACAGCCATTATGTATCTACCTGTGTGCTCTTATTTAATCACTCTGATTCTTAGCTTGGCTTGTAAATTAGAGATGCATGTCTTCATAATGGAATCATTCTGAAAACACCATCCTCATCATTGCCCATGACAATACAAACACCCATAACTTTTCACTACACAAGATCCAAGTTAGCAAGTGATTCTAGAAGATACAATTGCTTCTATATTCTCTGTCCCTACAAACACCAAAACTCTACTGGATTGGATAGGATGAAGAGGGAAAGTGACTACCAAATTCTATAGTTATCATGGATTTATAGTTATTATACATTAAACAAGACTATGGAAAATAAATAGCATCAAGCAGGAACACTTCATATCACATTTCTCAGAGGAACTATTGACCTGGACAGGCCTCATGAGCTGATATCTGTGACCCATCACTCAGAAGTGATGAAAGGGACAGGACCTTTGCCACAGTGCCTGTAGACCTCCCTAATCAAAAGGACACCTGTTCAACAAGGCAAGCATTCCCAAGATTGTTCATCATATCGCCTAATGTAAACTCTAAAAGCATAATTTGGGTCCTAAGGGTAGATTCAGAGATTCCTTGACTTGGAGGCCTGTGGAAGGGTAGAACATAAAATGACTATTAGGATTTTCATTACCTCACTCCTGTGTAGCAACTATAGTGAGAAAAAGCACAAGATTGCTTTAATGAAGCCAAGTAACTCTTCTGACTGTGGGGTACCAGTGGGAGGTTATCCTCGAGAATGAGTTCTCGATACGACCATTGTGTCTTGATGAAGAGAATAAACCTCCTTCTGTAATCCAGTACCAGGGAACTTGGAAGGGTGAACCCAAAAAGTCAGGAGGATTAGCATATTTCAGACTTTAAATTGTCCCTTATTGGGTGGTTTTGGCAAAACAAAACAAAGGAAAAACAGGAAAGATGCAAAACAAATCTTAAATTATGCAATCCAAAAGGAAGGAAGAGATTCCAAGTGCTCCATAGCCTGCACTACTGAAGTCTATTAAATTATTTACAAACTCCCCAGGCCTGGCTTTTAGTAGACATGGTATATGTTATATACATATCATTATCTTTAAATTGCAGTATAAATGCTAATCTGACAATATTGGTTCTTAACCAGAATTGCGTTGGTTAAGAGACACATGAAAATGTATTCTGTGTATGAAAATCCTTATAGAAAATCTTTTTAATTTAATTTTTATAGGGACACATAGAGAAAAGTAATACCTAGGAAAGTTTTTATGGTACTGATTCCCAGAAGAAATCATTTATCTTAAATTTCTTTTCCAATGTATTAATTAATTTTATTATTAATAGATAGATAAATTAATTTATTATTAATAGTTTATTAATAAATTATTAATTTATCTGAGAGGCAGACAGAGAGACATAGAACTCATATCTGCTGGTTCTTTCCTGTAATGCCTGCAACTTCTGGAGTTATAAAGGCTGAAGTCAGCAACTGAGAACTCAATTCAGGTCTTTCACACAGGTGGCAAGGACCCTTATACTTGAGACATCATCTGTTGCCTCCCAAGGTGCACATCAACAGGAAGCTGGAATTGAGAGCAGAGCTGAGACTGTGACCCAGAACTCCAATATGGAAAGGAAACATCCCATCTATGCCAAATGCCCACCTCACACCTCTTTGTCTTTTAATATTATTGGGAGGCTGGTCATAAAATCATGACAATGCAAAAACACACAAACAAGCCATTTATATCAAAGTATTCCCCCCTCTCTTCCTCCCATTTGCAAGGTTCACCTCCCTCTATTATATGGGGAGAGAAGAGGAAGGTTTTATCTAAGTCTTGCACTACCTGCTCTATAGTCTATTCACCACCAAGGGCTTCACCTGACACTTAGAGCTCCAGAGTGGACCGACATCCTTTAGGCCCCTGACATTGAAGTAGTTATTCTGAAATATCCCTGGGAGATCTAATAAGGAGCAAGTCAAGTTTCCCTGATTCTCACTTTATTTTTAATAGCACTATCACATGGCTATAAAGGAAAATTCAACACTACTCAAGGGTTGGATAAACTAAAGGGAATTATCCATAGGAGAAACCTGAAACATGTCATAAACATGACTCTTCTCATAACCAAGAAGCATTCAGAGAAATAAACCTTTCAAGTTTCCTTGGTTACTTCCTACTCATAAACTTTCTCTGCTCTGCTGTCTTAAGGTCTGCATTTATCTATCTCCTTCTTTGCATTACACTCCCAACCCCACACATGATGGACCCGGTGGCTATGTCCTTTATTATAACTCCAGACACTGTTTTCAAACCAGATGCATCTATTTCTCCCAAATAGTTATTTACCAATGTTACGGTCTGAATAATAGTTTGAATGTCCCCTAAAGATGCATGTGTTAAGGATCAGGTCCTCCACCTCTTATAGTAGTGGTAAATGGATTAATGTCAGTCACCAAGCCCAGTGGGAGGCCTTCAGGTCCTTGGGTCTTCAGATCTTTAGGTCATTTGGGCGTGCCCTCAGAAGGTAGTTCTCCTAAGAAAGTGGTTATTTAGGCCAAAGTTTGGGCTAGCTGCCCTCTCTGCTCTTAGTTTACTACATGATCATCCATCTATCATTCTTCCATTTCATTAGATACCAGACTAATGGAATTCCTCTATCTTGTACTGTGAACCTCCCAAACTGCAAGCCAAGACAAATTTTCTTCCTCCCTAAGAAGCAGCTCCTGTCAGGTATTTTGGTTATAGTAATGAAAATCTGACTAATATAGCCAAATACAAAACCAGATTAATTTTTTCTAGAATAGTGTCTCGGAGGGCTTTAGCTGTCAGCAATGGTATCTGACCTTGTACATCAGAAGAAAAGAGACAAATGATGTTATATAATTTCAGTATTCTAAAGTGCTCCAGGTCAGAAAGGACACTTCCAGGCTAGTGCCCTTAAATTTTCCCCAGCAAATTAGCTTCAATCCAACTCTTTTGTTACTCTCATCTTTAAGCATTTGTTCACCTACACACAAATATGAACACACAATCACAAACACAGACCTCTTCAAAAGGCAAGCATTAATTCTCTCAGAAAATACATGCTAAACAGCATTGAGTCATTTTTTTTCTTACTTTTGAAAAACATTTTCCCATCCTTGATATCAAATTATGTCTGCTCAGACCTGCTGAGAATATAAAGTAGCCATTGCCCCACTGTCTTTCTCTTAATAGCTACTCCCTTAATAGCACAAAAACTGGCTCTGGGTCAATTTTGAAGCTTGGCAGCAAGCAACCTGGGTCTGATTCACCTTCCTCTTACCTTCTAATCAAAAGACTCATGAAAACAGAAAAAGATGCAAAGTTGTGATGGAATTTTAATAAAGAATACCAAAGAAGGAATTTCCCAGTTTTGGAAACAATTTACTTCTAAATACAAAGCAGATGGATGTACTTGAATAATGATTAACACATAAGTCATGTCTACAGTACTTTCATGTCTAGAGAGAAGAAGTGGGAAAATCTTCCAGCCACCCACATAGCTTCAAGGAGTGCAGCACAGAGAAAGAAGCCTCCTTCTTGGGAATAGGAAAGGGAATTAATTCGAGATCTTTGACTTAAAACCCAATACCAGGTCTCCTATAGCGAAGAATTGAGCCAGACAGAGTGCCACTGCTTCTGTCCCCAGTCCATGACCTGCAGATTGATAATTTTTAGCCAAACGGCCAAGAAATCACCCATACTCCCAAACTCTAGTGGACAGTTGAACAAGACTCTAGTCACCAGGGATTAGAGCAGAAAATTCAGCTTAGGACTTAGACTTAGTGCTTTGCCTACTGCAGTGATTCAGCAACAAATTAAGGCTAAAGGCTTCTATTTCTACCCTTAGCCAAGAGGTCACTGGCCCTACCACATGTAATACTGTTTTTCGTAGGCTGACTCCAGGTATGATCTGGCATTTTGTGGCCACAGGGCTACTTATCCAATTCCTTCCTCAATACCAGGCAGCTTTACACCAAGAAAGATTGTTTGTGGAAAGAAAAGGTATGTGGGTACCAAAACATTGCATAGAAACCAAAGGATGGCACCACAGGGACTTTTATTCCTCCCAGCTTTTAGGCCAGTGCTATTATGACTCTGACCACATCCTTGCCAATATGGAGACCTGAGTGACCCCTCTGGGACTCCAGGCTGGTAGTCCACAACCCCAGCCACAGCTGATTGAGGGTCAGTGCCATGTAACTTGGCCCACCACAGAAGCCACTACCAAGACCCATGTACCACTACTGGGACTGAGAGGAGTATCCTATGTCCCCCTTGACACTGACAGCAATGGTTCTATTGCATCCAACTGGAACTAAAGTCAAAATAACCTACAAAATTGACACCCAAAAACATAATTTCAGGAAACAGACTTTTATATCTAATGTCTCTTGTTAAAAGTCACAGAAACAACTAATTTGCTAGATGTGCAAATATCAACATAGGGACACAGGAAGTATGAAAAATCTAGGTGATATAATATCCTTAAAGTAACACAACAGTGCTTTACTAACAGACTTATAAGAAAAAGAGATTGATGGAATACCTGATAAATATTCCAAAGAATATTAATGTTTAAAGAGATACAAGAAGGCCGGCACCGCGGCTCAATAGGCTAATCCTCTGCCTGAGGCGCCGGCACACTGGGTTCTAGTCCCAGTGGGGGCACCGGATTCTGTCCCGGTTGCCCCTCTTCCAGGCCAGCTCTCTGCTATGGCCCTGGAGTGCAGTGGAGGATGGCCCAAGTCCTTGGGCCCTGCACCCACATGGGAGACCAGGAGAAGTACCTGGCTCCTGCCATCAGATCCACGCAGTGCAGCAGACATTGGAGGGTGAACCAACGGTAAAGGAAGACCTTTCTCTCTGTCTCTCTCACTGTCCATTCTGCCTGTCAACAAAAAAAAAAAAAAAAAAAAAAGGAAAAAGAAAGAAAGATACAGGAGGACATGGTTGACCAAAGTTAGGAAAATAACACGTGATATAAATGAAAAATTCAGCAACAAGCTAGAGATCCTGGAAGAGAATGAAGTAGAAATCTTAGAAGGGAAGAACTCAAGAAGTTAAATGAAAAGAATGGTTGAAAGCCTCAATAACAATTGAGATGAAGCAGAAGTATTATCTGAACTTGAAGATAGGTCATTTAAAATGCCCAAGTTGAGGGTATTCTGAGAGCATTGGAACACCATCAAATGAATAAATATTCAAATGGTACAGATGTCTGAGGACGAAAACAGAACCAAAGGCATAGAAACCATATTAAGAGACATAATAGTTGAAAACTGCCCCAGTCTCTTTTTTTTTTTTTTTTTTTTTTTTTTGACAGGCAGAGTGGACAGTGAGAGAGAGACAGAGAGAAAGGTCTTTCTTTACCATTGGTTCACCCCGCCATGGCCACTGAGGCCAACACACTGCGGCCGGCGCACTGCACTGATCCGAAGCCAGGAGCCTAGTGCTTCCTCCTGGTCTCCCATGCGGGTGCAGGGCCCAAGCACTTGGGCCATCCTCCACTGCACTCCTGGGCCACAGCAGAGAGCTGGACTGGAAGAGGAGCGACCGGGACAGAATCCGGTGCCCCAACCGGGACTAGAACCTGATGTGCCGGCGCCGCTAAGCGGAGGATTAGCATAGTGAGCTGCGGCGCTCAGCCAAAACTGCCCCAATCTTTAAAAATAGTTGAACATCCAAGTACAGGAAGCCCACAGAGTTCCAAATATTCATGACCAGGAAACATCTACATCATGACACATTACAGTCACACTTTCAATGTCTAAACGAAAGGTAGAATTCTAAAATGCATGAGAAAAGGATCAAGTACTACTAAAGAAAGCCTTCATTACACTTACAGCAGATTTTTCTACAAAAACCTTACAGGCCAGGAGAGAATGGAAAGATGTATTTCAATTTTTAAAGAAAAAAAATGTTGGGGCCAGCACTGTGGAATAGTAGGTTAAGCACCCGCCAGTGGAGTCCACAGGCATTTCATATGGGCACTGGTTCAAGTCTCAGCTGCTTACTTCCAATCCAGCTCCCTGCTGATGGCCTGAAAAAGCAGCAGAAAATGGCCCAGGTGCTTGGATCCCTGCATCCATGTAGGGGACCTGGAAGAAGCTCCTGGCTCCTGACTTAGGATTGGCTCAGCTCCAGCCATTGCAGTTATTTGGGGAGTGAATCAGCGGATGGAAGATCTCGTTCTCTCTCTCTCTCTCTCTCTCTCTCTCTGTAACTATGCCTCTCAAGTAAATAAATAAATCTTTTCAAAAAAACTAAGGGTATTTGGTACACCAGCTAAGACATCTCTGCGGATGATTGCATCTCATATTGGAGTGTCTGGGTTTGACTTCTAGCTACATTTTTGTTTTTAAAGTTTTTTTTTTTTTTTAGATTTATTTTATTTATTTGAAAGGCAGAGTTACAGAGAAAGAAGAAGAGACACAAAGAGAGATCATACATTCATCCATCTGCTGGGTCACTACCCAAAGTGCCGTAATAGCCAGGACTGGGCCAGTCTGAAGCCAGGAGCCAAGAGCTTCTTCCGTATCACCAATATGGATGCAAGCATGCGAGCTCTTGGGCCTTATTCTGCTGCTTTTTCAGGTGCATTAACAGGAATCTGGAACAGAAGCAGAGCAGCTCTGACTCCAACTGGCACCTATGTTGGATGCTGGTGTCGCAGGCAGCAGTTTTACCTACTTTGCCACAACACTGGTCTAGACGTGCAATTTTTAAAGCTTTTTTTCTGATTATTTTGAATAATCAGAAGGGCCCAAGGCCTTGAACCCATGTGGGAGATGGACAGAGCAGCAGTCTCCTGGCTTTGGCCTGACCCAACCCTAGCCATTGAGGCCATCTGGAGTATGAACCAGTGGAAGGAAGATCTCTCTCTCCCCTTCTCCCTTTTTTCTCTCTCTCTCTACCTCTATCTGTAACTCTGCCTTTTGAATAAATTAATAATTTTTTTTAAAAAATGGCAGGACTAAGTCATTACCCATAAATAGTAACCTGCAATGTAAATGTGTTAAATTCTCTAAGTAAAACAAAATACAGGCTAGCTGAATGTAAAAAGAATATCAAGACACAGGATATACTGTCTATAAGAAATTTACCAGTAAAGACCACAAAGTCTGAAAGTGAATGGACAAAGAAATTTATCCTATGCAGTGGAAACCAAAGTGAGCAGGAAAAGCTATATTTATATCACAGAAAGTAGAATTTAATACAAAACTGCAAAAGAAGATACAAAGAAGCTCACTATATAATGATCAAGGGATAAATTCAACAAAAAGATATTACAAACATAAATGTATATGCACCTAATGCCAGAGCACACAACTTTACAAAACATTATTAGATTTAAAGAGAGAAAGAAGCCAGCGCCGTGCTCACTAGGCTAATCCTCCACCTTGCGGCGCTGGCACACCAGGTTCTAGTCCCGGTCGGGGCACCGGATTCTGTCCCGGTTGCCCCTCTTCCAGGCCAGCTCTCTGCTGTGGCCAGGGAGTGCAGTGAAGGATGGCGCAAGTCCTTGGGCCCTGCACCCCATCGGAGACCAGGTGAAGCACCTGGCTCCTGGCTTCGGATCAGCACGATGCGCCGGCCACAGCGCACCAGCCGTGTTGGCCATTGGAGGGTGAACCAATGGCAAAAAGGAAGACCTTTCTCTCTGTCTCTCTCTCTCTCTCACTGTCCAATCTGCCTGTCAAAAAATAAAAATAGAAAAAATAAAGGGAGAAAGAGGTTCCAATAAAATAATGATGAAGGACTCCAACACCCTACTTTAATCAATGAACGTGTCACCCAGCCCCCCCCACAAAAAAAAAATCAGTGCTATGCCATATGCCATATGCCAAATGAACCTAATATGCATTTGTAACATTTGCAGGACATTCCATCCAACAACTACAGAATACACATTTTTCCACCAGCACATGTAACATTCTCCAGAAAGACTACATATTATCCCAACATAAGTCTCAACAAATTCAAAAATGCCAAAGTCATATTATGCATTCTTTCTGATCACAATGTAATAAAGTTATAAATCAACAATAAAAGATGGGGTATAGTGGGTAAAGCCGCTGCCTGCAAGGCTGGCATCACATATGGGTGCCAGTTAGAGTCCTGGCTGCTTTGCTTTTGATCCAGCCCACTACTGGTGGCCTGGAAAAGCAAAGGAAGGTGGCCAAGCCAGACCAACCCAGTTCCAGCCATTTTGGTGATGTGGGGAGAGAAACAGAGGATAGAAAATCCCTATCTCTTCTTCTCTCTTTTGGTAACACTGTGTTTCAAATAAATAAGCAAAACTTTAAAAAAAAATAATAAGGGAAACTTTAGGAATTATATAAACAATGGAGAATGAACACACTATTTAGTGCACAATGGGTAAATGAAAAAATCAAAAAGGAAACTCTAAAACTCCTTGAAAGACAAAAAAGGAAACAAAACACAATATACCAAAACCTATGACATACAACAACAAAGTACTAAGAGGAAAGCCTATGGTGTATAAGCACCTACATCAAAAAATGGGAACATTTCAAATAAACAAACTTACAAAGCAAGAATAAGACAAAGAAACAAAATAGAGATTTTGAATAATACAAAAGAACAATAAAGAGTTGGGTTCTGAGAAGATAAACAAAAATCAATAAACTTTTACATAAATTAATCAAGAAAAAGAGATAAGACTCAAATGAACAAAATCAAAAGTTAAAAATGACAACACAGAAATAGGAAAGTTCAGTCGGGACTGTTAATGAACAACCATTTGTAAATAAATTAGAAAATCTAGAAGAAATGTTTAAATTCCTGGACCCATTGACATACGAAAATGAAGCCATGAATTCATCAACAAACCTAAACAGACCAACAATGGTTAATGAGATTGAATAAGTAATCAGAAGTCTGTCAGTGAAAAACTCAGGACCAGATAGATTCACTGCTGAACTCTGCTAAATTTTTAAAGAAAAACTAATATCAATTATTCTCAAATTATTCCAGAGAACTGGAAGAGAGGGACCTCTTACAAACTCGCTTGGCAAAGCCAACATTACCTCAATTCTAAAACCAGACATTGACACAACAAAAAAGAAAACTGGAGACTGGTAACACTGGTAAACATAGATGGGAAAACTCTCAACAGAATACTAGCAAATCATATCCAACAAAAAACATATCAACTGATCATTCATCATGACCATATGGGATTTATTTGATTGATGCAGGGGTTGTTCAACATATTCAAATCAATAAATGTGATACATTACTCAACAGAATTAAGGATAAAATCATATGATCATCTCGATATATATTGAAAAATATCAGATAAAATTCAATATCCATTCTGATAAAAACCTTGAACAAATTAAGGATACAGAACATGTCCCAGCACAACAATGACTGCTTGTGATAAACCCATAGCCAACATCATATTGAATAGTGAAAACCTGAAAGCTTTGTTTTTCTTTTACAGAGATGTTCACTCTCACAGCTCTTATTTAATACAGTACTGCAATTCTTTCTTTTTTTTTTTTTTTCAGGCAGAGTTAGACAGTGAGAGAGAGAGAGACAGAGAGAAAGGTATTCCTTCCGTTGGTTCACCCCCCAAATGGCCACTACGGCCAGCACACTGTGCTGATGCGAAGCCAGGAGCCAGGTGCTTCCTCCTGGTCTCTCATGCGGGTGTAGGGTCCAAGCACTTGGGCCATCCTCTACTGCCTTCCCAGGCCACAGCAGAGAGCTGGACTGGAAGAGGAGCAACCGGGACAGAATCTGGTGCCCCAACTAGGATTAGAACCCGGTGTGCCGGCACTGCAGGCAGAGGATTAGCCTAGGGAGCTGCGGTGCCAGCCAAGTACTGAAAGTCTTACCCAGAGTCATTTTGCAGGAGAAAGAAGGGAAAAGCATACAAATATGAAATGAGAAAGTAAAATTATCCCTATCTGCAGTTGACGTGATTCTGAATAGAGAGAAACCTAAGGCCGCTACCAAGAGGCTTTTAGAACTGGTAAACATATTCAGATTCAGGATATAAAATTAACATGAAAAGATGAGTAGTATTTTTATACACTATAAATGAATTCACTAAGGAAGAAATTACAAGTGCAATTCCTTTCATTGTAGCCACAAAATAAATAAATAAATAAAATACCTTGGAAAAAACTTAACCAGGAATGTGAAAGATGTCTATAATATTAATTACAAAATCCTAACAAAAGAAATTGAAGAACACACACAAAGAAATGAAAGTCCTTCCATGTTCATGGATTTGAAGAACTAATATTATAAAAATATGCATATTACCCAAAACCATTTACAGAGTAAATGAAATTTTAATCAAAATGCCAACACTATTCCTGAAACTATGAAAAATAAACCCTAAAATTCCTATGGAAACACAAAAGACCTTGAATTACCAAAACAATCTTGAACATAAATAATGAAGCTGGAGGCATCACAATACCTGGTTTCAAGGCATAGCTACTGTAACCAAAATAGATCGGTATTTGCATAAAAACAGACATATAGATCACTGGAACAGAACTGAGACTCCAGAAATGAATCTTGACAAAGGCTATAAAAACATATCCTGATGATAGGACTGCTACTTCAATAAATTGTGCTGGGTAACCCACACTCATCCTGTGAAATGTGGGTAAGGATCTCACTCCAGTCTACATCTCTAGGACTGTGAATGTTGGTTACATAAGTCTAAGGGACACCTTTGATCACATAGAATCTGAGGTAGGTTCTATATGTATTCCTTTCCTCTAGGCCTGATAGTGTACAATCCCTGGTAAAATCTGTGATCACTGTCTTGGACTGTGATTTTTGGAGTTATATTCCACGGAGTCATCTGAGTTCACCCCAAAGGACCTGGGTAAAGAAGAATCCTACTGCATCCTGGATTTCTGGGTCTGTGACTATGTGTTCCATAATTCCAGGAACACCAGTGCTCAACCCATGAGCCTTGGGGAGGCCTTTTCTGCATCCGTCTCATCCAGGCTTGCACCTGCTAGAGTACTATTTTCAGCATAGCATTTGATCACCTTGTGGGACCTGGGTAAGATATCTTCTGAGTCCTTTAGTTCTATCGCTGGGACTACTGGAATTACAATCATCTGAGTTCACCTCCATGAAATGTAAGGAGGAGCCTATAAGTCATCTGCTATTTCAGATCCATGTCTTACTGTGCACAATCCACAGAATAACATGCATGTGAAGTGGGAGACTTGGGTAAGATTTGCACTGCATCTTGCAATTTAGGATTGTGACTGTTGGCTTTGTAAGTCCCAGGAGCACTTGTGGCTGATCTGTAAGACCTGGGGAAAGCTCTGTCCCTCTTCTGCTATGGGCCTGTGGGTGCCAGTGCACAACTCGAAATAATATTCTTTTCCTGTGAGATTTGAGCAAGTTACCCTTTCTGCCCTGAAGTTCCAGGATTGTGACTATTGGTACTGTATTCCTAGATTCACTCACATTGAACTCACCCTGTAGGACTTTGGGAAGATTCCACCCGCATTCCACTGCTCCAGGTCCACAACTGCCAATGCACCATCTCCAGCCAAATCTGTCTGCCTCCTGTGGAATCTGGACAAGATCCTGTCTACATTCCCTACTGAGGTATTTTTATGCTAAGAATCCAAGAATCACCCTCACCCACCTAGCAGGACCCAGAGAAGAACCCATCCATATCACATAGTTCCAAGACCATACCTATTGGCCTCACAAGACCTAGCATAACTCAAGCTTGCCTGGTGAGACATGGAGAGAGTCCCTTCTGTGTCCCACAGTGCCAAGAATGTGTCTATAGCCATCACAAACCCCAGTCTGATTGACATACTCTCTGAGGCATAAAGACACACATCTTTGGAAGCCCACATCCAATCCAAAGTCATATTACTACCACCACAAACTACTGCAGAAGACAAGTGTGGCAGTCATAGGCCTTGCTGACACTGATTATAGCTGAAGAAATTACTCAGAGTTTACACTTCAGGGATCACCTAGAACCAATGTTGCAGCAACTACCCAACTTATATATTATATTCCATCTGAACAAAAAGTCTTGTCCAATGAAAGCTATTTCACAAAGACAAAAGAATCATTACACCAGATCCATGTATGGCAACATGGGGACAAAGGAAACATTAAGAAGCAAAGAAGCATGACACCTTCAAAAGAAGATAAGATGCTCTAGAAATAGACCTGGATTTGAAGGTCATCTCTAAATATCAGAAAAAGGATACAAAATAATGGTCCTAATGAAACTCAATGAGATGCAACAGACTAAAGATAAACAATTTAAAGATATGAGGTAAATAACACATGACATGAATGAGAAAGTCAACAAAAGAAATCATTAAGAAAATAAGCCAGAAATTTTGGAGCTGAAAATTTAATCAATGAAATAAAAATACATTTTAGTGCTTCAACTACAGAATAAACCAAATGGAAGAATTTCTAATCTTGAGAAAAAGACTTTTGAAATAACTGAGTCAGATAAAAATAAAGATAAAAGAATTTAAAGGAATGAAGAAAGAGTATAAGACATATGAGATACTATTAAGAGAAAAAATATTGATAAAACAGATATACCTGAAGGAGAAGTAAAAAGACATTGAGAGCCTATTTAGGAAAGATTAGTTGAAAATCTCCCAACTGTTTAAAGGGATATGAACAAGATACAGAAGATTGAAGAACTACAATAACACTAATCCAAAAAAAAAGTCTTCTGCAAGCATATTTTAACCAAATAGTCAAAGCTAAGGAAAACTAGGGAATACTAAAGACAGTGAGAGAAAAATGTCATTACATTTAAATAAAAACTGATTAGACCAACAGAAGGCTTCTCAAAAGAAACCCTATGGGCCAGAAGAGAGTGGGATAATATATTCAAGGTCTTGAAGAAAAAAAAAAAAAAAACTTCCAACTAAGGATAGTTTGCCCAGTGAGGCTATCTTGTAGAGTGAATGAGAAAAAGTTTTCCAGACAAGCAAAGTTAATCACCACCAGACCATCACTACAAAAAATCCTGAAGGGAGTATTATATTAGAAGTAAAAGGAGGGCCAGCACCGCAGCTCACTAGGCTGATCCTCCACCTTGCGGCTCAGGCACACCAGGTTCTAGTCCCAGTCGGGGCACCAGATTCTGTCCTGGTTGCCCCTCTTCCAGGCCAGCTCTCTGCTGTGGCCAGGGAGTGCAGTGGAGGATGGCCCAGGTGCTTGGTCCCTGCACCCCATGGGAGACCAGGATAAGTACCTGGATCCTGCCATCAGATCAGCACGGTGCGCCGACCGCAGTGCGCCAGCTGCGGCGGCCATTGGAGGGTGAACCAATGGCAAAAGGAAGACCTTTCTCTCTGTCTCTCTCTCTCACTGTCCACTCTGCCCGTCAAAAATAAAAAAAAAAATAAAAAAATAAAAAAGTAAAAGGATAATAACAATCATGAAAACATATGAGAAAACAAAATTCAAAAATAGAGCACATACTCAAAAGAGAAATAAAAGAAAATGCAACCATATCATTGCATAAAGCTACCAATATCTTTATTTAAAAGATAAATACTATGAAAGGCAGAAAAAAAACAAAGAATATACATAATAATCAGTAAACAACTCACAAAATGACAAGGGTTAGTTTTTATCTATCAATATTAACCTTGAATATAAATGGCCTATCAAAAAATGTAAGTTGGCTGAATGTACAAAAAACAACACCCAACTACCTACAAAAAATTCACTTTACAGATAACGATACAAATATACTGAAAGGAAACATTAGGAAAAAGATATACATGCAAATAGAAGGAAATAATAAGAATAAATAGCTATACTTATATCAAATAAAATAGATTTTAAATCAAAAACTGTAAAAAGAGTAAAAGAAGGACATTAAACATTGATAAGGTCAATTCAGCAAGAAGATATAATAGTTATAAATATATATGCACCCAACTGATCCCATTCAAATAAAAAGCAAATATTTTAGAACAAAAGGAGAGATAAAATCCAATACAAAAATAATAACATCCCACCACCATCAATGGACAAGTCATCCAGATAGAAAATTCACAACACTACATCAGAGTTCAACCACACTACAGAGCAAATGGGCATAACAAATATTTACAGAACACAATTCTATAGCTACAGAATACATACGCGTCTCATCAGCACATGGAACATTTTCCAGAACAGACTATATATTATACAAAAACTCAAGTCTCAATAAATTTCAAGAAAGAAAGAAAGAAAGAAAGAGAGAGAGAGAGAGAGAGAGAGGGAGGAAAGGAAGGAAGGAAGGAAGGAAGGAAGGAAGGAAGGAAGGAAGGAAGGAAGGAAGGAAGGAAGGACTGGCGCTGTGGCTCACTTAGTTAATCCTATATCTGCTGTGCTGGCATACCATATGGGTGCCGGGTTCTAGTCCTGGTTGCTCCTCTTCCAGTCCAGCTCTCTGCTATGGCCCGAGAGGGCAGTGGAGGATGGCCCAAGTGCTTGGGTGCCTGCACCCACGTGGGAGACCCGAAAGAAGCACCAACAATGACTGATCCTCCCTTGCCCTGACTGTTGATGACCAATTTAATACTTTATCCCTTTAGTATTTTTTGTTCTACTTAATACTATTGGTTTAACTCTGTAATTAATACACAATCATTCTTAAGTGCTGAAACTTAACTGAAAAGTGATCCCTGTTAAATATAAGAGTGGGAATAAGAGAGGGAAGAGATGTACAATTTGGGACATGCTCAAGCTGACTTGGCCCAAACGGTAGAGTTAGAAACATACCAGGGGATTCCAATTCAATCCCATCAAGGTGGCATGTACCAATGCCATCTCACTAGTCCAAGTGATCAATTTCTGTTCACAATTGATCATAATGATAGGACTAAGAACCAAAGGGATCACATAAACAAGAATAGTGTCTGCAAATACTAGCTGACAGAATAAAAAAGGCAGAGAACGATCCAACATGGGAAGCAGGATACACAGCAGACTCATAGAATGGCAGATGTCCTAAACAGCACTCTGGCCTCAGAATCAGCCCTTAAGGCTTGTGGATCTGGCTGTAAAGCCCATGAGAGTATTTCAGGCATGGAAAGCCAAGACACTCTGGCAAAAAAAAAAAAAATATATATATATATATATATGAAATTACCTAAATGAAAGATCTCTGTGAGTGAGATCCCAGTGGAAAGAACAGGTCATCAAAGAAGGAGGTACCTTTCTCAGATGGAAGTAGAGAACTTCCACTTTGAATATGACCTTGTCTAAATATGATCAGAGTCAGTGAACTCAAAGGGCCTCCATAGGCTTGGCAACTCATGACAAGAGCCTAGAGTGATTACTGATGCCATAAACAAGAGTGTCAATTTGTTAAGTCAACAACAGGAGTTACTGTGCACTTACTCCTCATGTTGGATCTCTGTCCTTAATGTGTTGGTCAATGTGATTTAATGCTATAACTAGTACTCAAACAGTATTGTTCACTTTGTGTTCTGCGTGCGTGCAAACTGTTGAAAGCTTTACTTAATATAAGCTAAATTGATCTTCTGTATATAAAGAGAATTGAAAATGAATCTTGATGTGAATGGAAGGGGAGAAGGAGCGGGAGATGGAATGGTTGCGGGTGGGAGGGAAGTTATGGGGGGAAAAAGCCATTGCAATGCATAAGCTGTACTTTGGGAATTTATATTCATTAAATAAAAGTGAAAACAAGACAAATAAAAGGAAAGGCAGATCAAAACTATATTGAGAGAACACTTCACTCCAGTTAGAATAGCTATTATCAAAAGGACTGAAAATATCAGATACTCACGTAGATGTGGAAAAAAAGGAACCCTTACTTACCATTGGTAGGATTTCAAATTAGTACAGCCTTTAAACAGAATACTATGTATGTCCCTCAGAAAACAAAACAAAACAAAAAAATACACCTGCCATTTGACCCAGCGATTTCACTTTTGGATATAAATCCAAAAGAAATGAAATCAGCCTGTCAATGAGATGCCTGCACTCCTATGTTAAGTGGCACTATTCACAAGAGCAAAGCATGAAATTAATCTAGGTGTCCATCAGTGGTTGAATGTATAAAGGAAATGTGCTATACAGTACAGTGAAGTACAATTCAACTATGGAAATAACAAAATCCTGATTTTTGAAGCAAAATGGAGGGAACTGGAGGTTACTGTGGTAAGCAAAAGAAGATAAACAGAGAAAGACAAATATTGCATGTTCTGTCTCATATGTGGACATTTAAAATGCTTATCTGAACCTAGAATGGTGATTATTAGAGACTGAGGAGTACAGAGAGAAAAGAGATAGAGGGAGGCTGCATAAGGGGCACCAAAAACACTTAGATAAAAGTAATAGGTTCTAGTGTTACACTTCATAGGGGAGCAACTGTAGTTCACAATAACATTTTTTTGACAGGCAGAGTGAGACAGTGAGAGAGAAAGAGACAGAGAGAAAGGTCTTCCTTTTTCCATTGGTTTACCCCCCAAATGATCGCCACAGCTGGCGCGCTGCTTCAGCGCACTGCCCCAATCTGAAGCCAGGAGCCAGGTGCTTCCTCTTAATCTCCCATGTGGGTGCAGGGTCCAAGCACTAGGGCCATCCTCCACTGCCTTCCCGGGCCACAGCAGAGAGCTGGACTGGAAGAGGAGCAACTGGGACAGAATCCAGCACCCCAACCAGGGCTAGAACCTGGAGTGCCGGCACTGCAGGTGGAGGATTAGCCAAGTGAGTCATGGCGCCGGCCACAATAACATATTTTATAACTACATAGAAAACACCACAAGGAGAAATAAGATAAGATAAAAGGTAGGCATTGGTAGGGAAAAAGATTTATAATTACTCCGTCTTGAATTACAACTAATTATGTGGTAGGAGACTGAGCTGTGTCAACCTCAGTATTCAATCAGTTGTAACATGAGAGAGGCTGCAAAAGTTTTAATACAAAATGTATTTGGAAGATTCCAGGATGGCAGAATAGGGAGGGAGCTTATCACTCTAGTCTAGGGGAAGATAGTTTTTAAAAAATGGAAAGAGTGCAACCTCAGGGAATAGTTAGGGAGAAAACCATAGAGGAAACTTTGTACAAATTAGAGAAACATGTGTGGTTGCATACAACTCAGGACCCAGAAGCCAAGAGCCTCAGCACCAGCTTTGGAGAGTGAGGTGAGACCAGACTGAAGCAGCCCAAGCCACTGGCAATAAAGCTGCAGGAAGAGCCTGGTGTGAGTGTACCTGCCAACCTAGAGGGAAAAAAAGGGGCAAATTTTTCTACTCCCAACACCAGAGTCCTACAAATAGCAGAGAGAGGGCAGGCTCCATTTTAGTCATACATAAAAGCTGTGCCAGCTCGTGTTCATGCGCCCAGCAACCAGTGAAGAGGAGATACCTGAGTCTGGCTAGAGGGACTGATGGGGACTGGGTGCTCCTGGACTGTAAGAGCCTTGTGTGCTGCCACTGTGAAAAGACTGAGGCTGCATGTGAGGAGGCAGGATGTTGCTGGGTCTTTGGGCAGTCACTGTGGATGGCTCCATACACTCAGGGTTCTCCGATTCCCTGGTGAGGGTCATTGTTGCAGGATCCGTGCTCACACTGAGGACCACATGGATCTTTTGTATAGTTCTTGTGGCAGTGCAAATGAATACTGTACCCACTGGGTGTAGCACACAGGCATTGGTCTCGTTGGAGGAGAGGAGGTGAGCATGAGACTATGCCAACAGAACTGATCAAATCTCCCCTCTGATGAAAAAAAAAGAGAGAGAGAGATTTGCCACACCCAACTTGGGTGTCACCTTGGACATTCCCCTTACCCTGGAGCACTGAATAGAGCTCCCTGGCCACATTCAGTACACATTTCTGGGCATTCACTGAAAGAGTGGACATTCCAATAAGCCAAAGAGGCATAGTCCAAAAATAAAAGCCATCACAAGGATAAAAAAAAAAGCAAACAATAAGTATCTCCACAAATACCTAAAAATAAATGCAGCAATTCAAAAAACAAAAATAAGGAAAACAACATGAAGCCACCAAAGAAACACAACAATACTAGAATGTGAAGATGAAGAGACTGGAGAAATTCCACAAATGGAATTCAAAAAAGTGATTGTAGGATTACTTAGAAGTAAGAAGCAAATCCATGAATTAAAGAAATCCATACCTGACATGAATAAAAATTTTTCCCATGAAATTAAGATTTCAAAGAGAAATCAAAATGAAATACTAGAAATGAAGAATTAAATAGAACAAATAAAACATGTCATGGAAAGCCTTACAACAGAATTGATGAGGCAAAAGAAAGAATATTTGAGTTAGAAGACAAAACTCTGGAAATTTTTTAATCAGACCAAAAATAATAATAATTAGAAAACTGAAAAACAGGGTGGAGATTTATGGGACACATTTAAAAGATCCAGCATATGGGTCTTAGGAGCTCCTGAAGGAGTGGAAAGAGAGAAGGGAACAGAAAACATATTTAGTGAAATAATTACAAAAAATTCCCCAATTTGGAGAAAGAAAGAGCTGTTCAAGTGAGGAAGCCCATAGAACTACTAACAAACATGATCAGAAAATATCCTCATTACCACACATTGCAGTCAGCTTTCCACAGTAAAACATAAAGAAAAGATTCAAAATTGGGCCATGAGAGAAATACCAGATTACTTTTAGAGGATCTCTAATTAGACTCACAGCTAAAAAACCCTATAAGCTAGGAGAGAATGGCAAGATATATTCCAAGTCTTAAGAGAAAAAAAGCTGTCAACCCAGAATACTGTATCTGGCAAAGCTCCCATTTATGAATGAAGGTGAAATAAAGACCTTTCATAACAAATAGAAATTGAAAGAATTTGTCACCATCATCCAGCCTTAAAAAAAGCTTAAGGAAGTGCTACACACAGAAACATGGTCACCACTATGAAAGAAAGCGAGGGCAGAAAATCTCCCAGTAAAAGTACAAAGGAAATCCAAAGTAAATAATAGTAATATTTATGGGAAAATGGCAGGAGCAAATCATTATTTATAAATAGTCACCTTGAATGGCCGAATTGATTAAAAAAACAAATCCATCTATTTTCTGCCTATAAGAAAAGCATCTCACAAAGATACGTGCAGACTGAAAGTGAAAAAAATGGAAAAAAGATATCCCACGCTAGAATAAACCAAAAAAAAAAGAGCTGGTATAGCCATCCTAATATCAGACAAAGCAGATTTTAACACAAAAACTGTCCAAAGAGACAAAGCAGGGCACTATGTAATGAATAACGGATGAATTCAGCAGTAAGACATTAGTATAATAACATATATGCACCTAATTATATAGCACCTGGATATTAAAAAAAAACATTAATTGGTCTAAGAGGAGATATACACTCTAATACAATAGTAATGGGGACAGATCAGCCAGACAGAAAATCAGCAAGGAAACAACAGAGTTACAGAACTTTTCATACTACAGTTGGAGAATACACATTTTCTCACGAGTGCATGGAACTTTCTCTAGGATAGACCACATGCTAGGCCATATAGCAAGCCACAGCAAATTCAAAAAAACATAAATCATACCATGCATCTTCTCTGACCACAATGAATGAAGCTGGGAATCAACAACTCAAGAATCTCTAGAATATATGCAAACACAGGGAGACTGAACAACATGCCCCTGAATGAAGTTGGTCATAGAAGAAATAAAAAGAGAAATAAAAAAATTTCTGGAGATGAATGAAGGTGACAATGCAACATATCAACACTTGTGGAATACAGCAAAGCAGTGTTAAGAGGAAAGTTTATAGCAGTAAATGCCTACATCAAGAAACAGGAAAATAACCAAATAAATAATATATCAATATATCTCAAGGATCTAGAAAAACAACAGTGAATCAAATCCAAACTAGTAGGAGAAAAGAAATAATTAAGATTAGAGAATAAATAAACAATATTGAAACCAAAAAATGAGTGAAGAACTCATTTTTTGAAAAATAAATAAAACTGACTGATCATTGGCCCTCCTAACCAAAAAAAGAGGGAGAATACCAAAATCAATAAAATTAGAGATAAAAAAGGAAAGATAACAACATATACCACAGAAATACAAAAGAATCATCAGAAATTACTACAAAGAGCTGTATTCCAACAAACTGGGAAACTAGAAGGAATGGACACATTCTTGGACACAAACAACCTACCTAAATTGAGCCATGAATACACAGGAAAACCTAAACAGACCCATAACCAAGACAGAAATTGAATGAGTAGTAAAGACCCTCTCAATGAAGTAAATCCAAGGAATGGGTGACTTCAGTGCTGAATTGTACCAGACATTTAAAAAAGAACTAAGTCCAATTCTTCTCAAGCTCCTCAAAAATAATTGAAAGGGAGGGAATCCTCCCAATTTCCTTTATGAAGCCAGCAACACCTTAATTCCTAAACCTGAAAAAGATACTACAGAGGAACAGAACTAACAACCAATTTCCCTGATGAACAGATGCAAAAATCCTCAACAAAATTCTAGCCAATAGAATCCAACAACACATCAGAAAGATCATTCAGCCAGAACAAGTGGGATTTATCTCTGTTACCAAGGGATGTATCAACATTTGCAAATCATATAAATGTGATTTATCATATTAACAAAGTGAAGAATGAAAACCATATTATCATCCTAGTAGATGCAGAGAAAGTACTTGAAAAAATATAACACCATTTCATCATGAAAACTTCAAGAAAATTGGGTATAGAAGGAACATTCCTAAACACAACCAAGGCAATTCATGACAAACCCATGGTCAGCATTCTAATGAATGAAGAAAAGTTGGAAACATTCCCTCTAAGATCCAGAACAGGACAAGGATGCCCACTCTCACTATTGCTATTCAGTATAGTCCTGGAAGTTTTAGCCAGAGCCAATAAGCACAAAAAAAGGGATCAAAGGGTTACAAATCGAGAAGGAGGAAGTCAAACTATTCCTATTTGCAGATGACATGATTCCATATATAGGGGATCCAAAAGACTCCACTAAGATACTATTGAAACTCTTAAAAGAGTTTGGTAAACTGGCATGATATAAAATTAACACACAAAACTCAATAGCCTTTGTATACACAGACCATGCCATGGCTAAGAAATAACTTCTACTATCAATTCCGTTCATGATAGCTATAAAAAAATCAATTACCTGGAATAAATTTAACCAAGGACATCAAAGATCTCTATGATGACAAATAGAAAATATTAAGGAAAAATATAGAATAAGACACAAAACAATAGAAAAATCTTCCATGCTCATGAATTGGAAGAACCAATATCATCAAAATGCCCATACTACCAAAAGCAATTGACAGATTTACTGCAATCCCAATCAACATACCAAGAACATTCTTCTCAGGTATAGAAAAAAATGAAGCTAAAATCCATATGGAAATGTAGGAGATCCTGAATAGCTAAAGCAATCTTATACATCAAAAACAAAGAAGGAGGCATCACGATACCAGATTTCAAGACATATACTACAGGGAAGTTATAATCAAAACAGACTAGTACTTGTACAAAAACAGATGGATAGACCAATGGAACAGAATAGAAACTCCAGAAATCAATCCATGCATCTACAACTAACTTATCTTTGAGAAAGGAGTTAAAAATCAATCCCTGAAGCAAGGACAGTCTCTTCAACACATGGTGCTGGGAAAACTAGATCTCCACATGTAGAAATATGAAGCAAGACCCCTATCTGGCACCTTACACAAAAATCCAGTAAAAATGGATCAAAGACCTAAATCCATGACCCAATAGCATCAAATTATTAGAGAACATTGAGGAAAGTCTCCAAGACATTGGCATAGGCAAATAGTTCTTGGAAAAAACCCAGAGGCACAGGCAGTCAAAGCCAAAATTCACAAATGGGATTACATCAAATTGAGAAGTTTCTGCACTGCAAAAGAAACACTGAGCAAAATGAAGAGGCTACCAACAGAATGGGAGAAAATATTTGCAAACTATGCAACTGATAAAGAATTAACATACAGAATATGTAAAGAGCTCAAGAAACTCAACAACAGCAAAACAAACAACACAGTTAAGAAATGAGCAAAAGACTTAAACAGGTATTTTCCAAAAGAAGAAATCCAAATGGCCAACACACTGAAAAAATGCTCAGGATCATTAGCCATCAGAGAAATGCCAATCAACACCACAAGCCCAGTTAGAATGCCTTTCATACAGAAATTGACATACAAATGCCAAAAAGGATGTGGAGGGAAAAAAGGTACCCTAATCCACTATTGGCGGGACTTTAAACTGGTACTGCCACTGTGGAAGACAGTATGGAGATATTGCAGAAATCTGAATATAGACCTACCATATGACCCAGCTACCCCACTCCTGGGAATTTACCCAAGGGAAGTGAAGTCAGCAAATGAAAGAGTTATCTGTACCTCCATGTTTATTGCAGCTCAATTCACAATAGTTATGATATGGAATCAACCCAAATGCTCATTAATGGAAGACTAGATAAAGAAATTATGGGATATGTACACCACAGAATACTACACAGCAATAAAAAATGAAATCCTGTCATTTGCAACAAAATGGATGAAACTGGAAAACATCATACTTAGTGAAATAAGTCAGTTCCAAAAGGACAAATACCATATGCTCTCCCTGCCCTGTGGTAACTAATAGAGCACCTAAAAGGTTCTTTCTATAGAAGTGAAATTGACACTTTGAGATGTGATGAGTTTGAATAGCTGTTGTCTTGACTGTTGTGGTACTGTTTTTTGGTCATACTATTTGTTGAACTCTTTACTTAATGTAGAGTTAATCTTATGTGTTAGAAGTTAATTGAAAATAGATCTTAGTAAAAAATAGGAGTGGAAATAGGAGAGGGAAGTAGAAGAAGGGTGGGAGTGAAGGTGGGAGGTCTGGTACATTGGGAACAATCACTATATACCTAAAGTTGTATTATGAAATGAATGAAGCTTGTATACCTTAAATACAAGATTTCTAGGAAAAAATATAAAAAGTATTGTACTAGATTCTCCTTCTAATTGACAAAATGAAACACACACACATACACACACATACATTCCCTTAGAATTTCATAGGCTGCCATAACGAAGTACCTGACTGGGTGGTTGAAATAACAGAAACTTATTTCTCATAGTTCTTGAGGCTGGGAAGTCCAGAATCTGGGCGCAAGCAAGGTCATTTCATTCCCAGGCCTCATCACTTGGATGTGCTTGGCTATCTCCTTGCTATGTGCTCACATGCCTTCTTTGTGGATGTCAGAGGAGAGAGAGAGAGTGAGTAAGCAGACTCTGTTATCTTTTCTTTCAAGGGTTCTAATACTACCACCAGGGTCGTACTCTCATGACCTCATCTAACCCTAATTATCTCCCAAAGGCCCCACATCCTAAAGCTACCACATGGGGGTTTAGGGTTTCAGCATATGAATGGAGGAGGGACACTTTCAGTCCAGGAGAGTCCCAATCTGCAAATGGCTTATAATACCTTGCCCAATTTGGTTTCTGTAAAATATGCATTCTTCACTGCAATATATTGCCACTAATTGTACTACTTCCCCCATGTATGGGTATTTAAAGTTAGAGCATCATGCATAATTCTTTGTCTACCACATATTGTTTTTCCTCTACTTACTACTGTTTGCTATCCTGTCACACCATCACCACTGAAAATTAAACCATGCCACTTCTGATTCCTAGAGACCAGCACAGTTTACTGCTGTTTGTTCGTAATTATCAGCATACTGGTTGAACTGGTTCAAATCGTACCTTAGTAGCTAGTTATAAATTGAGAAAAAGAAGTCAAATATTTGTAAAAGTCTGCCTTTAGGTGTATAAAAAGTCCACCTGCAGTAGAATGCATTATTTTCTGGAGTATCATACAAATGCATAGCACTCACAGCCATTAAAACACAAGATGTCAAAATATTCTTATAGGAAACAAAATTGATTGTTACAGAGATTCTACAGGGATCATATTCTTATTACTGTTTTTGTGGAAGTTTTAAGTTCCCTGAAGCAGAAAAGTAATTTCTGTTTATTTTTAGAAAATTAAAAAATATTCTTAACTCCTGGAACTAGCTTAGAAGAGACAAGATAGAAGGGAAATTGGTGAAAACAGGGATGAACAGAAGCACAGCCCTTTGAACTACGCAGAGGAACAAATCTTATAGTACTGCAACATAAAAAGAAAAATCCATCATTGACAAAAGAGACTGTCTGAGGACACTGGTCTGCTTTGAAAGTCTAGGGAAGCAGTTCAGAATAACAATGATGGCCATTTGGAGGACTACAATTTGTGCATTATAAATGGTATGTTTTTAATAAGTTCTTACATTGATATATTTCTTTGTTAGAAAGATCCCATTTCATCCCAGGTCATTTTTCATGTCCTTCTCCCTGAACATAGACTCCTTTTTCTAGCAAAACAGCCATGTCCATATTAATGGTACAAAATGGATCAGAGTAAAAAACAAATTGTGTAACTTAGCTGTAATAGCTCTGTCCTTGTCAACTGAACGGCAATTGACCTTGGAGGGAAGGTTAGGTGTTAGATCCCTCGGGACGCTCATTCAAGCTGGGAAAAATGCTGACTATGGAGGTGACAGCACACTGAGAGACAGAATGAACGACAGAAACTTGTTCTACCAATTCAGGTGCTAGGTAATTTGTGATTCAAGCAGTAACAACAGCATCCCAAAACAATTATGAGGAATGGGAAGTCTTCTCCTCCAGTAAACCATCTGTGTTCCTAAAATGGAAGTAAACCATCTTTATTCCCCAAACCTTTGTATGTAAATTGGCTAAAAACAGTGGTATTTTTAATTTTTAAACAAATCTGCAACTTCTGTATTCAAGCATGTTGATTTTCAGCAGAGTTCACTGGGAGTTTTGTATGCTTGTTAGAGTTGTGTATGCTTGTTAGTACCTGTTAGAGGTACTATTATTCAAGTCACTCTGGGATAAAGCATGGCAAGGCATTCCAAGTACAGGGGAAAGCAAACACAACACAAGTAGCACTTAAAGGATGCCAATGCCAATATAAGCAGAAGGAAGGAGGAGACTGAAGAACAGAGCAGAGTGGACCCCATGGTCATGAAACAGGGTTTAGAAGTTGTCAGTTTGATGGGAAACTATTAATTTTTTTTTAAATAGGGAAGTGATAAAATATATTTCAAAATCACTCTGGCTGCAATGTTAAGAACAGATGGTAGAAGGGCAAGAGTAGCAGCAACCAGACAACTGCCAGATGTGAGGTGATGGTGTTTTCCTGTAGCAGGGCCAGTGATGGAGGTGGTGAGGAGCAGTTAGTTTGGGCTTATGTTTTGGATGTGGACAAGAGGAAAAGGAATAGTAGATATGAAAAAAGCAAAGTGTGTGAAACAATAATCCCTTATTATTCGTTCAACACTGGAGATAGGAGATCAGAAAACTCTAGCTCCTGGCTTTATTTACCTCACCTCATATTTGCCTCTGCTTTATTTAAGGAAATATGAAGTCATGATTAAGAAAAGTAGGGTTGTTTTAAGTTTAAACTTAGTATACTTTAACTCCAATTCTTCTAAAATCTAGGCTACATGTTTATTTATTTATTTCCCAATTATTTACTGGTCCATTGCCATATATAAGGTGCTATGCTGAATAATAGAAATTCAAAGATGGATAAGATATATTACGGTTCTGCGACAATAACAGCTTCAACATTGTCACACAGCACAAAATATCAATTCTTGAGGTCTACCTCAAGACAAACTCTACCTCTCCAAACATACAGGCTTCCCATGTGATGAATCCATTTGCACTGTAGTACCATGTGAACTACTGACTTGGTCACTGTGGTCTCAAAGTGATCTAAGAAAAGCATAATTAGAGGAAGCTGGAGAAGGCGTGTTAGCTCTACTCAAGCAGTTACAGATGCTATGTCTTTGAAGAACCCATTATGTTTTTCATAAGATTTCAGTGTTATCATCTTTAAAATTGAGATAATACTCACCCTGCTACCTCAGGAGATTCATAGATATAGTGCACATGACAACTACAGTTTTATCATTGTGGAAAGTTTGATAACTTATCTTCTGTCATAATTTTTTTTGACAGGCAGAGTTAGACAGTGAGAGAGAGAGAGACAGAGAGAAAAGTCTTCCTTCCATTGGTTCACCCCCCAAATGGCTGCTACAGCCAGCGCGCTGTGCTGATCCGAAGCCAGGAGCCAGGTGCTTCTCCTGGTCTCCCACGCGGGTGCAGGGCCCAAGCACTTGGGCCATCCTCCACTGCACTCCCGGGTCACAGCAGAGAGCTGGACTGGAAGAGGAGCAACCGGGACAGAACCAGCGCCCCAATCAGGACTAGAACCTGGAGTGCCAGCACCGCAGGCAGAGGATTAGTCTAGTGAGCCGCGGCGCCGGCCCATAATTATTTTTTATTAATTGTTGTTGTTTTATCGGAGGTCCCTCACTGATTCTGCTTCCATGAGTGGCTGAGACCAGGGGAAGAGGGAAGAGAACCACCCAGCTCAGAGAAGGGTCATTCCCACAATAGTCTAATCACGCACAGATCTAAACAGACAGGCATAGAGTCAATATTGTGGTTAGAAGTTGGCAGCATGGGAAGGAAAGAAACAGGCAGGGAGTAGATGTGTCAGTAAAAAAAATAGAGAAACCCACCAAACTGGCGTGCCTGTGGGGAACTTGGTCTGCTTCAAACCAGAGAGAATCAAAAGATGAAGGTGGTTTGGAAGTCCAGAATCATTAGAGATGGAGGGAGGAGGAAGTTCCAGGCGTGGGGCTGTGTGGCAACTGGGGTGAAGGAATTGACCTCTCCCAATTGTGATCCCCCAGCCCCTCCAGTCCAGCAGGGAAGGTGCAGCCTGCAACCCCCAAGTGCAGTTCTGAGACTGCCAGATACTCAGGCAGGGGCTGCAGGGGCCCGCAGAGGTTTGCCCTCCAGGGAGATGATGGCACCACTCCCCAGCCTCTCTGCCAGAGTGCGGCACTCCTAGACCTCCTCGTAGCGGTTTGCTTCTAATTCACTCTCATAATTCTTAATAATTATTCATTTCATTACTGCTTTGTAGTTTGACTCCTCCATTTAAAGAAAGTCTTAAAGAGAGAAAATTCGAGTTTCAACCTAATGTGTTTCTCCACATTGGTTACCGCTGCCCACTTGGATTTTAGTCTATCCTTGAGTTCCAATATTATAATGTATAAGTTGTGCCATTGAATTTCAAGATCCTTGAGACAGTAATTTGATTAATTACAAGATAGCTACAGTGTCCATATCTGGAAGGCTTAACATATATTAAATAATAATCTTTTCAATGTAATAACAAATTAAAGGAAAGTTCAAACCATTAAGACTGTACCTCAGGATAAGTTCTCTATGTAAACAGAAATATTACATTCACCTTTCTTCTTATTTATATCTTAAAATCATTGACTATTCTTCAAAAATAGAATGTAAGTTATTAAAAATTCCTCTTTGGAAACTTCTACTCTGCCCAAGATAAAGTAATGCTTTTGCTGAAACAACAACAAGTATAAATTAGCCAAAGCAAATGAAGTAAGATTTCAAGACACAGGAACACAAGGGAACAAAGGATAATAATCCCTGAGGGACAAAAAAAGTACATTTTCCCCAGTTTCCAGGCCTCAGTATACAGAGAGGGAGAACATAGGGTGAATTTGGTGAACTCTGAATTAAAGAGCCATGGGTAAGAATACAGGAAAACCAGAGAGGCTAGAATTCCTAGGACAGAACACCAGACAGGAGAGGACGTCATGGAAAGAGAACTTTAGACACCTACAGAGCAGGCCCTGGAGTACTGCTAAGTACTGATCTGCCCTGGTGTGTGAGAAGACTACCCAAAACCTGGAAAAGAATCATTTGAAATTGTCAGAAGGAATGGTGCTTGGTGCTCAGAACTGGGAATGAAGTCTGTTCATAAAAGCTAGATCCTAAAATTTCATAATTCAAGAGAGATACTTGGGGCCGGCGTTGTGGCATAATGAGTAAAACCCCATCCTGCAGTGCTGGCATCACTTATGGGCACCAGTTCAAGTCCTGGCTGCTCCAATTCTGATCCAGCTCCCTGCTAATTGCCTGGGAAAGCAGCAGAAGATGGCCCAAGTCCTTGGGCCCCTGCACCCACATGGGAGACCTGGAAGAAGCTTCTGGCTTCGGATCAGCCCAGCTCTGGCCATTGCAGCCATTTGGGGGGTGAACCAGTAGATGGAAGACCTCTCTCTCTCTCTCTCTCTCCCTCTCCCTCTCCCTCTCCCTCTCCCTCTCCCTCTCCCTCTCCCTCTCCCTCTCCCTCTGTAACTCTGCCTTTCAAATAAACAAATAAGTCTTAAAAAAAAAAAGGAGGGGCACTCAGTAGACCATTCAGAAGCATCTTGCCTTAGTGGTGGGAAATAATTGGCCCTGTGTTGAACACTCATCCAGACCCTTCTAGCAAGTCATAAAAATAAGTCTTGAAACGATCAAACTGTTTCTAAGCAGATAATCTGTGTCTCAGAATAAAGTTCATTACAATTTATATAAACACAACATTCAATACTCAAGAAGATAAAATCTTGATGTCTAATTCAAGATGACCATGCAAAGAATCAGACAACTACAACCCACAATGATAAGAATCAATTGATCAGAACTGACAGACAGATTAGATTTACTAGATAAGGACATGGAAATAGTCATTGTAATGGTATTCCATATGTTCCAAAAGTCAAATACAAACATTGAAGATACAAAATAAGATCTACAGCAAATTTCCTGAAGTGAAAACTGCAGTGCTGGAGTTGAGAAATATACTGGGTAAGATAAAAGTAGATTCAACTTTGTAGGAGAAAAGATCAGTAAACCTGAAGATACAGTAATAGAATTATAAAATTAATCACAGAGAAAGAAACTTTTTAAAAATTAAAAATCAGGAGCGGGCATTTGGCGTACCAGTTAAATTGCTGGTTTGGATGCCCATGTCTCATGCTGGAGTGGCTGGATTTGCATCCCGTCTCCATTACCAATTCCAGTTTCCTCTAAAGCATACCCTAGGGGCAGCAGGTGATGGTTCAAGAAGTTGGGTCCATGGCCAGCGCCGCGGCTCACTTGGCTAATCCTCTACCTGCAGAGCTGGCACCCCAGGTTCTAGTCCCGGTTGAGGCGCCAGATTCTGTCCCGGTTGCTCCTCTTCCAGTCCAGCTCTCTGCTGTGGCCCAGGAAGGCAGTGGAGGATGGCCCAGGTGCTTGGGCCCCTGCACCCTCATGGGAGACCAGGTGGAAGCACCTGGCTCCTGGCTTCGGACCGGCACGGCTGGCCGTAGCAGCCATTTGGAGGGTGAACCAACAGAAGGAAGACCTTTCTCTCTGTCTCTCTCTCTCTCTCACTGTCTAACTCTGCCTGTCAAAAAAAAAAAAAAAAAAAAAAAAAAAGAAGAAGAAGTTGGGTCCTGCCATCCATGTGGAAGACCTGGACTGTGTTCCTGGCTCCTTGCTTTAGACTTAGCACCAGTAGTTGCAGGCATTTGGGGAGTTACCCAGTAAATGGGAGTTCTTTCTGACAGTGTCCCTCTCTCCCTCTCTCCCTCTCTCCCTCTCTCTCCCTCTCCTTCCCTCCTCTGTGTGTGTGTACCTCTCAAATAGAATAAAATAAAATATGTCTATAATAAATGAAAAGTAAATCAGAGAAGTTGGGACAACCTCAGGTAACCTAATATACATGTAGTTGGTGTCTCCAAAGACTTGCATAGTGACGAGAAAACAGAAAATGTATTTTTAAAAATGTCTGAAAATTTTCCAAATTTCATGAAAATAAATAACCTACAGATTCAGGACCTCAACAAACTACAAGCACAAGAAACATAATGAAAACTATGGCAAATCACATCATAAGCAACTTGCTCAAAACCAAGGACAAAGAGGAAATCTAAAAGCAGCTCAAGTTTCCAATGTCTGGCATCTAATTCAAGATTACCAGCCACGCAAAGAAGCAAAAACAGCAACCCATTTTGGTGGGAATCAATTCATCAGCACTGACATGGAGGTTAGATTTACTACTCAAGGACATTGAAATTATTATAACTATATTTCATGTGTTACAAAAAGAAAGGGAACCAAAAGAGAATAGCAGATTTCTCTTTCTATGATCATATAAGAGCATGAAAATGCAAACTACAAATCAAAGAAAATATTTGCAAAGTTCGTCTCTGATAAACAGCCATATCTGACTCACATAGCAGCCTGGCCAGGCATAGAGCCCAGGCCGGTGCGTATCTGCAATCAGGGAACCTGAGGCTAGTCCTCATGCACAGGCATTGATAATGCCACAGCCTGGATGGAGCAGTCAGGCCTTCTCCCAGCATCTGATCACGGGCCCCTCAATACTGGTAGGGGTTTTGCAGGGCGGTGTGGAGGCTAGGCCAAGACCATAGGCTGCATTGGAAGCCAACAGGCTGGAAATAGCAGTAGTGATGGACACCTTAGAAGAAGAGAGCTTCACACTGTCCTCCAATTCTGATGCAGAATTTGATGCCATGATTGGATATTTGGAGGACATTAACACTCTAGCTATTACAAGAAATTTCATGAACAAGAACTACCAGGAATTTTAAAACACTGCAGAGAATAAACTCACCTATGTGCCATTTTCAAATTATTTTTATTTCTTTAAGAGGATACACATACACACACACACACACACACACACACTCTTACCTAGAGGGACAGAGATCTTTCACTGTCTGGTTCACTCCGCTAATGCTTACAATAGCTGAGATTGGGACAAATCAAAGCCATGAGCCAGCAATTCAATTCAGGTCTCCAGTATGGGAGGTACAGAACAACTGCTTGAGCCATCATTTGTTCTCTCCCAATGACATACATTAGCAAGAAGCTGGAATTGAGTATAGAGCCAGAACTTGAACCAAGGCATTTGGATATGGGCATCTTGAGCCATGTCTTAACCACTGCAACCTCCAAGTGCAACCACCAAATGGCCACACTGTTTAACAAATATATTTCTTTGGTACAAAAGTCCATTGAAAAATAGTTACTGAGGGCCTGGCACCATGGCTCACTTGGTTAATCCTCCGCCTGTGGTGCCAGTATCCCATATGGGCGCCGGGTTCTACTCCCGGTTGCTCCTCTTCCAGTCCAGCTCTCTGCTGTGGCCTGGGAGTGCAGTAGAGGATGGCCCAAGTGCTTGGGCCCTGCACCTGCATGGGAGACCAAGAGGAAGCACCAGGCTCCTGGCTTCAGATCGGCATAGTTCCAGCTGTGGCGGCCATTTGAGGGGTGAACCAACGGAAGGAAGACCTTTCTCTTTGTCTCTCTCTCTCTCACTAACTGTCAAATAAAAACAAAGAGGAGGAGAGGGCCAGGCATTTGGTTAAAAAAAATAGTTACTGGAGTAGATTAGTGGATTTAAGATGGTGACTTCCACATTACAACACTCTAAAGATGAAGTGTATGATGACATATTCAACATGCTACTCACATTTAGGAATTTTCTAGCTTTTAAAGAAATAACCTAATGGACATGATCTTGGAATTCCTATTATTACACAAATTCAAAGTATTATGTGCAGAGTGCTTCATTAGTTGTTTCTTCCGTGAGGGCAAAAAAATAGTTACATTGGTGTTCCTATTTTGCTGGGTACCAGTTCATGTATGCTTGTGCTAGAAATAGACTAAAAGTGATCCTGTTCTTATAGCACACTCAGAGTGTTTGCTCATAATTCTTAAAGTCCTTTCCATATAAACTAGTTTGTCAGGTTTTTTGTAGGGAGCCACTCTAATTTCTTCTTGCTGTCAACATCTCCCCTGCCGTGGTGTTCCACTGGTCAAGCTCAGCATGGTAGGGGGTAAGAAAAACCTTTAGTGGTCATCTATCTGCGTTGGATTAGTACAGTATTTGGCAGATTATCAGTTTAGCTTGACAAGGAAACATGTATGGCATATCTCAATAAAGAAGAAAAAGCATAGTGACTCAATTCCTAATGAGTTTATACAACATCGTCATCTGTAACATGTCAGGAATTTTATATTATAGTGTCAAAGTTATATTCTCTGAGCCACTATAGTCTTCGTAATCACTAACTCTAATATAATGGCTGTTGCTTATAAAAACTTTCTCATCAAGGTTATAACCACATGAGTATTAGGGGAAATTTCTCCTATGTCCCTATAAAGTATCTTTCTTTAAGGTAAAAATAAGAATGCGTATTAATTTTTCACTTGTCTACTCTTGTTTTAAAGGGTTCACTGCAAGCATGTGTTTTCATATATTGATGTTACCATGAGTACAATTTAAGGGGTTTTTCAGGGAAAAAGGAACTTGTATCTGCAATATTTTTTAAAAAACTTTAAAACTCAAGAATACAAACAACTCAAAAATGGTAAAGGATTTTTACAGATATTTCATGAAGGATATATGGATAGCAAATAAGCACACGCAAAGATGCTCACCATCATTAATCATAGGGAAATGCAAATTACAACTACAATTGATATTATTATCACCCACTATTTAAAATGAATAAAATTTACTTTTTTTAAAGATTTATTTATTTTTAGAGGTTTTATTTATTTATTTGAGAAGTAGAGATACAGAGAAAGGGAGAGACAGAAAAGTCTTCCATCTGCTGGTTCACTCCCCAAAAGAACACAATGTCCATAGCTAGGCTGATCTAAAGCCATGAACCAAGAGCTTCTTCCAGGTGTCCCATGTGTGTGTAGGGGTCCAAACACTTAGGCCATTTTTCACTGCTTTCCCAGGATATCAGCAGAGAGCTGGATTGGAAGAGAAGCAGTTGGGACACAAACTGGTACCCATATGGGATGCCAGCATCATACATGGGGTCTTAGCCTACTATGCCACAGCACCAACCCCTATTTATTTATTTTGAAAGTCAGAGTTATAGAGAGAGAGGGAGAGACAGCGAGGGGTCTTCCATCTGCTGGTTCAATCCCCAGATGGCCATAATGGTGAGTGCTGAGCTGGGCCAAAGCCAAAAGCCACGAGCTTCTTCTGGGTTTCCCACACTCAGGGACCCAAGCACTTGAGCCATCTTCCACTGCTTTTTCCAGGCCATTAACAATTCTAATTGTTCTGGATCAGAATTGGAGCAGTCAAGGCCTGAACCAGCACCCATAAAAATGCTGGCACTGCAGGAGGTAGCTTTACCCATTATGCCACAACTGTGGTCCCAGAATGACAAGCACACTGGAACTAGAACTCTCTATTACCATACTGCCAGGAGTAAGTAATATGTAATAGTATCACCACTTTGGAAACAATCTGGTACTTTTTTAAAGCTATGAAGGAAATGTATACTATGAAAAAAACAGTGCACTAAAATATGCTTATCATTTACCATGAACATTTTAAAGTATTTTCATACAAGCACTATATCACACATTTTTTCTAACTTTTATTTATGGGCCCAGCACACTTCTGCTGCACTATTCTGAGCTTTTATTTAATAAATATAAATTTCCAAAGTATAGCTTTTGAATTATAGCGGCTTTTCCCCTCTATAACCTCCTTCCCACCCACAATCATCCCATCTCCCACTCCCTCTCCCATCCCATTCTTCATCATGATTCATTTTCAATTATCTTTATATACAGAAAATCAACTTAGTATATACTAAGTGAAGATTTCAACAGACTGCACCCACAAAGACACACAAAGTATAGAGTACTGTTTGGGTAGTAGTTTTACCGTTAATTCACATAGTACAACACATGAAGAACAGAGGTTCTACATGAGGAGTAGGTGCACAGTGACTCTCATTGTTAATTTACAATTGACACTCTTATTTATGATGTCAGTAATCACCCGAGGCTCTTGTCATGAGCTGACAAGGCTATGGAAGCCTCTTGAGTTCACCAATTCTTGTTTAGACAAGGCCATATTCAAAGTGGAAGTTCTCTCTTCCCTTCAGAAAAAGGTACACCCTTCTTTGATGGCCCGTTCTTTCCACTGGGATCTCACTCACAGAGATCTTTCATTTAGGTCATTTTTTTTTTACCACAATATATCACACATTTTACTACTAGGTATATTCTCAAGAGAAAAGAAAGCATATGTTCATTCAAAGACTTAATAAGAAAACATTTATAGTAACTTTATTTGTAATAGCCCAAAATTGGAAGCAAGCCAAATGTTCCTCAACAAGTGAATGGGTAAACAAACTGGAACTTCATGCAATTGAAAACCACCTTTTCATTTGATTATTGCTGACAGCCCTTGCCTATTTTCTTGCTGAACTATGGTCTTTTTATTTGTTGAATACTTTGTTTACTGGAGCAGTAAGCCTTTGAATATAATGCAAGTTAAAAATAAATTATCTCAAAAATAATAAAATATTAAAAGTAAACTTTTGATAAATAGCATATGGAAAATATCCAAAACATTCATGTTGAATACAAACAAAAGTTACATGCTATATGATTCCATTTATATATTTAGAGACAGAAAGCAGAATAGTAGTCATCTAGGAACCCTACTGGAAGGGGGCAGTAGGGTGCATTTAACAGAAACACAGGGAAACTTTGGGGGGTTAAGGAAATGTTCACCAACTTTGTTGTGTTAATACTTCTATGGGTACAAACACAGGCCAAATCATACCAAAATATTTACTATACACATGTGCAGTTTATTACAGGTCAATTATGCCTCAAAAAAGCTATTGATATTTTAATATGAAAATAAATAAAAGCATCTTCTATGCTTTAATTTTATGTGTATCTTGTGTAATAATTATTCTAATATATTTTTTATTTTTATTAACTCAACATTCCTTTGGAAAATAACTTATCAGAAATATGCTTCTTTGTTTACTTGCAAGTTCATCTTTAATATATTTCTGTAAGTGAATTATATATAAAACTTTATGCCAGAGTTCAGGAGTTCATGTTTCTCTAAGAATTTTGTCATTGCTTGGTGATCTCCTGTGTGCTTCAGGCTTTCTGACTCAGTGCTGAAATTATCTTTGATGTGAAAAGATTTCATACTGAGACTCCCTAGTGGACACAATAATGAAGGCTGTTTAGTTGATATGTTTATTTTTTTCCCAACTTTACCACTGCACTGACCCCCATGTATTAAATCTCAGCATGAAGATATTTCTAAGTTACATTTATACAACATAGTCATCTATAACATGTCAGGGATTTTATATTATAGTGTCAAAGTTATATTCTCTTAGCCACTGTAGTTTTCATATTCCCTTGCCTTAATATTATGGCTATTGCTTTTAAAACCTTACTCATCAAAGTATTAGTGGAAAATTTTGCTGTGTCCTTATAAAGTAAGAGATCTTTGTTACCTCATTTGTTACTTCATCTGATTGGTTAGATGCATACAAATGATCTGTTTTCAACTCATGAAATTTTCTAAATATAAAAGTTACTGATTTGAGGAACAAAATGCTTCTCTGACCTATCAAATGTATTTTTATCAATATCTTACTAAACTGGTTTAAAGATGGAATCTTATTTAGTACCATTTATATAAGTTAAATAATTAGTATATCAATACCTAATACAAATGGAATGAAGATATTATCCAACAAATATCATATAATAAATTATAGGCACACCACATCAAAGCTCAGAGGATCTTAAACCAACCCTCAAGATTAGACAGGCATATACTTAATGCATTTGATTTCTTTTTAGAAATAAAACAACAAAAGTTTGCAGAAGATCCAATTGTTTTATGTCTTTGATTCAGTGTTATTGAAATAATACCATTTTTAAGGCTTTGATAAAGCTTGTAAAGCTAAAATAACCTATGCCTACTTTTATTTATTTTGAAGGGAAGGGTATGTAAAGGTGTTGCTATGACAAGGGTTGCAACAGCAAAAGGTTTCAGTGTTGAAGATTGACTTAGTCATAGTATTTTATTATTGTATGAGGATTCTGTATTTTTTGCATTTATATTTCATCTAACAAGCCAAAAACTGAATTCCAACAGGAAATTTTTGCTTCCTAGTAAACTGTGTAGTGGTCTAAACACATCAGTTTAGAATACAGAAGCATTTTAAAAAGTGGAGTCAAAGGATTCCTGAAACCTGATTAACCAAGAAATAGGACAATGGATTGATATCATCGTTGAAAACTAAACTCAATTACAGATCAAAGTCCTGGTAGTTTTACTTTTGCTACAGTATGATGTATTACTTGATGCTGGTGTTCAAGGTGGTACATCCTGGTCTCAAGTATGACCTAGAACATTAACTAGCATAAGGTAAAAGGAAAATTAGATAAATCTTATTGCATAAGATATCTAGAAGTCAAAATAAACTACAAAATGTACCTATAAACTTGCTTATCAGGCTGTCAACCAGTTGTGGTAATAATACTTTAGGGTGAAAGGATACTAAGCACTATTTGGACAGAAGAAGCTTTCTCTGGACACTGAAAATTTTTGTGCTGCCTAGGAGTTAAGGGCTAGAATAGGAAATATATTGGAAATGAGTATCTTCATAAGAAGAAGAAAGCTTGGGGACTTCAATTAAGAAAATAAGGGGGCCGGCGCTGTGGCGTAGTGGATAAAGTTGCCACCTGCAACACCAGCATCCCATATGGGCACCGATTCGAGTTCCAGATACCCCACTTCCAATCCAGCTCCCTGCTAATGTGCCTGCAAAAGCAGAGGAAGATGACCCAAGTCCTTGAGCCCCGCACCATGTGGGAGACCCTGATGAAGCTCCTGGATCCTAGCTCCAGCCTGGCCCAGCCTTGGCCCTTGTGGCCATTTGGTGAGTGGATCAGCAGTTGGAAGGTCTCTCTCTCTCTCTCTCTCTCTTTCTCTGTCACCCTCTCTCTCTGCCTCTTCCTCTCTTTTTCTGTAATTCTCACTTTCAAATAAATAAATAAATCTTTAAAAAAATTTAAGAAAATAAATTCAATCCCTGGTTTTATTGTCCAGTATTCAGTACAGGTAAATTCTGTACTTCGGAGTAAATAAAGACGTAATTGAGGCATCCAGGAACCCTTCTGCCCAGGAGAGAGATATTAAGCAACTTCTGGTATGAAAACATGAGTGTCAGGAAGATTTTTGAATGTTTGAAAAAGACTGAATAAAAATACTTAATACATTTTCACTCCATCCCAAGTTGCTAAAGACTTTTGGCAGCATGTACATTACTCAAAACAGAGATATGCAAATTAAAACTAAGATGGTATAACATAGATCATATAATTTGGAAAATATTAAAAGTTCGATGTTGGTGAGGGTGTGAATACATTGCTGTCTAAAACTTCTAGGGAACACAATTTAGAAAGCCGTGTCAAAGTAGAAATGCCTACATCTTTTGATACAGAAATTCCACTTCAAGTAATTTTTCATGCAAATCTATTCACAGATATACAAAACTATCTCTTCATGTAATAAGTACTTAGTGAGCACTACCTGCATGCCAGCTACTGCTGTAGGCATTGGGATAGAGCAGGAAACACAGTGGAGAGCTTGTGAAGCCGGAGCGCATTGGGAAAAGCGCTTATTAAAAATATATTACATGTTCACTGTGGCAAGTGCTGTGAGGTAAAGGGAGGTGAGCAGAGGAGATGATAATGAAGAAGGATGCCATTTTATGCAAGGTAGGTGAGGAGGTGAAAATGAAACAGAAATCTGAAGGAGATGAAGACATTAGCTATGCAGACACCTATAGAAGCACTCTAATTATATATCATTATGGCGTCATTCATAAAAGATTGAAAACAACCTAAATATCTTCAAGAGAAGCCTCATCAAATAATGCATATATGGAATGATAAAGTGATTATGGGGGACTGCTGACTTCCTGGGATCTTTTTTGTATGTTTCAAATTATGTACCTTTTCCATGTACTCTCATTTTCATATACAAAACAATATATGACATGGTTTATGTGAAGTAAAAAAAATGAGGTAAGACATCTACTTTGTTAAAATATTTCTGAAAGTTCTGAAAATCTACAACCAAAAATGCCCATGGAAATTTATGAACAAAGATATGTCATATGTATTATAATAATGTTTCTGGACTTTCCAGTAAAGACAGGTCCTTAGCAGGAAAAAAAATACATTTCTGGAAAGGGCAAGTCAAATAACACACTGCCATCTATGTCACTAAAAGGAACTGGATCTCACAAATCCATAGCATTCTGTCAAATGTTTAAGAAGTCATGTTCACACTAGCTCACACGCATAAAGATTCTATATACTTGCTGCTTCCATATTTTCTCAAAAAACAGTCATAAAGCAAAGGCCTAAAATGAGCACAGGGCAGTGCTGGGAAAATACCGGTCATCACAGGAAATGAACCAGAGTGGAGGCTACACACCAGTGGCCTTGGACACACCGCTTCATTCCCCGGCAGCATTCACTGTATCTGGTTCACTCCTCCCCCACTGCCAATAAACGCAGCCTGAAAAGACTCCACTGAACAGCTGTATTAAACAACCTCTGGGATTCTATTCATTTTACTGATTTTCATTTCACTTGTACAGAACTGTAAAGTGGGCAGAACTGTACAATGTTGAGACTGGGGTGGTGGTGGGGATCCTTTCCCCAATGTTATTGCTGTTTGGGGGGCATTATCCCCTAAGCTATTCCTTGTGATGGTAAAGGCGTGTGCTAGACTCAGGAGACAGTGTTTGGAAACGAATTCAGAATTTTATACTTTTACCACTTTTATGCTCATTATATGTATGTTAAATTCCTGTAGTGTTTTACCAAACAAAATATTCCTACTGAGTCTTCAAATCAATATAATGAGACATACACGGTGGCAACCTCGCATGTGGCATTCCCTGTAATCAACAAGAGTGTTGTTTGTATAGCCCTGCTCATCTTAGCACATTCTCATCTTCTTTCAGTTAATTCAAGCTCCACTAAAGTAAAACATTAACATCAGTTTACTTTTCAAAAATATCTTTTCTTGTTTTAGAAAACTGTTATGTATCTATTTGAGAGGCAAAGAGAGGGAGGGAGTGAGAGACAGACATAGAGATAGGTAGACATACAGAAAGACACGTGCGTGCGCGCACACACACACACACACACACATAGCTTTTATCCACTGGTTTACTCCCCAAATGCCCAAATGGCCAGGGTTGGGCCAAGTCAAAACTAGGAGCTGGTAATTGGATCGAGGTTTCTCACACGACTGAGAGATTCAGCTACTTGAGTCATCGCATCTTGCCTCCCAGGGTGTGCATTAGCAGGAAGCTAGAGTCAAGAATCAAACCTAGGTATCCCAATGTGGGACATGACATCTCAACCACTAGGCTAAATGCCTGCCCTAAATAATATCCATTCCATCCATTTCCTAGAGCTCAAAATGTAAGGGTATTTCAAAAATTTAGTTGGAAATGGAGTTAAAAGGTAGGTTTATTTTTGGTATCAAAAATTTGAGATCCATGCAAAAAGTTCCTGAAAATGCATATGTGAAAAATTATATATGAATTGCAAAACTTTTTGCACCAAAATACACTTACCTTTTAATTACACTCTTCCATGAACTTTTTGAGGCACTCTCACATAGTTCTATGGTACAATTTTCTATAGCCTAGTCACCACAGAGTATAACCAAGTGAGCTGTTCTAGCACAGATCTGATCCAAAGTCTTTTTCAGATGTCAGGAAAATCAGTGAATCATGAATGGCACATGTATTGCTGCCAACTTTTATAGGAAATAAACATTTTTTAATAATACGAGTAGAAAGTGCTACAATATTTTTATTTTGCTTGATTATTACATAGATACTAGGATAGAGCAATTTGGATTTGCATTTGAAGACAGGGAGGGAAAACAAAGAAACTGACAATGATGGGGAGGGATGGATTGCCCGGAAGCAAATAGCTGAAGATTAAAAGGCTCTCCAAAGCATCTCTCAGCAATTCTAACACTTCCAGTAATGAAATCAATATTGCACTAATCATTTTCATATTTTAAATCCTTCCAAGCCTGTACCAGTATTGCAAAGTCAACAGATCTAAACATGAGGGACCAAAAATAAGGGAACATATAGTCTTGCTTATTGCTCCTAAAAATAACAGCACAAAAAACAGACATAGCTGGGTTGCAAGAGCACTGTTGCTTCTCTGGAGTCCCATAAAATATTTCAGGATCTGGAAGTTGATGCTATGTGAGATCTTTGTGTTTCCCATGCAGATGTAGGCACATGTGGTGAATTCCAATAATCCCCATGCTGTAAAGTGAAGGTAAAGCTGTTTTCAGGCTGCATTCTGTACAAATTTGTTGCCAGAGCAATTATGGTTTTATACCTCCAACTTCAGAAATGTGTAGTAGAACATGTATCAGCCAAAATTCTATCTTGGATACAAAATTTAAGGTTCTAAAAGCAATTTAGGATATTTAACCAACAAAAAGATTGTGTAAATTTGATAGACAAAACTGGAATATATTTGTGGTAAGATCTCAGCATGCTCACATCTTTACTTTAAATCAGAGAGTAACTGGGAGAGAATGGTTAGGTCTGGTCTAAGGTTGCTAAGTATAACATGGATGTTTACTTAAGATTCAATTGTTTATATTTTAGGGTAAATTGTTAGGAGTTGTTTAGAGAGAACACCTTTGAAAATATAAGTGGTTAAAAATGCACTAATATATAATAACTCAATGTAACAATAATAGCTAACATTTAAAATTACTATGTGCCATGATGAATGTTTGAGGAGATAGATGGAATATCCCCTTACTGAATATTACACAGCTTATACATGTATCAAAATATCACATGGTATCCCACAAATATGTATAATTATGTATCAGTTAAAAATAAAAATGAGAGGCTGGCATTGTGGCACAGCTTGTTAAGCCACCACTTGCAACAGCATCATCCCTTATTAGAGTACTGTCTTGACTACCTTGCTTCCAATCCAGCTTCCTGATAATTCATCTAAGAGATCAGCAGAAGTTAGCCCAAGTACTGGGGCCCCTTCAACCCACTTGGGAGACCAAGATGGAGTCCCTTGCTCTTGGTTTTGGCCTAGTAAAGACCTGGATGTTGTGGCCACTTGGGGAGTGAACTAGTTGATGAAAGATACTCTCTCTCTCCTTTTCCCTTTCTCTCTCTCTCTGAGTGTTGCTTTGCCTTCCAAATAAATAATCTTTTAAAGTGAAATACAATTGCATATATGGAAGATCTCATTAAAAACTAATTGGATGAAAAATATTACTATATGCTACACACTAATAGATGCTTTATATACTTGATCTTATTGAATTATGCAAGATGTATATTATTATCCTTTAGTTATAGGTAAAGAAACAACCATTTGGGCATTAAATAGCCTAAGCTCATGTCACTTCTAAGTTATAGAGCTAGCCTAAACTATGTCCATCTCTTTCAGCCTTCTGTGAGATACCAACAGATATAATTTTTAGAATGTGTGACAATTAAGAAATTAATCTAGGAACTATTCTGGCAGTTTAAAGAATTGTTAAAATATCTTGCAGGAAATACATCACTTATCAGCTATTACCTCTATAATTCCCTAATTCTTCATCTTCAAAACAAACAATAACAACTTCCTGGAAGCATGCTTGGGCTCATTTAATGAAATTCTTACAGCTCTTATCCCAGTGAGTGGCACCAATATTCACTCAGCAAATACCTGGGAGCCATCTGACTTCACCTTCACGTCTAATTAGTCCATCGAGTCCAATTATTTCCCTCATAAGTAGCTCTCATATACATCTCTTTATTTTCCATCTCACTGATATGTAGTAGATCAAACTCCTATTCATCTTTACCTAAATTATTCTTGCCATTCCTTAGTCCACTATTTTATTGCTATAACAATAATCCTTCAAAAAAGTTGAATTTGATCAGTTATTTTTCTACAATCCTACAATCAAACACATACTATAACCTAGCAACTCCACTCCTAGAACTATTCCCAACAGGAATTCATACATATGTTCACCAAATGGCATACACTAGAAATGCATAACAGCTTTCTTCATAATAGCTAAAAATTAGAGTATGTAAATGCCTAGCTCTAGAATGGATGAAAAATATAAATGATGAAATATTGTATAGCAATGAGAATAAATGAAGTAGACCACATACAAGCAAGATGTTTATATGTGTAAACATCCAAACAAAGTTCATAAACAAGCAAAAAATAAGTGAGGCTCTTTGAAATCAGGACTGTGGTTACCTGTGGGAGTTAGGACAGAGTCTAGAAGGTGGTGCCCATAATGTTCCATTTATCTATCTGGGTTCCATTTATCTTGTTGTGTCTATATGAATTTTTAGAAAGACTGTTCACATAACAGCTTTCCTTTATGGATGTCACATGTCATCAGAAAGTAAAGAAATGAAAACAAAAAATGAAAAATTCTTAAAACAAAAAGAGATCCAATCACATTCTCCGTTTATAATAAGGAGTCTTGAGCAATGATAGAGTGAAAGGACAATTGTGAAAGAACTGTGAAAACGGGGAGCCAATCAATCAGATCACCAAGGGGACTGTTGGGAATGTGTCTATTGTGCATTAAAAAGGCCAGACACAACTGATACAGTTGCTCTCACCACCAATTAAGTTTCTTTAAGAAATGCAATGAAAAGTAATTGGACTGTTTTAAAACATAGCACAGTAAATTCTGGGCATACACCAAACAGCCTCTTTTTTTACCAAGCAGAAATAACATGAAGGCACGTGTAGAGAGAAGTACAGGGACCTGTCAGAACCCAGCTTACACAATGCTCACGGTCAATTTAAAATCAATTTACTTTTCTGGGAGGAAAACTCTTCAGAATTTTTTAACACACTAGATTCTACTCAAACAATAGTACTGGAGGATATGGGTGATAGAATGTGGAAATTCTCAGCTTATTAGTACATCATTATAGAAAAAGTGTCAGTTTAATCTTCTGGGTTATAATACCTGATATGTGACAAACAAACACAAAAAGATTTTAAGAATAACCAAAACAGTTGACATAAGTACTTCACCTTTCATCCTCTCAGTGGATAAGTTTAACTTTCAAAATAAGATTTATCTGTTCTTATCTCACTCAAGGCCATCAATGCCTCAAGATTTTTCTGAACAGAGCAGCAAAAGAAAAGCTTTCACAGAGCAAGATATGCCTTATTGTCCTCCCAGCTTGTTCTCCGGGCTTCTCACTTTCCCATCCACAAGAAGTTTTCATTGATTTGTCATTGAGTGCTCCCTGGAGTCCCATGAAAGCCTGGAAAATGTGACCATATGTTTCAGCTGTGCCCTTGGTCGGGGAGCTGCTGACACCTTCATTGTCCAGCCTTCAGGATTCTTTAGTACATTTTATGTCTTGGAGACAGAAGTTATTTTAAAGTGATTGACTGAAGCAGAGCTTCTGGAATTAGAACAGGTGTGATTTGCGTACACATCTGTTTGGTCATAAAATATTGGCAAGTAAGTGGGATATCCAGGTTAGCAGCTGCTTTCTGGAAACTCCACATAGCATTTAGTATCCTAAAGACAGCAAGTTCATGGAATGATATATTCTCCAATTGTAGACAACAAAAATTAAATTATCTGTGTTCTTCTTGAATTTTTAATAAAATTAAGTCATATGAATTCATTGAGTCTCACTTATTCTTTTCCTTGAAAATGTCATTTTGTTTTCTTGTGGGACCAATAGGAGAGATGTGAATCTTTAAATAAACAACTTGAGCCCCACTTAAAATGTTTCCATTTCCTTTCATCACTCCTTAGCATACACCACTTAGGAATAACGTAATATTTCTTGTGAAAGGACAAGCATATCTCTAGAGAACACAGACATTCACACCCATAGAAACAATTGGGCCATTTCACTGATATTCACTCTTCTTTCTTCTTTTGCAAAGATACATATTGACTAATTTTGAGGTGGAAGTTCCAAGAATTCTTTAGAAATAGATTCAGACAATCACATTGGTGCATTTCAGTGGTACTATATTAGCAAATGTTCAGAGGAAATAAATATTAGTTGCACTTGTGCAATTCCCTAAACCTTTATATGCAAGTATTTTTTACAAACCAGGAAACAAACTACCAAAAGAAAAGTCATCCTTATTTTCTCACCAAAATGTAAGTTCTCCTCAGTTTCTCTCTCAATAAGGCCAGTATTTCCATTGAGATAGGTTGCTTACAGCAAGATTTCATATTCTTTAGAAAATCATGCATTCGGTTGCTTTTATCAGGTTGGTGCCCCCAATGTAACTCAACACATAACCATTTGATTTTCTTTTTTCTTTAACTTTTATTTAATGAATATAAATTTCCAAAGTACAGCTTATGGATTACAATGGCTTCCGCCCCATAACTTCCCTCCCATCCGCAACCCTCCCCTTTCCCGCTCCCTCTTCCCTTCCATTCACAAAAGATTCATTTTCGATTCTCTTTATATACAGAAGATCAGTTTAGCATATATTAAGTAAAGCTTTCAACAGTTTGCACCCACACAGAACACAAAGTGAAAAATATTGTTTGAATACTCATTATAGCATTAAATCACATTGACCAACACATTAAGGACAGAGATCCTACATGAGGAGTAAGTGCACAGTGACTCCTGTTGTTGACTTAACAAATTGACACTCTTGTTTATGGTGTCAGTAATCACCCTAGGCTCTTGTCATGAGCTGCCAAGGCTATGGAGGCCTTTTGAGTTCACCAACTCTGATCATATTTAGACAAGGTCGTAGTCAGAATGGAAGTTCTCTCCTCCCTTCAGAGAAAGGTACCTCCTTCTTTGATGGCCCGTTCTTCCCACTGGGATCTCACTCGCGGAGATCTTTCATTTAGGTCATTTTTTTTTTTTTTTTTGCCAGAGTGTCTTGGCTTTCCATGCCTGAAATACTCTCATGGGCTTTAAAGCTGGATCTGCATGCCTTAAGGGCTGATTCTGAGGCCAGAGTGCTGTTTAGGACATCTGCCATTCTATGAGTCTGCTGAGTATCTCACTTCCCATGTTGGATAGTTCTCTCCCTTTTTTATTCTATCAGTTAGTATTTGTAGACACTAGTCTTGTTTATGTGATCCCTTTGGTTCTTAGTCCTATCATTATGATCAATTGTGAACAGAAATTGATCACTTGGACTAGTGAGATGGCATTGGTACATGCCACCTTGATGGGATTCAATTCGAATCCCCTGGTATGTTTCTAACTCTACCGTTTGGGGCAAGGCAGCTTGAGCATGTCCCAAATTGCACATCTCTTCCCTCTCTTATTCCCACTCTTATATTTAACAGCGATCACTTTTCAGTTAAGTTTCAACACTTAAGAATAACTGTGTATTGATTACAGTATTCAACCAAAAGTATTAAGTAGAACAAACAAAAAAAAATACTAAGAGGGATAACATATTAAGTTGTTCATCAACAGTCAGTGCAAGGGCTGATCAAGTCACCGTTTCTCACAGTGTTCATTTCACTTTAACAGGTTTCCTTTTTGGTGCTCAGTTGTCACTGATCAGGGAGGTCATATTATATTTGTCCCTTTAGGACTGATTATTTCACTCAGCATAATGTTTTCCAAATCCCTAACAGGGATCACTTTTCAGTTCAAATTAAACACCTAAGAATAATTGTTTGTTAATTACAGAGTTCAACCAATAGTACTAGAACAAAAAAAATACTAAAATGGATAAAGTATTACATTGTACATCAACCATCAGGACAAGAGCTGATCAAGTCACTGTTTCTCATAGTGTCCATTTCACTTCAACAGGTTTCCCCTTTGGTGCTCAGTTATTTGTTGCCGATCAGGAAGAACATATGATTTTTGTCCCTTTGGAACTGGCTTAATTCACTCAGAATCTGCTTTCCAGATTCCTCCTTTTTGTTGCAAATGACTGGATTTCATTGTTTTTGACTGTTGTATAGTATTCTAAAGAGTACATGTCCCATAATTTCTTTATCCAGACTACTGTTGATGGGCATTTGGGTTGGTTCCAGGTCTTAGCTATTGTGAATTGAGCTGCAATAAACATTAATGTGCAGACAGCTTTTTTGTTTGCCAAACCATTTGATTTTAAGTAGCTTAAGGCAAAGAAAAATGTGTGTGTGTGTGTGTGTGAGAGAGAGAATGATGTGCATGTTCAGGTGTATAAATGTGCATGTATGGATATGCACATGAGATTTTTAATTGACTTTTATTTTAGGGAATCCTGGCCAATTGGATACAATATCTCTTAAATAGTCTCAAATAGTTTTAGAAATGGTCCACATTGCCTAAGGTTATGCAATATCTAATCAATCTGGTTCATCCTGTATAAACATTGAAATTGGTATACTTTCACTGCTTTCTCCTCCACTCAATAAAGTTCATTAGAGTTTCTGGGATTCCTTTTATTATTATTATTTATTTGACAGAGTTATTGACAGTGAGAGAGAGAGAGACAGAGAGAAAGGTCTAACTCTGCCTGTCAAAAAAAATTAATTAGTTAATTCTAGAAAGAACCACAGATAAGAAGGTAAGACTATGAAAGATGTAGAGAAGTTGTTCTTCTCTGATGCTCTTCTCTGGCTAATCCATCTGCCACAAAGACGGCAATTCTCTGGTCTTTGCATTTGAGTCTCGAATGTTCTTCATGATCATAAATGCCCATCATATTTATCCAGAAAGTTTTAAAAAAAACAGCATATAGTGAAGACAAGGAGAATGAGCCCTTATCAAATACTTCAGCAGTATATGTAATGCCTTATCAAGTACTTCTCAGTCGAGAGTCATTAAGCAAATCAGATGATCTCTGGCACTTCACAAGACCACACCTCGCATTTGGACCTGCTGGAACATTTATATCAAAAATGCATAAAATGCAAATACAGACATCAGAAGGTTTCACTTTAGCATGAAGCATGACTTGACTTTCACTACCCCTCTTTCTGTTGTTCACAATCTTTGGTTTTATCTCAGTTTCCTGTCTGAATGAGTCAGTATGTTTCTGTTTTCATCTTTTTAAACTGCTCAATCACCATTTTAAGGATGACTCATCAAAGTTCTATCTCCAGGCATTTAGTACACTGCTAAATACAACACACCCAACCTCATTTTCCTCAGAGAGACTAAATGCATAGTGTATTTTCGTCTGTGTTTCTGCTTCCATTTTCTTTTTCCTCATTCTTTCAATTGCAGTAACATATATTAAATTTTCATAAAGTATTTTGTCATCAAGTTTTCCCACTGCTGAATAGCCTCTAAATCTTTTCATTTTCTTTAAGGGAAAACACATGGCTAAATGTGTCTGGACAATAAGATCCTCTGAAATCTCTCTCCATACTACCTATTTCTGACTTATAAGCTGTTGATCACATAGCTCCTTTCACATAGAATGTTTTTCCTTTTCTAGTTGATTTTAAAAAGCAGTTCATTTAACATAAAGTGAGAAGACTTTCGACCAGTCCTGGTTTTATTGACCTTTATCTAGGAACAATCATTTTGGTTCCTTATATATTATCATCCATTCTTGTACATATGTTTATATATGTATGATTTAGATTTCTTTTTTCTCTAAGATTCATTTATTAATTTGAAAAGCAGAGTTACACAGAGGCAGAGAGAGAGAGAGAGAGAATCTTCCATCCGCCTTGTTCACTCTCCAAATGACCACAACAGTTGCAGCTGCGCTGATCCATAGCAGGGAGCCAAGAGCTTCTTTGGGGTTTCCCACATTGGAACAGAGGCCCAAGGACTTGGACCATCTTCTACTGCTTTCCCAGGCCATGGCACAGAGCTGGATAGGAAGCAGAGCAGCTGGAACTAGAACCAGAGCCCATATGGGTTGCCAGCACTGCAGGCGGCAGCCCATAGATTTCTAATTATGGTGTTATTTGTTAGAGAACAAGTACAAATTCCTACATTTCCCCCAGCAGCGAGCATTAACAGGCACTTGATAAATACACTTAGAAGCATGAACAATGTTTGTGCAGGTAGAATTTACATAAAAATTTAGAAGACACAGGATAGGGGTCGAAGCTCACTCAGATCAAATGCAATCGTTGTTGAACACTAGCTCCCCGTTACTATATGTCCATGTTTCACTCCCAATCCTTGAAAATATTGTAAAAGCCAATCAAATATAACAATTATAGCACAGAAAATAATGGGAGAACAAAAGCATCAGTGAGGTACCAGTTTCAATCTAACATGTTGGAATAAAAAATCTTAGTCTTATATGTCAGAGTAATATTTCCTTATATTATGTATGAGGGAAATATATAAGAAGTGCATGCTGTTTTGTTTAATGCATCCTCATGTTAAAAACAATTTCTAGTCAAGTTGCCATGATATGTAAATATGAAAATTAAAAGGTCAGAGAGATCTGTAAAACAGAAACCATTTTACATTTTTTTCTAGTCATTTAAGAAAAATCCAATTGGTGATATAAAGCTTATTAGGAAATAACCAGTTGCTTACTATGTACACACCTCTGTCCTGTGAATACTCTCATTTAATTTTCTCAACAAATCTATCAATTCGACACTGAATCTTGATATGAATGGAAGGGGAGAGGGAGTGGATAAGGGGAGGGTTGTGAGTTGGAGGGACGTTATGGGGGGGAAGCCATTGTAATCAATATTCTGTACTTTGGAAATTTATATTCATTAAATAAAAGTTAAAAAAAAATTAGACACTGTTATTATTCCCATTTTGTACCTGAGGAAACAGACGCTGAAGAGGCTCAGTAACGCGTCCTAAGTCGCACAGGCGGCAGGGGCAGCGCAGGAGATCGGCCCAGGCCTCCAAAAGACTGGAGGAGCAATCACTGTGTCCCACAGTCCCCTTGGCCCGGGCGAATGGCACCAGTGATTATGCGTAACATCATGATCCAGGATTCGAAAATGAATCCTTACGTAACAGAGGGGAATAGAGGTTTTTGTAGTTTCAAAATACTAAGTTCTGTCTAGAATCTATTTTAATGCTCTTCCTTTAGTGTTCATTTCAGTATCTCTATAACCTTATTCAACAGACCTAATGAATTCCCAACAGCTTCACCAGTTTACGAAGAACCGGGTTAAGAAATAGAAAGCATCCCCACTGATATTTCAATTCCTACTAAAACGTGAGAAATAGCAGATATAAAAAGAAAAACAAAATCCTCAAAAGGTCTGTTCTCTCTGATAAAGTGTAACACTATAAGCTTCCTCCAGCCAACAGCCTAGAAAGAAAATCTCAAGTATTCAAAGGACCATATTTGATGTTCACTTGCTATACAAAACTCACAGAAACTGAATCCTATACACATTAGAGTGTGACCTTATAGGAGTTAATTTATTCCTGGATTTAAGTCTTCATCTATCAAGAGAAGAGACAGATGGTTTCTACTTACATCATTTATCCCTTTATGTACTTGTATATTTATTCTTACAGCTGCCTTATTTTATAAAGAATTTGACATAAATGCATTATCCACAAATATTCTTTAGACATAAGGGTACTTCAAAAAGTTGTTAAAAATAGATTTGAAAAAATGTTTATTTTAATGCAAAAGTTTTGAAATACAAGAATAGTTTTTTCATAATACAGATTTTCTATGAACTTTGTGAATACCCTTTGTTTGAATGGACTTCAACATTTTTTGCACCAAAATAAACTTATTTTTAATTATATTTTGCATGGACTTTTCAATGTAGCTTCATACATAAATGAGGATTTAACTATTTGATGGCGAATATTTTATTTTTTATCTTTCTTTTATTCCTCTATCTTTGTTTTGAAAAAGTATAAAGCTATAGGAAATTGAAATTATAATTCCATGAACAGTATCTATCCTTCACCTAGATGTACCTTTTGTTAACGGCTTCTCATATTGTCTCCTTCCCCCATATGTATATGTATAAGTATATGTATACACACCTCTTTCTTTCATACAAACATGTTGACTTTATGACAAAACCATTTGAAAGTAAGTTATAGATACTATACTTCTCTACTAATTACATGCCATACATCTCTGAAGAACAAGAACATTCTCTTACCAAAATAAAACATCACTATCATAAAAAAGAAACATATTTATTTGAGAGGCAGAAAGACTGAGTTGGAGGGGTATCCCCCATCTGCTGGTTCACTTCCCAAATGTCCACAATGGCCAGGACTCAGCCAGGCTAAACCAGGAATTAGAAACTCCAGATCTCCCACACGGATGGTAGGGACATAATGATGGGAGCCATAATCTTTGCCTCACAGGGTCTGCATTAGCATGAAGCTGGAGTCAGGTGCAGAGATGGATATTAAACCCAGGCACTCCGATATCTTTTAACTGCTAGACAAACAGCCATGCAAAAGATTTAATTTGCATGTTTGATATACATGAACTGTGGTAAAATCAAATAGTAGACTTGCAGTGAAAATTTGGGAAGCAGAGTAATGTCTATCCACTCAAGTGATTCTTACAACAGAGACTTGTATGAAAAATTTAAGTTGTAGAAAAATTTATACCTTGTGATGCCATTCCTATAACATCTAGAAACACACAAAACAATACTGAATACTGCTTAGAAATACAGATATTTTAGGAAACAATTAAGAAATGTATGGGGATGCTAGACACGCATTTAACATAATAGTTACCTTTGGTGGGGCCTTGAGGAGGTGAGGTTGTGGGATATACAACATGGGACAAAATCTAGTGTCCTCTGGTAGATAATAATGTATTACTGTTGGTGTAGAACAGAATATTTCCAAATTTCCATCATGACAATTATTTAGATCATAAATTAACCGGGGATTTTGATATGACTAATTGAAGTCAACACAAATTGGAGGTATAGCATGTTACAATTTGAAGTTCAGGACCATATGGACAAGAGTTGAAAGGTAATGTCCAAAAATGGCAATAATTTTTCTGTAAAAGTATGCTATGAATAATTAAAAATAAGTGATTACTAATATTGATATACCAGTTCTTAATTTTAAAGCAACTTTTAGATTTGCCTGAGAATTGCATTCAGAAAGCCAAAAGACTGAGCATTGATCTGATAATGCAATCAGAATCTGAATAAACCATTGTTCAGAACTCTTGGAGCTCAGAGGCATGTATGTTAAATTTGAAGCACCTAACTTGAAGCACCCATAATGTTGTTATGGGTGAAATGTACATGGCAAATTATATTATTTGGCACTTTTTTTTTTACAAATTTATAATTATTTAAAGCTACAATGCCAAAATATTTATTTACACAGAAAATAAATATGGACCAATGGTAATAAAAAATAAAAACAGAATTATTGAAGTCTATATTAAAGCATACTTTAAAGCTTCTGTCATTATAAATATAATATTTGTACCAGGGGCAAAGGCTGGATTTTTCTGCCCGCTATTCTGTGGAAACAATGGAGCCAAGAGCTATACCCTTGTGAGAACTTTATGGTAAGAAAACCATCATTGCCACAGCTAACCACTTGGCACTGACAATGCTACATCTCCTTCAGCACTCAAGTCCCAAGATTAACCTGTATGTGACCATCACATCATGCTGCCCCTTTACATCCAGTTCTTATTTCAATGCATCCAGTTGGTATAACCTAGGCTGTGTGCTTATTTGCTAATGACAAGGAGGTATGAGAAATTCAGTTTTTGGAAATCTACCTTAGATGAAGAGGACACACATGTTTGATCTCTAAATCCAGGATCCTAACAAGGATCACATATTCCATTGAGTTTTTTGTCTTATTAGTTCTCTTTAACTTAGGTAGTACCTGTCTTTTTGTTTTGTTTTTTTTTTTCATGACTCCTGTTGTTGATTTAACAATTGATGCTCTTATTTATGATGAAACCTGGCATTTTTACCCTTGTCTCTGTTATCCCCCAAGATTACAGAAGTACCACACCATATTTTCTTTCAATACTTTCTAGGATTTAAAAACCTGCTCAGAAACTATTTTCATGTGACATAAGGCAAATATCAGTTTTTAAATATCATTAGCTAATTCCCCCAACATATTGCCCTTGATATTGCCTATATTTCTCTCATTTATTGGAAATCATATTTATATTTATACATATGTACATATGCATGAGTGTGTGTGTGTGTGTGTGTGCTCCTGTGTGATATAGAATTTCTTGCTCTACTCCTTTAACATATTTGCTTTTCTTAAGCAAATAGGAATGTTTTGATTACTTTGGCTTCTTAATACATCTTGATAGTTTGATCTATACATTTTTCTTTTTTTTTTTCTTTTTTTTTCTTTTTTTTTTCTCCCCAATATAAATTTTATTTTTTTTTATCTTTTATTTAATGAATATAAATTTCCAAAGTATGATCTATACATTTTTATGACAAGGATGAGTGCCCAATCAAAAAAAGAGCCACCTTTCAAAGCTCTCTTGTCTGTTATTGTACACATCCAGGGGATTTTTCTAGAATTATTATTTGGTCAAGAACCTCTCAAGGGAATTTTACTTTTTTATTTTCTTTTTTTTTTAACTTTTATTTAATGAAAATAAATTTCCAAAGTACAGCTTATGGATTACAATGGCTTCCCCCCCATACCGTCCCTCCCATCCGCAACCCTACCCTTTCCCATTCCCTCTCCCCTTCCATTCACATCAAGATTCATTTTCGATTCTCTTTATATACAGAAGATCAGTTTAGCATACATTAAGTAAAGATTTCAACAGTTTGCTCCCACACAGAAACATAAAGTGAAAAATAATAGATGATTTTTTAAATGATGATGAAATCAGATCAGACCTATTGTCATGTTTAATCCCAGTGAGAGTCAAGTTGGGAATTGATAATTTCTTTTTTTTTGTTTTTACAGAAGATCAGTTTAGTATACATTAAGTAAAGATTTCAACAGTTTGCACCCCCAAAGAACACAAAGTGAAATATACTGTTTGAATACTCATTATTGCATTAAATCTCAATGTACAGCACACTAAGGACAAAGATCCTACATGAGGAGTAAGTGCACAGTGACTCCTGTTGTTGACTTAACAAATTGACACTCTTGTTTATGACCTCAGTAATCACCCTAGGCTCTTGTCATGAGCTGCCAATGCTATGGAAGCCCCCTGAGTTCACTGACTCTGATCATATTTAGACAAGGCCATGGTCAAAGTGGAGGTTCTCTCCTCCCTTCAGAGAAAGGTACCTCCTTCTTTGATGACCCATTCTTTCCACTGGGATCTCACTCGTGGAGATCTTTCATTTAGGTTTTTTTTCCCCCAGAGTGTCTTGGCTTTCCATACCTGAAATACTCTCATGGGTTTCTATACACACACTCTGCTTAACCAAATTCAGTGCTTAAAGTATCCTTTATGATTCAATTGGAAATTCAAAATAATCAAGTCCTAGGGAACAAATAAAAAGTAAAAGCAACAAAAAGCCATCCCACTTTTCCTTCAAATGCTTAATAAAATTATCTCATTTTCTTCTTACAGTAACCCTGTTGGGGGTATTTTGTTAAATTCATTTTAAGAGTGAAGGAACTGACGCCTAGTGAGCTTTAGGATCTTTGAGGTCACCCTGCAGAATGTACTGTGGCAGAGATTACAACTTACAGGAGCAAAAACACTTCCCTCCTCAGTTGCTCCTGTCTCTAGAGCAGTAGTTCCCAATGTGCCTTCTCTGGACCTGCACATCAGAACCACCTGGCAACTTGTTAGAAATGCAAATTCCCTGGCACATCCAGACCTACCAACCCAGAATCTGGGGAAGGGTTCCACCAGCTTGGTTGGAAAAGCCCTCCAGGTATTCTGATGCAGGTAAAATCTGAGAACCACTGATAAAGGCTCAGTTGTAGTAACAGCATACAAGAAATATTGTGTGAGAAGAGGGAACAAAAGCAGACAATAGTGGGGCCTGTGCCATGGCTCACTTGGTTAATCCTCTGCCTATGGTGCTGGTTCTAGTCCCGGTTGCTCCTCTTCCCATCCAGCTCTCTGCTGTGGCCCGGGAAGGCAGTGGAGGATGGCCCAAGTGCTTGGGCCCTGCACCCACATGGGAGACCAGGAGGAAGCTGATCCTGGCTTCGGATCTGTGCAGTGCCAGCCGTAGCAGCCATTTGGGGAGTGAACCATCGGAGGGAAGACCTTTTCTCTCTGTCTCTCTCTCTCACTGTCTATAACTCTACCTGTCCAAAAAAAAAAAAAAAAGCACAATAGAACTCATTGAAATGAAGGAGAAGTGGTGGAGGCATTCAGGTTTTTTTTTTATTAAATGACTTTTGTGTTGGTAATAAAAACAATCACTACATGGCTCAAGGGAATAGAAAATAATAACCTTAGTGCTTAGTTCAAAGCAATCCCTTATACTTTTCAGATCAGAAAAACTGAGAAGTCATTGAGCCAAAGTGTATAAAGATCTCAGCTATATCACCCCTTGTGTCTGAGATCTACGATTGAGAAGTGCATTAGTAACATTTGGCGAGGACGGAAATGCCTGTCCATGTGACTTTGGATTCCTTTCAGCAGCCAGACGTAAACGGGCTGAGTACCTGAGAGAGGAAGGCACTTGAAAAAACCCTGATAAGAATGGAAAACCCTGAGAGATAACAGAAAACAGGGGACAGTGTGGAGAAAGACCAGCATGAAGCAGCAGTGCACTGGAGGGCTGAGAAGGGGTGAGGGCCAAGGGAAAGGAGTCGCAGCCGCCAGAGCAGACACAGGGGAGGCTGGGCCGGCAGCACCATCTGGGGTGGCGAGGGGAGCCATATGCCCTGTGCATCTGAGGCCTTCCACAGCCGCCTCTGTGATTAAAAAGGGGACAAAAAATAACTTTTCCATTACTATTTTTGAATTGGATACATTTACTATTATTTGCAGCAACACAGAGTTTGGCCAAATTCTCATTTAGTGAAATTAGCACAATGAACCAGCTGGATTTGCCCATGCAAAGAATACTTGGTGGGTTCAGGTGTTTAGCCACTTTGTAAGAAATTACCTATTAATTAAGTGATTAAAGATAATTAGCCTTTCAATTGGGCATCCTGTCAGGATTAGGGATAAATTCTTGGAGAAGACTGACTGTAAAAGGCACGGGCTTCTCCTGCATGCATTTAACATATTCCCTGGGTTTTTTATTTGGGAGGGAGTTGCCTGCTTGGCTTAGAAAAAGTCAGCCCACAAGATTTTCAAAACCACCCTATGAACAGGAAGACTGTTACTGTAGTGAATCTTTTCCACCCTCTTGGAATTTAAAGCAGCATTTTCAAGGTTTATTATTTGTATTGGTTTTAATAGGATTCTTTTATGAACCTTTTTAATGAGGAGTATTCAATTATTGCTTCCTGAAAACACTGCTTTAATATCAGGCTCCGTGCTGTGAGGCCTCTTTCAGAACTGTATGCGATCTGAATGGAAAAACAAAACGATTAAATAGCCATTTCTTCCCTTTACTGAAAGTATCGAGCTTTCTGACTGCTCATGTTGGTGGATTATGGATATATGCATGCATTCCATCTTTCCAGTTTACGAAAGCCATTGGATTGAAAAATACAATATATTTATATATTAAAATCTATATGATTTGGCACTTATCAGATAAGGGCTTTTTCAGACTACAGCATTCTCTCTTGCTTTTAACAAATCAGAGAGGATTGGGCAGAAGTGTTCTAAACCCTGTGGGAGGATTAATTAGAGATGGTGCCCCAGGCAAAGTTCAAGAACGCACAAACAAACTCGCATGTTTTCCATGTGAAGCTCAATTTGGAGTTTACGAGTGGATCCAGCACCTTGGAGCATGTGCCCTAAGGCATGGCTCAAGCAGTCTGCAAAAGACTCAGATAACCCTGAAGGAAAAAACTCACATGGCTAATCCACTTTCAGTAACTAATCAGGAGAAAACCTTTTCCAATACTTGATGGCACAGGCCAGTGTGCGGGTGACCTGAGTTAAAAGTGATACTTGCCTTTTATGAATATTTATATACAGCTATAAACGCTCTCATGAGTTCATGCACATAAAGGATGATATTTCATTTTAAAGCAAGATGACTGAAAGTTTCCAAAACTAGAGGTTCCAGTATACAGCCGTCATCCACAAAATGGTTGGGGCAGAGTGAATGCATATACCCTGAATAAACCAAGACTGTCTCCACCGGGTCCCAGTTACCAAATGTGTACTAACTTCTACATAAATGGAAGCATATTAGCCAGTTGTCATTCAAACATATGTTACTTGATACTAGACAACTTCACGTGACGTGAAGTGCACTCACGTTTGTCCATGCAGGCTTTCCTTTGGCATTTCAGTCTTACACAGGCTACATAGGCCTTCCTATGAGAGAATGATATGAAACAGAAATTAAAGAAGAAAAAAGAAGACTATCTGGGGATTATTGTCTGCAATAAGAATACTGATGTGAATAAACTATTTTGAGTTTGGAAAAGCCAGACACCGCACATCAGTGACCAAGAAGTAGCTTGTGGGGTGATCGGTTCACCTAGTAACTGGTCATCCAGGTGCAGACCCAGATTGAGTTTCCAGCTCACAGCTTCAGCTTTGGCCTTTGCCTACCCCCAGCTGTCACACACATCTGGAGAGTGAACAAGCAGATGGGATCTCTGTGTGTATGTATGTGTGTGTGTGTTTGTGTGAGTGTCTAAATGTCTCTGTGTGTCTGACTCTCAAATAAATGAATAATTTTTTTAAAAAATAATAAGTAGTAGGGCTGGTGCTGTGCGGTGGTAGACTAAGCCTCCACCTTCGGCACTGGCCTCCCTTAAGGGCACCAGTTGGTGTCCCAGCTGCTCCTCTTCTGATCCAGCTCTCTGCTTATGGCTGGGAAAGCAGGGGAAGATGGCCCAAGTGCTTAGGCCTACGCACTAACAATGGGGGACCCAGAAGAAGCTCCTGGCTCCTAATTTGGATTGGCCCAGCTCCAGCCATTGCTGCCATTTGGGGAGTAAACCCATGGATGGAAGACCTCTATCTCTGTCTCTCCCTCTCTCTGTCTATAACTCTGCCTCTCAAATAAGTAAATAAAATCTTTAAATAAAATAATAAGTAGCTTGTGAGGAATGAGGAGAGGGGATGAGGAAGCTTAATACAGTGATATTCCACCATGGTCCCTCAACTCCCCTCACTTGACCCATTCCTGTTCCCAACAGCTGTCATCTTCTACATCTTAGACAAAGTGCTCTGCCAAGCAAACCTCAAGACAAGTCTCCTAGCCTCCCCACAGCCTTCCAGCCAGCTTGCCACTTGCCTTCTTAATGGAATTTCAGGTTCTGTTGTGAATAGTAAGAACTGCTGGGCTCCTTCCTGTTAGCATTGTTATGATGATGATTACTCAAATTGTTCCCAAGTGAGGTTAAAGAATTGCAGTGCTTCCTGTTGCAGGGCTCCCCTCCTACTGAGCTAGGGATCACCACCTCATTACACCAAGTTTTTATTCATCACCAAAGGGATGCTTTGCTATGGGAATATTTTTATTAAAATATTTTTCATAACAGCCTGATGAGTTTGTTAATATGATTATCTTACTTAATTGAAAGGGAAGAAAAAACTGAAGCCAAGATATGCCATGCACACCTCTAAAATTAACATCAACTTTGAATTCATATACCTTGAGTTTCTTGTTAGTATTCAAGCCAGTTTTTAAATGAAAAAAATTTAAAAAACACTTCCACCCAAGAAGTGTTTACCCTGGAGTAGGCAAACTGATATAAATAAACTTACTTTATTATTTCACCAAAGCATTGCACTCTAGCTCTCATTCGTCAGCTATTGACAGTTCTGTTACCAGTAAGAAGCCTTAACAAGAAAAGAAATGTTCCATCATCAAGAATGTGGCCCAGGGGCTGGCGCTGTGGTGCAGCAGGTTAACACCCTGGCCTGAAGCACCGGCATCCCATACGGACACCGGTTTGAGACCTGGCTGCTCCATTTCCTATCCAGCTCTCTGCTATGGCCTGGGAAAGCAGTGGAAGATGGCCCAAGTGCTTGGGCCCCTGCACCCATGTGGGAGACCTGGAAGAAGCTCCTGGCGCCTGGCTTCGGATCAGCGCCGCGTTGCAGCCAACTGGGGAGTGAACCATCAGATGGAAGCGCTCTCTCTCTCTCTCTCTCTCTCTGCCTCTCATTCTCTCTGTAGCTCTGACTTTCAAATAAATAAATAAATCTTAAAAAAAAAAAAAAAAAAAACAGGAGAGGAAATATTCGCAGACACTTTAAAAAAAAAAAAAAGAATGTGGCCCAATAGAACCAGCCATTTTTGAGCAAACACCAGTAAAAAGATAATAAGACTATGTGAGGTTTTCAAAGTTGATCAAATTTTGTTGCTACTTTTAAAGACTTCAGTTTGACCTCATGAGTTATTATTTTTTCCCATTATTGGAGAGAGCTGCTTCCTCAAATTATTTAACCTGCTCTGTTGTCAACTGGTACAAGAACCCTGCACATGCTAGGTCATCGGACTCCTGTAATCTGATCTTCAACCTCTGGGACATTAATCCTCATCTCTCAGCTCATCTTCTTTTTCCTTCCTCTTTGCTCTTTGACAACAGGAGCAACCACTAAATTTCACCATATTGATTAGTTTTCTGGGGCCGGAGCTATGGCATAGCGGGTAAAGACACCACTTGCAGTGCCAGCATCCCATATGGGTGCCATTTCAAGTCCCAGCTGCTCCTCTTCTGATCTAGCTCTATGCTATGGACTGGGAAAGCAGTACAAGATGGCCCAATTCCTTGGGCCCCTGCACCCGTGTGGGAGACCAGGAAGCAGCTCCTGAATCCTGGCTTCGAATCAGCACAGCTCTGGCCACTGTGGCCAACTGGGGAGTGAACCAGAGGATGGAAGACCTCTTTCTCTCTCTGCCTCTCCTTCTGTATGTAACTCTGCCTTTCAAATGAAATAAACAAATATTAAAAAAAAGAATGCCTTATGTGAAATATTAATTACAGACTACCTTATAACTGGCTCCTCAGTTATTTTTACAGATTATTTCTCTCTCCAATAAGTTGGTAACTTCTTCAAATCTCAGGGGTTAGGATATCCTCTTCTGTCAAGTTATATTTATAAGCTAAAACTGTAACTGCTCGAAAAAAGCAGATGAATCATGCACCTTTGTATTTTTGGTTGAATAAAAGAAATAATAAATGACCACCAAACTTTCTGATATATCTCTTTTATTTGATCTGTTAAGGGTGGGCAAGGAGAGGGCATCTCATGACGAGTGATAAAAAAGTTGCTTCACATAATGAAACCAGAAAAAAAACACCATTTTAAAATATTTCCACTTTAGAACTATGTAAATAATGGTGTTTTTAGAAACCGTGTTCTTTAAAATGCTGCATTATTCAAATCAGCTTCCAGTTATTCAGGCACTAATTATTCAAGGGTTGTAACCTAAGTACTCAAAAGAACTCAATAGTTGTCCTTCAGAATCCATGTGGGATTGGTTCCAGGACCCCTATGGATATTAAAATGTGCAGATACTCAAGTTCCTTATATAAAATGACATAGTATTTGCATATAACCTATTCACATCTCACTTACACTTCAAATTATCTCTAGATTATTTATAATACCTTATACAGTGGAGAGTCTATGTACATTCTTATTATGCTGTATTGTTTAAGAATAATGACAAGATAAAATGTTTAGTACAGAAGGAATTTTTTCTTCAAGTATTTTCTTTTATTTCTTCAAGTATTTTCAATATGTAGTTGGTTAAATCTGCAAATGCAGCTTTCACAAATACTGTACTTAACCAAACTAACTCTTACTAAAGGTGATCAAATGTAATGTTTCTAGAAACATACAACCTTTATGTCTTCTTGAAGAAGATTATTTGAAGAGAGAAGAAATATAATTAACAGCTCAAAAACAGGAAAGTAAGCATAAAATGGTCAGTGAACACAGAGAACAACTAAAATGAAATCGCCAAGTAAGTGCCCATCTGGTTGTAAAACTAGAAGTAAATTCAAAAAGAGTAGGTTTCTCAGAGAAAAAAGTCCTTGTGATAATGTAGACATAATACTCAAGATTTTATTAATGAAGACTGAGAAGTAGTAATGGAAAAACAGAAATTATCTTTAAAGAAGTTTCAAAATAAATCATGTCACTCTTGATTTTGATTATTATAGAAAATGTTAATGAGTGGTTTGGGAGAATATAAAAATAATCACATGTAAAATGCAAAGCAAAATGTATAACTTGCAAAACATTGAAGAAGATTAAAGGAAGTAGTTGATTCATTCACTCATCAAAGACATTTTAAGTATCTAATGTTTACTAGTGCTGTCCTAGTTTATGGGTTTATACCAGTGCTTTGCAATCTAGAAATTCAAGTGGTAGATAATGAGTCAAATATAGTTTTAAAAGTACAGTGAGTCAAATATAGTTTTAAAAAATTATTTGTAAGAAATATTCATAAAACAAACCAAAAAGATTATGTATTAGTCAGCTTCTTGCCACTATAAGTAAGTACCTGAAATTAGCTACTTATGAAAGAGAAAATGTTTATTTTGGCTCCTGGTTTGGAAGTTCACAGTCCAAGTTTGGGAAGGATTCATTGGCTCAATGTCTGTGAGAATGGAAGATGGCAAGGGTAGAATGTGGGTGGAAGGATGATTACATGGTGAGCCAGTAGGCAAAGAGATACTGGCTGGGCCCAATTTAGGCTTTTAGAACCAAACCTTTTACAAGCATTGCCTTCTTACAGTATACCAAGAATGATCTAAGGACCTAGTGCTAGGTCTACCTCCTAAACATCACAAATGAATTATCTTTGCATACTCATAGTAGCATCAATTTATGACTTTGACATTTAACCAGCTATATGGATTCAGGAGCCATATACTTTTCAAACCATAGCAGATTAAAAAGTTATGCAAAGGGGACTGGCACTGTGGCATACTGGGTAAAGCCACTGCCTGCAGTGCTGGCATCCCATATGGGAGCCAGTTCGAGTTCAGCTGCTCCACTTCCGATCCAGCTCTCTGCTGTGGCCTGGGAAAGCAGTAAAAGATGGTCCAAGTCCTTGGGCCCCTGCACCCACATGGGAGACCTGGAAGAAGCTCCTGGATCCTGGCTTCGGATCAGCACAACTCCGGCCATTGAGGCCAATTGAGGAGTGAACCAGTGGATGGAAGACCTCTCTCTCTCTTTCTGCCTCTCCTTATCTCTCTGTGTAACTCTTTGAAATAAATAAATAAATCTTTTTCAAAAAAAAAAAAAAGCGTATGCAAAGACCAAATATATACTAAGGAAACACTTTCATCATCCCCCTGGGTTTTACACTTCCTGGATGACCATCTCCCAAGCCTCATCATTAGCATCTCTCCCAATTAGTCACAATGCTCTACTCCAGTAATCCTCAAGGGTATGGTACATTCTCTGGGGAGTAAATTTCTGTTTGTCACAGTGATTGGAGGCCACTATTGACATTAAATGGGTGGAACTAGCCATGGTAAATAAGCTTTCTGTACTCTACACAACATCAGAATATCCAAGTAGACATTCATGTAAGTTAAAGCATTTTTTTCAGTTTTGTTTTCTGAACCTAATTATATTTTATCTATAAAGAGAAAGTAATTCTATAGGGGTTAAAATCTGTATAAACAACTTCTCTGTAAATCCAGAGAAATGGTATTTTATTTTGTTCAGAAATTTACAAGAGTCATTCACCACCTGGGAATATCATGCCATCAACAGCAACACAACTCATGGAATGTGAATTACTAGTAATTAACCTGTTTCCTGTTACATGGCAGATTGCAGGAATATATGGGAAGAAGAGATTACATCATCAAAGAGGAAACCAGAGTGAGACTGGGATTCTACAATTCTTTCCAAGGGTACAACCTCAATTCACAGAGAATCTCCCACTGGTCCTCACTTCTGTTTCAATTTTATTCACTTAGGTGTATTTACTTGAGAGAGAGAGAGAGAGAGAGAGAGAGAGAAGGAAAGAGGGAGAGAGAAAGAAAGTTTTCTATCCATTGATTCAATCCCCAAATGCCCATAGCAGCAAAGGCTGGACCAAACCAAAGCCAGGAGCCTGAAACTCAATCTGTCTCCCGTATGGTTGGCAGAGACCCAACTAGTCTATCACCTGCTGCCTCCCAGGATATGCATTAGCAGGAAGCTAGAATCAGAAGTGGAGTTAGGATTCAAACTCAGGTACTCTGATACAAGGTTAAGGCCTCTTAAGTGACATCTTAACCACTGCCCATTCATTAAGGCCTCAGTTCTTAAAGCTCTCACTTCACAATATTGCCATACCAAGGCTCAGGTACCCAACACATGAACTATGGAGAACAAATCACAACCTAACCATAGCACCAACACATAGATTTTTTTATTCACTTTGACTTGATTTGATTTTTGGGTATAAGCATCTGACAATATCTTTACACATTCCAGAATACTTGTGGCCAAGAGTTCATACATGAAAATTCTTATTAATTTATAATATATTTATTTCTTTTATATCCCAGTTAAGGCATCATATTGATTTTTAAATGATGTCTATAAATCTATGTGATTTCATTTCATGATAGAGGAGTACTACAAAAATGTTTGTTATGAAAGTGTTCCACATTGGCCTCCCTTAAGTTATTCCAATATTTCAAACTTTTTTCCAATTCAGGGCTTCTATTCACGTGAAGTTCACTGCCCTTCACACTTTCCTCAAATCTTCAAACCCCTTCTTGCCTGTCTAGAAGGTGACCCCTTTTGTTTTTCTCCACAGTCTTCCTACCATGGTGAAAATGTCACCTTTGCGAAGAAGATTTTACTGACTACTCTAGCAGTGGGTTTTCTCTGTTCCCTTTCATATTTTCACTTTGTTCATTTCTTGCAGGGCACCTGTCACCATAGCTAATACTGGTTTACATGTTCAATAGCTATACTCCATCCAGAGTTATTTTAATACTATGGATTAATATTGTCTCTACAGTTGCCTTAAAAATGTGTATGGCAGAGGCTAAGAAGGCTAGAGAGCAACGTGTAGTTCCATGTTAATTTTTAACATCAAACTTCTTCATTTTCAATATTGTTTATTCTATCTTAATAACTTCTACACACAGGAAATCCTGTGTACAATTAAAGGAAAAGCCTTAAGATCATTCCTAGAAAGCTCAGAAAAGTCTCCCAAAAAGGGAAAACTAATTCTGCATCTTTTCCTACTCCTTGACATTTTCATATGCAATCGGCTAAATTCAGCTGGAAAACCTTTTGTAGTACTCAATGTCTTGAAATAGAAACAGAGAAGAGCTTTTCAAATTAAGAGAGTCCTCACAGTCTCTGAAAGGTATCTACCATGGAATTTGTTATCAGTTTCTGGATCTGATGACTCTGTTAGATTATTACCTTGACACTAACTCAGGGAGGGTGTGCCAAATGAAGTCTATCATATTCACTGTCCACATATTTTAGTTGAAGGTTAGCCAGGCAATCCCTGGGATTTAAGATATGGCCCATAGCATGAGTAGATTCTGCTCTCATTATCAATGGGGATGATTTCTTCCCTCAAGGAGTTGGTAGGTTTTCTAACTGCGATACAGCTCTCACCTTTTGCCTGCATTTTTGAGAGTTAGAGCAATACTTCAGTAGCTAAGCCAATGCATTATCTGTGGAGGTGGGATCAGAAAACAGCATGGGATGATGTGGCAAGGTACATCAGCCTTGGCCAAAGGTATCTTGCAAAATAAGCTGAAAAAAAGAAAAGAACTGAAAATGAGCAGATTCATAGCATACAGGTTTTTTCAGTCTAATTTTGCAGCCATCACCAACTTTTATAATTAAGTCAAAGAAAGTTCTTCCATTAAGTTCTTCCATTTCTGGACTGCTCTCATGGTTGCCAATGTTTTTTAAGGACATGCCTGGCAACTTCTGTCCCCAGGTCCTGACACTGCTCTCTAAGCTATGATCACACTGAACAAGTAAGACAGCTGAGGTGTAATAGAAAATCTCTTTATTTTTTTCCCATCACTGTCATTTAAGCCTGCTTTGAGGAGTTTGTTGCTTTCTTTTCATGCCCCTATAAACACCTAGGATGTCCTCTGACTTTTGTCTTTACACCCGCATGATTAAAATAAACACACACACACACACACACACACACACACACAATACCCCTATGTAACAAGCATATATACTTACAACTCTACTAAGACTTTCAGCTTTCTTCTTCCTCCATCTCTATTACCAACCTGCAGTTTAACTTACTCTGGGATAAAATCTGCAGTAGGAAAGGGAGATGGAGCGGTCATTCTCTTCTTTCCTTCCCTACCTGGCACTTCTCTTCTCCCTAGCAGCCCACTCAGCTACCTCTGCCGCCTCCAAGATTAGGGTGAGGAGATACGGGAAGCAAGAGCCAAGGAAGAGCTCATTTCAGTGGTACTGTCAAGATGATACAATTTTGTTGCTGAGTTTGGCAGGTGTTTCAAGTTTGACTCCCCTCTCACAACACATTTTGTGGATTCTTAGAATCACCTTGTCCCGGCCGGCGCCGCGGCTCACTAGGCTAATCCTCCACCTTGCGGCGCCGGCACACCGGGTTCTAGTCCAGGTTGGGGTGCAGGTTCTGTCCCGGTTGCTCCCCTTCCAGGCCAGCTCTCTGCTGTGGCCCGGGAGTGCAGTGGAGGATGGCCCAGGTCCTTGAGCCCTGCACCCGCATGGGAGACCAGAAGCACCTGGCTCCTGGCTTCGGATCGGCGCAGCACGCCGGCCAGCTGTAGCAACCACTTGGGGGATGAACCAACGGAAGGAAGACCTTTCTCTCTGTCTCTCTCTCTCTCACTGTCTAACTCTGCCTGTCAAACAAACAAAAAAATAATCCCTTGCCCCACTTAACAGGAGAGACTCAAAACACACTAAGGGCACTCCCCAAATCTTCACAGCTCCAACTCAGCCTTTAAATTTCCTTGATGAGAAAGAAGAGCTAACAGTTACCTGAATGGATTTTCAATACTTCCTTAGAAGTCTTTCACTATGGCTTAATACTACAATCTCAACTGCAGAGCAGGTAGCTGCCCACACTTGAGGTATAGCTGAAAATGGAGCTATATATAATTTTAAATTGTGCTACCAGTGGGAACAAAAATAACATGGATAATGTCTCTTCCATAAAAAAGCCATTTTAAAATAGTTTTATTTATTTATTTGAAAGGTAGAGTTATGGGGGTGGGGGGAGAGACCTTCCATCCACTGGTTCACTCCCCAAATGATTACAATGGCCAGAGCTGGGCCATACCAAAGCCAGGAGCCAGGATATTCTTCCAGGTCTCCCATGTGGGTACAGGGGCCCAAGCAATTGGGCCATCTTCTGCTGTTTTCCCAGGTGCATTAGCAGGGAACTGGATCAGAAGTGGAGCAGCTAGGACATGGACTGATTGTCTATATGGTATGGCAGCATTGTAGGCTGAGGCTTAATTCATTAGGTGACAACGGTGGCCCCAGGAAAGCCTTTCAAAGACCTTTTGAAAGGATCCTCAAGGTTCTTTAGAGTTTTAAGGTGCTTCATTTAAAGAAAATTTAAAATTCCTCTGTAAGGTAGGAAGGATATGTACTAAATGAGGCCCTAGAAGAAGTAGAAATAACTTGTTCAAAGCTCTGTACTAGAAAGTTCTGACCACAAGTCCACCACCCAGTTATGAGCTGAAAATATTTTGAGGCTGAAAAAATATTGAGGCAAGTGGAACTGTCTAATCAAATAGAATTAAAAGCACAGTCATAGAAGAAGTTACCACTAAACTGAGAAGGGCCCTGGAAAAAGCGACAGTCAATTCCCTAGTCTAGTGATGCCCATTGGGAAGCCTGGCTATGTGCAATTTGAGAAACATTTCCAGGTGGTATTTTTTTCTGATATTTTTCTTTATTTTTCATCTCCCCACCCAACACCTCTCCAAGAATCTGCCCTATTGGGCATGAGGAAAACAGTAGTAATGAATTAAGACAGTTAATAAAAAGTTTATTCAGATAAAACAGTATTTGCAACCCACAAACAACTAGTGGGGCCAGTGCTGTGGCGTAGGGGGTAAAGCCGCTGCCTGCAGTACCGGCATTCCATATGGGCACCAGTTAGAGTTCTGGCTGCTCCACTTCCTATGCAGCTCTCTGCTATGGCCTGGGAAAGCAGTGGAAAATGGCCCAAGACCTTGGGCCTCTGCTCCCATATGGGAGACCTAGAAAAACTCCTGGCTCCTGGCTTCAGATCCGCACAGCTCCAGCCATTGCAGTCAACAGGGGAGTGAGCCAGTGGATGGAAAACCTCTCTCTCTTTGCCTCTCCTTCTCTCTCTATGTAACTTTGACTTTCAAGTAAATGAATAAAATCTTAATAAAAAAAAAAACTAGTTGTTTTGCATACAGCCCACATTCACCTGCTAATTTCAGCTTTTCCCATCTGTAAGGTGCAAGTTGTATAGACAATGGAGAACAACACCTCACATCCCCCAATAAAAGGCTGGAATCCACGCTATGGCTTTCTTTTATGGTGTACTTAACTACCAAGCATATCTTAAAGTATTAGCTAAACTAGAGCAAAGATAAAGAGATAACTGCTTATGACCTTTCTCTTGTCCTTGTTTTTAATTTCCTTTTGTTTTTCCCTTTCAATTTTTTCCTGTCAAGTTGCAGCATTAAAAGAGATTGAAGAAAGCAATCCTAGGAAATTATTTAGGTATAAACCACTTTATTTGACTTAAGGATTCTTTAACACACAAATCTTAACTGTCAGAATATTCAGAACACACAGTCACTGTAGCAGAAGACCTAGGAGAGAGAATGACAAAGGCCATTTTAAGTTTTTGTGCTTGTAATAAAGAAAATGTGTCCAGTTGTGAGACATGACAGGAAAAAGGGACAGATGTCAGTAATTCTACACTGACTATATCAAATATATAAGAATTAGTGGGGCCGGCACTGTGGCATACCAGGTAAAGCCACCACCTGCAGTGCTGGCATCCTACATGGGTGCTGCTTCCAGTCCTGGCTGCTCCATTTCCGATCCAGCCCACTGCTGTGGCCTGGGAGAGCAGTAGAAGATGACCCAAATGCTTGAGCCCCTGCACCCATGTGAGAGATCTGGAAGAAGCTCCTGGCTCTTGGCTTCAGATCAGCCCAGCTCTGGCCATTGCAGTCATTGAGGGGTGAATCAGCAGATGGAAGACCTTTCTCTCTATTTCTCTCTCTCTGTCTCTCTCTCTCTCTCTGACTCTGCCTCTCTGTAACTCTGCCTTTCAAATAAATAAATAAATCTTAAACAAAAAAGAATCTAGTACACGGAAGGGGATGCTGCCCAGAACAAAATATCTACCACCTATGCCACTGGACAACAAGTAGAAGTTCAGAGGGCCTAGGGAGAATGTTGGTGAGGTTTTAATGAGGAAGGTATTATTCTATAGAGGTGCAAAGTCTGGTAATACTGATATCTGTGGTCATGCGGAAAATAGATGGGATATTTAATAAATCAGGGATCTAGCTTGAGAAACTGCTAGGTAGAATGTGTAGTAGTCAGTTGGCTTCCTGATACCCTTAAACATATACTAGAAAAGATTTAACTTAGGAAAAAAAACTGTTAAGTTTTCTAGTAGAATTTAGGAGACATATGAAGAATCGGGATTTTCTTGATTTGAAAAATGAAAATTGTTTCTAATCCACAGTGTCTCTTATACATATTCTTCAACAAAAATCACTTGAAAACAAAAGATCAAACCCAGGGAGCTATCTGTAAAATAAGACCTCAGCCTAGAGATTTCAGGGCATGGCTTGAAGACCATTCAGAAATACTTAAGAGTGAGCCTGCAGGACTTCTACGAATCTTAAGAGTGTGCTTCATAGATCTTTCTCATTCAATGGTAGGATTTTTAGGATCCTATGGGCATTGTTCCATGACAGATTCACAGCTGTCAAAAGTAGAGAAGGACCTGTCTAAGAAAAGACGTATTGGTGTGGTGTTTCTCTGAAGAAGTTTATTTTGAATTAGTACCTAAGAAACTCAGGAAGTTCAGAACGGATTTTTTTTTAGCTTGGACTGAAAGGACAGAAATGGTTAGAATGAAAAGACAACATTGAGGGACAGGCTGTGGCTTAGCAGGCAAAGCCCTGCAGTGCCGGCATCCCATATGGGCAGTGGCTTGAGACTCTGCTGCTTCACTTCCAATCCACTCTGCTATGGCCCGAAAAAGCAGTAGAGATGGCCCAAGTGCTTGAGCCCCTGCACCCATGTGGGAGACCCGGGAGAAGCTCCTGGTTCCTGGTTTTGGATCGGCCTAGCTCTGGCCAATGTAGTCATTTGGAGTGTGAACCACTGGGTAGCAGGTCTCTCCCTCTCTCTAACTCGGCCTTTCAAATAAAAAATAAATCTTTTTTAAAAATCATTACATTTTCAACTGTATATATGAAAGTTCAGCTCTAAGGGTCTCTCGAAAATATATATTTTTTTAAAAAAGACAACATTGGACCCCTACCTTCTGTGGACAGGAAGCAGCCTGAAAAAAACTATTCAGTTTCAAACAGGATGCATATAAAAGAAAGATAATTTCAGCAGAACCAAAAGATGAGCTAATAGAGTGAAGACCCATAAAAGTCTCCCAAGGAGCAAGAATGGACCATAATCAGGAAACTAGCATAATGTACTCAGTGGGATTTTAATTTTTAAAACATTTATTTATTTGTATTTCTTTGAGAGACAGACAGAAACAGACACACACATCTTCCATCCTCTGGCTCACTCCCCAAATACCCGCAATGACAGGCTATTGAACTGGCGAAAGCCAGGAGTCAAGAGCTCAGTCTGGGTCTTTCTAGTGGGTGGCAGGGTCCCAAGTACTTGAGCCATCACCTACTGCTTCCCAGGGTGCACATAAGCAAGGAGCTGGAATCAGAAGCAGAACCAGAAGTCCAACCCAGGTGCTCTCAAATGAAACATTGGCTTGCATATGTACCAAATGCCCATCCCTCAGCTAGATCTTGGCACTGCAGTAGACTAGTCACAGCTATGTACCTACCTACCAGTCCTTTTTGAAAGGGGTTAACTATTGAAGCTACCCCATCTCTGAGTTACAATTGTGCGCTGGGGAATGCATGGGGGTTATATTCTAGCTCTTTAGTTCACAGGTCTTTAGATAGCAAGTGACTATACTCAATGAACTGCACTTAGAAAGCTTCTTCTGAAACTTACCCTGATTCAGAAGATGAGATCTTGGGCTTTAAGCTAACAGCAGGAGGTGGGTAGACAGTAAATATTTTAGACTTACAGGATATAAATCAACCATGCAACTCTGCTATTGTAGCATGAAAGTGGCCATACACATTATAGGAATGACTGTTTTCCAATAAAACTTTATTCATGAACATAGATGGAAGGTCATAGTTTTCCAACCCCAGATAAAGTGGGTGAGATTTTAGTGATCAGGAATGGGGGTAGTTTATATGCGTGAATATGAATGTAAATACAGATGACCACAGATTAATGTGACCCCAAATACTTTGATCCATCTCCCTGAGAATCTGACATTATGTAGTTTCCTTACCTCTAAAACACTGATGGCTCCCACTTCTCTGCACACATTAAATATTTCTACTATATATTATCAAAGATCACCAGCTGCTCCTGATAAATATTCTAGGGACATATTAATTGTATTCAAGGTGATTTTTTTTTTCACAAGGGAGTCAAGCTGCTCTCTTCAGCAAAATGTCCAGGCAATGTGTATCCTTCATACTGTATTCTAATAAGCCACCTAGGACAGCTATCAAATAAGTCATCTGCATTCTAAGACATTAAGTTTCAAAGGCAAATATTTGACCCAAACCACAGCACTATAATTTTTTTTCAAATGTTACATCTTTTTCTTTTCCATCTGTACTTCCACTATAATAGTACAAGAAATATGTACAACAAGTGGCTTATTGATGTAACCTGGAAGCTTAAATTCCTGCTTTGATTCTCCAGAAAGAGATGAGACATCTTAATAAAGGGCTGCAGAACACTTGAGAAACTAATGAAAAGAACGCGCTGATGCCCCAAAGGTACCTAATGCATTGTGAATTCCATTATAAATAAAATCTGATCATTTTTAGTTTCTTATGGGATGCATCCTCTAAGCTTGTCTTTCATGCCTGCTGCAGGAAATTCTTTACTGATAGTGAACTGGAGAAATGATTATTTTTCCCAACTGATGGCTTTATGTTTCTGGAAAGATGACTTTCAACATGCAAATTGGATGCATCCAAAATCATTCTGATGCAAGACCAGAGCTTCACTACTCTTTTTACAATTTCAAAATGAGTTCCCTGCCCAAAGGAAAACATAAAACACACCAAAGCTGGAGAAAGACACTAACAGCTCTAAATGGTTTAGAAATTTCTCTCTGCCTGATAAACAGCTTTTCTTGAAGCATTACTGTTTTCCCCCAAACCTGAATGGGTGTTTCTAAAACTGGAAGCATTGATAGAAAAGCAAAAGGGAAGAAGTTGATGAACTTGTGACCACAATAGCATCCAGACTCAAACAACAGGAATAGAACCAATGAACCAAGAAAAATGTTACTGACAGGCATTGTGGCATAGCAGGTTAAGTTGCCACCTGTGATACCACCATCATATATGGGCACCTGTTCAAGTCCTACCTGCTTGGGTCGCTGCAGCCATGTGGGAGACCTGGAAGAAGTTCTTGGCTCCTGGCTTCTGGCTTTGTTTTGACCCAGCCCTGACAATTGCAGCTATTCGGGGTGTGGATGGAAGACCTCTATCTCTGTCTCTCCTTCTCTCTCTGTAACTCTGCCTTTCAAATAAATGAATAAATATTTTAAAAGACATTATTAACATAATGATAATAAAAATGACATTGTGCTTCCTCCATTCCAGGTACTACTATAAACCTTTAATGTACAGTAATTCATTTAATCTTCACAAGGATACTTGTGATTTGATTTTATGGGTGAGGAAAATGAGCCACAAAAAAAGGTTAAGTAAACTGCTCAAGGGAGAGCCAGTATTTAAACACAAGCAGATCTGGCTACAGATTCCAGGCTTCTACCACGACACACCACTGCCTACATCACCCGACTTAGGACACCTAAAACTATCCTGTGGCTCTAGAAGAAATTGCTGAGCTGTCTTCTTAGAAGAGTGAGGCCAGGGAGAGACAGAAAAGGGGACAAATATTTCATCTTTCCTTATCTCTTCAAAATTCTTCAGTTTCTTGAGGACGGTGAAAAAAAATGTTTGCTAGGGTAAGTTGATGCCATAGGAGTGATAAAAACAGCAATGCTGCCTAAAGCTCCATAAATTATCTGCCAGGAATTCCATAAGAGATCAGAGCAGAGATCTGGTTTCAACCATCCCTTCTGCTACTTTAATAGATCGAGATGTTTAGATATATTTCTTTCAAGTTTTCATAACAAAGCTAGGTTAACAGACAATTTGTTTTTGGGGAGGAAAAACAACAAAGAACATTCTTGTGTTTTACTGGTAAATGTATTTTGTGGTTGATAACAGGAATTTTCATCATTGAGAGTCTATAGGGAACTCACAAAATTTATTCAATATCTAACAGGTCCATTGAGTTAGCATATAAAAGCTGCAATTCATCAGATCTGACCAATGTGTCAAATTGTAAAGTATAGTTAGAATTTGTGTCTCCACAGTGAACTTAAATGATGTCTACTTGAATAGATTTTGTTTTCATAATTAAATAATTAAAAATTACTTCAAAAGTAGTGCATGCTTACATGTATCTTTTGACAAAGTATTTCCTAGGCTTTCACTAGCTTCAAACTGTTTAGGGAGAAGAAAGGATATGAAATCTGATAATAAATTGTTAGCAATAATGCTTAATTCATTTTGCTTATAAAACTTCAGCCACTTGTTTCTCTGCCTTAAATCAACTTTATTACAGAATTTTAGATCCTGATGAAATTTTAAATAGGGATTATTGATTCTCTTAAAACATTTTCATTAAGCATTTACTATGTGTCAGGTACAGTTCTTGGGACTGCAGTCCAAGCTTGTTGTTTTAGAGATGGGGGAAAAAGCCAGAAAAGGAAAATGTCAACTAAAGGTAACAAGTCCCAGGGTAGCAGAAAGACCTTCTGATTTCAAAGGCAAGCTTTCTCCCTATCCTGACACTGCTTCATAAGGCTAGGGCTCTACTAGGTATTGTGAAACACAGAGCACGCAATAAGACCCTTTCATCCAAAAGTCTGTTATTGTAATTGTAGAGACAATGGTATATTAAAGTAAGCCTTAGTACCAGAGTTAAGTGCCATCAAGCAATAATGCAAAGATCAAGGGTTGTCTCACAGAGGTTGCTATCACTCATTCTACTTACTGCTGCAGAAGCCCCCTAAGCCCTGAGGAAAAAAGAAAACTTATATTTACGGATCACTTACTTGGGACCAGGCATCATGCGCCACAAGCACATTATGTGGAAGATAGTACTCTCAGTTTGCATTTAGGAAAATGAGACACACAACTAATAATCTTATCCAAGGTAATGCAGGTGGTGTCAGAACTGAGGTTCATCCCATGGTTCTCTTGATAGCATAGCTCATGCTCTTTCTACCATAGAACACAAGCTCCCTTTACAACACAAAGATGCCAACTGGCAGTTCCTTCCCCAGTCAAAACAGAGAGATGAAATGGAATTTGCAGAGTGTTGGGAAGGACAGGGGCTGTACCCTGTATCCTCGACTTCCTCTAGAAGCCAAGGCAGCCTGGGTCCTGGCATTAGTGCCGTTTAATGTATGGCCGCCTTGCTCTTCTCCACGCTCTTTATGTGGAATACAAGGGTAATTTTGGCAATTTGAGTTATTGCCCAGCTATGTTTAGACTCTTCCACCTCCCCCCACCCCAGCCCGCCCTTCCACCAGAAAAGCATCCTCACTTCATGAATGTTGGCTTTGTCATGTGACTGACTTGGCCCAATTCTCATTGTAATTCTTGCTGCAGATTTAGTATTAGCAGATTTGATACCGTTAGATAATTGAAATGTACTCACATGGGTCAGCTTGTTCTTTTTGGCTTCCACCAGCACCGTGAGATGTATATGATCTGGTTGGGAGGGGAAAGACACGTGAACCCCCTGCGCTCAGTTTGTAGCATTAGATCAAAAGTAAACAGGCTCCTGAGATTTGCATTGCTTTATGCTTAAAAAGCTGATTGATTCACTGTTTTATGCCAACTTTGTAACTCATGAAGATTTACCTCTCGATACCTTCTCTTTGACATCCACATTTTATGGATTTTCTATTGAATGTTGATAATCTAAAGTACCTTAGGATCTGGGCCATTAATCCCTTGCACTAACATTGCCACAAGGATTATTTCAAAATAAATAATACAGAAGTATAGAAATATAGATGAAAGAGAATGAAAGAGAAGGAAAGAGAAGGAAGGAAGGAAGGAAGGAAGGAAGGAAGGAAGGAAGGAAGGAAGGAAGGAAGGAGAAGGAGGGGAGAAGGAAGGGAGAAGGAAGGGAGAAGGAAGGGAGAAGGAAGGGAGAAGGAAGGGAGAAGGAAGGGAGAAGGAAAGGAAAGGAAAGGAAAGGAAAGGAAAGGAAAGAAGGAAGGAAGGAAGGAAGGAAAAGGAAGGAAGGAAGGAAAGGAGAGGAGGAGAGGAGAGGAGAGGGGAGGGGAGGAGAGGAGAGGAGAGGAGAGGAGAGGAGAGGAGAGGAGAGGAGAGGAGAGGAGAGGAGAGGAGAGGAGAGAAAAGAAGGAAGAAAAACAGAATTGGACATGAGGTGATGGCAGGTTTGTGTGTTTATGTTTATGTGTGGTTTTAACAAAAATACAGCATCCATAAATAATATTTGCCTCATTTTTTGTGAATAACACTATTTGAACACTTTACGAACCACACTGCTGAATTTTAATCCATCTGTGATATTCCTATGAAGAAATGATCAATTGGTATGGGCTTTCATTGTCTACAGGATCACTTACAATGTCTAATGACTATTTATTCCTTGTATTTATAGAACCCTTTGCCACCAGAGAACATAGGTGTTATTTTAGTTCTCTCTTAGTCTTTTGATGGATTTTAAACTAAAAAAGTCACTTACTTGTCAAAGCATGGTGTAGGATTATCTAGGGACTAACTGGGATAATCATTTTCCTGTTTTGCCTATTTTGTTATTCTTTTCCCATCTGGTGTTACTTCTCCCAAGTAGCTGGAGAAAATTCCATTTCCCTCACACAATGGGAAATTGCCTGAAACTTGTGATGTGTTTGCTTTTATTTTTACTGCAATTTCATATATTTGTCTATGTCTTCACTCTGTATTACAATTTTTAATCCATCTGCAAGGATAAGTCATAACTTGATCATCTCTTTTGAATAGAGAATTTAAAGTACAGTCTATTGGTGATTTTCATTCTTGTGACTAATAAGAACTTAACAAAAGCATTTTGGGAATAATATACTTCAACTTTGGCTGTGTTAGTTCTCAGATATGCAAATATAACGAGAATTAGAACAGGTAAAACAAAGAAAACAAAAATTTGACAGAAATAAGGATACCCTCAGTCATCTTCTGAACTACCAGTATCTATTAATCTAGTAATGCATCATTTCCTTTTATCAGATATTTGTTACCATCCATCCTTCTGTAACGCCAATATCTTATTCCATCTTTCAGTTTTGCACTATATAAAAACAAGGATCGGGGCTGGCTGCGTGGTGCAGTAGGTTAATCCTCTGCCTCTGGCTCCGACATCCCATATGGGCGCTGGTTCTAGTCTATGCTGCCCCTCTTCCAATCCAGCTCTCTGCTATGGCCTGGGAAAGCAGTAGAAGATGGCCCAAGTCCTTGGGCCCCTGCGCCCACGTGGGAGACCAGGAAGAAGCTCCTGGCTCCTGGCTTCGGATCGGCACAGCTCTGGCCATTACGGCCATCTGGGGAGTGAACCAACGGAAGGAAGACCTTTCTCTCTGTCTCTCCCTCTCATTGTCTGTAATTCTACCTCTCAAATAAATAAAATAAAAAAAAATAAAGAACAAGGGTCTGTCAGATGGCTACCTCATATACAGAATGTAGTATGAAGCACACATGGTTCCTGATGGTTTACGTACATTAACTATTTAATCCTCAGAGCAAGCCCCTAATCACATTCCTCAGTTGAGGACACCAAGACACTGAGGTTACATCCCTTGCCCAGGTCACACAGCAAGTGGCAGAGCCAGAACCTCTAATCTTAGCAGTTTGATCCAGAGACTATTTTTTGTCCACACAACACACTCAGTGTAACCAAGCAAGACACAATATTATTTGCAATGAAGTTATATTCAAGAAGTATCAAGATAAAAAAAACGTAGGCACATTAGCAATTTATGTAGTATATAATGCACCCAGTTTTCTAGCCCCTCCCCCAAATAAAACCTCCCACAAACGCATATATTCCTTTTAGGAACTCATTCAGTTCAGGAGCAGTGAAATCTCCTGCTCACAAAATGTACTGTGTGTCTGTCTGCCTTATCCTCCGGGTAGGTGAGAGGGCAGAGACACTGGATCTGCCGAAAACAGCATATGACATGGTTTACAGTCCTAATTAATTCAGCCTGAAGCCTATCAGTGCTGTGCTTCACTCATCGAATCAACAATGGTCATTGAGAGCCAATGTGAAGAGCACAGTCAGAGCTGCTGTGGACAATGCAGAGGAAAACAACAGCCACTCCCTGCCCTGAAGGAACACTCAGTGTGGCAGGAGATCCAAGCTGCCACTCAAGGTTTCCAAAGCACTTTCTTTATTTTTTTTTAACTTTTATTTAATGAATATAAATTTCCAAAGTACAGCTTATGGATTACAATGGCTTCCCCCCCATAACGTCCCTCCCACCCACAACCCTCCCCTTTCCCACTCCCTCTCCCCTTCCATTCACATCAAGGTTCATTTTCGATTCTCTTTATATACAGAAGATCAGTTTAGCATACATTAAGTAAAGATTTCAACAGTTAGCTCCCACAACAAACATGAAGTGAAAAATACTGTTTGAGTACTAGTTATAGCATTAAATCTCAATGTACAGCACACTAAGGACAAAGATCCTACATGAGGAGTAAGTGCACAGTGACTCCTGTTGTTGACTTAACAAATTGACACTCTTGTTTATGGCCAAAGTAATCACCCTAGGCTCTTGTCATGAGCTGCCAAGGCTATGGAAGCCCCCTGAGTTCACTGACTCTGACCATATTTAGACAAGGCCATGGTCAAAGTGGAAGTTCTCTCCTCCCTTCAGAGGAAGGTACCTCCTTCTTTGATGACCTGTTCTTTCCACTGGGATCTCACTCGTGGAGATCTTTCATTTAGGTGTTTGTTTGTTTGTTTTGTTTTTTTTTTTTTTTTTTTTGCCAGAGTGTCTTGGCTTTCCATGCCTGAAATACTCTCATGGGCTTTTCAGCCAGATCCGCATGCCTTAAGGGCTGATTCTGAGGCCAAAGTGCTGTTTAGGACATCTGCCATTCTATGGGTCTGCTGTGTATCTCACTTCCCATGTTGGAGTGTTCTCTCCCTTTTTTATTCTATCAGATAGTATTTGCAGACACTATTCTTGTTTATGTGATCCCTTTGGTTCTTAGTCTTATCATTATGTTCAATTGTGAACAGAAATTGATCACTGGGACTAGTGAGATGGCATTGGTACATGCCACCTTGATGGGATTGAATTGAAATCCCCTGGTATGTTTCTAACTCTACTGTTTGAGGTAAGTCAGCTTGAGCATGTCCCGAATTACACATCTCTTCCCTCTCTTATTCCCACTCTTATATTTAACAGTGATCACTTTTCAGTTAAGTTTCAGCACTTAAGAAGAATTGTGTATTTATTACAGTATTCAACCAAACGTATTAAGTAGAACAAACAAAAAAAGATATTAAGAGGGATAACATATCAAGTTGCTCATCAACAGTCAGAGTGAGGGCTGATCAAGTTACCATTTCTCATAGTGTTCATTTCACTTTAACAGGTTTCCTTTTTGGTGCTCAGTTAGTTGTCACCTATCAAGGAGAACAAGTGGTATTTGTCCCTTTGGGATTGGCTTATTTCACACAACATAATGTTTTCCAAATTCCTAACAGGGATCACTTTTCAGTTAAAATTTAAACACCTAAGAATAATTGTGTGTTAATTACAGAGTTCAACCAATGGTACTAGAACAAAAAAAATACTAAAATGGATAAAGTATTACATTGTATATCAACTGTCAGGACAAGAGCTGATCAAGTCACTGTTTCTCACAGTGTCCATCTCACTTAAACAAGTTTCTCCTTTGGTGCTCAGTTAGTTGTCGTGGATCAGGGAGAACATCTGCTACTTGTCCCTTTGGGACTGGCTTAATTCACTCAGCAAGATGTTTTCCAAATTCCTCCATCTTGTTGCAAATGACCGGGTTTCATTGTTTTTGACTGCTGTATAGTATTCTATAGAGTACATGTCCCATAATTTCTTTAGCCAGTCTACTGTTGATGGGCATTTGGGTTGGTTCCAGGTCTTAGCGTCTTAGCTATTGTGAATTGAATTGCAATAAACATTAATGTGCACACAGCTTGTTTGTTTGCCAATTTCATTTCCTTTGGGTAAATTCCAAGGAGTGGGATGGCTGGGTTGAATGGTAGGGTTATATTCAAGTTTCTGAGGAATCTCCAAACTGACTTCCATAGTGTCTTGACCAATTTGCATTCCCACCAACAGTGGGTTAGTGTCCCTTTTTCCCCACATCCTCGCCAGCGTCTATTGTTGGTAGATTTCTGAATGTGAGCCATTCTAACTGGGGTGAGGTGAAACCTCATTGTGGTTTTGATTTGCGTTTCCCTGATTGCTAGTGATCTTGAACATTTTTTCATGTGTCTGTTGGCCATTTGGATTTCCTCTTTTGTAAAATGTCTATTGAGGTCCTTGGCCCATCTCTTAAGTGGGTTGTTTGTTTTGATGTTGTGGAGTTTCTTGATTTCTTTGTAGATTCTGGTTATTAATCCTTTATCAGTTGCATAGTTTGCAAATATATTTTCCCATTCTGTTGGTTGTCTCTTCACTTTCCTGACTGTTTCTTTTGCAGTACAGAAACTTCTCAATTTGATACAATCCCAAATGTTAATTTTGGCTTTGACTGCCTGTGCTTCTGGGGTGTTTTCCAAGAAGTCATTGCCGGTACCTATATCTTGCAGGGTTTTTCCAATGCTCTCTAATAATTTGATGGTGTCAGGTCATAGATTTAGGTCTTTAATCCATGTTGAGTAAATTTTTGTGTAAGGTGAAAGGTAGGGGTCTTGCTTCATGATTCTGCACGTGGATTCCAATTTTCCCAGCACCATTTATTGAATAGACTGTCCTTACTCCAGGGATTGGTTTTGGATCCTTGATCAAATATGAGTTGGCTGTAGATGTTTGGATTGGTTTCTGGTGTTTCAATTCTATTCCATTGGTCTATCCATCTGTTTCTGTACCAGTACCATGCTGTTTTGATTACAACTGCCCTGTAGTATGTCCTGAAATCTGGTATTGTGATGCCTCCGGCTTTGTTTTTGTTGTACAAGATTGCTTTAGCTATTCGAGGTCTCCTGTGTCTCCATATGAATTTCAGCATCATTTTTTCCAGATCTGAGAAGAAGGTCTTCAGTATCTTGATTGGGATTGCATTGAATCTAGAAATTGCTTTTGGGAGAATGGACATTTTGATGATATTGATTCTTCCAATCCATGAGCATGGAAGATTTTTCCATTTCTTGGTATCCTCTTCTATTTCTTTCTTTAAGGTTTTGTAATTCTCATCGTAGAGATCTTTAATGTCCTTGGTTAAGTTTATTCCAAGGTATTTGATTGTTTTTGTAGCAATTGTGAATGGGATTGATCTTAGAAGTTCTTCCTCAGCCATGGCATTGCCTGTGTATACAAAGGCTGTTGATTTTTGTGCATTGATTTTATACCCTGCTACTTTGCAAAATCTTCTATGAGTTCCAATAGTCTCTTAGTAGAATTCTTTGGATAACTTAAACAAAGAAGCATACCATCTGCAAAGAGGGATAGTTTGAGTTCTTCCTTCCCAATTTGTATCCCTTTAATTTCTTTTTCTTGCCTAATGGGTCTGGCTAAAACTACCAGAACTATTTTGAATAGCAATGGCGAGGGTGGGCATCCCTGTCTGGTACCAGATCTCAGTGGAAATGCTTCCAACTTTTCCCCATTCAATAGGATGTTGGCTGTGGGTTTTTCATAGATTGCTTTGATTGTATTGAGGAATGTTCCTTCCAAACCCAGTTTGCTTAGAGTTTTCATCATGAAATGGTGTTGTATTTTATCAAATGCTTTCTCTGCATCTATTGAGATAATCATATGGTTTTTCTTCTGCAGTCTGTTAATGTGGTGTATCACATTGATTGTTTTGCGCACATTAAACCATCCCTGCATACCAGGGATAAATCCCACTTGGTCTGGGTGGATGATCTTTCTGATGTGCTGTTGCAGTCTATTGGCGAGAATTTTATTGAGGATTTTTGCATCTATGTTCATCAGGGTTATTGGTCTGTAATTTTCTTTCAATGCTGCATCTTTTTCCTGCTTAGGAATTAAGGTGATGCTGGCTTCATAGAAAGAATTTGGGAGGACTCCCTCTTTTTCGATTGTTCTGAATAGTTTGAGAAGAATTGGAGTCAGTTCTTCTTTAAATGTCTAGTAGAATTTAGCAGTGAATCCATCTGGTCCTGGGCTTTTCTTTGTTGGGATGGCCTTTATTACTGTTTCAATTTCTGTCTCAGTTATGGGTCTGTTTAGGTTTTCTATGTCTTCCTGGTTCAGTTTAGGTAGGTTGCAGTTGTCCAGGAATCTATCCATTTCTGATAGGCTTCCCTGTTCGCTGGCATACAATTCCTTGTAGTAATTTCTGATGATTCTTTTTATTTCTGTGGTGTCAGTTGTTACGTTTCCTTTTTCATCTCTGATTTTATTGATTTGGGTCTTTTCTCTTCTTTTTTTAGTTAGTTGGGCCAATGGGGTGTCAATTTTGTTGTTGTTGTTGTTTTTGTTTGTTTGTTTGTTTGTTTTCAAAAAACCAGCTCCTCGTTTGGCTGATTTTTTGTAATGTTTTTCTTGATTCAATCCTGTTGATTTCTTCTCTGATTTTAATTATTTCTCTTCTCCTACTAGATTTGGGTCTGGTTTGCTGTAGTTTTTCTAAATCCTTGAGGTGAATTGAAAGCTCATCTATTTGGTGCCTTTCCAATTTCTTGATGTAGGCACCTATTGATATAAACTTTCCTCTTAACACTGCTTTTGCTGCGTCCCATAAGTTTTGGTATGTTGTGCTCTTATCCTCATTTACTTCCAGAAAAATTTTGATTTTTCTTTAAGTTTCTTCTATGACCCATTGTTCATTCAGGAGCATGTTGTTCAATCTCCATGTGTTTGCGTATGCTCTAGGGATTCCTGAGTTGCTAATTTCCAACTTCATTCCTTTATGGTCTGAGAAGCTGCATGGTATGATTCTAATTCTTTTGAATTTGCTGAGACTTGCCTTATGGCCTAGTATGTGGTCAATCCTAGAGAAGGTTCCATGTACTGCTGACCAAAGCACTTTCTTACTCAGTACTGCTCCACTCGGATCTCACTGCTTACTATAAACCATAGCAAGATAAATTTTATTTGTTGCTATTCGAATTAGTATTATCTGTGAGTATTGCAGGTTTTATTTCCATCATAAACAGAGCTTTTGGAACATTGAGAATGATATTTTAAGAACAGCTGTTCTGGGTCATTCTGGTCCTTTTTTACTCTACCCTATAGGCACTGAGCTATAAAAGCGACCCTGTGAAAATCGAGAATGCATGTCATCCTATTCATACACCAGTCAAGATCCGAGTTCAGAATCCTATGTTCCTCCTGAAAGAGCTGGGGACGTTAGAAGCATCTAAAGTGTCCCCCTGCACTTTCTGTGAGTCTTCAGATCCCAAGGTAATAAACAGAAACTTGCTGCATTTTTCCCAAGTAAAAGAGAGAAGACTGACATCTCATTTTTTTTTCTAAGACAGTCTGATTCCTCTTTCTCTCAGAGCAATGTCAGAAAACCTTGACCTGTTTTTTGAAGCAGGCTGCATCAGCAAAGATCTTGTTTCACTTAATATGTGGAAACAGCCCATCTTCAGCTTGGAGAGATGAAAAGTGAATTTCACCTCCATAGGTCATCTTCTATCCAACTTTAGAAACACTACCCCAAAGTTCCTAAATATACTTAAGAGAAATTAGGTAAATTATTGCCTGCAACTTTCAGAAAATTGAATAAGCTCCTCTCTGAACTCTGGCTCCAATTTCCAAGATATTAAAAGCATTTTTGGACATGAACACAAATGCATCCTCCTCACAAATATTGTACACTCACAAAAATAGTTTTACATTGGGAGATCTTGGTGACATTGCATAGTGGCTATATTCTAGAAGCAGTAGCCTTTCTTAGTGGGCCACTGTGTATTTCTCATATTTAAGACTAGCATCCACAGTTGTCTACTGAATGTCATCAATGGATATTTACAGTAGATAAATAGAAAATAATTTACTATGTCCACATAAATAATTATGGAACACTATGTGTGGAGCTCCATGCCCTCAATATATAAGAGTTTGTTTCTAAGATTAACACAGGTGAAACAGAAATAAAACTTTATTTTTGAAGTTTCTACTATGTGCCAGGAATGGTTTTAGGTTCATTAAACATATTTCCAATTCCCCAGCATTACAGGAGTAGATATTATGGTCTCAAGTTTATAGATGGGATTCTGAAAGACCATACTTTCAGTGTGTTGGATGATTAGCACTCCATCCTACAGCTCCAAACTCTTAACAAAAGGCAATTGGCCGGTGCCGTGGCTCAATAGGCTACTCCTCCACCTGCGGCGCTGGCACATCAGGTTCTAGTCCCGGTAGGAGCGCCGGATTCTGTCCCGGTTGCCTCTCTTCCTGTCCAGCTCTCTGCTGTGGCCCGGGAGTGCAGTGGAGGATGGCCCAAGTGCTTGGCCCTGCACCCACATGGGAGACCAGGAGAAGCACCTGGCTCCTGGCTTCGGATCAGCGCGGTGTGCTGGCCGCAGTGCGCCGGCCACAGTGGCCATTGGGGGGTGAACCAATGGAAGGAAGACATTTCTCTCTGTCTCTCTCTCTCTCACTGTCAATAACTCTACCTGTCAAATAAATAATAATAATAAAGGAATCCCAAAAACTCTAATGAACTTTATTGAGTGGAGGAGAAAGCAGTGGAAGTATACCAATTTCAATGTTTATACAGGATGAACCAGATTGATTAGATATTGCATAACCTTAGGCAATGTGGACCATTTCTAAAACTATTTGAGACTATTTAAGAGATATTGTATCCAATTGGCCAGGATTCCCTAAAATAAGAGTCAATTAAAAATCTCATGTGCATATCCATACATGCACATTTATACACCTGAACTTGTACATCATTCACACACACACACACACACACACACACACATATGAATAACCTACACTTTTCAGTAATAGTTAGCAATAGAAATGATGGGAAATATCTAAAATGAGCTATAATAATTTGTTCCCCTGCCCTGGGACAAATAGCAATTTATTTGGTCAGAATCCTTTGGAATCTTGAATCCAGAGGCAGAAAATTCCTAAGGTTCTGAGTTCACCATAAACTACTACAGAAACGATACTGGTGTCTTTTGGGTTCAGCAGGGAAATATCTTGCAACCCTTCTCGTATGAATGGCATGGAATTGTGTTCATTCACAACTTTGATGATGCATGCATACAATCTCATTCTCATTCTACCTCATTTGTAAATAAGATTGCCTGTGTCAGAGGATACAAATGAGTATTCACAGAAATACTAATGGAAACAAGACTGACAAGCCCAAAATCTCAGACAGGAAACATACTCAATAAATTAAAATGACAATAGAGTGCTTGTCAGTACTTGCAGTTTATCAAAGTAATCCTCAGAAGTCTACATAAATCTCCAAATCCTAATCAGCCTCATCAAAATGTAGCAGTTAATGTAAATATGATGTCTGGAGGTGCTAGAAAGGTTCACTCGGGCCTCACCATCTCCTTTGTTACCTGTTATTCCCTCAAAAACCCATTCCTTTGAGTTACAAAGTCATTTTGGTCTTAGAAAACACCTATTAAAATCTATCTCCCACTGGGGCTTAAAGCTAACATAGAGGGAATTCGGATCAGCTGATATTTTCACTGTGACGATTGGCAAATAACAATTTCCTGGAACAAGGTGCAGAGCTGAGCTGCCCAGGAGAAACTGCAGAGCTTGGCATCAAGCCGTGTGGAGGGAGAGAAATACAGACTAACCTTGCTTATTCACAATGTTGCCCAAGGCCAACCCTGTCAAGGGATTTTGTTATAAAGATATCTTGCTTTGACAATTTCAAATCCTATGACATCCTGCTGAGTATCACACATTTAGTAGTGTTTTCAGGCTACTAGCCAATTACTGCTCTGTGCAAATGTGTCCCTGCCTGAAGAAGGGACTACAACTCCCTGACGAACATAACTTACTCTGAAGGAACTGTGTTATATCCTAATAGAGTTTGACTAATAATGCCTGCCTCTTTCGGATCCTCTGTGAACTAAATATTAATCAAGATATTCTACCTTTGGGTGACCAACAAGACACATGTTCTATCACCATAACAACCATTAATTACCCACTGCTATCCGACATATTGCCTCTGTGCTCTCAAATTCTGACAAGACCCCGCAAGCTAAGTATTATTATGCCTGTATTATAGATATTGACACTGAGGCTAGAAAACACAGGTCCTTGTTCCAAAAACTTCCAAGAAACAGAGCCTCAATTAGGTGACACATCCCTATACATTCCAAAACAATGCATTGCCTCTGCAGAAGGAGAGCTTGCATTCTCATTATTCAGTACGACTGATCATATTCACCATTATTATAAGACAAGAATTGATGGCCTATGGGTCACCAAGATAACAGAGCACACAGAGAAGCAGCTCCCTAGAGAGTACACAGACAAGTTGAACATCATAAAGAAATGATTAATACTTAAAGACAACATGTATTATTGCTTAACACGTAATGCATACAGTAATAGTTACTAAAGTTTTTGATCATTGAAGACTATGATGATCATAATAGATAACAAGAGAAAAACAATCTTACTAGTAGCCATTAAAATGATATTGTAGGTCAGTTTCTTAACAGTTGAGTTGATAGTGGAGCTATCTTGTATATTGTAGGAAGGATGCTTAGCAGCATTCCTAGCCTCTAGCTACTAGATGCCAGTACTATTCCCCATCAAATACAAACAGAAATGTTTCTAATCATTACCAAATATCCCCTGGGATGGAAAAATCACCCTAGTTGGAAATCTGTTGCAGAAAAAGATTTAAAGATATGCAAGATTTATATAACCATATTTTATTTATTTATTTGAAAGGCAGAAAGACAGAGGAAGAGGAGGGAACTCTCCTATCTACTGTTCCACTCCCCAAATGCCCAGCTGGGGCTAGAGCCAGGAACCAGAAATGCAATTGAAGTCTCCCATTTGGGTGGTGGAAACCCAATTATGTGAGTCATTACTGCTGCCTCCTAAGATCTGCATTAACAGAAAGTTTGATTCAGGAGCTGGAGTTGGGACTCAAACAGGTACTTAGGTATGGGAACCAGATATCCTAATTGGGGCCAAACACCTGCCCCATAATTATTTTAGGTGAAATAAATGTACTATCTAGTCCACAAAAGAAAGGTAAGTACACACAAAAAAAGAACATTAAGAATACAAAAATGTTAAAATGATTGTCAGCTAGCTAACCAATCTCTGACAAATTAAAATAATTTTCTGGAGAAAGGACATTTTCTTCAACAAATGGTATTGGGAAAATTAGATTTCCAATGCAGAGTTGGAAACAAGATCTCTACCTTACACCCTACACAAAAATCAAATCATAAGACAAGGACATAAACATAAGACTTGAAACCATCAAATTACTGGGAAAACACAGGGGAAACACAGCCTAGGCCAAGACTTCTTGGATAAGACTCCAAAAGCACAGGAATTGAAAGCAAAATAGAGAAATGAGATTACATCAGGCTAAGAAGCTTTTGCACTGCAAAGGAAACAAATTAGTAAAGTGCAGAGGAAACAGACAGGATGGGAGAAAATACTTGCAAAATACACATCTGAAAAAGGATAAATATTCAGAATATATAAGAAGTTCAAGAAATTCAATAACAGCAAAACAAATCAGCAAAGGAAATGACCAGGAATTTTCCAAAGGATGATAATGGCAATAGACACGTGAAAAGAAGGCTCAGGATTATGAGCCATCAGAGAAATGTAAATAAAAACCACAATGAGGTATCACCTTACTCCAGTTAGAATGGTTATCATCCAAAAATAAAAAAAAAATGTTTTTGGTAGGGTTGTATAGGAAAAAGTACCCAAATACACTATTGGTGGAAATGCAAATTGGTACAGCCATTATGGAAAATGCTATGGAGATTCCTCAGGAAACTAAAAATAGATCTACCATATGACACAACTACCACCCTTCTAAGAATATAATCAAAGGAAATGAAATCAGCACATACAAGATAACTGCTGTCCCGTGATTCTAATAGCTCAATTCACAATAACAAAGATACGGAATCAACCTAGATGTCATCCACTGATGACTAGATAAATAAAGTGTGGTACACAAACAATATGGAATATCACTTGGATACTAAAAAAAAAAAAAAAAGAATGAAATCCTGACATTTGCAACAAAATGGATGGAACTGGAGATCATTGTGCTAAGTGAAATAAACCAAACCTAAAAGCACCAATAACACATTTTCTCTTCTTTGTAAAACTTTATATATTGAAAGACTATAAAAATTATGTAGATGCCACAGCATTCTGTTTTTAGTCATAAATGTTGCTTCACTGAGTAAATGGCAATACACTCTTCTTTCCCCACATTATGATCATTATCAAGAATCTCTCACTCTGTGATATTAACATCTGTTTTCAAGAAAAAATAGTATACATTTGCATGTACATAACATATACATTTTACGTGAATGTGGAAAAATGTTTAAATAATTGTAAAATATTCAAAAGAAAATTTTAAAAATATAAAAATATTGTCAGCTTTGCAGTAGGATAATATGGTTTTTTTCTTCATTATATTTTCTAGTTTTTCCACATTTACTACCATAAATATAAATTTCTTTTATAGAATATTATGACAGTCTAAGAATTCTTGGGCCATCCTCCACTGCACTCCCTGGCCACAGCAGAGAGCTGGCCTGGAAAGGGGGTAACCAGGACAGAGTCCGGCACCCCGACCGGGACTAGAACCCGGTGTGCCGGAGCCGCTAGGTGGAGGATTAGCCTAGTGAGCCACGGCGCCGGCCCACAATTATTCTTAAGTGCTGAAACTTGACTGGAAAGTGATCGCTGTTGAATGTGGGAGTGGGAATAGGAGAGGGAAGAAATGTGCAATTCGGGACATGCTCAAGCTGACTTACCTCAAACAGTAGAGTTAGAAACATTCCGGGGGATTCGAATTCAGTCCCATCGAGGTGACATGTGCCAATGCCATCTCACTAGTCCCAGTGATCAATTTCTATTCACAATTGATCCTAATAATAGGACTAAGAACCAAAGGGATCACATGGACAAGAATAGTGTCTGCAAATACTAGCTGATAGAATCAAAAAGGGAGAGAATGATCCAACATGGGAGGTGAGATGCACAGCAGACCCATAGAATGCAAATGTCCTAACAGCACTCTGGCCTCATAATCAGCCCTTGAGGCATGCAGATCTGGCTGAAATGCCCATGAGAGTATTTCAGGCATGGAAAGCCAAGACACTCTGGGGGAAAAAAAAAAACCTAGGTGGAGGATCTCCACGAGTGAGATCCCAGTGGAGAGGATGGGTCATCAAGGAAGGAGGTACCTTTCTCTGAAGGGAGGAGAGAACTTCCACTTTGACCATGGCCTTGTCTAAATATGATCAGAGTCAGTGAACTCAGGGGGCTTCCATGGCCTTGTCGGCTCATGACAAGAGCCTAGGGTGATTACTGATGCCATAGATAAGAGTGTCAATTTGTTGAGTCGACAACAGGAGTCACTGTGCACTTATTCCTCATGTAGGATCTTTGTCCTTAGTGTGCCGTACATTGAGATTTAATGTTATAACTAGTACTCAAACAGTATTTTTCACTTTATGTTTCTGTGTGGGAGCAAACTGTTGAAATCTTTACTTAATGTATGCTAAACTGATCTTCTGTATATAAAGAGAAATGAAAATGAATCTTGATGTGAATGGAAGGGGAGAGGGAGTAGATAAGGGGAGGGTTGCGGGTTGGAGGGACGTTATGGGGGGGAAGCCATTGTAATCCATATTCTGTACTTTGGAAATTTATATTCATTAAATAAAAGTTCAAAAAAAAGAAGAAAGTGATGAATTAAAAAAAAGAATTCTAAAAAGTCATTTATTTTTGAAGTGTCATAGTAAATCAATAGGAAACTTATCTAACTCTGGACGACATCAAAATAAAGTAAAGAAAAAGTATTCTGTGATAAATTAAAACCCTAGTTTTGAAGTTAGATAGATTTCTAATCAATTTCTTTTATCTTTTTGTCTATGGAACTCTGAGAAATTCCCACAAAAATCCACCTTGGATCAGTTATAGAAGAAGTCTAAGATAAACAAACTAAAAATCCACAAGTGTGAAGTTAGTGATGAATTGATAGAACATAAAATAGACAACAATTAGATTGACAAGTGATACAACAAAAGCAGCAATTGAGGTTGGAAGACAATGGGAAATAATTTTAAAATGTTAAGGAAAGTAACTGTCAACTAAGTATTTTATTGCCAGATAATTATTCAACAGGAAGCACAAATTTTTAACAATGTTGGGACAAAGACTCAAAGAATTTATAAGAGGAGACAGAACAAATTGGTGGCTAATTAAGATGCTTGAAATACTTTGAGTGATCATCTCTTCGCAGAGAAACTGATTTAAACAATGATTCAGGCATCAAGTCAATTTCACAAGAGCCAAAGAAGCTAGGAGAGAGACAATGGGGTCTGGCTTTAAAAACAGTAACAATAACAACAAAAAATGAATTGTAGAAAGCAGTAGGGAAAGAGATTCGTAGGTACCTCTCCCCCAGCTCCCAGTAGCACAATATGGAGTACATCATGGAGAGATACCTTACCTCCCACTTAGAAGAGGGAAGGTAAGTTAAGTCTGGAGTTCAGACTTGAAACTCAGACCAGGCCCACCAAAATACAAACCAGTACTCTACTGGGCCCCTTGCCTAGCCACCAAGTCTACTGAGATTTAGACCCTCTTCACCCAAATGGTTAAGGGACAGTCTCCACTACCTCTCTGCAGCACTCCAGCAGAGGAGAGAAAATCTCCAGCCTCTGGGCAAAAGGAAATAAAAGAAAACTTTGGGCACCTGTCAGATCTCAAAGCTAGGTCACTGCTATGATGTCCAGCACCTAATAAAGCCCAAAGGACTCTACCTCCAGGCCAGTTCTCATAGTTGATCTAGATCTGCTTCTGTCATCACGTGGAACCATCTTCCTCACAAGGTAGTGCTACAAGCACCCACGGGACTATAAATGGCCTGGTGACTATGGGACCAAGCTGTAACTGAGTTTAGGCTTGGCTGTCTTTACCACATCTTCCTCCAATCTTGGCCAAACAAAAAGTGACCACAGGATTATGAATTGGTACTGGTCAGATACTAATGGTCCCAATCTCTAAACTAGTGCCTGCAGCGTGAGCCTCTAGACTTGTATTGCCATCAACAGAGACTTTCACCCCAGTGGGATAGGCTCATTTCATACAGGCATGGTGTGCTCCCCTGAGGTTGTTCAAGGCCTGGTAACTGTGAGAATCAAATCTGCCCTAGCTTAGAATAATGTGGACAGCCAAATGGCAGCCTTTATCACCCTTCCTTCATGCAAGGGCAGAGAGAAAGGAATCACAGAACTGTGTTTTGGGACTCAGTGCCAGCTAGGCTTGTTGAACCTAACAGTGAGCAGATCTTCAGGGTCCCCATCCCCAGGACAGTGTGAGTAGACAGAGTCTCTTAACCTACCTTAGTGCCAAACAGATTTGTGTGACCCCAGTTGGTAAGATGGACATTGCAGCCAGCATTGCCTTTGACTAGCTATGATGGCCTCAGACTGTGAACCTATCATAGCATTAGACTGACCATAACACTGTGGGCTTTGGTCACTACACGTGTGCTATCCTGGTCATGACAGGCTGTGGGCTATGAGTATGATCTAGAATTGTGGCATTGGTAGCTACTGGTCTGAGCACCTGGGCATGGCCTCGTCCTAGGGGGAGTCTTCTACAGATGGGCTACACCATTTCAGACACCTCCTTCTTTCTGAGTGTCACATGAGTTGTGGGTTTTAAACAACAGCATCACTGAGACAGGGAGAGCACACAAGCAAGGGATTTGCAGACAACCATGATAGGGCACCACCTAGGGCTGAAGTGGCAGATGTGTCCAAAAGTTTGGAGAAAATAAGTTGACTGCTTAAAGGGATGGGGAATGTCTAGCCCGCAGGGCATGTGAGGCCATGAAATCATTTGGTCTGGTCCTGCTGAGGCAACCGAAGGTGGGGCTTAAAACTCAATAAATATGTAACAGGATAGTTTTAAGCTGAGAATTTTGTATGGCGCATGAATGATGTTATAAATATCCAAATGGACCTCAGCAAATAATTACTCCCCACCCCTCGTAGACTACCTGAAATAAGAGTCACAAAGTCAGGTTACAAAGGCTTGAAAAATAACTCATCCTTGTATACACAGATAACATCAAATGCCAACAATATGTAGACATTTGGGAAAGGGGTGCAGACAGTGATTTAACCTAGACATTACAGTCAGTTAAAATGTCCATGTCCCGGGGCCAGCACAATGGCACAGTAGGTTAATCCTCCACCTGTGGAGCCGGCATCCCATATGGGTGCCAGTTCTAGTCCTGGCTGCTCCTCTTCTAATCCAGCTCTCAGCTATAGCCTGGGAAAGCAGTAGAAGATGGCCCAAGGGCTTGGGCCCCTGCACCCTGGCTCCTGGCTTCGGAACAGCACAGCTCCGACGTTGAGGCCATTTGGGGAGTGAACCAATGGAAGGAAGACCTTTCTCTCTGTCTCTCCCTCTGTCTGTAATTCTACCTCTCATGTAAGTAAATAAAAAATCTTTTTAAAAAATGTCCATGTCCTTTTGTTTGCATTTTCCTAATGGCTAGTGATGCTGAAATTTTTTTCATGTGTCCTTTGGCTATATGAATTTCATCCTTTGAAAAATGCCTGTTAATGTCCTTTGCCCATTTCGTAACTACATTGTTTTGTTGTTGTTGAGTTTCTTGAGTTTTTTATAGATTCTGGATAATAATTCTTTATCAGTTGCAGTTTTAAATATTACTACCATTCCATTGGGTGCCTCTTTACTTTGTTGAGTGCTTCTTTTGCAGTGCATAAGCTTCTTAGCTTGATGTAATCCCACTTGTTTATTTTGGTTTAATTGCCTGTGCTTTTGAGGTCTTTTCCAAAAAGTCTTTGCCTATACCAATGTCTTACAGTTTCCCCGACACTTTCCTCTAGTAATTTTGTTATCAGATCAATAATTTAGCACCTTGATGTATTTTGAGTTGATTTTTGCATAATGTGTACAGTAAGGATTTTGTTCCATAATTCTGCATGCTGGAGGTAATTTTCCTAGTACCTTTTGTTGAAGAGACTGTCCATCCTCCAGGGATTCATTTTGGCTCCTTTGTCAAAGATTAATTGGTTGCAGGTTCATGGATTGATTTCTGGAGTTTCTATTCTGTTCCATTGGTCTGCACATCTGGTTTTTGAAAGTACCAGTCTATTTTGATCATAACTGCTCTGTAATATGTCTTGAAACCTGGTATTGTGATGCCACTGGTTTTGTTTTTAAGCATAAGATTACTTTACCTAATCAAGGTCTCTTATATTTCCATATGAATTTTAGCATCATTTTTTCTAGATCTAAAAATAATGTTGTTGGTATTTTGATTGGAATCTCATTGAAGCTATAAATTGCTTTTGATAGGATGGACATTTTGATGATATTAACTCTTTCAATCCATGAACATGGAAGATTTTTCCATTTTTTGTGTCTTCCATTTTCTTTTTTTAATGCTTTATAATTTTAATCTTAGAGCTCTTTCACCTCATTAACTAAACTTATTCCAAGGTATCTAAATTTTTTGTAGCTATTGTGCATGGGACTGGTCTTACAAGTTCTTTCTCAGCCATGGCATTTTCTGTGTATACAAAAGCTGTTGATTTTTGTGTGTTGGTTTTATGTTCTGCAACTTTACTTTTAGTGAAGTCCTTTGGTTCCCCTATAAATAGACTCATGCAATCTGCAAACAGGGATAATCTGATTTCCTCCTTTCCAATTTGTACCCCTTTGATTTTCTTTTTCTTGCTTAACGGCTCTGGCTAAAACTTCCAGAACTATATGGAATAGCAATGGTGAAAGTGGGCATCTTGTTTGGTTTTGGATCTTACTAGAAATGTTTCCAACTGTTCCTCATTCAGTATTTTACCTCACCCCAGTAAGAACGGCTATCATCTAAAAATAAAAAAAATAATAAATACTGGCAAGAATGTGGGGAAAAAACATACCCTAATTCCACTGTTGGTGGGAATGTAAACTAGCACAATATTATGGAAGACAACATGGAGATTACTCAGAAACCTGAATATAGATCTAGCATATGAACCGGCCATCCCACTCCTGGGAATTTACCTTAACAATATGAAATCAGCATATGGAAGAGTTATTTGAACCACTATGTTTATTATAGCTCAATTCACAATAGCTATGATATGGAATCAATCTAGATGTTTATCAGCTGATGATTGGATAAAGAAAAAGTGATTTTATATATATAAAGTGATTGCATATATATAAAGACTTTACAACCATCATCATAGAAATAAAAAGGATTGTTACAGATTAATATGAGCAATTATACGGCAACAAATTCGATAACCTAGAAGAAACAGTCACCCTCCATATCAAGATTGAAACATGAAAAAAATAGACTATCTACACAGACCATGAATAAGTAACAAGATTGAATAAGTAAGGAAAAAGTCCCCCATCAAAGAAAAGCAAAAGACCAAATGACTTCATTGCTGATCTCTACCAAACATTTGAAGAAGAATGGATACCAGCTCTTCCTAAATTATTCCAAGAAAGAGAAGAAAAGGGAATTCTTCAAAAATTATTTTCTAAGACCAACATTACCTTGATACTAAAACCAAACACATAAACATACATGAAAGAGAAAGCTATGGGCCAATATTCTTGATGAAAAAAGTACCAAAATCGTAAACAAAATAAAAGCAAACCAAATTTAATAGTACTTCAAAAAGATTATTCATCTTGATCAAATGGCATTCATCCCAAAGATGCATGGATGATTCAGTATACACAAGTGAATAATGTAATACACCACCCCAACTGAGTGAAGGGCTAAAATCATATGGTCATCTTGACAGATATAGGAAAGGCATTTCATAAAATTCAAAATCATTTCATTATTAAAAAAGACTCTGAGGAAATTGGGCACAGAAGGAATACACTTCAACATAAAAGACACTTGTAATAAATAAATAAATAATGGCACAGTTAACATTACACTGAATGGAAAAAAGCTGATGGCCATCTAAAAGCTAAAACAAGCAACTAGAAAACCAAAGAAATGTCTAGGGTATCTATTTTCACTGCTATTAAACATAATACTGGAAATCTTAGCCAGGGCAATTAGACAAGAGAAAGAAATAAAGGGCATCCAAATTGGAAAGAAGGAAGTAAAATTGTCACTGTTAGCAGATTACATGATCTTATATACAGAAAACCCCGGCTGCACAGTATTGACAGAAAAACACAGATAAGCCAATGGAACAGAATAGAGATCATAGGAGTAAATCTATGTCTCTACAGCCAACTGATCTTTGACAAATGTGCTAAGGATATGTACATTTGAAGAAAGAAAAGTCTTTTTCAATTTTTTTAATTTTTAGTTAGTTTTTAAGATTCAATGTGCTGTGTAGATACAATTCTAAGAAGATAATATTTCCTTTCTCCCTCTCTCCCTACTCCTCTCTCCCTTCCTCCCACTTTTCTTTTCCCTTTATCTTTATAGATTTTGAGATAACATATTTTAGATTTACATAACAGTAAAAATTCTTAATACTTCACCAAATAAAAAGTTTAACAAATAAAAATCAAGAAGATCCTAGTTTAGTGGGAATATAGACAATGGACATAAACAATAACTGAATGCAAAAATGACCATTTCACCCCCACACAGCAAATTTTAAAGTAATCACAAATCATCATTTTCTTTAAAAGCCATGGTCAGCAAACTATGACCTACATGCCACCTCCACTTTTTTTTTTTTATTTGACAGATAGAGTTAGACAGTGAGAGAGAGAGAACAGAGAGAAAGGTCTTCCTTCCATTGGTTCACCCCCCCAAATGGCCGCCACAGCCGGAACTATGCCAATCCAAAGCCAGCAGCCAGGTGCCTCCTCCTGGTCTTCCATGCGGGTGCAGGTGCCCAAACACTTGGGCCATCCTCCACTGCCTTCCCGGGCCACAGCAGAGTACTGGACTGGAAGAGGAGCAACCAGGACTAGAACCCAGCGCTCATATGGGATGCTGGCACCACAGGTAGAGGATTAACCAAGTGAGCCACGGTGTCGGCCCCATGTAATCACAAATCATTAAAACTATAGTAGTATAACTTTTTTATTAAAGGTAAACAAATTTCATGTATTTCATAAATACAGATTTGAAATATAGTGATGCTTTCTACCCCACCCTCCATTCCACCCATGTTCCCACCCTTCCTCCTCCTCCCTTTCCTATTCCCTCCCTTAATTTTTACAATGATCTACTTTCATTTTACTATATACTCATACGATTAACCCTATGCTAAGTAAAGCATTCAACAAATAGTAAGAAGAAAAAAAAAACACTGGTCTTCAAAAGTACAGACAAAGGCTATAAACAATCATTTAATCTCAAAATGTCAATTTCACTCCTATAGTATAACATTCCTAATCATTGGCTTCACAAAGATATTAAACAAATTTTACAAATGTATATTTGGAGCAATATTGATACACACACAGATTTCTTCCTTTTTTTCTTTTTTCTTTTTTTTTGTTTGATTTTTAAATTTTAGCTCCCACATCTAAGAGAGAACATGCAATATTTGTTTTTCTGGGTCCAGCTTATTTCACTCAACATGATGTCATCCAGTTGCATCCATTCTGCTGCAAATGGTAGAATTTCATTCTTTTTATAGTTGAATAATATTCCATTGTGTATGTATACCACATTTTCTTTATTCATTCATTTAATGATGTACACCTTGGTTGATTCTAAATGTTAGCTATTGTGAACAGTACTGCTCTGAACATGGTGGTACAGGTATCACTTTGATATATCATATTCAAGTCTTCTGAGTATATACCCAGTAGTGGGATTGCTGGATCATATGGCAAGTTTACTTTTTAAAGAAATCTCCACACTATTCTTCACGGTGGCTGCACTAATTTAACTTCCCACCAACAGTGTATAAGTGTTCCCCTTTATCCATTTCCTCTCTAGCATTTGTTAATCTCTCTGATTTGGTTCATCCATTCTGACATGAGTGAGGTAATATCTCATTGTGGTTTTGAATTGCATTTTCCTTATGGTTAGCAAAGTTGAGTATTTTTTCAAATATTTTTTTGCCATTTGTATTTCTTCTCTTGAGAACTATTAAAGAAGGACAGTCTTTTTCAAAACTGGTGCTGGGATAATTGTATATTCACCTGAAGAATAATCAAACTAGACCCCTATCTCTCACCACCTACAAAAATAATTTGAAAATGGAGTCAAGACCTAAATATAAGACCTGAAACTTTTAATGTATTAGAAGAAAACATGAGAGATGTCTTAGGACATTGAAATGTAGGATTTGGGGGGGTCAGTACCCAAAAGCACAGGAAACAAAAACACAAATAGACAAATATAATTCCATCAAAGTGCACGCCAAAGAAACCCATCCAAGTGAAGAGAGAGCCTATAGAATGAGAGAAAATATTTGTAAGTTACATATCTGACAAAAGGTTAATAACCAAAACACATAAGGATCTCAAACAACCCGATAGCAAATAATAATTATACAATTTAAATATGGGTAGTAGATTTAAATAGACATTTCTCAAAGGAAAACATGCAAATGGTCAACAGGTGCATGAAAAATGTTAGACATTGTTAATGATCAGGGAAATGAAAATCAAAACCTTAATGAGATGCCACCTTATCACAGTTAGATTGGATATTATCAAAAAGGCAAAAGTGACAAATGCTGGTTTGGGATGTGGAAAAAAGATGACCCTGGCACACTGAAGGCAGGAATGTAAATTAGTGCAGCTATTATGGTAAACAGAAAGTAGGCTCCTCAAAAACTAAATATATGACTACCATATGATACAGCAATATTACTCCTGGGCATATACCCAATGAAAATATAAAGAGACTTCTACACTCCCATATTTCTTGCAGCACTATCCACAATAGCCCAGAAATGGAAACAACCCAACTATTTGTCCACTGATGAATGAAAGAAAATATGGTACATATACATAATAAAATTCTATGAAGCCATAAAAATGATAAAATCTTGTCTTTTGTGACAACAAGGATGGAACTTCGGGTCATTTTAAGTGAAATAAGACAAGTATCACATGATCTCACTCATATGTGAAATCTATTTCATAGATTAGGAGTATAAGTATAATAATAGCTAACAGAGACTAAAGAGAATTGGGAGGTGGAGGAGATGGAAAATAACTAATTAACAGGTACTCAATTTTAGCTAGAGAGGAGAAACAAGTTGGTGTTCCATTGAAAAGTAGGGCAACTATACAAAATATAAATAATATACTATGTATTTCTCATTTTAAAACTATAAGAAATGATTTGGAATATTTCATCACAGGACAGGAAATGTTACATGTTTGAGGATATAAGTACGTTTACCCTGATTGGATGCCATGTGGTCTATGCGTGTATAGAAACATCACAAGCTGTCCCATAAATATGTACTATTTTATTTGTCAGTTTAAGAAAAAAATTTTAATAAAAGAATTCATAGAGTCACACCATTTGCTTTTGCTGAAAGAATTACTAATGCAGTTTAGGAAGAAAAAAACTAAAGCCAAAATAGATTAATGGGATGCATAATATGCAAAGAGAAGCAATAAAATAAGTAAACAGATGGGTACATCTAAACAGTATCAATGTTTAATACAATGACAATAACTTATTTGGGATAAAAGATGAACTAAAATAGTGTATCAATTCTCTTTTAGGAACATACACTATTACTTAAACCTAAAATGATATAACATCTGGGGTTTGCTTTAGAAAGTCTAGGGGAAATTGGAAGAGGAGTGAAGAAATGAAGAGCTGCTGGTTAAACAAATTGGGAATATTCATGTGACAAGTGACAAATTCATGGGGAATATAATACATTTCTATGTTTTTGTGTATATGTGGAAAAATTCATTATGACAAGATAAAAACAATAATGTGTAAAATGGAGAGAAGATAATAGCTCAAGAATTTTCTGTGCTGATATATATTGTGAAGAGAAATACAATTATCTCTAGACATTATTAAACCAAATGTATATGTTGCAAATTTAAGGATAACTACTAAAATGATAAATATAAAAATACAAAGTGATAAATTTAAAGTATGTACATCCCAAAACACTAAAGGGAAAACAAGAGAATAAAGCACAGTAAACAACATGGTAGAAGGTGTGGGTCCAAAAAACAGAAGAATTATATATGGAAGCACAAAAGAAGGTGATAGAAATAACACTAAAACTGTTCTGCAAATACACTAACCTAAAATTCAGTAAAATTCAGAATATATGAGCAGGAACTTAAAAAATGATATCGAGACACAGGATGACAAGTGAGCCCATGAAGTCTGAAAATAAAAGGTAATTATTTAAGCAACATTAATATCAATTATGGGGCAGGCATTGTGGTGTAGAAGGTTAAGCTGCTGCTTTCTATGCCCACAGCCCATAATGGAGTGCCTGTTCAAGCCCTGGCTACTCCTCTTCTGATCCAGTTTCCTGCTATGGCATCCTTGGAGGCAGCAAATTGTGGCCCAAAAATTGGGCCCCAGCTACTCAGTGGAAGTCTTGGATAGAGTCCCAGGCACCTGGTATTGTCTTGGACCAGCCCTGTCTACATTTCAGGAATAAACCAGTGGATGAAAGATCGGAGTCGCTCTCTCTCTTCCCTGCCTTCTCTCTCTTCTTCGCTCTCTCCCTCTGTTATTCTGATTTTAAAGTAGATAAAAAATATTTTAAACTCATTTAGAAAATATTTTAAATCAGAAACAATTTTTTTTTTGCTTTCTCTTACAATTTATAAACTTAATGTTTAGGATGTATACAATCAGCATGCATTTCTGGATTAATTTTATAATTACAATACTAGAGACTTGTGCTTTTTTAACTTTTATTTAATAAATATAAATTTTCAAAGTACAACTTTTGGATTATAGTGGCTTTTCCCCCCCATAACTTCCCTCTCACCCTCAACCATCCCATCTCCTACTCCCTCTCCCATCCCATTCACATCAAGATTCATTTTCAATTATCTTTATATACAGAAGACCAACTTAGTATATACTAAATAAAGATTTCAACAGTTTGCACCCACACAGACACACAAAGTATAAAGTACTCTTTGAGTACTAGTTATGCCATTAATTAATTCACATAGAACAACACATTAAGGACAGAGACCCCACATGGGGAGTAAGTGCACAGTGACTCCTGTTTTGACTTAACAAATTGACACTCTTATTTATGACATAAGTAATCACCTGAGGCTCTTGTCATGAGCTGCCGAGGCTATGTAAGCCTCTTGAGTTAGCCAACTCTGATCTTATTTAGACAAGGCCATAGTCAAAGTGGAAGTTCTCTCCTCCCTTCAGAGAAAGGTACCTCCTCCTTTGATGGTCTTTTCTTTCCGCTGGGATCTCACTCACAGAGATCTTTCATTTAGGTCACTTTTTTTTTTTTTCCAGAGTGTCTTGGCTTTCCATGCCTGATATACTCTCATGGGATTTTTAGCCAGATCTGAATGCCTTAAAGGCTGAGTCTAAGGCCAGAGTGCTGTTTAGGACATCTGCCATTCTATGAGTCTGCTGTGTATCCCGCTTCCCATGTTGGATTGTCCTCTCTTTTGCAATTCTATCAATTAGTCTTAGCAGACACTAGTCTTGTTTATGTGACCCCTTTGACTCTCAATCCTATCATTATGATCAATTATGAACTGAAACTGATCACTTTGACTAGTGAGATGGCATTAGTACATGCCACTTTGATGGGATTGAACTGGAATCCCCTGCCACGTTTTTAACTGTACCATTAAGGGTAAGTCCAGTTGAGAACTTACTGAACTGTACCGCTTCTTGCTCTCTTATTCCCACTCTTGTATTTAACAGGGATCACTTTTCAGTCAAATTTAAACACCTAAGAATAATTGTGTGTTAATTAAAAAGTTCAACCAATGGTATTAAGTAGAACAAACAAAAATACAAAAAGGGCCAGCGCTGTGGCACAACAGGCTAATCCTCCGCCTTGTGGCGCCGGCACTCCGGGTTCTAGTCCCGGTCGGGGTGCCGGATTCTGTCCCGGTTGCTCCTCTTCCAGGCCAGCTCTCTGCTGTGGCCCGGGAGTGCAGTGGAGGATGGCCCAAGTGCTTGGGCCCTGCACCCCATGGGAAACCAGGAGAAGCACCTGGCTCCTGCCATCGGATCAGCGTGGTGCGCTGGCCGCGGCGGCCATTGGAGGGTGAACCAACGGCAAAGGAAGACCTTTCTCTCTGTCTCTCTCTCCACTCTGCCTGTCAAAAAAAAAAAAAAAATACAAAAAGGAATAAAGTAGTTAAGTTGTTCTTCAACAGTCAGGACAAAGGCTGATCAGTCATTATTTCTCACAGTGTCCATTTCATTTCAACAGGTTTCCTTTTAGGTGCTTGGTTAGTGGTCACCGATCAGGGAGAACATATGATATTTGTCCCTTTGGGCCTGGCTAATTTCACTCAGCATGATGTTTTCCAGATTCTTCCATTTTGTTGCAAATGACCGGATTTCATTGTTTTTACTGCTCTATAGTATTCTATAGAATACATAACCCATAATTTCTTTATCCAGTCTACTGTTGATGGGCATTTGGGCTGGTTCCAGGTCTTAGCTATTGTGAATTGAGCTGCAATAAACATTGAGGTGCAGACAGCTCTTTTATTTGCCCATTTAACTTCTTTTAGGTAGATTCCAAGGAGTGGGATGGCTGGGTTGAATGGTAGGGTTATAGTCAGGTTTCTGAGGAATCTCCAGACCGACTTCCATAGTGGCTTAACCAGTTTGCATTCCCACCAACAGTGGTTTAGTGTCCCTTTTTCCCCACATGCTCACCAGCATCTGTTGTTTGTAGATTTCTGTATGTGAGCCATTCTAACCGGGGTGAGGTGAAACCTCATTGTGGTTTTGATTTGCATTTCCCTGATTGCTAGTGATCCTGAACATTTTTTCATGTGTCTGTTGGCCATTTGGATTTCCTCTTTTGAAAAATGTTTATTGAGGTCCTTGGTCCATCTCTTAAGTGGGTTGTTTGTTTTGTTGTTGTGGAGTTTCTTGATCTCTTTGTAGATTCTGGTTATTAATCCTTTATCAGTTGCATAGTTTGCAAATATTTTTTCCCATACTGTCGGTTGTCTCTTCACTTTCCTGACAGTTTCCTTTGCAGTACTGAAACTTCTCAAGTTGATGCAATCCCAATAGTTAATTTTAGCTTTGATTGCTGTGCCTCCGGGGACTTTTCCAAGAAGTTTTTGCCTGTGCCTATATCTTGAAGGGTTTTTCCAATGCTCTCTAATAATTTCATGGTGTCAGGTCGTAGATTTAACTCTTTAATCCATGTTGAGTGGATTTTTGTGTAAGGTGTAAGGTAGAGGTCTTGCTTCATGCTTCTGCATGTGGAAATCCAGTTTTCTGAGCACCGTTTGTTGAAGAGTTTGTCCTTGCTCCAGGGATTGGTTTTGGATCCTTGATCAAATATAAGTTGGCTGTAGATGTTTGGATTGATTTCTGGTGTTTCAATTCTATTCCATTGGTCTATCCATCTGTTTCTGTACCAGTACCATGCTGTTTTGATTACAACTGCCCTGCAGTATGTCCTGAAATCTGGTATTGTGATACCTCTGACTTTGTTTCTGTTGTACAAGATTGCTTTAGCTGTTCGAGGTCTTCTGTGTCTCCATATGAATTTCAACATCATTTTTTCCAGATCTGAGAAGAATGTCTTTGGTATTTTGATTGGTATCACATTGAATCTAGAAATTGCTTTTGGGAGAATGGACATTTTGATGATATTGATTCTTCCAATCCATGAGCATGGCAGGTTTTTCCATTTTTTGGTGTCCTTTTCTATTTCTTTCTTTAAGATTTTGTAATGCTCATCATAGAGAGCTTTAACATCCTGGTTAAAGTTGATTCCAAGGTATTTGATTGTTTTTGTAGCTATTGTGAATGGGATTGATCTTAGCAGTTTTTTCTCATCTGTGGCATTGCCTGTGTATACAAAGGCTATTGATTTTTGTGCATTGATTTTATATTCTGCTACTTTGCCAAACTCTTCTATGAGTTCCAATAGTCTCTTAGTAGAATTCTTTGTATCCCCTAAACAAAGAAGCATACCATCTGCAAAGAGGGATAGTTTGACTTCTTCCTTCCCAATTTGTATCCGTTTGATTTCTTTTTCTTGCCTAATGGCTCTGACTAAAACTTCCAGAACTATTTTGAATAGCAATAGTGAGAGTGGGCATTCCTGTCTGGTACCAGATCTCAGTGGAAATGCTTCTAACTTTTCCCCATTCAATAGGATGCTAGCCATAGGTTTTTCATAAATTGCTTTCATTGTATTGAGGGATGTTCCTTCTATACCCAATTGGCTTAGAGTTTTCATCATGAAAGGGTGTTGAAGTTTATCGAATGCTTTCTCTGCATCTATTGAGATAATCATATGGTTTTTTTCTTCTGCAGTCTGTTAATGTGGTGTATCACATTGATTGTTTTGCGCACATTAAACCATCCCTGCATACCAGGCATAAATCCCATTTGGTCTGGGTGGATGATCTTTCTGATGTGTTGTTGCATTCTATTGGCGAGAATTTTATTGAGGATTTTTGCATCTATGTTCATCAGGGATATTGGTCTGTAATTCTCTTTCAATGCTGCATCTTTTTCAGGTTTAGGGATTAAGGTAATGCTGGCTTCATAGAAAGAATTTGGAAGGGTTCCTTTTTTTCGATTGTTCTGAATAGTTTGAGAAGAATTGGTGTTAATTCTTCCTTAAATGTCTGGTAGAATTCAGCAGTAAATCCATCCGGTCCTGGGCTTTTATTTTTTGAGAAAGACTTTATTACTGATTCAATTTCTGTCTCAGTCATGGGTCTGTTTAGGTTTTCTATGTCTTCATGGTTCAATTTATGTAGGTTGTTATGTGTCCAGGAATCTATCCATTTCTGATAGATTTTCCTGCTTGCTGGCATACAACTCTTTGTAGTAATTTCTGATGACACTTTATTTCTATGGTTTCTGTTACATTTCCTTTTTCATCTCTGATTTTATTGATTTGGGTCTTTTCTTTTTTTAGTTAGTTGGGCCAATGGTGTGTCAATTTTTTTTTTCAAAAAAACAGCTCTTCCTTTAGCTGATCTTTTGTAATTTTTTTTGGATTCAATTCTGTTGATTTCTTCTCTAACTTTAATTATTTCTCTTCTACTAGTTTTAGGTCTGGTTTGCTGCAGTTTTTCTAGATCCTTGACATGCATTAATAGCTCATTTGTTTGGTGCCTTTCCAATTTCTGGATTTAGGCACCTATTGCTATAAACTTTCCTCTTAACACTGTTTTTGCTGTATTCCATAATTTTGAGATGTTGTGTTGTTATTCTCATTTACTTCTTAAAGTTTTTGATTTCCCTTTTGATTTCTTCTATGACCCACTGTTCATTCAGGAGCATGTTGTTCAATCTCCATGTGTTTGCATATACTCTAGGGCTTCCTGAGTTGCTAATTTCCAGCTTCATCCCACAGTGGTCTGAGAAGATGCATGGTATGATTTTAATTCTTTTGAATTTTCTGAGACTTGATTTATGGCCTAGTATGTGGTCAATGCTAAAGTAGGTTCCATATACTGCTGAGAAGAATGTATATTCTTTAAGAGCTCCAAGATGGCGGAATAAGGATTGAGTGCACTGATATTCCAGGAAAAGACAGTTTAATAAACATGGAGATACTATAGAGTTAGGGAAAAAACTGCAGAGGAAACTCTTCCAGAACTAGTGGGACACGGTGGAACTACGTGGAGGGCACGGGTACCCACAGCTTAGGACCCCAGCTGCTGAGTGTAAGCACCAGCGCTGGAAAGGGAGGTGAGGCAAAACTGCAGTAGCCTGAGATACTGGCAGAAAAGTGGCATGAAGAGCTTAGAGGGAGCGAGGCTTGAAGTGGAGTATTGAAGTCCCCCAATACTATTTGTTGGAGTCTAAGTCTCCCTTAAGTTCCTTAACATATCTTTTAAATAAACCACTGCCCTGTAATTAAGTGCATACACGTTTATAATATTTACATCTGCCTGTTGAATTGATCCCTTAATCACTATAGTGCCCCTCTTTGTCTCTCTTGTTTTTGTGTTAAAGATTATTTTGTCTGATATTAAAATGGCTACGCCACCTCTTTTTTGGTTTCTGTTGGCATGGAATATCTTCTTCCAACCTTTCACTTTCAGTCTTCATGCTTTTTTGTTGGAAAGATGTATTTCTTGTAAGCAGCAAATAGAGGGGTTTTGTTCCTTAATCCATTCAGCCAGTCTGTGTCTTTTAACTGGAGAGTCCAGGCCATTTACATTCAATGTGACTATACAAATGTAGTAACTTTGCCCTGCCATTTTCCCAAAGATGTTTTCTAATATATGCTTTGAAATTCCTGTGAACTTTTACTGAGAGGTTTTCTTCCTTTATCTTCTTTCATATTGATGGCTGTGTTTCTATCTTTCTGTGTCTAATACATCTTGAAGCATCTTTTGCAGGGCTGGATGAGTGGTGACAAATTCTTTCAATTTCTGTTTGCTATGAAAGGTCTTCACTTCACCTTCATTCACAAATGATAGCTTTGCAGGATATAATATTCTGGGCTGGCAGTTTTTCTCTCTTAGTACCTGGGCTATATCTCCCCATTCCCTCCTAGCCTTTAGGGTTTCTAATGAGAAGTCTGCTGTGAGTTTATTTGGAGAGCCTCTGAGAGTAATCTGACATTTCTCTCTTGCACATTTTAGAATCTTTTCTTTATGTTTCACTGTGGTGAGTTTGATTACAACGTGTTGTGGTGAGGATCTCTTTTGGTCATGTTTATTAGGGATTCTATGAGCTTCCTGTACTAGGATGTCTCTTTCCTTCTCCAAACCTGGGAAGTTTTCTGCTAATATCTCACTAAAAAGGTCTTCTAATCCTTTCTCTCTCTCCATGCCTTAAGGAACTCCTAGTACCCAAATGTTGGGTTTTTTAAAATAGTATCCTGTAGATTCCCAATAATATTTTTTAGATTTCTAATTTCCTCCGCTTTTCTTTGGTTTGACTGTATTCTTTCCTGTGCTCTGTCTTCTAAGTCCAATATTCTATCTTCTATCTCACTGATTCTGTTTTTAAGGTTCTCAAATGTGTTTATCATTTGTTCCATTGAATTCTTCATTTCATTTTGATTTCTCTTCAATATCATAATTTCATGTTCTACTAAATTCATCTTTTCTTTTTGATTCGTCCTTAAGATTTCATTTTCATGAGAGAGATTTTCTGTCCTGTCCTGTATGGATTTCTGTAGTTCATGCACTTGTTTCAAAAACAAATTATTAAAGACACATCAGTTGGAAGCACAGTAACACAAGAAAAATTGCTTGTGCCAAAAATCAGAAGTAATCCTTAACATTTTGTGAAGCCATCAAAAAATCCTTTTAACTATCTTCAAAAGAAATTTTGGGAGCCAAGCCACTTCTCATTGCATATACCCTATCACCTTGGTTTGAGCCATTATCCTCCCCCTCTATTATGACAATGGCCTCTTTCTCCCACTCAGCCTTTCATCAACACAACATCCAAAGTGATCCTGCTGCAATGAGATATATCATATTATTTCTCTGCTCAAAACCTCCCAATAGATTCTCATTTCACTCAAAGAAAAAACCCAGAGGCATTAAAGAAGGCTGTCAAGAGACTACTGTTTGTCCTGTTACTTCTATGATTTGTTTCTTGCTATTTTTTCTCCCACTCACTCTAATCTAACCACAAAGGCCTCATTGCTAGTCTTAGAACATGCCATCCATGGCATTTGCACTTGCTGTGCACTTTGCTTAAAATCTTCTCCAGATATATGCATAGTTAACACTTACACCTGCCACAAGTTTTTGATGAAATACTTTCTGAGTGAAGTCTTCACTGATTGCCTTACTTAAAATTGCAGGTATCATGCTCCAACTTACCCTGACACCCTTCCCAGAAGTTATACTCATAGTAGACAAAACAGTCTCCAACATATACATACACATATAGGGACATGTGCAATATATATTCACATATATACATAGTGTACGTACATGCATGTGTGTGTACTTGTACGTATTTATGCTGTCTTTCTCTAATCAATAGAATGTAGGCCTCATGTAAACAGCTTTTTCCTTTTGCTTACTGCTTTATCTTTAGTCCTTTGAAAAATGTCTGATACTTAGTAAAATTTGTTAAATCAAGAAAGGAAAAAATTAATTCACCTAAAATATATGCTATTTCTGAAATTACCTGTATCTAACATCTTAAATATTTAAAGTAAACAGAAAGAATTAGTAAGAGCAAATATTTGGAAATTTTAAAACATGCCTCAAAGAAAGACATAATGTTAGGTGGTACAAAAATTTGGAGCAAGGTGACAATGAAATAAAGCACAACAAAATTGGTAACACATACATACTCACCTCACTTACAATAAAAGTACCAGTGCAACTCAGGAAAAAAGGATGATCTTTCCAACAAATAGTACTGAAATAATTAGATCGTTTCTAGAAATATTATCACCATAAACAGAAATTAAATTGGATTTCATTATAGGCCTAAATGTGAAACTCAAAGCAATCAACTTTCTAGAAAGAACATCAGTTAATATCTTTGCGATTCTGAGAGACACATGGATTTCTTAAGTAATACATGAAATGTACTGATTATACAAGAAAAAAATGAATTGGACTGAAGTAAAATAAAGGACATCTGTTCAACAAAATATACCATTAAAAAGGAGAAAAGTGGGGCCAGTGATCTGTTGTAGCTGGTAAGCACCAGCATCCCATATGGGCGCCGGTTCTAGACCTGGCTGTTCCACTTCAACCCAGCTCTCTGCGATGGCCTGGGAAAGCAGGGGAAGAAGGCTCAAATCCTTGGGCCCCTGAACCCACATGGGAGACCTGAAGGAAGTTCCTGGTTCCTGGCTTCAGATTGGCCCAGCTTGGGCCATTGCGGCCACTTGAGGAGTGAAACAGTAGGTAGACGACCTCTTTCTCTGTCTACGTGTGTCTCTGCCTCTGTGTAACTCTGCCTTTCAAATACATAAATCTTTTTTAAAAAGGGAGAAAAGTTAATTTCATGCTAGCGGGATACTTGTATCAAATAAACTGTTAGTACCCATAAATCAATTATATTTGTAATGTTTAATTACATTATCTTTTTTTTTTTTTTTGACAGGCAGAGTTAGTGAGAGAGAGAGAAACAGAGAGAAAGGTCTTCCTTTTTCTGTTGGTTCACTCCATAAATGGCCGCTATTGCCAGCGCGCTGCACTGATCCGAAGCCAGGAGCCAGGTGCTTCCTCCTGGTCTCCCATGGGGTGCAGGGCCCAAGCACTTGGGCCATCCTCCACTGCACTCCTGGGACACAGCAGAGAGCTAGACTGGAAGAGGAACAACTGGGACAGAACCAGCGCCCCAACCAGGACTAGAACCTGGGCTGTCAGCGCTGCAGGCAGAGGATTAGCCTAGTGAGCCATGGTGCCAGCCAATTACATTTTCAATTACCTATAATTCAGAAAACCCAATTTAAAAGTGGGCAAAATACTTTAGCAGATACTTTGAAAAAATAACTTCAACATAGCCAATAGACATATTAAATGATACTCAATTATCATTAATAATCAAAGAATTCATATTGAAATAATAAGGAACTATCAACATACCCTCCCAAATGTGAAAAATTTAAAAGGGTGATTCCACCAAAACATTGTCAAGGATGCATCCCATAAGTTTTTGGTATGTATTGTTTCCATTTTTGTTTGTTTCAAGATACTTTATAGCTTCTTTCATGATTTCTTTTTTGACCTATTGGTTGTTGAGGAGTATGTCACTTAATTTCCATGTATTTGTGAATTTCACAAAAGTCCTCCTCTTATTACTGACCTCTAGTTTTATATCACTATGGTTAGAAAATTAACAAGATAATTTTTAACATTCTTAAATAGGTTAACACTTGTTTTGTGTGGAGAATGTTCTATATGTACTTGAGAAGAAAGTGTATCTGGCTGCTGTTAGTTGGAATATTCTGTAGAAGTTTTCTAGGTCTGTTTGGTCTGTAGAGTTACTCAAGTTCACTGTTCCTTAATTTTCTGTCTGGATTTGTCCATTGTAGAAAGGGTGTACTGAAGTTCCCTACTATTACTATATTGCTGTCTATTTCTCAGTCTATTAACATCTTTTTTTATAATCATATATTCCAATGTTTCAATGTTGGCTGCATAAACAGTTGACCATTGTTAAAATCTCTTGCTAAATTTACATCTTTATTACCAAAAATTACTGTCTTTGTGTCTTTTCTATTTTTACACAGTAAACTCTATTTTATCTGGTGTAACTACAGCTACCTCTGCTCTCTTCTTGCTTCTATTTGCATGGAGTAGCTTATTTTATCTTTTCACTTGTGTCAATGTGTCCTTAAGCCTAAAATGACTCTCTTACAGACAATATAATGGTGGATCTTGTGTTTGTATCCATTCGGTTACTCTATATCTTTTAATTTGGAGAATTTAATACATTTACATTTAAAGCAATTATTGATTAACTAGCAATTAAGGATTTACTATTTGCAATTTGTTAATTGTTTTCTGACACTTTCATAGCTCCTTTCTTCATCTTGTCTTAATGTGATTTGACAGCATGAGAAGAAACTAGGATTCTCATAGACTGCCAGATGGAATGAAAATTGGTACAGTTATTTTGGAAAACAGTGTTGGTAGTGCCTGCTAACTAAATTGAAACATTTAGGTACTCTATAAGCCTATTAGATTCTTGAGTACATATGCAAAGGAATAATCAATATGCTTGCTCAATAGCAACATCTGAAAATATATGATAAATTAGTAAGACAATAGAATTCAGCAAGTTTTCTGAATACAAGATCATAGTAAAAGAAGCAAATTAATTTCAATCCACTATAAATAAATGTTTGGAAATTTTAAAATTTATAAACCATGATTTGTAAAGCATATGTTTTTATTTATATATAAGACTAATATATAAATATATATATTAGTTTCCTATGTCCTCAATTTAAATATTAATATATATATGTATTAATTCTGGAGGATATAAAGAAGACAAATTATTTTTTTAAAAATTCTATAATGGTGAAGGATACATGTGAAAGATGGCATTTCTCTGCAAATTAATCTGTAGCTACAATATTATAGATTCAATAAACTCTGTGCCAAACCTTGGTTACCTATTGCTAAAATTCATAAGAAGAGAAAAAGATCAAGACTAGGCAGGACAGTTTTGAAGAAAATTTATTAAAAAGAACCTCGGACTTACAATATATGTGTATTAAAATGTTCTACAACATTCAATATATAGTAAGTTGAACTGTAAGTCTTTGGAAAAGTTACAGTTTCTGTATATCCATTGATTTTATTTTAGACTATTTTTATACACATACTAAATTAGACCTATTCATAGGTAACTAATAAATCAGTAAACATGTAAGTAAGTTGATTAATGCATATAAGTAAGTAAGGAAAATACAAACCAAGGATATTTCATTTTAAATTCATTTGTTGGGGGAAATTTTTAAATTAGACAACCCAAAGCCATGTCAAAGATGTTAGGAAATGATTTCTCTTACGTACTCATGCTATGACACTAAAATCAATACAGTAGCTTATAAGACAATTTGACAATACCTAGAAAAGTTGAATATGCACACTTTCTATGAATTAACAATTCTACTCTCACACACATCCACAAGATGATGCAAAAATGGATGTTTATTAGAGCACTATTGGCAAGATGTGGAAACAATTTAACTGTCTTTCAGAAAGAAAATAGATGAATAAATTGGCATGCAGTGAATACCGCACAGCAATTTAAATGAATGCAGCATCTACATGGGTAAATCTTTAAAAACAATGTCAAGATCAGGGGAAGTAACTTTCAAAAGTGACACATACAAAATCATGCAAAATAAAGTAAATATTGTTTCAAAGCGCATGCACATTAGAATAAAATAATATGCATAGAAATGCTAAACATCAAAATCAGGAGAGAGGCTAATTCTGGGAAGAAAAGACTAGACTTTACTTTATAAAATATATTCTTTTATAAAAGAATGAGAGATATTATACAGCTTTGGCAAAAATATTACAAGGAATCTGTAAATGCATCTGTTATAACAAATGTATGTTATAAAAAAAGTGTGTGTATTTCAAAAACATTTTGTACCAAAATAAAAGTATCTGACAATCCCATTTTTCTACAAACATGTTAAAGTACCCTCATCTCTGTGCAATTTCTGTGATGGCTACACAGACATCTTGTAACTTTCTGTAAGTTTCTATTATGTTTAAAGTATTTCACAATTTAAAGATTTTAAAGCATATCTAAGATATTACCCGGATTTTAAAAACTGTTTCTTCTTACTCGGTGTCCTACTACACAATTATATACTGCTTTATTGACGTCTCAGATGGAAAGAGTCCTTTGAAGACATTTTCTTATATGTCAGTGTAAGATTTGTCTACTTAAATCCTATTTTAAGTATCCCAGCCATCTGCACCAACACTGCCTCACCACCCAGCCTTCCTCTTTTGTATTATAATTCTGAGTTTCATTGCAGTACAAGGTAAGAGTATGACAATGCAAGAATCTTAAATACTTTTCTTTTACAAAAAGATTTATTTATTTGGAAGTCAGAGAGAGAGAGAGAGAGAGAAAGAATCTTCCATCTGCTATTTCAATTCCTAGATGGCCACAATGGCTGGGGTTGAGCAAGGCCAAAACCAGGAGCCAGGAGCTTCTTCTGTGTCTCCAATGTGGATGGCAGAGGCCCAAGTACTTGGGCCATCATTCACTGCCTCTCTCAGGCAATTAGGAGGGAGCTGGATTGGAAATGGAGCAGCCAGGACATGAACAGGTGCCCATAAACAGGATGCTGGTGTTGCAGATGGAAGCTTTACTGCTATGCCATAACGCTGGCCCCTTAAATATTTTCAACAACACAGCAAAATGTGGGTGTTTTTTAAATAAAGAATAAAATCCACTTAGGATATAAAGGCTTGAGTATTTTATAGACTTACAGTCATGCTAAACAGCCCTATGATGCATCTTGTCCAAATGTGCTCCTAACCCTAATTGTTCGTCTGCTTCCATTAAAGATAGACATCACTTTATTTTTAATTGGAAAAAAGGTTAAAAAAAAAGCACTGCTGTCTCCACTTAGTATCACCCAAATGCTAATTCCATTTTTTGTTTGGAAATCACTTTTTCTAAACCCAGAGTTTTCCAAGATTGTGATAGTCATTGAGTTAAATATTTGAACTGTTTGGCACTAAGGAAACAGAAGCCTACTCTAGATAAAAGGAAAATTCACTGTATTAGTCAGTCCACTTATAAAGGAAGGAGGGTTGTTTTTGCTCATTGTTTTGGAGCTTCATAGTCCTAGACTGGGTGGCCCCATTGGTTCAGTCTCTGGTGAGGCCAGAGTATGGCAAGGGTGGAGCATGTATGGAAGAAAAACCACATGGAGAACCAGGAAGCAGAGACTGGCAAGGCCCAACTCAGCTTTTATAACCAACCCTATCATGAGAACTATCTTCCAAGGGCATGCCCCCAGTGACCTTGGGACTTCTCATCAGTCTCACCTCCTAGGCAGCATAATTGGGTTAAGTTTCTACCCTCTAAATATCATTAAATTACGACTTTGGGAGTTAAACATCTGTACAACTTTGGGAGCCATAACCTATTCAAACCATAGCATTCCACCTGTGGTTCCTCAAAATTCATGTCCTTTTCCTATACAACGTGCATTACTTTCATTCTCAATAGTCTCAAAGTCTTCACTCAGTTCTAATATTCATTCAAAAGCCTAAGGTCTCAACTGAACTCAGGCTAACTCCAGCTGTGGGTCCATAAAAATCCAAGTTATATACTTCCAAGATACAAATGCAGGACAGGTGCAGGGTATGCATTTCCATTCCAAAAGGGCGAGACAAGGAAATAGAAAGGATTACTCAGACCAAAGCAAGTCCAAAATTCAGAAGCTGGTATTAAACCTTACATCTCCATGTCCAATATCCAGGGAACTTTGTAGGGTAGCGTAGCTCCGACCCTTTGCTGCTCACAGCTCATGCCTTACTTCACACAGGTTGGAGACTTGTCTCTGCAGTTCTAAGTAGTTCTCTAATGGGAACTTTCTACAGCATCTCCACTCCCACATTTCTACTTGATGCTCTCCTGGTAGGGGTACTGTTGTCCTGTAGCAGGTCTCTGCCTGGACCCTTGGGTTTTCCAACACATTACTTGACCAAAGTGGAGTCCACCATGGCTCTTTGGGTCTTTGCTCACTTGGCGGCTCCATCAGGCTGCAAGCTGATTTCTGTGGCTTTCCAAGACTGGTACAGCACAGTGTTTGCAGTTTTCCCCAATGGGCATTTCACATTGCTTGTATCCAGACTTTTCTGGAGTCTCCACGTTGGCTTTGCTCCCATAGCTTTACTAGACTCCAGGGGCTCCAACTTTGGGTATGGCTCACTTCTGCCTGACCTTACAGGCATTCCTTTGAAATCTCAGAAAAGCCACCATGATCCCATAACTGCCGTATTCTTTCCACTGAAGGGTTAAAAAAGTTAAAAGCTGCTCCTGCCCCCCCTCCCCTCCTCTGGTGAACTTTCCTGACCTCCTTAGACTTGCTCTGCATAGCCATTCTCTTTAAAGTCAGTCAGTAAATTACCCCAATGTAAGCGTAACCTTAGTTTCACCTAAGTAAGACCTCCTGGAACTCTGACCCCACCATGTGTTCCTTATCGACATTCGGCTGCATTCCTATGGTACTCGATATCCTGTACTCCCTATATTCATAAATCAACTGATTGTAAAATCACTTAACTTTTATCAATTGTTTACTCTATACCACTGTCTGATCTATGCAATGATTGATTTTCTTTGTTTAAACGTGTATAAAAACCCCAACCCAAGACTATTTGGGGCCGCTCACCTGTACTGAGATGGGGGCCCCGACATGTCGGATCATCAATAAACCTTACCCTTTGTTAATTGCATGAGAGAAGGTCTCTTGGAGTGTTTTTGGGGTGGCAAGAGCAATCCAACTCTAACACCGCAAAACTGGCATCACAAAGATGATGTCAAGGTCTGCTACCAGCTCAAACTGTACCTGGGCCCATTTGAACCCTCGCCACAGCAGTCCAGGAACACTTAGCAAGCCAGAATCCAAGGCTGCCCCTGGGTGAGCAGGGTGCCCTGGAGCTCATTCCAGAAAAAGAATCCTGGCCTGGAAGAATTTTGAAATCAGTTTGCACTTCTAGATCTCTGATGGGACTGTAATGACAGTGGTATCCTCAAGGATCTCTGAAATGTTTTTGGGATCTTTCTCCTGTTGTCTTGCTTATTAGCACATAGCTTCCTTGTACCTGTGCTAATTTATTTTACAAGATATCTCTTTACTGTATTTGCCTGTCACAAGCACACTTTTTATAGAAAGTTTTATTTAATAAATACAAATTTGATAAGTACAACTTTTGGATTATAGCGGTTCTTCGCCCCATACCCGCCCTCCCACCTGCAACTATCCCACCTTCCATTCCATCTCCCATCCTATTCTTCATTAAGATTCATTGTTAATTATCTTTGTATACAGAAGGTCAATTCTGTACATTTTTTTATTTAATAAATGTGAATTTACAAGAGCAACTTTTGCATTTTTGTGGCTTCCCCCCTCAACTTCCCTCCCTCCCGCAGCCCTCCCATCTCCCACTCCCTCTCCCATCCCACTCTTCATCAAGTTTCATTCTCAATTATCTTTATATACAGAAGATCAACTTAGTATTTACTAAGCAAAGATTTCAACAGACTGCACCCACACAACCGCACAAGATATAGAGTACTGTTTGACTAGTAGTGTTATCGTTAACTCTCATAGTAAAACGCATTAAGGACAGAGATCCTACATGGGGAGCAAGTGCCCAGTGACTCCCGTTGTTGATTTAACAATTGGCATTCTTATTTATGACGTCAGTAATCACCCGAGGCTCTTGCCATGAGCTGTCTAGGCTATGGAAGCCCCTTGAGTTCACCAAATCTGAACTTGTTTAGTCAAAGCCATATCACAGTGGAGGTTCCTTCCTCCCTTCAGAGAAAGGTGCCTCCTTCTTTGATGGCCCATTCTTTCTGCTGGGGTCTTGTTCACCAAGATCTTTCATTTAGGTTGTTTTTGCCACAGTGTCTTGGCTTTCCATGCCTGTGAGACTTTCATGGGCCTTTTAGACAGATCTGAATGTCCCAAGGGTTGATTCTGAGGCCACAGGTTCTTTGCCATGACATAACAAGGGTGGTGTTTAGTACAGTTCTCAACAGAATCCTCATTTCTCTCTGAAACTTCATCAGCATGGCTCTAACTATCTCCATTCTTATCATCATGCTGCTCTTCTAAGCCTTCATCAGAACCTTCCAGAATGTTCTGCTTACAGCATTATAGACTTTTTCTAGCCCACTCCTCTAAACTCTCCCCAAGTTTTCTAGTAAACCAATTACAAAGACTGTTCCATATATTTAGATGTTGCTAGAGTAAGAATCCTTACCTGTACCAGTTTTCTATGTTAGTTACCTTTTCATTTCTACAACAAAATCCATTAGTCAGGCTTCTTACAAAGTAAGAAATTTATCTTAACTCATGTTTTGGAAGGTCACAGTCCAACACTGGTTGAGCCTCTGGTGAGGCCAGAGGTTGGCAATGGTGGACTCTGCAGAGGAACAATCATATGATGGGCAAGGAAACAGTGCTCAGCCCCAAGTTGATTTTTATAACCAGCCCTCTGGGAGTAGGCATTTGGCATAGCAACTAAGATGCCACTTAAGATGTCCACATTCCATAACACCGTGCCTAGGTCTGAGTCCTGACTATGCTCCCAAATCCAGCTTCCTGCTAATGGACACATTGGAAGGCAGCAGGCAATATTGCTAGTAGTTGGTTCCCTGCCACCCACATAAGAGACCTAGACAGAACTCTTGGCTTTGGCCTAGCCAACTATAGGCATTACTTGCATGTGGGGAGTAAACCAATAGGTGGGAGCTTTGTGTTTATCTCCCTGTCTTTCTAACACATATATAAGTAAATCTATAAATAAATATATACAATGAATAATAATATAAAATAAATGATAAATACATAAAATTAATGAAATAATTTATGAGCAGCCCTCTAGCAGAAACTACCATCCTTCCAACTAGCCCTTCTCCTAAATGCCATAATAGAATTAAGTGACTTCACTTTTGGTATCATTAATGCATGACTTTGGAGATTAAATATATGCATAAGTTCAGAAGTCACATTCTATTCAAACAATAGAATTTCCTGTTTCTCTAATTAGGTAATAATAGATTTCTAACAAAAGAATTTAGAGTAGGAAAACACTAAATAATAGATTTGAATCTGATCAAGCATTAGGTGTCCTCCTCACAAAAAGCAAATATGTATTTAAAGTTTCTTCATATTTTTATATATAACCCAAAACTCAGCATAGCAACTAATAGTATCAAAAGGGAATGTGAATAAACAAAAGAAATAAAACTGATATATTACCTAAACAGGAAGCACTTAGTTAGATTTTGTCTGCACAGTGAATAAAAATTATTTTAACTAGATAGCTTATTCAAGAAAATTAAAAAACTGCTCAAATATTTGGATTAACTTCTTATTTTCAATCAATTGCCTGTTTTTTTCTTTCTTCTTTTAAACACTAATCACTGGCCGGTGCTGCAGCTCACTAGGCTAATCCTCCACCTTGCAGTGCCGGCACACTGAGTTCTAGTCCCGGTCGGGACGCCGGATTCTGTCCTGGTTGCCCCTCTTCCAGGCCAGCTCTCTGCTGTGGCCAGGGAGTGCAGTGGAGGATGGCCCAAGTCCTTGGGCCCCGCACCCCATGGGAGACCAGGATAAGTACCCGGCTCCTGCCATCGGATCAGCGCGGTGCACTGGCCGCAGCGCGCCGGCCGTGCTGGCCATTGGAGGGTGAACCAACGGCAAAGGAAGACCTTTCTCTCTGTCTCTCTCTCTCACTGTCCACTCTGCCTGTCAAAAAAATAAAATAAAATAAAACAAAACACTAATCACTGAATAGACCAAATTGACAGCATAGGAAGTGAAAAAACCTTGCAAATTTCTTTATATCAGACTGATAAAAGGGATCTTAAAATAACATAGAAAATGTATATTTTGAAAAAAAAAACCATGCATGAATTTCAAAAAAATTTTACATCCATTAAAATCAACATATTTTAATTCCATTTTCCATAAACTTTTCGAAATCATCTTACATAGTACATATGACATGTTTCTTTACATCCTCCACTGCCTATCCAAATGATTTCAAATTATGCATTTTGGGGTACGTACGCCATATTACAATTTTTATTTTTGTCCTACATAACTTCTGTTTAAAAAATGTTTGTTTAGCACTGTGGCCTCAGAATCAGCCCTTAAGGCATGCGGATCCGGCTGAAAAGCCCATGAGAGTATTTCAGGCATGGAAAGCCAAGACACTCTGGCAAAAAAAAAAAAAAAAAACCACAACCACAAACACCTAAATGAAAGATCTCCGCGAGTGAGATCCCAGTGGAAAGAACGGGTCATCAAAGAAGAAGGTACCTTTCTCTGAAGGGAGGAGAGAACTTCCACTTTGACCATGGCCTTGTCTAAATATGATCAAAGTCGGTGAACTCAGGGGGCTTCCATAGCCTTGGCAGCTCATGACAAGAGCCTAGGGTGATTACTGATGCCATAAACAAGAATGTCAATTTGTTAAGTCAACAACAGGAGTCACTGTGCACTTACTCCTCATGTAGGATCTTTGTCCTTAGTGTGCTGTACATTGAGATTTAATGCTATAACCAGTACTCAAACAGTATTTTTCACTTTATGTTTCTGTGTGGGAGCAAACTGTTGAAATCTTTACTTAATGTATGCTAAACTGATCTTCTGTATATAAAGAGAATCGAAAATGAATCTTGATGTGAATGGAAGGGGAGAGGGAGTGGGAAAGGGGAGGGTTGTGGGTGGGAGGGACGTTATAGGGGGGAAGCCATTGTAATCCATATGCTGTACTTTGGAAATTTATATTCATTAAATAAAAGTTTAAAAAAAGTTTATTTATTTGAAAGTCAGAGTTACAGTGAGAGAAGAAGAGAAGGAGAGAGAGGAAAGAAGTCTTCCATCTGCTAGTTCACTCCCCAAATAGCTGCAATGGCTAGGGCTGAGCCATACCATAGCCAGGAGCCAGGTGTTTCATCCAAGTCTCCCACATGGTTGTAGGGGCCCAAGCACTTGAGCCATCCTCCGCTGCTTTCAGAGGCACATCAGCAGGGAGCTGGATGGGAAGTAGAGGAGCTGACAGTCAAACAGGGTCCTATATGGAATGCCCGTGCTGCATAAGGTGACTTAAGCTACTGCACCACAATGCCAGCCCCTGTCCTACATAACTTCTTTTTTTAAAGATTTATTTTTATTTATTTGAAGATAGAGTTACACAGAGAAGTAAAGACTGAGAGAGAGAGAGACAGAGAGAGAGAGAGGTCTTCCATCCACTGGTTCACTCCCCAGATGTCTGCAGTGGCCTGAGCTGAGTAGATCTGAAGCCAGGAGCCAGGAGCTTCTTCCGGGTCTCCCACGTGGCTGCAGGGGCCCAAAGACTTGGGCCATCTTCCACTGCTTTCCCAGGCCATAGCAGAGAGCTGGATCGGGGAGCAGCCAGGACTAGAAACGACACTCTTATGGGATGCCAACACTGCAGGCCAGGGTTTTATTCCGCTGAGCCACAGAGCTGGCCCCCTACATAACTTCTAAAAAACTTGTATAACCCTCATAGAAACTTAATTTCACAGAAAAACAATGACAAAGCCTTCAGCTATTGCCTCTTAGATTTTTGTCAGAATAAAAATTTGGCCCTAAAATTCTGTTGTATATGTTTTTTTTCTGAACCTAACACATACACATAAATAATATAATACATTTTAAGTCATTTTTAAAGTGGTAATTCAGCTAGAAACTGGATAATATACAAGAGGTATATAGCAAGCCTAGAAGCTGCTTTCACACAAAGCTTTCTAAGCTGAATGAAATGTTATTTGTTTTGTTTATATAATATGCATGGAAAAATCATCAGGGAGTAATTACATTTTCTAATAGTTTTAATTTGGATTTGCATTTATGAATCAGTAACAGCTACTGGGTATGTTTCAATATGTAACAGTGTGCTGGTGTGATTTTTTTTATGCCTTCATAATTGCTAGAGAAATTTGTACCTGGCAATCCACCTTCATTTCTTTCATATTATTAAGCAAAATCAATAGGCTTTCTATAAAAGTTTCCCTTAAATTCTCCAGTGAATAAAAACATGGCTTGTTACTGGATAAAGGAGATGTTAATGAATTTTTTCCAGCTTTGCAATCCATTGAAATGCCTGCGATTCATTTCCTTGCCTAAAACTATTCACTGCTATGATGACTGTAAATGGAAAGCAAAATTCACATTTTAAAAATGCATGGCACTTTAACCTTGAATGAAAGACTTAAGGCGGGTCCCTTGTTTTTGTTGTTAAAAGAAACTGGGAAGTGGAGGAGGAGGAAAAGAATTGTTTGCAAAGTCACTTGAATACCTATATTTTTAAATAAAACATGCAGCTGAGATCCATTTATAGAAACTTAATATAGTTTCTACCTCTATTCCTTCACCATCTTCTCTTATTCCCTCTGATTTAGAATTGAGTTAATTTATAAGATCAGCAAATATGTGAACAAGAAACTAGGCTGCAGATGAAGGATATATTTCTGGATCTATAGAAGATTTTCTACAAGTTGTTGAATAGACACATATTTAAAAAAAAGATTAATAAAAAATAGTTTTGTAGGATTCAACTGATGAGAGGCACATTAACTAAGATTGAGTGAAACCTTTCATATGAAACACTCAACTGTTGGTGTATAGTTTAGTACTCAATAAATAGCTTTATGGCGCTCACATCAGAGATCAAATCTAGAGAGGTCAATTTGGTGTTAAATTTTAAAACCAGAACACCTCTCAAATCCTCACTATAGAGACTACAGAGATTAAGATCAGAGGCCTGGGAACTAACAGTTTAGTCTGTATCAAAGAAGAAAAGCAGGAGTCAAACCACTGAAGAAGACAGGAAAACAATCAAAGAAATCATTCTAACCTGACATGCCCTTAAAGAAGATGGGAGTGATGGGAGGCTTTTTGATTTTTTATTTCCCCTGAGAACGCAAACGCAATGTGGTAAGGGACTGATGGGTCAGCAATGGAATTTCAAGTGGAAAATATCGAAAGTCACTCCAAATAAATGCAGAAATTTGAAGTGCTGAACATTTACCTCTTGGATGAAGCCATACTAAGAATCAAACGGTGTAGTGACGTATACCATGAATCACGTAAATCTTGGCTGCCAAATTTGGGAAGAATTAAGTCGAGTGGCAATGTACTAGCTTGTGTCTGAATGCAGGAGGCCCTCTGAAAATTCTCAGTCATGTAAAAATGAAGAAAAAGAGCAGGTGAGAACTACTTACTACACAACTATAGGAAGCAGGGAATTTCATAGGTTTGTGGCCTCTCAATCACAGCATGCGCACTGAGTGCCTTGGGTTCTAGTCAATCAAATTAGTGATCGGTTGTTTACCCAGGGCAGTTGAAAATGGATTTTGGAAAGAAGCAAGCCTGGTGTGGGTAGGACAAACAGCACCAGAATTTCTGTTTGTTTCTTGATCCCTTATCCAATCATCATCCAGGATGACTTTCATGGTCAAGAAGATAAGTCATAGCTCTACAACTCCCTCAGCTCTTCAACCTTCAATTCCAACCACCAAAATGTACTCTATAAACAGAACCCTCCTGCCAGTTCATATGACTAGGTCACCAACAGGAACACTGCATCTTTGAAATTCCTAACACCAGCTGTCTCTGCAGCAACCCAAACTCCTGCCCTTGCTCTCAGCTGTGTGCTCCTGCTTTCTCACTCTCCTCCTGTTTCCTCCTCCTTCCTCTCCTACCCAAATTTTTAGCTGCATTCAGCTCTTCCAGTCCCTTGAGCATTCCATTTCATCCACAAACAAGCCCTAGAAGTAATGACAGGAAACAAGTGTAATGCTGAAGAACAAGGATCTGAATAGCCAACTCTGTCCCACAGGTACTACAAATTCATTACAGACAACATCAACATCATCATTTTCTTCCTGAACTGGTTTCTCTTCCACGGTTCTCTATCAGTGTAAAGTATTACCAACAATTTATAATCTATGACAGAACTCTTAAAGCAGGGTTTCTCAACCTTTGTACCACTGACAATTTGTGCTGGATAATTTTTTTGCTCTGGGAGACTGATGCTTGTATTTTTTCTCATAATAATAGTTATCATGGGGGCCAGCTCTGTGCTATAGTATGCTAAAGCCTCTGCCTGCAGTGCTGGCATCCCATATGGGTGCCAGTTCTATTCCCGGCGGCTCCTTTCCATTCTAGCTCCCTGCTATGACCTGGGAAAGCAGAAGAAGATGGCCAAATCCTTGGGCCCCCGTGCCCACATGGGAGACATGGAGGAAGCTCCTGGTTCCTGGTTTTGGATCAGCTCTGCTCAGGCTGTTGGGGCCATTTGGGGAGTGAACCAGCAGATGGAAAACCTCTCTCTCCCCCTCACTGTCTGTAATTCTATCTCTCAAATAAATAAATATCTTTAAAAAATAGTTATCATGTACTAGGCATAAACTGCATTGGACACACACATTTTTCTCATGAATTTCTACATTCTAGGAGTGTCAAAATTAAGTAAACATTTTAAATTTGAAGAAATAGCTTCAGAGAGGTCCAGTAACTTGCCAAAGATCACAAAATTAGCTCAACATTTATTTTAAAGAAGGAAATGGTTTGAACTTATGGCTGTTTGACTTTGTAGCCTGTGCATTTTCCCATGATACTGCACCAACTTCTTTTTTGTTTTGAAGATTTATTTATTTATTTGAGAGGCAGAGGCAGAGAGAGAGAGAGAGAGAAAGAGAAAGAAAGAAATAAAGAAAGAGAGAAGTCTTCCATCCACTGGTTCACTTCCCAGATGGCCGCAACAGTCAGAGCTGCGCTGAACCGAAGCCTGGAGCCAGGAGTTTCTTCCCGGTCTCCCATGTAGGTGCAGGGGTCCAAGGACTTGGTCCATCTTCTACTGCTTTCCCAGGCCATAGAAGAGAGCTGGATCAGAAAAGGAGCAGCCAGGACTAGAAACAATGCCCATATGGGATGCCAGCACTGAAGGCAGCGGCTTTACCCACTATACCACAGTGCCACCCACACCAACTTCTTTTTATTTATCTGCCATTCTTGTCTCCCTTCTTTTTTTTTTATCTTTTATTTAATGAATATAAATTTCCAAAGTACGACTCATGGGTTACAATGGCTTCCCCCCCCCAATACCGTCCCTCCCACCCACAACCCTCCCCTTTCCCACTCCCTCTCCCCTTCCATTCACATCAAGATTCATTTTCGATTATCTTAATATACAGAAGATCAGCTTAGTATACCTTAAGTAAGGATTTCAACAGTTTGCTCCCACACAGAAACATAAAGTGAAAAATAATGATGATTTTTTTTTAAATGATGATGAAATCAGATAAGACCTATTGTCATGTTTAATCCCAGTGAGCGTCAAGTTGGGAATTGATCATTTCTTTCTTTTTTTTTTTTTTTTTTTTTTTTACAGAAGATCAGTTTAGTGTACATTAAGTAAAGATTTCAATTGTTTGCACCCCCATAGAAACACAAAGTGAAATATATTGTTTGAGTACTCGTTATAGCATTAAGCCTCAGTGTACAGCACATTAAGGACAGAGATCCTACATGAGGAGTAAGTGCACAGTGACTCCTGTTGTTGACGTTACAAATTGACACTCCTGTTTATGGCATCAGCAATCTCCCTAGGCACCAGTCATGAGTTTCCAAGGCTATGGAAGCCCCTTGAGTTCTCCGACTCTTATCTTGTTTAGACACGGTCATAGTCAAAGTGGAGGTTCTCTCCTCCCTTCAGAGAAAGGCACCTCCCTCTTTGAAGACCTGTTCTTTCCACTGGGATCTCACTCACAGAGATCTTTTTGCCAGAGTGTCTTGGCTTTCCATGCCTGAAATACTCTCATGGGCTTTTCAGCCAGATCCGAGTGCCTTTAGGGCTGATTCTGAGGCCAGAGTGCTATTTAGGACATCCGCCATTCTATGAGTCTGCTGAGTATCTCACTTCCCATGTTGGATCACTCTCCCCTTTATTTATTCTATCGGTTAGTGTTAGCAGATACTAGACTTGTTTATGTGCTCCATTTGACTCTTAGTCCTTTCATTATGATCAATTGCGAACTGAAATTGATCACTTGGAATAGTGAGATGGCATTGGCACATGCCACCTTGATGGGATTGAACTGGAATCCCCTGGTATGTTTCCAACTCTACCATTTGGGGCAAGTCAGCCCGAGCGTGCCCCAAAATATACATCTCTTCCCTCTCTTATTCCCACTCTTATGTTTAACAGGGATCACATTTCAGTTAATTTTTAACACTTAAGAATACTGTGTATTAATTACAGAATTAAACCAGTCATATTAAGTAGAACAGACAAAAAAAATACTAAGAGGGATAATGTATTAAGTTGTCCATTAACAGTCAGGGCTATGCTGATCAAGTCACCATTTCTCATAGTGTCCTTTCACTTCAGGAGGTTTCCTTTTTGGTGTTCAGTTAGTTGTCACCGATCAGGGAGAACATATGGTATTTGTCCCTTTGGGACTGGCTTACTTCACTCAGCATGATGTGTTCCAGATTCCTCCATTTTGTTGCAAATGACTGGATTTCGTTGTTTCTTACTGCGGTATAGTATTCTAAAGAATACATATCCCATAATTTCTTTATCCAGTCTACCGTTGATGGGCATTTAGGTCGGTTCCAGGTCTCGGCTATTGTGAATTGTGCTGCAATAAACATTAGGGTGCAGACCGCTTTTTTGTTTGTCAATTTAAACTCCTTTGGGTAAATTCCAAGGAGTGGGATGGCTGGGTCGAACGGTAGGGTTATATTCAGGTTTCTGAGGAATCTCCAGACTGATTTCCATAGTGGCTTGACCAGTTTGCATTCCCACCAACAGTGGGTTAGTGTCCCTTTTTCCCCACATCCTCGCCAGCATCTGTTGTTGGTAGATTTCTGTATGTGAGCCATTCTAACTGGGGTGAGGTGAAACCTCATTGTGCTTTCGATTTGCATTTCCCTGATTGCTAGTGATCTTGAACATTGTTTCATGTGCCTGTTGGCCCTTTGGATTTCCTCTTTTGAAAAATGTCTATTGAAGTCAATGGCCCATCACTTAAGTGGGTTGTTGGTATTGTTTTTGTGGAGTTTCTTGATCTCTTTGTAGATTCTGGTTATTAACCCTTTATCTGTTGCATAGTTTGCAAATATTTTTTCCCATTCTGTCGGTTGTCTCTTCACTCTCCTGACTGTTTCTTTTGCAGTACAGAAACTTCTCAATTTGATGCAATCCCAATAGTTGATTTTGGCTTTGACTGCCTGTGCCTCCCGGGTCTTTTCCAGAAATTCTTTGCCTGTGCCAATATCTTGAAGGGTTTCTCCAATGTTCTCTAATAACTTAATGGTGTCAGGACGTAGATTTAGGTCTTTAATCCACGTTGAGTGAATTTTTGTGTAAGGTGTAAGGTAGGGGTTTTCCTTCATGCTTCTGCACGTGGAAATCCAGTTTTCCCAGCACCATTTATTGAATAGACTGTCCTTGCTCCAGGAATTAGTTTTAGATCCTTGATCAAATATAAGTTGGCTGTAGATGTTTGGATTGATTTCTGGTGTTTCAATTCTGTTCCATTGGTCTATCCATCTGTTTCTGTACCAGTACCATGCTGTTTTGATTACAACTGCCCTGTAGTATGTCCTGAAATCTGGTATTGTGATGCCTCCATCTTTGTTTTTGTTGTACAAGATTGCTTTAGCTATTCGAGGTCTCTTGTGCCTCCATATGAATTTCAGCATCATTTTTTCTAGATCTGAGAAGAATGTCTTCGGTATCTTGATTGGGATTGCATTGAATCTAGAAATTGCTTTTGGGAGAATGGACATTTTGATGATGTTGATTCTTCCAATCCATGAGCATGGAAGATTTTTCCATTTCTTGGTATCCTCTTCTATTTCTTTCTTTAAGGTTTTGTAATTTTCATCGTAGAGATCTTTAACGTCCTTGGTTAAGTTTATTCCAAGGTATTTGATTGTTTTTGTAGCTATTGTGAATGGGATTGATCTTAGCAGTTCTTTCTCAGTCATGGCATTGCTTGTGTATACAAAGGCTGTTGATTTTTGTGCATTGATTTTATATCCTGCCACTTTGCCAAACTCCTCTATGAGTTCCAATAGTCTCTTAGTAGAGTTCTTTGGATCCTCTAAGTACAGAATCATATCGTCTGCAAAGAGGGATAGTTTGACTTCTTCCTTCCCAATTTGTATTCCTTTGATTTCTTTTTCTTGTCTGATGGCTCTGGCTAAAACTTCCAGAACTATGTTAAACAGCAGTGGTGAGAGTGGGCATCCCTGCCTGGTGCCAGATTTCAGTGGAAATGCTTCCAACTTTTCCCCATTCAATAGGATGCTGGCTGTGGGTTTTTTATAAATTGCTTTGATTATATTGAGGAATGTTCCATCTATACCCAATTTGCTTAGAGTTTTCATCATGAAAGGGTGTTGAATTTTATCAAATGCTTTCTCTGCATCAATTGAGATAATCATATGGTTTTTCTTTTGCAGTCTGTTAATGTGGTGAATCACATTGATTGATTTGCGAATGTTGAACCATCCCTGCATACCAGGGATGAATCCCACTTGGTCTGGGTGGATGATTTTCCTGATGTGTTGTTGTACTCTATTGGCCAGAATTTTATTGAGGATTTTTGCATCTATGTTCATCAGGGATATTGGTCTATAATTTTCTTTCAGTGCTACATCTTTCTCTGGCTTAGGGATTAAGGTGATGCTGGCTTCTTAGAAAGAATTTGGGAGGATTCCCTCTTCTTTGATTGTTCTGAATAGTTTGAGAAGAAATGGGATTAGTTCTTCTTTAAATGTCTGGTAGAATTCAGCAGTGAATCCATCTGGTCCTGGGCTTTTCTTTGTTGGGAGGGCCTTTATTACTGTTTCAATTTCTGTTTCAGTTATGGGTCTATTTAGGTTTTCGATGTCTTCATGGTTCAATTTTGGTAGATTGCATGTGTCCAGGAATCTATCCATTTCTGATAGGTTTTCCTGTTTGCTGGCATACAGGTCCTTGTAGTAATTTCTGATGATTCTTTTTATTTCTGTGGTGTCTGTTGTTACGTTTCCTTTTTCATCTCTGATTTTATTGATTTGGGTCTTTTCTCTTCTTTTTTTAGTTAGTTGGGCCAATGGGGTGTCAATTTTTTTATTTTTTCAAAAAACCAGCTTCTCGCTTGGCTGATTTTTTGTAATTTTTTTTTGATTCAATCCTGTTAATTTCTTCTCTGGCTTTAATTATTTCTCTTCTCCTACTAGATTTGGGTTTGGTTTGCTGCAGTTTTTCTAGGTCCTTGAGGTGCGCTGAAAGCTCATTTATTTGGTACCTTTCCAATTTCTTGATATAGGCACCTATTGCTATAAATTTGCTTCTCAATACTGCTTTTGCTGTATCCCATAAGTTTTGATATGTTGTGTTGTTGTCTTCATTTACTTCCAGAAAGTTTTTGATTTCTCTTTTGATTTCTTGAATGACCCAGTGTTCATTCAGGAGCATGTTTTTCAGTCTCCATGTGTTTGCATACTTTCTGGTGTTTCCTGAGTTGCTAATTTCCAGCTTCATCCCGCTGTGGTCTGAGAAGCTGCATGGTATGATTCTAATTCTTTTAAATTTGCTGAGACTTGCTTTATGGCCTAGTATGTGATCAATCCTAGAGAAGGTTCCATGCACTGCTGAGAAGAATGTGAAGTCTGTAGATGTAGGGTTGAAAGTTCTGTAGATATCTGTTAGATCCATTTGGGCAATAGTGTCAATTAAATCTGCTGTTTCCTTGTTGATCTTCTGTCCGGATGATCTGTCTATTTCTGAGAGTGGAGTATTGAAGTCCCCCAGTACTATTGTATTGGAATCTAAATCTCCCTTTAAGTCCCTTAACATATCTTTTAAATAGACCGGTGCCCTGTAATTAGGTGCATATACATTTATAATAGTTACATCTTCCTGTTGAATTGAACCCTTAATCATTATATAGTGTCCCTCTTTGTCTCTCTTAACAGTTTTTGTATTAAAGATTATTTTGTCTGATATTAATATGGCTACATCTGCTTTTTTTTGGTTTCTGTTGGCATGGAATATCTTTTTCCAACCTTTCACTTTCAGTCTGCATGCCTCTTTGTTAGAGAGATGTGTTTCTTGTAGGCAACAAATAGTTGGGTTGTGTTCTGTGAGCCAGTCAGCCAAACGGTGTCTTTTAACTGAAGAATTCAGACCATTAATGTTCAATGTGACTATTGATACGTAGTGACTTTGCCCTGCCATTTTCCCGGAAATATTTTCTAGTATATGCTTTGAGCTTCCCATGCTCTTTTACTGGTAGGTGTTCTTCCTTTCCCTTCTTTCATATTGATGGCCGTGTTTCTGTGTTTCTGAGTGTAGCACATCTTTAAGTATCTTTTGCAGGGCCGGACGAGTGGCCACAAAGTCTTTCAATTTCTGTTTGCTATGAAAGGTCTTTATTTCACCTTCATTCACAAATGAGAGCTTGGCAGGATATAATATTCTGGGCTGGCAATTTTTCTCTCTTAGCACCTGTGCTATGTCTCGCCATTCCCTCCTAGCCTGTAGTGTTTCTGATGAGAAGTCTGCTGTGAGTCTGATTGGAGATCCTCTGAGAGTAATCTGACGTTTCTCTCTTGCACATTTTAGGATCTTTTCTTTATGTTTCACTGTGGTAAGTTTAATTACCATGTGTCGTGGTGAGGATCTCTTTTGGTCATGTTTATTGGGGGTTCTATGAGCTTCCTGTACTAGGATATCTCTGTCCTTCTCCAAACCTGGAAAGTTCTCTGCTAGTATCTCACTAAAAAGGCCTTCCAATCCTTTCTCTTTCTCCATGCCTTCAGGAACTCCTAGAACTCGAATGTTGGTTTTTTTAATAGTATCCTGTAGGTTCCCAACAATATTTTTTAGATTTCTAATTTCCTCTTCTTTTCTTTGGTTTGACTGTATGTTTTCCTGTGCTCTATCTTCTAAGTCCGATATTCTCTCTTCTGCTTCACCCATTCTGTTTTTAAGGCTTTCTAATGTGTTTGTCATTTGATCTATTGAGCTCTTCATTTCATTTTGATTTCTCTTCACTATAACACTTTCCTGTTCTACTAGTTTCTGAGTTTCATTTTAACTCTTCCTTAAAATTTCATTTTCACGAGAGAGATTTTCAATCTTGTCCATTAAGGATTTCTGTAGTTCAAGGATTTGCTTTTGAAAACTTCTAAATGTTCTTATCATAAATTTTTTGAAATCTGTATCTTGCATTTCTTCTATCTCATCATCTTCATAATCTTGGCGTTGGGTGTTTTGTTTATTTGGAGGCATCATAGTGTCATCGTTGATCTTGCTCCCTCTATTTCTGTGTTTGTTACTCGGCATAGTTAATTCTTCTTGCGTCACTGTGTGTTTTTTTGTTTTGTTTTGTTTTGTTTTGTTTTTTATACTGTGTCCATATTAAGTGGACTGCCTGCTGTTGGAGGAGCCTTGGAGGCTTGAGATGGGTGCGGCCTGAGAGCTCTGCCTGGTTCTTCCTGGTTAAGGGTGTGCAAAGGTGACACCCTCAGGTTATGCGTGGTAAATCTCTCTCTTTTTATTTATTTATGTATTTTATTTATTCAGGGGGTAAGTAACACCGCGTGGCACGGCTGTGCAGAATTGATGGTATTTCGCTTCCAGTCTTTGGCTCCTCTGGACTCCCACTGGGTTGCCTAGGCTACTGAATTGTAGTGACTCAGTTCCTTAGCTCTCCCCCATTGATATGTAAATCCAGAGAGGAGGCCTGCTCTTTGTCTCTTGGGAATTCTTCAAGCCTTGCAGCCTTGTAACCTTTGCAAGGTTAGGGGGAAGAGAAACCCCGAAGCTTTTTTTTTTCCTTCTTTCTGGTAGTGAGTTTGCTGCACTTTCTGGCCCCCCTCTAGATTCTGACCCCCGTTTCCCCACCAATGTCTCGGGTTATTGAGCTCACCTCCCCTTCCAGCGCCGATGTGTGGACTCGGAGCCCTGAGCGTCCCAAGTCTCCCCACTGTTGTCTGTGTGGCATGCACTCCCCTTCGAGCACTGGCGCGCAGACCCTGGGGCTTCCGCGGCTCGGTCCCGCGACTTGGCTTCCGCGCGGTGGGCGACCTTGTTCTCCCAGTAGGTCCTCCGATTCATCCAGAAGGGTTTCTCCTGCAATATTTTCCTGGTTCTTTTTTCTGTGGCTACTGTAACTCCCCTTTTATTAAACTAAATTTTCCCGGACTATCGGTGCGCGCCCTCACTATTCCGCCATCTTGGCTCCGCCCCCCCTTGTCTCCCTTCTTATAGCTTTAGTTCAAGATTTCGTCCAAGTAATATCCACAACAGATTAGTCTGGTTCCCTTTTTCTAAATACAAGATGGCACAAAAATCCCTCTAACTTGCACATCAGATTGTGTCATTTCTCTGCATAAAATTTCAAACAAGGGACCAGTGTTGTGGTGCAGCAGGTTAAACCACCCTTTGCAATGTCAACATTCTATACCAGAGTGCTGGTTCAAGTTCCAGCTGTTCTGCTTCTGATACAACTTCCTGCTAATGTGCCTGGGAAAGAAACAGAATATGACCCAGTTCCTTGGGTGCCTGCTACCCATGTGGGAGACCCACATGGAGTTCCTGGCTCCTGGCTTTAACTTGACCCATGCCTGGCTGTTGTCACCATTTGGAGAGTAAATCAGTAGATAAATAGGTATTTTCCCCCTCCCCCAAGTGTGTGTGTCACTTGGCCTTTCAAATAAATAAATAAATAATTTTTTTTAAAATGTGTTGTGCTGGCTTTGGGTATAGTGGATTAAGTTGCTACCTGTAGAGCAGGCATCCCACGAGGGTGCCAGTTCACATCCTGGCTGCTATACTTCCAATCCAGCACCCTGCTAATGGCATGGGAAGTCAGCAAAAGATGGCCCCAGTTCTTGGGCCACTGACAACCTGTGGGAGACCTGGATGAAGTTCCTAGCTCCAGGCTTTAGACTGGCCCAACTCGCCATTCCGACAATTTTGGGAGTGAACCAGCAACTAACTCTCTCTCTCTCTCTCTCTCTCTCTCTCTCTAATGATGGCTTTCAAATGGATAAATAAATCTGATTCAAATTTTTGCAATGGCTCCATGTCAGCCAGAATGACCTCCAACCTTCTGAGCTTCACACCGCACCCTTTACTCTGTTGCATCTCTCTCACTGCATCTCTTCTACCTCCTTACCTGCATCCTTCATGCCAGATATTGAGATTTTGTATTTAACCAACAAGTAGAGCATCTCATTTATAGAACTTACATATACTATCCTCCTGAGTCTATGTCTTGCTTCATCCTTTCTCTTCATCTGGCAAATCCATGCAGTCTCATTACCTCACTGCATGACGCTTCCTCAGAAAAAGCCTCCTTGACTCCCTCTCCCTCTTCATGCTTCCCGAATGTCTCCCTGTATGCCTCAGTGTCTCCATGAGGCCTCATTCCATTATCCCAGCCATCTTTCCTCTGGAATACCACATTTATATGGAATTATATGGATTGCCACATAAATGAGCAACCAAACATTTACTACATCAATGGTTTACTGTCCAATAGCAGAATATCTACCTCAAGAGCTGATGAATAACATAGTCTCAATGATGTATTTTTTTTAGTTTCTTTTTTCAGAAAAGTATTCTACTAATAGTTCTAGTTTTTTGACACTGACCTCAAGTTTGAGAAGAGTGTACTACATTCATATTACCTTGATTCACTAATGGTTTCACTGATTTTTACTAATGATTTCAAACAGGTGAGTATTCTGTCCAATATAATTTGAAACTCCTAAGGAGCGAGCAGATTTATTTTTTGGGATTTTTCTTCTTATACTTATACTACTATACCCCTCCATTGCCAATACTATTCATTAATTATGAAAATTAGAATTTGCTTTTATCAGTTCTTTGCTCATGACTCTGGATAAATAAGAGTAGCTATTATCCAAAAGACAGAATAAAATATGCTGGAGAAGATGTGGAGAAAAGGGAGCACTTATACACTGTTGGTGGGAATGTGGAAAACAGTATGGAGATTTCTTTAAAAGCTAGAAATGGACTTGCCATATGATCAAGCAATTTCACTTCTGGGTATAAATCCAAAAGACATGAACACTTTGTATCAAAGAGATACTTGTACCACCACGTTTGTAGCAGCACTGTTCACAATGGCCAAAATACAGAATCAATCAAGATGCCCATCATCAGATGAATGGATTAAAAAATGTGGCAAATATACAATGGAATATTATTCAGCTATAAAAGTACAAAATTCTACCATTTGGATCAAAATGTATGCAACTAGAGGACATCATTTTGATTGAAATAAGCCAGACCCAGAAAGACAAATACTGCATGTTATATGTGAAAGCTAAAATTAAAAAAGAAAAAAAATCAAAAAACAACAACAAAAAAAGAAGTGCCTGTGTGTAGCAGTATTGCTGCAAAGTTTTTATCAAACTTAGTCTTTATACCTTTGTGAAACCAAACTTAGTCTTTACACCTTTGTGGAATCAAAGGTTAAGAATATTATAGTAGCATAGTTTTAATAATCTGTGATTATTTCAAATAAGATTGATTAACTAAAATTCACTGTATGTGGGTGAAATGGTCATTTTTCCATTTGATTACAGTATAGCCCTTGCCTATATTCCTACTGAACTAGTGTCTACTTACTTTTTACTTGTTGAACACTTTATATAGAGGAGAATAAGCATTGTCTGTAACAAAATTTAAAAATATGTATGCCAAAAACTAAAGAAACAAGTAATCAAGTGGGGGGTGGGGAGGGAGGAAGGGAATATCATTATAGTCTTAGAATTGTACCTATGAACTACATTGATTCTATTTTATTTGTTTTAATATCACATTAATTAAAAAAACAAAGTATAAGATGATAAAAAAATAAGACTGAAGGAGAATAAAGATACCCATTTGGGGAGAATAGAGATAAAAGAAGTAGCTTACAGTAGCAGCTTTATATCATCCTACTAATAATTCTTTGGGACACTTGTATACATTATGCCATTTTCTGTTTGATATCCTCAAGAATCTGTTCTTTGGATATTTTGCCTCTGTGTCAATTAGAACACTAACAAATAGGTATGTATCAATATTTTCACAAGGTAGGGTACTATACACCTAAAAACATATTACCTTGTACAGAAGGAACATATCTCAACATGATAAAAGCTATATATGACAAATCCACAACCAACATCACATTAAATAGGCAAAAGTAAAAATATTTCCTCCAAGATTAACAACCAAAATGTCTATTTTCACTCCTTTTATTATATATATAGTACTGAAAGTCTTAGAGCTACTAAGAAAGGGAAAGATACAAACTGGAAAGGGAGAATATTTCTGTTTACAAATGACATGATTCAATGTAGAAAGAAACTTAATGATTCCATAAAGAGAAGGCTAGATTTGATAAATGAATTCATGGAAGTTGTAGGATTAAAAAAATCAACACACAAAAATCAATAGCATCTAATACATCAATAAACTCACTGTGGAAGAAATTTCAAGAGGAAATCCATCCACAATAGCTGCATAAATAAATAAATAAACAACCTTGGAATAAATTTATTCAAGTATGTGAAAGATGGTGAAAATATAAATATTGATGGGTGAAATTGAAGACACCAAAAAGAGGGAAGATTTCCCATGATTACAGATAAATTAATATAATTAGAACGCACATACTATGCAGAGTGATTTACAGATTCAATGCAATCCCCCATCAAATTACCTTTGACATTTTCAAAGAACTAAAAAAAATCCTCAAATTTATATATAAACACAAAAGACCTTGAATAACCAAAGCAATCTTGAACAAAGGAACAAAGCTGGAGGCATCACATTATCTGATTTCAAGACATACTAGAGCTATAATAACCAACACAGAATGATATTGGCATGAAAACAAAGACACAGTGGAAAAGAATAGAAATCCCAGAAATTAGTCAATGTATCTTACAGTCAACTGATTTTTTGACAGAGTTGCCAAAAATGCATGGGATAAAGGACAGTATCTTCAATAAATGGTGCTGGGAAAACTAGATATTCATGTTCAGAAGATCAAGCCTTGACTTCCCATCCACATGCCCTATGCAAGACTTAACTCAAAATGGATCAAAGATCTAAATGTAAGGCCTTAAAGTATGAAACTACTAGAAGAAAACACTTCAAGACATTGGCATATGGGCTAGTGCTGTGATATAGCAGGTAAAGCTGCCGCCTGCAGTGCCGGCATCCCATATGGGTGCCAGTTAGGACCTGGGAAAGCAGTGGAGGATGGTCCAGGTGCTTGGGACCCTGCGCCCATGTGGGAGACCCTGAGGAAGCTCCTGGCTCCTGGTTTCAGATCAGCCCAGCTCCAGCCGTTGCAGTCATTTGGGGAGTGAACCAGTGAATGAAAGAGTCCCTCTCTCTCTGCATCTGCCTCTGCCTCTGCCTCTGTCTCTGCCTCTCTGTAACTAGGCCTTTCAAATAAATAAATAAATCTTTTAAAAGAAAGAGATTGGCATAGGCAATAATTGTTTGGACAAAGGACCAAAAGTGCAGACAACAAGCATAACTAGACAAATGGAGTTAAATCAAACTAAGCAGCTTCTGTACAGAAGAAAAAATAAATAAACTGCAAAAAAACAAGACACAACTGACACAACAGGAAAAAATATTTGCAAATCATACAGCTGATAAAGGATCAACATCTAGAATATATAAGGAATTCAAAAAATTCCAACAATGAAAACAACAACAATCCAACTAAGAAATGGACAAAGAATCTGAATAGACATTCATCAGAAAAATAAATACAAATGACCAACAAATCCATGAAAACTGCTCATTATCACTAGTCGTAAGGGAAAAGCAAATCAAAATGAAAAGAAGGAGTCTTAGGAAGTTAGAATGGCTAGATGAGGTACTTGATGCAAAAATTCAGATTCTGCTTGCACACCGGCATCTTATATCAGAATGCTTATGTTCGAGTCCTGACTCTGCTTCCAATTCCAACTTCCTGTTATTGCGCATCCTGGAAGGTAGCAGTGATAGCCCAAGTACTCAGATACCCGCCATCACCACCCATGTAGGAGACCCAGACTGAGTTCCTAGCTCCCAGCCTCATCCTAACCAGCCACAGCTATTGTGGAGAGAATAAGCAGGTAGAAGATATCCCTCGGTCTCTGTATCTGCACTTTTCAAATAGAAATAAATAAATAAACTTTTTAAAGACTGGTTCTCATCAGAAAGATGAAAAATAACAAATGCTGGTGAGGGTGCAGAGAAAAGAGAACCTTATATACTGCTGGTAGGAACACAAATTACTATATTTGCTAGGGACAACACTATTGAGTATCCCCAAAAATGGAAAAATAGATCTACTATAAGACTTAGCTGTCTTTCTTCTGGGGATATAGATGGAAAAGATGTGTGTACTCCCTTGTTCATTTTGGCATTTTTTACAATAGCCAAGATATGGAATCAACCTAGGAGTTCATTGATGGATGAATGGATAAAGAAAATGTGATACACACACACACACACACACACACACGATGGAACATTATTCAGCTATAAAAAGGCTGAAATCCTGAAACTTGTAGAAAAATGGATGGAACTAGAAGCTATTATAAAAAATATAAATAAGCCAGACACAGAAAGACAAATATCATATGCTCTCTCTCATGTGTAGAAATTAAAAGTAATAATTCATCTGAACTTAGGATAGTGATAATTACGGTTGGCAGGAGTGGAGGGAGGTAGAGGTAGAGAGGGAGGTTGGTTAACAGGTAGTAAATACAGTCAAGGGGCCAATGTTGTGGGATAGCAGGTAGGGCTGCCATGTGTGATACCAGCATCCCACATGAGTGCTGGTTGAAGTCTGGCTGCTCCACTTCAGATTCAGCTTCCTGCTAAGGCATCTAGGAAAGCAGCTGAGGATAGCCCAACTACTTGGGTCACTTCCATCCACATGGAGAGCCAAATGAAGTTCCAGACTCATGGTGTCATCCTGGTCCAGCCCTCCCTGCTTCCCTCTTTCTCCCTCTCCCTCTCCCTCTCCCTCTGTAACTCTGCCTTTCAAATAAATTTCAAAATGTTTTAAAAGCCATAGTCAAGCAGAAGGAGCAGTTCTGGTGTTTCATAAACAACTGGAGCTACTATAGTTTACAGTCTCATATATTATATTGGTAACTGGAAGAATCTCGTAGGCTGAAAACACAGATAAGAAAACAAACTGATTTCCTGGTTAGATTGGTTTATACTGTGTTTATGTGTGAAGCTTTTGATCTAAATCCTCTAAAAATGTACAAATATTATATATTATCAAAATTTTTCAAAGGTGAAATAAGAAAAATGAAAAATGTATTTCAGTCAATTCTACAGAGTAACACTGTAAGATCAAATAAATTTTATTGTCAAATGGAATCACAAAGAAAAGTATCTTAGAGCTGTTGCCTCCCACTCAGCCAGCTAATAACATAGTGAACTTATAGCAAAAAAATAAGAAGTCAGAATATTGGAAATCTATTCATTTAAAGTTTATTCAGCCATCTGGTGGAATCATGTGCCCATGTGGGCACATGAATGTTTATGCAGTTGAATGCCACATCGTAGTTTTTAATCTAATCACAAAACTTCAGAGAGGGTAGTAAACCTTTGGAGATCCTTTAATCAGCCCAGTCTCCAGAGTAAACTGCATGTAAAAATTCTGTAGCAGAATGTTCTAAACCCAATGCACAAGTCCTGCCAGAAAGGAGACAGCCCGGTTCCCTAGTCCCCTCTTGTGAGAGCACACCCCCACCATGGGTATATTTCTCTTGTCAGAATCTGGGCCCTGACTCCTCAAGGTACAGACTTTGGCCCGGGAACTTTTCACCAAGGCAGACTCTTGGGCCCAACGTCAGACCTCCTGAACCACAAGCTGCCTTTTAATAAGACCCCCAGACAGTTCATGTGTACTTTAAAGTATGAGAAGCTGCCAATAAGTGTTTACCAGTCATGCGCTAGGTTTGGTAAGCAGTGAACCAAAATGCAGAAACCAAATGAACTGTTCTCCTGCCTGTGATGGAGGTTTGGGGAATAATCAATCAATCTGCAAGGATTTGTTAGTGTGCATTCTGTGCTACCCTAACAGGGGAATTAGGTCTTGTGTAAACCGGCTCTCACCAGAAGGAAGGGGGTGTTTGCAGGAGATGAGGTCGTGCAGGGTGTTTCCTTGGTAGTTTTGCAAAGGAAGGAGGGACGTGCACATGCAATGTTTGGCCGTAAATTAAAACTAAAGCAGATGTCACAATACATGTAGTGACTACCAGGGGTACTCTTTACTGTAGAAAATAAAGTGTTTCTGAGAAAATGTCAAATCTCTATTAACTTAACACCACTTTTCTGTTTTTAATCACTTCAGAGATTGTTACTTTCAGTTCTTATTGCTTTTTGGTGATTGATGCTTCTTCCCGTCACTATAGCTCAAACCATTTTCTTCATAAATGATTGAAAAAACCTATAAATAAGAATATAGCCAACAGACAAAAGTCTATGTTTCATAAAAAAGTGAAGTTAACAGCTACTAATACACAGAATGCTTACTACATACAAGTACTATATTGATTAAATAATTTGACACTCACCACAAACATAGTTGTAAATACTACTACTGCCCCATTGTATAGATGATACAACCGAGAGGCAGTTAGTATTGTTGACTAATAGATCCAAAGCCACACAGCCAGTGAGCAGCAGAAACAGTTCTGAGCCCATGCTCTTAACCATTATACTCCACTGCAGTACACAGATACACAATAAAAGCACATTGATTTTTCTATCGTTCACCTTACTTTAAACTGTAAGGTCTTGTCCACCCATACTCATTCTTGGGGCTTCCCCCATGCACAGTCTCTAGCATTCTGTCAGTTCTAATATCATAGGAGATATCTAACATTACTCAGGCCTCTCTTGTCATTGATTTTCTTTTCCCTCTCCCACCCAGTGGTCACTTCTAAATTATCCTGCACCTGCCTAAGTGGTCCTATCAAGTTTCCCTGGCCTGCTGCTTCTGGACCACTCAAGGGCTAGAGAGCTAGATAGAGCCTTTCAAGAACTCTATGGGGTCATCTTTCCTGATGTTAAGTGGAGCCAGGTTACCTGATGCCACTCTCTGAGTCTTGCCAAATCCTGGGTATAGTCAAGATGCAGGAAATTATCATATAACCTCTCGCTCTCCAGTGATTTGAATCTACATGATAGTTTTACACTTTTCAAAAAAATACACGAAACCCTAAAACAAACCTTCCCCCGAGTTTAGGAAGAACAAAGCACACTACCTGCTTGAACTAGGAAGGGGATAAAAGGAAACATCTGGAACTGTTGTATGGCTCCCCTGGACTCCTAGTCACTAAGTAAATAATACTTCATGGCATCAAGGGGGAGAAATTATGGCTGCATTAGAATAAAAATGGATCAGCAAGTTAAATCTGTTAACCCAGGGTACCAAGATAAGTCTGGCCTGTTTCAGGCTGGAGTGGAGAGGTTGGGACTGGGCAAGAGAAAGCGGTAGTCTGTTTTTGTGAACATTCTGCCCAACATTATAAGGAAAACGCCAGGATTTAAACTGAAGGAGGGAAAACTGTGTGGCCTGTGTGTCCTCAGGTGCCACTCAGGATGACACCAGTCACAGGGCTTCTCCATCTCTATACTCCAGAGTGGCTGGTCTATGCTCTGGCAAAGCAAAAGAGAAATGCTGGTCCAGATGAGCTTATGAGTGGATCTATGACCCACAATGACCAACTTTATGACCATAAGATATCACTGAAGAATGATTTTGTTTTTGCCTGAACAGTTAAACATCCAGAAAATGTTTTGTAAACTCTAAAAGATAAAAGTGAGGTTGAAATAACAACTAGAGATATGCTGTCTTCCCTAAACGGAAGAGATAGAAGCTTCCAAAGATACGAGAAAGCAATTTGAATATAACTCGGCTGCTTAACTTACTGACATATTCCAACCTACAACTAGATGGGCCCTTTATGCATAATTGTTCAATAGTTGATGCCTAAATGAATGACTGAACAAGATAATAGTGTGTTGGGCTTCTGAGCTGGCTTAGGTATGGAAGAGCATGGAGAAACTCTTCTGGTCTCTGTCTACATGGAGACTGATCAGTGTGTTACGCTCATGGGTCTCTGAGGCAAACAGACATCCGACTTGCTGCATCACACGCTGTAGGGGAAGACAAAAAGACTCTTGCTCCTTTCATGGCTAAGATCAATTTGGGTTGGGGAAAAAAAAAAACTTTACAAAAGTTGCTTGCACAAGACAGAAGTTTGTTTCTCTTTGATGTCAAAGTGGGGAGGTCTGATGTCAAAATGTACGGTGACTCTTACAGCACACGGAAGATTTTTTAACCTTAAAAATCTTGGGTATCCAAGCTCTGCCCTATAGCCCTGCCTTGCATGGCCTTAGCTCCCAGGGTCATCTCATGGTCTGAAACACCAGCTCCAGGTCATCCCAGTATTCCAACTATTAGGTAAAAGGAAATGGGAAATAACAAAAAGAAGGTGGGGAGTTTGTGTCAGCTTGGAAAGCATTGCCAGACCTGCCATAGATATTACTCCATTGACCAAAATGTGGCCCAATAGACATAGCTATGTGCAAAAAATACTTGTAAATATAAACTTTTTTCTGAGCACTTGTATGTCCTTAAAAATTCTATGTTACAACAGAGAGATGATGGATACTAAAGGACAGTAGCTACCTCTTCTTCAATGGGTGATAGCCTCCCGAATGAAAGTAAACCCAAAGCACTAAGAATGACACTTGAGGTGTCTGAAGCCTTTCTCCCCAAATAACTTTGGTTGCATGTAATTCATTGACAAAACTGAGGCTGTCAGAGGATGATCTGTTAATGGAGGAGAATGAATTGATTCATAGAGGAACAAAGAATTTAACCTAGTGGTTAAGACATCTGCCTTCCATATCAGAATAACTGCATTCAATACCCAGCTCCGGCTCCTGACCCAGCATCTTGCTAATGCAGACCCTGAGAGGCAGTGGTGATGGATCAAATAATTATGTTCCCACCAATGTAGGAGACCTGGATTTAGTTCCTAGCACACACATTATACAGACTTTCTCTCTAGTTCTCTCTCTCTCTCTCTCTCTCTCTCTCTCTCTTTCTCTCTCTCTCTCTCAGATTAATTAATGAACTAATGTTTAGATTTATTTATATGTTTATTTATTTGAAAGGCAGAATATAGAGACAGAGGAAGAGAAAAAAAGAAAAAAAATTCACCCAGTGGTTCACTCCCCAAATGGCTGCAATAATCAGGGGTGGATCAGGCCAAATCCAGGAACTTGGAACTCCATCCAGGTCTCGCACATGGGTGGCAGGGGCCCAAGTATATGGTCCATCATCCACTCTTCCCAGGCATGTTTCTAGTGAGGTGGATCAGAAGCAGAGCAGCCAGTACTTCAACAGTAAATCCAATGTGGAATACAAGCATCATAAGCAGTGGTTTGTTTAACCAGCTGTACCACAATACCAGTCCCAATTAATTAATGTTCCAAAAACAATTAGGTCAGGCATTTGGCCCAGTGCTTAAGATACTTGTTGAGATACCGACATCCCATGTTGGACAACATGGGTCTAAGTCTTAGCTGCACTCCTAATGCCAGCTGGGGGCTAAGGTGAAATCTGGAAGGCAGGGTTCAAAAGGATGGGCCCCTGTGACCCATGAGGAGACCTGAAGGAGTTTCTGGATTTCTCAGCTTTGGCTCCAGGCTCTGGCCCTTGCTGGAAACCATTCCTGGGATTGGAGGAGTGAATCAGCAGATAGGAGTGCTCTCTCTCACTCTCTTCCCCTCTCTCTCAAATAAATAAATAAATAAATTTTAAAACCAAAGAAAGGGGAGGTGGCATTGTGGCACAGTTGGTAAAGTCGGCGCCTGTGACACAACAAGCATCCCATCTGCATACCAGTTGGAGTCCCGCCTGATCCACTTCCAATCCAGCTCCCTGCTAACGGCCTGGGAAAGCAGCAGAAGATGGCCTAAATTGCTAGGCCCCTGCCACCCACGTGGGGGACCTGGAAGAAGCTCCTGGCTCCTGGCTTCAGCCTGGTCCAGCCCTAGTCATTGTAACCATTTGGGGAGTGAACTAATGGATGGAAGATATCTCTCTCTCTCTCTCTCTCTCTCTCTCTCTCTGTGAGTGTGTGTGTGTGAGAGTGTGTGTGTGTGTGTGTGTGTGTGTAACTCTGCTTTTCAAATGAATCTTTTAAAAATGAAAAAGAGAGGGGCCGGCGCCATGGCTCATTTGGTAATCCTCCACCTGCGGCGCTGGCATCCCATATGGACACAAGGTTCTAGTCCCGGTTGCCCCTCTTCCAGGCCAGCTGTCTGCTGTGGCCTGGGAGTGCAGTGGAGGATGGCCCAGGTGCTTGGGCCCTGCACCCCATGGGAGACTGGGAGGAAGCACCAGGCTCCTGGCTTTGGATCGGCGTAGCTCTGGCTGTGGCGGTCATTTCGGGGGTGAACCAGTGGAAGGAAGACCTTTCTCTGTCTCTCTCTCACAGTCTAACTCTGTCAGATTAAAAAAAAATGAAAAAGAGAAAAAGGAATTATCTCAGGTATGTTCAAGGCAAGAGCCTGTGCTCTCAAGCATCATCAGAATACATAGCCAATCAATGATTAAGCTAATTGAGTCCCACTCTATAACACGCAGTCAGTCCATTTTTTAAAAAAAGATTCATTCATTTGTTAACATTCAATTTTTATTTGAAAGGCAGAGTTTCAGAAAGAGAGGGAGAAACAGAGAGAGGTCTTCCAGCCACAGGTTCACTTCTCAAATGGCCACAACAGCCAGAACTTAGCCACTCTAAAGCCAGGAGCCAGAAGGTTCTTCCAGGTCTCCCACATGGGTGTAAGAGCCGAAGTACCTGGGCTATCCTCCTCTGCCTTCCCAGACACATTAGCAAGGAGCTGGATCAGAAGTGAGGCAGCTGGGATTCAAACATTGAAGGCAGCATCTTAACCACTATGTCACAGAACCAGGCCTTCATTCATTTATCTAAAAATTATTATTTTAAAGACATATTCCTCATTAAGTGTTCTGACCTCCAAGGATACAAATGGTAAAGGAACAAAACATGGTTCTTAAAGACTAGTGGAGTTTAAGTCATTAATCAACTGCCACAAAGTTTTAATGGTAGCCTGAAAGTGTCGAATTCAAAGATGTGATTGAACCTACTGCATCTGAAAAGACTTCCAGATGAAGAGACACTTGGACTGAGGGTTGAATAGTGTTGGCAGAGACTGCAAGCATTCTGGGCCAAGAGTACAGTATGTGCAAAGGCCCTGAGATGGCATGGCAAATGGCATATTAAGGAACAGAAAATAAACTGGAGTGGTTACAGTTAAGTGAATACTGGCAGAAGATGAAGCTATGGGGAGAGATAGGGACCTGATTATGAAGGCCACTGGAAGGATTTTAACTTAAAAACAATTAGAAATCAATCAAAATTTTAATATAAGGAGGTAGGAAAGGGAAGCAGGGCTGGGGGAAGAACTTGACACCCTCTGTTTCACATCTCCATGAGGGAAGAAATTTTCTTGTTCTCTTACTCTCTCCCTTATACATAGTAGGCACTAAAGATATTTGTGAGATTAATAAATACATACATGGGTAACTTTTGAGAATATCACTCTGGCTATAGTGTGGAGAATACTAAGTAGAGGGTGGAGCCAAAGGGTCCAAGGGAGGCCATTTAAAAGGCTATTGCAGAACTAAATAGAAGGACTTAGTGATGGATTGAATATAGTCAGGCAGAGGGGAAGGTATCAGGGTAGCTTCTGCATTTCTGGCATAAGCCACTGGGCAGATGACAGCTCCATTCATTGAGACTGGGAACAAGGCCAGATTTGAACGGAAGGTCACATCATGTCATGAAAGTGGTTTCCATTTATAAACCCACAGTCTGTGAATTCTGTTGACAAGGATAGCAGAAAATAACGAAAATATATCCAAAGAAGCCCAAATTGCAAATCTGGAGTGAGATTCTGATATAGTACAGTTCAGTGTTGAGAGTCATCCCTAGAAATTAAAATAAAATTTCCCCATGGACCACTTGTGACAGTTTGTACAAAGGTGATATAAGATTTTTTTAAAAAATCTGAAAAATCAGTCTATGGCAATTGGATATATAAGAGAAGTAAAAATTTTCAAAGTGTGTTGGCTTGGTAACAGGGGAGGTGGGGTGGGCTGAAGATTATGCCTATTAAAAAAAATACATCACCAACTAGTAGATTCACCACTTCACTGAATCTGTGGCTTCTCTGATAAAGTGCTGAATTAGCAGGGTTACGGTTCACTGTATACCCCTTTCTACCACCCACATTCCTACCACAGCTACCACTACAAAAAGCAGAGAACTCACCAAGTGACCAAACAGTGGGTTGGAACAATTTGTTATACTCCAATGATTTCACTGGATTTCTTATACACCAACGATTTCATTCAATGGTTTCATTTGGTTTGAGACACCTTGACTATCAGACTTATTAACAGTTTGTGCTAGAAAAAGTAAACTCATAATATAGTAATCCAGTAGGTATAAAATATCCTATTTTCAGAGGTCCAGAAATATTTTCATGTACCGTAAAAGTCTATAATCCAAATATCCAGGAATACACCTAAAGTAAAAGATTATGTTAAAACATTGTTACCACTAGAATCTTGCTTTATCCTTCTATAAGACAGTAATTTTCCAAAACTAAAGTCTCATGGTTTCCCTGAGGTAAGAATGATTGACAGCATTTTGCACTACAGATGGCTGAGCAGATGCACTCATAGGTGTGATACCTCACTGCAGACAACCCAACCAATCAGGGAGGAGCTGAGAAATGTACTGTGAAGCATTTAAGAATTCTATCCAGGGAGATCAGAGATCCAACTTGTATATAATGGTCCCATTTTCAACCGTTGTAGAATGCATAATTAGGCCACTCTTGAGCCTAATCAGGAATTATCCACATCTACACCTAATATTCCCACCTCATGAGTTATATAGGAAACTCTAGTTAAGCAAATTCTTGACTTCAACAATACAAGGAGTTAAGAGCACAGCCCTGGGAGACAAATAGACCTGTTGATAAATCCATGCTTTGCCTGGGGAAACACAGGCAGACTGCTTATCCTCTCTAATGCTCAGGCCTCATGTAGAATCTGATGTAACACTGCCTACTTTGCAGGAATGCTGTAAGCATAAATGAGTCAAAGCTAAAGCACAACATTTGGCATATACCAAAAATCAAAAGAATGTTACTAATTTTTAGAATTGCATACATCACTGCCCTTCAAATTCTGGCACATAAACCTTCATTGTTTCCCTGGATCGGAAGAGATAAGAAGCAGCATAATGAATCTTGAAAAGTCCTACCTAATGAAAGATCTCTGTGAGTGAGATCCCACCAGAAAGAACAGGTCATCAAAGAAGGAGGGACCTTTCTCTAAAGGGAGGAGAGAACTTCCACTTTGATCATGGCCTTGTCTAAATAAGGTCAGAGAACTGAAGAGGCTTCCATAGCCTTGGCAGCTCATGACAAGAGCCTCAGGTGATTATTAATGTCATAGATAAGAGTGTCAATTGTTAAATCAACAACAGGAGTCACTGAACTGAAAAATCAGTCTATGGCAATTGTCACTGAACTGAGCACCTGCTCTCCATGTAGACTCTCTGTCCTTAATGGGTTGTACTATGTGAATTAACAGTAAAACTATTATTCAAACAGTACTTTATACTTTGTGTGTCTGTGTGGGTACAATCTGTTGAAATCTTTACTTAGTATATACTAAGTTGATCTTCTGTATATAAAGATAATTAAAAATGAATTTTAATGAAGAATGGAATTGGAGAGGGAGTAGGAGATGGGATGCTTTGTGAGTGGGAGGGTAGTTATGGGGGGGGGATCCACTATATTCCAAAAGTTGTACTTTTGAAATTTATATTTATTAAATAAAATTTTTCTAAAAAAATCTAAAATTATTTTTTTAAAAAAAAGTCCTGCCTAAGCAGAGGATATAACTTGAGTATTTTAGAGTTCTCATTTAAAACAAGCAGCTACATTAATAATATTTGTTAAATTTCCATTTTACCTTTCTTAAAGATGAAAAATTATTTGCTTCATTCCATAATGCATCATGCATATTTTGAGACAAATTAATTACCCTGCCCTCAAGGAAGAGCTGCCATCCTAATTCTGTACTCCTTGGTGAGATGCTCTTCGTTGTTTTTTTTTTTTTTTTTTAAGATTTTTATTTATTTATTTGACAGGTAGAGTAACAGACAGTGAGAGAGAGGCAGAGAGAAAGGTCTTCCTTCTGTTGGTTCACGCCCCAAATGGCTGCAGCGAGACGCTCTTCTTGCTTCTAAGAAGTATACTGTTGAAGAAACAAGAACAATGGACCCAGATATGACTTGGGAGCTTGCAGTGTTAGCTCTACCTCCTATACAGGCATATCACATAATCCTCTAGGTCTTTGTTTTTACATATGTAGAATTAGAATAAAAATATTTCCTTCATAATGTTTGCTCCTACTTCCTCTCTCCCACCTACCCCATCCCCACACCATTATACCATTTCCAGCCTTATCAAATCCATAAATGTACAGCAAGGTACTGTTTTAAAAATTAGCTTAAATATATTGTAGAGTCTACACACAATGGTGCTGTCTGAAGTACTGAAAGGTGATCTTACATCACAAATTTTTAAAAAATGTTCATGATGGGCCGGCGCCGCCGCTCACTAGGCTAATCCTCCGCCTAGCGGCGCCGGCACACCGGGTTCTAGTCCCGGTTGGGGCGCCGGATTCTGTCCCGGTTGCCCCTCTTCCAGGCCAGCTCTCTGCTGTGGCCAGGGAGTGCAGTGGAGGATGGCCCAGGTGCTTGGGCCCTGCACCCCATGGGAGACCAGGAAAAGCACCTGGCTCCTGGCTCCTGCCATCGGATCAGCGTGGTGCGCCGGCCACATCGCGCCGGCCGCGGTGGCCATTGGAGGGTGAACCAACGGCAAAGGAAGACCTTTCTCTCTGTCTCTCTCTCTCACTGTCCACTCTGCCTGTCAAAAAATAAATAAATAAATAAATAAATAAATAAATAAATAAATAAAATAAAAAAAATGTTCATAAGATATGGCCTTTTCTGACCTACAAAGTCATACAGCATCACTTCTGCTACTTTCTGTAGGTTAAAACTATAAATTGGAACCTGAGAAGGAGGGGAGGGTTGGAATGTGGGCTGGATGGAAAGCCCCACTTTGTTCCTAAATCTGTTTATATAAAATATATGAAACTTGTATAACTTAAATTTAAAAACAAATCAAAACTGTATGACTAAGGTCAACTGAGAGTCAAAGTAAGAGGATATATAGACCACTGCTTGATGGAAGGAATGCCAAAAGTGTATAAATGTTTAAAAACCTTTATATACTTACATACCAATGGAATGGAAAAGAAAGAGTGAGTGAGAGAGAGACAGAGAGCAGAGAGAGACAGAGAAAAGTAGAAAGAGATGGAGGGAGGGAGGGAGAGGGGAAAGAGGGAGGAAGAAAGGAAAATATGTATAAGACATCTACAGAAAACTACAAAACATTATCAACATTCATGAACTGGTGAATTTGTTTCTAAGGATATTAATCTTCTTTATATTTTAAAGACTTAATAAAATCCTAGCCAAAATCCTGAGAGATAAAAAACAACCTAAAAATGAGGGTGGGGAGAGTATGATCACGTCAATATACAGCAAAAGCACTTCAAACCAAATATCTATTTTTTTTTTTTTTTTTTTGACAGGCAGAGTGGACAGTGAGAGACAGAGAGAGACAGAGAGAAAGGTCTTCCTTTGCCATTGGTTCACTCTCCAATGGCCGCTGCGGCTGGCGCGCTGCAGCCGGTGCACTGCGCTGATCCGATGGCAGGAGCCAGGTGCTTCTCCTGGTCTCCCATGGGGTGCAGGGCCCAAGTACTTGGGCCATCCTCCACTGCACTCCCGGGCCATAGCAGAGAGCTGGCCTGGAAGAGGGGCAACCGGGACAGAATCCGGCGCCCCAACCGGGACTAGAACCCGGTGTGCCGGTGCCGCAAGGCGGAGGATTAGCCTACTGAGCCGCGGCGCCGGCCATATCTATTCTTAATTTAAAAATATGTTTAAGAAACTATTAATAGAAGAATATCTCCTCTAGTATTTCAGGGCATCTACAGAATGCATACGGTTAACATCTTACTTAATAGTGAAAGACTGAATGCTTTCCTCCTAATATCATGAGCAAAGAAAGGATGTCAATTCTTACCGTTTCTACTCAGAATAGTACTAGAAAATCTAGCCATTGCAATAGGCAAGACAAAGAAATATAAGACATAAAGATTATAAATAAAGAAGTAAAGCTCTTTGTATTAATGAACAATATGATTGTTTTTACAGAAAATCCCAAAGAATCCACAGAAAAGCTATTAGAAGTAAGTGTTTAGCAATATTGTCAATAAGAGATCAATATATAAAAATCAATTACATTTCTGATTACTAACAAAGTTTAAATGCTAATAAAATAATACCATTTAAAATGACCAAAATATGAAATAGGGACAAATATGTAAAAATTTATAAGAATTACATACTACAAATAATAAAATATTACTGAAATATTTTAGAAATACCTAGATGGAGAGCTACATCATGTTTATGGCTCAGAAGACTCCATTTTGTTCAGATGTCAATTGTTTTTAAATTCATCTGTAGGTTCAATATTACCATAGTCAAAATTCCAGCAAGACTTTTGTGCTTGAAATTGACAAGTATTTTAAAATCAATTTGGAAATGCAAAAGGTATAGAATAACCAAAATAACTTTGAAAATGGGAAGCAAGTTTGGAGAAATAACATCTAACCTCAGGATATATTAAAAAGCTATGGTAGTAGTCACTGTTTGGTGTAGCAGATAGCCAGGCTAAAATTTACAAAATTCTTTTTAAAATAATATAAATAATAATAGCAAATTGGGAATAGGATCCTAAAAGGAGCAAGTCAAGTGAAGGGTCCTAGAGCTTACTTCTGTGTGGAACACACTTAGATACCACGGGGATTGTGAACACCATAATGCAATAAATTCCAAATACAGAAGACAGAGAATAATATAAGTAAGAGTCAAATGCAATTAGTCACTGGACTCTAAGTTGCCAGCAATTTTGTTTCAGGTTATAGCCTTACAAGGTATATATATTCAAACCATAAACTATTTAAAGGTCACATCCATGTCCTATGGAAAACTTTAATAACAAAAAAAACACAGCTACGATTTTGTCAAGATATTAAACATTTCTTCCTGCTTTAATAGAATTCCTTGATAGATTCATTTTTATTTAAGCCTTTAAAAATTATCATTCTTTAGAAACTTTATTGTATGAGTCTAAATATACACTCATTCAGAAATGAGCCTATCAGAGCCCAGCCACCAAGCACATGAGACGAGAGATCTGAACTAAAGTAGAAGTAAAAGGCATGGTGAAAGCGTCATGAATTCAAGAATCCTGATTTGTTTACCACTGAATCCCCAGTGCCTGCTGTCTGTCAGATAACACAATGAAGCATGACAACATCTGCCAGGTATTGAGCCAGATGCTGTGAGAAGTGCTTCCCAGCAAGTACTCTCAACAGCTCTCTTGGGGAGCTATCCTTGCTCCCTTTACTAATGAGGAAACTGAGGTTTAGCTTGCTAAGGTGATTGACTCAATGCCGCACAATTAAGTGCTAGAGCCTGATACCCCTGCATCCCAGTATATGTCAGTGGGTAAACAAATTAAGTGGAAGGAGAAAAGGAGGGGAAGAGCAGAGGGAGAGAGGAAAGGAGGATGGGGTCGGGTAACAAGCCCCCGACGGCATTCTGTTTCAGGGAGAGCACGTTCCCCAGGCGGCGTGGCTGATGAGCCTTGTTGTTTCCAGCAGCCTGTGCGCTGAGAAATCATCAAGACAGGCCTACACACCAAGGGATCTCCTCTTGCTTCTCTGGTTTATTTGGTACCACTCCCCTCCTTGCTCTTCCTCTCTCACTGCATTGGCTTATTCACGAACACCCCAAAATGAGGTCACTTATACTAATGTGCCCTTGCTTGGAATGCCCTGACTCTTACCACTTGCACCACCACTGTAACTGGGCCAGTCCTCCAACGCACAGATCTGAGGGACAGCTGCTCCATGTCTCCCCAGAATTAAGTTCAGGTCCTATAGCACATGTTCTTGAGTATTATAATATTTAATTGCAATAATTAAATTCATGATGATTTTAGATCCCACTTCTGGGGTCAGACCTCCTGGATTTGAATTCTAGCCCTGGATCTCCACTGTTATGTGGTTCTGTTAGTGAGGCTCGATGTGCCATGTAGAGGCACCAAATTGACTGCAATGCCAATGCCACAAAGTGATCTGACTCAACAAATATATGTTTCTTGCAGGTAAAGTCCACTGTCCAAGGCTACTCTCTTCAGTGGGTGGTCCAGCAACCCAGAATGATTTCACCTGTGACTTGTCCATCTCAATATGAGGAGATGGTGATTTCCAGAGAAAAGAAGCAAAACAGATCAGCACAGGCTCTTTGCACAACCTCTGTGCAAAATGATGTAACTCATTTACATTCATATTCTATTACCTAGAATTAATCATATGACTTTCTCTAATCTTGAGGAGCAAGTTCCCAAAAATAAGGGGAGGAACAGGTAAGGGCAAGCAATAACATGGTGTATAGGAAAATGTTCTCCATTCCCACATCCAATATAGGATGCTACTGGGAATGCCCACACCAATATCAGAATAGTCGAGTTCAAGTCCCTGCTCAGCTCCCCATCCAAGCTTCCTGCTAATGTGAACTATCGGAGGCAGCAGGTGATGGCTAAAGTAGTTGGGTCTCTGCCCACATGTGAGAAATCCATATAGAATTCTGGACTCGTGGCTTCTGTCTGGCTCAACCACAGCTACTGTAAGCATTGAGGGAATCTCTCTATATGTACATATGTATTTTCTATCTCTATCTACCTATGTCTCTCTGTGTTTAAAGTAAAATAAACAAAATTTATACAGGAAAACTCCTTCTCTCCATGATATGCACATACTAATTTTCTGGAATCTGTGAACGTTATCTTATATGGAAAAAATGTAGTTAAGCATTTTGAGTTGAGCATATTATCCTAGATAATCAGAACAGGCTAAACATGTAATCACACACAGTCAACCCATGTATCCATTGTTTCTGCATCTGTGGATTCAACCTGGCATTAACAATATTTGGAGAAAAATGCATCTGTGCTAAACATGTATAGATTTTTTCTTGTCATTATTTTCTCAACAACACAACTATTTACATAGCATTGACATTGTATTACGTATTATAAATAATCTAGTGGACCAGCACTGTAGCATAATAGGCTAAGCCTCTGCTTGTGGTGCAGGCATCCCATTTGGGTGCCAGTTCATCTTCCAGCTGCTCCTCTTCCAATAGAGTTCTCTGTTTATGGCCTTGGAGGTCAGTGGAAGATGGCTCAAGTGCTTGGCCCCTGCACCTGTGTGGGAGACCCTGAGAAAGCTCCTGGGGTTCCTGTCTTTGAATCAGCCCAGTTCCAACTGTTATGACCATTTGGGGAGTGAACCAGCAGATGGAAGACCTTTCTCTCTGACTCTCCCTCTCTCTGCCTGTAACTTTACCCTTCAAATAAATAAAAAATCTTAAAAAATAGAGATGCTTTAAATTATACAAAATGATATGAATAGATGCAAATGCTAAACCATTTTACACAAAGGACTTGGGAATGTGCAGATTTTGGTATCCAAAGAAGATCCTGGAGCAAATGGCCCATGGAAACCTGGTGACAATGTAAGGTCCTTTAAGAGGGAATCAAAGAAAGATTTTACACACACAGGAACAAAGAAGCCAATGCAACCACAGAGACAGAAATGGAAGTGAGGTGGCCACAAATCAAGGGATACCACAGCTGTCAGAGCTGAAAGAGGCAGGGAATACCTCCTTCCCTAGGGCCTCTGGAAGGAGAGTGTTCCTGCTGACACATTGATTTCAGTCCCGTAACATTGATTTTGACCTCTTGGCCTCCAGATTTGTGAAAGTACTTTTTCTGTTTTAAGTCACCAAGCTTGTGACCATTTGTGACAGCACCACAGGAATCTAACACAGCTAGAAAGTCTACAGTGGTGACCATGGCGAGTTGCCTAAACTGCAGGTCCTGTGTGACTCCTCGGGGAAGGGGCTTTGAAGGCCTATGCTTGGTTTCTTCGAAGCTAGCTCCCTGTAACTTCCCCCTTAGCTAACTATAACCTGCGCATTTTCACCATAATAGATCACTGGTGTGAGCCAGATCACGTGTTGAATCCTCTGCATCTTTCTGGTGAGCTGCTGTGTCTGGCAGTGATCTTGGAGACCCCTACACAAAAGCCTATGATGTGCTGTCTGTACCTTCCTCCAGCTTAAAAGATTATAGATAAAGAGATGTCAATCAAATGATTATACAATAAAATAAAACACAGCTGCAACAGGTGCTGTGAAGAAGGTCATGATACTCTGAGGCAATGAGTTGGGTATAAGAGAGTTAGCAAAACCTGAGAGGTTGGGGAGAACTTTCCTAAGGAAGAAATAATGAGCAAGAATTATTTAATCAGCAAGGATTAAGTAAGCATCCCAGCAAAGGGAAGAGACCATGAAAAGTCCCTAATGCTGGAGCGGATGGAACTGAGAAACAGAGTGGTCATGATAAGAGATCAGACCTGAAAGGTGGGCAGGAGGCTTTCCATATAGAACACGAAGGCCCAGGTGAGACTCTGGTCTTTATCTAATAACATTGGGAATTCATTCGAGAGTTTGCATGGGCAGATGTGTGTTTCTGTTTCTGTTTGTTTTTAAAGATTTATTTATTTGAAAGAATGAGTTAGAGAGGGACACATAATACAGAGAGAGAGAGAGAGAGAGAGAGAGAGAGAGAGAGATCTTATGTCCCTGGTCCACTCCCCAAATAGCCTTACAAACTTTTGAAATGCCCTTGTACTTCCTGTCCCAACATGTGTAAAGCCTCTCCCACTATCAATATTCCCCTTCCAGAATAGTATTTTTTTGTGATTAATATGCTTTCACTGACCCAGTATTATCATCCAAAGTACATAGTTTACATTTTAGGGCTCCCTCTTGGTATACTTCTACGAGTTTTGACAAATGCATAATGACGTTTGACATTAAGAGGAATAAATTTTGACACAAAAAAATTAATAGTTACAATGCTAAGGCTTGACCTTGTGTGTAATTTAGGTAGTGTCGGTAGAGATGAAAAGAAGTCATTGAATTAAGGAGGTAGAATACACAAGTTTTGGCAATAAATTTCATAGAGGCATGAAAGTGAGAAAAAAATGTTTAACTGCCTGTGTGGCTGGAATGAATATTATTCCACAAATCAGTATGTAAGAAAGAGCACATTTATAACTTCATTAAATTCCATCTCTAAGTCCCCAGCCTGTCAGGCTGCTAAGACTTCCTCTCTCTGACTTTTCCCAAGGTTATGTCAATTGCTAAGCAGTCTTACTCCTGGTTCCATAGTTGTTTGTCCACCATCACCAATACTGAGCCATCCATTGCCCCAGTCAAAGGAACCTCTGATGAGGCTGAAGGCGTCCTCCCCAGGAAAGTGTACTGCCATTCCTCCCAGGGAAGCCTCTCAGCCAGGGAAGAACCACACGGGTTCCTTCAGAGATCCTCATAGACTTCCTCTCCCCTGGAGTACCCAGGTACTCTCTTCTGATCTCATAAGCCTTCCTCTCCTTATTCCTCTTTTTGTAACTAGCTTAAGCCATTTCCAAAGACCATCCCTAGTCTCTAGGCCCAGTCAAGATCCCTCACTGTTGGAGTCATGATATGAGACTGTCATTGGATGACAGAAAATTACAGTTTTTAAAGGAATGAGTAAGGAAAAGAACCAGAAGATAAAGCACAACTACCTATTTCAGTACATTATCCTCCTACATTTCACTGGAAGAACAGTGGTAGCATTCACTGAGGTGAAGAACATTGAAAGGCGACTATGTTTGAGGCAGGAGACTACAGTCTGGTTTCTGGTGAGATAAATTGTGATGCCATTGAGATATCCAAGGGGAAATATTAAAAAGCCAATAGAATATTCATGTCTACAAATCTGGCTCTGTGTAGAGCTCAATGCACTTAGCCAGTTCCAATACAAACAATTAACAAGTTTTCACATTGTGGAATAACTCATAAAACCAAAAGTCTGCTTATTTCCATATCTCTGGTTGGTTCTTTGCTTAATCACTATTTTGAAAGCCTCTTAAAATGCTATGTGTGAAGAAAAGAAAAGGAGAGATTCAACAAACTATTTTTCCTTAGGAGTCCTTCAGGTCCACGAACTTACTTAAAGGCTCTTTAACTTTAAAAGAAAATATTACCGGTAAAGAAAATTATGTCTCTTCAGAAAATTACAACTCTTCAACTGATCACAATCTCTTTTCTATTTCATCTGATTCCTATAATGTGTTTTTGGGCCAGAAAAAAAATTGACTCACAAAATATTTAAGAAATTCTAATAAACTTTCACTCAAAAAGCTATTAAATAAATCCCTAGAAAGTGCTAGCTGGTCAACCTAGTCCCCAGTTTTTGTGACTATTAGCTACTGCTGAAGCTATAATGCTCCAACATAGGGAACCATAAGATATGGTTTAGGGTGTAAAAAGTTTAAGTTGTAAACGTTTGAGATATTACAAAACCATGCCATGGGCATTCACTACTTGCATTTTTTCTGTGACTTTAATATATTTTACATCACAGTGGGATAAGGTATAAAATCAGATCACAGCTCCAGCAAAGGGAAACATAAAGTAGGAAATGACACAGCTTATTGCGTGTAAGTGAGATGTTTACTAAGAGGCACCTAGAAATGCCACAATGATGCCAGCTGCTGGGGATGCAGAACCTGAATCTCAGGGTTTATTCTCATCACCTCAAGGTAGAGCAACCCACCCTGGTGAGCCCAGTATGCTCTTTATTTTTTTTTTAAAGATTTTTATTTATTTATTTAAAAGGTAGAGTTACAGACAGTGAAAGGGAGAGACGGAGAGAAAGATCTCCTATCCACTGGTTCACTCCCCAGAAAGCTGCAATGGCTGGGGCTGGGCCGATCCGAAGCCAGGGTCCAGGAGCTTCTTCTGGATTTCCCACGTAGGTGCAGAGGCCCAAGGACTTGGGCCATCTTCTACTGTTTTCCCAGGCCATAGCAGAGAGATAGATGAGAAGTGGGGCAGCCAGGACTAGAACCGGCACCCATACAGGATGCCAGCATGCAGGTGGAGGATTAACCTACTGCACCACCACACTGGCCCCCTGTATGCTCTTTATTATTATTATTATTATTATTATTGAACATGGTAGAGTTCATGTCATTTGAACTTTCTCACTACAAATCTCAAAATCTGGCCCAACCTTGACATGAAATTCTATAGCCAAGACATATTATTTCTTACCATCAATATTGTGAAACTGTAGTTTTTCATGGTGTTATAAAACCCTAAGTAATACAGAAAACACAGATGCCTATGTAATAAACAGAATGAAATCAGCTTCTCATTGTTGTTTGAGTCACGGTTGAGATTTCTGGCAAAAATCTGATGGCATCTATTGATTATGGATAGAGACTCAGAAATAACCAACTTCTACCTTGGTCACCCATCCACCTTGAGAAAATCTGTACTGAAGAAATCATACTTGACATACAGTAGAAGACTAGGAATCAAGGGAAATGTTCTTTTAAAAAGAAGATTTATTTATTTATTTGGAAGGCAGAGTTGCAGAGAGGGAGAGAAAGAGATCTTCCATCCTCTGGTTCAATTCCCAAAAACCCTCCAACACCTTGGGCTGGGCCAGGCCAAAGCCAGGAGCCAGGAACACCACTCAGTTCTCCTATGTGGATGGCAGGGTCCTAAGTACTTGTACCACTCCTTGCTGCTTTCCCAGGTTCATTAGCAAGGAACTGAATAGGAAGTGGGTCAGCAAGGACTAGCACCATGCTCTAATATCAAATGTTGGCATTGCAAGCAGCAGCTTAACCGTGCTGGGCCAAGGCAAATGCTCTTATTCCCAACAAATGACTGAACTATCTAACAAATAAGTCTTCTTTGGTTGCAAACGGCTAGAAAAAGACTAGGGTAAGACCAGCCTAATTCAATAAGATGAGGAGAAAAGTTACTTTCCTAACAAAGAACTTTTATTAGAATTAATGCAGATTTTACAAAACAATGTTTACATTAATTGACCAGCATAATATTGATCATCAATAAAATTCACAAGCGGCCACAAGTGCTCACCAGATGGTACATTAAATAATTAACTAATTAGAAAAAAAATGGATTACTACATGCAAGATACTAAGTTGCATGGTAGGGAATGTATATATAAACAAACATGTAAGCACTATTTTCAAAGAACTTACAATCTAGAAGAAAAAATAAGATAAGCCATTCCATTCATTCAATAAGAAATTCATTCACTGAAGCTACACAAAATGTGCTAAGCACAGGGGAAGCAACAAGAATTCAGGTTGGGAGTACCATTGGACTGAGAATATCAGAGGAAAGGTTTAAGGGGGCAGCTGTATTTTAGTGGTGATATCGGGATTGGCCCCCTAAAATATGATACCGGAATGTGATCCCCTTAAAGTCCTCCAAAAGTCCCATCTGGGGTGCCATATGAAACCTGAATTTGGGGTGCCATACGATATCACCATGTGCTTATTAATAAATTCCCAATATTAATAAGCCCCTGTGGGTTCTTGCCTAATATTCAGAGAATTCTGAATACCAGCATAAATGAAGGAGGCAGTATAGAACATTCTAAGCTTTTATTCAGTGCAAAAGATGCATAGGAGAGTGAGAGCCTTGTCTATAGGAGAGAGGTAAATCTGAGTTCATACTGAGTACCAGGATCCAGCCATGTGGAGGAGCATCTAGGCCAGGAAGCATGAGGTGGGTGGCCCAAAGGCCATGCATGTGCTCTGGAGGCACAGGGCCACACAGGCCCACACTGGCAAAAGGCCAAAGGAAGGGGCGGGCACACTGTGTCCCAGGATTTTAATCCACTTTCAAAGAGGAGTGGTTAATTAACCTGATTGGCCAGTGGGTGCACAGGTGTGGCCAGGTACAGGCATGAGGTCACACAGGGGAATGGTGAAGTCATGGTCTTCCAGCTCACAAAGCTAATCCATTTTAACCTGTATGCCTGCCTACATCAGTGGGACCACAAAAGTTTGGTAAAATATATTACAATAAATGCTGTATATACTACCATTATAAGAGTAGTGCCTGCTCACAACGTAAATGGTAGTTATTCCATGGGGGAGGGGAGGAAATGAAGGAAAAGAAATAAAAAAAAGTCTCAATGGGTATTTAACCTAGCAATTGAGGTGCCCACAGCCCACATCAGATTGCCCTGGTTTAATTCCAGCCCCAGTTCCTGACTCATAATGCAGACACCAGAAGGCTACAGTCATGACCCAAGTAATTGAATTTCTGCCCCTCACATGGGAGATCTGGATTGCGTTCCCAGGTCCCAGTTTCAACTTCAGCCCTGTCCTGGCCACTATGGGCATTTGAAAAGTGAACAAGCAGATGGTAGCGCTACCTATCTCAGTCTCTCTCTGCCTCTCAAATAAATTAGTATTATCAACAATAGTAAAGAAATAAATCAGCCACGGCCTCATCCAATCCAAACTTTTGACACCGAGAGCAAGAAAGGAGGGGGGGGGTGCATTTGAGTAGAAGGGGTGGCAGGTACTAAGGCACAAAAGTGGGAAGCAGAGCTAAGAAAAAAAATCAAGAAGCCAGGTTAGTTGAAATATAGTCTTTATGTAAGGGACAATGGAGGGGTCTCCATTATTCCATAAACCTGAAATAAGTGCTAAAAATGCCTAAACATTTTAACAGAGAGCTGCATTAAGATTCTGCTAGAGAGAGAAAGAAGTAGATGACAAACCTCCTTCCCCTGCCGCAAACTCCATTTGTCCCTGATAGTTGGATTCTTCTCAGTATAGCCAATCAGCACCCCTTTACCATGCAGCTATTGGTATCTTCCGATTTCCAAGAGTTTAAAAATCTACTTGAATGCGGGGCCAGGAACTCTGATTTCCTTCAAGAGACAAAGCTACCAGAGCATGTCAAATGGACCGGAGCCACCCTGACCAAGACCAGATTATAGGAAGGGGACCCTGCAGAGTTCACCAGATTAGCTAGGGTCCATGAACACCAAATTCAGCGGGTTCAAGAACTTCGATCACAAAAAGAACATCTTAATTTTTATTTATCTTTAAATACAAAATAAAATTCCTTTCTATCACAAGCCAGAGTCATGTTAAGACTATCTGTGACTTTGTAAGCAACAGAAAACACAGATATTTTCATATCATGTTCCAGTTGTTGTGGCTAATTAAATTATCTTATTACCACATCAAGATTGGTTATTAGATATGTAAACTGTGTAAAGAAGCAATCAATGTTTTTAAATGTTTGGTTGGCTGTATTTCACTCTAATTAGCCTCCTTTGTAATACTATGTACTTTGTTATTTAAATACATTATCCTGAGAAAGGTTCGGGAATTTCAGACTGTCAAATAGGTCCATAACACTAAAAAATTGAGAACCCACAGCCAGACAGGATAAGAAATTTGATCCAAAAGTCAAACTCAACACCAAACTTGAGAAATAGAGGAGCGTTGGTTCTGAAGATAGCAAAGTAGTTCAAAGGCAAAGGGGAGGGGATGAGAAACAACAGTTGCCCTCTAAGCACATTCTGGAAGAGTGATGCTATCTTTCAAGGTCACATGAAGCATCTTTTTAAGCATTTTCTTCTCTCTAGATCAAAGGTCCCAGTCCTGGCTTTTAACCCAAACTGTCCTCACACTTCACTTGAGTGTGTCCCTAAAACAATTGTTACTTTGCTTCTAGCCACTCATCCTGGATACATGTGAACTCTCTCTGGGTAGAGAGATCAGGATGAGAGAATTGCAGCATATAAATTGAAAGAGCTGTGCCATCAAGAAATCTGACACTTACGGGTTCTGAACAGACATCACTCAGAGAGAAGTAATGTTCTCTTACTTATAGAACCATGATCATGGAAACAAATAGGCTGAGATCCGCCACAAAGCAACAAGATGATAATTAGAACTACTTGCCCAAAAGCTAATTTTCACATCAAGACAAGTGGAAGAACTGTACATTGTAAGGGCCCATGTTGCAGGTATGGGTGCACAGTGTAGAGGGAACCTGGCCCTTTTCCCTTTGCATGTGCCCCTGTGCAGATCTCTAATTCTGCAGTTAAATGAAATTGTGGCACAGAGCTCTTTTGATTCCAGGCTCCAGCAATGATTGAGGCCCCAGCAGAACCAGTACTGGGAAAAGAAGAAAATCTGTGAATTAGATACAGCGTCAGGGCTAAAATTACATGTGAGTTCTGCAGGAGTGGTAATATGACATCCTACCTCTGTGTGCAGGGCAGTGGGTGATGATCAGAACTAAGTTGTAGAGATGTGTGGGACACTGAGAAATCTTGAAAAGCAGCAGGGAGGAAGCATGGGGGATTAAAAACAAGCAAACTGGCTTTGGTCAAGGAGATAGATCTTAAGAGATTTAGACTTTGATGTACTATATCTATGACCTCAAATAGATGAGCAAAGCTAAGAGTCAGTAGGGAATCCAGTGTTCATATTGTTGGTTCTGGAGACTTAGGTCTAAAGAAGAAAAAAATGGCATGAGTTTCCATGTTCAACTTAATGTATTCTGTGTTCTCCTGTTTTTGAGGCAAGTACACAGCTGGAATCATGACATAGGGAAAAGTTTTGCATGATGTGGAATTGTCTAATTAAAAACAACGAGAACTGGGTCTAGTGCTGTGGCATGGTAGCTTAAGCCTCCACCTGTGGCACCGGCATTCCAAATGGTCACTGGTTTGAGACCCAGATACTCCACTTCCTATCCAGCTCCCTGCTGACCGTCTGGGAACACAGTGGAAGATGGCCCAAGTGCTTGGGCCTCTGTACCTACATGGGAAACCAGGAGTAGGCTCCTCAAATGAATAAATAAACCTAAAAAAAAAAAAAAAAAAAAAAAAAAAAAAAAAAAAAAAAAAAAAAACAGGAACAGCAGGCATTTGGTGCAATGGTTAGATGCCAATTGGACTTCACATATTAGAGTGCTTAAAACCAGTCCTGACTCCAGCTTCCTACTAATGTGGACCCTGGGAGGCATCGGATTGATGATTCAAATCATTGAGTTCCTGCCACCCACATGGGAGACTAAAACTGTGTTCTTGGCTTCTGACATCAGCCTGGCCCAGTCCCAGCTGTTGCAGATTTGAAGAGTAAAGTATGCCATACACTCACTCTTGTTCTCTCTCTCTCTCTTCCAAAGAAAATTTTAAAAAAGCAAGCAACCCAGATTGTCTCTTCTCACATCATGTCTTCTTTAAGAAATAAAACAGGAAAATGGTTCAGAGGACAGTGAATCCATGTAATTGAGTCCTATGAAACAACGCAGGTACCCCATCTAAAATTACCTCCATATTACTGAGACAAACTAGGCGGCAGATCCAAAAGAAAGAAAACAAACATTCCCTAAGCTCTATAAATAAATAAAAACCAATAAATCCACATGTTTTGGTTCTAAAATTGTCTAACTGAAGTCATCATTTTGGAGAAATATTCAAAGCAGGAGGAATATGAAGTGAATTTTCAAGAGAATTATGCTACAGAGCAGTAAAAGAAGAATGACAAGTTTAGTTTAATAGAAATCAAATTATGTTCCTTATCACTCTTACTAAAACTTTCTCGTTTATGTGAATATCTAGTTAAATGAAAACTCTTTTATTAGAACTGGCACTTAACACTCAGAAGTGATGCAGTGGTGAGCTCTAGAGGACAAGGACAGGCTCAAAGCTCAGCATCAGTCTCTCCACCTGAAAACTCCTATATGTTATTAGAAATCATGAGAAAAAAGGAGATAGAGCATGAGAAAAAATATGAAATAATGTATCATTCTCTTTCATAACTGCTTATGCCTTTTCAAATAGAAGAAAACTAAGGCCTCAATATTGAAAGATGTAGATTTGAGGTCATTTCTTTTTCAATAGAAATTCTCTGTATCCATCAACAAACAGCACTGCTTGAAATTTTAATTGAATGTTTTTATGCCTAGGAAGCTGTGAATAATGGCAACAAGGACAATAAATAATAATTCAAGGTCTTTGGAAATCTTAACTTTCAAGTAAACAGGAATCCAATGCTTCCAAGTAGAAATTAATAAACTTAGATTGTCTAGTACTTTTACTAACTGCAACCTAATATCACAATGGTGGTACGTGTGGCGAAGAGGGCTGTGGATAGAAGAAAAGCAGCTCATTCTTTATCTTTTTTTTTCCTATATTCTCAAGGGCAAAAGCAAGCTATTACTGTCAGGGTCTTAGCCTTCATAGAATGAAAGGCGGTGAGAGAGAGGCAGCCTCCCATCTGTCAGGGATACTCCCTGACCCTCTACACTTGAAGACCTCCATTCTGCCCACGATAAGTCCCATCCTATGAGACAGACTCTTATGTTGGCTCAGGGAGAGGGTTTTCGTCTCATGATGCAGTGAAAAATCACTAGTCTAGAAGGTCTGCATGTCTGTGATCTAATCCACACTCTGCCACCAACAGCTGTATGACGGTGGGTGGTGCACGAGCTCCTCATGGGACAAATGAGGACTCAATCAGGGGTCAGTGAGCTTACTCTGTGAAAAGCCAGATAATGAATACGTGTGGCTCTGAGGGTCACACAGTTCTGTCCAACCACTCAACTCTGCCTTTATGGCACAAAATTACATGAACAAACAATTAAGACTATCTTCCAATAATGCTGGTTAGATTGGCTGAAGGGCCATAGTTCACCAACCTCTGGATTAGCTGACTTCAGGCCCTGACCATCCATGAGTTTACAATTCTGAAAATGAGCTAGGCAGAAGGAGACCCATCTAAAAGGCTTCAAGTGAAATTACATGAAAAGGAAGGAAGAAATTACCGTAAGAATCAAGATGGTGGCCAGTTTGTGCAAAGGGAGGGAGGGATATGAGAGAATTCTCAGGTGCTGGCAATGTTCTATTTATTCATTTGGATGATGAATAAATACTCTTTTGCCTCATAATACTTATCAAGTTATACATTCATGTTAATGTAATTTTGCTGTATGTTTGCTATTTTTGCCATAAAAAAACTCAGTAAAAAAATTAAAGGTAGATATTTTGATTGCTGTATCCTTTTAAATGCACATTTTTTAAAAAGATATATTTATTTATTTACAAAGCAGAGTTTCAGAGAGGCAGAGGCAGAGGCAGAAAGAGAGATCGTCTATTCGCTGGTTCACTCCCAAATGGCCTTGACAGCTGTAACTATGCCAATCTGAAGCCAGGAGCCAGTAGGTCCTTCTGGGTTTCCCACATGGGTACAGAGGCCCAAGCATTTGGGCCATCTTCCACTGCTTTCCCAGGCCATAGCAGAGAGCTGGATCGAAAGTGGAGCAGGGACCAGTGCTGTGGCCTAGTGGGTAAAGCTGCCGCCTGCAGTGCCGGCATCCCATATGGGTGCCAGTGACTCCTGGCTGCTCCACTTCTGATCCAGCTCTATGCTATGGCCTGGGAAAGCAGTGGAAGATGGCCCAAGTCTTGGGCCCCTGCACCCATGTGGGAGAGCCGAAAGAAGCTCCTGGCTCCTGACTTCAGATCAGCACAGCTCTGGCCATTGCGGCCTTCTGGGGAGTAAATCAGCAGATGGAAGACCTCTCTCTCAATCTCCCTCTCTCCCTCTCTGCCTCTGCCTTTCTGTAGCTCTGCCTTTCAAATAAATAAATAAATAGTTAAAAAAGAAAAGAAAAGGGAAAAGAGAGAGGAGCAGCCAGGTCTTGAACCGGCACCCATACAGGATGCCAGCACTGCAGGTGGTGGCTTTACCTACTATGCCATGGTGCTGGCCCTGCATGTATTTGAAGAACATAGATTTTGGTTGGCCTGAAGAAGAATAGAGGAAAAAACAAGAAGATCAAGATGGAAAGATTGGGGGGGGGGGGGCGCGCATCTGAGCAAGAGGGGCGTGACAATAACAAAAAGGAAAAGATCCATTTTTTTTAAGTAAGGAAAGGACTTTTGATGTTTCTCCATAAAGAAATGGTAAATGTTGAGGAGGTGGACATGTTTACCCCGATTTTAACATTACAAAATGTACCCATATCCATGATTCAAAACATCATATGGTATCCTGTAAATACAATATCCATATGTATCAGTTAAAAATTTAAAGAGAAAGAGAGATCAGAAATACCTAGAGGGGCCAGCACTGTGGCACAGCAGGTTAACGCCCTAGCCTGAAGCGTCGGCATCCCAAATGGGCACCAGTTCAAGACCCGCTGCTCCACTTCCGATCCAGCTCTCTGCTGTGGCCTGGGAAAGCAGTGGAAGATCATCCAAGTCCTTGGGCCCCTGCACCCACATGGGATACCCGGAGGAAGATCCTGGCTCCTGGCTTCGGATTGGCACAGCTCCAGCCATTGCGGCCATCTGGGAGGTGAACTAGCGGATAGAAGACCTCTCTCTCTGCCTCTCCTCTCTCTGTGTAACTCTTTCAAGTAAATAAATAAATCTTAAAAAAAAAAAAGAAATACCTAGAACAATGTTATTTTTGATATTGCATAGACAACGGGATACCAAAAGGGAACACAATAAATGTATGCTTGCATCTGGACTTGGGTTATTAACATAGAGACCATTTCATTATGGAGGGTCTTTTAGTTACTAACTTCTTGATAATCCTCAAGATATCTCAATAAAATGAAAAGTTAGAAAATTTAAAATGTGTACCTGCTCAAAGCTATGAAAGAAATTTCAAAGCAAAGGTAAATTAACAGAATACAGTCTATGGTAAGTATGTTTTCCAGCAGATGAGCTCATTGTTGCCCAATTAAAACATAAAATATTGGGGAAAAAAGCACAGGGTCAAAGGAGGAACACAGACAACTTCAGTGCAACTACATTAATGGTTTCATTTGTCACTGTGTAATCCACAATGTAGAATTAAAATTCCAAACCAGCACCATTCTTTGCATATACTCAAATCATAAAGATTACATAAATTACCTATTTGTGTAATAAATGATATTTCAAATACTATTGTGCAAAGTCTAATGAACCATGACATAAAAACTCCCTCTCAGATAGTCTCAAAAATTGCCCATTAGCCTAAAAACATATTAGAAAGTTTTAAAAGAACAGCAAAACATAATTAAGATTACAGAACCTTCTTTATTGTAGAAAGAGAACACAGAACAGATTTCACACAGAAGAGGGAGGCTGTGGCATGCCATGCTGGCTTTCTGAGTAAGTTAGGGGATATCACATCTTCTGAATTCCTTGGGGGGTGTAGCTGAATCCTGTCACCATAGCTACATACTGGAATAAATTCTGTGTTAACCATAACATCCACTCCAGATTTTCTTTCATTAATCCAGGATATTATAGTACGTAGCCCTTTCTGCATATAATATTTTTATCATAGTCCTTTGATGCTTCTAAAAGAACTAAATTGAATACAGGAATTTAAAATTCTACACAGCAATGTAACTTCCACTTGAAAGGCATATTAGTTTATTGCTACTTGTATTGTTATATACATATTTTTAATGTTGTTGCATTGGTTTTGAGAATAGATATTTGTAATTGGTATAAAACCCAAATGTACAAGAAGGTATACCACATAAAATTTCCCTTCTATCCCTGTTCCTTAGGCAACCAGTTGGTTTTTCACAAGCAATCAGTATTATGGAGAAAAGCCATCTCAGAAGATCTAGGCCTCAGTCTCTCCCTTCTTGCTCTGAGGTATAACACTGGGAGGACCCCCACTTACTTCTCCACAAAAATCCTTACAAACAAATCAGTCCAAAAAGGCCTTCTAAGTCAGGGGCCTTAACACTAGCCTGGGTCCCTGGTTGTTTTAGGACAATACTTCCTCCCATAAGGATACAAAGGATTAAATGAATTGACCAGGCCCGGTCATCACTGACTGGTTTATTCAACATCACATGGGGATCAGGGTCTTCCCTGAGCCTTAGATTTGGGGACAATTTTTCTGTTAGTAAAGGGACTCTCTGTACTCTCTCTGTGTCATTTTCTTGTACACAGTTGATTGAAAACCATTTCCAGATCTTCTACAAGATTCCACAAGATAAATGTCTGCCATTGTGGCTGACCTAAGCAGATGTATCCGTGTTTGAAATTGCACCTGTTTTGTTATGCTAAAATTTTTGTGATATGAGTATAACAAAGTCTATCTTTCTTCTAATTTTGCCAATAATTTGGTATGATTGAACCTATATCAAAGTAAAAAAATAAAATAATAAAAAAAGTAAAATAAAATAATAATAATAAAGTAATGAAATATGGTGAAATTTGAATGAATTTTTAATGTTCGTCAGTCATTGGTAAAGAATAGTTCTCAAAATTTAGAATACAAGAAGATAATCTGGAATACTCAAAGAGAGTATTATAAATTAAAGTATTTGCAATTGGTATAAAACCCAAATGTACAAGAAGGTATACCACATAAAATTTCCCTTCTATCCCTGTTCCTTAGGCAACCAGCTGAAGTAATTGGGCCTTCTTGGTTAAGGAAATGTATTTTGCACTCTTTTGCCTATCTATATTCTTTTCATGAATACATATATAATGCTTCTGTAATATGGAGAAATTCTATGCTATAAATTACTACTTGAGGAGTTATTATTCCCATTTTCAGATAGCAAAACTGAAGCAGTGATGGGCTCAGTGATTTTGTCACTATACCTCAGAGATTCGGTAGTGAAATGCAATTTCCAATAGAGTCCCTCTAGTTCCTAGTCTATTTTTTAGCCCAGTGATTCTGCTGTCTTCTTTCAAAGAGCTGCATCTTGAAAGCATCTCTTGAAGACACCTCTGAGTTTAATGCCTTAGAAAAACCTATCAAAGATAATGACTTTGACAGAGACCATTTCACATTACTTTTACCAATCTATTTTTCCTGGTTCATGCTTTCAAAGATAGATAACTTTTCACAATGACATTATTCACATTCTTTCTAGTTTTTAACAACGTAGGCAAAAAGTTAAACCGATCATCTAGGAGGCAAAAGAAAATGACAGTAGAATTCAATTCTCCAGGATAGATACAGAACATGCAATGCATCTCCATGTTAAGAATCATCAGGATTTAATACCCAGAAATCACTGTACTACTAAAGAAGAAAATCCTGGCAGCTTCACACAATCCTTGGAGAAATTTCATCTCCCAACCCAGCCCAGCTAATCCCCGGAACATTCTTTGTAGTTACCAGCGTTGCCAATGTAAGCAGCTCCAAATCCCTGAAGAATGAATTAAGTGGTGATGAGAAATAGGAAATATGGATTAGGTAATTGCTAGAGAAAGGAAGATCATGGTAACATGTAGTTGGAATAGTTCCCTCACAGACATAACATTAAAAAAGGCCAAAACTTTGAATTTATTAAAAATGGTAGATACTTTGAAGAAGCAAAGTTATTTGTCTAGTTTACCAAAAACTTTTTTCCTGGAGACAGCAGTAAGAGTAGAACTGGGGTCTCTTTCAAGAAAAATCCAAGAGTAGGGATCTCTAAGTGCTAGGTAACTCATTGTTCCTCTCGTGTCTGCTTCAAATGGTCCATTAGCTGCTATCCATTCTCAAATGTAGGTATCTCACTTTCTCCAGCTCATATTTCAAGGGTGATAAAACTTCCCTTTCCTTCATGTAGCAACTGGCATGCCTCTGAATACATACTGGAGCAAATGGATTGAGCATGGCTAGGTAGTTCCAACCTTTAACCTAGCAAGCCATCTGGAGCCAAGGATTATGTCCCAAAGTTTTTGATGAACAGGCTGATAATTTAGATGTGAAAAGTCAGAGGGGTTTGTCTGAGTCCCATTCCTCAAGAAAGAGATTCAAACCAAACCAAATAGTAATTGTACAACTTAGGTCCATGACTAGGTATTCTACTTTATCTCTCCTTGGAGCATAACAATCAGATTTTGGTTGTAAGCAACAAAAGTTGACACTAGCTAAAGAAAAAAAATACAATAACACACAGTAGTATGGTTGTGAAGGCGTGGAGAAGGCCCATGGCTGAATTTGGGTACAGCCAAAAACCATCATGTAGCTGAACTATTAAAATAATGATCACCATTTCTGTAGCCCCATCAAAGACCAGAGGAATCCACTGTCCATAGCAAATAGCAGGCTCTACTATTCTGCTCCCCTCTGTATCAGTCTCTGTCATGGGTATATGTGATAGCTGAATCCTAAAAAAATGCCTACATTTTAGTTGCAAGAGAGGCTATAAACTCAAGTTTTGACTAGAAGTGTGGGACCCAAACATGGAAACATCTTCACATATAGGAAGACAATTTAAAAGGTAATGGGCAATCTTTGCCAGAAGCAGAAAGATAATTAATTTGAGAAAAAATGTTTTTTCCTACAAATAATGTCTACTGCTCTACATGCAAAGAATGAAGGTGAAACCATTCCTTATACTATGTACAAAAATTAACTACAAATGAATCATGGAGCTAAATGTCACAGCTAACATTATAAAACTCTTGAAAGAAAACAGAAAAGTATATCTTTCTGACATTCAACAAGACTTCTTGGATATAGATCAAAAGTACAAGTAAGGTGAACCAAGCTGGCTGAATAGGGTATACCCACACTAACTTGAGCTGCTTTGGTATATGAAAAGAAGAAAGGAAGGACTATATTTCCAGGAGTCTGACTGACAGAAATTGTCAATGAAGAAGTGAAAGAAAACAACAAAGACCTATTGAGACGAGAGGAGAGAAGACAGAGACACCACGGCAGCCAGCCATGTAGCACAGCTTCCCATGCCAAGGTAGAAAGAAATAGCCATGCAACTCACCACTTGCAGTTTTAGCTGGCAGGGAATTCCACAGTCACCCACTGACTTTTACTTCAACTTGGAGAGCTGACTGGGGTCTGAACAACTGCTGAGCTTGGAGCAGGGAAGATGACTTGCTTGATTCCCCTCCCGCACTCCACAGAGCATCATGTTGGCAGTGAAAAGTCATGCAGCACATCTCTATTCTCCTACCAGGGTTAGAGTCAGGGCAACATGAAGGGCAAAAGATAGAGCTCCTACACTCTACAACTGTGGGAGTTTTGGGCATTAGCCCCAGAACTATGCTCATGCACTCTATGTGAACAAGGGGTATTCAACTTAGCTTCTAGGGGCTAACACCACAAACAGACAATAAAAAAAATCTGATTCCACCCTAGGAGATCTAAATAATTACCCCACTATTCCCTGCAACATCAGGACTATAACAATTTGTTCTAAATTTTCCATGCCCCTAGAATTTACTTGGCACACATAGGGAAGAACCTACCACATTCCAACTCTTTGGACTCATACCCTCCAGACTAAACTCTCTTGTATACCTTGTAGTCATCCTATAGGACTGGAAGAGGATCCAGTTCATATTCCTAGTCCTGGACTGGGGCTATTGTTATTACAAGCCACAGTACCAGTTAGACTGTCCAAGCTAGATCTGAAGAAAGGTCCATCCATATCACACAGTCCTAGAGTCACAACAGTAGGTGCCACTATCCCCAGCATCGCTCAAGCTTGCCAGTAGGACAAACCTGCCTCCTCAGCACCAAGAACAAGGCTCTGGCTATCACATTGACTATGGAGACTGACACTGACCTCTGTTTGGACCAAAGATACACATCTAAAGAAACCCTTATTCATCTCATAGCCACACTGCAGCAGATTAGTCTACAGTGTCACTTATAGACAAAGCTGACATTGATCAAGACAAAACAAACCACTCATATACTACACTCCTGGGCTCACCTAAAACCAAAGCCAAAGCAAAACCAAGTGATATCTACATTCCAGCTAAGCCATAAACTCTTTTATAATAAAACCTACTCCACAAATAAGGGACAAACATACCAGATGTGAGCAGACATCAACATAGAGACAAAAGAGACATGAAGAAACAAGGCAGTATGATGCCTCCAAAGGAACACAATACTCCTCCAGAATTAGATCCTGAACTAAAGGAAATCTGTGAAATTACAGATGTAAAATTCAAAATAATGATTGTAAGGAAACTCAATGAAACGCAAGAGAATACACATAGATTAAAGAAATAAGGAAATCAATGAGTGACATGAATGAAAATATTACTATGGAAATAGAACTCATTAAGAAGAAACAAATAGAAATTTTGGAGATAAAATCTTCAACCAGTGAAATAAAAAATGCTATTGAGGGCTTTAATACTAGAATAGACCAAGTGGGAGAAAGAATTTCTGACCTCGAGGACAAGAGTTTTGAAACAGCACAATCAGACAAAAGGAGAAAAGAAAAGAATTAAAAATAGTGAAGAAAGTCTACATGAAAAATGAGATACCATTAAATGATCAAATAATAGTAATATAGACATTCCTAAAGGAGAAGAAAAAGAAAAAGTCATTGAAAACCTGCTAAATGAAATAATAGTTGAAAATTTCCCAGATCTTGAAGAAGATATGGACATCTAGATATAAGAATCTTAAAGAACCCTAAGAAGACTCAACCAAAAAAGGTCTTTTCCAAGACATATAGTGATCAGTTGTCAAAAATTAAAGATAAGGAGAGAATCCTAAAGACATTAAGAGAGAAGCATCAAGTTACGTATAAAGGAAAAGCAATTAGATTAACATCAGACTTCTCAGGGGAAACCCTACAAGCCAGAAGAGAGGGGAATGATATGTTCGAAGTCTTAAAAGAAACAAAAAATTTCCAACCAAGAATATTACATCCAGTTAAGCTATCCTTTAAAAGTAAAGCAGGAATAAATAAAGTATTTTCCAGTGAAGCAAAAACCGAGAAAATTCACCACCACCAGACCAGCCTTACAAGAAATTCTCAAGGGCATCAGGCATTTGAAGTAAACATCATGAAAACACATGACACCACCAAATTCACTAACAGAGTAGGCAGAATCATTTTCCCATAAGCAAAATGACAGGTCTTAGGACTTGTCTATCAATACTAACTTTGAATATAAATGAATGAAATTCACCACCCAAAAGACTTAGGTCAGATGAATGGATAAAAAAACATAACTTCACTATATGCTGACTATAAGAAACTCACTTCACAAATATATACACAGACTGAGAGTGAAGTGTTGAAGAAAAATATACCAGGCAAATGGAAACCAAAAAAGGAGCATGCATAGCTATCTTGATAAAAGAGACTTTTAATGAAAACCTATCCAAAGAGATAAAGAAGGACATTATATTTTGATAAAAGGTTCAAATAAGCAAGAAAACATAACAATCATAAATATCTATATACCCGATATAAGACTACCCAGATAAATACAAAAAATACTATTAGACCTAAGGAGACAGACAGGCTCCAATACAATAATAGTGAGTGCTTCAACAACACACTCTCATCAATGGACAGATAATCCAGACCAAAAGAAAAGAAATCAATAAAGATACACTGGAATTGAAGCATACTATTGAGCAAATGGACCTAACAGCCATTTACAAGACATTTCACCCAACAGCTACAGAATACACATTCTTCTCATCAGCACATGAAACATTTTCTAGGAAAGACAACATAGAACATTTTCTAGGAAAGTCTCAGCAAATTTAAAAGGATCTAAATCATTCCATGTATCTTCTCTGACCATAAAGGAATAAAACTAGAAATCAACAACAACAATAGAATACTCATAAATACTTGGAAATTAAACAACATGCTACTGAATGGTCAATGGGTTATTGAAGAAATTAAAAAGGAAACCAAAAACTTTCTTGGAATAAACAAAAATGAAAACACTGCATATCAAAACCTGTGGGATACAGCAAAAACAGTATTAAGAGGGAAGATAGTAATAATAAGTACTTATATTAAAAAAGAGAAAAGTCTCAAAGTTCTAATGATGCATCTTGAAGACTTGGAAAACAGGAACAAGCCAAACAGGAGGCAAGAAAAAATAAGGATCAGAGCAGAAATAAATGAAATTGAAACTAAAAGAAACACACAAAATATCAACAAAACAAAAAGTCCATTTTATGAGAAGATAAGTAAAAAAGATAAACCTCTAGCAAGACTAACACAGAAAAAGAGAAAAAACACAAGTAAAATTAGAGATGAAAAATGAGATGTCACAACTGACACTACTGAAATACAAAGGATCATAAGAAACTACTATGAAGAACTATATGCTAATAAACTGGAAAAACCTCAAGGAAATGGATAAATTCCTGGATTCATAAATCTATCAAGATTGAATCAAGAAGATACAGAAAATCTAAATATATCTATAACAAGCAATGAGATTGAAGCAGTAATCAAATCTTCTAGCAAGGAAATTCTGAGATCTGATGGCTTTACTACTAAATTCTACAAAACATTCAAAGAGGAAGTAACTCCAATACTCTTCAAACTATTCCAAAATATTGAATGGATGGAGTTCTGCCAAACATTTTTTTTTAAAAAAAGATTTACTTATTTTTTGAAAGGCAGAATTATAGAAAGGCACAGGCAGAGGCAGAGAGAGAGAGAAGCCTTCCATTAACTGGTTCACTCACAGATGGCCACAATGGCTGGAACTGCACTAATCTGAAGCCAGGAGCCAGGAGCTGCTTCCAGATCTCCTACACAGGTGCAGGGGCCCAAGGACTTGAGCCATCTTCCACTGCTTTCCTAGGCCATAGCAGAGAGCTGGATCAGAAGTGGAGCAGCTGGGACTTGAATTGGTGTCCAGAGCCTGCCCCTCCAAACTCTTTTTATGAAGCCAGTATCACTTTGATATCAAAACCAAACAAAGATACAAAACAAAAAGAAAACTACAGATCTATATCCTTAATGAAGATAGATGCAGGGGCCAGTGCTGTGGTGTAGTGGGTAAAGCTGCTGCCTGCAGTGCCAGCATCCCATATGGGTGCTGTTTCAAGTCCTGGTTGCCTCACTTCTGAGCCAGCTCGCTGCTATGGCCTGGGAATGCAGGAAAGGATGGTCCAAGTGCTTGGGCCCCTGTACCCACGTGGGAGAGCCAGAAGAAGCTCCTGGCTCGTGGCTTCAGATCGGCTCAGCTCCGACTTTTGCAGCCTTCTGAGGAGTAAACCAGCAGTTGGAAGACCTCTCTCTCTCTCTCTCCCCCTCTGCCTCTCAAATAAGTAAATCAATGTTTAAAAAAATGAAAAAGATAGATGCAAAGATTCTCAACAAAATACTAGGAAGTCAAATTCAAATCTACATCAAAAAGATCATTTATCATGATCAAGTGGGATTTATCCCAGACTTGCAAGGGTGGTTCAACATTCTCAAATTAATAAATATTATAAATCACATCAACAGAATGAACAAAAACCATATGTCCATCTCAATAGATGCAGAGAAAGCATTTGCTAAGATTTGGCACCCCTTCATAATAAAACCCCTCTAGAAACTAGGTATACAAGAAACATTCCTCAAAATTATACAGGTTATATATGACAAACAGCGAATATCCTACTGAATGAAAAAAATGAAAGCACTTCCCATCAGATCTGGAACAAGATAAGGAGGTCCACTTTCACTACTCTTATTCAAATAGTACTGGAAGCTTTAACAAAAGCAATGAGGGAAGAAAAGAAATGAAGAGCATCAAAATTGGAAAAGAGGATGTCAAATTATTCATGTTTGCAGATGACATGATGTGGCATGGGGGAAAACCTAAACACTCCACCAAAAAAGCTGTTAGAATTGATAAACCAATTCAGTAAAGTTGGAGATTACAAAATAAACACACAAAAAAATCATATTTTTTTGTATGCTGAAGATGAACTTAACAAAAGAGAAATCAAGAAAGAAAACCCATTCACATACAAAAAATCAAATATTTAAGAATAAATTTAACCTAAGTGAAAGATCTCTACAATGAAAATTATTATCAAATATTCATGAAAGAAATCATCAAGAACACACAAAAAAATAGAAAGATATTCCTTGATCATGGATTGGAAGAATTGATATCCTCAAAATGTCTACATTATCTATAGCAATTTACAGATATAATGCAAGCCCTATCAAAATACCAATGGCATTCTTTACAGAGTTAAAAAAAAAAGGTGATTACTGACATCATAAATAAGAGTATCAATTGTTAAATCAACAACGGGGTCAGGGCCACAACTCAATAGGCTAATCCTCCACCTGTGGCGCTGGCACCCCAGGTTCTAGTCCCGGTTGGGGCACCGGATTCTGTCCCTGTTGCTCCTCTTCCAGTCCAGCTCTCTGCTGTGCCCCGGGAGTGCAGTGGAGGATAGCCCAAGTGCTTGGGCCCTGCACCCACATGGGAGACCAAGAGAAGCACCTGGCTCCTGGCTTCAGATCAGCGCGATGCGCCAGCCACAGTGGCCATTGGGAGGTGAACTAACAGAAAAGGAAGACCTTTCTCTCGGTCTCTCTCTCTCACTGTCCACTCTGCCTGTCCAAAAAAAAAATCAACAATGGGAGTCACTGTGCACCTGCTCCCCATGTAGGACCTCTGTCCTTAATGTGTTATACTATGCAAATTAACAGTAAAACTACTACCCAAACAGTACTCTATACTTTGTGTGTCTGTGTGGGTGTAGTCTGTTGAAATCTTTACTTAGTATACACTAAGTTGATCTTCTGTATATAAAGATAATTGAAAATGAATGGTGATGAAGACTGGGATGGGAGAGGGAACAGGAGATGGGATGGTTGCGGGTGGGAAGGAGGTTATAGGGGGGGAAGCCACTATAATTCAAAAGTTGTACTTTGGAAATTTATATTTATTAAATAAAAGTTGAAGAAATAATCCTTAAATTGATATGGAATCACAAAATACCTCGATAAGCCAAAGCAATCTTGAGCAAGAAAAATCAAGTTGGAGGCATTGCAATGCCTGAGTTCAAAGCATATTACAAAACTATAATAATTAAAATAGCTTGGATTTGGTATAAAAACTGATGCATAGATCAACAGAACAGAAATTAATCCATGTACATATAACTAACTGTTTTTTGACAAAAGTGGTAGACTATACAATAGAATAAGGATAATCTCTTCAATAAATGGTGTTGGCTAAACTGGATTTATATATGTAGAAGAACGAAATTAGATCCATACCTCTTACCACATACAAACATCAATTCAAGATGGATCAAAGACCTAAATTTAAGACCTGAAGCTATGAATTTGTTGGAAGAAAATGTAAGGGAATGCTCCAAGACATTGATGTAAGGGATGACTTCTTAGACAAGACCCTCCAAGCAAACCTAAACAAATGGGACTGTATCAAACTCAGAAGCTTTTACACAGCAAAGGAAATGATCAACAGAGTGAAGATACATCAAACAGAATGGGAAAAATATTTACTACAACCTAACAAAGGATTAATTACCTGAATATATCAGCAATTTAAAAAGCTCAACAACAAAAACACAACCAATCCAGTTGAGAAATGGGCAAAGTTCTCAAAAGAGGAAATACAAATGGTCAACAAATATATGAAAAAAAAATGCTCAACATCACTAGCCATCACGTAAATGTAAATCAAAACTACAATGAGCTATCACCTCATCCCTGTTAGAATGGTTAAAATCCAAAACACAGAGAGTAACAAATACTGACAAAGATATGGACAAAGGAGAACACTTACACACTGTTGGTGCAAATGTAAATTAGTGCAGTCAGTGTGGAAAACAGTGTGATTTCTTAAGACTCTAGGAATAGAAATAGACTTACTATATGATTCAGCAATCCCACTACTGGGTTTATGCCCAAAAAACTTGAACACAATGTCTATAAGAGATACCTGCACCATCACGTTCATAGCAGTACTGTTCACAATAGCCAACATTTGGAACCAACCAAATTGTCCATCATTATATGAATGGATAAAAAATGTGGTATATATACACAATGGAATATTATCATCTATAAAAAAAGAATGAAATTCTACCATTTGCAGCAAAATAAACATAACTGGAGGACATCATGTTGAGTGCAATAAGCTGGACCCAGAAGGACAAATACTGCATGTTCACCCTTATATGTGGGAGCTAAAATTAAAAAAAAGCAAAAAATGAGAGAAAAAAAGAAATATCTGTGTGTACTATGTGTATCAGTAATGCTGTAAATATGCTTTTGTAAAACCTTTAGAGGTTTGTCAAACCAGTGGTTAATAATATTATACTACTATAGTTTTAATGATCTGTGATTACTTTAGAATGTATTGTATATGGGTACAATGGTCATGCTTCCATTCAATTATTGTTTATAGTCATTTTCTATATTCCCACTAAGCTAGGTTTTGTTATGTTGCTTTTTACTTGTTTAACTTCTTATTTGGTGAAGTATTGAGCCTTTTTACTGTAATTTAATTTTAAAGTATATTATTTCAAAAACTAAAAAAAAAAAAAAGACAAAGAAATAAGGAAAGAGAATAAGAGGGAGAGGAATGGGGAGGGATTGGAAGGAATATCATTATATTCTTAGAATTGTACCTACAAATCACATTGAATCTTTTAAAAACTAAAATTAAAATATAAAAACAAAAGTACAAGTGATCAAAACAAAAAAAAAAAACAAGATAAGCAAGACTTCATCAAAATTAAAAACTTTTGTGCTTCAAATGATACTATCAAAAAAGTAAAAGGTGATACACAGAAAAGGATAAAATATTTGCCAATCACATATAATGTGATTGCCTTCACTTCACTCTACTGGTTAGGCAGTGATTCCCACTGTACAGTCTTGAGAGTGGCCCAGCAGACAAGCTCTGACATAGAAGAGATGAGATCCACAGCTGTTTGTTAGTCACATGTATTCACAGCCCAGGGAAGGAGCACACCAGGCCACATAAGGTTACATGGGGTTATTCTCAGTAACACAGTGAATAGTGAAGCTCTATGGAAGACTTTATAGTACCACAAAAAGATATGATTGGCTTATTTAAATGGTTTCATAGGCTAACAGAGAATGAAAATCTACTACTCTGGAATAAGCAAAAACTGTTTAGGGTCTATTTGATAAAAAAAAAAAAGTTACTTGACTACATGACCTCATCTATGGAACCAGAGTGGAGAGGGAAACTTGAAATGAAGCCATTTTAAAAGCCCTTCAATTTTTGCAAACGTTAAGGAAGTACATAATATTGGACCTTAATTGTGTATCTTACACCACCATATTTGATAAAGGATTTGTATATCAAATATTTAAAAGACCTCTCAGGATCTAATCAAAATAAAAATAACCACGGGGTGGATATTTGACCTAGCAATTAACACATCAGATAAGACACCCACAACCAACATCAAAGTACCTGAGTTTGAGTGCCAGCTGTGGCTCCAGTTCACAGATTTCTACTAATCAGACTCTGGGAAGCAGCAGGTGATGGCTCAAATAGGAGGGTCCCTGTTACTTACATGGCAGACCTGGACTGAGCTCCTGGTTCTCACCTTTGGCCTGGCTCAACCCTGGCCATTGGGCATTTGAGGAGTGAACAAGTAGATGGGTGTTCTCTCTCTGTATTTCTGTTTTTCTCTCCCTCTTCAGCTACCTCTCTCTCCCTTCCACCTCTGCCCCTCAATAATTAAAAAAAATTAAATAGGTAAAGGATATTTTTCCAAAGAAGATATACAAATGGCCAATGATCACATTAAAAGGTACTCAATATTACTAGCCATCAGATAAATGCAAGGAGATGCCACATCACAACCACTAGAATATCTGTAATCAAAAATACAAAACTAGTTGGAAATCAGCAGAAATCAGGAAATTGTACTTTTAAATGGGTGAATTATATGGTATATGAATTATATCTCAATTTTTTTTGACAGGCAGAGTGGACAGTGAGAGAGAGAGAGACAGAGAGAAAGGTTTTCCTTTGCCGTTGGTTCACCCTCCAATGGCCGCTGCAGCCGGCGCACTGCAGCCGGCACACCACATGGATCCAAAGCCAGGAGCCAGATGCTTCTTCTGGTCTCCCATGCGGGTGCAGGGTCCAAGGACTTGGGCCATCCTCCATTGCACTCCTGGGTCACAGAAGAGAGCTGGACTGGAAGAGGGGCAACCAGGACAGAATCCAGTGCCCCAACCTGGACTACAACCTGGTGTGCTGGTGCCGCAGGTGGAGGATTAGCCTATTGAGCCGTGGCATCGGCCATATCTAAATATTTTTAAAGATAATTATCTGATAATGGCTGATGTCTAATGGTTTAAATGTTCTCAAATCCAATTTGAATCTTCTGATTTAAAATATCTCCATAGAATTTGGAAACGCTTCTTTATGTTTGATTGACGAGTACATACTCTCTTACATACTTCATACATTTTTAAAATTGTTTTGGTTGTCTATTTTCATTTTATTTGAAAAGCAGAAGACAGAGAGAGAGAATGAATCTTCAATCCATTGGTTCACTCACCAAATGTCACCAAATCTCTGCAAAGGTTGAGACTGGGCCAGGCTGAACCCAAGAGCCCAGAATTTAATTCAGGTCCCCTTCATGATTAGCAGGAATCTAAGACCTGGGTCTCTTGCTATCTCCCAGAGTGTACATTAGAAGAAAGCTGGAATTAGTAGAACCGATTTCTCACCAAGCACTCCAATAAAGGATGCAAGTGTCCCAAGTGGCAGCTAAACTTTGTATCATCTTCTTAAAGATGTTTATCAGTGTAAAACACATAGTTGAGAAGGTAGATGAGAACTACAATTTTGCTCTCACTATCTGTGCAAACAAATTTTAGGGAATACAATTTTTGTTTGTTTGTTTTCTTTTTTCTTTTTTTAAAAACTTTTATTTAATGAATATAAATTTCCAAAATACAGAATACGGATTACAATGGCTTTCCCCCCATAACGTCCCTCCCACCCGCAACTCTCCCCTTTCCCACTCCCTCTCCCCTTCCATTCACATCAAGATTCATTTTCGTTTCTCTTTATATACAGAAGATCAGTTTAGCATACATTAAGTAAAGATTTCAACAGTGTGCTCCCACACAGAAACATAAAGTGAAAAATACTGTTTGAGTACTGGTTATAGCATTAAATCTCAATGTACAGCATCCTAAGGACAAAGATCCTACATGAGGAGTAAGTGCACAGTGACTCCTGTTGTTGACTTAACAAATTGACACTCTTGTTTATGGCATCAGTAATCACCCTAGGCTCTTGTCATGAGCTGCCAAGGCTATGGAAGCCTTTTGAGTTCACCGACTCTGATCATATTTAAACAAGGCCATGGTCAAAGTGGAAGTTCTTTCCTCCCTTCAGAGAAAGGTACCTCCTTCTTTGATGATCCATTCTTTCCACTGGGATCTCACTCACGGAGATCTTTCATTTAGGTGTTTTTTTTTTCCCCCAGAGTGTCTTGGCTTTCCATGCCTGAAATACTCTCATGGGCTTCAGCTGGATCCGCATGCCTTAAGGGCTGATTCTGAGGCCAGAGTGCTATTTAGGACATCTGCCATTCTATGGGTCTGCTGTGTATCTCACTTCCCATGTTGGATCATTCTCTCCCGTTTTTATTCTATCAGCTAGTATTTGCAGACACTATTCTTGTTTATTTGGTCCCTTTGGTTCTTAGTCCTATCATTATGATCAGTTGTGAACAGAAATTGATCACTGGGACTAGTGAGATGGCATTGGTACATGCCACCTTGATGGGATTGAATTGGAACCCCCTGGTATGTTTCTAACTCTACCGTTTGAGGTAAGTCAGCTTGAGCATATACCAAATTGCACATCTCTTCCCTCTCTTATTCCCACTCTTATATTTAACAGTGATCACTTTTCAGTTAAATTTCAGCTCTTAAGAAGAATTGTGTATTGATTACAGTATTCAACCAAAAGTATTAAGTAGAACAAACAAAAAAAATACTAAGAGGGATAACATATCAAGTTGCTTATCAACAGTCAGGGTGAGGGCTGATCAAGTCACCGTTTCTCATAGTGTTCATTTCACTTTAACAGGTTTCCTTTTTGGTGCTCAGTTAGTTGTCACCTATCAAGGAGAACAAGTGGTATTTGTCCCTTTGGGATTGGCTTATTTCACTCAGCATAATGTTTTCCAAATTCCTAAAAGGGATCACTTTTCAGTTAAAATTTAAACACCTAAGAATAATTGTGTGTTAATTACAGAGTTCAACCAATGATACTAGAACAAAAAAAATACTAAAATGGATAAAGTATTACATTGTACATCAACAGTCAGGACAAGAGCTGATCAAGTCACTGTTTCTCATACTGTCCATTTCATTTCAACAAGTTTCCCCTTTGGTGCTCAGTTAGTTGTCTTCAATCAGGGAGAACATATGATATTTGTCCCTTTGGGACTGGCTTAATTCACTCAGCATGATGTTTTCCAAATTCCTCCATCTTGTTGCAAATGACCGGGTTTCGTTGTTTTTGACTGCTGTATAGTATTCTATAGAGTACATGTCCCATAATTTCTTTATCCAGTCTACTGTTGATGGGCATTTGGGTTGGTTCCAGGTTTTAGCTATTGTGAATTGAGCTGCAATAAACATTAAGGTGCAGACAGCTTGTTTGTTTGCCAATTTAATTTCCTTTGGGTAAATTCCAAGGCGTGGGATGGCTGGGTTGAATGGTAGGGTTATCTTCAGGTTTCTGAGGAATCTCCAAACTGACTTCTGTCGCTCCCCCTCTTCACGGAGGAACGACACAGTACCCTGCACTGTTCTTTCGTCTGCTCGGCCCTCCCCGGGTTTGCTGCTGGTTCTTCCCGGGTTGGCTACCAACCCTTCCACCTCCGTGGAAGGGCGGTGCCCCTTGCCACTTTCCCCACTTCCGTGGGGGAGTGGCACACCACTGGCCGGCTCATTCGGGGGATGCTCAGATATTCCTCAGGTGTTCCTGGTGCATGTTGTCTCTCTCCTCCTTTATAGTCCTCTTCCACCAATCCTAACTCTGCTACCCACACGCCGAGCACACTGCTCTCCTTCAATCAGGAGCAGCTCCTGCAGCTTGTCAAGTTGGTGAGAGGCAGCTGTGTAGAAGCTGTTAAATCCTCTCCCAGTGCCATATTGTGGGAGAGCAGATGCATAGAATAAGTCTTAATTCCAGTAACTTAGTCTAGTCCGAGTTGCTCCCCACAGACTTCCATAGTGGCTTAACCAATTTGCATTCCGACCAACAGTGAGTTAGTGTCCCTTTTTCCCCACATCCTCTCCAGCATCTATTGTTGGTAGATTTCTGAATGTGAACCATTCTAACTGGAGTGAGGTGAAACCTCATTGTGGTTTTGATTTGCATTTCCCTGATTGCTAGTGACCTTGAACATTTTTTAATGTGTCTGTTGGCCATTTGGATTTCCTCTTTTGTAAAATGTCTATTGAGGTCCTTGGCCCATCTCTTAAGTGGGTTGTTGGTTTTGATGTTGTGGAGTTTCTTGATCTCTTTGTAGATTCTGGTTATCAACCCTTTATCAGTTGCATAGTTTGCAAATATATTTTCCCATTCTGTCCGTTGTCTCTTCACTTTGCTGACTGTTTCTTTTGCAGTACAGAAACTTCTCAATTTGATGCAATCCCAAATGTTAATTTTGGCTTTGACTGCCTGTGCTTCTGGGGTGTTTTCCAAGAAGTCATTGCGGGTACCTATATCTTGCAGGGTTTTTCCAATGCTCTCTAATAATTTGATGGTGTCAGGTCATAGATTTAAGTCTTTAATCCATGTTGAGTGAATTTTTGTGTAAGGTGAAAGGTAGGGGTCTTGCTTCATGATTCTGCACACGGAAATCCAATTTTCCCAGCACCATTTATTGAATAGACTGTCCTTACTCCAGGGATTGGTTTTGGATCCTTGATCAAATATGAGTTGGCTGTAGATGTTTGGATTGATTTCTGGTGTTTCAATTCTGTTCCATTGGTCTATCCATCTGTTTCTGTACCAGTACCATGCTGTTTTGATTACAACTGCCCTGTAGTATGTCCTGAAGTCTGGTATTGTGATGCCTCCGGCTTTGTTTTTGTTGTACAAGATTGCTTTAGCTATTCGAGGTCTCCTGTGTCTCCATATGAATTTCAGCATCATTTTTTCCAGATCTGAGAAGAAGGTCTTCGGTATCTTGATTGGTATTGCATTGAATGTATAAATTGCTTTTGGGAGAATGGAAATTTTGATGATATTGATTCTTCCAATCCATGAGCATGGAAGATTTTTCCATTTCTTGGTATCCTCTTCTATTTCTTTCTTTAAAATTTTGTAATTCTCATCTTAGAGATCTTTAACGTCCTTGGTTAAGTTTATTCCAAGGTATTTGATTGTTTTTGTAGCTATTGTGAATGGGATTGATCTTAGAAGTTCTTCCTCAGCCATGGCATTGCCTGTGTATACAAAGGCTGTTGATTTTTGTGCATTGAGTTTATACCCTGCTACTTTGCCAAAATCTTCTATGAGTTCCATTAGTCTCTTAGTAGAATTCTTTGGATAACTTAAACAAAGAAGCATACCATCTGCAAAGAGGGATAGTTTGAGTTCTTCCTTCCCAATTTGTATCCCTTTCATTTCTTTTTCTTGCCTAATAGCTCTGGCTAGAACATCCAGAACTATATTGAATAGTAGTGGTGAGAGTGGGCATCCCTGTCTGGTACCAGATCTCAGTGGAAATGGTTCCAAATTTTCCCCATTCAATAGGATGTTGGCTGTGGGTTTTTCGTAAATTGCTTTGATTGTATTGAGGAATGTTCCTTCCAAACCCAGTTTGCTTAGAGTTTTTATCATGAAAGGGTGTTGTATTTTATCAAATGCTTTCTTGGCATCTATTGAGATAATCATATGGTTCTTCTTCTGCATTCTGTTAATGTGGTTTATCACATTGATTGATTTGCGCACATTAAACCATCCCTGCATACCAGGGATAAATCCCACTTGGTCTGGGTGGATGATCTTTCTGATGTGTTGTTGCATTCTATTGGCGAGAATTTTATTGAGGATTTTTGCATCTATGTTCATCAGGGATATTGGTCTGTAATTCTCTTTCAATGCTGCATCTTTTTCCGGCTTAGGAATTAAGGTGATGCTGGCTTCATAGAAAGAATTTGGGAGGACTCCCTCTTTTTCGATTGTTCTGAATAGTTTGAGAAAAATTGGAGTTAGTTCTTCTTTAAATGTCTGGTAGAATTCAGCAGTGAATCCATCTGGTCCTGGGCTTTTCTTTGTTGGGAGGGCCTTTATTACTGTTTCAATTTCTGTCTCAGTTATGGGTCTGTTTAGGTTTTCTATGTCTTCCTGGTTCAATTTTGGTAGGTTGCATGTGTCCAGGAATCTATCCATTTCTGATAGGTTTCCCTGTTTGCTGGCATACAAGTCCTTGTAGTAATTTCTGATGATTCTTTTTATTTCTGTGGTGTCTGTTGTTACATTTCCTTTTTCATCTCTGATTTTATTGTTTTGGGTCTTTTCTCTTCTCTTTTTAGTTAGTTGGGCCAACAGAGTGTCAATTTTGTTTATTTTTTCAAAAAACCAGCTCCTTGTTTGGCTGATTTTTTGTAATGTTTTTCTTTGATTCAATCCTGTTGATTTCTTCTCTGATTTTAATTATTTCTCTTCTCCTACTAGATTTGGGTCTGATTTGCTGTAGGTTTTCTAGATCCTTGAGGTGAATTGAAATTCATCTATTTGGTGCCTTTCCAATTTCTTGATGTAGGCACCTATTGATACAAACGTTCCTCTTAACACTGCTTTTGCTGCGTCCCATAAGTTTTGGTATGTTGTGCTGTTATCCTCATTTACTTCCAGAAAATTTTTGATTTCTCTTTTAATTTCTTCTATGACCCATTGTTCATTCAGGAGCATGTTGTTGAATCTCCATGTGTTTGCGTATGCTCTAGGGATTCCTGAGTTGCTAATTTCCAACTTCATTCCTTTATGGTCTGAGAAGCTGCATGGTATGATTCTAATTCTTTTGAATTTGCTGAGACTTGCTTTATGGCCTAGTATGTGGTCAATCCTAGAGAAGGTTCCATTTCCTGCTGAGAAGAATTTAAAGTCTTTAGCTGTAGGATTGAAAGTTCTGTATGTATCTGTTAGATCCATTTGGGTGTAGTGTCGTTTAAATCTACTGTATCCTTGTTGATTTTCTGTCCTGTTTATCTGTATATTTCTGAAAGTGGAGTATTGAAGTCCCCCAGTACTATTGTATTGGGGTCTAAGTCTCCCTTTAAGTCGCTTAACAAATCTTTTAAATAAACTGGTGCCCTGTAATTAGGTGCATATACATTGATAATTGTTATTTCTTCCTGTTGAATTTATCCCTTAATCATTATATAGTGTCCCTCTTTGTCTCTCTTAACAGTTTTTGTGTTAAAGTTTATGTTGTCCGATATTAAGATGGCTACGCCTGCTCTTTTTTCATTTCTGTTGGCATGGTATATCTTTTTCCAGCCTTTCACTTTCAGTCTGTATGGATCTTTGTTTGAAAGATGTGTTTCTTGTAAGCAGCAAATAGATGGGTTTTGTTCCTTAAGCCAATCCGCCAATCTGTGTCTTTTAACTGGACAGGTCAGGCCATTAACGTTCAATGTGACTATTGATAAGTGGTAATTTTGCCCTGCTATTTGCCAAAGATATTTTCTTTTTTTTTATCATTTATTTAATGAATATGAGTTTCCAAAGTACGACTCATGGATTACAATGGCTTCCCCCCCCATACCGTCCCTCCCACCCACAACCCTCCCCTTTCCCACTCCCTCTCCCCCTCCATTCACATCAAGATTCATTTTTGATTATCTTAATATACAGAAGATCAGCTTAGTATACCTTAAGTAAAGATTTCAACAGTTTGCTCCCACACAGAGACATAAAGTGAAAAATAATAGATGATTTTTTTTTAAATGATGATGAAATCAGATCAGACCTATTGTCATGCTTAATCCCAGTGAGAGTCAAGTTGGGAATTGATAATTTCTTTTTTTTTTTACAGAAGATCAGTTTAGTGTACATTAAGTAAAGATTTAAACAGTTTGCACCCCCATAGAAACACAAAGTGAAATATACTGTTTGAGTACTCGTTATAGCATTAAGCCTCAATGTACAGCACATTAAGGACAGAGATCCTACATGAGGAGTAAGTGCACAGTGACTCCGGTTGTTGACTTTACAAATTGACACTCCTGTTTATGGCATCAGTAATCTCCCTATGCACCAGTCATGAGTTTCCAAGGCTATGGAAGCCCCTGAAGTTCTCTGACTCTTGTTTAGACACGGTCATAGTCAAAGTGGAGGTTCTCTCCTCCCTTCAGAGAAAGGCACCTCCCTCGCCAAAGATATTTTCTAATATATGCTTTGAATTCCCTGTCATCTTTTGCTGTGAGGTCCTTCCTTTACCTTCTTTCATATTCATGACTGTGTTTCAGTGTTTCTGTGTGCAACACATCTTTAAGCATCTTTTGCAGGGCTGGACGAGTGGCGACAAATTCTTTCAATTTCTGTTTGCTATGAAAAGTCTTTATTTCACCTTTATTCACAAATGAGAGCTTTGCAGGATATAATATTCTGGGCTGGCAGTTTTTCTCTCTTAGTACCTGGGCTATATCTCGCCATTCCCTCCTAGCTTGTAGGGTTTCTGATGAGAAGTCTGTTGTGAGTCTGATTGGAGATCCTCTGAGAGTAATCTGATGTTTCTCTCTTGCACAGTTTAGGATCTTTTCTTTATGTTTCACTGTGGAGAGTTTAATTACAACGTGTCGTGGTGAGGATCTGTTTTGGTCGTGTTTATTAGGGGTTCTGTGAGCTTCCTGTACTAGGATTTCTCTGTCCTTCTCCAAACCTGGGAAATTTTCTGCTAATATCTCACTAAAAAGGCCTTCTAATCCTTTCTCCCTCTCCATGCCTTCAGGAACTCCTAGAACCCGAATGTTGGGTTTTGTAATAGTAACCTGAAGATTCCCGACAATATGTTTTAGATTTCTAATTTCCTCTTCTTTTCTTTGGCTTGACTGTATCCTTTCCTGTTCCCTGTCTTCGAAGTCCGATATTCTCTCTTCTGCTTCACCCATTCTGTTTGTAAGGCTCTCTAATGTGTTTTTCATTTGATCTATTGAATTCTTCACTTCATTATGATTTCTTGTCACTATCACAGTTTCCTGTTTTAATAGTTGTTTCATTTCATTTTGATTCCTCCTTAATATTTCATTTTCACGAGAGATTTTCTATCTTGTCCATTAAGGATTTCTGTAGTTCAAGAATTTGTTTTTGAGAACTTCTTAATGTTCTTATCAATTTTTTGAGATCTGCTTCTTGCATTTCTTCTATGTCATCATCTTCATAATCTTGAATTGGGGTGTCTATTTCATTTGGGGGCGTCATAGTGACTTCCTTGTTTTTATTACCTCGGTTTTTGCGTTTGTTATTTGGCATATTGGAGATATTTGGTTTCTTCACTGTGGTGCTTTTTCTTGTTATACTATGACTCTAGATTAAGTGGACTGTCTGTTTTTGATGGAGCCTTAGAGGCTTGAGATGGGTGTGGCCTGAGAGCTCTGTGTGGTGTGCCAAAGGTGACACTCCCAGGTTAGGCATGGTAGTTCTTCTCTCTCTTTCTTTTTTTTGATTCAAAAGGGAAGTAATTCCACACAGCTGAACGAAGTTGGAGGTAGTTAGCAGGCAAATGATATACCCACAGGAGCCAGAGATCAGAAGCTCTTTCCCAAGGACCACACAGGGAATCTGTTCTGCCCTCAGAGTGGGCTCAAATTCTCCTTCAGTCTCCCACTGGGTTGCCAAAGTTATCGAATTGTAGCGTCTCTGGAGAGTACTCACGTGAATTCCGTGAGTTCTCTCCCCCACCATCTTTTTTCAGTCTCAGTTCAGTAGCACCACAAATTTACTAGGTCCTAATCTCCTGTTAATTTGCCCCACCCAGAGTTAGGTTTGTCTGCTAGGCTCAGGGCCGGTGCAGACCTGAGGTCACTCTGCTTATGATGTATGTCCAAGATGGCGCCTGCTCTTTGTCTTGCTCGCCTTTAAGAGGTGAGCGGAGAGAGAGAAACCCGTGTCCGTACCAGTCACTTTCTCTCTCTCTCTCTCTCTCTCTCCCTCTTTTAGTTAGCCTGGTGAACTTTGCCCCCGGGGTCGTTCCCTCTAGTCTCCTCTCTCTGCTTGCCTGCCGGTGTCTCGGGCTATTGAGGTTCGGCTCACCTCGTATTCCAGCGCTGGTGTGTTGAGTCTGCCGCTGGTGTCCCAAACTGTGGGCTCCCACGCTCTCCACGCAGGTCCACTGTGAATCACTCGTTCTGGAAGAGTTTCTTCTGCTGTTTCTTCCCCTACTCTTCCTTGAACCTGCAGTATCTCCACTTTTATTAAACTGTCTCTCCCTGGACTATCAGTGTGCTCCCTTCCTATTCCACCATCTTGCCTCCCCAGGAATACAATTTTTAAGAGAAAGAAGCATTAATAGAATTTTACCAGATGAGAAAATAGCATCACAAAAATGTCAGCTGACTTTTCCAAGAGCACACAGCCAAATGGTGAGGATTTTGTGTGAAAATTTAACATGAGGAGGGATGGCAGGATAGGAAGTATCATGTTCTTAAAACTATATATATGAAATACATGAAATTTTTACTCTTTATATAAATAAAATAAAATAAAAACTTAACAAGCCATCTGTGATAACCAGCTTCTGCAGAGGCCCTCAATGCTCCTCACTTCCTGGTATTTATATTTGTATGTGGTCCCTTCTACCCTCCATTTCCCTCTGTCCCATCTGTCATTTACTCTGGGGAAAGCTGGTTGAGAGCTTGGTGATATTCACCCATCCTATGACGAGGCCCATGTGACCATGACCTGAAACCTGATAACAACTACAAGAGTGAGTTTTGATGCATACCTTCCTCCAAGTGAGCTCTCAGATGCAGCCCTAGGTGGCAGTCTGATTACAATTTTTAGAGACTCCATGAACCAGAAACATTCAGCTAAATCTCTTGAATTTTTGATCCAGAAAAATAGAGAGGTAATAAATTATAGTTCTTCTGGTTTTAGGGTGATTTGTTATGTCATAATGTATAATTAATATACATGTATGCTCTTATCCACACTAAAATCAGCCTCTTATCTAGATATTGTTAAATATTTTGATTATTTTTCATGTTTCATAGGTTAAAATTAAACACCACTTTATTCAGTTTATTCACTTTATTTGATTTATAATTCTGCCTTTAAAGGAGAATCACAATATTTTTGCTATCTTTTTGAAGTCTAAGAGTTTATTTTACCCCCATGAGAGGTCCAAAATTTTTAAAGGGGGATAATTTCTAAGGAAAATTACTCCTGCTTTTGCTATCAAAGAAGTTAAATCCTTCTTGCAGAAGCTCCAAAAGTTCACTGACACTGGACACTGCCTTCAGCTCTCTGCCTGTGCTAAGTGTGACAATTCTCTACTTGTTTCTCCAGATACTCTGGTCAAGCATTCTGAGAATCTTGCAGGGTCACTAACAAGCAAAGAGCCAGACTGCAGGGAAAACTGGAGAGGAAATCAGTGTATTTCATCTTCTAAAGTGTGGAAACAATAATACAAAAAGGAGAGAAATGCTTTCACAGAAAAGTTTATTCTTACTGACATCTACTGTTCTCCTGGCCTCCGGTCATAATTGGCCATATCACAATTGGCTATCAAAGCAACTGGTTCTCAGTCACCTGCCCTTTATTCATGTCATGGTTCTCAGTGACCTCACAAAGAAAAATGAAGCAGCTGGACAAGGACTGACGCACTCTGCTAATAACTGATCTGCATTTGTATCCTCTAGGGAAGGCCCTTCCATGCTCCTAGCATGAATTGCTGCCCTACCTAATCAAGGATTTTACTTCCAATAGTCTATTCCCTCTTTCCTACATCATCAGTTTTCTACTCTATTTATATTTTAATCTCAGAAGCATATCAGTTTGTCTTGCTATGACTTCTTGAAAATATCCTTGTTTAATTGCATTTCTGACCCACTTCCTGAGCAAAATTCCTAAAAGCAGCTGTTCATTTTTAATTTCCATGTTTTATTATGTTTCATTTTTGCCTTAACACATCATAGTCGAATTTGTATTCCATCTTCCCACTGATATTATATCCCTTAGTCCTAGAAAATCTTCTGCAATTTTCCATTTGCATCTTCTCATCTTCATTTTACTCAACTGCACATTCAATCAGGTTATCACTCCTTCATTATGAAAAATCCTCGTTCCTGGTTCACAGAACACCACACTATCACTATGTTCCTCCTGCCTTTCTATCTGTTTCTGCTCAGTCTCCTTTCCTGGCTCTTCTCCTGTTTTCCAAATATTGCCGTTTTTCCATCTAAAAGGCATGTTTTCTTTCTTCTCCAAATTGCCCATCTACTTCCACCACATAATAGCCCATATAAATGCCAAAGAATGCCATAGTTGTGCCTCCAGATTCATAAATCCGACTGTCAACTTGACATCTCTATGTTCAGCTCATGAATATCACAAACATAACATGTCTAAAACAGAATACTTGGGGTGGGCATCTGGCCTAATTATTAAGACACCCACATCCCTCACTGGAGATCCTTGGTCTGAGTCTTGTCTCTGATCCTGATCCCAGTTGCCTACTAATGTGCACTCCAGGATGCAGTGGTGATGGTTCAAGTGGTTGTCCCTGCCACCCACATGGGAGACCTGAATGGAGTTCCTGACTTCCAACCATTTGGATCTGAACCAAAAGGTGGGATATTTCTTTCTTTCTTCATTCCTTTCTCTCTCTCTCTCTCTTTTCCTCTCCATCTCCCTCTCCCTCTCCCTCTATCTTGCCTCCCAAATACATAAATAAATTGTAAAGAGAACTTATTCCCAAACACAGTACTCTCCCTGACTTTAACATCCACCTAGATACTCAAACCTATGACTAACTGGGGTGCTGTCCATGGTTTCTTCTCATTTTATCTCTCATCTATTCCATCCAACAGCAAATACACTGGTATCTACCTCCAAAGTATGTCTCGAACCCATGCACTTGACTTGATGTGTACTGCCACCAACCTAGAAGGAGCTGCCACCATCTTTCATCTGTAATACTGTAATAGCTCCTATTTTCAGTTTTGCTTTTCTCCAATCCAGTGTCCATGGAGAATCAAGAAAAATCAGAGAAGAAGATAATACTTACCAGACTCAATTACAAGCTCCCAGGTCACTGCTTATCTCTCCAGCTCCATCCAGTGCCACTCCTTGTGCTTAGGATACAATCACACAGACCTTTCATTTCCTGGAGAAAATCATGGTTTTTCCTGCCTTGAATCTTCACAATGATCACTATAAACAGTAGATAATTAACATCTCGAGCTAAAAGACAGCTCACAGAGTGGAAAGAATATACTAGTATATTAGATTTCTATTTCTACATAATAAATTTCCCCAACCCCATAGTGCCCAGAGTGAGCACCCACCCTACTTTACCTACCAGGCTTTTTACCAAATTAATTTCTTATTATCTTTCTTTTCTTGAGAGTAACAATTAACTAATCTCCTGACCAGTTCCCTTTTAATAGCTTTTTAATAAATTATTTACAGATTATAAATTCATTTACTTACCCATCTATGACATCCTAGTCTTACTAGACAGTCAATTCTATGAGCAAATGACAATGTTTTCTTTTTTATTTATTTTTTATTTATTTGACAAAGTTAGACAGTGAAAGAAAGAGACAGAGAGAAAGGTCTTCCTTCTGTTGGTTCACCCTTCGAATGGCCGCTACAGCTGGCGCGCTGCGCCGATCCAAAGCCAGGAGCCAGGTGCTTCCTCCTGGTCTCCCATGCGAGTGCAGGGGCCCAAGCACTTGGGCCATCCTCCACTGCCTTCCCGGGCCACAGCAGGGAGCTGGACTGGAAAAGGAGCAGTCAGAACTAGAACCCGGTGCCCATATGGGATGCCAGTGCCGCAGGCAGAGGATTAACCAAGTGAGCCACGGCACGAGCCCCGATAATATCTTCTTTATTATTCATTTTAAACCCAATGTCTAGAATAATACTCTGAATATAATAAATCTTCATTAATATGTCTTGAAGTTTGTTAAACAAAATTATGCATATTCACTCCATTCCCATTTCCACAAGTTACATATTTGTGTGTGTATTTGTTTTTGAATGAGGATATGCTTCTTACTTTAAAGTCTTTTACTCTTCTACTTCCTGTTTCCAGTACTTTCTAATTCAGATAGAACAGAATCTGTCCCCTAAAAAATGCTCATTTCCTCTTAGAGTATTTGACCTTAAAAGGCCACCTATCAGAAACCTAAAATTGTCAGCATTTCCCCAGACACAGAGGCTTGTCTCATTTCTTTAACCACTAAACTAAATGATAAATCAAAGATACTCTAAGGGAGAAGAAACCATCAGAAGTCTTAATTGTAAAGCAGAATTGAAGTTGAAAAGAAAGTAGGAATGAGACACACTATATGGGCATCAGCAACCACAGGGGAATCCTGCCAAAAAGTTAGAAATAGCTCCTCAAGGGTAACCATTTTCAATTTATTTTATTTCTTTTTATTACTCTTCCTAGGTAAGACAAAATTTCAAGAGATATGAAACCTTTTAACAATTGCAGCTAGTAACGGTCTATTTATATTCTTATTTTATTTGATTCAATTATTCATCTATAATTCTCCTGGTATTAAAAGTCCTTTTGATGGTTGCTCTGTTATCCATTTCCAAAGTCATTAACCTCGATTCCTTACCCAAGGTAAGGGGGATGCTGTTTGAGTGACAGCCTTGTTTACAGGGAGCAGCAGGGGAGTCGACAGCTGTTCCTAAGAGTCAACGAAGACAACCAGAAGAATGCTATAGAAAACTGTCACCAAATGGGGAAGCAATGTTACACTAACTACACTGCCTTTTAGTTGTCCACTAATGTAATTCTCTGACATGCACCTGTTGAGAGAGAAGGATATTTTTAGGAGGGAGGAGTGCTGGGTAATTTCTTCTGTACCTCTCATATGACTTTCATAGTCTTCAAATTCTCAAAAGCATCAAGATTGGCATAAAAATGTAAACAATGAACAGAAACAACAAAATAAAGACTGCATTAATTTGAATTAAAATACTTCCCCCTTTTGGGAATGAGGGATTTCATTTTTAATCTCAAAGTACCTCTAATAACACCAAACCTTGGCCAGCGCCACGGCTCACTAGGCTAATCCTTTGCCTTGTGGCGCCGGCACACCGGGTTCTAGTCCCGGTCGGGGTGCCGGATTCTGTCCTGGTTGCCCCTCTTCCAGGCCAGCTCTCTGCTGTGGCCAGGGAGTGCAGTGGAGGATGGCCCAAGTGCTTGGGCCCTGCACCCCATGGGAGACCAGGATAAGTACCTGGCTCCTGCCATCAGATCAGCGTGGTGCGCCCGCCGTAGCGCACGGGCCGCGGCAGCCATTGGAGGGTGAACCAACGGCAAAGGAAGACCTTTCTCTCTGTCTCTCTCTCTCTCACTGTCTACTCTGCCTGTCAAAAAAAAAAAAAAAAAAAAAAAAAAAAAAAAAAAAACCTTTAGCACAACATTGATTTTTTTTAATCTATTTCAAAAGGTAAATCTGAGTAAGCCAAAGTGTTCATTTGAGCTGTCATTACTTTAAAAGCATATAATCAGGTAACAGTTGGTCAAAGTCTTCAATTTTCTTTTCTTCTATTTCATTTAGTATTTGGTGATTTTGATGTGTTCATCAAATAAACATTTCTTAAATGGTTACAATATGTAGGCACAATTCCTGACACTTAAAATCACATCAATTCCTAAATCGCACTGGTCAATTAGTTCCTAAGTTGTGCTAGCCACATCTAAGAAATACCAGACAGTTCACAGTTTAGTGAGAAAGAGAGAGATGCAAATGGCCAGTGCTGTGGGAGTCATAAGAACGTCCACACACCTTTATTCCTCCTGGGGTTTCTCTGGGTCTAAGTCTTTCGACTGAATTCTAATCTACTTCTTCATTTTTAAGATTTATTTATTTATCCAAAAAGCAGAGTTAAAGGGGCAAGGTGAGAGAGAGAGAGAGAAAGAGATCTTCCTTCCACTGGCTCACCCCCGACGTGGCAACTATGACAAAGGCTGGGCCAGGCCAAAGCCAGGAGCTTCATCCAAGTCTTCCACGTGGGTGCAGGGGCCCAAGGATTTGGGCCATCTTCCACTGATTTCTCAGGCTATTAGCAGGAAGCTACATCAGAAATGGAGCAGCCAGGACATGAACTGGTGCCCATATGAGATGCTGGCATCACAGGCTGTGGCTTAACGCACTATGCTACAACACCAACCCTTCTAATCTACTTTAGCTGGGCTCATCATTCTTGTAAAGGAGATTTTTAAAAATGTTGATCTATTTATTTTTATCTACTTAAAAGGCAGAAGGAGAGAGAAAGAGAGAGAGAGAGAGAAAGTCAGAGATAGAGAAAGAGAGAAAATAAGGGAAATCTTCCATTCACTGATTCACTCCCCAGTTGCCATCAATAGCCAGCAGGTGTCTCCCATGTGAGTGGTAGTGCACAAGCACTTTAGCCATCATCCGCTACCTGCCAGGATGCCATTGACCAGAAGTGGGATCAGAAGTGGAGGTGATCGGATCTGAACTAACACTAAGTGTGGGATGCAGGCATCCCAAGAGCAGCATAAACTACTGTGCCACAATACCCACCCCAGGTTCTCCATTTTTATTTTTACTTTTTTAAAAAAAATATATTTATTTATTTATTTATTTACGAATTCAGGGTTACAGAGACAGGGAGAGACAGAGAATCTTCCAACCACTGATTCAATCCCCCAGGTAGCCACAACAGCCAGCACTGAGCCTTCCCGAAACCAGGAGCCAGGAACGTCATCTGGGTCTCCCACATTGCTGACAGGGACCCAAACTCTAGAGCCATCCTCTGCTTCTTTTCTCAGGCCATTATCAGGGAGTCAGAGCCAAAGTCGACGTCCAGGACAGAAAATGGCATTCATATGTGATGCCGGCATCACAGGTGATGGTTTTACCTGTTATGTACCACATTTCCAGCCTCTGAAAACACTCTTAAAACCATAATTCGCAAAAGAATATAAATTTTCTCAATTTATTAAAAAGACAAAATACTTCTGATTTCAACATTATTCAGAAATACCTATCCACAAGAATTTAAAGAATAAGTGTTCCTCTTGAGCACTGCAAACTACTCTTTTTTTAACCTTATCTAATTAATACAAATTTTCAAAGCACAACTTTTGGATTATAGCAGTTTTTTCCCCCCATAACCTCCCTACCACCCACAAACACCACATCTCTCGCTACCTCACCCATCCCATTCACATCAAGATTAATTTTCAATTACCTTTATATACAGATCAATTTAGTATATACTAAGTAAAGATTTCAACAGTTTGAACCCACACAGAAACACAAAGTATAAAGTACTGTTTGAGTACTAGTTATACTATTAATTCACATAGTACAACACATTAAGGACAGAGGTCCTACATGGGGAGTAAGTGCACAGTGACTCTCATCATTGATTTAACAATTGACACTCTTGTTTATGGCGTCAGTAATATCCGTAGGCTCTTGTCATGAGCTGCCAAGGCTATGGAAGCCTCCTGAGTTCACCAACTCTGATCCTATTTAGACAAGGTCATAGTCAAAGTAGAAGTTCTCTCCTCCCTTGAGAGAAAGGTACCACCTTCTTTAATGGCCCATTCTTTCCACTGGGATCTCACTCACAGAGATCTTTCATTTAGGTTTTTTTTGTTTTGTTTTGTTTTGTTTTTTGTTTGTTTGTTTGTTTTTTGCCAGAGTGTCCTGGCTTTCCAAGCTTGAAATTCTCTCATGGGCTTTTTAGCCAGATCCAAAGGCCTTAAGCGCTGATTCTGAGGCCAAAGTACTCTTTAGGACATCTGCCATTCTATGAGTCTGCTGTGTATCCCACTTCCCATGTTGGATCATTCTCTCCTTTTTTTTTTTCTTTTGTAGAATTCACTTGCTTCTATTTCTTTTTTTTATTTTTTATCTTTTATTTAATGAATATAAATTTCCAAAGTACGACTCATGGGTTACAATGGCTTCCCCCCCGATACCATCCCTCCCACCCACAACCCTCCCCTTTCCCACTCCCTCTCCCCTTCCATTCACATCAAGATTCATTTTCGATTATCTTAATATACAGAAGATCAGCTTAGTATACCTTAAGTAAGGATTTCAACAGTTTGCTCCCACACAGAAACATAAAGTGAAAAATAGATGATTTTTTTAAATGATGATGAAATCAGATCAGACCTATTGTCATGTTTAATCCCAGTGAGAGTCAAGTTGGGAATTGATAATTTCTTTTTTTTTTTTTACCGAAGATCAGTTTAGTGTACATTAAGTAAAGATTTCAATCGTTTGCACCCCCATAGAAACACAAAGTGAAATATACTGTTTGAGTACTCGTTATAGCATTAAGCCTCAGTGTACAGCACATTAAGGACAGAGATCCTACATGAGGAGTAAGTGCACAGTGACTCCTGTTGTTGACTTTACAAATTGACACTCCTGTTTATGGCATCAGTAATCTCCCTATGCACCAGTCATGAATTTCCAAGGCTATGGAAGCCCCTTGAGTTCTATGACTCTTATCTTGTTTAGACACGGTCATAGTCAAAGTGGAGGTTCTCTCCTCCCTTCAGAGAAAGGCACCTCCCTCTTTGAAGACCTGTTCTTTCCACTGGGATCTCACTCACAGAGATCTTTTTGCCAGAGTGTCTTGGCTTTCCATGCCTGAAATACTCTCATGGGCTTTTCAGCCAGATCCGAGTGCCTTTAGGGCTGATTCTGAGGCCAGAGTGCTATTTAGGACATCCGCCATTCTATGAGTCTGCTGAGTATCTCACTTCCCATGTTGGATCACTCTCCCCTTTATTTATTCTATCGGTTAGTGTTAGCAGATACTAGACTTGTTTATGTGCTCCATTTGACTCTTAGTCCTTTCATTATGATCAATTGCGAACTGAAATTGATCACTTGGAATAGTGAGATGGCATTAGCACATGCCACCTTGATGGGATTGAACTGGAATCCCCTGGTATGTTTCCAACTCTACCAATTAGGGCAAGTCAGCCCGAGCATGCCCCAAATTATACATCTCTTCCCTCTCTTATTCCCACTCTTATGTTTAACAGGGATCACATTTCAGTTAATTTTCAACACTTAAGAATAACTGTGTGATAATTACAGAATTAAACCAGTAATATTAAGTAGAACAGACAAAAAAAAAATACTAAGAGGGATAATGTATTAAGTTGTCCATTAGCAGTCAGGGCTATGCTGATCAAGTCACATTTCTCATAGTGTCCATTTCACTTCAGGAGGTTTCCTTTTTGGTGTTCAGTCTGTTGTCACCGATCAGGGAGAACATATGGTATTTGTCCCTTTGGGACTGGCTTACTTCACTCAGCATGATGTGTTCCAGATTCCTCCATTTTGTTGCAAATGACTGGATTTCGTTGTTTCTTACTGCGGTATAGTATTCTAAAGAATACATATCCCATAATTTCTTTATCCAGTCTACCGTTGATGGGCATTTAGGTTGGTTCCAGGTCTTGGCTATTGTGAATTGTGCTGCAATAAACATTAGGGTGCAGACCGCTTTTTTGTTTGTCAATTTAAACTCCTTTGGGTAAATTCCAAGGAGTGGGATGGCTGGGTCGAATGGTAGGGTTATATTCAGGTTTCTGAGGAATCTCCAAACTGACTTCCATAGTGGCTTGACCAGTTTGCATTCCCACCAACAGTGGGTTAGTGTCCCTTTTTCCCCACATCCTCGCCAGCATCTGTTGTTGGTAGATTTCTGTATGTGAGCCATTCTAACCGGGGTGAGGTGAAACCTCATTGTGCTTTTGATTTGCATTTCCCTGATTGCTAGTGACCTTGAACATTTTTTCATGTGCCTGTTGGCCATTTGGATTTCCTCTTTTGAAAAATGTCTATTGAAGTCCTTGGCCCATCTCTTAAGTGGGTTGTTGGTTTTGTTTTTGTGGAGTTTCTTGATCTCTTTGTAGATTCTGGTTATTAACCCTTTATCTGTTGCATAGTTTGCAAATATTTTTTCCCATTCTATCGGTTGCCTCTTCACTCTCCTGACTGTTTCTTTTGCAGTACAGAAACTTCTCAATTTGATGCAATCCCAATAGTTGATTTTGGCTTTGACTGCCTGTGCCTCCCGGGTCTTTTCCAGAAATTCTTTGCCTGTGCCAATATCTTGAAGGGTTTCTCCAATGTTCTCTAATAACTTAATGGTGTCAGGACGTAGATTTAGGTCTTTAATCCACGTTGAGTGGATTTTTGTGTAAGGTGTAAGGTAGGGGTCTTGCTTCATGATTCTGCACGTGGAAATCCAGTTTTCCCAGCACCATTTATTGAATAGACTGTCCTTGCTCCAGGAATTAGTTTTAGATCCTTGATCAAATATAAGTTGGCTGTAGATGTTTGGATTGATTTCTGGTGTTTCAATTCTGTTCCATTGGTCTATCCATCTGTTTCTGTACCAGTACCATGCTGTTTTGATTACAACTGCCCTGTAGTATGTCCTGAAATCTGGTATTGTGATGCCTCCGGCTTTGTTTTTGTTGTACAAGATTGCTTTAGCTATTCGAGGTCTCTTGTGCCTCCATATGAATTTCAGCATCATTTTTTCTAGATCTGCGAAGAATGTCTTTGGTATCTTGATTGGGATTGCATTGAATCTATAAATTGCTTTTGGGAGAATGGACATTTTGATGATGTTGATTCTTCCAATCCATGAGCATGGAAGATTTTTCCATTTTTTGGTATCCTCTTCTATTTCTTTCTTTAAGGTTTTGTAATTTTCATCGTAGAGATCTTTAACGTCCTTGGTTAACTTTATTCCAAGGTATTTGATTGTTTTTGTAGCTATTGTGAAAGGGATTGATCTTAGCAGTTCTTTCTCAGTCATGGCATTGCTTGTGTATACAAAGGCTGTTGATTTTTGTGCATTGATTTTATATCCTGCCACTTTGCCAAACTCCTCTATGAGTTCCAATAGTCTCTTAGTAGAGTTCTTTGGATCCTATAAGTACAGAATCATATCATCTGCAAAGAGGGATAGTTTGACTTCTTCCTTCTTGATTTGTATTCCTTTGATTTCTTTTTCTTGTCTGATGGCTCTGGCTAAAACTTCCAGAACTATGTTAAATAGCAGTGGTGAGAGTGGGCATCCCTGCCTGATGCCAGATTTCAGTGGAAATGCTTCCAACTTTTCCCCATTCAATAGGATGCTGGCTGTGGGTTTTTTATAAATTGCTTTGATTATATTGAGGAATGTTCCTTCTATACCCAATTTGCTTAGAGTTTTCATCATGAAAGGGTGTTGAATTTTATCAAATGCTTTCTCTGCATCAATTGAGATAATCATATGGTTTTTCTTCTGCAGTCTGTTTATGTGGTGAATCACATTGATTGATTTGCGAATGTTGAACCATCCCTGCATACCAGGAATGAATCCCACTTGGTCTGGGTGGATGATTTTCCTGATGTGTTGTTGTATTCTATTGGCCAGAATTTTATTGAGGATTTTTGCGTCTATGTTCATCAGGGATATTGGTCTGTAATTTTCTTTCAGTGCTGCATCTTTCTCTGGCTTAGGGATTAAGGTGATGCTGGCTTCATAGAAAGAATTTGGGAGGATTCCCTCTTTTTCGATTGTTCTGAATAGTTTGAGAAGAAATGGGATTAGTTCTTCTTTAAATGTCTGGTAGAATTCAGCAGTGAATCCATCTGGTCCTGGGCTTTTCTTTGTTGGGAGGGCCTTTATTACTGTTTCAATTTCTGTCTCAGTTATGGGTCTATTTATGTTTTTGATGTCTTCCTGGTTCAATTTAGGTAGATTGCATGTGTCCAGGAATCTATCCATTTCTGATAGGTTTTCCTGTTTGCTGGCATACAGGTCCTTGTAGTAATTTCTGATGATTCTTTTTATTTCTGTGGTGTCTGTTGTTACGTTTCCTTTTTCATCTCTGATTTTATTGATTTGGGTATTTTCTCTTCTTTTTTAGTTAGTTGGGCCAATGGGGTGTCAATTTTGTTTATTTTTTCAAAAAACCAGCTTCTCGCTTGGCTGATTTTTTGTTATATTTTTGGATTCAATCCTGTTAATTTCTTCTCTGGTTTTAATTATTTCTCTTCTCCTACTAGATTTGGGTCTGGTTTGCTGCAGTTTTTCTAGGTCCTTGAGGTGCGCTGAAAGCTCATTTATTTGGTACCTTTCCAATTTCTTGATATAGGCACCTATTGCTATAAATTTGCCTCTCAATACTGCTTTTGCTGTATCCCATAAGTTTTGATATGTTGTGTTGTTGTCTTCATTTACTTCCAGAAAGTTTTTGATTTCTCTTTTGATTTCTTGAATGACCCAGTGTTCATTCAGGAGCATGTTGTTCAGTCTCCATGTGTTTGCATACTTTCTGGTGTTTCCTGAGTTGCTAATTTCCAGCTTCATCCCGCTGTGGTTTGAGAAGCTGCATGGTATGATTCTAATTCTTTTAAATTTGCTGAGACTTGCTTTATGGCCTAGTATGTGATCAATCCTAGAGAAGGTTCCATGCGCTGCTGAGAAGAATGTGAAGTCTGTAGATGTAGGGTTGAAAGTTCTGTAGATATCTGTTAGATCCATTTGGGCTATAGTGTCAATTAAATCTGCTGTTTCCTTGTTGATCTTCTGTCCGGATGATCTGTCTATTTCTGAGAGTGGAGTATTGAAGTCCCCCAGTACTATTGTATTGGAATCTAAATCTCCCTTTAAGTCCCTTAACATATCTTTTAAATAGACCAGTGCCCTGTAATTAGGTGCATATACATTTATAATAGTTACATCCTCCTGTTGAATTGAACCCTTAATCATTATATAGTGTCCCTCTTTGTCGCTCTTAACAGTTTTTGTATTAAAGTTTATTTTGTCTGATATTAATATGGCTACATCTGCTTTTTTTTGGTTTCTGTTGGCATGGAATATCTTTTTCCAACCTTTCACTTTCAGTCTGCATGCCTCTTTGTTAGAGAGATGTGTTTCTTGTAGGCAACAAATAGTTGGGTTGTGTTCTTTGAGCCAGTCAGCCAAACGGTGTCTTTTAACTGAAGAATTCAGACCATTAATGTTCAATGTGACTATTGATACGTAGTGACTTTGCCCTGCCATTTTCCCGGAAATATTTTCTAGTATATGCTTTGAGCTTCCCATGCTCTTTTACTGGTAGGTGTTCTTCCTTTCCCTTCTTTCATATTGATGGCCGTGTTTCTGTGTTTCTGAGTGTAGCACATCTTTAAGTATCTTTTGCAGGGCCGGACGAGTGGCCACAAAGTCTTTCAATTTCTGTTTGCTATGAAAGGTCTTTATTTCACCTTCATTCACAAATGAGAGCTTGGCAGGATATAATATTCTGGGCTGGCAATTTTTCTCTCTTAGCACCTGTGCTATGTCTCGCCATTCCCTCCTAGCTTGTAGGGTTTCTGATGAGAAGTCTGCTGTGAGTCTGATTGCAGATCCTCTGAGAGTAATCTGACGTTTCTCTCTTGCACATTTTAGGATCTTTTCTTTATGTTTCACTGTGGTAAGTTTAATTACCACGTGTCGTGGTGAGGATCTCTTTTGGTCATGTTTATTGGGAGTTCTATGAGCTTCCTGTACTTGGATATCTCTGTCCTTCTCCAAACCTGGAAAGTTCTCTGCTAGTATCTCACTAAAAAGGCCTTCCAATCCTTTCTCTCTCTCCATGCCTTCAGGAACTCCTAGAACTCGAATGTTGGTTTTTTTAATAGTATCCTGTAGATTCCCAACAATATTTTTTAGATTTCTAATTTCCTCTTCTTTTCTTTGGTTTGACTGTATGTTTTCCTGTGCTCTATCTTCTAAGTCCGATATTCTCTCTTCTGCTTCACCCATTCTGTTTTTAAGGCTTTCTAATGTGTTTGTCATTTGATCTATTGAGCTCTTCATTTCATTTTGATTTCTCTTCACTATAACACTTTCCTGTTCTACTAGTTTCTGAGTTTCATTTTGACTCTTCCTTAAAATTTCATTTTCACGAGAGAGATTTTCAATCTTGTCCATTAAGGATTTCTGTAGTTCAAGGATTTGCTTTTGAAAACTTCTAAATGTTCTTATCATAAATTTTTTGAAATCCGTATCTTGCATTTCTTCTATCTCATCATCTTCATACTCTTGGCTTGGGGTGTTTTGCTTATTTGGAGGCATCATAGTGTCACCGTTGATCTTGCTCCCTCTATTTCTGTGTTTGTTACTCGGCATAGTTAATTCTTCTTGCGTCACTGTGTGTTTTTTCTTTCTTTTTTTTTTTTTTATACTGTGTCCGTGTTAAGTGGACTGCCTGCTGTTGGAGGAGCCTTGGAGGCTTGAGATGGGTGCGGCCTGAGAGCTCTGCCTGGTTATTCCTGGTTAAGGGTGTGCAAAGGTGACACCCTCAGGTTATGCGTGGTAAATCTCTCTTTTTATTTATTTATTTATTTTATTTATTCAGGGGGTAAGTAACACCACAGGGCACGGCTGTGCAGAATTGATGGTATTTAGCTTCCAGTCTTTGGTTCCTCTGGACTCCCACTGGGTTGCCTAGGCTACTGAATTGTAGTGACTCAGTTCCTTAGCTCTCCCCCATTGATATGTAAATCCAGAGAGGAGGCCTGCTCTTTGTCTCTTGGGAATTCTTCAAGCCTTGCAGCCTTGTAACCTTTGCAAGGTTAGGGGGAAGAGAAACCCCGAAGCTTTTTTTTTTCCTTCTTTCCGGTAGTGAGTTTGCTGCACTTTCCGGCCCCCCTCTAGATTCTGACCCCCGTTTCCCCACCAATGTCTCGGGTTATTGAGCTCACCTCCCCTTCCAGCACCGATGTGTGGACTCGGAGCCCTGAGTGTCCCAAGTCTCCCCGCTGTTGTCTGTGTGGCATGCACTCCCCTTGGAGCACTGGCACGCAGACACTGGGGCTTCTGTGGCTCAGTCCCGCGACTTGGCTTCCGCGCGGTGGGTGACCTTGTTCTCCCAGTAGGTCCTCCGATTCACGGCTGCTCCATCCAGAAGGGTTTCCCCTGCAATTTTTTCCTGGTTCTTTTTTCTGCGGCTACCGTAACTCCCCTTTTATTAAACTAAATTTTCCCGGACTATCGGTGCGCGCCCTCACTATTCCGCCATCTTGGCTCCGCCCATTCTCTCCTTTTTAATTCTTTCAGTTAGTATTAGCAGACACTAGTCTTGTTTGTGTGATCCCTTTGACTCCCAATCCTATCATTATGATCAATTGTGAACTGAAACTGATCACTTTGACTAGTGAGATGGCATTGGTATATGCCACCATGATTGATTTGGAATCCCCTGGCATGTTTCTAAGTATGCTGTTTGGGCAGTCCGATTGAGCATGTCCCAAATTGTACATCTCCTCCCTCTCGTATTCTCACTCATATTTAATGGCAATCATTTTTCAGTCAAATTTAAACACCTAAGAATAATTGATGTTAATTAAAGAGTTCAACCAATAATATTAAGTAGAACAAAAAATATTAAAGGAGTAAAGTAGTAGGTTGTTCTAGACAGTCAGGACAAGGGCTGATCCAGTCATTGTTTCTCATAGTGTCCATTTCACTTCAACAGGTTTCCTTTTAGGTGCTCAGTTAGTTGTCACCGATCAGGGAGAACATATGATATTTGTCCCTTTGGGACTGACTTAATTCACTCAGCATGATGTGTTCCAGATTCCTCCATTTTGCTGCAAAAGACTGGATTTCATTGTTTTTGACTGCTGTATAGTATTCTATAGAGTACATGTCCCATAATTTCTTTATCCAGTCTACTGTTGATGGGCATTTGGGTTGGTTCCAGGCCTTAGCTATTGTGAATTGAGCTGCAATAAACATTAAGGTGCAGACAGCTTGTTTGTTTGGCAATTTCATTTCCTTTGGGTAAATTCCAAGGAGTGGGATGGCTGGGTTGTATGGTAGGGCTATATTCAGGTTTCTGAGGAATCTCCAGACTGACTTCCTTAGTGGCTTTACCAGTTTGCATTTCCCACCAACAGTGGGTTAGTGTCCCTTTTTCCCCACATGCTTACTAGCATCTGTTGTTGGTAGATTTCTGAATGTGAGCCATTCTAACTGGAGTGAGGTGAAACCTCATTGTGGTTTTGATTTGCATTTCCCTGATTGCTAGTGATCCTGAACATTATTCATGTGTCTGTGGGCCATTTGATTTCCTCTTTTGAAAAATGTCTATTGAGGTCCTTGGCCCATCTCTAAAGTGGATTGTTTGTTTTGTTGTTGTGGAATTTCTTGATCTCTTTCTAGATTCTGGTTATTAACCCTTTATCTGTTGCATAGTTTGCAAATATTTTTTCCCATTCTGTTAGTTGCCTCTTCACTTTCCTGACTGTTTCTTTTGCCGTACAAAAACTTCTCAATTTAATGCAATCCCAATTGTTAATTATGGCTTTGACTGCCTGTGCTTCTGGGGTATTTTCCAAGAAGTCTTTGCCTGTGCCTATATTTTGCAGGGTTTCTCCGATGTTCTCTAATTTGATGGTGTCAGGTAGTAGATTTAGGTCTTTAATCCATGTGAGTGGGTTTTTGTATCAGGTGTAAGGTAGGTGTCTTGCTTCATGCTTCTGCACATGGAAATCCAGTTTTCCCAGCACCATTTGTTGTATAGTCTGTCCTTGCTCCAGGAATTGGTTTTAGATCCTTGATCAAATATAAGTTGGCTATAGATGTTTGGATTGATTTCTGCTGTTTCTATTCTATTCCATAGGTCTATCCATCTGTTTCTGTACCAGTACCATGCTGTTTTGATTACAACTGCCCTGTAGTATGTCCTGAAATCTGGTATTGTGATGCCTCTGGCTTTGTTTTTGTTATCCAAGATTGCTTTAGCTATTTGAGGTCTCCTGTGTCTGCATATGAATTTCAACATCATTTTTTTCCAAATCTGAGAAGTATGTCTTTGGTATTTTGATTGGTATTGTATTAAATCTATAAATTGCTTTTGGGAGAATGGACATTTTTTCTTATTTTTTATTTAGTAAATATAAATTTTCAAAGTACAGTTAATGGATTACAATGGATTCCCCCCCAAAATTTCCCTCCCACTCACGTCCCTCCCATCTCCCACTCCCTCTCCCATTCCATTCACATCAAGATTCATTTTCAATTATCTTTATATACAGAAGATCAATTCAGTATATATTAAGTAAAGATTTCATCAGTTTGTACCCACACAGGAACACAAAGTGTAAAATACTGTTTCAGTACTAGTTATAGCATTACTTCACATTGGACAACACACTAAGGACAGATCCCACATGAGAAGTAAGTACACAGAGACTCCTGTTGTTGACTTAACAATTTGACACCCTTGCTTATGGCGTCAGTAATATCCCTAGGCTCTAGTCATGAGTTGCCAAGGCTATGGAAGCCTTTTGAGTTCGTCGACTTCAATCTTATTCTGATAGGGTCATAGTCAAAGTGGAAGTTCTCTCCTCCCTTGAGAGAAGGGTACCTCCTTCTTTGATGGCCCCGTTCTTTGAAAATGGACATTTTGATGATATTGATTCTTCCAATCCATGAGCATGGAAGATTTTTTCCATTTTTTGGTATCCTCTTCTATTCTTACTTTAAGATTTTGTAATTCACTTTGTATAGAACTTTGATGTCCTTCGTTAAGTTTATTCCAAAGTATTTGATTGTTTTTGTAGCTATTGCAAATGGGGTTGATCTTAGAAGTTCTTTCTCAGTTGTGGCATTGCCTGTGTATACAAAGGCTATTGATTTTTGTGCATTGATTTTATATCCTGCTACTTTGCCAAACTCTTCTATGAGTTCCAATAGTCTCTTAGTAGAGTTCTTTGCATACCCTAAATAAAAAATCATATCATCTGCAAAGAGGGATAGTTTGAGTTCTTCCTTCCCAATTTGTATCTCTTTCATTTATTTTCTTGCCTAATAGCTCTCGCTAAAACTTCCAGAACTATATTGAATAGCAGTGGTGAGAGTGGGCATTCCTGTCTGGTACCAGATCTCAGTGGAAATGCTTCCAAATTTTCCCCATTCAATAGGATGTTGGCCATGGGTTTTTCATAAATTGCTTGATTGTATTGAAGAATGTTACTTCTATACCCAATTTGCTTAGAGTTTTCATCATGAAAGGGTGTTGTATTTTATCAAATGCTTTCTCTGTATCTGTTGAGATAATCACATGGGTTTTTTTTTCTGCAGTTTGTTAATGTGGTGTATCACATTGATTTGCAAACATTGAACCATCCCTGCATACCAGGGATAAATCCCACTTGGTCTGGGTGGATGATCTTATCTTTCTGATGTGTTGTTGCATTCTATTGGCCAGAATTTTATTGAGGATTTTTGCGACTATGTTCATCAGTGAAATTGGTCTGTAATTCTCTTTCAATGCTGCATATTTTTCAGGTTTAGGGATTAAGGTGATGCTGGCTTCATGGAAAGAATTTGTGAGGATTCCCTCTTTTTTGATTGTTCTGAATAGTTTGAGAAGAACTGGAGTTAGTTCTTTTTTTTTTTTTTTTTTTTTTTTGACAGGCAGAGTAGACAGTGAGAGAGTGAGAGACAGAGAGAAAGGTCTTCCTTTTGCCATTGGTTCACCCTTCAGTGGCTACTGTGGCCAGCATGCTGCAGCCGGCGCACTGCGCTGATCTGATGGCAGGAGCCAGGTACTTATCCTGGTCTCCCATGGGGTGCAGGGCCCAAGCACTTGGGCCATCCTCCACTGCACTCCCTGGCCACAGCAGAAAGCTGGCCTGGAAGAGGGGCAACCGGGACAGAATCCGGCTCCCTGACCGGGATTAGAACCTGGTGTGCCGGCGCCGCAAGGTGGAGGATTAGTCTAGTGAGCTGCGGCATCGGCGTTAGGTCTTCTTTAAATGTCTGGTAGAATTCAGCAGTAAATCCATCTAGTCCTGGGCTTTTCTTTGTTGGGAGGGACTTTATTACTGATTCAATTTCTGACTCATTTATGGGTCTGTTTGTTTTCTGTGCCTTCATGGTTCAATTTAGGTAGGTTGCAAGTGTCCAGGAATCTGTCCAATTCTGATGGATTTCCCTGTTTGCTGGCATACAACTCTTTGAAGTAATTTCCGATTACTCTTTTTATTTCTGTGATATATATTGTTATATTTCCTTTTTCATCTCTGATTTTATTGACTTGGGTCTTTTCTTTTTTTAATTAGTTGGGTCAGTGGTGTGTCAATTTTGTTTATTTTTTTCAAAAAACCAGCTCTTCATTGGCTGATCTTTTGTAATTTTTTTTTTTTGGATTCAATTCTGTTGATTTCTTCTCTAACTTGAATTATGTCTCTTCTCCTACTAGTTTTGGGTCTGGTTTGCTGCAGTTTTTCTAGATCCTTGAAATGCATCCTTGAGATGCATTGATAGTTCATTTGTTTGGTGCCTTTCCAAATCCTGATGTAGGCACCTATTGCTATAAATTTTCCTCTTAACACTGTTTTTGCTATATCCCATAATTTTTGATATGTTGTTATGTTATCCTCATTTACTTCCAGAAAGCTTTTGATTTCTCTTTTGATTTCTTCTATGACCCACTGTTCATTCAGGAGCATGTTGTTGAATCTCCATGTGTTTGCATATGCTCTAGGGATTCCTGAGTTCCTAATTTCCAGCTTCATTCCATTGTGGTCTGAGAAGATACATGGTATGATTTCAATTCTTTTGAATTTGCTGAAACTTGCTTTATGGCCTAGTATGTGGTTAATCCTGGAGTAGGTTCCATGTACTGTTGAGAAGAATGTACATTCTTTAAGTGTAGGATGTAAAGTTCTGTAGATATCTGTTAGATCCATTTGGTCTATAGTGTCAATCAAATCTGCTGTTTCCTTGTTGATCTTCTGTCCAGTTGATCTGTTTATTTCTGAAAGCAGAGTATTGAAGTCTCACTTTAATTTCCTTCTTAACATATCTTTTAAATAAACCAGTGCTCTGTAATTAGGTGAATATACATTTATAATAGTTACATTTTCCTGTGAATTGATCCCTTAATCATTATATAGTGCCCCTCTTTGTCTCTCTTAACAGTTTTTAGGTTAACATTTATTTTGTCTGATATTAAGATGGCTACACCTGCTCTTTTTTCATTTCTGTTGGCATTGAATAGCTTTTTCCAAACTTTCACTTTCAGTATGCATGCAACTTTGTTGGAAAGATGTGTTTCTTGTAAGCAGCAAATAGATGGGTTTTGATTTTAATCCATTCAGCCAGTCTGTGTCTTTTAACTGGAGAGTTAAGGCCATTAATGTTCAACGTGACTATTGATAAGTTGTGACTTTGCCCTGCCATTTTCCCAAAGATATTTCTAATATATGCTTTGAACGTCCTGTGATCTTTCACTGGGAGGTTTTCTTCCTTTACCTTCTTTCATATTGATGACCATGTTTCTGTGTTTCTGTGTGTAACACATCTTTAAGCATCTTTTCCAAGGCTGGACAAGTGGTGACAAATTCTTTCAATTTCTGTTTGCTATAAAAGGTCTTTATTTTACCTTCATTCACAAATGAGAGCTTGGCAGGATATAATATGCTGCGCTGGCAGTTTTTTTCTCTTAGTACTTGGGCTATATCTCGCCATTCCCTCCTAGCCTGTCGGGTTTCTGATGAGAAGTCTGCTGTCAGTCTAATTGGAGATCCTCTGAAAGTAATCTGACATTTCTCTCTTGCACAGTTTAGAATCTTTTCTTTATTTTTCACTGTGGTGAGTTTGTTTTTGATAACTTCTAAATGTTCTTTTTTTTTTCCGAAGTCACCTTTATTTCAATTCACAATACATGAATATATTTTTATAACTGTTAACATTTTACATCAAAAATACATCACTCAAAAAAAACCCAAATCTCATGAATCCCAAAAATCTTTAAAATGTGCTGTTTTTAAAAGAAATTCTTTACCAACTCTTGCTAAATAAAGGAGCTGATGCCCAGAAGTGTGGCTCCTCTTCTCTCCTGAAAAGCAACAAACATAGGATCAGACTCTCAAACACCTCATTTCAATGTGAAAATTTCAGCATGCTGAGACTGTTTCCTGCATGGTTTGTCTCCCCAGTCATTGTCCACAGGACTCTGGGAAGCTGTAGGAATATGCAGGCGCAGACTCGAGGCCCGCCTCCTCTCCAATGGCGTGGGAAGGGACTGTACATCATTGGGCAGAGCCCTGTGCTCCCCTATGCCACCTGGACAGAGCCCGGGGAGCGTGACCTCCCGGGGTGTCCACGTTGGAAAAATGTTCTTATCATAAATTTGAAATGTTCTTATCATAAATTTTTTTGAAACCCATATCTTGCATTTCTTCTATCTAATCATCTTCATAATCTTGTATTGGAGTGTCATGTTCATTTGAGAGCATCATAATGACTTCCTTGTTCTTGTATCCTCGGTATCTGCATTTTTTGTTTGGCATTGTGGAGAAGATATTCTTTGGTTTCTTCTTTTCTTTTTCTCACTGTGGTGGCTTTTCTCATTATACAATGACTCTAGATTAAGTAGACTGTCTGCTTTTGGTGAATCTCTAGAGGCTTGTGGTGGATGTGGCCAGAGAGCTCTGTTCAGTTCTTCAGGGTTAAGGGTGTGACAAAGGTGACACACCCATATTTGCCATGGTAAATCTCCTCTCTCTCTCTCGCTTTTTTTTATTCAGAAGGGAAGTATTTCCACCCAGCTCAGCTCTTCTCCTTGATGGCAATCAGTTCCTGAGTGCTAGCCCCAGTGGGTATATTTGTGTGCTCTGTCCCAAGGATCACACAAAGGATCTGTGCAGTCCTCAGTGCACGCTCAGATTCCCCTGCAATGTCTATTACCACGTAGCCAAAGCTGCCCAAATTTGTGGCATCTCTAACCAAGAGTACTCATGTTCAGGCATCCATGAGTTCTCCCACACACCCTCAGTTTTTTTTTTTTTTTTCACAGACCTGGTTTATGAGCTCCACACATGCACTAGGTCTTAATTTCCTGTGTTTTCTCCCCACCACAGTCAGGTTTCTCTGTTTGGCTGTAGATGGGTGCAGCCCTGACCTGGCGCAGCTGTTACATATGTCCAAAATGGCACCTGCTCTATTGTCTTCCCAGCCTTTTTAAGGTGAGTGGTGAGAGAGAATCATGTCCATACCAGTCCCTTTTATATTTTTCTCTCCTCTAGTTAGGCTGGTATACTTTCCCTCACGAGGCTTCAAGACTCATTCCTTCTAGGCTCTTCCTGCCACTTTTCCACCTGTTTCTCGGGCTACTGCGGTTTTGCCTCACCTCCCTCTCCAGTGCTGGTGCATAGACTCTGCAGCTGGGGTCCCAAGCCATGGGTATCCATGCCCTCCACATAGGTCCACCATGTCCCACTAATTCCGGAAGAGTTTCCTCTGCAGTTTTTTCCCCAACTCTTCCCTAAGACTACAGTACCTCCACTTTTATTAAACTATCTTTTCCCGGACTATCAGTGAGCTCCCTCCCTATTCTGCCACCTTGGAGCCCTCTCAGTTTCTCCATTTTTAAACAAACTTCCTTGAAAGGCAGAGAAACAGAGATAGACAAAGAGTCCTTTCCCATCCATTGGTTAATTCCGCATGAATACCCATAAGAGCCAAGGCTATGCCAGGCCAAATCCAGGAGCCCAAAATCAGTTTTATTTCCCACCTGGGTGGTAGGGAGTCTTCACCTGCTGCCTCCCAGAGTAGGCATTAGTAGGAAGCTGGAATCAGAAGTGTGTCGCTCCCCGTCTTCGTGGAGGAATGACACAGGACCCTGCGCTGTTCTTTTGTCTGCTCGGCCCTCCCCGGGTTTGCTGCTGGTTCTTCCCAGGTTGGCTACTGTCCCTTCCACCTCCGTGGAAGGGCGGTTCCCCCTGCCACATTCCCCACTTCCGCGGGGGAGCGGCACACCGCCGGCCAGCTCTCTCGGGGGCTGCACAGGTGTTCCTTCAGATGTTCCTCTTAGATGTTCCTCGTGCATGTTGTCTCTCTCCTCCTTTATAGTCCTCTTCCACCAATCCCAACTCTGCGACCCACACGCCGAGTACGCTGCTCTCCTCCAATCAGGAGTAGGTCCTACAGTTTATTGGTTGAACTGGAGGCAGCTGTGTAGAAGCTGTTTCTCCCTTCTCAGCGCCATATTGTGGGAGAGCAGATGCATAGAATAAGTCTTAATTCCAGTAACTTAGTCTAGTCCGGGTTGCTCCCCACAGAAGTGGAACTGGGACTCAATTGCAGGTGTTCCAACACGGGATGCAGGCTTCCCAGGTGGCATCTTTACCACAGCTCTAAATACCCATTCCTCAGTTCCTCATCTTTACCTCAAATATATCATATTTAAGGCAGGTATTTTTTCACTCTCCTCAAGCCCAGTCTGACCACCATTCCTGAACTCCTGCCTGTTAAAACAGTAACAATTAGCAATTACTATGTGCAAGACACTGTACTATATATGTGTTTTACAGTTTTTCTTTGATTTATCTTTGAAATACTTCCACAAAAAGGTAAAATAATTAGTCCATTTTACAAATAAAGAAACCAAGACTTAGAAGAAAGTTTAGGCCGGTGCCACGGCTCACTAGGCTAATCCTCCGCCTTGCAGCGCTGGCACACCAGGGTTCTAGTCCCGGTCAGGGCGCTGGATTCTGTCCTGGTTGCCCCTCTTCCAGGCCAGCTCTCTGCTGTGGCCCAGGTGTGCATTGGAGGATGGCCCAAGTGCTTGGGCCCTGCACCCCATGGGAGACCAGGGGAAGCACCTGGCTCCTGGCTTCGGATCAGCACGGTGCACCGGCTGCAGCGCACCGGCTGCGGCAGCCATTGGAGGGTGAACCAACGGCAAAAGGAAGACCTTTCTCTCTGTCTCTCTCTCTCTCACTGTCCACTCTGCCTGTCAAAAAAAAAGAAGAAGAAGAAGAAGAAGAAAGTTTAGACAATATGGCCAAATAACTAGAATGTTGTAGACTCAGAGAACTTTTGAAAAATTGGGCTCTAGAGCTGTACTATCCAATCGTTGTATTTAATTAAACTAAATGTAACTTTAAAAGCCAATAATGAATTCATGTATTCAGTATATAATCATAGCATCCCTTTCGTGGTAAATCTATGAAATATAAAGTAAGCATTTCTTAGGAAAACGTGTTTTCCTTTGGCTGGCATTGTGATATAGTATGTTGGTCCATCACCTATGCCTTTAGCATCCCATATGAGCATCAGCTGGAGTTCTGGCTGCTCCAGTTCCCATCTAGTTCCCTGCTGACATGCTGAGGAAGGCAACAGAAGGTGACTCAAGTTCTGGGACCCCTGCCATCCACGTGGGAAACACAAATGGATTTCTGGGCTCCTGGCTTTGGCCTGACCCATCCTTTGCTGGCCATTGAGGGAGTAAACCAGTAGATGAAACTGTCTGTCTCTGTCTCTGCCTCCGCTCTGTAAGTCTGCCTTTCAAATAAATAAATCTTTTTAAAAAAAAATTTAGATTACAAATTGGTATGTGTTTTAGGCATGAAATAAACTTCAGATCTTTAAGGCCTGGTATAAAAACAAGGATACAAAATATCTTTGATAATTTTTATACTGACTACATGTTAAAATGATATGTTAAATACATTGGCTTCAATAAAACATGCTTTTCCAATTAATGCCACTGATTTTTAATGAGAAAATTTTAAATGGAGAAAATGGCTCACATTATATTTCTATTTCTTGTCTAGACACTATTCTTTTACCCTTTATACTATCCTAACTCTCTGGAACGTTTTGATTCAATGCTCACACAGGAGCAAAGACCTATTTCTCAAACTGGCTAATTTCAATCTCCCTCCCTTCCCCTCCTCACCCCTGTCTGACATTTATCTTAAAATAGCATATATATCCCCTTCATTCTCTAGCCTCCTCTCAGAGATCCTTCAAAAACTAGCTCACATACCATCACTACAGAATGGCTTCATGATATCTCTTCCAAAAATGCTTTTCATGTTCTCTCTTAAACATCAAAATATGGAACTTGTCAAACTGGACAACAGTTTGCATTGGATGGCTCTATGTGACATGCCGTGTCAGTGTGTTGGGAGGGCATTCATATATTTATGGTCATATTCCAGCTCTTTTTGTAGCCCTGGCATTAATATATAGGCATCCATATCATTCCTAAGGTCATTTACAACTGCCACCATTTATCCAGCTCCGCACATCCCCAGATGAGTTTATTAATTTGCTTAAATACGGGAACAAGTTGTTAAAATCTCATATTGCTCCTTCACAACCTGATGGAGATGTGTGTAAACCTATCCATTGTTTATTTATGAATTTTAGTTATTGCCTACTTCAGCTCTGACTTCCTAGACTGAAGATTCCCAATCAACATTTACACAACAGTTAATACTACCAAAGTCAAAACCACACTGTTGGTCATTGTGTCTTAATCTACCATACCTTTCTTGAGACACATCAGCATTGAACATGGTCTTTTAGATTGCAGGGGAAAATTCAATGATGGAGTTATAGAATATTTCCTGTTCAATTGATACCTTCCCTTATAAAAATGCCAAGTATTTATATTTTTAGCCCTGAATTTATCAAATATCATCAGGAAACATTGCACAACAATTCTTTGTCATGAGATAATAATGTCAAATTTTCACTTCTACATAGAGATGGTGTATAACTATTTTATCATTCAATTTCTGTATTCAAATTTATTTGTCACTTTCCTATTTATCTGTACTGAGCCTTAAGTACTTACTCCTGTCTTTTTCCTATGTTCATGGTGTTCACAAAATTAAAACATGAGGGATGAGAAACAGTGGTGATGGTTTCACCATCTATTTTCCTCTTTTGATTATTTATAATGCTAATTCTCAATCTTTAACATGCATAAAAATCATCAAATTTCAGATAAGATAAAAAAGGACAGGAGGGAAGCAAAAGCAAGTATTACTTGCTAATTCTGAGCATTCACTAAAAACATAACTTAAACATGTGAAACAGTTTATCTAATTAAGATTTTTGTTTCTGGAAACATGATGCCTTAAAGATCCAGGGGGAAATCCTGATTTAGAAACACAAACAAATCCTGGATCATATATAACAAGTTTCCTTATGAATACCTACCTGGTTTTATAAGAAACAAAAGAATTGCCAGGGATCAACCAAGAGGAAACCAGAAACTAAGAATTCATAGCCACAGCAAATTTCATGTTAGTTTAGAAGTTAAATAAGGTTTCAAAGTCCAAGGAACCACAGGATGAAAATATTAAAGTGGTTTCAAGCCTACAATTCCCTTGGGAATTATACCTGAAAGAAAAAAAATAAATCCTCAAACTAGGACATTAAAGATTTCCACAGGTAAAGACATGAAAAACAAGGACTTAAATTCAAAATTTAAAAATACAGAAATAAATGAGAGTCAGAGAAAGTAACACACAGGAAAATTAGACATTAAACTTTAAGATATGAAGAGATTATAACTGTGTTCATTAAAATAAAAAATTCAGAAGATACCACAAGGAAGAAATCAGACACAACTGAAAAGAGACTTACTGACCCAGGTTGGTCTGAGAAGGTTAGCCAGGAGAAAAGTGGCATATAAAATGAGGAATTTTTAACTTATACTTAACAATTCTATCAAAAGGACAGAATGAAGTAGAAGAAGTAAAATATGTAGAAACAATTGTTGAGAGTTGCCTGTAATTGTTAAATGCCATAAATCCAACTATATAGACAGAACAACTTCTATAATGCTCCCTAAGTAAAACTAGAGAGCAACAATGATTACTATAATTGATTAAACAATGATAAAGAGAAGATATTTAAAAATCCAGAAAGAAAAGACAGCTGATCTTCAAAAGGATAACTATGCTAAAAACATTCCCCAACAGTGTGAATATACTTAACATCATTAGGCTGTATACATAAAAATGGTTAAGATAGTAAATTTATATTATGCATTTTACCACAATTTTTAAATAAAAATAGGCATATAAGATAATCTCTAAAGTGATCTCTGAAACATTCTTATCTAACATTATAGATAATCCTTCTTTTCATAAGGGATATCTATCTGATGAACTAGAAATATTTACTGTGCTGAACTTCAGCACTTTCCTTCAAATAAAATATGCTTGTGCTCAGCTCAATATCTGGCATAACATTTTAACAAATACAAACTCTGACTTTCCCTGTAAAGGTATTATCTTATCAAAAAACCTCTTTGCATTCAAAATAGTAAAAATAAACAAGCAAAAATAACCAAAGAAGGCCAAAAAACATGGAAGTTATCCAAATACATATTAATATATAATTATAAAACCTCTACATTTAAAATTGTGTGGTATATTAAAAATATTACCCAAAAAGCAATGGGGAAAAAAAAACAAGCTATCCAGAAATAAAACCAAGTGAAAAATGTAAATTTATTCTGTGATAAGGATGATATCTTGAATCAGTTGGGGAAAATATAAAAGTATTGAGCAATGTTGTTGATTAAGCTGCACATTCAGAAAAATGTTTCACTGGTTCTGTACTTCACAACATACACCAGGATGAACTTCAAATATATCTAAATGCAGAAAGATGGATAGATAGAAGATAGATAAGCTAAAGAAATAAAAGAAATGAGAAGAAAGGGAAAATTACAGAAGTGCCAGAATAATACACAGGTAAACTCTTCTATACCCTGGGAAAGAAGGAAAAATTTCTAGGTATGACTCAATGTCCAGAAGCAATAAAATAAAAATGAGGGTTTATTCCAGAGACACACAGTCTCTGCCCACAAAGGGCTCACTGTTGTAGGGGTTTCTCTTTCACCATCAACAAGTTCCATGTACAAGAGAAAACAAAGGGAGAAACCAAAAGGGCTCCTTTTATCTCTATGTTGGCAACTTCATTGCTCTTTCCTTTGTTCAACTTTTGCTGCTTTCCCATAGTCCTCTCTTGATGCAGTCTCTCTGGTCAGTCTTTCAGAGCTTCTCTTTCCCACTCCTCCCTGTGACACACTCAGGTCTGGATCACAGCTTGCCCATTTTTCTAAATTGTCCTGATTTCCCAATCAGGCTTAATAGGTTTAGAGTCAAGTCTATTGAAACTGAAGCAAAAGGAAATCTCAAGATGGCAGAATAGGGAAAGGGAATATTGCTCTAGGCTAGGGGAAAATAAAGAGAAGGAGAGAGAGTGGGAGGGAGAGAGAGAGAGAGAAAGAGAGAGAGAGAGAATTGGTGGATTAAGTACATTCTCTTGGGAGAGTTAGAAAACTGCAGAAGAAATTCTAAAGGAAGGCAAAGGAACGTGGCAGATCTGTGTGGAAGGTGCAGACACTCACCATGAGCACAAACAAAACACATGACCCCAACGACAGAGAGCCAGAGAAAGTACCAGCTTTAGAGAGTGAGGCGAGATCAGACTGCAGCAGCCGGTGCCACTGGTGATACACCCAGAGCAAGAGCTTGGCTGCTAACCCAGCAGGAAAAGGGGGCAGGTTTCTCTCTCCACATCCCCTCAACAGTGGCACCTGGCAACCGGCTAGGAGAGGATGGTCTCTGTTTTGGACATAAGTAGCAGCTGCGGTAACTCTTGTGCATGTGCCCAGCAACTGGCCAGGACGAGACACCATTGCATCAGCAGGAGCAGCAGGAGCAGCTTGGGTGCATATCTGCAGCAACCGGTTGGAAAAGGCAACATTGTGAACAAGAAGGGGCTGCAGCTGGCCTCCTGTGCATGCATGTCATCCAGGGATTTTATCAGAGGGAAAAATCTGCATTCCCCACTCCCACCCTGGGACTTTGAGTCTGGCTGGGAGGATTGACAGGGGTAGGTACCCATGTAGGGTTGTCAGATGCCCCTAGCCTCTCAGCATATCAAAGGCTCTGGTGCTCAGTCTAAGCAAAGCATTCTCAGACAGCTGGCTCTCTCTCTGTGGTCTGGACAGGCTAAGCACATGAAGTGGATACTCTGTACCCAGTGAGTGTGGAAGCCTTATGTGCTTAGACTGTGGGAACTCTGTGGCTGCAGGATAGGGCACAAGGTGTAGCTGGGTCTCTGGGAGATCACCGTGAGCAGCTCCACAGACAGAACTCCCTGATTGCCTGGAGTGGCTCAGAGCAGTCAGATCTGTGCTTGGGCTGAGGATTGCACGGATCCTTTGTGCAGTTCATGTGGCAGCACAGATGAGTATTGCATCCACTGAGGGTTAAAATCCAAGCACTGATCACCTTGCTAGAAAGGAGGTGAGACTGTGGTTATGCCAACAGATGTGACTGTACCCTCTATCATGCTGTCAATAGAGGAGATCAACCACACTCAACTTGGGTGTCACCCTGGATGCTCACCCCACCCTGGATCACAGAAATTCAAGAAACAAGAACAAGGACGACAACATGACCTCCCCAAAGGAACACAACAACACTTTAATAGAGAACATGAAGATGAAGATACTGATGCAATGCCTGAAACAGAATTCAAAATTAACCATAGGATTATTCAGAAGCAATGAGAAGCAAATTCACAAATTTAAAAAAAATCCATATATAACAAAAATGAAAAAATTCCCTTGAAATTGAGATTTTGGAGAGAAATTAAACTGAGATATTAGACATGAAGAATTCAATATGTCAAATAAGAAACACAGTGGAAAGCACTAACAACAGTCTTGGTGAGGCAGAAGAAAGAACATCTGAGATAGAAGATAAATCTTTGGAAATTTCTTTGCAAAGTCAGACCAATACAAAAAAAAGAAATTGGAAAAATTAAAAACAATGTTGGAAATTTAGGGAATACTATCAAATGACTCAATATACAAGTTTTTAGTAGTTCCTGAAAGTGTGGAAAGAGATTGTGTTAGAAGGCTTAACTGAAATGATTAGAGAAAACTTCCCTAATTTGGAGAAAGAAAGGGATGACCAAGCACACAAGACACATAAAACACCTTATAGATATGATCATAAAAGATCTTCACCAGGACACATTGTAGTCAAACTTTCAAGAGTAAAACATAAAAAATGGTTCTAAAGTGTGCCCAAGAGAAATGCCAGAATATTTTCAGAGAATCTCCAATTAAACTGATAGCTGACTTCTCATCAGAAACCCTACAGGAGAGAATGGAGAGATACAGACCAAACCTTAAGAGAAAACTGTCAACCCAAAATATTGTACCCTGCGAAACTCTCATTATGAATGAAGGTGAAATAAAGACCTTCTATAACACACAGAAATGAATTTGTTACCACTCATCCAGCCATACAAACAAGGCTTAAATACTTGCTACACTCAGAAACATAATGAGATGGCAATTATTATTGTGAAGGCAGAAAATTTCTCAGTGAAAGTACAAAGGAAAACCAAAGCAAGTAATAAGAGTGTTTAGAAAAATGGCAGAGCCAAGTTGTTACTTATGAATGGTAATCTTGGATATAAATATCCTAAACTCTCCAATTAAAATACAGACTGGTAGATTGGCTGAATGGTTTAAAAAACAAGACCCATCTATTTTCTGCCTACAAAAAACACATCTCACCAAAAATAATATATACAGACTGAAAGTGTTGGGATGGAAAAAGATATTCCATGCTAAGAAAAAGCAGAAACAAGTGTATACCCCTCCTAATATCAGTCAAAATAGACTTTAACACAAAAACTATTAAAAAGACACAAAGAAGGGCACCATGTAATGACTAAGGGATCAATTCAACAGGAAGATGTGATCATAATAAATATGTATGCACCCCAGGCCAGGGCATGTGGCTATGTAAAACAATATTAATGGATCTAAAGGGAGACATAGACTCTAATACAACAAAAATTGGGGGATGTTAGCACACCACTTTCATTAATAGACAGAACAACTAGAAGAAAATCAACAAAGAAACAATGGAATTAATGTACACTATGGACCAATTGGACCTACCAAATATCTATAGAACCTTTTACCACGCAGTTGAAGAATATACAATCTTTTCAGCAGTGCGTGGAACTTTCTCTAGGAGAGACAATATGCTAGAACATAAAATAAATCTCATCAAATTAAAAAAAATGAAATCATACCATGCATCTTTTATGACCACAATAGAATGAATCTGGAAATTGACAACTCTATAATCTTGAGACATAAGCAAACACAAGAGACTGAACAACATTCTTCTGAACAAACAGTTGGTCATAGAGTAAATCCAAAGGGAAGTAGAAAAAATACTGGAAATGAATGAAGATGGCAATACAAATTATCAAACTTATAAGATGGGCCGGCCCCATCTCATATGTGGCATAGCAGCTAAACTGCCACCTGTAGTGCCAGCATACCATATGAGCACTGGTTCAAGTCCTGGGTGCTCCACTTCTGATCTGTGCCTGGGAAAGTGGTGAAAGATGTCCCAAGTCCTTGGGCCCCTGAACCCATGTGGGAGACCTGGAAGAAGCATCAGGCTCCTGGCTTTGGAACAGCCCAACTCCAGCCATGTGGCCATTTGGGGAATGAACCACTCGATAGAAGACCTCTCTCTCTCTCTCTGCCTCTGCCACTCTGTAATCCCCTTCAGATAAATAAATAAATATTTAAAAGAAAAATTATGGGATACAGCAAAGCAGTGTTAAGAGGGAAGTTTATAGCAATTTGTGCCTAAATCAAGAAATTAAAAGGCACCAACTAAATGAACTATTAAAGCATCTCAACATTCTTGAAAAGCAACAATAAACCAAACCCAAAATTTGTGGGAAGAAAGAAAGTATTAAAATTAGAAAATAAGCCAAGTTGAAACAAAAAAAGATAAGTGAAATGAAGAACTGGTTTGTTGAAAAAAATAAACAAAATTTGTCAAGAAGACACAGAAAACTTAAACAGATCAATAACCAAAAGAGAGATTGAATCATTAATAAAGACCTTCCCATCAGAGAAAAATCCAGGGCCAGATCACTTCAATACCAAAAAAGACCAATTCCAATTCTTTTCAAGCTATTCAAAATAATTGAAAGGGAAGAAATCATTCCAAACTCTTTCTATGAAGCTAGCATCACCCTAATTCCTAAATCAGAAAAAGTAACTTCAAAGACAGAGAACTATTGACCAATATCCCTGATGAAAACAGATGAAAAAATCCTCAACAAACCACTAGCTAACCAAATCCAACAACACATTAGAAATATCAGTCATCTGGACCAAGTGTGATTTATCCCTGATGTGCAGGGATGGTTCAACCTTCACAAATCAATAAATATGATATCTCACATTAACAAACTGAAGAATAAAAACCATATGATCATTTCAATAGATGAAGAGAAGCATTTAATAAAATACAACTTACTTTCATGACAAAAACCTTAAGTAAATTGGGTATGGAAGAAACATTCCACAAAACAATCAAGAAAATACATGACAAAGGGCTGGTACTGTGGAGCAGTAGGTTGATCCTCCACCTGAGTCACTGGCATCCCTTATGGGCTCTGCTTCTCTAGTCCCAGCTGCTCTTCTTGCAAGCAAGCTCCCTGCTATAGCCTAGGAAAGCAATAGAAGATGGTACAAGTCCCTGGGCCCCTACACCCAAGTGGGCGACCCAGAAGAAGCTCCCGCCTCCTGGATTCAGATTGGTGCAGTTCCAGCCATTGTAGCCACTGGGGAGTGAACCAGCGGATGGAAGACCTTTCTCTCTGATTCTCCCTCTCATTGCCTGTAATTCTATCTCTCAAATAAATAAATAAAATCTAAAAAAAAAGAAAATACATGACAAATCCACAGCCAGAGACTTACTAAATGTGAGAAAGTTGGAAGCATTCCCACTAAGATCTGGAACCAGACAAGGAAGGCCACACTCACTAGTGCTATTCTTCTGGAAGCTATAGCCAGAAGAACTGGAAAGAGAAAGAAATCAAAGGGACCCAAACTGGAAAGCAGACAGTCAAACTATCTCTATTTGCAGATGACATGATTTTTTATATAAGTGAACCAAAGTCTCAACTAAGTGACTATTAGAACTCATAGAAGAGTTTGGTAAAGTGGCAGGATACAAAATTAACAAATAAAAATCAATAGCCTTTGTATACACAGATAATTCCATGGCTGATAGCTATTCACAATAGCTACAAAAAAATTAAATACCTTGGAATAAATTTAACCACAGAGGTTAAAGACCTCTATGATGAAAATTGCAAAACATTCAAGAAACAAATATAAGACACAAAAAAGTGGAAAAAATCTTTCATATTAATGGATTAGAAGAATTAATATCATCATAATGCTCATATTACCAAAAGTGATTTACAGAATCAATGAAATATCAAGGAAAACACCAATGGCATTCTTCTCACATCTAGGAAAAACAATGCTAAAAATCATGTGGAAAGACAAGAGACCTCAAATGACCAAAGAAAACTTATGCAACAAAAACAAAGCTAGAGTCATCACAATAACAGATTTAAAGACATACTACAGGGAAATTATAATCAGAACAGCCTGGTACTGTCACAATAAAAAGATGTAGACCAATAGAACAGGTTAGAAACTCTAGAAATCAACTCACACATCTATACTAACTAATATTTGACAAAGGAGCTAAAATCGATCCCTGGAGCAAGGACAGTCTCTTCAACAAATGGAGCTTGAAAAACTGAATCTCCACATGCTGAAGTATGAAACCAGAATCTACCTTACACCTTACACAGTCAAAATGGATCAAAGACCATCAAATTAAAGAGAACTTTGGGGAAACTCTACAATAAATTGGCATAGGAAAATAATTCTTGGAAAAGATACAAGAAGCACAAGCAATCAAAGCCAAAACTGACAAATGGGATTACATCAAGCTGAGAAGCTTCTGCACTAAAAAAGAAACACTCAGCAAAGTGAAGAGATAAATAAGAGAATGGGAGAATATATTTGCAAACTATGAAACTGATAAAGGATTAATATCCAGAATCTATAAAGAATTCAAGAAAATAAACAACCAAAACACAAGGAATCCAGTTAAGAAATGGGCAAAGGACTTGAACAAACTTTTTTTTGAAGATTTATTTCTTTACTTTGAAAGACAAAGTCACAGAGGGGCAAAGGCAGAGATAGAGAGAGAAAGAAGTCTTTCATCCACTGGATCACTCCCCAAATGGCCACAGAGGCTGGAACTGGGCCAATCTGAAGCCAGAAGCCAGTAGCATCCTCTGGGTCTCCTACACAGACACAGGGTCTCAAGGACTTGGGACATCCTCTACTACTTTCCCAGGCCATAGCAGAGAACAGGATCAGAAGTGGAGCAGCCAGAACTCGAACAGGTGCCCACATGGGATGCTTGCAGCTCTACCCAATACACCACAGCACCAGTCCCGAACAGGTATTTTTAAGAGGAAATTCAAATGGGGAACACACACTTAAAAAATACTCTGGATCACAAGCTACCAGGGAAATACAAATCAAAACCACAATGAGGTTTCACCTTACTCCAGTTAAAACGGCTCTCATACAGAAATAAACAAACAATAAATGCTGGTGAGGATGTGGGGAGAAAGGTGCCCATATCCACTGTTGGTAGGAATGTAAACTAGTACAGGAATTGTGGAAGACAGTATTGAGATATCCCAGAAATCTTAAAATGGATCTATCATATGACCAGCAATCCCACTCCTGGCAATTTATCCAAATGAAATGAAATAAGATATGAAAGAGTGATCTATACCACCATGTTCATTATAGTTCAATTCACAATAGCAAGGATATGGCAACCCAGATGTCCATCAACTGAAGACTTGATAAAGAAATGGTGTATATATACACTATAGAATACTACCCGACAGTAAAAAAAAAAAAATGAAATATTCTCTTTTAAAAAAAAAAAAAACTATTATTTAGGGGTGGAGCCAAGATGGCAGAATAGTGAGGGTGCACACCGATAGTCTGAGAAAAGATAGTTTAATAAAAGTGGAGTTACGGTAGCCTCAGGAAAAGGATAAGGAAAAAATTGCAGAGGAAACTCTTCCAGATCTAGTGGCTGTGACTCGGAGGACCTATGGGGAGAGCAAGGTTGCCCACCGGGTGGAAGCTGAGCCACGGGAGCCGCCGGAGCCGCCTGAGCCACCAGAGCTGCAGGAGCCACAGAGTCTGCGCGCCAGCGCTACAAGGGGAGGAGGAAAATTGAAGAAGCTCAAACTGCCTCAGTAAAACTTGAGCAAACATCAATCTCTGGAGTTAAGACTTTGGTGGGCCTGTGTGGAGAACGTGGGAGCCCACAGTTTGGGACACCAGTGGCAGACTCAACACACCAGCGCTGGAACGCTATTGAGGTGAGCCAAACCTCAATAGCCTGAGATACCGGCAGGCAAGCAGAAAGAGGAGACTAGAGGGAATGACCCCGTGGGTAAAAGTTCACCAGGCTAACTAGAAGAGAGAGAAAAAAAAAAGTGACTGGTACGGACATGGGTTTCTCTCTCTCCGCTCACCACTCAAAGGCGAGCAAGACAAAGAGCAGGCGCCATCTTGGACATACATCATAGGCAGGGCAACCTCAGGTCTGCACCGGCACTGAGCCTAGCAGAAAAACCTGACTCTGGGGGTGGGGGGTGGAGTGAATTAACAGGAGATTAGGACCTAGTGAATGTGTGGTACTACTAAACTGAGACTGTGAAAAAAGAGACGGTGGGGGAGAGAACTCACGGAATTCACGTGAGTACTCTCTAGAGATGCTACAATTCAGTAACCTTGGCAACCCAGTGGGAGATTGCAGGAGAACTTGAGCACATACTGAGGGCAGGACAGATTCCCTGTGTGGTCCTTGGGAAAGAGCTTCTGATCTCTGGCTCCTGTGGGTATATCATTTGCCTGCTAACTACCTCCAATTCTGTTCAGCTGTGTGGAATTACTTCCCTTTTGAATCAAAAAAAAAAAGAAAAAGAAAGAAAAATAAAGAAAGAAATAAACAAACAAACAAAGGGAGAGAAAGAGAGAGAGAGAGAGAGAGAGAGAGATTTACCACGCCTAACCTGGAAGTGACACCTTTGGCACACCCTTAACCCTGAGGAACCAAACAGAGCTCTCAGGCCACACCCATCTCATGCCTCTAAGGCTCCATCAAAAACAGACAGTCCACTTAATCTAGAGTCATAGTATAACAAGAAAAGCAGCACAGTGAAGAAACCAAATATCTCCAGTATGCCAAACACCAAACACAAAAACCGAGATAACAAGAACAAGGAAGACACTATGATGTCTCCAAATGAAATAGACACCCCAATTCAAGATTATGAAGATGATGAGATAGAAGAAATGCAAGAAGCAGATCTCAAAAAATTGATAAGAACATTAAGAAGTTCTCAAAAACAAATTCTTGAACTACAGAAATCCTTAATGGACAAGATAGAAAATCTCTCATGAAAATGAAATATTAAGGAGGAATCAAAATGAAATGAAACAACTAGTGGAACATGAAACTGTGATAGTGATGAGAAATCATAATGAAGTGAAGAATACAATAGATCAAATGACAAACACATTAAGAGTCTTACAAACAGAATGGGTGAAGCAGAAGAGAGAATATCGGACTTAGAAGACAGAGAACAGGAAAGGATACAGTCAAGCCAAAGAAAAGAAGAGGAAATTAGAAATCTAAACAATATTGTGGGGAATCTGCAGGATATTTAAAAACCCAACATTCGGGTTCTAGGAGTTCCTGAAGGCATGGAGAGAGAGAAAGTATTAGAAGGCCTATTTAGTGAGATATTAGCAGAAAATTTTCCAGGTATGGAGAAGGACAGAGACATCCTAGTCAGGAAGCTCATAGAACCCCTAGTAACCAAAACTAAAAGAGATCCTCACCACGACAAGTTGTAATCAAACTCACCACAGTGAAACAGAAAGAAAAGATGTAAAATGTGCAAGAGAGAAACGTCAGATTACTTTCAGAGGATCTCCAAATAGACTCACAGCAAACTTCTCATCAGAAACCCTACAAGCTAGGAGGGAATGGCAAGACATAGCCCAGGTACTAAGAGAGAAAAATTGCCAGCCCAGAATATTATATCCTGCAAAGCCCTCATTTGTGAACGAAGGTGAAATAAAGACCTTGAAATAAAGAAATTGGAAGAATTTGTTGCCACTCATTCAGCCCTGCAAAAGATGCTTAAAGATGTGTTGCACACAGAAACACAGAAACACGGTCATCAATATGAAAGAAGGTAAAGGAAGGAAACCTCACAGCAAAAGATCACAGGAAATTCAAAGCATATATTAGAAAATATCTTTGGCAAATGGCAGGGCAAACTTACCACTTATCAATAGTCACATTGAACATTAATGGCCTGAACTGTCCAGTTAAAAGACACCGATTGGCGGATTGGCTTAAGGAACAAAACCCATCTATTTGCTGCTTACAAGAAACACATCTTTCAAACAATAATCCATACAGACTGAAAGTGAAAGGCTGGAAAAAGATATACCATGCCAACAGAAATGAAAAAAGAGCGGGCGTAGCCATCTTAATATCGGAAAACATAAACTTTAACACAAAAACTGTTAGGAGAGACAAAGAGGAGCGCTATATAATGATTAAGGGATCAATTCAACAGGAAGATATAATGATTATCAATGTATATGCACCTAATTACAGGGCACCTGACTATTTAAAAGATTTGTTAAGCGAATTAAAGGGAGACTTAGACCTCAATACAATATTACTGAGAGACTTCAATACTCCACAATCAGAAATAGACAGATCAATAGGACAGAAAATCAACAAGGATACAGTAGATTTAAACGACACTATAGCCCAAATGGATCTAACAGATATATACAGAACTTTCAATCCTACAGCTAAAGCATTTAGATTCTTCTCAGCAGTACATGGAACCTTCTCTAGGATTGACCACATACTAGGCCATAAAGCAAGTCTCAGCAAATTCAAAAGAATTAGAATCATACCATGCAGCTTCTCAGACCATAAAGGAATGAAGTTGGAAATTAGCAACTCAGGAATCCCTAGAGCATACGCAAACACATGGAGATTCAACAACATGCTCCTGAATGAACAAGGGGTCATAGAAATTAAAAGAAAAATAAAAAATTTTCTGGAAGTAAATGAGGATAACAGCACAACATACCAAAACTTATGGGACGCAGCAAAAGCAGTGTTAAGTGGAAAGTTTATATCAATAGGTACCTACATCAAGAAATTGGAAAGGCACCAAATAGATGAGCTTTAAATTCACCTCAAGGATCTAGAAAACCTACAGCAAACCAGACCCAAATCTAGTAGGAGAAGAGAAATAATTAAAATCAGAGAAGAAATCAACAGGATTGAATCAAAAAAAATTACAAAAAATCAGCCAAACGAGGAGCTGGTTTTTTGAAAAAATAAACAAAATTGACACCCCATTGGCCCAACTATCTAAAAAAAGAAGAGAAAAGACGCAAATCAATAAAATCAGAGATGAAAAAGGAAATGTCACAACTGACACCACAGAAATAAAAAGAATCATCAGAAATTACTACAAGGAATTGTATGCCAGCAAACAGGGAAAACTATCAGAAATGGATAGATTCCTGGACACATGCAACCTACCTAAATTGAACCAGGAAGACATCGAAAACCTAAACAGACCCAGAACTGAGACAGAAATTGAAACAGTAGAAAGGCCCTCCCAACAAAGAAAAGCCCAGGACCAGATGGATTCACTGCTGAATTCTACCAGACGTTTAAAGAAGAACTAACTCCAATTTTTCTCAAACTATTCAGAACAATCGAAAAAGAGGGAATCCTCCCAAATTCTTTCTATGAAGCCAGCATCACCTTAATTCCTAAGCCTGAAAAAGATGCAGCATTGAAAGAGAACTACAGACCAATATCCCTGATGAACATAGATGCAAAAATCCTTAATAAAATTCTGGCCAATAGAATGCAACAACACATCAGAAAGATCATCCACCCAGAGCAAGTGGGATTTATCCCTGACATGCAGGGATGGTTCAATGTTCACAAAACAATCAATGTGATACACCACATTAACATACTGCAGAAGAAAAATCATATGATTATCTCAAAAGATGCAGAGAAAGCATTTGATAAAATACAACACCCTTTCATGATGAAAACTCTATGCAAATTGGGTATGGAAGGATCATTCCTCAATACAATCAAAACAATTTACGAAAAATCCATGGCCAGCATCCTATTGAATGAGGAAAAGCTGGAAGCATATCCACTGAGATCTGGTACCAGACAGGGATGCCCACTCTCACCACTGCTATTCAATATAGTTCTGGAAGTTTTAGCCAGAGCTATTAGGCAAGAAAAAGAAATGAAAGGGATACAAATTGGGAAGGAAGAACTCAAACTATCCCTCTTTGCAGATGATATGATTCTTTATTTAGGGGACCCAAAGAACTCTACTAAGAGACTATTGGAACTCGTAGAGATTTGGCAAAGTAGCAGGATATAAAATCAATGCACAAAAATCAATAGCTTTTGTATACACAGACAATGCCATGGCTGAGGAAGAACTTCTAAGATCAATCCCATTCACAATAGCTACAAAAACAATGAAATACCTTGGAATAAAGTTAACCAAAGACAGTAAGGATCTCTACGATGAAAATTACAAAACCTTAAAGAAAGAAATAGAAGAGGATACCAAGAAATGGAAAAATCTTCCATGCTCATGGATTGGAAGAATCAATATCATCAAAATGTCCATTCGCCCAAAAGCAATTTCTAGATTCAATGCAATACCAATCAAGATACCGAAGACCTTCTTCTCAGATCTGGAAAAAATGATGCTGAAATGCATATGGAGACACAGGAGACCTCGAATAGCTAAAGTAATCTTGGACAACAAAACCAAAGCCAGAGGCATCACAATACCAGATTTCAGGACATACTACAGGGCAGTTGTAATCAAAACAGCATGGTACTGGTACAGAAACAGATGCATAGACCAATGGAACAGAATTGAAACACCAGAAATCAATCCAAACATCTACAGCCAACTCATATTTGATCAAGGATCCAAAACCAATCCCTGGAGTAAGGACAGTCTATTCAATAAATGGTGCTGGGAAAATTGGATTTCCACATGCAGAACCATGAAGCAAGACTCCTACCTTTCACCTTACACAAAAATCCACTCAATATGCATTAAATACTTAAATCTATGACCCAACACCATCAAATTATTAGAGATCATTGGAGAGACTCTGCAAGATATAGGTACTGGCAAAGACTTCTAGGAATATACCCCCAGAAGCACAGGCAGTCAAAGCCAAAATTAACATTTGGGATTGCATCAAATTGAGAAGTTTCTGTACTGCAAAAGAAACAGTCAGGAAACTGAAGAGGCAACCAACAGAATGGGAAAAGTATTCGCAAACTATGCAACAGATAAAGGGTTGATAACCAGAATCTACAAAGAAATCAAGAAACTCCACAACATCAAAACAAACAACCCACTTAAGAGATGGGTCAAGGACCTCAATAGACATTTTTCAAAAGAGGAAATCCAAATGGCCAACAGACACATGAAACAATGTTCAAGATCACTAGCAATCAGGGAAATGCTAATCAAAACCACAATGAGGTTTCACCTCACTCCAGTTAGAATGGCTCACATTCAGAAATCTACCAACAACAGATGCTGGCGAGGATGTGGGGAAAAAGGGACACTAATCCACTGTTGGTGGGAATGCAAACTGGTTAAGCCTCTATGAAAGTCAGTCTGGAGATTCCTCAGTAACCTGAATATAACCCTACCATTCAACCCAGCCATCCCACTCCTTAGAATTTACCCAAAGGAAGCGAAATTGGCAAACAAACAAGCTGTCTGCACATTAATGTTTATTGCAGCTCAATTCACAATAGCTAAGACCTGGAACCAACCCAAATGCCCATCAACGGTAGACTGGATAAAGAAATTATGGGACATGTACTCTATAGAATACTATACAGCAGTCAAAAACAATGAAATCCAGTCATTTGCAGCAAAATGGAGGAATCTGGAACACATCATGCTGGGTGAATTAAGCCAGTCCTAAGGGACAAATATCATATGTTCTCCCTGATCGGTGACAACTAACTGAGCAGTAAAGGGGAAACCTGTTGAAGTGAAATGGACACTATGAGAAACAGTGACTTGATCAGCTCTTGTCCTGACTGTTGATGTACAATGTAATACTTTATCCATTTTAGTATTTTCTCTTTGTTTTGTTTAGTACTGTTGGTTGAACTCTGTGATTAACACAAAATTATTCTTAGGTGTTAAAAATTTTAACTGAATAATGATCCCTGTTAAATATAAGAGTGGGAATAAGAGAGGGAGGAGATGCACAATTTGGGACATGCTCAATCGGACTTGCCCCAAATGGTGGAGTTAGAATCATGCCAGGGGATCCCAATACAATCCCATTAAGGTGGCATGTACCAATGCCATCTCACTAGTCCAAGTGATCAATTTCAGTTCACAATTGATCACACTGATAAGTCTAAGAGTCAAAGGGATCACAAAAACAAGTCTAGTGTCTGCTAATACTAACTGATAGAATCAAAAAGGGAGAGAACAATCCATCATGGGAAGTGGGATACACAGTAAACTCATAGAATGGCAGATGTCCTAAATAGCACTCTGGCCTCAGAATCAGCCCTTAAGGCCTTCGGATATGGCTGAAGAGCCCATGATATTATTTTAGGCATGGAAAGCCAAGACACCCTGGGAAAAAAAAAGGAAGACTAAATGGAAGATCTCTGTGAGTGAGATCCCAGTGGATAGAATGGGCCATCAAAGAAGGAGGTACCTTTCTCTGAAGGGAGGAGAGAACTTCCACTTTGACTATGACCCTGTCAGAATAAGATCAAAGTGGGCAAAATCAAAAGGCTTACATAGCCTTGGCAACTCATGACTAGAGCCTAGGGAGATTACTGATGCCATAAACAAGAGTGTCAAATTGTTAAGTCAACAACAGGAGTCACTGTGTACTTACTTCTCATGTGGGATCTGTCCTTAGTGTGTTGTCCAATGTGAAGTAATGCTATAACTAGTACTGAAACAGTATTTTACACTTTGTGTTTCTGTGTGGGTGCAAACTGATGAAATCTTTACTTAATATATACTGAATTGATCTTCTGTATATAAAGATAATTGAAAAGGAATCTTGATGTGAATGGAATGGGAGAGGGTGCGGGAGATGGGAGGGGTGTGAGTGGGAGGGAAATTATGGGGGGGAAGCCATTGTAATCCATTAACTGTACTTTGAAAATTTATATTTATATTTTTTAAAAAGAAAACTATTATTTAATAAATATAAATTTTGAATGTACAACTTTTGGATTATAGAGTTTTTTCGCCCTATAAACACCCTCCCATCCACAAACCATCCCATCTCCTACTCCCTCTCCCACCTCATTCTTAATTAAGACTCATTTTCAATTATCTTTATATACAGAAGATCAACTTAGTATATACTAAGTAAATATTTCAACAGCTTGCACCCACACAGACACACAAAGTATAAAGTACTGTTTGAAGACTACTTTTACTGTTGATTCTCATAGTAGAACACATTAAGGACAGAGATCCTAAATGGGGAGTAAGTGCACAGTGACTCTCATTGTTGATTTAACAATTGACACTCTTATTTATGACATTAGTAATCACCCAAGGCTCTTGTCTTGAGCTGCGAAGGCTAGGGAAGCCTCTTGATCTGACAAACTCTGATTTTATTTAGACAAGGCCATAATCAAAGTAGAAGTTCTCTTCTCCCCTCAGAAATAGATACCTCCTTCTTTGAAATCCTGTATTTTGCAACAAAATGGATGTAACTGAAAAACATAATTAGTGAAATAAGCCATTCCCAAAATGACAAATACCATATATTTTCTCTGAGCTGTGGTAACTAATTGAAATTCAATGTATATGAATCAAATTGACATTTTGAGAATCGATGATTATTTACAGCTCTTGTCTCTACTGCTGAGGTACAGTGTTTTCTTTTTCATATTATTTGTTGAGGTCTTTATTTAATGTAGGGTCAGTCTTATGAGTATAAATTAAACTGATAATAGATCTTGGTAGAAATTCTGAGTGGGAATGGGAAAAGTAGGAAGAAGTATGCGAGTGTGGGTGGGAGTGAGAGGTGGGTAGAAAGTATTACCATGTTCCTAAACTTGCATATATGAAAAATTTGAAATTTGTATGCCTTAAATAAAATTAAAACAAAACTATATGAATAATGTAAATGTTCCTTTCCATAGCCCAACATTTATTGGTACTAGATAAAAATTTTTCTAGATTTTTCAATGATTAAAGGTATTTTTTTTGCTGAGCCTGTGTTAAGCTAATTCAGTTCTCTACTATCAATCATGCAAGAAGAAAGAAGTTTTCAAAAGAACAGGAGTATTTTAATGGCATTTTATTTCTAATAAAATCCTTGACAATGTGAGGTCACATATCCTAATTTAATTATTTGTAGCCCTGCTTTCTCTAAAAATTCTTCCTTTGGATGATAAATCATATGCTTACTTGTTTGGAGACTAAATGAAGAACAACTTCCATAACAGTTTCACAGAAGGAATTTTACCCACATTACTGGGTATTCATGAACTGGTAGATTCAGGTGGTCATTGCACCCCATACGAATGCCAGTCCACCAAAAATTGAAAATGAGCCAGGATGTAATTAATTCTGTAAAATCGAGCTGTTAAGTTTAATATTCCTAAAATCTTTTATAACATTAGGAAAAATAGACAAATTGAAAATAATCAAAATTCTTAATAAAGCCAGTATACTTGGTTTATATCAGCCATTCATACACTAAGCCTGGACTCTTCTTGACCCACTACTGTTCTCAATAAAACATTCATGCACTTCTTACACATATGAATCTCTGATCAGATGAGCTCCTACTGATACAATTCGAATGCATTCCGTGGAACACATGATTTCTCACAACCTCCAGCTTCATTTCTATATGCTACTATTCTCCCTCAGGAGTTGCTGAAATGTGTTTTTCTGTTTTGCTATTTGGAAAATTCTGGACTTCAAAATTTGTATTCTGGCTAAACGTTGGTAGTGTCAGTAGAACAAGATAATATTAGCTACTAGAAAAGGTAGAAGGAAATGTGATAGTTTTACCATGCTCTAGCTCAAATCACTCAGATGGAAATACTAAATAGAAGGGAAAATATTTGGCTTACTCCCTGCATAGGATGCAAACAGTGACTTTTCCGCTTGAGAAGGACATTCCAAAGACAATCTGGATGTAGACAGGCATAACTTTCAGAGTCCCCACAGGGCCAGGAGCAGGGGTTTGGTCATATTTCCTTTGATAGATACACTTGTAAAATCTTCTAAAGGAAAGTAATTTCTTTCAGATAACAAATGAATTTATAGTAATCATTTCTACATGGCTGGCTATTCACCATAAATAAGCTAGGCCTTTAACCCAGGATATTACTAAAATATAGAACACTTGTTTCCCTGTAGAAAAAGAGAGCTGTGCTACATACATTGTCCTTTCCAAATAATCCTGTTTTGTGAAAAAAGGGCAACATTAATTTTTCAAGAATAAGAGCTGATGCAGTTGTCAAAGATAAAATAAAAAGGACATAATGACGGAAAACTTCAAATGTGCCCTGGATACTAAAATAATGACAGCAAAGGAGATCAGTGACCTCAAGAATACCAATAAACTAATGTGGGAATTGGAAGTCCAAGTATAATGTATCCACTGGCACTTTTAGTTCAAATGGACAAGCAATGGAGCAGAATTAATGCCCTGTGGAACACGTGGTTGAGCATAAAAATCCACCAAGTTACCAAGACATATGGAGTTTCCAAACTACCCAGGTGAAGGTGGCACGCCTTCCGGTGTGCCCGACTACAGAATACAGATTCGATTGTTCAACTCTTTAGACAAATACGAAGTAGTCCTTTTGCGATAAGACTCAAAATTATAGCTGTGGTTCAGCTTAGATTCTCTTTGTAGAATGAAACTTGCTGACAAAGGCCTTAAAATCTGATTTATGTTTTCTTTTTAATGGTGTGTATCAGGATACAGTTGGTCTCTTGTTACCACTCTGAATACACTGGGCTTTGCTGGATATCTAGCTTGGTATATTTATTCAAGCCTCATCATGGATAGCAGGAAATGAGTTTGCTAATTAATAGTGGAAACCCAAGCATAAACAGAAAGAGTAAATGGAAAAGGATCAAATCTTTAGGAATGATGTTGAGCTATATTTCTAACAAACAACTGCCCTCTTGGACGGATAACACACAAAGCAAAACATACAGGCATTTTCAGCCATGAAAAGCCAGGGAAAGAAAAGTACAGCCAACTGAATGTAGAAATAAATAATTTTTCATCTGAAAAGGCTTCCAAAGTGCAATAAAAGACTGTTTCAAATGTAACTGAAATGATTCTGGGAATGAAATGATGGCAGGGCTTGGTGAAGGCATATTAGGAAAGTACAGTTGCCTGAGCAAAAAACTAATGGAGCTCTCAGCTCGGACTAATGGTGCATGGGAAAAGGCACATTGCTAGGTCACCCACTTCAGGGCCACCACAAATCAACATTATAGAACACACTAAAGACACTGGGCAGGTCTCTTGTTTGTCCGAGTCAGCAAGGCCTCCTCTAACTTCAACTGGAAGTCATAAGAAACATAAAAATAGAAGCAGAAAATAGCTCTGCCGAACTTTCCACAAGATCTTCTATCAGGATAGTAAGGCACCCTGCTATCCCTTTGAAAATGAAAGGGAAGGCCTGGACCCTATACTTCTTTAAAATAGTTTAGTTCAGTCAACGTTGACTGAATAGTACTAAGTGACACTTAACACTGTGCATTAGTACAGTGGGTATCCTAGCACTGAGAACACCAGGAAATCAAATACTTCTTTCCATGAAGCTACCATGTAATGGGGAATAAATTATATTACTACAATCTGGGGCCTAGCGTTACTGTGCAATGGGTTAAGCTGCCGCTGGTGACACCAGCGTCCCATATTGAAGTGCTGGTTTGAGTCCTGCCTACTCCAGTTCCAACCCAGCTTCCTGCTAAGGCTCCTGTGAAGGCAGAAGATGATGGCTCCAAGTACTTAGGGCCCTGCCACCCATGTGGGAGAAGAGGATGGAGTTCCTGGCTCCTGGCCTTCACCTGGCCAGTGCTGGAGAGTGAACCAGGGGATGGAAGATATCTCTTTATCTGGGGGGGTGGGGGGGGAGGTGGGTGTGTCTCCCTCTCTTACTCCCTTTCTCTCAGTCACTCTGCCTTTCAAATAAATAACCAAATCTTTTTTTAAAAAATGAAAATACTACAGTGTGATTATACTAAAAATATAGATGAATTCCAGAAAATTGTATTCTGTCTTAGAAGACAAAGTAATGTACACGTACAGAGTTGCTTAAGTATGATTTTGAATTTATAAACATGCATTATGCAGATAAGTCACAGAAGGGTATAGCCAACTGACATCGACAATGAAGCAATTGGACCATGGGAGACCAGGATAAGTACCTGGCTCCTGCCATGGGATCAGCGCGGTGCGCCAGCCGTGGCGGCCATTGGAGGGTGAACCAACGGCAAAGGAAGACCTTTCTCTCTGTCTCTCTCTCTTTCACTGTCCACTCTGCCTGTCAAAAAAAAAAAAAAAAGAACATCAAAGGCATTATACAGAAAGGGTCAAGTTGCTGCCCAATTGTCAGTGTTCTTTTATATATACACCCTAAGTGTCATCAAATTCCCCAACAAAACTTTTCCTGTGAAATGTACTTATTTTCTTTTGTCTCCAATTCTTCAATTCTTCTCTTCATGTTTTCTCTGAACCTACTGCAAAGAGGCATTTGGCTCCACCACTCTGTAAAAACTAATTTTTGCCAAAGTCACCAGTAACCTTTATGTTGCTGAATTCATAGTTTTCAATTCTTATGAATCTGATCTAACAACAATATTTAATAGAAATACCACACCTGCTTTCTGGAAACACTTCCTTCCTCTGATTTCTGCAACACTACAGTCTTGGTTCTCCTCTTACCTCAAGTATCACCCCATTGGTCTCCTTGGCAGTTTCCCTTCATTTTCCTGCACTCAGTGCTGGAGATCCCCAGAACTCAGCCCTCTGGCCTCTCCTTTGCTCAGTTCTAAACAATTTTCTAGGATATCCCACCTAATCTTACAGTTTCAAAAATCATCCATATGCTGGTGACTCTAAAATATATCCCTGTGCCTCAAATCTCAACCATGAATTCCAAGTCCACATATCTCAGTGTCAAATAAAGATTTCTACTTGTAGGTCTCAAAAAGAATCTCAGCCTTAATAAATTCTAAAAGAAACTGCTAACTTTTCCTCTATTCTGTTCCCCTCCTAATCCTTCTCCTCTCAGCTAACAGCATCCCCATTTTTCTGTTATTTATGACAGAAATTATGCTGTCATCCTGGAGTTTTCTCATACACCTCATACCCAGTTCAACACCAAAGCTTATTAATCTTATTCCTCTGCTTTTCAAATACACCAAGAAACTGACCCCTCCTGAATATTGTCAGTGTCCTGATCCCAGCCACAGTCAGCAGTTCCCTAAAACACCATAACAGCTTCCACTATGGGTCCCCTTGCTCCAGGTCTTCTAATCCAAGTAATTACCCAAAAACTTAACTCATAGCACTTCCTTTCTCAAATCTCTCCAATGACGTTCCATTCAGATCAGTAAAATGGACAGTTCCCTTCAACCCTTCTAATCTCCAACCTCACTCCCGTCACTTTGCCTGCTCCCTGTTGCTCGGCCTCAGCAGCACTCAGCTTGCCTATCTCAGACATGCCAAGAACTTTCCCCCTTCAGAGTCTTTGCACTTACTGTTCCCTCGCTTCAAAAGCTCTGCCTTCACGGAATTACAGGGTTCACTTCCAGCCTTTTTATTGCCTACTTCAATGTCACCTTTGCAGTATGGTCTCCCGTGACCACCTTTTATGAAATAGCAACTCTCCCTCCTCACTCCAGCATCCCCTACACCCCTTCCCTGCTCTTTCTAAATTGCACCTATTAGCAGCTGGCATATTATATGTTTATGCATGAATATTTTCAAGGTATCTGTCTACTCCTACCAGAATATAAGGGCTTGAGAGTGAGAACTTGGATATATGTTTACTGGTTCATACCCAGAACCCAGATTAGTGCCAGTTCTGTAGTAGGCACTCAATACATGTTTATTGCCTGACTGAATGAGCGAGCAAAAATGGCTCCTAACATCTGAGCACTGAAACACTGAAAAGAAAGCTAGTTCTTCAGAAAGCCCTTGGCACTGGTGTCTCCAGAAACAAGCATCTAGACACTAATTCCAGAATCACTTAATCCCTTTTTGCTTATAAAAATACACATTTCTCTCTCTCTCTCCCTCTTTCTTTCCCTCTCTTTTTCCCTCTCCCTCTCTCTCTCATACACACACTAGACACTGAGATTCTAGTAAAATAATACAGATTCAATCATTTAGATGACACTCCTATAAACTTGATAAATTATTTAATCAAGAACTTCATCTTCTGTATGATTATATATTCATACTGAAGAAGGCAGGCATACAGGTTAAAATAGATTCGGTTTGTGAGCTGGAAGACCAAGCCCTTGCCACGCCCCTGTGTGATCTCATCCCCCTACCTGGCCACACCTGGGTGCCCACCAGCCAATCAGGTTAATTAACCACTCCCCTTTGGAAGTGGGTTAAAAGCCTGGGACACGATGTGTTCAGCCCTTCTCTTCAGCCCTAGCCTCTTGCCAGGAGGGGGCTTGCTGTAGCCCTGTGCCTCCAGGGCACATGGCCTTAGGGCTTCCTAGCCTAGATTCTCTTCCACGTGGCTGGTTCCTGGTGCTTGGTATGAACCCAGATTTACCTCTCTCCCTTAATAAAGCTCTCACTCTCTTATGCATCTTTCTCACTAAATAAAAGCCTAAAACATACCATGCTGCCTCATTTATCTGTGCCGGTATTTAGAATTCTTCTCGAAATATTAGGCAAGAACCCTCTTAGGCTTATTAATATTGTGGATTTATTAGTAAGCATACGGTGAAATTGTATGGCACCCCAAATTCCAATAGCACATGTGGCACCCCACATAGCACTTCTGGGGAACTTTAAGGGGCCACTTTTTTTTTTTATAAATTTTAGGGGGTCATGTCCGATTTCAATACTTAGGCTAGATTTACACTCGGACCTCACCTGAATAGTAGGATCAAGATTTTAGTGTCCTTGGAGATAAATGTATCCCAACATTTTTCTGATTAAATTCTGGAAAAAAATAGTTACTAAAGTTTAAGATGCTTGTGTCTTTCTCCTAGGGATTCCATGCTAGGTAAGTAACATAGGAAAACCCTTCCACACATACACAAGAGTATGTGCACAAAATGTTTATTGTATTAATATTTGTGATACAGGAAAATTGGAAACAATCAAATGTCCACCAATGGGTAAGAGGATAGGTAAATAAACTGTGGCATATTCATGCGACAGAATACTAACTGATACATCAGAATTACAGCCACATGTATCAGCTAGGGTAAATCTCAAAAACATTATCGAGCAAATAAACAAGTTGTGTGGTACACATCTTGTAAGACTGATTACATAAAGCCTAAAAGCAAGCAACACAACCCAGAATATAATTTACGGAGACACAAGAAACAGTAAAAGTGTAAGATGATAAACAACAAAGTCAGTGGAATGGCTACCCTGGAAAGGGACTGGAGTAAGAGACTTCAACTGTCATCTACAGTGACTGATTTCTGAAGAAAGTAAACACTTTGAAAGTAATGTGTCAAGATTTTATGATCTGACAAAGCATTGTGCTGTGTTGTTTAAATATTTCTTTCTGCTTTCTTATGTGCTTGAGATGCTTTATAATGCAAATATATTCTGTTCCCCAAAGTGAAGAAAACAACAGATAAACAGCCCCCTTCACACACTGAGGCCTTAATGAGGCTCGATTATATTTACAAGGGGCATTCCAGGTGGAGAAAACAGTATTTGCATAATTGCTTATTTTGGGTAACAGTAGTAGTCTGAGTTAAATCATGAAGGACCTTACAAGTCATGCTAAGCAGTTGGAATTTTATCCGGTTGGCAACAGATCCCTGGATTTTAATAAAGGGAGTAGCATGTGATTTATATTTCAGCGAGCTGACATTTTGGGAGGAAAACAGGGAACAGAGTGAAGGGTTGCAGTGAGTAGAAGTGTTGTGGTAAGACCAGAATGGCGGCTTTTCCAACAATCCAGGGAACAGACAATGAAGTCTCATAGTTAGGAGAAAATACATAAATGTAAAAGTATTTGGGAAATAACATCAGCTGGGCTGTGATGTGCATAGCGCAGAAGGAAGCCCAAAGGGGCCTTTCAGATTGTTAGCTTGTTGGAATGGGTAGGTCATGGCTGCAAGCACTGGGAAAGGAAATTGGAAGGAAATGCAGATGTGGAGGTTCAGGGAGGATAAAGAGTTACAGCACGGTGAATTTTAGCCTTGCTTGAGACACCCCTGGAGAGGACATCCGTGAACATATGGATAAACAGGTCTGCAGCTCAGATGAAAATTCCAGAGCTAAGGATAAATAGTTGCAGTTGATCCACCTGTAGCTAGTCATCAAAACCACGAAGTGAATGAGAGCTCCCTGGAGAGTATGGAGCCTGACGATTAAGGAGAAAACAGAACCAGGATGCAAATCTGGAATCACCACCCTGAATGGGAGACATAACAGAATTTCAAAAGCAGACTACGAAGATATAAGTGGAGCTGTGGAATAAGAATCCACAGAAGGCAATTTCATGCCATTAAACTTGAGAGCTAAAATCTTTCAGCACAAACTCTCTCGTGCCACTGTACTGAAAATGATTGAGGAATGCCTCCTCCTCATAAAAGCTAATCTCTCAATCTAAACTGTAGATAAGTTCCTAAGTGGATCCATAAACCATGAAGAACACTGGACACGTCATCAAGAAAAGCCTCCAGGGGCTCAATCTTCAGCTGCTCAAATTCTGTTTGAACCGTCCTAAAGATGATCTCCCTGAGACTCCCAGGAGCCATATATTAAAAAAAAAAATTCTCCTTTCCCAATTCTCCTCTGAAATCACCTTTTGCCTTCTCGAAATATAGGGACTGCTCTCACCTACTCTGAATCACCTTGGATACAACTCCCTAGGGTATAAAAACCTTCAAAGGTCAAAAAATCAATGAAGGCACCTGGAAGGCACAGTGGATCCTGCATCTTTCCCAGTTGGGCACAGCAGGACTCTGGAACCTGTTCCCCATCACGTTCTGTAAACTCTTATGCCCACACCTAACTCTGCAGAGACTTACCAGCACCCTTACCATGTTCCTGGCCTCAGCTGCTCTGATTCTGGGGAAGCAGGTGGGGACTCTCCCAGGTGCCATTCAACAGGGAAGTGGGCGGGAGAGAAAGCAACCTTGGAGGGCCAGGATATAAGGTAAGGTAAGGGAGTGCCTTCCCCTTTAAGTCACAAGGGGAGAGAAGGTCCTGAGACAGACTTCATTAGCTGCTCAGGCAACCCCATGGTGTTAAACAACCAGCTTTCTGTAGTGGCAGCCACCTGTATTTACAGCTAAAGCTTTCTTTTTACAGGCTCTCCCCTTTCCTCTTCACTTGTCTGTCACTACTTCCTATTTGCAAGCCTTCGTTTCAGGTATGGCCAACCAGGCTAAGAGACTTGAGGTGTTCAGAATTCCATAGTTTGTAGGAGGGGGCACAGGGAGTAATGGCATTTTTGTTTAACAACATTTCCTCTTCTTTTTCTGGACTTCCTGTCAAAGAATGTATCATCTAAAGAAAAACAAAATCCCAAAAGCTCAAGAAAAAATACAGAAGGAACAGAGCCTTATTTTACCAAGGAGACAAACTCAAGGCAGGCTTACCTTTTTTCCATCCTAGAATAGAACATTCGAGTAATGTGGTCGGCCTGTTGGGAAATTAAGCCATCTGGATTTCTCTGCCTTTTTAAGTAAAAAGGGCATGGCGAAAACTCAGTTCAGCTGCTTGTGCATCTAGCGCACAAGTGAATGTTTTCATGATTTCAAGGACGTAGTGAAAAAGTTCCTCAACCAGTGCTACAGCCTCAAGTAGAAAGAGCAACTATTGAAGGTAAGTTAACATTTTGTATTATCTTAAACATTTATCCAGATATAGGAGAGAGAACTTCCTTAACTTTCAATAACTAAAGTGTATTGAATTTGTAGTTGCTTTTCTTCTTAGATGATAAGTCTCCTGTTTGCAGCCCCTTGTTAATTCTCTACTCACTGATTCCTATGATTTGTGGTTTTGGTTTATATTTATTTTATAAAAATATGTCGTTGGTTCTAGTTAAAAAGTGTTCATTTCATAAGTGCCACATTCACAGGAGGCTTAATACTTTCTTTTTTTGTTTTTGTGTTTGATGTTTGCTGTATATTTCCACAAAATAGGTTAAGCTGCACTTTTAAAGTAAAACATTTTCTTCCCTATGGAAATAAGGGAAAATGCTCTTTTAATCAATCTAGGATGTAGTGCCTTGAAATTAAAAAAAAAAATCACTGTAGGGGCCAGTGTTGTGGCTCAGTGGATTATGCTCTCATATGGATATTGGTCAAGTCCTGGCTGCTCTATTTCCAATCCCACTCCCTGCTAATACACCTAGGAAAGCATAGAAAGATGGCCTAGGACCCTTGCACCCATGTGGGAGACCTGGATGGAGTTCTAGGCTCCTGGCTTCAATCTGGCCCAGCCCTAGCCATTGTGGACATTTAGGGAGTGAACCAGTGGAAGGAAGATGCCTCTCTGTCTCTTCCTCTTTGTCTGTAACTCTGACTTTTGCATTAATAAATACTGCTTAAATAAAAAGAAAAATCACTATTAAATTAGTGTTCATTTCTCCTCACAGCAGATATGTTAATTCTCTTGAATTGATGAACAACTATCTTAAACTATAAAATGAAGCTATCAATCTATCTGTGTGCAATATTTACTCAGGAGCATAACTCTCTGACCTCACATAATTATAGAGCATTTTGAGATTACCTACAAAATTAAAATATAGGTGATATATTATATATTTGTATATCATATATTTCCATGTGCACACAATGGGGAAAGCCCTAAAATGCATAATTTCCAACTTTGTGAGGTTGATTTTAACTCAGATGTCATCTAATTTTAGTTCCATATAAAAGGAGCCTCTAAATGATAGTACAACAGGTTTGGAGTTGCAGGCAAGATGGCGGAATAGGAAGGGAGCACACTGATAGTCCAGGGAGAGACAGTTTAATAAAAGTGGAGATACTGCAGGTTCAAGGAAGAGTAGGGGAAGAAACAGCAGAAGAAACTCTTCCGGAACAAGTGATTCACAGTGGACCTGGGTGGAGAGCATGGGAGCCCACAGTTCGGGACACCAGCGGCAGACTCAATACACCAGCACTGGAATGCGAGGTGAGCTGAACCTCAATAGCCCGAGACACCAGCAGGCAAGCGGAAAGAGGAGACTAGAGGGAACGATCCTAGGGGGAAAAGTTCACCAGGCTAACTAGAAGAGAGAGAAAAAAAAAAAAGTGACCGATACGGACGGGTTTCTCTCTCCGCTCACCACTCAAAGGCGAGCAAGACAAAGAGCAGGTGCCATCTTGGACATACGTCATAAGCAGGGCGACCTCAGGTCTGCACCGGCCCTGAGCCTAGCAGAAAAACCTGACTCTGGGCGGGGTGAATTAACAGGAGATTAGGACCTAGTGAATTTGTGGTGCTACTGAACTGAGACTGTGAAAAAAGAGACAGTGGGGGAGAGAACTCACGGAATTCACGAAGTACTCTCCGGAGACGCTACAATTCCGTAACTTTGGCAACCCAGTGGGAGACTGAAGGAGAATTTGAGCCCACTCTGAGAGCAGAACAGATTCCCTGTGTGGTCCTTGGGAAAGAGCTTCCAATCTCTGGCTCCTGTGGGTATATCATTTGCCTGCTAACTACCTCCAACTTCATTCAGCTGTGCAGAAGTACTTCCCTTTTGAATCAAAAAAAGAAAGAAAGAGAGAGAGAGAGATCTACCACGCCTAACCGGGGAGTGTCACCTTTGGCACACCAAACAGAGCTCTCAGGCCACACCCATCTCAAGCCTCTAAGACTCCATCAAAAACAGACAGTCCACTTAATCTAGAGTCATAGTATAACAAGAAAAAGCACCACAGTGAAGAAACCAAATATCTCCAAATGCCAAATAACAAATGCAAAACCAAGGTAATAAAAACAAGGAAGTCACCAGGACGCCCCCAAATGAAAAAAACACCCCAATTCAAGATTATGAAGATGATGACATAGAAGAAATGCAAGAAGCAGATCTCAAAAAATTGATAAGAACATTAAGAAGTTCTCAAAAACAAATTCTTGAACTACAGAAATCCTTAATGGACAAGATAGAAAATCTCTCGTGAAAATGAAATATTAAGGAGGAATCAAAATGAAATGAAACAACTAGTAGAACATGAAACTGTGATAGTGATGAGAAATCATAATGAAGTGAAGAATTCAATAGATCAAATGACAAAACATTAGAGAGCCTTACAAACAAAATGGGTGAAGCAGAAGAGAGAATATCGGACTTAGAAGACAGAGAACAGGAAAGGATACAGTCAAGCCAAAGAAAAGAAGAGGAAATTAGAAATCTAAAACATATTGTCGGGAATCTTCAGGATACTGTTAAAAAACCCAACATTCGGGTTCTAGGAGTTCCTGAAGGCATGGAGAGAGAGAAAGTATTAGAAGGCCTATTTAGTGAGATATTAGCAGAAAATTTCCCAGGTTTGGAGAAGGACAGAGAAATCCTAGTACAGGAAGCTCATAGAACCCCTAATAAACATGACCAAAAGAGATCCTCACCACGACATGTTGTAATTAAACTCACCACAGTGTAACATAAAGAAAAGATCCTAAAATGTGCATGAGAGAAACGAACGTCAGATTACTCTCAGAGGATCTCCAATCAGACTCACAGCTGACTTCTCATCAGAAACCCTACAAGCTAGGAGGGAATGGCAAGACATAGACCAGGTACTAAGAGCGAAAAAATGCCAGCCCAGAATATTATATCCTGCAAAGCCCTCATTTGTGAACGAAGGTGAAATAAAGACTTTTCATAGCAAACAGAAATTGAAAGAATTTGTCACCACTCGTCCAGCCCTGCAAAAGATGCTTAAAGATGTGTTGCACACAGAAACACAGAAACACGGTCATCAATATGAAAGAAGGTAAAGGAAGGAAACCTCACAGCAAAAGATCACAGGGAATTCAAAGCATATATTAGAAAATATCTTTGGCAAATGGCAGGGCAAAGTTACCACTTATCATTAGTCACATTGAACGTGAATGGCCTGAACTGTCCAGTTAAAAGACACGGATTGGCTGATTGGGTTAAGGAACAAAACCCATCTGTTTGCTGCTTACAAGAAACACATCTTTCCAACAAAGATCCATACAGACTGAAAGTGAAAGGCTGGAAAAAGACAGGACAGAAAATCAACAAGGATACAGTAGATTTAAACGACACTATAGCCCAAATGGATCTAACAGATATATACAGAACTTTCAATCCTACAGCTAAAGCATTTAGATTCTTCTCAGCAGTACATGGAACCTTCTCTAGGATTGACCACATACTAGGCCATAAAGCAAGTCTCAGCAAATTCAAAAGAATTAGAATCATACCATGCAGCTTCTCAGACCATAAAGGAATGAAGTTGGAAATTAGGAAATCAGGAATCCCTAGAGCATATGCAAACACATGGAGATTGAACAACATGCTCCTGAATGAACAATAGGTCATAGAAGAAATTAAAAGAGAAATCAAAAATTTTCTGGAAGTAAATGAGGATAACAGCACAACATACCGAAACTTATGGGACGCAGCAAAAGCAGTGTTAAGAGGAAAGTTTATATCAATAGGTGCCTACATCAAGAAATTGGAAAGGCACCAAATAGATGAGCTTTAAATTCACCTCAAGGATCTAGAAAACCTACAGCAAACCAGACCCAAATCTAGTAGGAGAAGAGAAATAATTAAAATCAGAGAAGAAATCAACAGGATTGAATCAAAAAAAAAATTACAAAAATCAGCCAAACAAGGAGCTGGTTTTTTGAAAAAATAAAATTGACACCCCATTGGCCCAACTAACTAAAAAAAGAAGAGAAAAGACCCAAAACAATAAAATCAGAGATGAAAAAGGAAATGTCACAACTGACACCACAGAAATAAAAAGAATCATCAGAAATTACTACAAGGAATTGTATGCCAGCAAACAGGGAAACCTATCAGAAATGGATAGATTCCTGGACACATGCAACCTACCTAAATTGAACCAGGAAGATATAGAAAACCTAAACAGACCCAGAACTGAACAGAAATTGAAACAGTAGAAAGGCCCTCCCAACAAAGAAAAGCCCAGGAACAGATGGATTCACTGCTGAATTCTACCAGACATTGAAAGAAGAACTAACTCCAATTCTTCTCAAACTATTCAGAACAATCGAAAAAGAGGGAATCCTCCCAAATTCTTTCTATGAAGCCAGCATCACCTTAATCCCTAAACCTGAAATATATGCAGCATTGAAAGAGAACTACAGACCAATATCCCTGAAGAACATAGATGCAAAAATCCTCAATAAAATTCTCGCCAATAGAATGCAACAACACATCAGAAAGATCATCCACCCAGACCAAGTGGGATTTATCCCTGGTATGCAGGCATGGTTTAATGTGTGCAAATCAATCAATGTGACACAACACATTAACATACTGCAGAAGAAAAACCATATGATTATCTCAATAGATGCCGAGAAAGCATTTGATAAAATTCAACACCCTTTCATGATGAAAACTCTAAGCAAACTGGGTTTGGAAGGAACATTCCTCAATACAATCAAAGCAATCTATGAAAAACCCACAGCCAACATCCTATTGAATGGGGAAAAGTTGGAAGCATTTCCACTGAGATCTGGTACCAGACAGGGATGCCCACTCTCACCACTGCTATTCAATATAGTTCTGGAAGTTTTAGCCAGAGCTATTAAGCAAGAAAAAGAAATGAAAGGGATACAAATTGGGAAGGAAGAACTCAAACTATCCCTCTTTGCAGATGATATGATTTTTATTTACGGGACCCAAAGAACTCTACTAAGAGACTATTGGAACTCATAGAAGATTTCGGCAAAGTAGCAGGGTATAAAATCAATGCACAAAAATTAACAGCCTTTGTATACACAGGCAATGCCATGGCTGAGGAAGAACTTCTAAGATCAATCCCTTTCACAATAGCTACAAAAACAATCAAATACCTTGGAATAAACTTAACCAAGGACGTTAAAGTTCTCTACGATGAAAATTACAAAACCTTAAAGAAAGAAATAGAAGAGGATACCAAGAAATGGAAAAATCTTCCATGCTCATGGATTGGAAGAATCAATATCATCAAAATGTCCATTCTCCCAAAAGCAATTTATAGATTCAATCCAATACCAATCAAGGTACCGAAGACCTTCTTCTCAGATCTGGAAAAAATGATGCTGAAATTCATATGGAGACACAGGAGACCTCTAATAAGTAAAGCAATTTTGTACAACAAAAACAAAGCTCAAGCTGACTTACTCAAATGGTAGAGTTAGAAACATACCAGGGGATTCCAATTCAATCCCATCAAGGTGGCATGTACCAATGCCATCTCACTAGTCCAAGTGATCAATTTCAGTTCACAATTGATCATAATGAAAGGACTAAGAGTCAAAGGGAGCACATAAACAAGTCTAGTACCTGCTAACACTAACCGATGGAATAAATAAAGGGAGAGAATGATCCAACATGGGAAGTGAGATACACAGCAGACTTATAGAATGGCAGATGTCCTAAATAGCACTCTGGCCTCAGAATCAGCCCTTAAGGCCTTCGGATATGGCTGAAGAGCCCATGATACTATTTTAGGCATGGAAAGCCAAGACACTCTGGGGGAAAAAAAAAACACCTATATGAAAGATCTTCGTGAGTGAGATCCCAGTGGAAAGAATAGGTCATCAAAGAAGGAGGTACCTTTCTCTGTAGGGAGGAGAGAACTTCCACTTTGACCATGGCCTTGTCTAAAAATGATCAGAGTCGGTGAACCCAGGGGGCTTCCATAGCCTTGGCAGCTCATGACAAGAGCCTGGGGTGATTACTGATGCCATAAACAAGAGTGTCAATTTGTTATGTCAACAACAGGAGTCACTGTGCACTTACTCCTCATGTAGGATCTTTGTCCTTAGTATGCTGTACATTGAGATTTAATGCTATAACTAGTACTCAAACAGTATTTTTCACTTTATGTTTCTGTGTGGGAGCAAACTGTTGAAATCTTTACTTAATGTATGCTAAACTGATCTTCAGTATATTAAGAGAATCAAAAATGAATCTTGATGTGAATGGAAGGGGAGAGGGAGAGGGAAAGGGGAGGGTTGCGGGTGGGAGGAACATTATGGGGGGGAAGCCATTGTAATCCGTAAGCTGTAATTTGGACATTTATATTCATTAAATAAAAGTTAAAAAAAAGAGAAAGTACAACAGGTTTAATTCAGAGGCATTTGATAAGGTTTGAAGCATTCCCTAGAAAAAGAGAAAGCCAGTGATTCTAAGAGCCAGATGAAAAAAACAGTCCTTTGGTAAGTCAGTGCTTTTCTATTTTTGCCTTCAAGAAAAGTAGGTATAACAGTGGTAAATGGCTAGATTTTTATATTTTTATAATATATCACTGAATTTAAGCATCTAATTATGAAGAATTGAGTGATGTTATTAAAAAAAACTACTTCTAGTCATTGTGCAAGTAATATTTCCTGCTTAAGCTACATCAAATGAGGAATATAATTAATGTTGGCTCCAGTCTCTGTCTAGCAATGTCCTATTTATTTATGGATATATGCTTTAATTAGCAAAAATTCATCTCAAAAAGCTGTGTAATTCTTACAAAAATGAAATATGTAGGTTTAATAATCATTAATATATAGCACTTATATTGATTTGATAATCATGTATTATTATAACTGTAAGACATACAGCCTTTGAGAAAAATGTTATGTCTTGACAGATATACTTTTCTTTATTATACAGAAGTTTGATGCCTAAATACTAGGATACAATTCTGGAGGGAAACTTGAATGAAACTATGACTCAAGAAAAGACGGGGCCAGCGCCATGGCTCACTTGGTTAATCCTCCACCTGTGGTGCCAGCATCCCTTATGGGTGCCTGGTTCTAGTCCCGGTTGCTCCTCTTCCAGTCAAGCTCTCTGCTGTGGCCCGGGAAGGCAGTGGAGGATGGCCTGAGTGTGTGGGACCTGCACCCTCATGGGAGACCAGGAAGAAGCACCTGGCTCCTGGCGCAGCGCCGGCCGTAGCGGCCATTTGGAGAGTGAACCAATGGAAGGAAGACCTTTCTCTCTACCCCCCCCCCAATAACTCTACCGGTCAAATAAAAAAAAATTAAAAAGAAAAAGCAATGGCAGAAATTTTTCATCTACTAAGGAGACATATTTTTGTAATGGAGGATGGTTAATATCCTTAATTACAGTTAAAGAGTAATATAACAGTTTAGGATTTTCTTTTGCTCCTCAGTTTATTTCTTTAATTGAAAAATAAAAATTATGGAAATCTGTATTGATCCTGTGAAACATGTTTTCAAATTCTTTACATTTTATTTTAAAAGTTTAACAGGAATATAAAAATTATACATATTTTATAGGAAATATGTGATGTTTTGTTACACATACGTGCATAATAGCCAATCAGTAAACAGATTTGTCCTTCTAAGAATTTAACATTTATTTATAATGAAAGCATCCAAAATTCCATGTTCATCAAAATCTTATAGAGAAATATAGAGTACATTAACATTACCTATAGTCACACTACTGCTCACTAGAACCCCAGAACTTCTTTCTCACTATCTAGCTATAACCAGATACCCATCAACCAACATTTTCCCATCCCTCTTTCCCTAGTCTCTGGTAAACACCATTATATTTTTAACTTCTTTGAGATTATCTATTTTTAGATTTGGCATGACTAAGATCATATAATATTTGTCTTTCTGTACTGGACTTACTTCACTTAATATGACCTCCACTCCATCATGTTGATACAAATGACATGATTTCATTCTCTTTATTCCACCATGTATATGTACCAGATTTTCTGTATTCATCAATGAATGGACACATAGCTTATTTCCATTTCTTGGCTATTGTGAATAGTGCTGAGAAAAACATGGGCGGGCAGATGGCTCCTTGACAGAGATTTCATTTCTCTTAGATATGAATCTGGAAGTGAAATTTTTGGATGATGTGGTAATCTATTTTCCATTTTTTAGGACCAGCCCTATTGTTTCCTGCAGTGGCTAACTTACATTCCCACCAAGGATTGTTCAAGCTTTTTCTTTTCTCCAGATCCTAATCAACACTTGTTATATTTTTTTTATAAACATCAATTGTACTAGAGTGAGATGTTATGTTGTGGTTTTGATTTGTATTTCCATGATGATTTGTAATATTGAGCAGTTTTTAATGTACCTATGGGTAGCTTCAAAACATTTTTGCCATTCTGCAAGTTGTCTCTTTTTTGACTGTTTTGTTTACTGTGCCAAAGCTCTTGGTTGGTAAAATATAATTTGTCTATATTTGCTCTTATTTCATCAGCTATGGGATCTGATGCAGAAAAATGTTGCCTATCCCAAAGTCCTGAAGTATTTCTACTATGTTTTCTTTTTTAATTTTTTAAAGTGAACAAATTTTATGTATTTCATATACACAATTTTAGGAGCATGGTGATACTCCCCACTCTATTCTCCCTCCTACCCTTCCTTTCTTATTCCTTCTTTTAATTTGTACAATGATCTACTTTCAGTTTATTTTATACTCATAAGGTTAACCCTAAACTAAGTAAAGAGTTCAGCAAATAGTATGAAGAAAAAAAAAAAAAACACTGTTCCTCAAAGGCAGACAGGACTGTAAGCAATCATCAAATCTGAAAATGTCAATTTCACTCCTATATATTATATTTTTTAGCTACTCTTAGTTTCCACAGATCCAGGAAAACCTATGGTATTTGTCTTTTTTGGGACTGGCTTATTTCTCTAAGTATAATGGTTTGTAGTTGCATCCATTTTGTTGTAAAAGAATTTCATCTTTTTTGTGGCTGTGTAGTACTCCATAGTGTATATATACCATAAATTCTTCATCCAGTCATCAGCTGATGGATATCTGGGTAAATTCCTTATCTTGGCTTTTATGTATCAGCTGAAATAAATGTGGGATACAGACAACTCTTTCACTTATTGATTTCTTTTCATTTGGCTAAAGGCACAGAAGTGGAATTGTTGGGTCATATGCTGTATTTATTTTCAGTGTTCTGAGTTACCTCGATACTGTCTTTCACAATAACTGTACTAGTTTACCTTCGCACCAACAGGGGATAAGGATACTTTTCCCCCACATCCTTGCCAGCATTTGTTGTTTGTTGAATTCTAACTGGGTGAGGTGAAACCTCATTTGGTTTTGATTTGCATTTCCCTGATGGCTAGTGATCCTGAGCATTTATTCATGTGTCTATCAGCCACTTGAATTTCCTCTCTTGAAAAATGTCTTTTAAGTCCTTTGCTTGGACAGGATTGTTTGCTTTGTTGCTGTTTAGTTTCTTGAACTCTTTATAGATTCTGGATACTGTTTATTAGTTGCACAGTTTGCAAATATTTTCTCTGATTCGGTTGGTTGCCTCTTCTCTTTGCTGAGTGTTTCCTTTACAGTGCAGAAACTTCTCAGATTGATGCAATCCCAGTTTTCAATTTTGGCTTTGATTGCTTGTGCTTCTGGAGTCTTTTCCAAGAACTCTGCCTGTGCCAATGTCTTGCAAAATTTCCCCAATAATCTCCTTAGTAATTCAATGGTATCAGGTCATACATAGAGATCCTGCATCCATTTTTGAGGTGATTTTCGTGTAAGGGTAAGGTAGGGGTCTTATTTGATACTTCTGCATGTGGAGACCCAATTTTCCCAGCTCCACTTGTTGAAGATACTGTCCTTTCTCCAGAGATTAATTTTGGCTCCTCAGTCAAGTATTAGTTGGTTTTCGATGCATGGATTGATTCCTGGAATTTCTGTTCTTGTTCCATTTGTCTACGTGTCCTTTTTCATGCCAGCAGCAAGCTGTTTTGATTATAACTGCCATGAGGTGTAGGCTCATCCTGCAGGACCCACACTGTCAGGATGGTGGGCAAGGGCATTCTTCGACAAGCACCAGAGACGGTTTCAGTGAACATGTCTGTTTATTAACAGTCAGGCACAAGGTTTTATAGGGCAGGCAAAGGGGAGTAGCTAGCTCAGGGTAGCAATACTAATTCTATAGGATAAAGCAGATGCTGGTGACTCTACACTTCTCCAATCAGCTTAAAGGTTACAAAGCCTGTGTAGCCTTCCAGGTGGTCTTATTGGTCTGGGCCACATCCCGGAGCTGTTTACCTAGTTGACAATTACAGGTCCCCTCAACAGGAAGTAGGGGGCGTGGGAGAAATGTGCCTGGGGCTCCTACCACCTGCCAGCAGTCAGGACACAGGTGGGTCTCAGTGTACTGAGTCCTCAACCAGGCTCTTTCCCAGGAGACATGTTGTGCCATGCCCTCTTAACCTCCTGCATGTGCTAGGCAGGTAGTCTTCCAGCCAGACACAGGATCACCCACGGCCACATAATATGTCTTGAAATATTGTAGTGTGATGTCTCTGGCATTGTTTTTGTTAAGATTGTTTTAACTATTTGGGGTCTCTTATATTTCCATGTGTAGTTAAGCATTGCTTTTCCAGGTCTGAGAAAATTGTCATTGGTATTTTAATTGAGGTAGCATTGAATCTGCAAATTCCTTCCAGTACTATGGACACTTTGATGTTAATTTTCACAATCCAGCATCATGGAGGATTTTGCATTTTTTTGGTGTCTTTATTTATTTGATTTATAATTTTTGTTATAGAGAACTTTGACCTCCTATTGTAGGTACAAATTGCTGTAAACTTATCTCTTAACTCTGTTTTTGCTGTATCCCATAAGTTTGATATGTTGCATTGTCATCTTCTTTAATTTCCAATAATTTTTTTATTTCCATTTTAATTTCCTTTATGACCCACTGTTCATTCAGGAGCATGTTGTTCAGTCTCCATGTTTTTGCATAGTTTTTAGAAATTCTTATACTGTGAACTTGAGCTTTATTCCACTAGGTCACAAAAGATACATGCCATGATTTCAGTTTTTTTGAATTTGCCGATACTTACTTTATGGCCTATGTGTTCTACCCAAGAAAAAGTTCCATGAACTGATGAAAATAATATGCATTCTTCAACTGTGGGATGAAATGTTCTGTAGATATCAGCCACTACCAACTGGTCCATAGTTTAGATTAGCTCTTTTGTTTCCTTGTTGATTTTCTGTTTAGTTAATCTATCCATGGAGGGAAGTGGGATGTTGAAGTCCCCCCATTACCATTATATTGGAGTATATGTCTCCCTTTAGATCCATTAACATTTGTACTAAATAGCCAGATGCTATTTATTGTAATCACATATTCCTGTTGAATTGGTCCCTTAATCATTATGTAATGCCTTTCTTTATCTCTTTTTTTAAATGTTATTTAAGGAATACAAATTTCATGTATTTCATGTACACAGATTTAGGCACACAGTGATACTTCCCACCATACCTTCCCTCCTACCTATGATCATACACTTCTTCTTCCTCCCTTTCCTGTTCTCCCTCTTAATTTTAACAAATATCTATTTTGGTTTACTTTATACTCATAAGATTAATTTACAATTAATAATAAAGAAAAACATCTTAGAGTTCTGATATACCCCTGGGCTTATATGATTCCTCAGTAAAATTATGCCTTTGTGAAGAGCTCAACAAATAGTATGAGGTAAAAAACACTCTTCCTCAACAGTAGATACAAGGGTTGTAAAAAATCATTGAATCTCGTGAAGAAGGCAAGATGGCAGAATAGGAAGGGAGCACATTGACAGTCCAGGAAAAGACAGTTTAATGAAAGTGGAGATACTGTAGTTTCAAGGAAGAGCTAGGGAAGAAACAGCAGAGGAAACTCTTCTGGAACTGCTGGTTCACGGTGGACCTACGTGGAGGGCACGGCCGCCCACAGCTCAGGACACCAGCCGTGGAATCTACACACCAGCGATGGAAAGGGAAGTGAGCCAAAACCTCAGTAGCCCGAGATACTGGTGGGAAAGCAGAAGGAGGAGCCCAAAGGGAACGAGGCTAGAGGCCCCATGGGGGAAAGTTCACTGAGCTAACTAGAGGAGAGAGGGGAAAAAAAAGGGACTGGTACGGAAATAAGTCTCTCTCTCCACTCACCTTTCAGTGACGAGCAAGACAAAGAGCAGGCACCATTTTGGACATACGTAGGGACTGTGCCTGCCATTAGCCAAGCAGAAAAACCTGACTCTGGGGCTGGGGGCGGGGAGGGGGGGGAATAACAGGAAGTTGGGACCTGGTGAATGTGTGAAGCTAATGAACCTAGACTGTGAAGGACTGAAGGTGTGGGAGAGAACTCAGAGACGTGAGTGCTCTCAGAAGAGTACACAAACTCGGTAACCTTGGCAACCCGGTGGGAGATGGCAGAGAAATTTGAGTTTACACTGAGGACTGCATAGATCCATTGTGTGGTCCTTGGGACAGAGCAAACGAATATTATACCCACAGGATCCAGAGATCAGAAATGGACTGCCTTCAATTCCGCTCAGCTGTGTGAAATTACATCCCTTCTAAATAAAAAAAAAAAATTTACCACGCCTAATCTGGGTGTGTCACCTTTGGCACACTCTTAATGCTGAAGAACCAAACAGAGCTCTCTGGCCACACCCATCAGAAGCCTCTAAGGATCCATCAAAAGCAGACAGTCCACTTAATACAGTCATAGTATAATGAGAAAAAACACCACAGCGAGGGAAGAAGAAACCAAAGAATATCTCCACAATGCCAAGCAACAAATGCAGAAACAGAGGAAACAAGAACAAGGAAGACATTATGATGCCTCCAAATGAACAAGACACCCCAATTCAAGATTATGAAGATGAGATAAAAAATGCAAGATATGGATTTCAAAAAATTGGTAGGAACATTAAGAAGTTCTCAAATTCTTGAACTACAGAAATCCTTAATGGACAGGATAGAAAATCTCTCGTGAAAATGAAATCTTAAGGAAGAATCAAAATGAAATGCAGAAACTAGGAGAACATGAAAGTGTGATAGTGAAATCAAAATGAAATGAAGAATTCAATGGAATAAATGACAAAGGCATCTGAGAGTCTTAAAAACAGTTAAGCAGAAAAGAGAATATCAGACTTAGAAGACAGGGCACAGGAAAGTATGCAGTCAAACCAAAGAAAAAAAGAGGAAATTAGAAATCTAAAAAATATTGTTGGGAATCTACAGGATACTATTAAAAAAAACCAACATTTGGGTTCTAGGAGTTCCTGAGGGCATGGAGAGAGAGAAGGATTAGAAGGCCTTTTTAGTGAGATACTAGCAGAAAACTTCCCGGGTTTGGAGAAGGACAGAGACATCCTAGTACAGGAAGCACATAGAACCCACAATAAACATGACCAAAAGAGATCCTCACCATGACACATTGTAATCTAACTCACCACAATGAAACATAAAAGATGCTAAACTGTGCAAGAGAGAAATGTCAGATTACTCTCAGAGGATCTCCAATTGGACTCACAGCAGACTTCTCATCAGAAACCCTACAGGCTAGAAGGGAATGGTGAGATATAGCCCAGGTACTAAGAGAAAAACTGGCAGCCCAGATATTATATCCTGCAAAGCTCTCATTTGTGAATGAAGGTGAAATAAAGACTTTTCATAGAAAACAAAAATTGAAAGAATTTGTCGCCACTCGTCCAGCCCTGCAAAAAATGCTTAAAGATGTGTTACGCACAGAAAAACAAACAGGGTCATCAATATGAAAGAAGGTAAAGGAAGAAAACCTCACAGTAAAATATCACATGAAGTTCAAGGCATATATTAGAAATATATTTGAGAAAATGGCAGGGCAAAGTTACTACTTACCAATAGTCAAATTGAACATTAATGGCCTGAACTCTCCAGTTAATCCATTCAGCCAGTCTGTGTCTTCAGGAACAAAACCCATCTATTTGCTGCTTACAAGAAACACATCTTTCCAACAAAGATACATGAAGACTGAAAGTGAAAGTTTAGAAAAAGCTATTCCATGCCAACAGAAATGAAAAAAGAGTGGGCATAGCCATCTTAATATCAGACAAAATAAACTTTAACAGAAAAACTGTTAGGAGAGACAAAGAGGGGCACTATATAATGATTAAGGGATCAATTCAACAGGACGATATAACAATTATCAATGTATATGCACCTAATTACAGGGCACCGGTTTACTTAAAAGATATGTTAAGGGACTTAAAGGGAGATTTAGACTCCAATACAATAGTACTGGGGACTTCAATACTCCACTCTCAGAAATAGACAGATCAACTGGACAGAAGATCAACAAGGAGACAGATTTAAATGACACTATAGCCCAAATGTGTCTAACAGATATATATAGAACTTTTCACCCAACACTTAAATAATGTACATTCTTCTCAGCAGTACATAGAACCTACTCTAGGATTGACCACATACTAGGCCATAAAGCAAGTTTCAGCAAATTCAAAAGAATTGAAATCATACCATGCAACTTCACAGACCACAGTGGAATGAAGCTGGAAATTAGCAATTCAGGAATCACTAAAACATATGCAAACACATGGAGACTGAACAACATGCTCCTGAATGAACACTGGGTCATAGAAGAAATCAAAAGAGAAATCAAAAACTTTCTGGAAGTAAATGAGGATAACACAACATATCAAAACTTACGGGATACAGCAAAAGCAGTGTTAAAAGGAAAGTTTATAGCAATAGGTGCCTACATCAAGACATTGGAAAGGCACCAAATAAATGAGCTGTCAATGCATCTCAAGGATCTAGAAAAACTGCAGCAAACCAGACCCAAATCTAGTAGGAGAAGAGAAATAATTAAAATCAGAGGAGAAATCAACAGGATTGAATTAAAAAAAATTACAAAAAATCAGCCAAATGAGGAGATGGTTTTTTGAAAAAATAAACAAAACTGACACCCCATTGGCCCAACTAACTAAAAAGAAAAGATCCAAATCAATAAAATCAGAGATGAAAAAGGAAACGTAACAACAGATACCACAGAAATAAAAAGAATCATCAGAAATTACTACAAGGAATTGTATGCCAGCAAACAGGGAAACCTATCAGAAATAGATTCCTGGACACATGTAACCTACCTAAATTGAACCATGAAGTCATAGAAAACCTAAACAGACCCATAACTGAGACAGAACTTGAAACAGTAGAAAGGCCCTCCCAACAAAGAAAAGCCCAGGACCAGATGGATTCTACCAGACATTTAAAGAACTAACTCCAATTCTTCTCAAGCTATTCAGAACAATCGAAAAAGAGGGAATCCTCCCAAATTCTTTCTATGAAGCCAGCATCACCTTAATCCCTAAACCTGAAATATATGCAGCATTGAAAGAGAACTACAGACCAATATCCCTGATGAACATAGATGCAAAAATCCTCAATAAAATTCTTGCCAATAGAATGCAACAACACATCAGAAAGATCATCCACCCAGACCAAGTGGGATTTATCCCTGGTATGCAGGCATGGTTTAATGTGTGCAAATCAATCAATGTGACACAACACATTAACAGACTGCAGAAGAAAAACCATATGATTATCTCAATAGACGCCGAGAAAGCATTTGATAAAATTCAACACCCTTTCATGATGAAAACTCTAAGCAAATTGGGTATAGAAGGAACATTCCTCAATACAACCCAAGATATTTATGAAAAACCCACAGCCAGCATCCTATTGAATGGGTTAAAGTTGGAAGCATTTCCACTGATATCTTGACCAGAAAGGAATGCCCACTCTCACCACTGCTATTCAATATAGTTCTGGAAGTTTTAGCCAGAGCCATTAGGCAAGAAAAATAAATGAAAGGGATACAAATTGGGAAGGAAGAAGCCAAACTATCCCTCTTTTTGGTCAATTTCAGTTCACAGTTGATCCTACTGATAGGTCTAAGAGTCAAAGGGATCACATAAACAAGACTAGTGTCTGCAAATACTAACTGCTAGAATAAAAAAGGAAGAGAACGATGCAACATGGGAATGGGATACACAGCAGACTCATAGAATGGCAGATGTCCTAAACAGCACTCTGGCCTCAGAATCAGCCCTTAAGCTATTCAGATGTGGCTGAAGAGCCCTTGGGAGTATTTTAGGCATGGAAAGCCAAGACACTCTGGCAAAAAAGACGACCTAAATGAATGATATCTGCGAGTGAGATCCCAGTAAAAAGAACAGGCCATCAAAGAAGGAGGTACCTTTCCCTGAAAGGAGGAGTGAACCTCCACTTTGACTATGACCTTGTCTAAATAGGATCAGAGTTGGTGAACTCAAGATACTTCCATAGCCTTGGCAATTCATGATAAGAGCCTAGGGAGATTACTGATGCCATAAACAAGAGTGTCAATTTGTTAAGTCAACAACAGGAGTCACTGTTTACTTACTCCTCATGTAGGATCTCTGTCCTTAATGTGTTGTTCAATGTGAATTAATGCTATAACTAGTACTCAAACAGTATTTTACACTTTATGTTCTGTGTGGGTGCAAAATGTTGAAATCTTAATATATACTAAGTTGATCTTCTGTATATAAAGATAATTGAAAATGAATCTGGATGTGCATGGGATGGGAGAGGGAGCGGTAGTTTAGTTGGGAAGGTTGCAGGCAGAAGGGAAGTTATGGGGGGAGAAGCTATTGTAATCTATAATCTGTTCTTTGGAAATTTATATTTGCTAAATAAAAGTTAAAAAAACCATTGAATCTCAAAATGTCATTTTCATTGCTATACATTACATTTTTGATACTCTATTATTTTACCAGTGATCAGGGAAAACATGTCATTTGTCTCTTTGGGACTGGCTTATTTCACTAAGTATAATGGTTTCTAATTGTATTCATTTTGTTGCAAGAGACAGGATTTTATCATCACTGAGTAGCATTCCATAGTGTATAATACCATAATTTCACAGGGTGCAGAGGATCTTCTCCACCTGTTGATCTTGTCCTGTCCACAGAGAGAGCAAAATATTTGCAGGGCTAGATGCCTTTTAGTGCTCTGCCTCAGCAGTTTGAGCCCTAGAGCCTTCATCTGCTGAGAGGATGGGGGCACTTCACAATCCCAAGTGTGTGCCCAGACCCCTCTCAGCCAGACTCACAAGGTGTGGGGAAAGCTGATTTTTACATCTTGTAAAATTTTCTGGTCACATGTGCACAAAAGCTGCCATATTCTCTATTGTGTCAAAATGGTACCTTCACCCCACCACTTGCTGGGTGTCCTTGTTAAGGGATGGGAAGAAAGAAATGTGCTTTCTTTCACTGGTTTAGCTAGGTACTCTCCCCCAACTAGGGCTCCAAGCCAGTCAAAGACAGTGTTACTGCAGGGCTCTCCCTCATGCAATATCACCAGTGGCACAGGCTGCAGCAGTCTGCTCTCACCTTGCTCTCCAAAGCTAGCGTCTCCTCTAGCTCTCAGCTGCTTGGGTCATGTGTGGTTTCCCTACTCTTTGCTATGCGTCTGTACCTTCCATGGTGTTTCATAGTGTCTCTCTTCCTCCTATAGAATTTCCACTGCAAACGTCTCTCCAACTCTCTCCCTGGGAATACATTTCCTCTGCATTTCTTCTATTTTTCCCCTCATCCAAAGCATCTGATCTTTTCCCTATTCAGCCATCTTGGAATCACCTGTGTGTTTTTCTAATAGTTGCAAAGCTTCATATCTCACATTTAGGTCTTTAATCAGTTTTGAGTTGATTTTTATACCTGGTGAGAGAGATTGGTCTAGTTTGAATCTTCAGCATGTGTATATACAATTTTCAACACCATCTATTAAAAATACGCTTTTTACACTGCAAGCTTTTACACTTTTGTCAAAGATCAGTTGGCTATCCATGTATGGCTTTACTTCTAGGATCTCTCTTGTATCCCATTGGTTTATGAATCTGTTTTTGTGGCAATACCATACTATTTCATTTCTGTAGCTTTATAATACTTTTATGGGCGGCCGGCGCCACGGCTCACTAGGCTAATCCTTCGCCTAGCAGCGCCGGCACACCGGGTTCTAGTCCCGGTTGGGGTGCCGGATTCTGTCCCGGTTGCCCCTCTTCCAGGCCAGCTCTCTGCTGTGGCCCGGGAGTGCAGTGGAGGATGGCCCAGGTGCTTGGGCCCTGCACCCCATGGGAGACCAGGAAAAGCACCTGGCTCCTGGCTCCTGCCATCGGATCAGCACGGTGCGCCGGCCGCAGCGCGCTGGCCGCGGCGGCCATTGGAGGGTAAACCAACGGCAAAGGAAGACCTTTCTCTCTGTCTCTCTCTCTCACTGTCCACTCTGCCTGTCAAAAAAAAATAAAAAATAATAATAAAAAAAATAATAATAATACTTTTATGGGGTAAAGTGTGATATCTCTTTTTTAATTAATTACTTATATAAGGAGAACAATTTCATGTAAGTCATTTATTCAACTTTAAGGACATATTGATACTCTCACCATCCTTCCCTCCTCCTTCATTTATTCATCCTTTAATTTTTGTGATGACATACTTTCAATTTATGTTATGACGACAGTCTTAATCCACCACTGAATAAATAATTCAACAAGTAGAAAGTCTACTACTCTTAGGAGTATAGACAGGGGCTATAAACAATATTCAGATCTGAAGTTGTCAACTTCACTCAAATATGTTTTTGGTACTCTATGTGTTAGCTACCACAAATCAAAGAAAACAAATTTTTTGGTTTTTTTAGGTCTGAATTATTACACTAAGAATAAACATCTCCAGTTTGATTCATTTTGTTGCAAAAGAAAGGATTTCATTCTTGTTTACAGCTAAGTAGGATCCTATAGTGTATCTATACCACATTTTCTTTATCCAGTCATTAGTTGATGGGCATCTGGGTTTATTCCATATCTTAGATATTATGAATTGAGATGCTATAAATGTGGAGGTAGAGACAACTCTTTCATGTGCTGATTTCATTACCACTGGGTAAATTCCCAGGAGTGGCATGGCTGAATCATAAGGTGGATTTATTTTTAGACTTCTAAGGAATCTCCATAATGCCTTCTGTAATGGTTGTACTAGTTTATATTCCCACCGGTGGTGTATTAGGGTAAATTTTTCTCTACATCCTTCTTAGCATTTGTTGTTTTTTGATTTTTTGGTTGAATAACCATTCTAACTGGGGTAAAATGAAACCTTATTTTGGCGTTTATTTGTATTTGCAATTCCCTGATGGCTAGAGATCATGTATCTTTTGGCCAATTGTATTTCACCCTTTGAAAAATGCCTGTTCATGTCCTTAGTCCATTTCTTAACTGGATTGTTTGCTTTGTTGTTGAGCTTGAACTTCTTATTTACTTTGTATATTATTCCTTTACCAGATGTATACTTTACACATTATTTTCTCCCTTTCTGTCAGTTATCTCTTCAAGTTATGTAGTGTTTTCTGCTCAGCAGCTCCTTAACTGGATGTCATCCCATTTGTCTATTTGTAATTTTATTACTTGTACTTCTGGGGTCTTATTTAAAAAGTCTTTGCCTATGCCAATGTCTGACAAAGAAAAGCCCAGGGCCAGAGAGCTTTACTACTGAAGTCTACCAAACTTTTTTTTCATTTGACAGATAGAGTTAGACAGTGAGAGAGAGACAGAGAGAAAGGTCTTCCTTCTGTTGGTTCACCCCACAAACGGCCGCCACAGCCGGAGCTGTGCCGATCCAAAGCCAGGATCCAGGTGCCTCCTCCTGGTCTCCCTTGTGGATGCAGGGCCCAACCACTTGGCCTCCTCCACTGCCCTCCTGGACCACAGCAGAGAGCTGGACTGGAAGAGGAGCAACCAGGACTGGAACCAGGACCCATATGGGATGCCAGTGCCACAGGCAGAGAATTAACCAAGTGAGCCACGGTGCCGGCCCGTCTACCAAACTTTTAAGGAAGAATTAATCCCAATTCTTAAACTATTCAAAACAACTTGAACAGGAGGCAATACTCCCAAACTGCTTCTTTGAGGCCAGCATCACCTTAATTCAAAAATCGGAAAAAGCTACAATAAAGAAAACTATAGATCAATAACACCAATTAACATAGATGCAAAAATACTCAACAAAATATTATCTAATTGAATCAAAATAATCATCCACCTAGAACAAGTGGATTCATCCCAGTGAGGCAGGGATAGTTCAATATATACAAATCAATAAATATAATACATCACATTAAAAACTGAAGAATGAAAACCATATGACTATCTCAATAGATGCAGAGAGAGCATTTGATAAAATACAACATCCATTCATGATTTTAAAAATCCTTAAGCAATTTGGGTATAGAAGAAACATTCCTCAACACAGCATTATATGATAAACCCACAGCCAGCATCATATAGAATGGGGAAAAGGTAGAAGTATTTCCACTAAGATTCAAAATGAGTCAAGAATACCAATATCTACATTACTGTTCACTATAGTTCTGGAAGTTTTAGCCACAGCCATTAGACAAAAAAAGGGGGAGGGGGTTACAAGTGCAAAAAGAGGAAGTCAAATTACCTCTGTTTACAGATGATATCCTATATATACAGGAACTGAAAGACTCTACTAAGAGACTACTGGAACTCAGAATTGGTAAAGATGCAGGATATAAAAATCAACACACAAAATTAATAATACATACACATTGCCATGGCTGAGAAAGCGTTTGTATTATCAGTCCCATTCACAGAAGCTACAAAGAAACTCAAATACCTTGGGACAAATTTCAAAGAAACTCAGATACCTTGGGAAAAATTTAACTGAGGATGTGAAAGATCTCTAAAATCAAAATTATGAAACATTAAAGAAATAAAAAGACACAAATGGAAAAATATTCCATTTTTATAGATTGGAAAAATTAATATCATCAAAATGACTGTACTGCCCAAAACAATGTACAGATTCATTGTGATTCCAATCAAATTACCAAGGATGTTCTTCTAAAGATCTAGGGGGAAAAAAGACCCTAATATTCATATGAGAACCCAAGAGACCCCAAATATCTTAAGCGATCTTAAACAGCAAAAACAATAGAGGAATTAAAATACCAATTAAAATACCAGATTTCAAGACATACTACAGGGCTGTTATAATCAAAATAGCCTGGTACTGGCACAAAAATACTCATGAGACCCTGTGGAGCAGATTAGAAACCCCAGAAATTGATCCAAGCATCTACAACCCACCAATGTTTGACAAATGAGCTAAAATCACTCCCTGGAGAAAGGATGTCCTCTTCAACAAATGCTGTTGAAAAAACTGCATTTCTGGATGCAGAAGTATGAAAGACCCTTCCCTTACACCCTGTACAAAAACAAACTCACAATGGATCAAGGGTCTAAACCTAAGACCTGCCAACATCAAGTTACTAGAGGAAAGCATAGGGGAAACACTGCAATATATTTTAAAGCAAAGTGGTATAAAACCTCCTGCTTTGTTTTTTTGCCTCAAGATGGCTTTAGCTATTTGGATTCTTTAGTAGTTCCATACTAATTTTAAGAACATTTTGATAGTTATTTAAATAATATTTTTGGTGTTTTGACAGGGATTGCCTTGAATTTATAAATCACTTTGGGTAGTGTGCACATTTAAACAATGTTAACTCCTCTAATTCATGACCACAGAATGTCCATTACTTTGTATCCTTTTCAACTTCTTTTATCATTGACTTACAGTTTTCATGTAGAAATCTTTCCCCTCTTTGGTTAAATTTATTCCCAAGGTGGGTGGGTTGGTTGGTTGGTTTGTTGGTTTTTTAGTGTTGGAAATTAGAATTCTTTCTTGATTTCTTTTTCAGATAATTCACTATTGGTGTACGACAGTGCTACTGATTTTTTACATTGATTTTTTCATCCTGCTTTTGTTGAATTTATTTATTCTAAAAACTTTTGGGGGGCTAGCACTGTGGCGCAATGGGTTAAAGCCCCGGCGTGAAGGGCCAGCATCCCATATGGGCACCGGTTGTAATCCCGGCCACTCTTCCTCTGATCCAGCTCTCTGCTATGGCCTGGGAAAGCAGTAGAAGATGGCCCAAGTCCTTGGGCCCCTGCACCTGTGTGGAAGATGCAGAAGAAGCTCCTGGCTTTGGATCAGCACAGCTCCAGCCATTGCAGCCATCGGGGGAGTGACCCAGCAGTTGCAAGACCTCTCTCTCTGTCTCTACCTCTCTCTGTAACTCTGTCTTTCAAATAAATAAAATAAATCTTCACCAAAAAAAAAAAAAAAAAACTTCTTTGGTGCAACCTTGCAGTCTTTGGGGTTTTCTGTATATATAAGATCATGCCATTTGCAAACAATGACAAATAACATCCTCTGTTCCAAATCAGTTGTTACTTACTTCTTTCTCTTGCCTAATTGCTTTAGCTAGAACTATGTTGAGTAAAAGTGGTGAGAGTGGGCATCCTTGTCTTGTTTTGTGTTTCAGAAAGCTATCAGCTTTTCTGAATTCAATGTTAGGTATTGTCTTATTATACATTGCCTTTATTATGTTGAGATACATTCCTTGGTCAGAGTTTTTAATCATGAAGGAATATTGAATTTATCAAATGCCTTTCTTGCATCTATTGAGATGATCATAGGATTTTTGTCCAACATTCTGTTTATGTGGCATATGACATTTTTTTGGTTTGTGCATACTGAACCATTACTTGCATCCCTGAAATGAATCCCAGTTGATCATGGTTAGTAATTTTTTTAATGTGCTGGTGGATTCAATTTGCTAACATTTTTCTTGAGGATTTTTGCAGCTATGTTCATCAAGGATATAAACCTAAGGGCTGCTATTGTGACATAGCAGGTGGAGACTCCATCTGCAATGCCAGCATCCTATATGGATACCAGTTCCCACCTACTCCACTTCCAATCCAGCTTACTACTAATGCACCTGGGAAAGCAGTGGAAGATGGCCCAAGCACCTGGGCCCCTGCACTCATGTGGGAGATCCAGAAGAAGCTCCTGGTTTCTGGGTTTGGTCTAGCTCAACCCTGCCATTGAGGCCATTTGGGGAGCAAATTAGCAGGTGGAAGATCTTTCTTTGTTTCTCTCATCTCCTCTCTCTTATCTCTCTCTCTCAATGCTGCTTTTCAAGTAAATTTTTAAAGAAGGATATTAACTTGTAAGTTTCCATTTTTGTAGTGTCCTTGTCTAGTTTTGTTGTCAAGTTAATTCTGGCCTTGGAGTGAATTAGGTTAATCCCCCCCCCCTTTTTTTTTCTAATGTGACAATATTTGGTGTTAATTACTGAAGAATTTTACAAAACTTTTAAAATCATCTGTTCCTGGGTTTTCAACAACGGGAGATTTTTTTTTTTTATCATTGATTCGATCTTACAGTTTGTTATTGACCTGTTTAGCTATTCCACTTCCTCATGATTCATACTTGGTAAAATAAATGTGCCCAGGAATTTCTCCATTTTTTTCTACATTAACAAATTTGTTATATAATTATAGCAATACCTAACTTTTGTTTCTGTGATGGCAACTTTAATTTCTCCATTTTCATAACTAAATATATGTATTTTAATTCTTTTTTTCTTGATTAGCCCAGCTAAGAGTTTATCAATTTGTTTATCATTTAAACATACCAGCTCTTCACTTCAATGTTTTTTTGTTTCGTTGCTTAGTCTCTCATTTATTTGTGCTGTGAATTTTCTTATTTCTTTCCTGTACCTGTCTTGAATTTCATTGTTCTTGTTTTTCTACTTCCATGAGGTACAGTGATGTTATTTTTGTGAGGTATTTTTGTTTTTTTGTGTGTGCAAGTATTTATTTCTATGAATTTGCTTCTTAGCACTACAGTATGCTATGAGTTTTATTATATGGTATTTCCGTTTTCATTCATTCTAAGAATTAAAAAAAATTTCCTCCTTCATCCATTGATTGTCCAAGAGAACCACATTTAATTTTCAGGTATGTATTTAGCTTCCAAAGTTTTTCTTGTTATTGATTTCTAGTTTTATTGCATTGTGGTCAGAAAATATGCTTGCTATAATTTCTATACCTTTAAATTTGTCAGGACTTATTTTGTGGCCTACAGTATGATCTATCCTGGAGAATATTCCATGGGCTGATGAAAAGAATGTATATTCTTTAGCTGTTGGATAAAATGCCTTTAGGTGTCTGTTAGAGTCTATTGATCTAGAATGCAATTTAACTCTGCTCTTCTTCATTGGTTTTCTGTCTAGATGAACTATTTCTGAAATTGCGGTGTTAAAGTGCCCTAGTATTACTGTATTGGAGTCTATCTGCCCCTTTAAATCTATTAACATCTGCTCTAGGTATTTGGATGCTCCAATATTAGGTATGTATGTTAGTGTTATTTACTCTTGCTGAATTGAATCCTTTATCATTATATAATAACCTTTCTGTTTGATTTTTTTTTTACTGCTTTTGATTTAAAATATACTTTATCTAATAGAAGTAAGGCTACTCATGGTTTCCTTTAGTTTCCATTTCTATGCTTTATCTTACTCCATTTTTTTCATTTTTAGTCTGTGTGTCCTTAGAGGTAGTGAGTTTCTTGTAAGCAACATATAGTTTGATATTGTAATCATTTTTAAAGATCTATTCATTTATTTGAAAGAGTACAGAGAGAGAGAAAGAGAGAAGGAGAAAGAGAGAGAGAGAGAGAGAGAGAGAGAGAGAGAGAGAGAAATCTTGCATCTACTGGTTCATTCCCCTAGATGGCCATGATGGCCAGGGTTGTGCCAGACCGAAGACAGGAGCCTGGAATTCCATCTGGATCTCTCACATGGATGGCAGGAGCCCAGTCACTTGAGTCATCTACTGCTTTCCCAGGTGCATTAGCAGGGGACTAGATCCGAATTGGAGCAGCCAGGACCCGAACTGGTGCTCACATGGGAAGCCAGCTTTGTAGGCAGCACTGCACCACAATGCCAGTCCCAAGGGTCTTCTTTCTTAATTTATTCTGTCATTCCATGTCTTTTAATTGAAGAATTTAGTTAATTGACATTTGAGGAAATTGATGATAGATGTTTTACTACTGTTATTTTGATATTTGTTTTGTATTTTCATTTGTGGATATGTGGAGCACTTTGATTTTCTTCTTGTATTTGGTAAGTCTTAACAGCTCTTGCTTTGTGGTTACATTGAGGCTTAAATGTTTCAGCTTTAACAAACTATCATGAGTTGATAACAAGTTAGGGAAAGAGATAAATAAAAAATGAGGTAAGAAATTCTGATAAAGAGCTCCACATTTGTAATCCATTCCTCCATATATTTTGTATTTATGATATTGCATTTGACTTCTTCCAGTTATTTCCTGTCTCTTAACATTTTAATATAGTGATTGTAATTTTTAGTCCTAACAATAAAGATATAAATAACTTACATGTCATGTTTACAATATTAGAGAATTCTGAATTTTGTATAGTTAAATTAACAGTGAGTTGTCAACCTTTTGATATTTTCTTCTTACTTGTTAGTATCTCGGGTTTTTTTGTTTCGTTTTGTTTTGTTTTCAATTAGAACAGCTCCCTTTAACATTTTTTGTAATATAGGTCTGGTGGTAATAACTTCTCTCAGCTTCTATTCGTGAATGTTTTCATCTCTCCCTCAGTTATGAAGGATAGCTTTGTTGGATACAATATTTTGACTAGCAATTTTGTCCCTTCACTACTATAAAAGTCTCATCCCACAGCCCTTCTGGCCTATAAGATTTCAACTGCTAAAGGACTCCTTTATGTTTTACTTGCTTCTTAATCTCTGGCAGTTTTGAGAGTCCTCTTTAACTTTAATATTGGAGAACTTGACTATAATATATCTTGAGGTACACATGATTTGATTGAATCTGACTGGTGGGTCCAACACTGTGGCATAGAGGGTAAAGCTGCCACCTGCGGTGCCAGCATCCCATATGGGTACCAGTTTGAGTTCTGGCCACTCCACTTCCGATCCAGCTCTCTGCTATGGCCTGGGAAAGCAGTAGAAGATGGCCCAGGTCCTTGGGCCCCTGCACCCACGTGGGAAGACCCGAAGGAGGCTCCTGGTACCTGGCTTCAGATCTGCGCAGCTCTGGCTGTTGTGGCCAATTGAGGAGTGAACCAGCAGATGAAAGACCTCTTTCTCTGCCTCTCCTTCTCTCTCTGTGTAACTCTGACTTTCAAATAAATAAATCTTTAAAAAAAAAAAAAAAAAAAGAATCTGACTGGTGACTTTGATCTTCCTTACCTGGATACTTATCTTTCTCTAGGTTTGGGAAGTTTTCTATTATCTCTTTGATTATGCTTCCTACATTGTTTGGCATTCTCAAGTTCTTCTTAAATCCCAGCAACTCATATTTGCTCTCTTTATGCTATCCCATATTTCCTGTAAACTTTCTACATTCCTCCTGATTCTTTTTTCTTCTCCTCCAACTGTGCATTTTCAAGTTGTCTTTGAGCTCACTGGTTATTTCTTCTGTTTGATGTATTCTGATGTTTATGGCTTCTATCATGTTTTTAATTTGAATTCATGTGCTTTTCAGTTGCAGGATTTCTGCTTGACTTTGTGTGATTATTTCCATCTCTCTATCAAATCTCTTGGAATATTGAATCATTCCTCTGCATTCTCAGTGTGTTCAAATCTTCATCTGAGCATTTGGAAATTTCAATTTCTAAATGATTAATTTCTTATTTTGCTTTTTAGGTGAGGTGCTGGTCCCCTAGAGGTTCTTTATTTATATAAAAGGAAAAAATCATGCATTTCATATATACAGTTTTAGAAGCATAATGATACTTCCCACCCTCCCCTTCCTCACTCCCTCTCTTCCTTCTCCTTCCTTTTTTATTTTTCATTTGATTTGTACAATAATATACTTCCACTTTACATTAGTCACAAGTAGTGTACAATGTCATCTGCATACTAAAGGATTAGTTATCCAGCTTCATTTGTGTCTATTCTTCTAGAAATTCAAAGCAATCTATTTTTCTCTATTTGCCATTTCAGCACTAGACACTTTGCCCCAGGTCCACTTTTTATATGTCTTTACCAATTTAGCCTAAAAATCCTCCCCAGTGTCCAATTAGTCCCAAATCTGTAGCCGATGTGGTGTTTAGTATGAACTAGGGAAGTACCTAAAAAGAGGCAGTCTGTCCGTAGCAGCATCTTCCTGGGCCTCTGGTAGACTTGGACACCTCGTCCCCTGTCCACAAATGCCATGATGCTGTATCACATTCAGACCCCTCGCTCCCCTAAGAACCATGCCTGGGATAGGACCAAAGCTCATCCTGCTATGTTCTGTCTGCTGATTTGGACTCACCGATCTATGACATACATCTCAGCCACTGTAGATGTTGACTACATTATAATCCTGCTTACCTAGGGCCTTGGAACTTCACTGATGTAGATCAAGTGGTTCTGTGTGTTTTCTCAGCCAAACACTAAGCCCAAAACTTTGATTTGATTCATTGCTGTCTGCTCAAGGTTATAGAAGGGGTGGTTGACAGGCTTCTCAGCTGCTCATGGAGGCCCTGGGTAGGTTATAGTCACTAGGCCCCATGCCTTCTTGAGAGTACGCAAAAGACCTAGAAGAACCTGATGGTTATATATGCCACAGCAAGTCTGTCTCACCAGGACACAGGTTTCCACCTGATACTGGGGCATGTCCAGATATTGTCCAAAGACACTTGCCTCACAACAGATACCATTAAGATCTGCCCAGCTCAATCCCAAGGCAGAGTCCCATAGTCCTTTGCTGTGCACCAAATGTTGGAGGAGAGTGACAGAGGCTGTGCTCTGGCTCCCCAGAATGGCCTTAGGCTGGTCACACCTGGGTCCCACAGTCACATGTCCCACAAAGGCCCAGGAATTTCTGCCAAGCCCACTAGAGGCCAGCAGTGACACATCCCAAAATGAGTCGAATCCCCCAGATTGCAGGTCTCTACCTGCTGCCAGAAAAGTCTAGAGGCTCTGTCTGAGCACTGGCCAGTGGCTACAGATCTGATTCTTGGCATGGGAGCCCAGGCTCTCACAACATAGTCCTCTAAGTTTGCTCTCTTGGCCTCTGCACAGCTGTAGTGGACTTTGTTCTGGTGGTTGGAAGAGGGATCCTGACTTCCAAAGCTCCAAATGCTGTCTCTGGGTAGATAAGGGGCTGGGGCCTGGGGCAGGAAGGACTCAGTCCAACTGAATATTTTCCCAGTGGTCCTAGGACTGGGATTCAGTTAATTCTGCCTCTCCCAAGCAGGTGGCATCTGTCAACTGCACTCCTTGGAACTGGGGAAGGGATAAAGAGCAACTCTTTTTTTCTCCCTGCCTTCTTCAATGTGACTTTTATGACTGTAACTTCTGACTGCTATAACCTTTGTGAAGGTGACTTGGTGTGTGTGTATTTCTGTTTGCTCTGGTCTCTGCAATAAGCAGTTGCTGGAACCTCTTACTTAGCCACCATCTTGGTTCTGCTCCTGAAATATATATTATGGAATGGCTAAATCAAGCTAACATTTGCATTACCTCACATACATATTTTTTTGTAGTGAGAACACTTAAATATTTCTTAACAATTTTCAAGAATGCAATACATTATTACTTTTCATTCTTTTTTTAAAGATTTTTTATTTATTTATTTGACAAGTAGAGTTACAGAGAGAGAGAGAGAAAGGTCTTCCCTCCGTTGGTTTACCCCCCAAATGGCCGCCATGGCCAGCGCTGCACCGATCTGAAGCCAGGAGCTAGGCGCTTCCTCCTGGTCTCCCATGCGGGTGCAGGGCCCAAGCACTTGGGCCATCCTCCACTGCCTTCCCAGGCCACAGCAGAGAGCTGGACTGGAAGAGGAGCAACCTGGACTAGAACCCGGCACCCATATGGGATGCCGGCGCCGTAGGCAGAGGATTAGCCAAGTAAGCCACAGCGCCAGGACAGTTTTCATTTTTACTGTCATTATCTCTTGACTTTATTCTTTCTATCTAATTGAAATTTTGTATCCTTTGAGCAACATCTCTCTAATGCTCCAGAGCCCTGTTCCAATCTCTAGTAGCCACCATTCCACTATCTTCTACAAGTTCAACTTTGTTAGACTCCACATATATCCAAGATCATTAAGTATTTGTCTTTATGTGTCTAGCTTATTTCACTTAAATAATGTCTTCCAAATTCATTCATTTTGTAGAAAGAGTTTTCTTCTATTTAAGTCTAAATAGCATTCTCAAATATATAAAGTACAATTGTCTTAGCCATTTTTCCATTGATGGGCATTTGTTGATTTCATATCTTGGCTATTATGAATAATTCTGCAGTGCACTACAGATATGTCTTTGGCAAAGTGATATAATTCTCCTTGTATGTATGCCCAAGTGAAATTATCGAATCATATAGTAGTTCTACTTTTAGTTTTCTAAGAATCCTCTGTACTGCTTTCCATCCTGGCTGTACTAATTTACATTCCAAACAATAATGTACAAGCCTTGCCTTTTCTCATCCTTGCCAACACTTACCAGCTGTCTTCTTTATAATAGCTATTCTAAGTATGAGCTTATAACTCATTGTATTTTTAATTTGCATTTCCCTGACAATTAGTAATGTTAACCATATATTCATGTACTTGTTGACCATTTTTGTTTCTTTGTTTAAGAAATGTCTGTTTTGATCCTTTGCCTGCTTTCAATCAGGTTATTTACTGTCTTGCTACTGAGCTGTTTGAGTCTTAGGTGCTTTGGATATTAATGCCTTATCAGATGTATGGTTTACAAATATTTTCTCCCATTCTGTAGACTTTTTGTTTACTGTGGTGATTGCTCTCTTTGTACAGAAACATTGGGTAATTTATATAATTTTATCTGCCTATTCTTGCCTTTATTTTGTCCTATGCTTTTAGGGTATTAACAAAAGCAGTTATATAGCTTTGCATTACCTTTTTTCTGTTAGTTGTACATTTTCAGTTGTATATTTAAGCCTATAATCCATTTTGAGTTGACTTTTGTATGTGATGTGAGTTAAGGGTCTAAATTCACTCTTCATGTGACTATCTAATTTCCCCAGCATTATTTATTGAAGAGACTGTCCTTTTTCCATTGTATGTTCTTGACCTTTTGACAAAATCAATTAACCATAATGGGTAGATTTATTTTCTGCTTCCTGTGTCTTCCATTGGTCTATGTATCTGTTTTACACTAGTACCAATTGTATGGTTACTGTAGCATGGTATTAGATTAGAGGTTAAATAGCACAATGCCTATTGCTTTATTCTTTTTGCTCAAGATCACTGTGGCTACTCAGTCTTTTTGGTCCCATTTAAATTTTAGAATTTTGTAAGTGTATCTGTGTGGCAAAAGTCTTTGTAATTTTATTTTTAATTGATACATGGCAACTTACATATTTATATGATACAGTATGATATTTCAATACATGTATATAATATGTGATGATCAGATTAAAGAAGTTAGCATACTTATCACTACAGACACTTATTTCTTTGGGGAACATTAAGAATGCTTTCTACTGGCTATTTTCAAATACACAATTGATAGGGGTTTTTATCCTGTGTATAGAACATTACACATCATGTCTCCTATCCAATTGCTATTTTGTGCTCATTAACCACCAACTTTTCATCCCATGTCCCAAACATACTTCTCGGCCTCTGGTAATCATCATTTCCTGTGAACATGTTAACACCCACTTAAAAGTAAAGCCACGCATTATGTGTCTTTCTGTGCCTGGCATAATTTACTTAACACAATGTTCTTTAAGTTCCATCAATATTGCTGCAAATGACAAGCTTTCATTCTTTTTTATTGTCTGAATGATGTTACATGTTATATGTCACTTTCTTAATCCATTCATCCTTCAATGAACACTCAGTTGATTCCATATCTTGGCTCTTGTGAATAGTGCTGCAATAACATGTGAGTACAAATGTCTCTATGATGTATGATTTCAATTCCTTTGGGTATATACTGAGTAGCAACATTCCTGCATCATATGGTACTTCTAGTCCTAGTCTTTGAGGGGCCTTCATAGTGCTGTGCTAGTTTACATTCCTCCCAACAATTTATGCGACTTGCCTGTTCCCTGCATCCTTGCCAGCATTTACAGGTTTTGTTTTATTTTCTTCTTTCTTTTGTGAAAATAGCCATTCTATCTGAAGTAAGATTATTTCTCACTGTGGTTTTGATTTGCATTTCCTTGATGATGCATTATGTTGAGCATTTTTTCATGGAAAATAACAAACAACTGTTGGTTATTTGTATATCCTCTTTTGAGAAATGTCTACTGAAGTCTTTGCCCCTTTAAAAATTAGATTTCTTGGGCCCTGCACCCACACAGGAGACCAGGAGGAAGCACTTGGCTTCTGGCTTCAGACCAGCACTGTGCGCCAGCTGTGGCAGCCATTTGGGGGGTGAACCAATGGAAGTAAGACCTTTCTCTCTGTCTCTGTCTCTGTCTCTCTCTCTCTCATTGTCTAACTCTGCCTGTCAAAAAAAATTAGATTTGAAAATTTTTTTTATTGTTGAGTTGTTTGACTTAATTGTATATTCTAGAAATTAATCTCATGTCCAAAGAATAGTTTAAAAATATTTCTTCCGATTTAGTAAGTTGTCTCTTCACTCTGTTGATTGTTGCTTTTTCTGTACAGAAAAATTTTCCTTTAATGTCCTCCTGTCAGTTTTTACTTTTGTTGCCAGTGCTATTGGGGTCATATCAAAAAACCTTTCCCTTGACAAATGTGGTAAGATGTTTTTCCCTCATTATATTAGTTTCATATGGGTCTCACATTAATTTCTTTGATTCATTTCAAATTGACTGTTTATGGAGTGGCAGGAAATCAATCTTCCACCAGACTATTCTTCACAGAAAGAGAGGAAAATCAAACGTTTGTATGAAACTACAACATCTCAAATAGCAAATGAAATCTTGAGCAAAAATAACAAAGCTGCTAACATCACAATATCTAACTGAAATATATCACAAAGCTATAGCAACAAAAACAGCATAGGACTGGCATAACAGACATGAAGACAAATGGAACAGACCAATCAGAAATAAAACCACATAAAGCCAACTAACTTTTCTAAAGGTAGCAAGATCTTTCTTTGGAGAAAGAAAAGTCTCTTCAGTAAATGATGCTGGGAAAATTGCCTTATCCATATGTGGAAGATTGGCCGGCACGCTGCAGCTGGCACACCGCACTGATCCGATGGCAGGAGCCAGGTACTTATCCTGGTCTCCCATGGGGTGCAGGGCCCAAGTACTTGGGCCATCCTCCACTGCACTCCCTGGCCACAGCAGAGAGCTGGCCTGGAAGAGGGGCAACCGGGACAGAATCTGGCGCCCCGACTGGGACTAGAACCCGGTGTGCCCGTGCCGCAAGGCGGAGGATTAGCCTAGTGAGCCGTGGAGCCGGCCTACACCATTTTTAAAAAATATTTATTTATTTGAAAACAGAGTTGGAGGGAGGGAGGGATGGAGAGAGGAAGGAAGAGAGGATAAGAAGAAGTGAAGGGGAGAGAGAGAGAAAGCAAGGGAGAGAGAGAGATGGAAATGGATCTTCCATCCCCTAGTTCACACCCTAAATGGCTGCCCAGAGTTGGGCTGAATTGAAGGCATCAGCCAGGAGCTTCCTTCAGGTATGCCACACGGGTATTGGGTCCCAAGGACTTGGACCATCTTCTACTGGTTTCCCAGGCTCATTAACAGGTAGTTGGGTTGGAAATGGAGTAGAAAGGACTCAAACTAGTACCCATATGGGATGCCAGCACAGCAGCTGGTGGCTTTACCCTCTGTTCCACAGCACCGGCCCTGCCAGCACCATTTATTAAAGAAATTATCCTTCAATATATGGACCAAGCTCTTTTGTCAAAAATCAGGTGGCTAAATGCATGTGGATTCATTTGTGGGCTCTCTATTCTGTTTTACAGATATGTGTGTTGTATTTTATGATATTATGATGTTTTAATTATTACTTTGTGAAATGCTTTGAATTCAGATATAGTGAGTCTCCAGCTTGTTTTTTTTTTTTGTTTTGTTTTGTTTTGGTTTTTTTTGTTTTTTGTTTTTGTTTTTGTTTTGCTTTGTTTTGTTTGCTTTCCTGAGGATAGCTTTGGCTGCTCTGGGTCTTTTGTGATTCGATATGAATTTTGAGATGGTTTTTCCATGAAGGGTGCCATTGGTATTCTGATAGGGATTATATTGAGTCTGTAGGTTGCTTTATGTGGTATAGACATTTTAAAGATATTGATTCTTCCAAGCCATATGCAAGAAGTACCTTTCCATTTGCTTATGTCCTTGATGATTTCTTTCATCAGGGTTTGATAATTTTTATTGTAGAGATCATTTAGTTCTTTTGTTAAATTTATTCCTAAATATTTGATTTTTTGTGGCTATTGTGAATGGGATTTTTTCTTGATTTCTCTTTCAGTGAGTTCATGATTAGCATATAAAGAAGCTGCTATTTTTCTATGTTTATTTTGTAACCTAAAAATTTATTGATTTGGTTTATCAGTTCTAACGGCTTTTTGGTGGAGTGTTTAGGCTTGTCCATGTACAACATCATGTCATCTGCAAACATGTATATTTTGACTTGCTCTTTTCCAATTTTGGTGCTCTTTATTTCTTTTTCCTCCCCAATTGCTCTTGCTAAAACTTCCAGTACTAGATTGAAAAAGAATGCCAAAAGTGGACATCCTTGTCTTGTTCCAAATCTGAGGGGAAGTACTTTCAGCTTTACTCCATTCAGTATGATATTGGCTGTTGGTTGGTCCTATGTAAACTTTATAATTTTATATACAGACTTTATAATTTTAAGGTATGTGCCTCCTGTACCTAACTTACACCTAACTTGTAGAAGGTTTTTATCATGAAGATGTGATGAGTCTTTATTTGTTATTTGAAAGTTTTTATTTAATGAATATAAATAACATAGGTGCAGCTTTAGGAAAATAGTGGTTCTCCCACCCACACCCGCCATACCACCCCCAACTCATCCCACTCCTACTCCCTCTCCAATCCCATTCTTCATTATGATTCATTTTTAATTATCTTCATATACAGAAGACTTACTCTATACTAAGTAAAAATATCAAAAATTTGCACCCACACACACAAAGTATAAAGTACTGTTTGAAGACAAGTTTTACAGTTAATTTTCGTAGTGCAACTCATTAAGGACAGAAGTCCTACATGGGGAATAAGTATACAGTGGCTCCTGTTGTTAATTATTTATTTTTTTAACTTTTATTTATTTAGTAAATATAATTTTCCAAAGTACAGTTTATGGATTACAATGGCTTTTCCCACTCATAACTTCCCTCCCACCCACAACCCTCCCATCTCCCACTCCCTCTCCCATTCCATTCACATCAAGATTCATTTTAAATTATCTTTATATACAGAAGATCAATTCAGTATATATTAAGTAAAGATTTCATCAGTTTGCACCCACACAGAACATAAAGTGTAAAATACTGTTTCACGGGGCCATCAAAGAAGGAGGTACCTTTCTCTGAAGGGAGGAGAGAACTTCCACTTTGACTATGACCCTGTCAGAATAAGATCAAAGTCGACGAACTCAAAAGGCTTCCATAGCCTTGGCAACTCATGACTAGAGCCTAGGGAGATTACTGACACCATAAACAAGAGTGCCAAATTGTTAAGTCAACAACAGGAGTCACTGTGTACTTACTTCTCATGTGGGATCTGTCCTTAGTGTGTTGTCCAATGTGAAGTAATGCTGTAACTAGTACTGAAACAGTATTTTACACTTTGTGTTTCTGTGTGGGTGCAAACTGATGAAATCTTTACTTAATATATACTGAATTGATCTTCTGTTTATAAAGATAATTGAAAATGAATCTTGATGTGATTGGAATGGGAGAGGGAGCGGAAGATGGGAGGGGTGTGAGTGGGAGGGAAATTATGGGGGGGGAATCCTTGTAATCCATTAACTGTACTTTGAAAATTCATATTTACTGAATAAAAAATAAATAAAAAAAAAAAACAAAAAAAGGAAAAAATACTGTTTCAGTATAGTTATAGCATTACTTCACATTGGACAACACATTAAGGACAGAGATCCTACATGAGGAGTAAGTACACAGTGACTCCTATTGTTGACTTAACAATTTGACACTCTTGTTTATGGCGTAAGAAATCTCCCTAGGCTCTAGTCATGAGTTGCCAAGGCTATGGAAATCTCTTGATTTGGCTGACTTCGATCTTATTTCGACAAGGTCCTAAGTCAAAGTGGAAGTTCTCTCCTCCCTTCAGAGAAAGGTACCTCCTTCTTTGATGGCCCATTCTTTCTACTGGGATCTCACTCACAGAGATCTTTTATTTAGGTCCTCTTTATTTTTTGGTTTTTTGTTTGTTTGTTTGTTTTTTATTTTGTGTGGTTTGTTGTTTTTTGTTTTTTGTTTTGCCAGAGTGTCTTGGCTTTCCATGCCTAAAATACTCTCATGGGCTCTTCAGCCAGATCTGAATGCCTTAAGGGATAATTCTAAGGCCAGAGTGCTATTTAGGGGATCTGCCATTCTATGAGTTTGCTGTGTATCCAGCTTCCCATGTTGGATAGTTCTCTCCTTTTTAATTCATTCAGTTAGTATTAGCAGACACTAGTCTTGTTTGTGTGATCCCTTTGACTCTCAGACCTATCAGTGTGATCAATTGTGAACTGAAATTGATCACTTTAACTAGTGAGATGGCATTGGTACATGCCACCTTAATGGGATTGTATTGGGATCCCCTAGCATGTTTCTAACTCCACCATTTGGGGCAAGTCCGATTGAGCATGTCCCAAATTGTACATCTCCTCCCTCTCTTATTCCCACTTTTATATTTAACATGGATCACTTTTCAGTTAAATTTCAACACCTAAGAATAAATGTGTGTTCATTATGGAATTCAACCAATAGTATTAAGTAGAACAAAAAATACTAAAAGTGATAAAGTATTAAATTGTACATCAACAGTCAGGACAAGGGCTGATCAAGTCACCGTTTCTAATAGTGTCCATTTCACTTCAACAGGTTTCCTTTTTTGTGGTTGGTTAGTTGTCGCCGATCAGGGAGAACATATGATATTTGTCCCTTTGGGACTGGCTTAATTCACTCAGAATCTGCTTTCCAGATCCCTCCATTTTGTTGCAAATGACCAAATTTCATTGTTTTTGACTGCTGTATAGTATTCTATAGAGTACATGTCCCATAATTTCTTTATCCAGTCTACTGTTGATGGGCATTTGGGTTGATTCCGGGTCTTAGCTATTGTGAATTGAGCTGCAATAAACATTAAGGTGCAGACAGCTTTTTTGTTTGCCAATTTCATTTCCTTTGGGTAAATTCCAAGGAGTGGGATGGCTGGGTTGTATGGTAGGGTTATATTCAGGTTTCTGAGGAATCTCCAGACTGACTTCCATAGAGGCTTAACCAGTTTGCATTCCCACCAACAGTGGGTTAGTGTCCCTTTTTTCCCACATCATCTCCAGCATCTATTGTTGGTAGATTTCTGTATGTGAGCCATTCTAACCGGGGTGAGGTGAAACCTCATTGTGGTTTTGATTAGCATTTCCCTGATTGCTAGTGATCTTGAACATTGTTTCATGTGTCTGTTGGCCCTTTGGATATCCTCTTTTGAAAAATGTCTACTGAGGTCCTTGGCCCATCTCTCAAGTGGGTTGTTTGTTTTGTTGTTTGGAGTTTCTTGATCTCTTTGTAGATTCTGGTTATTAATCCTTTATCTGTAGCATAGTTTGCAAATATTTTTTCCCATTCTGTCTGTTGCATCTTCACTTTCTTGACTGTTTCTTTTGCATTTCTTTAGCCTAGCTATATCCTATTGGAATGCATTCAGTTTCCTTACAGTCATTATTTTGAATTTCATTTCTAACATTTCTTAGATATCATTCAGATTAGGATCTAATTCTGGAGAACTATTGTGTTTTTTTGGAAGTGTCATGTTTCCTTACTTCATGTTTCCTGTGCCTCTACACTGACATGTGCATCTGGTATAACAGACCCTTCTTCTTTATTGAGTAAGTTTTCTTGGAAAGAAGTTTATGGTTTAGATGAAATGCAGGATATCACTTGACTAAGTTTCGCTTGGTTATAGGTATGCTCAAAAGTGTATCCTCTGAGTAATTTCATTTGCTTTAATTAGTGTCAGTTGTGTGTGTATCTGACACAGTTGTCTAGTCTGCTTCAATCATAGGGGTATAAGTATAACTTTGAGATGGATGGGGTTTCCTAGGGTATGTATCTTCAGATAACAGAATTTGGTATGGGTCATACTGGAGATTATGATAGTCACAGCCTTGTTCTTGGTTCTGAGAGAGATGAGGTTGGGGGGACTGTCCCTTTATTCCAATGACAATCCTGAATGATGCTAGATCTTGTGGCACAAATCACTATGTCTCTATAACTGTATGATGCAGATGGGCCCTTCCTTAGGTCCTGCTAGGAGAGTGCAACTAGTGATATGGCTATGAACTATGACTGGAGCATATGAACCAAACTCTGTTCTAGTCATACAAAGTGACTACAAGGTACCAAGAAACATTGCTGTGGCAGGTATGGGTCCAGAAAAATGGAATGTGAGTAGGTTTTTCCCTAGATCTACAAGGTAGATTGCAGTGGGGTTGAGGACTAGAATTGATTGCTATGTTCTTGGCATTGTGGTAAAGTTGAGGTCATTACCCAAATCTCTCAGGTTGGGAGCAGAATTTTATAGGCTGCTGCTGATACTATCCCCCAGAAGTTAACAGGAACACCCATGATTCACATAGAATGAGTGAGCACAGCTCTGGGACCAAGGCCCTTAAACTCCCACAGTTCCAGGACGTGGGCGATCTGTTCTCTGCCCTACAAGTTGCCTGACTTTGGCTCTGATTGCTTCTGGTAGCATCAAAAACTGTGCAACTTTTCACAGCTAGGTTCAGTGTCCTGGGGTGGGGTGGAGAAGAGGAGGGAGGCAATGTGGCAGTCACTCAGATGCCAGTCAGCTCCCCTGGCTAGAGTTAAAAGTTACTGTGGAATTTCCTCTAGCTAAAGCTTTGGATGGTGGGGCACACGGCAACTTCTTCCTACCTTGACTTGGGAAGAAGGAAACTTCTAGCCAGCAGCTGGCTGTGCAGCACTGCTGTGAGGCTGGCCTCAGCAGAGTGGCTGTCCTCTTTCCTTGCTGTACCATGGAGACTTTATTCTATTTTGTCATTTTCCCCTGAAAATCTCTGTCAGACCACAGGAAATGTGCTCCTTCCTTTCTTTTTTGTGTTCTATGGTACCTGAAGCCAGTGTGGCTTCACCCTATTAAGCCATCTTGGGTCTTCTATTTTATATTCTTATATTTGACTTTTTTCATATTTTTAAGCTTTTAAACCTTTATTAGACAGCATATCTGGACATATTAGCTATATGTGATTATAATTGGTTATTATATATAGTAGCATTTGATATGTATTTTTCACTAAACTCGACATTGATTTTGGACACTGGACTCTACACTCTAGAAATATGTTCATTTGCCTTTAATAAGTATTAGGTCCTGAAAGGATAAAAGAAGAGAACTGAAAATCACAGTGAGTATTTCAACATTCCTATTGTGCAGAGGAGCATCGTGGCGAATCTCTCTGTGGCAGAGACCAAATGGCAAGCCCCTCACTGAAAAGTTCCTTTAGAGCTTGCTGACAAACCACCATGAGTGTTCATAAGAGATGTGCTAAAGAGCCTGACTGGTACTGTCTAGCCCAAACTAACTGGCAACCATAGTCTGTAAACCCAAAAGTAAAATGCGGTTGGTTTGCTTTTTGTTTTCTGTTGACCCGTGGAGAAAAAGAATCCAATTGTGTTGGTAGAAACTTAGGAGTTCACCACCAGCACCAGCATCCATCACTTGAAAAAAACATAGTTTTTATTGGGACATATCTTTTAAGGTCATTAACAAGATACCCCACGTTGCACATTTACTGGCATTGAAAAAGCTTCTATTTTTAACATTATCCATATACACATTTGTTCATAAATATCCAATATGAGTTATACAGAATGTGCTTATTATGAGATTCCTTTGCACCTCACCTTCTTAAAGTGCTAAGGCAACAACTGTTCCTCAGTGAACACTAGGGAAAGAAATCATGAAATCCTTGAGTCTGAGATATCCAAATGATGGTGAAGGGTGCAGACAAGGTACACTAAACTATAGAAGGCATATGTGATTATCCAATGAAAAAGGAAAAATAGGAGCAAAGCAAAGACCAAGGTCCCCCCAGGTTCACGATGATCTAATTATATCAGAGTAGCTTAGCAAGGATAGATGTAGAAAGGTGTTGAGCTGCTGTAATAGACACAAGTTTGAGGGAAAAATACAATGGTCAATTTTCCTTCCATATCCAATTGCTTTTATTTGAAGTTAAAGGGCTATTTGAATTGTCATTTTCTTATCTGAGAGACAAAAAAAAGAGAGAAAGTGAGAGCTTCCATCTGCTGATCCATTCCCACATGTCCACCATGCCTGTGACTGGACAAAGACAAAACCAGGAGCCTGGAAATCAATCCAGGTCTCCAATGTGGAGGCAGGATCCCAACTACCTGAGCCTTCACTTGCTGCCTCCTGCAGTGTGCATGAACAGAAAACCAGAATCAGAAAAACCAGACACAGGTACCCGGGTATAGGACCCAGTTGTTCCAACCAGTGGCTTAACTGCTAGTCAGTCCAAATGTCCACCTATAAAGTTGAAGAATGTTAACATGTCACACTTGCCTGTTTTCCCTATATGTACTTAGAGGCAAAGAAAGTGCAACTGAAAAGTGAGAGTTGGATATAAAGAGCAGTGGCCTAGAACTGGGGTGTGAGTGGAGAGAGGGTATACATTTTAGTTCCGATACCCCCTTGATGTATTACTTTAAGCATTGCTCAAAACTTTCTCTAGTCTCAATTTCCACATCTAGCAAACTGAAATTAGATTGCTGACATCGAAGGGACTCCTTTCTAGCTCTAACACTCCACAATTCTCAGGGTTGAGCCTCTCCTGACAAGAGCCTTGACTTAACCTAGCTGGCCTCCCATAAGATTCAGAAATAAGAGTCTATTAGCACCCTTTCTGGCTTTACAGTAGGCCTATAAAGTGAGAACCTGAGCTACAATTCCGTTCACTCGCTCAGAAGTGCAGAGACAGGCTCCGGGGTTAGAGCTGGCGAAAGATGAATGGCATAGTCCTTACCCTCGGGAAAGCAGAAGTAACTTTAGCTCCATGAGTGGTAGGGAGGAGACGTGAACAAAGGGCCAGAGGGATGTTCAAGGCGAATGCACGTGGGCTTTGAGAAGAGTGTAGAAGGAAGAGAATTTGTAATGTGACCCTGGGCAGAAAGGATTTTCAGGCTAAGGGAACAATTTGGGTGAAGGCAGAGCAAAGAGCACTGTGGTTTAAAGAAATGCTGGAAAATTCACTGGAGCCAGAATGTAGGGCATTCTAGTAGCCAGGATTAAAAAGCATGAATTAGGCTATAGCCAAATTCTAAATGACTTTATATGTCTGTCAAAAGAATTTGTAATGAATCCTGTGGACAAAATCTGGCAGTTCTGAGCAGTTTTTAAGCAAAAGACAGAAAGCCAGGCTTGTTTCTGGGAGGAATATGTGCTGGTGGCAGCATGGAAGCCAGAGGAGCCCAAGGAAAGGCTGGCGGAGGGAAACCAGAGAGGCCCCCATAGAGCAGATAACTGTTCATCCTGGCTTACCCCAGTTGCAGAACAGGGGGTGGGATTACACCTGCACATCCGGGAGTTCTCTTACAACAAGCTGGATCTGTAGGCCAATAGTGAGAGTCTTAAAGTGTCAGAATTTATGACAAGTTCCTGCTGGACAACTGCCCCTGTTGGAACCAACACCAAAGTGAAGTCTCTCAGAGCTGGCTGTGCACTTGACCATCCTCCTCCTCTTCCCTCTACTGCTGGCCTTGTCTGAACTGATGACAGCTGGATGCAGATAGGTTGTTCTGTCAGACGTGGCAGATATCATTCCCAGTTCTGTTTGAACAGGAATTCACCAAGCTGATTAACTTTAGGAAGCCACATATATATCAGAAGGCTCAGCTCTAGGGCAAAGGTAAAACTTTAACTCGAAATTTCTAGCTTCTTCCTACTAGATTATACTTTGTATTCATACAAGTAATTCAGAAGCTGGGTGGGAAGAGATTTCTACAACCTTAAATAGCTTTGAAACACCAAGAGTCATGGCATTTTTAGATTTCTACAGCAGCCCAGCCCCTCCCAGGACCCCTTGCCTCAGGACTTCTTGGTGCTGTACAAAAATAAAATTCATTAAATCTCCCCTCGTAAAGTAGGCAGCATTATTATTCTCATTTCTCACACTGACAAAACGAAGTAGAAAGATGTTTTCAGCTGCCTGCCCAAGGTCAATTCCAGTGGCAAAACTAGAAACACAACTCAGTTATGTGCCCTCAACTAGTATCAAGCAGCTTTGTATTTTCAGGTAAAGCTGAAGTAACTTAGGCAAAACCAGAGTAAATTACATTTCAGAATGGGAGTGAGAATGCAGGCCGCTGCTACCTCTTGCACACCTTCTCTGCTGAGCACCGACTGACCTTCCCAGAAGGATGTGATCTGATTACCACCTAAATGGATTAACGTAATACATTATAGATCAGTCCCACAGACAGTAACTGAAAGAGTCAAACTCATAAAGTGCAACTTCCCCAGAGCCAGAGCCCAGATGAGGGAGAGAGGACCCTTAAAGGATAAAAACCAGAGACAAAGTGAAATAATGGAAGATGAAGTTAAAAGTATTATATATATAAATGTACATGTGTGTATAAAAGCAAAAAGTTCAGTATATAGAATGGTTTATGTATTCAATAAGCCCATTGAAAACCTATCTTGGAATTCAATAATGTACCTTAAGATATTTAATAAAAAAGGATTTCATAGTAGTGGACTGACTTTCTATGATGAAGAAAAAGTATATATGTACTTTAAAAGGTTTTAATTCTATAATTATGATGAAATCATGCTGAAATAGATGTCATGTTGAAAATTATAGAGAGCTCTGATAATAAATACATGTTGAAGAAAAATCTCTTCACATTTGGCAAACAGCTACTTATTATTGAAAACCTAAGAGATAGTAAAATATGTTTAAGAAGCAATAGCCTGTACATAAAATTTACATACTAGGATAGGTACAATATGATGTTACTGAACCATATATGCCATGGTTGATAAAGAAAGATAGCTTAGAATTTTAAGAGCTAAGGTAAAAGATACTTTTTTCTTTAAACCAGAAGATAAAGTAGGAAGATGAATAATGATGTGTGACTTACAGAGACCAATGGATATTTGACAAGTAAAGTGTAACTAAAATCATGATACATAGATACATTTCTGGTCTTCACCAAATGATTTACAGACTGATAGAATTTGACTAAAGTGAAAGTCCAACCATGTCTAAGCAATGATAAAACTGTTTTCATCTATAATGTGTAGAATGGATTTAGTAGCCTAAAGTTCTTCTGAGTTTTCCCAAAGATAACCTTCTAGGAAATAAAGGTTTAAATTTGTTTATTTTCTAGCCTATGATATTTGAACTTAATTCTTCTTATGAGTTTATTTTCTAAGGTGGTGGTAGTATATACAATTTGCCAATAATTGGTTTTGTTCCTGGTATTCCATCATGATCAGGCAATATTCATTGAATGAATGAACAAATTCTGCCTACATATACATGGAGCTCCTCATTTCTATCCTGTCTTCATTCAGGTGAATGGGTATAGAACCTGGGAGGGGGCTGTTCAGTCAGTTGTCCCAGACAAGTTAGGCACTGCCCTACCTAAGACCAGTAATGGTAAACCTAGGCTTGGTAACTGCTCTGTTTCCTACCTCCACCACCTCCTCATGCTGCTCAAAAAATTTAGAGACAAAAAAGCTCATGGTTTGCAATGCTCTTTATTCTGCCCTGCTGCTGGCCTATTCTCTACCTCCAGTGCAGTGAGTAGATGAGCAGATGAGCAGGAAAATTTTCCTTGTCTTCATAAATTCCGGAACTATGCCAGTGTCTTAATGGTGCAATTCTGTTTGAATGTCAGTGTTCATTATTCCTCAACTCTAACTTCTCATAGGTGGTTAATTTTTGTCAAGGTCTATCTAGATTGGGTTCACCAGAATTAGATCCTGAGACTAGAATTTGAGGACTACATATTATTTGGGAAGTAATACCAAGAAACACCAGTGAGAGTAAAAGAAAGTAGACAGAAAAAGGGAAGTGTGTTGATATACAAGTTACAGCTGGAAGCTGCTGGAGCTCCTCCTGTGTGTCTCTGGGAGATGGTAGAGAACAGGCTACAAAGTTTTCCTACTCACAATGAAAGATGGGATAGCTATCTACCAACTGACTTCTGTGCTTGGTTAATGGTGGATCCTGGGTGTTAATTCCCCTGACACTTTCAGCCTACTCTGCAAGTGCCCAGGCTTCATCCTGAGGCCAGAGAAACCTCTCAGGAGAGTTATGGATGCTTACAGCAAATTTTTCCACTACAAGGTCTCATATGGCTTTGAAATTTGAATGTATCCTGTTACTTGGAAAACCCAGGATCCCTCCTTCCCCTGCTATGCCAGGTATCTTCCATTCAGTTCTTTAGCTCCATTCTCCATACCCAGTCTCTTCCAGACAAGGAGTGGTAGCAGTACCCAGCTGATTCTAGTTCCAGGGTACTTTGTCATGCCTTGTGATTGAACTACATTCTTCCCATATCTGTAAACAGTTTATGTTAAACTTCACATTAACCTTGAAGGAAAATCTCTCCATTCCTTCTCTGGCAAACATTAAAGGTTCCTCTGCTAACCTCCAACTGGTTGACAATTTTAATTTTAACCATTCTGCTCTCTCACTGTGAAATAATAGAAGTCAGGAAACTTCTTTCTGTACATTGAATATGCTGGTGCTAAAGACGTGGGATGTTGAAGTGGTTAGTGTCCGTTGTCTTAAATTCTCAGTCACATCTGAGAAAGAAACACAACTCAATGCTCATCCAAATTCCCTCCATTTCTGAGTTGGAGGAATATCTGCAGTTCAATTTTAATACCTTGTAATGTTAGTGACCTTTTTCATGTTTCTCATAAGCTTCTCATAGAAAGCACTGGGGTGATGATACAGGTTAGTGATTTAAGCCAGCGCATTCCCAAAGCCAGTGTGGCTTTGGGAAACGTACTTCTCGGCATTAAAAAGAGATAACAACATGGACTAAGTTTTTGCCTGTGAAAATTCAACCAGAGAATGCACATCGAGGACTTAATATAAACATTCATTCATTCAGAAAATAAGTAATAAGAATCTCCTATGTACTGAGCATGGGTTACTAGATATAAAGTCCCTATTATGAGACACTAAACATGAAAGGTAAATACCTGCTGGTGATAAGTTCTAGAATATAGGATAACAGAGAGTGAGGGTTGGGGCAGATATGCAGTATTACAGAATGATCAGGAAAGACTGTTTAGTTAAAGCAGAGAAGACATAAACTATATGGAATACAGGAAGAGTGTTCCAGGTGGAGGGAAGGGCTATTGCCAGGGGTAAGTATGCCTACCTTGTTCCAGGCATAATAAAGAGACTTGTGTGACTCTGTCAAAATTAGCAAGGTCAGGTAGACAGGGAATGAAGGAGATGAGATCAAAGAGTTTATGGGAACCTAAACCTTACAGGTCACTGTAAGGACTTGCAGTTTTACTCTGAGCAAGTTAGATGGACATCAAGGGATTTTAAGCAGAGGAGTGACCTGATCAGACTTAAGTTTTGACAGATCACTCTGACTGCTATTTGGAATAAACTCTGAAGGAGGAAAGGCCAGGAACAAGGAAACCATCTAAGAGACTGTTGCAGTAATCTAGATGGGAGATGTTGGTGGCTTGAACTATGATGGTAGCCATGAAGATAGGGACAAGATTCTGCATGTTTTTTGAGTCGATATTATTGTCTGATAGTCTATATATGTATTGAGAGAGAAAACAAATGAACGAATGAACGGACTGAAAATGAGTCCAATTTGTTTAGCCCAAGATACTGGAAAGATAGAGTTACTATAACCAGATGAAATGATAAAAATCAAGTAGGTCTGAGCTGGGGTTAGATTGAGAGTTGGAATTTACACAAATGTAAGATGCAGGGAAATCTCATGTGAGTACGAGGGACCAGTGTAAGCTGAGGTCTATAAGAATGTGCACTTCGTATATGACATTTAAAACAAGGAGAATAGAGATAGTCCATTAATAAGAGCATCTCACGTCATGCAATAACTATGTGCCTTATCAGAAATTTCCAGAATGAGATGATGTTCTTATGAAAATTGATCCTTTTTCAGTGGCAGAAAAAGAAAAAAATCAAATTAACACAACAGAAAATGAAGCCCAGAGAACATTTGTGACAATTTGGCCAGAGCACAGATTTTAGATTGTGGTGGGCAGAGGACTTTAATTACTTCAGTTTATAAGAAACTGATTTATAGATAATTAGAACTGAGCTTTCTATTTCCTGGAAACACTCGGTGTATTTTTGGGAAGGAAATTTTCACAGGGTTTTATTTTTGACAAAATTTCTTTATATAAATATTCTACAAGCTTAAGAATAACAATGGATAAATTCACTAGCTAGACTTAAGAAAATTAAACATAGTATGTTCTTCCAAATCTTTTTGAAAAGAACATGAGATGGATACTATGGTTCAGAAATGAGAAAGCTTTTTGTGTAAAGGACAAATAGTAAATATTTAAAGCTTTGCAAATCATACTGTTTCTGGACTGTTCAACCCTGACAGTGTAATTCAAACAACCATAGATGACACAAAAATGGATGGGCATGGTTGTGTTCTAATAAAACTTTATTTACAAAAACAAGCAGACTTAATTTAGCCCACTAGTTGTAGTTTCCTCTGCCCCACCCCTTAACCAATAGCTTGTCCCCTCCTTACAAAAGCTTAGTAATATAGTTTCAATTTTGCACACCTTACTATTCATGAACAAATTGTTTTTTCCCCAAGCTGTCATTAGATGTTCTACAAATTAGAAATGCATGATACCTATTTAAAGTAATTTCCATCCTTGAAACAAAGTTACAATTATAGAAGTAGAAGAAATGGTTGCATTATGTACATATTGTAATGGTAGAAGCAACAGGATCTGTAAAAATATTAAATGTAAGATGTGACAGGAAGAAACAGATTGAAGATGACTCCAAGGATTTTGTAATTTTATGGTAGCTATTATTAGTGTGTTTCTATAACAACATGTATACCTTTTACTTGCTTTTTTTTTTTTTGAAGATTTATTTATTAGAGTTACACAGAGCGAGAAGAGGCAGAGAGAGAGAGGTCTTCTATCTACTGGTTTACTCCACAATTGGCTACAACCAGAGCTTTGCTGATCGGAGGCCAGGAGCCAGAAGCTTCTTATGGGTCTCCCACGTGGGTGCAGAGGCCCAAGGACTTGGGCCATATCTTACTGCTTTCCCAGGACATAGCAGAGAGCTGGATTGGATGTGGAGCAGCCAGGACTCAAACCGTTGCCAATATGGGATGCTGGCACTGCAGGCGGTGGTTTTACCCACTATGCCACAGCACCAGCCCCAGCTTTTTACTTTCTTAACCTGGTTTCCATAAGCAGAAAATGCTCACCATTGGGTCTCTATACCATTCCACAGATAATAAGAAAATACTTCAAAATCTCCATGGGAAATTGAATTAAAAGTTAAGTTGCTTTTGGAACAAAAAATAATTTAAAAAATCCATGCATACAAGGAGTTTTCAAAAACGTCATGGAAAATGCACATTATAAAAAAAATGCATGGATTACAAAATTTTGCACCAAAAGGGATTTTTTTTATTTTATTCTTCCATAAATATACTCTCTACCTTACTGAGTAATATATCCCAAGAAAATTATATTTTAGGAATCTTATCGTTTGCTCTCAGGGTCTTCTTCATAAGCAGCTTTACAATAGTAGCACACACATTGTGCCAAAGCTTCTGGTTCTGATTTTCTTTACCCTTCCTTTATTGGTTTTCCCTTTTTATTTATTGGCTTTAGAGCTTTGTTGGCTTATAAGAACTCTCCAAAAACAGTACCCTGACAAGAATCTTTGTCACAGTGTGAGTTTTGTAGTACACAACCACTTCCTTTGGGCTCATCAACAGTCCACAGCACTTGTACCCTCACTTGATAAAGGGCTCATACTCATTTGCATTTTGCTTTGAAGACTGAACATGAACATAAAGCCACTCCTGCATGACTTTGTGAAGGATGTATGAAGAGGCTCATGGGCTGTTAAACTGAATTTCTTTGAGAATTTAAATTATCTAAGTTAAACTTTGGGTATTATAGTGTGTTCCTTGGTTTATCAGTTGGACAAGTGAGCTTTGCAAAGTAACTCAGTATAAATCTACCAAATATGGGGCACTAATTTTTATATTGGTCATTATTATTAACTATGGCATAAATTATAGTGAGGCAGCCTTAAGGTTTTGAGAAACTTTGGAAATGCAACTTAGAAGGAGACATTCAGGGGCTGGTATTGTGGAACACTGGGTTAAGCTGCTGCTTACAAAGCTGGCAGACCATTTTGGAGAACTGGTTCAAGCCATGGTTGCTCTGCTTCAAAACTAGCTCCCTGCTAATGTGCCTGGGAAAGCAAAGTAAGATGGTCCACGCATTTGTGCCCTGCCACTCATGTGAAAGACCAGGATGGAATTCCTGTATCCTAGCTTCGTCCTGGTTTTATGGCCACTTTTTAAAAAAGATTTATTTACTTATTTGAAAGTCAGGTTACAGAGAGGCAGAGGCAGAGAGAAAGAGAATCTTCCATCTGCTGGTTTACTCCACAAATGGCCACAACAGCCAGAGCTGTGCTGATCAGAACCCAGGGGCCTGGAGCTGCCTCCTATTCTCCCACACAGGTACAGGGGCCCAAACACTTGGGACATCTTCTACTTTCCCAGCCTGGTAGAGAGCTAGATCAGAAGTGGAGCAGCCCAGTCTCAAACCAGTGCCCATATGGAAAGCTAGCACTGCAGGCAGCAGTTTATCTGCTACACCAAAGCGCAGGTCCCTTTATGATCATTTTGAGAAGTGAACCAGCAGATAGCAGATTTCTCTTTCTCTCTCTCCTCCCCCATTGATCTCCCTCAATTAAGTAAATAAATCTTTTTCAAAATGAGACATTCATATACTCATTTATTTCTTTCAACAAGTATTTAAGAATCTATTAAGTTCTAGGAACAGTTCTAGATGCTATATAGAGAGAAGCAAAGTAAACAGAAAAGGTACATGGTTTCTTAAAGCCTATTTCCATGAATACAAGCTAAGGCAAGAGTAACAGTAAACATGGAAGCACATGTAACAAAAATTTTGAATGGGTCTAGTTTATGAGAGTTGTTCTTAAGTGATATTTGGGCTGAACAATGAGTGATAAGAGTTACAGGAGGGTTTAATAGAAGAGCATATCAGGACAGAGTAAGAAGGTGGCAGAATAGAGAGGGAGCTCACTGATAGTCCAGGAAAAGATAGTTTAATAAAAGTGGAGATACTGTAGTCTCAGGAAGAGTTAGGGGAAACTCTTCCGGAATTAGTGGGACAAAGTGGACCTACGTGGAGGGCATGGGCACCCACGGCTTGGGACCCCAACCGCCGAGTCTACACACCAGCGCTGGAAAGGGAGGTGAGACAAAACCGCAGTAGCCCGAGACACTGGTGGAAAAGTGGCAGGAAGAGCCTAGAGGGAACGAGGCTTTAAGCCCCATGGGGAAAAGTACACCAGCCTAACTAGAAGAGAGGAGAAAAAAAATAAAAGGGATCGGTATAAGACACGATTCTCTCTCTCCACTCACCTTAGAAAGGCGGGGAAGACAATAGAGCAGGCACCATTTTGGACATACGTACCAGCTGCACCAGCTCAGGGCTGTGCCCGCCCTCAACCAGGAGATTAAGACCTAGTGAATGTGTGAAGCATATGAACCAGGACTGTGAAAAAAAAAAAAAAAAAAAAAAAACCTGAGGGTGTGTGGGAGAACTCAGGATGTGCCTGACACATGAGTAGTCTTGGTGGGAGACTCCACAAACTTGGTGACCTTGGCAACCTGGTGGGAGACATTGCAGGGGAATTTGAGCTTACACCAAGGACTGCACAGATCCTTTGTGTGGTCCGTGGGACATAGCAGATGAATACTATAACCACTGGGGCTAGCGCTCAGACACTGATTGCCATCAAGGAGAAGAGCTCAGCTGAGCAGAATTACTTCCTTTCTGAATAAAAAAAAAAAGGAGGGAGAGAGATTTACCAATGCCATACCTGGGTGTGTCACCTTTGGCACACCCTTAACCCTGAAGAACTGAACAGAGTTCTCTGGCCACACCACCACAGATTCATCAAAAGCAGACAGTCCACTTAATCTAGAGTCACAGTATAACGAGAAAAGTCACCACAGTGAGGAAAAGAAAAGAAGAAGAAACCAAAGAATATCTCCATAATGCCAAACAAAAAACACAGAAACCGAGGAAACAAGAACAAGGAAGACATGATGCTCCCAAATGAACATGACACTCCAATACAAGATTATGAAGATGATGAGATAGAAGAAATGTAAGATACGGATTTCAAAAAATTTATGATAAGAACATTTAGAAATTATCAAAAACAAATTCTTGATTTGTCCTTACTGGACAGAACAGAATATCTCTCTCGTGAGAATGAAATCTTAAAGAGGAATCGAAATGAAGCAACTAGTAGAACATGAAATTGTGATATTGAAGAGAAATCAAAATGAAATGAAGAATTCAATGGAATAAATGAAACGCATCTGAGAGCCTTAAAAACAGAATGGGTGAAGCAGAAGAGAGAATATCAGACTTAGAAGACAGAGAACAGGAAAGTATACAGTCAAACCAAAGAAAAGAATAGGAAATTAGAAATCTAAAAAATATTGTTGGGAATCTACAGGATACTGTTGAAAAAACCAACATTCAGGTTCTAGGAATTCCTGAAGGCATGGAGAGAGAAGCAGTATAAGAAGGCCTTTTTAGTGAGATACTAGCAGAAAACTTCCCAGGTTTGGAGAAGGAAAGAGACATCCAAGTACAGGAAGCTTATGGAACCCACAATAAACATGACCAAAAGAGATCCTCACCATGACACATTGAAATCAAACTCATAAATGAGAGTATCAATTGTTAAAACAACAGGAGACACTGTGCACTTACTCCCCATGTAGGATCTCTGTCCTTAATGTGTTGTACTATGTGAATTAACAGTATAACTAGTACCCAAACAGTACTTTATACTTTGTGTTTCTGTGTGGGTGCAAACTGTTGAAATCTTTACTTAGTATGTACTAAACTGATCTTCTGTTTATAAAGATAATTGAAAATGAATCTTGATGTGAATGGGATGGGAGAGGGAGCGGGAGATGGGATGGTTGTGAGTGGGAGGGAGGTTATGGGGGGAAAAAGTACTATAATCCAAAAGTTGTACTTTGGAAATTTATATTAAATAAAATTTTAAAAAAAGAAGAGCATATCAGGTAAACCTAAAGCAAGTTCAAATACTTGACAATGGAAATGCACTTGATGAATATAGGGATTCTTGGTGTCCTATTAACCTGTTAGGCATTTGCTGATTCATAATGACCAGCCAAATGACCAAGGAGCTGAGCAGAAATTTTAGCCATCTAAAATATTGAGATAGGGTGAGCACTGGTGCAGCAGTTAAGCCACTTGAGATGCCTGCATCTCTTACCACAACGTGCATGTTCAAGCCTCAGTTCCAGTTACACTTCCAATTCTAGCTTTCTGTTATTGTGCACCCCGTAAGGCAGCTGGTGATGGCTCAAGTATTTGGGTTCCTGGCATTATGTCGGAGACCCAGATGGAGTTCTGGGTACCTGGCTTCAGCTTGGCTCAATGCTGGCTGTTATGGGAATTTGGAGAATGAATCAATGGATGAAAATTGATCTCTCTTTCTCCTTATTTCTCTTTCAAATAAATAAAAATAAATTTTAAAAATATTTAGCTTTGGAGATCCAAGATGATTGGAAGACACACTGATTTTAACCACAAGAAGATACCAGAAAAACAAAGGAAGGAAGGACTACATTCCCAAGAGACTATTGGAGAGAAATTCTCAATGGAAAACTAACAGAACAAAACAGAGACTCCATGGAGCAGCAAGGACAGTGCACAGATACAAAGCATCTGGCAGTATGCTACCAATGGCTCCCACAGCCAATGGCCAGTGGGGAAACATGGGAAGCAGCGCATCTACTTTGCTCTGTGAAGGGAGGCCATCTACCTTCCCATTCCAACACCTTCCAAAGCACCCATCACCCAATGGGGACATGATCACCACAATAAATAATACCCATAAGCAGGCACACATTCTACCATACTCAGGAGTAACCAATGCTCACCCCAGCATCAAAGCTCACCCCCAGACTCTACCCAGAGAGGAAAGCAAATCTCAACACTTCTACTGAGTAAAGCAGTTGATCCATCCATCTTGATCCATCCTGATCCAGCATTTGTGCAACTCTTCCCCCCTGCTGAACTCAAGTCGTGGTACCTCCTTGGCCAAGGAACATGACCTGTCCCCAGGCAGAACAGAAAATTAACAGGCACATCCAGCAGTTCAGCTGATTTGCAGAGCTCAATCAGTGCTCTTGCCAGATAGTAGAACAAGGCCAACTAACCCACCTTAGTTTTGAACAAAGGCAGCAGACCAGCCATATAGAAAACCTGAAAGTGATTTCTGCCTACTTATGGGCATTAGCAGCTAGCCCAGCCAGAATCACAGGCTTGTATAAACAATAAAGGTCTGTCACTGACAATAGCCCAAAAAAGTAGTTGTTTCAACAAATGCGCATACACCAACACAAGATTATGGAGACTCAGGAAATCTAGAAACCTTCAAAAGAATCTAACAAACCTCCCAAAACAGACCCACTCAGAAAAGGAGAGATCTATGAAATATCAGAAAAAGAATTTGGAATAATCTTAAGTAATTTCAGTCAACTCCAAGGATATTCAGATAAGACAACTAAGGGTCTATGACTGCATTTTGAGGCCTCAGTAAATGCTTTTAAACTCCCAGGTGTAGTGCAATTAGCTCCTTCTTATTTCTGGAATTCACCGTAGGGGTCTTCTGTGTCACTGACTGGATCCAGGGTTATGGACTGGGGCTACGCCCACAGAATGGCCTTCTATGGATTTCAGCCAGGAAGCAATTCCTTCCTCTTCTGGGAGTGGCCATATCAGATTTGTGGGTGAGCTACGCTGTTAATGGTTATCTCTGACTGGGTACTTTGTACTGGTCCCAGTGAGTTGGCATCCTTGCCATGTTTCTGCTCATCCCAAGGTGTTGTGGCTGTTTAGTATCCCTCCAAGTTCCCTGTGAGGTGACAGTGGAGTTGACTCCCTGGGAAGTGTCTCAGAATTCTTGGGAAACTGTTCTCTTCTCCCTAATGGGAACCATGAACCTTGGGATTTTTCTCTGGGCCAGCTTTGGAGAGGAGCAATGCAGCAGCCCAAGGAAGACTTTCATTGAGGATTTTCATTCCATTCCAGAAAATATGCAAATGACTCAGTTTTATTTGAATGTTTTGGGGTCTTAACCAAGGTGTTATTATCTATGGAAAGTTGCTAGTTGTTCTTTCTATAGGAGAGAAAAGTGCTGTGATCTCCTATTCCTCCATCTTGGTGAAACCAAACCTCAATTTCATAATCTGGGTTGTATAATATGGGTGAGTTCAATTAATAAAAATTTCACATTTATGTTTTATATACTTTTCTGTGTACATATTATATTCAGTTGAACATATTAATATATGAAAAGAGGATACACATTAAAGCATTAAGCTTATTTAGTAGGAGGAAGGATAGTAAATTGGAATAAAAGTACTAAAAAACAATTTAAATAAGAGCTATGATAACATGATGTTATAATAAACTAAGTATAATATATACTTAGGAAAACAAACCAAAAGACAAAAAGACCATCAGCAGATATAGGAGTCCTTAACAAAGTTCTGAGAGCTGGAATTAAACTCAATGTTTAGTGCCCTGTACTGATATTACTCCAGGGTGTAAAACCAGAGGGACAGAACAAACCATTCTTACTTCCCCATTGCCTTTACCCTCCTTCCCTGTCCCTAGGACTTTCCTTTTCCCAGAGTAACTGAAATCACAGTGGGAAGAAATTCAGAAAGCAAATAGCCACAGTGCCAGAGCAAGAAAAATAATTATTGGGGTATAGCCAATTTTCCAAGTTGACATTAACTCACATATTCATTGCTACAAACTATGCTTGCTTTGTTCTTCAAATTTATGAAAGAACAAAAATGCCTTGAGACACTTTAATAATAATTCTAGAATTTATGGAAATTTTAAAGATCATTAGATCACAATGGGAAAGCCTATGAATCAAGTTTTTATGAGATATTAAAGAAAATGACAGTATAATTGAGGAAAGAGGCATGTTATAAAAATAAACCTCAGTAATTGGCTAGCAAATGAAGAAATTTAATGTATCTTGTTTTGTAGTATAAGAATGACATTTGTGTATGTACTTAATTGAATTAACACATAATGTAACAAAGAACGTCAAGATTTCAACAATGTACTAATACATGCAGAACCAGGTTCACAACAGAAGCTAGAATATGAAAATGGCCTTTGGTTAAGTGAGAGTTTACTATCACTTTTGCATTTAAAGCCTAAGAAGGAAAATGAAAAGGAACAAACAAGTAAAATGAATGATTACATTATTTAATATAAATGTTCACATAAGAGAAAGGTAAATTGATAAATTCATTGATAAAATTTCATAACATCTGAAACTACCACTTGAGATTAACAGGAAAAGAAACATGTTTTTTTAGTTTTCAAAAAGCAGTTCATCAATTTAAAGAGATATATAGAAGGCAGTCTATTCTGTGTTTTCTTACGGGATATTCCCTCAGTTAATTTATCTTTTCTAATTGAGAGGCTTTGAAGGTGAATAAACATACGTGAGGATGGACCCTGGTAGCTTGACTATTTTTTAACAAATTCACTTAAGAAGGAGATGGTGGGGTGGGAGAGGGCAGAAAGGGGAGGGAGTTGGCATTATAGCACAGAGGGTTAGGCCACTGCCTGCAATGCAGGCATCCCATATGGATACTGGCCAGTCCTGGCCGCTCCACTTCCAATCAAGCTCCCTGCTAATATGCCTGAGAACACAGCAGAAAATGACTCAAGTGCTTAGGCCCCTGCAACCCTGTGGGAGACCTGGACAGGGTTCTAGGATTTTCACTTCAGCTCTGTCTCTCCCTCTATCTCTATAACTTTGCCTTTCAAAGAAGGAAAGAAAATATTTAGTAAAAAAGAAGAGTTGGTGAAAATAATAGAAGATATATAGATAACTTCATGTAGTTTCTTGAAAATGGAACTAAAAGATAAATTTATTTTGGTATAAAATTTGTTTTAGAATTTTTAGATTTTAGGTTTTTAAAAATTTTGATTAGCAGGTAATATTTATACATCATTTTAGGGAAAAATTTTATATTTCAATACATAGATAGCATAAACTGATTAAGGTGGGCAATTAACATTTCCATTTTCTTATATTTTCTACTAGCTACTCTCTTCCAATTCTTTATATAATACATTCTTATGAACTATAGTTTTCCAAGTGTGCTCTGGAGCACTAGAATGTAATACTTCTGTGTTTTAGTAGCTGTTATCCAACAACCCCTCTTCTTCCTCACCCCACATTCCAAACCTCTGGTAATCAGTATTCCAAGCAGAGATAAACTTTTTAAAATTTCCACAAATAAGAGACCATACTGTATTTGTTTTATTTATTTATTTATTTACATGTATTCAATAAGTACATTAGGAACATAACAATTCTTCCCACTGTACCTGCACTCCCACCCACTTTTACATCCTTCTTCCTCTTCCCTCTTCTGTTCCCTACCCTGTTTTTCACTAAGATTTATTTTCATTTAACTTTATATTGAGAGGATTAAATCCATTCTAGGTATAGGGTTCAATGCTTAGTGTGAGAAAGAAAACAACAAAACTGTTCCTCAACAGTCCAGACTAGGGCTGTTCAAAATTATTGCATCTCAAGGGTGATTTCACTTTTTTCCATCCTTCCTCTTTTCCCTTCCTTCCTGCTACATACATCTTTGTGAGCTCTTAGACATAACTATAACTTATGATATAAAGAATTTCCTCTACTTAATACAATAAAAGGAAGTGATTCTTTAGAACAAGTTTAGTATTAAGTCTTGTGATACAACAACTTTGAGGACAGAGGTCCTGCATTGAAAGTTAGTGCTCACTCTTGTTTATTTAACGATTAACACTCCTATGACATGAGTGATCACCCAAGGCTCTTGACATGTGCTGCCTAAGCTATGGAAACCTTTTGGATCCACTAACTTGACAAGGGCATATGCAAAGTGGAAGTTTGCTTCTCCATTCAGAGAAAAGTACATCCTTCTTTGGTGGCTTCTTTTTTTCCACTGGGGTCTCACCCACACAGGTCCTTTATGTAGAATATTTTTTGCCACAGTGTCTTGGCTTTCCATGCCTGAAATGCTCCCCTGGGCTTTTCAGCCAGACCAGAATGCCTTAAGGGCTAATTCTGAGGTCAGGATGCTACTTAAAGTGATTGTTATACCATGAGTCTACTGTATGGATTACTTCCCATGTTGGAGCTTTCACTCCTTTTTAATTCTATTATTATTACCAAAAAGTCTGATATATGATTACTTTAACACATAATCCTATCCATATGATCTCCATAACACTTAAGCTGCTAGATCTTTTCTGGTCATGTCTATTCAAATTCTATGTGCTTCCTGTATGTGGCTGTCCCTTTCTTTCTCCAAATTAGGAAAGCTTTCTGTTATTATTTCATTAAAAAAGCCTTCCAATCCTTTCTCTCTTTCCCTGCCTTTAGGAACTCCTAGGACCTGGATGTTACTTCATTTGATAGTATCTTGTAGATCTCCAACAGTGAGATATAATTTTCGAATTTCTTCTTCTTCTTCTTCTTTTTTTTTTTTTTTTTTTTTGACAGGCAGAGTGGACAGTGAGAGAGAGAGAGAGACAGAGAGAAAGGTCTTCCTTTGCCGTTGGTTCACCCTCCAATGGCCGCCGCGGCCGGCGCGCTGCGGCCAGTGCACCACGCTGATCCGATGGCAGGAGCCAGGAGCCAGGTGCTTTTCCTGGTCTCCCATGGGGTGCAGGGCCCAAGCACCTGGGCCATCCTCCACTGCACTCCCTGGTCACAGCAGAGAGCTGGCCTGGAAGAGGGGCAACCGGAACAGAATCCGGCGCCCCAACCGGGACTAGAACCCGGTGTGCCGGCACCGCTAGGCGGAGGATTAGCCTAGTGAGCTGCGGCGCCGGCCCTCGAATTTCTTCTTCTAATCTTTGGTCTGACTGTAAAATTTCCAGAGATTTGTCTTCTAGCTTTGATATTCTTTCTTCTGTGTCACCTAGTCTGTTGTTAAGACTTTCCAGTGCACTTTTATTTGATCTATTGAATTCTTCATTTCTAGTATTTCATTCTGATTTCTCTTTAATAGCTCAATTTCATCAGAAAAATTTTCATTCATATCATGTATAGTTAGTTCATGAATATATTGTATTGTCCAATGGCTTTTAACTTTCATCTGTGTCTCTGTGGCTTAGTGGGATGTCTATACTTTCAGTGAATACCAAGAAGTATGTGCTGGGTGTAGCCAGCATGCTCTCTTCAGTATTCCAGGGTGGTGCAAGTATCCAAGGTAGGACTCCCGTTGGGCTTGGTAGGTCTTCTCTGGTTATCTGGTTGGAGAATGATTACCTCTGTTGATGTGGCCTGTCCTTCACTTCATAGCTGCAGGATGCCCTGGTGTTAGTCCCTGGTCTGCACTGCTTAATGAACTGTACATTTGATCTGTGGAGTCTTTTCTGTGAGCACAGTTCCCTCTGTTATGAGTTGCTATAGGTAACCAAGGAGCTCAGGGGGTGTGGAGAAGTGCTCTGCAGTTGCCCAGGGCCTAGCCACACTTTGTCTCCTCTTATGCAGTCACTGTTTTCTCAGACTTAGCTCCCAGGGTGGGTTTTTTCCTCTTGTTAGGTCTGTGCATCACTGGCATGAAGAGCCCCCAACTGCAGCCCCACTCATTTCTTAATGGTGGAGTGTGGGTAGGATTGTCTCATAGGTAGGGCTTCTCTTTTCCTCCTATTGCCTGGCAACTGGCATGGTACAGCTTGCACAGAAGGGGAAGGAATTCTTCTGAATTGTGGCCCTTGCTGTTTGGGTCAGGGTTGGTGAGGTGACCCCCCCCCACTATTGCTAGATGCATGCACAGGAGGTGGGGTGGCAGCCACCAGGCTGCATCCAAAAAAAAAAAAAATACAATGGCCTGACCCTTCTCCCAGCTGAGGGTAGGTCTCTGTTATAGCAGGGGAGAGGGAGGGGAAAAGAGAGGTGTGTCTCCTCCTTATTTATTTTTCCCTTCCTGCCTCTGCTGTCCCAGGGGGCTCATGTGGAAATTCAAAAGCAGTTCACCAAATTCTCCCTCCCACTATTACCCACAGTGCAGTGGACCTGTGGAGTACCCTCTCACCTGGAATGCCCAGGGCTGGTGTTCTTTTCCCTGGGTCCAAGCTTCCATTGTTTTTTCTTTTTTTTTAAGATTTATTTATTTATTTGAAAGTCAGAGTTACACAGAGATAGGAGAGGCAGAGAGAGAGAGAGAAAGAGAGAGAGGTCTTCCATCCACTGGTTCACTCCCCAATTGGCTGTGATGGCCAAAGCCAGGAGCCAGGAGCTTCTTCCAGGTCTCCCATGCAGGTGCAGAGGCCCAAGGACTTGGGCCATCTTCCACTGCTTTCCCAGGCCATAGCAGAGAGCTAGATCAGAATTGGAGCAGCTGGGTCTAAAACCAGCACGCATGTGGGATGCAGGCGCTTCAGGCCAGGGCATTAACCTGCTGCACCACAGCTCCAGCCCCTCATTGTTTTTTCTTACATATTTGCTCTTTCAGGGAAGCCTGGATGATCTCTGTTGTTTTCATTGGATTTCCTGTTGCGGATTTCACACAGCTTTAGCTTAGGAGTGTACTTTCCTTTTTAAACCTTGATTTTTCCCTGTGAGAGTCAGAGGATCCTGTCTTTATTCCATCATCTTGGAACCCCTCCATACTGTATTTGTCTTGCTGTGTCTAGATTACTTCACTTCACATGATGATCTCCAGTTCTATCCATTTTGTTGCAAATGTCAGGATTTCATTCTTTTTGTGACTGAATAATATTCCACATTTACATTTTCTTTATCCATTCATCTATACATGGACACCTAGATTGATCCCATGTCTTGACTATTATGAATAGTGCTATAATGAACATGGGAGTACAAATGTCTCTTTCCTTTGCTGATTTAGTTTCTTGTGCATATACACCTAACAGAGGACTAGTTAGATCATGTGGTAGATCTATTTGTAGTTTTTTGAAGAGCCTCCATACTGTTTTCCATTATGGTTGTACCAATTTGCATTTCTACCATCAGTGTGTAAGTGTTCCCTTTTCTCAATAACTTCACCAGTTTTTTTTTTATTTGTCTTTGATAATAGCCATTCTAATGGGAATGAGATAACAGCTCTCCTAATTGAATTGTTTTCATTTTTATTGATTTTCTTATGTATTCTGGATATTAAGCTTTTATTAAATGCATAGTTATCCCATTCTTTCAGCTTTCTCTTCACTCTGTTGGTTTTTTTTTTTTTTAAGTGTGCAGAAGGTTCTTAGTGTGGTATGATCCCATTTGTCTAATTTTGCTTTTGTTACCCGTTTTGGGTATGTGTGCAGGGGGAGTCTTAACCAAAAAAATCATTGACTACACGGATGCTTTGATGTCTTCCCTCTGTGTTTTCTTCTAGTGATTTTATAGTTTCAGATCATAAAATGGATTTTTCTTTGATTTTTGTATAGGGTATGTGTGTGTGTATGGGTTAAGTTTCACTCTTCTGCATATAGATATCAAGTTTCCCCAGTATTTCTATGGAAGATCTTGTCCTTTTTCCAGTGTGTTCTTGGTATCTTTGTTGAGAATTAGTTGGCTGTAGATCTTGGGACTAATTTATGGGATTTCTATTCTGTTATGTATCTATTTTTATGCCAATACCACCATGCTGTTTTGGTTATTAAAGCTCTGCAGTGAGTCTTGAAATTAGTCATGGTGATGCATCCAGCTTTGATCTTTTTATTCAAGATCTCTCTTCTATTTGGGGTCTTTTATACTTCTGCAACAGTTACTAGGTTTTTTTTTTATAGTTTTGCTAAGAATTTCATTGGTATTTTGAACAGGATTATGATAGCATTTGTAAATTAGTTTGGGTAGTATGCTGGCATCCCACATCAGAATTCTGGTTCAAGTCCTGGCTACTCTACTTCTGTTCCAGCTCCCAATTAATGTCATTCGTGCTTTATAACTTTTATTATAGAGGTCTTTCACTTCCTTTGTTCCAAAATACTTTTAATAGTTACTGTAAATGAGATTGCTCTTATGACTTCATTGTCCATGAGATTGTTCTTGTTATATAAAAATGTAACTGATTTTTGCATGTCGATTTTTTATTGTGCAACTTTACTGAATTTGTTTACCAGTTCTAAAAGTATTTTGATGGCCTTTAGGTTTTTTCTATATATAGAATCATATCTTTTGTAATCAGGAAAAATTTGACTTCCTCATTTCTTGCTTGTATGCCTTCTATTTTTCTCTTGCCTGATGTCGCAGGCTGAAATTTCCAGGAATATACCAAATAAGAATGAGAGTAGCTACTCTTTTGTGTTGTTGTTAAAGATTAATTTTATTTATTTGAAAGGAAGAGTTACAGAGAAAGATAGGGAGAGATAAAGTGAAAGATCTTCCATCTGGTGGATCACTCCCCAGGTGCGGTCATGGCCACATCTCCAGCTCCTCTTTTTGTTTTTAACTTATCTTTTGATTTCAGTTCCATGATCTTTTTGAGTACATGCAAAGGATTTTTTAAAGATTTATTTGTTAATTTGAAATGCAGAATGACAGAGACAGAGGTAGAGACAACAACTGAGAGATCTTCCATATGCTGATTCACTCTCCAAATGGGTACATCTGCCAGTGCTGGGCCAGGCTGAAGTCAGGAACCATGAACTCCATCTAGGTCTCCCACATAGGTGGCAGGAGTCCAAGTACTTGGGCTTTAATCTGTTGCTTTCCTAGGTGCATGCAGGGAGATGGATCTGAAACAAAGTAGCCAAGACTCACGCAAGTACTTTGGTATGATAGTTTAACTCACTGCAGCAAAACACTGGCCCCAAGAGTGGTCATTCTGATCTGGTTCCAGATCTTGAAGGAAATGCTTGCAGTTCTTGCCCATTTATATGATTTTCACTGTAGGTTTGTCATATATAGCTTTTTGTAATACTGAATTATGCTCCTGTGATACCTAATTTGATCAAGGTTTTATCATGAGTGGATATTCAGTTTTATCAAATACATTTTCTGCATTCATTGCAATGACCAGACTTTGATACTTCATTCTGTTAGTGTGACATATTATGTTTATTGAATTACATATTTTAACCATACTTCTCTATGATGTATTCCACCTACCTACTCATGGTGAAGGGTCTCTTTAATATACTGTTGGATTCAATTTGCAAGTGTTTATTGAGAATTTTTGCATCTATGTGTGTAATGGAGATTGGTGTATGCTTTTTTTGTGTCCTTGTCAGTTTTGGAATCAAGATCATGCTGGCCTTGTTGAATGAGTTTGGAAGTGCTCCCTCTTTTTGATTTTTTGGGAGATTTGAAGAAGATTTGGTATTTTTCTTCCTCTAAAGTTTGGTGGATTTAACAGAGAAGCCAGCAACTTGGGATTTTTTTTAATTGGGAGTCTTCTTCTAATTAATTCAATCTCATTACTCATTATTTGCCTATTCATGCTTTCTATGTCTTCATGGCTCATATGTGGCAAGTTATGTGTATCCAGAAACTTACCCATTTTTTCAAGGCTTTCCAGTTTACTGGTGAATTGTGGTTAATAGTAATCCCTAATGTCCTTTGTATTTCTGTGGTATCAGTTATAATATCTTTTTCATCTCTGATTTTATTTTTTTCTTAGTTGAGTGAAGTTTATTGATTTTAATTTTTTTAAAAATCCAAATCTTTATTTTACTGATTTCTCAGACATTTTAGACTGCATTTTATTTCTGCATAATCTTTTTATAGCTTTCTTTCTACTTCCTTTTTGTTTGGGTTCTTCTTGTTTTTATATGTCCTTGAGCTACATCATTACATTATTTCATTTCTAGGGATTTTATGTAGATGTTTATTGCTTCAAATGGTTCTTTCCATACTGCTTTGATGTATACCACACAACTTGGTATGTTGTAATTTTATTTTTTGTGTTTTAAAACATTTTGAGATTTTCTTTTAGATTTCTTCAATAACCCATTGTTCCTTCAGAGGCATGTTGTTAAATCTCCATTTATTTGTATAATTCTTAAAGTTTCTTTGGTTGGCAATTTCTAGTTTTACTGCATTATGGTGAGAAAAGATAACATAATAGGATTTCAAATAAATGGTCTGCCCTAGAGAATGTTCCATATGCTCATGGAAACAATGTGTATTTTACAGCTGTTGGATGAAATGTTCTGTAATTGTTGGGTACATTTGTTCTATAGTATAGTTTGATTCTAATGTTTCCTCCTTGCTTTTTTTGGTCTGTATGATATATCCACTGATTTATATGGGGTGTTGAAGTCTCTCACTGTAATTATATTAGAACTTATCTCTTCCTTTAAATCTAATAATGCTTATTTAAAAAAAATTGGAAGCCAGTGTTGTGATGTGGCAGTTAAGCTGCCACCTGAGATGTCAGCATCCCATATGGGCATTGGTTCAAGTCCAGTTACTCCACTTCCAATCTAGCTCCTTGCTAACGTGTCTGGGAAAGCAGCGGAAGATGGTCCAAGCACCTGCCACCCATGTGGGAGACCCAGATGGCATTCTAGTCTCCTGGCTTCAGCTCCAGCTCTTGCAGCAGTTTGGGAAGTGAACCTGCAGATGCAAAATCTTTCTCTCTCTGCCTTTCAAATAAATAAATCTTAAAAAAAGGCAGCAGAAAAGAAGGGGCAGGCATGTGGTGTAGTGAGTAAAGCTACTGCCTATGATGTGGCATTCCACATGTGTGCTGGTTTGGATTCCAGCTGCTCCAATTCCTATCCAGCTCCCAGCTCATGGCCTGGGAAGAGCAGCAGAAGATGGGCCATGTGTTTGAGTGCCTGCCACCCATGAGCAAGACCCAGATGAAATTCCTGCCTCCTGACTTTGGCCTGATTCAGCCCTGGCCATTGTGGTCATGTAGGGGGTGAACCAGTAGATGGAAGACCTCTCTGTCTCTCTCTGTCTGTCTGTCTGTCTGTCTCTCTCTCTCTCTAACTCAGACTTTCAAATAAATAAGTCTTTAAAAGAAATTAGGCATTCTGACATTAGGTATATGTGCATTTACAGTGTTTATATCATGTTGTTAAGTAGCTCCCTTCATCACTAGTGACAGTCTTTGTCTCTTTTTACTGTTTTTGTCTTAAAATATATTTTGTGTGGTATTAGTATAGCTACTCCTGTTTATGTTTAATTTCCATTTGCATGGATTATCTTTTTATGTCCTTTCACTTTTAGTCTGTGTGTCTTTACTGGTTAAGTGAGTTTCTGGTAGGCAGCATATCAATGGTTCTTCTTTCCTTATCTACTTGGCCAGGCTGTATATTTTTAAATTATTATTTAAAAGCAAATTTTATTTAAATCAGAGATCTCCAGCCACATTGGCCTGGAGGGTGGCTCCAAGACAGGCAAAACCCCAGGGTATGTCTTTTAATTGGGGAATTTAGTCCATTTATGAAGTTATTACTGACAGTTTTTTGTGTCATTAAAATATTTTCCCTTGTCTATTTTGATATCTTTTTTTTTAAATTTTATTTATTTATTTATTTTGACAGGCAGAGTTAGACAGTGAGAGAGAGAGACAGAGAGAAAGGTCTTCCTTTTCTGTTGGTTCACCCCCCAAGTGGACACTACAGCTGGCACTTTGAGACCGGCACGCTGCGCCAATCCAAAGCCAGGAGCCAGGGGCTTCTCCTGGTCTCCCATGCAGGTGCAGGGCCCAAGGACCTGGGCCATCCTCCACTGCACTCCCGGGCCACAGCAGAGAGCTGGACTGGAAGAGGAGCAACTGGGACAGAATCTGGCACCCCAATCAGGACTAGAACCGGGGGTGCCGGTGCCACAGGCAGAGGATTAGCCTAGTGAGCCGCAACGCTGGCCGATATCTTTTATTCTTAACTAGTGGGTTTTTTTCCCCAACTTTTATTTAATAAAAATAAATTTCCAAAGTACAACTTTTAGATTATAGTGGCTTTTCCCCCCATAACATGCCTCTCAACCACAACCATCCCATCTTCCATTCCCTCTCCCATCCCATTCTTCATCAAGATTCATTTTCAATTATCTTTATACACAGAAGATCAACTTAGTATATGAAAGTAGATTTCAACAGACTGCACCCACAAAGACACACAAAGTATAGAGTACTGTCTGAGTAGTAGTTTTACTGTTAATTCGCATAGTACAACACATTAAGGACAGAGGTCCTACATGGGGAGTAGGTGCACAGTGACTCCTGTTGGTGATTTAACAATTGACACTCTTATTTATGACATCAGTGATCACTCGAGGCTCTTGTCATGGGTTGCCAAGGCTATGTAAGCCTCTTGAGATCACAAACTCCAATATTAATTAGACAAGGCCATATACAAAGTGGAAGTTCTCTCCTCCCTTCAGAGAAAGGTATACCACCTTCTTTGATGGCCCATTCTTTATGCTGGGATCTCATTCACAGAGATCTTTCATTTAGGTCATTTTTTTTTTTTTTGCCACAGTGTCTTGGCTAAAATACTCTCATGGGCTCTTCAGCCAGGTCCAAATGACTTTAGGGCTAATTCTAAGGCCAGAGTGTTATTTAGGGGATCTGCCATTCTATGAGTCTGCTGTGTATCCTGCTTCCCATGTTGGATCACTCTCCCTTTTTTATTCTACCAGTTAGTATTAGCAGACACTAGTCTTATTTATGTGATCCCTTTGACTCCCAATCCTATCATTATCAGAAATTATGAATTGAAACTGATCACTTTGACTAGTAAGATGGCATTGTTACATGCCACCTTGATGGGACTGGTTTGGAATCAATCCCCTGGCATGTTTCTAGCTCTCCCATTAGGGGTAAGTCCGATTGAGCATGTGCCGAACTTTACATCTCCTCCCTCTCTTATTCCCACTCTTATATTTAACTGGGATCACTTTTCAGTTAATTTTAAATGCCTAAGAATAATTATGTGTTAATTAAAGAGTTCAACCAATAGTAATAAGTAGAAAAAAATTACTAAAAGGAATAAAATAGTAAGTTGTTCCTTGACAGTAGGGACAAGGGCTGATGAAGTCATTATTTCTCATAGTGTCCATTTCACTTCAACAGGTTTCCTTTTAGGTGCTCAGTTAGTTGTCACCGATCAGGGAGAAAATATATTTGCCCCTTTGGGACTGGCTGAATTCACTCAGCATGATGTGTTCCAGATTCCTCCATTTTGTTGCAAATGACTGAATTTCATTTTTTTTTTTACTGCTCTATAGTATTCTATAGAGTACATATCCCACAATTTCTTTATCCAGTCTACTTTAAATGGGCATTTAGGTTGATTCCAGGTCTTAGCTATTTGAATTGAGCTGCAATAAACATTGAGGTGCAGACAGCTCTTTTATTTGCCAATTTAATTTCCTTTGGGTAAATTCCAAGGAGTGGGATGGCTGGGTTGTATGGTAGGGTTATATTCAGGTTTCTGAGGAATCTCCAGACTGACTTCCATAGTGGCTTTACCAGTTTGCATTCCCACCAACAGTAGGTTAGTGTCCCTTTTTCCCCACATCGTCTCCAGCATCTATTGTTGGTAGATTTCTGTATGTGAGCCATTCTAACTGGGGTGAGGTGAAACCTCATTGTGGTTTTGATTTGCCTTTCCCTGATTGCTAGTGATACTGAACATTGTTTCAAGTGTCTGTTGGCCCTTTGGATTTCCTCTTTTGAAAAATGTCTATTGAGGTCCTTGGCCCATCTCTAATATGGGTTGTTTGTTTTGTTTTTGTGGAGTTTCTTGATCTCTTTGTAGATTCTGGTTATTAATCTTTTATCAATTGCATAACTTGCAAATGTTTTTTCCCATTCTATTAGTTGTATCTTCACTTTCCTGTTTCTTTTGCAGTACAGAAACCATTTATTGAATAGACTGTCCTTGCTCCAGGAATTGGTTTCAGATCCTTGATCAAATATAAGTTGGCTGTAGATGTTTCAATGGATTTCTGGTGTTTCTATTCTGATCCATTGGTCTATCCATCTCTTTCTGTACCAATACCATGCTGTTTTGATTACAACTGCCCTGTAGTATAGTCTGAAATTTGGTGTTGTGATGCCTCTGGCTTTGCTTTTGTTGTACAAGATTGCTTTAGCTATTAGAGGTCTCCTGTGTCTCCATATGAATTTCAGCACCACTTTTTCCAGATCTAAGATGTGTGTATTTGGTATTTTGATTGGTATTGTATTGAATCTATAAATTGCTTTTGGGAGAATGGACATTTTGATGATATTGATTCTTCCAATCCATGAGCATGGAAGATTTTTCCATTTCTTGGTATCCTCTTCTATTTCTTTCTTTAAGGTTTTGTAATTTTCATCGTAGAGATCTTTAACGTCCTTGGTTAAGTTTATTCCAAGGTATTTGATTGTTTTTGTAGCTATTGTGAATGGGATTGATCTTAGAAGTTCTTCCTCAGCCGTGGCATTTCCTGTATATACAAAGGCTGTTGATTTTTGTGCATTGATTTTATATCCTGCTACTTTGCCAAACTCTTCTATGAGTTCCAATATTCTCTTAGTAGAGTTCTTTGGATACCCTAAATAAAGAATCATATCATCTGCAAAAAGGGATAGTTTGACTTCTTCCTTCCCAATTTGTATCCCTTTCATTTATTTTTCTTGCCTAATGGCTCTGGCTAAAATTCCAGAACTATATTTAATAGCAATGGTGAGGGTGGGCATCCCTGTCTAGTACAAGATCTCAGTGGAAATGCTTCCAACTTTTCCCCATTCAATAGGATGCTGGCCATGAGTTTTTCATAAATTGCTTGGATTGTATTGAGGAATGTTCGTTCTATACCCACTTTGCTTAGAGTTTTCATCATGAAATCATGTTGAAGTTTATCGAATGCTTTCTTTGCATCTATTGTGATAATCATACGATTTTTCTCCTGGAGTTTGTTAATGTGGTATATCACATTGATTGATTTACAAATGTTGAAACATCCTTGCATACCAGGGATAAATTCCACTTCGTCTTGGTGGATGATCTTTCTGGTGTGTTGTTGCATTCTATTGGCCAGAATTTTATTGAGGATTTTTGCATCTGTGTTCATCAGGGATATTCGTTTAGGAATTAAGGTGATGCTGGCTTCTTTCCAGCTTCATTTCACTGTGGACTGAGAAGATGAATGGCATGATTTCAATTCTTTTGAATTTGCTGAGACTTGCTTTATAGCCTATTTTGTGGTCAATCCTAGAGTAGGTTCCATGTACTGCTGAGAAAAATGTCAATTCTTTAAGTGTAGGATTGAAAGTTCTGTAGATATCTGTTAGATCCATTTGGACTATAGTGTCAATTAAATCTGCTGTTTCCTTGTTGATCTTCTGTTTGGTCGATCTGTCTACTGCTGAATGTGGAGTATTGAAGTTCCCCAATACTATTTTATTGGAGTCTAAGTCTCCCTTTAAGTCCCTTAACATATCTTTACATGAACAGGTTCCCTGTAATTAGGTGCATATACATTTGTAATAGTTACATCCTCCTGTTGAATTGATCCCTTAATCATTATATAGTGCCCCTCTTTGTTTCTCTTCACAGTTTTTGTGTTAAAGTTTATTTTTCATATTAAGATGGCTACGCCAGCTCTTTTTTAGTTTCTGTGGGCATGGAATGTCTTTTTCCAACCTTTCACTTTCAGTCTGCATGCATCTTTGTTGGAAAGATGTGTTTCTTGTAGGCAGCAAATAGATGTGTTTTGTTTTTAATCCATTCAGCCAGTCTGTGTCTTTTAACTGGAGAGTTGAGGCCATTCACATTCAATGTGATTATTGATAAATAGTGACTTTGCTCTGCCATTTTCCCAAAGATATTTCTAATGTATGCTTTGAACTTCCTGTGATCTTTTACCAGGAGATTTTCTTTCTTTACCTTATTTTGTATTGATGGCCATGTTTCTGTGTGTAACACATCTTTAAGCATTTTTTGCAGGGCTGGACAAGTGGTGACAAATTCTTTCAATTTCTGTTTGCTATGAAAGGTCTTTATTTCACCTTCATTCACAAATGAGAGCTTTGCAGGATATAATATTCTGGGCTGGCAGTTTTTCTCTCTTAGTACCTGGGCTATGTCTCGCCATTCCCTTCTAGCCTGTGGGGTTTCTGATGAGAAGTCTGCTGTGAGTCTAATTGGAGATCCTCTGAGAGTAATCTGACATTTCTCTCTTGCACATTTTGGAATCTTTTCTTTATGTTTCACTGTGCTGAGTTTGATTACAATGTGTCATGGTGAGGATCTCTTTTGGTCATGTTTATTGTGGGTTCTATGTGCTTCCTGTACTTGGATGTCTCAGTCCTTCTCCAAACCCGGGAAGTTTTCTGCTAGTATCTCACTAAAATGGCCTTCTAATCCTTTCTTTCCATGCCTTCAGGAACTCCAAGAACTTGAATGCTGTTTTTTTAATAGCATCCTGTAGACTCCCAACAATATTTTTTAGATTTCTAATTTCCTATTCTTTTCTTTGGTTTGAGTATATACTTTCCTGTGCTCTGTCTTCTGATATTCTCTCTTCTACCTCACTGAATCTGTTTTTAAGGCTCTCAAATGTGTTTTTCATTTGTTCTATTGAATTCTTCATTTCATTTTGGTTTCTCTACAATATCTCAATTTCATGTTCTACCTAATTCCTCATTTCATTATGATTCCTCCTTAAGATTTCATTTTCATGAGATTTTCTGTCCTGTCCTGTATGAATTTCTGTAGTTCATGAATTTGATAACTTCTAAATGTTCTTATCATAAATTTTTTGAAATCCGTATCTTGCATTTCTGCTGTCTCATCATCTTCATAATCTTGAATTGGGGTGTCTTGTTCATTTGGGAGTGTCACGATGTCTTCCTTGTTATTGATTCCTCAATTTTTGTGTTTATTGTTTGGCATTGTGGAGATACTCTTTGGTTTCTTTATTTTTTTTTTTTTCACTGTGGTGGCTTTTCTCCATATACTATGACTCTAGATTAAGTGGACTGTCTGCTTTTGATGAATCTCTAGAGGCTTGTGGTGGGTGTGGCCAGAGAGCTCTGTTCAGTTCTTCAGGATTAAGGGTGTGCCAATGCTGACACACCCAGGTTTGGCATGGTAAATCTGTCTTTTATTCAGAAGAGAAGAAATTCCATTCAGCTGAGCTCTTCTCCTTGATGGCAATCAGTGCCTGTGCGCTAGCCCCAATGGGTATATTATTTTATGCTCTGTGAAAAGGACCACACAAAGGATCTGTGAAGTCCTCAGTGTAAGCGCAAATTCCCCTGCAGTGTCTCCCACCAGGTTGCCAAGGTTACCAATTTGTGGAGTCTCCCACCAAGACTGCTCACATCTCAGGCACACCCTGAGTTCTCCCACACACCCTCAGTTTTTTTTTTTTTTTTCCCCACGGTCCTGGTCCCTATGCTCCACACATTCAGTAGGTCTTAGTCTCCTATTATTTCTCCCCACTAGAGTCAGGTTATTCTGTTTGGCTGAGGGCAGGTGCAGCCCCGAGCTGACACAGCTTTTACTTATGTCCAAAATGGCATCTCTCTATTGCCTTGCTAACCTTCATAAGGTGAGTTGAGAGAGAATCATGTCCATGCAGGTCCCTTTTTTTTTTTTTCTCTCCTCTAGTTAGGCTGGTGTACTTTTTCCCCATGGGGCTACAAGCCTCGTTCCCTCTAGGCTCTTCCTGCCGCTTTTCCACCATCTCAGGCTACTGTGGTTTTACCTCATCTCCCTTTCCAGCATTGGTGCGTAGACTTGGCAGCTGTGATCCCAAGCTGTGGGTGCCCGTGCCCTCCACATGGGTCCACCATGTCCCTCTAATTCTGGAAGAGTTTCCTTTGCAGTTTTTTCCCTAACTCTTCCCTGAGATCATAGTATCTCCACTTTTATTAAACTATCTTTTCCTGGACTATCAGTGAGCTCCCTCCCTATTCCACCATCTTGGAGCCCTCAGCATCCTTTCCTGCAACTTTAAGAAACTCTTATGAGTTCCAGTATTCTATGGAATCCTTGGTTCCCCTATATATAGAATCATGTCATCTGCATTCAGGGATCATTTGACTTCCTCCTTTGAATTCATATCCCTTTGATTTCTTTTACCTAATGGATCTGGCTAAAATTTCCAAGATTATATTGAATAGCAATGGTGAAAGTGGGTTTCCTTTTCTGGTTCCAGATCTTGGTGGAAATGCTTGCCACCTTTCCCTGTCCAATACGATGCTAACTGTGAGTTTGTCATATATTGCCTTGATTGTGTTGAGGAATGCTTTTTTTTTTTTTTTCTTTTTTGACAGGTAGAGTGGACAGTGAGAGAGAGACACAGAGAAAGGTATTCCTTTTCTGTTGGTTCACCCCTAATGGCTGCTATGGCTGGCATACTGCACTGATCTGAAGCCAGGAGCCAGGTGCTTCTTCTGGTCTCCCATGCGGCTTCAGGGCCCAAGGACTTGGGCCATCCTCCACTGCACTCCCTGGCCACAGCAGAGAGCTGGACAGGAAGAGGAGCGACCAGGACAGAATCTGGTGTCCCGACTGGGACTAGAACCCAGTGTGTGGGTGCCGCAAGCAGAGGATTAGCCTATTGAGCCACAGCGCTGGCAGGAATGCTCCTTCTACACACAATTTGTTTAAGGTTTTCATTGTGAAAGGATGTTGCATTTTGTCAAATGCTTTCTCTGCATCTATTGAGATAATCATATAATTTTTATTTTTTAATATGTTAATGTGATGTATCACATTTATTGATTTGCAAATATTGAACAATACCTGCATACCAGGGATTAATCCCACTTGTTTTTGATGAATGGTCTTTCTGATGTATTACTGGATTCAATTGGATAGTATCTTGTTGAGGATTTTTGAAACTATGTTCTTAAGGGATATTGATCTGTATTTCTTTTTCTTTGTTGTATCTATTTCTTGTTTGGAATTAAGGTGATGCTGGCCTCATAGAAGGCATTTGAGAGGACTCCCTCCCTTTCAGTTGTTTGGAATAGTTTGAGAAGAATTGGGAATAGTTCTTTAAAGTTTTGTTAGAATTAAACAGTGAGGCCATCTTGTCCTGGGCTTTGCTTTGTTGGGAGGGTCTTTATTATTAATTCAATCACCATTTGGATATTGGTCTATTTAGGTTTTGAATGTATTCATGCCTTAATTTTGCTAGATTGTATGTGTCCAATAATCCATTCATTTCTTCTTGATTTTTTGATTTGTTGGCATGTAGCTGTTTGCAGTAATTTCTAACAATATTTTTTTATTTCTGTACTAGTCATTGTTACATCTCCCATTTCATCTCTGATTTTATTGATTTGGGTTGTCTGCCTTTTTGGTTAGTTGGACAATGTATCAATTATACTTTTTCAAAAACTAGATCTTCATTTCACTGATAATTTGCACTTTTTTGTTTATATTTTATATTCTAACTATTTCTTTCTACTAATTTTGGGTTGTTTGTCACGTTTTTCTAACCCCTTGAGACACATTGATAATTTATTTGATGCCTTTGCAATTTCTCGCTGTAGGCATGAATTGCTATAAACTTCCATCTTAATGCTGCTTTTGCTGTACCTCATTAGTTTTAGCATGTTGTATTGTCATTTTCATTCATTTCCAGGAATTTTTTTGTTTTCCTTTTGATTTCTTCTATTACCCTCTGTTTATGCAGGAGCATGTTGTTTTAGTCTCCATGTGTTTGCATATTTTCTAGAGATTTTTGTTCATTTCCAGCTTCATTCCATTATGGTCAGAAAAGATACAAGGCATTATTTCAGTTTTTTAGAATTTGCTGAGACTTCCTTTATGGCCTATCCTTGCTTTATGGCCTATGCATATGGTCTATTCTAGAAAAAGTTCCATGCACTGATGAAGAAAATAATGTGCATTTTGTAACTGTGGGATGTAAAGTTCTTTAGATATCAATTAGGTACATTTAGCCCGTAGTGTAGATTATCTCTGTTGTTTCTTTGTTGTTTTTCTGTTTAGTTGATCTGTCCATTGAAGAAGATGGGGTGTTGAAGTTACTCATTATTATATTGGAGGCTATGTTTCTCTTTAGATGCACGAACATTCGTTTTAAATACCCACGCAACCTGGTTCTGGGTGCATACACAGTTACTATAGTCACATCTTCCTGTTGAATTGATTCCTAATGCCATTTTTTTGGTCTCTTTTAACAGTTTTTGTGGAAAAGTCTATTTTGTCTGATATTAGGATGGGTGTGCCTTCTCATTTTTGTTTTACCATAGCATGGAATATCTTTTCCCATCTTTCACTTTCAGTCTATATGTATCTTTGTTGATGAGGTGTGTTCCTTATAGGCAGCAATAGAAGGATCTTGTTTTTTAATCCAATAAGCCAGTGTATAGCATTTTTTAAAGATGTATTTATTTATTTGAAAGGCAAAGTTATTACAGAGAAAGAGAGGAGACAGAAATATCTTCCATCTGCTGGTTTATTCCCCAAATGGCCACAATGGCTGGATCTGGGCTGACCCAAAGGGAGGAGCCTGGAGATTGTTCCAGGTTTCCAACATGTGTACAGGGGCCCAAGGACTTGCATCTTCTATTGCTTTCCCAGGCCACAGCAGAAAGCTGGATTAGAAAGTGGAGTAGCCAGGACTCAAAAACTGGCACCCATACGGGATGCTGGCACTGCAGGCAGTGGCTTTACATTTTATATCACAGTTATCAGCATCTAGTATGTATCTTCTAGATTTCAGAAACTGAATTTGAGATCTCCATAAGTAACCATTCATTTACTCTATGTTTACTGCATGCCCAAGATTGTCATGTATCATGCTAAGAACTAGACAGTACTATTAGAGATCAAATATGAAAGCAATATGATTTCAGCCTTCAAGTATTTTATAGACTAATGAGGGGGAAAGGTAAGAAGGTGATTATAATTATGATAAACTATTGTATTTATAAATATGAAAAGTATGATAAAATCCTGGACATTAGGTAGTCAAAAAGGGATAATGATCACATACTAGTGGAATGTGATAAGGCTCAAAGAAGGTATAACCTAACCTGAGGCTTAGAGGAGAAATAGCTAGCAGGGCAAGGAAAGAAGGGCAGATGATGCAGGAAGAATGACTCGGATAGCAGGGAGGAAGCCTAGTTGATGCTCAGGGAAAGGCTGTTCAGAATGGCTGTATCACAGGATTATATCACAGTGTATGCACATGGAGTGAGGTAAAGGTACTGGTGTATAAATGGCAACAGAAGGAACTGGAGAGGTAGGGAAGATAGATTCAGGTCACATAGGGCCTCAAACATAACAATAATAGGACCAAGATTTCCCTCAAATGGGTAGCAGAGATAAACTGTAGGAAGAAACAAAGCACTTGAGTTATACTGTGAAGAAGGATGTGGAATGGGGTCTAGGGTAGCCTAGCGGAGGCTGGGATAGTTAAGAGGTCACTGCAGCTAGACCCAATGTAATAGAAGTATGGAAGAGAGAAGAGGAAACTGTTTAGAACAGGATTTCTCAGCGCCAACACTACTGACATTTTGGGTCAGGTATTTCTCTGGCGGGGTGGAGGAGGAGGCTATCCTGTGCGCTGTAGGATATTTAGCAACATCCTTGTTGTCCTTCTCCTAGATGCCAGAAAGTCCTGTTCCAGCTGTGACAACCAAAATTGTCTCCAGACATTGCCAAATGTTTCCTGCAGCACAAAATTGCCCCCAGCTGATATTCTACTAGATTGGACACACGGTATTAAATCAGAACCAACTGGACTTGGATGTGTGGAGAACAGGAGAGGAAACAGCCATGGCTAACTTTGGCAATTCTACAATGACAAAGTAGGTAAGTGATAAAGAAGTAGATTTGTGATGAAAGAGAAGAGGTTACATTTTGATTAAATGTGAGATACTTGTGAGACATCCTAACTAAGAGGCCCAAGAGTCAGTTGGATGGATGGGTTTGTGCTCAGATGAGAGATCTTAACTGGAGGTACAGATTTGGGAATTATTTGCATATAGATGGGAAGTAATACTAAGGGAGTAGATGTGCTCTCTAAGGGAGATTCATTGAGTGAGAGGACCAGCAGGAACTCCATGGAAAACCAAAAGTTAAGTATGGTTGAGAATCATTAAATCACAATTTAATTCCTGGAAATTAAAGGGAAGATAGAAGAAAAGGATGTTTTATTATATCCTTTTTAATAAGTAATGAGGATTTTGGTATACCCTGTCACCCAAGTACAAGTTAGCTTTTTTCCAAATGGTGTGGGGGGAATCAGGAAAATTTGAAGATGGATAGCTTCTTCATTACAAAGAGTCTTAAATGCAATGTTGTTGAATTTATTCTCTCCATGCTTTCACTGCAAAGCTAAAACAAAACAAACCCTAAAGAGCCTCACAGTTCCATTATGGTGAGTGAGTGCTGAGAAACTCAGGGCTGAATTGAAAAAATCAATCATGCATTTATTAGCAATGTTGTTTCACTACCTTGTCATCAGTGTTCAAAACCAGTACGGAGATTGAAGGCTCAGGGGGAAATACAGGAGCTTTATATACAGACATACTCTTTAGCCTTTGATAAGGTTCTGCCAGGGTAATTCTTGGAGAAAATAAAATGTCACGAAGCAATGGACAAAAAGAGCTTACAGAATAGACAGCAAATCCAATAAAAGGAAATAGTATCACTTTTGGCAGGAAGGTCAGGTGAAGTAGAAGATAATTTCCGTACAGGTGATGTGATTTCCATGGAGTCACAAAGCTAATTGCCTACAATGCCAATTATGTAAGAAGCCTTAGACTACAGTAGTAGCTACCTGCCAAAAGGGAACTCAATATTGCAAAGGTAGCCAGATGCTTTGGGTAAGTAAATAAGTACCTGACTGTTAAGTCAGAAAGCCTTGCAGGAAACACTAGCTTTTCAGGTCGACAATGTACCATGGGTGGTTCAACTCCTAAATAATGCTGTACATACCCCAAAGGGCCCAACACAGTATCAGGCACCTTGGCTCAAATGCAACTTCCACACAAGAGGGTTGTGCCAGAGACTTGAAAGGGAAAGCAAGCAAGCAGAGTTCTTGAAATCATTTCCCAGTCTTACTCATTTGTCAGAGGGGACATTTATCATTATTCTCTGCAACACAGGACCCTGTGACCTCGTCCTTGCTCACTTGCTAGAAGCAGCACTGGCCGGCCTTTCTGTTTCTAGCCTCTCTGTCAACCCTTTCTCCTCCTGCCTTCGCCGGCATCTGAAGAGAAGCTAACAAATGAATCTAATTACCACAGTGGTTTGAGGCCTCCTGACTTATTTTTTTCCCTTCCAGCTGTAAAGATGTCCTCAGACTGAGCTTCACATTCAGAACTGCTGTCAAACTCTCACTTTAATGGGCACTTAAATTTAATGGCAAGCTGATGCCTGTGGAAGACCTTGATTAAATTTGCAAACAGTAGACTAACCAAACCAGAACTTTAGAGTTGTCTCATTTTGCCTTTCAAGCTGAAATCCCTGAAGTTTTCTTTTCTTCTTTGCAAAGAATTACAGAAGTTTGCTTGCAAAGATCCTGAGTATCAGTAAGACAGCAAAGTGTAACAAGTAAAACACCCTGCGTGCTTTTAGAGAGAGCAGAAATCCCTGAACTTATTAAAATTCTATATGAATTAAAGGTCTTTTCCATTGCTTTCTTTCTTTCCCAGCTCATTCAAAATCTATAACTATTCACTTTCATGACGCCATAATATTATAAGCTGTCCTAGAAAGTTTACTTAAAATCTTCCTAGTGTTCTTTTATGCACATGGCAATTAAGAGCCTTATATTGTATGGGCAGAGTGGAAAACATTATGGAGAAGCATGAAAGTTGAAATTTGATAAATCTTCACTTAACAATGTCATTATTTCAACCAGCTACAAATTTCCAACATAGCTCTTCTCTGCTATTTCTTTTGTCTTTGATAATCATACAGTCTCTCTTCCTTGGATAGATAATAAAAGACTTGAAGTTAAAAGATCTAGAAGACATACTCGTTTTTACTGGCTACTGTTTTGAAATCAGATGCTGACTTTGGATTTTCTTTTGGGTTCTTCCTACATCATCTGATTCAAACAGGTCTGCTTTTCAAAGAAATCCAATCAAAATTGTCAAGACCTGTGAAGCATGAAAAATAAATTGCTTTCTCCAACTCTAAAACACACCAGAAAAGCATTAATTTCTGTTTTCTTATGTAAACCTCTAACCCCATCCTCTAATCTTCAGGCCTCACAAAATGTTTATACATTCTACATAATACATGGCATGAGATCAGACCTTATTACTAGGAAATTTAACTTGCAATACAACTAAAACTAGTCTTCTTTTGGAGTTTGACCTGAACACATATAAAACATTCATGACACCAAATTCTTGGGGCTGCCAGTATGGACTTAATAGTCCACTAAGATACATCTACGATACGGTTAATGGCTCTGCCCTTTTAGCTGCTGGAAGCACACACTTCATAAAAGGAGACCAGGAAGCAGTAGAAAAAGACAGCCTTGCAAAATGCTGCAAGAAATGAAATATCCTGTCATAAGATTTCTCATTGAATTGAACAGTGACTGCTTCTAACATTTCCCTATTAACACAATAGACACCTACATTTCTATGCTTGGTTTTCTAAAGCTAACTCAATTCTGTGGTAGGAACAGCACTATGTAGCACTTATGCTTAATATTAAGACAAAAGAACCTTGTGGTTTTGCAGTTCATGGATAAAATGGGCAGTCATCAGATTTCTGTAGGAGCTAAAATGATGAAAGGAGTATCAGATGGTTTTGGAAGGGAGAGAGTTATAGGGGTTTTTTGTAGTGGAATAATGCTACTCTCTGAACAAGGTAATAATAATTCACAAAGGCAAGTAAAATTCAGATAGTATCTAATTTAACAATGTTACTAAACCTTCCAAGTGATCTTTTTTTTTTTTTTTTTGACAGGCAGAGTGGACAGTGAGAGAGAGAGAGAGACAGAGAGAGAAAGGTCTTCCTTTTTGCCGTTGGTTCACCCTCCAATGGCCGCCGCTGCAGCCGGCGCACCGCGCTGATCCGACGGCAGGATCCAGGATCCAGGTGCTTTTCCTGGTCTCCCATGGGGTGCAGGGCCCAAGCACCTGGGCCATCCTCCACTGCACTCCCTGGCCATAGCAGAGAGCTGGCCTGGAAGAGGGGCAACCGGGACAGAATCCGGCGCCCCAACCGGGACTAGAACCCGGTGTGCCGGCGCCGCTAGGCGGAGGATTAGCCTATTGAGCCACGGCGCCGGCTCTCCAAGTGATCTTTGACTCAAAGACTAAAACAAAAACTCCATCAGTTAACACTTTTAGGTTCCGATGATCTGATCCTGTCTAAATCCTTTTTGCACTGACACAGTGTATCACATGATTAAAAACACTGTACTTTTAACAGTCCAGTTTTCAATTTAGCTAGTATTTGATTCCAAATGATAAAAGAACATCTCTACAGCAGGAAAAGAGGACAGAAACAGACTAATATTTTTCAGCCATGGTGAGAAGTGAAGAAGAGTTATGTTTCAAACTGGTGTCCGAAGAGCCCCAAATCCCTGGTAACTGAGTAGAGTGCCCAGGGAGGATATCAGTTACTTAGATTAGGGAACCCACAGGACACTGCTCAGAAGTGCTCGCACTGCCATAGATCACCCAACTCCACCTTACCTCCGTGCCAAAGGCAGGCACCCAGAGCAGGACACTGCTGTCCGTTGTCTGTGATCACCAACAGTTACCAAATTCTGCTGACACTGAAAGCAGAGAGTCAGTATAAATATGAGACTCATGGCTGAAGTTAGTGAATTTACCAAATCTGTTTCACAACAACCACCGAAGTCATGTGGTACTGAAGGTGGAGGGTGCTTTACTTGGAAGGTGGAGGAACTCTTTACACTTACAATCTTCTTGCTTGAGTAACTGCCTATTCTTTGTGAACCTGTCCCCAGAGTCAATGGAAAATGATAGGAGGGGAGAAGGGCCACTATTTACATAGTGAAACACTTCTATTCCTAAAACACATAGCTGGTTATACAAATTCTGTTTTCCTTGAATTCCCAAGTCATACTTCATTTCAGTAGAGTAGGCTGCCATTCAACGGAGCCAAAGCTCCTCCTTGCTCATGCAAAATAACCACAAATAGGCCAGCTCAAGAGAAAAAAAAAAAAAAGACAACATGCAGTTTAAAATCTTCATTGGTGATTGACAATGAATTGGCTATTCCAAAATACCATTTTAAGAACTGAGATAATATCCAATCACACGGAGACACAATCATACACACAGTCATATACATTCAGATATTTATTAATGAAAATAGTCCAGTAAAGGATTGGGTCAAAATTTCAAAGTAATAATGGGTTAAGATTAAAGTTGTTTTTAGCTATATTGCTTTTACCCATGTTGTTTCTGGGGACTTTAGCCAGTCTAGAAATCAGTTGGACTTCTATACAATCTCTTCCTCTTCCCTTTGGTTGAAGCAAAATATAGTGAAGAGCTTTTATAACTGCAAATCTGGTAGGTATGTAGATGAACTGGAGTAAGGTGTAATGAGAAGTTAAACAAAAGGGTTAAAAAAGAATACGGCTAGTGAAAAATGACTACTAAACCACCCAGGAGTCACTGACTAAAGTAATCTTCTAGGCCTTCCATATCCATTTCCATAGAGGAATTTAAAGAGGCCAGAGCAGATGATGCATCCTTGTTTTTGTGGACACTTGGTTTGGGTTGGGGAGCTTCTGGTTGACTGGATTCCTTCTTGATGTCTTTACCACCATTTAGGATCCGTTGGCTCTCAAAAAAGAACTGATTGGGATGACTCAAAGAAAAGCCACAATCATCCACCTGTACAGGGAGGAAAATTATATCAAATTAATCCAGAAGAAAGCTATAAATACAAGAGTATTTTAAAATGTTCATGGGGAAATGGAATAAAAGATAATCTGCATTTCCATGAATATTTTGAAGACTGCTTGCAAATTCAAAACCATATCATCAAAACTTAATACATGGGTCTTCCTTTGTAACAATTAGCCCACTGCTTACAGCATTTCATTCAGAGGGAGCTGGGGCCAATCATTAACCAGACCTGAACCTCTGCACTGAGCTCCAGTCCTCAATCCAACTCAGTGCCATATCCAACACCAGCTCAACACTGAACTTACCCTTTAATCTTCCCCTTTCCCAGACTGGTACCCCCACCATTCTCTGGGGCATTCCCACACCTTTCCCTCAGCTCCACACCTTCCATCCACACCATGCCCCCAATTCTGGTGATATCCAAACCACTAAAAATTCTTATTGGTTACCTCAGAACAAAAAATTAGGGATAAAAGTAATAAATACATCTGGGAAACAACCTAGATGTGTGTATGTGTGTGTAAACATGTGCTCATGTGTGCCACAATGTGAGTTAGTGATACTTAAGGTTAAGGACCTGGATAATTCATTACTGTAGCCCTAGTTCTAATCAAAAGGTGCTATGCTGTAGGCCAATAAATATTTCTTTTTTTTTTTTAAATGATCTTGAAGTCACTTTAAATCACTTTGATATTTCTAATACTACTCACATTTAACAGCTTATCCATTAGTCTGGCAAGTGTAATCTCATTTAGTATTCTACAAACTCTGGAAAAACAACCTAATTCAATGTAATTTCTTCACTAATCTTGGGCTTTCTCTTGTCTTATGTTTTAGAGAAAATCTTTGAGATTTTATGTAATTTTCACTGAGATTTAATGGACATATGCCTAGGCTTAGAATTTTATGCTATTTCTTTTTCTAGAATATTATCACTGCTATCTAATTTTGAAAATCATTTGAAATTACTTTTCACTCTGTGTTTAGTACTCAATGAGCCTTCATGAATATATCAATACTTTTTTACATTTGAAGACTTAACAAGCACTCCTTTACCCACATTTCATTCTAAAGTTTACTAATGGCAAAGAAAAACAGCAATAGTAGCAAGCACTTATTAATGTGCCAGATGTTGTTCTAAGTGGTAGAAACACACACAGAAACTTACTTCCAACAACAGACTTATGGTGGTGGAGTTCTGAGATGTCCATTTGAACAACTGGGAAAATATTGAAAGTGAAATTAAGGGTCGTGTCCGCGACCACATTGTGCAGGGCTAGAGACAGGGAATGATGAACTAGCAGAATCCTTGCTCATAACCAGTGTGCTCTGCTGTCTTGTCCTTGTGCCACAGTCAATAATTTTATATTGTATTCATTCCTTAAAAGTTGTAAACCTTTGCTAGCTCTTGATGAATTCTACAGAGATGTGACATAAAAGCAAGATAACCAAAGAACTTTTTTCTGAAGTGTGAATCTTCTGCATGAATTGCTTTCTTCATATTCAACCAGTGGGTTGGAGTTGATCGTGTAGCACCCAACCTAATGTAAATCCTTACTGTCTACCTTCTCCAGTTACAGCTGACTACACAAATGCCACTTTCCTCAAGTTACTTAGTGTTCACATCTCACTGCACTAAAGGGTCTTGCACACAGTAGAAATATAAATATTTGGCGAGCTGAACCCAGAATTAGCCAGTATATACACCGCACATATTAACTGAAGACTTACTATGTACAGGACTGCATCCTACGGACTGGTAGTTCTTCAGCATACATTTGAATAACTCTGAATCTAAAGAAAATAATATGCTTACAAGCTTCACTCAAGAATGGACAGGGATAAGGGTCACAGATGAAGGCCCATTACAAGTAACACCACAGCTGAGAAAACTCCTAGCTGGGGAGAGCAGGGGAGGCGTTGTGAGGGAGGTGCTATCTAAGGTGGATCTGGAAAGATGGGGACAATAAAGAGCTGGGATAAGGAGGGAACGGGTATTAGAAGCAGCAGGAGCACAGGGGCAAGGTGAAGAGGGAATGTGCTGGGAAAGCAAGTGGTTCACACGCCCTGGTGTGAAAGGCACATAAAAAGGAGTGACAGGAAATGAGGCTGGAAAGACTGGTAAGGAGCAGACCTTAGAGAGCCTCAAAAACCAGGGTAAGTAGTCTAGACCTAGTTCTCCAGGCACCAGGGAGTCACTAAAAACCCATAAGAAAGGAGGTGGTGTGACTGGAGCTCTGCATGATCTTATGGCAGATTAAAATGGGTTGGCAGGGGAAGGAGTTGCAAAATGAACCATCCTGTTGGGTGTGCCAATAAACAGAAATATGGTGTTTTCTGGTAATACTTGAGCACCTTAAGATTCTCTGATTTTTCTGTGGTCAGTTCTTAGTTGCTGAGCCACAAATTTTACAGTAACTTCACTATTATCAGATTGATAGTGTATACACTGCTATGAATAGATTTTTTACCTTTGCTTTATTAAAAAATTGACAATTTTAAACTACTTCTTGAATGCTGATACATATATAATTTTTATTAATGGACACTTTTTTGATTTTTACTAATTCATTAAAAACTAAGAGATCACATACAAATTTTGCATTTTGCAAAGTATTTTATGGTAAGTACCATTTAGTGTCTAACACATTTCCATTGGAAAGCTTTACATTTTCTGAACAGAGAAAAATCTGAGATTGAAAGGACCCTGAGGATCCTTTAACCTGAATCTCTTCCATGTACAGGTCAAGAAACTGAGGCCTAGAGAGGTTTCACAGCTTATGTGAAGTCACTGAACTATAACTGGTTTTGTCTGAATTAAAATTCAGACCTTTTGACTAGATCATCGAATTTCTCTGAATTCCGTACTAAGAGGTTTAATGCAAAATCAAACTGACAATGCCATTTTTATCATAAATATTATTTCTAGAGCTAAAACTTGGCTTTCAAGATTATAAACAATATATTTTTTCTTATTTCATGTAGAAGTAACCTAATATCTGGTGCTATAACAACATACTGGGGATTTAGTACACTTTGCTTCAAGTTATTAAAGTTTTCAATGCAACCAGCACACAGAGGACAAAACTCTGGATTAAACTAAATTATTCACCTTCAGTTTGAAAAAATTAAATATGTTAATGAGGTCTGATGTAGGTTAATCTCTGAAACGGAGATGATAATGGTGTCATTTAGAGGGTTGCTATGGAGGAAACCAAAGATATATAAAAGAGAAAAAGAAGAGTCAACGGGCCTATGAAATCTAAATGGAATGTTTTTGAAAGACTCAAAAAGGCAAGTTACTTTAAAAAAAAAAAAAGCTGATTTTCCAGAAAAGAAAGAAATATCTTGCTTTGTGTATAGTATTGGGTACCTATTTATTTCAAAGAAACTCAGACTGGAAACTGTTGATGGGTAGGTTCAAGAAAGAAAGAGGAAGTTGAATTCCAGTTGCAAAACTATAATCAAAAGATCTTGCCATTACATTAAAAGATTAGCAAATAGGTGGCATTTAAATATCTTAACTTTAAAGTACAATGTCTAAGAAATACACACTTTAAGAAAGATTTATTTATTTACATGAAAGGCAGAGTGAATGAGAAAGAGGGAGTGACAGATATCTAGTTGCTAGCTCACTCCCCAAATGCCTTAACAGTCAGGGCTAGGTCCAGTCACATCCAGGAGCCTGGAACTCCACCTGAATCTCCCATATCCCATATGGGTGGCTAGGACACAAGCCTCTGGGCCATAATCTGCTGCCTTCCTATATGCATGAACAGGAAGCAGAGCAGGTGGGAGTTGAACCAGTGCTCTGATTCAGGATGCAGGTATCCCAAGTGGCAGCTTAATCCAAAGCACCACAACACCCACACCTGAGTCTTCATTTTAAGGATTTTTTTTCCCCACACTTAGAAACTAAAACAGTGCCGAGGGCCTTTAATGAAGGCTTCTACTATGTCTCTATGTGATGCTATGTTTTCAACTTTCTCTCTTAGGTATGGAATTCCCATTCTTGACTCATTTTGTGATGTTCCTTGTGGTCCATTACATTGCTTGATATCAAAATAAAATTATGAAGAGCTTCCTTCTCTTAGCTGAACTGCATTTTCCTTTAGCCTGTGTTCTTTATCTTCTGAATGTCTTTTATTTTTGAAGGATATTTAGATGGTTACCATTCAGTTTGTTTTCATCTTGTTCACAAAAATAAACAGGTTTTTTTTCCTCCCAAAAAGGTGATAAATGTAAACCAAACTAAAATAGAATTTATTTTAAAATTGAATTAGATTGTTAGAAGGGGAGAATCTACATCTAAATCCCCTATTTCATATAGTTTCTGGCTCTTGAGCAGAAATACTTCCATTATTCCTCTGGACCACACAATTTGCTTTACTCCAGATTTCGAAATATTGAGCATTTTCATGACTTTTGTCTGTATCTTCTCTTTCTTTCATTACCCCTTTTCTAATGTGAACGGTACTGGCAATGCTTTTATTTGTGGCTGATGTGTCTTTATTATGTTTTTTACATTGCTAGGTATTGGCAGAAATTCTGTGAGGCATTTTCATTCTGCCACAAAATAAGATCCAAAGTGAAGGCTGTGAAGCAGGATCAGTACAGCTAGGGTCTAGAGGACAGGGCTGGGGTAGATTTTATAGGCTACATTACACCCAAGAATAATGGGAAGCCACCAAAGGTTTGTAAAGCAGCTTACTGACATGATCAGAGTCCTCAGTTTTTAAATGTCACTCCAGCAGCTGAGTGGAGGAGAAAGAACTAAAATGGGGCAGGTGTGGATGTTGGGAAATGAATCAGGGAGCTGCTGCAGTGACACAAGAGAGAGATGAAGGTGGCTTCCGGCCCTGCATTCTAATGGATATCCATAATGATAACTTGAGGGTTTTGTTTTTAAGATTCACTTATTCATTTGAAAGGCAGAGAGAGAGGTAGAAACAGAGACAGATCTTTCATCAATTGGTTCATTCCCCAGTTGGCTGCAATGGCCAGGGCTGGGCCAGGCCAAGGCCAGGAGCTTCTTCCAAGTCTCCCACCTGAGTGGCACGGGCCCAAGCACTTGAACCATCCTCCACTGCTCTCCTAGGCCATTAGATGGGTGCTGGATTGGAAGTGGAGTAGCGGGGACATGAATGGGTGTCCATAATGGATGCTGGCATTATAGACAGCAACTCTATTCACTGTGCCACAATGCCAGCCCCGGACCTTGAGTTATTACAAAAAGACTTAAGTGTACTTCATATACCCTATTTAAGATTTCAGGAAATGGGATAGTATTGTAGTAGACAAGGTACAGCCACTGCAACTCCAGCATCTCATATGGATGACAGCTCATGTCCTCCTGGCTGTTCTACTTCCAACTTCCTGCTAATGGCCTTCTAAAAGCAGTGGAAGATGACCTAAGTGTTTGGAACTCTGTTACCCACATGGGAGATCCAGATGAAGCTCCTGGCTACACTGCAGCCATCTGGGGAGTGAACCAGCAGATGGAAGACCCCTCCCTCTCCATCTTTCCCTCTACCTCTGTAACTCTTTCAAACTAAATGAATCTTTAAAAAAAAAAAAAGATTGCGGTAAAATATGTGATAGGTTTTATTAAGATTTATGTAGAGATTTATATGGTGGGGAAAACTGCTCAACTATTTGGAAAATAAGCATTCAGAATTAGTGTCTAAAGAAGAATATTTTTTAAATTAAAACTTAAGAGATTAACTTATATCAGGCCTTGTGTTTTCACATTGACCATGCAGAAAGTAATGAAAACACTACAGTATACAATTATCTTAAATGCCACTTCCTCAAACTACAGACAGAATCAGGTTTCAAACAAGCCAGCTTTTGATACCTACTAAAGGCGTCTCTGTACAAATTTGCTTGAAATCCACACATTTTGAACACAATGACCTTAAATGCAAACCTGTGTCTCATATTTCTGCCACAGAAAATGTAGATTTTTAAAACAATGGAGGCAAGACTTTTACCTATGGGATATTTGTGTTTTAATCAAGAGGTTTCGTAATGACAGCTTATAATGAGGCAGCTGGTATTACCAAAAAAGCCATATGGAACTATCACAGTGCTGCTGCAAATGGTATCAATTAACTGGTTCATTTTCAAAATTTCATTTCAGTAAGTTTGATCACAGAGGCCTCAGGAAAACACAGTTTTAATGAGGGTGGTAAGGATGGCAGAAACATCACAATAAAAATAGATTCTATTTTTAAATTAAATTAGAAATAAAAATGAAGGAAGGAAGATACATGTAAAAATCTATACTGAGATCTAGTGAATACAAACAGCCTTTTTTACTTCATTGATTTATATGAGGTTTAAATTAGGCTATTTCTATATGTAAGAGAATTCAGATGCAAGCTTTTCAATATCTTCATTAATCTAAGGCAAGTTTTACAGATTGGCAATAGCAGCAGTCCTCTAGTTGGAGTAATCAGTTGCAGAGATACTACAAAAGCAGATTTGAGAGCTACAAAAAATCCTTTCTAGTGACTATGTCACAAACTCAATGTTTAAGCCTAATTCTTCAAAAAGGAAATAGGTTGAGAGACCTCACTTTGTGAAAGTTCTAAGGCCTCTTAATTAAAAAGGTCCACCAGTGAATAAGAGCATATGTAAAATTAAAACTCTCAAGCTGGCCAAGCAAATGAATGAATGCAGCCTTCGAGGGACTGAATTACACAAAACTGGTGCTGAAAAGACCCACCATGTGGCTTATCCCATGCGATTCTAACTCTGAGAAACAATAATGAGATCTGGTTTTTGATGACTATATTCTTATTTAGTGTGGGGAAAAAAAGAGGGCTAGGCCCACATACGGCTGGGCCTCTTGTTCCACATCTTCTATTAAGCATCTACAGTAAGTTGGGCAAGTCACCTATAATAGCTAGACCTGTTTTTATTCTATGTGCAAACTATGAGGGATAACCTTGAAAGTTCCTCCATGCTTACTAGTCTATGAATATAGACAGGAAAATGCTAATCAACTCAGCAGTCACCATAAATCCAGTACCAGATACCACCAAAGAATAGCACAGTGATGGTTAGGATCACAGCTTTAGATGAAACAGAGAGCCTGGGTTCAAATCCAAGTTTATCAGCAGTACAACCCTATACAAGTTGCTTAACTTCTCTAAGTTTCAGTCATAAGTGGAATACAAGCTGTACTTAGTTGTGGTGCAGATAAAAGGAACTAATGTGTTCAAGGTACTTTGTGCTGTGTTGTGCATACAGAATGGGTTCTACAGATGCTGGCTATTTTAATTATTGGTAATATTATAGAAAATATTTTTTCTTTGAAATGAAGAAATTTTGTAATTATATAACCAGAATTGAAAGATAATTTGTGACTACAGAAAACCTAGCATAGTAACTCATGATGAATTTAATGAATGCAGTATCTTTTGGGGGAGGGTCATGGATCCCTTTGAAACCTGATAAATGCCAGACTCCAGACAAATGCACATATGTACTCAGTGATAAAATGCTTCAACAAGTGCATGGACCTTCCAAGTCCATTCTTAGATGTCTGTTCCAGGTTAGGAATCCATGCCTGGGATCATGGATTGCAAATTGAGGCCAGTGGGCTGAATATAAGCTGCAGATGTGTTCCCTTGGCTCACAGAAGGGCCTTAATTTGTCAGCGTGAATGCCTCTGATGGGACATAAACTCTTCAGTGCCCCATAGTTCTACCATTATTTGTGGGTATTACTCTCAGCCAGCTTTATTTTTCTGAGTTATCTGCTCTTCTCTGGAGGCCTCTGACTCTGAACCCCTTACTTCACACATTTCAGAATATTGGATCGTTCAGCACTCACTCCAGTAACCTACCAGGCCTTTTTATTCTTAAGGGGGTGCCATGATAAAAACCAGATACAATTGCCTGACTCCCCTGATGTTAGGAGTCCACGTGTAACATCAGTTCTGCCACGTAGATAAACATGAGACTTGGGAAGTAGATGAGAGTAACATGAGATGGCAGTCACAAAGTAGAAGAATCAGAAAGTAGCAAAAGCCTTTGGCTCTTCTTGGCAGCTATGGGTCAAATTTGTCCCACTACCCACACTTACAAATGGGATCACAGGCATATGTGTTCATACATATTTTCTGAAGCTAATTTTACATTACAATGGCAGACTTGAGTAGCTGTGACAAAGACCCTCTGGACCCTAAAGTCTCAAATGTTTACAACCTGGCTTTTTACAGAAGTTTACCTACCCTATATATGCACTGGTGGGTGGCAGCTTCAATAATGCAAGATATTCTCATAATGGAGGCGCTCTTAGTTACAATGGTCCTGAACTGTATCATGCAAGCTGAGTTCTCTGGCCTTTATATAAATTTTTTAAGTTATCTAATGTCATGTAATAAATTCCTCTCTGCTGAAAACAGACTGGTTTCACTGGTTTAACTAAAAACCCTGAATGAAACGTATAACAGCAAAAGACAAAGAGTTATATCACAAAGTTAAAAAATTTTTACTTACATTATGTATCATCTCAAAGTACTTCTGACAGGCCACCTGGTAATGTGTCCCCTTGACTAAATCCAAAATCTAAAATGAATGAGGAAAAATAAAAATAAAAATTAAGAAATTAAGTTTCTTCAAAACCAGAGGCTCACAGCTGTAGGCCTTTGAATAATCTTCATTCCAGACAGGAAACGCAATAAATCATGTAGCATGTTGTATTTCCGCAGCTTGGACAGTGGTGATAATTTTGACACTACACAGTAGCTGCTTAGGTCAGCACTAAACCACAGATGACAAGAGATAATAAGTGATCTTTCTGACCCACCAACTGTGAATTTTAATAACTTTACCTTGATAACAAGAAGAAAATAGATCCTAGTATTACAACTCTGACAGTTATTGTCAGAATGGCATATTGCAACATCTCTTCCAAAATTGTAGATATAAATCTAGTTATCTAATGGTTGTTTCACAAAGTAATCAAGTATCCAGTTTAGATTTGTGTTTTGCACATTACTAGTTTAAACAGATACAGTATAAAATACTGCTGTGTGCCCATCAGGGAAATTTAATGTAAACCCTTCCGAAGAGTATCTGTGGAGAGGGAATGCTTTTACTTTCAATCAGATTTGTCCTTTTAGAAATGAAGTTATTTCCGGTAAAGCTCAGCAGAATGGGAGAGTGGATAGTCTATTCTGAACACCTATTAGGAACATCAGCCTATCTTTTGTAAATACAATTTGCTTTCCGATTCTACTTCATGTAATCTCTTCAGAACGGTGCGAATTCCCTTCCTTATCAGCAGAGTGCAATGCCAGTTGCAATTTGTAAAGTTTCAGCACTTCCCTCCCATTCTCAAATAAATAAAATATATATTTGGCCTATTTATCAAATGCAGTAAAATTCTGGAATTAAGAGATAACCCCAGAAGTAATTCTGGAGAAATGTTAATTTCCATCCCTTTTCAAAAGGTTGACCTTCCTGTCACAAAAAGAAATGAACACGCAGTCTCAAGTTCCTGCTACCTTATTATTGAATATAGCTTTACATCTTTTGACAGATGCACAGGAAAATCACAACTGCAGAATTGGCATGATACAATACTGACGAGATTGTGCTCTGATTGTCTTATAGAATTTCATGTCACCTTTTATTAGGAAAGACCTGTGTAAATGCCAACCAGACACAGAGCACAAGATCCTGCCTGTCTGCTTATTTGACCTATCTACTTTTCTTGACTGACTTTAGAGCAAAAATGAAAAGTCAACTTAAAATGAATGCTAATACATTTTTTAAAATGAATTAGTCATAAAGTTTTCCAAGTAACACTCTAAGTTCATATTCTGATACTTTTATATACAAATATCCAAATTATGTTGAGATGAACTTGCAAATAGTTATTGACAAGCATCAATGAAAATACAATTAATATCTGTGCATCAGAATTTAAGGAAAGGAAAGACTTCAAAATATAAATTGAAATGATGCCATAAATTATCTGAAGGGAAAATGAATTCACAGGGCAAAACAAACAAACAAACTCAATGATGAGATATATAACCTCCTTTTTCAAAAACACAAAACAGCGAGTTCAACATTTGATTTGATGTGGGTATAAGAATTAATGCATTCCCTGCCCCCTTCCACCTGATAACCTACCAGGTGGGGGGTCCCCACCCCTTCTGCCTGACAAATCTTCCACAATCTCCCAGGTGCAGCCCAGTATCTGCATCTCAAACACCCTGCTCCCTTCCTCAAGTCTGATAACATTTGCATCCATAAAGTCCTTCATTTCAGACCTTCAAGAGAAAACTCAGGGAGAAGTTTCTTAATATTTGCATCCAAAAAGCCCTTTGTTCCAAGAGGAACAGGTGGGGAAGCAAGACCCATCTCCTTAACACACACACATACACACACACCCCGCCTCAACTGGACAACTGGACTGCGGGCTCAGCCCTCTACCTACCTCTCTGCTGAGTCGCCTACCTGGTCTGGCCAGGTGTAATCTCTCCACTCAACCATGTAACCTCCACCGCCCCCCCCAGTCTCTCAGGCTCTGTCTGGAGAGGTGCCCATCCATCCTTATGGATGTCCCCTCCCTAATAAACCTTGCTATTTTACTTCCCACTAAAAAAAAAAAAAAAAAGAATGCATTCAAATAACATTCTTGCAAAGTAAATCAAAGTAAGTACATACATTATATAAGTATATTGTAATATATATAAAATCTAATATCTGTAGTTGAAAGACAATTTATAAAGAAATTTAGACTAATCAGATGACACCATCATACCGACAGAAAGGATCCTTCCTTAACAAAAATAATCTATTTTAGTTTTCTGTTTTATCTTGCTATTTTTGCTAATAATAGGAATATTTATTTAAAATTTGCCTACAAATCTGTAAATAAATTATTCAGCCATCTATTCATAAGCAACTTCACCAATCATGGCACAGCATATCTGAGGTGAATGAAAGTTTCTATACAAATTAAAAGTATGAAAAAAAAGACAATTATGGTTTCTTCTCATTGGCTAAAAAAGCTATTCAAAGGAAGACAAATTTAGGTGTAAGAGGATGAGGTAGGAAAGGAAGAGACATAGTGAGTAATGTAGATAAAGGGTACAAGAAATTAACCAATGAAAACCTCTTTGGCAATTGATATTCTTTAACATTTCTCCCTCTATACTTTTAATTCTCTATAAGTTAACTAAGGTCCCCTAAGAAGACTATTAGTTTTTTTTTTTTTTTTTAATAAAATAAGGCAGTTTGTCATCCTCACAAAAAAACTGCATCGTATTTGTATCTGCTGAATTTGGTAAAAGCATTAATCATACTGGTACTTCATTAATTTAATTCTCAATGAGATCTACTATTCTTTTTTTCCTTTTTGAGAATTCTACTAAAGAGGTTAACCAAGATATTTTTGCAGTTGAGGAATAAGGAGCATGCAAGGTGATATTTTTCTGATTGGATCAGTGATGGATCATAGCCAGGTTATGAACATATGACACAAAACACTACATTCATTCACACACACATACACACCTCAAACAATGTAATAACAGAAATATATGGTAGATAACATTTTATCTTCCTTCTCTCTTCCTAATATGCTCCAATATTTCCTGCCAGCTGCGACTTCCTCTTTGCCTCTTGCATCAGTGCCTGCCAATGAGGCTCAGATGAGTGCCTGGCAGCAGCATGTCACCACCTGCCCATGCTTGGCTAGGGGGAGTAGAATGCTGTGCAGCTAGGTATGCTGCGCTCACCAATTAGACAGGCAGCTAATGTGTCTCTAATTCAAGGTCATAGTCTGTCTTACATAAAAGAAGTAACAACCTTGCTTCTTCTTAAAAAAAAAATCTCAGCCTTTCAAAACTAGATCACACGGATATTTTCCCACTCCATTTCCAACCTTCCCTTATTTCAAAGGTGAAAGAAAACCGTGGTGGAGATGCTGAGTCTGAAATACTTTTGAATGTTATTACTTTGCCCCGTTTTTTTTTTTGTTTGTTTGTTTTGTTTTTCCCCACACAGCACTGCTTAGCCTTTCACCTCTGGCATGACCTTCACTTACTGGCACAGGTGTAAGGCTAATAATAGAGTTTTCCTCTATTGAAGATGCATTTTCATTTGTTTAAAACATTAAATGTCAAGAATTTTTCTGACTCACTTTTTACTGCCTATAAACATAATTGTCTTTTCAACTTTTCCTGTTGCTCAGGTCTTTGTAATTCTGTTTTTTATTGCAAAACTTCTTGATTTAACCTTGCCTCACTCAAGATGGCTTCCACGCTACCACACAGTAACTTTTCTAAGAGCCAAATGAAACCCCGGCACTGCTGGCTCTCTGCTGTACGTGGGGCACAGACTCTTCATCATGGTCCCCAGGCCTTTCTCATCAGGCCCCAGTCTCCCTCTCTGAGCTCACTCCTATTTCACCTGGATACTGGGGTCCTGATGGGCCAGGCCATCTTCTCCCAGTGTATTCTTTGAGGTTTTAGCTCATAAAACCCTACTGATGATCAGGGGAGGTCTCTCATCAAACACATTATTTGATTTGTCTGAATTCCAACAGATACATGGCAGGGCTTACCAGCATGCTGTTTCTCAAACTAACTTGTCTCTCAAATCCAATTTTTATAGATATCCCAAGACTAGGGTTTGTCAAAACACAGTATGACAGACAACCTTATCTAAATGAACAGGCTCCCTCCCCACTAGTCTCTCTTCACTTCTTCTGACATAGTTTTCTTTCATCACACTTGCTTGTCTCCCTCACTGGAATATCTGCTCCTTGAAGGCAGGAGTCTTGTAAACTGAATAGTAACTGCGATACAGCCTCAGTGGCTGGTGCAGCATGAAGGCTGCTCCCACTGCCTGGTTCCCTCCACTGGAAAAATTCCCTCTCAGTTTCCAGCCTTATTCCCATGTCACTTCCTCTGCAACTGAAAATCCTTCTCTGATTCTAAACTTACACTTTGAATATAGTTTTATTAAAGCACTTCTAATTTTTATCATACACAATAGGTAGCAAGAAAGGATTCTTGTGAACAATTTAAACTGCCAAAATACAGATTAATACCAACGTTTCAGATTAAAGGATTTCAGCTCTGGGAGGAGGGTGAGAAAGAGATGAGGAAAGAAGAAAAGAGCTTCAAGTGCAAAGGAGAATGTACATATCAAGCCTACATAGAGACATGGAGAAAAGTGTTACAAAACCTCAGGTCTGTGGGTCAGTTACTAATTACTATGCTTTGGGCATTCTATTTTTTGGCCTGATATGAACAGCATTGTGGTATAGAAGTTAAGCTGCTGCCTAGGATGCCCGCATCCCATATTGGATTGCCTGGGTTTAAGCCCACCTCTGCTTCCAATCCAGTTTCCCACTTAAGAACACTCTGGAAGGTGCCAAGTGATGGCTTAAGCCTTTGGGTCCCTGCCATCCATCCCTGATGGAGTTCCTGGCTCATGCCTTAAGCTCATGTTCCTAGCTCTGGTTGTTGCAGGCATTTGAGGAATGAACCAGTAGAAGAAAGATCTCTCTCTCTCTCTCTCTCTCTCTGCCTTTAAAAAATAAAAGTGACCCATCCTATAATCTATATGAAAAATGATAAACAGTTGTATATAACTTATAATTATTTAAAAGTTATTTCTTATAAAAAGCAATATATCATGTCTCTTGTATATGTAGTTGGAAATAGAAGCTAACCTTAAAACCTATGACTTAATTTTTGTAAGGATTAGAAGACTAGGAGATTAAAAATTATAAAATTCAGAGACAGAAACTTTCACAAGAAACAAATGATACACTCATGGTAAACACCACTGAGAGATCTGAAATGGCTTAAAGCTGAACAGACTAAGAATCTGAAATACTTACTTCACAAAATGGGCCTGTTACTTAAGTTTCTGAGTATGTGAAGTTTGCTTCTTCATAAACCAAAAAACAGGCAGGGGGTATGTCTGGTAGTATGTAAAATTGATCAAGAAATACAAGTAAGCTAGGAGAAACGTTTTGTGAACATAGTAGACAGGCTGGGTTTTATACAAGTATCTTATGATAAACAATACAATATCATATGCCACTGAATGAAATTCCTCTATAGGCATCAGTAATTTCCCATGTAATGAACAAACAAAGTGACTAGAAAAGATGAATGACTTCAAGTAGAGCACTGGATTTTCTTTTAAGAATACATTTTTCATTTTAATGAATATAAGTTTTAATTAATAGGTTTAGCTAACAATGGCATATTTTACATAAGTTTTAAAATGACTTCTCTATAAATCACCCTGAACAACATTTAATAATTTTCAAATGACCATTTATCTTCATCCTAAAAGAGTGATATACACAAGAATCAAATTAGATGTCTGTCTTTTTTTTTTAACATTTATTTTATTTGAAAGGCAGAGTGATAGAGAATAATACAGAGAGAGGGGGGGAGAGAGAGAGAGAGACCTTCCACCCACAGGTTCACTCCCCAAATGGCCACAGTGACTGAGGTTGGGCCAGGCCAAATTAGGCATAGAAGGAACATGCCTCAAAATTATAAAAGTTATGGGACAGTGCTGTGGTGTAGTGGGCCAAGCCTCCACCTGCAGCACTGGAATCTCATATGGTAACCACTCAAGTCCTGGCTACTCCTCTTCCAATCAAGCTCTCTGCTATGGCCTGGGAAAGCAGTAGAAAATGGTCCAAGTGCTTGGGGCCCCTGCATGCATGTGGGAAACCTGGAAGAAGCTCCTAGCTCCTGGCTTCAGAGCGGCCCAGCTCCAGCTCCAACTGTTGTGGCAACCTGGGGAGTGAGCCAGCAGATGGAAGACCTTTCCTTTTGTTTCTCCCTCTCTGTGTAACTATGCCTCTCAAATAACTTAAATAAAATATTTTTAAAAAGTGTAAAGGCTATATATGACAAATCAAAAGCCATTATCATACTGAGTGGCAAAAAGCTGTTGAAGGCACTTCCCCTCAGATTTGGAACAAGACAAGGATCTCAACTTTTACCACTCTTATTCAATATAGCACTGGAAGTAAGAGCAAGAACAATTAGGGAGGAGAAAGACAAAAAGGGTATCGAAATGAGAAAGGAGGAAGTCAAAATATGCATGTTTGCAGTTGACATGATATTACACATGGAAAAATCTAAACAGTCTACTATAAAGCTGTTAGAGTTGATAAACCAATTCAGTAAAGTTACAGGTTACAAAATAAACATACCAAAAAAAACCCCACAAATTTTCAATATACTAATAACGAACTCACCAAAAGAGAAATCAAGATAATAATCCCATTCATAATCACTACCCAAAAAAACAAACATTTAGGAATAAATTTAATCAAAGAAGCAAAGGGGCTCTACATTGCAAATTATAAAACATTAATGAAAAAAATCATCAAGGACACAAAAATATTGAAAGATATTCCTTACTCATGGATAAAGATTAGCATCATTAAAATGTCAATATTACCTAAATCAATCTACAGATTCCATGTAATTGCTATCAAAATACCAATGACATTCTTCTTTATAGAATTAGAAAAAACAATCCTAAAATTCATATAGAAGTACAAAAGACCCAGAATTGCCAATGAGATCTTGAACAAAAAAAAAAAAAAAAAAATCAAGCTGGAGGCATCATGATACCAGACTTCAAAGCTATTGTAATTAAAACAGCAACTGCCTTAAAAACCAATATATAGATCAACAGAATAGAGAGCCCAGAAATTAATCCACATATCTACATCCAACTGATTTTTGATAAAAATGCCCACACCACACACTGGAGAAAGGGTAATCTTTCCAACAAAGGCAGCAAAACTGATGTCTAGCTGTAGAAGAGTGAAATCAGAACCCTATCTCTCCCCATAAACTAAAATAAACTCAAGATGTATCAAAGACCTAAATGTAAGACTAAAAACTATAAAATTGCCAGAAGAAAATATAAGGAAAACACTTCAATACATTGGTGAAGTTGATGATTTCTTGGATAAAACTCCCAGAGTAGAGGCAACAAAAGCAAAACTAGACAAGTTGTATTAAATCAAATTCAGAATCCTCTGCACAACAAAGAATTCAATATTGTGCAGAGACAACCAACAGAATGGCAAAGAATATTTGCAAGCTACTTGACAAAGGATTAATATCTAAAATATATCAGCAACTCAAACAACTTGGGAGCCGATTTAGCACAGCAGGTTAAACCTCTGCCTATGATGCTGGCGTCCCATGTGGGTACCAGCTTGAGACCTGGCTGCTCAGCTTCTGATCCAGCTCCCTGCTGATGCACCAGGGAAGGCAGTGGAGGATGGCCCAAGTGCTTGGGCCCCTGCATGCAAGTGTGACACCTGGAAGAAGTTCTGGGCTCCTGGCTTCAGCCTGGCCCAAGCCCTGGCCGTTGTGGCCACTTGGGGTGTGAACCAGCAGATGAAGATCTCTGTCTCTTTTTGTTTCTCCTCCTATCTGTAACTGCCTTTCAAAAAAAAAATAATAATAAACCAACACAGTTAAGAAATAGGCAAAGGAATTCAACAGCTGTTGAAAGAAGACAAACAAACAGTCCATAAATATATGAAAAAATACTCAACATCACTAGCCATCAGGGAAATGTAAATCAAGAACACAGTGAGATATCACGTACCCGACAGGATGGATATTACCCAAAGGAAAGTAATAAATGTTGGCGAGGATATGGATAAAGAGGAACCCTTATATACCGTTGATGGGAGTGTAAATTAGTGTAGCTACTGTGGAAACAGTATAGAGATCTCTTACATAACTAGAAATAGACTGGCCATAAGGTCCAGCAATCTACTTCTAAGTATATCCATAATAAACAAGAACACACATTGTATCAAAGAGATACCTGTACCACTATGTTTGTAATAGCACTGTTCACAATAGCCAAAATATGGAATCAACCAAGGTGTCCATTATCAGATGAATGAGTAAAGAAATGTGATACACACATGCATTTACACACACACACACACACACACACGGATTATTCAGATATAAAAAAGAATGAAATTCTACCATTTGCATCAAAAATGGATGCAACTAGAGGGCATCATGTCGAGTGAAATAAGCTGGAAAGAGACGAGTATGTGGGATATGATATTAACTGTGGGAGCTAAAATTAAAAAAGAAAAAATGAGAAAAAAAAAACAAAGAGCAATGCCTATGTTTATCAGTGTTGCTGCAAATATAGTTTTGTCAAACTTTGTTTTATATCTTTTTCAAACCAAGTGAAGAATAATACATTACTATAGTTTTAATCACCTGTGATTATTTTGAAATTTACTGTATATGTGTGATATGGACATCTCTGCATTTGATTATCATTTAAAGCCTTTGCCTATATTTCTGAAGGGCTGTAGTCTTTTTACTTGTTCAACTTTTATTTAGCAGAGCATTCAGACTTTAACAATGTACATTAAAAACGTTATATTGAAAGGAAAAGGGGGAAAGGATAAAAGTATTATATTCCTAGAATCGTATGTAGGAACTAAATTGAACCTGTTCTCTTTGCATTAATATCACATTAACATGGAGAATTGATGATCCCTGTGTTGTTAAGTGTCAAGCATTTGCTATGCTGCTCAAATTGGTGGGAAAGGTGCTAGAGGCAGTCCTGTGGCTGCCTGGCTAATGCAGTCCTAGTCTGTGGTTACTGGCATACAGGCCTGGTCCATGGGTCTCTGCCAGATACTGGGCCTGGTACTAATAGCTAGACTTAATTCCCTGTCTCCCAAATGGGAGGTTTTTCACACTGTGCAGCTTGGAGTTGGAGGTGGAGTGACAGAGACATCTTTTTACATCTTTTCTTTTTATATACCAAAACCAGGTACTACTGCCTCTCACCTGGTTTCTCCAGCTCTTTGAAAGGTAGAATGGTGCATGAATAATTACCCAAATTGGTGCATCCATGGGGAGACCACCAGTGGAGGATCTTCCACATCCCATTTATAATACATTATATTTAAACCAATGTATTCAGAGCATTATCATTTCAATATGTAACCAACAGCAAAACTTCGATTACTGAGATATTTTACAATGCTTTCTTTTCAAAGTAAATCTTTGAAGCCTAGTGAATATTTTACACTTACATCAAGTAGTACACTAGAGCCAACACAAGCTGGCTTATAAGGGCTGACTGTGTACATCTATTCACAGCTCCATTCCTAACAGAGTTCAGGTACATCACTCTGATGGTTTTAAAACAGCTTTGAAAGGAATATTTACAACACAGAAATTAACAAATGACATATATCACAGACTTTATGCCCAGAGAGCTGGTTTACCAACACACCACTGCCTTCAATACTTCTCATTTGTACCTGCCACATTTCCAGTACTAAAACTCACATGTAGCCAGTAGCTAATACACTGACCAGTAACATACAGGTCATACAAAATGACTTAGGACTTCTAAAGTTGAAAATTTCTTATCCTTGAAATTTCCAATTTCATTTCATAGAATACATTAGGAAGCAAGCCAAGAAGTAAGAAACTATGGATGATTCACAGAAGAAATTAACACAAGCTGTCTGGGAGGAAGCACAGATATACACGTATAAAAGAAAGACTTTAAATGAACTGTCTTAAATATGTTCAAAGAGCAAAAGGAAACCACAACAGACAAAATCTAAAGGAAGTCAAGAGAAATGATGTCTTAAATAGAAAATGGCAATAAGGAAAATGAAACCACAAAAAGGAACCAAACAGAACTCAGAAGCTGAATAACTGACTTCAGCAGGCAGAAAAAAGAATCAGTGAACTTGATGATAGGTCAACTGAGATTACCCAGTCTGAGGAGCAGAAAGAATGAAGAAATATGAGATACGAAAGACACCTTAAGTACAGCCACATTCACATAATGGAACTAAAAAGAAATACAGAAAGGCAAGTTCCAAAAGAGTGAAGAAATAATGACAATATTTCACAAATATGCACATATGAGAAGTTCAACAAATTCTAAGTATAAGCACAAATGGTCCACACTAAAAACACATTGTAAATAAAGCATCAAAACACACACACACACAAAATCTTAGAAGTAGCAAGCGAGAAACAACTTGTCAGGTATGAGAGAGATGCAGTAAGATTAACAGCCAATTTCTCAGCAGAAACCTCAAAGGCCAGAAAGCAGCAAGATAACATATTTTGCTCTAAGAATAAAACTGTCAACTAAGATTTCTGTATCTGACAAAACTATCCTCCAAAAATGAAGGAGAAATTAAGACATTCCAAGATAAACAAAAACTCAAATCTGTCACTAGACCTTCCCACCAATTAAAGGAGAAGGAGCCCTTCGGGCAGAAATTAAAGGTCACTGGACAGTAAATCAAAGCCAACCACAAGCAAAGAACACTGGGATAAGTAACTACAAAGACATACAGGATTTTGGGATGGTAACTTCCCTTTCCCTTCCAGTATGGTTCATAATTATGAATTGATGTTAACAGGGAAACAATGGGGGGCCAACACTGTGGCACAACGGGTTAAGCTGCCACTTATGATGCTCGGCATCACAGACAGGTACTGGTTCGAGTTCTGGCTGCTCCACTTCTGATGCAGCTCCCTGATAATGGCCTAGGAAAGTAGCAAAAGATGGCCCAAGTGCTTGGGCCCCAGCCACCAAAGTGGGAGACCTGAAAGAAGCTCCTGGCTTTGGCCTGGTCCACCCGTAGTGGTTAAGGAAGATGTCTCCCTCCCTCTCTGTTAATTCTGCCTTTCAAATAAATAAATAAATATTGAAAAAATAAGGAAACATTGTATAACTCATTTCTTTTATACTATAGATACTAAACTGTTGTAAGTGGTTAATTGCAATCCCTAAGGTAAATTACTAATAAAATAACTGAGAAATAATACAAAACAGAAATAAAACTTGTACATGTTATGGTTTGAGTGTGTTCCCACCAAAATTCAGGTGTTGCCAATAAAACATTGGACATTTAGTTGGTGATTAGGCCATGAGAGTTGACTACCTGTTAATGCGATTAAGATTCTTTTTTAAATTTTCCCCCAAAAGAGATCTGCTTATTTGCAAGGCAGAGTGACAGAGTGAGAGGGGGAAAGAGAAATCCTCCACCTTCTGGTTCATTCCCCAAATTGCCACAAGGCAGAACTGCATCCTGGTCTCCTACATAGGTGGCAGAGGTTCAAGCACTTGGCCCATCTTCCAATTGTGGTTATCTGTTAGAGCAACACAAAATAACTTTTTTTTAAAACTTATACTATTTTTAAAAAAAATCACTTAAATGCAAGAGAAAGCAGTATTAGGTATAGAAAAAGACAAAAAAGTTAAACAATGGCAAAAAATTAATCCTTATCAGTAATTATTTTAATTATAAGTAGCTTAAACTCTAATCAAAAGGCAGAAATTGGAAGAATGGATAAAAAACACAAGATCAAATTTTATGCTCTCTACAAGAAACTTACTTTACATTCAAAAGTCACAAACAGGTCTAAAGTCAAAGAACAGAAAACAGTATTCCATGAACAGTAGCCAAAATAGGAAGTGGGGAGTTAGACAAATATCAGGCAAGACGGACGTTCAGTCAAAAAACTGCTGAGACGAAAAGGATACTATGTAACAATGAAAGGATTAATCCATCACACAGATGTAACAATCATAAACACATACAAAACTAAAGATAGCCACCACCCACAATGCTTGTACATGAAGCAAAAATTCAAGAACTGAAGGTAGAAATATAGGTTCTACAATAACAGTTGAGAGACTTCATTGTCCCCCTTTCAATAATAACATGTATAACAATGAGAAGGCATACAAGGAAATTGAGGATCTGACAAACATTATAAACCAACTAGGCTAACACATATATGGAACATCCCATCTAAAACAGAAAACATATTTTTTGTTCTGAGCACATGGAATATTCTCTAGAATATATCACACAAAGGGTTTTCAAGAAGTTCAGTAAATATGTGTATAATGAAAATCTATGCATGGATTTCAAAAATCTTTGCCATGAAAATAAACTTTCATTTTCCATGAATTTTTGAAGTGTTTTCTTACATTAGGCTAAAAAACAAATCTTGTAAAATTTTTAAAAATTGTAATATTATGGGGCTAGCGCTGTGGCATAGCAGGTGAGGCTGCCACCTGCAGTGCTGGCATCCCATATGGGCACCGGTTGGAGTCCCAGCTGCTCCACTTCTGATCCAGCTCTCTGCTATAGCGTGGGAAAGCAGTAGAAGATGGCCCAAGTCCTTGGGCCCCTGCACCCACATGGGAGACCCAGAAGAAGCTTCTGGCTTCAGACTGGCACAGCTCCAGCCACTGTGGCCATCTGGGGAGTGAATCAATGGATTGAAGACCTCTCTCTCTCTCTCTCTGCTTCTCTTTCTCTCTCTATATAATTCTTTCAAATAAATAAATAAATAAATAAATCTTTTAAAAAAAGATTTATTTATTTGAGAGGTAGAGTTACAGACAGACAGAGACAGACAAAAAGGTCTTCCATCAGCCAGGTGCTTCTTATGGGTCTCTCACATGAGTGCAGGGGCCCAAACATCTGGGCCATCTTCTACTGCTTTTCTAGGCCACAGGCAGAGAGCTGGATTGGAAGAGAAGCAGCTAGGATACACCGGGCATCAATATGGGATGCTGGTGCCGCAGGTGGAGGCTTAGCCTAATCTGCCACAGTGCTGGCCCCACATTTAAAGAATTAATGCCAATAGTTCTCAAACTCCTTCAAAAAATAAAGTTCAGGACTTCTTAACTCATCCTTTGAGACCAACATTATCCTGACGGCAAAGCTAAACAAAGACATCACAAGAAAATACAGACTAATATCCCTTATGAATATAGATGCAAAACTCCTTAATAAAATACTAGCAAACCAAACTCAGTAACATATTAAAAGGATTATAAACCATGATTAAGTGGGATTTATCTCAATAATGCCAGAGTGATTCAAAATATAAAAATTAATTGATATGATACATATTAATAGAATGAAGGGAAGAAAAGATCATCTCAATTGATGCCCAAAAAGCACCTGACAGCATCCAACACCCTTTCATGATTAAAAAATAAAGAAGAAAAATCCCACTTAAACTACGAATGGAAGAGGATTTCATCATCATAATAAAGAACATTTATGAAAAACCTGTAATCACATCATACTCAATGATGAAGACTGAAAGTCTTTCTCCTAAAACTAGGAACAAGACACAAAGCTACCTCACTTCACCACTGCTATTCAATATTATCCTGGATCAAAGCAACTAGGCAAGATACAAAAAGCATCTGAATAGAAATGAAGAAATAAAACCATACCTATTCACAAGTGACTTATGTGACACAAGTCTTATGTACTAAAAAATTCTAAGGAATTCATAAAAAAAAACGTTAAAACTAATAAATTCAGCCAAGTCATAAGTCACAAGAATGATACTCAAAGAATACTAATACTACTAATGAATAATCAGAAAAGGAGATGAGGAAAATGATCCTATTTCAACAGCATTTAAAAAGGCCTGTGAATAAATTCAGCTCATGAAGGTAAAGACACATATGCTGAAAATTACAAAACACTGGGGAAAATAATTAAAGACTTAAATAGAAGAGGAAAAGTATTCTATGTTCAGGGATTAAAAGACAGTATTGTTAGGGCAGGTGTTTTGTCTCGCGGAGTTAAGCTGCTGTTTGGGATGCCCACAGCCCATTTCAGATTGCCTGTGATCAAGTCCTGCCTCCATTTCCAATCCAGCTTTCTGCTAATGTACACCTTGGAAGGCAACAAGTGTTGACCCAAGTACCTGGGTTCTTGCCACCCACCATGAGAAACCTGGATGGAGTTCCCGGCTTTGGCCTGGCCCAGCCCTAGCAGTTGCAGGCACTGGGGGAGGGAACAAGTAGATGGATCAATCCTCTCTCTCTCTCCCTCCTCCTTTCAAATAAATAAATGAATAAATAATTTTTTACCAAAATAACAATATTGCTATTAATATTAATTGTAATTCCTATTGAGGTTTTAAAGGCTTTTTTTTTTTTTTTTTTTGCAGAAATAGGAGAGCTGACTCAAAAACTCATGTGGAATTGCAAGCAGTCCTAAACACCAAAATGATATCAAGCTAAATTTATAAAAACCCTTGTATGAAAATATGGTACCAATATTTATGACCTTGAATTTGGCAATGGTTATTTAGATATACTAACAGAACAAGTAAAATAAAATATATTGGACTTAATAAAAATTAAAAAGTGTCATCCATCAAATGACAATGTCAAGAAGTTGTTTATGACTTAATGAAAGAGAGAAAATATTTGCAAATTATATCTGATAAAGCTTTCACATCCAAAATATATAAAGAACTCAAACAAAGGAATTACATAGATATTTTTTCCAAAAAGATATATAAATGACCAAGAAACACTTTAAAAGATGATCAACAGGGTGAGTGTTTGGTCTGGTGGTTAAGTTGCTGGTTAAGAGTGGGTGGGTTCAATGCTTAGCTCCAGCTCCAGATCTCACATCCCTGCCAGTGCAGACCCTGGCTGGTAGTAGGTGATGGCTCCAGTGGTTGGGTACCTGGCATACATGTGGGAGACCTGGCTTCTTGTGCCCACCTTCTTCCCAGCCCAGTCCTGGTTGTCCAGGGGCATTCTGAGGTGTTACCCAGTAGATGAAATTTCTGTGTCTCTGTCTTTGTTCCTCTTGGATATTTTTTTTTAATTAGGTGCTCTACATCATTCATCATTAGAGAAATGCAAATCAAAATACAATGAGGTATCACTTCACACTGACTAGGATGGTATAATGGGTTGAATTGTGTCCCTCAAAAAAATATATGTTGAAGTCCTAATTCAATATTACTTACTTAAGAGTGGGGTTTTATTTGGAGACAGGTTATTTACAGAGGTAATTAAAATGAAGCAAAGCTGGCCTTATTCCAATATAACTGATATTATAAAGAATAGAAACTGGTCACAGAGACAGGATGCACAGAGAGAAGATAGTGACAAGACAAATGGGGAGAATGTCATGTGAAAATGAAGGCTGCCTGGAGTGGTGCATTTCACAAGCCAAAGACTGGCAGCAAACCACCAAAAGCTAGGAGAGAAACATGGAGCCACTCTGCCTCAGAGGCAACCAACCCTCCAACATCTTGATTTCAGACTGCTATTCCCCAGAACACAAAACACAGTGTATATCATTCCATTTGTATGAAATGTCCAGAACAACTAAATCCATAAATTCAGAAAATAGACAGTTGGTTATGAAGGGTTGGAACTGGCTGTTGCAGGGATGGGGAACCTTTTGTCTGATATCATTTGGATTTGTATAACATCATTCGCAGGCCATATAAACTTATTAACATAAAATTAGCCTGCTATAGATGTATCAGATTTTGAGTACTGCCTGTAGTTGCCTTGGTGGGACCAGACTACATGATTTTGTGGTACTTATATAGCCAGCAAGCTGGATGTTCCCCACCCCTGGATGAGTACAGGTTTTCTTTTGGAGTGATCACTGTGTTTGGAACTTACCAGAGGTGGTGTTTGCACGACATTGAGTGTACTAAATGCAACTGAATGGTACAATTTAAAATGGAATTTTGTATTATGTGAACTTTGCACAAATAAAAAAGGCAGCCAGATATTTTGAAATATTGTTATCACCTATAATTTACATTTTGTGAGTTATTCTCATGTTTTTTTTTATTTAATCTGTGTTTAAATCAATAAACACCTTTGAGAACTATGGTGATTTCCACTGAATTAAAGTGTACACAGGCCTACTGTCCATTGTAAAAGATTTGGAGTTCCTAAACTCAAGGTTTCATTTCTCTAACACAATCCACTGCACATGCAGGTAGTACGTAGCCCTCTTCATGTTGCTCTCTGGGAACTGAGGATCAAGGAACTGGTGTTAGAAAAAGACTGATGTACTGCTATTATAGGAATCTTCAGGTCTTTTATTAGAATCCATGTAACTAAGTCAGCTAAGTTCTTAGCTTACCAGCAGACTAAAGTCTCAGACTTGTCACAGTTCCAAACATGGAACAGATATCATGCTATGTGTGGAGGGCAGAGGGATGGAGTTAAAATCGCATACACAAAGATCTCATGATAATGTACTATTGCTGTTATATAAACTCATTAGGCCATGATCAATTAACCTCATCTATAACAGGAAGTGTTTTTCAACCTTTTATCAAAGTAATGCATGTGGAAGTGAGAACAAATTTTTTAAAGCACCATATGGAGACCAGCGCTGTGGCATAGCAGGTTACACCATCTGCAGCACCAGCAGCTTATATGGGTGCCATCTAGAGTCCTGGCTGCTCCACTTCTGATCCATCACCCTACCAATGCTCCTGGGAAAGCAGTGGAAGATAGCCCAACTGCTTGGGGCCCCTGCACCCACAAGGGAGACCCTGAAGAAACTCCTGCCTCTTGGCCTCAGATTGGTCCAGCTCCAGCTGTTGCGGACATTTGGGGAGTGAACCAGCAGATGGAAAATCTCCCTGTCTGTCTGTTTGTCTCTCTCTCTCTCTCTAACTCTGCCTTTCAACTAAATAAATCTTTTCTTTTTTTTAAAGTGCCAGGGCCTCCACCTGTGACACTGGCATTCCATTAGGATGCCAGTGCAAGTCTAGTTACTCGTCTTCTGATCCAGTTCCCTGCTTATGGCCGGGGAAAGCCATGGAGGATGGCCCAACTGCTTAGGCCCCTGCATCCATATAGGAGACCCGGTAGAAGCTCCTTGCTCCTGGCTTCAGATGGTCTCAGCTCCGCTGTTGTGGCCATTTGAAGAGTAAATCAGCAGATGGAAGACCTTTCTCTCTGTCTCTCCCTCTGTCACTCTACCTCTCAAATAAATAAATCTTTTTTTAAAAAAGGTGCCATATGACTTATTAATAGACAGTTCCCACATATTTCATCCTATTGCTTGATTTGCTCCCAAGTGACAATTACTTTAACCATTTCCATTTTGGGTTATATAGGATATTGCTTTTATCATTTTAAATTACATGCTTATACTGTACATACTTGATTTATTAACTACACTAAATTTATGCTAGACAAGATGAATATTTGGCTCAATTAAGCTACTTCCCACCTACCCTCTTCTTTCTTCCATTAAAAATAAAGTCTAGGGGTTGGCATTGTGGTATAGTATGTTAATCTTCCACCTGCAGTGCTGGCATCCCATATAGGCACCGGTTCTAGTTCTAGCTGCTCCTGTTCCAATCCAGCCCTCTCCTATGGCCTAGAAGGGCAGTGGAAGATGGAACAAGTCCTTGGGCCTTGCACCCACATGGGAAACCCAGAAGAAGTTCCAGGCTCCTGGCTTTGGGTCAGTCCAGCTGCAGCCATTGCAGCCATTTGGGGAGTGAATCAGCGGATGAAGACCTTTCTGTCTCTCCCTCTCTCTGTAACTTTACTTCTCAAATAAATAAATAAAATATTTAAAAAAATAAAGTCTAATTTTCATACAGTAAAATATACCCCTGGGTGAAAAAATCAACAAATTGTCCTGATATCACCACTACAGTCAAGATGGAACATTCCCATCACTCGAAAATATTTCTCCCCATTCCTTGTAACTAACATCCTGCTCTCAGTAAACTCTGCTTTCTAAACCTATGGGTTGTCTTTTCCAGAATGTCATACAAATGGAATCATAAAGCATAGGGTTTTAAGCCTGATTTCTTTCACATAGCTTTTGTGTCTTGGTGGAGGAATCGAAGGCCATGTTTTTCTCTTTTTAGAGGAGAGAGGGGAACTGCTTATTTTTTCTTTGGCCATATTTTGTGGTTCAACTGCTATCTTCTTTAGTTGGATACTAAGCTTACTGATTTTCAGTGACTCTGATAATCATTTAGCACTATTAAGCCTAATCAAAAAGGAAAGTGAGTATGCTTTTTAAAAAATGAGATGCCAGCTTAATCACAATATTCTCTCTTCTAATTTCCAAAATTACAATTACTTAAAATATCCAAATATTTCCATTTTTCAAGAAGTTTCTCTCTGAAACAAAACCTACATTGAATTTTACCTTACATGCCTGTGAATGATATTTTCTTGATTTTCATTAAATATTTTAGAATGCATTTGGAGTTTTTATGATCTAATCTGCAACTACAACTAAGCATTTATCAAATGTTTTGCATGGATTTTTCATTCATCAACTCTCTGTCCTTTAGAGTACAGTTCACCAGCTGCTTTGCCTTACTGACATCCACTCCACAGAGATAACAAATAAACGCAAAATATTATTTACAGTTTGCCCACATGCTCTACCCACTTGTGTTTACCTCAGTTAGAAGTTCCAGTGTAGGTTCAACATGATGTGGAAATTACTAACTAGCTTCCACTAAGTAAAAGATATATTTATGGGTTGAAGTTAAATAGAAAAATACAACGGGGTCAAAAGCAAAAGGTATAAACATCAATTGCATTATGTTAATACATATGTTAAACAGTCTGTATTTTTTAAAAAGTAACTCTTTATAAAAGCTAACAAAAAGCCTTGTATTCTCTTCTAAATTCCTTTTCAAATCTGCTAGTTGCAATTACTAACGTTCTCACGTCCAGAACACCATCCCTAACATCTTTACTCTCAGCTGATGATCAGACCTCTTAGTCACAGGGAAAAGTATGGCCAGCTGATACAGTCCCTTCACTTTGCACACTGGACAAGGGCCATACTGTTCTCAGACACCATCCTTTTGTCCAAGTATATACCCTCTTCTCCTCAGTAGGTTACTTTTTCATTTGTGTTCTTGATTTCTTATTTGCCTTTCTCTGCACACCACCTACAATATTCTATGATCCACCTCATATAAAAATGTGCCCACTTACTCTTTGAACATTTTTAATGCAGCTACCGAAGTCTATGTCACTGAACTGCTATAAGACACAAAGAGAAACAGAAATTCATTCCTTCATTCAGGCAACTCAGAAACTCAGGAGGGGCTGGTGCTGTGGTCTAGCGGATTAAGTTGCCACCTGCGGTGCCAGTTCAAGTCCTGGCTACTCCACTTCTGATCCAGCTCCCTGCTAATGTGCTGGAAAGCAGTGGAGGATGGCCCAAGTGCTTGGTCCCCTACACCCACACGGGAGGCCTGAAGAAAATCCCAGCACTTGGCTGTCCTAGCTGTTGCAGTCATTTGGAGAGTGAACCAGCAGATGGAAGACGTCTCACTCTGTAACTCTGACACTGCAGTAAATAAAATAAATCAAAGAACAAAAGAAAGAAACTCAAGGGACAGCTCAATAGGTAAACATTCTCCTCTCCTCTAACCATAGACTCAGGTCTCCTTCCATCTTAAACCCACAAATTACGATCCCCTGTGATGCTTAAGCTACTACCATTGGGACAACACCTCCACAAGCCCATTTTTTGAAAAAATCAACACACTAACTATCTTATATCCAACCGCCTTTTAAGATCTTGCCTTTTTGGAAACCTGTTGAAGTGAAATGAGCACTTGGAGAAACAGTGAGTCGAACAGCCCTTGCCCCGACTGTTGATGAACAACTTAATACTTTATCCCTTTTAATATATTGGTTGAACTCTTTAATTAACACACAATTATTCTTAGGTGTTTAAATTTAACTGAAAAGTGATCCCTGTTAAATATAAGAGTGGGAATAAGAGAGGGAGGATATGTACAACTTGGGACATGCTCAATCGGACTTGCCCCAAACGGCAGAGTTAGAAATGTGCCAGGGGATTCTAATTCAATCCCATCAAGGTGGCACGTACCAATCACTAGTTAAAGTGATCAGTTTCAGTTCACAATTGATCATAATGATAGGACTAAGAGTCAAAGGGATCACATAAACAAGACTAGCGTCTGCTAATACTAACTGATACAATCAAAAAAGGAGAGAACAATCCAACATGGGAAGCGGGATACACAGCAGACTCATAGAATAGCAGATGTCCTAAACAGCACTCTGGCCTCAGAATCAGCCCATAAGGCATGCGGATCTGGCTGAAGAGCCCATGAGAACATTATATGCATGGAAAGCCAAGACACTCTGGGGGGAAAAAAAAAAACCCGACATCAATAAAAGATCTCTGCGAGTGAAATCTCAGTGGAAAGAACAGGTCATCAAAGAAGGAGGTACCTTTCTCTGAAGGGAAAAGAGAACCTCCACTTTGACTATGACCTTGTCTAAATAAGATTGAAGTTGGCAAACTCAAAAGGCTTCCATAGCCTTGGCAACTCATGACAAGAGCCTAGGGTGATTACTGACGCCATAAACAAGAGTGTCAATTGTTAAGTCAACAACAGGAGTCACTGTGCACTTACTCCCTCCCTATGTAGGATCTCTGTCCTTACTGTGTTGTACAATGTGAATTAATGCTATAACTAGTACTCAAACAGTACTCTACACTTTGTGTTTCTGTGTGGGTTCAAACTGTTGAAATCTTTACTTAATGTATACTAAATTGATCTTCTGTATGTAAAGATAATTGAAAATGAATTTTGATGTGAATAGAATGGGAGAGGGAGCAGGAGATGGGAGGGTTGCAGGTGGGAGGGAAGTTATGGGGGGGGGAGCCATTGTAATCCAAAAGCTGTACTTTAGAAATTTATATTTATTAAATAAAAGTTAAAATAAAAAATTAAAAAATTAAAAATAGAAAAGTACTATATAAAAAAAAAAAAAGATCTTGCCTTTGGTTTCCACCACTATATTGATACCTCTCACCAATATCAAAGTTGACTGACCCACTTAGCAGTTACAATCAGCATCATAAACAATTGCTCTACTCAGTCCTTATCGTAATCTCTGCTAGAGGAGACTCTCTGGACCTCACTCTATTCTCAAAATTCTCTCTCAGTTTGTGATACTTCAGTGCCCTAATGTATTTCTTCTCTCTTGTGATTCTGCTTATCTTGACTAAATTTCATTTCCTTTTAATGAAAAAATAAAAAAGCAAACTTTATCCAAAATTCCATTTTGAGATATAGCTTTCAACTTTCTACTCCTTTTCCCTCAGAGAAAATTCATAATAATCAGTTATAAAGTACAATGGAGTTGAGAAAAAAAAAAATCTTAAGAGGGCCTGGCTTTCTGGTTCTATCACTGACCTAGCTGTGTACCCACAGCATATCATATCCTAGGACTCCGTAACAGAGAGTGTTTTTTTTTTTTTTTTTTTTTTTGGACAGTGAGAGAGAGAGACAGAGAGAAAGGTCTTCCTTTTTCCATTGGTTCACCCCCCAATGGCCGCTGCGGTCGGTGTACCGCGCTGATCCAAAGCCAGGAGCCAAGTGCTTCTCCTGGTCTCCCATGCGGGTGCAGGGCCCAAGCACTTGGGCCATCCTCCACTGTACTCCCAGGCCACAGCAGAGAGCTGGACTGGAAGAGGAGCAACTGGGACAGAATCTGGCACCCCGACCAGGACTAGAACCCGGTGTGCCGGCACCACAGGAGGAGGATTAGCCTATTGAGCCACGGTGCCGGCCCAGAGAGTGGTTTCTCAATGTTCTTTCCAACCCCACAGCTCTACAAGCCTAATCAGAAAAGGACATCAGACTTCTATTTCTAACTTCTCTAAGGTGGTGCAATTCCACATTCTCTGACATTTAAGTGACCCTATTCTAAACAAATCTCCCAAACCAACTACTTCTGCTTAATTGCCTATCAAGTATATGTACTAGGGACTGGCATGGTAGTACAGTGGGTTAAGTTGCTGCTTGTGATGCTGGCATCCTATAACGGAGTGATGAGTTGAGTCCTGGCTGTATCGTTTCCAATCCATCTCCCTGTTAATGCACCTGGAAAAGCAGCAGATCACGGTGAAGTGTTTGAGCCCTTGCCACCTATCTGGGAGACTTGGATGTAGTTCCAGGCTCCTGACTACTACCTTGGCCCAGCTTGGGCCACTGAGGCTATTTTGGGGGTGAACCACAGACAGAATATTTCTCTTTCTTTCTGTCTCCTCCTTTCTCTCTGTCACTTTGTCTTTGAAGTAAATAGATAAATCTTCAAAAAAGTTTCTGTAGGGTGCACCACTAAACTTGAAACCCTAGTAATCTTATAAGCTTTCTGCCTTTTACTCATACATTGTTTTTCCTAATTTCCAATCTTCTCTCAAGGTTTAATTCAAAGCGTACCTCTTCCAGAAAGTGTCTCTTGTTCTCCCCATCTGGTTATAGTCTCTCTCTCATCAGAAGACCCAAGACACTCTATATGCACTTCTCTCATAAAACTGTGCTCATCATTTCCTTCAGAACCTGGTCAGTGGGAGCAGGTTATATACCTGATTATTCTTTGTACCTACCACAACACCTTAAGCACAGTTTTGTTCAAATTTAGCACCAAAATCCTAAGATTTGAGTATGATTACCTACACTTAATTTGAACTTTGGATACAGAGGTAGCGGCAGAATTTTACAGGGTTATATTTTTCTTCAAGTAAAAAATAATCATTTAAAGATGTATTATGACTGGGGTGTTCTAGCTCTAAAACACTGATGGCTCTTCTTAAGTTAGGGAAGCAAAAGCTCCTCTTCATCTCCTTCAAAATCCACATCAAAAGTAGACCATAGATAGAAGTCTTCACAGTGTCACAATTCAAATTGGGCTTCAAAAAGTTCAGGGAAAAATGGAATTAAAACGCAAGTTTACCAGCTCTCTGCTAATGCAGACCTTAGGAGGCAGTGGTGATGGCTCAAGTGATTGGAATCCTATCATCCATGCAGGAGATCAAGATTGAATTTCTGGCTCCCAGCAAGAAAAAAAAATTTTTTTTGAAAGATAAGTTTATCCCAGTGTAAAAAAATTTTGAAATCTGTGCAGTTTTTTCATAATACACATTTCCAGGAACTTTTTGAAGAATCTTCTTTTTAAAGGCAAACTTACTAAAAGATGTACTCAAATATTTGGCTTTATAATTTGAGTATTTCTTTTTTATTTAAACAGTTCATAAGACAGAGTACTTTGAAAATCTATTAGACTCAATAACTACGATGAGAAGTGTAGATTAAACATACCAACAACTGATGCCTATCAGAACATTCAGCTAGAATACACAGTATCATCTGCTCAGAAAACAATTTCCCATAATGAAATACACTATCATTAATTTTCAGCTTCATTAATAAGCTTCAATACATTGCTCTAAAATTTATTTTTAAAATGATGTTCTCAATTTAGATTGTAAAATAAACTCAGAGAGAAAAAAGATTTCCAGCTTCTTTCATTACCAAGAAAAATAAAAAATGCAATTTAGTAGACAGAAGCACCAGAATTTTCAAGGAGCCTAAACCAGCAAAGTCAAGGCTTTAGCTTAATTCATCTAGAAGACAGGATGTCTGGTGTGAGGCCTGACAGCAGTACACAGCATCTCTGCGAGAACATTAAATAAAACTGAGAGGATCCGTCTGACGCCTCATTATGGAGGATGCAGAGCACCGTGCGGCTTACCTCGTTTATCCCTCCAGGAGAGATCTTGTATGACTGCAACTTCTGCTTCAGCAGCTCCAGATCACTGTGACGGAATGGGCACCCTGACAACAAGAAACAAGTCAGTACCCCAGTGAGGTTATTTACCTAGGACTTAGCACAATACCACACTCAAGAGACTGTCTAAGCTCCCCTTAATTGTCTAACAGCTTATTAATAAAAAAGTTAATTGCCCATGGGTGCAACTGCTTTCCTGTCTTTATCTAAATGACAACTGAGCTATACGGTTATCAGGGTACTACAGGCTCAAGAGTTCCATAAAACATTCCAGCATTCTCAGGCTGAGATGTCCATTCACTGGGAGGAGGAAAATTGCTTCAGTTATGCTACCTGCTAACAAGCACAGATAATCACAACATAGCTATAACAGTTTATCTAAAAACTTTACAGTTTCATATTTTTTCTAGTATAGAAAATGTAAATAAAATGCATATGAGAAATAGATAACAAACAAAAAGAAAAAAGCACAAACTCTGAAAAATACAAAATCTTACATCACTTTCAGAAGAAAATGCTGTGTTTATTTTCTGTAGAGTAGAGCCTATATAAATATAGATGGATCATGGAAAGAAGATGAACAAACAGGAAACTCTCATAGAAAAACAACTTAGATGGGCATTTGTTGTAGCAATAAGACACAGCTAAGGATGCCTGTACTCTGTTATCAGAGTGCTTGGATTCGAGTCCTGGCTGCATTTCCTATTCCAGTTTCCTGTAACTTTGCACTCTGGGAGGCAGATGATGATTCGAGTACTTGAGTCCCTGTCACCCACATGGGAAATCCAGATTGAGTTCCAGGCTCCTCCCTTCAGCCTGGCTGAGCCCCAGCTGGTAAGGGCATTTCAGAAGTGAACCAGTAGATAGATTTCTATCTGCTTTGGTCTCTCTCTCTCTCTTTCCCTTTCAAATAAAAGTAAGTAACAATTAGAAAAACAACTTTTATATAGTATATACATTCATCTCTATCTTACTTCATAGGAATAAAAATGAATATAAAAGGCTAGAAATATTTGTGTAAATAAGAACACAGAAGAACTGAATTGTACAAGACTCATTAAGGGCCGGCGCTGTGGCTCAATAGGCTAATCCTCCGCCTTGCGGCACCGGCACACCAGGTTCTAGTCCTGGTCGGGGTTCCGGATTCTGTCTCGGTTGCCCCTCTTCCAGGCCAGCTCTCTGCTGTGGCCAGGGAGTGCAGTGGAGGATGGCCCAAGTACTTGGGCCCTGCACCCCACGGGAGACCGGGAGAAGCACCTGGCTCCTGCCTTCGGATCAGTACGGTGCGCTGGCTGCAGCGCGCCGGCCACTGGAGGGTGAACCAATGGCAAAGGAAAACCTTTCTCTCTGTCTCTCTCTCCCACTGTCCACTCTGCCTGTCAAAAATAAATAAATAAAAATTTAAAGAAAGACTCATTAAGCCAATAGCTACAAAATTTTAGATATTCTAATAAGAAACTGAAATGAAAGTCAAAATACTTATCAGAAAATTTAATGCAGGAAATTTGGATTACTTTTTTTAGTCACATAAATAATGGATTAGTAAGCTAACTGAAAACAAGTGCACATTTTAATTAAATCAATGGGCAATTCTTTTATAATAAAACAACAGAAAAGAGCCAGGATTAAAAACAAATGTATTTACCAAAAATCTTACTACAAATAAAAATATCCATCATTAACACTATGGACTCCTATAAACTATGGCGTTTACAAAATTTACAGTATATACTGTGATAATATTAAAACCTAATAACTGAGTATCACCAACATTTTGAGAAACCATAAAATCTGGAGCTAAACTGCCTGGGCTGGAATCCCAGTAGTTATAATAGTTGGGTGACCTCAGGCAAATTTTTTATTTCCTTGTTGACTCAATTACATTTCCTGTCAATAAGAGAAATAATAGTATCTACTTCATAAATTTCCTTTGAGAGTGGAGTATGAACCTGTTGCAGCCTCGTGGTATGTAATGAGCACTTGTGATATGTTGGCTATCATTATTATTCTTGAAAAACCTAATAATAAATTATAACAAAATCTCAGTGGGAAAGAAATGAGGGAGAAGGAATTATTGGTTAAGCCCTGGATTATTACAGGCACAAAAAGGAAAACAGATTACAATGATTTACCCAAATAAGATTTGAAACTATGGCTAGTCCTGTATAAAAGTCAGAAAAGACAGGCCAAGAAGGAAGGAAAGATTGCCAAAATACTAATGGACACAGAAGGTCTTCTAAAGCTAAACTCACTATCATAAAATAGAAAAACAGAATCACTATTTAAAGAAAACAGAACTTGAAAACACTTACTTTGTTTCTACCTTCTGTATCAAAGAGAATTATCTTTAAATTAGAAAGGGTTGAATTCACAAGGCAACAGAAAATGGAGTGAAAGCATACTCAACTAACATTATTAACAACTTGTGTCTGACAAAGCTTTCAACACACACCTGAGAAACAGAAAGATAAACACAGGCCAGGATATAGTTATTAGTTATACCTACTAGATCTGTAACTGGTGAACAACCATTCGGGTAATTTGTATTAATGAAATAATGTCTACTGAGGGTGCTAAAGTATTAAATACAAATTTAACATTTTATAATGAAATTAGAAAATATTTTATGAAATTAATAAAATATTAAATGAAAATTCCAGAAGTAAACAATTCACCAGTTTTAAATTTTGCAAATTCTGAGTAATAAAATGAACTCTTCTGCCATGCCAACTCTTCCACTTAGGATTTAATTAACATTTTCTCCAGTGTATCCACACTATATATGCTACCTGACCCTTAGTCCCTTAATAGCTATTTTAGTTATCATATTGACTATGGTGGTTATCATGGTGCTGGGCTCTAGGAATCCTTATTTTACTTGATAATGACCCCAAAGTTCAAGAATGGTGACATTAGCAACTAGGACATCCAAAAGAAGCCATCAAAAGTGCTTCCTTCAAATGAAAAAATGAAAGTTGCCAACCTAATAAGAAAAAAAAATTGTATGGTGAGATTGCTAGAATCTACAGTAAGAAATCATCTGTGAAATTGTAAATAGAAAAAAGAAACTCATAGGAGTTTTACTGTACTACTTCAAACTGCAAAAGTTACAGACCAGTGCAAGTCAAAAGCTTAGTTAAGATGAAAAAGGCATTAAATTTGTGTGTGGAAGACATGAACAGAAAACATATTCCAACTGATGGCAACATGTTGCCCCAAGAAAGCACTGAATCTCTGCACAGTCTTTAACAAGGAAACCCTTAAAAGGAATGAGACAGTAGTCATGTGTTAGAGATTCAGTAACAGGTTTAGAACGAAAATAGCAAAATTATTAAAGAGACAAGAAGCATCTAGAAGGTACTACAACATTCCTGGCAGAGCTGTAGAAGTTAATTAAGGAGAAAGAATTCCATCCAACATAATTCTTCAATTTCAATGAAACAAGGCTCTTCTGGTAGGAAATGTCAAATAGAATGTACATTTATAAAAGTGCAGGAGTGGGGCTGGCATTGGGACATAGTGGATAAAGCTGCCGCCTGTGATGCCAGCTTCCCATATAGGCATCAGTTCTGTTTCTGGCTGTTTCACTTCTGATCCAGCTCCCTGTTAGTGCACCCAGGAAAGCAGCAGAGGATGATCCAAGTGCTTGGGCCCTTACACCGATGTGGGAGACCCGGAAGAAGTTCCTGGCTCCTGGCTTTGGCCTGTCCCAATCCTGGCTGTTGCAGCCATTTAGGGGGTGAACCAGTTGATGGAAGATCGATCTCTCTCTCTCTCTCTTTCTCTCTCTCTCTCTCTCTCTTTCTCTCCCTCTTTCTGTATCTTTGACTTTTAAGTAAATAAAAATAAATCTTAAAAAAAAAGTGCAGGTGCATCACATAATATATGGAAGGAAATATTAACTCAGGTACTATGTGGCAATGCGATGGGGTATAAAGCCATGCACACTGTACAGAGTAAAGAATCCATGTTTTCATAAGAAACAAAAGTTATCTGCTGGTGTTTTGGCAACACAATCAGAAAGGGTGGATGACAGCTGTCTTGTTTATGGAATGGTTCCAACAATGCTTCATTCCAGAGGAGAAAAAAAAATACTTAGAAAAGGAAGAGTTGGGATTTAAAATCCTCTTACTATGAAGGTACTTCAAAAAGTTCATGGAAAATGAAATTGAAGGTACATATATTTTTGGTGAAAAAATTTTGAAACCCATGTATATAAGGGGTCTCCAAAAAACTCATGAAAAGTGTGTTTTAAAACAAAACTACGACTGGATTTCAATTTTTTTTTACACCAAAATGAACTTATCTTTTAATTCCATCTTCACAAACATTTTGAAGTACCTTCATAATAGTTAATGCACCTAGCCATCCTGAATTTATTTGCTATGAAAATGAAAATGTCAGGGTTGTATTTTTACCTCCAAATAAAACCTCAGTACTTCAGCCATTTGACCAGGGCATCATTTGGTTTGTCAAGGCACAAACACCTACCTGGTATTGGATCACCTTCAATCAGTAATTGATGCTGACTCTAATCTAGACATAATGCAGTGTTGGAAATCATTCACTAGTGCTGACACAGTACATTCATCAAAGCTGCAATGGATGAATTAAAACCAGAAACTGTTAAATGCCTGCTGGGAGAACTGAGGGAGTGAAGTCATGAATGATTTCAAAAGCTTCTTAGGGATCAATGGAGAAGCTAAGAAAATCATTTATGCGGTAAGACAAGCTGGTGGAGAAGGATTTGCCAACACACTTAAGGAAAAAGTGGAAGAATGTATTGAAGGCCATCAGTGTTAACAAATGCTGAACTGGGAAAACTGGCTGAGTCATCTAGAGAGGAAGAGGAAGAGGAAGAAGAAACTGAAGCAGAACCAGCAATAGGGACATTACTGACATTTGCCTAAGTGTTTCAAACTGCACAGACGTTAAAGGTCAAAATTATGGAATACAGTCCTTGAATGGAATATAGCATTAAAGTTACCCAAATGCTCACTCAAGGATCACAACCACTGCAGAACACTTTGATTGGTTAAAGAGACAATAATTTCCAAATATGTTCTTGAAAACAGCTTCAGAAAAAAAAAAAAATCCCCCAAATATCAAACATCTACATCATCATGGCTCAATGATCCATCTCCTGACATATTAGAAGGTCAATAGTCATGTCACTTCATCTCATCACACAGGCACTGTATCAGTTCACATCATCAAAGAAGGATAAGTATAGTACAATGAGATACTTTGACAGAGAAAGATCATATTCTCCTTTAAGTCTGTTATAGTTGATCTATATATTATTACCGTTGGTTTTAATCTCTAATTTTGCCTAATTTATAAATTAAACTTTGCCACAGGTATGTATGTACAGGAAAAAAAAACATTGTACATATATGACATGGCAGCACTTGCCTTTTCAGGCATCCATTGGGAGTCTGAATATATCCCCTTGGATAAGAAAGACTACAGTAGTTCTTGATTTACAAGTTTTTGTTTTGTGGTTTTGTTTTCTTTTTTGAGAAGCAGATAGAAAGAATTCTCATCCAATGGTTCATTCCCAAAATGTGCGTAATAGCCAGAACCAGGAACTCAGTAAATCCTGGTCTCCCAAGAGGGTGGCAGGTACCAACCACTTCAGCTGTTCCCAAGGTCTGTATTGGCAGAAAGCTATAATAAGGAGCCTAAGCAAGGAATTGAGAACTCAGGCACTCTCATACAGGATGCAGGAGTCTTAACCAGTGCCTTAACATCAGTCCTGAATAGATTTTAAATTAAGAAAAAAATCAAACAATGCACTGTAATAAACAAGATTTAACAGGAATACAAAACATAAAGTCTTGCATTTAAGCTCATAAAAAACAACAAAATAAGCCATGAATACTAAGACCTAGAAATTCACAGGAAGAATCCCTGGGAATTTTATTTGGCCACAAACTCAATTTGGAGTTAACTGCCTGACATAGCTGCTATGCTAAGAAAAGCTACAGGCCTCCTGCACGGAAGTATCTGGGTCAATGGCTTTCAAACTTTAGGAGACATAAAAATCACCAAGGGAAATGCAAATAAAGTCTGATTTTCTATGTCTTTGGGTAAGGTCTGAGAATCTGCATTTCTAAAAGGTACCTAAAGGAACCACAACACAAGCGATAAGAATCACTATGTATCCCCTGTATTCGTCACTTCTTCATTTATTAAATGAATGCATAGGAATATAGGCATTTCTTTTTTTTTAATTTTTTTTGCTGTTAATAATTTTATTTTTTTCTAATTTTGTTACTTTAATTTCCCATAGCACCTTGGCAATGTTGAAAACAAACAGAAATACAAAGATGTACTCAGATTAACATTTTATGTGTGAACATGTGTCACACACAATTTGGAGTGGGGGTGGGGGCAGTTTTGACAACAGGAACAAATCTAAGCAATGGACAATATAGAAGCCAGATAATTAATTCTGATCTCCACTTCCACCCCTGGCCCCAACATTTAAGAGATATCACACAAGGGACACATGAATCAGTTTAAAACAACAACAAAAACCCTTTGATGTAGTTATTTCTTTATGTATACTATCAGTGTTTTGTGCTGCAAAACCGAAAATTAAACCATTTAACACATAATTGCTCTGGACACAAGCAACATCTTTATAATAATGTTTGTGATTGTTTGATCTTGAACAACCTATAAATGTATAATCTCTTTAATACTGTACTTCACTTAAGATTCTAAAACTCAAAACAAACAACCAAGTTAAGAAATGGGCAAAGGATATACACAGACATTTTTTTCATGGCAGGACATACAAATGGCGAACGGACACATGAAAAGATGCTTAGGGTCACTGGCCTTCAGGGATATGCAAATAACAATCACAATGGGGTATCACCTCACCTCAGAATCACTGTAATACAAAAATCAAAAGATAATCAATGCTGTTGAGAATATGAAGAAAGGGTAACCTAATGCACTGTTGGTGAGAATGTAAACTAGTAACAACCATCATGGAAGACAATATGGAGAATCCTTAGAAAAACAAAAAATAGATCTACTGTAAAACCCAGCTATCCCACTCTTGGAAATATATCCAAAGGAAATGAAAGTAGTATATGAAAAAACCACAGGCACTCTCATATTTACAAAAGCTTAAAACACAATATCTAAGATATGGAACCAATTCAGATATTCATCAACTAATGCTGGGATAAGAAAAAGGTGGTATATATACACGATGGGATATTACTCAGCCATAAATAAAAGAACGAAATCCTGACATTTGCAACAAAAACAGATGCAACTGGAGATGAGTATTCTACACGGAATAAGCAAGACCTAAAAATAAAAATATCACGTTTTCTCTTATTTGTGGTAATTAATATATATGGAAATAGATATAGATATACTACTATATTTTAGTGGCCTACGATTATTTTTAAGTTTACTGTAAATGAGCGAAATGGACATCTTTTCATTGTTTGTAGCCCTTGTCTATATTACTGCTGAACTATTGTCTTTTAGCTTCTTATTTGATGAACCTTTTATTTAGTGGAGCAGTAAGTCTGACTATATTGTGAATTAAAATCATTATCTCAAAAATTAAAGGAAACAGAAAAGAGATGAAGGAAGGAAAGAAAGGAGGGGAGAAGAATCATTACATTCTTAGAACTGTACTTATGAACTACATTGAATCCATTCTCTTTGTATTAATATCACATTAACATGAGAATTTTAAAAAATACTTTTTCTAAAAAAGGATTCTAAAAAAGTTTTGAGGTGTATTGTAGTAAGCTTTGGTAATCTGAAAATTTTACTAATATGAACTACTGTGTCATTCATGACAAACCAGGCAAATGAGGAGCTTTTCAAAGTATGCTTAGAGAACTGTTTTAGAAAAACGTTGCTGAACTCAGAGGTCTACAACAAAGTAATCTGACATGTATTTTTTTTTGTAATGAACACCTCAAGCAAATTGATAGATACGTTTCATGTCACAGTTTGTTAAATTGCTCCCTTGCTCTTGATTGGTTAATCAAATAATTGTAATAAGAATAAAACGCACTCTTCAATCTTTTGAAAATTATTGAATCCATTATTCCAAAATTAGATTCTTCAAAGGCTTTTAAAAACCGTGTATCAGCCTTCTAAGACATTTGTAGAACACAAGAAAGACAAAAAACAGCAGGGGAAGGCGGAAATTGAGAACTGAAAAGCCTAGTCCAGCACAAGCTGAAGTGCAGCAGAATGAGTTTCTCTTGCCTGACCTAGTTCAGTAATAAGACAAATCACTGTAAGAGTAATGGAGCTCTCGCTTGACACTGATGACTGACATAACCTACAAACCAGGACCTGTCGGTAATGCAAAAGGCCATTACATGGTTTCAGTGTTTCCTGCACCGCTCTTGGGTTTCTGTAACTTTGCCAACATATCCAGTGGAAGCACTTACCATGATAATCCCCCTGGCCTGGTGGATTGGTTAGGATAATCTTCAGACAACTGAAAGGTGTATAGTCTGTCCTCTTGCCTTCTTTTCCGAAGCTATGGCGGATGTTGTAAGAATAACATTTATCAAACTGATAGGAAGAAAAAGAAGATACAAAGTTAGCCAATATTGTATTAGGGATGTCAACATTGCCAGCTAGAATCAAAGTGAAAAGTGATATTGTTTAGACTGCACTCTGCATTAACAGGCAGACGTCCATTCACCTCATATACAACATTTGGGTTCTTTATGCTGTTTCTTTTTCAAAAAAGATAGAAAAAAAGTTATAGGAAACAAACTTCTCCAAAAGAAATCAGCTCATGTTGCATATATGTTTAAAAATAAGGATAGGCCAGCGCTGCGGCTCAATAGGCTAATCCTCCGCCTGCAGCGCTAGCATCCCAGGTTCTAGTCCCGGTCGGGGCACCAGATTCTGTCCCGGTTGCTCCTTTTCCAGTCCAGCTCTCTGCTGTGGCCCAGGAGTACAGTGGAGGATGGCCCAAGTGCTTGGGCCCTGCACCAGCATGGAAAACCAGGAGAAGCACCTAGCTCCTGGCTTTGGATCAGCGTGGTGCGCTGGCTGCAGCGGCCATTGGGGGGTGAACCAATGGTAAAGGAAGACCTTTCTCTCTCTCTCTCTCTCTCTCTCTCTCTCACTGTCCACTCTGCCTGTTCAAAAAAACAAAAAAAAAAAAAATGAGGATAATCCTTTCCTAAGAAAAAATAACTGATTTGCTCTTGCTTAGTTTGACTGCAGAGATTATAATAGAGGTAAATCTGTTTAAGCTCTTTTCTACCCTCATTCCTCTAGTTCTTGAATTCTTACATCTCACCCTTTCTGCATTTCCACAACACAAAGAAGTAGCCAGCAAAGGTTTGATGAAAAAATACACTATTGTAATTGTCTCCAATTTATAATCCCTGCCTCCATGTTTGTAAAACAATCTATGGGACAGAACTTTAAAATGGGTGAGATAGGAGAAAAAAGGGAACACTCACTGAAATATGGCAGGCATTTTGCTAGATGCTTTAAAAATGTAGTTCCACTTAATCATTTAAATTGTCAGAACTCCCTTATGACATTTCAGATGAAAATACTAAAGTTTGAAGAAATGAAACAATGGTACTTGATACAGCTATTAAATAAACGGCTGAACTGAAAATCACATGCTGTTAGGTCTGATTCTAAAGCCTATGTTCTTTCCATAATGCCAGACTTTCTCTATAGTAAGATATTTTAAAATAATAATTTCCAATGAAATAATTTCAGGGTATACCTTCTTTTGCATCTTATTTTCAAGGATGCTTGATCTTGGAGCCTAAAAACAAAAGAAATCTCTTCTTCCTCTAAATTTTAATTGCATTTACCTATAGCTATCTCTCCCTGGAAGATTCCTTCACTGCACATTTGGTTTTTATGGTACTTTGTGGTACTTCTCTTGTAATACATTACCACTATTTTCTGATCAGATACGGGATTAACTTTGTGCTAGAGCATGAGATCCTTGAGGTAAGATCTGTCTATTGGATTTTTCACATAGAGCTCAGTACCAGCCAGAAGGAATGAACGGAGGGAGGAAGGGAGGGAGGGAGGGAGGGAGGGAGGAGAGAGGGAGGGAGAGAGGGAGAAATGAACTAACTAAATCCAGAATGCCTCCTTGGTCTACCATAGCATTTGAAATACTATATCTTTATTTTGTTTCCATTATTTTCCAGCATCTGATGGTTGGTGATTTTCTATTTCTACTATTAGGTGGCACTCATTTGGTACAGCAACCAATATCTTCATTAGTCAATTGAAGTTTTGACAAAATGTCTGACAAGAGGAAATATTCAACCCTGGTGGAATCTTACAGAAAAACACAACTTTTCTGGGAAAGAGGTAGTGGTTAAGGTTAGTATCCCATATCAAGAAATTGTCTGGGGTGGAGATTATAATCCTAAAATTGAATTTCTAAAATGAATTTAGACCGTCACAAATCACAGATACAAATCAGTTAATGTTTATCTTCTACTCTAAAAAAATACATGTTTAAAACAAAAACTTCTAATCCTCCACCTGTGGTGCCGGCATACCGGGTTCTAGTCCCAGTCAGGGCACCAGATTCTGTCCTGGTTGCTCCTCTTCCAGTCCAGCTCTCTGCTATGGCCTGGGAGTACAGTGGCGGATGGCCCAAGTCCTTGGGCCCTGTACCCACATGGGAGACCAGGAGAAGCACCTGGCTCCTGGCTTTGGATCAGTGCGGTGCGCCGGCCGCAGCGGCCATTGGGGGGTGAACCAATGGTAAAGGAAGACCTTTCTGTCTCTCTCTCTCACTGTCCACTCTCCCTGTCAAAAAATAAAAAATAAAATAAAATAAAATAAAATAAAATAAAATAAAAAACTTTTCCATACTTATATGGGACTACTTGCTTTTATTACTGAGTGATCTCTCAAAACTTTCAAAAAGAGAATCATCAAAAGCTGTGAGCAGTTTATAGAACATGTCAAATGTTCCTATGTGGCACTTTAAGCTGTATTTACTAACTAGTGAGAAGTCAGAGAGACCAAGCAACAAATCATCTTCAAAGGGCATAATCTTCAAGGTTCTGAAACTAATATTTGAATGAAATGCCTAAAGAAGTTATAGTTTTTATTTCCATGATTCTTTAGCTTATAAATATTTAGAAAGATTAGAGAATTATTCAGTAAATTTTTATACGTGAAATTCTAAGAAGTATTATAGAGACAGGAATGAAAATCAAGCATTGCTTGCACCTTATAATTATGCATCCTGCCAATGAATTGAAACTTAAAAGGAATACAAAAGGTAGGCTGAGAGTATTCTGGGAAACAGCTATGCCCCCTTTCCTGCTTTAAGTGACCCCAGGGTACCTCTATATGGCAAGTTGCCCCTTGCTCCTGTTCTCTAGGCCGTACTAAGAGCAACACACAGCAGGGTTGTTGCAAATCCATCTATGGAAGCAGACAGCTGGGATAGAATCCCCAGCTGGGCCACTTACAAAACATATGACTTCAATCCTCAATTTTCCTCATCTGTGTCCTACCCTTGGTGTTTCTTTGCTCTTAGTAATTACCCACCCATTAACTCTCACTCTGTTACTGGACTATAAATTCCCACTTGTTCATGCTGTATTTGGAATTGAGCCTAGTTATGTTTTACTATGTCTCTTCCTTACTGTGATATTTCCTGAATAAAATCTGTTTTTACTGCTTTAACTACTATCTGCTTTTGGTTTTTCTTTCACAGTTCTTGGTACTGTGACTTGGATCTGATCCACCAAGGGACCTTAGACAACCAATCAAGACCACTGCTCCCTTTTGCTTGCTCCTATAGTTATCTAGTGAGTCCAGCTACACACTACAGGGCTCTAGACAGCTGTCTGCTCAAGCACAGTGTGCTGGACTTAAGATTCCTGAGTATAGATGTTTCTCAAATTCAGTGGAGTTATGTCCCAATAAAGCCCATATTATAAGTTGAAAATATCATCAGTTGACAATGCATTTAATTCACCTACCTACTGACCATCCTTGCTTGGCAATACAGTGTACTGCAGCACATCAGTAGTTTCCCTTTGTGATGGCAGGGCTGACTGGGTGCTACTGCTCAGAGGTGCTGCCCAGCATCTCAAGAGAGCCTCAGACCATGTGTTGCTAGCCCAAAGATCAGAATTCAAAATTCAAATTATAGCTCTCACTGAATGCCTATTGCTTATATAGCCTTGTAAAGTAAAAAAAAATCACAAACCATGGTGAGCGGGATATCATCTATATGTTGTCTGAAGCTGGGTTAGAAGTCAAAGGTACCTATCAGCCTGGAAGTCTTTCTTTCCAGCTCTGTTTCAAGTGGGGATCCATTCCCTGACTTTTGAGCTAGAAAAGTTTCTTGAAATTTCCTGAGGTTTCTCTGTTCTATTTAATCCTACTTCTCTCAAGGGAACTTCGCAGCCAAGTGACTCCCCCCTGAAACTCTCCTTTGTATCTTTTTCTCCTAGAATGTGCTCCACCAACTGCCCCTCAACCCCTAAACTCCTTTAACCATTAAGGTTCACTGGGCTCCCATTTCCTGTAGATGAAACACAGTGTGCACCCAGTACCCATTCCCAAGCAAGGCCAACAGAAGAAAATAACATTTAAACCTTTGTTTTGGTAAAAACTACATGCCATCACCAAGGATTTTCCTGATCCCAGAAAATAAAGGATAATGTGTCTTGAACAATTTACAATTGTTCTAGGAGCATACTCTCCAGGATTCCCCAAGTTATATCAATTTATGCACTTGTTGGTTGAGCCTGGAGATGCTTCACTTTAGTTTGAAAAAGCCAAATGAACCACCATTTCTGAAGACCTTCAACAGCGTCAAGACTGTGGGGAGCAATCCGGACTGGACTGAGTTACTGGAATTGGGACTTATTCTATGCATCTGCTCTCCCACAATATGGCGCTGGGAGAGAAGTAAACAGCTTCCGCACAGCTGCCTCCAGTTCAACCAATAAACTGTAGGACTTGCTCCTGATTGGAGAGCAGCGTACTCGGCATGTGGGCAGCCGAGTTAGGATTGGCGGAGGAGGACTATAAAGGAGGAGAGAGACGGCATGCATCAGGAACATCTAAGGGGAACATCTAGCTGAAGGAACACCTGTGCAGCCCCCAGAGAGCCGGCCGGCGGTGTGCCGCTCCCCTGCGGAAGTGGGGAATGTGGCCAGGGGGAACTGCCCTTCCACGGAGGTGGAAGGGATAGTAGCCAACCCGGGAAGAACCAGCAGCAAACCCGGGGAGGGCCGAGCAGACGAAAGAACAGCGCAGGGTCCTGTGTCGTTCCTCCACGAAGAAGGGGAGCGACAAAGACTACCCCTGATTCCCATCAAAGACTGATGGAAGTAAGAGAAAAATTACTAGCAGCCATCCCTCAGATCTTTCCCACCAAAACTGATGGGTCATATATCCAAAATTATCAACAACAAAGGAATGAAACTGGAGCTGTCAACCATCCATTAGATACAACATGATATGACCATTTGGGGCTGGAAGTGACTTCTCAAACAGCCTCTATTCCGGCTGTGCAGAATTTGTACATAGACTTAGGCTGGAACACTGGTGACAGATTATAGAGATTAACCGGCAAAATGCATACATGTGTGAACTTTAGGTATTAGCCCAGCATTATAAAAACGGTATTTCAAAAAAGTTGGAAAATACGCAATGCAAGCTTTTGGTGTTGCAACTAAAATAGTTACAAAAATGTGAAAAATTTAACCCACAACAAGCTCCACATTTGAGGGCTCCCTCTGATCTGGACACATGCAGATGTTGTAAGGAAAAAGGACACTAGGCCCAGAAATGCCCAGCCCTCAAGACTGGGAAATCAATTTCTGATGCCCTTGGCCACCACTAAATTTGCAAGGGGGAAATAACACTAAAAATTGAAGGACACTCCACCATGTCTCTCATCAATACCTGGGCAAAACATTCTACCCTTACCACCACCTCGCTTCCTGCCCAACTCTTTCAGGGTCACCAAACTTCACCAGTAGTATGTTAGTATGTTTTGATAATGTACCTCATCATGTGCCTCTATTTCATCCTCATATTTCCATGACTTTCTTAAAGCTCTATACAACTTTCTTCTCAGCTCGACTTCCTCAGTGAACCCAAAGGGATTTTCTCATGAATTGGGTTCTTAAAAAATTCCTATAAGACTCCTGCAAATCCCTGACTCCTCTCCTACATGCCTGTGTTCCATGATGGCTTTGTCTGCCCCCATGGGAAGAGTTCCTCGGCCATTCAACCTACCGCCTATTTAATGATTTAAGTCAACTATTAGAATTCCCTCTTCCTTATAGGCAAAAGATTCCAGTGGCATCAGACATATATAGGATACAGACTCCATAGAAAGTAGAGGTAGATCCTTCCATGCCCCTCCTCAGGGTGTCCCAATATGATTTCAGACTGGAAGGACTTGAGAGGTTCCCCCTGATAATGTAAAGCTTATTAGACATAACACTTCTAGTCCATGCAATACTGCTTTGACTATTAAAAAGGCAAATGAGAAAGACTACCAATTAGTTCAAGATCTAAAACCTATCAATAAAATTGTCAAGCCAAATTTCCATCAGTGCCTAATCTTAGCACTATCCAGTCTCTCGCTTCCCATATGCAGTATTTCAATCATGGGCTTGAGGGATTTTTTTTTGGGGGGGGAGGGTAGTATTCCCCTTCAAAAGTAATACTAAAACGTGTTTGACTTCACTTGGGAACATCAAGAATACACCTGGATTGTTATGCCCCAAGAATTCACTGAGGGCCTATATATTTCTCGTATACCCTAAATGCCAATTTGAGGGATTTAAAATTTGCAGATTCCACTTTTTTTAATTTAAAGATTTTATTTATTTATTTGAGAGGTAGAGTTACAGACAATGAGAGGGAGAGACAGAGACAAAGGTCTTCCATCCGCTGGTTCACACCCCAAATGGCCACAACGGCCAGAGCTGCACAGATCTGAAGCCAGGAGCCAGGAGCTTCTTCCAGTCTCCCACACGGGTGCAGGGGCCCAAGGACTTAAGCCATCTTCTGCTTTCCCAGGCCATAGCAGAGAGCTGGACTGGAAGAGGAGCAGCTGGGACTAGAGCTGGTGCCCATGTGGGATGCCAGTGCCACAGGCAGAGGATTAACCTACTGTGCCACAGTGAGGGCCCCAGGAGATTCCACTTTAATCCAAGATACAGATGACCTCCTTTTGTGTCCTGACAGTTACGACAACTCCCTTTTGGACAATGAATACATTCTTAAGGCATTAGCAAGAAAGGTCCACAAGGTGCCTAGAGATAAAATTTAATTATGCTCACTATGTGTTCACTTTTGGGTCACACAGTATGACTGCTAGCAACTATCAGCAGATGGTTCAGCTGAGTCTTACTGAACAAAAGGCAACTGAACAAGAAACTGACTTAGATAAGTCAGAGGAAAGAAGCTCATCTCTTACTTTCTTGAACAAGAGGAGGGACTCCACGATAGCCTCCTTGACCTAACTTCAGTCAGGCTCCTCCACATGTTCTTTTCTGCTAGGTCTCAACTTACAGACTTCTGTGTTCCTCTTTGCATCATCCAGATGTCACAAGGGTCTTGGCTAAATCAGTTTAGATAGATTTATTCAACCTCAATCTCTGATCAAATTCCTCACCCTTGCTGTCTGATCACCCTGGATTGTCTTCAGCAAGAATTCAAGAATCCTACTAGATCTATTTAACCAGAATTGCTCTATCCTTGATGTTTCTTTTTTCTTAGTAATCTACATTCACGGAGCCCCACCTTGCTCCTTAGCTATTAATCCTCATTTGCCCATGCTGTATTCAAAACTGAGTCTCTCTTTTCCCCTCCTCCAACAGTTTCTAAATAAAAAAAAAAAATTTAAACCACTTCAACTACTTGTCCAGCACTAGTTTTCCTTAAAAACAGGAAGAAGGGGCAGGTGTTTTGTGTAGTTCTTAAGCTACTGGTTGGGATTGGTTTGTCAATTTCATATAATAAGGATTGTACTCAAATAGACTCTGAAAACAAGATTGGAGGGTCTCTATTTAGTCAAGTATTAAATAAAGATAATCATTTCTAAATTCCTGCTGGGAAATTTATTACAAATGTACAATTCCTCTTTATCAGAAAACAAAAACTAGAGTAACATTTTGTGATATTTCAATAATAATGACTGACATTTCCACAGATCTCTAGTGTTTAACAAGATGACTCTTCCTGGACCATTTACTACCTGTGAGATATATAAGTTAGGTATCCCTGTTATATAAATGAAAAATGAAGGTTTCCAGAGATCAAGTGAATAGTTATTTCAATTACCCAATGGGAAAGCTGGAATTAAAATCCTAGTCTTCTAGTTTCTGGAAAATACTACAAAATTTTAAGCAGAGAATACAGAAACACACAGAACTGTCAGTTGACCATGGCAAACATTCAACCCTACACTGCTTCCCCACCATAACTCAGCTGCTTCAGGGTCATCCGAAAGTCACACCAAACCACAGTTAAACAAAAGTATCCACTCTCTAAAGAAACAGTATCTTTAAGAAGTTACTCATATATCATGTATTCAGTTTCTAACTTACATAATATTTTAGAATGGTAAAATGTAGCAAATTGGAAGATTGAAAGCCTGAAATGAAAATACACTAAACAGTGTCTTCACATGCTTTAAAACTTCCCACTTACTTCAGAGTCTTCCATAATTTTCTAGTTGGAGACACAAGGAACTTGAGTACAAAATCAGAGACACAAGTATGAAACATGGAGAGAAGAGGATGCAGAACATATTTGTACTTACTAAAATTGGCAACCTGATCTGGTTACCAAAGTTAGCTTCTAGTCAGAATCAGAATTTACGAGTTGGAATAGGCTTCAAACATTATTTATTAGATTCTATGTTCATAGTGTCATCCCTACCTGGGGACTGAAAGCTAATCTTATGATTTATTTCTCTGTTAACATTCAGTAACAAAAGAGATTTAGCAAATTCCTATCACTAATTACTACGACTTAGCATACTGTTTAAACAGAGGCCTTCAATAATTCAACCTGGAGGAAATGATTTGAGGGAGTTGTGTGGTAGATAGTTTAATGGGCTATGTGTTCAGATATGTGTGCCTGATACTAACGAAAGGATAGATTGCTGGAATTTACAGTATCTCATTTGACACCACTGTTTTAGAAAAGTCTACTTTATTCACTGATATCCATGCCACTGACTTAATAATAACGAAAACTTATTAAAATTCCAAATGTAACTTGCCAACACTTGAAGATGAAACCACAGACAATTCTTTATTCACTGAGGTAAAACATTGACTGAATCATGTACTTACAGCATAAAAGAACCATGCACTTACAGCATAAAAGACTAAATTTAGTAACCTTTAACAGGTGAGCAATTTAGTCTCTATCTCACTAGTGAGGAAAGAGCCAACATAAAACAAAGATCACCAGAAAGCCACAGGAGCAGGCTGACTGATGAAGAATGTGCAAGTCCAAGACGAGTTAGCTCAGCTTGAATAAATTGTGTCTTTTCACTCCCTGGAAGCAAGAGAAGCAAACTGAGAACGTCACCCAGCTCTGCAATCAGACTACACAAAAGGCAGTGATCAGAGTATCTGATCTCCAAGGGAGAGGTTCCTGCTTCATCCCAGATACGGGAATTATAATTTAAAAAAACACTTCAAGGAATGAAATGTAAATGTATTAAACTTATCCTGGGTTAATTTTATCCTGCCTCCTTATTTTCCAGTGTTTTTTCCCCCACAGTTTGCTTTTCTGATCTGGCCTCCTTAATCTGCAGTATTTTCTAAAATTAGTTTTCTATTATGATAACACTTTAAAGATCATGAAAAAGATGTCTCACGATACTACTGATAGGGTTCAGGATGTGCTATCCCAAAATATGGTTCCTTGACATTTGAGGAAACAGCAGAAGCAGGAAGATTACTCTCAAAGTCCCCTTGCCCCTTCTCCCCTGAAGCAAGTCCTAAGATCTAGAAATAATTCCCTGACCTCCTCCTGAGTAAGACCATCATTCCAGAGATGCTCACCCTATACCCAGAGGGAAGGACTGTCTTTATCACTGAAGAAACAGAGATGCAGAGAAGAAACTGAACACAGTCCTTACTAAATCCCCCCAAGCTTATTACCATCACATTAATCTCCATTTATCCGATCACACTTCCCCAATATCAGTTCTTCATCAGGCTGAAGCATAAAAATAGTCTGCCCTGCTTCCTTGGGTTTTTAATTCCTTATGAAGCCTCCCCGTCACACAAAGCTTTTATACTATATACATTTGTTTTTGGTTTTCACTTGGTAGTCTGTCTTGTTTTAGAGACTCAGCAATGAACCTGAGGTGAGAAAAAAAATTCTTTTCCTCCTATACTAATCATAACTTAGTAAAAATATTATGTGCAATTATAAGGCTTCAGTTACCAAAATGCCACATAAAACTCCCATTCCAACATATGTTAACTACTTAATATTTTTATATAAGCATTAAGATATTTAGATATATTGACATATTTCATTGATATATTTCCAAGTGGTTCAGAAACATTTTGTTTGAGAGAGTACTTCAAAAAGTTCATGGGTAAATGGAATTAAAAGATAAGCTTGCTTGCTACAAAACAAAAAACTGCAATCCATACATACAAGGGATTTTTAAAAAGTTCATGGAAACTGTAATTATAAAAAAAACTATGAATGGATTTTGAAATATTCTGCACCAAATAAACATATTTAATGCTATTTTGAAAAGTCTTATATTTCTGTACTATACCTTTTATCACACATAAAAATGTAACTTTGTCCAGATTTATAATTTTCTCCATATTCTGCATTTTGTATGAGCACTATTACTCCAATTTTCATTCTGACTCCAATTGTTTATATGTATCCCTTTCTTATCCACTACCACCTTTATTTTCAATTTTTCAGTGTCAGAACATTTTGAAACGCAGATGGGTAGTTGGTTACCCATGACCACCCTCTAGTGGTTAGTCAGACAAATTTTTTATCCATGTCCAAAATTGAATCACTATAAAAATGAAAAGTTTGCACACTTTCACTTCCATCATAATTATAAAATTAGCTCCAAAATAATTCTAGAACTGAACTACTTAAAAAAGATTAAATGATTTCCCCAGAGTCACAATACAGTGAGATATTTCATATATTAGAGTGTATGTTATCTTCTAGTCATCTAAGCTTGGCTACAGAAGAGATAACCGAAACCAAAATTAAGTAAGATTTTAAAAACCTGCAATTAATGATCGAGGGACGTCTCATGCCTGAAATACCAAATGGTATGAGGTGAAGTTTTAATTTCCAGTGAGAAGCCAGGATATTTCCATACAATTTTAGGGGCAGGGGTGGGGGAAAGTAGATGATTATGTATCTGTAGCTTCCTGTTGTAGCAAACAGTTCATATCTGGTAAAACTAAATTTCATAAGGCAGCCTCAGAAAGAGATAAAAAGAAAAAAATGCCAAAATAACTCTATCTAATAAGAATTAGAAATATGGGAGCAGGTGTTTGGTCAATAGTTGGGACACCAATTTCCTGTATCAGGATGCCTAGGTTTGTTGTCCACTTCTGGCTTCTGATTCCAGCTTTCTGCTAATGTATATCCAGGAAGGCAGCAGTGATGCCTCAAGTGACTGAATTCCTGTCCTTCACATGGAAGACTTGTATTGAATATCTAGTTCCTGACTTTGGACCCAGGCTCAGCCTTGGATGCTGTGGGCATGTGGGGAGTGGACCAGCCAGTGGGAGCTCTCAAGTGAACAAATGAATGAAACCCAGCAGATACTTCCTTAGCCAAGTGATCAAGGTTAGTATCACCAGTAATGTGGGATGTGTTGATATGTTGTGATATGAAAAAGAGAACATCATTGATGTACTGTAAAGTATGCATGACTCCAATCTAATTATGAGAAAAATAAGAGAAATCCAAAGTGAGCAGAAATCTACAAATACTGACCAATCCTCTTCAAAAGTATCAAAGTCACGTAATAAAAGGAAAAGACCAGAAACTGTCACAGATGGGAAGAGTTTAAGGAGACACAACAACTAAATGCAATGTGGAATCCTGGACTGGGTCTTAGAACAGAACAGTAGTGACAAAATTAGTGAAAGATGAAGCAAATCTCTAGTTAACAGTATTTCACCAATGTTAATTTCTTGCTTTTGATTTCTGTATAAGAGGTGCCCAATATGCTAATAATGGGTAAAGTTGGGTGAAGACTCAATGGAATCTACTATTTTTGCAATGATTTTATAATTCTGAGCTTTTGACAAATTAAATTTTACATATCAGCAATGGATTGGCAAATAGATGATCTCATTTTATTCTCATAACAACTCTACAAAGTTGGTAGGATTAGTCTTATTTTTACAGCCTGGGAAACTGAGAGTTGGAAAGAGTGAATGAAATGCTCAAATTGTGGATGCAAAAGGCTTCTATAGCCTTGGCAGCTCACGTCAAGAGCCTCAGGTGATCACTGACGTCATACATTAGTGTTAATTGTTAACAACAGGAGCCACTGTGCACTTATTTCCCATGCAGGACCTCTGTCCTCAATGAGTTGTATTATGAAAATTAACTGTAAAACTTGTTCTCAGTTTGTGCATGTGTGTGTGTGCAAACTGCTGAAATTTTTAGTTAGTACAGAGTTGGTATTTTGTTTATAAAGTTAATTGAAAATGAATCTTAATGGAGGATGGGACTGGGAATGGGAGAGGGAAGAGGAGGTGGCAGGGCGATTATGGTGGGAAGAATCACTATATTCCTAAAGTTGTACTTATAAAATTTGTACTCCCCAAATAAAAGGTTTCTTTGGGAAAAATAAAAAGTTTTCTGTGGGGAGCAACCGAGACTAAATTACTGGAACTGCTAGGACTAATTCTATGCATCTGATCTCCCACAATATGGCGCTGAGAGAGAGTAAAAAACAACTACACAGCTGCCTCACCAATTCGACTGATAAGCTGCAGGAGCTGATCCTGCTTCTGATTGGAGGACAGCAGCGTGCTCAGTGTGTGGGCAGCAGAGTTGGGATTGGTGGAAGAGGACTATAAAGGAGGAGAGAAACAACATGCATGAGGAACATCTGAGCAGCCCCTGAGAGAGCTGGCTGGCGGTGTGCTGCTCCTCCGCAGGAGCGGGGGAAGCGGCGGGGGTGCTGCCCCTCCGCGAAGGCGCAGGGGGGGGGGGGCAGCGGCTAACCTGAGATGGCGTCATTCCTCTGCGAGTGAGGGAATGGCAGCAAACCCGGGAAGGGCCGGGAGAACAGCGCAGGGTCCGGTGTCGTCCCTCCGCGAGTGGGGGAGCGACAGTTTTCTAGAGGAAATACTACTTAAACTGACACTTGATGGATGAAATGGTTACCCTATTTCCAGGCAAAGAGGAAGAGGAATGTTTCAGGCAGAGAGAATATCCAGGTGTTGAGAATATGCAAGGTATCTCAAAGAGTAAGAAAAATTCAGGGGGTATCAGGGCAGGTAAAGGGTGGACGGTGGGGTTAAAGTGGTGTGAGATAATGTTGGAAAGATGGACACTGTGCAGAGTTGAGAAGGTCTAAGAAAACAGTCATATGTAACCATTGAATGGATCCTGGAAAGAAAAAAAAGCAATGAAACAGTCTTGGAGAATATAGAGGTATCTGAATAAATACATTGGTTATTATGTAACCATTGAATGGATCCTGGAAAGAAAAAAAAGCAATGAAACAGTCTTGGAGAATATAGAGGTATCTGAATAAATACATTGGTTATTAGATTATATTATACAGCTATTATTAACAACTTTACTTAGAGTTTTAATGGCCTAATTTATCATGACATTTAAAGTAAAATGCATAATTTCTATTAATAAATATATTTATGAACTGCCTCATTCCTAGAAGAAGCATGTCAAAATATTACATGGGAGTGTTATGAGATTTGCAGTGTATTTTCCAACTTTTCAGAAGAAGAGAAAGAACAAATGTGACAGAACATGAATGACTCAGGACTGGCAAATTTAGGGAAGAGTCATAGCTGTTGGTTTTTTTATTTCTATTTTAATTTAAAAATTTAACCATTTTTGAATTATTCTGAAAATGTTTTTCAAAATAAAACGTTGAAAGAAAAAAAAAAACAGACTTAGTAATAGGACTGACTGAATCCTTGCAATGACCTGCTCAAGTCTGTGATGTTCTTCTACTTTGTTATGAGAAACATATGCAGATACATTTACTGACTCAAGAAACACAGGGTGATCTCTTCTGAAGCTGTCATAAAATTTCAAAGTGGCAGCAATGAGGGCTGCTGCTGTGGCCACCTGTGACACCAGCATTTAAATGTGAGCACCAATTCATGTCCTGGCTGCTCCACTTCCGATCCAGCTCCCTGCTAATGGCCTGGGAAAGCAACAGAAGATGGCCCAAGTGCTTGGGCGCCTGTCACCCACGTGGGAGACTTGAATGAAGTTCCTGGCTTCTGGTTCCCGGCTTTGGCCTGGTCCAGCACTGGCCATTGTGATCACTCGGGGAATGAACCAGAAGATGGAAGAGATTTTTTTTTTCTCTCTCTCTCTCCCCCTCTCCTTCATCTCCCTCCCTCTCCTCTCCTCTGTGACTATGTATAAATCTTTTAAGTAAATAAATAAATCTTTAAGAAAAGAAAGGTGGCAGCAATGCTAAAACTAGAAGAGGGTATTTTTAGAACCTAGTGGCAAGTTTCAACTTGCTTAAAAGAGTACTGGGGAAACAAAACGATTTTGTTATAGAAGTTACTATATATTTTAGTAGAACAACTTTAATTCACAGTGATATGCAGCAAGTCTTGTAATACTATAGAAATTATAACACATTGCTATGCTTCCCAATAAGAAGTATTTAATCTTTATAGGCATAGGCATTTTATTATACAATTCAAAGATATCTAGTACAGAAAATAAGTGAATTTTCAGATTTGTCTTTCTGGTTTATTTTTCCTTGTAACTTGCAACATTATATCACTTACCCATATAAACAACATAAAAACATTATTTAGTATAATGACACAGCATATCAAACCCCCGAGAAATAACAAAATGTTCCCGACAGAAGAAAAATACTTTCCCCTTTCCCCTTTTAGTGATATGTTACTTACAGGCACATAATAATGGCAAGTTACTTCATCTTGTAAATTATGACAAAGAATCAAGATTAGTGCCTCAAAACAAAGTGGTTATTTTCTTATAGCCAAATATAACTGAATTAAATTATTGATGGATTGTGTTCTCAGCAATGCAGGAAGATGGCTCTACCCCATGTAAATTTCATTGTCTGGCTTCAGGTTATCTGTTTGCTTCTCAAATCCAATGTGGTTTTTCATTATGACACTGACTTTATATTCCCATGCTATTCTTTGAAATGAACTGTACACCGGGTACATACTAAGTAAAAAAGATGACAAGACAAACCAGGAAAATGCATATTTTCAATTCCAACAACTGACCAATTTATAAAAGCACACATTTTTACATGTTAGACAGTTCTTTAAACAGCCTATCCAATCTCTCATATATTCATTCATAGGAACTTAGCTTAAAAATTAAAACACCAATGATATATTGGTTAAATATGAACATGGTCAAAAGAAAAACTGGTAAAAACAAGCTGGCTACTAATACTAAGCATGGACTAAATCTGGGAATTTGATACACTTCTAAGTGAAGCAGAATTTTTAACTCCATAGCAGTTTAATCAAAAACAAAAACAAACCCACTCCATAAATTGCATTAGACTGTGAATATTAAAATTATCTCTATTTTATACATCATTTCTTATCCTTCAAGAACAAATTTTGAAACCACTCGGTAATTACTATCTCATTTATTTTCACAATAGCATCAAAGTACGTAAGATTAGTTAACTTATTTGTTTGCTGAAGAATATCTGCATAGCAGCGTTCTTCAGTGGAAAATCTGAAACTCCAATCTAGGTCTGTTGATTCCGCATCCAGAGCTCATTCACTGATTCATAACACATCTCAGCTATTTACCATGTGCAGTAAAGGATACAGAATAGCTCGTCACAGTGTTAGATGGAACAAATACATCACAGTTGTATTTAGCAGTCCACATTTTCATGTGTGGGTACATTTTAAAATTCAATAGATAAAAATCACCATGTGGTGCCATAGAAATTACTGCTTTATTTATTGGCTCTATTATCTTTATAGATGCAGAGAGAGGCGGAGAGAGAGGAGTAAACTGGGCACAGGGAAAGAAGGGAGAAAGGAGGAAGAGAAGAAGGTAGAGTGAATTATCTTGAGCTGGGTCATACAATGATGGTCCTTCAAACTCAGATTTCTATCTGAAAGGCAGGTTCAATATAAACGCATTGCTTATGCATCAGGAGCTTGATTTGGGACACATTATATTTGAAAAGCCTATTTATAGAATCAAAGGGGAGACACACAGAAGGCTATTGGATATACATGAGTCTAGAGTATGTGTAGGTCTATATGGCTGTAGACTATATGAGAATGAAAACCCCATGAAGTTGAGGGTTAAATTCTATGGCTTTAGCACATACAACAATGCCTAGCATGTACTGACAGCTCTATAAATATGATATAGAACCATCTGAAATTTATATAATATTATCTGATTTTTTAAAAAATCTATCTAAATAGCAGTTTTATATGACTGCATCTAGTACTGGCTGAATGAGTGATAAACTACAATTTTTCATTTAAAAGTCTTTCCTTTATACTTCAGCTGGAAAAAGTGCTTTCTAGTAAACTAGAAGAGTGGAAGAGCCTGAGGTTGGTCCTTGGTCCCTGGTAGACCACAGAGATCTCAATCTTTTTCTGTATTACAGGCACTGAGTAAACATTCACTGTTAGTAGCAGTGATGACAGCAATGATCTTTTCCTGATATCTACTATAAGTTATTATTATTAGAACATTTAGTCACAAATTACATAAGCACTGACTTCAAACACACGTATAATATCTTTGTCAGTACAATCATCATCTTACAGATAAAACAACTGAGAAATAGGACCCTTTCTCCAAAACCATAACAGTAGAGTGCATAAATAAGGTGTCCAGGTTCAGTTTTGTGCTCAATTCATAACTACTTGCTTTTATCTACCATCAATGGCAAAGAAGTATTTTATTTATAGTGCATGTACAGGCATGCTACTGTGTAATTTAATTATACTAAGGGATTTTTTCCCCTTAATCCTTTCTCTATGATGTGTCACATTTAGAAACTTTCACAGAAAAATCCAACAGTTTATAATTCTACCTAGATAGTTTAACTGAATGTATTACCATGTGAAAACCCTTCTTCTGAAACATGCATAATAAAAGAATATATATTAATAATACCTCAAATAACCATATTGCTATAGAAACTTTCTGTAATAGTTTCTTTTTGGCTTAACATGTCATAAATTGAGCATGTACTAAAAATTTCTGTTTTCTGTTTTACGAAGAAAAGTTGTTCTTGAAGTAACTCTTAATACATTTTAACTCAAATTAATCATTTAAATGGTCAAGAATAACAAAAAAGAAAGCTGGGGATAGGAATGCAAATCTAAGCATGGCACCCTGATATGACAATTTCTAGGATTACAAATTTACTAGCTATCCCATATGTAGATTAATTTTCTTTGAAATTCAAAAGCTGCCTCTGATATCTCTTATAGCATACGAATAAGCAGAATCATAATGAAAAACACAACACCCGTAAAATTATAATATTTTGAAGTGCAACTTTAAAGAGTAATTTGTTGACTACTAATAATCCCCAAATCAAGTTGATATCCTTAATTTGTTTCTGAAGAAATAAAAGCCTATCACTTTTGAAACTTTAGTAGCAGCAGATAATGAGCCCTTTCACCAAGCAGCTACAACATTAGATGATTCATGTAAATGCTAAAGAGTTTTTCTCTTTTAATATACAACAACTCACAGCTCACAGAATCTGCTGCTCTGATGCAATATACAATGAATGTACCTCATCACATAGTTTAGCTTTTTCTTCCTTTTCTGTACTAAATCCAATCTGGACACTGAACTGTTATGGCAGGGACACTTCTCTATTCTCTTCAATCTTCTTGCCTTTGATGCCCACTATCTTTGATAGTGAGGATCTTCAAAACTTAGAAATTAAATTCGAAAGACATGTGCATAAAATTGCATATAAATCTATAATGAATTGTTAAATCTCATATCCTTAAAAGTTCAAAGGATCTTTATCTACTATTCTCCTCTGCTATGAAAACATTATGTCCCACAAGCCTGGAAAATTAAGCTACCCAACAAGCAAGCAACAGCTGTTTAGCTCCTGAAGTGAAGTGACACAATGTGCAAAGGAAAGTCACCTTAAATTCCACTAAGCAGAGGAAAAAAAAAAAAAAAAGTAGCACTAAAACCCATCTCTCTCTCAGCTGAGCCTTCATTCAATATTGAAACAAGTAATCTCAAATTCCATGGTTTTGGCTGCTGCTCAACACTATTCCATTCAACTGGGGATTGAACAAAGCAAAATAAAAAGAAGCTTTAAGCTGTCTTCTCTTTTTGCTATACAGTACTGACAGCATCTTGTTCATTAATTAAACTTTTTTTTTCTTAAAGAAATCAACTGTGGGGCATTGTATTTGACAGAAGAATAAATTAGTAAATAAAATAGATGAAATTTTTTTTGTAAAAAGTCTGGAATTTCCAGATTCTATTTAGAAATGCAAAATATAAACAAATGTAAAACTGAAACTTCTCGGTGAAGTCAGATGGTAAGACTTTAACACAAACAGAGGTTGGCACAGAGGCAGGACCTGGGTAACTGGCTATCCATTTCATAGAATAAGATGAGTCTGTTTGTATGGGAAAGAATTCATGTGCACTACTCATTTTCTGTCATCCACTAAAGATATAGGGTTATGAATTTAAAGCATTAGACACTATGAACCCAGTTAATAATGACTAATTTACCAAATTTTCTGGAACACTCCAAAACAATTTTTGGTTTCTGTGAGAATTCCATTTGCTGTTTTTGCTCTACTAAGTAGGGTAGGGAGATCATGGGGAAAAAAGCAAAATTCCTATTCATTACCTTATTGGTATGTAAGAACTTTTGCTTTAATAATATTTTATACAAGATATGCCATTTCTAATTTTTCCATCTTAGAATTCAAAATAATGTCATAAAATTCTTATATTTATGCAAAATCTTTTGACAGAAATGACAGGTATTCTAAAATGAAATGATTCAAAGTAAAAATAATATTCTTTTCATTTTTTTAAGATTTATTTATTTATCTGAGAGAGTCAAAGAGAGGGAGAGACAGAGAGAAAGGTCTTCCATCCACTGGCTCACTCCTCCAATGGCCATAATAGCCAGAGTTGGGTATAGCTGAGGCCAGGATCCAGTAACTTTCTCCAGGTCTGCCACATAGGTGCAGGGGCCCAAGCACTTGGCCCATCCTCTACTGATTTTCCAGGACATAGCAGAGAGTTGGATTGGAAGAGGAGCAGCCAGGACACAAACTGGTGCCTATATGTGATGCTAGCACTGCAGGCAGAGGCTTAGCCTACTATGCTACAGCGCTGGCTCCCCTTTCATGTTATTTGGTTTGTTGATACCCTCAATGTAAGTGAACTAGAGGAACACAGGTATTCTTGTTTTATCACTATGTAAATCAAATAAATTTTTCTTTGCCAATAAAATTATGTGTACATTAACAATGTGCATATCTTGGTGGCAAAAATAATTATATGAAACGACACTGATTTGAAGATAACCCAAATAAAAATATGTTCCTCAGGTTTACACTTTGCAGAATTTCATGGGGCTGGTGTTGTGGTGTAATGGGTTAAGCCACCACCTGCAACACCAGCATCCCAAGAGAGCCAATTTGAGTCCCAGCTGCTCCATTTTCTATGCAGCTCCCTGCTAATGTGGCTGGGAAGGCAGCCAAGGATGGTGAGGATGAGGTTAAGAGAAATAAAGCAATTGCTCAATAAAGCCTGCATGGTCAGTCATTGGTGGAACTGAAATCTGAATTCAAGCCTGAGTAACATGTCTGCTTGGGAGATGTTATTTTTAAAAATCACATTGTTGGGGTCGACACTGTGGTGCAGAGGATAAAGCCGTCACCTGCAGTGCTGACATCCCGTTTGGGTCCCAGATGCTCCGCTTCCAATACAGCTCTATGTTAAGGCACGGGAAAGCAGTAGAAGATGGCTCAAGTCCTTGGGCCCCTGCACCTGCATAGGAGAGCCAGAAGAAGCTTCTGGCTCCTGGCTTTGGATCAGTACAGCTCCGGCCATTGCAGCCATCAAGGGACTGAACCAGTGGATGGAAGACTTCTCTTTTTGTCTCCACCTCTGCCTGTTTGTAACTCTGCCTTTCATATAAATAAACCTTTAAAAAAATCATATTGTTGGCCGTTGCCGTGGCTCACTAGGTTAATCCTCCACCTTGCAGCGCTGGCACACCGGGTTCTAGTCCCGGTCGGGGCGCTGGATTCTGTCCCGGTTGCCCCTCTTCCAGGCCAGCTCTCTGCTGTGGCCCGAGAGTGCAGTGGAGGATGGCCCAGGTGCTTGGGCCCTGCACCCCATGGGAGACCAGGATAAGTACCTGGCTCCTGCCATCGGATCAGCGCGGTGTGCCGGCCGCAGCGCGTCAGCCGCGGCGGCCATTGGAGGGTGAACCAACGGCAAAGGAAGACCTTTCTCTCTCTCTCGCTCTCACTGTCCACTCTGCCTGTCAAAAAATAAAAATAATAAAAAAATCTGAAATATAAAAATTTAACCTGCATGGAGTGATATTTTCAAATTTATTCTTCCTATTTCCCTAGACTGAAAAAGGGACATCACAGTCATTTTTTTCTAGATTATACTATTTAATCTAAAACATACACTCGACATTCTACAACATTCTGCAAATATCATCATGACATTTGACATTCTAAGATTTAACAAGTAGGGGCTAGTGCTGTGGTACAGATGGTTAAAGCCCCAGCCTGCAGCTCCAGCATCCCATATGGGCACCAGTTTGAGTCCCGGCTGCTCCACTTTTGATCCAGCTCTCTGCTAATGCACCTGGGAATGCAATGGAGGACAGCCCAAGTCCTTGGGCCCCTAAACCCATGTGGAAGACCAAGAAGAAGCGCCTTACTCCTGGCATCAGATCAGCTCAACTCTGGCCTTCAGGGCCATTTGGGGAGTGAACCAGCAAATGGAAGAGCTCTCTCTCTCTCTCTCTTTCTGTCTCTACCTCTCTGTGTAACTCTTTCAAAAAAAAAAAATAAAACAAATCTTTTATTTTTTAAAGAATTTAACAAGTGGTTACTATTATAAAATATAAGATCACGATGGCACATTTGGCTCAAACTATTTCAAACAAAACTCTCAATGCTTTCATTCTAATCATACAATTAATTTAATTTTTGAAAATATATTGACTGCTACTGTTTATTTCCCTCACTCCCACCTGAATTACAGTTCTACAGACCCAAGAACAACCTCTATAGTTCATCTAAAACATGTGGGAGAATCATTTTACGCCTGTTTATCAGAATCTCCAGAAAAGAGCCTTTCCTTCCAATGTTAAGTACCCATATATTTGCAACACTTACAATCAGATTATCTTAATCTTAAAAAAAAAAAATGCTGTTTTTAGGTACTCAGAGAAAACCAACACAATACAGTCAACTGTGATAATCACAATTATTGATAGTGAATGGGAAACTATAATCAAGTTCATAACTTTTAACCAGAAATTAAAGACATTTGCTAATTAGTTGATCACAAAATTGGTAACACATTATTTTGTAATCTAACAATACTGACAAGGCATCAAATCAGAGAGTTAAAACAAAGGCATTTGGCTTTTATTATAAACCCAAATGAAACAGGAAGTTTTTAAAAGGCTACCCACAGCTCTTTGACATTGGTTAACTTCAATTCCTAACATTATCCCAGGCAAGTGTTACTATTACCTTTTGTAAAGATGTCGCCATGGCTCAGCAGCTGCCATGATGAGTTAACAAACTAAAAAGATGGCTTCTCATGCACACTCAATTCATTTCCACATCCACAAGAAAATAATGGCCAATAATAACCCACAGAGTTAACCAAAAGAAAGAGAATTAAAATGGAAACTGAAGGTTGATGAACACCTTAGAATTCACATGCAGAACAGGAAATTTAATGTTTTTTTATTCAATTATACCTCTACTTCTATAATTTTATGTTCAAATTCTAATTTTAAAAATGTCTCAGTAAGGAATACAGTAAGTAGATGATAACACTCAGTGAGAAAGGAAAGATCCTACATGTGAATGAAATCTACGCTAAGAACTAACTTGCTACAGTCATCCATACTTTATTATCAAGAAAAAAAATCAACATTTGCTATCTAATTTTGCAAGCAGTGATTTTTAATCAATTCCATTACTTTAAAAAATTATTAGCAAATTATACTCTCCACAAATGCTACATCTTGTTAATATTTACAATTTCCTTCTTCTACAACAAGGGCTCATTTATTTTCTTTTATGTTAACATGCACAAGGTAAGTAAATGCTAATCATCAATTTTTTTTGAAAACAAACAACAGCTACCATGCAGAGAGCACCTATATGCCTGGCAGTGTGCTTGGTGTTTATTAGGCATTATCCAAGCTCCTCAAAGGACCCCATGCAAACAGTGATTATTATTCCCATATATAAATGAAGGCACGAGACAGACAGTGCTGAAGGCAAGTATCTTGACCAAGATCATCAAATGAACAAATTCAAATCTTAATAAATCCAAACAATCATCACTGTGCTCCTTCACAACTAATATTGCTTACATTAAGCAATCTGCATACTTTAGAAAGAATTTGCACTTCTAGGAAACTTACTTAATTCTACATCCTGACCTTAAGCAAGTATTACTTCTTTCATTATCTTGAGGAGAAAAGAGAAGTACAAAGAGGATAAGTGGCTTGTCCGAGTTTCCAAGGTGGATGCATGGACTTGGCCTGTGGCCTATAGCCTACACATTCAGTGCTCTTTCTAACACTCTGGCTTTTCCAGGACTGTACAGTGGAAAAGACAGATATCTGTAGTAAAGTAACTGGAAATACACATACTCATTAAGATTTTGATAGATCTCCAATCTTCACAATTATCACATACTCCCTCACCATTTTTATTATTTCCTTAGTATTTTTGTAAGCACAGAACTTTATATACTTTTTTATTTCACCAACAAAACTGTTAAAGCAGAAAATCTGTATTCCTCTTCCTAATTTTATTCCGTTCTATTAGAACATTTTACAACATTTCTCACCTACAAATACAGAAATGCTATGGCAAGTGGTTAACAAGTAATACCAAACACTGGTTCAAGGAACAGTGTTTTCTTTCATAAAATATTAACACAGAGGCCTGTAAAGCTATAGTTCTGTCTATGATATCTATATCTCTCTTCCTACCTCATGCTAGGTGATGTAATGTCATAAATAACGAGAGGGATAGACTGGCTTAAAAAGAACTGGTTCATCTTTACAGTAACAGAACCAAATTACTCACTGCATTTGGGTCACATCATAAGCAACCACATCACATTACTGGCCATAGATGACCATATTTGCCTACCCATATATCTAGAAAATTGCACCTCCTCTGATTCACATGGCCACACAATTTGATACTTGTAAAAGTTTAGATAATATAGATCATAAATCTATAACATACTATGCTTTTCAATATGGCTGAAAAGATACTTGGCAACAAGAAATACAGTGAAAAGCCTTTCATAATATTCCACAATAAATCAGAGAAGAAATGCATATGAACAAACAGGAATAGTCATTATCAAACAAAATGTATATTCATATCCTTGACCACATCTTAAGATGTCAACCATGAGAAAATAATGCAACATGATAGTAAAGAGCAGATCTACTATAATGCATCTGGAAAAATATAATTATGATTTCCCTTGCTTTATAAAATAATCAAAAATATCTTGCTAAAAGGATCTTTTAAAATACATCTATTTTTAACTCTCTATATGACTTAGTTTAAAAAACGCAATTCAAATTAAATGATATCATCTGTAACACTAGTGAGTACAACAGAAAACAGGAAAAATCACCTTGCTTTTCCCAAATAATTCTCAGTGTCCTATTGAATATATGGCAATACATTTGACAGTTGCTCCTACTATGCAGAGGGAAAAATTTTAAGGCTCCAAAGAGAAGTATCCTTTAAGAAATTAAAACAAAAGTTGAAAAATAATAAACTTTCAGATTTCATACATCTTTTCAACCACAAGCCATGAATTCACTGAATAACTAATCCTACAAATGGAACTAAATATTTGAGAGGATGTTTCTTTGGAATAATCACTGAGAAAAATGTAGCATCTATAGCCTCCATTTTCTAGATTGAGGCTATCTGTTAGGCTTTTGCATAAAGTCAACTGAATACTGACCTACCATTATGCGTAGCAGCAGCAACAGCCCAGTATAATACTGTATTCCTAACAATTACTTCAGTATTTCTAAAGTTTGATTTGGATGGCTGGTAGAATAAAAGGTACAACTATGGGACAGTTTTAATTCTCGAAAGCTAGATGGAACTGAGTACTTACTATGTGACAGATAATTTTCTAAGCACTTTCTTTGTGTTAATTTAATCTTCACAACAAACCATTAAGACAAACTGTTAGGATCCTCTTTTCATAGGTGAGGAAACTAGAATATGAAAAGGTTAAGTAACCATCATGTTATGCCTGCTAAATGGTAGAGCAGGGATTTGAATCCAAGCAATTTAATTTTCAAGCACCCTATTGCTCAGAAAAATGACCTCTGTAGTTTATCAGATAAAACTACCTACACTTTGCTGAATTTATTCAGAGAACGAAACAAAACAAAATGGAGAGGAGAGGGAATTACACTAAATCATCCCAGTTCTCACCTTTTAATTTCTGAACAAAGAACTTATTGGGATGATTCGCACTGTTGGATTTGAGTCGTAGTCATGTAGGGTCTGTGATTTCAGACAACCGATTGAACCTCTCAGAGAACCCCAACTTATTATAAAATGGGATTTAAAAATACTGCCTACCTTATCACTTCTGAGAAAACCAAATACCCAAGATGATAGGGAAATGTTATTTATGGAAGAATTCAGCTGATAAATTCAGGAATAAAAATAACACAAGTGTAACTGATTTGAGAAACACCATCCAATGAACAGAATCATGAGATGAAAAATTGATGAGGCAATCTATAGTGCAGGGCTTGAGCTACAGCTGACAAACCTGAGGTGACACAATATAAAAACCACATTCCACTTGTGTAAGGATCCTCACATTGTTACTTACGAAGGATTCTAGTTAAAGGGTTGAAGTTGAGCTACAACTGTCTTTAGAATTCACTCCACTTACAGGAGCAATGAAGGATATAACAAACTAAATGACATCATAAGAAAACAAATAAAAACAAAATGTGGTAACATTTTATAGAACTGGCTTATTTAACACATTAATGAACTGAACAAACAAATAAAAACAAAGAAAACAGAAGAGTAAGACCTTACTAAGAGAGACTTATGAAACATCAGCCAAATTTAAAAAGTGACCTTATATAGACCTTGGTGCAAAAAAACCAGGAAACCAGGAAAGCAAAAAACCCAAAACGTTTTTTAGGCAAATGGGAAATTCTGATCATGGTTTGTATATTAATCAGGCGTTATCAAAACTTTTTCTTACTTTGGGAGCATACTGAATTAACATAAGCATCTATGATGGTCAACTTGACTGGGTCACTTGGCTACACATTACTTTTGGGTGTTTCCAGATGAGACAGCATTTTAGTGAGTTGGCTCAGTAAAGCAGATTGTCCTCCTCCAAGTGAATGAGCACTCTCCACTATGTTGAGAGCTTCAAGAGAACAGAAGGTGAAGGAAAGAAGAATTCACATTTTTTCCTGCCTGACAGCCTTCTCCTGCCCTTGTACTGGGACTTGCATCATTGAATTCCCTGGTTCACGCCTTTAAACTCAGAATAAAGTACACCACTCACTGGATTTTCTGAGCCTCCAGCTTGCAGACAGCATATGTGGGACTCCTCATGCATCCACTCTTCATAATAAATCTCTCTCCATGTATACATATGGAGATCCCTACTGGCTATTTCCCTGGAGAAACCTAATACAGCACCACGCAACAGAGACTAGAACTTGCTTTTAGAAAGTCACTGGGAACATGCTCACTGTGTCAATGGAAAGAGGCGAAGGTGTCTGAGTCCCATCCTGAGGTAGTGGAGAGCAAGGATGGTGAAGATCTCAGCTTCATTAATCTAGCCTGTGAGTAAGAGGAAGTGGCAGTCACCCAGGCTACCCTTACCCTCACCCTGACACCATCAACAGTAAACATGATAAAACAACTTAGAAAGATAAGCATGGACATGTAGGCATAGAAGTTGGTATCCAAACCAAGGGCACTAAATGGCCTTTCTTATACTAAGAATATACAAAGACAAAAGGAGGACACAACTACAGCAGACTAAGAGCCAGAGCGGGCAGCAACTTGGAAATGGAGGTGAGAATGGACTGCAGCAAACCACGGTGATGTAGCCGAAGAAAGAGTGTGGCTTGAGTTTGGACTGGTGCCCCAGGGGCTAGCAGTTGCCCACGGACTCAATGGAAGTAGAGGAGGCAGGTTTATCTCACCCCTACTTCCTCACAACAGCGCCTACTGCCTGGCTTAGAAAGGGCAGGCACCATTTTGGGTTTGGGCAGTAGCTGTGGAACACTCTGTGTGTGGAACACAGCAACTGGCTGAGACAGGACGCCATTTTCTCCACATTACTGGAGGTAGTGGTGGGGAGAAAGCAACATTTGGTCAGTGGCTCTTGTGTAGGCATGTGATCTAGAGATTCTAGAGGAAGAGATAATCCACAGTCCCCACTGACTTCGGGCCTGGCTGGGAGCTGGCTGGGCAACTACACAGGACAGTGAGGCACCTGAAGCCTCCCAGGATCAGGATGCTTTGGGGAGCTGTCTGAGGGAACATCTACCTCTCTGTTGACTGGACAGGCTGGCAGGGCAGACAGAAACTTCTGCACCCAGCAACTGCAGGCGCCTTGTGTGCAGAGACCATGGGGACTCGATGGTTACACAAGAAGGTGCAGGCGCAGCTGGGTCTCGGCAATCACTGGGTGCTGCTCCACATGCTCAGAGCTCCTTGGTTGCTTGTAACAGGTAATTGCAGCGGGAACAGTGCTCCGTGAGGACTGCACAGACCATTTGTGCAGTTCATTCGGTGGCATGGAACACACCGGGGGCTAATACTCGGGTACTGAGATCTACCACACCCAACATAGGTGTGGAGAGCTGACCAGAGCACTGACCAGAGCTCCCCAGCCACACACATCGCACATCTCAGGTATTCACTGAATTACAGACAACCACTAAGCCACAGAGGCACAGCTTACAAATGACACAAGCTATCAGAGGGAAAAAACAAAAATGAACTCCACTAATGCCTAAAAACAAACACAGAAATTCAAGAAACAAAACTAAGAAGACACCATAACGACTCCCACCAAAGAAAACAATATTAGAATGTGAAGATAAAGAGATTGTAGAAATGCTGGAAATGGAATTAAAGAAATTAATCATAGGATTACTCAAAAGCAATCAGAAGCAAATCCACAAATTAAGGAGAACTACACATGACATAAAATGAAAATTGTTCCCATGAAATTGAGATTTTTAAAGAGAAATCAAAATGAAATATTAGAAATGGAGTATTAGTAGATCAAATAAAAAATGCAGAGGAAACCTTAACCTCAGACTTGGGGAGGCAGAAGAAAGAATATCTGAACCAGAAGACAAATCTTTGGAAATTTACAGTCAGGCCAACAAGAAAACAGAAAACTTAAAAACAGTGTTGAGGCCGGCGCCGTGGCTCACTAGGCTAATCCTCCACCTTGCGGCGCCAGCACACCAGGTTCTAGTCCCAGTCGGGGCGCCAGATTCTGTCCTGGTTGCCCCTCTTCCAGGCCAGCTCTCTGCTGTGGCCAGGGAGTGCAGTGGAGGACGGCCCAAGTCCTGGGGCCCTGCACCCCATGGGAGACCTGGATAAGTACCTGGCTCCTGCCATCGGATCAGCGCAGTGCGCCGGCCGATGTGTTGGGGGTTTATGGGATACTATCAAATAACCCAACATATGGGTCTTAGGAATTCCTAAAGGTGTGCAAAGAAAGAAAAAAGGACTGTTTAGTGAAAAAATTACAGAAAACTATCCCAATTTGGAGAAAGAAAGGGAGGTCCAAATAGAGGAAGCACACAGAACTCTTAACACATATAAAAAGAAGAGATGTTCCTGACAACACTTTGTAGTAAAACTTTCTACATTAAAACACAAAGAATTTTAAATGCACATGAGAGAAATGCCAGATTACTTGCAGAGGATCTCCAATTAGACTCACAGCTGAGTTCTCATCAGAAATCCTACAGGTAGAAGGGAATGGTGAGATATAGTCCAAGTCTTAACAGAAAAAAAAAACCTGTTAATCAAGAATACTTTACTCTGCAAAGCTCTCATTTATGAATGAAGGTGAAATAAAGACTTTCCATAACATAATTTGAAAGAATCTGTTGCCACTCTTCCAGCCCTACAAATGATGCTTAAGGATATATAACACATAGAAACAGAAGCACAATCATCACTATGGAAAAATGTGAAGGCAGAAAATCCCCCAGCAAAAATACAAAGGAAATCTGAAGTAAACAACAGGAATATTTATGGGAAAATGGCAGGGCAAATTTGTTACTTAAGAATAACAACCTTGAATGTAAATGGTCTCAACTCTCCAGTTAAAAGATACAAACTGGCTGAATGGATTAAAAAACAAGACCCATCTATTTCTGCCTACAAGAAACACATCTCACCAAACACAGAATGAAAGTGAAAGGGTAGAAAAAGATATTCCATGCTAATGGAAAGTAAAAAAGGACAGGTGCTGCCATCCTAATATTAGACAAAATAGACTTTCGCATTAAAAACTGTTAAAAGAAATGAAGAGGGGCATTATGTAATGATTAAGGGATCAATTCAACAGGAAGATGCAACTATAATAAGTGTATAAGAACCCAGTTACAGGGAGCCAGGCTATTTAAAAGAAATGTTAATGAACCTAATGGGAGACAGAAACTCCAATACAATAGTAATGTGGTACTTCAACACCTCACTTTCATCAATGGACAGATCAACCAAACAGAAAACCAACAAGGAAACAACAGAGCTAATTGACACCATGGACCAAATGGACCTTATTGATATTTATAGAACTTTTCACTACACAGTTGCAGAATATACATTCTTTTCATCAGTACATGGAATTTTCTCCAAGATAAACCATATTCTAGGCCATAAAGAAAGTCTCAGTAAATTGGAAAAAAAAAAAATCATACCATATATCTTCTCTGACCAGCTTCTGGAATGAAGCTGGAAATCAACAACTCAAGAATCTCAAGGTCATATGCAAACACATGGAAACTGAAAAACATGCTCCTAAATGAACAAGTCATTGAAGAAATAAAAAAAAATTTCTGGAAACAAATGCAGACAACAAGACATCATATCAAAACTTGTGGAAAACAGCAAAAGCAGTGTTAAGATGGAGCTCATGGCAATCATGGCCTACATAAAGAAATTGGAAAGATACCAAATAAATGAACTAACAATGCATCTCAAGGACCTAGGAAAATAACAAACAAAATCCCAAATTAGTAGGAAAAAATAACGAAAATTAGAGAATAAACAAAACAGAAAGAAAAAATAATACAAACAATCAGTGAAATAAAGAGCTTTTTTTTTTTTGAAAAATAAAAATGATAAGCCATTGGCCCAACTAAGCAAAAAAAAAAAAAAAAAAAAAAGCAGGGGAGGGGACTCAAATCAATTAAATAAGAGATGAATAAGGAAATGTAACAACAGATACCATGACATAAAAAGAATCATCAGGAATTACTACAAAGAGTTATATGCCAACAAATCGAGAAACATAGAAGAAACAGATTCCTAGACACACACAATTTACCAAAATTGAGTCATGAAGAAATAGAAAACCTATACAGACCAATAATCAAGATGGAAAGAGAATCATAATAGTCAACCAACAAACAAAAGCCCAGGACTGGATGGTTTCACAGCTGAATTATATCAGACATATAAAGAACAAACTGCAATGCTTCTCAAGCTATTCAAAACAATTCAAAGGGAAGGAATCCTCCCAAACTCCGTCTCTGAAGCCTGTATCACCTTAATTCCCAAGCCAGAAAATGATGCAACAGAAAAAGATATCCTAGATGAACACAGACACAAAAATCCTCAACAAAATATTAGCTATTCAAACCCAACAACACATCAGAAAAATCATCCACATAGACCAAGCGGTATTTATCCCTGGTATGCAGGGATAGTACAACATTTGCACAATACATGTGATACATCACATTAACAAAGTGGAGAACAAACAATATGGTTTTCTCAACAGATGCAGAGAAAGCAGTTGATAAAATCCAACACCCTTTCACGTTGAAAACCTGAAGCAAATTGGGTATAGAAGGAGCACTCCTCAACACAAGCACGGCACTTTATGATGAACCCACAGCCAGCACCTTATTGAATAGGGAAAGGATGGAAGCATTCCCCCTAAGATCTGGAACCAGACAAGGTTGCCCACTCTCAGCATTTTTATTTAATATAGTCCTGGAAGTTTTAGCCAGAGCAATTAGGCAAGAAAAAGAAATCAAAGGGATACAAAATGGGAAGGAAGAAGTCAAACTATCCCTATTTGCAGATGACATGGTTCTATATATAGGAAACCCACAAGACTCCAGTAAGAGACTATTAGAATTCATAAGAGTTTGGTAAAGTGGCAAGCAATAAAATCAACATGGTAAAATCAATAGCCTTTGAATACACAGACAATGACATGTCTGAGAAAGAGCTTTAAAGATCAATCCTATACACAATAGCTCCAAAAAGAATTAAATACCTTGGAATAAATTTAACCAAGGATGTCAAAGATCCCCATGATGAAAACTATAAAACACTGAAAAAATACAAAGACATTAAAAAATAGAAAAAGCTTCCATGTTCATGGATTAGAAAAATGAATATCATCAAAATGTCCATACTACCAAAAGCAATTTACAGATTTTTTTTAATTTTATAGATTCAATGTGACCCCAATCAAAATACTAAAGACATTCTTCGCAGAGCTAGAAAAAATGATGCTAAGATTCATATGGAAACACAGGAGACCCAGAATTGTTAAAGCAATCTTACAACAGAAACAAAGCCAAAAACATCACAATACCTGATTTCAAGGCATACTACAGGGCAGTTATAATCAAAACAGTTTGGTACTGGCACAAAAACAGAAGTGTACACCGAGAGAATAGAAATTCCAGAAATCAATACATGCATCTACAGCCAACTTATTGTTGACAAAGAAGCTAAAATCAGTCCCTGGAGCAAGGACAGTCAATTCCACAAATGCTGATAGTGAAGCTTGATCTCCATGAGCAAAAGTATGAAACTAGACACACATCTTACATTTTACACAAAAATCTACTCAAAGTGGATCAAAGACCTAAAACTATGACCTGATACCATCAAATTACTAGAGAACATTGGTGAAACTCTGCAAGAAGTTGGCATAGGCAAAGACTAAGACCCCAGAAGCACAGGCAATCAAAGCCAAAATTGACAAATGGGATTACATCAAGCTGAGGAGCTTCTGCACTATAAAAGAAACACTCAGCAAAGTGAAGAGGCAACTGACAGGAGAAAATATCTGCAAACTATGCAACTGAAAAAGGGTTAACATCCAGAATCTATAAAGAACTCAAGAAATTCAACAACAATAACTCAAACAATTCAGTTAAGAAACGGGCAAAGGACCTGAACAGGCATTTTTCAAGAGAGGATATTCAAATGGCCTACAGACACATGTAAAAATGCTCAGGATCACTAGCCATCAAAACCAGCAAATCAAAACCATGGTGAGGTTTCACTTCATCCCAGTTAGAATGGCTCTCATACAGAAATCAACAAACAATAAATGCTGGCAAGGATGTGGGGAAAAAGGACTAGTCTATTGTTGGTGTGATTGTAAACTGGTGCAGTTGCTGTGGAAGACAGTATGGAAATACCTCAGAAATATGAATACAGACCTACCATCTGATCCAGCCATCCCACTACTGGGAACTTATCCAAATGAAAAGAAATCAGCATATTAAAGAGTTATCTGTACCACCATGTTCACTGCAGCTGAATTCACAATAGCTAAGATATGGAATCAACCCAGATGTCCATCAACTGTTGACTGGATAAAGAAATTATGGTATATATTCACTATGGAATACTACTCAGCTATTAAATAAAAAAATGAAATCCTGTCTTTTGCAACAAGATGGATAGAACTAGACAGCATCTTACTTAGTGAAATAAGCCAGTCACAACAAGACAGATACAAGTTTTTCCTGAACTGAGGTAACTAACAGAGTACCTAAAATGTAATATACTGGACTGAAACAGACATTTTGAGATTTGATGACTGTTTACAGCTGTTGTCTCTTCCACTGAGAAACAGGTTTTTTTTTTCTTCATACTTTTACTAAGTGTAGGTTTAACTAAACTGAAAATAGATCTTTGTAAAAATTAAGAATGAGGGGGCCGGTGCTGTAGCTCACTTGGTTAATCCTCCACCTGCAGTGGTAGCATCCCATATGGGCACCAAGTTCTAGTTCCGGTCGCTCTTCTTGCAGACCAGCTCTCTGCTGTGGCCCAGGAAGGCAGTGGAGGACGGCCCAAACTGCTTGGGCCCCTGCACCTGCATGGGAGACCAGGAGAAGCACCTGGCTCCTGGCTTCAGATTGGCACAGCGCCAGCCGTAGTGGCCATTTGGGGAGTGAACCAACGGAAGAAAGACCTTTCTCTCTCTCTCTCACTGTCTATAACTCTACCTGTCAAATAAAAAAAAAAAAAGAAAAAAATTAAGAGTGAGAATATGAGAGGGAGGAGAAGGAAGGGTTAGAGCTTGTTGGGAGAGAGGAAAGAAGGGGAAGTGTCACTGTGTTCCTAAATCTGTATATATGAAATACATGAAACCTTTATAACTTAAACACAATTTTAAAATAAAGATTTAAAAAAAAAAAAAGCAGAGTCTGATGAAGTTGTTCAAGATGGAGCCAAAGTGCTCATCACAAAATAAACACAGCTAACACTTTTAGGGACAGAAATGGATTAAGTTGAAGAAAACTTATCCAGTGAATTTTTGTTCAATAACCCAAACATCAAAGGAAGTTGTGGCTGCAGAGAAAGCTTTAATATTTGAAACCTCAGGACTCCCCTAGTGCATGTACACCTTGGGGCTTCCTGAAGAAATCGAGTGACAGTCATGAGCTTAAGGTTTATAATGTGCAAGATGCCTTGTTGAGAAAATAGTGATGCATTTGAAAATGAAAAAAACTCAAAAGAAAAACTTAAGTCACCAGAAAAACAAAAAAATAAAGAGACATACAAGTCAAATGTGCAGGAAATACTGGTAATTATTTAATATAATAAAGGATTTCTGGATATTTTTATTCACTGAAACGTCTTCATAACGTTAAACTTGTTTCATGAATAGTACGATAAAAAGCATGTGAAAGTAGCCAAAACACCTATCAGGTACCCAAGAACAGCATCAGTTTGAACACTAAATAAAGGGAAAAAAAAGAAAAAAAGAAATCCACTTTCTAAATGAGGAGTTGGCAAACTACAGTCCACCCACAGGCCAAATCTACACAGTTGCCTAATTTTGTTCATCACCAGCACATTCATTTGTGTAGATACTGTTTATGGTTATTTCCTGCTTCAACAGCAAAGTTAATGCAACAGAAACCATATGGTCCATAAAAACAAAAAAATTTACTATATGGTCCTCAAAGAAAGTTTACTGATTTCTAAATTCTGTATTTTTATTATTTCCCTTTATGAGGAAAAGTTAGCTTCAAAAGATTTTCAGAGCCTTTCTAAAATTTACCAAGGATTTTCCAGTCTAGCTTCTTATATATAAAACAAAACTTTTCTACTAAATCTAGAAACTTATAATAAAAGTATACAAGCAAGAAATAAAACAAATGTTTTTAAATAAAGAAACATCATAACTTCATATTACTAATTATTTTATTTCAGGTTTCTTTAGTTTAATAAAAACTTGATATATTACATGTTTCAACACTTGACAATCAAGGTGTGTTTTTTATTTGGGGAGAGAAGGAAGTAAGACCATATAAGAAGGTACTTTAAAAAGTTTGTACAGGTTAAAATTAAGTTTATTTTTGTGAAAAAATTTTCAAAATCCATAAATCATTTTTTCATAACATGCATTTTCCTGTATTAGTTTTTAAAGATCTCTTAAACACATGAATTTCAAAAGTTCATGCAAGAAAATAAATTTTAAATTATATTTTTCAGTGAACTTTTTGAAGTACCTTTGTACACACACACAAGGCTGGAATTCCCTTTATATCAATCCTGCAAAGAACAATATAAATGCAAGGACCATTTTTTTCAAACTATAAACTTCTGTATGTTTTGGATTAATAGTTTAAACACATTCTTTGGCAGCCTTCAAGTTAATTTACATAACCTTCAGGCACACCCATGAGCTGATTAGTAATTTAAGGCCTGAGAAAAGCAAAGTTTCAGAGGGAAATACACAGAGACATGAATGAGTTTAATATGCAAGTACCCTAGCTAAAGGGCATAATTAAAACTACATCACTCCTTTAAATCTACATAATTATGTCCCAAAGACATTCTCATTAGTACCTTTTACTTTGCCACTATACCAGAAAGGGTCTCATGTCTACATGGTTGGGAAATAAAAATAAAATTAAAAAGTAAAGGCATACACAGGCCAAATAAAATGCCTACAAAATTGATGACTGAACATTCACGTTTTAAGTAATATGTAACATCCACTGGTTCACCATCCACTCATTGCAAGTGAGTCCAAAAGAAAATATACTGTCATAGTACTAGTAAGTGACCATATGTGCCAAATTTAAGAAGGAAAAATAACTAGAAAGGTTTAACAAACTATTTTTCATTTCAAAAGAGAGAAAGCTGCTTTTTCTGATATGAACTGAACTGGAAATCTCTACTAACTAGCACATACTTTACTAGGAAATGATAACTCATGTTCTTAATGGCCAGCCTGAAGCTGTTCCAAATCCTGAAGTTCATCATAAATCATTAAAAAGAACATGAAATTGTGTTCAATATACTTTTTGTAGTGAATACACTTCATCATAGTCTCATTATTTTAAAATTAGTAATATACTCAGGTTTTATAGGGCAACTGTCCATCAAGAGTCTTGTTCTACTCAAAATCAGATACTCTGAGGCTATACTGAAAAGCCTTTATAACACAGTCAATTGACTACAAATGGGGGAGGAAAGACCCCTCTCAAAATTTGGGGCATGGAACTCTAAGGGTTACTATTGGAAAAAAATTCTGGCCTTAGGACTTGAAGCAATTTTAAATCTCCTTTCAGGTAAAATACTGGTCCAAACCATGATTCTTCTAATCATTGTTTCTATTGACACTGATAAATCCTCTGAGACGCTGAAAGAACAAGTAAGAAGCCACTGCAATAACTCAGATGAGAGATGGTAATGGCTAGAACTAATACCATAGCAAAAAGGACTGGATTGCGAAAAGTGATAATACCTCCACAGTTCTTCCAAAGTATCAGCTGACAGCACAGGCAAGAGAAGCGTCAAAGACTACATACGTGCCAGTCTATTCTATTCTATTCTATCCTATTCTATTCTATTCTATATGAACAATGGAGATAATGGAATTCCTATTAACTGAGAGGGCAAAAAAAAAAAAAAAAAAAAAAAAAAAAAAAAAAAACCCACAGGAGAAATTGGTATGGATCAAAAGGTGGACCATGAGCTCAATTTTAGACATATTAAATATGAGATGCTTCACCAGCATTATTGTTTTTGTATGATCTAGAATACAGGACATAAGTAGGCACTTGGATGTCTAGATCTGAGGCTCAGAAAAGGCTAGGCTGAAAATATACAATGAGGAGTCATCAGCTTATAGATGTATTTAAAGCCAGTTAAAAAGCAAGATCACCTGGGGCCGGCCCTGTGGCGCAGTGGGTTAAAGCCCTGGCCTGAAGCGCTGGCAGCCCATATGGGCACCGGTTCTAGTCCCGGCTGCCCCTCTTCAGATCCAGCTCTCTGCTATGGCCTGGAAAAGCAGTAGAAGATGGCCCAAGTCCTTGGGTCCCTGCACCTGCGTAAGAGACCAGGAAGAAGTTCTTGGCTCCTGGCTTCGGATGGGCACAGCTCCAGCCGTTGCGGTCATCTGGGGAGTAAACCATCAGATGGAAGACCTCTCTCTCTCTCTCTCTCTCTCTCTCTCTGCCTCTCCTCTCTCTGCCTCTCCTCTCTCTGTGTAACTCTGGCTTTCAAATAAATAAAATAAATCTTAAAAAAAAAAAAAAGCAAGATCACCTAGGGAGTGAGTATAGACATAAAATAAAGGATTAAGCTGTGCACTGGAGCACTATAATATCATAAAGAACTACCAAACTACCAAAAGAATATTATACAATGCCTTAAGGTTGTCAAATTTCCATGACATCTTTATTGCTTATCTCATCAAGTATTCTATGAACTCTTTTGAATCAGTTCTTCCAGTTTATTAAATCAAAAAGTAAATTTACCTTTGCAGGAAATGAACAAAGATGGTTACTGTGAAATCAATCAGATGGGACCCTGAAAGGAGCAAGTCCCTACATACAATTTTAAGAAAGGCACAACTAACTGCAGGTGAGTACAAGCTAAAGCCAAGGAAAACCAGTGTGAATTCACCAGAACAGAAAGACCTTGAAGCCAGGGCACTGAAGGGTGGTGACTTAAGTGACTTCTGTAATGGTATCTTTCAGAGGTTCAACTAAAACCCTTTAAGCATGCTACCGTTTCAAGTATTCAAGTATTCAAAACCGGGTGGCAAACATAAAGAGGCCGATAGGTACTGATTTACTATCTCCAGATCCTCAAAGCCCAAAAGGTATCTCTTATATGACTACCTGAAACTTACACTAAAAAACTAAAGTCTGAATAGATGTCAGCCCAGCACTCTTGACAAATTTCTTAGACATTCAACATTTTAGAGAAAAATCCAAACATGTATCAAGAAATCATTCCTTTACATTTTTTAACCTCTCCCCCTATTTTAGGAAGATCACCAGAGAAGAATAAAACCACCCTGTAATTTCTCAGCACCTATCAGGAATACTTTCATTGATTTAATAACATTTTCTTGGCTGTTTACAAAGATTCAATGTAAGTCTCATCCACTTGAGTAATAGTTTCATGTCTTCAGACAAAGCATGGTTTCAAGCCTTTATTATGTTTACTAGTAGCCTTTACATAAATAGTTAATTGATAATAAAATATCCATGAGCTCAATTCTGTATTTCACATCCTACTATTCTTTAGGGTTCAATTCAAATAATTTCTCCCAGAGGTTCTTCATAAACACACTAGTGTATGTAATATTATCCTCTATCCACCAGACACAATACTAATAAGCAACATGCTATGAGTATTATCATAGGTAATCCCCATATCTATTCCATCACTAACTTTATTTGAGGCAGGAATATGAAATTTAAAGAGGCTGATTTATCCAAAGTCACATAGCTGATAAATGGAAGATGACATCTGAGCTCCAAAGTCTGTATTCCCACTACACCACACTACCTTCCAGGACAAACCATATTACCCTATTCAGGAAACTAATGTTTATTTACTGAGTTATGTAAAAGATGTCCAAGTATCCAACAAATGCTCCTTGAATTTGAATCTGGCAAAACATGGTCTATGCCAATCAAAGAGTTTATAACCATAGTAAAAATATAAATTATATCCATCTATCATAGACTATGTTTGCTGAGGTCAGGAGTCATATCCTGTGTATATATTTTTTTAATCACAGTCCTTAAAACATTGACATATATGGAGGAAGAGAACAGGAGAGGAGAAAAATCAATATGAATACAAAGGCTTTTCCAATATGAATACACATTTCTTTCCAAAAATGATCAGTTTTGTCCCCCTAGGCTAAATTCAAGACTTGAGCAGATAATTAAATTAAGAGCTCAGCAATGCTGATTGTTTCTTTCAAATCCTGTTTTAATTTTTTATCATCATAAAAAAAGAAAATCTCATCAAGGAATATCCAATGTTCATGGTGTGGCCTATCCAAAAGACAGAAAGATCATGTGAATGCTAGAGCTTCACTTATAAGGAAATTCACTCACCTTTGGAGCATTTCTTTGCAAAATTCAGATAATTCTTTTATGGTTACCTGAAGCTTAAATAAAAATATCTATATAAAGTGTCAGGCATCCTTCAGGATTCAATGTTATCATGCTCTACTCTAACAAAGTATTCCAAATGGCTGACCACAGCAAAATATAGCAAGTTTATCCTATATCAGCCATCATATTTCAAAGAAAATTAACGTTATTTTTATCCCATTTACCTCGATCCACTATACCAATAATTATATCCCACTTTGACAGATGTTCTTTCTTCACTGTAGGTAAATCTTATAAATAGTATAGAAAATGTGCTCTTTTAGAACTTTGGCTTATCTTCAGAAAAAGAAAATGGCACAACACCTTCACTGTGTCACTTACAGTCCACTTGTCTAAGCATAAGCCACCTTAAATGCAACAGTCAAAAAAGCAAAATATCTGGCTGGAAGGGTTCCCTGAAAGAATTACAACATATTTCAAAGCAATTCTATGTTTTAAATGAAAAGTATATCATTGTTGCAATAGCAAATATGAAGACAAAAAGCAAAATAATATATCCTGGAACTCTTAAGAAAGAAAACAGATGGCTTGAGAGCACTTGGGTAATTTTTATTCAAAGAATAGATACTACAGAAAGACTAGACACAGTATTTTATTGGATGCAATGAGGTAGATGGGGAGAATATATAAAAAGTTTAAAGTTTCTGCTATTTCGACACTTAAAATCTAGATGAGATTAAAAACAGTGCTAGATGGGTAATTCTTTGCTGACGGATATTTCAGAAAGGATCAACACTAGAGTTAGGCCTTATAGAACTAATAGGAAGGACTGTTTAGCTCTCATCAACAATGGCTTAAATGAAATCTGATTTATCCTCAGTATACTGAAATCAATTCCATCTACAGTTACCTCTTTTTTATTTTTAAAGATTTATTTATTAATTTATTTGAAAGTCAGAGTTACACAAAGAGAGAAGGAGAGGCAGAGAGAGAGGTCTTCCATCTGCTGGTTCACTCTCAAATTGGCTACAACAACAGCTGGAGGTGCACCAATCCAGAACCCAGAGCCCGGAGCTTCTTCCAGGTCTCCTACACAGGTGCAAGGGCCCAAACTTGGGCCATCTTCTGCTTTTCCAGGCCATAGCAAAGAACTGGATTGGAAGCAGAGCAGCCAGGAATCAAACTGTTGGCGCTCATAAGGGATGCCGGCACTGCAGGTGGCAGCTTTACCCACTATGCCACAGCACTGGCCCCAACAGCTGCCTCTTGAATATTCAACGTTTCCTTGTACCTGAATGTACCATTTCCTTTGGTAATAAATGTATACACACTAGAGGTAGAGTATCTTTATAAAACTGCAGGCAGTGTGGTATTTGGGTTAGCAGTTTAGACATCTGAATCCCACATTGGAGAGCCTGGGTCCAATACGAAGCTTCTGATTCCAAATACCCGGCAATGCAACAATGATGGCTCAAGTGATTGGACTCTTGACACTCATGTGGGAGACTTGGGTTAAATTCCTATTTCCCAGGCCCTACCCTGGTCAAGTCCCATCCATTGCAGATATCTGAGGAGTGAACCAGTGAATGGGAGCCCTTACCATTTCTCTTCCTCCCTCTCAAATAAATAATTTTTCAAAAACTACATAAAGCTTGATGAATGGCCTTAAATATGAAAATCTAAGCTTAACAAAATGCAGCTTTTAAAATAATATTTACATGTAAATAATATTGCCATGGTATCCCTACAAAAGATTCATCCCTACTGCTGAAATAAAACATAATGCAGTTGTAAACAGAAATTAAATGTCTTCGTCATAACATTATTCAAATTGTATCCTTTGTGTATAAGGCCTCAAGGCACAATCAATAAGTTAATAATTAAAATACATAAAACTGTAGCAGTTAATAATCACCATAAAATTGTTTTAAAATAATGTTTAACCGCTGACTTGTCAGAAAGGGTCCATTAATAAAGACAGATTCTTTAAGGGAACTATTCCTAGAGGATCCATAAATTGGATAACAACAATAAAAGAGACTGTCTCTCACAACCTACTTTTTGGAAATCATCTTGACTAGTTCTTCGTGGTGAGCATTTGGAACTACAGAAACATTTTGATTGATCTTATGTGTGCCCAAGGCATAGCTTTACAAGAGATAAAGAAACAATAACCGAGAACAAAAAGTATCCTTAAATGCTATGCTACCCTTGAAACCCCATCGACCAAAATGAAGTGTTTCTGCAGTCACAATATCACCAAAGAATGAGGATATCAAGCCTCAAAGCAAGTAATGCAGGCTCAAGGTTTTCATGGTGAGTTAAGAGCAGACACACCCTGATGCAAGAAGAAACCAAAGTGAATGCAATATTAGCAAAAAAGAGAAGGACCAACTTCAAAGATAGAAAAAAGCTACTACCCAGCTTTTCCTGTTTTCTGAGAAACGTTCTCCATGACACTTGTCATTAACTAACAGGTTATATAATTTACTTATTTGTTCTCTCCCCATCTACAGTGCAAATTCCTATGTACTGAAATTTTTGTCTATGTTGCTCACTGCCATACCTCTGATACCCAATAGAGGACTTGGGACACAAGAGATACTCAATATTTACTGAATGGATGAGTGAAATGTACTCTCTACATAAAGAACCTGCAAAGAACACAGTAGGTCTGGCACATCAGACACAGTGCAATAGCCTATTTTAGGAATTCCAAGACAAAAAGGGTGATCTACATATTAGGGTGCCTCTCAATAATACCAGCCTCAAGACAGATTTTCAACCTCATTTTCTGTGTCACATTCTTCACTGAATGTATTCTCACTTATAAGCCTTGCTTCACTAAACAGCTGACATTTTTATCTGTGCAAAACAAACTACTTAGACTTCCTTTTGAGTAAATATCCCTTTATTCCATTCCCGGTTAGGACTCCTGCTTTTCTGATTGTGCTACATACAACAAGCATACCATAAAGTAACAACCATTCTCCAAGGACCGAGGACTGTGGAAACTCTTACATGCTCTTACCATAAAGAGCAACGTACATAGACAAGTACAAATTAGCTGCTTAGTTATTTTAAAAAATTAAATTAAATCATATCTTGTTCAGAGTCAAATCAACTGGAAAAAATGGTATTGAATGTCTTATTCATTTTACCAAAAGTGAAAAATAAATCCAAAAAATCTTTATATGTAAATGACACACAAGTTGTTAAAGCCAAGAACATACGACTTAAGCCTCTAAGATTCCTAACAAAAAGCTTACAGAGTAAAATCCCTCAGTTTCAGAAGTCTCACCCATTTTGGAATTTTTACATATCCAACTTACCCAGAGACAGTTTGCCAACAGGACATGGTCAATTAAGATATTCTCTGTGAAATACTAAAAGCTGGCACCTTAAGAAGTGCCAGATTGTGCTGTCATTTTACTGCACATATTAACAGAAATTTGAGCCACAATTCAAAATGCTGTATAAAACATTGTTTTAATAAATAGCATAAAGCATAAGGTATCATTGGCAAATGGTGTGAATGAATGACTGCAGTTGAAACTTTCAGCTTTTATCTTAGTTCTGGAACTCTAGAACTGAAAAGCATTTGGAGTAAAACATCAACAATAACTAGATTTACTGAAGCTAACTTCTATCAGAATAGTGTTAGGAGGACGCTAATAAAGCCTGTTTCATTATAGGGATAGACTTCACCTAATAAATAATTTAATTGAAAATCTGACCAATTAGGCTCCCAACAATTCAAGAAAGCAAATCTGACCTGCTCAAGTCAAGGTTTAAATATAATTTTTTTATTGTGCTACCTAGAAATTTTTCTAAATGCCATAAAGGGCATGGATCTACAAGTTAATCCTTAACATAAACAAATCTGTATTATATATTAAAATATTTAGGACAATACAACAGAAATATTATCATCAAGCTTAAAAATATATATTCTCTGTGACCTGGCAACTGTTAAGTACACCTCTGTAAGTGCTGCTCTAAAACAAAAGTGGCAAAGACTACATTACCTTTGTAAGAAGATTTTTATTACATTTGAATTACTTTCCTAGGCTATCATTAATGAGAACATTCAAACAAATTTTCCTCTGGAAAAAAAAACCAAAACATTGGTAAAGTTCACCTATAAGTTATAATCTTACAAATATATTGAGAAATCATGAATAACCACATGCTAACCCACTTAACAACATTTAAAAAATATTAACTAGATTAGTTTAGGATTTTATACATTTACCTAATTCTTTGCAACATTTTAGTAGGCTTTACTCTTGTCCCCACTTTAATGATATCATGAAATTGTGCTAATTAGAAATAAGATAGAAAACTCTACATTGTATCCTCTAAGGTTAAGTAGCTCTCATACCAGTATCAAACTAAAGGACATACCCAGTCTTCCTTCTGAGGGTACTAGGAAAAGCAGAGTTTGGAACAAAACAGGCCTGGGTTCTAACCTAGGTCTGATCATGTACCATCTTTGCTGCCTGGGGAAAATTCATTAAAACCTCCTTCAAAGGAGGTTATTTACCTCGGGGTGGTGCTGTGAGTTAACATTAAACAAGAAACACAGGAAGGCCTGCTTTGCCATTTCCTACATCTGAATAAATGTAACCTTGTACCTTCTCTGCTGTTGCTCTCAGGTCATAGACATTACTAGAGAAAGCCATAATAGAGCTAACTTAGCAGACTTCAAATGTATGGCCTAGTACAATTTTCTCACAACTAATTAGACATAAGTAATATTTATTCCCTAGGATTAATGACTCCATAAAATAATCTAGAAAAGTATTATTATAGGGGCTGGCATTCTCTCCTTTGCTCTAACTCTGACTTTAAAATAAATAAATCATTGAAAAAAAAAAAAAAACCTGCTTTTCTCATTGATAATCTCTTACACAGCCTCCAGGTGTCAGAAATTAACAGGGATCCTCAGTTAACTCCTTATGAAATTCATTTATTCATTTTACTGAACATTTCTGACCTCTCAGGTATTTTGTCAAGTGCCAGGTACATGATGGTAAGACAGACACAAATAGTCCATCGCTACATTATGGGAGCATCACGCACAGAGAAAGTGACTCACAATGTATAATAATCGCACCATAAATATGTTGAAATTGTCTTTCCATCTCCTCAGTCCTTGTTTCCTCAATTATTCCCAGCACATCCTCCATTTCTATGAGTTTCACTATTTCTGCTCACCCAAGCTTGAAAACCATCTTTTGTTTGGTACAGTGACTCTTCAGAGCTAATATGTTCTATTTCTTCCTTTCTTGACTCCTCAAACTTCTGGAACAAACACTCTACCTCTATTGCTTCCATTTCCTTGGTCAACAAAACTATGAAATCTGGCTCCCGTTCTGCCCTCTTCTCACAATGACTTCCTAAAAACGATATCCATGTCTTTCTCTATTCTGAAAGTAACAAGTACCTTCTCTTTTTGAAAATGCTCTCTTTGGGGGGCTTAGGAAGGAAGTAGGGAAAAAGAAAAGCCCTGTCTACTGGAGTTCACTTCTCAAATGCCTGTAAGGACTGATCCAGGGCTGGGACTGATACTGGAAGCCAGGAACTTAATCTACTTCTCCCCTGTGTGGTGCAAGATTCCAACTGCTTGAGCCACAGTCTGTATTAGCAGGAAGCTAGAGTTAGGAGCCACAGCCAAGTGTCAAACACAGGAACTCTGGTGTGGGTCACTGGCATCTAACGTGGTATCTTAGTCACTAGGCTAAAAACCTGCCCTTACTCTTTTTTTTTTTTTTTTAAAGATGCAGGGGCAGAGGGTCCAAGGACTTAGGCCATCCTCCACTGCTTTCCCAGGCCATAGCAGACAGCGAGATCGGAAGTGGAGCAGCCAGGACTCGAACTGGCACCCATATGGGATGCCAGCACCACAGGCAGTAGCCCCACCTGCTGCGCCACAGCACCAGCCCCCTGCCCCTATTCTTTTAAAGTGCTTAGAAACTCAAACTGTTGTTTCTTCCTCTTTACTCCAATTTTTTTTGATTAATTCTGTTTTCACTTTAGGTTCTCCCATTTCTGTTCCTAACAATGGGTGGTCCTCAAAGTTGAGTCCTCTGTACACTATATCCACCATCTTATTTACCTTGCAAGCTTTTTCCTCTTTTTCTTAAATGACCTAAAATTCACATCTCTGTATTTTCTCTCATAGAAGAAATCATGCCTTTCACAATGTGAATATACAGTAAATAATTAGAGTGAATGAAGGGTGGGTCAATCAAGCCAACCAATCAACTAACGAGAATTTCAACCTTGGATGTGAATTCAAGCTACCACCTGAAACCAAAGTCATAATCCATTTTGCCTCTATTCTGATCCCAGACAATTTGGCTCCCTGCCCATCTGCCTGTATTATTGGAGTGTCTAATCTTTATTACTTATGCTAACTACCTGAGTTAAGTTTAATCCTGTCCTATAAACTATTACTCAAAACATTTCTTGAGTCATTCTTTCTACCCTGTTTTAAAAACATATCACAGACTTAACCTTATCAATTATCGCATTCCTAGTTTCTCACCATTTCCAAGCTGCACACCACATTCATATCAGTCTTCTGAAAGTATAATTCTCCTATGGTTTAAAATTCATTAATGGCTTTCTGCTGAATAAAAAATATTCATGTAAAGCAACAATAATCAGGTACTAATCTTTCTCCTCTGCACAATGCTCACTACTTTTCAAAATTATACACTACAAATAAAGTAGAACAGTATTTATAAAACATTTAAAATAACATCATTTATCCATTTTTTTCATTGGATTGCTTTGTTATTGAGCTTGCTGAGTTCCTTGTATTTATTCTACATATCAATCCTCCGTTAGACGAAGACAGAAATTGTATCCTATTCTGTCTTCACTCTGCTGATGTTCCCTTTGCTGTGAAGAAGCTTCTTAAGTCTGATGAAATCTCAAGCTTTTGGGGTCTTACTCAAGAGACCACTGCCTAGGCAAGTATCCTGAAAGTTTTGCCTAAGTTTCTTTCTAGCAGTTTCATACTTTCAAGTCTTACATTTAGGTCTCTGATCCATTTTGAGCTGATTTTTTTATAGGGTAAGGGACAGGAGGTCAAGTTTCAATATCCATATGGATATTCAGTGTTGCTACCACCACTTATTGAATAGGCTGACCTTTCTCTACTTATGTTTTTGGCACTTTTGTCCATAATAGAAACTGTTCAAAAGAAGAAATTCAAATGACAAATTTATTAAAAATGTTCAATATCATTAGCTGTCATGCAAATGCAAATGAAAACTATAATAAGCTATCATCTTACTCCAGTTGGAATAACTATTATCAAAAGATAATGTTTAGGGGCCGGCGCTGTAGCTCACTTGGTTAATCCTCCACCTGCAGTGGTGGCATCCCATATGGGCACCGGGTTCTAGTCCCGGCTGCTCCTCTTCCAGTCCAGCTTTCTGCTGTGGCCCAGGAGGGCAGTGGAGGATGGCTCAAGTTCTTGGGCCCCTGCACCCACATGGGAGACCAGGAGGAAGCACCCGGCTCCTGGCTTCAGATCAGCGCAGTGCGAGCCGTAGTGGCCATTTTGGGGGTGAACCAATGGAAGGAAGACCTTTCTCTCTGTCTCTCTCTCACTAACTCTGTCAAATAAAAAAATTTTTTTAAAAAATTTAAAAAGATAATGTTTAACAAATACTGGTGAGGATGCAGAGAAAAGGTAACACTTATGCACTGTTGATTGGAATGCAAATTAGCATAGCCATTATAGAGAACAATAAGAAGGTTCTTCAAAAAAACTAAAATAAGTCTACCCTATGATCCAACCTTTCTACTTCTGGATATATATTTAAAGGAAATGAAATCAGCCTGTCAGAGATACCTGTACTCACTTGTTCACTGCAGCACTATATACAACAGCCAAGATAAATAATTAATCTAAGTTTTCACCAACAGATAAAAACATAAAGAAATGTGATATATTATACACAATGAACTATTACAAAGCCATTAAATAATATCCTATCATTTGCAGCTAAATGGATAAAACTGGAGGACATCATGTTGAGTGAAGTCAGATTTGGACAATTATCATTACCTTCTCTCATATTTTGAAGCTAAAATTTAAAAAAGAAAAGATGACCTAAATGTAGAACAGTGATTTCTGGAGATTGGAAACGGTGGACAAGTGAGAGAAGGAAGCTGAATAATAGGCACTAAAGCTGTGAGAAGGAATAAGTTTAAGTATCCTACAGCACACTGGGGGCAAATTGAGTTCACAACAACCTATTTTATGTATTTTGCACAAATAGAAGAGAAGAATATGAAAGCTCTGAACACACAGTCATGAGGAAGAGGAGAAAACATTAATTACACTGACTTGATCAGTATACATACTAATCATTTATTGAGATATCACGCCATATCCCATAAATATGCAAAATTATTAGGTATTAATCAAAAAATTGCAAAACAATGTTTAATGAGATGGAAATGCCAACTAACCTGATTTTATCATCACATATTGAATACATGTATTGAATTATCACACTGAACCCATAAAAATGTATAGTTATAATAAATAAAACATCTTAAAGTAGGAAAATCCTCTTTTTAAGTAAAATCTTATCCAGAATCCCAACACATCAATTAGAAAAAGATAACTTTACACATGTTGAAGGAAGGCCACAAACCAGACAACTCAATCTCCTCTGTCAATCTCTGGCCCCCTTTGCTGTGGAATCAAAGAACTTCCATTCCATTTTACCACACCCTTTGAACATCTCTTAAAACAATCTCTGCCGAAATTCTCTAATTCTCTTTTTCAACTTACCCACATTTTCCATTCTACGTTGTATGAAATCACTTGAAAAGCCAGCACAAATTTTATTATACTTGTGAGAATTTTATTGATCATTCCATGCCAAGCTGATCTCTCTTTCCTGTGAACAGCTAACTCTTACTTTGTATCAGAATCTGAACTAGGCCTTTACTGAATCCCCACCATAATCAATGAACTGCACATAGTTAGCTGGAGAGACTTACCTACATGTGCGTACATAATTTTGTCTACATTCTATAGACGAAGACAGCTGCCAGGTAACGTGCCTAAATATATAATGGGACTAAATCTAAACTCAGTCTGAATCCAAGCCTGTACACTATGTCAGAAAATTCTTTCCAGCCTTTTTCATGTCACTGAGCACATAATATGATATTCATTATATACTATACACACAAACATACTTTAAAAGTAATCTTAATGATGTATTTATAGTCACACTGGCAACATGGTGTAGTATCAGGCACCTGGATTGGAAACCACACACTTATTTCCTCTGTGAATTTGACCAAGTTACTTCACCATCTCAAATGCCTGAGCTTGAATTGCCTTCAAATGTTAAGATGGACATAAGAGCAGTTACTTGTTAGAAATACCATAAGGATTAGGTGACAGTTGGTATGTGAAAGTATCTGCTATATACTAGAAAAACAGATGTAAGCAACCAATAAATGCTAGTTCTTCCTTAGAAAAAGTTAAATGATAAATTTTGAAATCTACATAGTTTTTTTTTTTTTAAGATTTATTTATTTTAAAAGCAAAGTTACAGAGAGGCAGAGAGAAAGAAAGGAAAAGAGAGAGAGGTCTTCAATCCACTGGTTCATTCCCCAAATGGCCACAATGGCTGGAGCTGGGCCGATCCAAAGCCTAGAGCTTCTTCTGGGTCTCCCAAGTAGGTGCAGGGGCCCAAGGACTTGGGCCATCTTCTACTGCTTTCCCAGGCCATAGTGGAAAGCTAGATCGAAAGTGGAGCAGCTGGGACTTGATTCTACACCCATATGGGATGCCAGCACCCTAGGAGGCACTAGACCACATGCTGGCCCCACAGATTTTTTAAAAACATGCATTTTCCATTAATTTTTTGAGGCCCCCATATGCATGGATTTTGAAAACTTTTGCAGCAGGGAGCTAGTGTTGTGGTATAGCATGTTAAGCCACCACATGCTATGCCGACATCCTACATCACAGCAAAGGTTTGCCACCCAACTGTCCTGCTACAATCCAGAATGTGCCTGGGAATGCAGTGTAAGATGGTCCAAGTACTTAGGCCCCTGCCATCCACATCAGAGACCCAAAGGAAGTTCCAGGTTCCTGTCTCTGGCCTGGCCCAAACATGGCTGTTGCTGCCATTTGAGGAATGAACCAGCAAATGGAAGGTCTCTTGCTCTCACTCATGTTGTCACTCTGCTTTTCAAATAAAAAAATAAATCTTTAAAAAATATTTTTCACCAAAATCAACATTTTTAATCCCATTTACCATGACCTTTTTGAATTACTCTAGTATTTGTAAAGCACTGTAGGGTAAATGGAAGAAACTGCTAAGAGTTGAAGGCAAATACTTTTGAGTACCCAAAGTCCAGTCTAACTTCCTCAAGCATTCATACGATCAATACTGGAGATTACTGGAAATTAATTAGCAGTCTGTCAGCTGAAAAACTCTGTTAGACATATTTCATTTAGTATTTACTAAACCCTGGCACATAATGGGGCTTCATACATACAAGTTACTGACAAAGAGCAATACATTATGCTCAAATCACCAACAGAAGCAGACTGACCAACTGACAGCTAAATAATTTCAATGCCTGTATTTTGTGGGGCTTTTTAAAGACTTATTTTATTCATTTGAAAGGCAGAGTGACAGACAGAGAGGGAAAGAAAGAGAAAGGGAGATATTTAATCTGTGGGTTTACTCTCCAAACAGATGCAATGGCCAGGTCTGGGCCAGTCCAAACTTAGGAGCCAGAAACTCTATCTATCCTGGTCTCCAACATGGGTGGCAGGAATCCAAGTATTTGGTCCATCTTCCACTGCCTTCCCATGCATATTAGCAGGTATCAAGGTCGGAAGTAGAGCAGCCTGGACGCAAACCAGGTTCTGATATAGGGTGTCAGTGTCTCAAGCAGTGGCCTTAATTCACTGCAACACACCAGCCCCTCCAATGACTATATTATGCATAAGCCAACAACCTACTAGGATTTCTAGAAGGATAATATATAAACAGTGGTTTTTAATCTTCAGTGCACATTAATTTCACCTAGAAGTCTTACTATACCAGGAACTGTGGGTTCTGCTCCTAGAGCTGGTCTCAGAGAATCTGTATTTGTAACACATTCCTAAGTGATGCTAATGCTGAGATTCACTGGTCTTTAAGGCGGGTGGAGGGAGTGGGGAGGAGGGAAGAACTTAAGGATGACTACACTTCATACATATATACACACTTCACCAATTATTAACAATGTACATTTGTTCTAAGTCATAATGCAAACTGGATTCTGGGACAAAAGATACAATTTTGAAACTGCTAAATGTTCCTTGACCCAATTACTACAAGATATAGTAGACCTTAAGTACATTATCATCAGGGACAGGAATTTCAGCTACATAAACAGCACATAATCTATGTTGTGCTTAATATCCAATAGGGCCAGCTTAAACCAATTCACAACACGGTAAGCAATCTGATTGAAGACACAATGCTTTGAATTTATTGAAAATAATTAACCAGTTCAATTTAATTCTTAACAAAGCTATTGGCTGAAGTGATTCAATATCCAAGTTCCAAGTAAAAGAATATTGAGTGATATGCTATTTTATATTTAAATAGAAGTCTGATTAATTTTATCTCTTGCACACAGGGTGAAGCTTTTTCCCAGGTAGACTGGCATATGTAATTGCAAGTAAAAAAAAATATGTGTAAAACTTAACAATGATTAAATATGCTTTATTTGCATAAAGCATTGTGCATTTATTTCAGGAATCTAGAAATTACTTAAGGAGTAAGATATTCAAAATTTTTGAATAACTCTTATAGGGTCATTCACGAATCCAAAGAATACTGTTTCACAATCTAAATATGATTTCCAAATGTCCCACTGATAGGGTTAACTGAAAGGGCGTTCAGATTTTTAATGTATCATAAAATTCATACTCTGTACAACAAAATATAAGAATAAAAACAGCATGCAACTAAGATTTCTGGAGTAAAGAATACTGTAAAATAATTACCTTGTGACAAGATAATTTATAACAGAAAGTTCTCTAGGAAATGGCTGATATTTTATTATTGAAATCCCTTATCTTGTACTACAATGTGCAAGCACATAAAATAGAATTCAAAAATACTCAGAAGGTAAAATTGAAGCCAAAATCTGCAAGCAGAAATAAAAACAGAGGACAATATTGTGGCATAGCCTGCAACACTGGTATCTTATATGGGTGCCAGTTTGAGTTCTGCCTGCTCACTTTTTTTTTTTTTTTTTTTTTTTTTGACAGGCAGAGTGGACAGTGAGAGAGAGAGACAGAGAGAAAGGTCTTCCTTTGCCGTTGGTTCACCCTCCAATGGCCGCCGCAGCCGGCGCACTGCGGCCGGTGCACAGCGCTGATCCGATAGCAGGAGCCAGGTACTTATCCTGGTCTCCCATGGGGTGCAGGGCCCAAGTACTAGGGCCATCCTCCACTGCACTCCCTGGCCACTGCAGAGAGCTCTGCCTGCTCACTTTCAAACCAGCTCCCTAATAATGGCCTGGAAAAAGCAGTGGAGGATGGCCCAAATGCTTGGGACCCTGCCTCCACTTGAGACCAGGAAGAAGCTCTTGGCTCCTGGCTTCTGCCAGGCCTACCCCTACTAACCACCTTGGGAGTGAATTAGCAGATAGAAGATTCTCTCTCTCTAGCTCTTTCAAATAAATAAATAAATCTTAAAAAAAAAAAAAAAGAAAGAAAGAAAGAAAAAGAGAAAGAAGAGAACCACAGTATCCATAAATCAACTAACAAAAAGTCTCAGTGAATGAACATAAATAATGGGAGAAACATAAAATTCTGCTAAGTGTCTTTTATAAGAACTATTTTAAACAGAAAACAAAGGAGAGAGCACATCTTGCCTACTTTCCTCTCATTCCTTGTTCACTGTGTATTCATGTTCTTAGCCCTCCTGTTAACCCTTGTCATTTATTTCCTTCAAATTCTATTTCAAAATTCATGTTCTTTAACATGACCTACTCTAATAACTTGCTTATTCCACATTACCTCAACAACACTTTCCTTCCCTATCATCACTCTTTATAATTTTCTAGTTACCTCCACCTCTCACAATTTAACCCATTGTCAAGTAAATTAATTCATAAAAGGTTTTTGGGTTTTTTTTAATTCATCACCGGTCCCTATCAACAGAAATCCTTATTTAGAGAGGCTAAGTTAATTTGAACCAAGTAGAAACTATTCATACTATTTTTTTCAGTAAACTTTAATAATAACCCATTTATATTATACAATTTTAATATTCAGAGTGTGAAATTATACATATCTATTAAATTGCAGCTACCAATTGACCCTACTCAGCTGACTTGATCCTAGCTGGCTACAATCCCCTCATTATCACTTCTTATATAGTTGTGTATCTTTTGAGTCATACGTTTGTCTAGTAAAAATACATGGAAGACAACAAGTTTGGCTACCAACAAAAATGACTTAATATTCTGTAACTTATTAGAAATATTGTTCTATCTAAAAAGAACCAAAATAGACTTTTTTGTGCCAAAAGCATAATTTTATTTTTGGTAGTATTTATTTGCTATATAGTCAGCAACATAGAAAAAAATAAGTAAATTCTATAGAAATAATATTAAAATTTCCCTGTATTAGCTTATTCAATATGCCTAATAGGAGTCAGGCACTGTTCTAGGAGCCTTAATATGCAGCAATGATAAAGAAAGATAAGGCTGGCACCGCGGCTCACTAGGCTAATCCTCCGCCTAGCGGCGCCGGCACACCGGGTTCTAGTCCCGGTCGGGGCGCCGGATTCTGTCCCGGTTGCCCCCCTTCCAGGCCAGCCCTCTGCTGTGGCCAGGGAGTGCAGTGGAGGATGGCCCAGGTGCTTGGGCCCTGCACCCCATGGGAGACCAGGAAAAGCACCTGGCTCCTGGCTCCTGCCATCGGATCAGCGCGGTGCGCCGGCCGCAGCGCACCGGCGGCGGCAGCCATTGGAGGGTGAACCAACGGCAAAAGGAAGACCTTTCTCTCTGTCTCTCTCTCTCACTGTCCACTCTGCCTGTCAAAAAAAAAAAAAAAAAAAAAAAAAAGATACCTGCTTTAATGCAACTTACATTCTGTCTGTAGGGTACAAAAATAAATGAATAAACACACAATATAAGGTACTGATAAGTGCTAAAATTCTAATAACATAATTGACTAGCAACTAACTGAGAGCTGCAAAAAGTAGCACCTTTGTATATTAACACCATCTACTGGGATATGTATGCAAGTCTGAAAATCATGAAGATAATTTTAACAATAAAAAAAATCTAAGTTAACACTGAATAAACATTTTATAGATAGATGGTTACTTTTTAGATACACAGAGGGTGCTGGAAACATTGTAAATTCTTAATAATTAACAGTGAACAGCAGAAATTTAAGTCATTTCCATAAATCACTTTTCTATTCAAAAATGTTTACGACATAAAATAAGAATTTTGTAGACTGTAATACAAATGCTTAAACTTAATACAAGAATATCTAGAAATGACAACTTTTATACTCCGAATGATATTTATAAACACCAACATATACAGTTTCAGATTACTTTAAAGTACAGGTAGCAAATTCTCCTCCAACATTTAAGTATAAGCTCAGACAAAAAGTCTGCAACATGCAGAGGGAAGGAAAAACGGCAGAAGGACACGCATACTGATGACAGGCAATTCAAGACAAGCAGAGCTGTAGTAAAAAGGAGTTAGAATAGAGAAATATTTGATTCTAGGCAGTAGAGGCAGCAACTATTGCTATAAAATATTAGACACACTATACCTTTTCTGTTGCCTCAAAATACCCAAGTACTCATAATTTTTGCTTAGACGCACACAGCAACATAGCTCAAATAAATTAAAACAATGAAGATATGAGCACAAAGAAAGATACCAGAGATTATTATCATTCGGAAAAAATAGTAAAGAAGAATTCTGGTTGAAACTGAATACGTTTACCATTTCTTTACTGTATTTCATTTTTTGGCTCTCAGGAAATAAACATTCTGACTGAAGTTATTATTCCAAAACATTCAAAGCCCCAAACTTTAGGTTCTATACTTAACTCTTATGATCACAGAACTATTAAAAATTATCTAATATTCAGCATTGATAGACATTCTATAAGATGCTCTATATAATATTTTAGATCAACAATTTTATATACCTCATATTTTAATATCACTTAACAAGTATGTATAATTATTAAATTGAAGAGAACTCATTTTATATTCATTGCAAAAATATGTGAGAAGAGATCATTGAGAAAAAAATGAACATTTACATACAGACTATGTAACAACAGAATACCAGTCATAATAACTCATAAATGTAATTTATAATCTTTTAGCTGAAATATATTTGCTGTAATCAATAATAAACTAATAAAAATACAAGCTGATATATATTATCTAGAAAGCTAAAAATTATTTATTGATTTTCTTTTATAATAATTTTTCTAAAAACTACTTTTTGACTGCAAAGTTAAACTCCCATAAGAAAGAAAAATTTCCCGGCAAGTGATAAAAAAAAGTTAAATACTAATGACATTGATACATAAGCCATCCCACATGCACATATAAGAAGGCAGATCAGTGAACAAGTGTCCAAGCTAAAGATACTCATGACATATAATATATATAATAAATCACACATACACACATAATACATGGTTGTTTCTCAGGACAATCCCAATACATTACTGAGAATAAGCATTAATATTAACTGGCTTTACCTAGTTTTCCCTTCTCTCTTACTTAAGAGCACAAATGAAGCTAAAATGCTAGTAAAAAGGTTCTTTCCATTTAAAACTACTCCTAACTTTCTTCCCAGCTCACAAATAATTATCTAGTGTAAAGGTTAATTTTATATGTCAACCTGACTGGGTAGCAAAGTGCCTAGATATTAGGTCAAACATTTTTCTAGGCATGTGAGTCTTTTTCTGGATGCAGTTAACATTGGATTGGCAGCTCGTATCAGACTGCCCTCTCTAATGTGACCCCTCTCATTCAATCATTTGAAGGCCTGCATAGAACAAAAAGGCGGACCCTCCTGCCTGACTGCCTTTAAGGGCGACCTCACTTTATTCCTTGTTTTGGACTAAACATCAACTCTTCCTGGGCCCCATGCCTGCCGGCATTTGGACAGCAGCATTTGGACTATCCATTGGCTATTCTGGTTTTCAGATCTTTACACCAGAAAAGAACTATACCATTGGTTCTTTTGGATCTCCAGCTTGCCAACTATAGACCTTTTGAATTTCAACCTCCACAATCATGAGTCAAATTCTTTATAATAAAGCAGACATGCACACACAGTTCTGTTTCTCTGGAGAACCCTGACAGTCTCCCTATTTAGCACATCAAATTCCTAATAAAAATTAAAAAAAAAATTTACAGTAATAATATATGATGATATCAATAGCAGAGCCAGATTTTCACATAGCTTGATGAATAGTCATTTCATAATATACATTAAAACTTAAACTCTCTATAGATTCATATCGCATAATTTTACTTCCTGGTGAATACATACAACAGATATAAATAAGAATTATAATCGATGACTATTATCCTCAGGATATTGGTTGTAATAAAATTCATAATACAGTCAAATTAGACACAATCAAATATCCAATAGAGCAAGACTAAACAAATTATATCACTTTCAAAGGATACATCATATAATCTATATAATGTAATTAATTAAAATTATATTTTCAAAGATTACTGAATCTAGAGAAATTATAATATAAATTTTTAAAGTTAGGAAAAACACCATGATATAAAATTATCAAGACTAGAAAGATTAAAATATTGACAAAAATTTCCAAATGGGGCAATGATAAATTTATCAAATAAATAAATTTTAGTTTTTCATATTTTCTATAATCACAGCACGTAACCTTCAAAATAAAAAACATGTAATTGAATGCTAAGAAACATTATCAAAAACTGAGTTACTATTAAGTGACTCAGTTAAGAATTTATGTTTGATTATCAATAAGAACTTTTAAAACAAATCTGTAAAAACTACAAGAATGTTTTATAATAAATCATAAAGAGATATGAGCTTTTTTGGCAAAGTAAGTTATTTATTTACTTACTTAATTTTATCTGAAAGGCAGACAAAGATCTTCCATCTGCTGGCAACCCCTTCTACCCCCCAAACCAAATGACTGCAACAGTCGGCACTACGCCAAGCTGAAGCCAGGAGTCAAGAACTCCATCTGGTCTCTCACATGGGTGGCAGGGACCTAAGTGCTCACTCCATAATCTGCTGCCTCCCAGGGTGCACATCAGCAGGAAGCTGGATCAGAAGAGAAGGCAGGACTCAGTCCTAGGATCCCTGCTGACATGGGATGCAGGCAAGAAGGGGCTCAGCTGGCTGTGCCACAATGCTCACTCTGAGATCTGAGCTTTTTGAGTGAAGTCATGGTGAACTGTGTTCTCCTAAATTCATCGGTTGAAGCCATGCCCCCAAATATAATCGTATTTGGAGGCAGGGCTTTCAAAGCAGTAATCGGGGTCAAATAAGGTCATAAGGGGGGAAGGCCCGAATACCATATGCCTAGTGTCATTATAAAACAGGAAAAAACATCAAGAATGTACACACACAGTGAAAAAACCATGGGAGGACACAGTAAAAAGGTGGCCATTTGAAAGCCAAGGAGAGAAGTCTCAGGAAAAATTAAACCTGCCAACATCTTGATCTCCCTTTTCTTTTTTTTTTAATAAAAAAGATTTATGGGGCCAGCGCTGTGGCAGAGCAGGTTAAGCACACTCCTGCAGTGCTGGCATCCCAAATGGGATGTTGAGTCCCAGCTGCTCCACTTCTCATCTAGCCCTCTGCTGATGGCCTGAGAAAGCAGTAGAAGATGGCCCCTGCACTCGTGTGGGAGACCTGGAAGAAGTTCCAGGCTCCTGACTTCAGATCAGCCCAGCTCCAACCATTGTGGCTATTTGGGGAGGGAACCAGCAGATGGAAGACCTCTCTCTCTGTCTCTCCCCTCTCTCTGTAACTCTACCTCTCAAGTAAATAAATAAATCTTTAAAAAAATATTTATTTGAAATGCAGAAAAAACAAGGGAAAGAGAGAGGAAGGGAGAGATCTTGCATCCACTAGTTCATTCATAAATGTCCTCAACACCTGGGGCTAAGGCCAGGCTGAAGCCAAAAGTCAGGAGCTTTTCCAGGTCTCCCACATGGGCATGGGGCCCACAAACTTCGGCCATGTTACTCTGCTTTCCCAGGTGCATTAGCAGGGAGCTGGATCAGAAGCGGAGCTGCCACATGACTCAAACAAGCACCCATATAATGGGCAGCACTGTAGGCATAGGCTTAATTAACCCACTATACCACAGCACCAGACCCATTGTTGGAATTCCAGGTTCTAAAGGGAGAAAATAAATTTCTGTTGTTCAAGCCCAGCTGTGGTATTTTGTTATGGCAATCCTAATAAATTAATACAAGATATAATAAAGTGTTTAAAATTTACTTGGTAAATATTCTTTGTTCTGTAATTTCCTTTATTTTTAGAAAGATGCAAACCAAATATTATATACTTAAAAATATACCACAGTACCATGGTTTAGATGGGTGCAGAAACTATTTCTAAATAAAAATGTTGCTAGCCAGCACTGTTAAAAAGAAAAAAGGAGTAGGATTGGGAACCAATTTTATGGATAGGTTGAAAATCAGCTGCCTGGGCTTATAGTGATTACTGTCTCTATAAATAGGCTCTATGTGGCACCATTTAGCCGAGTGGTTAGATGCCTGTTATGACATCCATATCCTAATGTGCAAGTACTTAAGTTCAAAAACCAGTACTGCTCTGGACTCCTACTTCCTGAGAATACAAACCCTGGAAGGCAGAGGAGATGTCTCAACTGATTGGGTTCCTGCTACTCACATGGGAGACCTGAACTGAGTTCCTGCCTTCTGCCTTTGGCCCCAGCCGCGCACCACTAAAGGCTTCTGGAGAGTTAACCAGCAGACAGAAGCATTCTCTCCCTCTGCCTTTCAAATAAATAGATTTTGAAAAACATTATAAATATACTCCATTAAATAGAATACTTGACATAATGGAAGACATTTTAAATTGTTTTACTTTATTTGGTCACAGTACCTCATAGTCCACAAAACACAGTATGTCCATATGTTCATGTATGTATGTATGTATACATACACATTCATACAAAAACACAAGGGTGCTTCAAAAAGTCTGTGGTAAAATGGAACTAAAAAATTAGATTATTTTGGTGTGAAGCTTTCTGAAATGTATGCATAGCTTTTTCCGTAACATGCATTTGCCATGAACTTTTTGAAGACCCCTCGTATAGCTCAGAAAGCAATTTCAGTTTTACAATGACTACAGGTAGTACGACCACATGTGAGAAGACTCCTTGCCAATTCTTTTGTTCAGCACATATTACATTAATATGTCAGGGCCAGTATTTTGGAACAGCAGTTCATGCTGTCACATGTAACACTGGCATCCCATATGAGCTCTGGTTCAAGTATAGGCTGCTCTACTTCAGATCCAGCTCCCTGCTCATGTGCCTGGGAAAGCAGGGAAAGATGGACCAAGTGCATGGATGGGCCCTTGAAACCAACAAGCAGATCCCAATGGAGTTCCAGACTCCTGGCTTCAGCCTGGACCAGCATTGGCCATTGTAACCATTTGAGGAGTGAACCAGTAGTTGGAAGATTGTTCTCTCTATTGCTCCCTCTCTAACTCTGCCTTTCAAATAAATAATCTAAAAACAACAACAACAACAACAACAACAAATTAATACGTGAGTTTCATCTCATCTAAATTGAAGACACTGAATTTTCAACTACATTTTAAGAAACATGTCCAAACATAGACCTTTTAGCTTTTTGGTTTTTAAAAAAGATTTATTTAGAGGCCAGCACTGTGGTGCACTGCGTTAAGGCCCCGGCCTATAGCAGTGGCATCCAATATGGGCGCTGGTTCGAGTACCAGCTGCTCCACTTCCAATCCAAGTCCCTGGTAATCCAACTCCCTGGGAAAGCAGTGGAGGATAATGGTCCAAGTCCTTGGGCTACTGAACCCACAGGGAGACCAGAAGAAGCTCCTGGATCCTAGCTTTGGATTGGCTCAGCTTCCCACCATTGCAGCCACTTGGGGAGTCAACCAACAGATTAAAGTGCTCTCTCTATCTACCTCTCTGGTAACTCTTTTGAATAAAAAAAAAAAAAAAGATTTATTTATTTGAAAGGCAAAGCAAGACACACAGAGAGAGACAGACAGACAGACAGACAGACAGAAAGAACACTTCCATCTACTGGTTCACTCCCCAAAGCCCACAATGGTCATGGCTGGGCTCAGTTAAGTCAGGAGTCTGGAATTTAATCCAGGTCCCCCACGTGGGTGGCAGGATCCCAACTGCCTTAGCCATCTTTGCTGCCTCCCAGTATTTGCATTAGCATGAAGCTGGAGTCAGGAGCTAGAGCTGGAGCAGGGTAGCATAGCCAGGCACTCCAATATGGAACTTATTGGAATCTTAACCTGCTTCCCAATCACAGGGCTAAACACCTGCCCAACTACTCTGATCTTTCCCAATTACCTTGTCTGGGTCCATCTTCCCTTTGATAAATTCTTGCTTCCAGAACTGTAATGCCTGTTCCAACGTTAAGCCAATGCCCTTCAGGAAGAGACCATACTGCATTCGGCCTCCATGGCGAAGATGGTGATTTTCCCGCAAGGCTTTATGTAACTGACGCATGCAAGGTGGGAAGGATTTGGTAGAAAACTACAAGAAAAAAAAATTTGTTACAAGATCCCCTAAAATATTTGTTATGACTGCAAAATCAATATAATTGGAAAACAAAAGCAAAAACAAAAACAAAAACCATAAAGAAGTATTATTATATTGCTGTGATTATAAATTAAATTTTTCTAAATATTTTTACATTGATTAGATGTCAAAATGATCAGATTGTGGATATACTGGCTTAAATAAAATAAGAAAATTTACTTCACCTGTTACTTTTTAAAAATATTTTCAATTAATTTTTTTCTTTTGAAATAGCTATATATTCATATGCAGTTGTAAGAATAAAGAGACATCATTTATCCAATTTTGCCAAAGAAAATGTGTTGCAAAACTATCGTACATTATCACAACAAAGATAGTGACACTGACACACTCCACTAGTATTAAATGTCCTCTTTTCGATGTGCACTTATTGCTGAATATATTTAATTACATACAATTTTACTAGAGGTATTGGTTCATGCATGTACTACCGCACTCAAGGTGTAAAACAGTTCCACTACGACAAGGATCCCTCAGGCTATTCTTTGAAAACCACCCCCACCTTCCTTCCCACTTCCCCATACCAATGCCCTGACTCCTGACAAATATTCCACCTCTCTAAATTTTGTAATTTCAAAAGTATTCTAAAAATAGAATCATACAGTAGGTAATGTTTGTGGACTGGCTTTTTTGACTCAGCACAATTTCTTCAAGAAAAAAATTCTTGCATCTAAGCTCACTTTTTATTACAAAATATTGTGCCAAGGCTATGGATGGTACAACAATTTGTTTAATCATTTAAAATGTAATTTAATATTTTGCTTGTGGGTTTTTTCCCAATTTGAGGCTATTTCAAATAAAGGTGTTACAAACATCCTCGTATAAGAACATGAAATTTCACTCCCCTGAGATAAATATTCCAAAGTACAAACTTTGAGTAACAGATGAACTTTTAAGATAATGAAAATACAAAGTACAATATAAAATAAGAGAAATGATTATCAAATGGAAAATTCAAATACATTCATTAAGGAAATGAGTATTCAGAAGAAAAACCTTTAGTGTCAAAAATGTAATATCATTGCCCATTTTTAATTCAATGATTTCATTTATTGTCTCATTAGCATTGTGACTTTTTTTTTAAAAAGATGTATTTATTTATTTATGTGAAAGCCAGAGTTACAGAGAGTCAGAGGTAGAGAGAGAGGTCTGGTTCAGTCCCCAGATGGCCGCAATGGCTGGAGCTGTGCCGATCTGGAGCCAGGAGCCAGGAGATTCCTCCGGGTCTCCCACATGGGTGCAGGGGCCAGAGGACTTGGGCCATCTTCTACTGCTTCCCCAGGCCATAGCAGAGAGCTGATGCACATATGGGATGCTGGCACTGCATGTGGTGGCTTTACTCACTATGCCACAGCACTGGCTCTGACTTCTTAAAACAGGGTCCTTAAGACTTACATTCTCACGTCCCCCATCCTCACTGGTTGGCAAAGTTACTTTATAAAAAAGAGGAAGCAGATCCCACTTTGCCTGACTTTGTTGCTCCCTCTTCTGACCATTCAGTTTCTCTTCATCCTCTGAGTAACAACTTCTAAAATCTTCCATCCTCAATCTAGTACATTTAGAATTATATTCTTCCTTGCTAGAACTACTGGAAAGTCTGCCAGTTCATTATCATGGGATCATTTCTGTTCCTTCATACTATTACCTGATTATTTTTTCTTGAACAGTATTTAAGTCCACACACAAAAATTAATATTCTATATCCTTAGCATGAATATGAAACATTCCCAAAATGTCTGGTAACTACTTTTTAATTATACATAACAGAATATGTATTGACTAAGAAAACAAGAAGATTAATAAAATGGGGCCAACACTGTAGCCCAGTGGTTTAAGCCTGTCATGCTGGCATCCCATGTGAGTACCAGTTCAAATCCCGGCTGCTCCACTACCAACCCGGCTCCCCGCAAATGTGCCTGGGAAACCAGAGGAACATGGCCCAAGTACTTAGGGCCCTGCCACCCATATGTAAGACTCAGGTAGAGTTCCAGGGTCCTGGCTTCAGCCTGGCCCAGCCCTGGCCACTGTGGCCATTTGTGGAGTGAACCAGTGGCTGAAAGATTTCCCTCTGTCCTTCCTTCTGTTACTTTTTCAAATAAATAAATAAATATTTTAAAAGAAGATGAATAAAATACAATTTTTTTCCATTAAATAGGACAAGTAAAGGAAAAAGACGCCATAATTATTACACTCACTATTATGCTAAACTCATAAAATAAATTATATAATGAGGGCTTTAACAAGGACATAAATCAAATGCCATGGGAAGGCCGGCGCTGTAGTGCAGTGGGTAAAACCACCGCCTGCAGTGCCAGCATCCCATATGGGCGTGGTTTGAGTCCTGGCTGCTCCACTTCCGATCCAGCTCTCTGCTATGGCCTGGAAAAGCAGTAGAAGATGGCCAAAGTCCTTTGGCCTCTGCACCCGCATGGGAGACCAGGAAGAAGCACCTGGCCCCTGGCTCCAAATTTGTGCAGCTCTGGCCGTTGCAGCCATCTGCGGAGTGTACCAACGGATGGAAGACCCTTCTCAATCTCTGCCTCTCTTTAACGCTGCCTTTCAAATAAATAAATTTTTTTTTTTAAAAAAACGCCATGGGAGCACTGTGATGGTGGAGAAGCAATAACTAGCTTGTTCCTATGGCAATAAGGAATCCTTCCCTACAGCCAGCTGGGTTATTTGCTATTCCCTGATCACATAGTCTTTTTTTTTTTAACCTATTCAGCTTTCTCAAACAGCTGGCATTGCCTGGTACACCCTTCCTACCTGACACAACTAGCTGAGCTGTTCTTTTTTTTTTTTTTCTTTTTCTTTTTTTTTTTTTTTTTTTGACAGCCAGAGTGGATAGTGAGAGAGAGACAGAGAAAGGTCTTCCTTTTGCCATTGGTTCACCCTCCAATGGCCGCCGCGGCCGGCACGCTGCGGCCGGTGCACCGCGCTGATCTGAAGGCAGGAGCCAGGTACTTATCCTGGTCTCCCATGGGGTGCAGGGTCCAAGGACTTGGGCCATCCTCCACTGCACTCCCTGGCCACAGCAGAGAGCTGGCCTGGAAGAGGGGCAACCGGGACAGAATCCGGCGCCCCGACCGGGACTAGAACCCGGTGTGCTGGCGCCGCAAGGCAGAGGATTAGCCTAGTGAGCCACGGCACCAGCCTCTGAGTTGTTCTTTAAAACCCAATTCAGGGGCCAGAATTGTGGCACAGCAGGTTTAGCCACTGCCTACAATGCTGGTATCACTTATTCGTGCACCTGTTCAATCCCCTACAACACTGCTTCAGCTCCAGCTTCCTACTAACATGCCTGGGAATGCAGTAGAAGATCACCCAAAAACTTGGGTGCCTGCAACCCACTTCAGAGGCACTGATTTGGGTTCCAGGCTCCTGGCTTTGGCCTGGCCCAGCACAGGCCATTGGCAGCCATTTGGGAAGTGAATCACTAGTATGGAAGATCTGTCTTCCCCTCTTTCTATCACTCTGCCTTTCAAATGAATAATAATAATAATAATAAAAAGACCCAATTTAGCTTCAGCTTCCTTTGGCTCAATTCTTTGATTACTTTTTACTCATTCAATGACAAATATTTGAATACAGAGTGTATGTACAGCCTTGAGGAAACAGCAGTGAACAAAGAAGTCAAAAATCCTGTCCTCAAAGAGCTTATACATTAATAGGAGGAGACAGACAACACATCTGATCCCAAAAGCTCTGGAAGTAAAACAGAGATATGGCATCAAATGTGAATGAAAGAAGGTACTTTAATCTGGACAGCCAGGGAGGAGATGATATTTCATATGAAGAGATGATATGTCAGCACAGATTTGAATTTTGAAGTTGGATTCCAGCCAAATGACAACCCAGGAAAACTGCTCCCGTGAAGAAAAGGAAAGCAATGTCTCTGAGAAGGAATGAACTTGGGGTGCTAAGAGACAGCATAAGGTCCACGCGGCTACAGCATAGTGAGTGAGCCAGAATAGAGCAGAAAACACAATTAGGATGATGAGTACATATGGCTTTATAGGCCATAAAATGAGCTGAACAGGAAAGAAACCCACTAGTGGGTTTTGACCAGAAGACTAACATGAATGATAAACAAAGAGAACAAGAATGAAGGCAGAAATAATACTCAAGAGGCTCTGATGGTACTCTAAATAAGGGAAATGGGAAAGACAGAGCTCAGGGTGGGCCATAATGAGATGGAAAAATGACTGTGGAAAAGTGAACAAAGAAATTATAAAGCCAGGATATAGGAAGAATTACCAACATGCATTTGTCAGAGACCATGAACAGTAATAGGGGTAGTACTGGTGCAAAATACCATGAGCTAGGGGTTTGGCACTGTGGCGCAGCAGGTTAAAGCTACAGTCTGCAGTGCTGGCATCCCACATGGGCACCAGTTCTACTCCCAGCTGCTCCTCTTCCAATCCAGATCTTTGCTATGGACTGGGAGAGCGGTAGAAGATGACCCAAGTCCCTGGGCCCCTGTACCCATGTAGGAGACCTGGAAGACCCGGAAGAAGCTCCGGGCGTTGTGGCCATTTGGGGAGTGAACCAGTGGATGGAAGACTGATCTCTCTGTCTCTACCTCTCTCTGTAACTATCTCAAATAAATAAAAAATAAATCTTTAAAAAAATACCATGACCTAGGTGCTAAAATCATCAATGAATAAGGGGAGGGCAGCAACAAAGAAGGCATACATTTATCACAAGGGATTTAAATGACCTGTAGCTCTGATAATGGAAAGAAATATTTCAAAGTGGTAACATGGAACAACAAAGACCCTCACCCCATAACTACACTGGGTATGGAGAAGAAAAACAGCCTCTGCTGAAGATGGCCACAGAAGCAGCAGTATCATTAAAGGAGCCAGATTTCAGTTAGAAGAAAAATGGAAAGGGAACGTTTGGAGAGGAGATAGGGCCATCAGGGAATATGGTAATGACCGGCTGTTGTGAGGATGAGGCAATATACAGAGCTAGGATGAGGCAATACAGATACAAATAAAGCTACAACTGTATTACTTAACACAGGGTCTTAGGCACAGACTCATACAATATGATCATCATCACAGCACGTAATATAGTTTAGCACTATTTCAGTAAATTATATTACTCAATTATTATTTACTATGTTGTCTGTGTCTCCCAAGCAAGCCCATGAAGGTAGGGACATTTTCAGTTTTATCCACCTCTGTGTACACAGCACTGCTGGTACATAATTGATGACCTCAGTATATATTCACCAAATGAATTAATGTACTTCTACAGCACTTAAACAGAGTGCTTGTGAATAGGAAAGCCTCTAGCTAGAATTAGGAATAGAATTAACCTCAAACCATTTACATACCATAAAGAAAACCAAAATCACACATGAAAAAGGCAGGAGAGGGCGTGCTGGGATAAAATAACCAAGAAAACCGAAAGAACAAATTTCAAATCAACTGCATAAGAAAAGCAGTCTTATTATTGTTTCTAGACATATTAACTGCCAAGTACTTGATTACATCTTTTCAAATAGGAAAACAGTCTACTTATTCTGGACTCTAAAAACTCCCTGGCTTCTCCCTATCCCATTACCCTTATTATAATTCTTGTTTCCAAGTATTAAAATAATAGTTTACAGTTTTATTTATATGAAAGGCAGAGTGACAGAGATATGGAGGAAGGGAGGGAGGGAGGGAGGTACTTATCAGCTGGTTTAATTCCTAAAATGCCCACAAGAGCCAGGGCTAGGCCAGGAGCCTGATCTCTTGTGTAGGTGGCAAAAACAGAAGTAGATGGAAAATTGTTTGCTACCTTCCCAGGCCCATTATCGAGAAGCTGAATTTGAAACAAAGAAACTGGGAAACAAAATCAGAGCTGCCATATGCAATGTCAATATCCCAAGCAGCAACTTAACAAGTATATCACAATGCCCAACCCAGTATCAGTGTATTTTTAATTTATTAAAAGTAAATTGGGGCCGGCACCGCGGCTCTATAGGCTAATCCTCTGCCTGCAGCGCCAGCACACTGGGTTCTAGTCCCGGTTGGGGCGCCGGATTCTGTCCCGGTTGCCCCTGTTCCTGGCTAGCTCTCTGCTATGGCCTGGGAAAGCAGTAGAAGATGGCCCAAGTCCTTGGGCCCCTGCACCCATGTGGGAGACCCAGAAGAAGCTCATGGCTTGGGATCAACTCAGCTCTGGCCTTTGCAGCCATTTGGGGAATGAACTAGCAGATGGAAGACTTCTCTCTCTGGCTCTACCTCTATCTGTAACTCTGTCTCTCAAATAAATAAAGTAAATTTTTACAAAAGAAAAAAAAAGGATATGGAGCTTACCGAATCAATCTGATCTAAGGAAATCTTCCCAGCATTTCCCTGTGTGTTATAATCTTGGCCAGTGTAGGAATGACTGGAAAAAAAAAAAAAAAAACTATTAAAGGAGAATTGGTAAAGTATGTTTGATCATCTCAAATGAAGTATTTTATTCCAATAAAAATTTAAGTCTCATAATAAAACATCTTATATATAAACATTAGCAGAAACACAGGCAAGTGTTTTAAATATATTTAACAAAATATATTTAAGTAACTTACACAAAATTCATACAATAATATATTGACAGTCTGGCTTTCTTCATTCCTAATCCAGGGAATTACTTTCAATGATTATTCAATTTCAAACCTTTACTATGTATCAACAGCATAGCAACACACCAAAACAGAAACTGGAGATTAAATCAGGAACAATGACCCAGTGGTGAGTGGGTCAAAACTCTACTTTGCAGAGTGAATAGGAGGGCTAAATTGAAAATCACTTGTTAAAGGGCCTGACATACAGTAATCAGTTTATTAAGATAACTAATATACATATTTAACTATATACAGTGAGTAAACAGTCCTCACCTACATCTTCTGATGAGATGTTAACAACCACTCTGAGAGAGGATTTGGGCTCCTGTTTTTGACTTTATTATATTTAATTAAGCATAAAGACTTTTCCAAACTAATGACAATTTAACCCACTGCTTGGTTGGGACACTCATCTTGACTCTCTCTTCATCCATGGTAAAGTGGATTCCTTTCTCTCAGGAAAATCCACAATTTCTTGCCTTTGGCAACAATGGAAATGCTGAAGAGGTGAGTGGCAAGGCTGCTGGCACTGACCTCTTGCACACAAATCACATAAAAAGAGGCAGGAATCTCTCTCTGCTGGTGATCACACCAATTCTTCCCAAGTTAGCAACTCTGACCACCACACACAGGCAACCAGTGTCAAATGCAGAGAAATTAATAATCTTGTCAATCTCCAAATCACAGGGCCTCTCACTTTATAAAGAGAGATCTGGATAGTGAATGATGCCAGTATCATCAGTCACCAGATGAGGGATTCCTTTTGTGCCAACAAAGATCATTTTCACTGTGCACTTGTGCTTGGCCTCCTTGGGTATAACATGATGAACAGCAAAGCAACACTTGGTGTCACAGATCAAACAGAAATTCTCTCCAATCTTGTCAATGCTCCTGACATGCATGAAACCAGCAGGGTGAATTATATCCATTCATCAATCTTAATGAAATGAACTGCTGCATGAAGATTTTTTTTATTTCATTTCCTGTCAGTGCATATTAACGTGTGTTCCTTAGGAAAATGATCAGAGGAAGAAGACATCTTCTCTGCTTGTGGGGACCAGTGGATGGACAAGGAGCAAGTGGTAGATTTACCCAGCATCCTAGGTTTTGGAGTTGCTTCTCGCTTTAGATGCTTCTTGGGACTACAAGCCAAGGCTGTGCCAGGCACAGAAAGAGGCCTGTGAAAATTTCTCTTTATCTGACAAATAAGGAAACTGAGGCTCAGAGGAGTCAGCAACTTGTTAGGATCAGATGAACAAGCAATGCAGTGAGAATTTAAACCTTTGACCCTTAATAACTCCCTGCTTCAGGGCCAGCACAGTGGCACACTAGGTTAATCCTCTGTCTGCGGTGCTGGCATCCCATGTGGTGCCAGGTTCTAGTCCCCATTGCTCCTCTTCCAGTCCAGCTCTCTGCTGTGGCCTGGGAAAGCAGTAGAGGATGGCCTAAGTGTTTGGGCCCCTGCACCTGTGTGGGAGACCAGGAAGAGGCACCTGGCTCCTAGCTTCAGATAGGCACAGTTCCGGCCGTAGTGGCCATTTGGGGAATGAACCAACAGAAGGAAGACCCCTCTCTCTGTCTCTCTCTCTCTAACTCTGTCAAATAAATAAAATAAAAAATAAATAAAAAATAATTCCCTGTTTCTTCACTACACTACTTCATCCTCTCCCCTGTAATAAATATTTCTATATTATTTACAAATTAGTCAATATACTTGATTATTCTTCCTAAATCCATCTACTTTTATAGAATTTTATCTCCCTAATACAACACTGTACACCTACCCAACTTCATAAATACAGATTCAGACATAGTAATGTTTAATGGGGCAAACACAGCAACTAGATTGCATTAAACACACACACACACACACACACACAAACTATAGATTTTGCAAACACCACAACTAAAGGGAAATCCTGGAGTGAAACATCATTTTGATGACAAAGAATTCCAGACTCTTGGCTCTCTACTCAGTACAGATTCCTCTTGCTGAAGCACATATACTCTCAAAATGCTCTGCTGAGAAGTGGTTGTTTCTACAATCAATTTTACTGACTCAACAATGAGTATGCTTTATGAAGCAAAGTCACAAAGTATTTTAGGATGCTGCAGCTATTGGCTAGCAGACCTTCCCCTGCCATAGTCTTTCCTCCATGGGCAAAGAAAGGCCTGAGAATCACAGAGTGATACCCAGGGAGACCAGCATATGAACACCAAAATACGAAGAACTATTCAGCTGAAGGCAGGTTAAGCAGCCAGATTTAGGAAAGCTCTCTGTCTTCCTTCTAGTCACCTAAAAGCAAGACACAGATTTACAAAAATTACAGGTGGCCCATGAAGGAGAACAAAGATCAACCCCAAAGACAACTTCATCCAGAGGCAATATGCAGGCACAAGTTCCACGAATGTGCCTCGGTCTGCCATTTCTTTGCCTTCCTACAAAACGCTTCTCCCAGAGACTCTGAGCTCTTTTCCTATGTCTTATTATTTCTCTAAAAACGTTCTGATCTTTGTTGAAGATGTTATACAACCCAAATCGCCCTCTTTTGAGAACCAGTTATTCCCTGGGTGTCTCCTGTGCATATATGAAATATACATATCAATAAACTTCTGTTTCTCTCTCCTTAATCGGTTTTTTGTCACACGGGTCTATTCCAACTAAGAACCTATGGGGGTATTAAAGAAAACATTATTATTCTTCCTCTATATTCCCATATCCCAAAACATGTCATCTTGCCTCTTGTATTACGTCTCCCTCAAGAAACAACTTCCTAACAATTAAGGTATCATTGAATTCTCTGCATTCCATTAATCCTAATAGCACCATGGCATACAAAACTCAAGTTGTTAAACCAACAGCTGCCATTTAACTTAAATATTTTCCATGTTACTATACAATATAACCAGAGAACCGTTTCACTGAAATCCCAAGAATAAAAATGTATTTCACTTTCCAATATATCTTACAAAAGACCAAAGAGGCAGCACGGGACAATGGGAATAGCAGTAGACCAGGAGTCTGAAAATCTGTTCTTATTTTGCTCTTTATTCAAACTGGGGCAAGTTACTTAATAGTACTAATTTACATTACACATAATAATACCAGGCCTGCCTAATTGACAGAAACACTGTCAATTAAATAAAGCAAATAAAATAAGTAGTCAAACTGTCAATTAGAACCAGTAAAGCATATTCTAGTACACAACCGACTGCAGTCTTGACCAGAAAGCATAGAAATAGAAATAACAGGACAGTTAGACAAGCTGTATGATCCTATAAAGGAGCCATCACCCAGCTGGGAGGTATAGGCCACACCATTACCCTGATAAGCTTCAGTGTCCTATTCTATAAACTTAAAGGTGGTAATTACAATGACATAACATCAGATAGATTAACAAATGTGAAAATCTGCTATAAATACTAAAACGATGCACAAACTCGATTATAGTTATTAAGTAAATGGAGTCAATGACTGAAAAACTTTATGTAGAAGTTGGCTCAGGCCAGATTAATGCAATACAATAAGTACACAGAGAAGATATATAAAAAAGAAGCACACATTTGCCTGAATGATTAGCTGCACATTTGTCATGTGAGTGCTCAGAAAATTCATGGAGGGTAGGTGTTGTAGCACTGCAGGTTAAGTCACCACTTGAGATGTCCATATCCCACACAGGGTGCCTGGCTGCAGTCCTGACTGCTCTGCCTTTCTGATCCATCTTCCTGCTTAGGTGCAAGGGAGACAGCACACAATGGCTCAAGTACTTGGGTTCCTGTCACCTACATGAGAGAAACAGATGGTGTTCCTTGCTTCCAGCTCCTGGCTTCAGTCTGGCCTAGCCCTGGTCATTGCTGGCATTTGGGGAATAAACTACACAATGTAAGATAGCTCACTAGCTCTCTCTCTAACTCTCTTCTACCTGCCCATCACTCCAGCTTTCAAATAAATTAATATATCTTAAAAAAACATGAAAAACACACAAAAAATTGTACCAAAATGTATTTATATTTTAACTATATTTTTCCTGAAACTTTGTGAAGCACCTTTGTATAAGATGATTGTTCCTCAATACTGATAGTATTTATAAATGGACTAAATTCCAAGGGAAAAAGCAAAAAGGGCTGGTGCTGTGGCATAGTGGATAAAGCCACCGCCTGCAGTGCCAACAACCCATATAGGTGCCAGTTCAAGTCCCAGCTGCTCCACTTCTTATCTAGCTCTCTGCTATGGCGTGGGAAAGCAGTAGAAAATGGCCCAAGTCTTCGGGCTCCTGCACCCGTGTGGGAGATCTCCTGGCTTCAGATAGGTGCAGCCCCAGCCATTGCGGACAATTGGGGAGTGAACCAGTGGATGGAAGTCTGGCACCCCCCGCCCCGCCACCACCTCTCCTCTCTCTCTGTAACTATGACTTTCAAGTAAGTAAATAAATATATATAAAAAAAAAAAAGCAAAAAGAGAACAGCAGTAATGGTTGAAGCAAAAGTTTACTGAGCATATATATAATTAGAGAGAATATAAATAATCCAAATAGATATCAAAATTCTAGAAATATATTTAAAGAAAAGATGGTGGCAACCAGCCCAGGATGGGCAAGCATTAAACACACAGAAGGACAATAAAGGAGCGCAGGGGGATGACAGAAATGAAGATGTTAAGCAGCATCAGAATCAGGAATGGGACTTTTCCTCTCTGCTCATCTGTAATCAAGAGTTTACTTATATCATTGCATCTTGGTAGAAGAGTTAAAAAGTAATAAACATTAAAATTAAAAAACATTTGAACTAGATATGGACAGATGTAGCTGGGAGAGGGAGATTATTAGACAACACAAGATCTAGATGATGAGAAACTTTGTACCCCATGCTATGTATGCAATGAAGAACCATAAAAAATATTTAAGGTGAAACCTGACATAAGGCAGTTTACACCAGAGAAAGAAGTCAGTGTGGAGAAACGAGGAGAAACAGCATGGATGGGGCAGTGGAAAGTAAACTGGAACAATATTACAGGCAATATTTCATCCGGGCAAGAGGCCTTGAGAGTCTGAAGTAAGAAGCTGCCCTAAGTGGAGAAAGGTAGGCAGGTGATGAATCTGATTTTCTGGATTGGTGAAGGAAGAAGAGGGGTCAAGAAGTTTTTGGCTGAGTGACTGACTTCTTCCAGGACACAATTTTATTTTCCATGAGCAAGGCTATTTAGTCAAACAATACACTTCATTTCAGGAGTAAATTTTTGAAGAAATATATCTAAGTTCAGATAATAAGTATCTCTTGCCGTTAGAATGTTCCCAGAGGTACATTTCCTGGTAATAATTAAGCAAGGAGAGAAGCTCAAGGAAGAAAATGCAACAAAATCATGCTACCATAAAAGAATAAAACTTCTTAAGAGCAATGCTCATCAGCTCATGAAACAGGACCTGTGGCATTTACTGGGATATCCGAACAATGTTTCTAAAAGACACTCCTACAGATATCCAGGAAAAGCAAGGCACCTTTTCTAGCACTCAAAAACAAAGGTTCCACAACCCACAAAAAGGTCTTTGTTAGGGAACCATTCATGGAGAAAATAATTGTAGCGCCATTTGAAACAAAGTAGCACCCTTTGAAAGAAAGCAACTGCCAGTAGCACACCTTGAAAGAAAAGTAGATGGCCAGCGCCTTGGCTCAACAGGCTAACCCTCCGCCTAGCGGTGCCCGCACAACAGGTTCTAGTCCCGGTCGGGGCGCTGGATTCTGTCCGGGTTGCCCCTCTTCCAGGCCAGCTCTCTGCTGTGGCCAGGGAGTGCAGTGGAGGATGGCCCAAGTGCTTGGGCCCTGCACCCCATGGGAGACCAGGCTCCTGCTGTGGGGTCAGCACAGCGCACCAGTCCCGGCAGCCATTGTAGGGTGAACCAACGACAAAGGAAGACCTTTCTCTCTGTCTCTCTCTCTCTCTCTCACTGTCCGGAAGGGAGGGAGGGAGGGAGGGAGGGAGGAAGGAAGGAAGGGTAGAAAGGTAACCACCCGAGCTGGTAAGATTTGAAAAAGGGCGTCCTAACTACACTGCCTAACCACAAACTGTTGTTGCCATGACTACGGGACCCTGGGAGGTCGGAATGTGGGCGGGGCTAGCCTCTAGAAACTGTATATAAGGGGACCCTCAGACGCTGTAAACCAGAGGTTGCTCAGCCTCTCTACCCAGGCCGGAGTGCCTAGTGCCCACAGGAGTAGGCTTGAGCGATCTCTCCTCCTAGTCGCCTAGAGTACCAATAAAGTGTGTTTAGCTTGTAGCTTGACCTTCCTCTGTCTCCTCGACTCTTCCTTCGTGGCAGCCTGGCCAGTTCCCGCAGGGGGAGATCCTGACAGTCTTTCTAAATGAAATGTGGGAAAAGGTAAGGGATAGCACTGGAAAGACTGACTGACTACAGACAGTTATGTTTTAGAAACACGGACTACTGTATTCTAGAAGGCTGTTAGAATGTTGCTGAAATGACTGACAACACAGCTGAGCAGAGCCTGCGCCACCAGAAGGGAAACATGACCTGGGGGACCAGCGTGGGAAGGCCGAGATGAAGGAAGACATTGAATGTGAACATGGGACTGGGTAGTAAAGTGGAAGAACTGGATTGCAGTTAGAAGATTAATTTCCATTTGGGAGCTCACAAGTAGGATGTGAAAACAAAAAAGTCAGAGGCCTGGTTGTTTTATCATTTTTAACATTTGTAGTTCAGTATTTCTGTATGCACTAAGAGACTCTGAAATCTTGATTAGATTAAGTCGAGTATATCATTTCAGTTTATTAGAGTTGTTTAAGGGGTTTTTAGGTAAGCATATGACACAGTTGGCATTTTAGAAAATTTAAAAGTCCTTGTTTCTCAGGACCTGGAAGGTTACACATACATGTAGAAAGAGACAGGTGAAGCCAGGGAGATGTCTAACTCCAAGCTTCTGGGGGAACAGGTTAGTTTAGATAAAAAGACAAGCAAAGCCAATGGGAAAAAAGAAATGAAATTAGGTAGTAAGAAATTAGGCTTGCCCTGTCATGTAGGCCTCGCAACAAAAATTAATAATAATAGATGCTGTTTCCTTTTGTTTTAGGTTTGTTTAAATGAAAACTTGAGATTTGGCCAAGAGTTTTTAAAAACTTAATTATATGCATAACAGCATTAAAAAAAAAAAAAAAAAAAAAAACAGAACCTAACAACTGTGCATAATAAACTCTTGGGGCAGGCTTTAGCCTAGTGGCTAAGATGCTTGATTCCTATGTCTGATATGGGGCTCAAGTTCCTGACTCCAGCTTCCTGCTAAAACAGACCCTGGGAAGCAATGATGATGACTCAAGCAGTTGGGTCCCTACCACATAGGATACTTGGATTGTATTCCTGGCACCCAGTTTTAGCTTAGAACAGCTCTGGTCCTTGCAGGATTTAGAGAGTAAACCAGCAGAATACAGCAAGCACTCTCTGTCTCTCTGCTCCTCAAATAAACAATTAAGATCATATCCACACTGAATTGGCATTTTCCCATAGCACTATCACACAAACATGTAGTTTACAAAATAAAAACACCATGGGCATATAAAAAGATAATTGTGAAAGAGAAGCATCTGCACACATCTGATTTGTAGAATGCAAGTGAAAGGCAGACTGATTCCTAAACAATGTAGAAACAGAAATCTAAGTCCTGTTGAATGCACCAAGAATATCAATATCAGCACTTAAGTACTCAACAGGGAATAGCTTTTGAGTGTTGAAGCAGAGTTGAAAACAAAACAAAATAAAAAAAAAGCTGAAATTATATGACAGTGGATATGTGGGTCTCACAGCAAGATTAGCTGGTTAAGAAAAAAAAAATAATCTTTCCATCCTGCGGCACCGAGTGTTAGCAGAAGATGGATCAGCACACCGTGGCTCCAAGAGTGTTATTCACGAGCTCCAGTACTGTGACATAAATGCCACAAGGCATAGCTGGCAAAATGAAAGGGCAAAAGTCAGTTTTTCAAGGGTGATTACACCTCCAATCATTGTCTCCTTTTCAGACTACTGATGGCAACTTGCAGGAATAAACATGACGTCATGGAATAGCTCCACCAGTTGAGGAGTTAGCTGCAATTCCTCTTGTGTGTAATTCTTCCAAGTCTGGATTGCCAACGGCAATCATCAGCACAAAGGAAGGAGCAGGGAGGAGTGAAGATGTAAGTAGTGGAGATGTGAGTAGGCCGCAGAATTCAGCAGTCATGCCTAGACACACACTATCCTGTGACTTTACAAGATCTCTTGATCACGTTCAGCTTCATCACTGGTAGGGCAGGAATTTATAATAGAAAACACAAAAGAATGGACCTCAAAAGGCTGTTTTGAGGAACAAATGAGATGTCTGTAAAGCTAAACACTGCATTTTTCCTTCAAACTGTAATCATCGTCATCATCATCATCCAGGCCTATATTTATTGTACTTTAACACATTTGTTGTTCTTTTTCTGTGGTCTTAGCATTCACCATTTCTTCCATGAATACCAGAAATTTTTTTTCTTATTTACTCTATGTATACATTCATTTAAAATATCTAACCTTGGCCGGCGCCGTGGCTCACTAGGCTAATCCTCTGCCTGCGGCGCCGGCACCCTGGGTTCTAGTCCTGGTTGGGGCGCCGGATTCTGTCCCTGTTGCTCCTCTTCCAGTCCAGCTCTCTGCTGTGGCCCAGGAGGGCAGTGGAGGGTGGCCCAAGTGCTTAGGCCCTGCACCCGCATGGGAGACCAGGAGGAAGCACCTGCTCCTGGCTTTGGATCACAGCAGCATGCCGGCTGTGACAGCCGTTTTGGGTGAACCAACAGAAGGAAGACCTTTCTTTCTGTCTCTCTCTCTCTCTCACTGTCTAACTCTGCCTATCAAAAAATAAAAATAAAAATAAAATAAAATATCTAACCTCGAAGTAGAGAATTGAGATGACTTAAACAACCTGTCACGTGGACGGTTTTGTGAGTCTGCCATTATAATCTACACTTGCATCTTTAAGAAGTTTCCAAAGTACAAAGATTCAACCTCAATCACTGGAGATTTAAATGGAATCCAATTTTGGAGAGCTGTACTGTTCAATACAGTATCCATTAGTAAATGTGACTATTGAGCACTGAAATGTAGCTTAGTCAGAACTGAAATGTTCAGTAAGTATAAAGCAACCACTAGCTTTCAAAGACTTAGTAGAAAAAATAAAGCAAAATATTAATAATTTTTGATATTTGGGCTGGCGTGGTGGCACAGCAGGTTAGGCTTCTGCCTGCAACATCAGCATCCTATATGGGCAATGGTTTGAGTCCCCACTGCTCTACTCTTGATCCAGCTCCCTGCTAATGAGCCTGGAAAAGCAGTGGAAGCTGGCTCAAATACTTGGGCCCCTGCACCCACATGGAAGATCCAGACGGGGTTCCAGGCTTCTGGCTTCATACCAACCCAGCCCTGGCTGTTGTGGTCTTTTGGGGAGTGAATCAGTGGATAGAAGACCTCTCTCTCTTTCTCTGTGACTCTTTGAAACAAATAAATCTTCAAAAAAGCATTTTTCATATCCATCACATGTTAAAATGATATATGGGATATATTAGCAAGATTTAATTAAAATTAATTTCATTAAATAATTAAAAATTATCTATTTGGCTCATATTGGTTGCTTTCATTATGTTTCTAATGGATAGCACTTTTGTACAATGATGATACAATGACATGAACCATCAAACTCTCTGAAGGACCAGGTATACTGTAGAATATCCAACTGACCTATCCTGACTGCTATGTGCCTAATTAACATTGATCTCTCCTAGTCATAAACAGAAAATCAGATGCAATTGGACATACTAAAGGAAGTGCCTCACATCTACTGTAGATGTCCTTGCTTTCACATTGTATTTGGAAATCAAGTTTTTACACATTAGCAATAGTTTGCCATTTATACTATTAGGGAAGCAATTTAAATTCCCATGAGCTTGAAGGTAACCTGAATGGTTACTTTGGGGAGAAATACAGCTGTGACACATTTCTATTTGGGAGTCCTTAAGCCTGCTTGGCCACTTCAACACTTAATTGCAACTGTCCATTCTTCTCTCATTTGTAGGAAGCCATTCTAAGGAGAAGGAAGGATATTGGGAGAGGGGGGGTAAGGGATGTTAAAGAGGATTACAGCAAGATCTTAAGCCAGAGTGGAAAGAATTTTCCCACCCTTGAAGGGCATTCTCTCTGCACCCCACCCCATCAACAGATAGAGATTCTAAGGTTCATAAAATAATACATAAAACATACTTCTTTCTTTGTCAGGCATCTTCCAGAACTCGTGAACTTAAGAATGTTGATGCTATTTACTCCTTTCTATGTGGCAGGCTACAGTTTGTCATATTTCTTAAACTGGCAAAATTAAAAAAAAAAATAGTGAAGAAAGCACCACAAGTAGTCAAAAGCATCAAGGAGACATTTATTTGGACCATTAAAAAAGTAAGCCCATACATCCTTCAAATTGAAGTATAATCTCCAACATCATTCTATAAACATATGCCAAGTTCCAATACATCCTTTCCACAAAAAGCCAGGTATAATCACAACACAAATAGAAACCAATTTCCTGGGAGAGAAAACAAAGGTCTCTGTACATCACCAATATATCCATTTCTGCAATCACAATTTTACCTACTTGGAACGTTAAAAAAAATACTCTGTCCACATAAACTAGGCCATTCAGACATTTACAAAGCGCAACCCCTGCAGTTTGGATTTGTTGGGTGGGTAGGAAATCAAGGGAGCCAAAGTTACAATGTATCATTTCCTACTGTGAAGGATATCACAGGAAAATTCACTCAACAGCTGTCACTGCTGAAATTGAAATGAGTTTCTTTTTACAGCTAAATCCCTAGTAAATGGTATCCAACTTGTGTTAGCCCAGGTGATTTTCCCTGCAGTTATTCCAAATGAGAACACAATCAATAAAATTCTGTTTTAAATGGAATGTAAATTACTTTTCCACAAGCATGAATTTTACTCAATTTTGTTTTAAAAAAAAATTCCCAGAAAACTACCACCAGACAATCTGCAGTATAATGATCTGTATTTCTGTGTAACTGGGAGAAATTATATGATTCCCAGAAGCTCACATATCCTACAAAAATCGGGACCATCCCTAGGTAAGAACTATCAGTGGTACAATGCTGCTTTTCTTTACTTTAGGTTGGTCTCCTTTTCTCCATGTAGTCCATATTGCCCTACTTATTCCAATTTATAGCAGCAACAATTCGATGAAAGCTTAATCTTCAACTGAATCTCATTTTTCTATCAAAAATACAAGTACCTTAAATTTGTCAAGTCATTGAATTGCAGTTAAAAAAAGGCAGATTTCTTTGTATGTAAATTACATTTCATTAAAATTTATAACAAAAGTAAAATGTGTACACAAATACCTATAGCATGCATTTATACTTCATAGAAATTTTCACAATACACATTTAAGGCAAACAACATCTCTCTTTCTGTAACTTTTGTGTATCCCTTCTTCATGACATATTCTTAAAAAAAAGATTTGAAAGGTAGAGAGACAGAAAGAGACCCACAAAGAGGTCTTACATTCACTGGTTCACTCCCCCAAACAGCCTCAACAGCCAGGGATGAGCTAGGCTGAAGTCAGCAGCCAAGAGCTTTTTCCAGGTCTCCCATGTTGGTGCAGAGGCCCAAGGACTTGGGGCATCTTCCACTGCTTTCCCAGGCACATTAGCAGGAGCAGGGTCAGAAGTGGAGCAGCCAGCTCTTGAACCAGCATCCATATGGGATGCCAGCACTGCAGGCTTCTGCTTTACCACCTACACCACAGCACCTGCCCCAATGCTATATTCTTAAATGTTTATTTTGATAGTATAATGATCTCCTAAGAGAAGCTGCTTTGGTTTAGGCCCAAGATAATCAAATGATTGCTATAAAGGAAGGATGGCTGAGAAGTAGTAATGACCAATTGAGAGGTTGAAGAACTAAAGTGCTAACATCTAGCAGAATTAATACATCCCACTGATGGACAACATCTTCCCATCATTCCACAAATAATTTAAAATCTGGAATACATCTGTGATTAGCTATCACCCATTTACAGCATTCTATGATTACCCCTCATATTTGTTCTCCTGCAACAGGAGAGAAACAGGGTCACAATGCCTTTGGAGTTCTGGTGGGTTTTTCTTTGGGGAAAGAGGGGACAGCAGGGATGGATAATGAGGATTATTACTGAAAGTCACAGTCCAGCAATCATTATGTAAACTCCTTGAGTTTTGCAGAGTTACTGTTGGTGCTTTATGATGCTTAAGGGTTGCAATTCAGAGATCACAACAGCAAGGTACAAAATAGTTCTCAGTTTTTAAATACATCTTTAACTTCTGAAGAAATGGGGATGAAAAATGTAGAGGTACTTTTTGCTTTAGGTCACAAGAGGAACAGAAAGTATTCTGTTCACAAATATTAGCTCCTATATGAAATGCAGGAATTTGTATAACTTAAAATAAAAGGTTACAAGGTAAAATAAATAGATAAACACCCCAGTCTAGGGTGGGCTTGAGAAAAATAATAATAAATAACAAATTTTTTTAAAAAGTAGATACAAGAGAATGACCAAACAAATGTGGTAAAACATAATATAAAGAATCTGGGTGAAGGATAGGAAAAAAAAAAAAAGAACCAATAAAGGTAATAATTTAAAAAAATTATTACTTGATACTATGAAAAAAAGCCCCAAGACCCACAATAAAAGACAACATCAGCACTAACTATCCACAAACGTAAAAACATTTGTCTATCAGAGTTTTCCCTCATAAAAGACAGAAAATACATCAGGTTTTGTTTTTGCCCAAATTATCATCATATTCAGTCTCACCATTTAGTAGCTTAAAAAATTCAATGAAAGGTAAAGTTTTTAAACCCAAAAGTGTTTATCATTCACACAACCACTCACTCACTAACTGAACTCCTAATATACCAACCACTGTTATAAGGAATGGGAGACAGCAAATAAGGTGGACAAATCTCTTGTTCTTCTCACGGCTGACATTCTAGGCAAATGCAATTCGGCCCATGATTCTGCTCTGCAGAACAGAGTGAAATAATGTGATAAAGCATCTGAGAGGTGACTTTAAATTGGGTAATTAGGGGCAGACTTCAAGAAGACCTCAGAGAGGCAAGTGTTTGGCCTAGCCATCAATACGCTAGTTAGGACACCAATATCCCACATGGAAATTTCTAGGTTTGGTTTCTGGTTCTGTCTCCAGACTTCAACTTCCTGCTAATGCAAACCCTGGAAGGCAGCAATGATGGCTCGTGTGATGGAGTTCCTTCTACCTACATGGCAGATATCGTGGGGGAATGAATCAGAGGATAGGAGTTTCTCTCTGTCTCTTCCTTGTCAAATAAATAAATAAAACTTAAAAAAGAAAAATCCAAGGGGCCTGTGTTGTGCTACAATGGGTTGGGCTGCCACTTGCGGTGCTGGCATCCCATGTGGGTGCCAGTTTGAGTCCTGGCTGCTCCACTTCCGATCCAGCTCCCAAATGATGCTCCTGGGAGGGTGGCGGAATGTTGCTCCCCCCTCTTCGTGGAGGAACAACACAGGACCCTGCGCTGTTCTTTTATCTGCTCGGCCCTCCCCGGGTTGGCTACCGTCCCTTCCACCTCCGTGGAAGGGTGGTTCCCCCTGCCACTTTCCCCACTTCCGCGGGGGAGCGGCACACCGCCGGCTGGCTCTCTCGGGGGCTGCTCAGATGTTCCTTCAGATAGATGTTCCTGGTGCATGTTGTCTCTCTCCTCCTTTATAGTCCTCTTCTACCAATCCCAACTCTGCTACCCACACACCGAGTACGCTGCTCTCCTCCAATCAGGAGCCGGAACTACAGTTTATTGGTTGAACTGGAGGCAGCTGTGTAGAAGCTGTTTCCTCCTCTCCCAGCGCCATATTGTGGGAGAGCAGATGCATAGAATAAGTCTTAATTTGAGTAACAGTCTAGTCTGAGTTGCTCCCCACAGCGGAAGATAGCCCAAGTCCTTGGGCCCCTGCACCCATGATTGAGACCAGAGGAGGCCCCTGGCTCTTGGCTTCAGACTGACCCTACCCTGGCTGTTGCTGCCATCTGGGGAACGGAGCAGTGGATGGAGGACCTCTCTGTACCTTTGCCTTTCAAATAGATAAAATAAATCAAAACAAAACAACACCAATAAAAAAATTGGAAAAGACACATTGTTATGTATTTAATAACTATTTTGGTAGCCTCTTTAGATTGTATGAATACACAATCAGTAACAATCAACGTAGCCCTACTAAAAGCAGCCTTTATCATTCACCATGAGTTACAATATTTTGCAGTACTTTCTAAATGGTAACTAGAAACAACTGTGAGGACTTTAAACTTTTGGTGAGTCTCAGCAGTCTGTCTTTCCTGAGTCCACTTTATTGAATTTTGTTTTGTCTTTTACCCTGATTGAATAAAGGTTAATTGGTTCTGGAATGCCTGGGGTGTTCTTAGGTTTAACTAAGCATTCAGTTTCAGAAGACTTCCATAAGCCACCTGGGCATCAGTCTTCTCTGAAAGACGCAGGACAGGAATCACCACTTGCCAACAAAGCTGCTTGAAGTATTTTCCTCATGAGGCCCTTGCTACAGTCCTGGACAGGACAGCTCAAGTGCAAAGTAAAGCCGATACCAGAAGAAATGAGAGCTGCCATAGCTTAAGAGTTTCAAGACCCTCAACAGCTACAATTTTCTATAAATAACAAATAGATAAAGCTTTCCCAGGGACATTTCAGATTGGAACTCTAGATCTCACGATTAAGAAATTTTTAAAAAAATATATGTGGGCAGCAGTGTTGCCATTAAACCACCACTTACAAGGCCATCCCAGCTGCTCTCCTTCCAATCCAGCCTCCTACTAATGTGCCTATGAAGGCAGAGGGTGATTGCCCAGGTACTTGGGCCTCTATCAACCATGAGGGGGATCCAGATGGAGTTCCTGATTCTTGGTGTCAGTTCTTCAATCTAACTAGAGCTATGAGGGTACTTCAAACAGTTCATGGAAAACACAATTAAAAGGTAATTTTATTTTGATGCAAAACATGTTTAAAATCCACGCAGTTTTTTCCATAATGTTCATTTTCACTGAACATCCTGAAGAACTTTTATATGCAAGGATTCAAAACCTGTTTTGCAACACAATAAACTTATCTTTTAGTCCCACTGTCCGTGAATTTTTGAAGTACCCTTGTATATGCGGCTATTGGCTACTGGACTGAACAGCACACGTACAAAACACATCTCAGAAAGCTTTGTGGCACAGAACTTAAGAAGTCACTTTTTCATTGCTAATGTATCACAGTAACAGTCCTTGGGCCCTGCACCCACATGGGAGACCATGGGAAGCACCTAGCTCCTGGCTAATCCTCCGCCTGAGGCGCCGGCACACCGAAGTTCTAGTACTGGTCGGGGCGCCAGATTCTGTCCCAGTTGCTCCTCTTCCAGGCCAGCTCTCTGCTGTGGCCGGGGAGTGCAGTGGAGGATGGCCCAAGTGCTTGGGCCCTGCACCCCATGGGAGACACCAGGAGGAAGCACCTGGCTCAAGATCAGCGCGGTGCCACAGCGGCCATTGGGGGATGAACCAATGGAAAAGGAAGACCTTTCTCTCTCTCTCTCACTGTCCACTCTGCCTGTCAAAAAAAAAAAAAAAAAAAAAAAAAAAAACCTCTAAGAGTGCTACAGGGTGTGTGAGCATGTAGTACTGAATAACTTTCACACAAAGTACCTCAGTAAGTCATAACTACTATTTGTAACCTCATTACAAAACCTACTGTGTACAAAAGGTAGGCACTTGCTTTGACAAAAATAGCTGGCTGAAGAGGCAGGAAAGATTTTTCTACCTTCTTTCTTTCATTAAAAAAGAAAAACAGTAACATCTAATTTCTGTAGGAAATCATTTTTAGCCATTGTTTTCAACCTGAAGACATGTTAAGCTAGCGAAAAGAATTAACCTAAAAAAAAAACTCTATGAAAATTTACTCTAATGCTTGGAATGCATTAGGTTAGAGGACAAAGGGGGCTTTGCAGAAATAATACAGTTTAAGGACACTGAATTAGAGATTATCATGCATATCCATGTGGGCAGATCTAATCACATGGACCCTTGAAACCAGAAAAGTTTCTCAGTTGGAGGCAGAGGAAAACAACTGAGGTTACAGAGACTGGAAGCATTTCCAGAAGGTTGGGAGATGCCACTCACACAAGAATCGCACAGGGAGTACAACAGCGAATGCAGGCAGCCTCCAGGAGTAGAGAAGTGGCCCCAAATGACAGTCAGCATGTAGATGGGGACCAAACTGCAAGAAAACAAGCGAGCCTGGAAACACAATCTGCCCAGAGGCTCAGTAAGGAGCACAGCCCTGCTGACACCTTGATTTTAGCCTAGAAAGACCCATTTGAGATTTCTAACCTACAGCACTGTAAGATAATAAACAGGCATTGTTTTAATCTGCTAAATTTGTGGTAATTTCCTGACTGCAATAGAAAATGAATACATGCACCACTTTTTATTTTACTCAAACAAAAGGCTCATTTCATTTCTAAATATAAGCAAAATTTATACACACCTATTTATTATTCTTATACAGACACTTTAACACACATTCATAACACACATTCATGGTTTTCAAAATATTCTAAAGGATGGTATATTTTTAAGATGGTTAACAAGGATCTAAGACAGACACAGTAACAGAGCTTAAAATTCAGCTTCATGAAATCTTTCTCTAGTCGCTGGTTCATTCATTAAGAACTCTGCCACTTTCTCACCTGGACAACACCATACCTTTAGATTAATGAACCCCCCTGTGTCTCCAAAGCAATATAAAAACCTAGCTCGCTGTTGCTTTTTGTTCTTATCTCCATCTGCTGGAAACATCTATGTTGCAATTCTTTCTTCAGAAAGTTAATGCAGCCCTTCTCTTTCCCGGTTCACTTTCCTGACTGGATAGAAAGTGCTAACATTCTGTAATTTTTCTTCACAGCTATACTCAACCAAAAAGTCTAAATAAATATCCATTAATATGGAAATGGCCAAGTAAAACCAGATCTATCCTCAATTAAATATTACACAGATTCAAAATTAGAGCCATGAAAATCAAATTTCTACTTTATTACATGGTTATGACATATTAACTGAAAGAATTTTTCTAAAGTTTAACCACTTTAAATATAATTGCATAAAAATATGCACATGCATTATAAAAAAAAAATTTAGCAGTGGTTGTATTATGAAAGAATGATTCATTTCTTTTTTCCCCAAGCTTTATATATTGGGACATTTTACCATAAACATTACTTGGCATTAAATTTGTAGCGCAATCCACATGCTGAAACTGCATCTCTTTTTAAGATTTTATTTATTTTATTTGAGAGTTAGAGTTACAGACAGTGAGAGGGAGAGACAGAGAGAAAGGTCTTCTTTCTGCTGGTTCACTCCCCAAATGGCTGCAACACTGGGAGCTGTGCCGATCTGGAGCCAGGAGACAGGAGATTCCTCCGGGTCTCCCATGTGGGTGCAGAGGCCCAAGGACTTGAGCCATCTTCCACTGCTTTCCCAGGCCATAGCAGAGAGCTGGACTGGAAGCGGAGCAGCCAGGACTAGAACCAGCACCCATATGGGATGCTGTCACCACAGGCGGAGGATTAACCCACTGTGCCATGGCGCCGGCGCCCTGAAACTGCATCTCTTAAGATATCCTATCTATTTTCTAAGTGATTAAGCTGTGACAATGATTCTACTGCAGATTTGAGGGTATGTGTTTGTGTAAATCTGTGTGTAAATTTTGGACCTCTTTCCTTTGAGGCACTTCAAAAAGTTAGTGGGCAGGTGAAAAGGTGTGTATACTTTGCCAAAAAAAAAATTTTACAATTTATGCACTGCCCATGAACTTTATGACCACCTGCACAGATTTAAAAACACTTCTGCACAAAAATAAACTTATCTTTGAATTCTAATTTCCAGGAATTTTTTGAAGTACCTTATGTAAACTTAAGGGACCACATCTATCTCCTCCCTTGTATACAGAGTATCTATTGCAATGCCTTTTGCACAATAGGCTAATTCTTAACAACAACAACAACAAAATGCTGACTCTTGACAAGTACATCTCTAGGAAGGCACTAACATTTTCTATACAGACGTCAAAGAATTTACAATTCAAAGGTGGTAAATAATGAGAAAGCATATATTCTAATTTATGAATATCTTATACAGCACTTGGAAAGCCTTCACAATAATCACTGAACTAAACGCTGTGTTGCTGCATATAGAAAAGGAAATAAATAGTGCAAGGCACTGCCAGAGACTGCAAAGAGATGATGAGAAAGAGCTGACAAACAGCTGAAGCTTGCAGACCACATTAACGAGGCCGAAGCCCTAGACTGGCTGAAGCCTCTATCGACTAAACCATTTTCGAGCATTTATATTCAGATGCACCACAATATTGCTCAACTTTCTAATTTCAAAATGAGAAATAATTTTAAAAAGAACAACAACACACACTGAGAATTATACCAGAAAAAAAGGCTGTCTGATGGAAGGTAGCAGTCTGACATAAAATTTGTGACAGTTTATAGAGGAATAAATAGAAACGTGTATGTACTAACCAACTCTACCACATTAGAAAAAGACATTTTACAAAAGTGATCTGTTATAACACCAATTAATGGAAGATGCCTTCATTATTTTAAATGATTTTAAAATAAAGGTCAGTATAAATATCTGTTTATAAACTAGGATGCCTTACAAGTGAATTCACGTGATACAGCCCAAGTCATATCTTGTGTTGCTAGTTAGTTTTATCTTTGAATACTAATTCATTGTTGGGCTAAAAGATACTAATGAAATTAGAAGAAATACTTTAACAAGCAAATGCTTTAAAGCAGCTGCTCTTTAAGGACAAGTCATCCAATAAGAGTACCTATTAAGATGATGTATAATCTGCTGCCCTCCATGCACTTCATTTTCTTGAAGAGGAAGGATAAAAGAGAAGATACATACAACTGTGGGGAGGCATTATTTTTAAAGAAAAAAAATCTAAAATCACACAACTGTAGTTATTGCATGTGAATACTGGCTGCTAGTCTTCCTTCCTAGTATCACCTGTCTACACTTCAGTAAGTGAGATGATAAATGAAAATAATGTTCTTTAAACATACATTTTTACTGGCCTAATACCCTTTTGTAAATATTATGCTATGGATATCATTAGGGTATTAGAGATACTTATTTAAAATAAACTTCCAGAGGTATATTCAGGGGAACATTGTTCAAGACCTTTATATATCCCTAAACTAAAACAGCAGCGCACTACACATTTCATCTTGGAAAACAGTGATATGTAACCAACGGGGTGACAAAAAAGTCACAATGAGATGCAGGCTCATCTGATGACATATTTAATAATACGCAATTTGGGGAAAGCAAAATGATGATTTGTACAAATTCTATCTAGCATTCTGGAATTTTACAAAACTTTACAAATCTAAGTAAGCTTATTTCTTCCAACTGAAAAGTTCCCAGTATTAATTTTGAAGAGTAAAGTCTTACGAAATAATTCATTTATCTCTTTTGAACGAAGAGAAAGGTGGTAGGTTTTCTTAATAAGAACTTCCTGAGGCTCCACAGCCAACTTTAAAAATAGGGATTATGATAACTGGTCATCTATCATTCTCAACTGAATTGTTCTGAGCTAGTTTGGGGTGGGTATTTTTCCTGGTGGGTAAGTTGCTGCTTGAGATGCCTGCATCCCACACTGGAGTGCCTGAGGTTAAGTCCCAACTCCACTTCAGAATCTACCTTCCTACTTGCATGCACGCTGGGAGGCAACAGATGATGGCTCAAATGGTTGGGTCCCTGCTATTCATGTAGGAGAGCTGGACAGAGTTCCAGGTTCCTGGCTTTAGCCCGTTACAGCCAAAGCTGGTGCAGGCATTTGTGCAGTGAACCAGTAAATGAGAGGTCTTTGTTTCTCCCACCTTACAAATAAAATTAACATTTACAAAAAATAAAAAGCTAGTCTGAAAAGTACTTTGTGTACTCCAATCAAAAGTTTGACTTCTTCATCCCATCCTTTTCTACATCTCTTAAAACCTCGACACTTCAGCTATTCTCTCTTGTTCCCAGAGTCCTCATTTCTTTCTTGACCTGTAAGTATGCTCATCTTTACAAGCTTATGGAAAAATAAAAACATTTTTTCAACCATGAAGCTCATGGATACAGTCCATGCTCCTTCCCTACCTCCAGAAGTAAGCCCTAACAAGAGCAGCCTGCACTCCCCCTATCTCCACAGCCTCAGTTCTCATTTACTCCTTGACTTCTCACAGGACTCATGCTTGCACCCGTACCATCACAATGTTATGGCTAAGTCCCCAGTGGCTCCACGGTGCATAATCCAACTGGCATTGCACAATTCTGTGCCGGGTTCCCTATGGCACTTGACAGTACTCATAGTCCATTTTTGAAAATTTTCCCTTAGCATCCTTGAAACCACTATCCTTTTGTCATATTTCTTCTTCATTCAAGATTCTTCCCTGGTATTTTTTTTTTTTTTACACTGGTTTCTCTTTCAACTCATCAGCCACTTAGTATGCCCATCACAGGTTACTTAAATACTGGTACTCTGCAGGTTCTACTCAGAACCATTTTCCTTTTTATTTCTGTCCCTCTATACACTCTCTCCCTGAATGACCTTAACCATTCCAGATTTTATCCACCACATATACAGTATATATGTATACTACATATACACTACTTACGTACTGTGATGATTAGGCAATGTCCCTGGGGTACAAATCTCACTCTTCAACAGTGGGTCTGGATTCAGCTAAGTACTAATTTCTCACAAGTATTTCAAGCTTAAAATGTCTGAAACTGCTGAAGTTAGCAGTCGGACTCATTCCCCAATCCCCTTGTCTTCCTTTATTCTCCTTCTTAGTTAATGACAACATCATTCCCCAAGTGAGATAAGTTCAGTCCAATCACAGCACCCACTGTGAGCCACTGCTGTGCTAGAAAGAACAGAAACCAAAACAAGTAAGGCATTGCCTCATTATTCAAAGAAGTATTACCATGAGGGAAACAGCTCGATTAACAAAAGTATGGACGTGGTGCTTAGCTCTGATCAAAAAGTTAACAGATTTTCCAACTTGTGTATGTCCCTTTCCCTCAAATAAGACCAAACATATGAATTCCTTGAGAACTGAGACTGTCTTTTCTTTTATTCCAAGCACATAATGGGTACTCAGTAACTAATGAATAGATGGATGGGTACTACTAATGAATTTAAAAACGTTGTATTTCCCTAAGATACTGAAGCGTAATGTGGTTCTGGGCTTAACTTTAAGAACTGAGTTCAAGAAAGAAAATCTGGACACATCATTTCTGCAGTTTCAAAATAACATACATCGTTAAGCAATGTCCTAGATTATCAGAATGACAAAGTGCTACCTAAATTCTCTTTGAATATTTAACTCCTGTAAAATGATTTGGGAATTTTTCTATATTGTCATTTTAGTTTTTATAAGTCTTTATATCATCTGCTAAACTATTTTTATTGACAAATTTAATTTAAAAGTACTATTCATCATGCTTCTCTGATCATTAGAGGCACAAAATGAAATTAGACCTAATATTCATCTCAGGTTCAAACCTCCTGATGTTCATCCCTTCTAGGTACCATTTAATTTACACAGTTCATGCAACTCAATGGTAACTATTTTTTCCTAACAAGGTTGTTGTTGGAATCTCTCAAACCAAATACTATTCTTTCTGATTTTGACTAAACAAAAGGAAGATTAAAAAAAAAAAACAACAACAACAAAAAACAAACACTACATTTGGATAGCCAAGAGACATTGCAGTGTGCTCCGAGGGCTTATCACAAGGCTACTTTGCAGAACAGGAAGTGTCAAACTATGCACATCAGCTGCCAACTTATATACAGATGTCCCAGACATGGTAATAAAATGAAAAACTGTTTGGCTTAATAATAATAAAAAAGCAACATCAGTTGGTGCATATTACTTGTAGCATCCAGCCCTGGTTGCCTAGCAACCACTCTTGAGTGAACTCCAGAGAATAAAAGCCCTAAACGAATGTACGGTTTGTGCAAGTTTCAAGGGCTCAAAGAGATATGTCAGTAGTTAATCTAAATTCTGGTTGACAATTACCATACTGAGATGGAAGAAGGAGAATCCATCATTATCTCACAAAACCAAGCATTAACTAGAGGTGAGATTTAGCCCTTTAGAGTGCTATCTTTTGAACCAGTGGTTTTACAGTAATGGGAGAAAAAAAAAACCTTTAACAAAATTATTCACAAAAACTTTATGCAGAAAAAACAACAAAATGTCACGGATACAATTTGCATTCTTTTTAAATTTTCATGTATCTATTTTCAATTTATTTGAAAGGCAGAGAGACAGTGAGAGAGACCCACTGCTTCATTTCCCCAAATGCTTGCAACAGCAAGGGCTGGACCAGGCCGAAGCTAGCAGCCAGAAAAATCCAATTCTCCCACGTGAGTGACAGAGACCCAAGTATGTGAGCCATCACTAGCTGTCTTCCAGGGTGTGCATTACTAGGAAGCTGGATCAGAAGCAGAATAGCTGGACTCAAACCAAGTACTCAATTTCCTGTCACCTACATAGGAGATCTGGATGTAATTCCTGGAGCCTGATGCAGCCTGGCCCAACCCCAGCTGTTGTTGGCATGTGAGGTATTAATCAGTAGATGAAAGACTGATTATCACTCTCCCTATCCCTCTTTTTCTCTCTACCTTTCAACTAACTAAATAAAACATGTAAGAAATAAAACAATTTTTAGAATAAAAATTATCAGTCTGGGAAATAAAAATGGAGCTACCACAAAGTAAAATCTGAATTTCTCATTGAAAAGTAACAATCTTAAGATTAAAAAGAGTAAAAAGAATCCATTGAGGGAAACACTCTTGGTGCCTGACTACATAAAACATGAAAATGTAGGTATGCGGAATAATACAATATTTTTAGAAACAGAAGTTTGTTACAAATACAAAAAAAGTGTTTCTCTGCTTTATATCTAAAGATTAAATGAAATTGGGAGATGCTATCAATAGATGACCAAAGGATACAGAGAAGTCAATCCCATTAGAATGGGTCCTAATAATCCCATTAGAATCATTCCTAATAATAAATGAAATGTGTATGAGCACAATTACTCATACAATATCTGTATGAGTAATCTATTTAATTAGCAACTGTCTTTGGTTGCTCCACCTTGTTCATAGTATGGTAACAAGGGATCTTGTACAATATGAGAGTTAAGTAGGATACAGTTGTGAAAAATAAATGTTTAAATCTTTAAGTGGTCCATATACTTTGACAAAGTAATTCCACTTCTGAAAACCTATCCTGAGGAAATGATCTAAAATGCAGATAAAAGTTTACATGCAGCATGATTTATGGCAAGGAAAAGAATTGGAAATGATCTAAATGCCTCCCAAGAGAGATAAATATACTCTGGTACAATCAGACTAGAATGGCATGTAGTCACTGAATACAATGGTTTTACAAAGATTTTAATAATAGGACAAAAATCTTACAATATTTATAAAAAATGGAAAAAACATTAAATTATATAAAAATATAATTTAAACACTGGGTTCTAAAACATCACAATGGGATAAAATATTAACCCTCAGTAGTAATGGTATGTTTTTCCTTTTCTTTTCCTGAATATTCTAAGTTTATTTTTTACATGATGAGGCTACATTGTTTGGAAAACAAACGCTCCTCCTCTCATCCATCCCAAAAAGAAGTATGCCTTAACCTTGTATTTAAGTAAATAACAATTCATTTGAGATCTTTGGGAATGCTAGTCATCTGTAGTCATTTTAACTTAAGCTTATCAAGTAATTCTGAATTGAAGCAAGAAAGAAAATGTAAGGGGTTTTACCCATTTTACTGCACTTATATTTAAAGCTTAACAGGGCTGTGCCTTCATATTACCTGAGGTGGTTGAGCAAAGGCTGAAGTCTCTCGTCAGACTGCACAGCAGGCAAGGACCTGGCTGTTAACTAAAAGCAGAGAAGAGAGTTAGTGAAAACAACAAAGGCAGAACACGGAACAGTACTGAATGTTAAATGCAAAATGGGGGCAGAGGCAGCAGACTGGGCAGTACTTAAGATGTAAGGAAATGTTTTTCTATTTTAAATCAAGGAATTACTACATAGAAAGCTAGTTTATTATGAGATTTAAACTTTAAACATGAAAACATGTCTTTAAGGACATGGGGTATGTCACTGACTTTAGATCAAAAGAAAAAAAGGAAGCAAAACAAGAGCGAAAGAGTAATCAACTCAGTTCATGAAAAATTTGGGGGTGGGCATTTGGCACAGTGCTTAAGAGACTTCTTGGGGCTCCTGCATCTCTTATCAAAGTGCCTGCATTCAAGTTTCAGCTCCATTTCAGTTTCCAGCTTCCTGCTAATAATACACACCCTGGGGGGCAAGCAGGTGATGGCTCAAGGATTTCTGCACTTCTGATATGTATGTAGGAGGCCTATATTGAGTTCTGAGATGCTGGTATCTGACTGGCCAAGCCTTGATTGTTTTGGGCATTTGATAAGGAAACTAGTGAACAAAGTCAACAAAGCTACTAATTTAAAAATATACTAAAGTGTGAGTCTGCTGCAATTTTAGCATATCCACGTTTCTCGGTATCCCTGAGCAATGTGAAGTCTAGTATTTCATGATTTATAAAATGCTATCAAGTTTACCAAATCTTAAAAACAAAACACTTTAATACTTGAACACATCCTGTATTTGTTAATGTTAAATCCCTCTATAAAAATGTCATTTCCCTGTCCATCTCAGAACCAAGTTATGGTTTAAAAGGATTAAAATGATTTCCCTAGACATCTTCTAAGTCAATTCTCTGAAGACAGAGAAAGACTAGGCTCTTCCAATCTCTTCTGTCAATCTATATAGCATGCTTTTTAATTAAATCTTTCCCAATAAAAGCAAACAAAACCACCAAACACCATAGTATTTCTAGACGCCTGTTCTTTCCACAGATCAAAGACTTCTCGTCCATCCTTTCATCTAAATCTGAGTTTTCATTCCCTTTTTCCTGTTAATACAACTCCATTCACAGTAGTTTCTGCCTTCATTCTTGCCTTTTCCCTAATTTATTCTCCATACCAAGGTCAGAGTGAAATTTTCAAAATGAACATTAACCTCTCCCCTCATTAACATCATTTAATAATTCCCTTGGGCTCCTAGGTTAATGTTATTACACCGGTCTTTCATCAGGCACTTTCTTAAAATTTCCCTTTTGGGCCTCATTACTGAAACAGTAGGCATAGATGAGTGACTGACTACACAGCTTCTGCCAATTGCCCAAGCACAATGACAGGTGATCACGTAGCTCCATAGCTCCAGTTTCTGAAACACATGTGTGCCAAATGGTTTGAGACCCCTCCATCCTTCTAACATATTTTCACATTTGAATCTCTAACTAGAATGATACCTATACCAGATATTAAAGCTCTGTAGAATTATTTCAAGGGAGATTTTGAGTTTTCCATGTTTTCCTTTCAATTTTTAAGACAATTAGCGTTTTCGAAAAGAACACATAGATCTTCATGTTAAAGAGATGAAGTAATAAAGTTATGACAAAACTCCTTTAAAGTGGCAAAACCCTCTGCTGATCTTTGGTTGACAGAACACAAACTTAACTATTTCTTCTGAAATTTCTCTCCAGGTGAAGGTAGCTACTACTCGCATCCAGTGGATTATGAGGGATATTACATCACTGGCACTTGCACCATTAACAGATATTTAATAAATATTTAACTGTGACAAATCAAGAATTTCCAAGTGTGTAATTCCATTAATTGAAGAGAAAAGCAAACCACAGCTCTATCTACACTTCACATAACACTCTCTAAATCAAAACTGAACTAAATCATAACCACCAGTGTTAAAAAAAAAAAAAAAAGGCAATATAGTCAGCATTCCTTATCCATGGGTTCAACATCCACAGATTCAATCAATCAGAGATCAAACATATTTGGATCTGTACTGAATATGCACAGAAAATTTTTCTTGTCATTATTCCCTAAAAAATCAGCATAAACACTATTTGCGTGGCATTTATACTGTATTAGGTATTATAAGTAACTGAGACATGGTATAAAGAATCAAGAATCCAGGAAAATGTGTACAGGTTGCATGCAAATACTATGCCAATTTATTGAAGAGATTTGAGCATTCAGAGATTTGAGTGTCCAACGGGTCCTGGAACCACTCCTTGTGGATACCAAGGGACAACTGTACACTATCAAAACAAGACTTTGAACATTAAAGACTTTTAGCATCTCCTATACAACCGGAATGGACTATCATTCCAGACTAAATACATGTTGGTTTCCAAGTATGCTTTAGGTTTTTTTTATTTTTATGGAAAACATAACAATGACACCTAACTCACCAAGAATGAAAGATCTATCACAGTTTACATCTGTGAAGCCCAAATTGAGTTGTCTGAGTTAAGGTCATTTCACAGAAACCGTAGTCGAAGTTGGCATAGCTTACAGCTGATTTCATGTTGTTTAGAGGCTAGAGGTCAGTTAAGATATTCTTTCATTATTAGGAACATACCTAGCACCTGGATTATGAAATATAAATTTTGTGCTGTTTTTATAAACACATAAAAATAAATAAATCTCATTGGAAAGATAGTATAAATGAGTAAGTCTTGCATCTTGACATATATTTGGATACCAAAAACATAATTTCACCAACTAAAAACTCTCCTTTAATGTCAATAAACACCACATGAATTCAAAGGCACAAGATACTGTAATAGAGTCTGTAAATGTCTGTTCCACTCCTATCACTTTACATAAAGGAAGAAACCAGTTTCTTCAGGCCTCAAGCAGCTACTTGTTGGCACACACACAGTATCTGAGATCTGGACCCAGACAGCACAGCATACTCTCCTCTGCCTCACTACCACTGGGACAGAACACTACTCATTGCATTTGAACTAACTAGACACCTTTGTTCTATTCCAAAGGGTTTCTGTATCCTCTTATTCCTTTGTTCTCAAAACAGGGCAGGACTCTTCAAGATTCATTTCACACATCAACTTTTAGTCTTCCAGATTACCACTTTTTTTTTTTTTTTTTTTTAAAGGGAAAGAGTTTACTGGGACTAACCTAACAGACCGGAGGGAAGTGGCAAAGAAGGAAAAGAGAGAGGAGAGCGTAAGAGAGATCAAGAGACAGAGAGAGATAGACAGAGAGCTCAGGAGATGAGAAAAAGAGAGCCACGTGTTCAGGAACAGGTCCTTTCAAAACCGTGCCAGAGGGTGGGCAGGGAAGTAGGAGTAGGGAATCCCATTAGGATGCGGATAGAGCTTGACACCAGTGGTTGGGGGCCATGTGGTCACTTGGCTTTCAGCAGTGGTGACGGGGGGCTAGAGCCTAGGATGATTACCACATTTTTTCATGAAAGAGTCTTTCACATAATTTGGGATTCGGCTCATACATTGCCTCCTCATAGAGACCTTTCCTAACCAGCCTCAGAAAAGCAGAAACTTTCTCGGTGGAAATCCTCCTTATTACACAAACATCTAACAACATTTACGTCCATCAGAAATCATTTTATTTATTAATTTTCTCATTTGTGTCTTTCTCCCCCTACAAAATACAAGCTCTCTCACAATGCAAGGAACTCTTCTATCTTCCCAACCTTTTTCCTCCAATCACTCAGAAGAGTATGCATAACGTCAATAACAGGTCCACCAATAGCAAATATTCCCAAGAGAGGCATGAGTTCACAAAACTCTGACCTTGGAGCCAGCCCTGTAGTTCTGCGGGTTAAGTTGCCACCTATGTTGCTGGCATCCCATATAAGTGCGAAATTGGCTACTCCACTTCTGATCCAGCTCCCTGCCAATGCTCCTGGGAAAGCATCAAAAAATGGCCCAAGTACTTGGGCCACTGTCACCCATGTGGGAGACCCATCCATGTATGTGACAACTCCAGATAGCGTTCCAGGCCCAGCCTGGGCCACTGTGATCATTTAAGGAGTGGATGGATGTATCTGTCTCTGGAATTCTGCCTTTCAAATAAATAAGTAAATTTTTTTTTTTTTTTTTGGACAGGCAGAGTGGACAGTGAGAGAGAGACAGAGAGAGAGAAAGGTCTTCCTTTGCCGTTGGTTCACCCCCCAATTGCTGCTGCGGCCGGCGCACCGCGCTGATCTGAAGGCAGGAGCCAGGTGCTTCTCCTGGTCTCCCAGGGGGTGCAGGGCCCAAGTACTTGGGCCATCCTCCACTGCACTCCCAGGCCACAGCAGAGAGCTGGCCTGGAAGAGGGGCAACCGGGACAGAATCTGGTGCCCCAACCGGGACTAGAACCTGGTGTGCCAGTGCCGCAAGGTGGAGGATTAGCCTAGTGAGCCACGGCGCCGGCCAAGTAAATCTTTTTTAAATGGAAGGAAGGAAGTCAGGAAGGAAAAGAAGGAGTTAAGGAGGGTCTGACCTAGACACCAATTCTTTGATCTTGCTTTTAACAAATACGATCTATCAACTAAGAGGAAGCACACACATTTTTCCCTATATTTTCAGCTGAAAGGAATACCAAATGACCTTCCTAAAAAGAAGACAAGAGCTCTACTAAATCCAGTCAAAACTGGAGCTCCCTGGCTCAAAACAAACCAGTAGTCCAAAACACATAACCCAAAACTCAAATTATATATGTACTATAAATTTATGCAAACATATAAACTCAACATGAGCTTGAGTATGTGTAAATTTAGAATAAGGACATACTAACTCATGAAAGTCCTATCAAAAAAGCAATTCTTCCTTCTAATTTGTATCTCTTTGGATTTGAGTGGGGGGGAGGGGGGTGATCACTAAATGAGAACTACAGATAAAACAAATACAAAATGAAGATATATTTTCCAAACAGTATTAAAAATATTAAGACACAGCAAAAGTCAAAGTCTTCTACAGAGAACACTCATAAAAAAATAAAAAAAAAAAAGAAACAACTATCAAGGCTAACAGTGCTTCAAAAACTTGCATAACGTAAATGTCAGTGTAAATGTTACTCATTAGAGTAAGACTCATTTATGACTTAGACTTATGTAAAGAAACAGCATTTGTAGCATGTCTAGAAACACACCAGTTCCAAGGCACAGCTAGGAAACAGTACAGAAATGAGTATGAATATCTGCTCTTTAGAGTACCTGCCAGTAATGCAACATCCCGTAGTTGGAGCAAGTCAATAAGAGAAATAAGGAATGCTGTTAATAGGTTCACAAGCTGTGTATCACTGCCTTTAAGATATTACAGAGTTTTTAGAGACAGAACTCAGCCAAAAGCTTCAGTTTAACTCTTTAATGCACTCCCTAAAATAAATGAATTTCATTTCTGAAAATATGTCCCTTAAGGAAAGCACTCTGCTTCCAGCTGTGCAGCTTAATGCTGCCCTCAAAACCCTAAAGAGGATTTTTCTGTCAGCCAGTTGCTATTTTGCAACATAATTTTTAAAAGGGGAGATTAACGGGCTGGTAGAAAGAAAACATTGCTCATGTTGTTTTTTTTTAATATTTATTTATTTATTTGAAATGCAGAATTACAGAGAGGCAGAGGCAGAGATAGAGAGAGGTCTTCCATTTGCTGGTTCACTCCCCAGACAGCCACATAGGCCATAGCTGCAACTATCCAAAACCAGGAGCTTCTTCCAGGTCTCTCACATGGGTGCAGGGGCCCAAGGACTTGGCCATTCTCTACTGCTATCCCAAGCCACAGCAGAGAGCTGGATAGGAAGTGAAGCAGCCAGGACTCAAACCAGTGCCCACATGGGATGCCAGCACTGCAGGCAGCGGCTTCACCCACTATGCCATAGCAACGGCCCCCATGATTTTCTTCTTCAAATCATGTACGTGAGATGAGTTAAATAAATCAGTAAACGCATTAAATGGTTCTTGAAGAGTCAACAGACATCTTGAAAACGAAGGTGGCTCAATCAGTTCAAAATGAAGAACAAGAGGGTGATTTCATTTTAAAATAATAAATCTCTTCTCTGCCCTGCTCACCCAACCCTGGTTAAATTAAAACACATAAAAATGACAGGAAAACAATGCTCACTTGGAAAATATTGCTCAATTTTGTTCTCTGGTGTTTTTACCCTCCACCACTCACAAAACTCAAGAGGAATGAAAATACTGATATCAGAGTTGTACCTTACAGAAATCCAAGATGGATCATCTGTGCAAGTCAGGAACCTTTGCTTTGACTGGTATTGCTCTAAAACAGTACTCTCTCCCAAGGATATGAGGGCAGAGGCAGTTATGAACATTTGCAAGACAAAGAGAGCCAAATGTATGTGTTTTTCAAATGAAAACCAAGTGAAGAATATTTTTCAAAATGCCTTCACCCTCTCATTTCACACAAGATTTGAGATGGCTCCCACTGCATCGTGTAACTCCCCAGGAGTACCAACTCAAAATACACCATGCTGAACAGTTTCTACTAAAGATACACATATATATTTCTTCATATATTCTAGGAGACACACAATTTACAGAGCAAGAGAATAATTTTTTGAAACCAAAAAAGCAGGAATTTATTTAGACAAACCTCACAGTAACAGAAAGATCCAGCTTTAGAGGGAACAGGTTGCTCAACAGAACTATTCATTTATGACTGGGACCAAGATAGATGTCAAATAAAATTAACTTTTACATGCAGCTGCTCTTTTAACTTCATTGATTTTAACCGCGGAAAATCCTGTGTCTTTTTGAACTGCATTTTCCTATAATAGCAACGGATCCCAATTACAAACCCCGAACTGTGAGATTCTGCATTACGTTCCCCCTTGCTCCTGGAACCAAATTTGTTCTGTTTCATGTTCTCCCTTGGCAGGCCGAGAAGCTGTTCCTACTAATCATAATGGCCTCATGCTCAGATGCCCACAGCACTTTTTGTGTTTTCAGAGGGCTCTCACACACAGATTATCTCACTAGATCTTCAAGCAGAGGAGCTGGTTTCGTCAGTTCAACATTTTAGTACGTGGAAATTTCTCTATCAGCTGGCCGTAAACATGATTTGCAACAAGCAAGCTCTAAAACCCAACCTGTGATCTTATCAGGCAAAATGCATAGATTCCATTTAAGTTCTAAACATGCCCAAGTAGTTTCATTTCCAAAGAATATTAAATAGTGTCAAGTTAACAAGATATTTCCAGTTCAAGGGTCTGGATGATATGAGGAAAGGAGAGAGCAAACCTGGGAATAGTGCAGGCAGACATCCCAGGGCTGATTTTTGATCATGAAATCTATGGCGCGAAAAGAAGCTTGTTATTCAAGGGCTAACCTAAGCACCTCACTGATGCTCCACAGCATTTAGAAATGTAAAACAACTGCTTGAGCAAGGCAAAAAATGATATTAAGAAATATGCCACAATAAATGTTCATGGATCGCTAAATATTCTCCCTTTAGTAAAACACTCATAAAAGTAATTTTACTTGTAGAACATCCTGATAATTTTGGTTCAAAGTTTTGAAAGTATTATAGCAAACAGTATCACAATTAGATTTCTTAAACGCCAAAGATCTCACACTTAGCATTCAACATGTTTTCTTTTCCACATTGGCACCCAAGAGATTGAACTAACAACTTTTCATTCAGTCTCTTAAAGGATTGCTCTTATGGAGTAAGACTGCAGCAACACACCTAGCATTCCTGGTGTTTTTATAACACATCAGGCACTCTGGTAGGAGTTCTATATGGACTCTAATCCTCATAAAATCCCTAACAGTGATATTAGCTCTGAGGCTCCCCCAGGGCTTCTCAAACTGTTCAGCCAAAGGTATCTGGAAGATGTAACTTCCTTTAGTCTCCTTTAGTCATCTTAAAAATGATTAAAAATTCACATTGACTCTAGAACACATTATTCTTGGTTTTACTACAAAAACTTTATTTCAACACACAGTAAAACTGTGTCACTATTATTATATGGCTTGGTAAGTAAGGGACACTCACAAAGCTTAGGATGAAAAAAACTATGCAAGAATATAAAAAATATATAACAAAGTTTTTCTTTTAATTTCACTTTTCCACCAATTTTTGAAGTACCCTTCCACTTACTGCTTAATATGTTTAATAACATAAACTAGGTCATCTTATCACTTTAAAGAATACAATACTACATTATACTTTTTTTTTTTTTGAAAGGCAGATGACAGAGAAGAGGACAGAGAGAGAGAAAAATCTTCTATCTGTTGGTTCACTCCTCAGACGGCCTCAAAAGCAGGGGCTGGGCCTGGCAAAAACCAGGAGCCTGGAATTCCACCTGGGTCTCCAATATGGGTGGCAGGGGCCAAGTACTTAGGCCATCTTCTGCTTTCTCAGGTACATTATTAGCAGGGATTTGGATTGAAAGCCCTCTGATACAGGATACCAGTGTTGCAAGTGGCAATTTAACCTGCTATGCCACAACCCTGTCCCCAGTTTTCCTTCTTACAGCTTCCCTAATAGTAGTAGTCTCTGATGTGGAACTTTTGAGGTTCAGAACTGGCTGAAATGATGCTGGATTTTGGTATAGTTCACTATGTTATTTCCCCAAACACAGTTACAGAGATAGAAATGACATTTGTTTTAGCCATTAAATCTTCAAGAGTTGGTTTTACAAAGTTCACAGAAAACGGAATTAAAAGTTTTAAGTCCACTCATACAAGAAATCTTCAAAAAGCTCATCAAGATGTGTATATTATGAAAAATTATGCATGGATTTTTATATCAAATAACCTTATCTTTTAATTCTACTTTCCACAAACTTTTGGAAGCATTCTCATATATTCAGCACCTACAAATCATTTAAAATTTCATATTGTTCATTCATTTAATAAACAAGGTAATAATTGAAATTCTGAAGTTTATCACTATTAATATATTGCCATTCATTATTTTTATCTCCCAAAACATTTATATCAGTTTATCTAAATACACATTTTTCAATTTCTTTGCTAGCATAAGAATACACCCTTATCTGGGTTTTCCAGAACCAATCTGTTCCTTTACTGTTTATGGAAAGCATGAGTATTTTGAACAAAACTTTATAATGGTGGAAGTTTCTTATACTCTTTCTAAATATGTATATGAACTTTACTAGGTACATTGGAGTTGCCAACCAGATCTACACTGTCTTCTAGTAAACAGACTGCCCAGACAGAAGAGTGCCTTTTGTAGTTCCTGTTGCTTATCTCTTGTAAAGAGCATGCTCCGTGATTGCTCTAACTTCCTGCTGAGTCTATTTCCCGTACCAAATAGCAGACATGTAACCTGCCCACTACCTTGGCAATCTGACCTCTTTTCTCAACATTACAACAGTGTACCACAAGTAATACTGGACAATTTTAAACATCATTTATTGCACACTACACTTAAATATGTTCTTTATTAAATAATCTGAAATGAATGTCAAAAGATTCATAAGTGCATTTCATTACCAAAGTGAAGAGCTACAGAAGGGACAAGTGTGTAAGCATACACTTTTGTTTTTCTACAACTCCCACCTCACCTCCAGCCCCAATTTGGATTTGGGAGTGGAGATGGGAAAATGGAGAATGAAGCAAAGGAGATGGTCAACATCTTTCTCAATGCTCAGAGACAGTGATCAGTCCTTGGAAATGCACTCAAAGAACCGGAGGGCCTAAGGTTATTAAAAACAAGTAATCGTCAAGGATACACAGATTTCCATTTCTGCACAGCTAAACCTCAAACCACTGATCCAAATGTATATTCAAGGATGGTAGCCCCAGATGGTTAACAACATATCTCTAATGTTTATGTTAACAGATGCTGCAGAGTATTCATTTGCTTAGTATTTCAACTACTTTTCCTTGCCTCTGTGACTTAATTTTCCCTTGCTGTCTCAGGGCAACATGATGCCTTCCCTGATAGAGGCTTTGCCAATGTAGATGCAGCAAATGGTCTTGGTTATGTATATAACAGCTCAGCATGCCCCTACCTCATCCTGCTCAAAACTCTAAGGTAGGGACAACGTAAAGCAGGGATAAAGTTTAAAATATAAATTTCTTAAGAGTAAACATTTTAGCATATCATATTTGTAAAACATCCTTTGATGTTGAGACTTTTAAAGTTGAGACTTTTAAAAGACCTTGACATACATTTGACTGATTGCTTTCCAATGACATTATTTCACACTTTCGGGTACAATCGGGCTGATCATGTTTGATGGATAACCAGACAAGCAAAGGACAAGTCTGAGCACTCACCATCCTTTATATCTGACATCTTCATGTTTTATTACATATCCAGGGAAAAGGGAAAGGAAACAAAAACCCAAAGACTAAGTTCCAAAAGATCCCACTACACAAATTGTTTATTTTGAAACAGCTATGATCTTTAAATAAAAGCATACTTTGTTGCAACTAAAGAATTACTGAGCTAACACAAGATGGAGAGAAAGGAGAAATTCACATTTATATTTTTTGGTTCAATTTTGTTTTCTCCAAGAAATGAGAAAGGAATGAATGGTCACAAGATCCCCTGCACTGTAGGAAGGCCAATGGCCAAGTCTGAATTTACCTTTTCTGTTATTAGTACTTGATTTATTTTCTCCTCAGTTTGTTCTTTTCAATCAAATGTAAATGAATGCCAGCATGAAGTCAAACCTATCCTAAGATGCTTAAATAATATCATCACATGAATTATCAAACAACTGACAGAATTTTAAAGTCAACCACTGAGTTCTTAAGAAAAATACATTAACATTACCTAAAAGTTCACTATGCATTTTTAATTAAAGACACATCATTGTAAACAGATGGGCAACACAAAGACTTAAGGAAACTGACATTTCCAACAACAGACTATGACTTTTCACCAATATTCCAGCTGGAAGTCAAAGACAGATGATTTATGGCCTCTGTACAAGGGAAGAATGGAGATGCTCTTCACTAGTATGATGAGCAAGAACAAATTTGCAAAAAAAGACCAGAAATTCAGTTGTCCATATTAAGTCAGAACTGCCAGTTAGACACTCAAGCAGAACTGCTGGACTTAAATAAAACCATAATATCAATGAAGCCATCAATCTCAGAACACTTTGTAAATTTATGTGTTTCTACCCATAATTTCTACCCTGAAAACCAAAGCAATCAAGTTAAATCTTAAATTTTTAGTACTCCTTTTTATCTTTAGCTAACTAGATATACTATCACCAAATTCTAAGATTTCTTAACGAAATAAAAGTCTTCAAGGCAGCTCATAGGCTGCCAACAATTCTTACAGTATTGAGCAGTGATCTGATTTAGGGATATTTTGACAATGCTACAGCTACAGTCACACATGGTTACTGAGTTATTGAAAAGTTAATGCGAACTATGATATAGTGTAAACTATAAACCAGTATTCTAAAATTTCACAGACAAAAATATATAAAATAGCTCAGTAATTCTGCATGTGGATTATACGTTAAGTGAGAGTAATTTAAATAATATCAAGTTAAATGAAATACAGATTAATTTCTTCCTTCCAAAACTTTTTTTAATGTGGAAACCCAATTTCAAATTACATATGGAATTTATACTATATATCTATGAGAGAATTTCTACACTAAAGAAGACTATACCTTCTTGCTGGTACAGAAGCAGTGACAACATGCTTTTCAAACAAATTTATATCCAGAAGCATTAAAAATGTGCAATTTAAAAACCACTGGTGCATATTTTACTGTTAAAAATGGAAAATCATCTATTTTACATCAACAGCTGCTAAAAACAAATTTCTAAACAATACAGTGCCAATACAAAATCAAAGACAACAGCATAAAAATACCCAAAAAAAGTAATACTGTGCTTTTTAAATGAAAATGACATCATCTTCTCCCAAATATTTATACAAAATTAATCTATCACAATCTGCCACCCTATATCATTTCTCAGTCAGAAAGGTTGTAAAGAAAATAGATCCCTTTTTATATTTAGAAATATTTTATCAAATGCAATATGTACTTATTAATTTTTCACAAGTTTAGAAACATCTAGATGATTCCCCTCATCTCAAATATGCAGAATAACTGAGAATCTCAGAGCTGAAAAGATAATTTAGTCTGATTCATGGTCCTTTGAGGATAATCTATTTCTTTTAAGTTTTCAGATTTCTTTGGGCTTGATATTCTTCAATTTCACTATAGCCTACTAGGGTGTGAATTTATCTTCCCTGTATGGTATTTTATTAACCCTTTCAATCTGCAGTCTTTTTCTTAGTTCTAAATAACTTATCATCTTTTTTTTAAAGATTTTATTTATTTTATTTCAAAGTTAGAGTTACAAACAGTGAGAGGGAGAGACAGAGATAAAAGGTCTTCCTTCTGCTGGTTCACTCCCCAAATGGCCGCAACGACCAGAGCTGCCCGATCCGAAGCCAGGAGCCAGGCACTTCTTCCTGGTATCCCACATGGGTACAGGGGCCCAAGGCCTTGGGCCATCTTCCACTGCTTTCCCAGGCCATAGCATAGCAGAGAGCTGGACTGGAAGAGGAGCAGCCAGGACTAGAACTGATGCACATATGGGATGCCGGTGCCGCAGACGGGGGATTAACCTACTGCACCATGGCGCCAGCCCCAACCAACCATCATTATTTCCTCAAATATTTTTTTCTTCTAATTATGGTTCTGTCTTCTGTGAATTGTATTGTTTAAATGCTGGCATAACTAACTCTCTACTTTTTATTTCTTAGTTTCCTATCTCTACTTCTACTTTTCCTTCTCTCCTCAGAGTTACTCAACAAGTTCAATAATTCATTTTTACCTCTATCTACCCTGCTTTTCTGATTTATTAAGTTCCTTGCTTCAATTACCATATTTGTCATATCTAATAGTCCCATTTTGCTCTTACGACTTCTTGTTCCTCAGTACTAATACAATTGTTCTTTATAGCTTAGTACATTTATTATGTTTGTTTTAAATTATGATCCATATGTTCTTATAATTCTGCTTCATGAGGTCTATACTACAGTAATTCCCCCTTATTCTCGGGGACTATGTTCTGAGACATCCCTCCTCAGCACCTGACTAAAGTCACAGACAGTAGTGGGTCCAATATGCACAATGTTTTTCCTGTACAAATATATCTGTGATAAAGTTCAACCTGCAAATTAGACTAAGAAATAAGCAAGTATAAAGAAATACAATGATTACAACAACATGGTGATAATAATATAGTATAAGATTTTCAACATCGTTACTATTGTACTTTGGGGACATTATTAAGTAAAATAAGAGTTACTGGCATATAAGCACTGCAATTCCATTAGAGTCAATCTAATGACTGGGATGACTCTTAGGTGACCACCCCTCCAGTAGTGTAAATAGTGTGAATACACTGTACAAAGGGATGATTCATGCTGGTAGGAGGATGGGGGGTGGGGGGGATTTCATCATGTAACTCAGAGCAGTGAGCAATCTGAAATACACACATTGTTTATTTCTGGAAATTTCCATGTAATATTTTTGGACCACAGCTGATCATGGGTACCTGAAACCACAGAAAGTAAAATGGTAGATAAAGGAAGACTCATATTCAACACATTAAGTGTTTTCAATCGTGGCTATACTCTCCATATCTTGATTTTGGTTTGTGAGGTCATATTCACCAAAATAGATTGGCTATTAGGTCTAGAAATACGTATTAAAATAGACAAAACACAAGCCCTAGTATTGTTCCCCTGGTGCTTTCAATAGGATAGGGGGAGCCAAAGGAACTAAATAACCCCTCTTATCACACTTCTGCCTGCCACTAGCTAACTTTTGTGGAAGAGTTTCTCCTTTAGAGTCTTAGAAAACAGCAGCGCTGGGAGAAGGCAATCTAAGTAGGGTTTAACACACAAGCTCCAGAAGGCACGCGTGCCCTGGGGTAGCTGGCTTCTGTCTGTTTTCATCAGCTCCTCACTCCGGCAGACCTTTGTGCTGCCCTGACATGACCCTATGACATCAATTTCTATGGCAGAGGGGTATGCAATTATGGTCTCAAGGCAACTAGAAAAAGCCAGGTCAAAAACAAAATTTAAAAGGAAAAAAAAAAAGCTTAAAACAATTTATCTTCTCCCGATTCCTCAGGCCACCTTGTACCCTAGGCTAAAATCATCTACACATACACACCAGTTCCCAACCACCATAGTTACCCCTAGATTTCTCATGGTTATTTTAATATTTCCTCAGACTCATGCTTTCTTCTTCGTTCTGTGGTTTCTTCATGGTTAGTTTTGAGAGAAGTCAACACCCACATTAACTTTCTATCTTGATAGAATCCCAAGTACTTTAACAAAAGAACCGCTCCCAGGGCTACAGTTTAGGAAACGTGTATAAGGAAACAGAATTACCTCTAAGATTATTTATACTCACTGTCATCAATTAATCCTTTTAGAGTAACATACATTCTTAAAAATACAAACAAATCTCTCATCCAGTTGTCAGACTACTATCAATAATTAAGAGTACTTCTTAATACAGAGTAGGACGGTGCAACACAACTCCTAACCATGAGATATTTCAGCTACAACTTCAGTACTGCTGGGAAGGGCAGTCCTGCAGTTTGTCGCCTCTGCATGGCCAAATGAGAAAATGCCATGAGTACTAACATTTCTTTACGGAGATAAAGAGCTCTTACAGTCTATGCTGGGCATATTCTTAGAGAAAATGTTTTCCTGTTCCTGGACTGATGTTTATTGCTTTGTTCTGCTTATGCGCATTGCCATATTGTACCTGGCAAGCCTCACTGCTATAACTGGTGGGGTGGGAACAGAGTCCTTCATCTGCACCACCAGAAGGGTGTGTGAGAACCACCTCTTTACATTGGGTCAGACAGGGAAGCCAATACTCTGAAGTTGATTCTGCTGTGTCTTCTCTATGTGAGTAGTATTATTCTGTAAGTGCTATGTAAATTGTTACTTTTAAAAAACTATTTATTTATTTATTTAAAAGGCAGAATTAGAGATAAAGGGAGAGACAGACCCTCCAACTACCTCTTGACTCCTCAGATGGTATCAATGGCCAGAACAGGGCCAGCCTGAAAGCCAAAAGCCCAGGACTCCATCTAGATCTCCCATGTGGCTGGCAGGGGCCTGATTACTTAGGCCATTCTCCACAGATGCATCAGCACGGAGCAGGATAGGAAGTGGAGGGGCCAAGACTCAAACCAGTGATGATATGAAACACTGGCATCACAGGCCACAGCTTCCAGTACATCACAACCCCAACTCCAAATTGTACTTCTTGATGACCCTAACACCTGCATAGTACGCAGTGGATTGACATCCTAAGACTGTTGCTCCTGGTGGGAGATGATTTTACTTGCCATCTTCAGAATCACAGATTTTCTTAGTGAAATGTCCACTATTTAACCTACATTTTACTTTAGAAGAAATTATCCAAAAAAAAGGTACAACTTTAAAACCTTAGTATATAGATTCTAACGTTTTTCCAGGAACATTGCTTTCAGTACACACTACACTAAAGGGAAGGAAGGTGGGTAGGAAGATAGGACTTGGGACTGAGACCATAATCCTGAGAAATCTCACTTTCTGGGATTCCAACCAACACCACCACCAAATCCTACATCCTTACTGCCCAATCATTCCAGTGGGATTGCTTTTTCCAACCATTTCCAATACAAAATTAATAGTAGGCTTGCTCTGATGCTATCCAGGGGTTACCTACTAAGATTTTAATAAGACAGGAAGGGGAAATCAGAAGTCAGATAGAAAGAACACAGTAACAAATAATGTAAACCTGAATATAAAGTCAGAAGCACATAGAAAAAAGTCCTAGACCTTACTAGATGTATGATCTTCAGATAACTACTTGGTTCCTTAGTGCTTCAATTTCCTCAATCCTAAGGTTCAAGTCTCTATCTTACATGGGTACTATAACAACCAAAAATGACAAATGAAAGAAACATGTAGACAAATTCCTTCAAATATGTATTAGTAAATATGTGCAAACAATGGGCTCTGTGCTAAGAACTAGAGCTACTAGTACCAACTACTACTAAAATTTCCACCATCCCCATTACTGTCACTTCCATTATTTCAAATAAACTGACTGAGCTTCATTCAGAATACGCTTATCACCACTGAGACAATTACCTTAAAAGTACATTTACTGAATCCTCAATTATTTCAGTTCCCAAATGGCTCAGTCTACTTAAAAAAAAAAAAAAAGGAAAAAGAAACCTATGTGTGACTATGTTATCTTTAGTAAAATATTATCTCTACAAGTTAAACATGTTTGCTTATTATTTCTAAAAATACTGCTTGCAATACATAAAAATAATATGGGCTCCAAATCTCATGGATCAAAGAAACTTAGCCTCAAATAAGATATAGATCACTACTTTTTTATCACTATTTTATGCCAAAGAGTTCTTAAGGAAAAAATATATTCATTACCAATAAAGATGATATATCACATAACCAAACTGAAGAACAAAAACCATATGATTATCTGAACATGTGCAAAAAAAAGTACTTGATGAAATATAACAGCTTCTCATGAAGAAAATCTTAAGCAAACTGGGTATAGAAGGAACATTCCTCAACACAATTAACACAATTTATTTCAAATCTACAGCCTGCATCTTACTGAATGAGGAAAAGCTGGAATCATTCCCACTAAGATCCAGAACCACACAAGGATGCCCACCCTAACCATTACTATCAATACAGTCTTGGAAGTTTTAGCCAGAGCCATCAGGCAAGAAAAAAAAATCAAAGGGATACAAAATAGAAAGGAAGAAGTTAAACCCTATTTGCAGGTGACATGATTCGATAGATAGATAGATAAACAGACAGACAGAATCCAAAAGACTCCATTGAGACACTACTGAAACTCACAAAAGAGTTCAAAAATGAAAGGATATAAAATTAACACACAAAAATCAATAGCATTTGTTTACACAGACAATGCCATGGCTGAGAAAGAACTTCTAAGATTAATCCCATTCACAACAGCTACCAAAAAAAGTAAATATTTTGGAATATATTTAACCAACAATGTCAAAAATCTCTAGTATGAAAATTATAAAACACTAAAGAAACAGAAGAAACAAAAAAAATGGAAAAATCTTCCATGTTCATGGATTGCAAGAATGAATACCATCAAAATGTGCATACTACCAACAGCAATTTACAGATTCAATGCAATCCCAATCAAAATACAAATGACATTCTTTGCAAATCTAGAAAAAAAATGCTAAAATGCATATGGAAACACAAGAGACCCAGAACACCTAAAGCAATTTTACACAACAACAACAACAACAAAAAGCCAGAGACATCACAATACCAGATTTCATAAATTTGACAGGGCAGTTATAATCAAAACAGCCTGGTACTGGCACAAAAACAGACAGTAGACCAATGGAACCAAATAGAAACTCTAGAAATTAATCCACACATCTACAACCACCTTATCTTTGACAAAGGAGCTAAAATGATTCCCTGGACCAAGGACAGTCTTTCCAACAACTGGTCCAGGGAAAACTGGATCTCCATGTGCAAAAGTATCAAACCTTACACAAAAATAAAAATCCACTCAAAATGGATCAAAGACCTAAATCTGTGACCCATACTATCAAATTACTAGAGAACATTGGGGAAACTCTGCAAGATATTGGCATAGGCAAAGACTTCTTGGACAAGATCCCAGAAGCACAGGCAATCAAAGCAAAAACTCACAAATGGGATTAGATCAAGCTGAAAAGCTTCTGCATTGTAAAAAAGCACTCAGTAAAGTGAAGAAGCAGTGGACAGAATGAGAGAAAATATTTGCAAATTATACAACTGATAAAGGATTAATAACCAGAATATATAAAGGGATCAAGAAACTCAACAACAATAAAACAAACAATCTGGTTCAGAAATGGACAAAGGACTTTAACCGATATTTTTCAGCAAACACATGAAAAAATGTTCAGGATCACTAGCCATCAGGGTAATGCAAATCAAAACCATCATGAGGTTTCAACTCACCCGAGTTAGAATGGCTTTCATACAGAAATCAACAAACAATTTAATTCTGGTAAGGATGTAAGGAAAAAGGTACCCTAATCCACTGTTGGTGGGATGTAAATTAGTATAGCCACTATGGAAGACAGTATGGAGAAAACTCAGAAATCTGAATATAGACTTCCCATATTACCCTGCCATCCCACTATTGGGAATTTACCCAAGAAAATGAAATCAGCATATGAAAGAGTTTATCTGTACCCCTATGTTTATTGCAGTTCAATTGACAATAGCTAAGATATGGAATCAATCCAAATGTCTATCAACTGAACACTGGATAAAGAAATTATGGGAATACTACATAGCAGCTTAAAAAAAAAAAAAAAAGAAATTGATGTATGCAACTGGAAAACATGATTGAAAGGAAAGGCCACCAGAAAACACACCAAACACTGGAATAAGAGAAAAGTTTACTGTGGAGGAGGTTGGAATGGGGAGGGACCTGACAGGCTGCCTTCCAGTGCACAAGAGAACAGCAGCCTGTACTAGGAAGACAGAGCAGAGATAAGGAAGTAAGTGCAGGCAATTCCATTGGGTGGGATGAAGGCAACGCATATGGTTGGGCCATTTGGTCATCTGATTTCTGGTAAACCAGGCAGGGCTTAGGAAACTCAAATTTGTCTTGGAGAAACTGAAACTTACTTTAAAGGATGGTGATGACCAGAGCCAAGATGGTCCCAGAGGCTTAAGATGGCACCTCAGATAAGACAGCACTATTTTCACTAACAATGATACTTGGTGAAATACACCAGTCCCAAAAGGACAAATACCATATGTTCTCCCTGATCTGTGATAATAAGAGCACCTAAAAGGTAATCTATATAAGTGAAATTACACTTTGAGATGTGATGACTTTGAACAGCCCTTGTCTCAACTGCTGAGGAACAGTTTTTTCTACCATACTATTTGTTGAACACTTAATATAGAGTTAATTTTATGCATAAAATTAACTAAAACAGATCTTAGTCAAAAATAAGAATGTGAAGAGAGGGAGGAGGAACAAGAGTGAGAGTGTGGGTGGGAGGGTGGGAAGAATCACTATGTTCCTAACATTGTATTTATGAAATGCATGAAGTTTATATACTTTAACTAAAAGGTTTCTGAGTTAAAAAAAAAAAAAGTATGGAGACACTTCAGAAAGCTAAATATAGATAGATTCACCATATGATCCAGCAATCCCACTCCTGGGAATTTACCCAAGCCAAAAACAACCAACATGTGGAAGAGGTATTTATATCCCTATATTCACTGCAGTTGAATTCACAATAGCTAAGATATAAAATCAACCCAGGTGCCCATCAACTTATGACTGGAAAGAAATTATGGCATATATACAGTATGTAGTAGTACTAGGTGATAAAAAAAAAAAAAAGGAAACCCTGTCTTTTGCAGCAAAATTGATACAACTAGAAACCATGATACTTAGCGAAATAAGCCAGTCCCAAAAAGACAGCTGTCACAAGTTTTAATAGAGTACCTAAAATGTATTAAAATGAAACTGACATTTTGAGATTCAATAATTGTTTATAGCCCTCATCTCTACTGTTAAGGAACAGTGTTTTTTTTCTTCATACTATTTGTTGAACGCTTTACTTAGTGTAATGTTTATGAGTATAAAGTAACCTGAAAATAAATCTTTGTAAAAATTAAGAGTGAGAATAGGAGAGGGAAGAGGAGGAAGGATTGGAGCATTGATGGGAGGGATGGGGGAAGGAGGGGTAATATCACTGTGTTCCTAAATCTGTATATATTAAATACATGAAACTTGTGTACCTTAAATATTTTTTTAAAAAGAAGTATATTCATTTGTATATATAAATATAAACACAAATATACACCTTAAAACTCATAGCTAATGATTTCTTTTAAACATTTTTACCTTCTGGTCTATCTATATCCCACATATATTTCACAGAAAAAGGTAGACTTGAAGAAAAGTTCAGCGTTTGTTGCAAATAAAATCTAACACTAAACAAGCTTCTTAGAAGTCATTTCTTTGTTTTAACTTTCTAGGGCAATGTTAAAATTTGACTAGTGGCCTTTTTTTTTTTTTAAGTTAATCAATTTATTTACTTTATAGGCAGACAGAGACAGCAAGCTGCCATCTACTGGATCATACCTCAAATGCTGGCAACAGCTGAGACTGGGCCAGGTGAAGGTAGGACCTCAGAACCCAATCCATGTCTCCTACATGGGTAAGAGGAACTCAATTATGTGAGCCATCACCACTGCCTCTAGGGTCTGCACTGGTGAAAAACTAGAGTCAGAGGCAGGAGCCAAGAATATAACCCAGGCACTCAATGTGGGATACAGGTATCTTAACCACGAGGCTTAATACCCACCCTTAGTGATCTCTTTATCTGTTTCCCAGATTTAACAGTGATGGCAAGAATTCAAGGGAGAAGGAAAGAGGTTGTGGCACAAGAAGCTAAGCTGCCACATTAATGCCTACATTCCCTATCAGTGTGTGTGAGATCAAATCCAGACCCTGTTTCCATCCAGCTTCTTGCCAATATACAGGTGATTGGCTCAAATAATTGGGTCCTTTGCCACCCACAGGGGAGACCTGCATGGAATTCCTGGCTGTTGGCTTTAGCCTGGCTAGCCCCAGCTGTTGCAAGCACTTGGGAAGTAATCTAGCAAATGGAAGATCTCTATCTCTCTCCCACTCCCTCTGTCACTCTGCCTTTCAAACACTTTTTTTAAAGGCGTATTTATTTATTTGAAAGGCAGAGTGACAGTAAGAGAGGGAGAGACAGAGAAAGGAGAGAGATCTTTCATCTGCTGGTTCACTCCCCAAATGACTAGGGCCAGATTAGGCCAAAGCCAGAAGCCAGAAGCTTCATCTGGGTCTCTCACTTGGGTGTTAGGGCCCAAGCACTCGGGCCACTCTCCACTGCCTTTTCATGTGCATTAGCAGGGAGCTGAATCATAAGGGAAGCAGCCAGGACTCAAACTGGTACCCATATGAGATGCCAGCACTGCAGATGGCGACTTAACCTGCTCTACCATGGAGTTAGCCCCCTTTCCTCCAGCTCCTGATTTCAGCTTCCTGCTAATGTGTACCCTTGGATACAGCAGGCAAAGGCTCAAGTACTTGGGTCCCTCCCACTTATAACAGGATTGAGTTCCCAGCTTCAACTCTACCCCAGCTCATCCCCAACCACTCTGGACATTTTAGGAGTAAAACAACAGGTAATATTTTCTCCCCCTCCTTTCTGCTTCCCTCTCTCTTTCAGGATCAATTTAATGGGAAAAAAAAAAAAAAGAAAAAGGAAAGAAACCAAGAAAGTTTCTTTTCATTCTAAGCAAACAGCTTTTAGCTGGAGCATAGTCCACGCTTTCTTATTCAACTGTGGAAGGCAAAGAAAGTAACCACAATGGCTGATGACAACTTAATCCCCACAACAATCCTTACCTCTGTTATTTACTTTTTGAACACTGGTGTAAACATTATCACATGTCAGGCTTTAGAATGTGCTTTAAAAAGATTCTGTGCAATCATCCAAATGAAAAACATGATTTTAATTTTCCAAGTGCTAAAGCTTTTAAATCTATAAAGCTCAGGCCATGTCAAAACAGTATTTGTGAATCAGCGCAATAAAGCCAATACATTTTAACTCCCAACAGTAACCAAAATCACAGGACTGAGAATTTGAAAAAGCATGTATTATTAGCAAATCATGAATAAAATGATAAGCCTCATACTTTTTACTGATATCAGATCTATTTAAGGTCTTATTCATTTCAGGGGCCAAATTCAAGCTACTTTATTTACCTTTTTACTACTTCTCCAACAGCTGTCTTCTCATGCCTTTGTTTAGTTTAGACCAACACAGACTTCACATTTTAAGATATATAACCTTACATTTTCAAGAAAATAAATATTTCACTTTACAGCAAAGGTTCTTCTGTTATATTAAATGCCATGTCTCAGTGACTGATGATGCTATAGCAATACTAACAACCACCTTGCCGTAATCAAAATCCTCACTTGCAAAGCAAACGGCATCTTCCTTCACTGTTCCCACTGTCTTCCTGACTCTGTTCCTTCTTTTGCTCACTAGGCCCATGGAACTCCATAATCTCCACTGAATTAGCAGTCAGCACGAACAATGTCTTACCCAGGAACTGTTTCATCTGCTCTGCATCACTGAAAAACTCTTGCTTCTGGGTTATCCAAGACTCACAAAAAATGTTTGTTGTGGTATTTTTGGGAAAAAAAAGTATTTTGTACAGGATTTTCATGTTCATATTACATAAAATGTAATTTGTTTCTGGCATGGTAAGTAGGTAGACATAAGTGTGTCCCTTTTAAAATAGGAAAAAAATTTTAAGTAAGACCACTGATAGCACCATAGGATGTTTATATTGCTGCAGTGTTTAAACATTTTAATTCAAGACTGCTCATACCCTGAGGATGTAATCAAAGCTACACTTTTAAAAATAATTTGGAATCATCCAAAACATTTTATAAAAATTAACCTACTTTCATACGAGGACTACAGAGGCCATCTAAAGCTGGTCCTCAGCCTCTCGGGGAAAAAAAAAAAAAAAAAAAAAAAAACCTGTGTTTGGTACATTGTTCACTTTCTTTCCTCTTGGGTCCGTGAAATTTGTGATTTAACCCCCTGACAAAGCCAGTGCTTTCTTTTGTGTCTCAATGCTGTCCTGACCATGCCCCTCCCATCCTGCTTCTTTCTATCAGGTGCCTTTGCTCTGCAGCTTTGATGACTGGCTCTCACATGGCTCCTAAGTCTTTCATGGTCCTACCGCTTCCTCTATTCTCTTTATCTAAATATGCTTATTTTTCCTGTGCTAAAAAAAGTTTCCCAAGCTTACTGTTCACATTTACACTTCAATCCCTGTAGATTTTGGCCTTTCCATGTACCAACAGGCAGAAACTGCCTTCAATACCTATCTTTTACCTTATCTTCTTCAGTTTTCTATTGGATGTGACTCTGCTGACCACCAATAACTATGAAATTGGTCACACCTAGGTTGCCTTCTACATCTCTGATTCATATGCTTCTTTTGCTTATCATTGCCCATCACCAACCAAAGTGAATTATCATCTTTTCATTTTTGGTTTTCAAATATTTCTACTCCTAAGCTTTCTAAGCTATAAACTCAGATATAACTTCTTTCTAGACACCTTGATTAAAATAATCCATCATGCAAAATGACCATCAAGCACAAACCCACCATTTTCCCAAAATTAAAATTCTAAATTGTTTATTTTTAAATAGTATATCTCTTCATTCATCAAATATCATAATTCAAATTATCCTTTTATTTTTCCCCCCATTATCCTTCTTAGCCACATCCATGCAGACATTCCACTACTCTCTTTTTAAAGACATTTATTTATGTATGTATATATTTGAAACATAGAATGACAGAGAAGGAAAGAGATCTTGTATCTGCTGGTTGAATTGCCAAATTTCTGCTACAGCCAGGACTGAGCAAGGTCCTGGAACTCCATCTGGTCTCCCCTGAGTGGCAGGGACTCACGCCATCATCTTCTGCCTCCCAGGTACATTAGCAGGAAACTGGATCCAGAGCTCAGTAGCCAGAACTCAAACCAGGCATACCAGTATTGGATATGGGCATCTCAAGCACTGGCTCAACCCACTAAGCCACAATAACAGCCGCTTTACTGTTTTTTCTATTCTCAGCTTGGCTACTCAAGAAGTCATCTGTGGTTCCTACTTAGACTTTTTCAATAGCTTCCAAATTAATTTCCCTCTTATTTCTCTCAATTCCTAAACCAGAAAACAATCCTCCAGGAATATGTCCATTTCTAACTCAGAGAATCTTTGATGGGGAAAAAAATGTTCAATGCCATTACTCATTAATGAAAAGCAAATTCAAATAATAAGATATCATTAAGTACCTATTAGAACAGAAAAAAAAAAAAACCGGATACCACTAAATACTGGTGAGAATGCTGACAAACTAGATCATGTATACAGACAAACTGGATCATTTTAGGAATGTAAAACTGTATAGCAACTCTGGAAGAGAGGCTGGCGGTTCCTTTAAAAATAAAGGAAGTAGGGCAGGCATTTAGACACTCATTAAGATGCTCACATCAGCATTCCAGGGTTCAGTTCTGAGCTCTGGCTCTTGATTCCAGCTACCTGCTAATATGGACTCTGAGCGGCAGTGGTGATGGCTCAAATAATTGGGTTTTTGTCACTTGGGAAACTCAGATTAAATTAGACTAAATTCCTGGCTCCTGGCTTCGGCCCCAGCCCAGGCCTAGTCATTGCAGATATTTGGGGAGTGAACCAACAGATGAAAGATGTTTCTCTTTCTTTCTGTCTCTAAGTAAGTAAATATAAATATAAATAATTTTTAAATCTCAAGTATGCAATTACCATACATATGATCCAGCAGTTATACTTGTGGGCATTTACCACAAAGGAAAAAAAAAAAACCTATGCACCTATGTTGACACAAAAAGTCATCCAAAAATGCTGACAGCAGCTTTCTTCATTATAGACAAATAGGACAAACAACCCACACCCTTCAACAAAGGAATGGTTAAACAAACTATGTATTGATAAAAAGGAGCAAACCACAGATATATGCAACAATATGGATAGATTTCAAGGACATCATGGGGAACAGAAAAAGTCAATTTTAAAAGGTCACATTCTGTATAATCCCATATATTTAATACTCTTAGGATGAGAAAATTATACAGAAAACAGATTAGCAGTTACCAGTGACTAGGGATAAAGGGCGGGCAGGGAAGAGATGACAAAGAATGGAATGAGGCAAAGTTCTGTGGAATTTGGATAGTTCTGTATCTCCCTGCAATGGGAACTACACAAATGTTAAGACAGCACAGAACTACTCATACACAAAGCATCAAAAATAGCTTCCTGAACTGACATTATAATAGTTACAGAAGGTGCAACTGCTCAGGGGCTGGCATTGTGCTGGCAGATTAAGCCAATGTTCACCACACAAGAGTCCTGGCTGCTCTACTTCTGATCCAGCTCCATGCTAATGTGCCTTGGAAGTCAGCAGAAGATAGCTCATGTGTTTGGGTCCCTGTCACCAACATGAGAGGCCCAGATGGAGTTTGGGGTTTGGGGCTTCGACCTGGGTCAGCCCTGGTCATTGTGGTCATTTTGGGAGTGAACTACTGGATGGAAAATCTGCTTCCTTCTCTGTCACTGTGCCTTCTAAATAAATAAATCTTTAAAAAAAAAAAAAAGGAAAAGATGTAACTAGTGAAGGACATATGGGAGGGACCTCTGTGTAATATACCTTCAACTTTTTAAAAATCTATGATTACTTCAAAATAAAAATGTATTTTTAAAAAGTATATACTAGGGGCCAACACTGTGGCATGGTAGGCTAAGCTTCCTCCTGCAGTGTCAGCATCCCATATGGGTTCTGGTTTGTGTCCCAGCTGCTCCTCTAACAATCTAGCTCTCTACTTATGGCCGGAGAAAGCGGTAAAAGATGGCCCAAGTGCTTGGGCCCTTGTACCCATGTGGGAGACCCGGAAGAAGCTCCTGGCTACTGGCTTCAGATCAGCCCAATTCTAGCTTTTGCAGCCATGTGGGCAGTGACCCAGAGGATGGAAGTTCTCTCTGTCTCTCCTACCTCAGTCTATAACTCTGCCTCTCAAATAAATCTTTTTTAAAAAACAGTATATACTAAATAATTCCATTTATATTATGTTCATGAAATAACAAAATCATAAAATAGAGAACAAATTAGGAGCTGCCAGGGATGGAGTGGGGGAGCAAATACTGATAAAAGGAAGCCTTGTAATAATCATTATACAAATTTATATATATATATAACAAAATTTCCTAACTCACACACATGTACACAAGTGTATGTAAACTGATGACATCTGAGTGGGTCTGTTTATTGTGCCAAGGTTAATTTCCTAGTTTTGATATTGTACTACAGTCATGCAAGATGCTTCCCATTGAAGGAAACTGGGTAGAAGATACATAGGCCTCCTCTGTGTATTTCTTTTTCAACTTCCTGTGCATTTATAATTATTTTAAAATAAAGAGGTTTAGTTTTTAAAGATTTATTTACTTGAAAGGTAGAGTTATAAAGGAAGGTAGGGTTTTGGGAAGGGAGGGGGAGAGAGAAAGAGGACAGAGACAGAGTTCCATCTACTAGTTCACTCCCTAAATGGTGACAACGGCCAAGGCTGGACCAGGACAAAGCCAGTAGCCTGGAACTCCATTGGGCTGTTCTACCTCTGTGCACTTGGGTCTTTTCCCACTTCTTTCCCAAGCACATTAGCAGGGAGCTGGATTGGAAGTAGAGCAGCCACAACCTGAACTGGTGCCTATATGGGATGCCAGCACTGCATGTGGTGACTTAATCTGCTGCACCAAAATGCTGGCTCCTTGAAAAGAGAAATTTTTGAGAAGAGCTATCACGGCTGCCTCCCATGGTCTGCATTAGCAGGAAGTTAAAATCAGGATTGAAACCAGAACTCAAACCTTTGGTACTCCAATATGAAATGCAGGCATCCCAAATAGTGTTTTAATTGCTATACCAAACAACTGCCCCCAAAACCACTCATAATAGAAATGACTATATTATTGCAAATACTATAGATGCTTATTTCAGCTTCCCTTCATGGTTCTCCATATTCATTCTTATACTACTCTTTTTATCTTGCAAGTATTTTGCAAGTGACCTTGCAATACACATCAGCTGGATTTTAAGTGGTATGTCTGGGCTGGGACCAGGCTGAACCAGGAAGCTAGGAATCCAATTCAGGTCTCCCCAACGGGTGACAGGAATGCAGTCACTTGAGCTATCACCAGTTGCATCCCAGGTGGCACACTAGCAGAAAGCTGGAACCAAGGGCAAAGCCAAGACTTGAAACTAGGAACTCCAGCATGGGATAAAAGCATCCTGAGCAGGGACCCAACTGCAGGCCAAACACCCCCAATGAGCAGGTCTTTTATCTCCTAATTCCTTGAGCATCTGTGTCACATGAGGACAATGGAGTACTAGCATCTTATTTACAGACCACATGTATATGGGGCAGTATATCAAGCTGAAAGAGGCAGGGGTTGGGGGTGGGGAGTGGAAGGGAGGAAAATCTTTTTTCCCCCTGTAAAAGAGTAATAAAAACAGTTTACATAATACTTTAAAGATTTATCTTTGAAAAATCTCTAAGGAACAGTATCCTTTCTAAGGAAAAGTATCCCCCACTCACACAGGAAAAACATTATTTCTCTTTACTCATTAGGGCCTGAGAAATAAGATGAACCATGAAAAGGCTAAGAATAAAGGCAGTCTACACATAATTTTCCCTATAGCTGCTACTGTAGAAAGATTTTAAATGTTGAAGCATTTTTGAGCAGTTCACAACACATTAACCAAGTAATTATGGTCAGCCAATTTCAAATCCATTACTATGTAAGACAATCAGTTAATGCTGGATATTATCAATCATCACTCAAATCAGTTCCAACAATATGTTTTTAATTTATGTCAATTCCTTCCATTTGTAAGCCAGTGACCAAAAATTACATGGGAAGACTTTAATGTTTAACCTGAAGTACAATTTAATTGTTCCCTTTACTCCCTAAGATAGCAGGTAACGGACCCACAACACGATGATGGAAACAACTGCTTCTTAGATGAGGAAACCTAGACTCAGAGATGTTAAAGAGCTCAACCAAGGGAAAGTAGCAAACTGGCAGGCCAAGATTCAAACTCATCTCTCTCTGACTTCAAAACTAAGTCAATACAAATTATAGTGCATCTTGCCAATTAGAGTTCACTTGCAAATTTCTAGCTACCAAAAGATATTATTTAATTTTCACTGTGTAAAAATTATCAGTAGAGTTATGTTAATCTCTAAATAGCTCATACATATTTTGTATATACCAAGAATGTACATACAAGAAGCAATATGCCTCCAAAAAGTCATTTTAAAATGCTTAAAAACAAGTGTTATTCAAAGTGAAAGCTATGTTAGTTTCCTGAGAGAAAAAAAGGTTCTTTTCAATGGATCACAATTTTCAATGCAACATTTGATACTTTATGCCATTAATTCTAAAGAAGTCTTTACCCAACTTTCAATTAATGGGTGTATGTGTTTATATACAAATATATGCCAAACATTAACTATTCAGGACTATTTGTAGGCAGTATTTAACTTACCATATACACAAAGTAAGAATTAAATGTCAAAAAATTCTTAAACTCCAACTCATTCATCAAAAATTAATGAGAGCTTTTCCTGGTTTCTTACAGTGTTCTATGAAGTTTTAAATCACTTTATCAAATTACTTACACTACATGATATTTAAGCCAATGTATCAGGATGGTCTACAGAATTTTTAGTAAGAAGTATCCTAGTATATATCTGAACAGTCATCTTCCATGGCTAATTACACTATATTGCAAAGACAATGAGAGTTACACTGCAATTACTTTTATATGAAATAATATTAAATATCATTAAAAAATAGGAAAGGATGGCATGCTACTCAAAATATCTAACTGAAACAGATTAGTGCTATTTCACAATATCCTAAAGAGAATGTCTCTTGTGGCTCTGTAGTTCACTCAAGTGGCTACAACTGGTATTTATGCAATGCTTATCAGGATACACAGAAGCTACAGGGTTTGCCATCCATTAAACCCAGCTTTTAAGTTTAATTCCTGCTGAATTAAGTAGGATATTATCACTGTGCAATTTTGTCAGTTCAATGTATTTTTCCACTTCTGAACATTTCTGTATAAACTGGTACTGACACTCTTAGGTTTATAACTTGATTATGACCTGTGACCTTCAAAATTCTAAGAAAATTTTCCTATAAAATTTCAAAAATGGCTCTTGTTCTAAATATTCATGGAGGTGAGGGAATCAGGAATGAACTTGCAGAATACAGTGAATATCTAAAAGACACAGTTGCATTAAGAGGTAAAGGTAATGACTAAAAAAGAAGAAAAAAAACAACAACAAACCAAAAATTGGAAAAAAAAAATTCTCCTTCTGAACCTGACTTTTGCCTATAAAACATTCAAGGCACAGACTATTTACATTTTTTAATGTCTCCAGAAGATCACAAGTCCCTTAAGTAAACAGCCCATGTTTTCCATGTTTATACAAACCATAAAATCTTCTGCAATATTTTACTCATATCAGGCATTCAATAAGAATGTGACAATCATATAAATGAGGGAACAGTTGCCTTTTGTTCTTAGTTTGCTATGCAATCTCAGAAAATTCTTGACATTCTCTGGGCCTGTCCTGTTACTGAGGGGCCTGGCATTTGTTGTGGTAGTCAAAACAATGCTGAAAGCCATCCAGAAGCCAAAGTATAGTTACCAATCTTGTACATACATGTAATAAATTATCATTCAACAATAAAAAGGAAAGAAGTACTGATACATGATATAATACGAATGAATCGTGAAAACATTATACTTCATGGAAGAAGCCAGTCACAAAAAAATCACATACAGCACAATTCTACTTAAATGAAATATCCAAAACACACAGCTCAAAAACTGATGCTGTACAACTCTGTGACTACATAAAGTCATTGAATTGTACACTTTAAATGAATGGGAATGATATGTGAATTATGTATCAAAGCTACTACCAAAATAAAAAAAGTGGGAGAGGAGAAAAGAACACAATCGCCATTCAAACCGTTAATTGTGTCCATGAGGAAAACATACTACATGCTTTCTGCAGGCCCTTTTGGTTCCCCCTTTTCTCTCCCAAGGCCCAAAGCTTGCCTGCATCCCATAGTGTCCAGCCCACTACATATGAATAGGATGCCAAGAAAATCCAGCTGTCAGATATTCAAGGTTGGAAGGGAGGGGTGTGCCAGTAGGAGTTCTGCTCTAGACTGTGTCAGCAAAGAAGCATATCAAGGAAGGAGAAAACAGGTGAATGGCACAGGATAAAAGCTCAGCTCTAGGGTCTGGAAAATCTGGGCTCTTCCATATACTAGCCTCCATTCTCACTTATAAAATAAAGATTATCATAGTATGTACACCTCACAAGGTTAGTATGAAGTTTCAAATAACCAAAGCATGTAAAGCACTTATAACTGACTAGCACCAAGTTAGCTTCTAAAAAATGATAGCTGCAATACTATTAGTAGTAGTTATCATAGTCCATTTTGTACTTGCAACAAAATATCTGAGACTTAATAATTTACAAAGAACAGAAATTCATTTGCCACAGTTCTAGAGCCTGGAGTTCAAGATCAAGGCACCAGCATTTGGTATGTGATAAGGGTTGCCTCCTCCCTAAAGCAGGAACACTATGTTCTCACATGGTGGAAAGCAGAAGGAAAACAGATGATCAACTCTTTCTATTCTGCCCCTTTTTAAACATCTAATCCCATTAATTAGGGAGGAACATTCTAGCCTAATTACCTCTTAAAGGCCCATCTCTGGATACTGTCTCATTAGCAACACTTGAATTTACGAAATACTTTTAAACCATACACTGGTATTATTCTCCCTTAAAACTTCATACATCCTCATTTAGAAACAGTTGCCAAAAGTCAATTACTACTTCCAAAAAATAAAAGCATATAGTACATAGCAAACACTAAACCCATCTTCAAATAAGCAATCTGATTATAAGATTAATCATTACTCAATATGCTTTCTTTCCTTCAAAGGATAGGTAACTTATAAATGTGTCAGGCAGGTGAAATGTAAAAAAAAGGACATGTAATAAGTAATCTGCAAGAAAGATGGGATGGAAAACAATGTAAAAATATTAGTTTTAAAAGATTAATTTACACTCAAAGATTATAAGAATCTTAATTTTAAAAATAAGTCAAAATATGATTTTAAATATTCACAGGGGGATGGAGTGGAAGAGGGAATAGTAAAATGCCACTGAAAGGCAGGTCTCTGATAAGCTAACAAAACAGCTGAGTTGGAACCAGTGCTGTGAAGCAGTGGGTTAAGCTACCACTTGCAATGCCAATATCCCATATTATGGTGCTGCTTTCAGGTTGCTCCCCTTCAATTCCAGCTCCATGCAAATGAGCCTGGGAAAGCAGTGTATGACAGTCCAACCAGTCAGATTTTTTGCAATTCATGTGGTAGACCCAGATGGAGTTCAAGGTTCCTGGTTTCAGCCTGGTCCAACCTTGGTCATTGTAGCCACTTGGGGAGTAAACCAGTAAAAGGAAACACCCATCTCTTTGTGTACCTTCCTCTATCACTCTGCCTCTCAAAAACAAAGCTGAGTTGATAAAGAAATCTTAGACTACACATTCTTCAGATGAGAAAAACAGCTGAAGTTACAACAAAACTTAAGGGACTTGCCAGAGAAATATTTGTCCTCCAAAAAATAAAAATAAAAAATAAAAAAAGGAAAGACAACTATCACAGAGGCCCAAGAGAAAATACAATCTGGTCATATTCATTTGTTTGGCTTGGTCATGTTCTTTACTTCTGGAAGAAATATGAAGCTAAAAATAAAGGGAAGAAACCTAACTTTTCAAGTAAAAGCTACCAAGATGGAAAGAAGAAAATTGTGTTTTCAGTCTTGGTTGTACATACGATTCAGCAAGGAGCCCTTTAAAAACATTCTTGCCCAGTTTAAATTTTCTGAGGTGAAGGCACAACAATTTCTTTCACAGCTCCCCAGGCGAACTGAAAGGAGAGCAGTGGCTTCAAGTCACTGACCCAGCTGGGAAGAGCGTACACCACATACAGTACAAAGTCTGGCAAGGCGCTGTAAGGATGATTAACATCTGGTGGATAAACATTTCTGATTAATGCTCTGAACCATGTTGTGGGCTGCCTCCCCACCGAAAGATCCGAATCTGTTCCAGTTATCTCATCCTTACAGCTATCTCTTCACCTACAATGTTAAGCAGCTTCAACAGAGCACATTCTCACTGCATCAAGTACCTTTGATGAGATTCTAAAAGACAGGATTCACTAGTTAGCATAAGACCTAATGTAAGCAATTCTTCTTCAAAAGGGGAATTTAGGTTTACTGAAGCAGAAAACTAAAAGCCTTTAATACAAAGCTGTAATTAATGAGTATTATAAATCATAGCAGTACATCTCTGATTTCAGGTTTGTGGGATGCACTGCATGCAACGCACAGTAATTCAACAAAAAGTGGCCTCCCGCGTATAATTGCCTTTCCTGGAGAAAACCAATTTGATCCCAAAGAGGCTGGAAAGGAATGTAGATAATTACACATACTTACAATATAATTGCTTCCTGCTCTCCAAAGCAAACTTTAAAAACTATGCTTTTATTTTAAGCAAAATAATTTTTCTTCAGCTGTCCCTTTTTATATTCACTCTAATAGAATAGTAGGGCCAAACTTTTACATTTGCCTATTATATATTAAGCTTTTTTGAGGTTCAAACATCCTAAGAACTCATATGGAATAAATTCCTCTATTCCCTGAACAGAACGCTATGTTATGTAAAATTGCCCCAAGATAAAAATATAAATCAAGCAGCATCTGAAAGTACTGTAAAACATCAAGAGTACGCTGCCAAGAACAGACCAAATGATAACTGAATGGAACAGGAGGGCACTCTTCGCTCCCTCAAGCCCTTCAATTAGACTGGAATGGCCAGTCCTTGGTGGAACCTTGCTCTATACACAATGGGTCTCTTTAGGTGATGTCTGCCCTCCTTGGCAAAGTTCATCCCTACACACCCAAGTACATCCTGAGGTCTCTGCCTCTACCCACCTTCCCAGCAAAGGCACCTAAATGGCAGCTGACTCCAGAATAACTACTGGTTAAAGAAGGCCCTGGTCAACAATGACAGTTCTCCAGAAACAGAGCACATCTCAAAAACCAGTGACTTGCAATAAAGGCTACCAAATGCTAATATCTTATCTAATATCTATCTTTGAGAGATAGAGTTACAGACAGAGAAAGGGAGAGACAGAGAGAAAGGTCTTCCATCCACTGGTTCACTCCCCAGTTGGCCTCAATGGCCAGAGCTGGGACAATCCAAAGCCAGGAGCTTCTTCTGGGTCTCCTACACAAGTGCAAGGTCCCAAGCACTTGTGCCATCTTCTATTGCTCTCCCAGGACACAGCAGAGAGCTGGATCGGAACAGAAGCAGCCAGGACACGAACTGGTGCCCATATGGGATGCTGGTGCTGCAGGCGAAGGCTTAGCCCACTAACCACAGCACCAGTCTCACTATCTTACATTTCTAAAAAGATTGTTTCCTTTCCCTCATATCTTTGAATGAAACATGGAGGAAGAAGGGTAGGAGCACAGATGTAAAGAATCACTATGTTCCTAAATTTGTATATATGAAATGCATGAGGCTTGTATATGTTAGATAAAAGGTTTTTAGGTTTTATATATATATATATATATATGTATATATATAAAAATCTAATTTATCACTGAATGAACAAATAAATAAATGTCTACTGGTGGACAAAGAAATCCTCTTTTCAAAATGCATACTTAGGGGACAGCATTGTAGCACAACAGGTTAGGCTACTGCCTGTGATGTCAGCATCTCATATGAGCACCAGTTCAAGACCCTGCTGCTCCACTTCTGATCCAGCTCCCTGTTATGAGCTGAGGAAAGCAGCAAAAGATGGCCAAATTGCTTGGGCCCCTACCACCTAAACGGGAGACCCAGATTGAGTTCTAGGCTCTTGCTTCAGCCTTGCACAGCCACAGCCATTGTGGCCATTTGGGGAGTGAACCAGCAGATGGAAGATTGATCAATCTCTCTTTCTCGCTCTGTCTCTGTCATTCTGTCTTTTAAATAAATAATACATCTCTGAGATGCCAAACACTGAGATGAAAACATGGTTTTCATGAAAATCTACAATCCAAGTATTATTTGAATGATAAAAATGAAAGAACAGTTAATAGACTATAACTAAGCTAGCTGTAACTAAAATTTAATAAGCTTTTAAAAAACAATGTCTACTAATCCTACCAAATTAGAATGTTTGCCAACAAAAGGCTATTACAATTACTTAATAAATAGCTTTTGTAATAGAAAATCTCAATGGCATTTAAAGATCAGAGAAGAATTCTATGATTTCAGGTTTCCCAAAGTCATTCTGAAATATGACAGTCCCTATTTACTCTCTACACATTTTTCCAAGAAACCAACAGCACTCCAGTTAGGTTTTGCTAGAAACTGCCTGATGATTACCCTCAGCCACCCCCAAAAAATGGGGGAAAAAGGGCCCCTCATTTTCCTTAAATCAAATTGCACACTAAAAATCCAAGCCAACTATTCTGTGATGTAATTTAAATGAAGAGCCAACTGTAGACTACAGCTACAAGGAGAGAAGAAGGTCACACGAACAGAGGCTTCAAGCACAACAGGGCTATCTGGAGTGGTGAAATGCGTGTTCTCAAATATTTGCAAGATGTGATGGAAGAGATTAAGGGAAAATGGAAAAAGTTTTCATGAAATGTCACAATGCTCAAACACAAATCTACTTGCATTACTGTTTTAGAAAGCAGAATTTATTCAACATTATTTGTCCAGATAATCTATGCGTTTTGAGGTGAACTTCGGTTAAAATGGAAAGGCTCTTTTAACAGGTCAGACTAACTCAATCTATTATATTTTTAGTTTCTAATGTATTAGAAATTGAGAGATAAAGCCCTAGGGGAATAATTTTAGTAAAGAGCAAATTTTAGAGAGGTGAAGGTATGGAATAAGTGTGTTCAGATGTAGCAGGTAAAATTTATAATCCTTTGTGGCTGGGGTCCTTTCAAAATTTACAAAATTTGCTAAGTTTTAATAACAGAACATCTTTATAATGAATTAATACCATTTCTGTACAAAAGCTAATAAATAGTATTATACATGTAGCTAGAAATATATAAGAAAACTGATTATCCTTTCTGTTAATGAATGTTCAAATATTAGAAGTACATACTAGTGAACATAAATGAAAATCTATTACATAAGATCCTGCCTCTCACTGCTTATTCTGAATCAAAAGTGAAAACTCCTATTATTTTCATACCTTGCATACAAAACAGCTTGGTTCTTAAGAAATCAATAAGTCAAATATTTGACTGATCTGTATGCTCTGACTAGAGAATTCACATCATAAGGTCACAGTGTTCTACCTGCTTTTTCAAGTTTTCCACATTAACAGTCAATATCAGGAGTTGAAATTTCCTAGGTTTAAATGTCACTATCTGTTCTCATTGTAATGGTGACAAAACCATAAATGTGATTCAGTAGTGTTTTTATACTGAAGATGGTAAGAATTTGCCTGCTGTGAAAATATCAATAGTTCACCTTGCATGACATTTTCCCATTTGAAAGTATCTGCTTTCACAGACTGAAAGCTAATGTGCCAGGAGGCACTGTGCTTCTTGTAACATAAAGAGGGTTCCAGAAGGAAACTCAGGCTCTAGATGGCCCTTACTTGGGATGAGAAGCAGGGGATAAGAAGTGAGAGAAACAGAATATTCAGAGAAAATGTCAATTATCAGCAATAAACATTTGTGAAGATAATCACAAAGGTGATAATAAAAATCACTGCCTGACACCAGTCAAACATCCTAACACGAGATGCTCTCCTTGTAACTATTCCACCATGAGGAAAATCTCTACGTCAGGGTTTACAAACAGATACTGCAGTAAGCCTGGAGTCTAAAGCCTGAGATATGAATGAAGCAAGTCAATCTGAAACAAAGTGGAGATCAAGTAAGTTAAACACTTTAATAAAATTAACATAAGTGTTGGCCCTGGACATAACACAACAAAATGATTCAATAAATTCCCTCCTTATAAAAGAAAAAGACCATACAAGGGTACTTCTAAAAGTTCATGAAAAATGAAATTAAAAGGATAACTTTAAGGCCGGCGCCACGGCTCACTAGGCTAATCCTCGCCTTGCGGCGCCGGCACACCGGGTTCTAGTCCCGGTTGGGGCGCCGGATTCTGTCCCGGTTGCCCCTCTTCCAGGCCAGCTCTCTGCTGAGTGCAGTGGAGGATGGCCCAAGTGCTTGGGCCCTGCACCCCATGGGAAACCAGGAGAAGCACCTGGCTCCTGCCATCGGATCAGCGCAGTGCGCTGGCCGCGGCAGCCATTGGAGGGTGAACCAACGGCAAGGAAGACCTTTCTCTCTGTCTCTCTCTCTCACTGTCCACTCTGCCTGTCAAAAAAAAAAAAAAAAGGATAACTTTATTTTGGTACCAAAAAATTTTCTGAAATTCACACATAGTTTCTGTTAAGCTTATTTTCCATGAACGCTTTGAAGACCCCTCATATGCATGGATTTTAATTTTTTAATAAAAATCTTTTTTTAATTTTAATTCCACTTTCCATGAACTTTTGAAGTCCCCTTATACTATATTCTATACATAGTTATCATCCAGTAGCTGTGGATATTGGTGGTCAGGGCTCTAAGCTGTGATATAAGACAACTAAATTTAATCAGAATATTTGTTAAGAAAAATAACATGTGCGTAGAGAATATCCTGAGGGTCACAGCACAAAGGTAGGAAACAGTAATACACATTATAATAAATAGGCCAGACACTGTTCTAAGAGTTGTACTTTCATTAACTCATCTAATCCTCACAACAGCCCTAGAAGACACAATCTATTATTTCCAGTTACATTTGAGGGAACCACACCTAGCACAAAAAAGCAAGGTCACCATACTGGCAGTGGCAGAGTTGGGATTCATGCTGAGGTTTGAACCTAGCCAGTCTGGCACCAGAGCCCATGCTCTATGCTGCTTGTCACAGACATCCAGGTTAGAAACACAGTACTGCCTTAAAACAGGTTCCACAAAGAAACTTCTGCTCTGTTTCCCGGCACAGACTCACACTCTAACTTTTGTACCACAAACACCACTAACTCTGGGCCCTGGATGCCACCTCGAGAACAGCTGACCGTGTTGTTTCTGGAAACAGATTAGCTACCATTCCCTCCTAATCTTCACCAGAATGGATTCTCCCTAATACCTTCATCTTTGTATCACTAGTTTCTAATTCAGAAACTGGGGTGAATGCATCCGGTGCACAGAGCCTAGCTGAAATCAAGTATGCAACATTTTGTCTTATGTAGTAACAGAAAGGCTCTTTCCCTAGTGGAAGTCAAATGATGTTCCACTGTGTTACACTGATCTGAGTAACAAAAGGTACTGCAAGATTTGATCTTTTTCTGTAACATTCCCAATTGTAAAGCACAGTGTTACTGGTATGTTTCCTAGGGCCCATGCCTAGATTAAAATAACAGGCCAGTCATCGAACTTCTCAGAGGCTCTATTTCTTTACCTGAAAAATAGAGACAATAATCCTATCTACTTTAAAATATACTGTTAAAATTAAATGGAAAAACACATGAAGAACAGTGCATGGTACATGGTATCTACTCAAGAAGCAAATGATTTTGAAAATAATGATGGAGGGGCCAGCACCTTGGCTCACTTGGTTAATCCTCCGCCTGCGGTGCCAGCATCCCATATGGGCACCAGGTTCTAGTCCCAGTTGCTCCTCTTCCAGTCCAGCTCTCTGCTTTGGCCCAGGAGGGCAGTGCAGGATGGTCCAAGTGCTTGGGCCCTGCACCCCCATGGGACACCAGGAAGAAGCACCTGGCTCCTGGCTCTAGATTGGTGCAGCGCTGGCTGTGGCGGCCATTTGGGGGGTGAACCAACGGAAGGAAGACCTTTCTCTCTCTGTCTATAACTCTACCTGTCAAATAAAAAAAAAATAGAAAATAATGATGGAGATTGGGATAAGAATGCTAAAACAAGGCCTGACACACAGGAAATATAAAAAAGAAGCTATTACTGTGGTTGTTATTATGATCACTTTTTATTTCAAATCAAGAGGTTCTGGTAGCTTTGTCTCATTCATTCATTCAATGAATATATAACTGAATACCTTTTATGTGTCAGTCATTGAGTTAAACACTAGAAATACCAAAAATGAGCATGATCTATTTCCTTATGAAGCTTAAAGTATTTTGGGAACTGCTTATCACCTAGTCAGCCAGGTCAGTAGAGTAATCCTTTTCATGTGATACTTAAGGGACAACATAGAGAGTAAATGGGAGTTGGCTGAAAGCCAAGACAGCAAAGCGCATTGCACCGACACAGGTGGAACAGCAAAGAGCATTCTTAGCTGAAAGAGTAGCAGATGTAAAGACCTGTGTCAGGGGGAAGCACTCTGCATGCAATGAAGTGAAAGAAGGCCAATGTGACTATACAGGATGAGCCAGTGCATTAGTCCCCCTTCTGCCACAGTAACAAAATACCTGAGGCTGAGTCTTTATAAAGAAAAGTTTATTTAGCTCAAAGTTTGGGAGTCTTAAAGTCCAAGCATCACAGCATTGGGCTCTGGTAAGTGTGCCCCCTAGCTAAGTCTTACGGCATTTGGCTTCATGATGGGAGCACACGAGAGAGAGAGAGAGAGAGAGAGAGAGAGAGAGAGAGAATCGACCACATGGAGAAACAGGAAGCCATGCAGCAATTCAGGGATCAAGCTTGGACTTTTATAATGATCCTTTCTTGAAAACTTTCCAGGATTCCATGAGTACTGTATCAATTCCTTCTGAAGGCAGTACTTTCAGTGACCTAATTACTTCTCACTAAGTCCCACCTTTAAAAAAAAAAAAAAAAAGAAAATTTATTTCAAAGGCAGAGAGAGAGAGAGAGAGAAATTTTCCACCCACCAGTTCACTCCCAACAGCCACAGCAGCTGGGGCTGGGCCAGGCCAGGAGGCCAGGTCAAAGTCAGGAGCCTCATCCAGGTCTCTTATGTGGGTGCAGACACCCAAGTACTTGGGCCATCTTCTGCTGTCTTCCCAGTAAGCCCCACATCTTAAAGGTTCTATAATTCCTCCTTATACCATCACACTGAAACCCAAACTCCCAACACACAAACCCTCAGGCAACCTACTCAAATTGTATTCCATAGCAGTCAGGAAATGTCTTACAAAGAGACTTCCAAACCATGAAAGGGACACCAATCCAATGCCAAGGCCACTAAGCAGGGGAACAGCATTGCATCTTCTTCTTTTTAAGATTTATTTATTTATTTGAAAAGCAAAGCAACAGAGGGGATAATACTTATAGAAAGAGCTCTCTTTCATCTGCTGGTTCACACCCCAATGGCCACAACAGCCAGGCTAAAGCCAGGAGCCTAGAACTCTTCTAGATATCCTACATGGGTGACAGGGCCCAAGCACTTAGTCCATCTTCTGCTGCCTTCCCAGGCACATTAGCAGGAAGCAAGAATGGAAGTGTAATAACCAGATCTCAAAGCGGTGCTCTGATGTGGGTGCTGGCACTGTGATGTTGTAAGCAGCGGCTTAACCCACTGTTCCACAACACTGACTACATTTTTCTTCTTTACCCACCAACGAATCCAACCTGACATACTATCCCTACCACCTGAAGATGGGAACCTCTGTGTGAGAAAAACAGCCTGTGCTACTTGAGTTTTAGATATTGGTATTACCCTTTACTCTAGACACATCACTGCACTGATGTGAGGCACGAACAGTTTTAAAATCTGACTATGCTTTAAAAGACATTTCGTGGCACTCATTTCCTAAAAAAACAGGGCTTTTTTAAAATCATAGGCTCAAGGGATAAATTAAGGAGAATCAGAGAAATTAGCTAGCCTAACACTCACCATTTTCTAGTTAAGAAAATCATGCTGACAGCCACTGACAAAATCTTTTTCCCAACACTCTTCCGCCACTCAGAAGACCTTACTTCTTTAATTTGCTCAAAAGCAAAAACTTTTGTCTCACCACCCTGAGGAAGATGGCACATGCCTCACTGTTGAGCATAAACCTGCCTTGATATGACAATATGCAACATAATGAACCAAAAACTACAGAGTAGCATGAAGCAGAGGATGTCAGACTACAATTGTTTAGCAGCTGTCAGCTTTTCTCTAAAGCAGTTAAATATTGATTAACTGGAAACTTCCCCTTTTTTGTTAAAGGCTCCATTTTCAGGAATCAGATGATAAGCAAAGAACGAACAACAGAGTTTGTTAAAAATAATAATTAGTGGGAATAAAAAACTCCCAGAGCATGCTGAGTGATTCTCTCACATTGCCTCCACCACAGGAAGAGGACATCGTCGAGAAGGCACCTCCAGGGAAGTGGGGTTCACTGCCTTCCACATACAGCTCTTAACCTACTGCAGCAGCCTATGGAGGCCAAAGACCAGGGTCACAGGCAGCTTACAAAGAACAAACCCAGGAGTGTGAGCCCCTCCAGATCCTCTGACCAAACCATGCATCAGGATTTGGACAAAGTATATGAAATAATTATTTGTAGTTCTGACAACTGATTTAAAAAAAAGTGCTAATTAACACATATATCATATTTCTCTTACATTCATCAGAGTCTTTCACCTTTGGACAGACAGGGTTAAATATCAGGACAATAGTTCAGTAAACCGAAGTCACTATTCAAATAGATAGAACTGAAAATACATGAGTTGTTCTGCAAGTCCACAAATTATTTTTTCTTCATTCCCTCCAAATTCATGGAAGAATTTCTACTACATTCATTTTTTTCATTCCTCGTGTGTTAATCTTCTACCACATTCTCTCATTTTTTGCCAAAATGGTCACAAGCAGTCTACATTTATCGACCTTCTGATATTTATTTTGACTTGTTGGGGACATGGAGAATGAAAGTCATTTTCTTTACCACTATAAGAGGACAACCCACACACACTGAACAGGTATGCATGTCAAGCACTGCTTATTGGCTATCTCATTTAACCCTTTCACCTATTATTATGCTAAGACTACAGAAGAGAAAATGACCGTTTGGAATGCTCAAATATTAAAGGAAACAGTATTTGCATCTACATAGCCTGGTCCCAAAGCCAAAATTTGTAGGAACTGCACTTCAGCAGTCTTTTTGCATCAGATCAGCATTTCTTTAAGATTTTATTTATATGAATGGCAGAGTTACAGAGAGAGACAGGGAGAGAAAGATTTTCCATCCACTGGGTCATTCCCCAATGGCCGGGGCTGGACCAAACCGAAGCTAAGAGCTTCATCTGCGTCTCCCATGTCGTTTCAGGGGCCCAAGCACTTCTGCCATCCTCTGCTGCTCTCCCAAGTGCATTAACAGGGAGCTGGATGGGAAATTGAGCAGCCAGGTGCTCAATTCAAACAGGTGCCCGCCCACATGGGATGCCAACACCACAAGCAGCAGTTCAACGCGTCACTCCACAATGCTGGCCCCAGACCAACATTTCTCAATCCTTAATGCTTTAATGCCCAGGTTTCTTTTCTTATTCTCCAGTTTCTATTCTACATAAACTAATTTTCATTACCATCATTTTTTAAAAATTGATTTTAAAAGTCAGAGTGATAGAAAGGGAGAGAAAGAGAAATCTTCTATACACTGATTCACTCCTTAAATGCCTGCAACAGACAGGCATGACCAAGCCAAAGCCAGGAGCATGGAACTCTACTCAAGACTTACAAGTGGTAGGGACCCAAGGACCTGGGACATTACCTGCTGCCTCCCAGAGTAGACATTAGCTGGAATCTGAAGATTACTATGGTTTTCTTTATATGCCATTCCAAAACTACCAATTCATTTCTGTGAGGAAAGAACAGCAAGAACTGACTGCCTCTGACAGATGCTAACAGTTTACACACAAATTCTTTCTGGAGTTTCAAGAAGAAACATGAATTCTCTGTTGTCTTATAAAATGTATCTACCTCATATCTGCTAATGGTTCCAAGATGGGTTTTTGCCACCAACTTGGGAGACCCAGACTTGGTTCAAGGCTCCTGATTTCAGCCTGGCTCAGCTCCAACTGTCACGCATTGAGGAGTGAACCAGTAGATGAGAGATCCCCACCCCCACCTTTGTGTGTATGTGTGTGTGTTAATCTTTTTCTCTGCACCTTTCAAACAAAAATTAAAAAGGATATAACTTCAAAATGAACTAAAGTTGATGTTTAGCAAGACAATAGACCACCTTGACTCCTAGTATATCTCTACTTTTAAAGTCGAATTAAAACTCTATTCACTCTCAGATTAAGCTACCCAGCATACTAATAGCACTGTTATCCCATTCACCCATTCAGAAATACTGGAAATGCATTTATACATCAGCCAGGGCTTTTGTTGCCAGAACTTGTCAGAGCAAGAATGATTTAGTACTAATTGCAGTGCCCTTGTCAGTCGTGAACTACAAAGTTTATCCATCTCAGTGGACAGAGCAGGTAAAGTGGCACGGGAGGGCAGATGCAGGAAGCAGCACGATCTTCTCTGACAGCTGAGCAAGGAGACAATCAGTAGCAGTGCTCACCTTTCTACTATGTCAGCAAAGCGGCTTACTTACCAGTTTTATGTAATGCTTTGCTGACTGCCCAGATGACGGCCCCTCCCTTTCCCACAAGTTGTTTTCAAAACTGTATCCTCGCATGAGCCTTCTCTTTCCCTACCCCTCCTCTCCTCTCCATTGCTGAACCAAACCTTGACTTTACTTTCTCTTTCACGGATCATATCATCCTTAAGTACAGACTTTGAAGTGTCTTAAGATGAGATGAGGGACTTCTGGTTTCCCCGATTCGAATCCCCCTGCAACAAGGTACATCTTCCTTATCTATGTCATTAATCAATAGAGGTGCTGATGAGAGAGTCACTCGATATTATGAGCCATTCAGTTAAGCTGGAACATAGCTCAAGAAATTCAGAGTAAGAAGTCGTCAGGCTTCATAAAATTGATCATACCCTAATAAAACTTGGTTAAGGAGTCCTTCATTTTTCATAGGGAAAAAATTCAATAGCAAGGAAAACACAGCTTAGAAGCAGCCTGACTGATAAAATTAGTAAAATTACATTTGCGATGAATCAAGCACATAGAGAGACTTCAGGAGTTATACCTACAAGTAAATCTTAAAGTTCCATTAGAAGGGTATTTTTTCTTCTTTTTAAGTAAAATCAGGTTGACAGTCACAAGCCAGACCTATTGAAAGACTTACTTCTACGCAAGCTTAAAAGGCACTCTTCAGAATGACAGAGGTTTAAAAATCCAGTAGATATCACATTGTACGTCCTACTGGAGACAGATCCTAATGAGCAATACAGAACAACATCCTCTTGGTTTTCAAGCATCACCATCCGTGAAATTCGGCTCCCACAGGAAAAGCATACTGAGACTCAGGTATGTTCCTAAATTCCTAACAAACCTCCACCAAAGCCAGCAGTAACTATCACTAAATTAAGTACTCCAACAAACTAGACATGTTCCTACCTTTTCTGCTGGTAACTAAGTGGCTATTGATCACAAATTTCTTCCAGTCCCATCCTTCCTCTGATATCAAACAAGCCACTTATAGTTCTAATCACCACCAAAATGCCCTACTGATTTAACAGATTTGAGAAAGCAGAGCTTCCAGGTGGTTAGGAAGTCTACAACAAAAGCCATCTACACACGTTTATATGCTCCTGCCCCCACTATACAGCATCAAACCTACTGGAAAAATATGTCCAGCAAGGCTGCCACAATTTTCAATACTTTACAAACAGGGGAAAGAGACCATCTCTGGGTCTCTGTGTCCCTTAACACTCTCTTATGACACAAGAAATCCCTTTTCTGCTGTGGGATCGTTAATTTTGTATGCCAGCTTGGCAAGGCCAAAGTGCCCAGTTGTTTGGTCCACTATTAACTATTCTGGATGCTGCTGTGTAGGCATTTAGCAAGATATGACTAACATTTACAATCAGAAGAATTTGAGAATGTGGGCCCATTAGGTTGAAGGCATTAAGAACAATAATGAGTTTCTTTGAGAAGAATTCTGTCCCAAGATTGTAATACAGAAATCCGGCCTGAGTTTCCAGAATGGATGACTTCCTGACAGACCTAAGACTGAGACTTACCTGAATCTCCACCTGGGCCTACAAATTTCAGACCTGACGGCCCCACCAATCACAAGAGCCACAACCTTAAAATCTTTCTCGCCATATATATAGCCTATTGGTTCTGTTTATCTGCAGAACCCTGATGGATACAACTAAGTATTAGATTCAGGTAATATTTGGAAAATCAATGAGCTAAAAAACAAGAGAAAACATCAACAATAAAAAAGTGCTCAGGGCGGGCATTAGATGTATCTGTTCAGATGCTGCTTGAGGGGCCGGCATTGTGGCACAGCAGGTAAAGCTGCCGCCTGCAGTGCCAGCATAACATACGGGCACCAGTGAGTCCTGACTGCTCCACTTCTGATCCAGCTCTATGCTATGGCCTGGGAAAGCAGTGGAAGATAGCCCAAGTGCTTGGGCCCCTACGCCCACATGGGAGACCCAGAAAAAGCTCCAGGCTCCTGGCTTTGGATGGGTATAGCTCCAGCTGTTGTGGCCATTTGGGGAGTGAACCAGTGGATGGAAGATTTCTCCCTCTTTCTGCCTCTGCCTCTGCAACTCTGCCTTTCAAATAAATATAAATCTTTAAAAAAAAAAAAAAAATGCTGCTGCCAGGCGGTAAGGGGCCCGGTGCTGTGGCAAGCAGGTAAAGCCACACCACTTGCAGTGCCAGCATCCCATATGGGCACAGGTTCAAGTCCCAGCTGCTCCACTTCCAATCAAGCTCCCTGTTAATGCATCTAAAAAAGCAGCAGAAGACAGTCTAAGTCGTTGGGTCCCTTTACCCGTGTAGGAGACCAGAAAGAAGCTCCTGGATCCTGGCTTCAGATTGGCCTTGCTCCAGCCATTGCGGCCACTTGGGGAGTGAACCAGCAGTTGCACAATCTCTCTCTGTCCTCTCCTTCTAACTCTGCCTTTCAAATTAATTAATAAAAAACCAAAAATGCTGCTTGGGATGTTCACATCCTATACTGAGCATCTGTGTTCAAGTCCCTGCTCTGCTTTTGATCCAGCTTCCTGCTAATGCACAAAACTTGGAAGCAGCAGGTGGTACCTCAAGTAGTTGAGTCCTAGCCACCCACACTGGAAACTCAGATGAGTTCCAGGCTCCTGGCTTTGGCCTGACCAAGCACCTGCCATGGCAGCCATTTGGGGAATGAACCAGTGGATGGAAGACCAATCTCTCTCTCTCTCACTTTAACTGCCTTTCAAATAAATAAATCTCAAAAAGCAATCAAAAACATATGTAATCCAAGAGCAAGAAGCAAGCCACAATGTTTGCTATGATCTCATCTTGGAAATCACTGATATCACTGCTATTGTGCTCTGTTCATTAAATGCAAATTATTTAGAGGCAGCCCACACTCCAGCTGAGGATTAAGTGGGATCCACCTTTTGAAAATAACAGTATCAAAGAATTATTTGACATACTCTATAATCACCATAAGGTCTAAATTTTATTCTTAAAAATATCTGATGGCCGGCACCGCGGCTCACTAGGCTAATCCTCTGCCTTGCGGCGCCGGCACACCGGGTTCTAGTCCCTGTCAGGGCGCCGGATTCTGTCCCGGTTGCCCTTCTTCCAGGCCAGCTCTCTGCTATGGCCCAGGAGTGCAGTGGAGGATGGCCCAAGTACTTGGGCCCTGCACCCCATGGGAGACCAGGAGAAGTACCTGGCTCCTGCCATCGGATCAGCACGGTGCGCCGGCCGCGGCGGCCATTGGAGGGTGAACCAACGGCAAAGGAAGACCTTTCTCTCTCTCTCTCTCTCACTGTCCACTCTGCCTGTCAAAAAAAAAATTTTTTTTTGAGAGGCAGAGTTATGAAGAAAAGGAGAGAGAGAGAGAGACAGAGAGAGAGAGAGAGAGAGAGAGAAAAAATCTTCCAACTGTTGGTTCATTCCCTAAATCGCCTGTAATGGCTGGTGCTGGGCCGGACCAGGCCATAGCCAAGAGCCTGGAACCCCATCCCAGTCTTCTCAAGCAGGTGCAGGGACCCAAGCACCTGGGCCTCCATTTTCTGCTTTCCCAGGTACAATGAGCAGGAAGCTGGATCACAAGTGGAGCAGCCGAAACTCAAACCAGTGCCCATATGGGAATGCTGGCATTGCAGGTGATGGCTTATCCTACTATACAACAACACCAGCCCCGTAAATTGTATTCTTGATTTGATCTTTTCCACAAGATTGAGCTTTAGCAGGTCTTCATCTGTTTTATCCAAATTGTATTCTTGATGTGATCCTTTCATAAGATTGAGCTTTAACAGGTCTTCATCTGTTTTATCCTTAATATTGAATAGCAGTTTCTTACAAATACATACATTCTCTGTATACTGTTTCATTCCCACTTGTGATCTGGACAATTCACCTCATTTTTTTTAACAGCAGCCAACACATACAATCTTAGCATCCTGTTTTGTCTCTTCCCTCATGAGCACACATTCATTATGCACATGATCTTTTCACAGGTGCCTCATCATGTTGAGCTAGGACAAATCATTGTCACTAACTAGCTATTAGAATTACTGTTCTTGGTTCCAGTGTAGTGGGTCAAACCACTGTGGAGACTGTTGATAGTGATGATGGAGCTACTTCTGCAAACTCACTTTGCAATAGGCAAAGGAGTTTCTCCTAAAATCATTGTGGATTTCATAGGCATGACTAGCTCAGTTAACAACTTGGCTGACATCACTGCACAGGAACCTATCACTTTTCAAAGACCAGTTGTAAGAGCATTTTGGGTTTTCTTCAGAAGGAACGTCTTAAGGTTTAGTTTAAACGATCCACTTCTGATCCACCAATTTTATAACCTTGCTACAGGCTTTTTAAACATGTATTCATGCATTTGAAAACTACTAACAGGGTCAGCAAGCTGGAAAGTAAAGGGAAGGGAAATGACATTTATTAGACTCATCTTGTGTGATAAATGTTATCCTAAGCATTTTACAAAAGTCCTCCAACTTAATCCTCACACCAGAACTATATAAGGTTGGCATTATCTTCATTCATCAGATTAAGAAAACCAGCCACAGAGTATATAAACAACTTATCCTAAATCACCCAACACTCAAGTATAAGCTGTCTTACTCCAAAGCCCATTGTGTCAGTCAGCTTTTGCTTATAATAAAAATTCCAAAACTTCAGGACTCACTACATCGAACATTTTGTTGTTGTTCTTGTTCACATTAAATGAAACTACAGAGTTCAGTAAAGCTCTATGGAATGCTGTATGTAACTCTGCTCTTTATATCCTTTTCACTTTGGGATTCAAGCTAAGAGAGCAGTCTCTACCTAGGCAGAATTGCAAGAACTCAAACCAAACCACAGCTTTGAGCTTCTGCTCAAAGCTGACAACACATCATGTACGCACATGTTCCATTAGCCAAAGCAAGTCAGACAGCAGTTAAGTCGCCACTTGGGACACCTACATCCCATATCAGGGTGCCAGGTTTTGAGTCCTGGCTTCACTCTCCATTCCAACTTTCTGCTAGTGTGTACCCTAGGAAGACAGTAAATGATGCCTCAAGTAGCTAAGTCCCTGCCACCCATGTGGGAAACCTGGATTGAGTTTCTGGCACCTGATTTCAGTCCGGTCCAGCCTTAGCTGCTTTGAGCATTCAGCAAGAGAACCTGTGGATGAGATCAATCAATCTCTTTCCTTCCCTCCCTATCTCTATCTCTATCTCAATCTCGATCTCTATCTCTATATCATTCCCTCTCCCTCTCTGCCTTTCAAATAAATAAAAATAAAATTTTAAAAAGATGGCTTTGGGTGTAGATAAATAATTATATAAGATTTTTAAATTATCACCTATGAGAGTACATATTCCATGTATGAAAAAAAATTGCAGTGAACATTTGGTAGCTAGAAGAGCTAACTGAAATAGTCATTAGTGTCCACCAAATAATTGTAGTTCTCTTCCAGGGCACATGGAAGGAATATACTTCTTATCCCATCAATGTCATACGTATTCGGGTAACTTGATTTGAAATACAAGACAAAGTGACACATAACTTCTAGCTGGAAACTGTATTAGCCAGTGCATGATTAGGCACCTTTTTCCTTTTTTTCTGGCAGTGTTTCAAATGATGACTGCAGTCTGCATCCAGGAAGGAGGACAGTATGACACAGCCCCCAAACAACCTAAGATGAACATACAGCATGGATGAGAAATAATTAGATGGGCTATTTCTGTTACTGCAATATAAATTAGCTTAATTAGCTTAGTCTAATACATAAGTCAATCAGAATTGCTCCTTTAGGAATGGGAAAAAAGCATACTGAGTGTTAGGTAAAAGATGGCAAATACTAAGGTTGAATCTAAGATACATTATGAAAAGTCAAAACTAAATTATGGGTAACAGCAGCTATGAGACAGGAGAGAGAAAGAGCATGAGAAAGTAAAAGATGAAGAAGGCAATAAGTAGTTAGAAAATAAAAGAGCAGACATAAAGAAACACACCCCTTAGGAGGGTTCGCATGGCTCATGGGCAGAGCTGCCTTCATTATTACAGCTTTCAGGTCTGTTAAGGCTGAATGAATCTTTTACAATTCTTCTTTTTGTTTAAATGGCTTTAAGTCTTAAATGAAAAAAGTGGGACAAAATGAAATGTGTTAAATGTACTAAGTCAATTATTTAGAAAAATTCTATGGTGAATCCAATTAGAGAATAAAGATTCAGTTTTTAATATAAACATTATTATTTTGCTATTCAAATTCAATAAAGATACTGTTCATATATCATTAAAAATATTAAACAAATTCTTGCCGGCGCCGCGGCTCACTAGGCTAATCCTCCGCCTAGCGGCGCCAGCACACCGGGTTCTAGTCCCGGTTGGGGCACCGGATTCTGTCCCGGTTGCCCCTCTTCCAGGCCAGCTCTCTGCTGTGGCCAGGGAGTGCAGTGGAGGATGGCCCAGGTGCTTGGGCCCTGCACCCCATGGGAGACCAGGAAAAGCACCTGGCTCCTGGCTCCTGCCATCGGATCAGCGCGGTGCGCTGGCCGCAGCGCGCCAGCCGCGGCGGCCATTGGAGGGTGAACCAACGGCAAAGGAAGACCTTTCTCTCTGTCTCTCTCTCTCACTGTCCACTCTGCCTGTCAAAAAAAAAAAATAAATAAAAAAAAAAAAAAAAAGAAAATTCTTATAGAGAAGTTCATTAAAATTTTCCTAATTATAATGTAGCCAAACTTCAGGAAAATGGGGAATTGAAGCAAGAACATTAAAGAATTTCTCAGAACAAAAGAAAATGTTAATTCCCTACAAAGATTTCTTATTTGTAAAGAGAGAACTGCCTTCTTTGATAAATACATGCTCATACTGCACAACCTCCCAAAGAAACTCTTAAGATCATTAAAGTCCCTAGTATACTGTTGGGCTGAAAACTGGAATTCAGAGCGAACTTGGTTGACTGACTGATCATTTAAACAATCAGGAAAAATCTGCTTTACAAATCACTCAGAATAGGCAATCATGCTTCAGATTGTGGACAAAGAGTTATCAGTGATGATTAAGTTGGACAGCGGGTTGAGTCCCGGCTACTCCACTTCCAATCCAGCTCCTGGTTAAAGTGCCTGGGAAAGCAAGATGGCCCAAGTGCTTGGGCCCCTGTACCCACATGGAAGACCTGGAGGAAACTCCTGGCATTGGATGGGCCCAGCCTGGCCTGTTGCCTGGCCATCTGGGGAGTGAACCAGCAGATGGAAGATCTCACTTGCTCTCTCCCTCTCTCTGGAACTCTGCCTTTCAAATAAAATAAACAAATCTTTTAATTAAAAAAGTGTTTGACTTTTTAGGCCAGGTGCTGTAATTCTGGAAGGTACAATGGTCATTCTAATTGCATCTCTATATATCAATATATTTAAAGCTGCAAGCTTTCTGTACGTTATGATAGAAAATCTGTAAGATCTGAACAGAAATACATTAATTAGACATACAATGGAAAAAACTGAATAGTTCAAGAGAATATTGAACTTAACATTTGTTTCAACACATGCCAAGACATTGTAATCAAAACAGGAAATACTCTTGGAAAAGCTACTTCACAGTTGGCTCAGTTGATTCTTCCCTGTGAAGAATCAAAGAGCACTCAAAAAATCTTCTATAAACGTAGGCAGCATAGCGAAACACAGAATTCCTTAGTAAATTCAAACATCTAACTGGCCAAGTGGCTAAGAAACTACATAAAATTGGTTTCATATAGATTTGGAAATATTAGACACCAAAAACAACTATTAAGTGAGAAGGCACAGTAGTCACCTCAACTGCATTTTTACAAATCGATATTAAAAAGCTGTAAGTGTTTTCAACGTTATGTTACTTAAATCTTGTTTTGCATTTAATGCATCTGACATGATGGACACATAAGGGAAGTAACAAAATTTATACTTAATTGATTTTTATAAGACTGGGTAAATTTTCACCTTTAAGTGACAGGCTCTCTAGAGTGACAAGTAATGTGATAGGTAAAAGTAAATGGAACAAAAGCAAATTACCCTTGTCATTAATCTTGTTCTTTTCTGTAGTAAATCTAAGTTGGGAGTGACACATTCTGAACTTTACTATTCAAGCACTACACGAATCTGTCTCCTCCACAATGGTAGTTCCACCACAGCAGTGATACATAACCTCATTTTAATTAACCTAATGGTCTATTCACGGATCATACTTGGAGGTCTATTTCATTACCCTAAATTAACATTTTCTTTCCATTAAAGTTACAGATAATAAAAAAGACATTGCTTTCATGTGTAGTTTACAACACATTTAATCTGTAGTACTCCTTTGCTTAGTGATTACAAGCACTTAAATGCTCTTTGGAAAGCACTTAGAACAACTAGCAGCCCAAGATTTATTTACTCATACAAGGGGAGGACCATTAATAACAGAAATAAAAATGTAATATTTCAAAAATAAAAACACCTATTTGTTAGCTCAATAAAAGCAATTATTCGAAAGATGTTGACTGATCTCACTTTAAAAGGTGGGATGCCTCTCCTCAAAGTAAATGGGATTTTATTTACATAAAATAATTGAATAATCCTAACTGATACATTTTGTCATTTTACCTCCACTGAAAAGAGAAGCTTTAGCCTCTCCGGTTTAGAGTCAGAAATAAGAACAATAAAGTAATTTCAATTGTTCAAGATGACTGTTTAAAAGACTTTTCCCAACTAATGTTTGCCAACCTAATGAGAAATTATTTGATCATAAATCTTTGATACAAATTCAGCACCTAGGGCTAAATTGTCATCTTTTAGATAGAAATTTACATGTATATCAGCTCATTATTGTTCGCTTTCCACATTAATCCCTGTTGATCAAACTGAAAACATAAACCTCAATTTGATTAAGATAGTTCAAACTTTTTTTCATATAATCCCAAGGTAATAATACACCTCCAAGAGTGTTGTCAGACAAAAGTACATTCCTTTGAACTTCCTCCTGCTTATCCCATCTCTACCCTCAAAAACTTTCTCCTGCAAGCTATTCTCAGGCATATTTTTCACATGTACCAAAAAATGAATGTCACATCTTTAAACAGGAAAAAGCTTAAAGCCATAAGTTTCAGAACAGAAAGGACTCATATATCCACAAGAGCCAGAATGTTGCTGTTTCACAAGGGCTATTTTTAGACACAAGGCTGTCTAGGGTTGCTAACTCCTCCTGATGGAGCCTCTTGCACTGACAGTGAATGTCAAGAAATGACCCTGTGTGTCTGTGCATCCTGAAGAAGCTGTACCTAAAGAGCTGCCAAGAACCTGGCTGAGCCCCACTCCACCATCAGAAATTAATGCTGGACCGGCAGCAGCAGCAGCACTCGCGTACAGTCTGCTGTGGTGTTTCAGGCTGTGGGAGAACCATGCTCTTCTAATAGACAAAAACTACGCTGGCATGCAGGCAACACCACCTCTCGTGGAGTACTTCGAGCTTCATGTTTGCTTCTGGGCAACAGTAACCAGGACCAATTCCAGGAATGAGTAAGCACCTGGGGATTCTCAGGCTACTGTGCAGAGAGGAATCCCAAAAATCAAATCAAATAATTCCCAAGAAAAGGTGGCGATGCTACATGAATTATTAAAGAATTTTAACCTGCCTTCCCCTTTTCTTTGCCTCCCTTCATGTCCCTAGCATGGTGGAGTCAGTCCACTAAGCAGTGAGGAAGGACTCGAAGGGTCAGTGCAGAGGCCCAGGACAACAGCAGCAGTGGGGAGGAAGCTGAGGTGGCCTAGAGGTGAGAAACAGCAGAGACAGAACCGTGACTGGGGGGTCTGTGCATTGCAAATTATTTTTGATTGAACTAATGAGAAAATATATTGAGGCTAATGGGTGTCGCTCCCCCTCTTCGTGGAGGAACGACACTAAACCCTGCCTAGGCTTCATATCCGAGTCACGGCACCATTATGTCGCTCCCCCTCTTCGTGGAGGAACGACACTAAACCCTGCCTAGGCTTCATATCCAAGTCACGGCACCATTATGTCGCTCCCCCTCTTCGTGGAGGAACGACACAGGACCCTGCGTTGTTCTTTTGTCTGCTCGGCCCTCCCCGGGTTTGCTGCTGGTTCTTCCCGGGTTGGCTACTGTCCCTTCCACCTCCGTGGAAGGGCGGTTCCCCCTGGCCACTTTCCCCACTTCCGCGGGGGAGCGGCACACTGCCAGCCGGCTCTCTCGGGGGCTGCACAGGTGTTCCCCTTAGATGTTCCTGGTGCATGCCGTCTCTCTCCTCCTTTATAGTCCTCCTCTGCCAATCCCAACTCGGCTGCCCACACGCCGAGTACGCTGCTCTCCTCCAATCAGGAGCAAGTCCTACAGTTTATTGGCTGAACTGGAGGCAGCTGTGTAGAAGCTGTTTTCTCCTCTCCCAGCGCCATATTGTGGGAGAGCAGATGCACAGAATAAGTCTTAATTCCAGTAACTTAGTCTAGTCCAAGTTGCTCCCAGTTGTTCCCCACAATGGGCACTGTGTGTCTTAGTGCCAGAGAAGGAAGGGATTTATAACTAGTCCAAGATGCTAGTTTAGAACTGTAGGTATAAATGTGAACCCATAAATTTATTGCATTTACACACATTCTCACACACACCCCAAAAGTATTTCTGTATCTCTCTTGTGTGTGTGTGTGTCCTAACTCTGGCTGCAGTCTGTTTTTACAGTTACAAAAGTGAAGGGAAACCCTAGAATTATCCTGAATTCCTTCCACTTCTAAAGCCCATGATTCCATCTGAGTGTTGGCAAACACAAAGCCACCTGCCTTTCAGCAATCCACCTAAATACCAAAAATAATACTTCAGAAAGACACCTATCATGACAGAAATCAGACATTCAAGAGGCAAAAGCAGCTATATCAATTACACAACACAAAGCAGTACACTCTAAATGTTCACTCTCTAGAAGTCGTTAGCACTTGGTGCAATTGTCACCTCAGCAAATGATTCTTCTTCATGCTACAAGGGCACAAGCCGAGCAGTATACTCTGCTGTCAAGAGAGTCCAGGGGGACTACACTCGACAAAAATCTACCACTGTAAATTCTATCATTTCCACTTTACACCAGAGAAGATGAGATTGCAAATGGTTAAGGTAGAACATGCAGCGAGGAGCCAAGCAAAAGCAATTAAAATTGTGAAATATTAACTTTGTCTTCTGTTCTTTCGACCTTGACAAATACATCAGTCAAAATGTTAACCTTTGGGCTAATATTAACACCAAAAATGACCTTAAAACTTGAGCATGTGTGATAGCACTCCAAAAAGTTCATGGAACAATGGAATTATTACTTTATTTTGATAGAAAAATCCATGCAAAGCTTCCATAAGATACATCTTTCATGAATTTTTTGGAAGTACCTCAAGTCTACAAACTCTTTTATTGCTTTTTTACAATGCTGTCTCTCCCACAAGTAAAAGAAACAAATCTAACGTTAGACATCACAATACTAGAATACTCAATCAATTCTTTGGAAATAAATATTTATGTAAGTGTGCACTGACTGTCTAGATAGGATTACATCTAGCTACTACAACCAAACGTTATCAACAAACACTTTGATAGGCTGTCTCGGTCACCTAGCCCCCACCCCCCCCCAAAAAAAACATGAATTTAACCAAAACTCAGATTTTTTTTTAATTAATTTATTTGAAAGGCAGAGTTACAGAGAGAAAGGACACATAAACACACATGGAAAGAGGGAGAGAGAGAGGGGGATGAAGAGAGGAAAAGAGATCTTCCATCTACTGGTTCACTCCCCAAATGGCTGCCATGACCAGGGTTGGGCCAGGCTGAAACCAAGAACTTCATCTGTGTCTCCCACGTTGGTGCAAGGGCGCAAGCACTTGGGCCATCTTTGGCAGGTTTCCCAGGCACATTAGCAGAGAGCAGCATTGGAAGTGGAGTAGTCAGAACTTGAATCAGTGCCCATATGGGATGTTGGCAGCAGCTTTACCCACTATACCACAGTGTCGACCCCCAAAAAAGCAGCTTAAATTAACTCTTAACAATGCCCAAGCAAAATTATTACACCAATGACAGAGCCAAAGTGATATCACCAGGTTTAAATGAGGTAGCTAAAGAGACTTTGTGCTATGTTAAGTTTCCCTCTTTGGAGAAAACAAACACTTCCTAAGCATAGTTTTCCAATCTTTTGAGCTCTTACCAACATGCTGTTTTGCATGGTTATTTCTCTTTTCAGCATTATCTCAGATTCCTCTCATAAATTCCTACAGCATATATTCCCACTAATCACTCACTGAATACGCCATATATCCTTCCTAATGTTGTGTGTTCTTAAAAAGAATAGTAGTAATATTCAGTCTCCTCAGATCATAACCTTCAGGGGTGAGGATGGCATTAACTTTCTTGTAGTTTAAATACCTTGCACAGTTACCAAAATAATAAGCGAACAATAAAGATTAAATAAGGATTATAGTATTCTAAGTGTTATGCTTCAAAATTATGCATGCATAAAACAAGCCACTGTGCTGGATCAGAAGAAATAAGCAGCATGGATTTTAGTTCTCATTCTGCCAGAATTAGCACAGTAAGCCACTTCCCTTCTCTGCGTCTCGGGTCCCTCATCCATATAAAGAGATGAACTCCTAAGTTCCTAACAGTTCAAAATGTCTAGAATTCGATATCACAGATTTAATAAAAAGTTCATTTAGTATTATCCGTGAAATTACAAAGATATTTCTCCCATTTTGAACAATTAAAAGTGTCTCATAACAAAGCTGTGTCTCACAAATGAATCAATACAAAAAGAGTCAAGTTAAATACTGAAATACTAACTAGATCATGATTCTATCAAGAGTTCATTCCACTCAACTGTAAAACAAACAGGGGACCTACAACATTAATTCAACAAAGTTAAACTTCTCCAACCACTGGTTTTGGAATGGTACCTTCATTATAGACCCTTCATTACAGAAATAATATGAAGTGTACTGATTTCTTACATGAAATATTACCAAAAAAAAAAAAAAACTTCTTGGCTGATTCATCCTTCTTTTTTCCTAATCTTTTCCCCTTCCTTTATTTTCCTATTGGTAAAAATAAACATTAAACCTTACTTTTTTTCTTTTCCTAGTTATATTAGAAAAACTACCCAATATGCAGAAACACAGAAAACAGCTGGGTATATCTTTTTTAATATTATGTGAGGAGATAAAAGGCACTCTAAGCAAAAGTACCCATGCAAATCACTGCTTAAAGGCCCAAACTTAATAGTCACTTGTTAATTTGTAGATTTTTTAATTAAACTAAGATATAAATAATTCCTGTTTGATAAAACAGATAACCACAAAGTTAAACAAAATCATTGACATATGATTTTACCTTTTACAAAATTATCATTTAACACTATAAAAGCAGAAACTATAACTAAACAGAATAATGGTGGGTCTATTTATGCAATCGCTGTTAACCACTGATAAAAGTCAAAACTTTCTCATTTCTCCCTTAGAACAATCATTATTTTCAGTGTCAAAAAGCAAATTATAATGATGATGATGATGACATATTGGTTTATTTCCTCCCACTGAGTTTATTATAATTTCCCTGTTAAGCTCAGAAAAGGGAAAGGAAAAAAAAAAAAAAGGAGCTGGGTAAGTGTGGCAGAACAAACAAACCTTAGACAAGAGAGCTTCAGCTCTAGCAGCTGGTTCTCTCTTGACTGGGCTTCTATTTAATTTGCCTGAGAATGAAAGAACACAGAGATGTGAAAAGCCCATACAAATACATGGGTTGAAGAGCAAAAGGACCTACCTCACTACAAAACAGCACAGTACCACTGACTGTTACTGAATGAGAAACAATGCATTTAACTTCAGCAAACAACAAACAGTAACCTATAATTTCACTAGCTTTCACAGACACGGTTACATCAGAGATGCAGACATTTCTTGACATTGGCTCAGAAAGACTCCGATGCAGCATGATTTCTATTCTGCTAAATTCATTTTACACAGGGGCACTGTCTGAATTTTGCTGTTAAATGGCTAACAGAAAGGTGTTACTTTAAGATTTTTCTAGAGTAGCTTCTATAGGGAAAAGATTTAGACAGCTTGAGCTTCAGAGAATGAACAAACAAGGCTACTGGGAAGCAATTTAATTTGGTCAACAAATACAGTTACTATAAGATCTTGTTAGTTGATGTAATCATTCAAAGTGCTGCCAGTCAAAAGTCAAAGGTATACTCACTAATGTCAAGAGACTTAATGAAGCCTAGAATATCAGGATATCGATATCCTGATTCGTGGAAAACACCTGAGTCAAGGGCAAAGAAGAATGTACAAGTATGGTTCAAAATAAATCAATTTTCTATGAGCAGCTTCAATAACCTTTTTAAAGGACGGGGTTAGGATGGGACTCGTTCCGGATACACGAAGCTCTAGATGAGGATTCCTCCCTATCAGCTGTGCTCGCCTCCCGCCCGGCCCGAGAACCCACCATGAAGAAGACAGAACCAATTCAGAAGGCAAAGCTGGTTGAGCAAACGGAGCACTACAATGACGTGGCCACCTGCAAGAAGGCTGCAACAGGGCAGGACGCCAAGCTGTCCAACGAGAAACCCAACCTGCCCAGAGTGGCTTACAAGTGGGGGGTCGCAGGGCTGCCTTGAGGAGTCATCTCCAGCATCGTCAAAAGACCCATCCCTCCAACAAGAGGCTTCAGCTGATTAAAGACCATCAGGAGAATGTGGAGTGGCAGCTGTGGTCCAGCTGCACCATGGTCCTGGAATTGATAGCTATGCAACTAGTCCAGAGTAACGGCTCTCCTAACTGAAAATGAACGGTGGGGCCGGCTGAGTGAGTGCTGCTTCAAGTCCCGGCTGCTCCTCTTCCAATCCAGCTCTCTGCTATGGCCTGGGAAAGCAGTAGAAGATGGCCCAAGTGTTTGGGCCCCTGCACCCATGTGGGAGACCCGGAAGAAGCTCCTGGCTCCTGGCTTCAGATCAGCACAGCTCCTGCCATTGTGGCCATCTGGGGAGTGAACCAGCAGATGGAAGACCTCTCTCTGTCTCTACCTCTCTCTGTAACTCTGTCTTTCAAATAAATAAAATAAATCTTTAAAAAAAAAAAAGAAAATGAATAGATTACTTCCAGTACCTGGCTGAAGTTGCATGCAGCAATGATCGAAAACAAACAATAAGTAATTCCCAAGGAGTTACCAAGAGGCATTTGATAGAACCAAGAAAGAGATGCAACCCACACACCCAATCCACCTAGGCTAGCTCTGAACTTCTCTGTATTATGACATCCTTAATAACCCAGAGCTTGCCTACACACTGGCTAAAACGGCCTGTGATGAGGCCATTGCAGAACTGGATATGCTAAATGAAGACGCCTATGTATCCAGCAGCTGAATGAAGGCAGCACCCTCACCATGCGGTTGCTTAGAGACAATTTAACATTATGGACATCAAACAGTGCAAGAGAAGAATGCGATGCAGCAGAAGGAGCAGAAAACTAAACAGGGTGTCACTCTCCTTCAAGAAACCTTCTTACACACCTCCATTCCTTACTCCACCTGGATTTCTTATAGCAAAGAAGCCCATTCATGTACAACAGAATCGGCTGTTTATAATCTTTTCACTCAGCAGCTTTGGGAAAACTCTATTCCTTGATTTGTGTTTATCTTGGCCTTTCTAGTGTGTAGTCACTGCTGTAGCAAAGTATTAACCACTTCATTTCAGGAAAACATAAGTAACTTTCATACACTTATGTAGAGAACTAAAAATGTACATGGTATTTAAGTAATCTGAACCAGTTGTGACTCTGTTTTGTATTACTGTGAAGATATGAAAATATAGTTAATTATAATGTAAAGAATGCTCTATATAACTTCTTAATTTCTACATTCCCTCTTCAGAGGTTTCCTTTCAGTAAGCAAATTTTCTATGCTCTTAATGTATTCCTGTTTAGTAGGAATCTGGAAGTATTAGATTGAATGTAAAAAGCACTTGACAGTTCTGGGCTGGGGCAGGGGGACAAACTGGTATGCCTCCTGTATCTCACACCAAAAAGTCAAGTACAGGTAACAGAGTGTTTCTGTATTCACTCTGTTTGCTGCTGTTTAATAAGTTGACAATTTCCCTTCCAATTAAACTTCACATACACATTCTGCCTTGAGGTTCTGGTATTCACTTTATAATAGAAGCAGCACGTTGCTACCAGAATACAAGTGTCGCTTCAGCAAATCAAAGTGCATGCCATTTCTTAACACAGTAGAAAGGAGAAATAAAGTACACAAGTGCAAGTCTAAAGCTTTATTACTTTTCCATGCAGATTTATGCACATGTGAGGAGGTGTCCAACTTGTCTACTGATTGTTACTTAGAGAGTTAGACCACTACTGAGCATTGCTAATTGACTATAGTCTTAAAAAAAAGCCTTGTGAAAATGTTATGCCCTAACAGCAGAATAACATAAAACATAATTAATTTTATAAGCCATTAAAAAAAAGAGGGAATAGAATCCTAAACCAAGTACCTATCTCTAATGTCTTTTGTTCCATATCTCTCTTGCTGTCAGCAAATAATCAAGACTGTTTACAGGATGCCTTGTTGGAAAAGCGGATTTAGAAAACTCTCCTAAAGATAAAATACAACTTGAACTAGAAAAAGTAATGAAAAGCTATTATGTACTAGAATATAACTTGCGGTTATTTCTACATGAAGGGATTCTAGGTTGTATTAATTTTCTTATTAGTGCTTTTCTATATGTTCTGAAATTTTCAAAGAGAACCATGTATTACTCTAGTCATGAGAAAAAAGCAAACATATGGGTATGAGTGTGTGTGTATTTGCACACACAATTTAAAGCATTTTTAAATGAGCAGTAACCATATTAAAAACCTTCCATTTTAAAACTATTTAGGAAATACACTTGAATTTTTCATTGATAATCTTATTAGCTTTCAAAAAATGCTTCAAAAATTCTGGTGCCAACTCCAATATTTATGCATAAGCACTAAAATTTTGGCATTTGCTTTAAACATATTTTACATAATGTGAAAAAAAACACCACCACAAGAAGTGACAGAATTTACCTGTATTCACAGGCAGAAAAAAAAAGAGTATCTTCAAATTCACAGCAGTCTAACCTTTTCAACAGAGAACTAATATAGTAAAATAAACCTAGACTACTGACCAAGATAGAACTCTCTGAGAAATAGAAAGGTTTACCTAGCTGAGATTCAATTAAATAAGAAAGTTAAATATGTAGGGTTTTTTTCCATATGGTACCAATTCCACTGAAAAGACAAAATGCCTATATTTTCCTACCACAAATCCAAAGCCAAAGTAGTAATGACTAAAAAAAAAAAAAAGTAGCAAGAAACTGCAGGGCCAGCACTGTGGCGTAGCAGTATTGTGGCAGCCACTGCCTGCAGTGCCAACATCCCATATGGGTGCTGGTTCAAGTCCCGGATGCTCCACTTCCAATCTGGCTCTCTGCTATGGCCTGGGAAAGCAGCAGAAGATGGCCCAAGTCCTTAAGCACCTGCACCCAGATGGGAGACACAGAGGAAGCTCCTGGCTCCTGGCTTTGGATAGGCACAGCTCTGGCCACTGCAGCTATTTGGGGAGTGAACAAGCAGAGGAAGACCTCTCTCTCTCTCTCCTCTCTCTCTCTCTCTCTCTCTCTCTCTGCCTCTCCTTCTCTCTCTGTGTAACTCTGACTCTCAAATAAAATTAAACTGCAAAAAAAAAAAAAAAAAGGAGAGAGAATCTGTTCTAAATAATATAATAGATGTAAGTTTACAAGTTATTACTGCTGAACTCCCTCAGAAAACCAATAGTGACTAAGTAATTTCTAAGATGCAACAGTTCTTAAAACCCTCAAAAGTACGATGCACACACAGTTCATTAACTTGGCAAACAAACCAATAAAGTCAGAGACCACCCTTCCCTGAGAGCATAGTTTTCTGCCCACTAAATGACTAAAACTTTTTTTTTAAAAGATTTTATTTATTTATTTGAAAGTCAGAGTTACACAGAGCAAGGAGAGGCACAGAGACAGAGAGGTCTTCCATCTGCTGGTTCACTCCCCAAACGGCCGCAATGGCCGGAGCTGCACCGATCCGAAGCCAGGAGCCAGGAGCTTCTTCCAGATCTCCCATGCACGTACAGGGGCCCAAGCACTTACGCCATCTTCCACTGCTTTCCCAGGCCATAGCAGAGAGCTAGATTGGAAGAGGAGCAGCCAGGACTAGAACCAGCACCCATATGGGATGCTAGCGCCACAGGCAGAGGATTAACCCACTGCGCCATGGCACCAGCCCCATAAATGACTAATACTTTTAAACGGATTCCATAAAATTCTCCAAGTTTCAGAACTGAGCATTTTAAACTAAATCTCTCAAAGAGTATTTAAATGCATTCTTTTACCTTATGCTTGAGGCAATGTAACTTCCATGCCCCAATATCCAGATTTTGGATAATTTCTGAAATACCTTAACTTTGGAATATGCTCATATTCAAACTGGTAACGTCAGAGGCCATCACCTCTTTATTGCAGTTTTAAGAGCCAGTAAAGCATCTCAGTGTTATTTTTAGCAACAATTTTCCTTTTCATTTCCTTTCATACAATCTGTAAAATGCAACAGTATCTGAACTCAGGTCCAAACTACCTTTACTTAAAGCACTTTTTGTTGTAAAGCAGCAAAGTTTGTAAAGGTGAATGTTTGGGCAGGGAGAAATTGTCACTGATAACATTTTTTTAAAAAAAGAAACAGAAACAGAAAGGAGAACCTGAATTCTTTGGGATTTTGGGGGAAAAAATCTAAAAGAACAAATGATATGTTAGAGAAAAATAATCAGCCATTGATTCTCTTGAACAGAAGACTAAAATATTTCAAAGTTGAAAACTGATCTTTTTCTAGCCAATCTTAAAATGTTGCTAAGAAAAACTTAGCTTTCTCTTTGACTGACAAATATCATTTAAATGCAGGAATGAAGACAGGCAAAGAATATATTTTAAAATCCTTCCAAAGGATACTTGTTTGGTACTAATGTGTAAATCATCTTTCAATCACTTTCTCAAATAAATTCTATAATGAAAATGAAATCTAGACCTTAACTCACCCTTATAGAACGTTTTTAGACCTCTGTCACTCTACCTTTGTGCTAAGCAAAGGATAAGAAAGCAAGCTTAGGCAAGAACACTAAGAAGCCAAAGAGAGGCCGGCACTGTGGCACAGCAGGTTTAAGCCCCAGCCTGCAGCACCAGCATCCCACATGGGTGATACAGCTCCCTGTTCATGAGCCTGGGAAAGCAGCAGAGGATGGGCCAAGCCCTTGGGCCCCTACACCTGCGTGGGAGACCTGGAAGAAGCTCCTGGCTCCTGACTGCAGATTGGCTCAGCTCCAGTTGTTGCAACCATTTGGGGAGTAAACCAGTAGATGGAAGACCTCTCTCTGCCTCTCTCTCTGTAACTCTATCTTTCAAATAAATAAATCATTTAAAAAGAAAAAGACAAAGAATGAGTGAATAAGAGGAGGATGGGATTGGGAGAGCGAGAGGTAGGAATAATGATATCATCCCCAAATCTGACCCCTATATTTAAAAAAAAATCTAGTCTCTACATGGTCTGTAATTGTTTTCTATAAATGCGAAAATAACAAGAAACACAAATCTTCAAGTAGAGAGCACTTTCTTCCCACCTTACAACCAGTCCACAAAATAATTTGGGCACACACCTACAAGACTCATTTAGCTTGTGCAATTTAATTAAATAAAAGAACCTGGACGGGAAATGTCCTTTCTCTTTCACTCAAGATTTATTCAGCCCCATAGTAAAACAAATCAGTTTATCAAACCAACAAAAAAGGGTTAAGCCTCGACATGAAATGCACCAAGCAGAAATAGATTTCATTATGGGTCCTCTGCACATCAACATTCCAGCCCAATTCCCACTGGACAACCCTCAGGGTTGAGTAAGCATCACCCAATCTAAGACAAGTCAGTCAGTATTTCACTTAGGAACACTCCCCAGTGGTCAGTACAGCCAGTGGGAATCTAACTCATTATTGCTTATAAGGTTTGTGACTCAACAAAGGTCCAAAAAAAAAAAAAAATCACATTTTTCTGAAGACAAATGATCAAACATTTAAATGGGACTTTTTCTCTCTCATGATTAATGACATCTGTAGTTCACAAAGGGTGACAAATGGCAAATCACATTATGTTCTAGAAGAGACTAGGGACTTTATGAGGATTTATAAGATATGATGTAGTTTTTTCACACCTTCACTCATTTAAATCCTCTTCAGCCAAAATAAAGCTGTCCCCATGGTGTTTAAAAATTACAACCCAGTCAATAGCACTGTTGGCAAACTCAGCAAAAGCCCTGAATTCTAATATTGGCCTCCCCAATCTAATAAATGGAGAGACAGGAGGGAATCCAAGGAAGAGAGAAACAAGAAAGCTGGAACAGAATAAAAGTAGGAGATGGCAGAAGTAATATTTAAAACTTACAAGCTGAACTTAAAACATTAATTTTAATAATGAAAAACAGGATGGCATAATTTTGCTAGAATGTGAACACAATTTGCCAAACACTGACAAGTAAAATCAATCTGCAACACCAGAGAACTCTAAATTTAAAATGATCAGTCACTATACTAAAAAATGATATGCCACCGATTCATGAAGACTAAAACTCCCTTTAAGATGCCCAAATCAGCTTGATACAAATCAGAACGGAGCTCAGCTCTTTCCCTAACTGTGAGTCCCATATAAAATCCGCTTTCACCACCAATAACTGGTTGTGTTCATTTGATAGTAGATGGCCACACTGTGGCAGTAACTAAGCATCCACTCATTAAAATAAAGACTAGAGAAAAACTCGCCAGGAAGGTTACACCAGCTCATTGTGGGCTAGAAGGAAGGTCCTGAGGCTCAATACCATTCTTCAGCTCCATCAACAGGATTCTTAGGAGTACAAAGCCCCAGTTGAAGAAGCATATTTGACCAGTTTGGTTATTTGTTTTCATATTAGTTTCAAAGTGTTTTTGGAATGCTCATGCTGTCGTAACATGGTTAGCTCATTCTAAGTACAGTATAGGCTGGGGTTATATTGGAAGAGAAGGGAACTCTGGGAAGAGGCAAGAAAAAGACAGAAACTGACACACAGTCCAGAAACCCTGGGCCCCCTGTATATTCTTCCCCCTCAGTCCCTATCAAACCTCACCAAATTCCCTAACACTGACAGATATCCACTGTCTGTCAATATTTTCATCTTTTCTACAATTTACTTTCTTATCAAAAATACTGAAAAAGTCAGATAATTCAAAACTTTGCATTTTAAGTATAATTTTATTTCCCCATACCTGCTTCCCGGATTTCAGTGTGCTTAAGAATCACCTAGGGTCTATGCACAGAGATTTTGGATTCAAAACAGAGCAGTGATCCAGGATTCAGATAAATTAAAAAGCACACCACATATTCAGAATCCTAAGCTGTTGAAGAAAAAACTGGATAAGTGGAAGAAGGCAGGCAAGGGAAAGAAAAAATATCAGAAAAGGGGATTAAAATAAACAAATGCTTCTAATAATTTCTACTCAATTATTCAAACTGATTTTAATATATGGGTAATCTCTGTGTAGCTCCCTTCACTGGTTTCCAACTCTGATATGACTAGTGCTGCTTGTCAGTTATTGCAGTAACAGGACGAGCTGAGGTTTCAGAGCAAATTCTTGTGTTTGGTTGGGTGTGTGTTTTTAAACTTCATCCAAGTACCTGGCTTTCAATAACAGAGGCTGCTGCCTTGTGCCTGGCGGAGGTTCGATAAAGTATTACAAAAGCAGACCATATGGATAATAACACATATCAAAGAGTTACAATAGGCAGGGCACTGTACTAAGGGCTTTACATGTATTAACTCTATGAAATGGGTCTTCCATGTCTTACAGATAAGAATTTAAGTTACTTGCCCACACAACCATGAAGTGGAGAAACAGGCTTTAAACCCAAACCTCTCTTGCTATTCCACATAATGGATTCATTTAAACTTCAGGAAAAAAATTTTAAATAGATTTTTGTGTCATAAAATAAAAAAAGAGATTACTTGCTATATACTATAAAACAAACAAAATGTGAAAAGAAATAATTTTAAACATCTGTTTGATGTCTCGTATCATTTAATTGTTAACTAAAGACATTGGTTCATCACCTTCGTCTACTTATTAAAACCTCCATCTGGTCATTTAAGGTTATATATAACTTCCGGTTCACACCCAGAAAATGAACTGCCCCTCTAAAGACCCCGAACACTGACAATTTCTATGTCTGTTACCTTTTAGTACAGAACAATAGTTTGGTGTTTTTAAGCAGAAAACAGCTCTCGTCTCTCAACACAATTTAAGGCAGAACAGGGATTTATATATGAGTGCAGTTTTTTCATGCACATCATTTAGCACAGGGTCAACAGTTCAACAGTAAATATTTCAGGCTGTGAATGCCACAGTATCTCAGACAAAACTATTAAGCTCTGCCAATGAAGCCATAGGCAACACATAATGAATGGACACGACACTGTTCTAATAAAACTTTATTTACAAAACAAGAAGCCAGCTATATTTGGCCTATAGGGCTTTGATGTGCCAACTTTTGATTTAGCAGGTAATAGAAGTGATAAAAAATTACAGGAAAATGTATTTTTTTAAGATATTATTTATTTGAGAGGTAGAGTTATAGACGGACAGAAGGAGAGATAGAAAAGTCTTCCATCTGCTGGCTAACTCCCCAAATGGCTACAACAGCTGGAGCTGGGCCAATCTAAAGCCAGGAGCCAGGACTTCTTCCAGGTCTCCCATGTGGGTGCAGGGGCCCAAGTACTTGGGCCATCTTCTACTGCTTTCCCAGGCCATAATTAGAGAGCTGGAACGGAAGAGGAGCAGCCAGGACAAGAACCTGTGCACATATGGGCTGCCAGTGTTGCAGGTCAGGTGGAGGCTTAGCCTGCTATAACACAGCGATGCGTCAATCTGTATTACCTGTATGCACAACTAAAATTCCTAATTGTAACTAGGAATCCCATTTAGATTAGGGCATTGGGTAGACCATCTTTTCAATATTCTTATAATGCTGCCAAGCTACAGCAAAAATTAATTTTTCAAATTAAAGAAATATTTGACTTCCTTCTATGTAAATGACAAAGGAGTATTCAGTTCTTCAAAATTTTTGAAAAACCTTAACTCTGAAGAACAGAAGGTACTAAAAAGACTGAAATACAAGGACTGTTACATGCTCCTGTGAATTACAGAAATTCTTCTCCAACTATTTTTACCTGGTATTCTCAAGAATAAGATGGAAAAATTAAAATTTTATTTACTTGCCATTTTAACACTATAGAGTTTTGGGTTTTTTTAATGATTTATTTATTTGAAAGACAGAGTTACAGAGAGGTAGAGACAGAGAGAGAGGTCTTCCATCTGCTGGCTCACTCCCCAAATGGCCACAACGGCCAGAGCTGGGCCAATCCAAAGCCGGGCTCCAGGAGCTTCTTCCAGGTCTCCCACATGGGTGCAGGGGCCCAAACACTTGGCCCATCTTCTACTGCTTTCCCAGGCCATAGCAGAGAGCCGGATTGGAAGTGGAGCAGCCAGGACTCAAACCGGCGGCTTTATCTGCTAGGCCACAGTGCTGGCCCCCAGTTTTTTAAAGAGCAAACATTTCACTTGCTAAGAGAGCTGGCTATGATAATCAAGGCAAATTTGTTTTTTGTTCTGTTGTTGTTAATTCTCCAGGAAGCTATTAAATAGCCATCCTCTTTGGTTTTATAACTCCTATCACAAAACCAGTAGAATAGAACTCTGGCCTCCCAGATTCCTCATTCAATATCTTTTGGTATTCTTGCTTTCATAAAGAAGGAAGGGAGGAATACAGGGACCTGCATTGTGGTACAGGGAGTTAAGCTGCCACTAGCATTGTTGGCATGCCACAGTGGAGCATGTCTGACTCCCCACTATTCTTCCAATCAAGCTTCCTGCATTAGAAGGCAGAAAATGATGACTCAAATACTTGGGCCCTGCCACCCTTGTCAGAGACCAGGCTGGGGTTCCCGGCTCCTGGCTTCAGCCTGGGCCACACTTGGTTTTTTAATCCATTTGGGTAGTAGACCAGCAGATGGACAATATCATTCTCTCTCTCTTTATCTTGCTCTCCCTCTGTCTCTCCACCTTCTCTCGCTCTCTCAAATAAACAAGTCTTTCTTTTTCAAAAAATGAGTAAGAATATAATTCTTATCAATATCAATCCTAAATTTTGAAATGTTGCATTTGCTATTTTCACCACAGCCTACACAAAGTTCTTTCATGAAAGCAATTATAGGGTCTATTCCCTGGAGCCAGCATTGTGGTATTAACAGTTTAAGCCACCTCCTGAAATGCCAGCATCCTATATGGGCACTGGTTAGAATTCCGGCTGTCGTACTTCAGATCCAGCTCCCTGCTAATGCACCTGGGAAAGCAGTGGATGATGGCCCAAGACCCTGGGCCCCTGCACGCACATGGGAGATCCACATGAAGTTCCTGGCTCTGGCCTGGCCTAGCCCTGGCAATTATGGCCATTTGGGGAGTAAATCAGTGGTTGGAAGATCTCTACCTCTGCCTCTCCCTCTCTTTTTGTAACTCTGCCTTTCAAATTTTTTTTTAAAAAAAGTAAAGAAGAAACCAGCACCTATCCCATAAAATGTAACCTGTTTTCATTTTATTTCCAATTGTGTTTTATCCAGTAATTGGCAAATTCAAAATCTTATTTCTTCTCCTTTTCACAAAGAAATCTCAAATACCAATATTTCACTTAACTCACTTGTATCTGTTATCACTAATTGGTGGTGATACATTCCTTGGAGTAAAACACATCCATGTGAGGGAAGGATGTATGCGTTTTCATTACCTTTAGAGTTCTGTGAAGTGATATAGAGACACTGCTCCAATGTAGCCGAATTCCAGGTACAAATTCTCAAGCAGTACTAGCAAGTCCAGAATATATGCAGAAATAAAACACACCCAAGAAGAGATTTCAAAAATTCCATGGAAACTAGGTATTATCTTTTAATTCAACTTTTCCATGAACTTTATGAAACTTCCTCATCTGTGTATGTGTGTGTGTTCAAGGTGATTACCCTTGTATTAGGGAAAGTCTATGCAAATACTACAAAATCCAAAAATCCCTGAAACACCTCTGAACCCATGCATAAGGGATACTCACCTTGTACACACACACACACACAGAGGTTACAAAAAGTTCATGAGGGCCGGCGCTGTGGCACAGTAGGCTAAGCCTCTGCTTGTGATGCCAGCTTCCCATTTGGGCCCGGTTCGTGTCCTGGCTGTTCCTCTTCCGATCCAGCTCTCTGCTATGGCCTGGAAAAGCAATAGATGATGGGCCAAGTGTTTGCGCCCCTACACCCATGTGGGAGACCTGGAAGAAGCTCCTGGCTCCTGGCTCCTGGCTTCAGACCAGCCCAGCTCTGGCCATTGCAGCCATTTGGGGAGTGAACCAAAAGATGGAAGAGCTTTCTCTGTCTCTCCTTCTTTCTGCCTATAACTGTACCTCTCAAATAAATAAATAAAATCTTATAAAAGCTCATGTTCAAATGGAATTAAAAAATAACGTGAATTTTCCATGTGCTTTTTGAAGCCTCACTTCCCCAGGTTTTTGGAAATCTTAACTTTTAAGAAGGAAATACCACCATGTTTGTGAGTAAAGGAAGAGGGTTAAGATAAGCATAATAAAGCTACCAAAGCTAAATCTAGACCATACTACCAGCAAATATTAGCAATTTTCATATCAAAGTATCATTAGATTCATGATGACTAAACAATCCCCAGGTTCATTTCTCCAATGTAAACAGCTCAAATTAAAAAAAAAAAAAAAAAGACTCATTCATTGGATTAGAAGGCAAAGTTACAGAGAGAGGGAGAGAGAAACAGAAGGAGAAGATCGTCCATCCACTGGTTCACTCCCCAAATGGCTGCTGAAGCCAGGAGCCTGGAACTCCATTCAGGTCACCCACATGGGTAGCAGAAGCCCAAGCACTTGGGCCATCATCCATTACTTTCCTAGACTCATTAGCTGGGAGCTGGATTATAAGAGAAGTGGCTAGTACTCAAACCTGTGTTCAATGAGATGCCACAGTTGAAGGCAGCAGGTTAACCCACTGCACCACAACATCGCCCTCAGCTCCAATTTTCATTAGAAGAGTATCAGTACGCTCTCATCTCTCATTCATTGAGGACTGAAACAGGTGATTATCACCCAGCCTTGAGGATGCTTACTTAACAGAACTGAGGCAGTTCACAGTTGTTACAGGAAGTGGGGAAAGATGTTCTGGTTATGTGACTACTTGAGAAACGTCAATACTTCTCTGAGTGTTCTCTGAACACAGTGCTCTCCACTGTGTTCCCAATTATTAAGACTTAAGAACAGTACTTTACAAGTGTCTATGTTGAGGTCAGTGTTGTGGTGTAGTGGGTCAAATTGTCACCTACAGTGCCCATATATATGTGTGTGCCAGGTGGAGTCCCAGCTATTCCACTTCCAATCCAGCTCCCTGCTAATGTGGCTGGGAAAGCAGCAGAGGATGGCCCAAGCCCCTGAGTCCTCACACCCACATGGGAGACCTGGAAGAAGCTCCTGGCCTCTGGCTTTGGCCTGCCCATCCCCAGCTTTTGTGGCCATTTGGGGAGTGAACCAGTGGATGGAAGATATCTTTGTGTCTCTCCCTCTAACTCTGCCTTTCAAATAAATACAATAAATCTTAAAAAACAAATAAATAAAACTTTCTCTCTAAAAAGAAAAGTGTGTGTGTGTATATATAGATAATAAAAGAAACAAGGATCTATGTGAATACATTAAAACAGAGGAGACAGAAAAGATCAGAGACATGTCAAATACAAAGAAGAAAAGGAATCCTCAAAACTGCCATCTACTAGTACACAAAATTATGAGTGCTACATGAAAATGTGGTCTGATTTAAAAGAATCGTAACCAATTTCCCTGATGAACATAAGACACAAAAATCCTCAACAAAATTCCAGCCAATCGAATCCAACAGGTCAGAAATGCCATCTTACGAGTTAAAGTGATCAGTAAGTATATAATCGATCATAAAGATAAGATTAAGTGTCAAAGAGATCACATAATAAGACCAAGTGTCTGCTAATAACAATAGATAGAACTAAAAAAGAGAAAATTATCCAACATGGGAAGCAAGCCACACAGACACATAGAATGACAAATACCCTAAACCTCATTCTAACCTTAGAATCAGCCCTTAAGGCATTCAGATTTGGCTAAAAAGCTCATGAGAGCATTTCAGGCATGGAAAGCCAAGACACTGTAGCAAAAAAAATGACCTACTTGAAGGATCTCTGTGAGTGAGATCCCAGTGGAAAGAAGGGGCCATCAAAGAAGGAGGTACTTTTCTCTGAAGAGAGAATTTCCACTAATTTAATTTCATTAAATAAAAGCCTTCTAAAAAATTTAAAAAATAAAACAAACTAATAAGATTATTTGAAGAAAATGCCTGAAGTCAGCAGAGGCTATATTTAAAAATTAATCATTATCCAAATAATCTACAAAACCTGCATAAAGTGATTTGATTATATGTATTACTTAGTCCTTTAGCCTCATTTGCTTTTATCAACAGAGCTTTTCAAGATTTGAAAAATTCCTGTCCAAAGCTAACATTTCATATAAAACTGCTTTCTGTTCTCCATTACTTATTCATAGACTTGGCCCTTAATCCAATGCCTTCAGGATTCTTCTTTTTACTAGCTACTTACCACCTCACCCACAGAGCACTATGAGGAAATGTATAAAGGGGTAGAAATTAGTTCACATGTTATCCCTCATGAGTAACATTCATGCATTTTAACAGTTTCTGGCAAAAAGAATATCTCACTAAAGCACTATTTTTTCCTAACAACATCAAGGACAAACCTCAACTGCAGAACTCAATTCAAGGAGCTATTTGTGGTTCAATTAACAATTCCACAGCCCCACCCTCCTAATGCCAAATAACCTTCATCTTCACCCTCAATTTCAATTTTCTGACCTTGGCTATAGGTTTCCAATGCCCTAAATCTAAAGTACAAAAAGAAACAATTATTTCACCAGTGAGAACCTGGGGATGGCAAATAAGCAAATGAAATGATGATCATCAGCCTTAGCCATTGGGAAAATGCAAACAAAAGTCATGGTGAAACAGCACTATCGGATATGCCTAGGAGAATAGCTATAATAAGAAACACTGATGATAATATCAACACTATTAGATATGTCTATTACAATGACTATAATAAAAATTACCGATAATATCAGGAATTCAGAACAACTAATATCTAACACACTGCCAACAGAAATTTAAAATGGTTCAGGCACTCAAAATCAACCTTATAGTTTTTTGTAGGGTTAAACCTGTATTTACTGTATCACTCCACAATCTTACTTCAGGTATTTACCCATAAGAAACAAACTCAAATAAATCTTAAAAAAAAAAAAAAAAAAAAAAAACTATGTCCACACAAAACCCTGCACATGAATATACACAGCAGTTTTATTCATGACAAACAGAAACTAGAAACATTCCAAACGTTCTTTAATGAGTGGATGGATAAACAAGATACAATAGATCCATAGAGTAGAATTCTACTCAGCAAGGAAAAGGAACAAACTATTGACATGCTACCAGATGGAAAATTATGCTGAGCTTAAATAAAGTTCTTAAATGGCTACAGACTCCATATATATTAGTTTGCTAGGACTGCCATAACAAAGTACTACAGAATGGGTATATAAAATAACAGATTTATTTTCTTACTGTTCTGGAGGCTAAAATTTTAAAATCAAGGCGTGACCTGGTTTGGTTGCTTCTAAGGTCTGATATTAGACTGAAGATGGCTGGTGCGATGGACTGAATGTGTGTATCCCTTGAATTCCTTATGTTGCAATTCTAAGTCCCAGTATGATAGTTTTAGGGGATGGGACTTTGGGAGGTGATTAGGTGAAGAGAGTGGAGCCCTCATGAAAGATTTTAGTTTCCTTATAAAAGAGATCTTCTCGTCCCTTCTACCATGGCAAGAATTTGCTAGCAGGAAATGGGCCTTCACCAGACTTCCAATCTGCCAGTGCCTTAACCTTGAATATACTGGACTCTAGAATTGTGAGACACACATTTCTGTGGTTTATAAGCTATTCAATTTGTGGAATTTTGGGCAAAAGAGTCCATACCAAGTAAGAAAGCTATCTGTTAACTCTGACCTCACATTGTATATCCCCTGGGCTGGCAGCCCTGGTGTCTCTCCAAATTTCCCAATCTCTTCTTATTAGATTAGCTCCCCCTACCCTAACACCCTCAATTGATCTCAGTTAATCTAATCATCTCTTTAAAAGCCCTGTCACCATATAATTGCATTCTCAGGCAGCATATAAAGGCCTCCCTACTAGGGCTTTTACATAACAACCTAAGTACACCTAACTAAGTATACAAACTAACTAAAATTCTAATTTAGAAGTATATGCTTATAACAAATAGCTAAGCCTCTGCCAACTGCAAACAGCCAAATGTTTAAACCCTGTTCAAATAAGGCAAACACCACACTGTAAGAAATCAGGACATCTCTGGACCGCATTTCCGGTTTTTGACAATTAACGCGTTCCAACCACACAGCTGGTTGGAGTCCTTTGAACCTGTTCGGAGTGCTGCTCAAGTCACAAATCATTCTTAGCTCAATTAAACTGCTAAATTTAATTTGTCCAAAGTTTTTCTTTTAATAGGGTTAAGAAAACTTGAATAGTGAGCATTAGTGGAAAATATTTAAGAATCAGTATTTTAGGCAAAGATGATGGGTAGTTTCACTCCTTCTTTCTTCAAAATACCTAAAGTTCTAATTTAAATGGTACTAAAAGGGTAGAAACAACCCAATTACATATGCTGAGATCTTACCAGGCCCAAAACTTGCCACATGTTATTTACACAAGAAGAACGACTGCTTTCATTAAAGAGGAATCTTCCAACCCTATAGTTGGCCATCAGGGTCAACCATCCCTAAACCCAGGGATTTCTTTATTCTGGTTCTTTTCTCCCGTGCTTCATCTCTGAGAAGTGCTTCACATGCATGCATTTCTCGGCCAGTCCCTTTCAAGACAATATGCTACTCTGCCTGCACCAATCTAAATTCCTGGCAAACAACTGACAGAATTCGCCTTCATGCTTACAGACTTTCCCTTTAAAACCTGCTTGAAATCTTTAAGATCAGAGAGCACAAATTCAAGATTACTCAAGTTTTGCATTTCCCTAGGCTAAGCTGAAACTCTAAAGAAGCCCAGATATACTATTTTCTTTCTTCTTCCATTTCTGCCACAATTTCTCATAAAGACCAACACACACAATTTTCTGAGAGCTGCCTCAAAAGTGACTAAACTTCAGCAATAAGACAATATAAAGCTTAACATATTTTTGCATATATATTTTTTAAAATTCTTTTAGGATACAAATAAACCTTGAATTTTTGAAGAACATACATAGCAATTTGAACATCGAAAATGAAACCACACACTTAATACAGTCCTGTTCTTTTCTAAGTTAGTTTTTAATCTAGTTTCTCTCCTGTGTAAATGTAGCCACAGGATTCCCATAGTCTCCTGAGGAAACAATCACTATCTGAGTTTTCCATAAAAATTTAAATTAATTTGAAACAGCTGGAAACTTGCAGTTAATCTTCCAAGTTCATTTATAAGAATGAAGTTCAGATTTACAGTATTTTTATTTCAAGACAAAGTAGCAAAACAATACACAAATCGTACATTCAGGCTTCTGATCTCACTGCTTTTCTACCATCTCATTAAGCATTCACGATGGGTCCCTGAATCCATCATCCTTAACATATTCATATAATACAGCTTCATTTCATGTATAAATAAACCAAAAATCCCTCAAAAATCATCACAATAGAAACACTGAAATAAACTCATTATTCAATGTAGCTGGAAGTTGAATAAAACAGTTAAAATACAATTTCAGAAGTTTTTGGTTTTAAATACAATTCTTAAAACATCCGTTTTCAAAATTTCATTAAATATTTATGAATGTGGAAAACAAGGAAACATAACACAAAAACTAAGACTGAAAGATTCTAGGAATAAGTAAAACAAGCTGGTTTATTGCTTATGCCAATTTGTGCCAGGGTGATACAAAGAAGTCCATTCCATGTTCTAGATAATTCATTTCTAATGCAAAAGAAGATAGGGAGCTATTTTCAGGCAGGCAGAAGATGGCTAGACCACATTTACAATGAGGTTCTACTTGCTTATTCCAGGTCACAAACAAAATGCTGAAATTGACTGCTTTTAAGAGTACCAGAGTACTTCCAAAAGTTTGTGGAAAGTCAGATTAAAAATAAGTTCAGGGATTAGCATGATGGCACAGCAGTTTAAGGTGCTGCCTGCAATGATGGCATCCCACATGAGCACAAGTTCAAATCCCAACTGTTCTGCTTCCAACGCAGCTCCCTGCTAACATGCTTGGGAAAGCAACACATGATGCCCCAAGTACTTGGGCCCCTGACACCCACATGCAAGGCCCGGACAGAGTTCCAAGTTCCTGGCTTTGGCCCAGTCCAGCCCCTGCCATTACGGCCATTTGGAGAAGCAACCAGTGAGTGGAATATCTCTTTCTCTCTCTCTCCCTCCCTCCCGCCTTCCTCATCTGTCACTCTGCCTTTCAGATAGAGCTTTTTTAAAAAGTTTATTTTTGTGTAAAAAAATTTTTAGCATATGCATTTTTTCATAACACATTTTCCATAAACTTTTAAACAAAAGTTTATTTATTTGAAAGACAGAGATCTCCCATCTACTGTTTTACTCCTCAAATACAGGCAATAGCCAAAGCCTGCAGTCCAAAACTCCATTCAGGTCTCCTCGTGGGTGGCAGGATCCCAGGTAGTTGAGCCATCACTTGTTGCCTCCCAAGGTGTACATTAGCAGAAATTAGATCAGAAGCTGAGGAGCTAGGACTCTAACCTTGCACTCAGGTGTGCAGTTGTCCTAAGTAGCATTTTAACTGCTACACCAAATGATCAGTCTTTCAAGTACATTCTTCCTTCTAATTAATTTATTTAAAACAGAGTGAGAGAGGGAGGGAGAGAGGGACAGAGATAAAGAGATCATCCATCTCCTGGGTCACTCCCCAAATGGCCATAAGAGCCAGGTCTGGGCCAGATGAAAGTTAAGGTTTCCTGCATGGGTGGCAGGGCCCTCAGTATCTGGGTGACTTTGTGCCCTCCTGGGTGCATTAACAGGAAGCAAGGTCAGAAGCAGAGTGCCAAAGACACGATGACACCTAGAGTGGTTTAACCTGCTATGCCGCAATGCCAACCCTTCCATGAATTTTTTGAAGATTCCTCTTATCACAAATAAAATGAAATAGGATTCAATCACGTTTTTGGCTTAACAAATATCTAGCTTTATTTTTGTAAAGAATCCTTCTATATTATACTTTTTTGTTTTTTTTTTGGACAGGCAGAGTGGACAGTGAGAGAGAGAGAGACAGAGAGAAAGGTCTTCCTTTGCCATTGGTTCACCCTCCAATGGCCGCTGCAGCTGGCACACTGCAGCCGGCGCACCGCGCTGATCCGATGGCAGGAACCAGGTACTTATCCTGGTCTCCCATGGGGTGCAGGGCCCAAGCACTTGGGCCATCCTCCACTGCACTCCCTGGCCACAGCAGAGAGCTGGCCTGGAAGAGGGGCAACTGGGACAGAATCCAGCACCCCGACCGGGACTAGAACCCGGTCTGCCGGCGCCGCAAGGCAGAGGATTAGCATAGTGAGCCGCAGCGCCGGCCAAATTATACATATTTCTACATTAGCCAAGGATGAACCTCAAGTATAAAAACCAAATCAAAACTGTATCAGAATGTATTTATCTATTCCTCTGCTGACAGATGTTCAGGTTGTTTCTAGACTTGGGCTATTCTGAATAAGGCTGCTGTGAATATGAATAAACAAGTCTTTCATAGGTAAGTATTCATTTCTTTTGGGTAAGTATCTAGGAGCAGGACTATTGCATCATGAGGTCACTGTCTGAGTAACTTTATGAGAAACTGCCATTTTGCAAGGTGACTGCACCATTATACCCCGAACAGCAATGTATCAGAATACAACTTGTTTGCCAACACTTGGTATTACCAGTTTTTCCATATTAGCCATTTCAGGGGATTTACAGCTGAAACTCGTGGTGGCTCTAATCTGTATTTCCTTGATGACTTAAGATGCTGAGCAACTTTTTCACATACTTAAGAGCTTCAGAATATCTGCCTCTGTAAAATGTCTGTGCAAATCTTTTCTTAAGTCTGGGATATTCACACAGTAGAAGTATACTCAGAAATAAAAATGAATAAAACACAACAAATGATAAATCAAACAGACATCTGTCTAGACAAAAGAAACCATATACAAAAGAGTATATACTGTATGATTCTGCTTACCGGAAGCTCTAACACAGGCAGAAAAACCTACAATGTTCAAAATCACTCAATGGTTGCCTAGGGCAGAGAAGACTGATAACAAACAGCATAGGGTTTGTTCCATTCTGAGAAAACAGAAATGCTCCATTCCTTGTTGGGCTAACAGTTGCATAAAAGCATATTTGTGCCAAATAGAGACTTGTGTGTTTAACATCTGTGCAGTTTATATGTAAAGTATATCTGAGTAAACAGTACATGAGTTACTCTACCTATCTTCAAATAGAAGACCTGAATTACAGTGTTTCTTGCGTGAAAAGAAAGGCAGGGGCCAATGTTTGGCACAGCAAGTTAAGACACTGCCTATCACGCTGGCATCCCCTATGGGAACCAGTTTGAACTCTCGCTACTCCATTTCCAATCCCGCTCACTGCTCATGTGCCTGGGAAAGCAGCGAAAGATGCCCCAAGTACTTGGGCCGCTACACCAACATGGGAGACCCAGATGGAATTCTTGGCTCCTGGCTGCACCCAGCCCTGGCCATTGTGGTCATTTGGAGAGTGAATCAACAGATGGAAGATCTCTCTCTCTCTCTCTCTTTCTTTCTCTTTCTCTCTTTCTCTCTCTCTTTTTTCTTTCTTTCTCTTTCTTTTTCTCTCCCCGCCCCCCTCCACACACACACTCCCTCTACCTCTGCCTCTCTCTCTTTCAGATAAATAAATAAAATCTTTTTTAAAAAGAAGAGAAAAAAAAAAGGCAGTTATTAGCTAGCCACATGTATTTAAGTTTTAAAATGCTTTCATAATAAACACAGCTCTGACTCTAAAGTCATGTTCAAGAGTACCTTCTGGGCACAAACAAGTCTGTATTTGATGAAAAGATTTCCATCTGTTTCTTAATATGTCAAGTAACCACTGAGGAGAAAATGAGTTTAAAAAAAAAAAGATGATCTTTTTAAAAAAAAATTTATTTATTTGAAAGGCAGAATTATAGAAAGAGTAAGAAATATAGAGAAATCTTCCAACACTGGTTCACTCCCCAAATGGCTGCAATGGCCAGGACTAGGCCAGGCCAACCCAGGTACCAGGAGTTTCATGTGGGTCTCCCAAGGAAGTGCAGCAGCAGGGAATCCAAACAGCACCCATATGGGACGCCAGCGCTGCAGGCAGTGGCTTAACCTACTGCACCACAGTGCCAGCCCCATGATTCTGTATTTCTAACAGGCATGATTATTGTTGTCCCTGCCATTCTCCATCTCTCAGACCCTCTAAGTATTTACTATATTCCTAAAATGATCGCCATCATTGCTTACAAGATTAATGATTTCCACCTTCTGAGAATTATTTATCTGGCCTTTAAAGAGGCCATTAAATTTATGTTGACCAAATGTTTCAGGTACTTAAAGAAAATTTCTAATCTTTGAGTAACAATTCAGATATCAAATATGGTGATAAATTTGACCATACTACAAATAATTGAAAATAATTCAATGGAAAAAAAGTGGTCAGAATCCAAATCAAATAAATAAATTGCAATCACTTGGTTAAAACACCACTTGGGGCACCAGCATCCTGTATCAATGTGTCTTGTTTGGGGCTGGCGCTGTGGCATAGCCAGTAAACCCGCTGCCTACAATGCCGGCATCCTATATGGGCACCAGTTCCAGTCCCAGCTGCCTCACTTCCAATCCAGCTCTCTGCTATGGCCTGGGAAACAGAAGATGGCCCAAGTCCTTGACTCTTGCATCCATGTGATGAGACCCGGAAGAAGCACCCGGCTCCTATCAGCACAGTTCCAGTCATTTTGGCCAATTGGGGAGTGAACCAGCAGATGGAGGCTCGCTCTCTCTCTCGCTCTCTCTCTCTCTGCCTCTCCTCTCTCTGTGTAACTCTGATTTTCAAATAAATAAATAAATCTTTAAGAAAAAAAAAAAAGCGTCTTGGTTTGAGTTCTCAGATCTGCTTCCGATTCCAGATTCCTGTTAATCCATGTGGGAACTCCAGATTGAGTTTCAGGTTCCTGGCTTCAGGACAGCCCAACCCCAACTACTGTGGTCATTTCAGAAGTAAACCACCACATGGAAAATCTGTTTGCTTGTCTCTCTTCCACGTGAAAATAAATATGGGTGCCTGTTCGAGTCCTGGCTGCTCCACTTCTGATCCCACTTCCTTGTATGGCCTGGGAAAGCAGTAGAAAATTACCCAAGTTCTTGGGCCCCTGCACCCACATGGCAGACCCAGAAGAACCTCCAGGCTCCTAGTTTCGTATTGGCACAGCTCAAGCCATTGTGGCCGTTTAGGGAGTGAACCAGCGCATGGAATAACTCACTTGCACTCTCTCACACACACTCACATTCTCTCTCTCTCTCTCTCTCTCTCTGCCCCTCTGCCTCTCTGTAACTCTGCCTTTCAAATAATAAATAAATCTTTAAAGAAAAAAAAAAAAAAAAAAGGATGTCCACATCCCACCTTGATCTATCTGGGTTTGATTCGTGGCTCTGGCTCCTGACTCCAGCATCCTGCCAATGCAGACCACAAGAGGCAGTGGTGATGGCTCAATTAACTGGGTTCCTCCCACCAACACGGGAAATTTGGGTTGCATCCTTGCTAATTGTCTTTGACCCCAGCACAATCCCATCCACTGAGGACATTTTGGGAGTGAACCAGGGAATGCAAGATCTGTCTGCCTCTCAAGTAAGTAATATTTTTTCAAAGGAAAGGAAACGAAAATACTTAAATATAAACTATACAACAAAACCAAATAGATCTACATATTTTATGTGAAGAGAACTTTAAAAGCTAAAGCTATTCCTAAGTTTAATATTCTAGTTATCTACCTAACCAAGAAAAAATTATGTGTATACATTTATTCATTCATTCATTCATTCACTCATTCTTTCTGCACCCTTTACCTGAGGAAATACTATAAAGGTTCTTTTTGAGTTATTGTATTTGAATAATATTTATTATATATGTATAAGTAGTCTAAAGTGATTCTTGTTAGTTCATAGAAATTAAGTTGTCTCAAGTGATGCTAACTGCATCAGCATCAATAATTTTGTAACATTTTTGCTGATCAAAAAAATTTTACTAGCTTTGGGATTCAATAACTGAAGTCAGAAATGCACATTATAATTTCTTCCATTTGAATTATCCAATTCAGTGTCTTTTACAGGAAACAGACAGACAAATCAATAGACAGAGCTCCCATATGCTGGTTTATTCCCCAAATGCCAGACATTCAATCCAGAATTCCCACGTGAGTGGAGGGATTTAGCTACTTGAGCCAACACATACTGCCTCCCAAGGTCTGCATGAGAAGTAAGCTGGAACTGGAAACCAGAGTTGCATATCCAACCCAGCCACCCTGACATGGGATGCAAGCATTTTCAGTGGTAGGCTAAACACCTGTCCCTCAGTGTCTTTTTAATGTATTATTCTACATAAATAGAACCTGTTTAAACTATAGACCAGCATTATTTGTAAGCATTTCTAAAATTTCATCTCCTGAATATAAAAATTTTCCAAATTTGATAGTCTTTTAATGAAACTACTGAAAATATCTCTAGGGTCCAGCACTGTGGTATAGTGGGTAAAGCTGCAGCCCTCAGTGCCAGCATCCCTTGTGGGCACCAGTTCGAGTCCTAGCTGCCCCTCTTCTGATCCAGCTCTCTGCTATGGCCTGGGAAAGCAGTGGAAGATGGCCTAAGTCTTTGCGTCCCTGCACCCTTAAGGGAGACCCAGCAGAAGCTCCGGGCTTCTGGCTTCAGATCGGTTGAGTTCCAGCAGTTGTGGCCATCTGGGGAGTGAACCAGCAAATGGAAGGCACCCCTCCCTCCCTCCCTCTTTCTCTCTGTAGCTCTGCCTTTCAAATAAGTAAATCTTTAATAAAATAAAATAAGCTCTCTAATCCTTACCTATTGTTTATCAATTACTAGAGAATTTTAAATAACTTTATTTTAGCATTTACTAATGTTATCTTTTGAAGTCAGGCACCTATTCATATCTTTTATATCTGTTCCCACACTATTAACTAAATATTTAAAGTCTGGGTATTTTTCTTTGCCCAGACTCAATTTTGTTTAATCTCTCACTTGAAACAACTTAAAGACCTTTTCTTATACACTGTACTTTAGCTAGAAATTTACTATCTTTTGTTAATAAAACTATATAAGCACTGAAAGATGTGGTTGTGACAAATAATAATTTACCTCATCTCACTCTTTTAAACCCCAGAAAGCTAACCAAAAATAACAGAGAAACAATTTCAACTTTTTAGGAGTATCTGGTGTTTAAAATAAACCTTCATTTTTTTTCTTGTAATTTACTGAAATAAATGGAATTTTTCAGAACCCATGCTGTTGAAATGGTGCCAATCCCCACCACTCCACCAGCAACCAGTCTCACAGGAAAAGTTTTCTAGTCCACCCAAAGTCAAAAGCAAGAGTGTCATTTCTAAGAAATAAGGCATTAAAAAGATTGAAACAGCTTGAAAAGATTTTAACAAGGCTTCAACCAAGCTGAAACCTTGTGGGACACACATGCAAGTCCACACACACTATACTTATATACCGTCACACAAGAAGGAGCCTTCTACCTTCTTCAGACACGGACCCTAAAAGATTTTGCACTGATGGAGGATTCACCGTCACTTGGGGATCAGTAATTTAGCTCACATGAATCCTTAACAACAGTAAGTACTACGTAGCAAACATCCCCGGGGCCTTCAATATTAAATTAGCCAAAGATATTTAAAAAGCAACCAAGCACAGTTTCCTATCTCTCCATAAGTATTTCATAATGACCACATCTTAGGCCGTGAATCTTGAACTTCAATCCTACTGAGGAATGACTGTCCACAGGCTTCACGATTTTGCCTGAGTCTCCTCCACTGTACCACATCACTCTATCCAGGTCCCCACCCCTCCAATCCATTCAGGAGAACAGCATCCAATGGAGGGTTTGTGCTGTCTCCTATTTTCCTCTGTGATTTTCTTGTTGTTTTTTTTTTTTTTTTTTTTCATTTTTTTCTAACTGCTGACTCTGGTTAATTTTACATATTTTTCAACCACAGCATACTGGCCTACAATAAAACTAATATACATGCCTATATGAAAAAAGATGGAAAATTAAAGCACAGAAGAAATATATTAAAACATGTTCCTAAACCTGGAATCTCTCAAATTAAAAAGGGGGAAGAGGGGACCATACACTACCAGAAAATGTCCAAGTTAGAGCACCAATGAAGATAAGAAAACAGGTTTTCTGAGAGGCTAGCAAGTCAACTTCCAAGGGAAAAAAAGGCAAAGGACATGGTGTTTTTACTGTGTTGCTAAGATATTACTGCACTCACCAACCTTATGTGTGATTATAAAAACCATCCATTTATGTTACAGGGAATTACTTGGGCTAACACTGGAAACAGTACTTGAATTGCAAGTGACAAGGTCCTTGTTAATCGTCATTTTCAAACATTCATGCTTTAACGTAAAGACTTTTACTTCACTGTTTAAAATTTCAGGCAAATGGGGCATTCCCAAAGATTCACCTGCAGAATACTACATCTTTCCAACCCTTCTTAGCTCTTAGTATCTGACATGCTTGCCAAATTATTTTGAAAGGTCATGATGTAAACAGAGTTCTACAGTATCTAGAAAAAAAACCTGTTCAGTGGGGGAGAATTTCGCAAAACAGAGTATAAATAGTATTACTGCCATGGAAATTATGACAGATTAGTTCTAATAAAGTTATTTTCAATCTTTGGGGGGAGGGGAGAATAGCAACAGTAATGTGGTCCCTAAATAAAATTCTAAAATTTTAGCAACCAGTATAGCCACTTTTACTAAAGTGTCAAGACATGAAAAAAAAATTTAACTTTAAACTAGATGAATCATAAACAGTCTGTCAAAATCATCTAAAACAAAATAAAGATCAAGTACAGAATTCAAAATCCCTAGTAAATTCTTCACCAGACATCTGACCTGATGCACACCAATCTCACTGAGCCTCACCATTTTCATCTTTTGGAAAGGGATAAGAGTAACTCTCTCCCACTAGGATCAGATGAGATTATACATGCTGCATATGTACTATGTCACAGATACTAAAAGATGCTTTAAACTTTCATTTATATAAAGGAATTATTCACAGGGAAGACTGGGTTCTGAATGAGATGACCCCTGAAGAATCCTTAAAGTTCTGTGATACATAATAATATTCAGATACTCCATAAAGTAAACTGCAACTACTTCAAAAACACTCTGCACAAAAATGACAATATAAATAAATCTTTAAGAAATACTTTTGAATTTAATGTCTTCTATTTCACTACATAAATAAATGCAAAAAATAGGGTACTATAAATTTAGACTGCTATGGTTGATGAAATGCTACAGATCAAATTACAATACAAAATACATTCTTAGAACTATTCTTAGAACTGGTACAAGAGCCAGTCTTGCTGATAATAAACCCTTGTAAATTAAGACTGGCATATTGGCATATTTCATCTTGCTCTGGTATCTTACATCTATTCTGGATAATTATTTTGAAGCTAGAATTCAAGGAGCACAGATTTTCATTTTGAGCAGATCAATTCTATCAGAGTATCAAATGTAAAGAGACAGCTCTTTAAAAAGAGAAAATGAAAATGTAAAAAGAAACAGAAAAATGAAAATCTTCAGGGGCAGGGGCTCTAACCCCAGTAGTCAAGCTTCTCCTTTAGCAATAATAAAGTCACTGTTCATGAGGAAGGTGGAAGTGAGCCAGAATAAAAGGAAGGGATGGCAGGATGCAAATAACTATCACTGAATAATCTAGCAAAAATGTAAAGCAAGGTCAAACTGTTGACAATGATCATTATACTAATACAAAAGAAAATTTTTCACATTCACAATAAAAACACAGATGTCAAAAACATTTAAATTCCCTAACATTTGCTTACAGCTTACATAATAATCCCTAATGAACGCTAAAATTGTAAAACAAAACATTTTCCCACCCTAGAGAGCTGTTGCCTCACTAAAACAAAACAATTTGATATATTAGTGGTGTTACTAAAACAGACAAACTTAACAACTGGGGTTGTATATCTGATTTCATGTTTTTTCTATGACTTAGATTCCGAAGCAATAAAAAACTAACCAACTGGAATCTCCATTTCATCTCTTTCTTCTGATTTACTACTGCTCATATCCACAGCTTTCTTAAAAGTCACAACAAATACAATGGCCTCTCCTCTGCAGGACTGATACTCCTGACCATTTACCCTTCGAACTCTGCCTTCTTTGATCATCTCAAATAGTAAACCATCTGAGTTCTCTTCCATCCTTCTAGAGCATGCCTTTTCAAATTTCTCCACCCCCTCATCTTTATCTGCCTGTAATTATCAACATCCTCCAACAGTCTGTCCTAACTCTCCTCTCTTCCCTCTTCCATGTTGCTATCTTAGCACTCTCATCCTATGTCAGTGTAGCTTTAACTGTCTCTTACTCCTCATCTCTTTTCTTTATGTTAGAATACCATTTCCAAATGAATGCCAGTTGAATATTTCCATGGCATCTCACAATAAATATATCCAAAACTTAACCACATTGTTTCATACACCAAAACATTCAAACAGACCTGTTACAACAATGGTTATTTTCCTTTTCTTCTCCAATTCATGCAAAATGCAATCCACTACCAAGTCTCCTTGGATTTTAGATCAATCCTCAACCATCCTCACTCTTATTGAGCTGCAGACACTGGATTAGGCCCAGTTGGAAACTACTCACTAAGTAAATTAAAAGTCGTATCTTCATTTGCTGCCTTATCACCCAACCAACCCAGGACCAGCTAAGGTTCCTAAATGAACACAAAACAAGCTGACCCTGGCTGATTAGCAGGAAAGAAGTTTATTAAAAGGCTACCAGGTATTTCACAGAATTTTTGGGAAAATGAAGAACTACATTCAAAGTTATGCTCCCAGGAAGAAACCATGTCACCAACCCTGCCAAAAAAAAAGGCAGTATTGTTTAGAAAACAGCCATCAGGGCAGTTCAGCACCCTTGAGAGCTAAAGACAACCACACTTATAGCTGGAAATCAACCTTGTAACCACTGGGAAGACACTGCTGAAAAAAGTTTCTGATGACATACCCCATCTCCACCACGACTTTGCTCAGGGCAAATTCTGTTTCCTCTATTCTAAGTCTATGTTTATGATATGGTTACAAAAGATAACAAGAATTTGGATTCTACCTTCTATACTGGTGAGAGCAATATCTACATCAGCAAAATTCAACTTACATTAGGGAATTTTCTCCAAATATAAAAGATTATTCAAAAGTAAAGCATTAAATATGAACATAACTACTACTGCTACTACCACAAAGTACCTCTCCTTTCTACTTCTGCTTCCAAGATGGCTCCATCCAAATCCTGAGGCTGGAGAGTGTATGTCACTAGATCCCACACACCAAAACAAACCCTCTTGGACATCAAAACCAACCTAGAGTAAGCATGAGTTCAACACAGCCTTTAAACATGAGAATTTGGATGGCAACTCCCCTTACTCTCCCCACCTCATTTCTTCCTCATCAAAGTCCATCAATATCTCAGAACACATCTCTCACCCTCATCTCTTTACTTCTATTCCCACTGTTACTGTTTCAGTTTAGGTTCTCACATCTTTATATAATCCACAAAAATGTTCTAACAGATTCTCCTATGCTAAAATCCCCCTTTGCACCACCACTACCTTCACACATACGTACAAAAATCATGTAAAGTATGGAGCAGGCATTTGGCATAATATTAATACACTGTTTCAGGATACTCACATGCCTTTAACCTAAAGCGCCTCAATGTTGCTCCCTCAAGTCACGTCTTCACCACTGAGCCAAACACTTGCCACTCCCTCCAACAGTTTTTAAATGCTTATTTTATAATACAATTTCCTCAGATCTGCCCTGTAGCAACTTTCAGGCTGTGAATACTCACATATTTGCAATGAGGGTAAAATCCTGTTAAAATAATGATTTACAATCCTTGTGTTCTAACAGATTAGCAAGAATCTAGACAGCTGCACACATACTTGTCAAAAGAAGGGAAACAGGTAATCCCTTTTCTTTCTTCAACCAGTAAGAAGTGATTGAAAAAATGAACTTTACCTTTGTTCTAAAGATTAATCACTGTTGCTTCAACAGTGTTTAACAAATTAGAGGTGACTTCCTTCTCTGAACTGGCATAACTCTTGGCTATTGCTGTATGCTTTTATTATGCCATACTAATTACAATCTGTTTATTTGTTCCTATTAACTAGAATAGTACATAAGCTACCCTATCAAGAACCCCATCTTAAACTGATTTTGTAGAAAGCAGTATGTGGGCCGGCCCCATGGCTCACTAGGCTAATCTTCCGCCTGCAGCGCCGGCACACCAGGTTCTAGTCCCAGTTGGGGCGCTGGATTCTGTCCTGGTTGCTCCTCTTCCAGTCCAGCTCTCTGCTGTGGCCCGGGAAGGCAGTGGAGGATGGCCCAGGTCCTTGGGCCCTGCACCCACATGGGAGACCAAGAGGAAGCACCTGGCTCCTGGCTTCGGATCGGAGCAGCACACTGGCCGTAGTGGCCACTTGGGGGGTGAACCAACGGAAAAAGGAAGACCTTTCTCTTTCTCTTTCTCTCTCTCTCTCTCTCTCTCTCGCTAACTCTGCCTGTCAAAAAAATAAATAAATAAATAATAAAAAAAGAGAGCAGTATGTGTAGAAAGTACTTTAGAAGCATTCATACATTCCACAAATACCAAGTTAGATACTATGGTAGCAGCATGAATTAACAAATACATAACAGTCCCGGATATATTCCCCATTTAACCAAACGCTTATAAATCCACATCAAGTATTCTACATATACCAATGTTATCCACAGCAAGTACATTTGACCTTACATTTTGTTATTTTCTAAGTGTTTCCTATTACTTTTTATGTCTAGCACTTAGCCTTCATTAGACTATATATTAAGTGTATCTGTATTCTTCAAAGTTCTGGAAACAATATTGAGTATGTAACTTCTCAACAAACACTACATACATGGATACCAAGCTATATAAAGAAGAGTCCAAAGTACTATATCTACTTGGTGATTAACAAGAATTAAATACTTGGAAGATACACTGTACGTGTATACTTCTTTAAAGATTTCCTGTTTTGCATATTAATTCATATATCCTCCATCAGTAACAATTTTTATTTCACTAGCACAGCACAGTCTCTAAGTCTTAGATTTCAGAAACTAGTACAGCTGCTCCTTTCTGTGTAAATGATTCATTTCCTTTTCACATTTACTGGCACAAAATTTGGGGTCAAATATGAAGCCAAATCACAGCATCCATGCTGACACCTGGAGTTATGATTTGTGCATCAGTTCTAATTTTCTGTTTCTTTTTCTATTACAGTGTGTTTTACTGTAAGTTGCCTCAGATGCTTTATGGAAGTAAACAAGATTATAAATCAATTTGCCTACCAAAGAAAATATAAATACTAAGTTTCCAGAAAGCTGACATTTTCTTATATCTACCCAAAATATTCAATCCTCTCCATATTTTTTCTCCCCTAGGTTTTTGTCCATGGTCCATGTTCTTAAATTGTATTGCCTGTCAATTTACAGTAAAAATCAAATTTTCTACCTTCCCTTCACACAGTTTGAATTTCACTGCTATTTTCTTTCACTTCTTTCAAATTACAGCTTTTGAGAGGATCAATATCATAGTTGCAAGGCTCAACATGGTCTCTTTCTCCATGCTCTCAACAGCTATTTTTATAACAGGTACCTATTCCCCAAAAACTTTCATCAGTGATATATGGCATAACAAGCCAACTTGTAAGTATTAAGGACCTTTCATTAAGTTCATGAAGTACTGGTATATCTGAAGAAATCAGAATGTTAAGATTCATGGCTCTTATGATCTAAATCAATCTATCCATTTCCCAGTAAAGTAATGAGAACATTTAATACAAGCTAAAATTCCTTTTCCTTTCCTTACAGAAAATAAATTCTGTAGCCTTATTTCTTTTAATATTCATTTCTGTTTCTTTTACCTTGGGAATTTATTTCCTTATACATTTATGTTCCTTTAATTACTACTTCTGTTGCATCAGTCTTCTGACTAGCCTAAAAGTCTTCAAGAAATTTTTTTGGAATCTCAAATAATTAAAGATGGAAATTATAAACACTAGGATTGGGGCTGGCATTACAGCACAGTGGGTTAAGCTGCTGCCTGCAAAGCCATCATCCACATGAGTGCCAGCTCAAGTCCAGGCTGTTCCACTTCTGATCCAGCTCCCTACTAATGTGTCTGGGAAAGCAGCAGCAGATGTCTGAGTGCTTGGGCCCCTGCTACCCAAATGGGAGACCCTGAGGGAGCTCCAGACTACTAGCTTTGGCCTGGCCCAGATCAAAACTTTAGCACAGATGCAAGATACAAAGTGTTTATTACGGCCAGCACCGCGGCTCACTAGGCTAATCCACCACCTTGCGGCGCCGGCACACCGGGTTCTAGTCCCGGTCGGGGCGCCAGATTCTGTCCCAGTTGCCCCTCTTCCAGGCCAGCTCTCTGCTGTGGCCAGGGAGTGCAGTGGAGGATGGCCCAAGTACTTGGGCCCTGCACCCCATGGGAGACCAGGATAAGTACCTGGCTCCTGCCATCGGATCAGCACGGTGAGCCAGCTGCAGCGCGCTGGCCACGGCAGCCACTGGAGGGTGAACCAATGGCAAAGGAAGACCTTTCTCTCTGTCTCTCTCTCTCACTGTCCACTCTGCCTGTCAAAAAAAAAAAAAAAAAAAAAAGTTTATTATTAGGTGCCCAGGATCCAGTCAGTTCCCTCCTCCTCTCTCTCCTCTCTCTCTCATTATTTATTTACTTGAAAGGCAGAGTTACAGGAAGAGATCTCTCATTTGCTGGTTCACCTCCCAAATGGCTGCAACCACCAGGGCTGGGCCAGGTTGAAGCCAGGAGTCAGCTTCTTCTGGGTCTCCCATGTGGGTACTGGAGCCCAAGTACTTGGGTCATCCTCTGCTGGTTTAAAAGGAACAATAAAAGGAAGCTGGATCAGAAGAGGAGCAGCCGGCACACCGGGTTCTAGTCCGGGTTGGGGCGCCAGTTCTGTCCCTGTTGCTCCTCTTCCAGTCCAGCTCTCTGCTGTGGCCCGGGAGTGCAGTGGAGGATGGCCCAAGTGCTTGGGCCCTGCACCCACATGGGAGACCAGGAGGAAGCACCTGGCTCCTGGCTTCAGATTGGCACAGCGCGCTGGCCATAGCAGCCATTGGGGGGTAAACCAACGGAAGGAAAACTTTTCTCTCTGTCTCTCTAACTCTGCCTGTCCAAAAAAAAAAAAAAAAAAGAGGAGGAGCAGCCAGGACTCGAACCAGTGCCCATATGGGATGCCAGTATGGCAGGCAGTGGCTTTATCACTAAGCCACAGCAATGGCCCCCAGTCTACCTCTGACCCAGCTTCCCGCTAATATATTCAAAGTGGCAAATGATAATCCAAGTGCTGGGTTCTTGCCACCCATGTGAAAGGCTGGGATGGAGTTCTAGGTCCTGGTTCCTACCTGTCCCACCACAGCTGTTGTGAAAAGTTAGGGTATGAAACAGTAGATGGAGGGTCAATGTGTGTCTCTCTTTTCTCTCTCTCTCTCGTTCGCTCGTCTGCCTTTCAAAGAAATAAATATATAACATTTTTAAAAATAAAAGTCACTCTAAAAATCAATTTTTTGCACTAGGAACAAAAAACCCAACAATGAAAAAATTTTTAATTTTAATCCCTTTAAACATCAAAAAACAAAATATTTAAAAATAACTTATTTTCATTATGCTACTCTATTAACATAATCACTTTTTACCCAAATCAAATTTCTGTTATTTACAAATTTCTCCCCACCTCCAACTCACTTTCGTGGCTCTTCATGCCTTGCCCTCTGTTATTACTGAGACAAACTTTTTTTTTAAGATTTATTTATTTGAAAGTCAGTGTTAAACAGAGAGAGGAGAGGCAAAGAGAGAGAGAGGTCTTCCAGCCACCGGTTCACTCCCGACATGGCTGGAATGGCCAGAAGCAAGGAGCAAGGAGCTTCTTCCAGGTCTCCCATGTGAGTGCAGGGGCCCAAGGACTTGGGCCATCTTCTACTGTTTTCCCAGGCCATAGCAGAGAGCTGGATGGGAAGTGAAGCAGCTGGGACTCGAAACAGTACCCATATGGGATACCGGGACTCAACCAAGCACCCATATGGGATGCTGGCACTGCAGACAGCGGCTTTACCCACTACACCATAGCGCCAGCCCCAAGACAAATCTTTAAAAAGAAGATAAAGAACATGAGAAGATACACACAGCTTACCAATGTTGCTGAAGAGTTAACAGGGACCAATGAGAAGTACCTTTCCAAGGACTATGTTAGACTCGCATTAGGGGAAAGAACATTAAATTTTATTATATATTAATATTTTGTAAGAAGATAGGTTCATGTAAGTCTCATTCACAGACACTACAAAGTCCTTCCTCAGAAATAACAAGGAATTAATGGGCTTCAGTCTGAGCAAACTCAGAACGTTTCATGTCATAACTGAGACAGTGTTTTTCCACCTTTCCCTGCTACCTTCCACAGCCATACTTGGTTCCCGAGACATGACAACTAGTAGTATCAAGGAAAACCCACACCCAGGAGTATCTCAAACTGGGACTACTTTCATCGCAACAGTCAAGGGAGTAATCAATCTGGATCTAGTAACTCAAGTAATAAGATCAACCTGATCTTTTCAAAAACACTAAACAAAAAAGAAAGGTAAAAGAAAGTCTGGCTACCATTTAATACTGAGCTGCTGATGTACATGAGGCTCATGTAAATTCAATAAATCCTGGATTTTAGTTTCTCTTTCAATTCAGATTCTCTCAAAAATGAATTCCAAGCTCCTTTTCAATACCCTTTCCTTTCCTCTCAGCTTGCTGAGGGTCTCCAGACCATTTAGCTAAACCCAAGGTATGTTCTATTAATTTATCAGCAATACTATCCCCTGCCCCTCAATACAAGAGGCCCTCAAACAGTTCATGGGAAAACGAAAGGAATACATGGCTGGATACAAACAACAATTTTTAAAGATTTATTTATTTGAAAGAGTTACAGTGAGAGAGGAAGAGACAGAGAAGTGACATCTTCCATTTGCTGATTCATTCCCCAAATGGCCGCAATGACCAAGGCTGAGCCAGGCTGAAGTCAGGAACCAGGAGCTTCATCCAGGTCTCCTACATGGGTGCAGGGACTCAAGCACTTGGGCCATTCAACACTGCTTTCCCAGGTCATTAGCAGGGAGCTGGATTGGTAGTGGAGCAACCAGGACCCAATTCAGTGCTCTTAAGGGATGCCAGCGCTGCAGACAGCAGTTTAACCCACTGCATCACAGCACTGGCCCCAAATGCAGAAAAATGTTTAAATCTACGAATAGTTTTTTCATAATACATACTTCCCATATACTCTCTGAAGTGCCCTCATACCATCCACTATGGAGTACAGCTCATGCCCACCAGGTACACATATGAAAATTCTCTTCCAATCCATCTGCATTAAGTGCATTTCCTCTTACCTAAATTCAGCAGAGCTAATCAATCTGGTGGCAAACACGCAGGTTGGCTAACTCTCAACCTCCCTACTGTTTGCCTGTCATCACCAAAAGTAGCTAACAAAACAAAATTTTTGATCTCCCTAAGAAATCTATGAGATACAGTTCCATCTCAGGAGACAGAAACAAGATCTTGCTGATAAAGAGGTAAAGGTTGGGGAAATCTGAGAGAAACACTGCTCCCCTGAAAAAAAGGAGAGATCACTGCTCTTCCTAACATGGACATGATAACTAAAGCTAATCAGTTAGATATCTACTGCAACTGAGGGGCAACAATCATGAGGGGAAACCGAAATGGATTTGAGACATTAAATCCAAAAGGATTTAAGGTCCTGTCACCGTGAGCCACTAGCTGTGAGAAAACATCTCAGGCTGAGTGAGAACAACCACCCGACTTGTTTAAGCCACTGTAAATGACTTGTTCAAGATACTTGTAACCAGTAAAGGTTGCTGGTCCTAAAAGATGAAGAAAAAGGAATTGCATTGTGCCTACCTCCCACAGAAAGAAAGCTATCATCAAAGGCTGCAAAGGAACTATGGACTCAGGGACATTAGCCCAGAATTCTGGCCCGGCAACTAACAACTTCAATGTGGAATAAATTATTTAACCTTTCAAAGTTTCCTCAACTGCAAAAAGCACACAAATAACCACCTCATAAGCCTGCCAGGGGCCAGCACTGTGGCGTAGCGGGTAAAGCCGCAGCCTGCCGTTCCGGCATCCCATATGGGTGCCGCTTCGAGTCCCCACTGCTCCACTTCCCATCTAGCTCCCTACTATGGCCTGGGAAAGCAGTAGAAGATGGCCCATGTCCTTGGGCCCCCGAACCCGAGCGGGACACCTGGAAGAAGCTCCTGGCTCCTGGCTTCATATCGGTGCAGCTCCAGTCATTGTGGCCATCTGGGGAGTGAACCAGCGGATGGAAGACCTCTCTCTCTCTCTCTCTCTCTCTCTCCTTCTCTCTGTGTGTAACTCTGACTTTCAAATAAATATATAAATCTTTTAAAAAAATAAAAGAGTGCCAATAAGATTAAATCAGAAGTACAAATAACAATTTAACAAGTCTGGCACATAATACATGCTTATTAGAAACTGAAAAACTTGCCTTCATCACCACTACCACCACCATCATTCAGCAGGTCAATTCCTCAGCCAAAGGGAAAAAAAAAAAACCCACATGAAACTGAAGGAGAAAACAGCTTCAAATTTTCTCTACCTCCCCCAGTGTGCATGTGTGTATGTGTGTGCATCTATGAGGGTGTGTACACTGCCATGGTCCTTACCCACAGAACAGAAACATTTGCTGAAGGACAAATAAATGCCTTAGCCAGAGCATTACAAAATAACGGTGGAAAAAAAAAAACATTGATGCCATCAAGGTAAAGAAATAATTTCTGACTTTCAGTGTATGACTTTAATTTTTTGTCATTTTCAAGAAGAACATATGGCTTCCTTCTTAATATCTTAAGCAAAATTCAAAAGCAATCCAATGGAGTAAAGAAAATGTACTTATGAAGCATTAAGCTACTTGAAAGAAAAGACAATAAATGCAAATGATTATTCTCTTTCTTTGGAATTATAGCTGCATGCCCTAATCCAAAAACTATCTTAGTTTTTCCTCAATGATTGAATATTATTCTACTTCGATTATTTTAACCTCTAACAATCGAAGTGAAACTGTGCAATTTTTAACAGGACAGTTACAGAGGATAACATTCTGGCCACCAAGCTTGCTTGCAATTCTTCTGTTTCAAATTTATGAGCAAATAAGCTGTCCTCTGTACTTCTCCGGGTTCAGTTCCCTATTTTCTATATCATTACTCCACTCACACCACAATCTTGTAAGCTCATTGACATGGCTCACCTGTTTTGCAACTCAACAAATACAATCTTCTATATGAACAAAATCATGCTCCTTTAAAATTCTGAGAGAAGGGGCTTGCGCTGTGGCGCAGTAGGTTAAAGCCCTGGTCTGCAGCGCCGGCATCCCATGTGGGTGCCAGTTCAAGTCCCAGCTGCTCCACTTCCGATCCAGCTTTCTGCTATGGCCTGGGAAAGCAGTGGAAGATGGCCCCCATCCTTGGGCCCCTGCATCTGTATGGGAGACCCGGAAGGAGCACCTGGCTTTGGATAGGTACAGCTCCAGCCCTTGTGGCCATCTGGGAAGTGAACCAGCAGATGGAAGACCTTTCTCTCTCTCTCTCGCTCTCTCTCTGCCTCTCCTCCTCTTGCTGTGTAACTCTTTCAAGCAAATAAATCTTAAAAAAAAAAAAAAAATTAAGAGAAATTAACCTGTGCATTTAATTCTCAATTGTGTCATTCCTTGAATACTTTCAGTATCAACTAGAATTAATTTTGTTTGTTTTGAACTTATACATTATACATTATTCTCCTAGAACATTTCAGGAAATGCTTTCTACATCACTCTAATTTTACTATCTACCATGCCTACTTAAGTTCACAGGGTTCTCTCTGGCAACTGGATAAAGACGTAAAACTTTAATAAGATTTTTATTTCTAAGACCTAAGATTCTAAATCCATGTAAATCAGATGGATTCTATACTCCTTAAGAAATTCACAAATGTGTAGGTACAATTAAATAGACAAGTGGTAAAGCTGAAAGTACAGTATTAGAAACTGTATATGGGCGATACTCACCTGACTGGAGTGGACAAGAAGATAAATGACAAGAAGATAAATGACCAGTCAAGGATATGAATAAGGCAGAAACAAGGAAGGAATTTTAATCACAATAATAATAATAATAATGTCTTATTCTCCACTCTCTAACTCCCAAAAAGACACACTCAAAGAACAGCTTATAACAAACCAAGAGTCTCGTAAAACCCAACTCAGAGGTGACATCTTATTCAAAGCTCTCTGTGGAAGCCCCAGACTTGGCTCATCACTCTTTTTCTGTGCTTCCTCTTTCCCTGGGTACACACAGCTCCTTTACTGACCACACAGATGATGGCTGTTTACATCTCACCCCCTCTATTGCCCCATCTGAACTGTGAGCACCCTGTCTTCTCAGTGGTTTTGCCCGGCACACACTAAATACTCAATGAACTGAACAAAATCCGAATTGAACTCGAATAAAAACCTTTTTGTAAACATTATACAATTATGACAAAAACAAATGACAGTTATAAAAGAAAGCCAAATGGATCACTTTCAGACACTTCTTTTTAGCATTTATTCTTCATATGGTGCATGGCCATTAAGCATCAAAGGTAAAAAAAAAAACCAACTTAGGATGATTTAATATAGGATGAAGCGAACCATTTTGTAAGGTAGTTTAATTAATACTTTACTTTGATTTAAATTCTGTGTCATGTGTCTTAGTATTTTGTTGTTGTTGTTTTTTGTTTTTTGTTTTTGTTTTTTTTTTTGTTTTTTTTTTTTTTATTTCTTGACAGGCAGAGTGGACAGTGAGAGAGAGAAAGAGAGAGAAAGGTCTTCCTTTTTCCGTTGGTTCACCCCTCAATGGCTGCTGTGGCCGGTGCACCGCGCTGATCTGAAGCCAGGAGCCAGGTGCTTCTCCAGGTCTCCCATGCGGGTGCAGGGCCCAGGGACTTGGGCCATCCTCCACTGCACTCCCGGGCCACAGCAGAGAGCTGGCCTGGAAGAGGAGCAACCGGGAAAGAATCCGGCGCCCCGACCGGGACTAGAACCTGGGGTGCCGGCGCCGTAGGCGGAGGATTAGCCTATTGAGCCACGGCGCCAGCCTAGTGTTTGTTCTTGCTCTCCCTTTCTCTCAATAGTAAACCACAAAACTTTTAAGAAAACTGAAACTCAAAGGCATATACATCCATAATCATTACTTTTCAATGTCCAGTCACTGTTAAAAATTATACTCTCAACACTTAATCAATCCTGTAACATTTTTCGTATTCCTTGCTCCCCTGTGTAAAATTTTTAAATTGAAAAACTAACAGGTGATATATCTTTCTTTGTAGTGACTGAATAAATTTTTGCTGTATAACAGTAGAACTGCCAAAGAATTGAATTTACAAGACCTCCCCCAACCAAAAAAACTATTTCACTATTCAGCTGTTTCCTAGCAACTGAATCTACTGATAGTTTCTCATCATAAGTAGGCAATAGGGATAAAAACCTGCGTTTCAATACACTAAGGTGTCAACAGAAGCAATGCAGCTCCTCGGTGAAAAAAAAATTATAAATAATGTGTAAAACTAGTATTTTCAAGTCAAGCTAGGCTGAGTCTTTAGATTGGCCCATTATAATTCTTAAAATGATCTGGAAAACATGAATGTTCACAATGGATTATCACGGGACCCTATTTTTTCTGTGAAGGAGGGAGGGAAAAAAACACAAAGGTAACCAGAAAAGAAGTAACCTAAGAATTAGGTTGGGAGGTTCAACCATTAACACTGAAGCTGCTACTCTCAAGGCAGATAGAATTTATACTTAGTTTATGCTGCATCCTAAGTTCTGAAGCAAAATATAAAATTCACACCTTACATACTCCGGAGAAAAACTGTCAAGGGAGTAACAATCTTAACTACTGCAGCCAACTTCCATGGTTCTTCAGAAGTATCCTGAGGATATAACATTTGCAAATGAGATTTCAGAAATATTCTGCATGAACAGCACTTCACACATATTCTCTTTCCTTTTATAAACAGTACACTGAAGTGCAACCCCATTTAACTTTAATTTTCTCAACAAATCAGGAGAATGCAAACATGCAGGTCTTACAAGGCAATCATCAGATGGGAAGCACTACTCATCCTCAGGCACTGTGCAAGGAAAAGGGTACAATTAAGTTGACTATAGTACAATCTCTAACCTGGAGCTACTGAAGAATTTAAAATATGCAATGGAAATACCTGCTGAAAGTGAACCAAAAAAGGCAACAGAGACGCAGAGATATTTGTTTGGACTTGGGAAGACAACAAACTAATAATAAAAAGAGTACTGAACTATGGGAGTTTTGGGAAAGGCAGTGAGGGGTCCTTCACTAACTAGTTATCTGAGTTTTGGTAAACCACTCAACCCTTCTGAGGTTAAACTTATATAGGCAAATTAGAAAGGCCTGATCAGTAAGTTTTACAGAGCTCATCTTACAAAAGAAAGCATCTTGCTAAGCAAAGCCTTGGGGAAGTAATTGGAACGTAAGGGTGGGGACCTCAGGAACAGGGATTAGTACTCTTACAAAAATACATGACAGTTTGCTTCCTTTTTATTTTTTATAAGATTGTATTTTATTTATTTGAAAGTCAGAATTACAAAGAGGAAGAGACAGAGTGAAGAAGAGATCTTCCATCCGCTGGTTTACTCCCCAAGTGGTCCTAACAGCCAGGCCAAAGCCAAGAGCCAGGAGCTTCATCCAGGTCTGCCACAGGCGTGGCAGGGGCCCAACTATGTCAACCATCTTCTGCTGCTTTTCCCAGGCCATTCGCAGGGAGCTCGATAGAAAGTGGAGCAGCCGGGACATGCATTGGCTCTCATATGGGATGCAAGCATTGCAGGCAGAGGCTTCACCTGCCAGCCCCAGTTTGCTTCCTTTTGTTATGTTTTCAAGCATGTGAGGATGAAATGTGAAGACAGCCATTTGCAAATGAGAAAACAAGCCCTCAACAGACACCACATCTGCCAGCATTTTGATCTTAACCTTCCCAGCGTTTAGAACAGCAGAAATAAATTTTCATTGTTAATGTCACCAAGTCTATGGTAATTTGTTACAGCAGCCCAAACCAAGATATTATCTATAAACCTAGAGTTTGCATTCTGGTTATCAAGGAAAAGATGGCACATAAATGATTCATATCATACAATCTAAATCCCGTTTGATCTAAAAAAATCTATCCACATGCTAACACTTGCTGACAACAAGAAAAAAAAAAAAAAACACACGTTGAGATGAGGGAGTCATTAAATCCTTGCCATCAATAGCCTCCATTATCACAAAATACAGATCTACACAAAGAACTGTAGCGAGAAATAAAGGGGGGAATCAAAACTGCTTAAAATATTATTTTTCAATAAACAAGTCCCTTCAAATAAACACCTGATACATAGAGCACTTTAGAATTCTCAAAGCACTTTTCCAAGTTCCAAATCAAATTTACCAGGATGGGGCCAGCGATGTGGCGCAGTAGGTTAATCCTCTGCCTGTGGTGCCAGCGTCCCATATGGGCACTGGTTCTACTCCCAGCTGCTCCTCTTCCAATCCAGCTCTCTGCTGTGGCCTGGGAAAGCAGTAGATGGCCCAAGTCCTTGGGCCCCTGCACCCACATGGGAGACCGGGAAGAAGCACCCAGCTCCTGGCTTCGGATCGGTGCAGATCCAGCCATTGCAGCCAACTGGGGAGTGAACCAACAGACAGAAGACCTTTCTCTCTGTCTCTCCCTCTCATGGCTTACCAACCCAGTATCTCACAAACAGAACAAGAATCAAGTCCATTTTAGCATCTTCACTCAACAAACATATGTCCAAACATTAAGAGCACATGCTTCTGGCGCTGTGGCATAGCAGGTAACGTCGCCGCCTGCAGTGCCGGCATTGCATATGGGTGCTGGTTCGAGTCCCACCTGCTCCACTTCCCATCCAGCTCTCTGCTATGGCCTGGGAAAGCAGTGGAAGATGGCCCCAGTCCTTGGGCCCCTGCACCCACATGGGAAACCCAGAAGAAGCTTCTGGCTCTGAATCAACTCAGCTCCGGCCACAATGCCCATTTGGGGAGTGAAACAGCAGATGGAAGACCTCTTTCTCTCTCTGCCTCTCTATCACTCTGCCTTTCAAATAAATAAATATTTAAAAAAGAGAGAGATTATGCTTATTTCCTAATATTCTCCTCTAAACTGCATATTTTATGTTAGTTTCAAGGCTTTCAACTTCAATGTTTTGTTTCCTACAAACCAGTACCATGGAAGAATAATTGAACAAATAGTGTCTGACTGGAATGGTAGAAGTGAAGGTGTGTTATCCACTACTTGCAAATTGATTTATTAGCTGCAGCAGACTGATTCACAGCAATTTTCTTAAAAACAACTTTTAATAATCCAGAAGCAATCTTAGAAAAGCATACTAATCAACTAAAACCCAAGGAATCAACTAGACACAAGTGAAACAAAGAAACTCCTATATGATTTCAAAGCAACCATTCAAGGAAATTTATTACATTTAATCAAAGTTTAAGGAAATAAAGGAACAGTGCATTTAAAAATCGAATAAAAGATTTACTAGGATTACAAGCCCTCCAGAAATCACTTATCACTTTAAAAAAAATGTATTAATTTATTTTGAAAGAGCTAGAGAGAGCAAGAGAAGAGAGCTCCTCCATCAGCAGGGTCACTCCCGAAACAGCCCCAAGAGCCAGGGTTGGGCCAGACTGAACCCAGGAGCTTTATCTGGGGCTCCCATGTAGGGGCACGGGCCCAAACACTTGGGCCTTCTGCTGCTTTCCTATGTGCATTAACAGGGAGCTGGACTGCAAGAGGAGCAGCTAGAACTCAAACCAGCGGCCATATGGGATACCTACGTCCCAGGAATGACTTTGCCCACTATGCCACAATGCCAGCCAGCGGAACACTTCTTGATCAAGGGCCTGCAAACTACATTTTTCCAAAACAACAAATTTTTGGTTAGCCACTGATCCAACTAAAATTTTACAAATGTAAAAGGAAGTACTCCTTTAAAAAAGTAAATCCTTAACTTTCCCTGTGATTCCAAGACACAACTGCTTATTTGCCTTTCAATTATTTCCTTGAAATTTTTGAAGTCTTTCAGTCTAAATGATCTCTATCTCTCACCGCCAAAACACAAACAGATTAAAGGCTTAAATATAAAACTCCATATGGTAAAACTACTAAAAGAAAATACAGGGGGTAATGTTCCATGGCATTGGTCTGGGCAAGGATTTGCGGGGGGGGGGGGGGGGGGGGGGGCATAAAAGCCACAAAAGCACAAGCAACAAAAGCAAAAATACACAGGATTACATCAAAAGCAAATGGAATTCTATCAAACTAAAAAGCTTCTGCACAACAATGCAGAGAAAATATTTACAAAGTAGGCATCTGGCAAGAAGTTAATATCCAGAGTAATATAAGAAATTCAAACTACTCACTAGCAAATACAAAATAATTCAATTTTTAAATGGTCAAAGGACCTGAATAAACATTTCACAAATGGCCAACAAGTATATTGAAAAAATGTTCAACATTATTAACTGTCAGGGAAATGTATATCAAAATCACAATAAGGGGCCGGCATCCCATATGGGTGCTGATTTTAGTCCCAGTTGCTCTTACTTCCGATCCAGCTCTTTGTTAATGTGCCTAGGGAAGCAGCACAAGATGGCCCAAGGGCTTAGGCCTCTGCACCCAGGTGGGAGACCTGGAAAAAGCTCCTGGCTTCAGTATGGCCCAGCCCTTGTTGTTGTTGCCACCTGGGGAATAAACCAGCACACGGAATATTTCTCTGGCTCCTCTGTCTCACCCTCTCTCTCCATAACTCTGCCTTTCAAATAAATAAATTAAAAAAAAAATCACAGTGAGGTATCATCCCAATCAGAATGGCTATTATCAAAAAGATAATAAACAACAAATGCTGGTGTGGAAATGAAGAAAGTGGAACTCCTCTATACTATCGGTAGAAGGTACATTAATTAGTACATCCATTTATGGACAATAATATGAAGGTTCCTCAAAAAATTTAAAGTAGAAATACCATAAGATCCAGCAATCCTACCACTGGTTATAGATCCAAAGAAAAGGAAATATGTCCAAAAGATATCTGTACCCCCATGTTTACTGCAACAGTATTTACAATAGCCAAGATAAGCAATCAACCTAAGGATCCATTAGCAGATAAAGAAAATGTGGTATATATACACAATGGAATACTATTCTGCCATCAAGATTGATGAAATCCCGCCATTTGACAAAATATTACATTATGTTAAATAAGCAAAGCACAAAAAGACAAATAGTATAGGACTGCTCTCATATGTGGAACCTAAAGAAGCTGATATAATAGAAATAGGGGATGAAAAGTGGTTGCCAGAGGCAGAGGAGGTCAAGGTAAGGAGAGACTGGTGGACAGGTACAAAGTTACAGTATGGTAGGAAGAGCAGGTTTTGGTGTTCTGTTTGCATAGTAGAGTGACTATACATACCAGTATTGTATTAAGTATTTCAAAACAGCTAGTAGAGAGAAATTTGAACATTCTCATGACAAAGAAATGATAAATGTACATCCTGACTTGATTACTACACACATATATATGCGTAATAATCAAACATTGCATTATATCCTATAAACATGTAAGTATGCAATTAAAAATAAAACATAAAGTGTATAAAAAATGTTCTGAAAGTCTGTTTTTGTTTTTTTTTTACCGTTTAACCAGCACCCTCAGTGAGGAGTCCCACAAACAGAAAGCGAAAATAGTAACACCTTGTGAGAAAAGAGAGAAGTTTCCTTAAACAAATTCTGCTACAATTCAAGGACCTGTCCCATTTTCTAAAGGCAGAGTGAAGGTGTGTGTGAGAAGTCCTCTCTTCTCCACTGACATTCCATATTCTTCCTGAGTGCTTTCATAAAGTCTCACGGCTTCACATTCTCCTCCCGGAAGGTTGAAATATACTCCTAAACCTAACTTCATACCTTGCCGCGTCCATTTTGGATAACCAAATAAACACCTCCCACCTAACACGATCAAAACAGATGGTATTCTATGTACCTTTCTCACAGTTGTCCTTATTTTTTTAGAAAGGCACCCCCTTGGAGCCCCGCTGTAGAGAAGCAAGTCAACGCCCTGGCCTGAGGCGCCGGCATCCTGGCTGCTCCACTTCCAATCCAGCTCTCTGCTGTGGCCTGGATTCAAATCCTGTCTCTGTTCTGCTCAAAGATACTATTTCCCTCACAGTGATAATAGTACTCACCTCACAAGGTAACTTACAAAAAGATGACAGATGTGTATCGCTTCTTGGCTTTCTGGCTAAGGTCAAGTGTTATAGATTACATGTGTTAATTTATGTAAAGCATTTAGAATAGCACTTGGAAAATATATTTTTCACCAAGTTTAAGCTATTGCCACCATCATCATTATTATTCTAATTCTTTTTTCCTTACCTTCAGTCCACCATGTCAATAACACTTCAAAAAATAAAATAAAATGAAATGGAATTTATTGACCTCAATCATTATCACCACAGCCACTCTATGTCAAGCCACTATCTAGATTAATGTGATGAGGTCCCAAACCACCAGTCCTCTTGCTTCCATTCTTTCTTAACACTCCGAAGTGATTTCCAAGCAGCAGCCATAGTAAGGTGTTTATAGCAAAAATAAGGGCTGGTGTTCTGGTGCAGCAGGTAAAGCTACTGCAGCAGTGCCAGCATCCCATATGGGTGCCAGTTCGAGTCTCAGCTACTCCACTTCTCGTCCAGCTACCTGCTAATGCGCCTGGGAAAACAATGAAGAATGGCCCAAGTGCTGGGGCCCCTGCACCCATGTGGGAGACCCAGAAGAAGCTCCTGGCTCCAGTCTGGCCCAGCTCCAGCTGTTGGGGCCATTTGGGGAACGAACCAGCAGATAGAAGATTCAGATTCATCTCTCTCTCTTTCAAATAAATAAAATACCTCATTTAAAAAAGAACTTTTAAATAAGAACATACCATTACTTTATTGAAAACCATCCAATGGCTTTCTGCCACATTAAACTAAAAATTAAACTCTTTCCCTGGTTTACTCAATTGCTACCAAGTGCTATAATGAACCACTGCAGTCTCCTCTTGTGCCACTCTCCCCTAACTTTCTATGTTCCTTGCTACCATCAACTTGTTTATACTAAAAAAGGCTAAGGTTTCTTCCTTGGGGGTCTTTTCAGTAGTGACTTCTCCTCTATATTTGCTCAGCTGGCTTCTTCATGTTATATATAATATTGTCATGGTTTTATTTCCTTGGCAATTGTCTATCTCCCTCAAGAACAGAAGCTTTATAACAAGAAATTCCATCAATCTTGAGTATTGTATCCCTAGTACCCAAAACAATGTGAGGATGAACAAATAAAAAGTTATTAAAAAAAAATTAAATGAAAGAACTGGCTAAAGCTTCTAAACTACTATGTGAAACAAAGAAATACATCTTTCTTTCATTCCTTCTCCTAACTGGTTATCAATCCATTGTAGCATCGCTCTAAACTCATCATCTGCCTGCTTTTTAACTGTACCTTAATATAAGCCCCTTTTAATATTTTCTGAGTTTTAAGATCTAAATAACCTGATTATACAATCTTTTTTTTTTGGGGGGGGGGGGGGGACAGGAAGAGTTAGAGAGAGAGAGAGAGAAATGAGATTATACAATCTTAGAAAAAGCATAGTTACTACACAAACAATCTTAAAAATAATGTCAGAAAACCTAAGATCCAGTCATGGATTCAGTAATTAGTAGCCAACATAACCTTGAATAAGTTAGTCTTCCTGGTCTGCACTTTCCTCATTTGAATAAAGCAGATGATAATAACTGTATTTCAGGGGCGTGTAGTGAGAATCAAATGCATGTATAAATGGTAAACAGGAACAAAAGACACCTCATATTATTATACATCATCTATCCATCCAGCTCTGTTCAACAGAATTTCACTGAGATCTGACCATATATGCCAGATGTTACAACAGATAGAAAAGTTGCCTTAAGACAGAGCCCTATCTCTCAAAGAGGAAGTTGGAGAGAAAAACACATAATGAGAATAGTTTGGTACTATGCAGAGTGCTGTGAGGGCACAAAGGAGACACACTTAGCATATTTTAGGAGAATTCCCAGGCTAAGTGGGGCTACAGCTAAGTCTTGATGAGTTAGAAGGAAGAAAAGTTTATATCAAAATAGAAGGTGATGGCAAATTTTTACCAGTACTAAACTATGTTCAAAAGGCACACTGATTATAAAAATCGCATGATTACAGGTTAAAAGCAAGTGAACTTTCAAGGATCATCTGGGGCAAGACTCTTCTATCAATTTACAACTGTGCCAGTGGCATTTATTTTATTCTCTGCCACTAATTAAAATACCTTTGAAAAATATACTTTTGGGTACTTTTTCTCATTCTAGAAGAACATTTTTACTTACAAAGCTGAAATTTTTCAAACTACATACTACAAAGTCAAAACCTTCCTCACTGGAGAGCACAGTAATAAGCGACCATGGAAATTACTTCCCCACAGCCCTACAACAAACTTCTTCCCTTTCTTCTTGCTACTTTCCACAGCTGTCAAGACACATTCCCAGGCAATATACTCCATGCATTCTTCTGCATGAAAAGGCAAAGAGGTTTCTGGGCCTCCTCAACACCAGCTTGGTTCTGACCTATCCAGGAGAAAGCCAAGCACTGACAGAGGCAACAAGTCTCTAGCCCTCTTCTATCAAACCTGAGGCACTGAGACCAGAACTCTTCACAACCCAACAGAAACCAGCATAAATTCATTTAAATTCAATCTTGAGCCACTAATCCAAACACAGATGATATCCTTTACACTACAATTCCATTCTTGAGGCATAAAATCAGCATCACACACACACACACACACACACACCAGCAATTGCCCATCAAAAACAAAATAGATAAATAAACTAGAGAGAAGGAAGAAAGAAGAGAGTTCTACCCAGTGGTTCACTTCCCAAATGGAAGCAATGCAAGAGCCAGGAACTCCATCTGGGTTTCCCACATGGGTAGCAGGGTCCAATTACTTGGGCCAGCATTCACTGCTTTCCCAGGCACTTTAGCAGAGAGCTGAATCAAAAGCAGAGCCACAGGGATTTGAACCAGCACTCCAGTATGTGATGCCACCATCACAGGCAGCAGCTTAACCAACTGAGCTGCAACACGGGCCCCGATATCTGATACTTCTCACCAAGAAAGGAAAGGGTGGTTTGCTGAAACAATCTATTGCAAACTTAGGAAGTCATACAATTTTTGCCTTTTCTCTCAAAATAGTTGGATTCTCCCAACTTCTACAGAGGAAGTAGAAAGCAACTATAATTTTTTTCAGAAATCTACCTCACATCCTTCTTTGTTTTTCATATCCTTCTTTCTACACTGGATTATTAGAGAGAGAAACTGAATAACATATATGCATAGAATAACTAGAATTATCTGAAAGAAAAATCTGCAGCAAATGTTAAAGGATGCTGTTTTCAGGGCAAATTTATAGGATAAGCAATTAAGATTTAAATTTTGCAATACACAAAATCAGAGGTAGCTCTGAAGCCTCGAAAGTAAATGAATTTCGGATTCATTTTCAGTTATGAATAAATTACTTAAGACACTGGAAAACTGGGCTTGAATAGAAATTACAAAGTGAAAATCTTCTTACATTTAACACACAGTAAATGTCCCACAGGCAGCAGACAACTGTTTACCTTGCTTCTCCTCAGTCTAACAACCACCCATTTCTATTGAGGATTCTGTGGTTTCAGAAACAGTGGACTCTCAGCTTCCATGGCCTCCAACTAAACAGGAGACTCACAACCTCAGCCTAGGCAATCTTTTTGATCAAAATCATTGGTTCAATGAAATACATATTATATGGATTGAACTGTGTCCCCAAAATGGTTCATAACTTTAAGAAAATTGGGGACACAATTCAAAAATGTTCATAACTTTTTTAAAGCCCTAACCACTAATGCCTCCAGATGTGACTTTATTTGGAAATAGTGTGGTTGTAGATATACTTAGTTAAAATGAGGTCACACTGGAGTAAGGAGTCCCCTAATTCAATATGACTGGTACCATTTCAAAAGGTAGAAACTTGAATACACAGGAAGAGTGCCATGTAATCTCCAAAGTTAAACCATGACAAGCCAAGGAACCAGCAGAAGCTAAGACAGACCTGAATAGAGCCTTCTCTTGCACTTTCAGAGGGAGGATGGCCATGCTGACACCTTGATTTCAAACTTCTGCCATCCACAACTGTTGAGACAATAAATTTCTGTTGTTCTGACATACCCAGTTCATGGTGCTTTGCTACGGCACCCCTAGAAAACTTACACAGCATAGGACTTAAGCCACTTTAAACACAGTATATCTGGAGACTAAGAATAGAAATTCAGGAACAAAGAAACTTCTTTAAATGGTATGCTGCACAGATGTAAAAGCTGACCCACTGGCAGCCAGTTTTGCCACTAAGAGAGCAGCCAGACTGTGGAGGTGTAAGGATAAAGATAACTGCAGAGAAGCAGCCAGAACACCATCAAGTTGTGTCTGAGGCTCACACTACACCTAGACTCTCGATTTTATGAGTCAGTAGATTCTATTTACTGGTTAAGGTAGCAGAGGTTGGTTTTCTGCTACTGGTAAGTGGAAAAGAAAAGCCTAATACAGACACTGAGTATCAGTGCTACCAGAAACAAAATGCCTCTAGAATATTGGTAGCTTTGGGATCCGCAAGGAGGGAAGGCCTACACTTCCGGGAATGGAGAATCCCTACCTGTACTTCCGGGGAAGACAATCAAGGGTCCTCATGGGTGCCTAAAGGTCAACCAATGAGGATCAGACCTGCCTCGACCTTTAACCCCCACGCCCTGAATCTATAAAAGGAGCACTCCCAATCTCTGACCTGCTACTTCCCCGGCCCCCGGCTCTGTTGGGACTGAGGAACCTCACCTGGGAGCAGAATCCTAATAAAAGCTTGTGAATTAATTGATTCGTCTACCTGGGAAGATTTCTTACGCGCCGGACACCTTGCAAATATGAGTTTCTACATCAGTTCCTTAAAAAATTCAAACTTCATTAGAATTCTTGATGGTTCCAGGGTGGGATAATTCAGCAATTCACTGACTTCAGCAAAGACTCAGATTGTTTCTGTCTTTCTACTTGTCTATCTTCAGTAAACGAGGTTATCTTCAAATTATCTGCCTTATCTAAAAATGGCTACAGCTGTTCCAGACACTGCATTCCCTTACAATATCTAGAGGGGTTTGGGGAGAAGAACTTGTTTCATCCCATGAGCCAACTCTTTTTACTAAGCCAGGAAAACTTTTGTCAGAAGCCTCCAAACACCTTCTCATACTTTACAGCCAGAATTACAATACAGGCTCAGACCAACAATTTTAAAAGAAGGAAACCACAATGATCAGCTCATCTATCTTCTGAATGTATGGTTTCATGTTTGGCTGTTATGGACTAAGGGCCACTACCAGCACTCAGCAGATGACAGCTAAGGATGTCTAATGTCTTACATGATAGTCATTTCACAAAAACAGTACTCTCCAAAATGTCAGAGACAAAATGGAGAGAAATATACAACCAAAAAGAGTAAAAGAAGGGAAATGGTCAACCAACAGAAAATACGAATGTCTTCCACAGATGTTCACAGTGATGAACGACACTATTCTTACCTATGAATACAGTACCAAGTAAGTCAAAGACAAGTAAAAACATAATATAAAAGGATCAACTGCAATGAGAATAAAGAAATAATATAGTTGAGAATGCAGGAAGGATATTAACAGTTATGGTAGGTATTTTCATAATTTGCCACATTTAATAAAAAGAGGTAATATTTTAATCTTTCCAAATGCCTATACAACTGCATTACACATATTTAGCTAATTTAGGTAATCAAGTCTGATGGAACAAGTATAAGGCTCAGCCATTCTCCTTCATTGCCCAAAAGAGATAAACTTTGGAATGTATTCCTTGCCCCTGAAATTCAATTGGGTCTCACACTCTATTGCCTTCATACCCCACCCTGCATTCTTTTCCAGGTTCCCAAGGTCTTACCCAGTTCCTGATATTCCCCTCCCCCTGTTGCCCCCTTCCCCCACCCCCAGCCCTAGCCCTCCTTAAAAAGGACCAGTCCCTGGGGGTCGGGGCCTTCTGCCACATGCTCCATCATGTACACATAGGCAGTTGGTCACCCACCTCTGTGGATTTATTTCTGAATAAATTCGGTCTGGCTGTAAATTCGTACACTTCCTCTTCTCTATTCTGCAACTCTTTTCCTAACATTTTTGGTGCCCCGTGTGAGGAGGCACCAATCTGCAACTCTTTTCCTAACAAAGTCAATAATAAATATCAATACTTGAAAATACTTTTTAACGTAAAATAAACGCTTCGCATATGCTCACACTATAATCATTATAGCTTAAAAAAGACTTATCCTATAACTCTGAAGTTCTCTTCTGTATTAAGTCCAAAAAATTATCAAAAACCTGGGCCCAGATAAGAAGACACCAACACTACAAAATGTGAATAGTTTTAAAACGTCACCACTTAAAGAGTCATGTTTTCAACTATCTAAAGAAAAAGTACCTATAATAACATTTGTTCAATATATCTACCTCCAATTTTACCCAGTACTGGCTTATTTATTGCAGCACAAGCATATATGACTGTTTTTAGAAGAAGCTAAGTTTCTTCCTATTTCCCTCTATTAATACAAAATACTATTTCAGAACAGAAATCTAAAACTATACTAATTGTTAAGGGTCATATATGACCATCGATCTTAAAGGAAAAAAGACATGACCTTGAAGAAACCCATAGAGGTCACTCATAAAACTAGCTCACTATTAGTAGGAAAAAGAAGAGAGATCCAATTATGGGTAATAACAAATAAAAACCTAGAAGTTCTGGAATTAATAGTACAACATCATAAGAGTATCATTATGGAAATTAAATTATTTCCTAAAGAAGCACAGAACAAAACTACCAAGGGAATATAACTAAAATGTAACCGCATTGAATATGGAAATAAGACAGAATACATACTGCTAAAGCTTTGGACAGTTTGGCTCTGAATTCATTGAGGATGATTGCTACAATGTCCTTAAGAGGCACAAATGCAAAACCATCTTCCAAATAGACCTTCCTTCCTCGGAACAAATCCAGAGCATCGGCAAAAGGGATCTGAATTCAGATGGAAACAGGAAAAATAATCAGTACTTGTCATCATGAAATCTTTCTAAGTCTACATATGTAGAATGTCTAAACAAAAAAAATGTATTAATACCAGCAGATTCAAATGAAAGACAAAAAAATATATTTATACTCCTTAAAACTAAACAACAGCATTAGGAAGGAGTGGCAGTACAAAAATAAATTCATTTCAGAGTAGATGTTTGAAAAATAATAATATAACAAGCCAAGTTAGAATGCCTTTTAATTTATGAATTTACAAACAATAATCCCTAAGATTTCTAACTCTTAACTGAAGACTTCCAACATGTTATTATCACCTTACATGACATATCCCACATTTTATTCTCCATCAAATAGAATCCTAATTTGTAGACAACATATTCAGTGCTGAAAATTACTTGTAAGTAAAGTAATTCCAAATGTTCTTCATCTGTACTTTCACTCTTTCTCTAGAGAAATGTTGGGAAAGCTAAACTCAACAGCAAGACACGGAAATAATATGCATACAGTTTTACTATCAAGGTTAGTAGTTGCTGTATTTATTGTTTAAAATACCCTTAGTTTTTTAAGTCCTATGAACTATCCCAGAATTCTAAAAGATAAGGAGAAAATTGTATCAGTAAACTGTGAACATCATCCTCATCGGCAAAGTAGTTTTTCCCCTTTTTCAAAACAAGGTTAAAAAATTTAGGTGAAGAAAGGATCCCCAAATTGCCTACATATCCAAGACGTAGAGAAGAGTAAACACAATATGCCTATGATTCTCCTGTATAGCCAATGACATTTTGCACTCACTTTTGATTAATTTCCTGAGTTTGCGGACTACAACACAGTCCCTGAATTTAAAGAGCTCATCAATTAGTTGAGACAACAAACAGATACACATGGAAAGTCAAAGAGCTCTACAGGGCAGTACCGTGTGACACTGCACCAAAAGGGAAGTTCACATTGGACATATTAGAAGAGTGGCTTAATGAGTTCTAGTCCATGCCCCTGCTACTGGAAGACTTCGAAGTCAGTCAATTTAATGAAGACCCCTAAATCTCAGTGGCCAGGTCGGTAAAACTAGGGGAGGAAAGGAAGAGATACATTAAATGACCCTTGTAAGTTCTTTAGCTGTGAACATCCCATAATCGTAGCTTATTAGGATAGTCACAAGGATAGTCTTAGATGAAGCAAAAGATGGTGTGAAGGTAGAGTAATAGGAAATATGTGGGAAGAATAAATATTAATTCTGACACTCTAAGCTTGAAAGGCTGACCAAATGACTGTTCAACATGTAGAAACTCAGAAGACAAAAAGAGGAACTAAGATGTTAAACTATCAGCACTCACCAATAATAATCAGTACAGCATTTTCAAAGGCAATTGTTGGGTAGCAGTCACTATATGTTAACATGAGTTTCAGCCATCCCCTTTTCTTCTAGAACTACTCATTCCAAAAGTCATTAAAATGGATTCAGGCAAAGTAGGCATGCTCTAAGATTAAGGAAACCATGGTGGCCCAGCCCAGATGCTGAAATCTGAGTAGGTGAAGCACAGAGATCCCACAGGCAACCAAGTAGGCTTTCAGTGACAGCTCAAGTTCTGAAGGAGAGAGATCACATGCAGCAGCAGTCCAAAGCACGGTATCAGAGACCAAGAACAGCAAAGAGGGTTTGCATGCAAGGCAGTGAGTAACCCAAACTGGGTGTTGGGTCTAACAGGTGATAAAGGTAACCTGGAGGGCATGACCCAGCACAGAGTATAAGAGTCAAAGCAATGCAAAGGCAGTGCTTCTTTAAGAGAATGGCATGCAGTGGGTGAGGGGGGATAGGTGCGGGGTGGGGGAGGTGTCAGTGTCCAGCTAAGGTTAGGAGGCTGTTGATGCAAGAGGGCAGTCGGGGCAGAATGCTGGCACACCCTTAGTGCAATGAAAAGTAGCAGCGGTGATGACAGGCTATACAAACAGGTTGCTTAAATACGTAGTAAAGCTCAACATGACATTTAACAAACTACAGGAAATACTGAAAATGTTTATATACCTTATAAACTGACTCCAACTCCAATTGAGTCCCACTTAAACTCGGTGATGAGGCGATAATGTCCTGTTCTCGCAGAGTCTTCTCTTCATCATTTATCTAAAAGAAAACATTTTTTACTGTTTAACAAATTAAAAGTCCTCATTCAGTTTCAATAATATGGTTTCCTGTTCCGGTGAATATTCCATAATTCTATTAAAAATATTTAAAAATCTTAATATCTCCAATCATTCCTAACATGATTACTAAGTCATTGTCATTAATGAGGAGGAAATAAGGAAGAAAATCTAAATTCAACATTCTTGCAAGATTTTACTCTGTTAATTTCTAAAGACATCTATCAAAAGAACAGTAGCAGAAAAATAAGAGGAAAAGAATTATAACAGAAATTCAGACGAACAGACTATAAGTGAACATAATCCCACCTGAGGTTAAGAATAGCTTCTCAATTTTCAAGCCACATAAGATACAAACTTAAAACATTACTTTTTTATTGAAGGAACTATAAACCTGTAATAACAGGCCTTATTATGGCCTTATAAAAGAAAAGACTGACACATCTGACTAGATAAAAAATTTAAGCTTCAGGAGGCCAGCACTGTGGCACAGCAGGTAAAGCTACTGTCTGCAGTACCAGCATCCCATATGGGTGCCGGTTCCAGTCCCAGCTGCTCCATTTCTGATCCAGCTCCCTGCTAATGTGCCTGGGAAAGCAACCGAAGAAGGCCCAAGTATTGATCCCCTGCACCCACATGAGACCTGGATGAAGCTCCTGGATCCTGGCTTCGGATGGGCCCAGCTTCAGCTATTGTGGCCATTTGGGGAGTGAACCAGAGGATGGGAGATATCTCTCTGTCTCTGTCTCTCTCTCTCTCTCTCTCTTTCTTTCGCTGTAACTCCGCCTTTCAAATAAATAAATCTTAAAATAAAAACGCTTCAAGCTTCTATATAAAGACAGAACTGTAAATGGAGATACAAATGACAATGACAAATTAAGGGAAATATTTACATCTGACATCTGAGTTTCCCTCAATAAACACCTAGATAATAGCACACAAGTACTAGAAACCGAAAAGTGCTATAACATGAACAGTTCATGTAAGTAAAAACAATAAATGGCAAATTAAAGAATAATACAGTACTATTCATATTGAAATAGCAAAAGTTAAAAAGATTTCGAATATACAGTCTTGGAACAATCTTTGCGTGGGGCACATCGGCAATACATATCAAAGAATATTAAAAGATACAGACATAACAATTTTATTTCCAGATTAATTTGAGGTAAATATCAGGTCAAGAATACAAATAGGAACAGTGTTTCTTCATCACCATGTTATTTATAATAAAATAGAAAAAAAACTAAATGTCTAACAAAACATCTGGTTTAATAAGCTTAAGAATTACTGTTCAAGCAAGCTATATTATTCAGGTCAACTTCTTACAGAAAATGAAGGAAAAAAATAATAAAACTTAAAAACAGCTTATTTAGGGTAAGGAAAGAAAAGAAAGTTGGGCCAATACAAAATGGGATATGTGACAAGAGACCTTCAGCTCAAACGCTGTGGATCATCAGAAAATCCCAAGCCTTCAACTTTGTTGTAAGGTAGTCCCTTATTCAAGCGCACCAGGCACATGGCAGAAGCAAACTCAAATCCTCTCTGGAGTAAAGTACCTTCATAGTATGCCTCAAAGCATTCCTACAAATACATTTTCAAATACAATCTCAAGCATACTGTATTTTATTACAAGGCATGCAATAAAACTACACTTTATGAGCAAAACCAATAGAAAAAGACTCATAAAGTATCTAGATAATAACCATGCTACTATGTGGAAAGAAATAAAAGACAAGCCCAATGATATCTATATAAATGAGAAAATACAAAAAGTGGTGTTTTTTTTTTTTTTAAAGGATAGACAAAGCTTCTAGAAGTAGACAAAAATTCAAGGACAAAAATTTTAAAACTCAACGGAGTCATAAAAAAATACCTTAAGTTCCAGTAAGTGTGCACTGGGTTAACTTAGACTGAACTACCTACTAAGGTAAAAGAGGACAAGAAATGCGTCAAAATTCTGTTAGTTTACTCAGAAATTGCCAGGCCAACACAAAAATTCAGCCATTTAAAACCCTCTTTTATATTTGCTAATTGTTTTCTCATCTAGGACCCAGGTGGATTTAAGTAAAGGAAACCAGTTCCCAATTATCTACTGAGTTGGAGACCTCAGATTCCAGGTTTGAATTGAAACTTTCCTCAAGTAACAATAACTCCAGGCTCACAAAAGAAACAAATGAAACCCTCTGGAGAAAAATATAACCCTCAATACTGCCCTCCAAATAATATGCTAAACAAAGTCCACCAAACAAAGTTAACACAGCACACAGGAAATGAGACTCCATTAATGAGAACCAGATAGGGAAGAACAAAAAACAAAACAAAAAAAATCAATGAAAAGAATAAATAAAATTTTATTATTCAGATTGTATGATTGGTATACTTAGAAACTCCAGAAAAATTCAGATGAAACATTTCCCTATATATGCACCAGAAAACTTATTATAAATGCATGAATCCTCAAATGGACTGACAGATTATAATTATTCACAATCCCAAAAATCACAGTAATTTTTATGTACATCTCTGTATACACAGAATTAAAATGTTGATTCTAAAATGCATATAGACATATAAGCAGCCAAGAACAGCTGAGACAGAAATAAGAAAAAGACAGCCAAACTAACAGAAAAATGAGCCAAAGACAACAGGCTCTTTCACAAATGGGAAAAATTCAAAGGGTCAATAAACATGAAAAATGCTCAACCTTAACAGGGAAACGCAAAATAAAACCATACTGAAAACCTCAATGACATCTCACTACACAGTCATTAGAATGATTAAAATATAAACACCAAAAACATATCAGTAAGGGTATAGAGAAATAGAAACTCTCATATACTTTCAATGGGAATATAAATACTACAGCCACTTTGGAAAAATATCTGGCGGTGTCTTATAAAACTGGGATATCTGCCCCTAATGCCCAACAATTCCATTCCCAAATATTCACACAAAGGAAATAAAAATCTATGACCACAAATAATTTATATGATCCTATTTACCTGTTCTGGAACAGGTAAAACTTATCTGTAGTAATGAAAGATTTCAATAGTGGTTGCCTCTCAGGGGGCAGGGGCAGAGATTTATTGAGATGGAGCCTGAGGAAATTTTCTGAGATGTTAGTAATCCTTTATATATGGAGTTTTATATATATATACATTGTGTGTGTGTGTGTGTGTGTGTGTGTGTGTGTATACACATATATATAATTTGTCAGAATTCACAAATATATACACTAAAATTTGGTACATTTCTAACATGTAAATTGTACCTTAAATATGAAAAAGAGACTGTTAAACACTGAATTCTAATTAATTTTCTACTGCTTTCCCAGGCCATAGCAGAATGCTGGGTAGGAAGTGGAGCAGCCGGGACTTGAACAGGCACCCATATGGGAGGCCAGCACTGCAGGCAGTGGCTTTACCCACTATGCCACAGAGCTGGCCCCAGGACATGTTTACTTTCAATTCATGAGAGTGTTAGAAGCGGTTATACCACTGATTCATGCTCCTGTTGAGGTATGAAAGTTCTCATTCTATGTTCTTTCTCCTCCATATTATTTGGCTTAATTTTATCTGACCTGGTAGAAGTATAATAGTATCATAATTTTCTTATTTTGTCCCCCAATTTTAATATGGACATTTCAAACATCAGAAAGATCATCCAATCAGAACAAGTCCTTGAGCCTCGCACCCGCGTGGGAGACCAGGAAGAAGCTCCTGGCTTCAGATAGGCACAGCTCCAGCCATTGTAGCCAACTGGTGAGTGAACCAGCAGATGGAAGACCTCTCTCTATCTCTCCTCCTCTCTGTAACTCTGACTTTCAAATAAATAAATAAATATTAAAAAAAAGTAAACATGTTCTATAACTTGACAATTCTATGCCAAGTGCATACCTGGAACAGAGATTAGCAAACTCTTCCAATAAAAGGCCAAAGAGTTAAAGTTTTGAGCTTTGTGAAATATACACTCTGTCACAAGTACTGAGACTGTGGCAACAAAACAGCCATAAATGGTGTGTCAATAAATGGACATAGCTGTGCTACAAGAAAACTATATAGACTCTGAAATGTATATTATATACAATTTTCTTGTGTCAAAATTGTAGTCTTTTCTTGATTTTTCTTTTCCAACAACTTAAAATTGTAAAAGCCATTCTCAGTTCACAGGATATGTAAAAATGATGTGTTGATTCCTATTATAGAGCAATGAACTTAAAGCTAACATTCTTAAGAATCATCTGGGGCCGGCACCGCGGCTCACAAGGCTAATCCTCCGCCTTGTGGCGCCGGCACACCGGGTTCTAGTCCCGGTCTGGGTGCCAGATTCTGTCCCGGTTGCCCCTCTTCCAGGCCAGCTCTCTGCTGTGGCCAGGGAGTGCAGTGGAGGATGGCCCAAGTGCTTGGGCCCTGCACCCCATGGGAGACCAGGAGAAGCACCTGGCTCCTGCCATCGGATCAGCGCGGTGCACCAGCCGCAGCGCGCCGGCCGCGGCGGCCATTGGAGGGTGAACCAACAGCAAAGGAAGACCTTTCACTCTGTCTCTCTCTCTCACTGTCCACTCTGCCTGTAAAAAAAAAAAAAAAAAAAAAAAAAATCATCTGGAAGGTGGTTACAACGCAGTTTTAGCCAGAGCCATTAGGCAAGAAAAAAAAAGAGATTTTTGGGACAAATTGGGAAGCAGCAAGTCAAACTATTTCTTTTTACTTAAAAATGGCACAATTCTACATAAAGGGAATCCAAAAGACTCCAAGATATAAACTCAACACAGAAAAATCAACAGCCTTTGTATACACAGACAATGCCAAGGCTGAGAAAGAACTTTCAAGATCAATCCCATTCACAATAGCTAACAAAAAATTAAACACCTTAGAATAAATTTAACCAAGGATGTCAAAGATCTCTAAATTGAAAATTATAAAATATTAAAGAAGTAGAAGAAGATACAAAAAATGGAAAAATCTTCCATGTTAATAGATTGGAAGAATCAATATCATCAAAATATCCATACTACTGAAAGCAATTTACAGATTCACAGTGAATCCAATTAAAATATCAAAGGCATTCTTCTCAGATCTAGAAAAAATGCTGAAATTCATATTGAAACACAAGAGACCCAGAATAGTTATAGCAATCTTGTACAACAACAAAGCCTGATGCATCACAATAACAGATTTCAAGACTTACTACAGGGCAGTTATTATCAAAACAGCCTGGTACTGACACAAAAATAGATGGATAGACCAATGGAACAGAACAGAAACTCCAGAAATCAACCTATACATCTACAACCAACTTATCTTTGACAAAGGAGCTAAAATCAATCCCTGAAGCAAGGACAGTCAATTCCAGAAATGCTGATAGTGAAACTTGATCTCCATGAGCAAAAGTATGAAACTAGACACATCTCTTACACAAAAATCTACTGAAAGTGGATCAAAGACCTAAAACTATGACCTGATACCATCAAAGGTCAATTGTTGGGTAGCCATCACTATATGTTAACATGAGTTTCAGCCATCCCCTCTTCTTCTAGAACTACTCATTCCAAAAGTCATTAAAATGGATTCAGGCAAAGCAGGCATGCTCTAAGATTAAGGAAACCATGGTGGCCCAGCCCAGATGCTGAAATCTGAGTAGGTGAAGCACAGAGATCCCACAGGCAACCAAGTAGGCTTTCAGTGACAGCTCAAGTTGAAGGAGAGGTTTCAAGATTAACAGCAATGTTTTATTTCCTCACCTGGGTGACAGATTAATGTACAGTGAGCAACAATGTACTGAACTGTCTTTGATATAGCTTACTGGGCATGTATTATACTTAATAAAATTTTTTTATTTTATTTTTTATTCTTTATTTTATTTACTTATTTATTTATTTTTGGCCAGGCAGAGTTAGACAGTGAGAGAGAAGAGAGACAGAGAGAGAGTTTTAGACAGTGTGAGACAGAGAAAAAGGTCTTCCTTCCGTTGGTTCACTCCCCTAATGGCCACTACTGCCGGCGCTGCGCCAATCCGAAGCCAGGAGCCGGGTACTTCCTCCAGGTCTCCCATACGGGTGCAGGGACCCAAGCATTTGGGTCATCCTCCGCTGCCCTCCCCGGCCACAGCAGAGAGCTGGACTGGAAGAGGAGCAACCGGGACTATACCCAGCGCCCCAACTGGGAGTAGAACCTGGGGTTCCGGCGCCGCAGGCAGAGGATTAGCCAAGTGAGCCACAGCGCCAGCCTATACTTAATTTTTAAACAGTTTTATAAAATGAAATAAGAGCTGGCGTTGTGGCATAGTGGGTAAGGTCGCTGCCTGAAATATCAGCAACCCATATGGGTACCAGTTTGTGTTCCATCTGCTCCACTTCTAATCCAGCTACTTGCTGATGGCCTGGGAATGGCAGCAGAAGTTGACCTGGGTGTTTGGGCCCCTGCCACCCATGTGGGAGACCTGGATGAAGCTGCTGGCTTCGGCCTGGCCCAGCATTGGCTGTTGTGGCCATGTTGGGAGAGAGCCACTGCATGGAAGAGCTTTCTTTCTCTAACTCTGACTTCAAGTAAATATTTTTTTTTTTTTTTTGACAGGCAGAGTGGACAGTGAGAGAGAGAGAGACAGAGAGAAAGGTCTTCCTTTGCCGTTGGTTCACCCTCCAATGGCCGTCGCGGCCGGCGCACTGCGGCCGGCGCACCGCGCTGATCCAGTGGCAGGAGCCAGGAGCCAGGTGCTTTTCCTGGTCTCCCATGGGGTGCAGGGCCCAAGCACCTGGGCCATCCTCCACTGCACTCCCTGGCCACAGCAGAGAGCTGGCCTGGAAGAGGGGCAACCAGGACAGAATCCGGCGCCCCAACCAGGACTAGAACCCAGTGTGCCAGCGCCGCTAGGCGGAGGATTAGCCTAGTGAGCCGCGGCGCCGGCCTCAAGTAAATATTTTTTAAAAATGAAATAAAAGTAAATTAATAATATGTAATGGATTATTATGCAGTCAATAAAATTAAATTAAGGAGATTTATGATTATTTTCACAAAATGATTAGGTGTATGAGAAGTCCATATCAAAATATAACTGCTAGTGGTACAGCAGGTTAACCAGCCACTTGTGATGGCAGCATCCCATACCGGAGCACCAGTTCAAGTCCCAGCTGCTCTGCTTCTGATCCTGCTCCTTGCTAATGTGCCTGGGTAAGCAGCGGATGACTGTCCAAGAACTTGGAGAGTGGCCACCACATCAGACCTGATACAATTCCTGGCTCCTGGTTTAAACTTGGCCCAGCCCTGGCCATTGCAGCCAACCAAGAAGTAGATGATCTCCCTCTCCCTGACTCCATCATTCTGCCTTTCAAATAAAAAAATAAATCTTTATATATTTTATATGTTATATATATAAAATATGTATAATCCTAAGCAGAGATTACAGATATTTTCTTTTAAAAATGTTTAATTTATGTGAGAGGCAGAGTGTCAGAAGGATAACTCCCACCAGCTCTTTCATTTTCCAAATGTCCATAACAGCCAAAGCCAGGAGCAGGGAATTTATTCCCACCTGGAGGGTGGAGATCTCCCACCTGGAGGGCGGGAAAACCCAACTTCTTCAGTCACCATCACTGCCTCTAAGTCTGCAATAACAGGAAGCAGAAATGAGGAGCCAGAGCTAAGTCCAACCCAGCTATTCCAATGTGGGATAGCAGTATCCTAACAGGCCAAATCCCTGTTCCATTTTTTTATACTTGCATATATTAATTTTTCCTTTAGCTACTTCATGTTCTGAATATTATAAATAGTATTTTTCTATGAATTTCTAGTTGTTCACTGATATCTTACATGTATTTTCATTTCATTCTATTACTTAAAAATTAAAGATATTGGTTATCAGCCTAAACACAGCTATAAAATTGACACTATAAAATCGGTCACCACTTCTAACACATTCAATGATTTCTACATTTGCCCAAATCTATTGAGCCTAAGATTATGTTTCCTATCATTAGTATTAATTAAGCACTTCTTTCTCTGTTTCCACAAGGCAAAAATCTGGTTTTCAAATCTACTTTTTTTTTTTTTTTTTTTGACAGGTAGAGTGGACAGTGAGAAAGAGAGACAGAGAGAAAGGTTTTCCTTTGCCGTTGGTTCACCCTCCAATGGCCGCCGCGGCCGGCGCACTGCGGCCGGTGCACCGTGCTGATCCAGTGGCAGGAGCCAGGTACTTATCCTGGTCTCCCATGGGGTGCAGGGCCCAAGCACTTGGGCCATCCTCCACTGCACTCCCTGACCACAGCAGAGAGCTGGCCCGGAAGAGGAGCAACCAGGACAGAATCCGGCGCCCCGACCGGGACTAGAACCTGGTGTGCCAGCGCCACAAGGCGGAGGATTAGCCTAGTGAGCCGTGGCGCTGGCCCAAATCTACTTTTAAGAACTTAACCCGGCCAGCGCCACGGCTCACTAGACTAATCCTCCGCCTGCGGCGCCGGCACACCGGGTTCTTGTCCTGGTCACTCCTCTTCCAGTCCAGCTCTCTGCTGTGGCCTGGGAGTGCAGTGGAGGATGGCCCAAATACTTGGGCCTTGCACCCATATGTGAGACCAGGAGAAGCACCTGGCTCCTGGGCTCCTGGCTCCAGATCAGTGCGGTGCGCAAGCTGCAGCGGCCATTGGAGGGTGAACCAACAGAAAAGGAAGACCTTTCTCTCTGTCTCTCTCTGTGTCTACTCCGCCTGTCAAAAAAAAAAAAAGCAACTAAACCCTTCCTTCAAAGGAAGTCATACCTGAAAGTATATGAAGCTACAGAAATTAAACACAAACAAACCAAAAAAAAAAAAAACAAAAAACAAAAAAACCCTATTTGATTGAGGTCAGGTTGGAGACACAAGCACCACCTACCTATTCAACATACTAACCATTCCATTCCTGAATCCTTCTTTAGTCCATTTCCCAAGAAAATAGTCAACAATCGCCATTCCCCAAACACATACAAAACAGTTAAGTGATGGCATAAATAATACATGAAGAAAATGGTGGCACCCCTGAAATAGGACAGCTGGTTAGCTGACAGCTACTTCACCACCCTGTAATGGCTCAAAATGTTTGCTTACATGAAAGATGAAATACAGCATAGAGGAGGCACTTCAGGTATGTCAATCTGTAGATTATTCAAGTCAATGAAAATTGAGATTATGTATACTATCTGCTTACTACTATGCTGAACATTTTATTTACTGTATTTCATTTAGTCTTACCAACAACCCTACAAAGTAGCTATTTCCTTTGATTCACAGCTAATTAGCATGAATACAGATCAAAATGGATTTCCAAGTGTACTTGACACTAAAGCCCACTTTGCTAGAAAATCTCCAAATTAAAGAAATATTTTAAAAAGAATACTTATATATAATTACAAGGGAGCAGGCTTCAGTGGTGCTAGCAGGTTAAGCTGCACTTGGGTCCACATTCACATTTCACAGAGTACCAGTTTGAGCCCTGGCTCCTGTATTTCCAATCTAGTTTCCTGCTAATGTGTCTGGGAGGCAGCAGATGACAGCCTAAGTCTTGAGTTCCTTCCACCCTCATGGGAAACATGGACAAAGTTCCTGGCTCCTGGCTTCAGCCTGGCCTAACCCTGTCTGTTGCAGCCACCAGGGGAGTGAACCAGCAAATGAAAATCTATCTCTATCTCTCCTTCTATATCACTCTGCCTTTCAAATAAATAAACCTTTAAAAATAAATGAACAAAGGTAGAATGGGTGATGCAATACAGCAGGTTAAGCCACTACTTAGGAGGCCCACATCACATGTCAGGGTGCCTCTGATTGAGTTCCTCTTCCACTCCCAATCCAGGTTCCTGTGATGGCACACTGGAAGACAGCCAATGATGGCTCAATAACTTGTGCCCCTGTCACCCACATAAGAGACCCAAATGGAGTTCCTGGCTCCTGGCTATGGGCTATCTCTCGGTCCTGGCTGCTGCAGGCATTTGCAGAATGCTCTCTCTCTCTCTCTGTTGTTCTGCCTTTCAAACAAATAAAGATAATAAACTTTTTAAAAGGAGTGAAATATATTACTTTGCAGGAGAATTGAACAAACAAGAAACATCAAAAGCAAGGAATGACAAGAACATCAAATAAAAATTGCTTCAGTTCATTTTTGGTAATAAAAAAATACAGAAACAAAATGCACCACAAGTGTCACAGGCAAAAAATTTGAAAAATTGTCAGAGCATAAATTACATATAATCATTCATCCCAGAGAATTTAAAGTGAAGTTTAGCAATAGCAAATATTTGTTAGAACAGATTATTCTGCTTTGATATTTGTTTTGTTTGCATATATCTCTACTGACAGTAACTTCTGTACTTAATTGACTATTTACCATTCACTTTGCATTCCATACAGGAAGTCTTTTTGAAACTCAAATATACAAATAGACATACACTATGAAGAATACACAGGGTCTTCAAAAATGTCATGGCAAAAGTATATCATGAAAAAACTATGCATGGATTTCACAAATTCTTTTGCAACAAAATCTTATTCTTGAATTCCATTTTTCAATGAACTTTCTGAAGTACCCTTGTATTTGAGAAGAGGTAGTTATGTTTTAGAGTCAAGCTGTAATTCTCAAACAGTAATGATAAAGGAAGAAAATAATCAAGGAGATAAGGCAATAGGAGAAGTTTCAATGTCTTCACTAGGCTCTTTCATGACTTTTTCTGTGAACATCTAAGTTAAATACAAAAATATATTTCAAATTTTCTCTGAAAACACCTATTACTAAAAATCAAAGTCAAATAGATATGCCTGTGCTTTCCCCATTACTGAGAAAAACTATAATGGACTACTTGTTTTTGTTTGTTTTGCCTTAATAGTTTTGACTGCATCTATCAAAAACTGGAGTCCAAGTATGTTAATCCATAAAGGTACTTTTATTATCACTTATTTCAAGTACAAACAAAATCAGCATCTTTGAACATACAAATGTTTGTCCCAATGTTATTTAAGGTTTGAAACAAATACAACATAAACACAACACCATTAATACATCATCTCATGTAACACAGTACTCTCTTTTCCCTAAATTCAGACATTTGTATTAATAATACTATGAATGTTTCTAAGCCATTAACTGCTCACATACTAGATAGATGTCAGCGAAGTGCACATCAGGTCAAATGCCACACAACAGGATACATTAGCTACAGCACACTTTGTCTAAATACAACAGATCTTCACAAAGTTGCTGAAAAACATATATTAAAAAAAAAACTAGGCCAAGATTTCAAATATTTCTGCATCAAAATAAACTTATCTTTCAATTTCACTTTTCCAGAAACTTTCTGAAGTATGTTTATTGTCTTCTGCCTTAGAAACACAGCCAAAATAAAATTTACAAAAAAAGAAAATTGAAATAAAAATGGGAGCAGTGTGGTGGGTGTTATGGCACAGCAGCTTTAGTTGCTGTTTGTCATGTCCATATTCCATTTCAGAGTAGTGGCTGGAATCCTGGCTATTCTGTTTCTGATCCAGCTTCCTGTTAATACACCTTGGAAGTCAGTAGATGATGGCTGAAGTGTTTGCATCTCTGCCACCCATGAGGGAGACTGGATGGAGTTCCATACTGCTGCCTTTAGTCTTGCCCAGCCCTGACTGTGGCAGGCATTTGCGGAGTGAATCAGCAAATGGGAGATTCTCTTCCTCTCTCTCCCCCTCTCCCCCTCTCTCCTCCTCACCCCCTCTCCCTCCCCCTCCCCCCCATCTCTTTTATTTAGTTAGTTATAACCAAAGTTTAAATGGTCAAAGTAAGAGAATTCTCACTTTAAAAAAAAAAATGTAGGATGACTCTCTCAAACTTTACTAATGGGCATAAACTATTACTGACTTCTTTACTTCAAATTTCTAAAATAATCTTAAAAGGTTAAGCTGCTGTTTGCAATGTGAGTATCTCATACTGGAGCAGCAGTTCAAGTCCCAGCTGCTTCACTTCCCATCCAGCTCCCTGCTAATATGCCTGGGAAGGCAGCAAATGATGGCCCCATTAGTTGAGCCCCTGCCACACAGGGGGAGACTCAGTTTCTGGCATTGGTCTACAGCTTGACCAAGTCCTTGATGTTGCAGGCATTTAGAAGTGAACCAATGGACTGAAGAGCTATCATGCTATCTTTCTCTTTCTCTCTCCTTCAAATAAATAAATAAATAAATAAGTCCTTTTGAAAATAATCTTAAATATTCTCTTTTCTCCTGCTTTCTCCCCCCGCACACCCCCCCCAAAAAAAAAAAACTGTTAGGGAAAACAGGAGCATACTTTGTCTTCTCAGGATCCTAAATGAGATTACTGGCTATGTGCCTAAAAAAGTCATCATCTAAAGCAAGAAAAGATTATCTTCCTGCTTGTACTAACAACAGTATTACCTGTGACTAAAAAGATATAGTAGTACAATTACAAAAGCAGAGGAAGGGAGTAAAAAGTATGTAATTTTTATATTCACAGAATTCTAACTAACTCTTAAACTGGTTAACCTCTTCAAACCTCAGTTTTTTCATCAATAAAATACCTAATTGGAGGTTTTTTTCAGGGTTAAATAAAGTATGCAAAATTTCTACAAGAAGCATCATGCCCTTAATAAACTGTACATGTTATTATTATGTATACTATGCATTTTGATTAGTTTCTGTTTTCCAGGCTCTTTTCCCCAGTAAAATGTTTAATGCAACTGTTTGTATAAACTTGTCATTTTGATACTTGATCTTTAGGAGATATTCAAAATAACTGGTAAAAGCAAGCTAGGTTATCATCGCAACACCTTACAATCAGGGTGCATTATGCTTTATGAAAGAGAAATGTTCCTAAAAAGAGATTTATAAACAAACTTCTCTAAATGGAATCTCATTTCCTGAGTGACCTACTACACTGCTATTCCAGAGATACTCAGCCAGAGACCCTGAACATTCGTACTTTGAAATTCCACTCTTTCCAGCACTCCTCACAGTTCCCCACAGCCTCAGAGCCAGTTATTCACACCTATGGACCAGGTGACAGAATCTGAATGTTTCCAGTGGTATAGATGTTTGGTTTGAAGGATTTTGTTGTTTTGTTTGTTTTGGGTTAAGCAAAAAAAAAAAAAAATCACACTAGGCATTAACTGTTTTGGTAAAGTGATATTTCCATATCCTATAGTGATGCTTGTTTATATGCTTCCTTGCAAACAGAATAACAGATTTTTACTCTGTGTGGTCTTCTTCCTTCTCATATTCCGCATCAAACCAGGAAGCAGGAAAACAGTTGCACTTTGCCAGGAAACAGCACAGTAAACAGCACGGTAGAGGCTGCTTATGTAGACGGTTGCTGTTCATCCTGTGCAAAACCTCTCACTGAGGGAGGATTATACACCCGCACCTGCTCAACTCAGCCATACCATGTGACTTGCTCGGGCCAGTGAAATCTGTTAAATCATCTGTGTCACTCCAAGCTAAGGCAAAATAAACATCTGTTTTACTTAGTTCTCTCCTCCTCTGCCTGCAGTAACCAGTAATATTCCAGAATAGATACTACTCAGTTAGCCTGAGGCCCAGGGTCCAAATGACCCAGAACAAGGCTCTAGCTGACCCAAATAAAGCACAGAGTAAAAGCAAGCCTTTTGATGCATCCCAAGGGTGTGGGCATAGCTTGTTATCACTGTATAATCCATTCTGACTGGAAGTGATCCCCATCCTCTCTGTATCGCAAATTTTCATCAGTAAAGTGTTTTGAGAGCATATTCCCAATATATACATGTATTAATAAATTACATGCATGTATTACTGCACAATAAGTACTTAAAGCATGCCCTACTACCTCAAAAAAAAAAGTGTAAAACACATGAAATTTAAGATATCCATGTTGCATTATTTTCTTCCCAAATTCCCAAATGATCACACTGGTCCTAACACCACTTTGAAATCATTAGTCTGCTACACTGGTCTCTAAAGTAAACAAGCAAATAAGATGCACCAGGAACTTCAGCCTCTACAAGGTTCCAATCGACATGTTTATAAACAGTTTGGCCCAGCACTCTGGTCTCAGAATCAGCCCTTAGGGCCTTCAGAGCTGGCTGAAGAGCCCAGGAGAGTATTTCAGGCATGGAAAGCCAAGACACTCTGGCAAAAAAAAAATGACCTAAATGAAAGATCTCCATGAGTGAGATCCCAGTGGAAAGAACCGGTCATCAAAGAAGAAGGTACCTTTCTCTGAAGGGAGGAGAGAACTTCCACTTTGACTATGGCCCTGTCATAATAAGATCAAAGTCGGTGAACTCAAAAGGCTTCCATAGCCTTGGCAACTCATGACTGGAGCCTAGGGAGATTACTGATGCCATAAACAAGAGTGTCAAATTGTTAAGTCAACAACAGGAGTCACTGTGCACTTACTCCTCATGTAGGATCTCTGTCCTTAATGTGCTGTACATTGTGATTTAATGCTATAACTAGTACTCAAACAGTATTTTTCACTTTGTGTTTCTATGTGGGTGCAAACTGTTGAAATCTTTACTTAATATATACTAAACTGATCTTCTGTATATAAGAGAAATGAAAATGAATCTCGATGTGAATGGAAGGGGAGAAGGAGCGAGAAAGGGGAGGGTTACAGGTGGGAGGGAAGTTATGGGAGGGGAAGCCATTGTAATCCATAATCTGTACTTTGGAAATTTATATTCATTAAATAAAAGTTTAAAAAAAACAAAATACAAATACTTTTAAAAGTAAATATATATAATATATATATATTAATAAACAGTCTGGCCAAAGGCTTTCTTTATGAATCCACAAAACTCTCCCTTCTCAGGCTTTGGTCCTTAAACAGACATGTACATTATATTTACCAGTTGAGCTTCTTACAATTACAGGTTCCTGATGCCTTCTCTCAGACCTACAGATTGGAGTCCTGAACTGTATGTTTTTACCAAAAGGTCCATTAGTGATGCTAACATCACCAATCTGAACAGCATATCACAGGGAAATAATTCTCTTTCCTCAAAGAAACTAATGATTTCCTAGAAACACCATCATCTAATCTGGCAGTTGATTTTTAGTATTAGAATTCATCTATTCTTTCTAAAACACTAAAAATTTGCTATGTAACAAACACTATTTCCAGCAGATGGGATCCAGCTACAAACAAGCATAAATAAACAAACGTACCCTGCTCTCATGAAGCGTTCATTTCATTGGGCCAGGGGAGGAGGGGTGTCAAATAATAAACAAGAAACAACAAGGCAGCAATCCACAATGAAAATCAAGCACAGCGAGATGTCATGAATGGACAGATTTATTCCTGCAACTCTGAGGACAGTTAAAGTCTCCCTAAAGAAGTAATATTTGAAAGGAAATCTGAATGAAAAGCAGTCAGCCACACAAAGGCTGAGGTCAAAGCATCTCAAGCAGAGGTCACAGTGCAAGTTCCTACCTGGGAAAAGGTTGCTGGCAGGCTGGAGGCATGCAAAGGTAGCTCACAGAGAACAGTGGTAGGCAAAGGAGGGAGACGTGGTCAGAGGAACGCAGGTCTGGGTGCCACAGACTTTCATAGTTAGACTTTTAACGTGCACCAAACAGAGGTCGTAGACAGAGTAAGGTTAAGATCTGATTTACAAAGTGATTCTTAAAAGCCTGCTCTTGTGCTCAGTGGAAAATGAGTTGTAGGAAAGAATAAAATGAAAAAAAAAAAAAAAAAAAAAAAACAGTAAAGAGACCTACTAAGAATCTAACCCAATAGTTAGGGAGAAGATGACGGTGGTATAAGCTAAAAATACTGTAGTGTAAAAAAAAAAATACTGAAGTAGACAGATTTTAGAAATCAGCAATTGAAGGACTGACAATGAAGGGATAGAGACAACGGTTCCTAGATTTGGTACTCTGGTCCCAGGGAAATGCATGTACTGGCCATTGTTCTAAATCCTGATTATCCACTGCTATTCATATTTTATATCTATACAGATTTGTCATATCTTTTATTGTAAGTTGCTTCAAATCAAATAACATGGAAATTGGTATGATGTGAATAAATGATTTCAATTATCAGTTTTTCTTAAAGCAAAACAAAATTTCACCAGCAGGTAAAAAGACATGTTAACAATGCCAGCAATATTAAAACCACAATTAAAACAAATTATTTATGGAATGACTGTCTGAAATACCCAACCTATGAAAAAATAATTAGGAATAATAGATTTTATCATTAGATGAAGCAAATGCTAAAAGTAAATATTGGATTTTTAATAGTTATTGCTATTTCTAATAAATACAAGTTCTATATTGGTAATAAGTATTGTGACCCAAAAAGGGCAACTTGTTACCCAAATACACTGTAACCTAATCATTAATCCTACTGATTAAAGACAGATGCCAATTCCTTGACACTGCTCCCACTGACAGCCAAGATCCACTTGTCCTCCCCTTGAAATAGGCCTGCCTTGTGACTGCTTTGCCTAAGTCCAAGTGAGTGACACTATGCCAGGCATAGGCTAGTCTTCGAAAATTCTGACAGCTTCTACCTTGTTCTCTCGGAATCCTGAATCCCCAAGTAAGAAATCCAAACACTGTGTTTGAAGGAAAACATGGAAAGGATCTCAGCAGAGTGCAGACTTCCGGATGTCCTCCTGTAGGCACCGAGCATGTGAATGAAGCTGGTTTGGACATTCTACACGGCACTAGCTGCCAACCAAGTAACCCCACTATGACATCATGTAGAACAGAAAACTGTTCTAATGGGCCCAGTTTGAATCCTTGACCCTCAAAACTGTGAGATTTAATAAAATGGGCATTATTGTTAAGATTTAGTGTTAAGTTTTGATGTTTTGTTTTGGAACTGCTGCTTTGGGAGTAACAACCAGAACACTTCAACCTAAAAACAAAGTTACTTTTAGACTTTTGTCTATTTACAATCCCTACTTAGAAAATTATCTTCTTCATTTAAATGTAAAAAACAGAATCTGGGGGAGGCACTGTTTGTGGACACCCACATCGTACATCAGAGTGCCTGGGATCAAGTCCTGCCTCAGCCTTCCAATCCAGCTTCCTGCTATTGTACCTGGGAGGCAATGGATAATGGTTCAAGTATTCAATCCTTGCCAACAACACGGAAGGCCCTGATGGAGTTTGGCCCGGCCCAATCCAGGATGTTTCAGACATTTTGAGGCATAAGCCTGCAGATGGAAGAACTCTCTCTCCCTCTGCCTCTCCTTTGCATTGTTCTGCCCCTTAAGACTGTGTGGCTTTAACTAAAATAGGATGGTATGGTATTGCAGTCAAAAATCTGTTTGCCATTTTTAATCATCTAAAATATTAAAAGTTAGTAAATGAATGATAATTTAATATCCTGACATTCTAATTAGTATGTTGATGTCTCAGTAATACTGCCACGCTGATCAATATAAAAATCAATTGTCTGGTTACTGTATTACTGTTGTTTTTAACAGCATTGCCACATTTGGATTGTACTCCAACATATAATAACAGGAAAGATTAATTACATTAATTCAAGCACATTTCTGCTCTTCTACAAGAAAACAAACTCTTTTCTTTTAAAATGGGTAATTTGTACAAGAGATATTCTTAAAACTCTCCTACATAAATCAAAATAGCATTAACTCCTGAGCTGAAAATTAGAAGCTTACAACCTGACTGGACACAGAAGACAAATAAGCATTGCATCCCATCCCATTTCACAGACATTTCCTCAGCACCTCCCATTAGCCAGGTATAGACAGGTAACACAAGTATCAGGATAGACAGATAACACAAGTGAAAAGACCACAGATTCCTTAAGCAGAGCACAGGCTTAGAAAAAACAGTAAGCCGACTCTACTATCAATGAAATCTGAAAGCAGCAGCTATTCACAAAAGAAAAAAGCAGTATCCAGTGTGCAAGTGAAGGGGAAAAAGAGCACTGTGAAGGCCTGAATGTCCACCAGACCTGAAGAGAGTGGAAGTAGAGAAGGAGGGCACACTACCGAATCCACCGGGGGTAGGAAGGGAGAAAACCATCAGAACGCCCTAAAGAGGAGTCAGTTATCACCTAGCCTGGGGTTCGGCCTTCCCTACATGCTTCGGAGATGGGTAGAATGAAGCAAAGTGTGCATGTCAGAACAGACGAGAAGCAAGGAGATCCACACCAGGAACCTAATTACAGGGCCCAGCTCAAACTTTATTTTGCTCATTCCACTATAGATAAACAAGTAGAAAAGTCACCAGTGGCATGGCTGAGGCAATGCCATCGGCTGAAGCTTACAGAGTGGCACCACATCAGGGTATCAGGCAGCATTAAACTTTAAGGTTTACTGAGGCTCTCATATAGAAATCAACAAACGACAAATGCTGGCAAGCATGTGGGGGAATATGTACCCTAATCCACTGTTGGTGGGAATGTAAACTAGTGCAGCCAAAGTTGAAGACAGTATGGAGATACCTCAGAAACCTGAATATACACTGACCATCTGATCCAACCATCCCACTTCTGGGAATTTACCCAAAAAAATCTACTGTGTATGAAAGAGTTATCTGTACCCCCATGTTCACTGCAGCACAATTCACAATAGCTAAGACATGTAATCAACCCAGATGTCCATCAACTGTTGATTGGCTAAAGAAATTATGGTATACATACACCATGGAGTACCACTCAGCTGTAAAAAATGAAATCCTGTCTTTTGCAACAAGATGGACACAACTTGAAACCTAGCGAAATAAGCCAGTCCCAAAAAGACAGATACTATATCTTTTCCTTGATCTGAGGTAACTAATAAAGTACCTTAAATGTAATGTATTAGAGTGAAATACATTTTGAGATTCAATGATTATTTATAGTCCTTGTCTCTTCCGTTGAGGAACAATGGTTGTTTTTTCCTTTTTCTCTTCTATTTATTGAACTCTTTTACTTACAGTAGGGTTAACTATATGATCATTAAGTACACTGAAAATACATCACTTTAAAAATTAAGAGTGGGAATTCAAGAGGTAGGGGGAAGAAGGGTTGGAGCGCCGATGGGGGGCAGAGTTAAGAGGAAAGTGCCACTATGTTCCAAATCTGTATGAAATACATGAAACTTTCATAATTTAAAATTCAAAAAAAAAAAATCATGACAACTAAAGCCTCCCAAATCAAGCAAGTAACAGAAAAACATGACAAAAACATGGCTTTATTTAACTGGGGAAAAGGAGGATATAAACTTGCTTAGAGAGTCAACATGGACCACTGAAGCAGCCATGTTTATGCAAGCAAATGGAGAATGAAATAAGAGCATGAAAAATAAAATTTAAAAAAGGACAAGATTTGCTACAATTTTCTCTTATACACTGCAGAAAATCAAATCTCTGGTAACTAAGTTTGAATAAATCAGGTGTTAATTTGTATTTCTATCACATACTTAAAACTCAAAGGGATAGTAGAGTACCAGCTACTTTTTATGCCTGGGGTGAAGGGAAAAAGGGTTATTTACACTAAGAAATGCTCAAAATTATATATATACAAATATATGCACACATATATTATTTATAACTGAAAATATAAGTCAGTGTCATGGCTTTGACAAAGTGCCCTATTTGTTGACCCAATTCAACATTTTTAGTCCCTGAGAAAATTATTCAGGCATTTGTGACTGCAATTGGCACATGATATTCCACCCTTCAGAATATGTCTGCTACCTCCTTTCTGCATGCTTATCTTTTAGGATGCAGTTCAAATACTGTCAACTCAATGAAGCCTTCCTAGAGTAATCCAGCCCATAGCAATTTCTTCTGTTCTTTTTTATAAAATCACAGACCATATCAAAAATTCTGGCACTACATTATTTTCCTTGTTTCCTAAAACCACTTTTTCCCTGCTCTGTCAAACTATAAACACATTAAGGCAAATCTTCTGTAACATACAATATAACATTGGATACACACAAATCACTTACTAAATATTAGCTATTAAGTAACAAAGGACAACAGGCCAGCGCCGCGGCTCAATAGGCTAATCCTCCGCCTGTGGCGCCGGCACACAGGGTTCTAGTCCCAGTCAGGGCGCCAGATTCTGTCCCGGTTGCCCCTCTTGCAGTCCAGCTCTCTGCTATGGCCCGGGAGCGCAGTGGAGGATGGCCCAAGTCCTTGGGCCCTGCACTCACATGTGAGACCAAGAGAAGCACCTGGCTCCTGCCTTCAGATCAGCCCGCCGGCCGCAGCAGCCATTGGAGGGTGAACCAACGGTAAAAGGAAGACCTTTCTCTCTCTCTCTCACTGTCCACTCTGCCTGTCAAAAAAAAGAAAGAAAGGAGAGAGAGAGAGAGATAGAAAGAGAGAGAAAGAGAAAGAGAGAGAGAGAGAGAGAGAGAAAGAGACTCCTTTCCCAGGCCACAGCAGAGAGCTGGATCGGAAGAGGAGCAGCCGGGACTCGAACCGGCGCCTATATAGGATGCTGTCACCGCAGGCAGTGCCTTCAACCAGTACACCACAGCACCAGCCCCAGGAGACTTTTCCTTAAGACACATCTGTAGGGGCTGGCACTGTGGCGCAGTGGGTAAAGCCACTGCATGGAATACCGGCAAACCGTATTAGCACTGGTTTGAATCCCAGCTGCTCTACTACCGATCCAACTCTCTGGCATGTCCTGGAAAGCAGTAGAAGATGGCCTAAGTCCTTGGGCTCCTGCACATGTGTGGGATACCCGGAAGAAGCTCCTGGCTCCTGGCTTCAGTTCGGCCCTGCTCCGACCGTTGCAGCCATTTGGGGAAGTGAACCAGCAGATGGAATACGTCTCCCTCTTTCTACCTCTGCGTCTGCTTCTCTGTAACTCTGCCTTTCAAATAAATAAATCTTAAAAAAAAAAAAAAAAAAAAAGAGATACATTTGCATAGCAAGCATAAATAATGTTAATTTAGGGTATCTTGGTGGGAAGGGACTGATACATGAAAACCCTTCCGAGCCACTTCTGGACACTGACAGGGACTTCGACAAAGGCTACCTCACTGTCTCATCCATAGGGCCTGCATCAAGGAGCAGGAAAGACCTTACATATTCATCTTACTTCCAAGTGAAAAGACAGCTTTCTTCCCTTATTGACAGCTCTATCCATAATTACAGTCTTACAATATTCAATGCTATATCCACATTTAAGATGTGGATGCAAATACAAGAAGAAGCCATGATGCCACTCAGAAGCAAAGGTGTTATTCAGGGACACCCAATTATCAAGTACTGCAACAGTAGAGTGTGATAGGAAGCAGGAGCACCTATACTGGCTGGGGTCACTCTGTGCCTCCTCAATTCACAACCCTCCTCCCACTCTCCTTCATCCCACAGAGGACACAAGTCCTCACATCAACACTGAAGAACCTGTAATGTAAATGTGAACCTGCCAATATCAGCCATCATTCTTGTCCAGTTCTAAACACCCACTTTATTTATATCGTAATAAAATAGCTTCCCCTTCCAAAGCCAATCTTACCCCACCTGAATGTGTCCATTTCATTCGATGTCCCCAAAACTGCAAAAAGCGAGTAACACTGATAGCATACATTGTAAATCCATTATATTGTTCTCTGTAACCATCTTGATATCAATCACTTACTCAACACATTAGACACCTTTCCTTATCTGTACTTTCCTTGCACTGTTTCAAGTTATCAAGAAAAAGGGCAAATTATTTGTTTCAAAGGAAAAACAAAAGCAGTGCTAGGAAGCTTAAAAAAGAACAAATATGCCACACGTAGTTCACTGCGTTTCTTTGCTCCAGTAAGACCATTACAATCCAAAAATGATACAGCTTAAGGAATCCAGAAAGCTGAGCAGCAAATTCAAACAGTTGTGTGCGTGTCTACCCTCATCCTGATACTCCTATTCCTTAAGCACTAGGGAACAGCAGTAAATCTGTCTGCCAACACAAAAAGGGTTTTATTAGGCCTAGCTGTCTTGCTTCCTTGGACTTACAAAATAGGTTTTTATATAGCTTTATCTATTTTCAGTTTTTCAATAAGAAATAATTTCCTGAGGCAAGTATTGTGGTACAACAGATTAAGTCGCTGCATAGGAAGCCCTCATCCCTTGTCAAAATGTCAGTTTGAGTCCTGGCTGCTCTGCTTCCAATCCAGCTTCTTGCTAATGCACCCGGGAAGGCAACAAATGATGGCTCAAGTAATTGGGTCACTGCCAGCCATGTGGGAGACCTGCATAGAGTTCCTGGCTCCCGGCTTCACCTGGCCCAGCCCAAGTTGTCACATGCATTTAGGAAAGGAACCAACAGTTCTCTGGTCACAACAATGGCCAGTTCTCTCTGATTCTCCCTCTATCTGTAACTCTTTCAAATAAAATTAATAAACTCATAAAACAATATTTTTGAAAAGCAAGCATAGTTTTTTCATAATATGCATTTTCATGAGGTTTTTGAAGACTCTTCATATACATAATTTCAAAAATTTTGCTCCAAAACAAATTTATCTTTTAACTCATTTTCCATGAGCTTTTTGAAGTACCCACACACATCTTCCGAGGAATACCTGTAAGCAATTAACTCATTTACTTACTTCTTCATCCAATCAACATACATTAAGCACTTCCAACGGGCTACACATCATGTTTGGTAGTCAGTAAGACATACAGGACCCTTTGCTCTCATAAGCCTTAGAGTCTACTGCCAGACAGGCTGGGAATAACCCTCACGTGTAAGTGCTCTGACAGAAGGTGTACAGAGTACTCAAAAGCACAAAGGATGGGTGTCAAATTCAAATGTGGGGAAATAATCCAGAAAAAAAGTCTGTTGAAGCAAGACTGGTAGAAGCCAAAGACTTTGGTAGAAGCCAAAGCAGAATTCACATATCTGTATCTCAGATTCCCTACTGTAATAACTAGGTCCCAAATGCAAAACTCCAGGGACCAGTGGCAGCTTGCACACCAGCATCCCATAGCAGGTGGACGGTTTGAATCCCTGCTGCTGTGTTCCCAGCCCAGCTCCCAGCTAATCTGAGTGGGAAAGCAGCAGAAGATGGCCCAAGTACTTGGCCCCTGCCAACTCCATGTGGGAGACCCAGATGCAGTTCTGGGCTCCTGGTTTTGGACTGGCACACTCCTAGCTGTTGCAATCATTTGGAAAATGAAGAAGCAGATGGAAATCTCTTTGTCTCGTTGTCTGTCTCTGTCACCCTGCCTTTCAAATAAAATTTTTTAAGATTTATTTATTTAATTGAAAGAGAGAGAGAGAGATCTTCTATGCACTGGTTCACTCCCCAAATGGCTGCCAATGGCCAGGCCAAAACCAGGAGTCAGAAGCCTGCATTTGAAGCATTACAGACGGTGAATTATTTTTTTATCCACTATGCCACAGTGCCAGCCCCTCAAATAATCTTTTTCAGAAATTGCTTTTTCTAGGGCCAGAATTATAGCCTAGCAGGTAAAACCACTGCTCTGCTAGCATCCCAGATGGGTGCCCATTTGTGTCCCGGCTAATCCACTTCCAATCGAGCTCCCCGCTAATGTCTTGGGAAAAGCAGCGGAAGATGGGCCAGGTATTTGGGCCCTGCTACCCATGTGAAAGTTCAATGAAGCTCCTGACTTCTGGCCCTGCCCTGACCGTTGCAGCCATTTGAGGGGTGGACCAGTGTATGGAAGATTTCTCTATCTCTCCCTCTCTCTGTAATGCTTTCAAATAAATAAATAAATCTTAAGAAAAAAATTTAATTGCTTTTGCTGTTACTGGGTCATTTTTATCTGACCCAGATTAGGGGTTATACAGTTTCTTGGATGTTCTGGTCTTAACCCCAAATCAGCTATAGATTTTTTTTTTTTAAGATTTATTTTAATTCTTTGAAAGTCAAAGCTACAGAGAGAGGTAGAGAAGAGAGAAAGGGAGGTCTTCCATCCATTGGTTCACTCCCCAGATGGCCACAATGGCCACAGCTGGGCTGATCCGAAGCCAGCAGCCAGGAGCTTCTTAAGGGTCTCCCATGCGGGTGCAGGGGCCCAAGCACTTGGGTAATCTTCTACTGCTTTCCCTGGCCTTAGCAGAGAGATGGATTGGAAGTAGAGCAGCAGGGACTCAAACTGGTGCTCATATGGGGTGTTGGTGCTGCAGGCCATGGGTTTAACCCACTGCACCGCAGAGCTGGCCACAGCTATAGATTCTTGACCAGCCTAGTTTTCTATCTTTGCATTGAGAAAAACACAAGACAGGAACAATACAAAAGTGAGAAGCATGGATCAAAATTCTTACTCAAGTATTCAACTAAGATGCTCCTACTTCTCGGCATTAACAGTGACCCACACCTAGATGTTTAAGAGGAAGATTCAGTCACCCGTAACAGGAGCTTCACACATCTGTATGTGAACCCTTCTTCCTTCTTCTAGGCATGGTTGAAATGCACATGCACAAGACTGTCTCTGCTCCCTGGAGCTGTATCATTCACATGGGGAGGAAAAGAGGACCAGGAAAAAAAAAGAAAAATCAGAGACCCCAAGGACCAGCAAAGGTATGACTAGAAAAATCTAATGAGCTCAGTGAAAAGGTCAATGTTCTGGGCCAGTGCTGTGGCATAGTGGGTAAAGCCGCCGCCCGCAGTGCCAGCAAGTCCACTGCTGCTCTACTTCCGATCCAGCTCTCTACTGTGGCCTGGGAAAGCAGTGGAAGATGGCCCAAGTCCTTGGGCCCCTGCACCCATGTGGGAGACCTGGAAGAAGCTGGAGGCTCCTGGCTTCGGATCAACACAGCTTTGGCCATAGCAGCCGACTGAGGAGTGAACCAGAGGACGGAAGATCACTCTCTCTCTCTGACTTTCAAATAAATAAGTAAATAAATAGGTCAATGTTCAACTCCTAAGCTTTGAGACTACTGAAATTCATAATGACACTGTATACACCAAGTCTTTGGTGCACAGCATTTGTAAATGCCCATGCCTTATGTTATAAAGAAAGGATACAGATAACCACTGGTATTTATTATTCCTTAAGTTTATGTCTTAATTAGTTTGACAAGTTGATTTTAAATAATGAAAGTCATCTTTGAAAGGTCCATTTATACTTGTGCAGATAATCAGCATCTGCTTCTAATCAAACTGAGATGATTAGCAAATTAAACCCTTTAATTAGAATTTTGCATAATTTAGGCAAATTACACTTCTTAGATTTAAGAAGGTGAAACAGGGTGAATTTATCAGTTAGAATTCTTTTAAACCTTTATTATTAATTATCTAACTTAACCACATATAAAGTAGATCAAAGAAATACCAATTAAGTTCAACTTGGTGTGCTGAAGCCTACTCCTTTGCAACATGTAGGCTAATTTTGTTATTTGGGATCAATTAACACAATACTCAGAAAAGTATTTTATTTCCATTTTCTCCTTCCACTCCCCAGGGATCAACTATACCCAAATAGATTTGGGTAAAGTCTTGCTAGATTCAAATAGCATTTAAGAAAAAAAGGAGTAAAAAAGGAAGGAGGGAAGGGTTTCCTTCCACTTTTGCCACTGAGAACTGCAGGAGCTGAGGTTAGTTCACTAGGCATTCAAATCCAATCGCATAGTTTTATAGAAAAGCACTCATAGAAAGATCAGTAGCCTGTCATATTTCTTTGTTAGACAAAGAGAGAAAGCAAAAGACAATGAAGTAGCAAAGCCACCATTACAATACAACAAACTAACTGATTTCTTTCTCTAAAGGAATTACAATACCTGTCACACAGAGTAACATTGACTTGTTAAAAAAGTATTTCCTGGGGGCCAGTGTTGTGGCACAGTGGGTTAAAGCCCTGTCCTGAAGCACCGGCATCCTATATGGGCACCAGTTTGAGTCCCGGCTGCTCCTCTTCCGATCTAGCTCTCTGTTATGCCCTAGGAAAGTAGTAGAAGATGGCCCAAATCCTTTGACCCCTGCACCTACATGGGAGACCCAGAAGAAGCTCCTGGCTCCTGGCTGCAGATCATCTGGGGAGTGAACCTGTCTCTACCTCTCTCTGTAACTCTTTCAAATAAATAAAATAAATCTTAAAAAAAAAAAAAAAGTATTTCCTGGGGCTGGCACTGTGGCATAGTGGGTAAAGCCGCCATCTGCAGTGCCAGCATCCCATATGAGTGCCAGTTCGAGCCCTGGCTGCTCCACTTCCGATCCAGTTCTCGGCTGTGGCCTGGGAAAGCAGTAGAGGATGGCCCAGGTCCATATGGGAGACCTGGAAGAGGCTCCTGGCTTTGGATCAGCACAGTTCTGGCTGCTGCAGCCAATTGGGGAGTAAACCAGTGGATGGAGGATCTCTCTCTCTCTCTCTCTCTCTCTCTGCCTCTCCTTCTCTCTGTTTAACTCTGACTTCCAAATAAATAAATAAATCTTAAAAAAAAAAAAAAGTATTCCTTCTCTTAACCTACCCAAAACACCCTTATTAGCTAGCAAAGTAAAAGGAAGGAACCCTGGGATTTGATAAACACAGGTCATGTAATAGGTGCAGGGATTTGGACTAGAGGTTAAGGATACTTGCATCCCACACTGGAGTGCCTGGGTGATGCACAGCTCTGAGTCCTGACTCCAGCTTCCCAGGAATGCTGACTCTGGAAGGCAAGCAGTGATGGCCCAAGCACCTGGGTTCTTGCCACCCATGTGGGAGACCTTGACTGAGTTTCTGGCTCTGAATTCCAGCCTGCCCTACCTATTGCAAACATTTAGGAAGTAAACCAGTGGATAAGAGCTCTCTTTGTCACTCCCCCTCTCTTTCCCTCCACCTCCTTTTTCAAACAAAAAAATAAGTAAGTAAATAGGTCAGGTAATAAATAACACAGCTTAGGGGATGGTGGAGTAAGCATGTATCATTTCTAACACATATTAAACCACAATGAAGACGTGGTCTTAGAGATAGCCCCTCAGTTCTACAGTGCAACCTCTAAACAAAAGGCATTGAAATTCCAAAGTAGATTTTCCTCATGACCACAGTTAGCAACCTACTAAAAATTTCAAATAAATCATGTCTTTATCCTGCTATATTACCCAAACTGTGGATCTTCTCTTATGTGTGTGTGCATCCGCATGTACCTATGTCTCAAAGGATGTGGTAAAAAAAAAAAAAAAAAAAAAAAAAAATCATACCAAGGTTATATTAAAGAGGGATAAGAAAACAAATTCTAATCCATTTTAAATGGTATACAACCAACTAAAATAAAACCAGGACAGATAGAATAAAATACACTATACTCTTTAAACCCAAAGTCCAGAGTGTGTGTATGTGGATCCTGCTATATGCTTGAACAACTTGTATCTAGAAAGCCCAAACAATAGCTCTGATGTACACTAATCAACCAAACAGTAAGAAAATTGTTTCTTTAAGGGATTACTCAAGAGGCAAGATTTTTAATGCAATTTAGTCCTTTGCATCTATAAGTACTCAGAAAATATCAGTCAATTCATTGATTGGAAAAATCCAAAAGGCTACATTTTTTTTAAATGCATTTCATCGTGAGTCTCCATTACACAAGGAATCAACAGTCTAGGTTCAAGCAACTACAGCTTTGAAATGACATATATTAAAAGGAAGGTATGAATTTCTCTGAACTCTTAAAACATCAACAAGATAACTAAACTGAAAATGTAAGATAGGTATATATGTGCTTAACATTTAGTTTTGAGACAGGGAGGCAGAGGGAGCCATTTAGCCAGCTGAGGGTAGTTCTTATTATCTCAAGACCTGCAGGATATGAGTTTGTTCACCCTGCTCTAAAGATAAACATACCACTACATGGATCAGGCTCATATCAGTTTAAGGGGCCAAGGCTGACCTAGATTGGCCTACAGCTCCTTATACACTCATTGTAATACATTACAACATGCTAAATGACATACCTACCAGACACCATGACAGGAAACATTGGATCACATAAGGAATGAAAAAGGGCATACCTGGATTGCAGGAAATGTCTACCTACTTGCCAGAAAATCCATGAATATTCATCTCCTTTAATAGAATGTGCCTCTACTGTCATTAAAGGAGCCACATAATGTTAAACACAGTGCAGAGATGGGGCCACTCCCTTCCAAGGAGGACCCCTTCTGTCTGTGGAAAGTGGCTTTTTTGCTTTCTCAAACAGTTGCTGCTCACTTACTCACTGCTCTCTGACTTGTTCCTGAATTCCTTCCCGAAGTGAAAGAGCTGCCAGTTTTACTCATTTACTAATTAACAAACCCCACTAACCATTTCCTACTAAAGCAGAAGAAACATGCAAATCCTGCAAAAGCATGAACTCCAAATGTATCTCACTATTTTGTTCCCTTCTGCACTGAACGTACTGTTAGAAGGCATAACATGGTGCTTTGGCTCCCCCAAATGACGCTTTTAAAACATACTAATCCTCACAGAAAAAAGAAACATATGCCAAACACAATTGGGTTCCTTGTAGCCATCTTCACTACCAGAAATCTGCCACATACTAAATTCAGTTTTAGTACCTTGACCCCTCATTCCTCCACTCTGAACCTATTCAAAGAAAAACAATACATATTCATCCAGGAGTTAATCTCTAAGTCACAAAAGGTGAAGGAATAAGGAAGCAACAGGGAGAAAAGTAAAAATGAAACTACTGTACTAAAGTCTGCATCATAGAGGTATTAAATACTAATAAAGTGAAGGCTTTATATAAAAACACCTAAAAGGGAATTATATAACACCTTACACATAACAAAAAGTAGTTCTAAGATTACAACCCAGCCGGCGCCACGGCTCACTAGGCTAATCCTCCGCCTAGCGGCGCCGGCACACCGGGTTCTAGTCCCGGTCGGGGCGCCGGATTCTGTCCCGGTTGCCCCTCTTCCAGGCCAGCTCTCTGCTGTGGCCCGGGAGTGCAGTGGAGGATGGCCCAAGTGCTTGGGCCCTGCACCCCATGGGAGACCAGGAGAAACACCTGGCTCCTGGCTCCTGCCATCGGATCAGCGCGGTGCACTGGCCGCAGTGCGCCAGCCGCGGCGGCCATTGGAGGGTGAACCAACGGCAAAAGGAAGACCTTTCTCTCTGTCTCTCTCTCTCACTGTCCACTCTGCCTGTCAAAAAAAAAAGATTACAACCCAAAAAGTTCTAATTTGAGAAATAAAAATACCAACGTTAATCATTTGTTTAAAAATTCAACACCCATATGGGCACCAATTTGAGACCAGGCTGCTCCAATATCAATCCAGCTCCCTGCTAATGGCCTGGGAAAGCCACGGAAAATGGCTCAAGTGTTGAGACCCCTGTACCTCTCTCTTTCACTCTGCCTTTCAAATAATTTTTTTTTAAATCTTTAAAAAATAAAAGTACAATTAAGATAGCTAACCTTTAGTAACTATTACTTATATGCCTGCCAAGCACTGTGCACCTTATATAGATTACTTTATTCAATGGTACTATAATCCCACATAGGAACTAGTATGATTTCTTTCATTTTATGGTAGAAGAAAATGAGGCATTGAAAGGTTAGATAACTGACATAGGGTCAAAAGAAATCCAATACAGGATTAATTTTACAGATTTTCTCACTCATATTCTTTCCCTTAGCAATCTTCTTTTTCACAGTTTCAAACTGTATTATATGTAGTATTTTGATAGCTAACCTGAAGTGGAATTTTGATTATATATTATTAATACGAACTCATTCTAACATTTTAATTGTCCACTGCCTTTCTTCATTGTCCCAACACTCACAAGCAATGAGTTCACAATCAAATGTACGATCCTATCCCAAAAACATACTAATATTTTTATATTCTCTGTCATTACTAACATTAAAGTGTTCTTGTCCTTTATACCATATAGCTTAGAATTCTTATTTTGCATTCCATTAGTAAGCAAGTTTGTTTGAGGCTACTTCAATAATGTCCACCAAATGCGTCCATTTTTTTCCATTCCCACAGCCACTACTATGGTTCAGATTCTCATTCAGTCGTTCATTTGATCAGTCATTCACTTAACAAATAATTCTCCTTGTCATTAAAACAGACACTGACAATATCCTTCTAAAAGGATGCCTTATGTCTCAATGTTCTATTACTTGGCAATATTAAGTCTCAACTCTCTACTGTATTCACTCAGCTGTTGCAAGTATCTTCATCATACTAGATTATAAGATGTTATTCTACCTCCCAAAAACTTTCAAAAGTTCCCTCTTGCCCTGTCCCTAACTTGCTAGTCTCATCCTCTACCCTTTCCCACAATTTAATGACAGTATCCTTGTCATAAAAATGTGAAACCACAGACAGCCATTTGGCCTAGAGGTTAAGTTCCCAGTTGGCATGCCTGCATTCTACATCAGAGTACTCATTCAATTCCCAGCTTTACTCCCAATTCCAGTTTCCTGTTAATGCAGTACAAGAGAGGCAGTGATGTTGGATCCCTGCCACACAGACGGGAGACCAGGACTGAATTCCTGACTCCCGGCTTCAGTCTGGCCCAGCATGACCTAGGCCTTTGCAGGCATTTAGTGAGTCGAACAGCAGATACAAACTTCCTCTTCACCTCCTATATTCCCACTCTCCCCACTTCCCTATCTGTCTCTCCAAATAAAAAAGTAAAACCAGAAGCAAGATTAACATGGAAAATACACAAATGTGCTTCCTTGATAGAAAAAGAAGACAAAACAAGAATAATATTAAATAATGTATTTGACATCTAGGAGACCTTTAGAGTAAGGATTATACTATGTTTAGGAAAAATGAGATGAGAGAACTATGCCTATGTGAGACAGGACAGAAGCAGGACTCACTAGGAGACAGCATTGTGGCACAGCTTAAGCTTCTGCCTGCAATGCCAGCATCCTATATCAGTGTTGATTCAAGTCCTGGCTTCTTAGCTTCTGATCCAGCTTCCTGCTAGTGTGCCTGGACAAACAATAGAAGATGGCCCAAGTGCTTGGGCCCCTGCCACCCATAAGGAAGACAAAGATGGAGTTCCTGGCTTTGGCCTGGCCCAGCCCTGGCTGTGGCAGCCATTCAGGGCATGAACCAGTGGACAGGTGTTTTCTCACACTCTCTCAAATATGCTCTCACTCTATCACTCTGCTTTTCAAAAAAAATCTTTTTTTAAAAAGCAGGACTCGAGCCTCTCCCAACCTAACATATATCCATCTCCTGACCTATGTGTCCATCTTCAGCTCCAAATCAATCGTAAGCAAGAAGCATCCAGATCCTAAATGCAAAAGACCCCCTACTGCCCTATGACTTATCCTACTTGCACTCATGCCCTTACTAACGCAATATGATTGACATGTGACCTTCCTGGGATGATGGTTTTAAGTAAAATTGCGCCAATTTGAGCATGTCATGTGCAAAAAAAAATAAATAAATAAAAAATAGTGCCTCCACAAAATACAATACTGAGCTAGGTGCAAACTGAAGTGTCATTTGTTGAAGTGGAAAACCAGGATGCCAGACCAGGTACAGAACTGCCTCACCCATTCACCTCTTCATTGTGCCAGTCAGCGGAACCTCTTCCCACCATGTTGCCTCCCTTCTTTGAGCATAAGCCCCCAATAATCCTTGGCTGGGTTGCACATTGGCTTCTTGTCACTAATGTGGAGTTGGTATCATGTTCAAGCTAGAAAGTGGGAAAGAATCACAATGCCCTAAGGAAGAACAGGCTGCCATTGCTGAAGGAAAGAAAGTACCCAATGCCCCTGAATGACCAGCTGGACCTCAGAATACAGTTCAAAGAGTCATTTAGCCTTCTCAATGCAGCAAGACAAAGAGATCATCCTAACCCCTATGTCATCCCAAACCATCCTTCCTGGGTTTATCTTAAGGGTCTGTAGACAGACAAGTTAAATTTCCTAGGTCCCCTCACACAAAAGCCAAGTTCTCTCTATAGTTTATGATGCTTGAAATTTCCCTATGGTATTGTTTATATCATCATCAATTAAAATGCAAAAAACACAATTTTGAATAATTAGAATCATTGTTATGATTAACATGCAACACTGGCTATTGTAAGCCACTATCATTAAAAGATGACTTCTAGGAATCTATACAAAATGATTCGAAGACCAGAAACCTCACTATATGGACAGCATAATCCCAGGAAAAAGGCACCCTTACTAATGTTCTATGAAGACATCTACAAGGAAAACAGATAGCACTGAATATCCATCCCATCAAAGCACCTGTGAGGACACTGCCATTCTCAAGCCTTCCTGAGATGCTCACTTGCCCTATTCTCCCATGATTCTGGGAAGTTCGGCATTCACTATGGATGAAGAGCTCTGAACTATGTTCACACAAAGGAGACTACAAAGAAGTATGATTGTTACGATACTTTTGGTTCTTTCCTTCATCTTCTATGCTCACAAGTTCTTATGGGTTCTGCAAGCATGTGATGTTGAAGACTTAATTTAAGATTATTTTCACAAGAAGGAAAACATCCAGATATAACTTTAGTTATGAAAACAATGTGTCTGGTTTGACAGCTGCTTCAGTGTTAGTGAAGTAAGCAATATGTTAAGAAGAAAAAATGTTTAATAAAGAAGTAAAATATAAGCCAAAACTATCTTAAACTTCCAGAAAGGAAAATCAGAAACATGCTACATGGGGCTGGTGCTGTGGCAAAGCGGGTAAAGCCGCCATCTACAGGGCTGGCATCCCATATGGGCATGGGTTCAGGTCCCAGCTACTCCACTTCCGATCCAGCTCTCTGCTTTGTCCTGGGAAAGCAGTGGAAGATAGTCTAAGTTCTTGAGGCCCTGCACCCACGAGGAGACCAGGAAGAAGTTCCTGGCTTCTGGCTCTGGATTGGCATAGCTCCAGCTGTTGGCAGTCATTTGGGGAGTGAACCAGCAGATGGAAGACCTCTCTTGCTCTCTCTCTCTGCCTCTCTGTAACTCTGTAACTCCACCTTTCAAATAAATAAAGAAATCTTAAAAAAAAAAAAAAAAGAAAAGAAAAGAAAAGAAACATGCTACAATTAGTGCTAACACTATAGGCAGGAGCTTAACAGAATCGTACTTGGAGATCTGCAAAGCTCTGATGGAACTAGTGGTTCACAATCCTATCAGATCCAACACTACGATTCTTTAAACATTTTAATATTTTATATGTATATATAGTACCTAATTTATGATTCTGAAATAAAATACAAAAATGATCTACTTGCATACAATTTTTTAAATCGACAGAACTCCATAATTAAAAAAAAAGAAAAGTATTTTAAAACAAAATTGGTGTACATAACTTATCAGAGGACATGATTAAGTATTAGAGACTTCATTTGGTAGTAGAAATGCTGTGAATATTGCACCTACCCATGCAGACTGGTATAGTGTACGTTGATGACTCACAGAAGCATGTGGAACAAAACAATTATTTTCCATTGACAATAGTCCACAGATAGCCACATTATAGCACAAATTGGGAGAAAAAAATTCTATTTTGATTTATATGACATTGTTCAGTTCTAGATCAAGATCATCAAAAATAGTTTGGTTTCATTTTGTTTTTTGTCTACAAAAACAGAAAAAAGAATGTGGCCAGTGTGTGGTATAGTGGGTAAAGCCGCCAACTGCAACACTGACAACACATATGGGTACTAGTTTGTACCCAGACTGCTCCACTTCCTATCTGCTCCACTTCCTATCTAGCTCCCTGCTAACGGCCTCAGAAAAGCAGCAGAAAATGGCACAAGTACTTGGGCATTTGTCACCCATGTGGGAGACCCAAATGAAGCTCCTGGCTCTGGTCTGTCCTAGCCCTGGCCTTTGCAGCCATCTGCAGAGTAAACCAGCAAATATAAACACTCTCTCTCTCTCTCTCTCTGTCTCTCTGTCTCTCCCTCTCTCTCTATAACTCTGACTTTCGTATAAATAAATAAATTTTCAGAGGCCAATGCTATAGCATAGAGGGTTAAGCCTCCGCCTGCAGTGCTGGCATCTCATATGGGTGCTAGTTCGTATCCCAGCTGCTATGGCCTGAGAAAGCAGCAGAAGATGGGCCAAGTGCTTGGGCCCCTGCACTCAAGTGGCAGCTGGGAGCCTGGGAAGAAGCTACTGGCTTCTGACTTCGGATTGGCCCAGCTCCAGCTGGTGCGGCCACTTGGAGACTGAACCAGCAGACGGAAGACCTTTCTGTCTCTTCCTCTGTCTGTAACTCTACTTCTCAAATAATAAATATTTTAAAAGAAATAAATAGATAGATCTTGGGGGGAAAAAATTCAAAGAGGATGATAGAAAAATCATTGTAGGCCGGCGCCGTGGCTCAATGGGCTAATCCTCCGCCTTGCAGCGCCGGCACACCAGGTTCTAGTCCCGGTCGGGGTGCCAGATTCTGTCCCGGTTGCCCCTCTTCCAGGCCAGCTCTCTGCTGTGGCCCGGGAGTGCAGTGGAGGATGGCCCAAGTACTTGGGCCCTGCACCCCATGGGAGACTAGGATAAGTACCTGGCTCCTGCCTTCGGATCAGCGCAGTGCGCCGGCCGCAGCGCACCAGTGGCGGCCATTGGAGGGTGAACCAACAGCAAAGGAAGACCTTTCTCTCTGTCTCTCTCTCTCACTGTCCACTCTGCCTGTCAAAAAAAATAAAAGAAAATCAAAAGAAAAAAAAAAGAAAATTCATTGTAGTACAAAACTATTCAATTCATTGTTGTTATTTCATCATTGCTATCGGCTATCTACTAAGTAGCTACAGTGTCAGCCAAGCACTGTAACACCACCAAAAATATCACCAAGATGTCTACAATATCTAGTAGGTGAGACTAAAGCCCAAACAATCCAGAACCCCTGGACTGAACCAAGCCATCCTCTTGAAAGGCCCAGTCTGAAGCAATCTGTGGGCCTCCCTCTATGATTTCTCTTTCTTGTGAACCAAGAAGAAAATCCACCCTGTAAAAGAAAAGTCTGTAACTTTTCTTAACTACATTATTCCCACCTCAAGCACAAAATTTACTGTTTAAATTCTGATTTACACTGATCTTTGAATATTTATGAGCCAATGGCTTATCACAAACTAAAACATACAATGTGTTTCAAAACAATGCTGCTGAAAAGGTAAAAAAAAGGTACCAGAGAAGAAAGAAAGGCAAAAAGGAGAAAGAAAAGCCATGGATGGATAATGACTCTTTCAATAACTAAGTTGTGTGAATATAATGCTTTTCCTAGAGACAACACACATACCGTATTGCAAAAACTACTGATGGTATATTTAATATCTTTGGTTTCCATTTCAGCCAAGAAATGGCAGCTAAAATAAAACACCTTAGTAAAATTACAGTTGATGCTTCAATTTCCTACATTAATGTAAATCTTTAAACTCACACCTGTGTTTATAGATTTCTTTTGATGGGCCCTGTCACCTTAAATGTCAGCAGGCGTTCCACTTCATGTTGTGCTAGTTAAGGACTAGCTGTGAAGAAATCTGCTTATATATTTAGTAACATGCCTTATGATTTACACATCTCAAAATATCCAGAAGCCTAATTTAGGGGGAAGTTATTTAACCTCTCTGAGCGTGTGTGAGGATTAAGTTATATAATCCATGTAAAGTATTTAGCAAATTGCCTGGCATTCAGTAAGCACCTAATAAATCCTAGCTATTAATGATTAACTAATCTCCTTACATCTTTTGGCAGATCCAAACCTTAGTAAGTCCACTCCTTATTCAGTAACCAATAAATATCCCTTTCTTTAGCAAACAATGGCCCCATGCAAGTTTGAGAACAGTCCTTGGGGTTTTCTAGTATTCATACAAAAGTCTTATTCCTTGGATGAACTACAGGGACCTGGAATATATCTAGCGAGAGTATGGCACAAAATATCTGAAAGCCAGGGAAACTAGCAACCAGCAGCAGGTAGAGAATAAAGTGAGCTAAGTCCAGAATAGGGAGGGCATTAATCACCCTCACCCTTTGGATGCCTTCAGAGGGATGGGGAGCAGCAAAAGGGATATATTCATAAGCTCTGGGCTGATTAGGTAACTGTAGTTATCCAACAGCAACAACTTCCTCCTGCCTTTGCAACTAACACTTAGCCACTCAATGACTGATACCATAAAATTATTATGTATTTATGACACCATTAGCCCCCCACATCCCTTGTTCTCACTCTCATCCAAAAGATGTAGATTCTGAACTAGTCCATGACACAAGACTTCAACCAAAAAGGATTAACTTTTCAGAAAACATGGAGTAAGAGAAAAAGGCTACAAAGAACACAGAATAAAAATAACATACACACTAAATAACTAAAAGATTATCAGAATAATTTCAGAAATTGTAGCACTTCACAATGTAAATGTTTACTTGTAGCGATTAACACTAAAGATGATAGTAAAACTGAGTTAGACAGTGAGAGAGAGAGAGAGAGAGAGTTCTAGACAGTGACAGAGACAGTGAGAAAGGTATTCCTTCTGTTGGTTCACCCCCCAAATGGCTGCTACGGCCAGCGCACTGCGCTGATCCGAAGCCAGGAGCCAGGTGCTTACTCCTGGTCTCCTATGTGGGTGCAGGGCCCAAGCACTTGGGCCATCCTCCACTGCCTTCCCTGGCCACAGCAGAGAGCTGGACTGGAAGAGGACCAACCAGGACAGAATCTGGCGCCCCAACCAGGACTAGAACCCGGAGTGCCGGCGCCGCAGGCAGAGGATTAGCCTAGTGAGCCGTGGCACCGGCCCTGATGTCATTATTTTAAGATATGAATATATATGGGTGTATAAATGTAGACACTTCAAAAAGTTCATGCAAATGGAATTAAGACATAAGTTTGCTACAAAAAAATTTAAAACCCACGCATAGTGTTTAGTAATACACATTTTCCAAGAATGCTTTGAGGACTCCCTTGTGTTTAAGTGTGTTTGTGCATACATCACAAGAAAATTAGTACATAACTTTAAATATGGGAGACTTTGGTTAATTCAAAATCATGTATTTTTTTCCAAGGGCAAAGTTGTAGGCATGGAGAGTCATCAGCAATAAAAAATAAAAGGAACTCTATATTCAAAAGCTATATAAAAACTTTTAAAAAGATAAATGACTTTCATAAGTTATTTTGAATGTTTTAGGATATGTTAATTTTAGACTTCAAGGGTAATTCAGTTTGAATTTTCACATTTAGCCATAGCATCTCTAGGTTTAAACTATCTTATAATGAGCAGAATCTAATTTTGTAGTTTGATAATGAAAATCCAAATTCTGTGAACTCTAAAACACTGCCACTAAAGACCATCTGCCATGGTGTATTTTTATAAGCATATGCATGAATGGTTCGGCCTCAACTGAAAACTCAACAGAACTTTTCCCTATTCTCCAAACATAAAATTTGGCAATATATGACTACTGCCCAATAAATGTAAATAATATATGGTTGGCTTCCATAATTATTTGATTCCAAGTATCACTAGAGAACAAAAGTAGCCCTGTGTAAATGCTTTGCCAGCGTGAGGAACATTCAGTCCAAGGGCCATCTAAAACCAGCAAAATCATTTGGTCTGGCCCTACCAAGGCAACTACAGGCAGACTTGAAATTTAATAAATCTATAGTGGGCTATTTTTTAAGTTGATAATTTTGTATGGCCCACAAATGATGTTATAAATATCCTAAGAACCCTTGGCAGAAAAAAGTATGCAACTGTAACAGAAACATATAAAGAGCTCTGTCTAAATCATTTCCTATGTAGACACAGAACAGATTGAAATTTGCTAACCAGCAAAATACCTCAAATCCAGTTCAATGGAAAAAGCTCATTTAATACATAACATTTATATCCACTACCTAATACACATAACCTGGAGAAAATTTAAGTATTCCATGTTTCTGTGCTCATCTTAAAAATGTCTAGTCTTCAAGAAACAGAATCAAGAAAATCTTTTCAATTTGACTATTTTCTTTAGAAATTAATTTAAACATTACTCAACACTCAGAGAGCACTGCGCCGACAACCATCAATCCAGCCTATTGCACAGCCTTGGAACACAGAACAACTTATTTGACCCTTGATCTATTCAAGCTGTTGAATCCTCCTTTTCATTGGGTCTGTTAATTCAGTTTTAGCAAGAATCCAGAGGAGTCAGTTTAGGGAAAACTCCCTACCCTTTGTCTGACCACACTCAATCTTGTCAGCCTTGTCTGCTTCAAGAAAAATCAAGACAGTTTAGCAAAGAACTGCTCCACCTCTTAGTAATTTCCCATCCACTGCCCCACTTGGTTCTTTGGATACCAATGCCTATTATTCCCATTGAACTGTGTTGAGTTCATCTCTCTCAATACAAAACCCTAATACAGAAGCCCTCCTTGAAAAAGTCTTCCTTACCGTCCTTGACAAATGTTAACATCCTTCATCTGATTATTAATTCTTTCCCCCTCAGCTCCTTTCAAGTCTGGACTTTCCACTAGAATGTTGACAGTCCATGTCTTACTGTCCCACTTCACTCTTCCCCAGACTCCAATCCCCCTCCTGACATTATTCTAATGAAAAGTCATAGTCAATGGTTTTGTCACAAATAACATGAAAAGTCACACAGATTACCAAACACACATGTTTTCTAGTCTGCTCTACACTTCCATCTGCATATCCTACCTCTGCTCTATCACCAGACTTCTTATTCTGTGTCAAAAAATAGAAAATCTGCACATCTCTCTCCATTTTGCAACCATCATGCTAAAAATCAGTTGGCAATGTATTAACAGACTTACAATAAGTTGTGATCCTGAAGGACAGGATAAAGAGTATCATGTATATCAAACTAATGGAATTTTTCAATTTTAATAGAAATTCCGTAGATTATGATGACAAAAGCACATTCCAAACCAGCTACAACAACGTAGTCTATATCAAGTCGCAACAAAAACAATATAATCACAGCCAAAATCCTCAACAAACCATGACTAACTATCTCAATGCCAACGTGCAGGAATCTAATAATGACAGACACCAAAAATATTCACACATATTATATACATAAAACTACTAAATAATGTAAAATCAATTTTCCAATGTTAACTGGAGAAAAGCATTCAAAAGTTTCTAATAAACTCATAGCCAATGACAGATGACGAATTGAACTTTAATTCATGTTTGCTAAAAGGAAGTTACTAGCCAAGAAAAACATGAAATAATTTCTAGTGGCCAGTGGTGTGGCATAGTAGGTTAAGCCTCCGTCTGTGGTGTTGGCATCCCCTGTGGGCACCAGTTAATGTCCCAGCTGCTCCTCTTCCAATTCAGCTCTCTCTGCACCAGCGTGGGACACCTGGAGGAAGCTCCTGGCTCCTGGCTTTGGATCTACCCAGCTCCAGCCATTCCAGCCATTTAAGGAATAAACCAGCAGATGGAAGAACTTTCTGTCTCCTGTCTCTCCTCCCTCTGTCTGTAATTCTACCTCTCAAATAAATTTTAAAAATCTTAAAAAAAAAAAAAAAGAATTTCTAAGAGAAAAGAAAGTTTCAAACTGTACAGGTTGAGTAATAAATTTCAGATATCATGTTCAGGATAAGAAAAAACTATTTGAAAATAAGCAAAAATAGGGGCCAGCACTGTGTCTTAATAGGGGCCAGCACTGTGTCTTAATAGGTAAAGCAGCCACCTACAATGTTCGAGTCCTGACTACTCAGCTGCCAATCTGACTCCCTACTAATGGCCTGGAAAAGCAGAAGATGGCCTAAGTGCCATGGACCCCTGTCACCCATGTAATTGAACTGATTGAAGCGCCTGGCTTTGGCCTGGCCCAGTCCTGGCTATTACAGCCATCTGGGAAGTAAACCAGCAGATGGAAGATCTCTCTGGCTATGTCTCTCCCCTTCTTTACAACTCTTTCAAATAAATAAAATCTTTTTGTTTCCAAAGATTTTATTTATTTGAGAGGCAGAGTTACAAACAAAGAGAGGGAGAAACAGATCCATCTGCTAGATCTCCAAATGGCCACAACGGCTGGAGCTGGGCAGATCCGAAGCCAGGAGCCTCTTTCGTATCTCCCACCCTGGTACAGGGGCCTAATCACTTGGCCCATCCTTCACTGCTTTCCCAGGCCGTAAGCAAGAGCTGGATCAGAAGAGGAACAGCAGGGACACAAACCAGGCCCCATAAGGAATACCGGCACCACATGCGGAGGCTTAGCCTACTGCACCACAACACCGGCCCCATTTAAAAAATAAATAAATAAATAAACAAATATGGTGCAAAGTTTTACTGTATTAATTTTCAGTGAGCCACGCAATGAGGTAACCACTTTACCTGCCTTCACTCAGAAGTACTCACTTCCTTGGATATCAATGATGTTTAAACAACACTCGTTCTTTGTACTACACAGTGCAGTTTTCACATGTGACACAAGGAATAATCTGTTTCTTTAAGAACAGTCTCCTTTACTACCCTTGCCATTCTGTATTCTAATGAAAAGAGCATCATGCCATTAGATCCACTGGAACTTCAAATAAATAATATGTTTTGACTCACCTAAGGAGATTTTTAAAACCAGCCAAGTAAATTATAAGTTGCTGTCAGCCTCAAACTGTTATGCACAGACATCCTTTGTCTATGAGGCTGACAGCTGTCAAAGCCTGACCTTTCCTTAACTGGCCAACTGAAGAAGCATTAATAGAATTCATTTAACCTTACCCATTCACCTTTAATGGGACCCAGGGTTACGTCAATCAACTCAGCAAGGAGAAATCCAAAATAATCCCAACAGACAGCAATATTCACTCATTTCTGATCTTTCTCAGAAATTTCATATTAAAAAAGTTATTTATATATATATGGCAAATAAAATAATACCCATTCTTCCTTTTTAAACATTTCAAAGACTTTCTGCTCTATGTCAAAAAGATTCAGAATCTTCTATTGACTTCAAGTAGAGACTAAAAAAGCCAGAGTATCAACATACTACCTAAGTCAGAAACAGAACACGGAGTTCCAAATCTGATACCTGGCCCCATTCATCTTTTCCAAATATGAATCTAATAAAATTATATCAGCCATGAAAATCTGAAAAACAAAATTTAAAAGACCTATGCAAAGGAATTAATGATCCCTTCTTCTATACATATTTCTCCATCAAAGCAAACACAATGCAACTTACTTCTGAAACTGCATCTCTTCCTAACATCAAAACAGACTTACTTTACATAAGTATAAATAGAAAAGTCTATATTAAGGTCAATATAAAAATCCCGCCTCTCTGTAACTCTGCCTTTCAAATAAATAAATCTTTAAAAAAAAAAAAAAAACACTGCAGCATTCACAAAACTAAAAAAGACCAAGAAATACACACAAATACAGCGCACAAGCATTAATTCCAGGCAGACTCTAAGACATGTGTACTGGCAGACACAGAAACCAAGATGGTCCCGTGGCTCCCCACACCCCATCATTTCCTTCTGCCTCACCTTAGGCAGCAGGTCACATGTCAGGGATTCCCTCACACCACAGATGCTAATAATTTTTCCCCAACCTTTGCTTGGTTCTGAGTGTAAAATCATCATTGACACCTGTTTGAGTACAACAGTTTTCAAATGCAAACCAAATACCTCAAAGGAAAGGAAATATGCATAATTCCTATTAATAACATAGTTTAAATTGAGAAATCCTAAAATGAAATGACACAGGCTTACAGGGACCTGGTAGCAAGTTAATCAATAGCACTCAAATTCAAGCGGCTTATTTACTGGCATCAGACAACATGGGAGAGTAGCAGAAGAGGCGGGATAAGGTCTCTGCAGGAAGTGCTTGCAATTGATCACAGGAACAGGTTTTCTGCCAAGCTCCCTGCAAGACCTTCTCTTTGCATGTCCCATAAATCCCCACTAACCACAAACACTTCAAGCTTTACATTCTAAAGGCTTAATGTTTCTCACACTCTACACACCTTCACCCACATTCTGATGTTTCCTAGGAGGACCTTCTCATCCTATCCCACCACTGAGTCACAAAACAGTCACACAAAAAGCCAAAGTTATTGTTCCCTTAAGAAACTGTGTAAGTTCACCTGGGATGAACAAATGTGGCTATTAATTTTCTCCTCAATCTTTCAATTTTATCAATATTTTTGCAACCTACTTTAATGTATATGCTTATTATAATGAACCTCAAATGACCTGTAGAGTAAAACAGGATATAAATACATAAAATGATTCTAGCAAACAGATTAGAAGCAACTAGAGTGATATTAAAATTATGGTGCTCCTTTTATATAAATAAAAAAAAACATGATATTGACTGCCAACACATTTGCTAAAATTTATGCATGTGTTTCCTATAAATTCCTGTTTCCTAAAACACTAACAACCAAATTTCTATGAATTGCAGCAAAACATATCAATCTAACTGACCCTAAACTTTTCCAGCATACAGGAATTTGCTACTTCTACTTCCTCCATAATATTACTAGTTAACATATATGCACTGTACTAAGCACTCAACACATACAATTTTGTTCAAACCTCACAAATCCGTGAGGTGGGGATTATTATTATTTTCATTTGAAAGATGAACAAACTTAAAGACTGATTGGAAAATTTATCCAAATCACACAGCACAATGTTCATTCTGGGTTTTAACTATACCCTACTATAAGTCAGTAAGTCTATTAATGTTTATGGGATGCTGGCAGAAGACACAAGACTCCTGCATCAAAGTCAAAGAACTCTGGTTCTCATGTCACAGGAAGCAGCAGGAGAACAAACAAGTTTGTGTTATTCTCACTGTTCCCATATCCCACAACAGCAACACAATACAGTCCACATGGGTGCTCTGTGCAGTGTGTTTGCAATCACAGCTAAAGAACACTGGTAGACAGCTTTCATAGAAAGCAGTAAATAAGCTTCTTCCATATGGCAAAGGAAGTATCTTATCCTTATCCTGATCTGCTTGCTAAAAACAGTTCTAAGAAATGGACAGGGTTGGGGCGAGGTGTCTAACAAGGCATTTTTTAAAAAAGATTTATTTATTTGAAAGACAGAGTTACAGAGAGAGGTAGAGACAGAGAGAGAGGTCTTTCATCTGCTGGTTCACTCCTGAGATGGCTGCAATGGCCAGAGCTGCGCCGATCTGAAGCCAGGAGCCAGGAACTTCTTCCTGGTCTCCCACATGAGTGCAAGGGCCCAAGGACTTGGGCCCTCTTCTACTGCTTTCCCAGACCATAGCTGAGAGCTGGATAGGAAGAGGAGCAGCCAGGACTAGAACCAGTGCCCATATGGGATGCCGGCGCTTCAGGCCAAGGAATTAACCCACTGTACCACAGCACTGGCCCCTTAACAAGGCATTTAAGACTATTTGGGATACCAACATTCCAGATGTTCAAGTTCTGGCTCTGCTTCCTGTGAATGTGAACCCTGGGAGGCAACAGCTGATGGTTCAAGTGCCTGTGTCTTTGCCACCCATATTGAGTTCTAGGCCTCTAGCTTCAGCATTGCCCAGTCTGGCAATTGCAGGATGGAGAAAACCAGCAGATAGATATCACATACCCTCGCTCTAGCTCTAATTCTCGCTTTCCTTTTCATGTGCACACTCTCACTCTTGCTCTCCCTCTCAGCTTTCAAATAAATGAGAAACCTTTGGGGTTTTATTGTTTGTTTAATTCATTTATTTATTTGTGAGGCACAGTTACAGAGAGAGAGGTTTTCCATCTGCTGGTTCACTCTTGCAATGGCCACAATGGCCGGGGCTGGGTCAGTCTTAAGCTGGGAGCTTCTTCCAGGTCTTCCATGTGAATACAGGACCCCAAGCACTTGGGCCGTCTTTCACTGCTTTTCTAGACCAGTAGTACAGAAGTGGATGGGAAGTGGAGCAGCCAGGACATGAACTGGTCCCACAGGCAGAGGCTTAACCTACTACACCACAGTGCCGACTCTTATTTTTTTGTTTTTTACAAAAAAGAAATGGGTAAAGAATGGTAATGATCTTGCACTCTTGACAAGAGGTATATGAGCATAAACAAGAGACCCATGGAGGAATCTTTCCCAGCACTGATAGGTCCTTCAGGGAGGAATCAAACTCAACAATACAGCACCTCATACAGTTTCAAGAGGATTTGGCTCCCATAACTCCCAGCAGACATTTAAGCCTGAAAGTCTCATGTTAATGGTTAATAGACTACTGTTAGTGGATTAAAAGTGGAGAGTTGGGCTGGCGCTGTGGCACAGAGGGTAAAGCCGCCACCTGCAGTGCCAGCATCCCATATGGGCACCAGTTCAAGACCCAGCTGCTCCACTTCCAATTCAGCTCTCTGCTATGGCCTGAGAAAGCAGTGGAAGATGGCCCAAGTCCTTGGGCCCCTGCACCCATGTGGAAGACGTGGAAGAAGCTCCTGGCTTCAGATCAGCACAGCCAACTGGGGAGTGAACCAGCAGATGGAAGACTTTTCTCTCTGACTCTCCTTCTGTATGTAACTCTGACTTTCAAAGAAAATAAATAATTCTTAAAAAAAAAAAAAAAAGTGGAGACTTGATTTAATGATAGCATCAGGGAGTTAAGCTTGTTGAGAGGTGAGAGGTCATTGTGGTGTTGCCCTGGAAGTTAATTCTTGTGAGATGATTAGTTGTATTGGCCAAGCATCCTCTCTACTTCTGTGCTTCCATACAATCAGTCTTCTGCCATCCACTGGCTTCACCACATGCCTGAACCAAGAGGGCCCACCTAGTCTAGGACTAAGTTTAAGACTAAACTCTAAGTCAAAACAAACCTTTTTCCTTCCTAAAAAGTTTTCAGGTAATTTAAAGTAACAAAAAGCAAGTAATATAATGCTATAACCTGAACTTGTAACCACTATTAATAAAACACATTCCAAAATTTTAACTTTGTTCCGTAAATTTAAAGCTACAATGATTGAAGCCGTTGATGCTTCTGGGTAACCATAACAAACTAAACATGAATACTTCCATAACCTCCAAAACACAATAAAAATGCCAAATTTAAAAAGAATATGAACCACCAAGGGCAAGAGTAGAAGAGAAAGGTCAACATATTTTTGGAAGAGGACAAAAGTATATTAACAGATTCAGAAGAGCAAAGGAAGCCACAACCTAAATCCCTGGAGAAAGCGATACTGAAAAGGAAAGAGCTGACACAACCACAGAGAGCACCAGAAACAAATCATGAACTTGAAACACCAACTAAAATACATGAAAGGTGTGAGTTAAAGAATGCAAACAATAAGGGATCAAATTAAAAAAAAAAAAAACCACCATTAAAAAGGTAAACAATGTGTTCTTGTTCTGATACAAGAATGTCAGCACAAAGACACAATTCAATCAGTGTAGGAGAGTGAAGGTTTCCTGTCTGAAGTCTGACTCTGGCTGGGGTCATTCCAATAATAAATTTTTTTGCTGGGGAGGCGGGGTGGCGTAGTGCATGTCAGGAAAAAAAAAAAAAAAAGAAGAGGACCCACCCAGAATGTCCAAATAACAATTTAAAGGGGATTATAAAGAAAAAACATAGAGGTAAGCATTGTGGCGCAGCAGATTAAGTACCACGTGTAGCTCCCACATCCCTTGTCAGAGTGCCAGTTCCAATCCTGGCTCCAGATTCAGCTTCCTGATACTGCATCCTGGGAGGCTGCAGATAACGGCTCAACTACTTGGGCCCCTGCCACCCACATGGAAGAACTTAATGGAGTTCTGGGCTCCTGACTTCCCCTGGCCCAGCACTGGCTGCTTGTGGGCATTTGGGAAGTGAACCAACAGATGGCAGAAATCTCTCTCTCTCTCTCTCTCCCTCTCCTCTCTCCCAGTCTGTCCCACTACCTTTCAAGTAGATGAAAATAAATAAATAAAAAATTTTTAAAGAGTCAGAAGGAACATAGAAAACATAAGGGAAAGAATTACTAAAGCCAATAGTAGGCCGGCACCGCAGCTCACTAAGGCTAATCCTCCGCCTTGCGGCGCCGGCACACCGGGTTCTAGTCCCGGTCGGGGTGACGGATTCTTTCCCGGTTGCCCCTCTTCCAGGCCAGCTCTCTGCTGTGGCCGGGAGTGCAGTGGAGGATGGCCCAAGTGCTTGGGCCCTGCACCCCATGGGAGACCAGGAGAAGTACCTGGCTCCTGCCATCGGATCAGCACGGTGCACCAGCCGCAGAGTGCGGGCCGCGGCGGCCATTGGAGGGTGAACCAACGGCAAAGGAAGACCTTTCTCTCTGTCTCTCTCTCTCACTGTTCACTCTGCCTGTAAAAAAAAAAAAAAAAAAAAAAAAAAAAGCCAATAGTAAAAAAAATTCCTAAACTGAAGGTATCAAGCCTTTAGATTAAAAGGATCCAAGTTCCTATCCAAATAAATGAAAAAATAATTCAGATATCATCATTCAATTTCACAATACCAGCACTGAGGGATGAGAATCGCAAAGAACAAAAATATGCATAAAGACAATCAGAAACCAAAATGGAATCAGGCTTCTCAGAAGCAACTTTGGAAGCTAAAAGGTAATATACCTTCGAAGTCCTGATGAGAAATTTTCCAACCTTGAACTGTATACCAAGGCAAACAACTCAAGTGTAACACTATAATGAAGACATTGTCACACACTACCCATATATTTTTTTTATAAAGATATAAATTAACTGACAACAATAGCACAGTGGTACACAGAAGGAAAAGAGCATATAAGAGCAAAGTTTTGTATACTATTGAAATTAACTTCTTATTAATCCTAATTAGATTGTTTTAAGATAAAACAGTAATTACCATTCACAAGAAAACCATAAAGAAAAGAACTCAAAAAGATACAGGAAAAAGAAACAGAAGAGAATTTAAATGGTACACCAGCAGATAGCTACTTAACACAAAGAAGGTTGTAATAGAGAAATAGAGGAACAACAACAACAAAAAAAATGGGACAAATAGCAAGGTGGTAATGTAAATCCTGCTTTATTGTAATTACTTATAAATGAATAAAATAATCCAATCTAAAGGCAAAGAATGGAAGAATGAATTTTTTTAAAGTGATTAAACTATATACTATCTTCAACAGGCACACTTTAGATTTAAACACATAGGATTAAAGTAAAAGCAGGGGAAAAGTTATATCATGCACACACCAACCATAAAAAATCTAGAACAGCTTTACTAATGTCAGAAAAGATAGACTTTCACTACAAACTCATATCAGATCAACACAAATGCAAATATGCTCAAGAAAACACACACAACCCAATTCCAGCAACATATGAAAAGGATTATACATCACTATCAAGGGAGATTTACCTCAGGAATGCAAGACCTGCTTAACATCCAAAAATCAATTAGTATAACACCATTTTAAAAAAGAGCAAACACAGTAAGAGCAGGTGGACAAAATCCAATACCTTTTCATCCTGAAAATACTCAACTAAAATTGGAAGAAAATTTCCTCAAGCTGATAAAAGATATTTATTTAGAAACTCACAGTAAACAACATGCATCATAGCATGCTCTCCCCCTAAGACCAGGATGTCCACTACTGCCACTTTGATTCAGCAGCAGGTGATGGCTAGAATAGCTGAGTCCCTGCCACCTATGTGGGAGCTGCAGATTGAATTCCTAGCTCGTGGTTTTGGCCTGTTCCAGCTCTGACTACTGCAGGCATTTGGGGAGTAAAGCAGATGGGAGATTCTCTCTAACAGACACTCCTCCCGCCACAGAAGCTATACAAATGACCAATGTGCACATGAAAAGATGTTCAACACCATTACAAATGCAAATCAAAACCACATTACCCACTTCAATGAGTATATTTAACAAAGAGATACTAGTTGTTGGTAAGGAAGTGGAGAAATTGGTAAGTATAATAATGAGGCCACTTTGGAGAAAACATTTTGACAGATCTTCAAAAGTTTACAGACTTACCCTATGACCTAGCAATCTGACACCTAGAAATACCTGAGAGAAATTAAAACAAATATGCACAAAAACTTGTACACAAATATTCACTGCAGCATTATGAATAAAATATAAAGAAACCCAAATATCTAGGAACTTCTGAGCACATAAAAAATATTATTCACCAATAAAAAATTACTGAAATACACCAGAATGTGGAAAAAAGTCAAAAATATTAGGTTAAGTGAAAAAAGCCAATCACAAAAGACCACATATTGCATAATTACAGTTTGCCCAGAATAGGCAAAACCACACAGACATAAAGTAGATTGATAACTGACAAAGATTAAGAGAGAAAAGAATAAGGAGTAACTAATGGGTATGTGGTTTCATTTTTTAGGGGCATGAATATGTTCAAAACTTGGATAATGGTGATGGTTGCACAACTCTGGAATTAAACTAAAAATCAATGAGTTACACAAGTTAAGAGAGTAAATTTCAAGATATTTGAATTCTAGCTCAATAAACTACATGGCAGGGCCAACACTGTGGCGTAGCAGGTTAACCTGCCACCTGCAGTGCCGGAATCCCATATGGGCGCTGGTTTGAGACCCAGATGTTTCACTTTCAATCCAGCTCCCTACTAATGCACCTGGGAAAGCAAGAGAAGATGGTCCAAGTGCCCGGGGCCCCTGCCACCCATGTGGGAGACCCAGAGGAAGCAGCTGGCATCAGTGGCCCAGCCCTGGTCATTGCAGCTACCTGGGGAGTGAAGCAGCAAATGGAAGATCTCAATCTCAATCTCTCTCTCTCTCTCTTTCTCTCTCTGTAACTCTGCCTTTCAAATAAATACATAAGTCTTGAAGAAAAGAAACAACTACATGCAATATACTGAGACAAATAAAGAATAGATAAAAACAATAATGGACTTCAGAGGCCAGCGTTGTAGCTCAGTAGGTTAAGCTCCATGTGAACCCTGCTTCCCACTTGGAAGTGCTGGTTCAAGTCCTGGGTGCTCTGCTTCCAATTTGGCTTCTTGTTAACGCACCTGAATGTCACAGAAAACAGGCCAAGTATTTGGGCCCATGCCACCCATGAGGGAGACCAGGCTAAAGTTCCTGGCTCCTGGTTTAGGCTTTGCTCAGAGTTCGCAGTTGCAGCCATTTAGGAAGTAAACCCACAGATGGGAGATTGACTGACTCTTTCAAATAAGTCAATCTTGTTTAAAAAATAAATACTGGATCTTACCATGGATAAAAGTTAAAACAAAACATAAGACACTATGGGTTTGTGCCAGATGGTCCTGTATATGACCCATGTCTACACCTAGGAAGATGTTATTTAGAAATTTCATTGGCACTTCTAAGAAAATGACAGCAGCTCTAGAAAGGGCCTACCAAGCACATAACAGACATTAAATGTTTGTTCACTTCCCTCCATGCAGTCTTCTTCCCCCAACTCATATACTCACTGTTCTTGCTTACTACTGTGGACGTGCCTTCCACTTGTCAAAAATGACAATGTCTTTCACCTATTCCAGCTTCTACTTTATTTTACTTGATCTCAAGTCACCTATTACAATACCAAACTAAAGTGTCAAGCAGTCCCACTACCACCCAACTGCTCTAAATTTTCCAAGAAAGAATTTCTCTGCCTTCCAACTATATCATCAACCTACCTAAAAGACATAAATTCTATTTCCAACTCCCAACCTATGAAAAATGTCTTAGATTTCTTTTTAATTACAGCATGTTAATCATTCAGATTTGTCCAAAACTCATATTTAAAACTATTCAGACAAACAGATTTTACTGGCACAGCCTTTTCTTGTTTTCTTATTCTTTCTTATTTGGCTGTCTTTTCACATTATTTTAAGTGACACGCTAAAAACTACACATATTTATGGGGTGCCACGTGATGTTTTGATACATGTATATATTTTCTAATGTCCAAAGCAGAATAAACATATCTATTTCCTCAAACATTTACTACTTCCTTATGGTGAAAACATTCAAAATTCTTTTTTCTAGCTTTTTTAGAATAACACACAGTAGGGGCCAGCACCGTGGCATAGTAGGTTAAGCCGTCGTCCACAGTGCCAGCATTCCATATGGGTACCGGTTTGGATCCCAGCTGTTCCACTTCTGAGCCAGCTCCCTGCTAATGTGTCTGGGAAAGCAACAGAAGATGACGGAAGTCCCTAGGCCCCTGCACCCATGTGGAAAACCCAGATGAAGTTCCTGGTTTCAGCCTGACTCAGCCCCAGCTGTTGCACCCAGCAGATGAAGATCTGTCTCTCCCTCTCTGTAATTCTGACTTTCAAATAAATACATAAATTTAAAAAAATAAAATAAAAACCACAGTACATTACTGTCTTCTATAGTCACTCTAAGAATGCCTTAGAACACCAGAACCTCTTACTCCTATCTATCACTTAGTACACATTAAGCAACTTTTCCCCATCCCTGCTTCTCCCTGTACTCTCCCAAGCCTCTGGTAACCACCATTCTACTCTCAACTCCTATGAGATCACATGAGTGAAATCATACAGTACTTGACAACAAACTTCCAAAGTATTATCTCTTCTAAGCCTTACTACTGCAAATAACTATTATTTGTCTGTCTGCTTCAATATCTTATTAGCTTTAAAATTCTGAACCAAAAGATTTTGGTTAAAGATGAACTTTTATAAAGTAAAACGTTTTTGTGCTTTAATAAATCACATATTTAATAAAGTGAATGTGAGGCTTTGTTGTACAAAGCTGCAAGACACTTTTTCGGGAAGGTACTTAGGAAAAGAATGCAAAAGGGAAGGAGGAAGGGTGAAAACAATCGGAAATAACCAGAAAAATATACTTACAGCCTCAAACTGCAAGTGGCTATCCTTCAAGAAACTCTGAATTTTGTCCTTGGGTAAAATACTAAACCGAAATCGGAGGAGATCCATTTCTTGTTGAATGAACCAGCGTCTAAGATCTTCACTGAAATGGACACAGGGAAATCAGAAGTATAAATTAAAAATGTAACAATTATTAAATATGAGAAATTTTTATGAAAATTTCAAACACACGCAGGATACCAATAGATTACAGTTTTACCACATATTACAATCTTCCAGGGATATGTTGGGTACGAGGTACAGGAGTGTATGAACATCAAATTAAAATTAAAGGGGCCAGTGCTGTGGCACAGCAGGTTAAAGCACCAGACTAAAGCACAGGAATCCCACATGGGCATCGAGTCCCAGATATTCCACTTTCGATCCAGATTCCCCACTAATGTGCCTGAGAAAGCAGTGGAGGATGGCCCAAGTCCTTGGGTCACTGCACCCATATGGGAGACCTAGAAGCAGCTCTGGTTTCAGATCAGCTCAGCTCCAGCCATTGCTGCCATATGTGGAGTAAACCAGCAGGTAGAAGATCTCTCTCGCTCTGTCTCTACCTCTCTTTGCAACTGTGTCTCTCAAATAAATAAAATAAATCTTTTAAAAAATTAGAGTATTTTCAGATAACTCCATTATTATTGAATAATATGAAAGAAAATAGTTCATTGCATGTAATATAACTGCAAAATATTTACATTAGATAATAGGGTATTCCATTCACATTAGAAAATAGGGTGGTTTCATCAATGCCAAACCTATAAACAAGCATTTGGCACATCGGCTAAGGGGCTACTTGGGATGACCATACCCCATGTCAAAATGCCAGGGTTTGAATCCAGGCTCTGCCTCTGATCCCAGCTTCCTGTTAATCTACACCATGGGAGGCAGATGATGGCTCAACTACCTGGGTCTCTTCCACCCATTTGGGACACTGTACTGAGTTCTAGGCTCCTGGTTTCAGCCTGGCCAGCCCTGGCAATTTGCAGAGCAAATCAGCAAATGGAAGATTTTTCCGTCTCCATCTCTCCCTCAAATAAAGTTTAAAATAATGAACATTTTTAAAATATAAAATACACAAGTACACATCAATATTTACAAGTAAACTAAAAATATATTAACGTATAAGGAAAATATATAATGAGTACTATTGTTATACTATAAAATAATTACACTACTGAATGTAAAATAAGACTTTTTTTAGGTGACTTTCATAGTCAGCAATCCATCTATTGGATAAATTGCATAAACTACATATGCTATTTTACAAAATAAAAATTGTAGGAACAGAGCTGATTAGTAATTCCTCAATTATTATATTAGAATAATAAGCAATTCAAGATTTTTACTTGACTAACCTATTAATCAAAAGAAATAGTCACAGCTATATCATTGGGCCAAAATTAATATGGGGGAAATGGGACACGAAGTCATCATTTAAAAAAAAAGTATTAACCCCTTTTCCCTCTAGGTGGCACTACTGACTTACCCATTCATCTCATATTCTAAAAGCCTATATATCAACTTCAAGTGTGTATTTGATTGTTTCTTATAATCGTTATCCTATTTTTAAGAAAATTTTTAAAAGTCCCTCATCGTAAAGAAATCTTTTCCAACTTTAACTCTCAAAGAATCTTTCCCATAAAATTTAAAGTGTTAGAGCAGGCAGTCTGGCATAGTGGCTTAAGCTGCCACTTGGGACATCCAAATCCCTTACTTGCATACCATTCATGCCACATCACAGTGCCAGTTTGAGCCCTGCTAATGCATCCTACAAAGCAGCAGATGATGGCTCAAGTGCTTGGGCCCCTGCTACCGACATGGTAGACCCAGATGGAGTACTAGACTCCTGGCTTTAGCCTAGCCTAGCCCAGGCATTTGGGACATAAACCAGCAGATGGAAGATCTCTCTCTCCTCTATCCCCATCAATCTGTCATTCTGACTTTCAAATAAATAGACTTTAAAAAAAAAAAAAAAAGTGCTGCATCAGGTCAAATTCTGCAACAGAAAATTTTTGGTTTTTTTTGAGTGAACAACATGTTCCACTGCCACATGGTTCAACTTATGACCCACTGGTTCCTGATGTTACTCTGAATTTTCCTACATGTAGTATAACATACCAATTTTCTCTGCACCAATTTATAAACCAAGACATCAGATATGACTATGAGATATAAAAGTATACTTACGACTGGCAATAAGCAAGGCGCAAAATAAAATGAGAAATATGATCTCTTCTTCGTGGTTCATATTCATCTTCTAAATTTTCCTTAAAATAATAACCAAAAAAAAACCATTAGAACGTTAAGTAGTGTAAAGAAATACTAAGTCAGCATAGCATAACCTAAGGGTAAAATTTAAAAACACATTTTTTTTTTTAAGATTTATTTATTTGAAAGGCAGCTTTACAGTGAGAGGGAGAAACAGAGAGATCTTCCATCTGCTGGTTCACTCCCCCAAATCAAATGGCTACATCAGCTGGGGCTGGGCCAGACTGAAGCCAGGAGCTTCATCCGGGTCTCCCACATAGGTGCAGGGGCCCAAGGACTTGGGTCATTTTCCACTGCTTTCCCAGGGCATTAGCAGGGAACTGGTTTGGAAGTGGAGAAGCCAGGACTCGAACTGACGTCCATATGGGATGCCAGCACTGCAAAAATAAGGCACTAATGCCAGCCCTTCAAAAACACATTTCTTAATAATGCTTTCCAGGCTCATCAACATTTTACTTAAACTGACAGCTGAACCGACCTCAACCAAACCTTGTCCCATTTTCTTCCTATTAACTCCTCTCTCCTCAGTTTCTTTCTTCAGCCTATACTCAGTGGACTTTCCACTTCAAACACTTTTATGTCAAACCTCAAATTCCTTAATTTCAACCAACTAGTAAAATCTAGCTAGATTCTAGATTACTCTATAGCTATACCACACAATCCTCAATCATCATGCACTCTCAAAATGCTGGAAAAAAATGTATACAAAATTATGGAAACTTGGAATAAAAACTTCATGGTCTCTAATCTCAGTTGAACTCTTAACCAACATCAAGCAATCCTTTTCAAGTTCAAAACACTTAACAATTAACAAGCCTTGACCACAGTTACTAGGTAACACACAGTATTCCAAGTATTTTTAATGTATCAATCCTTTCAATCCCTTCAAAACACCATGTGATGTGAAACACCAGCATATCATTATTTTAATGATGAGCAAACTGGAGTGAGCATTTGGCCTAGAGGTTAAGCTACTGGTTGGGACACCATATCCCATAACAGAGTGACCAGATTCAAATCCTAGTTCTAATCTCAATTCCAGACTGCTAATATGCAGTCTAGGATAGAGTAGGTGATGGCTCCATGCAACTCATATGGAAGACTTGGATCAAGTTCCTGGCCCATCCAGCTCAGGTCTGGCATTGCAGACATTTGGAGAAAGAACTAGCAAATAAAAGCTCTCTTCTTCTGACTCTCAAAAAAAATTTTTGTCTTTAAATTTCACTAAAGATGAGGAAACTGAGGCATGAGGGGTTACTGAGTTATTAAAGGTCACCGAGCTTATAAACAGCAGAACTGGGATTTGACAATCATCTCTCCTTATTTCTTAGAAAAGTTGCCCCTATCACAGCACATCTTCCTCCTCTCTCTAAAGTTGATTTCATCTACTTTACAGAAAATCAGAGCCACCAGGCAGACTCCTTCAGTCCCAAGCTTCTGCATCCTCATGCTGTGTTATGTTTCCATCCATCTCCATGGACAAAGCATCTCTCCTTCCTCATACATGAAGCTAATCACCACACCTAAACTCTCCACCCCATGTGCTTTCATGTCTTCAGGAACCTGATTTATCAACTATTCAAGGTATCTTTAAGTTCTCCTACTCTTCTTTCTATTACTAGATCTTTCTGTTCAGCCTATAAACACATCGTTTCTCTTGTCACGTGTGTGTGTGTGTGTGTGTGTGTGTGTGTATCTCCTCTATATTTTGCCCTATTTCTTCCATCTTTTCAGTTAAACATCTTAAAATATTACATATTCCACATTCACATTTCTACTTTCCCTTCTCCAACCACTGTCATTGTTCTGGTTTTTGACCCTACATACAATGACATTCATAACCGCTAAGTCAAATGGACAACATAATACAATTCATCTCACACTATCTTAAGGTTTTGAAACTGTGTGGTTAAGAGTACCACCACAGAAACAAAATGTCCAGATGCCAATCTTGATTCCATCACTTACCATCATAAGAAATCGAGCAAGTTACTGAACTAATCAGTAACTAACACAGTACCCTCATCTGTAAAATAGGGACAATAACAATATCTACCTTAAAAGACTGTAATCTGGATTACATACATTAATATGTAACAGAACGAAGTCTGATATATAGTAAACATAAATGTCTGCTGTTGTGATTTCTATATTATCAGTATTAATATTCTGATCACGATTATTGAAGCCCAGCCTTCCAGGGCTTCTATGGGACCGCTATCCTAGTCCATCTCCTACTTCTCAGGGAGCTTCTTCTCAACTCCCTTCCCAGTCTCCTTTTAAGTCCACTGCACATTAAATATTGGTATTCCTCATACCTGTCTCCACTATCTTCGCTTCTCAAACATTTTCCTAGGGTACCCTCACCTAATCATAATGATTCCAACTTTTCCCTCATCTATACTCCCACTACCTATGTCTTCTAAGTCCAGACCTACATCCAGCAGATACTTTCACAGGCACCTCAAACACATGTCTAGAACTAAACTCAACAACTTTGTTCTACAACTAGCTTCCCCTCCTGTACATCACATCTCAAAATATCACCACCATACCCTACCTGTCCTAACTGGAAATCTGGGTGTCAATCATAGTCTCCCTTTTCCTCTGCAATCAGTCACTAAAATCCAGTGATCCTACTTTTTAACCCCTCTTCAGTTGGTCCCCTTTCATTTGGTTCACATTCCCACCACTTCCAAGCTCCTAACTGGTTTCCCTCCTATCAGACATGACCCTGTCAATATGCTGTTGACAGTCAAATTCCAAAATCAAAATCTGATCACATCTGTCAAGTCGTAGTTCCAGCACTACTTCCTCTGGTAAAGCCTTCCCAAGCCTCTCCAGTCAGCTGGGTAAATAATATGTTCATACTCAGGAAGATCCTGAAGTACACATCTAATAACAGTACCCACCATCCTGTATGGCACAATGTCTGCAGATCTCTAGAGGGTAGAAGCCATGACGCTGAGAAGTCTACCATACTATATCATCAGACTACATGTCAAATACCCTTAGTAGACGGTAGGTACCTTCAGGCAGTCCACACTACATTAGTCTTTATAAAAGTTCTACGCCTCGTACAAGACCTTTTTTACAGCTGACGCTCAATAATGTGAATACATATAACTGAAGGAAATTTTTTTCCTCGTTTACTTACTCTATAGGAGAACTTGACCTTTCGAATCTCAGCTTCCAGCTTACTCTGGTATTGCTCAGTTCCTTTCACATAGCTCACACCAAGATTTTCCACTGTCTTGAGCACTTACAAAAAGATGAAAAGAAAAAGTTAAAATGCAAGATAATTTTTTAAAATTAAATGCAGGACAAAATCTATGCATAGCAATTCTGCAATTATGTGTTTATAGAACATAACAAGTGACAAAGTCTTTTCTTGATAAGTACAATACACAAGCTACAATCATGCATCAAATAATGATAAACACTCTGAGAAATGCTTCATTAGACAATTTTGTTGTTATACAAAAATCATAGTGTACTTAAAGAAAAAAAAGATTTATTTGAAAGGCAGAGTGGCAGAGTTACAGAGAGAGAGGGAAAGACAGAGATCTTCCATCCACTGGTTCACTCCCCAAATGGCTACAATGGCCAAGGCTGGGCCAGGCCAAAGCCAGGAGCTTCATCAGGGCCTCCCACACAGATGCCCATTGCCCTCACAGGATGCCAGCGTCCCAGGCACCAGCTTTACCCACTATACCACAACACTGGCCCCCACAGTATACTTAATGTGAACCAAGACACCTATAACATAACGTGGTGATATAATCCTAATTGACCACCACTGCATATGCAGTCCACCACTGGTCAAAGCATTACTTAGTGCATGACTATATATACAAGTATGTTTGCAAGTGGATATCCTCTACCTGTGTTGCAGAACACATTCATGTCCCACCATATAATCTAACACCAAGGATTCTCAATCCAGGAAGAGGGAAGGACAGTGATCACCACTGCACTGAGCCCCTGTTGTTGAGGAATAGAAAAGTGAGCCAGCAGGGGCTGGCATCCCATATGGGAGCATCCCATATGGGAGCTGGTTCAAGTCCCAGTTGCTCCACTTCTGTTCCAGCTCCCTGCTAATAGCCTGGGGAAGCAATGAAAGATGGCCCAAGTGCTTGGGCCCCTGCACCCACATGGGTGACCTGGAAGAAACTCCTGACTTCCGATTGGCCCAGCTCTGGCCATTGCAGACATTTGGAGAGTGAACCAGCAGATGGAAGACCTCCCTCTCCCACTCCTTCCTCTCCTTCTTCTTCTCTCTTTCCCTCTCTCTAACTCTGCCTCTCAAATAAATAAATAAATCATTTTTAAAAAAAAGTGAGCCAGATGGAAAACAAATTAAGCATCTTTGTCTGCTTGCTTCATGTGGCACTGCCTATTGGGCAGTCTGCTTCATTTACTCAACAAAGATCCATCAGAAAAAACCTGCCCTTCCTTCCCTGATGAAGCAAAGGAGAGACTACAACATTGCTATTGATGAAGCAGAGGCATCCAGTCACCCAAACGAACTATCATGAATACAGGCTGCATGCTTGTCAAAGGTGCCTAAAACCCCTTAGCAATCTTTTCTCAGACTAATTCTTCTCAAGGCTTTAAGATTTATTTATTTATTTATTTATTTGAGAGGCAGAGTTAGAGAGAGAGGGAAAGAGAGAGAGAGGTCTTCTTTCCACTGGTTCACTCCCCAAATGGCCACAATGGCCAGAGCCAGGCCCATCCAGTCAAGAACCAGGAACTACTCTGGACTCCAGGTGGGTGCAAGGGCCCAAGCTCTTAGGCCAGCCTCCACTGCTTTCCCATCCAAAGCCAGGAACCAGGAGCCTCCTCTGGACTCCCAGGTGGGTGCAACGGCCCAAGCTCTTAGGCCAGCCTCCACTGCTTTCCCAGGATATCAGCAGGGAGCTGGATCAGAAGTGGAGCAGCCAGGACTCAAACTGGTGTCCACATGGGATGCCAGTTTCACAGGCAGAGGCTTAATCAATTACAAAACAGCGCCAGCCCTTCTTGAGGCATCTTTGAATTCAAGAATGAAAAACCTCCTAATAATCGCCTGAGCATAAATCCATGTCCCACAGGCACCTCCTTATTATGCTATCCAAACTAATTATCTCCCTGTCTTCCCCATCTCCATTAGCAGACTTTCCATCCACTAGTACATCCAAGCAGGAACCTCTACCCAGCAGCTGCCCCCTCACTCCTACACCTCCAATACCTCCTCAGTATTCCTTTAATCTCTGCCTTTCTATCATTGCTGTTATTACCTTAGATCAGATTCTTACCATTTCACTGCATGTCAATCCCAAGAACACCTTATCAATCACCACCTTAATCCTTATGAAGCATCTGAAACTGTTAGGCTTTTTAAAACCCTTTCTCCCTTGCCTTTACTCTTTCATTCAACAAACAGGTACTGAATGCTCCCTCTCTGCATTAAAAGTTCTTACCCTGTCCCTCTAAAAATGGCTAGCATTATCTCATGTCTCCTTCCAATTTTCCCACAAGAATATCTTGGAACATGAACTCTGAAAACATTGATAGTATTTTGGTTTCAATTCATGCCTTGCTCATACCTTTCTTCCATCAACACACAAAGGTTAAATAAGCCCTAGTACAGTGGCCATATCCACCTTATACTCCAATACTAATTAGTGGTTTCATTACAAAAAAAAAAAAAAAAGACCCTTAATTATCCATACTTCTCCTACTACCTTGAAATTGTCACTGCTCTCTAACACGACATTCTCTTTCCTGTCTCTAAGCTTTGGTAAAGGCCATTATCTCAACTTGGAAAAAATCTTTCCCTTCTCTGTTGGAAAAATTTCAGCTCACCAACAAGATCCAAATTCCACTCAGCTTCTTTGAGAAGCCTGACTAAATCAGACTAAGTCAATCACTCCCACTTCCATGCCTTAACAGCACTACTATTCACTTTTACTAGAGCAAAATACTGTATTATGACTATTATTTTGTATGTCTGCCTACTGTAATACATTCCCAGTGAGGAATTACATTATTCACCCCAAAATCTCTGCCATCTAGAACATAATAGCATTTAATAAATACGCACTATACAATAAATGAGTGACTGGCAAGCCCTTAATAACAAATCCTTCAGACATTTATTGAATGTGCTGCTGAATGAAAGAAATAAATTTTCATTCATCCCCAAGAAACATAAATGAGCATCTCAAGAACATATATTCTATTTAAGTATCACTTACATTTAACTCTATCGATAGCCAAGCTTTCAAACTCTATCAAAGATATGTTTTCAGAAGGTGGTTGCAAGTAAAACTGAAGGCTATGAGGGTAGCTCACATTCTTCTGGTCACCTGTCAACCTCAGCTTCTTCCTCCGATTTCCTCCAGAAAACTGCATCCTGTTCACTTTGGAAGTATGCACATAAAAAAGGTTAGAACTACCAAAAAATGGAATAGAACGGGAAACAACAAACAACTCTACAAACACAGAAAAATACTGAAACTGAAAGCATGCACACAATGTTAACAGCAGTTATCCCTGTGTGATGTCTTTATTTTCCGGATTGTCCACAACACAAGCTGAAATAACTTCGTAGCGGGGAGAGGGGTGCCAGGGAAGACGCAGCAGGTGTTCCGCCAGCTCACTACAGGTCTGCGACCTTTATAATCGTAAGCTAAGACAAGGTTTTATGGGGTCTGCGATCCTGAACTCTTTAGCAAAGTGCGGCTGAGACTGGATGAGACTTAATGAAACCTCACCCTGGGAAAAAGAACTATCTTAAAGATCCAGTCGGCAGCTATCTCCCCCAACTCCTGCCGGCTCCTGCGTCTCTAGCCCCCAACTACCAACCAATACCCAATCCGCCCACCCTGCCAGGTCAATCGTTCTGTCCCCAAGGCCCGCAAAACGATCTCCCTTTCTTACCGACTTGCAAGCACAGCTCTCCGTTCTAAATCCCTGAGAGTTCGTCTTACCCGCAAGAAGCCAAACTCTTAAAAGATCACAGGCTAACGCCGCTCGGTCCAGGTGGCGGGAGATTTTATTTGGAAGCGGAAGCGGAAGTGACACAGAAGACCCGCCCACCCCGCACGAGACGTGCGCACGCTCAGTGGGGAGCGCCTGAGGCCTCGGTGTTGCGTCCCTGGTCAAGGTTTTAACTCAAGTGTTGTGAGTGGATTTTTCCCACATTGCCAGCGGCTGCTCCTATATATGGAGTCAGTAGCTTCTGGCGGTTGAAAGATGCTAGCGGCTAAAACTTCCACACGCTAAAGATTGACTCCGGGTAGTTTCTTGGGGACGCTAACACAGCTCCCATCAATTGAGGACTAAGTGGCGCTCAGATCTGCAGGGCAGGGCCTCATCACTTTAAATCTGGGAGAGCAATGGAGAAAGAACGGGCACTGCGCTCCTCTTTGCACCTGGCTCGCTTTCAGTGGCCTTTTTTCGCCCCCTCGTTGAATCCTTCAGCGACCCTATAGGATACGTCATGTTCGTCCCATTTTGTGGATGGGAAAAGCGGCTGAAAGATCGTCGTCCATTTGCGCTTTTACGCACCGTATGTTTTGTTTTTGATACTGGACCACAACCCGCCTCGGGCCAGTCGCCTGATCCCATTTACGCCCAGCTCCAGCCCCCCATTCGTAGGCGCCGGCGAGCGAGGGTGCGCGCTCAGAAGGCGCTGCGGGGTCTCCAGGAACCGGAGGAGACCCGCGGGCAGGAAGCTCTGGCGGCCTCTCAAGAGTGGACGCGCCGCCGACTTTCCTGACGTTCTGCTGCGTGAGAACCTCGCGCGCTGGGCTCGCCTCCTGGCTGGCTGGCTGGCTGGCTGGCTGGCTGGCAGAATATTTTAGCGCGGGAAGTAAACTTCTCTTGCGGCCTCTAGGAGGCGTGTCTCACCCACAAAAGTTCAATAAAAGGAGTGCTTAGGAGAGGACTTTGAAAATGTTGAAGTTTCTAGAAATGCAAAGAATATTGAGACAATATCAAGCTTCTAACCACCCACGCAGCACGGGCTAAACTGTGGCTAGTACTGTGTGCCACGACCTGTTTATGTGTTTATGGAATTCTTGTTCTCATAACTCTATGAGGTAAGTTCCATTGTGAACCCTATTTTATAGATAGGAAAGCTAAAGAAACATGAAGTGACTTCAGGAGGTCATGTGGTAACAGCCAGGTTCAAGCCCAAGAAGAATGTCTCCAGGCACCACAGCGCAAACATTTCACTGTTCTAATTCCACTAACACATAACAGGCTCCCCTTATTTCTTTCCTCTCTCTATCACGCGTATCACCTGTCCCAGAGAAGACACCTGGAGCCCAGAGTGTAAGAACATTTACCTGAATATCTGATCTCTGGATAGGAAGTGAATTTAAATATTAAAAAATACAAATCTAAAGATTTGAATATAAAGATATAAAACTAGGTATCTAAAAAGTTCACAAAAAGTATTTTGCAGTTATCGAACTGAGGAAAAGTTTTATCACAGTCTTCAAAAAGATTAAGACCATCAGGATACAAAGAACTTACATCAATACATCAGGAAAAAATGCAACACAAAGAATGAAAAAAGAAAAATAGATAAGTTATAATGGTGCATAAAATGCTTTTATCACTGGCAGCAAAGAAATTTTCCCCTGAAAAATTGGCCAAGTTTTCACATTGAAAATAGCATCACCACCTGTGTTGCTCCTTTAAGCCCCCAAGGCTCCACACCAGTTCCCATGTGGTGTGATTCCATGACAGAAGTTCATAATCTTTTTTTTTTTAAGTTATTTATTTATTTACTTACTTAAGGCAGAGAGAGAGAGATAGAGAGATCTTAGAGAGAGAGATCTTCCATCCACTGATTCTGTCTCCAAATGGCAGTAACAGCCAGGGCTGAGCCAGATGGAAGCAAGAAGCCTGGAACTCCATCAGAGTCTCCCACAAGGGTGGCAGGGACCCAAATAGTTGGGCCATCCTCGTTTACTTTCCAGGCACATTAGCAGGGAATTGGATTGGAAGCAGAGCAGCTGGGACTCAAACTAGCTCACTGACGTGGAACGCTGTTGACGCAGGCGGAAGCTTAACACACTGCACTCCAATGCCAACTTCAAGATTCTAAATCTTTTGGGAATATGAACTACTGGACAATTCAATGAAAGTTTTTCTCAGAAAAATTCCACATACACAATGGCTTTGTTCACAGTTTCAAGAGTTTGTGATCACCACATATAGTTGGTTAAGTATAGCAGTACTACTAGATTTTAAGCTCTTTCTGGACAGGTCCTTTTCTTTGCCTTTATGACCCCTAAAATGTCTACCACAGTATCTCCCAAATTAAAAAAATGAAATAACTAATATCATTTTGTGATTGACTCAGAATACTGGAAAAATATCCATGTTTAAAATTACCAACATCTTTTTGTAAAAGATTTATTATTTTGACAGTCAGAATTACAGAAAGAAGGAGAAAAAGAGAGAAAATCTTCTATTCACTGATTCAGTCCCCAAATGGCTGCAATAGCTGGGGCTGGGTCAGGCCGAGGGCAGGAGCCAGAAATTTCATTTGGGTCTCCCACATGAATGGCAAGGGCCCAAACACCTGGGCCATCTTCCACTGCTTTTCCTAGGCCATTAGCAGGGAGCTGGTTTGGAAGTGGAGCAGCTGGGGCACAAACCACTGGTATTATATTATACACTTCAATAGTCATGATTGGTAAATCCCATGAGCTCTTTCATGTAATCGTTTCATCAACTGATCCATACACATCCCAAAAGCAGGAATGGCTATGTCGATGATTTTGTCACCCCAGTGCCTGGCATTCCATGAACCCTCAAAAGTATTTAGGAGGCTGAACTGATAAGTACTATGACAGATGTATGAAAAAAAGTCCTGGTTTGGCTTCACATTAAACAGATGGTTTGAATCAAATGTAATTCCAACCAAAAAACTTGAAGTCCTCATCTGAAAACTTCATACACATTCTTTCCAGAATGACTTGGCTCCCCGGTTTAGCCTGTACTAAAGCACAAAGTACCTTCTCTGGCAGAACTTCTGTGAATCATCACTGCTTAATTCAGTGCCTGCCCTTGGCATTACTCAGCTGCAGAAAGGCTGCCCCAAGAGGTATTCACCTTTAGATGACTCCATAGCTCCAGGACTCCTGTTCTGCACTGTGTCACTCTTAAAGAGTTCAGAATTTGGTTGCAATGCTTGGTAAATCAAAGTGAGTGTTCATTCTTTCACTGTGCAGGGTGTGTCGCCCTAAAAACCAAAGGCGTGGTATGTTGCCTTACCAAATAAGTATGCTGCTAACATTAAGTCCTGCCAGCTGTCTTTGCCACAGAAGGCAAAGGAACAGGAGGCATTTCCAGCAGGATAGCTCACCCATAAAAGCTAGTACAGAGCTGACCAACCTCTGGTCCATCCACCCTCTGCATTTCACTACCCAGTCGGGGAATTGGCTAGAAAGGAAATCTAAGGAGAGTGCTTCATTTTTCTCCCTCTCCTTTAGACCACTTTTATTAGTCTAGCATGAAAGAGCAAAAGAGCTAAGGAAAAAGTATTCTCTTAAAGATTAGTGCAGCAGGGAGGACTATGCTTCTAACAATGTAAGGGAATTTCAGAAAAGAAAGTTTGTGGAAATGGTGTTAAAAGATGTTTGCTTGCATAGCTTCTTGGCCTTTTGGCTAAGATCAAGTGTAAGATGTTTGCTTTGGGGCAAAAAAAAATTTGAAATCCATGGATTTCAAACTCCAGAAAGTTTATGAGAAAAAAATGTCTATTATTAAAAAAAAACTATGCATGTATTTCAAAAATTTTGGCACAATAAACTTATCTTTTAATTTTGCTGTTCCATGAACTTTTTTAAGTACCCACCTATATCAACATTGTTTGATTTGTTGCAGAAATATTACTTGAGCACCTACTTACTAAGTGCCAAACAATGTTTTCAGTGCTAGAGATACAAGAGTGATGAGAGTCCAAAAGTCTTGCCTTCATAAGCCTTATATTCTTGCAGAGAAAAGAATAATGTGTAAGATAAATATACCCATTACTGTGTTAGATAATATAATGCTAAGTAAAAAAATAAACCAGAGAAGGAAGATGTAAAGTTGTTGATGGATGCATTGAAATTTCAGAAAGGATGATCAGGCAGATTGGCTAAGAATGTGACCATCCAACAGGGAGCAGAAGAAAATTAAGGATTTTATTGTGTACATCTTTTTCAAGCAGATGGAAAGTTTATCATAATTCCCCAGCATTTAAGACATGATATTAGAACAGGAAGAAACAAATCAATGGAATAAAATAAAAAAATCCCACATGCACGAATAGATCTAGCACATGACAAACCAACTCTACAAACACCTCAATAGAGAAAAAATAGACAATTTAAATGGTGCTAGGACAACTGACTACAGATCAAGGAGAACATATGGTATTTGTCTTTTGGGGACTGGCTTATTTCACTTACTAAAATGGTTTACAGTGGCATCCATTTTGTTGCAAACAACAGGATTTAATTTTTTTTTACCACTGAGTAGTATTCCATAGTGTGTATATACAATAATTTCTTTATCCAGTCTTCAGTTGATGGACATGGCTTGATTCCATTTCTTAGCTGTTGTGAATTCCTGCACTTTTTGAAGACCCTTCATATTTTCCATTTCCCTCACCTAAAACCACACTAGTGCTCTCCCCTGCTCTCTGTTCCTGGTTCAAACTGACCTGATAAATGACTACCTGTGCCTCTGGATTCTGGTTAGATTCCAACAATGAGGGAGCCAAAAGGAAATGGGAAGAGAATAATAAAGTGAGATCAACATGTTCATTAGCATAGCTGCCTCTTTACAAGGCTGCCTGTGTCCCTTAACCTGTCATTACTCTTCTCAAGGCAGTCAACTCTTTTATTTTTTAAGATTTTATTTATTTATTTATTTGAGAAGTAGAGTTACAGACAGTGAGAGGGAGAGACAGAGAGAAAGGTCTTTCCATTGGTTCACTCCGCAGATGGCCACAACAGCTGGAGCTGTACCGATCCAAAGCCAGGAACCACTAGAACTGGTGCCCACATAGGATGCCCAAGAGCAGGTGGAGGATTAACCTACTGCACCACGGCACCAGCCCCAAGGCAGCCAACTCTTAAAGACTCTACAGCTCCCTTTCCTACCTTGCAGTTCTAAATAAATCTTCTTAAAAGAGTGAAGTAATATTTTGTTCAGGGATACATTCAGCAGGTAGAAAATGGTCAGATTCAAGAAAATAGCTAACTCCAGGAAAAGGAAGGAAAGAGGGACCCTTCTGTCCTCTTCTGTCCCCCCATTAGACCCAAGACATATCTAATATTGTAACCAATACTGAGATTTCAGAGCCTGGACTGCTGAAGTCTTGGTGTATAGGTTTCCTGAGGAGCAAACGTACTTGTGAAGTCCCCTGCCACTCCTGTCCATGATCCTGGGCAGGAGCTCAACCTGACAACACAGCTCCTCTTCCTTGTCTGTTTCCCTAGTCTCTGGCCCTCTCAAGTGCCAAAACCCAAAGGTCCTTTTCACCAAGCATCATTACCCTCACCTAAACTCTTAGCTTCACTGACCATCAAAATTCACCCCTTGCGGTAACGACCTGGTTGTGGGGGGAGGGGAGGAGGCCACCTGAACTTTATAGGCAGAGTCTGTCCTTCCCAGAAGCTTCTCAGCACCCCAGATATAGCTAGGAGATGGTGGTGTGAAGCAGTTGCATGTACTAGTATAGCCCTCTCATTTGAGGTACGGCAGTGTGGAGCTGAGGCACAGAATCCTAAGGCTAGGTCTGGCGTAGAAAGAAGAGACATGTGCTAGGAACCATATAAATTTTAATACACTATGATTGGTTGAAGTTTTTCCATATGTGTGTGGAGGAGAAGGAAGGTGGGGTGAAATGATTGCTATCCTGAACATAATATCCAGCAAAACTGTTCACTCCTGGTACTATTTATAGATGCAAGAGGCTAAAAAATGAGTATGAAAAAAATCTGACCCAGGTTTATCCATATGGAGATAATTTTTAATACAAGTATTCATGAGTACTGCTTATCATTTATGGATATTATCCTATTCATTTAATTACTCTAGGCAAATTATTCAAACTTGTTGGTGAAATTTGTTTTATTGAAATACTAACTATTCATGCCAACTCAGAGCAACCAAAGATTATAAGAAATATCTATTTTTACTAGCCCTTTAGATTCTGGTCTGGCTAAAAAGCTTATGAGAGCATTTCAGGCATGGAAAGCCAGGACACTGTGGCAAAAAAAAAAAAAAATAAAATAAAATAAATTCCTACATGAAGGATCTCTGTGAGTGAGACCCCAGTGGAAAGAAGTGGCCATGAAAGAAGGATGTACTTTTCTCTGAAGAGAGCGGAGAACTTCCACTTTGCTTTGCTTATGACCTTGTCTAAATACCGATGGAGATTGTGGACTCAAAAGGCTTCCATAGCCTTGGCAGCTCATGTCAAGCACCTCGGGTGATCACTGATGTCATACATAAGAGTGTTAATTGTTAAATTAACAACAGGAGTCACTGTGTACTTACTCCTCTTGCAGGACCTCTGTACTCAGTGAGTTGTACTATGAGAATTAACTGTAAAACTTCTTTTTAAACATTTGTGTGTTTGTGTGTGCATAAATAGTTGAAATCCTTACTTAGTATAGAGTTGGTCTTTTGTGTATAAAGCTAATTGAAAATGAATCTTGGCCGGCAACGCGGCTCAATAGGCTAATCCTCCACCTAGCGGCTCCGGCTAGTCCCAGTCGGGGCGCCGGATTCTGTCCTGGTTGCCCGTCTTCCAGGCCAGTTCTCTGCTGTGGCCCAGGAAGGCAGTGGAGGATGGCCCAAGTGCTTGGGCCCTGCACCCCATGGGAGACCAGGAAAAGCACCTGGCTCCTGCCTTCGGATCAGCGCGGTGCGCCAGCTGCAGCGCGCTGGCCCTGCGGCCATTGGAGGGTGAACCAACGGCAAAGGAAGACCTTTCTCTCTCTCTCTCTCTCACTATCCACTCTGTCTGTCCAAAAAAAAAAAAAATGAATCTTAATGGAGAATGGGACTAGAAATGGAAAAGGGAGAAGGAGGTGGGGTGGGAGTGGAGGTGGGAGGGCGGATAGAGTGGGAAGAATCACTATATTCCTAAAGTTGTATTTATGACATTTGTATTCATTAAATAAAAGGTTTCTTTGGGGAAAAAAAGAAATATTTTTAGTAACCTAATTTGGTGACTAACAATTCAGCCGAATGTCCTTTATTGTTCTTTCTCTGTATAAATTCAAGCTGCACTGGAATCTACTGTTAGACCCATCTACCTAGAACCATTGTATTTGTGTTTAAAGGAATTGAAGAAAGGGAGCCTAAGAATCTAACTAATCAAATAACTGCCTTCAGACACAATTTCTCTCTATGATGTATAGTTGTTGACTTTTTTTCCAGTGCATTGTTTATAGAGACTGCTAAATGGAAACTTCTAAAGGAAAGTGATTAGTTCCCATAAATCCAACTAGATCGTAGCAATATCAGTTCTTCTCTAGGCTCAAACTATTCTGAATATGTGAATCTTTAATTTCTTCTCTGGGTTCAAACTATTCTGAATATTTGCATCTTTAATGTTATTAGACCATGAGCTCCCTAAGATCAGGCAAGTCTATCTCATTCATTTTTGCAACCTTGCCTCAGCCCCAGCCCCTAACATGAAACAGTCACTTCATAGCCATCTGCTGAACTGAATTGAACTTTTTTGTATTTATCCAGAATTCCAGATGGCTCTCAGCTTTATGATGTAATCCTTCACAGAAGATGTGTTTTCACTCTAGATTTTGGCTTTCTCATTGAAATTCCTCATCAAAATATTTTCTCTTGCTTGGCTGATTTTTGGAAACTGAAGTAGGTGTAAATATGATTCTGTTATGATGCCAAGACTTTATTCCAACTTGACTAACTGATTGATAATCATGTCCAAAAGTTAGCATTCTCTGCTAGAAAATGATGTTAGCATTCAGAAAATGGAAATAAAAGAATAAAATAAATCTGTTTTTCTCCAACTAACCTAAACACTTCAGAATTGATGTTGAGGGCTATTCTGCATGCAGAGAGGAAAAAGACCTTCCTGATATGTGTGGAATCAGCTCATCTGTATTTTCCATTTTAAGGGGAAAAAAACCATAACCCATCATTTGGGGCACATTTGGTAAAAACTTCATCCTTCTAGAAAGAACATGATTTTTTTTCCTATGAAGTTAAATATTTTAAGGTCAGTACTCCCAAGAGCAGTGGACTATGCATTTGGTACTCTACCCTAAATGGCCTTCTCTCCTTCTGCTCTTTCTAGACATCTCTGTCCTTACTACACCCCTGGCAACAAGCCCCAAATCACATCCTCCAGCCTGTTTCATAGGAAAAGGCACCTTTTTTTCCTTTTGCTCAATACCACCTCTGCTTCACCCTACCCACACACAAACTCAGGCCACACAAGCAACTCTTAGAACCAAGGTCAGTCTTCCCCAGAGTCCATTTATGAAGAAATTAGGTGGTTTCAGGTTTTCTCCAGTAGAGTGATAGAAGCAGCTGTGTTTCTAAAAATTCTGATTAATGACCTTCAGTGTGGGAATTTTCTGTCTGCTATGTAAACATAATCCAATCTTTTTTATGGTGTACTAAGTCCAGATTTTTCCAATTAGATTTGTTTCCTAATAATAATGATATTGGCATTCGGAGAGCATATTGTAGTTTTAAAAGCAATTTCATTTATATGATCTAACCTAGGATTTCTCCAACAACTGAATCTCTGGGGCCTTTCATTCTACTATGATTTCCATTTTTTTCTTTCCATTTTTCCCTCCCATTTTTATGATGTTTAAAAGGTTTAATAAAAAGCATATCTTGTGTCATCTAGAAGACTGTTATTCCCACATAGTGCCATATGGCTTCAGTGCAAACCATAGCATGTGACACAATCCCATCTGAAATGACACATTTTGGCTTCCTATGTATTGGTAGGCATGTCTAGCTGCTCTTAGATTTGTGGGTTGTAAAGTCAGCCTGTCAACCTGCATCACTATCACCATTGTGGATTTGGAAAATCCAATCTTCAACTTGGATTTTTTCCCCAAACCCTCTAAAAATAAAACTAGCATCTACCTTGCAGTCATAATTTGCAATTGCAAGACATGCTGATGACTAAGCCTTGAGCAGCTGCTGCTGCTGCTGCTGCTTCTTCTTCTTCTTCTTCTTCTTCTTCTTCTTCTTCTTCTTCTTCTTTTGACAGGCAGAGTTAGACAGTGAGAGAGAGACAGAGAGAAAGGTCTTCCTTCCGCTGGTTCACCCCCCAAAATGGCCGTCATGGCTGGCACTGCACCGATCCGAAGCCCGGAGCCGGGCACTTCACCCCCCACCCGGGTCTCTCCCATGCGGGTGCAGGGACCCAAGCACTCGGGCCATCCTCCACTGCCTTCTCAGGGCACAGCAGAGAGCTGGACTGGAAGAGGAGCAACTGGGACAGAATCTGGCACCCCAACTGGGACTAGAACCCAGGGTGCTGGTGCCACAGGAGGAGGATTAGCCTAGTGAGCTGCGGCGCCAGCCAGCCTCTAGTTTCTTAAGATACTTAGTAAGCCAGGATTTGGTTCACTACTATGAAAACAAACCAGTGCAGAAAATGAAGCACTATTTTAACTGAGAATATAATATAGGTGAACTCAAACATGAAAAGATCTCACGGCAGCCAATGTTACAAATGAAACTTCAGTTCACTAAAAAACTAAGATTTTACAATAGTTGCAATAGAGATTTGTGGTCACACAGGAGATTTCATGGAGTTCAAAAGACATACCTGCACCACTTCTTTTTTTTTTTAAGATTTATTTATTTATTTGAAAGTCGGAGTTACATAGAGAGAGAAGGAGATGCAGAGAAAGAGAGAGAGAGAGAGAGAGAGAGAGAGAGGTCTTCCATCCACTAATTCATTCTCCAATTGGTTGCAATGACCGGAGCTGCACTGATCTGAAGCCAGGAGCCAGGAGCTTCTTCCGGGTCTCCCACATGGGTGCAGGGACCCAAGGACTTGGGCTATCTTCTACTGCTTTCCCAGGCCACAGCAGAGAGCTGGACTGGAAGTGGAGTAGCTGGTATTCTAACCGATGACCATATGGGATGCAAGCACTGTAGGTGGAGGCTTTATCCACTACGCCATAGCGCCTGCCCCTGCACCACTTCTAATTCAGCTCCCTTTTAATGCACCTAGGAAAGCAGCAGAAGATGACCCAAGTCCTTGGGCCCCTGCACCCATGTGGAGACCTGGATGGAGTTCCAGGCTCATGGCTTCAGCCTGGCCCAACCAATCCCAGTTGTTGCAGCCATTTGTGTGCAAACTAGCAAATGGAAGATCGATCTCTCTTTCTTTCCTCGCTTCTTCTCTAACTCTGCATTTCAAATAAATTAATAAATCTTTTTAAAGTCTAAAGAACTTGCCCAGCCCATCCAGCCAGTGCTCCATTGGTATCACAAGTATGCTCAGATTTTGTCTTTGAATTTACTGACTTGCAGCAGTGTACCATAGTGTACGTATAAGTAAGTATACCATGAAGGATTTTTGGTTGGATTTTCTGTATTTTGACAGTGAACAATTAAATTGCTTGGCTCATCAATTAATCATAATGTCAAAAACAAATTTATCTGTTAAAATCTAAATAAATAAATAACCAGTTATAGTAATGACAATGACTCAAATAATAACCCACTGCACTCAGAATTAAAAATATTAAGTAAAAAGTGACTAAATTTTTCTATTATTTAACTCAACCTATGCTCTTCAATTTCACCAAAATGTCTTCCAGTAAATTTAGTTAATACCATTTGTTGTGTATTACTTTTATAATTTTATTGTATTGAATAAATAAACACATTTAGCTGTTATTTTACTATCATAAAACAACAATTACATAAGAATGATGTATATATCAACTCTGGGTAACATCAATAATTTTCTTCTCTCTCTTTAAGAACCCTACAGTACTGAAGTTGGAGAATTACCAGTCTAAAAATAAAATAGATTAACAGTAAACTTTTTGATTTATAATAATATTTACTGAATAAATTCTATAGAGTAACTTAAAATGCCACTTGATAAATGTATACATTTTATTAAAGTATCTTCTTTTAAAAATCTATTATTACTTTCTTTTTCAAAAATTATTTTATTTGAATTACTGGGATTTTTTTGACTGAGTTCTTTAAACAAAGCACTGGTTTAGGGATAGAAGTACCAAGACTTTGGAGTGTTTATTCTGTGTAGAATAAACAATGTTGTTCTTTAAAAGCACTCTTCCAAGTGGTTCACAGTTGTTTAGAACATCCATTAACCCTAATAGAGATATAAAATATTAAGGAAGAAAAATATGCTTTAGTAATTGTGCTTTTGAAAAATGAACACAGTACCATCATAGTTAAGACATATCTCTTAACTATTTATAGATAACCAAGCAAGAATCTTCATATCACTGTTAGACATAAGATTTTTATTATACTAACAAATTCAACAGCTATCTTGAAATCAAGGAAACACAGAGGAAAATACTGGGGAAAAAGCTGAGAAATAAAAAACATTTGCTAAGTATTCCAGTGTGTACTTAAGTGGAGTACTTAAGATTCAAGAGTTAAGTAACATGGAATAATTTACATATATATTCATATATATTCACATGTTTGTATTTAAACTGTTTGTTATTCTCAGCCTAAAAGGCCCAGGTAAGGCAATGTTTCAGATTTGGTGGCTCAAATTTGGAAGTGAAACCATTTCAAATTTGGAAACAAGAATCATGTGACCCATAAGGGTGAGATCAAAAGTTCTGTCTTAGCCGTGGAGCTCCCTGCCCATAACTGAGAATGTCTTCCAATGTCTCTGTCCTGAGGGCATGCCATGGAGACAACAAAAAGCCAAAACTAACCGCACCTGCATTGGGATTCAGTCTTCATCCCATCCTGAGTAGTGCTCATGTGAGGAAATCAGGCTGTGACTTGTCAGGCTTTCTCCACTCTTTCCTTAAGACTAGTCACTTCAAATCATCAGGTGAGAAGGTTCCAGGGCTATTTCTGCCATTCTGAAGACATGCCTGACAATAATATGTGCTCAGGCCAACCTGAGTTTCAGCTCTGGCAGCAGTCTTTAAAGAGTGGGGAAAGGGTAATCAAATTCAGAAGAGAAAGGACCCTATCCATACAAAGTACTAAGTCCACAGTATCCTATGTATAGTGTAGTCAGATCTTCTGTTTTTTTCAACAAAGGTCTTTACACACAAAAAGTGACTGAAGTATTATGTTCCGTCTAAAAACAGACAATTATTTGTCCAAAATCCCCTCTGTCACACCCACACCAACAGTAGGATAGCAATTGCGACTGGCAACCCTTCCCACTCAGTTTTGATGAGGGAAGCTCTTTGAATCAAGACACTTACACTTCAATAAAGATCAGTACCTTGTGCAAGGAGAGGCAGAGAGCAGCCAGGAAAGGGTCCTCTTCCACGCTACTGCTTCCCTTGGGGCAAAGCTGGAAAGAACCAAATAAATGGATGTCAGCATAGGCAGGGGGACTAGTGCTTGACATGGCAGAACCTGAACAATGCTGGTAGGAAAAACAGTGATCTGAGTTAAATTAAGACTTCTCGGAGAGATGAATGGTTGTAGTTGAGGAATGTGCTCATTTATTAAGTCTACTAATAAAGAAATCAATACTTCATTACTCTTAATAATTGAAAAGTTTGAATTTAAACTTGAAGAAACACATGAGGCCACACTCTAGGGACTGAAGCACATCCATTGCTCAGTGCTCAGACTGCCCAATACACACACACACACACACACACATACTAGGACAGCAATAGAGGTCAAGTACATCCACCTTTCAAAGGGGTGGAAGTTTCTCAAGAGGGGCTGATGTTGCTGAAACAAGATATTTGAAGCTGCAGATTTATTTATTTATTTTTTATTTGTGAGGATGGGAAAAGTACAGATGCAAATTGAAGGGCAGGAAAAATAAGGCCCAAGTCCAGGAAGCATCTGTAGGACTTGGCTCCTGATGCAAGGAAAGTCCACGTTGGTTGAAACGTCAAAATTTGTCCCTCCTGTATTGTAAATTTCATTTGAAATTGTGATAATAATTCAGTAAATAATCTCATATATAAATTATTAGGATGAACAGCATGATAAATGAGGTGGCAGGGTCAGGGAAGGTTCTGTTCCATCTCCCTCCCTCCAGCCCCCAGGCAGAGAATGGACACTAAAATTTCCATGGATTTGCCAAGCAAAGCTTAGCAGAAGATAAATGCGTACATGTTGTATGACCACCTTCACTGACTACAAAATAAACCAAACCCCTTTGATCTTGGGCAGAAACTGAACATCTCTCCAACATTCTGCTGTTCCTTTAAAAGTACTCATGGTTTGGGTAAGATCACTGAATATAAATCAAAGACCATGGGAGAGGAGAAGTGGAAAATAGATCCTGAGCTATTGAAGTGTAAGAATATCCTGGCTCATCTTCTGTCTCCCACAGCTCCTGAGTTTAATTATAAAGATTCAGGGTCAATTCTTCATTGGACTCAAAGAGAAATGTTTATCGATCCATTCATTTATTGATTTCATTTAACAAAAATGTGTTATATGCCATTTTAGTCTGTTTTGTGCTGCTACAACAGAATGTATGATATTAGAGTAGTTTATAATGAACACAAATTCATTGGCTCACAGTTCTGGAGGCTGGGAAATCTAACATCGAGGTGCTGGCATCTGACAAGGGACTTCTTGATGAGTTGTAATGTGGAGGATGCTGGGAAGGAGAGAGGGAAAAAGAGAGAGACAATGGAGGAAACCCACTCCCACAATAACGGCTTTAGTCCATTAAACACCTGTAAAGGTCTCACTGCCCACCACCATCACCCTGGCAACTAAATACCGCTGTACATCTTGGAGGCGACAAACATAGCAGATGCCAAGCATGGGATAAGCCAAGATAGGATACAAAGAGCTCAGGAAGTTATGCCCTTGAATATTTTAGTCTAGGACAATGATGCACAAACACCAGTGCTAGAAGCATTTCTTCTTTGTGGGCAGTCTGCAGCAAAAATGAGAAAAAGAAGGCTCATGTGATGTGGGAATGTAAGCCAATGCAAGGTTGGGCAGGGTTATTTTTTCATTCTGATAGTATGTCTGTCCATATTTTTTTCTGTAAAAAATGTACTTCTTCTTATGAACTGGTAGAGAAGGGCTATTTGCTTTATAGTATTAATTTGAAAATTTTATGTCAGTTTAATCAATTTTTAGGTTTCTTTTAAAGATTATTTATTTATTTGAAAGGCAGAGAGTTAAAGAGAGGCAGAGGCAGAGAGAGAGAGAGAGAAGTCTTCCATCTGCTGGTTCACTCCCCAGATGGCCACAATGGCCAGAGCTGGGCTGGTCCAAAGCCAGGAGCCAGAAGTTTCTTCCAGGTCTCCCACAGGGGTGCAGAGGCTCAAGCACTTGGGCCATCTTCTACTGCTTTCCAGGCTGAAGCAGAGAGTGGATCAGAAATGGAGCAGCTGGGACTTGAACCAGCACACATATGGAATGCTGGCACTGCAGACAGTAGCTTTACACACTATGCCACAGCACTGGCCCCAGATTTTTCCATTTTACAATATTGTAATATTTGAGAATTATTCATCAAGATAACACAGGTTTGTGGGGAGCAGGGCCCAGCTCCCACAACATGGCGCTGAGAGGGAGTAAACAAGTTCTACACGGCGGCTTCGGCTGCTTCATCAGTTTGACTAATGAGTTGCAGGAGCTGACCCAACCTCTGATTGGAGGAGAACAGCGTGCTCAGCACGTGGGCAGCAGAGCACAGATTGGTGGGAGAGGACTCGCGGCGCGGGGGATTCGCTTATGCGCCGCGAGGCACCGCAGACATCTCACACCACGTGCAGAAAGAATAACAAGAATGCGGACACACACCAAGTGGAATACGGTTAGAATGCAGTTAGGGGAGCCAGCGCCGCGGCTCACTAGGCTAATCCTCCACCTAGCGGCGCCGGCACACCAGGTTCTAGTCCCGGTAGGGGCTCCGGATTCTGTCCTAGTTGCTCCTCTTCCAGTCTAGCTCTCTGCTGTGGCCTGGGAGGGCAGTGGAGGATGGCCTGAGTACTTGGGCCCTGCACCCCATGGGAGACCAGGAGAAGTACCTGGCTCCTGGCTCCTGCCATCGGATCAGCGCGGCGGCCATTGGAGGGTGAACCAACGGCAAAAGGAAGACCTTTCTCTCTGTCTCTCTCTCTCACTGTCCACTCTGCCTGTCAAAAAAAAAAAAAAAAAAAAAAAAAAAAAAAAAAAGTGAAAAGAATGCAGTTAGCACAGGAGCAAACTTGAGCGCACAACGCAGAGTCATTCACTTAAACAACAGCATCCGGTCCGGTGTCATTCTCCCGCGAGCCCGCGGAGGAGTGACACAGGTTAAAGCCTAAATAAAACCTATCAATTGATGGGGCCAGGGAACATATATATGTGTGTGTGTGTGTGTGTGTATGTAAAAGTGTTTTCAAATTACCAATTTTGTTGTAAATAAATTGTTTTGTAAAACATATTTCATGTTCACTGATTCAGAAAGTTAGAGGTCTACTAAAAGAAAAAGAAGTACTTGTTTATCTTTCAATTGTTACCTCTTAATAATGCGAATTCTGATTTTTGCCTCAATTCCCTAGTAGGTCAAAGAGTGTTAGTCTTTATCACACATGTGTTTCACCTTGGTATAATCCTGTGTCTGGAAGGTCCTATAGAAGGTCTCTTTAGGACATTCTATAATAGAGGTTGAACAGGTCAGAGTTACTTGAGGGCTTGTTCAGATATCTTAAATAGATGAAGTTTTATAATTCTATCACATAAAGAGCAATGAACATTTATTGCATTTATGAAATAATTGGTGCATAATTTAAATTCACATTTTTCATTTGAATGTACAAATGACTCTTCTTGACCCATCAGCAGGAAGACTGTGTTCTGTGTTCTCTTTCTAGTACTGGTGAGGAATATCCACTAGATAATTCAGGTCCTTATTTTCTTGATGCTTTTATAAAATGAATATTAGAGTTGGAATTCTATCTGTAGTCATCTAATAGAAGGATTCTAACTATCTCTAGTGACACAAAACTTTTTTCATTAATTTTCATTTTCCTTGACTCAAATATACCCAAAGTATCCTGAATAGTGCAAAATCAAAAACACACACTACTGCAGTTACATTTCCTTAAGACTCTAAAGTCTTGTACTACTTTGCTATTTTTGTTTTATAGATTTTAAGCTATTCTGAAATTAAAAGTTCATTTTAAAAAGTTAGCATTTCTATATTACCTTTCAATATATAAAGGATTTCATTATCTCATTATAATTCCCTCTCCTCCCCTCCCCTCCCTTTCCCAAACACACACAGACACACACACACACACACACAGAGAGAGAGAGAGAGAGAGAGAGAGAGAGAGAGAATGAACTCAGGCATAGAGAGAATCATCCACATACGGCTAGTAAGTACAAAGGGAGGATGCAAACCCATGCCTTCTGACTCCATCCCCAAGCCAGAAATAGTGTAAAGAGGGAAACATCAGGGCTACTGGCAAATGGGAGATGGGAGAATAGGGTGGAGAAGGGAAAGGACACAGGGAGGAGGATGAAGACTCAAAATGACTTAGGTTTGGTTTGGTTTTTGTTTTTTTGCTATACCTGTGCTCTACTCTAAAACGCAGTTTTTCTTTATATTATTTTATTTTTCTGTATCAGATTTGTTTGGCTTCGACAGTCATCTTGCACAAATGAAAATAATTTAAAACAGCAATTTTTACTGCTTAAAGGAAGTAAATGCTTCTCATAACTCAAGGAGAGACAGGAATGAAGGAGAACCCACGACTTTCATGCAATTTTGTGGCTATGAAAGCTTTGTTCTCCAGTGTGACATTTAACCCCCTCGCATACACATTTGACCACGGCACTGCTTTCCATGGTCATCTCCCTTGTCACCTTGCGTGTTCCTCAAACCACCCAGGACCTTCCACTCTGCATCTTTGGTCTTGCTGTGCCCTAAACCCAGAATACAAGCCCGAAAATTGATATATATTTGAAACTGATATCTCATATTTTGTGCGTTTTACTTTTTTCACTTTGAAGTAATTTTAGGCATATCAAAAACTGAAAAGTATACCAAAAATTTCCTGTTAGTCTTCATCAGTCCTCAAAGACATTGCCCCACTGATTTTTTTTTTCTGATCGAGGGTTCCACATTCGTTGTTATTGTTCCTTGGTCTCCTTTATGTGGGACATTTCCTGTGCTTTCCATGGTCCTTTTACGTCCTTGATATTTCACACAGTACTAGCAGTTATTCTGTAGGCTGCCCGGGTTTCCTCATGAGCAGGCTCAGGTCGTGTGTTTTTTACAAGACTACTTCCTTCCAGGAGATGTTGTGTGCTTCTCGGTACACTGTATGAGGAGCTATATGAGGCTGCTATGTATCATGACTGGTAATAACAACTTTTACCAACTTGCTTATGACAGCATCTGCTAGGTTTCTCTACTGAAAAAATACTGTCTTTCTCTTTGCAATTATCAAGGACCTTGGAGGTACATGTTTAAGACCATATAAATATCCTATTCCTCATCATATTTTTGCCACTACTTCTAGCATCCACCAAGGATTCTTGTCTGAAGCAATTATTAGTACAATGCTTGCTACAAGATTAATTTTTCTATTTTCATCAATTATTCTATTCAAATTGGAATACTACTGTAAGAAAAAGTGTCCCCTTCTCCCATTTACTTCTTTATTCAATTACTTATTATATCAATATGAACTTATTGTTATATATTTCATTCTATAGATCACAATCCATTACAATTCTTATTGTTTTGCTTAAATTATGTCAGATTTCACCATTGGGAATCCCCTAAGGTGGTTCCTGTGTCCTCTTGACATGTCCCCATTGATTTTTTTTTTTTTTGAGCACTTTCTTACTTTTTTGATAACACAAGATGTTGAAGACTCATCTTCCATTTTTCCTTCCCCAGTGTTGTTATTAAGCACTTCTCTAAGAGATCTGGTTCATTTCATGGGAGAATGGGATTTTACTAGGTGTGCTCATTTCTGCTGTGGTACCACTGATTCTAGATCCTCTCTGCATATAGACTAGAAAATGTTCTATATCTACACATACTACCACCACCACTCCCTCACTCTATGTATATATTTATATTATAATATATATGTTCAATCTACCTCTCTCCCTTTCTTCTCATTGATTTTTATTTTACTTTATTTTTAATTTTTACTTATTTTAATTTTTTCAAAGATTTATGTGAAAGACAGAGTTACATGGGCCAGCGCCGTGGCTCATTAGGCTAATCCTCCGCCTTGTGGCACCGGCACACCAGGTTCTAGTCCCGGTCAGGGCGCTGGATTCTGTCCCAGTTGCCCCTCTTCCAGGCCAGCTCTCTGCTGTGGCCTGGGAGTGCAGTGGAGGATGGCCCAAGTGCTTGGGCCCTGCACCCCATGGGAGACCAGGAAAAACACCTGGCTCCTGGATTCAGCCTGGCCCAGCCCCAGATGTTACAGCCATTTGAGGAGTAAACCAGCAGATGGAAGATCTCTCCCCTCTCTCTCTCTTTTTCTGTCTCTCCTCTCCCACCTCCACCCACCGCTGCCCCAGTAACCCTTTCAAATAAATTTTAAAAAAAATAAAAAATAGATTCAGACTTGTCATCCCAATACCCCTGTAAAAACAAGGAGGGTGCAATATTTGTTATGTGCATTTCTATTTGTATACAACTCATGTTACCCACTAGCCTTAGAGCATGTAGTGAAAATACTGTTTTCCAGAGTTATTTAGGTTAGTTCTTTTTTTCTCCACATCCGTCAGTATGGTTGTTATTCACCTGCAATGCAGTTAATTTTTTTACTGTTAATATTTCATTTCAGGCCCCCTGCCCATCTCTGCTCTTTTTAATTACTTGCTGAATGTATACAAAACTAATGTGTTTTTTAAGGTTAATTAAAAATTTTTAATTAATATATTTTATTTAAAAGGCAAACAGAGATCACCCATCCATAAGTTTACTCCCTAATGCCCACAACAGACAGTACTGGGCCAGCCCAAAGCCAGGATCCAGGAACTCAATCCAGGCCATCTGTGTAGGTGGCAGGAACCCATCTACTTGAGCAATTGCCTATTGCCTCATAGAGTACACATTAATAGGAAGCTGGAATCAGAAACAGAGTCAGAATTTAAATTTGGGCACTTGGGTATGGGGATATTCCAAGCAGTTGCTTATGCCTCTCCCGAATATGGTTTCAAAAGTCACAGTAGTGTCACTGTCCCTTCACTATTTTTTCTGTTCCTATTCCTTTATACTTTCCATCCAAATTCAGAGGTCTTTCAATCTGAGTTTGGAGAGCATGATTTTCCTCTTACATATGTAGGAGAACCAAGGAATTGGTGGCAGATTTGCAGAAAGAAGATGATGCATTCAGTCTTGAAAATGGGTTAGCATGAGGCTGGCGCCGCAGCTCACTAGGCTCATCCTCCACCTGTGGCGCCGGCACCCCAGGTTCTAGTCCCAGTTGGGGCGCCAGATTCTGTCCCGGTTGCTCCTCTTCCAGGCCAGCTCTCTGCTGTGGCCCGGGAGTGCAGTGGAAGATGGCCCAAGTGCTTGGGCCCTGCACTCACATGGGAGACCAGGAGGAAGCACCTGGCTCCTGGCTTTGGATGGGGGCCGTAGTGGCCATTTTGGGGGCAGACCAATGGAAAAGGAAGACCTTTCTCTCTCTGTCTTTCTCTCTCTCACTCTCTCACTGTCTAACTCTGCCTGTCAAAAAAAAATGAGTTAGCGTGGACATAGAGATGACCATCAGGCAACTGGAAATTAAGATTTGGCCCTCAGGGGTAAACACTGTGGGGAAGTGGGCTAAGCCACTGTGTGGGTCACTCACATCCCATATCCGAGTGCCAATCCTAGGTCCCAGTCCTAGGTGCCCAGTCCTGGCTGTTGGGACCATCTGGGGAATAAACCAACAGAGGGAAGATCTCCATCTCTCCCTTGCTCTCTCTGTAACTATGTCTTTCATATAAATAAAGTAAGTATTTTCTTTTTTGATATTTACTTATTTATTTGAAAGTCAGAGGGGCCGGCACTGTGGCACAGGGGGTAAAGCTGCCGCCTGCAGTGCTGGCATCCCATACGGGCTGCTCCACTTCCAATCCGGCTCTCTAGGATGGCCTGGGAAAACAGTAGAAGATGACCCAAGTCCTTGGGTCCCTGTACCCGCATGGGAGACCTGGAAGAAGCTCCTGACTTGTGGCTTCAGATCGACAGCTCCTGACTTGTTGCTCCAGCCGCAGCAACCATTCGGGGTGTGAACCAGTGGATGGAAGACCTCTCTCTCTTTGCCTCTGCCTCTTCCTTTCTGTAACTCTGCCTTGCCTTTCAAAAAAATAAATAGATCTTTAAAAAAAATAATAAAGTTACACACAGAGACAGAGACAGAGACGAAGAGAGAAATATCTTCCATCCACTGATTCATTTCCCAATTAGCCGAAACAGCAAGGGCTGAGCCAGGCCAAAGCTAGGAGCCAGGAGCCAGGCGCCTCCTCCAGGTCTCCCACATGCATGGCAGGGGCCTAAGCACTTGAGTCATCTTCTGCTGCTTTTCCCAGGTCACCAGCAGGGAGCTGGATCAGAAAGTGGAGCAGCCAGCATTGCAGGTGGTAGTGCTTTACCTGCTACACCACATTTGCCAGCCCCAATAAATCTTTTTTCTTTTTTAAACAAAAAAATGTGGTGGTTTGTTCCTAGCTGAACCACTAGGCACTGAGTCAGAGATTATCCAGCTGAACTGTTATTTTTATAAAACAGTTTTATAAAATGTTATTTTTATAAAATCCAACTCCTGTTGATAAAAGATCATTTTCCTTGTGTATACAGAAGTATTTAATATATAGAAAGAGTTATTAGTGGGCCCAGTGCTGTGGCTCACTTGGTTAGTCCTCCGCCTGCGGCGCTGGCATCCCATATGGCCGCCGGTTCTAGTCCTGGTTGCTCCTCTTCCAGTCCAGCTCTCTGCTGTGGCCCGGGAAGGCAGTAAGGATGACCCAAGAGCTTGGGCCCCTACACCCATATGAGAGACCAGGAGGAAGCACCTGGCTCCTGGCTTCGGATTGGCTTAGTTCTGGTTGTAGTGGCCATTTGAGGAGTGAACCAATGGAAGGAAGACCTTTCTCTCTGTCTTTCACTCTCACTGTCTATAACTACCTGTCAAATAAATTTTTAAAAAATTTTAAAAAAGAGTTATTAGCACCAAAAATGTTGATAACATTTTCCCATAATAGCTAGGAGAAAAATGAAGCAAAACTCTTGAGTTAGTTACGTTACCAAGTTTAAAAACTGGAATTATACTAATTAAAAAAATCAAGTTTTCTCTCTTTGATTATAAAAGTAATATATCTTTATGATAAAAATAAAGTTATAGATTTGTTTCTTTTTTTATATTTATGACTCTTACATTTAAAAAATAAATAAATAAGGTTGGTTAAATATGATAAGGTAAGTTAAAAATCTGAATATTCAATCGCAGAAAAATAACCACTATTAACATTTTAAAATTTTCTATCCATGTATTTTAACAGATATACACAAATGCTTAAGGTTTATTTATATATATTTACATATGTGCTTACATATATAATAATGTACATATCTATATCTATATACATTCATATATAAACTGTTTTGACTTGGTTTTTGTTCACTTAGTGACACACTATGGACTTCTTTCAATATTAATAAGTATAGCATTCAGTTACCACTTTTAACGGTTCCATAGTATTCCATTGTATGACTGTACCATAATATATTTTAATAATTTCTTATTGGGGCCAGCACTGTGGCTCATTTGGTTAATCCTTCGCCTGCAGCGCCGGCATTCCATATGGGCGCCAGGTTCTAGTCCCGGCTGCCCCTCTTCCAGTTCAGCTCTCTGCTGTGGCCTGGGAGGGCAGTGGAGGATGGCCCAGGTGCTTGGGTGCCTGCACCTGCATGGGAGTCAGGAAAAGCACCTGGCTCCTGATCAGCGCAGCATGCCGGCCATGGCAGCCATTTGGGGGGTGAATCAATGGAAGGAAGACCTTTCTCTCTGTCTCTGTCTCTCTCTGTCTCTCTCTAACTCTGCCTGTCTAATAAAAAAAATTTCTTATTAATGAGACCTTAAGTTGTGCCCACATTTTCATTATTATAAACTACATTGCAATTAATATCCTTAGATATATATACCTTTCTATTCTTGCCCAATTATTTCTTTTTTCTTTTTTTTCTTTTTTTTCTTTTTTTTTTTTTTTTTTTTTTTTTTTTTTTTTTTTTTGACAGGCAGAGTGGACAGTGAGAGAGACACAGAGAAAGGTCTTCCTTTTTCCGTTGGTTCACCCCCCAAATGGCCACTGCGGCCGGCGCGCTGCAGCCGGCGCACCGCGCTGATCCGAAGGCAGGAGCCAGGTACTTATCCTGATCTCCCATGGGGTGCAGGGCCCAAGCACTTGGGCCATCCTCCACTGTACTCCCTGGCCACAGCAGAGAGCTGGCCTGGAAGAGGGGCAACCGGGACAGAATCTGGCGCCCCGACCGGGACTAGAACCCGGTGTGCCAGTGCCGCAAGGCGGAGGATTAGCCTAGTGAGCTGTGGTGCCGGCCTGCCCAATTATTTCTTTAAATTGAAATTACTGTGTTCAATATATATGTTTAGCATTTTAAAGTATTTGCCAAATTTTCTTCCAGAAATATTGAAGTAATTTATTAAAAATTACTGATTTGTTATTTTTATAGAATGCTTTAGTATTTATAATTTATTCATACTCAATTTTTATTTTGCATTGCTTTTGGCTAAAATAGTTTTACATGTGAAAAAGCAAAATAGGATGAAGGGAGGAAGATGATAGAGGGAGAAAGTTGTTTTTTTTTGTTTCGTTTTGTTTTTGTTTTTGTTTTTTGACAGGCAGAGTGGACAGTGAGAGAGACAGAGAGAAAGGTCTTCCTTTGCAGTTGGTTCACCCCCCAAATGGCCACTGTGGCCGGCGCACCGCCTGATCCAAAGCCAGGAGCCAGGTGCCTCTCCCAGTCTCCCATCCAGGTGCAGGGCCCAAGCACTCGGGTCATCCTCCACTGCCTTCCTGGGCCACAGCAGAGAGCTGGCCTGGAAGAGGGGCAACCGGTACAGAATCTGGCACCCCAACCGGGACTACAACCAGGTGTGCCAGCGCCGCAGGTGGAAGATTAGCCTATTGAGCCATGGCACTGGCCAGAAAGTTGTTTTTAATCTATATGTCTAATATAATTTGGACTAGATGCAAGACTACATACATGTATTACTTAATTAAAAAGAAATGAAAAATATTTAAAATCAAAATATACACTGCATCTTTAATAGCACATTTTAACAGTTTGATTAATAGCTCTTAGGACTATACAGCATCCAAAAGTTTGACTTTTGCCAAAGGTCAAACTCAAAGTCTAAACTTGGCAATATTGCAGTGAAGTACAGCTGGTTTGTCTTATCTGACATCCAAACATTTAGAGACATAAATTTATTCACAGACTTTATGATTTCCATTAGCTGAAACAGTCTCCCAAGTAGAACCCTTTCAGACTTAATTCTCTTTCCTTACCTTCTTGCTTTTCTTCCCTTTGGAAAAAGTTTGTCTTACATCCATTTTATCTTTGTGAAACAAACTATCACAGTTCAGTTTAAGTGGGGTCACTGCTAAAAAGGGAAGCGCTGTCATTTATTGTCCATATAAGCACAGGTCAGAGAGTGAGAGGCAGTGGTATAATAACAATGCTGGGGTAACAACACTGAGCCGGAACCATCTCGTGCCAAGTAGACTGAACAATCACCTACTTGTAAAGTTTTCCAACTACTGTGATTTTAGGGATTAGCTTTAAAAAAATTTAATATTTCAAAACCACTAGGTGCTGCAGGAGTCAGAAAAAATATGACTCACAATTTGGGTTCTCAAACAGTAAACCAGGTACTTAAGTAGACAGGACCAGTGGCAACAGAGACAGCTTGAGAAGTTGAGGCTAAACAAAACAAACATTACCAAATACAGCTTTCTTAATGGCTCACAAATATTTCACATACTTAAGCTATTTTCTTTGTAATATGTAAACAAAATTAAATATTATTATCTTCACCTTGTAACTGAACTGATAAAATGTATAGGACTCTCGGCTGGCGCCACGGCTCACTAGGCTAATCCTCCGGCTTGCGGCGCCAGCACACCAGGTTCTAGTCCCGGTCGGGGCGCTGGATTCTGTCCCAGTTGCTCCTCTTCCAGGCCAGCTCTCTGCTGTGGCCCGGGAGTGCAGTGGAGGATGGCCCAAGTACTTGGGCCCTGCACCCCATGGGAGATCAGGAGAAGCACCTGGCTCCTGCCATCGGATCAGCGCGGCGGCCATTGGAGGGTGAACCAACGGCAAAAGGAAAACCTTTCTCTCTGTCTCTCTCTCTCACTGTCCACTCTGTCAAAAAAAAAAAAAAATGTATAGGACTCTCCAAAAGTCACTAGGCTAGTCAAAGACTGAGACTACTCAAAAACTCTAATTGTACGTCAATAGTAACCTACATATATGGTATGCTATATGGAGAAGTACTCTGAGTATAGGGATATTCAGTCATAATTTAATATTTAAAGGGTTACTGGTGTAGGAACAGAGCAAAGAGAGTGATGTGAGGACATATGCCAACGTGAGAAGCGTAGGTCAGATGAGAGGTCAGCAAGAAGGCATGTAGTTGTATGTCCGGATCCACAAATGACTAGGTCCTGGAGAAGAGAAGAAAGGCTACTCCCAGCAAAGGCAATAAAATGGGCAAAGACATGGTCAAGTTCTCGATCATTCTGTATATGGGCACTCAGAGTACATGTGGGAGTGTATCATAAAAGAGAAATTAGATACTGAGATCTGTATACAAACTATGTGGAAGGAAATCATGTTGAAGCAATGAAATAAGATTCAAAATCTAAATGAGCTAGAGTCACAGCAACACCAATAAGTGGGGGAAAAGAAGGCAAAACAAATATTTAGTGATGATGACAGGAATTGACAGTGTTGGAAAATAGGCCTGGAATTATTTATTTGCAAGAGAATTCTGGTAAGTGACTTTGAAAGGTGGAGTGCAATAGCAAAGCCATTTAATAATTCATGTTAAAAAAAAAAAAAGGAAATATATTCACCAGCTTAGGCCGCCATAACACAAATTAATTTTCTCACGGTTCTGGAGGCCAGAAGTCAAAATCAAGATGTCCATAGGGTTGGCTCCTTTTCAAGTCCTTTCTCCCTAGATTCCAGACAACAGTCTTCCCTTTGTGGGTATCCGCTTCCTAATTCCCTCTTCTCATAAGGATAGCCGGTCATATTGGATTAGAGCCACCCAATATGACTTCTTTGATCTTAATTTCCTTTAAAGATGCTGTCACCACATACAGTCAGATTCTGAGCTTCTAAGCGTTAGGACTTCACCACATGAATTTGGGAGGACAAAATTCATCTCACAATAGAAGGAGGCATAGAAGGGGATGATTTCAATATTAACCCTTCGGAATTCACAATGAATGTCAGTGATTGAAGTAGAACCATTTAGGAAGCAGCTGGAGATGCCTAACAGAATTTGCATACTAAAACATATTACTTAAAGCTGTGAGCTTCCAAGATTCCGCCAAGGAAAAGAGTGTAGGGAATTAATAAATTCAAATGGACAAAAATTCATATAATATGAACCAGCAAGATGCTGTGCTCCACATTGTGAAATATGCAAAAAAGGGGGAAGATACAGTCTTTCATGCAAGCAGTGTACAGTATAATAAGAAATACACAGAGGCATACACAAGCCCAAATGGCAGAACATAAAATGGCCCAAGAGTATATATAAGTGCTAAGATGCTTAAAAAGGGAAAATAACACATCAGATGGTAAAAAGGAAAAAGCAAAGGGCCTACAACTGACTCTTGGGAATAATTTTTTTTAAAGATTTATTTATTTATTTGAAAGTCTGAGTTACACAGAGAGAGAAGGAGAGGGACAGAGAGAGAGAGAGGGAGTTTTCCATCCACTGGTTCACTCCCCAGTTGGCCACAATGGCCAGAGCTGCGCTGATCCGAAGCCAGGAGCCAGGAGCTTCCTCAGAGTCTCCCACATGGGTGCAGGGGCCCAAGGTCTTGGGCCATCTTCTACTGCTTTCCCCAGCCATAGCAGAGAGCTGGATCGGAAATGGAGCAGCCAGGTCTCAAACCGGTGCCCATATGGGATGTCGGCGCTTCAGGCAAGGGCGTTAACCTGCTGGGCCACAGCACCAGTCCCTTGGAAATAATTTGTCTCTATCATTAGTGGTTACTTTGCCCAGTACATCATGTATCCCTTGGACAGTCTGTGAGTACCACATGATTTAACACAGGACTTTAGAACTGAATATAAATCATTCAGTATTGGCTTTGAACAATGTCCACCAGTGTTGGATCAGACTCAGGGTTAAAACTGGTCAAGATTACAGAGAAACTCAGTTTTATGACTTTTCAACAAACATAAGGAGAAACACCTGTTGATGGCCTTGCCACAACCACGTAAGGGAGTATGAATGTGAAAGTCATGCTCTCAGCTGCTCCCACATGCAGGCTAAGCTGCAGCATCTGAAAGTCCCAGCTGCTCCGGAGCCCCTCACTGTCTAGCAAGCTGCTTGGCTCCAGAATGTGACTCCAGGGGACCTTTGCTCAAGTAAATGTGTGTTTCCGGTAGGCAATGTCCATGAACTCACAGCACCATAGATCAGATTTTCAGCTAGTGGTTTTTTTAGAATCTCTGTGGACCAGCTGGTGCTGTGGCATAGCAGGTTAAGCCTCTGCCTGCAGTGCCAGCATCCCATATGGGTGCCAGTTCAGATCTGGCTGCTCCCCTTCCGATCCAGCTCCCTGCTAATGTGCCTGGGAAAGCAGCGGAAGATGGCCCAAGTACTTGGGCTCCTGCACCCACGTGGAAAACCAAGAAGCTCCTAGACCCTGGCTTTTACCTGGCCCAGCCCTGGCTGTTACAGCCATTCAGGGAGTGAACCTGGGGATGGAAGTGCTAGCTCGATCTCTTTCTCTTTCTCTCTCCCTCAATCTCATTCTTTCTCTGCCTCCCCTCCTTTCTTCCCCTCTCTGTAACTCTGCCTTTCAAATAAATAAAAAATAAATCTTTAAAAAAAACTCTGGAAATACAGTAGAGGGAGGCATATGTTGATGGGGAGATGAGAGAAAGTAAGGTGTGAAATGTGTGGAGGATTCTGTACAGCCTTTGCAGCTCTTTAGGTCTAAACTTATTTCAGAATTGAAAGTTGTTTTAACAAAAAGAATACAAAGTAAGGAACTATCCAGAAAAGAACGGAATAAAATCAAAATGTGATATTTTATGTAAAAATGATCAGAAACCTGTAAATAGTTATTTATCAAATATGCTGAAATTGGCAGTGGTTATCTCTGTGTGGTGGAATTAAAGGTGATTTTACACTTTGTCTTTCTGCTTCTCTATAACCTTCAACTTTTCTTCAGTGAGAATGCTTAAATTTCGGAGGAGAAATAAACCAAATTTTTTAAATGGAAACAAAACCTATTTTCAAACGCTCACTGTCTTACCTAAGATTCCTTGGTGTCTCTGTGGAATGTGGAGGGTGTGTCCAGATCTCCTCGCCTGGCGGACAAAGGTTCTCACAGTATTGAAGCTCTGCCTCTCTCCCTGGCTTCATCTCTTATCCTCTTACCTTCTAGTTATCCTGAACTACTTCCAGGCCCTCAAACTAGCCCCAGGCTATCGGGATGTCTTCAATAGGGAAAGCCCTTCCCCTGAATCTTCCCCTGGTTAAGGATCCAGCTCAGCCTCAGCCTCTCTCAGGTTTCCCTGCCTCCAACTCAACCCCACACTACCCTGGCACCACACCCTGGCTGCTTTTAGTGTTTTAATCTGTCTTATCTACTTGTGTGTGAGCTCCTAGAGGATAAAATATGTGTGTTACTGCCCAAATTGGAGTCCAGCCCAGTCCTGGCACACAGTAGGGCCCCAACTATGCTTTGGTTGAGATCCACTTCATCACTGGATTCATCTCGTCATCTCCAGCTCCACCACCACCACAGCACTTTACTCTAACAGCCCTGTATGCAAGGAGCACTTGTTCCAAGCTGGTCCAAAAAGGAGGTGACTGGCCCTGCCTGGGATGCATGGACCCAGCGGTCATGAATTCCTGTGAATTCCCCCAAGGGCACTACAGTTACCCACGAAAGACTTCTCTGTTCAAGATGCTGAGAGAAGCTTCTCCTGTGGTTGCTGAAAAGTGTGCAAGCAAGAATTTTCTCTGCCCCCTAGACTCTGAAAATGCAGTTTCCAGAAGTTGTTTTTTTTTTTTAAGCAGTAAAGTAAGTTGTAAAATTTTCCAGTTCTAATGTGTGGTTTCCCTCATATAAAACCTTTACAAGCTCAACTCCTTCCTGAGACAGGACTTGGAAACATGATTTTAAACCATTTGGGAAGCCAAACCTCTAACACCATGCCACCACGCCTTCAACAAGTTGGGTGTAGGGTTTCACAGATCATAATTTTACTCCTTTAGGAAGAGAACAAACACTATAAGCAGTCACAATCCACTATTTTTAATGGTTGTCTCAGACTACACTCTTATAGCCAATCACGGTACCATAAAATAAGCACCAAAAATAATCTTTCAATGAATATATACAATTTTTTTCTTATTTGCTTCACTGTATCAGTATAATTATGGCAAAAAAATGTTCCACCGAATTCCAGGCAACAGTGATAGGAGGAGACTCCTGATCTGTGCCTTTGTTCATAACAAGCAGGCCCTCTCTTATGTCCCTAACTGTTCTACACCCTCATTGTCCTGCCTCATGGATCCCTTCTGGTTGAAGGCACTCTCTCCTCAACAACTTTCTTTCTGCTATACTCTTCATGCTTGGAAAATATGAAGCAGGCAGGGGAGAGAAGAAAATAAAAACAAACCCATCAAGTGCAGGATTTACATGGTATTGCATCTCTCAGAATGTTATACGGTTGGGCATTTGATTTAGAGGTTAAAATACCATTTGGGAACACCCATATCCCCTGTCAAAGTGCCTGGGTTCAAGTCCTGGCTCCACTCTTATGTGCAGCTTCCTGCTAATGCACACTCTGGGAGGTAGCAGGTCAGGTCAAGTTGCTGAGTCCCTGCCACTCAAATGGGAGACCAGGATTAAGTTCTCACCACCTGGCTTTGGCCTGGCCCAGCTCCAGACATTCTGGGGAATGAACCAGAAAATAATCCTTTCTCTCTCTCTCTCTCTCTCTCTCTCTCTGCCTCTCAATAAAATTGAAAAATATAAAAAAAAAGAATGTCACACATATTTGTATTTTTGTCAACATGACACTTTAAGATATAGCTCTTGTCAGAACCTCAAAGTTAAAAATTGAATTATCAGGGCTGGTGCTGTGGTGTAGTAGGTTAAGCCTCCGCCTGTAGCACCGAGATCCCATATGGGTGCTTGTTCATGTCCCAGCTGCTCCTCTTCTGATCCAGCTCTCTGCTATGACCTGGGAAAGCAGTGGAAGATGGCCCAAGTCCTTGGGCTCCTACACCTGCGTGGGAGACCCGGAAGAAGCTCCTGGCTGCTAGCTTTGGATTGGCCCAGCCCTGACCATTGCCACCATTTGGGGAGTGAACCAGCAGATGGAAGATGTTTCTCAGTCTCTCCCTCTCTCTGTCTTTAACTCTACCTCTCAAATAAATAAAAAAATAATTAATTTTAAAGAATTGGATTATAAAGAATGTACTTAAAAATAATCCTCAATATACCTTGTTATACAAAATAATAAAACAGATGGAGGAAAGGGAATGAGTTTCTAGTAGCAACAGACTGGTGCTGGAGGACACTCAGGAGTGTGGGAGGATGTCGCTCCCCGTCTTCGTGGAGGAACGACACAGGACCCTGCGCTGTTCTTTCGTCTGCTCGGCCCTCCCCGGGTTTGCTGCTGGTTCTTCCTGGGTTGGCTACTGTCCCTTCCACCTCCGTGGAAGGGCGGTTCCCCCTGCCACATTCCCCACTTCCGCGGGGGAGCGGCACACCGCCGGCCGGCTCTCTCGGGGGCTGCACAGGTGTTCCTTCGGATGTTCCCCTTAGATGTTCCTGGTGCATGTTGTCTCTCTCCTCCTTTATAGTCCTCTTCCGCCAATCCCAACTCTGCTACCCACACGCCGAGTATGCTGCTCTCCTCCAATCAGGAGCAGGTCCCACAGTTTATTGGTTGAACTGGAGGCATCTGTGTAGAAGCTGTTTCCCTTCTCAGCGCCATATTGTGGGAAAGCAGATGCATAGAATAAGTCTTAATTCCAGTAACTTAGTCTAGTCCGAGTTGCTCCCAGTTGCTCCCCACAGGAGGAGACTCTGGCCAGCGCCCTAGAGCATAAGGCCCTCTCCTTCAGCTCATGCTCCACAGACAGGATCTTCAACCCATGCCAACAACCTAACTGGCCCTGACTGTGAATCCCCATCATAGTCTTCCAAGATCCTCAACGCTCTTTCCAAGCAGAAGCAGTCTCCCAACACTCTCCCCACCCCTCTGCTTTGCCTGGGTTCCACCGGTACCCTACGCTTGCCTCCAACACACCGAGCTACTATTGTCAAAGTACATGCATATGTGGATTTCCCCAGGACACTGAGAACTCCTTGAAGACGGGCACTCATTCCATGTCCCAGTGTCTGGCAATGTTCGATGCATATGAGATGTTTAAGGCATATTTGTTTAGCAAGCAATCTTTCTCCATCTCTGGGTGCCTTGCTAACAAGTTCACACACAAATAGGTCAGAGAAATAGTTTGCCTACCAGACCTCTGAGCTCTGTGAGGGCAGATTTTTGGCTATTTTGTTCTCTGCCGTGTCCTAGAATAGTGCCAAACACATCTAATGTATAAACATACACAGAATGAATTAAAGAAACCGCCTTTCCCATCCTTTCCTTTTCATCTAAATCTCTTAGCAGTCACACATTCTGACTTTGGATTCATCTCTCAGTGTTCTCGCTTGTTATACTGAGTCTCTGCAATGCTGACTACTTTTCCAAATCCACACTCCTTGGACATTTGCCCTAGTGGTTAAGTTGCTGGTTAAGATAGCCACATCCTATAGTGGAGTGCCTGGGGTTCCATGCCTCACTCCACATTCCTACCAATGTGTGCCCTGAGAGGCAGCAGGCTATGGTTCAAGTAGCTGGTTCCCTGCCACCCATGAGAGAGACCTAGATTAACGTCCCAGCTCCCACCTTCAGCCTCAGCCCAGCTCTGGCCTTTACAGACATATGGGAAGTGAAGCATTGGACTGAAGCACTCTTGCTCTGCTTCTCGCTCCCTCTCCTTCCCAAATAAATTAATGAAAACTTTAAAAATAATTTTAAAAATTCATACTCCTGGAACTCAAGAGCCTGCTGGTTCTATTTCTCATTCTCCCAAGTTGGTTTTCTCCCTCATCTTCTTTCCTCCTCTTTTTTCTTTTTCTCATTCTCCTCTTCTTCCTCTCCTCCTCCTTCTTCTTTCCCACTCCTCTCTTATTTACTTGAGAAAAGCGAAAAATTAACTTAGTGAGCAACTCTCCACCCACCATGCAGCTCTCATATTAAGGTATGATAACTAGGGCCGGTGCTGTGGTGTAGCAGGTAAAGACACTGCCTGCAGTGCCAGCATCCCATATGGGTGCTGGTTCAAGTCCCAGCTGCTCCACTTCTGATCCAGCTCTCTGCTGTGGCCTGAGAAAGCAGTGGAAGATGGCCCAAGTGCTTGGGCCTCTGCACCCAAGTGAAAGATCCAGAAGAAGCTCTTGGCTTCGGGCTTCAGATTGGCCCAGCTCCAGCCATTGTGGCCATCTGGGGAGTGAACCAGCAGATAAAAGACCTCTCTCTCTCTCTCTCTCTGCCTCTGCCTCTCTGTAACTCTGTCTTTCAAATAAATAAATCTTTAAAAAATATATATGATAACGATAACTATAATTGAGGCTCCTGCACAGGCCTCTCCACTCACACTTTTCTCTTCCTAAAAGTAACCACTGTCCTTCATCTTTCACTGTTAGACATATGTATATATAAATAAATAAGCCTATGTTAGAGGATGCATGAGGATACCTTAAAAAGGGAAAAATGGGGCCAATGCCATGGCTCATTGTTCTACTGGGTTCTACTCCCGGTTGCTCCTCTTCCAGTCCAGCTCTCTGCTGTGGCCCAGGAGGGCAGTGGAGGATGGCCCAGGTGCTTGGGCCCCTGCACCCACATAGGATACCAGGAAGAAGCACCTGGCTCCTGGTTTTGGATCAGCACAGCACCAGCCGTAGCAGCCATTTGGGGGGTGAACCAATGGAAGGGAGACCTTTCTCTCTGTCTCTCTCTCTCACTATCTATATCTCTACCTGTCAAATAAATTTTTAAAAAAGAGAAAAATGAAATGAAATTATGTCAATTTTGAAGAAAAAAAAACCTTTGAAATTCTTGAATAACCTTTTCACAACTTGTATTTCTATGAACTTTCTCATGGATATCAAAATTTTTTGCACCAAAACCAATGTATGACTTAATTCCATTTTCCATGAGCTTTTTGAAGTATCTTCACGTGTATGTTTCTGCATGTAGGTATAACATGGCTTTATAGCTTTTACCTTCTTGTTAATTATATTCTAATATACCACTGCTACTACTTTGTTGTTTAATTCAATGTTTGAGATTCATCTATGTTCCTTCCTTGTCATGGCCATATAACAGTCTACCACATAAATATATGACAGCTGACTAATTCAATTTGCTACTAATTGATATGTGAGTGTGTAGCAGTATTCGTGTGCCGAGACAAGACACCAAGGCCTTTTATCAGGAAGTAGTCTTTTGCTATGCCAGCATAAGGTGGAATTTCATATCCAAAAGCCTGAGCCTGGAACAAAAAGGGGTAATTCCTTACATAAGGTTTTAGCTTCTTTGTCTGCCTTATATGTTTACATGCATACATTTGATTGGATATTCTAATATCATATGGTGGCCACAGGATTGATACAATACTGCATGTAAGAAACTAGTTACTGAAGATTTTTTTTTCCACACACATACTGTGCCATGAGCTGTCTGGCAAGGGTTAACACCATTACTCTGTACTAACAAGCAGAACCTGAAATGGTTACACATAAGCACATAGGGACTACAGTTGAAGCATTCACTGGCAAGCAGATAACAACTACATTTCATTCCCAGGACAGATGACTCCATTTTTCTGCTTCTGACCTTGGAAAGGCCTCTACTACAACTTTAATCATGTCAGTTAGAAACAAGTTCAATTAAAAGACAAAGGCCTCTGCCACAGGTAGTCTAAAGCTGTTTTTTTCTTTTTTATTGTGAACACTATTGACACGGTCATTTTTGTTACGCTTTGGGTTCGAGAGTGAAGAGGTGTTCCAGCTGGCCTACAGGGAGAATGTCCAATTCTACTTTTTCATGACAACTTCAGCAGTCAGCATCCTGAAGCCACTGTAGGCCCAGGAACTCAATGACTCAGGAGAAGGAGCTATGTTGGGTTGGCAGTGAAAGCAAAGAGGAATGCATTCAAGTTACCATCTGTCCAGAAACTCTGTCTGGAACCTTAACTTAGTAATGGCACCAAACTTTCCCATGATGAGATGTTTGTCTAGCAGTCCATCAGTCCAAGTGTAGGACTGAAAAAGCAAATATTTAGATTCATGCAGGAGTTGGTTTGGGAGGAAAAATATTTATTTTAAAATTATGACTTGGGTAGTCTATGATCATCCAACAGACACGTCATCTACTCCTCTTGCTTTCTTGCCCAACAATTGGTGTTTCAGTCTACTTGCCATTTTTGCCTTTTTCTCCACAACCATGGCTTTTGACAGAATTATTGATCTACATCTTATTAATTCCCAAGATGATATTGAAAAACATCACACGTGTAAATGTGAGAAAATATTTTTTACTATGTGGTAACCAACAGATATAATACAAATAAAAATTCCCATAATTCCCCGGAACTTAGTGTATTAGAATTCTTCTTAAGGCACAAAAGACAAAATACTGAATGTACTCAACTTTCATACCAGGCATGTTAACTTTGAAACTGTGATACTCTTTTCATCTTAAAAAATTTTTAACATACTAATTTGAAAAGCAAAGAGACACAGAGACAGGGACAGAAAGACCGAAATCTTCCATCTGGTGTTTACTCTCCAAATGCCTGTAATAGCTAGGGCTGGGTCATGCCAAAGCCAGGAGGCAGCAACTTAATCCAGGCCTCCCACGTGGGTGGCAGGGACCCAACTATTTAAATTGTCAACTGCTGCCTCCCAGAGTTTACATTAGTAGGTAGCTGGAATCATAAGGCAAGCTAGGACTTCAACCCATGCACCCAGATATAGGATGTGGTGACTTAATTGCCACACCAAATGCCCACCCCATTTTCACCATTTATGGACAGACATTTTGATATCATGTGATACTTTGAAAAAATCATATCATTCTTCTCAATATATGAATTCTTCATGTCTTAAGCCTCAAATCATAAAATAATTTATGCCTCTTTTGTTCTAACACTTAATATTCTTATATACTATATGCTGGAATTCTATACAGTAATTTGAGCACCATCTAGTGGGCATTCTGGCTATATTCCCAACTTAAAGGAAACAACAAAAGTTTCTTTTGACCTTCTTTGACCAGGCCAAAGCCTTCCCTCCCTACTGCTAGAGACTGAAATGACAACTTACATCATTCAGAGAAAGTTCCATTCACCCTAACAGTTTAATAGATTTTTTAGGCCTCTTCTAAGTTTATCTCACTGAAAATGCAATCCAGAAATATGACGGTACTTTCAAAAGTATATGGAAAATGGAATTAAAAGATAAATATATTTTGGTGTAAAAAATTTTGAAATTGGTGCATAGTTTTTTTTTTAATTTTCAACACTTAAGAATAACTGTGTATTAATTACAGAATTAAACCAGTCATATTAAGTAGAACAGATAAAAAAACTACTAAGAGGGATAATGTATTAAGTTGTTCATTAACAGTTAGGGCTATGCTGATCAAGTCACCATTTCCCATAGTGTCCATTTCACTTCAGGAGGTTTCCTTTTTGGTGTTCAGTCAGTTGTCACCGATCAGGGAGAACATATGGTATTTGTCCCTTTGGGATTGGCTTATTTCACTCAGCATGATGTGTTCCAGAATCCTCCATTTTGTTGCAAATGTCTGGATTTCGTTGTTTCTTACTGCGGTATAGTATTCTAAAGAGTACATATCCCATAATTTCTTTATCCAGTCTACCGTTGATGGGCATTTAGGTTGGTTCCAGGTCTTAGCTATTGTGAATTGAGCTGCAATAAACATTAGGCTGCAGACCGCTTTTTTGTTTGCCAATTTAAATTCCTTTGGGTAAATTCCAAGGAGTGGGATGGCTGGGTTGAACGGTAGGGTTATATTCAGGTTTCTGAGGAATCTCCAGACTGACTTCCATAGTGGCTTGACCAGTTTGCATTCCCACCAACAGTGGGTTAGTGTCCCTTTTTCCCCACATCCTCGCCAGCATCTGTTGTTGGTAGATTTCTGCATGTGAGCCCTTCTAACTGGGGTGAGGTGAAACCTCATTGTGGTTTTGATTTGCATTTCCCTGATTGCTAGTGATCTTGAACATTTTTTCATGTGCCTGTTGGCCATTTGGATTTGCTCTTTTGAAAAATGTCTATTGAGGTCCTTGGCCCATCTCTTAAGTGGATTGTTGGTTTTGTTTTTGTGGAGTTTCTTGATCTCTTTGTAGATTCTGGTTATTAACCCTTTATCTGTTGCATAGTTTGCAAATATTTTTTCCCATTCTGTCGGTTGTCTCTTCACTCTCCTGACTGTTTCTTTTGCAGTACAGAAACTTCTCAATTTGATGCAATCCCAATAGTTGATTTTGGCTTTGACTGCCTGTGCCTCTCGGGTCTTTTCCAGAAATTCTTTGCCTGTGCCAATATCTTGAAGGGTTTCTCCAATGTTCTCTAGTAACTTGATGGTGTCAGGTCATAGATTTAGGTCTTTAATCCATGTTGAGTGGATTTTTGTGTAAGGTGTAAGGTAGGGGTCTTGCTTCATGATTCTGCATGTGGAAATCCAATTTTCCCAGCACCATTTATTGAATAGACTGTCCTTGCTCCAGGAATTAGTTTTAGATCCTTGATCAAATATAAGTTGGCTGTAGATGTTTGGGTTGATTTCTGGTGTTTCAATTCTGTTCCATTGGTCTATCCATCTGTTTCTGTACCAGTACCCCATGCTGTTTTGATTACAACTGCCCTGTAGTATGTCCTGAAATCTGGTATTGTGATGCCTCCGGCTTTGTTTTTGTTGTACAAGATTGCTTTAGCTATTCGAGATATCTTGTGCCTCCTATAAATTTCAGCACCATTTTTTCCAGATCTGAGAAGAAGGTCTTCGGTATCTTGATTGGTATTGCATTGAATTTATAAATTGCTTTTGGGATAATGGACATTTTGATGATATTGATTCTTCCAATCCATGAGCATGGAAGATTTTTCCATTTCTTGGTATCCTCTTCTATTTCTTTCTTTAAGGTTTTGTAATTTTCATCGTAGAGATCTTTAACGTCCTTGGTTAAGTTTATTCCAAGGTATTTGATTGTTTTTGCAGCTATTGTGAATGGGATTGATCTTAGAAGTTCTTCCTCAGCCATGGCATTATCTGTGTATACAAAGGCTGTTGATTTTTGTGCATTGATTTTATACCCTGCTACTTTGCCAAAATCTTCTATGAGTTCCAATAGTCTCTTAGTAGAGTTCTTTGGGTCCCCTAAATAAAGAATCATGTCATCTGCAAAGAGGGATAGTTTGAGTTCTTCCTTCCCAATTTGTATCCCTTTAATTTCTTTTTCTTGCCTAATAGCTCTGGCTAGAACCTCCAGAACTATATTGAATAGCAGTGGTGAGAGTGGACATCCATGTCTGGTACCAGATCTCAGTGGAAATGCTTCCAACTTTTCCTCATTCAATAGGATGTTGGCTGTGGGTTTTTCATAGATTGCTTTGATTGTATTGAGGAATGTTCCTTCCATACCCAATTTGCTTAGAGTTTTCATCATGAACGGGTGTTGTATTTTATCAAATGCTTTCTCGGCATCTATTGAGATAATCATATGGTTTTTCTTCTGCAGTCTGTTAATGTGGTGTATCACATTGATTGTCTTGCGCACATTAAACCATCCCTGCATACCAGGGATAAATCCCACTTGGCCTGGGTGGATGATCTTTCTGATGTGTTGTTGCATTCTATTGGCCAGAATTTTATTGAGGATTTTTGCATCTATGTTCATCAGGGATATTGGTCTGTAATTCTCTTTCAGTGCTGCATCTTTTTCCGGCTTAGGAATTAAGGTGATGCTGGCTTCATAGAAAGAATTTGCGAGGATTCCCTCTTCTTCGATTGTTCTGAATAGTTTGAGAAGAATTGGAGTTAGTTCTTCTTTAAATGCCTGGTAGAATTCAGCAGTGAATCCATCTGGTCCTGGGCTTTTCTTTGTTGGGAGGGCCTTTATTACTGTTTCAATTTCTGTCTCAGTTATGGGTCTGTTTAGGTTTTCTATGTCTTCCTGGTTCAATTTAGGTAGGTTGCATGTGTCCAGGAATCTATCCATTTCTGATAGGTTTCCCTGTTTGCTGGCATACAAGTCCTTGTAGTAATTTCTGATGATTTTATTTCTGTGGTGTCTGTTGTTACGTTTCCTTTTTCATCTCTGATTTTATTGATTTGGGTCTTTTCTCTTCTTTTTAAGTTAGTTGGGCCAATGGGGTGTCAAATTTGTTTATTTTTTCAAAAAACCAGCTCCTCGTTTGGCTGATTTTTTGTAATGTTTTTCTTGATTCAATCCTGTTGATTTCTTCTCTGATTTTAATTATTTCTCTTCTCCTACTAGATTTGGGTCTGGTTTGCTGTAGGTTTTCTAGATCCTTGAGGTGAATTGAAAGCTCATCTATTTGGTGCCTTTCCAATTTCTTGATGTAGGCACCTATTGATATAAACTTTCCTCTTAACACTGCTTTTGCTGCGTCCCATAAGTTTCGGTATGTTGTGCTGTTATCCTCATTTACTTCCAGAAAGTTTTTGATTTCTCTTTTGATTTCTTCTATGACCCATTGTTCATTCAGGAGCATGTTGTTCAATCTCCATGTGTTTGCATATGCTCTAGGGATTCCTGAGTTGCTAATTTCCAACTTCATTCCTTTATGGTCTGAGAAGCTGCATGGTATGATTCTAATTCTTTTGAATTTGCTGAGACTTGCTTTATGGCCTAGTATGTGGTCAATCCTAGAGAAGGTTCCATGTACTGCTGAGAAGAATGTAACATCTTTAGCTGTAGGATTGAAAGTTCTGTATATATCTGTTAGATCCATTTGGGCTATAGTGCCGTTTAAATCTACTGTATCCTTGTTGATCTTCTGTCCTATTGATCTGTCTATTTCTGAGAGTGGAGTATTGAAGTCCCCCAGTACTACTGTATTGGGGTCTAAGTCTCCCTTTAAGTCCATTAACAAATCTTTTAGATAAACCGGTGCCCTGTAGTTAGGTGCATATACATTGATAATTGTTATATCTTCCTGTTGAATTGATCCCTTAATCATCATGTAGTGTCCCTCTTTGTCTCTCTTAATGGTTTTTGTGGTAAAGTTTATGTTGTCCGATATTAAGATGGCTACACCCGCTCTTTTTTCATTTCTGTTGGCATGGTATATCTTTTTCCAGCCTTTCACTTTCAGTCTGTGTGGATCTTTGTTGGAAAGATGTGTTTCTTGTAAGCAGCAAATAGATGGGTTTTGTTCCTTAACCCAATCAGCCAATTGGTGTCTTTTAACTGGACAGTTCAGGCCATTCACGTTCAATGTGACTAATGATAAGTGGTAACTTTGCCCTGCCATTTGCCAAAGATAAGTTCTAATATATGCTTTGAATTCCCTGTGATCTTTTGCTGTGAGGTTTCCTTCCTTGGTTTCCTTCCTTTACCTTCTTTCATATTGATGACCGTGTTTCTGTGTTTCTGTGTGTAACACATCTTTAAGCATCTTTTGCAGGGCTGGACGAGTGGCAACAAATTCTTTCAATTTCTGTTTGCAATGAAAAGTCTTTATTTCACCTTCATTCACAAATGATAGCTTTGCAGGATATAATATTCTGGGCTGGCAGTTTTTCTCTCTTAGTACCTGGGCTATATCTCGCCATTCCCTCCTAGCTTTTAGAGTTTCTGATGAGAAGTCAGCTGTGAGTCTGATTGCAGATCCTCTGAGAGTAATCTGACGTTTCTCTCTTGCACATTTTAGGATCTTTTCTTTATGTTTCACTGTGGAGAGTTTAATTACAACGTGTCGTGGTGAGGATCTCTTTTGGTCATGTTTATTAGGGGTTCTGTGAGCTTCCTGTACTAGGATTTCTCTGTCCTTCTCCAAACCTGGGAAATTTTCTGCTAATATCTCACTGAAAAGGCCTTCTAATCCTTTCTCCCTCTCCATGCCTTCAGGAACTCCTAGAACCCGAATGTTGGGTTTTTTAATAGTATCCTGAAGATTCCCGACAATATGTTTTAGATTTCTAATTTCCTCTTCTTTTCTTTGGTCTGACTGTATCCTTTCCTGTTTGTCTTCTAAGTCCGATATTCTCTCTTCTGCTTCACCCATTCTGTTTGTAAGGCTCTCTATTGTGTTTTTCATTTGATCTATTGAATTCTTCACTTCAGTCACTATCACAGTTTCCTGTTGTACTAGTTGTTTCGTTTCATTTTGATTCCTCCTTAATATTTCATTTTCACGAGAGAGATTTTCTATCTTGTCCATTAAGGATTTCTGTAGTTCAAGAATTTGTTTTTGAGAACTTCTTAATGTTCTTATCAATTTTTTGAGATCTGCTTCTTGCATTTCTTCTATGTCATCATCTTCATAATCTTGAATTGGGGTGTCTTTTTCATTTGAGGGCGTCATGGTGACTTCCTTGTTTTTATTACCTTGGTTTTTGCATTTGTTATTTGGCATATTGGAGATATTTGGTTTCTTCACTGTGGTGCTTTTTCTTGTTATACTATGACTCTAGATTAAGTGGACTATCTGTTTTTGATGGAGCCTTAGGGCTTGAGATGGGTGTGGCCTGTGAGCTCTGTTTGGTGTGCCAAAGGTGACACTCCCAGGTTAGGCGTGGTAAACCTCTCTCTCTCTCTCTTTCTTTTTTTTTTTTAATTCAAAAGGGAAGTTATTCTGCACAGCTGAACGAAGTCGGAGGTAGTTAGCAGGCAAATGATATACCCACAGGAGCCAGAGATCGGAAGCTCTTTCCCAAGGACCACACAGGGAATCTGTTCGGCCCTCAGAGTGGGCTCAAATTCTCCTTCAGTCTCCCACTGTGTTGCCAAAGTTATGGAATTGTAGCGTCTCTGGAGAGTGCTCACGTGAATTCCGTGAGTTCTCTCCCCCACCGTCTCTTTTTTCACAGTCTCAGTTCAGTAGCACCATAAATTTACTAGGTCCTAATCTCCTGTTAATTCGCCCCGCCCAGAGTCAGGTTTTTCTGCTAGGCTCAGGGCCGGTGCAGACCTGAGGTCGCTCTGCTTATGACGTATGTCCAAGATGGCGCCTGCTCTTTGTCTTGCTCGCCCTTGAGAGGTGAGCAGAGAGAGAGAAACCCGTGTCCGTACCAGTCACCTTTTTTTTTTTTCTCTCTCTCTCTTCCAGTTAGCCTGGTGAAGTTTCCCCCCGCCGAGGGTCGTTCCCTCTAGTCTCCTCTCTCCGCTTGCCTGCCGGTGTGTCTCGGGCTATTGAGGTTCGGCTCACCTCGCGTTCCAGTGCTGGTGTGTTGAGTCTGCCGCTGGTGTCCCGAACTGTGGGCTCCCATGCTCTCCACGCAGGTCCGCTCCCCTTCCAGCGCCGATGTGTGGACTCGGAGCCCTGGACGTCCCAAGTCTCCCCGCTGTTGTCTGTGTGGCACGCACTCCCCTTCGAGCACTGGCGCGCAGACCCTGCGGCTTCCACAGCTCGGTCCTGCAGCTCGGCTTCCGCGCGGTGGGCGACCTTGTTCTCCCAGTAGGTCCTCCGATTCATGGCCACTCGATCCAGAAGTTTCCTCTGCAATATTTTCCTGGTTCTTTTTTTCTGAGGCTACCATAACTCCCCTTTTATTAAACTAAATTTTCCCGGACTATCAGTGTGCGCCCTCACTATTCCGCCATCTTGGCTCCGCCCCTGTGCATAGTTTTTTTTAAGATTAATTGTTTGAAGGCGTATTAGAGAGAGAGAGAAAGAGAGAGGTTTCCCATCCACTGGTTCACGAACCAAAAGGCCATAATGACCAGGGCTTGGCCAGGCCAAAGCCAGGAGCCAGGAGCTTCATCCAGGTCTCCCACGTAGGTGGCAGGGGCCCAAGCACTTGGGTCTTATTCTACTGCTTTTCCTAGGCCATTAGCAGGGAGTAGGATCAAAATTGGAGCAACAGGACATAAACCGGCACCCATATGCGATGCTGGTGCTGCAGGCAGCAGCTTAACCTGCCAAGTGCATGGCTTTTTCATAATTCACACTTTCCATGAACATTTGAGGGCCCCTCATATGTTTAGATTTTGAATTGTTTGTACCTGGACTTTAATTTGTTTTCTATTTCTAGGCTTTATAAATTTTCAGTCTTTTATAGCTTGAATATTTTAATCACTTTGATCCTCTAGGCTATTATTGATTCAAACTGCATATTGAAATCTAATTAAAGAGAGATGCTGATTACAAATGCTTTAGACAATTAATGAGACTGTTTTCATTAGTACCAAGACAAATTCACAGGCATTTAGTGTCCATTAAAACAAATAAGAACATAATATCATTTGAATTATTATATTAAGAGAGAGAAGTTTTGAAGATACAGCATATGGCAGCTATTTCACAGCATTTTGTCATATTAAGGGCAGTAAATTTAGAAGTCATTTTGTTTTCTTCTACCATGGTATGGGAATCTCTCCTACAACTTCCAAGTACTCAACCAGTCTGGTCTTGGATATATCCTGGGAGTGGAATAAAAAGTTTTGTCTGAATCAAAGAATTGAGAATGGGCTCCAATACCAAACAAACCTAAGTTCTGATATTCTCACCTGCCATTACTTATTTGTAATCCTGGATAAACAACAAAGTCTTTGAGAATTCCATTCCTCATCTACAACAGAGTGTAGTTAGAGTTTCAGGAATTGAAGCCATATGGTCATTACACAAATTAAACGAGATGATGCACTGCCCTTCACTAGGAAGTCTATTTCACTTTGAGACAGCTCTGATAGAAACTTTTCCTTTCTCCCTCTGTTTGCCATCTGTTGGTGCTTTCACTTAAATTCTTTTCCAGATAGTTTTCCAAGTGTATAAGGACCATAAGCCTACAACTCCAACCTTTGACCCAGACCTTTTTCCAGATTATGTCTCTGCATTTCTCTTAACCACTATTTAAAAAAAAAAAGATTTATTTTATGGAGCCAGTGCTGTGGTATATGCATAAGGCAGCTGCTTGCAGTGCCAGCATCCCATATGGGCACCAGTTCAAGTCCTGGCTGCTCCACTTCTGATCCAGCTCCATTCTAATGCACCAGGAAAAGCAGCAGAAAATGGCCCAAGTACTTGGGCCCCTGCACCCATGTGGGAGACCTGGATGAAGCTCATGGCTCCTGGCTTCACCCTGGCCCTGACAGTTGCAGCCATCTGGGGAGTGAACCAGTGGAGAGGATGGAAGATTCGCTTGCTCGCTTGCTCACTCGCTTGCTTGCTCTTGCTCTTGCTCTGTATCTCTGCCTCTCCTTCTTTGTAACTCTTTCAAATTAATAAATAAATCTTCAAAAAAAGAAAATGGGAAAAATTTATTTTGTTTATTTGAAAGTCAGAGTTACAGAGAAAGAAGCAAAGACAGAGAGAGAGATCTTCCATCTTCTGGTTCACTCCCCAAATGGCCGCAATGGCCAGGGCTGGGACAGACTGAAGCCAGGAGCCAGAAGCTTAATCCAGGTCTCCCAAGTGGGTGCAGGGGCCCAAGGACTTGGTCCATCTTCCACTGCTTTCTCAGGCACATTAGCAGGAAGCTGGGTTGGAGGTGAAGCAGCAGGGACATGAACTGGTGCCCATATGGGATGCCAGTACTGTAGGCAGCAGCTTAACCCTCTATGTCCCCTCAACCACTCTTTACAACAACTCACATGGGCTTTCCCATGTGGTAACACACATAGAAAGTAGTAACATTAGTACAGTACTGGGCTAAATGTATGAGGTTGCTCAAAGTTAACAAGTTTTTTTTATTTATATAAAGGGATACATTTCATGTATTTCATATATACAATATTAAGAGCATAATGATAATGCCCACCCTACACTCACTCCCACCCTCCTCCTTCTTTTCTTATTTTTTTTTAAATTCTCACAATGACATATCTTCAATTTACTTCACAATCACAAGCCTAACCTTTCACCAAACAAAGAATTCAATAAGCATCAAGTAGAAAAACCATTGTTCCTCACAAGTATAGGCAAGGGTTGTAAATAATAATCAAATCTTAAAATGTCAATTTTATTTATATGCACAATATTTTTGTATACTGTATGTTAGTTACCACAAATAAGGGAAAACATGATATTTATCTTTTGGGGACTTGTTTATTTCACTAAGTACAATGGTCTACAGTTGCATCCATTTTATTGTGAAAGGATTTCAGTTTTTATGGCTGAGTAGTATTTCATTGTGTATATATACCACAATTTTTTTTATCCAGTTATCAGTTGATGGGTATCTGGGTTGATTCCGTATCTTAACTATCATGAGTTGAGCTGCTATAAACATTGTGGTATAGATAACTTTCATATGACAATATCATTCCCTTTGGGTATATGCCCAGGAATGGAATGGCTAGGTCATATGGTAGATGTATTTTTAGATTTCTGAGAAATCTTTATACTGTCTTTCACAATTACAGTAGCTTCCATTCCCACCAATAGTGTATTAGGACACCCTTTCCCCACATTCTCACCAGCATTCGTCATTTTTGGAATTTTGGATGACAGCCATTCTGAATGCAGTGAGGTAAAACCACACCGTGGTTTTTTCTTGCATTTCCCTGCTGGCTAGTGATCCTGAGCATATTTTCATGTGCCTGTTGGCCATTTGTATTTCATTCTTTGAGAAATGCCTATTCATATCTATAGTCTATTTCTTAACTTGATTGTTTGTTTTGCTGTTGTTGAGTTTCGTCAGCTCCTTATATACCTTGGATATTAATCCTTTATCAGATGTATTATTTACAAATATTTTCTCCCATTCTGTCAGTTGCCTCTTTATTTTGTTGAGTGTTTCCTTTGCTGTCCAAAAACTTTGTAGCTTAATGTAACCCCATTTGTCTATTTCTGCCTTCATTGCCTATGCTTCTGGGGTCTTATCAAAGAAGTCTTTGCTAGGTCAATGTCTTGCACGGTTTTTCCTGTTTTTCTCTAATAATTTGATGGCTTCGGGTCTTAGATTTATATTCCTGATCCATTGTGAGTTGATTTTCATATACACTGTAAGGTAGGGGACTTTCTTCATAGTTTTACATGAAGAGATCAAATTTCCTCGCTGTTAATCTTGTACAACAAAAACAAAGCCGGAGGCATCACAATACCAGATTTCAGGACATACCACAGGGCAGTTGTTATCAAAACAGCATGGTACTGGTAGAGAAACAGATGGATAGACCAATAGAACAGAATAGAAACACCAGAAATCAATCCACACAACTACAGCCAACTTAAATTTGATCAAGGATCTAAAACCAATCCCTGGAGCAAGGACAGTCTATTCAATAAATGGTGCTGGGAAAATTGGATTTCCACGTGCAGAAGCATGAAGCAAGACCCCTACCTTTCACCTTACACAAAAATTCACTCAACATGGATTAAAGACTTAAATCTATGACCTGACACCATCAAATTATTAGAGAGCATTGGAGAAACCCTGCAAGATATAGGTACCGGCAAAGACTTCCTAGAAAAGACCCTGGAGGCGCAGGCAGTCAAAGCCAAAGTTAACTACTGGGATTACATCAAATTGAGAAGTTTCCGTACTTCAAAAGAAACACTCAGGAAAGTAAAGAGGCAACCGACAGAATGGGAAAAAATATTTGCAAACTATGCAACAGATAAAGGGTTGAAAATCAGAATCTACAAAGTGATCAAGAAACTCCACAACATCAAAACAAACAACCCACTTAAGAGATGGGCCAAGGACCTCAATAGACCTTTTTCAAAAGAGGAAATCCAAATGGTCAACAGGCACATGAAAAAATGTTCAAGATCACTAGCAATCAGGGAAATGCAAATCAAAACCACAATGAGGTTTCACCTCACCCCAGTTAGAAGGGCTCACTTTCAGAAATCTACCAACAATAGATGCTAGAGAGGATGTGGGGAAAAAGGGACACTAACCCACTGTTGGTGGGAATGCAAACTGGTTAAGCCACTATGGAAGTCAGTCTGGAGATTCCTCAGAAACCTGAATATAACCCTACCGTTCAACCCAGCCATCCCACTCCTTGGAATTTACCCAAAGGAAATGAAATTGCCAAACAAACAAGCTGTCTGCACATTAATGTTTATCGCAGCTCAATTTACAATAGCTAAGACCTGGAACCAACCCAAATGCCCATCAACAGTAGACTGGATAAAGAAATTATGGGACATGTACTCTATAGAATACTATACAGAAGTCAAAAACAATGAAATCCGACCATTTGCAACAAGATGGAGGAATCTGGAAAACATTGTGCTGAGTGAATTAAGCCAGTCCCAAAGGGACAAATATCATATGTTCTCCCTGATTGGCGACAACTAACTGAGCACCAAAGGGGAAACCTGTTGAAGTGAAACGGACGCTATGAGAAACAGTGACTTGATCAGCTCTTGTGCTGACTGTTGATGTACAATGTAATACTTTATCCATTTTATTATTTTTTCTTTGTTTTGTTCTAGTATTATTGGTTGAACTCTGTAATTAACACACAATTATTCTTACGTGTTTGAATTTTAACTGAAAAGTGATCCCTGTTAAATATAAGAGTGGGAATAAGAGAGGGAGGAGATGTACAATTTGGGACATGCTCAATCGGACTTGCCCCAAATGGTAGAGTTAGAATCATGCCAGGGGATTCCAATACAATCCCATCAAGGTGGCAGGTACCAGTGCTATCTCACTAGTCCAAGTGATCAATTTCAGTTCACAACTGATCACACTGATAGGTCTAAGAGTCAAAGGGATCACACAAACAAGACTAGTGTCTGCTAATACTAACTGATAGAATCAAAAAGGGAGAGAACGATCCAACATGGGAAGTGGGATACACAGCAGACTCATAGAATGACAGATGTCCTAAATAGCACTTTGCCCTCAGAATCAGCCCTTAAGGCATTCATATATGGCTGAAGAGCCCATGAGAGTATTTTAAGCATGGAAAGCCAAGACACTCTGTGAAAAAAAAAAAAGAAAGAAAAGAAGACCTAAATGAAAGATCTCTGTGAGTGAGATCCCAGTGGAAAGAATCGGTCATCAAAGAAGGAGGTACCTTTCTCTGAAGGGAGGAGAGAACTTCCACTTTGACTATGACCCTGTCGGAATAAGATCGAAGTCGGCAAACTTAAAAGGCTTCCATAGCCTTGGCAACTCATGACAAGAGTCTAGGGAGATTACTGACGCCATAAACAAGAGTGTCAAATTGTTAAGTCAACAACAGGAGTCACTGTGTACTTCTCATGTGGGATCTGTCCTTAGTGTGTTGTCCAAAGTGAAGTAATGCTATAACTAGTACTGAAATAGTATTTTATACTTTGTGTTTCTGTGTGGGTGCAAACTGATGAAATATATACTGAATCGATCTTCTGTATATAAAGATAATTGGAAATGAATCTTTTTTTTTAGATTTTTTTAACTTTTATTTAATGAATATAAATTTCCAAAGTACAGCTTATAGATTACAATGGCTTCCCCCCCCATAACGTCCCTCCCACCCGCAACCCTCCCCTTTCCCACTCCCTCTCCCCTTCCATTCACATCTAGATTCATTTTCAATTCTCTTTATATACAGAAGATCAGTTTAGCATACATTAAGTAAAGATTTCAACAGTGTGCTCCCACACAGAAACATAAAGTGAAAAATACTGTTTGAGTACTAGTTATAGCATTAAATCTCAATGTACAGCACACTAAGGACAGAGATCCTACATGAGGAGTAAGTGCACAGTGACTCCTGTTGTTGACTTAACAAATTGACACTCTTGTTTATGGCATCAGTAATCACCCAAGGCTCTTGTCATGAGCTGCCAAGGCTATAGAAGCCCCCTGAGTTCACTGACTCTGATCATATTTAGACAAGGCCATGGTCAAAGTGGAAGCTCTCTCCTCCCTTCAGAGAAAGGTACCTCCTTCTTTGATGACCCATATTTTCCACTAGGATCTCACTCGTGGAGATCTTTCATTTAGGTGTTTGGTTTTTTGTTTTTTGTTTTTTTGTTTTTTGTTTTTTTGTTTTTTTGTTTTTTTGTTTTTTTTCCAGAGTGTCTTGGCTTTCCATGCCTGAAATAGTCTCATGGGCTTTTCAGCCAGATCCGCATGCCTTAAGGGCTGATTCTGAGGCCAGAGTGCTGTTTAAGACATCTGCCATTCTATGGGTCTGCTGTGTATCTCACTTCCCATGTTGGATCATTCTCTCCCTTTTGTATTCTATCAGCTAGTATTTGCAGACACTATTCTTGTTTCTGTGATCCCTTTGACTCTTAGTCCTATCATTATGATCAGTTGTGAACAGAAATTGATCACTGGGACTAGTGAGATGGCATTGGTACATGCCACCTTGATGGGATTGAATTGGAATCCCCTGGTATGTTTCTAACTCTACCATTTGAGGTAAGTCAGCTTGAGCATGTCCCGAATTGCACATCTCTTCCCTCTCTTATTCCCACTCTTATATTTAACAGCAATCACTTTTCAGTTAAGTTTCAACACTTAAGAAGAATTGTGTATTGATTACAGTATTCAACCAAAAGTATTAAGTACAACAAACAAAAAAATACTAAGAGGGATAACATATTAAGCTGCTCATCAACAGTCAGGGTGAGGGCTGATCAAGTCACCATTTCTCATAGTGTTCATTTCACTTTAACAGGTTTCCTTTTTGGTGCTCAGTTAGTTGTCACCTATGAAGGAGAACAAGTGGTATTTGTCCCTTTGGGATTGGCTTATTTCACTCAGCATAATGTTTTCCAAATTCCTAACAGGGATCACTTTTCAGTTAAAATTTAAACACCTAAGAATAATTGTGTGTTAATTACAGAGTTCAACCAATGGTACTAAGAGAAACAGTGACTTGATCAGCTCTTGTCCTGATGGTTGGTGTACAATGTAATACTTTATCCATTTTAGTATTTTTTTTGTTCTAGTACCATTGGAAATGAATCTTGATGTGAATGGAATGGGAGAGGGAGCAGGAGATGGGAGGGGTGCGAGTGGGAGGGAAATTGTGGGGGGGGGGAAGCCATTGTAATCCATAAACTGTACTTTGGAAATTTATATTTACTAAATAAAAAGAAAAAAATTTCCTCGCTGCCATTTGTTAAAGAGACTGTCTTTTCTCCAGGGAGTGATTTTAGCTTGTTTGTCAAAGATTGGTTGGTTGTAGATGTGTGGGCTAATTTCTGGAATCTCTAATCTGTTCCAATGGTCAACATACGTCTATAATTGTTCCAGGACCTGATTATAAATATCCTTTAATACATCTTGAAATCTAAGATTGTGGTATCTTCAGCTTTATTTTTAATATATAGGATTGTTTTAGCTATTTGAGATTTACTGTTATTCTATATGAATTTTAGGATCAATTTTTCCAGATCTGTAAGAACATCTTTTATGTTTTGATCAAGATCTCATTGAATTTGTAAATTACTTTGGGGGGTATGGACATTTTGATGTTAGTTCTTCCAATCCATGAACATGGAAGATTTTTCCACTTTGTGCCTTCTTCTATTTCTTTCCTTAATGTTTCATAGTTTTCATTATAGAAATCTTTCACATCCTTAGTTAAATTTATCCTAGGATATTTAAATCTGTTGTAGCTATTATGAATGGGACTGATCTTATAAGTTCTCTCTCAGCCATGGCATTGCTTGTATATACAAAGGTTACTGATTTCTGTATATTGATTTTATATCCTGCAACTTTGCCAAACTCCATGAGTTCCCATAATCACTTAGTGGAGTCTTTTGGTTTCATAAATACAGAATCATGTCATCTGCAAACAGATAATTTCACTTCTTTCTTTCTCATTTGTATCCCTTTGATTTCTTTTTCTTGCCTAATGGTTCTGGCTAAAACATCCAGAACTATATTGAATAGTAATGATGAGAGTGGGCATACTTGTCTGGTTCTGGATCATAGTGGAAATGTTTCCAACTTTTTCCCATTCATGATACTCGCTGTGGGTTTGTCATATATTGCCTTGATTGTGTTGAGGTATGTTCCTTCTATATCCAATTTGCCCAAGTTTTTATCATGAAAGGATAATGTATTTTATCAAATGCTTTCTCTGTATCTATTAAGATAAACCTATGGTTTTTAAAAATAATTCATGCATTATACTATTCCTTTTTTGCAGCTTTATTTGTTTGTTTGAAACTCAGAATTCAGGGTGGGAGGTAGTGACAGACAGGGAGAGAGAAATTTTCCAGCTGCTGGCTCACTTCCCAAATGGCCACAATGGCCAGGGCTGATCAAGCCAAAGCCAAGAGCCAGAAGCTTCATCTGGGTCTCCCATATGAATGCAAGGGCCCAAGGATTTGGATCTTCCTCCCCTGCTTTCCCAGGCACATTAGTAGGGAGCTTGATAGGAACTGGAACACACAGGACCCAAACCAGCACCCATGTGGGATGCCAGTGCTGCAGCTGGTGGCTCAACCTGCTGCGCCAGAGTACCACTCCAATCCTATGGCTTATATTCTTCAATTGGTTAATGTGGTGCCTCATATTTATTGCTTGTAAATGTTGAACCATCCCTGAAAACCAGCCATAATTCTCACTTTGTCCAGGTGAATGATATTTCTGATATGTTGTTGGATTCAATTGGCTAGTATTTTGTAGAGGATTTTTGCATCTATGTTCATCAGAGAAATTGGTCTATAGTAATTTTTGCTGTATCTTTTTCTGGTTTAGTAATTAAGGTGATGTTGGCTTCATAGAAGGAGTTTAGGAGGATTCTCTCTCTTTCAATTGTTCTGAATAGTTTGAGAAGAACTGGAATTAGTTCTTCATTAAAAGTTTAGTAGGACTCAGCAGTGAAGCAATCTGGTCCTGGGCTTTTCTTTTTGGGAGGGTCTTTATTGATGATTCAAACTCTGTTTTGGTTATTTGTGTGTTTCTGTTTTCTATGTCTTCATGACACAATTTTAGTAGAGTGTATGTGTCCAGAAATCTATCCATTTCTTCTAGATTTTCCAATTTGTTGGCATTACTTTTTATAGTAATTCCTGATGATTCTTTTTATTTGTGTGGTATCTGTTGTTATATCTCCCTTTTCATATCTGATTTTGTTGACTTTGGTCTTCTCCCCCCTCTCCTTTTTTCTTGTGTTAGTTAGACCAGTGGTGTATCAATTTCTTTTTTTTATTTTTTTTTAAAAACGAGCTCTTCATTTCATTGATATTTTGTATCATTTTCTTTATTTCACTTTTGTTTATTTCTTCTCTAATTTTTATTATTTCTTTGCTCTAAATTTTAGGTTTAGCTTGTTCTTGTTTTTCTAGATTCTTGAGATGCATTGTTAGATAATTTATTTGATGCCTTTCCAATTTATTGATGTATATTCTAATTGCTATAAACTTTCCTCTTAATACTGCTTTTGCTATATCCCATAAGTTTTGATATATCATGTTGTCGTCTTCACTCACTGCTAGGAATTTTTTATTTCCCTTTTGATTTCTTCTATGGCCTGCTGCTCACTTGGGAGTTTATAAAGACAACAAGGTTTATGAAGTCTCTTAAGAGAGACTTCAGTGGGATTGTGCCTACTTGTCCACTACAGTAACCTGCTTATCAATGTACATTTTAGTGTTACTTCTCTCTTACTGGTCTTATTTTCCCATCCCCGGTGATTCTTGCTGGGATGTTCCCAAATAAACTATTTTCACTCAGATTGTTTTATAGAGCATAATGAATATCCAAAATGGTAACAACATGGTAAACAAAATGGTAACAAAAATAACATTCAAGCAAAGTGAACCTTTGTGCATTTTGCTCTTCTTCAATAGGGTAAAATAATTTTTTGATTAAGGACAACAACCTTTTAAATCTTATACTTCACTTTGCATGTGGAGGTACTGTACTTATTTTAAGAGCACATTTAGATATATCAAGAAATTTTCCTTTATAGCATAAAAACTAGACTACAAAAGATTCAATTACTTCTGAGTTCATATATTTAAACAATAACAGTAAAAGTAAAGAATTTTCAATATGTACTATGTGCCAGGCATTGTTGAAGCATTTTTGAAGCATTTTTCAGCACTCCATTATTCATCACAACAAACTTGAATTATTTGATTTTTTAAAAGATGTAGTTTTTAAAGATTTATTTATTCATGTATGTATTTTGAAAGTCAGAGTGGGGGGGGAGAGAGAGAAAGGTCTTCCATTTGCTAGTTCACTCCCCAGTTGGCTGCAATGGCCGGAGCTGTACTGATCCTAAGCCAGGAGTCAGGAACTTCCTCTGGGTCTTCCCATGTTGATGCAGGGGACCAAGAACTTGGGCCATTTTCTACTCTTTTTTCAGGCTATAGCAGAGAACTGGATCGGAAGTGGAGCAGCTGGGATTCAAACTGGAGCCCATACGGGATGCCAGCACTACAGGTGACAGCCTTACCCACTATATCACAGCACTGGCACCTAGTATTATTTTAGAAATGTCATTCCAAATTGGCAGCAAAGAATAAAGAGAAAGCTTTGAATTGGCAAGTAGAGAGAAGCTATGGCAACACATACTATTTTTACCTTACAAAACATTATTCTAATGTCTACATATATATTCAAGATGAAGTAGATCAGGGCAGATAATTCACCAGCAGCAAATTATTTATTTTTTGTTTTGTTTTTGACAGGCAGAGTTAGACAGTGAGAGAGAGAGACAGAGAGAAAGGTCTTCCTCCCATTGATTCACCCCCCAAATGGCCGCTATAGCTGGCACGCTGCACCAATCTGAATTAGGAGCCAGGTGCTTCCTCCTGGTCTCCCATGCAGGTGCAGGGCCCAAGCACTTGGGCCATCCTCCACTGCCTTCCCAGGCCACAGCAGAGAGCTGGACTGGAAGAGGAGCAAACGGGATAGAATCAGCGCCCCAACCGGGAATAGAACCCAGGGTGCCAGTGCTGCAGGCGGAGGATTAGCCTAGTGAGCTGTGGCGCCAGCCAACAAATTAGTAATTCATGAATAACATATTGTGTTGAATTACCCACATTTTTTGAATAAAATCTGTATTACAAGGGTACATCAAACAGTTTAGGAAAATGGAATTAAAACACAAGTTTAGGGGCTAGCACTGTGGCATAGCAGGTTAAGCATCTGCTGTGATGCGGGCACCCCTTTGGGGCACCAGTTCAAGTCCCAGCTGCTCCACTTCTGATCCAGCTCTCTGCTATAGCCTGGGAAAGTAGTAGAAGACAGCCCTGGTGCTTGGGCCCCTGAACCTGTGTGGGAGACCCAGATGAAGCTCCTGGTTTTGGATCAGCCCACCTCCAGCTGCTGCGATCATTTGGGGAGTGAACCAATAGATGGAAGACTTTCTCTTTCTCTCTCTCTCTCTTTCTCCTTCCCTCCCTCCCTCCCTCCCTCCCTCTTTTCCTCCCTTTCTGTAAATCAGCCTTTCAAGTAAAAATAATTAAATAAAAATCTTTTTTATTTATTTATTTATTTTACATGCAGAGTGGACAGTGAGAGAGAGAGACAGAGAGAGAGGTCTTCCTTTGCCGTTGGTTCACCATCCAATGGCCGCACTGATCTGAAGGCAGGAGCCAGGTGCTTCTCCTGGTCTCCCATGGGGTGCAGGACCCAAGCACTTGGGCCATCCTCCACTGCCTTCCTGGGCCACAGCAGAGAGCTGGCCTGGAAGAGGGGCAACCGGGACAGAATCTGGCACCCCGACCGGGACTAGAACCTGGTGTGTCGGCGCCGCTAGGCGGAGGCTTAGCCTATTAAGCCGCGGCGCTGGCTCAAAAATCTTTTTTAAAAGAAGATCATGAAGCCTATAAAATTTTTTAAAAATATATGTTTATATTGCTGCAAAAATTTTTAAATCTATACATAGCTTTCTCATAATATGCATTTTTTCATAAACTTTTTGAAAAACCTCCCTATATGCTTTAGGTGTATTTAACCTTGGACTTGATCATAAACAATTGATGAGACACTTACCCCAGCAAACCAGGTGAGAGGGGAATCCATGGGACCACAATGCTGATGATACAGCAGGAGACAGAGCTTGGTGAACTCCTTTTCTTTTTAATCCTTTTTTTTTTTTTTTTAACAGGCAGAGTTAGACAGTGAGAGAGAGACAGAGAGAAAGGTCTTCCTTCCGTTGGTTCACCCTCCAAATGGCCACTATAGCCAGTGCACTGAGCCAATCCGAAGCCAGGAGCCAGGTGCTTCCAACTGGTCTCCCATGCGGGTGCAGGGCCCAAGCACTCGGGCCATCCTCCACTGCCTTCCTGGGCCACAGCAGAGAGCTGGCCTGGAAGAGGAGAAACCTGGACAGAACTGGCACCCAACCGGGACTAGAGCCCCGGGGTGCCAGGCCGCAGGCAGAGGATTAGCCTAGTGAGCTGCAGCGCCAGCTGGTGCACTGCTTTTAAAGTTCTATACAGGCCCCCTAAGACAGCAGAGGTAGGAAGAAAAAAAAGCACACATCTCTCCCATCATCCCACCTCTCTGCTACAGCGGAGACCTGAAGCCAGCCAGACAAAAGCTCAAGCCATTTTTTATTCTTAGACACAGGTAGGTAGCTGCCGGCCCCACCTCCTGTGCTCACACCAGGCAATAACAAGGTACACCACTCAGTCAAACAACGAGAGCCACAACAATTCAGAGGCATTCCTTTCCCCTTCACACAAGATGCACCATGCCACTTGCCTGGCAATGGGAGGGAAGAGGGAGCTACCCTTATAAAGGGAAAGCCCAGCCAATGGGACTCTTCTACCCACCCAAGGAGGGTGCTCTGCATGCCCATGATCTACAGACCTACCAGCGAAACTCCCCGACCCCACTAACAATGAAGCTGGCTGGGAGAACCACACAAAGACAGCAGCTCTGGGAACACCTTAGTTTCATTTTAGACAGGACGGGCTACTGGAGCAGAGTTGCCCCACTGACAATTCACAACCTGGAGAGCCTGGGAACTGAGTCTGAGAAAACAGTGACTGCATAAAAGGAGACAGAGTTGTGGCTAGACCCTGGGCAACTGCAGAGCACTTCTCCACAACCCCTCCACTCTTAAGTTACCTACAGCAGCTCATAACCAGGGGAACCAGGCATAGGAAAGACACCACAGACCAAATGAGCAGTTGGTTAAGAGTGTGCATGACTGCTGAGCACACCAGGGACTAACAGTGGGACATCCCACATCTGTGGAGAGAAAGATGGGTCACACCAACTAAGGTGACCATTCCTCTCCATCCAGTTAACCAGAGGAGAGCCACCAAGCCCAACAGGGGTCTTACCTTGCATACTTGGAATATTAAACACAGCACCCTGGCCACATCCAGCATACACCTCTTAGTATTCACTGAAAGTATAGATGTCCCACTTAGCCACAGACACAGACCAAAGATAAAAACCACCAGACAACAAAAAACTACACAAATGCTGAAAAACAAAAGAAAAAAATTGAAAAAATAAGAATAAGGAAGACACTATGAGCCCCCCAAAGGAACAATACATCATTTCAATATTAGAAGATGAAGAGGAAAAGATTGAGGAAATGCCAGAAATGAAATTCAGAAAAAGAAGCAATCAGCAGCAAATTCACGAATTAAAGAAAAATATATGATATGAATGAATTTTTTTACCATGAAATTGAGATACTAAAGAGAAATCAAAGTGAAATACTGGAAATGAAGAATTCAATAGATCAAATAAAAAATGCAATGGAAAGTCTTAACAACAGAGAATGTGAGGCAGAAGAAAGAATATCTGAGCTAGAACAAATCTCTGGAAATTTTAGTCAGATAAAAACAAAAAGAAGAAATTACAAAACTAAAAAACACTTTGGAGATCTACAAGATACTATCAAATGACCCAACATACAGGTCTTAGGAGTCCCTGAAGGCATGGAAAAAGAGAAAGGATTAGAAGGTCTTTTCAGTGAGATAATAACAGAAAACTTCCATAATTTGGAGAAAGAATGGGACATCCAAGTACAGGAAGCACATAGAACTTCCAAATAGACATGACCAGAAAAGATCTTCACCACAACACAATGTAGTTTAACTCTCCACCATAAAACATAAAGAAAAGATTCTAAAATGGGTATGAGAGAAAAGCCAGATTACTTTCAGAGGATCTCCAATTAGACACAACACACTACTCATCAGAAACCCTACAGGCTAGGCTAGAATGGCGAGATATAGTCCTAGTCTTAAGAGAAAAGAACTGTCAACCCAGAATACTATACTCTGCAAAGCTCTCATTTATGAACGAAGGTGAAATAAAGACCTTTCATGACAAACAGAAATAGAAAGAATTTGTCACTATTCATCCAGCCCTGCAGAAGATGTGCTCAAGGATGTGCTGCACACAGAAACACAGAAACATGGTCATCATTATGAAAGAAGGTAAAGGAAGGAAATCTCCCACTAAAAGTACAGAGAAAATCCAAAGTAAAAAATAGGAATATTAATGGAAAAATGGCAGGGCAAGTCATTAACTATCAATAGTCACCTTGAATGTAAATGGCTTCAACTCAACAGTTAAAAGACAAAGACTGGCTAAGTGGATTAAAAAACAAAACCCATTTATTTGCTGCCTACAAGAAACACATATCAACAACAAAAGCACTTTCAGACTGAAAGTGGAAGGATGGAAAAAGATAATCCATGCTAAGAAACCAGAAAAGAGCTGGTGTAACCATTCCAATATCAGACAAAAGAGACTTTAACACAAAAACTGTTAAAAAGAGACTTAGGAGGGCACTAGGTCATGATTAAGGGATCAATTCAACAAGACAATGTGACTATTATAAATGTATATGCACTTAATTACAGGGCACTTTTCTATTTAAAATAAATGTTAATGGATCTAAACAGAGACATAGACTCAAATACAGTAGTAATGGGGGACTTCAATACCCCACTTTCAGCAATGGAAGATTAACCAGACAGAAAATCAGCAAGGAAAGAGCAGAGTTAATCAGCACTATAGACCAAATGGACCTAACAGTTATCTACAGTTTTTTCATCCTACAGTTGCAGAAAACACATTATTCTCAGCAGTGCACAGAACATTCTCTAGGATTGATCACATACTAGGCCATAAAGCAAGTCTCAGCAAATTCAAAAAATTTGAAATCACACCAAGCATCTTCTCAGAGCACAATTCAATGAAGTTGGAAATCAGAAACTCAGGAATCTCTAAAACATAGGCAAACACATGGAGACTGAACAACATGCTCCTGAATGAACAGTGGATCATAGAAGAAATCAAAAGAAAATAAAAAAATTCTGGAAACAAATGAAGATGACAATACAACATATAAAAACTTATGAGATGTAGCAAAAGCACGTTAACAAGAACGTTTATAGTAATTGGTACCTACATCAAGCAAATAGAAAGGCACCAAATAAATGAGCTATCAATACATCCAAAGGATCTTGAAAAACAACAGCAAACCAAACCCAAAACTAGTAGATGAAAAATAAATAATTAAAATTAGAGAAGGGAGCACAAATTTGAAACAAAAAAGTACAAAAGATCATCAAAATGAAGAGCTGGTTTTTTGAATAAATAAATAAATAAATAAAACTGACACACCATTGGCTCAACTAACAAAAAAAGAAGAGAGAAGACCCGAATCAATAAATTAGAAATGAAAAAGGAAATGTAACAAGAGACACCACAGAAATAAAAAAATCATAAGAAATTACTACAAAAGGCTGTATGCCAACAAATCAGAAACCTAAAGAATTGGATAGGGGCCGGTGCCACGGCTCACTTGGCTAATCCTCCACCTGCAGTGCTGGCACCCGGGGATCTAGTCCCAGTTGGGGTGCTGGATTCTGTCCCAGTTGCTCCTCTTCCAGTCCAGCTCTCTGCTGTGGCCCGGGAAGGCAGTGGAGGATGGCCCAAGTGCTTGGGTCCTGCACCCGCATGGGAGACCAGGAGGAAGCACCTGGTTCCTGGCTTCAGATTAGTGTAGCGCACTGGCCGTAACAGCCATTTGGGGGGTGAACCAATGGAAGGAAGACCTTTCTCTCTCTCTCTGTATAACTCTGCCTGTCAAAAAAAAAAAAAAAAAAAAAAAAGAAAGAAAGAAAGAAAGAAATGGATAGATTCCTGGACACATACAGCCTACCTAAATTGAGCCTTGAAGACATAGAAAACCTAAACAGCCCCATTACAAAGATGGAAATTGAATCAGTAATAAAGACGCTCCCAACAAAGAAAAGCCCATGATGGATGGCTTCACTGCTGAATTCTAGCAGACATTTAAATAAGAACTAACTCCAATTGCTCTCAAGTTATTCAAAACAACTGAAAGGGAGGGAACCCTCTCAAATTCTTTCTATGAAACCAGCATCACCTTAATTCCTAAGCGTGGACGCAACAGAGAAAGAGAACTACAGACCAATTTCCCTGATGAACATAGATGCAAAAATCCTCAACAAAATTCTAGTCAATTGAATCCAACAACACATCAGAAAATCATTCTGCCAAAGTAAGATTTATCCCTGCTACGCAGAGATGGTTCAACATTACAAATCAATCAATGTGATACATTACAATAGCAAACTATGGAACAAAATCCATATGATTATCTTAATAGATACAGAGAAAGCATTTGATAAAATACAACACTCTTTTATGATGAAAACAATAAGCAAATTGGGTAAGAAGGAAGGTCCCTCAACACAATCAAGGCAATTTATGACAAAACCATGGCCAGCATAATATTGAATGGGGAAAAGCCGGAAGTATTTCCACTGAGATCTGGAACCAGACAAGGATGCCCACTCTCACCACTGCTATTCAATTTAGTCTTGTAAATTTTAGTCAGAGCCATTAGGCAAGAAAAAGAAATCAAAGGGATATAAATTGGGAAGGAGGAAGTCAAACTATCCCTATGCGCAGATGACATGATTCTGCATATAGGGGAGCCAAAAGACTCCACTAAAAGACTATTGGAACTCATGTAAGAGTTTGGTAAAGTAGCAGTATATAAAGTCAATACACAAAAACCAACAGCCTTTGTATACACAGACAATGCCAAGGCTGAGATTGAACTTCTAAGATAAACCTCATTCACAATAGCTACAAAAAAATCAAATATTTTGGAATAAATTTAATCAAGGATATCAAAGATGAAAGAATTATAAACATTAAAGAAAGAAATAGAAGAAGATACAAAAAAATGGAAAAATCTTCCATATTCATGGATTGGAAGAATAAGTATTATCAAAATGTCCATTCTTCCAAAAGCAATTTATAAATTCAATGTGATACCAATCAAAATACCAAAGAAATTCTTCTCAGACCTAGAAAAAATGATGCTGAAATTCACATGGAAACACAGGAGACTTTGAATAGCTAAAGCAATCTTATAAAACAAAAACATAGCTGGAGGCATCACAAAACCAGATTTGAAGAAATAATACAAGGCAGTTATAATCAAAACAGCCTGGTACTGGCACAAAAATAGACATGTCAACAAATGGACAGAATAGAAATGCCAGAAATCAATCCAAGCATCTACAACCAACTTATATTTGACCAAGGAGATAAAACCAATCCCTGGAAGCAAGGACAGTGTCTTCAACAAATGGTGCTGGGAAAACTGGATTTCCACATGCAGAAGCATGAAGCAAGACCCCTACCTTACACCTTACACAAAAATCCATTCAAAATGGATTAAAAACCTAAATCTATAAGCTGATACAAATTATTAGAGAACATTAAGGAATCCCTGCAAGATATTGGCACAGGCAAAGACTTCTTGGAAAAGACCCCTGAAGCACAGACCATCAAAGTCAAAATTAACAAATGGGATTACATCAAATTGAGAAGCTTCTGTACTGCAAAAGGAACACTCAGCAAAATGAAGAGGCAACATTTCAAGGGTCAAAGTGATCCGATAGATAGGATCAAGTGTTAGAGTGATAATATAAATAGGAATAAGTGCTTGGTAATAATAATAGGCAGAATTATAAAGGAGTGAATGCTCCAACATGGGAAATTATTTGCAAACTATGGAACTAAAAAAGGATTAATAACAAGATTATCAAAAATCAAGAAACTCCACAACAACAAAACAGATAACCCAGTTAAGGAATAGGCCAAGGACTTAAACAATCATTTTGCAAAAGAGGACATTCAAATAGCCAACAAACACATGAAAAAAATATTCAGGATCACTGGCCATCAACAAAATGCAAATCAAAACCACAATGAGGTTTCACCTCACCTCAGTTAGAATAGCTTTCATACCAAAATCATCAAACAACAAATGCTGGCAAGGATGTGGGGGAAAAGGTACCCTAATCCACTGTTGGAAATGTAAACTGGTAAAGCCACTATGGAAGACAGTATGGAAATACCTCAGAAATCTAAGATAGACCTACCATATGGCTCAGCTATCCCATTCCTGGAAATTTAACCAAAGGAAATGAAATCAGCATATTAAAGAGCTATCTGTACATCCATATTTATTGCAGCTTAGTTCACAATAGCAAAGACATGGAATCAACCCAAATGCCCATCAACTGAAGATGTGATAAAGAAATTATGGGATATGTACACCATGGAATAATACACAGCAGTAAAAAAAAATGAAATCCAGTCACTTGCAGCAAAATGGATATAATGAAAACATCATACTTAGTGAAATAAGCCAGTTGCAAAGGGACAAATTCTGTATTTTCTGCCTGCCTGTGATAATTAATAGAGCATCTAAAAGGCAACCTGTAGAAGTGAAATTGACCCTTTGAGAAGCAATACTTTGACCAGCCTTTCTGTTGGCTGTTGAGAAAGGTTTGTTTGTTTGTTTATTTATCTTATTTTACCTATCTATTATTCTTTCATACTAATCCTATAACTCTTAATATAGAGTTAACTGCATTTATATAAAGTTAATTGAAAATAGATGTTAGTAAAAAATAAGAAGGGGAAGTCAAAGGGGGGTTGGAGTATGGTTGGGAGGGTGGGCATGGTGGGAAGAATTATCATGATCCTAAAGTTGTAATTGTGAAATGTATGAAGTCTGTAACTGTAAAGTCATATAGTTCTGCACACATTCCTATGGACTTACTTCTAAGGGTACAGTTTAAAAACTTGCCATTGGATCCAAAATACCCTTAAGCTTGGAGATAAATAGCATTTCAAGAGTCAAGTGATCCTATAGATAGGATCAAGTGTTAAAGTGATAATAGAAATAGGAATAAGTGTTTGGTAATAATAATAGGCAGAATTAAAAAGAAGTGAATGCTCCAACATGGGAAGCAGTCCATACAACAGACTTAAAGAATGACAATTTCCTTAAGTAGCACTCTGACCTTAGAATCAGCCCCTTAGACATTCTGGTCTGGCTGAAAAGCCCAGGGAAACATTTCAGGCATGGAAAGCCACATAAAAGCCTACATAAAAGATCTCTGTGGGTGAGACCCAAGTGGAAAGAAGTGGCCATCAATGAATGATGTAATTTTTTTTCTGAAGGGAGGAGAGAACTTCCAATTTGCTTACAGCCTTGCTGAGTTGTGTATCCAAAAGTCTTCCATAGCCTAGGCAGTTCATGTCAAGAGCCTCGGGTGATCACTGACATCATACGCAAGAGTGTTAATTGTTAAACAACAAGAGTCACTGTACACTAATGGCCCATGCAGGATCTCTGTCCCCAAAGAGTTGTATTATGAGACTTAATAGTAAAACTTGTTCCCAAACAATTATTTCCTTTTAGTGTGTTAAGTGGAGGATATTTTTTATATCTCATAAGTTATAGTTATATCTAAGAGTTCACAAAAGATGTATCATTCTTGGGTTCTTTAAAGATAACTAAGTTTCTAAAAGGAAAGAGGGGGGAAGTAAGGAAGAGGAAAAAAAAAACCAAAAAGAAAGCAAAACTATCTTTGAGATGCCATAACTTGAACAACACTTGTCTGGACAGTTGAGGAAATGTATTTTTCTTTTTTTCTTCTCTATTTTTTCCTCTTTTTCTTTTTCTCTTTCATACAAAGCACTAAACTCTTTATCTAGAATAGAGTTTATCCTCTGTATATAAAATTAAATGAGAATAGATCTTGGTAAAAAAAAACAAGACAGGGAACAGGAGAGGGAAAAGGAAGAGGCATGGCAGAGTGGGTGCAAGGGCAAGCATGATGGGAAAAATTACTATTTTTCTAATGTTGTATTTATGAAATGCATACAAATAAATTTTAAAAAATCAGTTGGTCACTTTGGTTAGTCAAAATATGTCAAGCTGATTATTTGCTAAGCAAAACTGAATGCTGACTTTTTTAAAGCTGACATGATTAGCGCCTGAGTAAAATGGATTCTTCATTGTTAACTCTATTACCCTTCTAAATTTGTTTCCTAGAGACAGAGATGAAATTTGCACCAAAAATTTACATGTAGAGAAATAGCTTTTGAGCATTTGGCCTGCTTTTTGTGTTGAGATGCTGAATCACACAGAACTAATCACAAGCATTTGCTATTGTCTTTCATGAAACCTTGGCTCCTAGGTTTATTTATAATGACACACACTGAGGCTACTTGATATTTAATGTAAGGGGAAATTCTGCTGCAGTCTACTCAAAACCATGCATAGTGTAGATTTTCCTTTGGTTTCTGGATGTCTAATTGCCCAGACTCTTTATAATAACAGTCCTCAGCCCAGAAGCAAGTTAGGTTTCTGTTCATTTTTTCATTCTCCTTTTCATATAATTTTAAAATCAAATTATCTGACTTCATTCCACTTTCCTAAGAGTGGGCAAGAAGCCTGTTTTCTGTTACTGATGAGCTGACCATAATCTGATAGTACATTAAAGAAGAGCTGGACCACATACTGTCAGAGCAAAGTCAATTGGGGGAAAAATGTGTATTCAGATCTGGAAAATGAGTCAGTGTCGAGGAACCAACTGCATTTAACACATAAAATTTGCTCCAAGTGAGAAAATTGAAAATGTTTCAAGAGAAGCTGCATAATAAATATATCTAGAGTTAGTTGTCTGGCCAGGAATTCCTTATAGCAGATTCTATTTAACTGCAATGACAATCAATTTCTGGGGCACTTGTGAAATATTTGATAGATTTTTTTTAAACCATAACACATAAGTCACTAGATGTATTCTGAGTCTTTTCCTAGAATTGTCAAAGTCTGTATGCCTTAGTATTTTCTCCCATGTGGTTGGGTGTCTACCTTCCAAAGTGCGTATATATGAGCCAGTGTTGTGGCTTAAGCAGCTACTTGCAACACCTGTATCCCATAGAAGTACCAGTTTGAGTACTGGTTGCTGTACTTTTTTTTTTTTTTTTTTTTTTGAAAGACAGAGTGGTCAGTGAGGGAGACAGAGAGAAAGGTCTTCCTTCCATTGGTTCACCCCCCAATGACCGCTGCAGCTGGCGCACCACACTGATCCAAAGGCAGGAGCCAGGTGCTTCTCTTGGTCTCCCATGCGGGTGCAGGGCCCAAGGACTTGGGCCATCCTCCACTGCACTCCCAGGCCACAGCAGAGAGCTGGACTGGAAGAGGGGCAACCAGGACAGAATCCGGCGCCCCGACCAGGACTAGAACTCCATGTATCTGCTCCGCAGGTGGAAGATTAGCCTATTGAGCCGCGGCGCCGGCCGGTTGCTGTACTTTTGACCCAGCTCCCTGATAATATGCCTCGGAAAGCAGCAGAAGATGAAGATGACCTAAGTGCTTAAGCCCCTGTCAACCATGCAGGAGACCTGAATGAAGCTCCTGGCTTTGGCCTGGCCCAGCCCCAGCCTTTTCCCCCATTTAGAGAGTGAACCAATGGCTAGAAGACTCTCTCCTCCTCTCCTTCTCTTTTTCTCTTTCTCTTCCTCATCCTCTCCTCTTCCTCTTCCTCTTCCTCTCTCTCTCTCTCCTCTCTGTGCAGCTCGGCCTTTCAAATAAATTAGTAATTTTTTTAAAAGTACAAAGATAAAATCAAATCAAAACTTTTTGGAGGAACAAAATTATAGCAGCACATGCCAGCAAAACAAACTGGCAACAGATGCTTTACAGAGACTTTATATTAAAGAATTAACTAGACTGGCACCGCGGCTTGCTAGGCTAATCTTCTGCCTGTGGCGCCAGTACCCCAGGTTCTAGTCCCGGTTGGGGCACTGGAATCTGTCCTGGTTGCCCCTCTTCCAGGCCAGCTCTCTGCTGTGGCCTGGGAAGGCAGTGGAGGATGGCCCAAGTGCTTGGGTCCTGTACCCGCATGGGAGACCAGGAGGAAGCACCTGGCTCCTGGCTTCAGATCGGCGCAGTGTGCCGGCTGTAGTGGCCATTTAGGGGGTGAACCAACGGAAGGAAGACCTTTCTCTCTGTCTGTCTCTCTCACTGTCTAACTCTGCCTGTCAATAAATAAATAAATAAATAAATAAAAATAAAGAATTAACTTGAAGAAATAGTCAAGAAATAAAATTTTTTCCTCCTCTTCAATCTAGAGTGATATTATTCCTTATTTCCCCGATAAAAGATGAGGGAGGAATAGAAGAGGTTGATAGAGAACCTCATGACTGTGGAAATGCTGTAAAACGGCCTAAACATTTGCACAAGTGATTCATAAAGAGGCCAACTCAGGCCTCAGAGATGAACTTGTTTCCCACATGGATACCCAAGTCAGAAGCAGAGCCAGGACTGTTAAGAGTTAAGTTATGATTGTGAACAATCACATTTGTAAGCATTTTAATAGCACTATACAGCTTACAAACTTCTTTTACATACATGACTCACACAACCCTCCTTATAATTCCATCAGATAGATGAGACATGTATAACTATTGTTGCATCCATGTAACCCAACAGACCAGAGTCCAGATAACCCAGTGTTCTCTTCTCCCCCATTATTCAGTTATAATTTCTAGACTATACAGCTTTAAAAGATCGTGAGTGAAACAAGTCTACATCACACCTCACCACACCGGCGTCAGAGGAATGACATCTGCTTACCACTGCATTCAGTGAAGAAATGACAGGGTTGACTCTACCACTACATTTGGTGAAATAATAAGGGAAGTCTTTAAGATGATGATGAGTATTCCAGGAACAATGAAAAGGAAAATAAACTCAGTGTGGTAAACTGAAGGCCCAGAATCAATGTACATCACTCCTCCTGATGACAGGTACTAGGTACTAGGACAGAAAATAGCCCAAAAATGAAATTCGTGGCTTGAGTGTCATCATAAATCTGCACTAAAGAGGGCTCCAGGTGCTGTACCACCTAGTACTGCAGGAAACACTAAAATGTTTCCATAGCAACTATTACTAAGGACATCATCAGGATGCTGAAAATGTAAAAAAGGAAAAATATCTGTAAACTGGAAACAAACAAGATGGTTTCCCTGGTAAATAAAGCCCACTATTCACCCTCAGAAAACACAAATACTGAGCTACTTTAGGCAGGCTGTATCCAATTTATTCTCCTGATCTCTATTCTTTCCAGAAAAGAAATCAGCCTAAGAGCTGACAAAACGAGAAACTCACAAACTCACAGACCAGGCAGGCAGTTGTATGCTCAACCTAATGAGCTGGTCGTGAGTCAGGAAAGGGGGTGGTGGTGCACATTTCAACCCAGTCATTTATTAACTAGAAAATCTATCATGGGCCAGGTAGACATTGTCAGGGACACAAAAGTGAATCAGAAACACACATTGTCCTTGGAGTGTTTGGTGTCATAGTGGGAGAGAACATGATAGCTGTTGGAAAAGAAAGATTGTTGTGATTCCATTTCAGAATATTATCAGAAGGTGCTGTGGGTTGAATCAAAAATACCTCCAGGCTAGCGCCGAGGCTCACTAGGCTAATCCTCCACCTAGCGGCGCTGGCACACCAGGTTCTAGTCCCAGTCGGGGTGCCGGATTCTGTCCCGGTTGCCCCTCTTCCAGGCCAGCTCTCTGCTGTGGCCTGGGAGTGCAGTGGAGGATGGCCCAAGTCCTTGGGCCCTGCACCCCATGGGAGACCGGGAGAAGCACCTGGCTCCTGCCTTCGGATCAGCACGGTGCACAGGCCGCAGCGCGCCAGCCATGGGGGCCATTGGAGGGTGAACCAACGGCAAAAGGAAGACCTTTCTCTCTGTCTCTCTCTCTCACTGTCTACTCTGCCTGTCAAAAACAAACAAACAAACAAACAAAAAAACTCCAAAAAGGTATTTTTGAAATCCTAAACCCCTGTTCCTGAGAATGTGACTTTTTGGGAATCAAGATGAAATGAGCTCATGAGCGTGGGCCCTAATCCACTGCGCCTGCTGTTCATTCGAGAGAGGAGAATGCCCTGTGAAGGCAGAGTCCACAGCGTGAGGAAAGCCAGGCAATGGCGGAGGCAGAGATTCAAGGGATGCAGCTACAAGCCAGGGAACACCAACGACCACTGGGAACTCCCAGAAGCTAGGAAGAGACAAGGGAGGGTTCTCCCCTAGAGCCATAAGAGAGAGGATTCCTTTGCCGACACTTTAATTTCAAACTTCTGGTGTCTAGAACTTTGAGAGAATAAATTCTGTTGTTCTAAGCCACCCAGGTTCTGGCACTAAGTCCAGCCCTAGAAAATTAATACAGAGGGAGAGGTTACATCATACTGAAAGGATCAGTTCACACTTCTTGCAAGAAGTAACATCTAAACTGAATCAGGAAGAAATTATAGCATCTGAATGACAAGAAATAGGGTTTCCCATTTACATAGTAATAGAATCATTGTTATATATCTGGACTGTACTCTGGCTCATATACAGAAGGCATTTAGTTCTTATCTTTCTTTTTATTTTTTATTTTATTTAAGTATACAAATTTCATGTATTTCATATATACGGATTAGGAGCACCTTTCTAATGGGCCCTTCCTCTTTGTAGCCTGCCACAGTTGGTTTTTAAAAGCTTCTATTTGGTAAAAGGAAGAGGAAGAGGGAAATTAGCAGTTTGGGAAAGATTTTGGAGTGGGGAAGGGAGAGGTATAGATGAGACAGCAAATCTCCTGTTCCCCTTCTGGCCTTGGCCATGACTTCCTTCTAGAAAAGCAGGTGGAAGCAAGTTACAGAACCTCTGGAACCTATTTTATTTTTATGTGAAAGTAAGCGGAGAACTAGACAAAGAGACTCTGAGAGACTCGGCATAAGTGCAGCGTATTTGGGACTGAGAGGGTTGAGAGTGAGGGAGGCCATTCTCCCCTGTACTCTACAGAACTGGGCCACATGGAATCCTACCAAGGTCCAGACTCTGTGAGAACTTAAACTGTTAACACCCTTGGCACGGGCCATGTTCTCCTCGGGGGTATGGAACATTTTCAGCTTTGGCAAAGCCTCAGCAAATGGCCTTGAAAGCAGAAGCTAGACACGTGGGAGGTAAAAGAAAAAGAACTGGTCAAAGTCCATAGCAACTGCAAAATAAGGGCTCCTTAGCTGGGGGATGGATGGTATTTGGAAACTTTTGGAAATAACAGGAAATCCTTTGATGTGAGAGAATTTCCTTCAGTCAGGTAGGAAGGAGATTCATGCTGTAAAAATGGGAATCTAAAAGGATGACCTGGAGTTGGGAGAGTCCTTTCTGTGACCACAAGTTGCTGAGGTTTGGAACACATGGGTCAGGCGCAGATTTTCCAGCAAAATCCAACTGCAACCTGTCATTTTCTCCCCTTTCCACTTTATGAACAAGAAAGCAGGCTAGGGAGGTATTTAATCTTTCCTGGCCATTAATTAGGTCAGTATGTGACTGAATCAAAAATAAAATCAAGTCTGTCTGCCACCAAGGCCAGTGTTCTTCTTACTATTCCACATTATTGGTCTGGACAGAAGGGAAATATGATATTTGCAAGAATCTGCAATAGAACACAGTAGATCAGCCAGGGTCCTGGCTGGAAACAGGATTCAATGCAAATGTTTCAATGAAGAGACTTTGATAAGATACTACTGACAGAGCTGTGGGCAAGATTAAGGGAATCAACAAGGGATACTGAGACACCCAGAGACCAGAAGTAGAAGGAAGCCATTTCTAGTGAGACCTGTAATCAGGGCTACCCTCCTGCCAAAGAGGCTGCTCCAAAACAGAAGGGAGTGAAAGGGGAAAAACCCTGGCCCCTCCTCTTATCTCCCAACGTCCTACCTGTGCTACCCATTGGCTGTGCCCAACTGGAAACTGGCTGTCTAGGGAGCCTGATTCTCTCCTATACCATATCTGTGCCTTTTGTCATTGACTTTGGATTCCCTCCCATGTTGAGGATTAGATTTACATGTGGCTACTGGGGAGCATGCGTGGGAACAGCCATTCTATGGGAGTGAGGAAAGCAAGGTTGGGCAGAGAGAGAGATAACTTAGTGGTGATTGTGGCTCAGCAAATCTCCCAGGAAGCTCTGGAGCTGATGACCTTTCAGAGATGTCTTGAACTGAGGCAAGGGAACAGACCTTGTACTCACATCTGACCAGTTATTGGATAGGGGTTGCCTCTGGGAGTACCCTTGGGCAAAGCAGCGTCCTTCAACTGAGGATGATTCCTGGCAGGCAGCCAGGTTGGGAGAGCTGAAGTGAGGGTGGAAGTAGGAGGATAGGAGCCAGGAGGTGGGATGAAGGGGTTATCTTTGTGCTATCATCAGCAAGCAATATTCTAGAAGACAAGGAATTAAATATGAAGTGAACAATATGTGTATCACCCCATGAAGGTGGAGTTTGTTTTGTTTCTCCTTGACACTGGACTCAACCTTGTAACTTTTCTTGGCTAGTAGAATGAGGCAGAAATGAGTATAACAATTCCAAACCCAACCCTTAAAAGAGCTTGACATTTCTATTTTCCTTCTTCTACATACTCAAGCTAATCTGCTAGTTTCAGGAGGAAGATGAAGAATATGTAGAGAACTGCCCCAGAAACCCAGCCAAGTCAAGTGTAGATCAAACCCCAAGATGCTCCAAAAACACTAAAGAAATCCATTGCTGTTCTTGTATGATGTGGCTTCTTGTGCACCAATAGGAAGTCAAAACAGTAGTTCTGACTCAATGCAGTCAAATATGCTCCAATGCTGGGTACTTCTGGCCTGTGACATAGTTGTGGCCTTGACCAATTTACCCAAGATTTCTTCCAAGCCTCAAGTTCACCCTTGATATAGAAATACTAATGTGTGCTTTATAATGTTGTTGTGAGTTTAGTGTGATACATGGTAACTAAGAAATAATCACTATGAGTTTGGTCAATATCTGTAGCTTTTATTTCTAGGGTCAAAAATCAAGAATCTGTCAGATGCCTGTTGGGTAAAGTGGAAAGGATGAAAATGATGGTTTGGAAGAGTCTTTGCAAAGATTTCCAAGATGGCGGAATAGGGAACAGCATACTGCACTAGGCTAGGGATAAATGGTTAAAAAAAAAAAAAAGGAAAAAATAGAAAATCCAACTCAGGGAAGGAGAGGGTTAGAAAGAAAACCACTTTGGAAATTCTACGGAAGGAAGAGGAATGCCATGGATCTGTGTGCAAGGTGCAAATGCACAGCATGAACATGGACATAACACATGACTCCAGCAGCTGAGAACCAGAGAAAGCGCCAGCTTTGGAGTCAAAGGTGAGATTAGACTGCAGCAACCTGTGCCACTGGTGATATAACCAGTGGGAGAGCATGGCAATTGTCTGGCCTGGAGCCCTAAGGGGCAGAGGGTACTCACTATGCAATAAAAAAAAAGGGACATATTTCACCACATCTTCCTCCACAGTGGCACCCTATGACCAGCTGACTAGGGACAGGCACCATTTTGGGCATAAACAGCAACTGCAGAATTCCTTGTGCATGCACACAGCAACTGGCTGAGACAAGACACCATCTTTACAGCAATACTGGCAGCAGTAGGTCCAGTGCAACCAGGGGGGAGAAGGCAACATTTGGCTAGCAGCTCTTGTGTACATGTGTGATCCAGAGAATCTAACAGAGGGAAAAATCTGCATTCCCCACTGACTTTGAGTATGGCTGGGAAGATTAACAGAGAGCTGGGCACCCATGTAGGACTGTGAGGCACCCCTACCCTCCTACCATACCAAAGGTTCCAGGGCTCAAACCGCCTAAGCAGAGCACCCACAGGCAGTTGGCTCTGGAAATGGCTGCCTCTCTATGGACTGGACAGGCTAGTGGGTCAGAGTGGTCCTCTGCACCCCATCACTGTGGGATCTTGAGATGACACTGTGACTGCACAGGAGAATGCAAGGTGTAGCTGGGTCTCTGGGTAATCACTGTCTGCAGCTCCACACACTCAAAGCTCCCTGGTAGCCTGGGGTGGGTCATTGCAAAGGGATCCGTGCTCACAGTGAGGACTGTCCAGATCTCTTGTGTAGTTCATATAAGAGTACATATGAGTATTGTATCCACTAAGGGTTAACACCTGAGCATTGATCACCTTGGAAGAGAGGAGGTAAGGGTGTGATCACATCAATTGGGGTGAACAACCCCCCTTCTGCAAACAAGAGATCTATCACATCCAACTTGGATGTCACCTGGATACTCACCCCACACTGGAGCACTGACCAGAGCTTTCTGGCCACACTAAGCACAAAATTCTGGGTATTCAATTAAAGTGCAGAAATTCCACTAAGCCACAGAGGTATAGTTCAAAGATAAAAACTATCAGATGAAAAAACCCAACAATTATATCCACAAACGCCTAAAAATAAATGTATAAATTCAAGAAACAAGAATAAAGAAGACAATATGACCCACGCAAAGGAAGGCAGCAACACTTCAATGTTAGAATGTGAAATAGAGATTGATGAAATCCCTGAAATGGAATCCAAACAATTAATTTTAGGATTACTCAGAAGCAGTGAGAATAAAATCCATGAATTAAAAAAATCCATATATGACATGAATGAAAATTTTTCCTATAAAATTGCATTTTAAAGAGAAGTTAAAATGAAATATTAGAAATGAAAAATTCAGCAGGTCAAATAAAAAATGTGATGGAAAGCCTTAACAACAAATTTGATGAGACAGGAGAAAGAATATCTGAGTTAGAAGCCAAATATTTGGAAATTTTTCAGTCAGATCAGAAAAAGAAGAAGAAATTAAAAAATCAAAAACAGTGTTGGAGATTTATGGCACACTATCAAATGACCCAACTACAGGTCTTAGGAGTTCCTCGTTGTGGAGAGAGTGGATTAGAAAGCCTATTTAGTGACATAATTACCAAAAAACTTCCCGAATTTGGAGAAAGGAACATCTAAGTACAGCAAGCACAAAGAACTCCTAATAGATATGATAAGAAAAGATCTTCACCACAGCATGTTGCAGTTCAAATTTCAACAGCAAAACATAAATAAAAGATTCTAAAATGTGCATGAGAGAAATGCCAGATTACTTTCAGAGGCCAATCAGCTTCACAACTGGCTTCTCATCAGAAACTCTACAGGTTAGGAGAGAATGGCAAGATACAGTCCAAGTCTTAAGAGAAAAGAACTGTCAACCCAGAATACTATACTCTGCAAAGCTCTCATTTATGAATGAAGGTGAAATAAAGACATTACATAAGAAACAGAAATTGAAAGAATTTGTTACCACTCATCCAGCCTTACAAAAGATGCTTAAGGATGTGTTACACACACAAACAGGGAAAGATAGTCATCATTATGAAAGAATGTGAAGGCAGAAAATCTCCTAGTAAAAGTACAAATGAAGCCCAAAGTAAACAATAGGAATACTTATGAAAAAAGGGAAGGGTCAAGTTGTTATTTATCAATAATCACCTTGAGTAGAAATGGCCTCAAATCTCCAGTTAAAAGATAAAGACTGACTGAATGGATTAAAAAACAAAACCCATCTATTTGCTGCCTTCAAGAAACACAACTTGAAAGCAAAGATACACACAACTGAAAATGAAAGGATGGAAAAAAATATTCCATGTAAACAGAAACCAAAAAAGGGCAGCTATAGCCATGCTAATATAAGACAAAACAGATGATAATATAAAAACTATTCAAAGAGACAAAGAAAGGCACTATGTAATGATTAAGGGATCAATTCAACAAGAAGATGCCAGTATAATAAATGCATATGCACCCAATTATAGGTCACCTGGCTATTTAAAATAAATGTTAATAGATCTAAAGAAAGACATAGACTCCAATACAATAGTAATGGGGGACTTCAATATCCCACTTTCAGCAATGGACAGATTAACCAGACAGAAAATCAGCAAAGAAACAACAGAACTAAACAACACTATGGACCAAATGGACCTAACTGATATCAACAGAACTTTTTATTCCACAGTTGCAGAATACACATTCTTCTCACAGAGCATGGAACTTTCTAGAGAATAGACCACATGGTAGGCCACAAAGCAAGTCACAGCAAATTCAAAAAAATCAAAAGTATACCATGCATTTTCTCCGATTACAATGAAATGAAGCTGGAAATCAACAACTCAAGAATCTTTAGAACATATGCCAACACATGGAAATGAAACAACATGCTCCTGAATTAACAATGGATCATAGAAGAAATCAGAAGAGAAATCAAAATATTCCTGGAAACAAACAAAGATAACAATACAACATATCAAAATTTATAAGATACAGCAAAAGCAGTGTAAAGAGGGAAGTTTATAGCAATAGGTGCCTACATCAAGAAATTGGCAAGGTACCAAATAAATGAGCTATCAATGCATCTCAACAACCTAGAAAAACAACAAACTAAACTCAAAATTTAGGAGGAAATGTGGGAGGAAAGAAATAAATAAAATTAGAAAAAAAACAAAATTGAAACAAAAAATACAAAAGTTCAGTGAAATGAAGAGCGATTTTTTGCAAAAATAAGCAAAGATGATACACCATTGGCGCAACTAATGAAAAAAAAAGAGGTATAATACCCAAATCCATAAAATCAGAGTTGAAAAAGGAATTATAACAAAAGATACAACAGAAATAAAAAGAACCATCAGAAATTACTAAAAAAAAATATGCCAACAAATTGGGAAATCTAGAAGAAATGGATAGATTCCTGGACACATACAACATACCAAAAAAAAAAAAAAACTGGGTCATGAAGACATAGAAAACTTAAACACACCAATAATCAAGACAGAGGTTGAATCAGTAACAAAAATCCTCACAACAAAGAAAATCACAGGACCGGACGGCTTCACTACTGAATTCTACCAGACATTTAAGGAAGAACTAATTCCAATTTTTTTCAAGATACTCAAAATAATTGAAATGGACAGACTCCATTAAGAGACTATTGGAACTCATAAAACAATTCATTAAAGTGGCAGGATATAAAATAAACACACAAAAATCAATAGCCTTTGTATACACAGACAATGCCATGGCTGAGAAAGAACATCTAAGATCAATCCCATTCACAATAGCTGCCCCCCCAAAAATGAAATACCTTAAAATAAATTTAACCAAGGACATCAAAGATATCTACAGTGAAAATTACAAAACATTTAAAAAGAAATAGAAGACACACACACACACACACAAAACAGAAAATCTTCCATGTTCATGGATTAGAAGAACCAATATCAAAATGTCCATACTGGCTGGCGCTGTGGCTCACTAGGCTAATCCTCCACCTTGTGGCGCCGGCACACCGGGTTCTAGTCCCGGTTGGGGCACCAGATTCTGTCCCGGTTGCCCCTCTTCCAGGTCAGCTCTCTGCTGTGGCCCGGGAGTGCAGTGGAGGATGGCCCAAGTTCTTGGGCCCTGCACCCCATGGGAGACCAGGATAAGTACCTGGCTCCTGCCATCGGATCAGAGCGGTGCGCCGGCCGCAGCACGCTGGCCGTGGCGGCCATTGGAGGGTGAACCAGTGGCAAAAAGAAGACCTTTCTCTCTCTCTCTCGCTCTCTCACTATCCACTCTGCCTGTCCAAAAAAAAAAAAAAAAAAAAAAAAAAAAAGTCCATACTACCAAAAGCAATTTACAGATTCAATGTGATACCAATCAAAATACCAAGGACAGTATTCTCAGATCTACAGAAAACAATGCTAAAATTCATATGGAAACACAAGAAACCCTGAATAGCTAAAGCAATCATATACACAAAAACAAAACCAGAGGCATCACAATGCCAGATTTCAAGACATACTACAAGGCAGCTATAATCAAAACAGCATGGTACTGGCACAAAAACAGATGGATAGACCAATGGATGGAATAGAAACTCCAGTAATCAATCCATACATCTACAACCAACTTTTCTTTCACAAAGGAGCTAAAATCAAGCCCTGGAGCAAGGACAGGCTTTTCAACAAACAGTGCTGGGAAAACTGGATGTCCACATGCAGAAACATAAAGCAAGACCCCTACTTTGCACCTTACAAAAAAATACACTAAAATGGATTGAAGTCCTAAATCTATGACCCAAAACCACCAAATTACTACAGAACATTGGGGAAACCGTGCAACACATTGGCATAAGTAAAGAGTTCTTGGAAAAGATCCCAGAGGCACAGGCAATCAAAGCCAAAACTGGCAAATGGGATTACATCAAATTGAGAAGCTTCTGTACTGCAAAAGAAACACTCAGCAAAGTGAAGAAGCAACTGACAGAATTGGAGAAAATATTTGCAAACTGTGCAACTGATAAAGAATTAATATCCAGAATATATAAACAGCTCAAGAAACTCAACATCAATAAAACAAACAATACAAACTTGAGCAGGCATTTTTCAAAAGAGGAAATTCAAGTGGCCAACAGACACATGAAAAAGTGCTCAGGATCACTAGCCATCAGGGAAATACAAATCAAAAACCACAATGAGGTTTCACCTCACCCCAGTTAGAATGGCTTTCAAACAGAAATCACCAAACAACAAATGCTGGTGAGGATGTTGGGGAAAAGGTACCCTAATCCACTGTTGGTGGGAATTTAAGCTGATACAGCCACTGTGGAAGACAGTATGAAGATACCTAGGAAATCTGAATATAGACCTACTATATGAACTAGCCATCCCACTCTTGGGAATTTACCCAAAGAAAATGAAATCACCCTATGAAAGAGTTATCTGTATCTCCATGTTTATAGCAGCTCAATTTGTAATAGCTAAGATATGGAATCAACCCAGATGTCCATCAACTGAAGACTGGATAAAGAAATTATGGGAGGGGCCAGCGCCATGGCTCACTTGGTTAATCCTCCGCCTGCAGCGCCAACATCCCATATGGGCACCAGTTCTAGTCCCAGCTGCTCCTCTTCCAGTCTAGCTCTCTATTGTGGCCTGTGAGGGCAGTGGAGGATGGCCAAAGTGCTTGGTTCCCTGCACCCGCATGGGAGACCACCTGGCTCCTGGCTTCAGATCGGCACAGCACTGGCTGTAGCAGCCTTTTGGGAGTGAACTAATAGAAGGCAGACCTTTCTCTCTGTCTCTCTCTTTCACTGTCTATAACTCTAAATGTCAAATAAATTTTTTAAAAAATTATGGGGGGCCGACGCTGTGGTGCAGTGGGTTAACACCCTGGCCTGAAGCACCAGCATCCCATATGGGCGCCAGTTCAAGTCCCGGCTGCTCCACTTCCGATCCAGCTATCTGCTGTGGCCTGGGAAAGCAGTAGAAGATGGCCCAAATCCTTGGGCCCCTGCACCCGCGTAGGAGACCCAGAGGAAGCTCCTGGCTCCTATTTTCAGATCGGCGCAGTTCTGGCCATTGCAGCCAATTGGGGAGTGAACCATCGGATGGAAGACCTCTCTTTCTCTCTCTCTCTCTTCCTCTCCTCTCTCTAACTTTGACTTTTGAATAAATAGATAAGCCTTTAAAAAAAAAAAGAAATTATGGGAGGGCTGGCACTGTGGCGTAGCAGGTTAAGCCACTGCCTGCGGTGCCAGCATCCCTTATGGGCGGCAGTTCGAGATCCAGCTACTCCACTTCCCATCCAGCTCTCTTCTGTGACCTGGGAAGACAGTAGAGGATGGCCCAGGTCATTGGGCCCCTGTGCCCATGTGGGAGACCCAGAGGAGGCTACTGGCTCTGGGCTTAGGATGGGTGCAGCTCTGGCTATTGCAACCATCTGGGGAGTGAGCCTGCAAATGGAAGACCTCTCTCTCTCTCTCTCTCTCTGCCTCTCCTTCTCTCTCTGTGTAACTCTTTCAAATAAATAAATAAATCTTTAAAAAAAAAAAAGAAACTATGGGATATGTACACCGTGGAATACCACACAGCAGTAAAAAATGAACTCTTGTTATTTGCGGCCAGTGCCGCAGCTCAATAGGCTAATCCTCCACCTGCGGCGCTGGCACACCTGGTTCTAGTCCCGGTCGGGGTGCCGGATCCTGTCCCGGTGGCTCCTCTTCCAGTCCAGCTCTCTGCTATGACCGGGAGTGCAGTGGAAGATGGCCCAAGACCTTGGGCCCTGCACCCAGATGGGAGACCAGAAGGAAGCACCTGGCTCCTGGCTTCCGATCAGCGCAGCGCGCCGGCCGCAGCACTCTGGCCTCAGCAGCCATTGGGGTGTGAACCAATGGAAAAGGAAGACCTTTCTCTCTGTCTCTCTCCCTCGCTGTCCACTCTGCCTATCAAAAAAAAAAAAAAAAAAAAAAAAAAAAAAAAAGAAAAAGAAAAAGAAAAAAAAGAAATCTTGTCATTTGCAACAAAATGGATGCAACTGGAAAACATTATACTTAATGAAATAAGGCAGCCCCAAAAAGACAGATCTCATATGTTCTCTCTGATCTGTGGTAACTAATAGAGCACCTAAAATATAAAGTATAGGAGTGAAATGAACATTTTGAGATTTGATAATTGCTATAGCCCTTGTCTCTACTGTTCATGAACGGTGTCTTTTCCTTCATTTGTTAAGCTCTTTATTTAATGAAAGGATACCCTTATGAGTATAAAGTAAACTATAAATGGATCTTTGTAAAAATTAAGAATGGGGATAGAAGAGGGAGGAGGAAGAAGGTTTGGAGTGTGGTAGGAGGGAATGTAGAGTGGCAAGTATCATTATGTTCCCAAATCTGTATATATGAAATACACGAAATTTGTATACCTTAAATAAAATGTTTTTAAAAAGAAAATGGTAGTTTGGTCCCCACTGCTCTTCAATCATTTAGTCTGTACTTATCCTGCCTTCTTCCCTTCAAGGGTTTAGATTCTGGAAGTGGAAGGGACAGCAAAGATAGGTCCAGTGAGGTCAGTGGTAAATTGGACCATCTCCACTCCGATTTCTGGGACTATGGAGTCAAAGATTTTATGAAATGGAAAAAGGAAGAAAGAACAGGAGACAGGTTCCCCCTAATGTTACACTGGTCTTTTTCCATGGCTTCTGGGCTCTGGAGCTTTCCAAAAGCTGCATACGATGGGATTCTGATGCATGAAGAATAGCCTGGGTGAACCTCCCACTGTGCAGCCACTTCAAATATTGCTGTAGGTGGAGAATTTTCACTCACTGAAATTCTACTGCCAACATTTGGCAGAGTGTTTTGCTTTTTTTTCTCTTCGTTTTAAAGCTGACAAGGGTATACAAAGTGCAGAAAATAGTGTTATCCAAATAGACTCTGTGCTTTTTTTTTTTTTGGTAACCTTGTTTGCATCAGAAAATTCATTCCCAGATGAGACACAGCTTGATGAGCTGTACATATCCCACTTCGTACAGACTTTATATTTATGATCGGTGGGTCTAAGCCATGGTTCCAAAGGGAGCTGAGACCTTAAAATCCTTACTTCTCTATCTCCACAATCTTAACTGTGGCATGTCACTCTCAATTATTAGGTTATTTCATTTTAAACATGAGTAAAACGAAGAGACATTCTCCTTCATTTACCAAATTCCTAAAACAGCTATTCTTTGTTTTTAATGGTGCTGCAAAAAGAAAGAGACAGGAAAAGAAAAACAGTGCATTCCTGAAACATTACAAAGACCAACAGAAGAGATTCAAGTACAGCTCGCTAGAGAGAATCCTGGGGAAGAGCTAGGGCAGAACTTCTCTGCTCGTGCTCCAAGACAATATAACAACAACATTACTGGGATATCTAGAAGTATAAATAAAGATGAAAACAGTTAATATTAATGACAGTTCACTATTTACCAGCCACTGTTTTAACATTTAACATACACATCATTTTATTCTCATGATAATCCTATGAGAAGGATGTTATTAGTATTTCCATTCTATAGATGTAGAAATTTAGTAATAGACACAAAGAAATTCCGCAACTAGCCCAAGGACACTTATTTTTAAACAGTGGAGCAAGGATCAAAATCTTGCCTCAATACCTATGGTTTCAACCACAAATTACCTTACATAGTATACCACCAGTTTAAAATTTAATGAATTGTACATACAGGGCAGGCATTGGTACAGCAGCTAAGTTGACTCATGGGACACCCACATCCTCTAACAGAGTGCCTGGGTTCAAGACCCAGCTTGCTTCTGATTCCAGATTCCTGATAATGTTCATTCTGGGAGGCAGCAGATGATGGCTCAAATGTTTGGGTCTCTGTCACTAATGTGAGAAACCTAGATGAAGTTCCAGGCTCCTGGCTTCAATCTGATCCATTTCTGGCCATTGTATGTATTTGGGGAGTGAACCAACAGATGGAAAATCCTTCTGTCCCTCTGTCTCTCTTTTCTTGCTCTTTTCTCTCTTCTCTACTCTCTCTCTCCCTCCCTCCCTCCCTCTCTCTCTCACTGTTTCTGTGTGTGTGTGTGTGTGTGTGTGTATCTCCCTTTCAAATAAAATGAAAAAATAAATACAGATAATGCAGTCTGGTTCATAACATTTTCCTTTTTCCTCTAAGATAAAATAGCATTTCTCTCAAAGATTTTCATCTACATTTTTCAACATCCTGATCCTGATTTCCATTTCCCCTTAAGTAAACCTCCAAATGAAACTGTCATTCCCAGATGATACACCAAGTTTTTCCTGTGATGTACCCAGCATGAGAACCACCATACCAGGACTTTATGCTGTCCAAGGAAAATAAAAATAACTTGACTTATCTGTCAGAATCAAGATTGGTTTCTTTCTCACTGTAACAGCAACTGATACAAAGGTTGCAAGTGAAAAGGACTTGAAAGAAATAGATTAACTGAGTAACTTAGCAGCAGAAAGGAGATCAGTTAGACAGATGACGTTCACCAAGACTAAACTCAAAATAAGCAGAAGACTTGAACATAAGGCAGAGCATCTGATTAGCAGGATATTTTTAGTTTGGGCTGAGATGTAAAGACATGTGAGAAAGAGTGAGTGAACTGTACATCTGTGTGTGTGTATATGTGGGTGTGGGTGTCTCTAGGAGGGAGACAGAAAGAAAATTTGAAGAAAGAACAGAAATCTATTTTTGTTATAAAAAACTATTTAATGGAAATAAGGTACAGAATTTATAGCTAATTAAACAATGATACATGATACTTAAAGATGCATTTGTTTTTAAGATCCCATAAACAATAAGCTTCATATAAAGTTCAACCATCTAAGGTATTTTTTAAAAAGTTGATCATCTGGGGCTGGCATTGTAGTGTAATGGATTAAGCCACCACCTGCAATGCTGGTATCCCAGCTCCCTGCTGGTGCACCTGGGAAAGAAGCAAGTAGTTGGGTCCAAGCATGCATGTGGGAGTCCTGGAAGAAACTCCTGGCTCCTGGCTTCAGGCTGGCCCAGCACTGCCATTGCAGCCATGTAGGGAATGAGCAAGAGGATGCTTTCTCTCTTTCTCTCTCTCTCCCTCCCTCCCTCTGTAACTCTGCCTTTCAAATAAATAAAATAAATCTTTGAAAAAAAATTGATCATCTAATTGATGAAATATAGTAAGTTCTTTTATTCTCATTTACAAAATAAATACATAACAGCCTTCAGGATGATAGTGAGGGGTCAATAAGGTAACATATGCCTGACATGCACCTAGGCCTCAGGCAATAAAGGAAGTTTTATTATTATTATTTCTATCATTTTTTTCACCAAAAGAAAATTAATGGCTTGATTTCCCAAATAATATTTTGTTTTACTGTAAAAGTTTAAATTAAAAAAGAGAGCATTCACTTAACCATAAATGTAGCCAGTATGATGGCAGGATCAAGCAGGAGAATATTTATTGTCAATAGGTTTTTCCATACTTATACAAGGTATATGTGTGTATGCTTATCTACAGACATGTTTAGAGTGATTAATTGCCTTTTAAAATATATCCAGTTAGCATTCGAGTAAACTTCGGGTATCTTATACCGCAGTGAATAATGGATAAAGAATCACACTATAGCAGACACAATTCATAAATTCTCATTTTTAAAAGTGCAAGGTGCTATCAGTGGAATGAATTTAAATGATATCATTCCTACACTTAAAGAGTTTTAGAGTCTAGTGGTGCTACCTTCATATGTGTATCTTTCATAAGTGCCTTGAAGTTTTTTATGATCATCTTAACTATATATACTCTTTCCTCACTAGTTCATGAATTTCTATATTATATTTCTGATTTTTATGAAACATTGCTACATATAATTATTGTTTGTTTATATTTTATCATCTCTACCTGCCCTCCCTCCTGCAATGTAAAAACAGAAAAGACAGCTGTGGCAAGGATCCAGGACTGATTATTGGAAAGAGTGGTAGAAATATGAGGATGCAAATAAATTAAGAATAATTCTAATGGTCAACTATGGTTTTCAGGCTATCTATAGAACGTCTAGGAGACAAGAAGAGATTTAAAGATGGATTCAATAAAAAGATCAAGTGATCAAGCTTCCTTGTGCTCAAGAGCAAGTGAAGTTGCAGTGAGGAGAGGTGAGAATTGGAAAGAGTGGAAGTTGGGATTACAGAGAAGAAAACTCTATGCATTGGATGCATTCAGAGTGACAGTAAGTTTTCGTGTTATGACTCTGAGGATGGATAATGCATATATGATTTAAGAGTTAAAGTGAAAACCGATGGATCTGAGTAGGTAAATATATTCCAGATGCTAGAAAGTCCCATGAGTTATGAAATTACTAATACAAACTCAGGAGTTGGTATAGCAAGGAAAACCCGTGAATTTGGTGCCATAAGGTCTTCTGAGATTATGTATATGGACTGAACAGGATGCCAACAATAGCCACAACTTGGAGAATCATCTGAGGCTATTTACTGTCAGGGGTGCAACAGAAAATGAGTATTTTCACCAAAATGAAAGAGTAACAGTTTCTAGCAGTATTTCTCAAAGTGTGGTTCCCACACTAGCAGCTCGACTGAAGAATTTGTTAGAAATGCAAATTCCAGGAGCTAACCCAGATCTACTGAATCAGAAATGAGGATAGCACTCAGAAACCTGGGTCTTGACAAGTCCTCCACATGATGCCGATGCTCACTAAAGCTGGACAGCCATTGGTTTAGAAGTTAGTATAATGCAGAGAGCTGAACAACAGGTCACTACTACCTAGTCATCATCACAACTTCTTCTGTGTTTGCCTGTGGGATCTGGACTTCAAATAAGCCAAAACTGGAGGAAGCATTAAGGAGAAAGGTGGGGGGAAGAGAGGAGTTAGAAAGGGGCAAGAGTTCTAGTAGCAACCCTAAATGTTGACTCTTCAATCTTAAGCCTTTGTATGGGTTTAAGCTTCCTTGATAGGAACTAGAGACAGGGAAAGGACGGAGTACCCAGTGAGTTATCTGTATTACTAACTATTGTGTCCCCCAAGAATTCATGTGTTGGAGGCACAGGCCTCATGGTGGCAGTGCAGATATTCTGTCATTTACAAGGTGGAGCCTAGTGTCAGATAAGTAGGCAGGTTGCCCTCAGAAGGGGTTAGTTAGTTCTTGTGGGACCTCAGTCCCCAGCTGCTCTTTTGTTTCATGGCTTGATGTGACCTCTCACTCCCACACATACTCCAACCATCGTGATACCATCTGCCACGGGGTTCTCATCAGAGCACAGCTTGCACTGGTGCCATGGCCTTGAACCTTCAGAACTGGGAGCTAAACAAACCTTTTTTTCTTTATAAACTTATCAGTTTTGGGTATTTCTTTATAGTAATAGCAAACAGATTAATACAACTATAATATAAAATATTTTATAGAAACTATAATTATGCCATTGACACAAATGACTATCTCTATATACTGTATTCAGTGTCTATTCATCCAGATCCAGTATTTAAAAACCACCAGGAGCCTTTCAGCTGGAACAACTATCTTCCAGTAACATGACGAACAGAAAGGGAAAGAGGAAAGGCACCCAATACATGTTCTCCAGGTCATTTAGAAAACACTGAGCTATTTCTTTGGCCACATACATGCACATCTATGAGAAAGATGACATTGTAGACATCAAGAGAATGGATACTCTTCAAAAAGGAAGGCCCCATTAATGTTACCAAGGCAATACTTGAAAAGTCTACAGTGTTACCCAGCATGCTGCTGGCATTGTTGTAAATAATCACGTTAAGGGCAAGAATCTTGCCAAGAGAATCAATGTGCCTATTGAACATATTAAGCACTCTGTGAGCTGAGAAGGCTTCCTGAAATGTGTGAAGGAAAGTGATCAAAGAAGGAAGCCAAAGAGAAAGGTACTAAATTCAACTGAAACTCCAGCCTGCTCCTTTCAGAGAAGCCCATTTTGTCAGAACCAATGGATTGAAGCCTGAGCTGCTGGAACCCATTCCCTATGAATTCATGGCAAAATAAGTGTTTAAAAAACCTCTGGACTACTAAAAAACAAACAAAACTTTCCATGATGTCTCGGTGCTGAAGGGTGGGAGCAGCCATCTGCATTACATCAGTACCAGATACAACCACCTGGACTAACGATTTTTCAGTTCATTTTTAAACTAACCAAAACCAGACCAGTAGAATATTAGCAAGCTCAAAGTATACCCAAGAGGCATTCAAGTTCATGGATTTTCTATAAACCCTCTGATTTATAGACCAAGTTCTGTACTCATGATCTCCTTCCTTGCTGTGATACAAATCCCTTCCAAATTACTCCAAGATCATTTTCCAAGTGGTGCTAACTATCCGACCTGTCACTTCAGCCCTAATTACACAGATTACCTAATCTCTTGCTACTCCTTCCTTCATTTGCTTGTTTTTTTCCTCCAGGAAATTGAGGAGGAGATCCTGAAACCCAAATAACTGAGAATGGTGCCTGCAGCGGGCCCTCTTGTCCCCTTGGCCACACTTCAGCATTGTTCTTGGCTGTCTGTATTTTTGAATCACAGGAATGTAAACATTTTCTTGTCTGTTTCCCCAATGTCTCTCCTGAGTTTATGGATCTAACATTTTATAGTTCTAAAAATTACTAAACTTAATCCATTTCCTTCCTTCAATAAAATAGATCTCTTTTCTGATCAATACAATCCACGGTGGAATGGAAATGGATGAGGCATCCGTTACAAGAGGTTTGAGTATTGAGAAAGTACAGAGCTGCTGTGGGAATGCCACTTCGGCCAATTTATTAAAAAGCATTTCAGTATAGAGTTGTGGTTAAGGCAAGAGCCTGTGGAAACTTAGCAGACTTCAGTTCCAGAATTAGAAAAGCAGTTATTAGCTGTGTAATCTTGGAAACCATAATAGCAACTTCCTCCTAGAGTTGTTGTGAAACTAAATGATAATAGCTATAAAAGTGCATAGCAGAGTTCCCAGTACACAGTGAACTTTAAAAAATGGTAACTTGGAATTTGCATTTCTTGGAATAAACTACATATCCTGTAGACCAATTAAATGACAAAGCTTCTTTTAAGTCATAAGTAAGTATTGCCTTCTATAAACATAGAGGAACTTTGAGGAGGGAGAGATTATTTAGTCTTTGAATAGAATTCAGGCAGGAAGATAGTAAATATTATGTCCTGGTAGGTTGAGAGAGAAGAAGACAGCATCATCATCCTCAATGATGCAAGGCCTGGAGTTTCGAAAGCTGAAGATTAAGGCTTGGCAAGTACAAACAGAAGTTTTGCTGGATTGCATGGATTAAGCCCTGCGGGGATTCAGAACTGGGAAACAATTAGTGAAGAGTGGAGTTAATTAAGGACATCCTCATAAAAGAGGCAAAATTTGAAGGATGCTTCTATTTGAATTTTAGAAGGGACAATGATGAGCTGGCTTAACATCCTGAATTGTGCAGGCTCTAGGAAAATAGGCAATTTTTATTCTGATAGGAAAAGAATGAAGCTAGTGGAAGAAACAGGACTGGATAATTTTCTTCAAACATATGAAGGTCTGGCCTATGAAGTAAACTGGGTGCTTGAGTAACATACAGTTTGATGTTATCTGCCCAGTTCCTTCCATTTTGTATAAATGGTCCCACCTCTCAAGAATGACTACTTCACTCAAGTTTGAAGAACACAACCTACCCCTACCATGCTCAGTTGATTGGAGCAAGAGAAATGATCTAAACTAGGCATTCAGATGATTGTTTCTAGAAGTTTAAGACTGATCCAGCAGAGGGATTGCAAACCTAAGGGATGACCAGCTCACTAAATGGAAGAGACCTTAATACTCTCCTTCCAGACTGCATTAAACAGTGACATAGCACATCAAGATTTGGGGCTTGTTTATAATAATGGTTCACCTACCTACACTACGTAGATTTCTTGATGATGGTAAAATTTTTATTTTTTTTATTTTTTTAAGGATTTATTTATTTATTTGAAAGTCGGAGTTACACAGAGAGTGGAGAGGCAGAGAGAGAAAGGTCTTCCATTCGCTGGTTCACTCCCCATTTGGCTGCAATGGCTAGAGCTGCATCAATCTGAAGCCAGGAGCCAGGAGCTTCTTCCAGGTCTCCCACACGGGTGCAGGGGCCCAAGGACTTAGGCCATCTTCCACTGCTTTCCCAGGCCATAGCAGAGAGCTGGATCGGAAGTGGAGCATCTGGGACTTGAACCAGTACTCATATGGAATGCCGGCAATACAGGTGGCAACTTTACCCATTTCACTACAGTGCCAGCTCCAAGATTTTTAAAAAATATACTCTTATAGATGGTCTGTAGATATATTTCAGGGAGAGGGAAAAAAACGCAAGCAGAGGTATCAGTTATAAATCTGACACAGAAATTTATATTCAACACAATAGGAATCTGAGTTTGAAAGTCAGAAAGAAACAGAAAAAAATAAAGCTGGGAGGAATATTACAAGAGAGAAATCACAACAACTAATTGGGTGTGATGTGTGAGAAAGAGGAAGGGTCAAATGCTACATCCAGCACCACTCTCGGCTTGCCCATCATTTCCAGTTGTGTCTCAGCATCTTAAACCCATTGAGTCATTTCCCAGCTCGGGATGCTCACACATACCGTTCTTCTGCCCAGAATGTCCTTACCGCTTCTGTTCCTGTGACCAACTCGCTCTTGCTTCTTCTCAGGCCTCTGATCAAAGGTCACTTTTTTTTTTTTTTTTTTGACAGGCAGAGTTAGACAGTGAGAGAAAGAGAGAGACAGAGAGAAAGGTCTTCCTTTTTCCATTGGTTCACCCCCCAAATGGCTACATGGCCGGCGCGCTGCACTGACCTGAAGCCAGGAGCCAGGTGTTTCTCCTGGTCTCCCATGGGGTGCAGGGCCCAAACACTTGGGCCATCCTCCACTACACTCCCGGGCCACAGCAGAGAGCTGGACTGGAAGAGGGGCAACCGGGACAGAATCTGGTGCCCCAACCGGGACTAGAACCCGGGGTGCCTGCGCCACAGGCGGAGGATTAGCCAAGTGAGCCGTGGTGCCGGCCAAAGGTCACTTTCATAAAGAGGATTTCCTTGATGGTGCAATCTAAATTATGTTCCCCTCCTCATTAATGTTTTTTACACCCTCTCTGATTTTCTCTTTCATAATATTTACTGTAAATTTGTAACTGTATACATCTGTATATGTGTCTGCTTATTAAACATCAATCTGTCCCCCTGGATTGCAAGTGTCATAAGGACAATGTTCCCATCTCTTTTGTTTTGCTTTTATACCCAGTGCTTAAAAAAGAGCCTGACACTACTAAGTGCTCAATTCATATTTGCTAAATATGTGAATGAAAAATTTGAACTCCAGATTTCCAATCTGAAATACTAAAGAAATCATTGTCCGAAACAATGTTCTCATACTGAAGACATAGGAATATTGGCCACATCAAACAGTTTAAGGTATAGGGAATGAAGAATATAGGGGATATCAACTATCTGGTGCAGTGTTTATGCACACAGGAATAGATTCATAAACAGTGGTTCCATTCCTTCATCTGTCAAGATTTATGCTCCCAAACTCCAGATGAAAGATCTAAGCCACAATGGTACTTTACTAAAACAGAAAGATGGGCTTTTCATACTGATCTTTCCAATAGCAGGAAAGCCAAAAACTAGTTTGGGCAGGAAATAATAATTTTAGGAGTGAAACACTCGTAATAGAGTGACATCTCATCTCTGCAATAACAATATTCCATTCAAAATCTTCCCTCAGGTCTAGATTCCCAGACTCACCATGCCAACACCAGTCTCTGTCCAGTCTTTTGGCTCTAAGCATTTGGACATTACATTAACCTAGGTATTCCTTATCTCTCATTAAATAACCTATATCCTCTACTCTGTGCAGCTTTATTCTTACTCTCAATCTAAGATAACCTAAACTTCTGAACAAGTAGTCCAACAAGAAAGAGCATTATTTCTTCCTTCCACCACTGAGCTAATTTTCCTAATAAAGAAAAATTGCTCAGCAAATATACAGAGGAAAATATGCACTTTGCAGAAGCAGAAAAGGAAAGCTAGTTGAGATTTTTCACTGCTTGAAAAACGTTCACATTTGTAACATCCATGCACCTGTTTGCAAAAATGCAGACATTTTTGAAGGACAAATATTTTTAAACTTGAAGGGTCATATTCTAAACTTTCATAGTCACATGTTTTCATAATTGTCCCTTGATCATTACTGAAAGCTGAGTCTGTTTCCCCATTATATTAATGTGGTTTCAAAAGCAGCGGAAGGAGAGGCTGTCATTTCTACAGACATCAAAGTGCTGAGCAAATTGACACAGGTACTGTTTCAGGGAGTTCTGTTATTTTCAAGTAATATCTCAAGATTATTGAATGGTAATCACTAACTTACAGCTACCTCTCAAAATATTGCATCCCATCTCAAATAGCTATTAAATGAAAGTTAAAGGAGTGCAATACTGAGCCTAATATTGCTAGCTAAGGACAATTGGATAAGCTAATAGATGTGATTTCTCTTTCTCTTTGAAGAGCAAAATGTATTCAAAGATTGCTTTGTAATCCAAACAGCTTGGTTCTATTTCAAACTGTTCCTACCACCTGTTCACAGTGTTAGCTTGCTGAATGCTTAGATGCTGCTCTTTCCTGACCAACTCTATGCAGTTAAACTCAATTACATGTAACCATACTTGGATACCTTTGGCAGTGCCATGTGACTAGGTGTGATTTGTATAATCCAAGATGTTCTATACATCCCTTAATTCTTTATCTGTTCTCATTTTGATCATTTTACCTGCAATAAATCCAATTTTTTGTTTCTATTAAACTCAAGATTCTTTTTTCAAAAGATTATTTATATGAAAGGCAGAGTTAGAGAGAGTGATAGAAAGAAAGAGAGAGAGGAAGGAGAGAGAGAGATCTTCCATCCACTCCCCAGTTGGCTGCAACAGCCAGGGCTGGGTCATGCTAAAACCAGGAGGCAGGAGCCTCTTCCAGGTCTCTCATATTAGTGCAGGGGCCCAAGCATTTGGGCCATCTTCAACTGCTTTCCCAGGCATAATAGCAGGGAGCTGGATGGGAAGTGGAGCAGCTGGGACATGAACACAGCCAGTGACCATATGGGATACCGACACTGTGGGCTGTGGCTTAACCCAGTGTGCCACAGCGCCAGCCCCTAAACAGAAGATTCTTGAGCAGAGGTTGAATCACATGCCATGTTGACTAGTATTCTCGCACTCAATGTCTCAACTTTTTAAAAAATTTCACTATCCCCTAAGGACTTCAGAAAAAAACCTCACACTTACCCACTAGCCAGGGTTACAAATGCATCCAGAGTGACAGAGTTTGTTTTTTTTAAATCCCCCAAAGAAGGATTCCCCTCTAGGGGAAATCCTTTGAGTCATACAGGAATCAGCTGCCAAAGGTTTCTAGGCTATGCCCAAAGAAAACCTCGAGATTGTTTAAATCACTACTTGACAATTTTTAGTATCCAAACTAACATCCTAAGATAGGGTCTTGATAGTTCTGTGAAACATTTTCTCACACAAGCCAACCACAAAAAGAATGTTTCTATCTTCTCTACAGCAGCTATAAAACGTGAATTTAGGCAATTTCAGCAGTTTTTGCTATTTCTCATTGGTTCCTTTGACATTTATCTGGTGCTTAAAATATACCAAAGACAATTTTGTTCTGAATAAGCTTTAATTGTAACCCTGCAATTCATAATACTTTTCATCTTCCTTCAATGTTTAGTCATTGATGGATAATTATTAAGCACTTTTCAAATTTCCAAAACTATGTGTGATATGAAACACAGCCTTGAAATCTGACAAGACCTAAAACTCACTGTAACTTCTTCATGCCAGAAAAATGATAATCGTGCACAACTCAATCAATGCTATCCCTGCATGTGAGGCCAGTGAAGGCGGGGCTAGCCCGACAGCGCTAAGGCTAGCTGTCCAGCTATGTTGGAGAGATGATGGGTACCCTTTGTCTAAGTAGTCAAGAAATCAGGTCCAGGGTGACAAGCAACAACAAGGTACAAGGTTTGATTAGATGTTGGAACTCAGTGAAGAGCCAGAATTAACTCAGATTGTGGAAGCAGAGAAGCATTGAAAAGAGTATGAATGATCCTTTAATCTCAATTGTACAAAAAGTACACATGAGGATAATATGAGAAGATGCAGAGACTGGCAGGTAAGAGCATCAACAGGAATGGTTATCCTAAGAGACACAAGTCCAGCATTCCTTGAAGTGGTAAGCTATCTCTCCTTGTGTGAGCTGTCTCCCCTCTCACTATACCCTATCTACTTGGGCACTGGTAAGATTTATTAAACAGACTGAGTGTATCGTGGTACCTGACTTCTTGACAAGTGCATAGGGGTAGCTCTGTGCTCCGGGCTTCTGAGCTGGTACATTATTCTGCCTTTTACTGCTGTTCCTCCCTCATCAACAAGAGAAAATCAGCATATATATCTTATCTTCTGGAGAACAAAGAGGGGAGATGTTGGTTAGAGTTGAACCAGGAGAGAACTGTCAGTTAACAGGCAACTGCAGAAACACCTCAGTCTTGGTTTTAAGTCACCACCACAACACACATCTCATGATGAAGCAAGTCACACAAAATTTTTATATTTCCCAGTGCACATAAAAATTATGTTTACACTATACTTTAGTCTACTAGTATACAACGACATTATGTCTAAAACAGTGTGCACACTTTGACTGAAAAATACTTACTTGCTAAGAAATGTTAACAATCATCTGACCCTTCAGCAAGTACTCATCCTTCTGTTGGGAGAGGTGTCTTGCCTTGAGGTTGACAGCTGGTTGACTGCCCAGGGTAGTGCTTCCTGAAGGTTGGGGTGGCTGTGGCAATTTCTTATCCCAAGACAACAAAGGAGTTTACTGCACTGATTAACTCTTTCTCTCCTTCCTCTCTCCTTCTCTTTCTCTCTATCACTCTCTCTAACTCTGCCTTTCAAATAAATAATCCTTTAAAAAAAGAACCTTGAGTTTAATAGAAACAAAAAGATGAACTCTTTCTCTGCAGCACATGATACTGTTGGAAAGCATCTTATCGGCAGGAGAACTTTTCTCAAGTTCTGTTGTTGCTGTATCAACTAAGATTACATCGTATTTTAAATCCCTTGTTGTCATTTCAACAATGTCCACAGCCTCTCTACCAGGAATAGATTCTATATCCAAAAAACACTTTGTTTGCTCACTCATAAGAAGCAACAACTCCCCAGTTAAAGTTTTATCATGACACTGCAACAGTTCAGTCACATCTCCAGGATCCACTTCCAGTTCTCTGGCTATTTCTATTGCATCTGTAGTTACTTCTTTTTTGTTGTTGTTTGTTTGCTTGTTATATAGTTATTTTTTATTTAATAAATGTGAATTTACAAAGTGCAACTTTTGTATTGTTGTGGCTCCCCCCACCACCAACCTCCCTCCCTCCTGTGGCCCTCCCCTCTCCCACTCCCTCTCCCATCCCGCCCTTCATCGAGTTTCATTTTCAATTACCTTCATATACTGAAGATCAACTTAGTATATTCTGTAGTTACTTCTTCTACTAAAGTCTTGAATCTCTTAAAGTTATTCCTGAGGATTGGAATCAACTTTTTCTAGACTCTTGTTAATGTTGATATTTTAACTTCCTCCCATGAATCACAAATGTTCTCAATGACAGCTAGAATGTTGAATCATTTCCAGGAAGACTACAATTTAATTTTTCCCAGATCTATCAGAGGAATCACTATGTGTGGAAGTTAAACCTTATAAAATGTATTCCTTAAATCATAAGATTTGAAAGTCAAAATTACTCCTAAGTGTGGATTGCAGAATGTATGTTGTGTTAGCAGATATGGAAACATTAATTTCATCTTATGTATTGATCAGAGCTCTTGGTGGCCAGATATATTGGAGATGAGAAGTAATATTTTGAAAGGAATTTTTTTTCTGAGCAATAGGTCTGAACAGCAGACTTAAAATATTCATTAAACATGTTCTAAACAGACATGCCGTCATTCTGGCTTGTTGTTCTACCTATACACTGCATAGATTTAGTGTAATTTCTAAGGGCCCTAGGATTTGGGGAATGGTAAGTGATCATTGCCTTCAATTTAAAGTCACCAGGTACATTATTCCCTAACAAGAGAGTTGGGCTGTCCTTCAAAGCCTTGAAGCCAGCTTTGACTTCTTTCTGTCTAGCTACAGAAGTCTTTTTAAAAAATATTAATTTAATTTTGTATTTGAAAGTCAGAGAGTTACCAGAGAGGGATCGTCCACCTCTGGTTCACCCCTCAAATGGCCACAGTGACCAAGACTAGGACAGGTCAAAGCCAGGAACTAGGAGCTTCACCCAGTTCTCCCTAGGGGAGCAGGGGTCCAAGCACTTGAGCCATTTTCCACTGCTTTTCCAGGTGCATTTGCAAGGAGCTGGATCAGAGTGCAACAGCACCTGCCCCAAGCTACAGACATCTTAGTTGTCCTCTTCTTCCAATAGAAACCTGTTTTACTTACATTGAAGATCTGTTGTTTAGAGTAGACACCTTCATCAGTGGTCTTAGCAAGATCTTCTGGATAACTTGCTGCAGTTCTACATCGGCACTTGCTTATTCCATTACATGTTCATGTTATGGAGATGGCTTCTTTCCTTAACCTCATTACCCACACTCTACTAGTTTCAGACTTTTCTTCCCCAGCTGTCTCATCTCTGTCAGCCTTCATAGAATTTAAGAAAACTAGTGCCTTCCTCTAGTTTAGGTTTTGGCTTAAGGGAATGTTGTGACTAATTTGTAACTTTATCCGAATCACTAAAATTTTATCCATATTGGCAATAAAGTTATTTCACTTTCTTATCATTTGTATGTTCCTGGAGTGGCACTTCTAATTTCCTTCAATAATTTTTTTGTGTGTGTGTTCACAACTTAGCTTACTATTCAGCACAAGAAGTCTTGCTTTAAGCCTATCTTGATTTTTGGAATACCTTCCTTACTGAGCCTAATCATTTCTAGCTATTGATTTAAAGTGAGAGACGTGCAACTCTTCCTTTCTCTTGACACTTAGAAGCCATTGTAGGTCTAATAACGGGCCAGATCACAATAGTATTATGTTTCCTGCAGAAAGGGGGCCTGAGGAATAAGAGACCAGAAATGACTGGATGGTGGAGCAATCAACATATATACATTTACCTGTAAGACATCTGTATAGGTGCAATTTGTAGACCTCTAAAACAGCTACAATAGTAACATCATAGATCACTGATCATAGATCACTATAACAGATAAAATAATAATGAAAAAGTATGAAATATTGTGACAATTATCAAAATGTAACACAGAGACATGAAGTGAATACATATTGTTGGAAAAAGGCACTAGACTTACTCAATGCATGGTTGCTACACACATACAATTTGTAAAAAAAAAAAAAAAGACAGTATCTGTACAACACAATAAAACAAAGCAGAATACGACACATTTGCATATACTTGTTCTTCTCAGTGGAAGTATTTCTCCAGATGTAGCTCATCAACATCTTAGGAAACCCAGACACTAGGTAGAAGGGCATAATCCTTAGTTTCATACCATATTCTATCATCCTTTCTATGAAAGCAAAGTAGATTTCCTATTGTATTTCACTTCAGCATATAAGAAGTTATGCAGGAATAAAAAAGTTGATCCCTTTGACAGACCATAAAAATGAATAATATCTTCTTACCAATAAATGACCTCTAAAACAAATGGCACAGGTTCCTATAAAACATGTTGTTAACATTTAAAGAAGTTATTGGAACAAATCTTAGAATAAGAAAAAGTGAGAAAATAAAAATTCTTTCCTGGGGCCAGCTCTGTGGCGTAGTGAGATCAGCCTTTGCCTGCGGCGCTAGCATTCCATATGGGCATCAATTCATGTCCCAGCTGCTCCTTTTCTGATCCAGCTCTCTGCTATGGCCTGAGAAAGCAGTAAGAGGAGAGCCCAAGTGCTTGGGCTCCTGCACCTGTGTTGGAGACTCGGAGGAAGTTCCTGGCTCCTGGCTTCCTTCCATTGTGGCCATTTGGGGAGTGAATCAGTGGATGGAAGACCTTTCTCTCTGTTTCTCTCTCTCTCCATAACTCTACCTCTGAAATAAATAAATAAAATCTTTTAAAAAGATTCCTTCCTAAGAAAATTAAAATTTTTACAGAGTTGAGATATATGACATGTAAATATAGATAGATGGACAGGCACAAATGTGATATGAAAATAGGACAACCACTAAAATAATAGGATTCTTCTGACAGTCCAGAACTAGATTTGCATATTTTCTATGACTAGACTGACGCTCCAAATCTACGAACCTAGTTTTTCTCAATAATTTCATATTTGAAATTCTTGGTTAAAAATTCAATGTTCTACTACAATGTTCAGTCAAGTCCTCCAAGTGTGCTCTCATTCTTCCATCCCTTTCTGTCTGGGTCCACACTCTGCATCCAGAACCTTTATATCTTCCAGGGCTCTTGACTTGATAATAATGTCTTGGTTGAGCTGTTATTCAATCCCTCTCTTCCAAGAGAAAAGGAGGTAGCTCGAGATGCTGGTAGTTGTGCTGGAGTCCACATCATACAGTCTCTAAGAACCTAGGCTCAGACCTGCAGCAGCACTAACCTGGAAGAGGGGTGAGAGCAAAGCCTAGGAGGGTGACAAGCGGAGCCTGGTGGTAATTCCTTGAGCTGACTTGGCTTTTGGAAATCAGACCTCAAGCAAAGGCTCTCCTGTGCGTATACTGGAACTTTCAGAGATAGTTAAGTAAGAAAGCCTAGGAAGAAGTAGGCAGGGCTGACTTAATGGGGGTATGGTCTGTTCTATCAGGCAAGAAACAATCCTGTTTCTTTTCCTCACACTCAAAAAGACCCATACTATTCTGAAGCTATTAATTTTATCTTTGAATCTGTACTTTACAGAGAAGTATGTTATGACAATGGGGCTTGCTCAGAGAGGCAGGGAATTCCAGCAATCTGATGAGCTGGCATGTATCTGCATGCCTTGGGCACAGTCCAGGATACGTGAGACTCCAAAGTGGCCAGGCCTACATCTGGGCCTGGACTGGTGGGGGCAAAGGCAGAAGGAGCAACAGAGGAGAGAAGAGGGCCTCACCATGGGAGGGTGTTTTCCTGATTGTGTCCAAACCAGGAATATCCCTGTAGTCTTTCCTTGGGACAGCTGTACAAAGACTGAGCAGACTTGAGCACAGCAATAGGAACTTAGTAAAGGTTGTCCATAATAATGAAGAAATGTATACAGCCATTACAATGCAAAGCATTTCAGGGAGGTTTTAGAATTCTACAAGGAGTTTAGAATCTTTGGTTTTAAAAAATGCTGTTGCAGAGCAAATATTTATAGACTTAGAAATAGAAATTAAATGCGAAGATTGTTAGATTTCAAGGAAAATACACTATTTTCATAGGAACCAATTGTTAAGAAATATAATTTTAAAATTCATTTATGTAACTGAAGATACAGAGATAAAAGCGTTAAATAGGCCTATTGAGTTATATACAAATCATAAGTTTGTATATATAAGTTTATACCTACTTATGTAATTTTTAAGTTCTTATTCAACCTCCACAAGTTTGGAAAATACTGGAGGAACATTAAAATGCTACGGTAGGGGCAGGAGTTTGGCTCAGCAGTTAAGATATCACTTGAGGTGCCGGTGCCGTGGCTCACTAGGTTAATCCTCCACCTGCGGTGCTAGCACCCCATATGGGTGCCGGGTTCTAGTCCCAATTGCTCCTCTTCCAGTCCAGCTCTCTGCTGTGGCCTGGGAAGGCAGTGGAGGATGGCCCAAGTGCTTGGGCCCCTGCACTCCCATGGTAGACCAGGTAGAAACACCTGGCTCCTGGCTTTTAATCGGTGTAGCTCTGGCCTTAGCGGCCATTTGGGGGTTGAACCAATGCAAGGAAGACCTTTCTCTCTGTCTGTCTCTCTCTCTCACTAACTCTATCTGTCAAATAAATTTAAAAATAAATAAATAAATAATAAAATAAAATGAAAAGATATCACTTGGGACACCTGCATCCCACATCAGAGTCTCTGAGTTCTAGTACTGGCTCCACTTCTGATCTGGCTTCCTGCTAATGGGCACCCTGGAAGACAGCAAGTGATAGCTCAAGTACTTGAGTCCCTGGCACTCACATAGGAGAATTGAAATGAATTCCAGGCCCCTTGCTTCAGCCTGTCCCAGCCCATGCTGTTGCAGACATTTGGGGAGTGAAGCAACGGATAGAAAATCAATCTCTCCTTTCTCTCTTCTTTCTCTCTCTCTTTTTCTCTCCTTCAAAAATAAATAAACCTAAAACAACAAACAAAATAAATAAATCAACAAACAAAATGCCATGGTATAAATCTTTATTTGAAATTAAGTTAAAACTCAGACTACCCAAAAGGATCTGTATGAAGAGTTCATCTTTCTAGAAAAAATGTGCCATGAAAACCCTCTGCTCTACATAAACTAGATATATTTCAAAATAAATCAGAAAGTTATTCTAATGGTGTCACATCCTATAAAGCACTACTAAGACATCCAGTAACAGATGCATCACCAGATTTCAAAATTTTAAATTATTAAAAAGTTGTGATCTTGCATTTGCCAAGTGTGACTGGCATTACTTTCAATTCTGTGAAATGAAAATGAAGTTGCTGAGGTAAAACTTCTGATGATTTAATGAATTAATTTGCAGAAATCAGACCTGGAAATTTCTCATTATCAATGAAGATATTATATTAATCAAATATTAGTTATTGTATTAAGCCAAATTTGTCATCAAAATATTATTTTGTAATTTGTAAGTTTATATCAGTGTTACTCCTATTATATTTCCAAAGTAATTAAAGAATTTTAAAAGAAAATACTTATATTCTAGTACCTATATTAATACTTTCCCCTAGTTTCTGAATAAGGAGCATGCCAATGGTGTAGCCCGACTGGAGGTAGGATTTTTTGTTTTGTTTTTATTTTTTAAAGATCTTATTTATTTGAGAGGTAGAGTTACAGACAGTGAGAGGGAGAGACAGAGAGAGGTCTTCCCTCTATTGGTTCACTCCCCAGATGGCTGCAACAGCCGGAGCTGCGCCCATCCAAAGCCAGGAGCCAGGTGCCCCCTCCTGGTCTCCCACACGGGTGCAGGGGCCAAAGGACCTGGACCATCCTCCACTGCCTTCCCAGGCCACAGCAGAGAGCTGGATCGGAAAAGGGGCAGCTGGGACCAGAACCAGCGCCCATATAGGATGCCGACGCCGCAGGTGGAGGGTTAATAAACTGCGCCACGGCGCTGGCCCTTGGATGTAGGATTAAACCAAAGGATTGGACCTCTGACAGTTTCATGGTCCGTGGCATCCCCAGAATCATGGGAGTAATGTTTTTTTCTTTTTAAAGGAATGGAACAGAAAAGGCTTCATGGTGAAAGAGTTGCCATGAGCTCATGGGGGAGTGGAGTCAGGGAAAGGGAGGTTAATGTTGATTTAGAACTAACAAGAAAGAGGATGAACTGGTAATGCTCATCATGGGAGGAGGAACAGGTTTTATGGTCCCAAGTTAGCGAATTTCAAAAGGGCTTTTGAAATGCATGCTGGTCACACACATTTAAAAGCAGTCATGGATTTTCTCCCCTATATTTTCTTCTAGTAGTTTTACAGTTTCAACAAGACAATGAATTTCAGGATGTGATTCTGAATATGCAAGCAACAAAAGCAAAAACAAATAGGGTTGTATCAACTAAAAAGCTTTTGTACAGTGGAGGAAACAATTACAAAAGTGAACATTAAACCTACAGAATGTGAGAAAATATTAGAAAGTCAAACATCTAATAAAGGGCGAATGTCTATAACAATAAAGAATGCAAACAACTGAACGGCAAGAAAACAATCCAATTAAAAATGGTCTAAGAACTTAAACAGCACTTCTCAAAAGAAGACATGTACATGGCCAATAAATAAATGAAAAACTGCTCAGTGTCACTAGTCACTAAGGAAATATAAGTTAAAACTACAATGAGATGTCACCTCATACCTGTTATAATGCCTTTTATAGAAAAGATGAAAGAATATGTTTTGGAGAGGATTCAGAGAAAAGGGAACTCATATATTGTTGTGGGAATGTAAATTAGAATAGTCACTATGAAAATGGTATGAATTTTTCTCAGAAACTAAAAGTAGCCCTACTGTATGCATCAGTAATCACATTTCTGGATTTATATCCAATGTAGCTAAAATCAGTATGTCCCAAGTATATCTGCATGTCCAAGTTCATTAAAGCATTATTGACAGTAGCCAAGATATAATTAACCTAAGAAATATAATAACCTAAGAATATCTGTACTACTTTCAACTTCTGGAAGATTTTATGATTTATTAATAATATTCATTTAAAATTATTAATATTAAATAAATGTATTCCTTCCACCTCCCCCTCATTCTCTTCAACAAACATTTCAGTGGTACAAAAGATGCTTAAGGATGCACAGAAAGATGGTCATCACAATGAAAGGTGAGGGCAGAAAATCTCCCGGTAAAAGTACAAAGGAAATCCAAAGAAAATATTAAGAATATTTATGGGAAAATGGCAGGGCCAAGTCATTACTTATCCATAGTCCTCTTGAATGTAAATGGCCTCAGCTCTCCAGTTAAAAGACACAGATTGGCTGAATGGTTTAAAGAAGCAAACAATCTGTTTGATGCCTAAAAGAAACACATCTCACCAACAAAGATACACAAAGCCTGAAAGGATAGAAAGATATTCCATGCTAACAGAAACCAAAACACAGCTAGTATAGTTATCCTAATATTGGACAAAATAGACTTTAACACAAAAACTGTTCAAAGAGACAAAGGGCACTATGTAATGATTAAGGGATCAATTCAACAAGAAGATATGACTACAATAAAAATATATGCACCTAATTACAGGGAAACTGGCTATTTGAAAACATGCTAATGGATCTAGAGGGAGACACAGACTCCAATACAATAGCAGTGGGGGACTTCCATATCACACTTTCATCAATGGACAGATAAACCAAACAGAAAATCAACAAAGAAACAACACGGTTAATGAACACTATCTAAAAATGGACCCAACAGATATCTACAGTACTTTTCATGCTACAGTTGCAGAGTACACATTCTTCTCACCAGTGCATGGAACTTTCTCTCAGACCACATGCTAGGCCATTATGCAAGTCTCAGCAAATTCAAAAAAATCAAAATCATACCATGCATCTTCTCTGACCATAATGGAATGAACATGGAAATCAACAACCCTAGAATCTCTAGAACATATGCAAACACATGGAGACTAAACAATATACTCCTGAATAAAAAATGGGTCAGAAAAAAAATCAAAAGAGAAATCAATAAATTTTTGGAAACAAATGAAGATGACAATACAACATATCAAAACTTATGAGTTGCAGCAAAAGCAGTGTTAAGAGGGAATTTCATAGCAACTGGCATCAACATCAAGAAATTAGAAAAGTACCAAATATTGGAAAGGTAACAAATAAATGAGCTATCAATGCATCTCAGGACCTAAAGAAACAACAGTAAACCAAACCAAAATTAGGAGACAAGAAATAATTAAAATTGGAGAAGGAATCAACAAATTTGAAACCAAAAAACATACAAAATATCAGTAAAATGAAGAGATGGTTTGTTGAAAAAATAAACAAAATTGAATCACCCTTGGTCCAACTAACCAAAAAAAAAAAAGGATGGAAAAGACCCAAATTAATAAAATTAGAGATGAAAAAGGAAATGCAACAACAGACAGCACAGGAATAAAAAGAATCATCAGAAATTACTGCAAAGAGCTGTATGCCAACAAACTGGGAAGCCTAGAAGAAATGGATAGATTCCTGGATACATATGAACTACCTAAATTGAGCCATGAAGACATAGAAAACTAAACAGACCATAACCAAGACACAAATTGAATCAGTAATAAAGACATTCCCAACAAAGAAAAACCCAGGACTGGATGGCTTCACTGCTGAATTCTATCAGACATTTAAAGAAAAGCTAGGGGCCGGTGCTGTGGCACAGGGGGTTAACACCCTGGCCTGAAGCACTGACATCCCATATGGGCACCAGTTCAAGACCCAGCTGCTCCACTTCTGATCTAGCTCTCTGCTATGGCCTGGGAAAGCCACAGAAGATGGCCCAAGTCCTTGGGCCCCTGCACCCATTGGGAGGACCCGGAAGAAGCTCCTGGTTCCTGGCTTCAGATCAGCACAGCTTTGGCCGTTGCAGCCAACTGGGGAGTGAACCATAAGATGGAAGACCCCTCTCTCTCTCTCTCTCTCTCTCTGTGTGTGTGTGTGTGTGTGTATGTGTGTGTGTGTGCCTCTCCTCTCTCTGTGTAACTTTTTCATACAAATAAAAAAAGAAAAGAAAAGAAAAACTCCAAATCTTCTATTCAAAACAATTAAAAGGAAGGGAATCCTCTCAAATTCTTTCTATGAAGCCACCATTGCCTTAATTCCTAAACCTGAAAAAGATATAACAGAGAAAGAGAACTACAGACCAATTTCCCTGATGAACATAGATGCAAAAATCATCAGTTGAATCCAACAATACATCAGAAAGATCATTCAGCCAGACCAAGTGGGATTTATCCCTGGTATGCAGGGATGGTCCAACATTTGCAAATCAATAATCCGATACATCACATTAACAAACTGAAGAGTAAAAAGCCATATGATTATCTCAATAGATGCAGAGAAAACATTTGATAAAGATATAATACCTTTCATGATGAAAACACTAAGCAAGCTGAGTATAGACGGAACATTCCTCAACACAATCAAAGCAATTTATGACAAACCCATGGCCAGCACCCTATTGAATGGGGAAAAGTTGGAAGCATTCCCAGTAAGATACAGAACGAGACAAGGATACCCACTCTCACCATTGCTATTCAATATATGCCTGGAAATTTTAGCCAGAGCCATTAAGCAAGAAAAAGAAATCAAAGGGATACAAATTGGGAAGGAGGAAGTCAAAACTATCCCTATTTGCAGATGACATGATTCTGCATATAGGGGAGCCAAAAGACTCTACTAACAGACTATTGGAATTCATAAAGGAGTTTATTAAAAATGCCATATATAAAATCAACACACAAAAATCAATAGCTTTTGTATACATAGACAATGCCATAGCTGAGAAAGAACTTCTAAGGTCAATTCCACTCATAATAGCTGCAAAAAAAAATAAATATCTTGAAATAAATTTAACCAAGGACATCAAAGATCTATATGATGAGAATTACAAAACATTAAAGAAAGAAGTAAAAGAAGATACAAAAAAGGGAAAAATCATAAATGTTTATAGATTGGAAGAATCAACATCATCAAAATGTTCATACTACCAAAAGCAATTTACAGGTTTAATGTGATCCCAATCAAAATATCAAGGACATTTTTCTCAGATATAGAAAAAAACAATATTGAAATTCATATGGAGATCCCAAATAGCTAAAGCAATTTTATACAACAAAAACTAAGCCAGAGGCATCACAATACCAGATTTCAGGACATACTACAGGGCAGTTATATTCAAAACAGCCTGGTACACCATGGAATACTACACAGCAGTAAAAAGAAAAATAAAATAATCATTTGCAACAAAATGAATGCAATTGGAAAACATTATACTTAATGAAATAAGGCTGTCCCAAAAAGAAAAGTACCATAAGTCTCCCTGATCTATGGTAACTAACAGAGCACCTAAAAGGTAATCTAAGTAAAATTGACACTTTGAGATGTGATGACTTTCACAACTGCTGATGAACACTTTTTTCCTACTGTTTACTGAACTCTTTACTTAGTGTATGGTTAATCTTATGTGCATAAAGTTAATTGGAAATACAAATCAGTAAAAAATAGAATGGGAATAGAAGGTGGAGGAAGAAGAAGGGTGGTAGTGCAGGTGGGAGGACAGGTAGAGTGGGAAGAATCACTATGCTCTCAAATTTGTATTTATGAAATGCATGAAATTTGTATACCTTAGATTAACTGAATGCTTTGTGTCTCTGAGCAAATAGAATTCGACCCCTTGCTGCAACAGGAAGGGAACAACGTCACACAAAGCAGCAGCATCCCTATGTGACTGCAAATTGCTCCGGTTGATCAGAATGCTTCCAGACTTTGGGCCTGTCAGCTGTCACATCCTCAGGAGCGCAGATGAGGCTGGGCCACCAATGCGCTGGGTTTTGTTTCCAGTGGCAGGGCCCTGTTCTGACTGGGAACTGACCCTATTCTAGTCAACAACTGAGTAGCCAGCTCTCTTTTCACCAACAGTGGATATACTTTGCAAATTTCCCCCTCATGAAGTTCTGTCTTTAAGTGGCTTCCTGAACTCCTGGGATGTGAGTTCAGGGTTCAGAAGGCTCTCCTCGGGGCCAGCGCTGTGGTTCACTTGGCTAATCCTCTGCCTGTGGCGCCAGCATCCCATATGGGCGCCGGGTTCTAGTCCTGGTTGCTCCTCTTCCAGTCCAGCTCTCTGCTGTGGCCCGGGAGGGCAGTGGAGGATGGCCCAAGTGCTTGGGTCCTGCACCCGCATGGGAGACCGGGAGGAAGCACCTAGCTCCTGGCTTCGGATCAGCTCAGTGCGCCAGCCGTAGCGGCCATTTGGGGAGTGAACCAACGGAAGGAAGACCTTTCTCTCTGTCTCTCTCTCTCTCACTAACTCTACCTGTCAAATAAGAAAAAAAAAAAAGAAGAAGAAGAAGAAGAAGAAGAAGGCTCTCCTCACCTTCCTCAGATTTCATCCTGATGCTCCTTCACAGTCCAGTGTCATCTCCTGCTTCCAAGAACTGAACCCCATCGCAGACTCTTCTCTACCTATATGTACTCTTTAGGTGATCTGGCCCAGAGCCACAGCTTTACTTAGCATCTACACAATAATGACTGTCAAATATAATTTCTATCCCATCCCTCCCCTGAGCTCCTGACTTACATATCCAATTGTCTATTCAGCAACTCTACTTGAATTTCTAGTACATGTCTCAACCTTAATATGCCCACTGTACGTACTCTGCTGGCTTCTCTTCTGATTTGGGAGTCCGCCATCCCTAACATGGCAGGGCTACTTTCCATCATAGAGGTGGAAGAGCAGAGTCCAGCTTTCCCAGCCTACCTCACTGCTAGTGCAAAAGCACATGACCTAGGACTGCCAGTCAGACCGCCTCTACCAGACGTTGAATCAGTAACTACTGACATCTGGAAACAAGGTCCCCTAGGCGCCAATGTAGGAACCTATGTGGTGGCAGCAATAGCCGGAGTTAGTCGGAACTCTAAAGTGGGCAATGGCTGCGGTGCTGGGAACTGCAGCCAATTCTGGGTCCTGGTGAGATCAGTGGTAGAAGTTGCGGTGTCTTCCTGGGAATAGGGAGTGATCTCTTCACCAAGCAAATTTCAGAGCATGATTTTGGGGTGCTGATCCTGGCTTCCAAGCCTTACTTCCTTATCTACTCAGAGATTCTTGTAACAACCTGATATTCATTTAACAAATTATTGTGCTTAAATCATCTGAAGTAGGTACCTAGTGCTTATGACTAAAAATCCTGATTATGAAATACCTAAAACAGGGTACAGGGAAATTTATCCCCAGATAATAAGTTCTTTTCTGCTAATATTGATGATGAACTGAAAGCAGTTACAAGAAACTAATCCAATGACCAAGTTATGAAGCAATGCAGCTGCACTCAGTGCTGATTGTCACACTAAAAAACAAAAAAGTACATGAAATTCCATCTTCTGTAATAAATTAGGGCTTATAGATGTCTATAAATAAAGACACCTATGTTGTACCAAAATTATGATAGGATTTAATACTTTTATTTACAAGCAGTTATTCATGAGTACAATGTAGCTAAGAGTATGACACACCTGTCCAGGAGCTGCCCCAGAGTACAATCTTGGCTTTCATGGTGGCAAATTTAATTGGCCTTACACAGTAGACTCATAGAATGACAAATGCCCTACACAGCACTCTGGCCTCGGAATCAAAAAGACCATGAGAGCATTTCAGGCATGAAAAGCCAAAATACTATGGCAAAAAATGAACTAAATGAAAGATATCTGTGAGTGAGATCCTGGTAGAAAGAAGGGGCCATCAAAGAAGGAGGTATGAGGGGCCAGCACTGTGGCACAGCGGGGTAAAGCCCTGGCCTGAAGCGCCGGCATTCCATATGGACGCCGGTTCTAGTCCTGGTTGCTCCTCTTCTGATCCAGTTCTCTGCTATGGCCTGGGATAGCAGTAGAAGATGGCCCAAGTCCTTGGGCCCCTGCACCCGCGTGGGAGACTCAGAAGAAGCTCCTGGCTCCTGGCTTCAGGTCGGCGCAACTCCAGCAATTGCAGCCACCTGGGGAGTGAACCAGTGGATGGAAGACCTCTCTCTTTCTCTACCTCTATCTCTAACTCTGTCTTTCAAATAAATAAAATAAAACTTAAAAAAAAAAAAAAAGAAGGAGGTACCTTTCTCTGAAGGGAGGAAGGAGAGAACTACTTTGATTATGGCTTTGTCTAAATAATGGCAGAGTCTGTGGACTCAAGAGGCTTCCATAGCCTTGGCAGCTCACAACAAGAGCCTTGGATGATCACTGACGTCATTAATAAGAGTGTCAATTGTTAAATCACCAACGGGAGTCACTGCGCATTTGCTTCCCATGTAGGATCTCTGTCCTTAATGTGTTGTACTATGAGAATTAATGGTAAAACTAGTCTTCAAACAGTACTTTATAGTTTGTGTGTCTATGTGGGAGCAAACTGTTGAAATCTTTACTTAGTATAGATAAAGTACATATATATATGTATATTTTATAATTAAAAATGAATCTGTATGGCCGGCGCCGTGGCTCACTTGGCTAATCCTCTGCCTGCGGCACCCACACCCTGGGTTCTAGTCCTGGTTGGGGCGCCAGATTCTGTCCCGGTTGCTCCTCTTCTAGTCCAGATCTCTGCTGTGGCCCAGGAGGGCAGTGGAGGATGGTCCAAATGCTTGGGGCCCTACACTTGCATGGGAGACCAAGAAGAAGCACCTGGCTCCTGGCTTCGGATCAGCACAGCACCGGCCATGGCGGCCTTTGGGGGGTGAACCAACGGAAGGAAGACCTTTCTGTCTCCCTCCCTCACTGTCTATAACTCTGTCTCTCTCACTGTCTAACTCTGCCTGTCAAAAATAAATAAAAATGAATCCATATATAAAGATAATTAAAAATGAATCCTAATGAAGAATGGGATGGGAGAGGGAGTAGGAGCTGGGACAGTTTGGGGGTGGGAGGGCGGATATGGGGGAAGAACTGCTATAATCCAAAAGTTGTACTTATGAAATGTATATTTATTAAATAAAAGGTTTCTATAAAAAATTTTAATTGGCCTTACGGCAAATTTCTCAACCAAGATGATAGAGTGGTCAGAGTAGTCCAGGGCAGCTCATAAGCAGGAAGCTTATTCCACAGTTGCTTCTGTGTTTACATAACCTTATTTCTCAGGATTTGTGAGGTTTGAACTGCATATGATATTGGAAGCCTGGATTTTAAAAAAAGAGATTTATTTTATTTATTTGAAAGAGTTATAGAGAGATAAAGACAGAGAGAGAGGTCTTCCATCCACTGGTTCACTCCCCAAAATGGCCACAATGGCAGGAGCTGAGCTGATCTGAAGCTAGGAGCCAGGAGCTTCCTCCATGTCCCCAACACAGATACAGGGTCCCAAGGACTTGGGCCTTCCTCTGCTGCTTTCCCAGATGCATTAGCAGGGAGCTAGATACAAAGCAGAGTGCCAGGATACAAACTGGCACCCATATGGGATGCCAGCACTGCAGGCCAGGGCTTAATCCCCTGCGCCACAGCACCGGCCCCAAGAAGCTTAGATTTTTAACAACTTTTTTCTCTGGCTAACACTGGCTCATTGTATGAGGTCTAGCTCCAGTTTAGCATCTCCTTACCTGCCAAACTACAGTCTCTACAGCATCTGGAGGTTCCAATCCCTTAACAACAAGCTGCCCTCTAGTGGTAGGGTGAGGGTGGTGCAGGGGGCATAGTATCAGCAAGATGGCTACAGTTCAGCCATCTTCCTCAGTTGTGACCCTTGCACACAACCTAGCAACACCAAATGATCTGCATGTGGGCTCTTCCCTCTGATGTTCCCTGTCTGCTTTCTCAAACTCATCTGTGCTTCCCTTTCCTCATTCAAGTAGGTATAAAGCCAATCAACAATTCACTCCTCCTTTCATTCTTTCTGAATCCTTTCTTAGTGCTCCCACCTCTTAGTCTGGGAAAGAGTTTTAAGCTGCCCCTCCCTGCCCACTCTTGCCAGGCTACCAGCCCTAATCCCAATGCCTCTGCTCCTCCTCTCAGCCTTCTGCTTTACATGGGCTGAAGCAAAATGAGGTCATTTCTTGCCTTTGTGCCGATGCCCAGTAAATCCCTAGGTGTGACATACCACACTTTAGCTGAGAAAACTCTCTTTAGGGTATGGAGAACCTAGTGGCTTTTGTTTTTGGCACTGGACACAGTGCCAGTTTTAGAGTGACAAGAAAGTCCCATCCATCAGTCTTCAAGGCACCAGCCACAAGGAGGTCCCACTGTGCTCTGCTGCAGACACTGTTTTTGGCAAGGAGTCTAAAATCATCATGCATGGTTTTTAGTGGCAGAATTCATTTGTTTTGTTTTGTTTTCCATGACAATGACGGCTATTGGGGTGAGGTGACTTTTTCAATTAAAATGTATTCTTGTTGATTCATTGAATAACTATTCATGGAGAATCTATTATGTGCCAGGCACACTGCCAGACACTGGGATACAACTGTGAGCCCCAAATGCAAGGTGTTTCACCTTAGGGAACTTAGAGTCTAGTAGGTGAGAATAAAAGAATCCCACAGATATGTGTGAAATTCAATCTGAGTAATCACTTGAAAGGAAACATAGTCAAGAGGATGAGGGAGGTCAGTTCCCAACTGTATCAGCAAATTCAAATGATAGAGCAAGGAGTCAGTTATGATCCTATATTCTGAACCACAGCCTCATTCTAAACGTTTCTTCTAAAACGGGATTCCTTCTTCTCCGTATGGCGGCTTGCAACGACAGCATATTGAACATTAAGAATCCTCTAAGAATCCCTTATACTTCACAGGTGACTGGTTTGTGAGACAGGATTGACAGTTGATACCACATTAGGGAACATGGGTAGGAAATTCACAAAAGGCACTTAAAACAGAATTTCTAGAAAATTCTTCTTTTCCATGGGAATCCATTCCCAAAACACAAAAGCCAAGGCAAACATTACTGTGAGATCCTCTGTGATTATCTCAGATACAAATTCAAATCAGATGACATCATTGCTTAATTATACCCTCAACGTAAGGAGCCAGGGCTCTAAATAAAGTCTGGATAGCAACGGTTTAAAAGAAAAGAGGCACATGATATGTTACTAATCTTCCTCTGAGAATTAAGAAAATACACACCCTAGGATGTCACACAGTAAAAACTTTAAAATTGTTTATACCATATTAGGAAAAAATCTTACACTGTGATTAACTAGCGTGCTTTCCCTTCTGATAGCCATCGTATTGGTTTGGGAAAACATGAAACAACTTAACTTATTTGAGTTCCATGTTGTAGCTTCAAAACCATAGGGTTTTGCAGTGTTATGTTATTCTTCTTAAAAATAACCTGATGAGCAGCTTAATACGTTATCCCTCTTAGTATTTTTTGTTTGTTTGTTCTACTTAATACTTTTGGTTGAATACTGTAATCAATACACAGTTATTCTTAAGTGCTGAAACTTAACTGAAAAGTGATTGCTGTTAAATATAAGAGTGGGAATAAGAGAGGGAAGAGATGTGCAATTCGGGACATGCTCAAGCTGACTTACCTCAAACGGTAGAGTTAGAAGCATACCAGGGGATTCGAATTCAATCCCATCGAGGTGGCATGTACCAATGCCATCTCACTAGTCCCAGTGATCAATTTCTGTTCACAATTGATTATAATGATAGGACTAAGAACCAAAGGGATCACATAAACAAGAATAGTGTCTGCAAATACTAGCTGATAGAATCAAAAAGGGAGAGAACGATCCAACATGGGAAGTGAGATACACAGCAGACCCATAGAATGGCAAATGTCCTAACAGCATTCTGGCCTCATAATCAGCCCTTAAGGCATGTGGATCCGGCTGAAATGCCCATGAGAGTATTTCAGGCATGGAAAGCCAAGACACTCTGGGGGGGGGGGGGGAGAACCTAAATGAAAGATCTCCACGAGTGAGATCCCAGTGGAAAGAATGGGTCATCAAAGAAGGAAGTACCTTTCTCTGAAGGAAGGAGAGAGCTTCCACTTTGACCGTGGCCTTGTCTAAATATGATCAGAGTCAGTGAACTCAGGGGGCTTCCATAGCCTTGGCAGCTCATGACAAGAGCCTAGGGTGATTACTGATGCCATAAACAAGAGTGTCAATTTGTTAAGTCAACAACAGGAGTCACTGTGCACTTACTCCTCATGTAGGACCTTTGTCCTTAGTGTGCTGTACATTGAGATTTAATGCTATAACTAGTACTCAAACAGTATTTTTCACTTTATGTTTCTGTGTGGGAGCAAACTGTTGAAATCTTTACTTAATGTATGCTAAACTGATCTTCTGTATATAAAGAGAATAGAAAATGAATCTTGATGTGAATGGAAGGGGAGAGGGAGTGGATAAGGGGAGGGTTGCGGGTTGGAGGGACGTTATGGGGGGGGGAGCCATTGTAATCCATATTCTGTACTTTGGAAATTTATATTCACTAAATAGAAGTTAAAAAAAAAGAAAAAAAAATAACCTGACTATAATAATTCCCACATTTGTTGGTTGGTGAAAAAAATCAAAACAGCTCACTTTCTCTTATTTATTTTTTTTTGAAAAATGTATATTTGTTAACACAACATAACATCGCATTTTATTGGCAAGAAACTTGTAATGTTTTATTAAGGGCTTTTAACATATTTTGATATGAGGGAAGCTTTTAGGTGCTTTCAGAGATATGAGAAGGAAGAAGTCATTAATTATGGAGCATTTACTATACATCAAGCAGTGACTATATATGTGCTCCCTAGGAGGAGGACACTTTCTCCTGCTGATTTTCCTGTGTTCAATCTGCTGTTCCTCCTGCGGACCTCCTGGAGCTTCTCCGGATCTTGCCCTTGAAGGACAAAAGTTTTCCCTGTCAGCCTATGTTACCCTATTGGCTGCAAGGGAGGTAGGTTAACTTGCTGGTGGTAACTTGATTCCAGTTTACTTTTTTTTTTTTTTTTTTGACAGGCAGATTTAGAGAGTGAGAGAGACAGAGAGAAAGGTCTTCCTTCCATTGGTTCACCCCCAAATGGCCACTAAGGTCAGCAGCGCCAGGAGCCAGGTGCTTCCTCCTGGTCTCCCATGCAGGTGCAGGGCCCAAGGACCTGGACCATCCTCCACTGCACTCCCGGGCCACAGCAGAGAGCTGGACTGGAAGAGAAGCAAGCGGGACAGAATCCGGCACCCCAACTGGGATTAGAACCCGGGGTGCCGGCGCCGCAGGCAGAGGACTAGCCAAGTGAGTCGCGGCACCGGCCTGAAGACCCCTTATTTTTAAAACACTTAATTTTCCCTGGCATATATAATTGGTACATAACTGAAATTTCTAACGGAGGAGGAATCTACCACATCTTTTGTAATGCTGTCTATTTCTAGTTATTATTTATGGAATTACTCTTAATTAAAAATCTACAGGCCGGCGCCATGGCTCAATAAGCTAATCCTCTGCCTGTGGCGCCGGCACACAGGGTTCTAGTCCCGGTTGGGGCGCCAGATTCTGTCCCGGTTGCCCCTCTTCCAGGCCAGCTCTCTGCTATGGCCCAGGAGTGCAGTGGAGGATGGTCCAAGTCCTTGGGCCCTGCACCCGCATGGGAGACCAGGAGAAGCAACTGGCTCCTGGCTTCAGATCAGCGCGATGCGCTGGCCGCAGCGCACCCACTGCAGCGGCCATTGTGGGGGTGAACCAATGGCAAAGGAAGACCTTTCTCTCTGTCTGTCTCTCTCTCTCACTGTCCACTCTGCCTGTCAAAAAAAAAAAAATCTACAGACTCCTGCAGTGTTATTGCTCTGACTTTAAATTTACTGTTAGCTGACAATGTGTTTGCCCTTACCTCCCAGGGCCTCACAATGTGGTTCAGGAGGACCCTTTAACTTACTTCCTTGCATATACATCAATCCATATGTCAAAAGATGAGCTCTGCATAATATTTTGTCACAGTTTTATCATTTGATTTTGTAGACAAAATAAAATGTTTCCCTCCAGGGTTTCAAGCACTGTTGCTTAAAAAAACAAAGTGACTTTTTTGTTGTTTTGCCTTTTTTCTCTTTTTCTTTTTCTTTTAACAGTGTTACTTGTTATACTGTCTGGCCTTGGAAAGCACTCCATGGCTATATGATAAACAACCAGACTTTCCAGAAGTCAGTGAAGAAGTTTCTGGATTAAAAGTGCTATGTAGGGGCCGGCACCGTGGCTCACTAGGTTAATCCACCTGTGGCGCCGGCATCCCATATGAGCACCAGGTTCTAGTCCCGACTACTCCTCTTACAGTCCAGCTCTCTGCTGTGGCCCTGGAGGTGCTTGGGCCTCTGCACCTGCATGGGAGACCAGGAAGAGGCACCTGGCTCCTTGCTTTGGATTGGCCCAGGGCTGGCCGCGGTGGCCATTTGGGGAGTGAACCAATGGAAGGAAGACCTTTCTCTCTGTCTCTCTCTCTCTCACTGTCTATAACTCTACCTGTCAAATAAATAAAAATGCTATGTAGCTAGTTGTGGTCAAAATATCAGATATATGACAGCACATACTGGGAATGTGGGCTGGAGTAAAACTTCGGGGAGCCTTAAATGCTAAGATGATTCATCTGGATTTTGTGGAAGCCATTAAGATCTGTTCATAATCAGATATCCATTTAAGGCAGATAATTCTGAAATTTCCCATTTCAATAGGTGATTTTCAGTTTTTCAAATGCCATTGAAATGACTTGCGTAATATGAAAATAGGAAAAAATCGGTTTCATGGGTGGAAAAATAGAAGTCAGAGCAATTTCTGCAAGACAAAGTGCACACAGGATCCAATTAGAGAAAAAATTTAGCAGCCGACCATCCAATAAATGAAAAGGGAGGCCGGCGCCACGGCTCACTTGGCTAATCCTCCGCCAGCACCCCTGGTTCTAGTCCCGATTGGGGTGCCAGATTCTTTCTCAGTTGCTTCTCTTCCAGTCCAGCTCTTTGCTTTGGCCTGGGAAGGCAGTGGAGGATAGCCCAAGTGCTTGGGCCCTGCACCCACATGGGAGACCAGGAGAAGCACCTGGCTCCTGGCTTCGGATCGACCTTAGCGGCCATTGTGGGGGGTGACCAACAGAAAAGGAAGACCTTTCTCTCTATTTCTCTCTCTCACTGTCTAACTCTACCTGTCCAAAAAGAAAAAAAAAATGAAAATGGAAAGCCTGCTTAGGAAATAAGTCAATGATATCCATAACGGACCCCACACCCACTCTGAGTGGAAAGAAGGAGACCAGCTCAACACCCCGAGCAGCATCAGTACCGCCCACTCCGCTCTTCTGGAAAGAAGCAGGAAGGGAATGGGTCCACTGAACTCCTAAGTACAGCAAGGGGCTTGCTATCAGGGTGAGCATGGGAAAGTGGGGACAGGGGCAGCAAGTGCCAAGGAACAATCTTTGAGAAACAACCAGTTGGCAAATTAGTAAAACTGTCTGAGATAGCAACCTCCCTACCTCAAATAGGCCATTGATTCTCTGAATCTTACAAAAGCACTACAGAAAGGATAAACGTTTATCCCTGCTTCTTAGGGATCAAAGGACCACCCAAGGACCCAGATAATTTCCAATGCAACTCGTTTCAAATTCCAATTCTGGATCACTACAGATAATTTCTGTTAGGATAAACAACCTAAAAGTTAAATTTCAGAAAGTTTACTGACACATACACACACACATCCACCCACACACACATATACACACGGATGCACACAGAATTGAGTAAATGAAGTCATCCTATGATGTTGCTGAATAGTAAAATAATATGACAAAGATAACAATGCATCCCACATTAATCTATAACATTTCTGCATCCCCAACCCCAGTCCTAAAGGAGCTGTATGTAGCATGTCACCAGAATTTTCTCTCCTTACTCTCTACAGTCCAGCACTCCTTCCTCAGGAAAGGAATAGTTTTAAAGATTTATTTATCTATTTATTTGAAAGAGTCACAGAGAAAGAAAGAGACAGAGAGAGAGAGAGAGAGAGAGATCCTCTACCCGCTAGTTCACTCCCCAAATGACCATGACAGCCAGGTCCAGGCCAAGCCAAAGCCAGGAGCAGCATTTGGGTCTCCTACATGGGTATTTGGACCATCCTCTGCTGCTTTCCCAGGAGCATTACAGGGAGCTGGACTGGAAGTAGAGCAGCTGGGGCTTGAATCTGCTCATATGGGATGCTGGCATTGCAGATGGTGGCCTTAACTCACTATGCTTCAATGCCAACCCTTATCTTAATTCTTTTTAATAATTTTTAAGATTTATTTATTTATTTGAAAGGCAGAGTAACAGAGAAGCTGAGAGAAGAGAGAGAGAGGTCTTCCACCCACTGATTCACTCCCCAGATGACTGCAATGGTCAGAGCTGCACTGATCCGAAGCCAGGAGGTGGGAGCTTCTTCTGGGTCTCCCATGCAAGTACAGGGGCCCAAGAACTCTGGACTTCTATTGCTTTCCCAGGCTGTTAGCATGGAGCTGGATTGGAAATGAAGCAGCCAGGACTCAAACTGGCACCCATATGGGATGCCAGCACTTTAGGCGGAGGCTTTACCCGCTATGCCACAGCACCAGTCCCATTAATTCTTATTTTCTATATAACACACAGTCCTAAAATTTAGTAATTAAAACAATAATAATTTATGGGGGCCAGGGTTGTGGTGTATTGGGTTGGGCTACTGCCTGCAACCATCCCATGTGGGTGCAGGTTCGGGTCCCAGCTGTTCCACTTCCAATCCAGTTCCCTGCTAATGTGCCTGGGAAAGTAGCAGAGGATGGCCTGTGGGGAGCAGGGCCTGTCTCCCGTAACATGGCGAAATAAGTACTGAGACTACCGAGACTAGACTAGACCACTGAGACTATTAAGACTAACTCTATGTATCTGATCTCCCACCATATGGCGCTCTGAGGGAGTAAACAAATCTTACACAGCTGCTTCGTTAATTAGCTGATTCCTGACCCAACCCCTGTTTGGAAGAAAGCGGCGTGCTCAACACGTGGGCAGCAGAGCAAGGATTGGTGGGAGAGGATTATAAAAGAGGGAGAGAGACAACATGCGGGGCCCCCTGAGAGAGCTCGCCGGTGCTGCTCCTCCGCGAAAGCAGGGGAGCGGCAGCAAATCTGGGAAGGGCCGGGGAAAGAAAACAGCGTCCAGTCCGGTGTGGTTCCTCCGTGAGTGGGGGAGCGACAATGGCCCAAGTGTTTGGGCCTCTGAACCCACAAGAGAGACCTCGAGGAAGCTCCTGGCTCCTGGCTTTGGCCTCGTACAACCCCAGCTATTGCAGCCATTTGGGTAGTGAACCAGCCAATGGAAGATCAATCTCTCCCCCAACCCCTCTCTCTCTCTAACTCTGCCTTTCAAACAAATAAAATGAATCTTTTTTTAAAAAAAAAAAAATCCAATACGAATTTATTTGCTTGTGATTTTGCGATATGGGCAGGGCTCTGTTCCACATGGCACTAGTGAGGCTGACTTGAGCGAGGCTGGAGGATCCATTTCCAGGATGGCTCCAAGTTGCTGCTGGCTGTCACGTGGAAGCTCAGCTGAGGCTGCTTGCTGGAAACCTCTATTTTTGAGCTCACAGACCTTTCCACATGTCTGCTTCAGTTTCCTTATAGCATAACTGCTGGATTCCAGAGAAAGAACACAGAAGGTTTATTATTAATTCTGGGGCTCAGAGATCCCCAAACGTTCCTTCTTTTGCATTCAACTGGACAAAGCCCAGCCCTGGCTTTTGTGGGCATCTGGAGAGTGAACCAGCTGAAGGAGGACCTCTCTCTCTTTCTCTGTCTCTCCTTCTCTGTTGTTCTGCCTTTCAAATAAAATTTTTTGAAATTAGTTATAGATATTTTTATATATGCTATGGATATAAATTCTTCATTAGCCATGTTTATTATTATAAGTATTTTCTCCCAGTGGGTGGTTTGTCCATTCATTTTCTTAACCATGTCTTTAGTGATTAGAAGTTGTGGTGCAGCCGATTAAGCCACCACCTGCAATGCCAGCATCTCAGGTTCCAGTTCTGGCCACTCCACTTCCAATCAAGCTTCCTGCTAATGCGCCTGGGAAAGCAGCAGAGGATGGCTCAGTAACTTGGGCCCCTGCCACACACACACGCATGGAACACCCAGATGAAGCTTCTGGCTCCTGGCTTCAGAGTGTCCCAGTCCCAGCCATTTTGAGGCCATCTAGGGAGTGAACCAGTGGATGGAAGGTCTCTCTCTCTTTCTCTAACTTTGCCTTTCAAATAAATAAATAAATAAATCTTTCTTAAAATGAGAACAAGAAGGGTCAGCACTGTGGCATAGTGAGTAAAGCCACCAGCAGTAGAACAGGCATCCCATATGGCCGCTGATTTGAGTCCTGGCTCCACTTCCGATCCAGCTCTCTGCTATGGCCTGGGAAAGCAGTGGAAGATGGCCCAAGTGCTTGGGCCCCTGCACCCACATGGGAGACCCAGAAGAAGCTCCTGGATCCTGACTCCTGGCTCCTGGGCTGGGATCCGCCCAACTCTGGCCCATGTGGCCATTTGAGGAGTGAACCAGTAGATGAAAGGCCTCTCTCTCTCTGCCTGTGTCTCTGCCCCCTCTGTAACTCTGCCTTTCAAATAAATAAATAAATCTTGGGAGAGAGAGAGAGAGAGAAACAAGAGACGTTTTGAATTATGAATATTTGTTTTGCAATTAGTGATCTCTGGGTTCTATCTAAGAAATATTTGCTTATCCCAAAGTCTTGAAGATATTCTCCCATTTTTTCCCCTAGAAACCTTAGTTTTAGCTTTTTTTTTTTTTTTTTTTTTTTTTTTGGACAGGCAGAGTTAGACAGTGAGAGAGACAGAGACAGAGAGAAAGGTCTTCCTTTCCATTGGTTCACCCCCCAAATGGCTGCTACGGCCAGCACGCTGTGCCGATCCGAAGCCAGGAGCCAGGTGCTTCCTCCTGGTCTCCCATGGGGGTGCAGGGCCCAAGCACTTGGGTCATCCTCCACTGCCTTCCTGGGCCACAGCAGAGAGCTGGCCTGGAAGAGGAGCAACCGGGACAGAATCTGGCGCCCCAACCGGGACTTGAACCCAGGGTGCCAGCGCTGCAGGCAGAGGATTAGCCAAGTGAGCTGTGGCGCCGACCATTTTTAGCTTTTATAATCAGGTTAATAATCCATCACAGATTATCTTCTGAATATAGTGTAAGGTAAGACCTGAATTTCTTGTTTAAAAATATATAGATCTACAGTTATTCAGCACAATTTTCTCTTTTTCCATGGAATTGTTTTGGAATCTTTGTCAAATATCTATTGACCATATTTGTATAGGTTTATTTCTGGACTATATTCTGCCTCAAAGATCTATGTGTTTTGTCTATTATAGTTCTATTGAAACTCTTAAATCAAAGAGTAACAATTCTTCGAAATTGTTTTGGTTATCCTAAATTCTTGTCATAATTTTTATATAAGCATGAAATTTTCAATAAGAAGTCCTCCTGAGATTTTGATTAGAGTTGCATTGAATCTGAAGATCAATTTGGAGAAAGGACAACGAAATAATATTCAATGTTCCAATCCATGGATATAAAATCTCTCTCCATTTATTTGTCTTCTTTATTTTCTCTCAGCGATAATTATTTAATTTAAAATGTTTATTTGTAATATATTTTAATCAGTTAATTTAATATTCTTTCCATTACAATCTAGTTGAAGAGAAAAATAGCCTCATAAGTGTTTTAGAAATTAAAAATAAACTGAGTACATTTTTAATTAGAAGAAATGCAATAGGTGCACATCTAACAGTAGCACAAAGATAGTATATGATAAAGACAAGAGAGGACTTCCACATAGTACAACACAAAAACCAAGGAAAACCAAATTCAATCCCTGAGTTTTCTTAGCCAGTTTAAAAAAAATTAGGGGCCAGCATTGTGGTGTAGCGGGTTAAGCCACTGCCTGCAGTGCCATCATCCCATATAGGTGCAGCTTCTAGTCCAGTTGCTCCACTTCCAATCCAGCTTCCTGCTAATGGGCCTGGGAATGCAGCAGAGGATAGCCCAAATGCTTGGGTCCTTGTACCCACGTGGGAGATCTGGAAGAAGCTCCAGGTTCCTGGCTTCAGATCAGCCCAGCTCGGTCATTGTGGCTATTTGGAGAGTGATGCAGTAGATGGAAGACCTCTCTGTGTGTCTCTCCCTTTCTCCCTCTTTAACTCTGTGTTCCAAATAAGTAAATATTTTTTTAAAAATTAACACATATTTAAGTGAGCCTATTTCTTAAGTAGCATTGAAAAGTTAAATTCTAATCAATATAAGAATTTCAGAAAAATAAAAAAAAAATCTTCTATAACAACTTCTATTTCCAAGTTGGCATTCAGTATAAATAGTAGTATTTTTTATTTACTATTTTCATTTATGAGGATTGTTCAATTCATAATCATTAATCTTAAGTGATTTTAATATTTAATAAGTGATAGACCATAACAGATATTTTAACGTCCAGTTTGTACAAATATGCTAGTTCTAAAATGTAACAGAAAAATGACTTTGGGGCGAGCATTTTGGCACAACAGATTAAGCTGCCACTTGTGATGCCTTCATCCCATATAGAAGTCGGGTTCAAGGCTTGGCTGTGCCTGCTAATGTGTGGTGGGAGGCAGCAGATGATGACGCAAGTGCTTGAGCCCCTGCCACCTGAGTAGGAAACCCAGGTGGAGTTGCTGGCCCCTGGCTTCAGACTGGCCCAGCCCTGACCCTTGCTGCCATTTGGGGACTGAACCATTGGGGAGTACAAGAAAGAAAACTTATTTTCCTGGCTGGCACCGTGGCTCAATAGACTAATCCTTGGCCTGCAGCGCCAGCACACTGGTTCTAGTCCTGGTCGGTGCACCGGATTCTGTCCCAGTTGCCCCTCTTCCAGGCCAGCTCTCTGCTGTGGCCCGGGAGTGCAGTGGAGGATGGCCCAGGTGCTTGGGCCCTGCACCCCATGGGAGACTGGGAGGAGGCACCTGGCTCCTGGCTTCAGATCAGCGTGATGCCGCAGGCTGCAGCATGCCTCCTCCTCCTCCTCAGGGTAAACATCTTAAGTAGAATCAGGTGGGAAAGACAAATGTAAATTGACCAGAGCTGAGGTTTGTTCCCTTAAGTTGACGGCCTTGGTGAACAACAGGGAACACACCTGCTTTGAGCACCAATCATTTATGCTTTTATTTACTGCTTGCTGTGTAGTGCTATGCCCTCTGACAACGCACTGTTCTCACTCTCACGGTACAGCAAACTCATCACTCTCCCAGTAGGACTTCCAGTGGTTTCTTCAGAATTGGCAAATGCTAGGCTCAAGGCCTCTTACACCTCAGGTTCTCATTGTGAGTGGGTATGAGCATCTTAATTTCCAATGCAGGTTCTTGTCTCACACAGAGATAAAAATTCTAAGTGGAGACTAGTAAGGTGCACGAGTGGGAATGGAATTTATTTAACAGTGAGGTAATAAACACACATTCAGGTGCGAATGTGGGCCGCCCCACACAGAGAAATACCCATCATGAGTGAGCCAGAGGGCTGCCCATGAAAGAGAGAAAATGAGACCAGTACTTCCAAGCCTGGTTTGTGAAAAGAGACTTCTCAGCTCTCCATCTCTTTTTATGATGCAAGGGCTAGTAGCTTAAAGGGATATACAAGTCGGGGAGTGAGGTCTTAGCATGGGCCCTGGTCTTGGATGAGACAGATGCATCCTGGGAAGGTGGGTATATCAAGCTAACTGTTAAAGAGACAAACATTAATTTGCAAGGGGTACAAAAATTCCAGCTCACCTGAACTTTAACTAACTTCCTAGTTATACCGTATCAGTAGAATGACAATGGGATCTGCAGATAATTCATGTACATGATTTTTTTTTTGTACACAAAAGTGTTCTGAAAGAATACGTAAGAAATTGTTGGCTAATCTTCCACCTGTGGCACCAGCACCCTGGGTTCTAGTCCTTGTCGGGGCGCCAGATTCTGTCCCAGTTGCCCCTCTTCCAGTCCAGCTCTCTGCTGTGGCCCGGGAGTGCAGTGGAGGATGGCCCAAGTGCTTGGGCCCTGCACCCACATGAGAGACCGGGAGGAGGCACCTGGCTCCTGGCTTCAGATTGGCACAGCGTGCCAGTGTAGCGGCCATTTGGGGGGTGAACCAATGGAAGGAAGACCTTTCTCTCTGTCTCTGTCTCTCTCACTGTCTAACTCTGTAAAAAAAAAAAAAAAAAAAAGAAATTGTTAATGCTAGTTACTTTTAGGAATGTCACACGAAGCAGGCAAGTGCATGTAGAAAGATTGACACTTACCATGCATTTTTGCCATTTAAAAAAAGATTTATTGGGGCCGAAGCTGTGGCACAGTGGGTTAAAGCCTCGGCCTGCAGCGCCTGCATTCCCTATGGTCGCCGGTTTGAGTCCCGGCTGCTCCACTTCAGATCTAGCTCCTGCTAAGGTGCCTGGGAAAGCAGCATAATATGGCCCAAGTTCTTGGGCTCTTGCACCCATGTGGGAGACCTAGAAGAAGCTCCTGGCTCCTGGCTTCAGATCAGCTCAGCTCCAGCCATTGTAACCATTTGGGGAGTGAACCATAAGATGGAAGACCACTCTTTCTCTGTCTCTCCCTCTCTCTGTTTCTCTGCCTTTTGAATAAGTAAAATAAATATTTTTTAAAGATTTATTTTATTTATTCAAAAGACAGAGTTACAGAGAGAGGGAGAGACAATGAGATTGAGAAAGAGAGAGAGAGAGATCTTCCATTTGCTGGTTCACTCCTCAATAGCAGATACAGCTGGGTCTGGGCCAGGCTAAAGCCAGGAGTGAGGACTCCATCCTAGTCTCTCACATTAGCTCGCATGAGCCCAAGGGCGTGGGCCTTTCCAGGCCATTAGCAGGAAGCTGGATTGGAAAAGGAGTGCCCAGAACTTGAATAAGCAAGACAACACAGGATGCTGGCACTGCAAATGGTAGCTTAACCTACTGTGTAACAGTGCTGGCCCCTACACCAATTTTTATAGAGCTTGAACCTCTACCAAGTACATGTTATATTTTTATATATAAAACCAGCTCAGGGCCAGCACTGTGGCTCAGTGAGTTAGGCCTAAATCTGCAGCACCAGCATCCTGTATGGGCATCAGTTTGTGTCCCTGTTGCTCCACTTCCAATCCAGCTCCCTGTTAATGTGCCTGGGAAAGCAGCAGAGGCTTACTCAAGTCCTTGGACCCCTACACTCACATGAGGGTGGCTTCAGCCTGGCCCAGCTCGAGCCATTGTGGCCATTTGGGGAGTGGACCAGTGGATGGTCTATGTCTGTCTCTTTCTCCCTCACCCTCTGTAACTCTGGCTTTCAAGCAAATAAATAAGTAAATCTTAAAAAAAAAAAAGTTAAATTTCTTAAATAGTACATAGTCTAGAGAAAACCCAAAGAAAAAATATATTCAGAAACAATATTTATATATGTATCCTTCATAATACTTTAATGTTGGATGTGCAAATGAACCTACCATTCTAACCCTTCATTATGGAAAAAAGCAACATAAAATTAGCCCATTTGCATCTCAAAAAAGCTTCTCTGAGACAAAATTGTAGTAAGACCAGAATATACCACAAGTTCTTGTCAGAGACATCAATTAAAAACATAACAAATGCAAACTAGGTTATGACAGAACTCCAACAAGTCTGTGGGATATGACATATACAGAAAAAGTAAGTTGGTTTGCTAGGAAACTAGAAAAATAAGTACAAAGTTTGTTTTTCCTGGTTTTTCTCTTGCACTAACCAGAGAAAGAGTGTTCTGATTCTTGACCTGAGACCCACAATTTTAGAAAGAAATGCTTCTAAAATTTGAAAGGATAATTCATTGGTCCTCCCATAACCAGGTACAGGGTGAAACAACATTGCAGGAGTTGATACTTGCCATAATTAAATCTAGAGACCGGCACTGTGGCACAGCACCTGCGGTGCCGGCATCCCATATGGGTGCCAGTTCAAGTTTCCGCTGCTCCACTTCCAATCCAGCTCTCTGCTGTGGCCTGGGAAAGCAGTGGAAGATGGCCCAAGTCCTTAGGCTCCTGCACCCACATGGAAGACCCTCTGGCTGCTGGCTGCTGGCTTCAGATTGGCAAAGCTCCAGCTGTTGAGGCCAGTTCGGGAGTGAGCCAGTTGATGGAAGACTTCTCTCTCTCCCTCCCTCTCCTTCTCTCTCTATGTAACTCTGACTTTCATATAAATAATAAAATAAATCTTTAAAAAAAATTCAAACTAGACAGCAAATTCCCACAGTGCACAGTTTTACTCTAATTCCAGCCATATGATGTTTCCCAGGCCACTTTTACAAAGCACCATGTTTGTTACATTATGTTACTTTATGTTATGTTTCACGGAGCGATCTCTGATTAACTGATTTCTTCATGCCCTGGGAATGCTTTAATCACTTCTTTTTAAGATTTATTTATTAATTTGAAAGGCAGAGTAACAGAGAGAGTGAGACAAAAAGATAGGGCGACAGAGATATCTTCCATCCACTGGTTCACTCCCCAGATGGCCACAACAGCCAGGGCTGAGTGAGGCCAAGGCCAGGAGCCAGGAACTCCACTCGGGTCTCCCATATGGGTGCAGGGGCCAAGCACTGGACCTTCCTAGGGGCATTAGCAGGGAGCTGGATAAGTGGAATAGCCAGATCTCAAAATGGAGCTCTGATATGAGCAATTGTTGGCTTAAACCATGGCCACACAGCACTGGCCCCCAGAGTATTTGAGCCAACAAATATTTAGCAAGAAATAATAAAGGAATCCTGTCCCCTTCCCCACCACATGAAGGGAAGTCTGACAGTGTTTCTGGAAAGGTCTGAGCTCATGATACCTTTCCCAAAGAACCAAAACAAGTGTTATGTACAGTCTCTCAAGCAAGATTAAGTCAGAGCTCCCCAGAGATGACTAAAACCAACAGTGCTTCTGAAAGTCAGGTCTAATGGCCTTCCTGCCAAACTTTCTTGCACATCCCTGCTTTCTAGGCACTAAACGACAAAAATGCACCCTAGTATGACGATGACCTAAAAATGCTCCTGTACATTTTCCAACATCCCAACCATTCTCACCAAGATGCGGATCCTTAGATAGGAAATGATTGTATCGACTTCAAGATTGATGATGGTAACAGGTTGTAAAAACTCTGTATCTGTGTACTGTTTTACTTGAATATATATGAAAAATCCTCAAAAAATTGACAGAAAATGAGTATTATGAAAAAATTCAGTTTTTTGAACCAAAACTAATATATCCTTTAATTTCACTGCTTTGTGAACTTTTTGCAATACCCTTGTAGTACAGCCTTTCATGTAGCATCAGCTTATAAGTGCTGAAAACATGAACACTAACCTCGTAACCATTTATTATTATTGCCTTTACACTGAGGGAAAAAATAATTATGACTAAACTTGGCATAAAGGATGTGAATTTATTCAAATACAACCCATAAATTTGGGCAATTCACATCTCAGTTATAATACAACTGAGTATTAGAGCCTTTCTCCACATTTCTCAACTGTACAAGCCCATAACAACTCTTCTGCCATTGTGGAAAAGGGAAGGAAATCTCTAATTTAAAGAATTATGTTGGTGTGGGTGGGAGGGCTGATATGATAGGAAGAATATCTATATTCCTAAGGTTGTACTTATGAAATTTGTATTCCTTAAAAAATAAATTTAAAAAAAATAAAGAATTGTGTTGGAGGGCTGGCATTGCAGTGAGTGGGTTAAACCACTGCCTGCAACATGGGCATCCCATGTGGGTGCTGGTTTAGGTCCCAGCTGCTCCACTTCTGATCTAGCTCCCTGCCAATGCATTGGGAAAAGTAATGGAATATGGCCCAAGTTATTGGGCCCCTACGCCCATGTGAGAGCTCCTGGCTCCTGGCTTCGGATCAGCACAGCTCCGGCCATTGTGGCCATTTGGGGAGTGAAGCAGTGGATGAAAGATTTCTCTTTCTCTCCTTCTCTGTTTGTAACTCTGACTTTCAAATAAAATAAATGAATCTTTAAAAAAAAAAAAAAAAACTTATGTAGGATGGCTGCAACAGCCAGAGCTGAGCCGATCTGAAACCAGGAGTTTCTTCCGGGTCTCCCACGAGTGCAAGGATTTGGGCCATCTTCCACTGCTTTCGCAGGCACATCAGCAGGGAGCTGGATTGCAAGTGGAGTAGCCAGGACTCGAATCAGTGCCCATATGGGATGCCAGTACTGTAGACTGGGGTTTTAACCCTCTGTGCCACTGTGCCAGCCCCTATGTTGGATATCTTACTACTCTGACAAGTGATGGATCACATCAGTATTAATTTGATATAGAAATCAAAGCAAGATTTGTTATAACAAAACTAAGCTGATATCAATCCTCCCTATTCATACACAGATCTGATAAATCTAAATAAATATGTACAGTAAGGTAAACTATAACAAGAAAAACACACAAAAATAGCTTAAATTAAAGAAACGAGAATTACCAGGAGCCTTAATAAGCCCAAGCAGTTTCAGACCTAACACTCAAAGTCTTAATGGTCCCAAAGTACTAAAGATGTGTCCTAGTCTAGATAATAGAGAAAATTGGAAATGCAATACTGACAGAAACTGGAAGATGAGCCATTACGCATAATAATGTCAGAAAGATAAAAATATGAGAAATATATGAGGGATCAACCTTCTTAATAGGAGTTCTGGAAAAAAATAGAACGAATAGGTTACAGATAATAGTTGAAGTGATAAAGGCTGAGAATTTTACAGGATTGAAGAAAGATGTGATTGAAGTAGCACACCAAACACTGCAGTAAAATAAAAACAAACTATATTTAGATACCTCAGATCAGTAAAGATGAAGAAAAACTTCAAAGCAACAAGAAATGGCAACAAAACATATCACTGGAAGTTTTTTTTTATTTTTTTATTTATTTTTTAAAAATATTTATTTATTTATTTGAGAGGCAGCCTTACAGGGAGGGAAAAACAGAGAGAGAGGTCTTTCATCCACTGATTCACTCCCCAAATGGCTGCAACAGTCGGAGCTGGGCCAACCTGAAGCCAGGAGCCAGGAGCTTCTTCCGGGTTTCCCATGTGGGTGCGGGGTCCCAAGCACATGGGCCATCTTCCACTGCTTTCCCAGGCCATCAGCAGGGAGCTATTAGGGAAGGAGAGCAGCCAGGACTCAAGCTGGCACCCATATGGGATGTCGGCGCCACAGGTAGATGCTTAACCTACTGTACCACAGCAGTAGCTCCCATCACCGTTCTTAAGTTACGAACAATTCTTTTTTTATTTTTTAAATATTTATTTATTTGAAAGGCAGAGTTGTGGCAGAGGTGGGGAGGAGAGAGAGAGAGAGAGAGAGAGAGAGATCTTCCATCCTCTGGTTCACTCCCCAAATGGCTGCAATGGACAGAGCTGGGCCAATACGAAGCCAGGAGCCAGGAGCTTTTTCTTCTGGGTCTCCCACTGGGGTGCTGGGGCCCAAGCACTTGGACCATCTTCTATTGCTTTCCCAGGCCATTCACAGAGAGATGGATGGGAAGTGGAGCGGCCGGGACTTGAACCAGTGCCCATATGGGATGACCGCACCGCAGGCAGAGGCCTAATCCACTATGCCACAGCATCAGCCCTGGCAGTTTTTTTGTTTTGTTTTGTTTTGTTTTTTTTTTTAAAGACCAGAAGCCAAGAATTTAACCCAGGCGTCCCATGTGTGTGGTAGGAACTCAGGTTTTTGAGCCATCACTTTCTGTCTTCCAGGGACTGCATTAGCAGGAAACTGGAAACAGGAGTAGAACCAGGACTCAGTCCCAGGCACTCTGGTATGTGAGGTGAGCGCCCTGAGCAGCAGCTTAATGACTATGCTAAATGACTGCTCCTAGTGCCCTTGTTTATATACTCCTAGCACACCAGGTTTTTTCCTTTCATATAATGTCTAAGAGTATGTAATTATTTATTTATATGGGTGTATGTGTGTGTATATTTATGTCCTTACCAGACTATAGCCTCCACAAGGACACAATCCATGTCCCTTTTCTCCTTGATTGAATTGTCAATGCACAACATAGTACTTGCCACAGTAAGAATTTTTGTTTAAGAGTATGCATTTATTTGAAAGTCAGAATTACAGACAGGGAGAAAGAGAGGCAGAAAGAGAGAGAGAGACCGAGACCTACCATCTGCTGGTTCACCTTCCAGATGGTCTCAATGGCCAGGGCTGAGCCAGGCCAAAGCTGGCAGCCAGGAGCTTCTTCCAAGTCTCCCACATGGGTGGCAAGGACCCAAGCACTTGGACCATCTTTGACTGTTTTCCCCACACCATTGGCAGGTAGCTGAATTAGAAATGGAGCAGCAGGGTCAGCATTGTGGCATAGAAGGGTAAGCCTCTGCCTGCATTCCATATAGGCACAAGTTCGAGTCCTGGCTACACTACCTCCAGTCCAGCTCCCTGTGGTGCTCCAGGGAAGGCAGTGGAGGATGGCCCAAGTGCTTGGGCCCTGCACCCATGGACACTCCTGGCTTGGTCCTTGCCCAGCCCTAGCCGTTCTTGCCATTTGGGGAGTGAGCCAGCAGATGGAAGACTCTCTCTTTCTCTCTCTATCTCTGTCTTTCAAACAAATAAATAAATCTTAAACAGGAAGAAGAAGAAATGGAGTAGCAGAGTCCTGAACCAGCACAGCTGGCATTGTAGGTGGTGGCTTTACCCACCACACCACAACACCAGCACTGCAAGTATATTTTTGAATGCATAAATTGCCCTGTATTGTGGATAGCTCATTGTAGATGAGGATACTAAGGTTCAAGGTTAAACAGTTTTTCAGACCTGGAAAGTATTAGAAAATATTGGAAAATTTTGTTTTCCAGCATAGTTAGTTTGATTCTGTAGACCAAGAGACTATTACTGTCTAGCCCTATTCTGTGGTTTCCTGAAATCCACATTTGCTCTCTCCTGTGCAGGCAGACTTACAGTCTAAGTGGGAAAATTCTCAAGGATTTATTACTTATGAGTATTTTCTTTTATTTTTTTCTTTTCATTCAGCTACAATTTGTGATCCTCAGAAAACATTCAGCTCCTTAGAGACAAGCAGCATGAAAGAACCTACCAAGGACAACAGACATTTTTTTTGAATCATGGAAAGTACCAGATTTAAACATTTGATGGTTTAAAAGCTTTTCAAAATGTTTTCCCTAAAATAATTTGTGTAACTCACTTCTAGTCACAGCAGGTACAATGTCTTCAAAGCCCTTCAGACTAATTCTACTGCCATTTTCACTATAGCCCAACTCTGTGATTTAAAAGATCAGGTTTCCTGTAGGCATCCTTTATCTCACTGAAGCGAACGTGAGAATCTCTGCCATGCTCTTGGGTGCATGAGTAGTCAAATAAAATGTGATCTCAGTTGCACCAAGAATGCCTGTAACAGAGGGAAAAAAAAACATTTCTTCTACCTGTGTAGATTTGATGACAGTGGCCCTCAAATTAAATTGACAAACAACAGACTATCAGGACAGGCTTATTTTGTATGCATTTGGGATGCTTCAGGAAAACAAAGTGAAAACTTCAAAAGACAACTTGGTCTGAGAGCTTATACACTTTTTTTTGCAGCAACAGTGGGGAACATTTTTTTCTATCAAGGGCCATTTGGATGTTTATAACATCATTTGCGGGCCATACACAATTATCAACCTAAAACTTAGCCTGCTATAGATTTATTGAATTTTGAGCTCTGGCTGCAGTCCTATGTTTAAAAAAAAAAATCAGAAAAACACACGACACTAACAAATTCACTAAGAGAGCAGATAAAATCATTAAGAAATCAACAAAATGTTGGGGGTTATCTCTTATCTACCAACACTAACCTTGAATGTCAATGGATTAAGTTCTCCAGTCAAAATATATAGGTTGGCAGAATGGACAAAAAAAATAAGACCCAACTGTATCTATCACCAAGAAACTCACTTCACAAGTAAAGATACAGGGCTGCAGCGGGTAAATCTGCTGCTTGCAACATGTATTCCTCATGGGCGCCAGTTCATCTTGCGGCTGCTCCACTTCCAATCCAGCTCCCTGTTAATGGCCTGGGAAAAGCAGCGCAGATGACCCAAATGTTTAGGCCACTACCACCAACGTGGGAGACCTGGATGAGGCTCCTGGCTCCTGGCTCTAGCCTGGCCAAGTGCTGGCAGCTGTGGCCATCTGGTGGAGTGAGCCAGTGGATGGAAGATCTCTCTGTCCCTCCCTCTCTCTTTTTGTAACTTCACACACACACACACACACACACACACACACACAGTAAAGATGCACACAAACTGAAAATGAAAGGGGGGAAAAATATACCAGGCAAGCAGAAACCAAAAATGAACAAGAGTATCTCCACTCATAGCAGATAAAATAGACTTTAAGTTAAAAACTGTCAAAAGAGACAAAGATGGACATTATATGTTGATAAAAGACTGATTCAGCAAGGAGATACAGCAATCATAAATACATATGTACCCAAAAGAATACTACCCACATATGTACAACAAATATAATTATACCTAAAAGGATAGATAAAAACCAACACAATAATAATTGGGGTAATTTAACACCACACTGTCATCAATAGACAGATCACCAATACAGAAAGTTAACAAATACATCAGAATTGAATCATAATATTGAGCAAATGGACCTAACATGTTTACGAGGCATTTCACCTGACAGCTACAGAACACACATTCTTCTCCTCAGCAAATGTAACATTTTCTAGGATAGACCATATATTAGGCCACAAATCAAGTCACAGTAAACTTAAAAAGATTGGAATCATTCTATGTATCTTCTCAGACCACAAAGGAATAAAGTTAGAAACCAACAGCCAGATGAACAATAGAGCACTTGCAAATACATAGAAATTAAACAACATGCTACTGAATGACCAGTGGATCCTTGAGGAAACTAAAAAGGAAATAAAAAACTTTCTTGAAGAAAATGAAAATGAAAACACACATATTAAAACCTGTGGGATACAACAAGAGTAGTATTAATAGGAAAGTTTATAGCAATGTGCTGACATTAAAAAAAAAGAAATATCTCAAATAAATGATGCATCTGGAGGACTTAGAAAAACAAAAACAAATCAAACCCCAAATTAGCAGAGGGCAAGAAATAATAAGAATCAGAGCAGAAATCAATGAAATTAAAACCAAAATAATGATACAAATCCTCCCAACAAAGAAAAGCCCAGGACTAGATGGCTTCATTGCTGAGCCCTACCAAACTCTTAAAGAAGAACAAATCCTAATTATTCTTAAACTATTCAAAACAATTAAAAGGGAGGGAATCCTCCCAAACTCCATCTACATGGCCAGCATCACTGTAATTTCAAAACCAGAAAAAGATACAAGAGAACTATAAACCAATATTCCTGATGAACATAGATGCAAAAGTCTTCAACAAAATACTAGTTAATAGAATCCATTAACACATCAAAGGGATCATTCACCCAAACCAAGTGGGATTTATCCCAGAGATGCAGGGATGGTTCAACATATGCAAGTCAATAAATGTGACATATAATATTAATAAATTGAAGAATAAAATCCATATGATTATCTCAATAGATGCATAGAAAACATTTGATAAAGTAGAGCTTCCTTTCATGATAGAAACCTCTTAGCAAAATGGTTATAGAAAGAAATTCCTCAACACAATCAAGGCAATTTACGACAAACCCATGGCCAGCACCCTATTGAATAGGGAAAAGTTGGAAGCATTCTCACTAAGATCTATTACCAGATAAGGACGACGCCCACTCTCACCATTGCTATTCAATATAGTCCTGGAAGTTTTAGCCAGAGCCATTAGGCAAGGAAAAGAAATCAAAGGGATACAAACTGGAAAGGAAGAAGTCAAATTATCCCTATTTGCAGATGACATGATCCTATATATAGAGGAACCAAAAGACTCCACTAAGAGATCACTGGAACTCATAAGAGTTTGACAAAAAAAAAAAAAAAAGGCAGGATATAAAATTAACAGTCAAGGGGCCAGCACTGTGATATAGTGGGTAAAGCCACTTTCTGCAGCACTGGCATCCCATATGGGCCCTGGTTCGAGTCCCAGCTTCTCCACTTCTGATCCAGCTCCCTGCTAATGTGCTTGGGAAAGCAGTAGAAGATGGCCCAAGTGCTTGGGCCCCTGCATCCAAGTGTGAGGCCTGGAAGAAGCTTCTGGCTCCTGGCTTCAGATCAGCCCAGCTCCAGCCATTGTGACCATTTAGGGAGTGAACCAGTGGATGGAAGACCTTTCTCTCTCTCTCTCTCTCTCTCTCTCTCTCTCTCTCTCTCTCTCTCTCCCCAGCCATTGTGACCATTTAGGGAGTGAACCAGTGGATGGAAGACCTTTCTCTCTCTCTCTCTCTCTCTCTCTCTCTCTCTCTTACTCTCTCTTACTCTCTGCCTCTGCCTCTCTGTAACTCTGGCTTTCAAATAAATAAATAAATCTTTAAAAAAGTCAAAAATCATTAGCATTTGTATATACAAAGATCAGTCCCATTCACAATAGCTATTAAAAATTTTAAATAGTTGGGGATAAATTTAACCAAACATGTGAAAGATCTCTACAATGAAAATTACAAAACATTAAGGAAAGAAATACAAGACAGAAAAAAAATGGAGAAATCTTCCATGTTCACAGATTGAAAGAAATAATATCACCAAAATTTCCATACTATATAAAGCAAATTTATAGATTCAATTCAATTCCAATCAAAATACCAAGGATGGGGGTCAGTGCTATGACATAGTAGGCCAAATCTCCACCTGTGGCGCCAGCATTCCATAAGGGCGCCTGTTTGTGTCCTGGCTGTTCCTCTTCCAATTCAGCTGCCTGCTTGTGGCCTGAGAAAGCCATGGAAGATGGCCCAAGTGCTTGGGCCCCTGTACCCATGTGGGAGACCTGGAAGAAGCTCCTGGTTCCTAGCTTTGGATCAGCTCAGTTCCATTTGGGTAGTAAGCCAAAAGATGGAAGACCTTTCTGTCTCTCCATCTCTCTGTCTATAATTCTACCTCTCAAATAAATAATAAAATCTTCAAAAAAATACCAAGGACATTATTCTCAGAACTAGAAAAAATCCATATGGAAACACAAGAGATCCTGAATAGCTAAAGCAATCTTTCTTTCTTTTTTTTTTCAAGTTGGACCCCAGGACCTTCCAAAGACAGATGCTGGCAAAAAAAAAAATTTTTTTAAAGATTTATTTATTTATTGAAAAGCGGAGTTACAGAGAGAGAGAGAGAGAGAGAGAGAGAAGGAGAGACAGACAAAGCAAGATCTTCCATCATCTGATCAAATCCTCAAATGGCCACAATGTCCAGGGCAGGGCCGGCTCAGAGCCAGGAGCCAGGAGTTTCTTCTTGGTGTCCCACATGGGTGCCGGGGCCCAAGGACTTGGGATACCTTCTGCTTCTTTTTCAGGGAGTTGGATAAGAACTGGAACAGCCAGGATTTGAACTGGCACCCATATGGGATGCTGGCACTTGTAGACAGCTTACTCTGCTGCACCACAACACTGGCCCTGCTAAAGCAACTTTAAACAATAAAGTTTAAAGTACCTCAATACCAGATTTCAAGACATATTACAGGGAAGTTATAATCAAAATAACCGGGTACTAGCACAAAAATAGACATGTGGACCAATGGAACAGAATAGAAACCCCAGAAATTAATACATGCATCTACAACCAACTAATCTTTGAAAAATTAGCTAAACTCACTCCCTGGAAAAGGGACAGTCTCTTCAACAAATGGCATTGAAAAAAATGGATCTCTGCATGCAGAATTATGAAACAAGGCCCCTACCTTACATTCTATAAAAAATCAACTCACTGTGCCGCTGCTGTGGTGTAGCAGGTTAAGCCGCCACCTGCAGTGCAGGCATCCTATATGGGCGCCAGTTCGAGTCCCGCCTGCTCCACTCCAGATCCAGCTCTTTGCTATGGCCTGGGAAAGCAGTAGAAGATGGCCCAAGTCCTTGGGCCCCTGCACCCACATGGGAGACCCAGAAGAAGTTCCTGGCTCCTGGCTTTGGATTGGCACAGCTCCGGCTGTTGCAGCCAATTGGGGAGTGAACCAGAGGATGGAAGACCTCTCTCTTCTCTGCCTCTCCTTCTCTCTGTGTGTAACTCTGACTTTCAAATAAATATTTTTTTTAAAAAATCAACTCACAATGGATCAAGGACTTATCTTAAGACTTGAAACCATCAAATAACTAGAGGAAAACATGGGGGAAACAGTACAAGACATGGCTATAGGCAAGGACTTCTTGGATAAGACCCCAGCAGTAATAAAAGCAAAAACCGACAAATGGGATTGCATCAATTTAAGAAGCTTCTGTACAGCAAAGAAAACATTCAACAAAGAGGCAACCAATAGAATGGGAGAAAATATTTGCAAACCATACACTTGAAAAGGATTAATTTCCAAAATATATAAGGAGCTCAAGAAATTCAACAACAATCAAACAATCCAGTTAAGAACTGGGCTGAGGACATGAACATGCATTTTTCAAAGGATGAAATACAAATGGCCACTAGACACATAGCAAGGTGTTCAGGACCACTAGCTATCAGTGAAATGCAAACAAAAACAACGATGTGTTTTCACCTCACCCCAGTTAGAATGGTTATTATGCAAAAATCCAAAAATAACAAATGCTGGTGAGGATGTGGAGAGAAAGATACGCTAGCAGATTGTTGGTAGGAATGGAAACTAGTACAACTATTATACAAGACAGTATGGAGATCTCTCTGAAGTCCAACAATTGATCTGCCATACAACCTAGCCATCCCACTCCTCGAATTTATCCAAAGGAAATGAAATCAGCATATGAAAGAGTTATCTATACCCCTATTTTTGTAGCAGCTCAATTTACAATAGCTAAGATATGGAATCTACCCAGATGCCCTTCAACTGATGACTGGATAAAGAAAATGTGAGATGTATATATATACCGCTTGGCTATTGGGAATAATGCTGCTATAAACATGACTGTAAACATATCTATTGGGACCAGTGCTGTGGCACAGCAGGTTAAAGCCCTGGCCTTGAAGTGCTGGCATACCATATGGGCGCCGGTTCCAGTCCCGGCTGCACCACTTCCGATCCAGCTCTCTGCTATGACTGGGACCCAGTGGAAGATGGCTCAAGTTCTTGGGCCCCTGCACTCACATGGGAGACCCAGAAAAAGCTCCTGGCTCCTGGCTTCAAATCAGCTCGGCTCTGGCTATTGTGATCATTCGGATTGTGAACCAAGGGATAAATTACCTCTCTCTCTCTGGCTCTACCTCTCTCTGTAACTCTGTCTTTCAAATAAATAAATAAATCTTTAAAAAAATCTGTTTGAATTTCTGCTTTCAATTCTTTTGAGTCTATACTCTGAAGCAGAATTGGTGGATGATATGATAATACTATTTTTCATTTCTTGGATAAACTGTACTGTTTTCCACAGTGGCTGCATCATTGCAACTAGCCATCCTAATAGGTATGAAGTGGTATCTCACTGTGGTTCTGATTTGCACTGCCTTCATGATTAGTGGTGTTGGGTCTTTTCATGCGCTTGTTGGACATTGTATGTCTTATTTGGCGAAATGTCTATTCAAGTAGTTTGCTTGCTTTTTTTCTTATTTTTCATTTTTTTAAAAGGAGGCCAAAGCATTATTCAAGCTTGAGAAATACTATCTGGGCCAGTGCTATGGTGTAGCAGGTAAAGCCACTGCCTGTGGTGCCAGTATGCCATATGGGCAACAGTTTGAGTCCTGGATGCTCCACTTCTGATCCAGCTCTCTGTTACGGCCTGGGAAAGCAGTAAAGATGCCCCAAGCCCTTGGGCCCCTGCATCCATGTGGAAGACCTGGAAGAAGCTCCTGGCTCCTGGATTCGGATCAGTGTAGCTCCAGTCGTTGTAGCCAACTGGGGACTGAACCAGCGGATTGAAGACCTCTCTCTTTCTCTCTGCCTCTCCTTCCCTGTGTAACTCTGACTTTCAAATAAATAAATAAATCTTTAAAAAAAAATACTATTGACCAAATCCCAGTTTTAAACTGGCTTGACATTACATTTCCTGCTAATAATGTTACAATCAGTAAAAACAATCTCTAAAAACTTAAACATTTTAATTTTTAAACTTACTGTATGTGAACTACAACTCATTACAGAAAACGTGCATAACAGTGTAGTTTAATTTTCATAAATGGACAAATATGTGTAATTAGCACCACATTCAAGAGAGAGCCTTCCCAGTGCCCAAGAGGCTTCATTTCAAGTCCTAGCCCCTACTTGCCAAGGTAACTGTTAGCCTAACTTTCAGTAGCTTAGTTTTCCTGTCTATATTTTTTAGAAATGGACTTACTGAATCTCTATTTTTCTGCCCTTTTTTTTTTATGCTCAGCTTTAGGTTTCTGCGGCTCATCTACGTTGCCATCTGAGGATGCAGATGGTTCATTATTGCTGTGTTCCACTTCACTAACACTGCGAATTTATTCATGTATATTTCATCTGTTGTTGAGGGTCTTTTGGGGAACCCCCGTTTGCGGGCTACTACCACAAAAGCAGTCAGGAGCATTCTGATACCTGCCAGTCAGTGCCTCACTCCTACACATTTCTCTTGGCTGTACCTGCAGCACTGGAACCGCTTGCTGGCTCACAGCTATGCGCCTTTAGCAGACAATGCCACACTGTTTCAAAGGTGTTGTTCCAGTTTACATTCCAGCAGCAAGGTGGAATTCATTTAGAATTCAGTAACTCCACATCCTGCAGCACTTGGTATTTTCCCATCCTCCCCTCCCACCCACCTCCCAGTCTTTTATTTTCAAATATAAAAGAACTGAAGCAAGTTTGTGCGAGTATTGACTTTTCACGGGACCTTTTGGAATTGGTTCTTTGACTCATTAACCATCTCAGGCTTTTACTTTGCTCGAGCAAATCTTGCGAACTGTGTGAATGAGTTTTCGACTTTGCTCGACATTTTCACCCACTCTGCCCTTTGGATGTCATCAGGTCACGAAAATAAAGTGTGTGCCCAAGACGGAGGCAAGTTCTTTGGGCACTTCTGGAAGTTCCATCACTGTGCGGGCGACACTCACGCGCGCCTTCTTCGATTTCTGATTCCAGGATGCCACGACCTAGGAGCGCCTGCTGGCCTGTGGTTACCCCCCAAGGCACGCCAGGCTCCGACAGTGGCGCGGGGAACCCAGGGCAGTCGCCCTCCCCGCCACCAGCCAGAGCCGGGGAGGTGGGGGCGCGGATAGTCTCGGGGCATGCGCAGACGGCGCCCGGCGCATGCTCCGCAGCGCGGCGGGTCCACAGATGAGGGGAGTCCGGTCTCCCGCGCCCCGCCAGCGCCGGCGGAGGTAGCAGCTGCTGAGCCTGCTCCTTCTGAGCCTTGGCCACTAGTAAAGTTCATTAAAAAAAAAAAATCACAATCATTTTTTACTAGAGCGAAAGCGGGCGCTAGCCAGCTGTGTGGCCCCTCCGGGGGACCTGGCGCGTTGGGAGGTGGCGGCGGTTGCGCCGCGACCAGGAGGAGCCGGTCGCGCCGGGCTGCGGGTCTGTGGCTGGGGGGACGGTGAGTAGCGGCCGGCGCTCCGGGGCTGCCGGCGCTGTGGCGCTGCGCTCCCTCACTCTTTCCAGGGTCTGGGACTTCTCCCAGTTTCGCTGGGGAAGGACCTGCTTTTCCCTCGGATCCTGGGATCTGCCTTAGGCTGGGGAGTGGGGAGAACTGTCGAGGGGCAGGGGCCTCCAGGCCCGGGCTCCATCGCCCCCAGCCCGGGCCGCTGGGCGTCCGCTCCTTCGCGGCCGAGCCCCGAGCCGGCGCTCCAGGGACGAGCTGGGGGGCGGCGCCTTTCTAGCGCCCGCTTCCCACCTCCCGGCGGTCGGGGCCTCTCCGGATGTCGGTCCCTGGAATTGTCCTGTGGGCGGGAAAGAGCGGGATGGAGCGGGGACGAGGTAGTGCGCCCCGCGCCTGGCCCAGCATCCGGCTCCTCGTCTTCCCCGCACCCGCGACGGGGGAAGGGGCGAGCCGGGCCGAGTGAGACCCAGCAGGGGGCCGTAAGTGCCCGGGTTAGGTTTGCTGGGGGTTGAGGGTCCCCAGGCTCTGCCCTGACTTTTACAGCCCTCCTCTCCCTGCGGTGGGGCCCCACCCTGCCCGGGCTCCTCCTGGGAGCCTGCTAGAATGTGAATGAGCCAGGCTGCCCTGTTCCCCGACGCCGCGGGCTGCCACGGAATCCCTCTGCCCGAGGTCGGCGTGCAGGCTCCCGAGAGTGCGAGAGCATGAAGTCGCGGTAGGGCTGTTTACTTCTCCGGGTTTTATATAACGCCCAACAGCTAGGTAACTTTTTACTGACCCTGAGAAGTTTTTCCAGTAATTTTTTTTTTTTTTCAAAATGCAGTCATACCCGTACTAAAGTACAGGCAACCTTTTGATCAGTGAGTTACCTCGTCCTGATTCCTGTTCTGATTTATTAGAATGCGTTGATTGGTAAAGATTAAATTTGGGAAAAGGGGTGTTTATATAAATTATTACTGTCGATTTTTAAACTGTTGTACTCGGAATTCAGCGTATTGTCAGGAACTTAGTGGTTTTGCTAGAGTGTTTTATAGTGTTGTTGGGCATCCATCACAAAATTCAGTCTGCTGGTGTTAAATCTGATTTCTTTTTTTTCCCTTGAGTTTTATTAGATTATCACATAGTAATCTGGTTTCATTTTTTTCTCTGAACTGTAATAAATTATCATACAGTAAAATTGACCTTTTGAGGTGTAAAGTTCTGTGAATTTTAGATTCATGTCACCATCTCTACAGTCAGTTATACCTCCCTTCCCCAAATCATGCTGTCCTTTTATATCCCACTAACTACAACTCTGACCCTTGCCTTTACTGCTGTTTCCAGAATGTCCTGTGAATGGAATCATCACAGTATGTAACATTTTGACTAACTGGCCTCTTTCACTCAGTATAGTGCCTTGGAGATCCCTCCAAGTTGTCTTGTGTATGGATAGTGCGCTTTCTTACTGCTGAGCACTTCATTAGATGGATGTGCCACAGCTTGTTCATCGTGGTACTGACACGTAGTGAAGCCCCTTTGGAGTTGTTTTCCATTTTAGGTGATTATGAATGGAGTTGCTATAAAATGTACAGGTTGTTGTACGAACATAAGTTTTCATTTCTCTAGGATACTGATAGGAGTGGGATCGCAGGATATTGTTGTAAATGTGTGTTTAACCTTTTAAAAATTGTCAGACTTTTCCAGAGTGGCTATATCATTTTTAAAAAAGGTTTATTATTTGAAAGGCAGAGTTACAGAGAGGCAGAGGCAGAGAGAGACAGGTCTTCCATCTGCTGGTTCACTCCCCAATTGACCGCCAACAGCCACAGCCAAGCTGAGCTGAAGCCAGGAGCCAGGAATTTCTTCCGGGTCTCCCACACCAGTGCAGGGGCCCAAGGACTTGAGCCATCTTCTACTGCTTTCCCAGGCCTTAGCAAAGAGCTGGATCTGGAGTGGAGCAGGCGGGACTCGGGACTCGAACTGGCGCCCATATGGGATGCCGGCCCAGCAGGCAGTGGCTTTAAAGATTTATTTATTTATTTGAAATTCAAAGTTACCAAGAGAGAGGGAGAGGCAGAAAGATCTTCCATCTGCTGGTTCACTCCCTAAATGGCCAGAATACCTGGGTCTGGGCCAGGTGGAAGCCAGGAGCCATGAGCTTCTTCCAGGTCTCCTATGTGGATGGCTAGGGTCCAAGTACTTAGGCTACCTTCTGCTGCTTTCTCAGATGCCCTGGCAGGGGGCTAGATCAGATGTGGAGCAGCTGGGACTCAAACTTGCACTCTGATATGGTAGTCCATTGTCACAGGCAGCAGCTTAACCCACTGCCCCTACCCTAGACTATTTAAATCTTAGAGGCAGGATCCACACGTCACTGTAATTTTAAGTTTTCTAGATGATTCCACTGTGTAGGCAGGGTTGAGAATCACTTGGAGTGTGTTTCCAATGAGGTCTTCCAGGAAGCAGACATCAGTATGGAATTGAAAGTGCAAGAGACTTACTGGGGGGAAGTGCCTGTGAAGGATGAAGAGCAGAGCCTCCATACTGCATCTCCAGTTCCACGCCTGGGAAGAAGAGAGGATTGGGTGGAAAGAGCCCCGGCCTGCAGGGAAGCTCAGAAAATTTCAACCAGTTTGATGGGAAGCCCCAGGGCAAAGAAGAGTCTCACATGGGGCTGGACTGACTTGACTGTAGGAGCCCTGCCTGGTCAGTGTGGTCTTAACAAGAGTGGCAGTACAGCAGCTCGAGACTGGAGCACTGAGACAACCAGCTAGCATCTCTCCTGCAGGGAGAACTACACAGCACACTTCTGGGATTGTTCTAAACATCGGATTTCAAGGGCCACTCCTCTGAATTTCTGATTAACTATGCCTCAAATGGATACTTTCACAAATGCTGCTCCTCAGTGGTTCTTAGGATCTTGCAAGTTTGTGAAGTACCAGGGAAACTGCTGAGGTGCTACTAGGAACACAGAAAGGGACATTCTTCATGTTTCAGACTCACTTTCTGTATTCAGATGAACGGGTTTTCAGTTAGAGTAGTTAGAATATAATAACTAAATGGACAGGAGCTGAGCTGCTGCAATTTTGGGAAAAAATCAGAAATTGACTTTCTCTTGTTTTTCATTCTAACATGTCAGCAGTGTACATTCTGCTACTTTCATTATGTGAGTAACTATGGTCTGAAAGTAAAGAACAAGGGGTATAAGGTTATTTGTACAGGATTCATTGTAACCTGAACACTGAAGCAGTGTAACTAAGAGCCCAGTGCTGACACATGGTAGCATGTTATTATACAGAACCTTTCTGGGGGTGCTTCTCTAGGGACGTTAATTAATTATTACCTGTGAGGTTGAAAAGCAGTTTCCTCAGGTTTTATTTGTTGCCTATATGGTGGTATTATTATGTGCCTATGGAGGATTTATTATGTTACATAAAACTACTAATTTTCAGATGCTTAACTTTCATTATGCTAAGTGCTTTATATGTATCATTGGTCAACAACCCTGTGAGGTGGATATTATTGCCAGGAAACTGAAACTCAAAGATGTTAAGGAGTAACGTCTCTTAGAGGTTAGCTAGAACTAATAAGTGGCAGCTCTAAGTCATGCCTCAACCCCAATGCCTATAGTTATCTCTATGAAGGGGAGAATTATGTAGATCTAGGCATTTATTATTAATATATGAATGTCATACATTGTACTGTTTATAAGGATTAAAAAATAAAAGTGTATTTCTTCACCTTTCAAAAAGTTTACCTGTAAGGGGTAGAAAGGTGCTTAGTCACGGAAACAGGGTAATATAATGCAGGTTATTTTTTGATGGAACAGCTATAGTTTTATTTTGTACAAGTTTTGTGTCATGAAAAAAAATGAATTTTCTTTTAAACCGCAGATCTGAGAGAGAAGACCTGATTACCTATAATTAGAGTTGGTACAAAAACCATTTCAACTCCAAAAATGTTGGAGGAAGATCTGGAAGTGGCCATCAAGATGGTGGTTGTAGGGAATGGAGCGGTTGGGAAATCAAGTATGATTCAGCGATATTGCAAAGGCATTTTTACGAAAGACTACAAGAAAACCATTGGAGTTGATTTTTTGGAGCGACAAATCCAGTAAGTACTTGACTGTTTTATCCCTTTAGTATTGATTTATGAACTTTGTCCAAGACTTTCTTGTAATTAATTGTAGTATGGCCCAAGGATAGACAGCTACTAGCAGTTGATTATGGAATAGCTGATGGTAGTTTTCGATTATTTGTTACCAAATATATCTTTATTTTTCCTTTTTTGCCTTTTTTTCCGATTCCTCTCTCATTTTTTTCTTCTACTCCTTTCTCCCCTTTGTTTCCTACCTTATATCCATTGTACATTTATTGGTGACACCTTGAGATTTCTTAAAGACAAACTGATGGCTTGCTTGACTCTAATGAGGTTTTTGTCTAGGAAAGTTATTCTCTCAGAATAAAGGTTTCATCTCTTATATAGGCTCCTTTAGATTAGAATGTCTCTTCTCAGGGCTGTCACTGTGGTGTAGTGGGTGTTGCCGGTGCCACCCCTATGAGCGTGGTTTTGAGTCCTGGCTGTTCCACTTCCTGTACAGCTCCCTGCTAATGAGCCTGGGACAGCAGCAAAGGATGGCCCAAGTGCTTGGGCCCCCTGCCCCCATGTGGGAGACCTGGATGAAGCTCCTGGCTCTTGGCTTCAGATTAGCCCAGCTCTGGTCATTGGGGCCATTTGGGGAGTGAACCAGCTCTCTCTCCCTCTGTAATTCTGCCTTTCAAATAAATAAATACATCTTCAAAACAAAAGAATGTCTCTTTTTCAAACTGGGCAAGACTGTATAGATGTTAGAGAATTAATAATTTGCTTTTACTCTTAGAGAAAATAGATTTGGGAGAATTAAATTTGACTGTGAAAAGGAAATTCTGCTTCAGGAAATCTAGTTGAATTCTAAAATGCTTCATAGTTACACTTTTTGTCATCAGAATATTTTAATTGTAGGAGAAAAACTAAAATATATTACAGAAATAAGAAACATGAAATAAATCTGATTTACTAGCCCAGACAATAATATCAAAAATGATAATTAATGTTCACTGTTTTTAAGGAATACTTTCTAATCTTTATTCCGGTACCCTTTTATTATATGCATATATGTGTGTGTGTGTGTGTGTGTGTCTGTGTGTATATTTGAAAGGCAGAGAGAGAGAGAGAGGGTTCCTACATTCATTGGTTCACTCCTAAGATGGCCCCAAAGTCTGGAGCTGGGCCTTTCCAAGGCCAGGAACCAGAAACTACTTCCAAGTCCCCCGTGTGGGTGCAGGGGCACAAGGAGTTGGGCCATCTTCCTCTGCTTTCCCAGGCACGTTAGCAGGGAGTTGGATTTGAAGTAGAGCAGCCAGGTCTCAAACTGGAGCCCATATGGGACACAGGCATCACTGCATTCCACAGTGCCAGTCCCATACCCTTCTTATTTTTAGTATTTTCATCTTTGCTTACTTTCTTAGAACATATTTTAAGAGAACTCATTTTAAGTCTTGATGACATTTATTTTTTATACTTATTACTTGAAACCAAATTAATATTTGATAATAATTGATCCTCATCTAGAGATTCCATATTTGTAAGTTCACTCACTTGCTAAAATTTGTTACCCCAGAACCAGTACTTTTGAGGTCATTTGTGGACATGTGCAAAGCAGCAAAAACTCATGAATTGCCCAGCGTGGTCTTTCCCAGCTGAGGTCAAATAAGGCACTCTTCTTGTTTCAGCGCTCACACAGTGAACACATGTCCTTTTTATAATCTGTGTATTGCCCTGTTTTTCACGTTTTGTGCTTTTTGTTGGTGATTTTACTGTTGAAAATGGCTCTCAAGTGTAAGTATTTGAGGGCTGTCTTGGGTTCTGAAGTGCAAGAAAGCTGTGATGTGGCTAATGGAGAAAAATATGTGTGTTAGATAAGCTTTGTTTATATACAAGTTATGGTGCTGTTGGTCTATAGCATTGTTTGTCATGAATTCAGTGTTAATGAGCTAACAATTATATTAACAAGTTATCTTTAAATATAAACACGCAGAAAACAAGGTCATATATATTGACCAGTTGACAAAAAAGTAACTAAAGGTTCTCAGGAACCTAACTCTCTATTTCCCCTAAAAAGCAGTGGTGCAGTATTTGCTAATTCAGTGTTCATGGTGACAGTATAGCACTACTGGGAGGGGCCGGTGTTGTGGCATAGAAGGTAAGGCTCCTGCCTTCAATGCCAGCATCCCATATGAGTGCTGGTTTGTGCCCTGGCTGCTCCACTTTCAATCCGACTCCCTGCTAATGGCCTGGGAAGAGAAGTGGAGGATGGCCCAAGTGCCTGGGCTCCTGCCAGTGGAGTAAGAGATCCAGAAGAAACTCCAGGCTCCTAACTTCAACCAGGTTCTGTCTTGGCTGTTGCAGCCATCTGGGGAGTGAACCAGTGAATAGAAGCTCTGTCTCACTCATTCTTTCTGTCTTTCCTTCTTTCTCTATAACTCTGCCTTGCAAATAAATAAGTACATAAATGTTTTTTATTTTAAACTACTGGGAATAACAAGAATCAACTGTATGACAAATTACACTAAATTTTCTAGTTAAAAGCCAACCAAATAGGTAAGCTGTTTCTTTGCCTGTTATTTTATTTTTTCTTTAAGGTATACAAATTTCATGCATTTCATATGTACAGATTTAGGAACATAATGATTTTTCCCTCCCTCCCACACTCCCAACCTTTATCTTCCTCTCTTTCTATTTCTACTCTTAATTTTTAGAAAGATCTATTCTCAGTTTACTTTATACTCATAAGATTAACCCTATACTAAATAAAGAGTTAAACAACTAGTATGAGGGAAAAAAACACCTTTCCTCGGTAGTAGAGATGGGTGTTCTATTACTAGGCCATTAGGACCCATTAAAGTGGAAGGATAAGCACTGACCTGAGGAAATTTCCTTTTCCAGTAGTGCTCAGAGCCGCCACTGTCTGTTGAAGAACAAACCATTGCAAGTAAATCAAAATCATATGTAAAGTTATAGCTTTATTTTCACTGTTGGTAACAATCTCAACATTCGAAAATACTTTGTCAGAATGAAACTAACAATGCAATTTTAATACCTTCAGATTTAAAATAAAAATATACACAAGGCTGTATTATTAAAAACTATTTCCTGGGGCCAGCATTGTCGCAGAGTGGGCTAAGCTGCTGTTTGCAATACCAGCATCTTGTAGCTGAGCTCTGGTTCGAGTCCTGACTGCTTTGCTTCTGATCCAGCTCCATTGTAATGCAACAGAGAAAGGTGTGGAGGATAGCCCAAGTGCATCAGCTCCTGCCACCCATGTGGGAGACCCAGATGGAGTTCCAGGCCCCTAGCTTTAACCTGGGCCAGCCCCACCTGTTGCGGCCATTTGGAGAGTGAACCAGAGGATGGAAGATCTGTCTGTATCTCTTTCTATCACTCTGACCTTCAAATAAAAACATCTTTAAAAAAACCTTTTCCATTACATATGAAATAAATTCATCTTTCATTTCAGAGTTAATGATGAAGATGTCAGATTAATGTTGTGGGATACTGCCGGTCAAGAGGAATTTGACGCAATAACAAAGGCCTATTATCGAGGTAAAATTTGGGCTGGATTTATTTAGTTGGGGGTAAGCCATGTTCTTTTGACTAAGTTAAGAATTTTGCTTTCTTTGTGTACCATATAAGGGTCTCTCTTTAAGAATTGTTAAAACAGTTTTAAAGTATGTTTTAAATCCCAGTTCATTATTCTAAAGATCTTATAGATTGGCAAGTAACACTATGCACAGTAGACAGTTTGTTTCTGCCTTAGCATGTGACTCACATAGGCCTTCCCAGACCAAATCAGTCAGAAATTGTTCAGTTCTTACTCTAACCACAAGAAAATTTCTACACACATGGTCAGAGTAGTAACTAACAATACTGAAGAAATAAAACCCTTACAAATAATATGGCATATTGTTATGACACATGAAATCACAGCATTTATACAAGTTTAGAAAAGCATGAGATACATATAAGAAGAAAGAACCAACTGAAATGTGGGCTTCATTCCCCAAGAGCAGGCTTAGTTAACTTCTAAATGAAACTAAATAGAACTTAAAGTTTCCTTTAACATTTTCATATAAAATTTTGTCCCTCCTCTTTGGAATTTAAAAATTTTCAGTGCTGCTGCTAATGGTGATTGAAATGAGAGAACAAAATAACATGATCTAATACCAGGTGGCATTATGGCCTCTTGATGCCAAGTGAATATTAATTCATACTGTTAATAGGAATTATTTTGTACTCTGCATTTCTCGGATTCTGTGAGAGATATAAAGGCACAGTTGATTGTCCTTTCTGTGTCGTCTCCTCTTTTTTCTGAACTTTTCACCTCCTTGTTGTAACTAGAATTTGTGTCCTGAACACACTGCCTCCCCTGCCACTTTCTCTCAATTTCTCTGGTGGAGGCTGTCTTTATCTATGTCACCACATCCTCACTTTTTCTTTTCATTTTTTTTTTTTTTAAAAAGATGTGTTTATTTATTTGAAAGTCAGAGTTACACCTAGAGAGGAGGGGCAGAGAGAGAGAGAGGTCTTCCATCCGATGGTTCATTCTCCAATTGGCCGCAACGGCCGGAGCTGCGCCGATCCGAAGCCAGGAGCCAGGAGCTTCTTCCGGGTCTCCCATGTGGGTGCAGGTTTTGGGCCATTTTCCACTGCTTTCCCGGGCCATAGCAGAGAGCTGGACAGGAAGTGGAGCAGCTGGGTCTTGAACCAGCACCCATATCGGATGTTGGTGCTTCAGGCCAGGGCGTTAACCCAGTGGGCCACAGTGCCAGCCCCAACATACTCACTTTTTCAGACTGGAAGAATATCAGGCAAGGTGTATTCTTTTTGCTTTGCACTACTGCTTCCAAACCATTTCTCCTCTTCCTCTTTCAGAGATCTCAGCACCCTGAAAGTCCAAGTCAGGAGGCTTTGCCCCACCTCCCTTCCTCCCTGGTTGCCACGGTCCATTGCCTTCCTTCATCCCTCCTCCCTAATAAAACTGGCCTCTGGCTTATTTATAATCTTCTCTGCAGTTCTTCAGGATTCATTTCAAAAAGTTAGCCTGTTTCTCATGTCCTTGTCCTTCTCATGGTCCACAGTCTTTTATCTCTCAAATCTAAAGCTCTGTGTAATTTCCCACTCTCTGACCACTAACTGCTAGGATTCTAGCTTGCTAACTTTAATACCCACACCCCTGAACTCATCTAGAGCTTAGGTTCACTGACCTGCCAATGTTTCACTAAGACTTTCCACATGGCATTATGTCTTTCCTTACTGAATTTAGACAAGTTTTTCTTTTTTTTTAATTTTATTTATTTTTTTATTTATTTGACAGGTGGAGTTATAGACAGTGAGAGAGAGAGAGAAAGGTCTTCCTTTCGTTGGTTCACTCCACAAATGGCTGCTATGGCCGGTGCTGTGCCGATCCGAAGCCAGGAGCCAGGTGCTTCTTCCTGGTCTCCCATGTGGGTGCAGGGGCCCAAGAACTAGGCTATCCTCCACTGCCCTCCCTGGCCACAGCAGAGAGCTGGACTGGAAGAGGAGCAACCAGGACTAGAACCCAGTGCCCATATGGGATGCCGGCACCGCAGGCAGAGGATTAACCAAGTGAGCCATGGCGCCGGCCCCTAGACTAGTTTTTCTAGTCCAATAAGCAATACCTTTATCTGCCTACCTGTATTTTCTGTATGATCCTTGCTCCAATTAAACCCAATTAGTTACAAATCTGCATCCGTGCCTTGGCCCCTTATTTGAGAGTATCAGACAGAACCATTGTGACTGAACTTTGAATTTATTATCACATATCTTTTGTGATGTGAGTACTTAGTGCCACCAAACATGCTCCATACATTTCTTTATTCATGGCTCTTTGCCATTTTCCAAAAGAGCAATTTTATGTCTTTTCTTACCTTAACCTTTAGTACCTCTTCCTCCTCCACTCAGAGCTGATTTCTTTGCTTCATTCTTGTTTGGGAAAATAGATGGAATCAAATGACAGTGATTTCGTCCTTTTCACTACCAAATCACTTCCTTAGTTAAAATTCTAGCTAGCCTCATCTCTTCACTTGCACTTTACCCTTGAGAAATCTCCAGATGACTTCCTTCCTTTTCACATTGTAGCTGGACTTGTCCCACCAGACCTTCTGCCTTGAAATCTAACTCAGAGATTTTTGTGAAACATCCTCTAGCTCCCACCCATGAGAAAGTTACTTTCTTTTATTTCTGTACACTATTCTATTTATCATACAAGAAGAGTTTGTATATTTCTTCTCCCTAAAAGACTCTTAAGTTACTTATATTGTGGTTTATGGAGCTGAGGGATTTTTGTGGTGTTGTGTCCCCAGTCCCACTGTATAGCATCTTTTGGTTCAACTCAAATCAGTTGGTGTTAGAAAGCTATGTCATCTTGGTTAATTTTTTTTACGTGAAATTCTAGTGGGTACTTTCCTCATTTTATTTATCTGATGTATGCTTTAAGTTAGAAATGAAGTTGTATATGTACATTTATAAATTATTCTACTGAAAGGTGTTTGTTCTCTGGGCTAGAAGGCCAAGCTGATAGGATAGCTATTTTGTTAATAGGTGCCTTCATGCCTATTTCTGAAGATTTGAAATTTCATTCAGCAGATGTGTATTTATTGGGTTTCTCTTATGCTCTAGACGTATATTAAGTATTGTATACTTTGCTCTGACTTCTTTGTCTTTTCTTATATTTATAGTCATGTAAAAACATCTCTTGGATATACAAGTATATCTGAGGAGATTTCTTAAAGATAATGCTGTTGTTTACATCTTTAATCTCTTTGTTTTTAAATCTACTCTTTGGTATCATGAAGTTTAAAATATTTTCTGTCTTAGTTAAGTAGAGGGATAATTGTTGAATATTAAGCTGTCCTAAAGACAAGATGATATGGAAGCTATAATGAATTATTTGTTCAGTCTCTTTCAACATCTTGCCTTAGAATATACAGCTTTAGTGAAGCTGAAATAATATTCATTATAAACAATCGAAATTCCCCTGACTTTTTCATGGAAGTCTTAACTTCTTTGATATGTCGTTTTATGGAAGCTGGGAGGGAATGTATCTAAGTATGTCCTGGGTTATCTGAGGAGGAGTTCTTGAACGTAAAATAGGTATACTGAAAACAGCAAGGTACCAATATACTTTCCTTGAGGAAATCTATACATGTGAAAGTTCTAGTTTTCACTGATAATTTTGGGGTACAGTTTCGTACAAAGGCAAGAACTTTAAATAGGATTTACCAGTTTTTTAGAAGTAGTTTGTTAGTCTACTATATTTGCAAATTTATATGTGTTACATAAAATATATATACATAGATATCTATATACCCTTGAAAAATAGGGTGATTTTAAGCAGTTTTGAATATATACCTTATTATTTCCACTTTTAAAACTATAGATTTTATTATAGCAACAGCAACTAAAGTTTAATAAAAACATAATTGAACTAACACATGACGAAAGTTGCTTTTCAAAATTGGTACCAAGGAAACTTGCCTTCCATTGCCTGCCCTAAGAAAATTTATGGTTTCTTGAGAAATAAGAATGGTGCCTGTCTCTCAGGTGCCATCTTAATGCTATCACTACTTTCTACTGTTCACTCTGTTTACTATCTCCTGAGAGGCTTCCCATCCACAATAGCTTTGCTTATCTTTGTCCAGAATTGCCAATTTGGATCTTAAGGACCTGTGTCATGGTATTAGGCTAAGACCACCCCACACTTACCTTGGAGTAGATGATATTTTATCAAATTATGAGTTTCATCAGCATTGGCACTGTTGATTAATAGGTCTTCAATATATGGGTTTTGTTTTTGAGTGAAAGTTATTCATATTTAAAAAATATTTGTTTATTATTTAGTGATTTATTTGAAAGGCAGAGCATCAGAGAGAGAGAGAGGGAGAGGGAGCAAGATAGAGAGATCTTCCATTCTCTGGTTCACTTCCCAAATGACTGCAACGTCCAAGGCTGGGCCAGTTTGAAGCCAGGAGCCAGGAACTCATCCAGTTTTCCCACATGGTTGGTAGGAGCCCAGATACTTGGACCATCACTGCTTTCTCAGGCACATTAGCAGGAAGCTATACTGGAAGCAGAATAGCTAGGACTACAACCAGCACTCCAATATGGCATTGTAAAAGGCGAAAGATTTATACAATCTGAAGAGAAACCAGAGTATCCAACATGGCATTGTAAGCAACAGCTTAACCTGCAGAACCACACCGGACCCATTACTTGTATGTTTTTTTTAAATGGGGTTGATACTATAACCTGCCTCAAACTCTGAGGAAAATAATAAACAAAAAAATTGAAGTGGAAACACCAAAAAGTACTATGATTACATGAGATTTTCATGCTTTCCTTTTAACCCCTCTAGCTTTATTCTCCTAATTTTCTGCATGAAATATATGTTCCTCTTGTGAACAAAAAGAGAGGTCCTGTAGTCTTTCTTTTTAACCTTTTGACAGTTTGGTATGATAGTATTCTTTTTAATCAGTATTGTTGTTTTTGGAGGATATATTTGCTATGGTGTATAATTTAAAAACACAAAACTATTTATCTACAGTTACCCAAAAATATATGTTTAATGTAAAAATAAAAGGCAAAACTGATCCATTGCAAAAAATGATTTAATTCATGTATAAATAAAAAGGAGAAAATGTTGGAACCATAGAATTAAGGAGACTATTTGGGTAGCTGTCTAAAAAAAAAAAAAAGACCAGTTATCTAAAAATATTTTAACTTCTCACTGTAGTTGAGGTATTTTAAATGTTTTCTCCAATTTATGCCATGAGACTATGTCCAGGATTATTATATTTCAGTTTATTTAATCTGGTTCATCTAGTTATTGTTTACTTCTCACATTTTTTAGTACTTCCTAGATCTTCACAATCATACCATTTCTCTTTAATATATCTAGAAAAAACATTCTTTGCTGGAAGATAAAAAGAGTACTGTTACTCCACTTGCACTAAAAGGTTTTATAGCTTTGATTTCACTATCTAGCATTTTAACTCAAAGTAGTCTAAAACACTTTTAAATAGATGTCTGTTAAAAGCTTATCTTAATCATTATTTTTTTTGGCTAACTATATTAAAATGGAAAAGAGGATGGATAGGATACTCAGTTTCAGTTTGTTCTTTTCCTAAATTGTAAAAATAAAGATTTATCTTAATTAAAAAAAAAAAACAGCAGCAGCAGCTACACATAAATTTGGAAGTGTATTTGAAAATTCTTTTATGTTTTCCTTCAGGATCAGTCATAGTGCTTTTCGTTGCCAATGACACAAAAGTAGTTTCAGACTGGCTTAAACCATAAACAAGGCTTACTGATTTGTTTAATAGAAAAGTATGGAAGTAACATAGCTTTGGCTGTGGTTTCTTCAAACTATAGCCTCACTGATTGTCCTGGCCTTGCTTCCTCCCTGTGTGATGTCTTCGTGTTAATTTTCTTCTTTGTTGAAAGGTTGCTGCCATGAACAATGAAAGCCATGTGGCTAGTTTACATCCCTGGGGAGAGAGAGTTAATTCTTATAACAGTGGACCAGAATTCCTGTGCTTTTCTCTGATTAGACCCCTCCTCAACCATATTTTAGTAGTCAGGAAAATGTGATTAATTTCGCTTGGATCATGAGCCTTCACACCAGTACATGACACCCTGCCTCTAACAGAGGACAGGTTTAGTCTGCCTAGCCACATTTACCAAACAATGGGTAAGAGGTGTTTTAGGAAGGATACTAGCTAGGCCATCAGATGATACCTGCTACTAGTATAGATTCAGATAATGCTATAATTAAATAGAAATAAAGAATAGGGAGAATGAGGTATAATAACAAATTTAGTAACAGAAACAATGACTCACTGATGTAAATCCTAGAAACGTATTATTTATGATGCATAAAAGTAAGCACATTAAAATTTTTAAAAGAAAAAATTTCTCATAATTAATTTAAAAACTTATTATATCAAAACTGTTGCTCAGGGGCCAGTGCTGTGGCATAGCGGGTAAAGCTGCCGCCTCTAGTGCCAGCATCCCATATGGGCACTGGTTCAAGTCCCAGCTCTCTGCTATGGCCTGGGAAAGCACCCATGTGGGAGACCTGGAAGAAGCTCCTGGCTTCTGGCTTTAGATCAGCCCAGCTTGCTCACTCACTCTCTCTCTCCCTGCTTCTCCTCTCTGTGGGTAACTCTGACTTTCAAATAAATAAATAAATGAAAAACTGTTGCTCAAAAGCCTTATTATGGACTTGAATGCTGGCTCAGTTATATAGTGAGATATGTTGAAACATAACTTATTAATAGGTTACTACAGAGCATGGATACTAGAAAGCCTTTGGGATTCCAAATGATTCCTCTAATTTTTTTTTTAAGATGTATTTCTTTATTTGAAAGGCAGAGTGACAGAGAGAGATCTTCCATCAACTAGTTAACTCCAAGAACAGCTGAAATGGCTAGAACTGGTCCAGGCCAAAGCCAGGAGCCCAGAACTCCACCTGGTTCTCCTATATGGGTGGCAAGGGCCCAAGTGCTTGAACCATCCTCATCTGCATTCCTAGGCACATTAGCAGGGAACTAGATTGGAAGCAGAGTAACTAGGACTTGAATTGGTGCTTTGATATGGGGTGCTGGTGTCTCAGGCTACAGCTTAACCCACTGTGCCATATCACCAGCCCCTAAAATTCCTTTTTTTTTTTTTAAATTTATTATTTTGTTTACTTGAAAGGTTAAGTTAGAAAGAGGAGTTACAGAACTTCCATCTATTCGTTCACTTCCCAAATAGCTACAATGGTCAGGGCAGGGCTGCGCCAGAACAATGCTAGGAGCTTCATCCAGGTCTCCCACATAGGTAGCAGGAGCCTGAGCACTTGGGCCATCCTCCACTGCTTTCCCAATGCTTTAGTAGGGAGCTGGGTTGGTAGTGGAGCAGCTGGGGTTTGAACCAATGCCCATGTGGGATACTAGTATTGTAGGCGGTGGTTTAACTCACTGTGCCACGACACCAGCTGCTCTATAATTCTGAGGAAAATCTATTTCAAGCAGTAGAATCCAGTGCTTATTTGGTACAGAGAGAAACATAAAAATACAAAATAGGTTTTCATTGTAGGCTTTTACTGTGATTTTGCTAGGGGAGGAATATCTTTCCTTATATCCTTTTTGGTTCTTGTCTGGCCCTTGACAAGAACAAGAATTAACAAGAGAAAAGTGTATGTATTTGTTTATTGTAAGTTTTATGTGATACAGGAGCCTTCATAAGGAAATGAAGACCTGAAGAAATAACAATCGAATCTGAGACTTAGCTTTTTTTTGAGATTGATTGATTAATTGGCTAGGCAGAGCAGGGGTCGGGGGGAGATAGCTTCCATTGCTGGTTCACTCCCCAGCTTCCTATAACATTTAGGCCAAAGCCAGGAGGAGCCAGAAACTTCATTAGAATCTCCTACATGGGTAGTAAGAATTCAAGTACTTGGGCTATCATCTGCTGCCTCTCATGTGCATTAGCAGGAAGCTGGATCAGAAGCACAGAGAAGTAGTGGCTTGAACCAGGCCACTCCATATGGGATGAGGGTTTCTCAAGTGGTGGCTTAAACCACTGGGTCATAATGTTTTCCATTAAATGTGAGAGTTTTTATACTTAGTTGTGATTAAAGAGTGCAAACTCATGCAAGAATGCAATAGGACATAAAGTGTGAGCTAAGAGTAGTAAACTGAGGAAACTTGGCAAGGCCTTAGTGGTCAGATTCCTCTTAGATTCCCTCTGTCATCAGAGATAAGGATGCTCCTTTCCTCCAAGTATATGGAAGATACTTCCCACTTAAAAGGTTTTATGACCTGCTTCAGGGGATGCTCAGAGTGCTCTTTCTGCACCTGCTGTTTCTCAAATTCCTTTAGCCTAACATATTCCATATGCCATATATTTTGGTGTAGCATATTCTGAACATCAAGAAGTTCTAAGATAAAATGCTTCAACTAGCAATATATGGAAATGAATTTATAGTTGAGACCAACTATCTGACTTTATGCACATAAATTGAAGTAAAGCTTTATTTTACTTAAAAAAATTTTGTTTCCCAAACATAAATGGATATAGACTTTTAGAAATAAAATAGCTGTGGATGGGCCAGTGCTGTGTTGTAGCCACTTAAGCTGCCACTTGTGATGCCAGCATCCCATATCGTAATTACTATTCAAGTTCTGGCTGCTCTGCTTCCTATCCAGCTCCCTGCTAATGTGTCTGGCAAGGCAGCAGACATGGGTCCCTGCCACCACTGTGGGAGACCAGGATGGAGTTCCTAACTCTTGCCTTCATCCTGGCCCAGCCCTGACTACTGTGACCATCTGGAGAGTAAACCAGTGGATGGAAGATCTCTCTCCCTGTAACTCTGCCTTTCAATGAATAAATATATCTTTAAAAAATTGTGGACAAAAAGGAAATGCTCAATTATAAATACGAAATTAAGAAGTGACAGAAGAATGTGTAAAAATTCTTATATGTTTTGAAATTATTTGAGTATATAATGTGATTGCCTGCTTTAAATTACATAGTTTCAAAAAGAATAAAGGGGAAGTATTTTTAAACCTGGAATAATATCTATAATTAAAAATACACACTGTATATAGAACTTGGTGTTTCTTAGTGGGCTTTTTCCTTGTCAGATTTGATACAGTGTTCTCTAAGGCAGTATTTCTTGAATATGTACATGAATCCTCTGGGAATTTTGTTAAAATGTACAATTCAATTTAGTACATCTGTGGGTTGATCTGATTGCATTTCTGTGAGTTCACAGGTGATACCAGTGGTGCTGGTTATCATCATCCTCAGAAAACAAGTCTAGAAACCATCTCCTTTCAGTGACTTGAGGACTTAAGAATTACTCTCTCTACATGTGTCATGGGGAAGTATTTTCGGAATGGCATTCACAGAGTTACTTATTTTGAATGATCTTATTAGTTAGTAATAAATATTTGCTATAGGTGATCTATTAATTTTTTCCTCCAGAAACCTTTTATTTAAGGTATACAAACTTCATGCATTTCATAAATACAACTTTAGGAACACATTTATTCTTCCCACCCTACCCACACTCCCACCCTTCTTCCTCCTCCCTTTCCTATTCCCATTCTTATTTTTTACTAAGATTTATTTTCAATTAACTATATTATACACATATGATTCACTCAATAGTGAGTAAAAAGTTCAACAAATAGTAAAAAAAAAAAAAAAACCACTTCCTTAACAGTCAAGACAGGGGCTTTTCAAAGCCGTTACATCTCAAGGTATCAATTTCATTTCTATAGATTACCTTATAGGTACCATATTAGGCCATTACATCTCAAGGTGTCAATTTCACTTCTATAGATTACCTTTTAGGTACCATATTAGTTACCAGAGATTAGGGAGAACTTATATTTGCCCTTTGGGGACTAGCTTATTTCACTAAGTAAAATGTTTCCAGTTGTATCCATTTTGTTGCAAATGACAGGATTTCTTTCTTTTTTTAACCATCGTGTAGTATTTCCTGGTGTACATATTCCATAATTTCTTTATCCAATCTTCAATGGACAGACATTTGAGTTGATTCCATATCTTTGCTGTTGCAAATTAAGCTACAGTAAATATGGAGGTACCAATAACTCTCTCATATGCTGTTTTCATTTCCCTTGAGTAAATTCCCAGAAGTGGCATGGTTGGGTCATATGGTACGGCTATTTTCAGATTTCTGAGGTATCTCCATACTGTCTTCCACACTCCATGTGTTTGCATATATTTTGGAGATTCTTGAGTTGTTGATTTCCAGCTTCATTCCATTGTGGTCTGAGAAGCTTTCATGGTATGATTTTGATTTTTTTTTTCAATTTGCTGAGACTTGCTTTATGGCCTATCATGTGGTCTATCTGAGAGAAAGTTCCATGCACTGATGAGAAGAATGTATATTCTGCAACTTGTAGGATGAAAAGTTCTGTGGAAGTCTGTTAAGTCCATTTGGTCTGTACTGTCGATTAACTATGTTGTTCTCTTGCTGATTTTCTGTGTGGTTGATCTGTCTGTTGCTGAAAGTAGAGTATCGAAATCCCCCATTACTATTGTATTGTAGTCTGTAAATCCTTCTAGATCTGCTAACATTTCTTTTAAATAGTCAGGTGCCCTTGGCCAGCGCCATGGCTCACTTGGCTAATCCTTCGCCTGTGGCGCTGGCACCATGGGTTCTAGTCCTGGTTGGGGCGCCAGATTCTGTACCAGTTGCTCCTCTTCCAGTCCAGCTCTCTGCTGTGGCCCAGGAAGGCAGTGGAGGATGGCCCAAGTGCTTGCGACCTATACCTCCATGGGAGACCAGGAGGAAGTACCTGGTTCCTGGCTTCAGATCGGTGCAACATGCCAGCCATAGCAGCCATTTGGGGGGTGAACCAACGGCAAAGGAAGACCTTTCTCTCTGTCTCTCTCTCTCTCTCACTGTCTAACTCTGCCTGTCAAATAAATAAATAAATAAATAGTCAGGTACCCTATATTTAGGTGCATGTATATGTATTATTGTCACATCTTCCTATTGAATTGATCCCTTAATCATTACATAGTTCCTATTGTCTCTTTGAATAGTTTTTGTGTTAAAGTTTATTTTGTCTGAATTAGGATGGCTACACCAGCTCTTTTTTGGTTTCTGTTAGCATGGGATAACTTTTTCCATCCTTTGACTTTCAGTCTATATGTATCTTTGTTGGTAAGATATGTTTCTTGTAGCCAGCAGATAGATGGTTCTTGTTTTTTAATCCATTCAGCCAGTCTGTATCTTTTAGCTAGAGAGTTGAGGCCATTTACATTCAAGGTGACTATTGATAAGTAACAACTTGGCTCTGCTCTTTTCCCATAAGTATTTCTATTGTTTACTTTGGGTTTCCTTTGTACTTTGGGAGATTTTCTGCCTTCATGTTCTTTCATTGTGATGAACATATTTCTGTGTTTACGCGTGTAGCACATCCTTAAGCATCTTTTGGAAGGCTAGATGCCTAGTGACAAATTCTTTAATTTTTCTGTTTGTTATAGAAGGTCTTTATTTCTCCTTCATTCATAAATGAGAGCTTTGCAGGGTACAGTATTCTAGCTTGATAGTTTTCTTCTACTAAGACTTGGACAAGTCTCACCATCCTCTCCTAGCCTGTAGGGTTTCTGAAGAGAAGTCTACTTTGAATGTAATTGGAGATCCTCTGAAAGTAATCTGGCATTTCTCTCATGGCCCATTTTAGAATCTTTTCTTTATGTTTTATTGAGTACATTGTGTTGTGCTGAAGGTCTTTTTTGGTCATGACTATTAGCAGTTCTGTTTGCTTCCTATTGTTGGATATCCCTTTCTTTCTACAAATTAGGGAAGTGTTCTGTAATTATTTCACTAAAAGTTCTTCTAATCCATTCTCTTTCCATGCTTTCAGGAACTCCTGAGACCTGTATGTTGGGTGATTTGATAGTCTCCCATAAATCTCCAACACTGTTTTTTAGTTCTAATTTTGTGTGTGTGTGTGTGTGACTGTAAAATTTTCAGAGTTTTGTCTTGTAACTTGGATATTCTTTGTTCTTCCACACCAAGTCTCTTGTTAAGGCATTTTTAAATTTCAGTTATTTAATTCTTTATTTTCAACACTTCATTTTGATTTCTCTTTAAAATCTCAGCTTCATCAGAAAAATTTTCATTCATGTCACATATGGATTTCTTTAAGTCATAGATTTGCTTCTTCTTACTTCTAGGTAATCCTACGATCAGTTTTTTGAATTCCTTTTCTGGCATTTCTTTAGTCTCTTCCTCTTCATGTTCTAGTATTAAAGTATGGCATTTGGGGGGGGCATCATGTTGTCTTCCTTATTCTTATTTCTTGAATTTCTGTGTTTATTTTTAGGCATTTGTGGAGATACTTTATTTGTTTGTTTTTCCCTGTGATGGCTTTTATCTTTGATCTTTGGACTATGGCTCTGTGGCTTAGTAGAGTGTCCGCTCTTTCAGTAAATACCCAGAAGTGTGTGCTGGGTGTGTTCTGGAAGCTCTGTTCAGTGCTCCAGCATGAGGGGAGTATCCAAGGTGACACCCATATTGGGCATGGTAAATCCTCCCTTTTTTTCTTTTTTAAGAGGGGAGGATTTCATAAGCTCTGTTGGCACAGTCTCACGCCTATCTCCTTTTCTCCAAGGAGACCAATGCCCAGGTGCTAGCCCCATTGGGTGCAGTATTTTATCCATGCTGCTACAAGAACCACACAAAGGACACAAGCAGTCCTCAGTGTGAGCACAGATCCCGCATCCGTGACTCCCACTAAGCAGTCAGGTAGCCCTGAGCATGTGGAGCTGCCTACAATGACTGCTCGGAGACCCAGCCACATCCTGTACCATGCCACACAGCCACAATGCTTTCACAGAATGTCCCAGCACACAAAGCTCCCACAGTCACAATCGCCCAGCCCCCTGTCAATTCTTCCAGCCAGGCTAAGGCATCTCCTCTCAGCTGGTTGCTGGGTGTGTGGACAGGAGCTGGAGCAGCTGTGATGTATGTCCAAAATGGTGCCTGCTCTCTCTCAGCTACTTACGGGATGCCAGTCCTGGGTGGAGGGGAGAGAGAGAAACATGCACTCCTCCCTTTTCCTTTGCTCTGCATTGACAGGTACACTGTCCCCCACTGGGCTCCAAGCCATACTCACACCAGGCTCTTCCTGTAGCTTTATCGCCAGTGGCTTGGACTGCTGTAGTCTCACCTCACTCTCCAAAGCTGGTGCTGAGGCTCTTGGCTGCTGGGATACTGAGTTATGCACATCCACACCTTCCACATAGTTCTACAGTATCCCTTCCCTCTAATTTGTGTGTGAAGTTTTCTCCCTAACTCTTCCCTGAGATTGTTCTCTCTCACTTTTTTTTTTTTTTTTTAACTATCTTCCCCTAGACTAGAGTGGTAAGCTCCCTCCCTATTCCACCATCTTGGAATCCCCAATGATTTTATAATTGACACCAAAAATTTATTCAGATCTGTGTGTTCCTGATGTGTGGATAAGTGGGTTTTGTGTAACTGTTAGCCATGGTTCATTTGTGGGTGCTTGACTATACTCTATAATAATACAATAAGTTTTCTAGTGGTATGATTCTTGTGGTAGGTGGTATCGAAGCAAAAATCATAGTGGGAAAAGAAATCTTTGTAAAATATTTGGGTGGAAAACATTAGCTGTCTAAAGATATAAATAGTATAAGATAGGTCCAAATGACAACAGAGAAATTTAATGAAGTAATTTTGCTAAAGATGACTGGTACTAACAAAGAACATGAGATCAAAGGAATGAAATAAAATGGTAATACACTATCATTTTTGACTTAATAATATTTATGGTAATTTCTATGTTGAAGAGGCATAGCTGATGAAATACCAAAATGCAACATCTGTTTTTGGCTTTCACTACCGCCTTACATATTTTATTGGGCAGTACGAGAGGGGGAAAAAAAGTCCTTTCCTTAACCCTAAGTGAAAAATTCCTTCATCTCTTGGCTTTTCTGATCACTGTAAAGTAATTTTTCTCATAATTACTCATATTTTTGCCTCATGATTACTTCTCTTTATAAACATACTCTAAATTTGGTAATTAGAATAGTCCTGAGTGATACTCAAAACTCCAAATCTAATTTAGCATTCAGTCTCTTAGATCTAGAACTCTTAGAAGGCATATACCCATGGTCTAAGAAGTAGATTTACTTCAATCCTTCCCCTACTTTTCCTCCTCTTAACTTGCAAAAGATGTTCCTTTCTTTTGGGTCAGATCTGAAGGAAAGGGAACAGGGAACTGGGAGGCAAGAGTACTATGTTGGAGTCCTCTAGATGAAACATGTGTGAAGATGGTACTTTCTCCAGGTAGTTTTCCTGAATTCCTCCAACTATACTTCCTTTTCGCCTTAGGTTAAGTCATTGGAAGGCCAGTGAATTTAAGCTTACAAAAGAAATTAGCAAGAGAAAAGACAAATTGAATCTTGTGTCTTTGGGAATTCACAGGAAAATGTGACTCTAGAAGGCTTTTGGAATTTGGAGTCTGTATACCATCTTAAGAGAGGAGTAAGACTGGGAGAGGCCATTCACTGGAAAACAAATGACTTTTTGTCTTGCAGATTTAGGACTTTGAGTTCTTTTGGAAGGCTCTGCTTTCAGTCAGTTAAGAGATTTTAGGAGTTCAAATGCTTCTGCTCAAATAGTTTTTATGCAATGACTTCATTCTTCCTCCATCCTCCTTCTTGCTGAGCCCCTGTTAACTCTCTAAGTGGTTCTACTGGACAAGGTTTCTTTATTTTGTTTATTATTTAAAAAAAAATATTTATTTAAGAGAGAGAGTGAGCGAGCTGCCATCCACTGGTTTACTTCTCTGATGCCATGTATTAGGCTACAGAACAAGTCTCAACAAATCGAAACAAAACAAAAATCATATCACGTATCTTTTCTGACCACAATGGAATAAAACTAGAATCAATAAGAAAAAAACTTTAGAAAGTTAGGCAAATACATGAAAACTGAATAATTATGCTGTTGAGCCAGCAATAGCTCACTGAAGATATCAAAAAGGAAATTAAAAGATTTCTTGAAACAAATGAAAATGCAAGCAGAGCACCCTAAAACAGCAAAAGAGTACTATGAGAATTTTACAGCATAAGCACCTACATCAACATAATAGAAAGGTTTTAAGTAACCAACCTCACAATTTATTTCAAGGACCTAGGAAGTCAAGAACTAACAATAACCAAAGTTAGTATAAAGGAGAAACAAAGATCAGAGCTGAAATAAAGAAAATAAAAAGGTCATTGAAACAAAGAATTGGTTTTTGGAAAAGATAAACAACTTTAGCTAGACTAACCAAGGGGAAAAAGAAGACCCAAGTATATAAAATAAGAGATGAAAAAAGAGGCATTACAGCAGACACCGTAGAAATAGAATCTGCTATGTGCCAGTGTTCACAAACTGGAACCCTGGAAGAAATGGATACATTTCCAGATAAATATAACCTAGAAAAATTGAACCATGCTACAGAAAACCTGAATAGACCAATAGCAAGTAATGAGATTGAATCAGTAATAAAGTTTCTCAACAAAGGAAAGCCCAAGACAGGATGGCTTCCTGCTGAGTTCTCTCTTTTTTTTTTTAACATGATTTTTGATACATGTAGTTTTTTTTCTAAATTTTTTTCTCTTTTTTTTTTTTTTATTTGACAAGTAGAGTTAAGACAGTGAGAGAGACAGAGATAGAGAGAAAGGTCTTCCTTCCGTTGGTTCACTCCCCAAATGGCTGCTGTGGCCGGCGATGCGCAGATCTGAAGCCAGGAACCAGATGCTCTTCCCAGTCTCCCATGGGTGTGCAGGGCCCAAGCACCTGGGCCTTCCTCCACTGCCTTCCCGGGCCACAGCAGAGAGCTGGACTGGAAGAGGAGCAACCGGGACTAGAACCCGGCGCCCATATGGCATGCCGGCGCCGCAGGCGGATTAACCCAGTGAACCATGGCACCGGCCCTCCCTGCTGAGTTCTAACAACTTTTTAAAAAAGTTTTTATTGGTTTTATTTATTTGAAAGGCACAATGACAAAGAAAGAAAGAGCTCTCCTCCACTGACTTATTCCCCAAATGCCTACAATAACTTGGGCTGAGCAAGGCTGAAGCCAGGAGCTGTAATCTCAGTCCAGCTATCCCATTTGGGAAGCAGGAACTCAACCACTTGTGCCATCACCTGCCACCTCCCTGCATGTGCTCCAATAAGAAGCCAGAATCTGGAGTGGAGCTGGGACTCAAACCTGGCATCCCAACACAGGATGCAGGCATCCCAAGTGGTATCTTTTTTTTTTTTTTAATTTATTTGAAAGACAGAGTTACAGAGGGAGACAGAGACAGTGAGAGAGGTCTTCCATCCATTGGTTCACTCCCCAGATGGCCGCAACAGCTGGAGCTGTGCCAATCCAAAGCCAGGAGCCAGGAGCTTCTTCCAGGTCTTTCACGCGGGTGCAGGGGCCCAAGGACTCGGGCCATCCTCTACTGCTTTCCCAGGCCATAGCAAAGAGCTGGATCGGAAGAGGAGCAGCCAGGACTAGAACTGGTGCCCATATGGGCTGCCAGCGCTTCAGGCTGTTAACCCACTTAGCCACCACGCTGGTCCCGCAAGTCGTATCTTAATCATCATGCCAAATGCCAGGTTTTCAAGGGAGAACTAACACAGGTTCTTCTTTTTCTCCTCCTCTTCCTCCTCTCCCCCCTCCCCCTTCCCCTCCTCCCTCTCCCCTTCCTCCTCCTCCTCCTCCTCTTCCAAGATTGTATTTATTTGAGAGGTAGAGTTACTGAGAGAGGGAGACACAGAATGGTCTTCCATCTATTGATTCACTCCCCAAATGGCTCCTGAAGTCAGGAGCTGGGAGCCTCTTCCTGGTCTCCCATGCAGGTTCACGGGCCCAAGCACTTGGGCCATCCTCTTCTGCTTTCCCAGGCCATAGCAGAGAGCTGGATCGGAAGTCGAAAAGCTGGGACTGAAACCTGTGCCCATATGGGATGCCGGCACTGCAGCTGGAGGATTAGTCCACTAAGCCATAGCACCAGCCCCAACAGAGGTTAAACTATCCCAAAAAATTGAAAGGGAACTCTTGTGGATTCATAACACTCATGTTACCCTGAAACCAAAACCAAACCAAGACAAAATAGCAACAACAATAGTCCGTTAACCCTGATGAACAAATTCTCAATAAAATACTAACCAGTTGAATCCAACAGCAAATCAAAAAGGTTATCCACTATGATCAAATAGGACTTATCCCAGGGATGTGTGAATAGTTCAGCATAAGCAAATAAATAAACATAATATATCACATCAGAATGAAGAATAAAAAAAATCATAGGATCATCTCAATAGATGCAGAAAATCATTTGATAAAATTCAGCATTTTTTCATGATAAAAGTGCTGAGCAAATTTTGTATAGGCTGGTACATCAACATAATGAAGTCTGTGTATAACAGACCCACAGCCAAAATCACACTGAATTGGGAAAAGCTGAAAGTATTTCCTCTACTATTTGGAACAAGTCTCAAATGTTCACTCTCACTGCTCTGATAGAATATAGTACTGAAGGTTTTAGTGCAAGCAAGTAGACATGAGGAAGAAATAAAAGGTGTACAAACAGGAAGGGAGGAAGTTAAATTGTCTCTGTTTACAGATGATAGGATTCTACACACAGGAAAACCTAGACTCCACCAAGAGACTATTAGCAGCATGCAAAATCAACACACAGAAATCAGTAGCATTTTATATGCCATGTAAACCTCACTGAGAAAGAAATCCTGAAAGTAATCCCATTCACAATAGGTACAAGCAAAGTAAATAACTAGGAATAAATTTAATCAAGGAAGTAAATTACCTTTGTAATGAAAATCATAAAACATTGATAAGAGGGGCTGGCACTGTGGCATAGTAGGCTAAGTCTCCACCTGGGGCACTGACATTCCATATGGGCACTGGCTTGAGTCCTGGCTGCTCCACTTCCCATCCTGCTCCCTGCTAATGGCCTGGGAAAGAGTAGAAGGTGACCCAAGTCCTTGGGCCCCTATATCCATATGGGAGACCCAGAAGATGCTCCTGGCTCCTGACTTCAGATTGGCCTAGATTGAGCTGTTGGGGCCATTTGGGGAATGAACCAGCAAATGGAAGACTTCTCTGTCTCTTCCTCTCTCTGTAACAGTGCCTCTCAAATAAATAAATAAATCTTTAAAAAAAAATTGAAAAGATAAATTGAGGAAGACATACAATAAAGGAAAGGCCTCCCATGTTCATGGATTCAAAGATTTAATATTGTTGAAATTTTTATACTGTCAGTGTTAGCATTTTGTTATAACAAATATTTATAAAGGAAGGAGGTTTTGTTTGGCTTATACTCATAGTCTGAGAGCACATGGGTCCCATTGGTTTGCCCATCTGATGAGGCCAGAGATGGCAGAGGAAATTATCCTTGGCAAATCAGGAAGCAGAGACAGGGAACATGCTTTTCCATGCCTATGTTGTTTCTCCTTTTAAAGCTATAATGATCATGAGAGTTAGCGCCCCACCCCAGCAACCTATTCCAATCTAATCACTTCCCAAGTACTGCTCATACTGTAAGTGGATTAGGTTTCTACCCTTAATCCATTAACCATTCATACAAGACTTTAGAGGCCAAGCCTTTTTTTTATAGTTTTTTTTTATTTTTATTTTTTTTTAATTTTTGACAGGCAGAGTGGACAGTGAGAGAGAGAGACAGAGAGAAAGGTCTTCCTTTGCCATTGGTTCACCCTCCAATGGCCACCGCGGCCGGCGCACTGCGCCAATCCAAAGCCAGGAGCTAGGAGCTCCTTTCTGGTCTCCTATGCAGGTGCAGGGCCCAAGCACTTGGGCCGTCCTCCACTGCCTTCCCGGGACACAGCAGAGAGCTGGACTGGAAGAGGGGCAACTGGGACAGAATCCATTACCCCGACCGGGACTAGAACTCGGTGTGCCCTTGCCGCAAGGCGGAGGATTAGCCTGTTGAGCCACAGTTGCCGGCCTAGAGACCAAGCCTTTTAACACATGGATCTTTGAATGACAAATTATTATCAAGCCATAATAATGGACTCAACCAGCACTGTGAATATCGGAGGCTTAACATGGTTCATCAGAGCAATCTTGAACCAGAACAACAAAGCTGGAGGCATTACAATACCTGATTTCAAGACATACTGCAGAGCCATAATGATCAAAATACGGAACTGCCATTAAAATGAACACATGGATCAGTAGAACAGAATAGAGATCCTAGAAATAAATACCCACAGTTATAGCTAACTGACTCTCCAGAAAGGCACCAGAAAATATTCTTTGGAGAAAGGACAGCCTCTTTAATAAATGGTACTGGGGAAACTGTATTATCTATATGAAGTCAAAACTTGACCCCTGGGGCCAGCATTGCAGTACAGTCAGTTAAGCTGCTGTATGTACCAGACATTGGCATCCGGTGTCAGAAGTGCTGGCTGTATACCAACCTGCTCTGCTTCCTATCCAGCTTCCTGATAGTGTGCTTGCCTGGGAAGCCAACTGAGGATAGCCCAAGTACTTGGGCCCCTGTCATCCATGTGGGACACAGGATGGATTCCCTGCCTTGTGGCTCCAGCCTGGCCCAGACCTGGCTATTTGCTACCATCTGGGGAGTGAACCAGCAGATGGAAGATGTCTCTTCCTCTCACTCTCCCTGCCTCTCCTCCTTATATTTCCCCCTCCCTTCTTCCCCCTCTTCCTACTTCCCCTTTCCCTCCTCTCTTGTTCGATGGGCTGCCTTTCAAATAAATAAATAAATCTTTAAAAGAAACACTACTTAACTCCTGTGTCTCACCCTATACAAAAATCAACTCAAAATATATAATAGACCTAAACTGTAAGATCTGAAACTGTGAAAACATTATAAAACTTTGGTGATAGATAATGATTTTTTGGATTAAACCTCCAAGACACAGGCAACAATAGCAATAGTAACAAATGGTATTACATGAAACTAAGAAGCTTCTATATGGCAAAGGAAACAATGAACAAAGTGAAGCAATAACCTAAAGAATGGGGAGAAAGTATCTGCAAACTGTTCTTCTGACAGAGGATTATATAGAGAATACATAAGGAACTCAAAATCCTTATAAAAAGAAACAAAATGAGTAAATAATCTTGATAAACATTTTTCAAAAGAAGAAGTAACAAATGGCTGGTGAATACAAAGGGACTTCCAAAAGTTAACAGGAAATGTACATTATATTTTAATCCAGGTTTCCATGAGCTTTTTCTTTCTTTCTTTCTTTCTTTTTTTTTTTTTAAGATTTTATTTATTTGACAGGCAGAGTTACAGACAGTGAGAGGGAGAGACAGAGAGAAAGGTCATCCTTGAGTTGGTTCACTCCCCAAGTGACCACAACAGTGCGCTGATCCAAAGCCAGGTGCTTCTCCTGGTCTCCCATGCAGGTGCAGGGCCCAAGCACTTGGGCCATCCTCCACTGCACTCCCAGGCCACAGCAGAGAGCCGGACTGGAAGAGGAGTAATCGGGACTAGAATCCAGCACCCATATGGGATGCTGGCGCTGCAGGTGGAGGATTAACCTAGTGCACCACGGCGCTGGCCCCTCTATGAGCTTTTTGAAGCTAAAAGTATTCCAGGTCATTTATGGAATTTTACATTTCATTTTATTAATATACTTGTGTTAAATTAGACAAGGTGCTTGCAGCTTCTGATCAGAAGGCTTTGCATCAGGTGAATCCTTCCACTTGGGAGATTTGTGTACCATTCTTTCTGGAGATTGTTATCACTCTTCTTAGGACTTCTGTTTGTGTGTTTATCTCCTTTCCTCTTTCACGCTGAATAAGTCTAGTTCTTCCCTTGTAGTTTAACAGTCACATTCTCTTTTTGATTTTATGGTGACTGCATTTAATACTTCACTGTCTTAATTTTAGCTCCTCCTAACCCCTACCCTCTTAATCATTCTTACTCATCATACAAATCTCTAGCACCATCTGCTTAGAATTTTTTTTTTTTTTAAGATTTATTTATTTAATAGGCAAAGAGAGAGAGAAGTCTTCCATCAGCCAGTTCACTCCCACAAATGGCCGCGAGCTGGGCCAATCTGAAGCCAGGAACTTCTTCCAGGTCACCCATGAAGGTACAGGGGCCCAAGGACTTGGGCCGTCTTCCACTGCTTTCCCAGGCCACAGCAGAGAGCCAGACTGGGCGTAGAGCAGTGGGTGCCCATATGGAATGCCGGCACTGCAGATGGTGGCTTTACCCACTATGGCACAGTGCCAACCCCAAAATTTTTTATTATCTACTTCCTATAAGAGATTTTTGAGTTTTGCTTTTGTGAAAGTCAGAGACCATGTACACCTAGACATACCCTATTGTACTCTCAAATTTAAATGACAATTAACTTGATATAAATTTGAAGCTTAAAAAAGAGCTTTATAAGTTTGAGTTAAGTATGATTGAATTGAATGTTTTCTTATTTATAGATATTAGAATTCAAGTAAATATAAATTTATCAAAATACTAATGGGATCTCTTCTTAGATTCTAGAAGGTGTAAATGTCCCCCTCTTCTTATGTATCATTATTATTCGGTTTAAAACCTGGTCTTAGAGTAGGGAAGGTTTTCCCAGCAAACTGCTGTTTTGCTTTAATTCTGTGCTCTGTTGCTTTCTATACTGTTCCCTCTGGTATTTGGCCTTGGAGTTTGTAAGTAGCCCAGGCATGTCTGTGTCTTGGTAGGAAACTGTTGATTACACCACAGGGATCTGGAACAAAGGAGTAACAGAAAACAGTCTTGGCTTCCAGGAAATCATCCTGGCCTCACAATGATTTTTCTCTTGTCACTTTCACACCTGTTATGTTACCATGCCACCTGAATCAATAGCTAATCATTTGTAAAATGGCTTCTTCAAGGAGGTTATTGTTAATTTTTAATCTCGGATATTTTCAGTCTGAAGTAATAATAGTTCACAGGTAAAAAATATTTTCAGTTGATATAGGATGGGAATTATTCAGTTAAACAGGGTAAAAACTAAATTCAGCTTTTTTACATCTTTATTTTAGGCATACATTTTTAACCTTGTTACTGCTTCATACATTATTTGTTAGAATCACTGCTATTCTGCTGCTAAAATAAAGTAATACAATTTTTTAAAAAAACTAAATAGAGGGGCTGGTGCTGTGGCATAGCGGGTAAAGCCGCCGCCTGCTGTGCCGGCATCCCATATGGGTGCCGGTTTGAGTCCTGGCTACTCCACTTCCTATCCAGCTCTCTGTTATGGCATGAGAAAGCAGTAGAAGATGGCCCAAGTCCTTGGGCCCCTGCACCCATTTTGGAGACCTGGAGGAAGCTCCTGGCTTCTGGCTTCGGATCGATCGGCACAGCTCCAGCCATTGCAGCCATTTGGGGAGTGAACCAGCATATGGAAGAACTCTCTCTCTCTCTCTCTCTCTGCCTCTGCTTCTCTGTAATTCTGCCTTTCAAATAAATAAAGTATTTTTTAAAAAAATGTAAATAGAATGAGCAAATCATGATTCTCTTCTGACTGGTTTTTCTTAAAGCTGTGAACTTGCCAACAGCCTGTCACTCATGCTTAGTCTACCATTCTCCCTAGCTTTTATGATGAAACTGAAATGTTAATGTTTTGTGATGTATGATTTTGTAGGTCTTTTGACACAGACATCTTTGAGAACCATTGTTCTTAATAAAAACTGGTTCTTTGAATTACAAAATAGAATTCATATGTTGAAAAATAAGCAACGTGGGTTCAAAATTTATTTTATAAGTCATTTTCAATAGCTAAAAGTTGCCTTCACCCTGCATAAATTGTTTCATTAATGTAAATAACATTTGTATTTTGTGACCTTGCAGGAGCCCAGGCTTGTGTGCTTGTATTTTCTACTACAGACAGGGAATCTTTTGAAGCAATTTCCAGTTGGAGAGAGAAAGTGGTAGCTGAAGTTGGGGATATACCAACTGTACTTGTACAAAACAAGATTGATCTCTTGGATGATTCTTGTATAAAGAAGTAAGATGGTGACTTTGGGGGGAGGGGAGATGGTAATTCTATAAAGTTAAAACATTTTAATCTTTGTTTAGGCTTACAAAATTTAGGAAAGATTTATTTAAATTTTAAAGATTTTAATTACTTTAAGTTTTAATTAAATTTCCTGTGAGCTATTCTGTGTGATTAATTTGGGTTAAAAAAATTCACACTGCTTCATAAGTAGAGAAAATTAAAAGAAATAAGTTTTGAAGGCCCTTTTAGACTTCTAGTCTTAGATCTTTGCAACACAAATCTCAATTGTCATATTAAGTCAAATGTAGATATAGTAAAAATATTAAGAAAAGCATCCCTAGATATTTTAATAACTTGAGTAAGTAGCAATCCTGTATTGATTACTGTAGCTACAAAGTTCAGATTCATATTATTTTTTACATATTCAGAGCTATTTTCAAATTTGTGAACAAAGTTAACACCTGGATAATTTCTGTCTGTGTATATTTACTCATAGCATTAATGTTTTTGCTAGTTTTCAGAATCTTTGCTTGGTTTTTACCTTTTAAAAATGTATTATTTTATTAGTTATCACTGTTACATAATATGTTAGCCCAAAACTTAGTGTCTTAAGACAACATTTACTATATCGTAGTTTCTATTAGTGAGACATTTGGAAATGATTTTGCTGGGTGGTTTTTCATGAGGTTGTATTCATGCTGTTGGCTAGTTGCATAAAGGCTTGACTGATACTGGCAGATCTACTTCCAAGATGGCTCACTAACTTGGCATGATGCCCTAGTTCTGTGCCATGTGGGCCTCTACCTAGGCTGCTGGAGTGTTCTCACAATATGGCCGCTATTTCCTCCAGAGCAGGTGATCCAAGAGAGGGCAAGGCAGAATCCACAGTATCTGTTACAACCTGTTCTCAGAAGCCACATACCATCACTTGTGTTGTATATTATTGGGCACATAGACCAGCCTTGATTAGAGTGTGGGAGAAGACTACACAGGGCAGGAAAACCAGGAGGCAGGGGATCATTGGGAACCATTTTGGAGCATAGCTACTACAGCCCTAATACAGGTAAAATCAGGATGCCACAATTGGGAGTCCATGTGGGTTGACACAATAATATATGACTGTGGCTTTTGATAGTGAAATTATTTCATGACCAGTAAGAATAAAGTAAATAATTCAATATGAGATTTTCAGAGTGTAATTAAATCCAAATGTTCTTAAAAAGAGGGGAAAATGAATTAAAATATTATATAAAGGTGATATTTAATCATTTTGTAGCTAAATTTAGTGACTATAAAAAAATTCTGTTCACAGTTAGTTATAGTGTAATGGTTGGTGTTAATCATCCATAGTAGTGATGACCAAACATTCAGCGAAGCATTAAGTAAAAATATAGTTTTCTGCTAATCTTAATTTAACTGGGCATCAAACTCAGGCTTCTGTAAAAAGAAATGTGAAAGGTCTAATCTACCTTTCCATCCTGCCAAACTGTATTCAATAAATGTAACTTAAAAGTCACTTTTGAAAACAAGTTATCAGAAAGTGCTTTTATAAGTATTTTTAAAAATTGATAAGCATTTTTTTAATTGATGCACAGTGAGGAAGCTGAGGCACTGGCAAAAAGGTTAAAGTTAAGATTCTACAGAACATCAGTGAAGGAAGATCTAAATGTGAATGAAGGTAAATTGCCTTTTTTAAAAAACTGTATTGCAACAGGAAATTTATTTTCTTATGCTTTTCCTTTTGTGTGGTTTAGAAAACAAGAACAAAATTTTCTTTGTGTTGCCTAATGTTAAGTAAAACTTAAAGGCATTCTAGTTCTTTGAGTTAGAGTTTTTAGTGATCTATGAATGCCCTTGAATACCTGTTATCCTCCACAGCAAACTTCTGGTGGCCTTTGGGTGTTATGATGCTTATTATTTCATCTTTAAATATCTAAGCTATGTGAGTGTGTATGCATGCATATTTTTCAAGCATCCCTTTTTTAAAATGACTGAATTGTTTTAGAACCACACAGTAGTAGATACTGCATTAGGTAGCTACAATGGCCTTCATTTGTTTAATATTTCCCTGTTTAAGAAAGTAAGATTAGAGAAAGATGATTGTTATTTTCCTCATTCCAGAATTACCACTAATGAGGGTAGGTTTCCTCAACTAAAGAAAGTAGGTATCTTTTCACGACCAACAATTTAGTGTTGCTGATTATTAACTACTAATCAGATACTTAAAACAGAAGAAACCTGACCACCAAGTATTGTTTTACTAATAAAACCATACGTTTATTAGTATTGTATTTGTACTTATCAGATATTGCTCAAATAATTTTTAAAAAGTTGAATTTTTAACTAGATTATATGTTTTCAATTCCATTTAACTAAATTTAACTTGTATAGCAAGTATAAATGTTGTAGTAAGTGATGTGGAATAACAGATTTACGCACATAAATAATATTGACCTAGTGGGGCTGTTTTTTATTCTAGTTTTTAAATATTTGGCTGAAAAATATCTTCAAAAACTCAAACAACAAATAACTGAGGATCCAGAAGTAATGCATTCAAGTAGTAACAAAATTGGTAAGTACCCAGAAAATTTTGACCCAAGTATGCCTGGTATATTTATTTTGCATTAGTTATTATATTATCCTTATTACGTCTATTTCTTGAAGAAGTATGATTAAAAAGTATTAGATTAGTGATTATTAAACCTATGAATATCAGGTCTGTTAAGAGGTATATTGAATTAAAAGCGTTGTTTACATTTTCTAAATCCAGTTGACAAAGACAGCAGAGATACGAAAATTTTTTATAAATGCCCATCCTTCTAAAGGACCTTTATAACATCCTTATAAAGGAGCTTCCCACCCTATACTTGTACTCTCTTACCTTTTCTGTTTGTTATCTCTCTTCTAGGCTTTTTTTTTTTATAACATGTTAACTGTTAGCAAAACTTCACAGTTCCCTTAAGAACAAGTGAGTTGTCTTCTTTTTTACAATAACCTCCATTTCTTGCATTGCCTTCTAGGAAGATGACAGCCAAATTTGCTGGTTCCAAAGTTCAGTGTCATCTCTTAAGGATTTAAAATCTGGATTCCATTCCCCTTCTCTATACGTACAGAAACACATCATTTTCGAGACCTGTTTAAGCTTAGGTGTTTTCTTGTTAATGGCTTTTTTTCTTACTTTGCTTTCTTTATCCCTGTCATCAGACACCTCAACCGCCTTGTGAAATAAGATAGGACATTTGCAGTTGACTACCTGGTCCGGTCTGCCAGGCACCACTCAGGTCTTCTTCCAGTTCGCCAGTTAAAGCTCTTTGATAGTCTGATCGTACTACACTTTCCTCCATCCTTCCTGTGTGGCCTCCTGCCTACTAATGTATGTACCTCTTATCCCTATTCCCAGAGGGCTTGCTGTTTGCTGACTTAGCATGCTCAGTACTGTCTTACTTCTTCACTTCTGCTACTTTGTTTCTTCCTTTGAGAATGACTGCCATTTCCTGCCCTCTCAAAGAAGTGTTCATTCTTCAAGGACTATCTAGAAAGCTCACGCAGCTATGTATCTGCTGAAGCCACGGCCTGCTGCTTTTTCTCTAAAAGAACAGTTGTGAGTCCAGGGCATTGCCTGCTGTCTAGTTCTACCTTCTTCATGGAGTTTCTCCTTTCTTATAAGTTAGATGTAATTGGTCCTTCCTTTGAAGGACCTTCAATCCTATGGGATCTTGTATCTGTTTTCTGAAACTTACCATGTAATCTCGTACAGTGTTACTTATTTGGGTACTGTCATATCTTATTTGTTAGACTGTAAACTTTCTGCAAATTTATCTTTGTCATTTTCATATCTCTGATAGTGTCTTGGACCCAGACAGAGTTTTCTGTATCATGGATGCTAAATAGTTCATAAACTGAAGATTATAGTTTGCAAATGGCACAGTTCAGAATAAAAGCTAATAGTTTAAAAGGTTTTCTTTTTCATATTTTTTATATATTTGTCATTTATTTGTAGGCCACTTTGATGTTGTTTTAGTCTAAATAGGAAAAACCCATATTACTAGCTTTTATATCTTCAGTGTATATTAACATGAAAATCTCGCTTTTAACTATAAATAGACTATCCTTGAGGAAATTGTATGATACGAAGTTAATAAGTAACATTTACCAATTCCAAATTTCAAAAATAGGCTGTTGGTGAGCAGGTGCAGAATAGTGTGTAGAGCATGCTACAATTTAGGTGAAAAGCAAGGAAAAAATAATAATTTTCATTTTTGCCTATATATGCCTAAAATATTCCTGGAAGGATATATGGGAAAACCTACTTGGCTTAGTGAAAGAAAACTGGCAAGGCAGCAGGGGATTAGGGTTAAAAAGAGACTTCACTGTGACCTTTTGTGTACCCTTTGAACTTTGTGCCATGTGATTTAGCTATTAAAAATATATAGGGTCCAGCATCGTGGAATAGCAGGTAAAGCTGCTGCCTGCAATGCTGGAATCCCATATGGGCACTGATTCACGTCCCAGCTGCTCCACTTCCCATCCAGCTCCCTGCTGACGACCTGGGAAAAGGCAGCAGGAGATGGTCCAAGTGCTTGGGTACATGCTACGCATTTGAGAGACCCAGAAGCTCCAGGCTCCTGGCTTCAACCTGGCCCAGCCCCATCCTGCTTGTTGCAGCCAGTGGACGGAAGATTCTCTCTCTCTCCCTTTCTGTGTACTCTGACTTCCAAATAAATAAATCTCTAAAAATAAATAAATAAAGGAAATAACGAAAGCTTAAAATTATAAATACTTAAGTACTCATTGGAGTAGGAATGGATAAACAAAATATAGCCTAAACATGCAATGAAATATGCATCCTTGAAAAGGAAGAAAATTCTGCAGTATGCCACACATGGATGAAACTTGCAGACGGTAAGCTAAGTGAGATAAGCCAGTCACAAAAAGACACTGTATGATTTCACTTACTTGAGGTAGAATAGTGAATTCAGAGAGACAGGAGCAGGCAGTTTAAAAACCTAGTGGATAAGATGCCCACATCACACATCAGAGTGCCTGAAGTTGATACCTGGCTCCTGACTCCAGCTTCCCACCAGTGTAGACCCCAAGAGGCAGCAGTGATGGCTCAAGGGATTGGATTCCTGACACCTACATAGGAGTCTCGAGTTGAGTTCCTGGCTCCTAAACCATGCCCCATAACCACGGTCCTCAGCTGAGGCTGGGGCTGTGGTGGACATTTGGGGAGTGAACCAAAAAGATGCTCTCTTTCTGTCTCCCTGCCTCTTTAGTAAATTTTTGACAGACAGTAATTCTTTTAAAAATCACAGAGACAGAAAGTAGAATGGTGGTTGTCAGGGACTAGAGGGATGTAAAGTGGGAAGTTCTTGTTTAATGGGAATAATTTCTATTGAAAAGAGCTATGGTGATGGATGATAGTAATGATAAAACATTAAGGATGTGTTTAATACCAGTGAACTGTACTCTTAACAAATGGTTAGAATGACAGATTTTGATGGATTGTACTATAATTTTAAAAATGAAAAAAATGAAATCTTTGAAAATATCATTGACTTTACTAGCAAGCTAGATGCAGTAGTTACTTCTGAGGTGTATCTGTACCAATGTCTTTGTTTTCCCTCAATTTATACAGGGGTCTTTAATACTTCTGGTGGCAGTCACTCCGGTCAGAACTCAAGTACCCTGAATGGTGGCGATGTCATCAATCTTAGACCCAACAAACAAAGGACCAAGAAAAACAGAAATCCTTTCAGCAGCTGTAGCATACCCTAAAACATTTTAAATAGGATGCGAGTTGAATGATCTTGTGCAGTTCAGTAAGAAACACATCCAGCTGTAACGTTATGGTACAAGATTTTTAGCAGACTTTGCACCTAATGGCTCTCTGAAAACTGACAGACTTCACTATTGCTCTGCAATGCTTTTCAGAATGTAGAGTGAGACCTCTGGTGGAAAAATTAATGCCCTGTGGATGTATTTTAATTTTTTCACATTAGACGAAGCATTTCCTGTTTTTGAAGCAATTCTTTAAGCAATGTCAAAAGCAGGTTTTGCTGAATTTTAGATGCTGGAAAACATAAATGCCTAAATATGTTGGTACAGATTTTAATACTATGGATCAAGGAAAGATAGTAAGCATTCTTTTTCTGAAATTGGTCATAATAGCTTTTCTGGAAAATAGTATTGAATTTGAATACTTAGAAAAAAATACTAAAAGGTAAACCCTAAATCTTGGCAGGCTGTATGAGTGTGTAGTTGGCAATGTTGCTTGTGCAATATCTGTATAATGTAGAGAGTGGAGGTATGCATGCAGATACCTGTTACTGGAGTAGACTGAAGGTATATGCAGAGTCTAGGAAAACAGATTCTAAAACTATTTACACATTGTGTATATGTAAGTTTTTATTTTCTAATGAGAAATTCCAGACACATATTTTGCAAAATGAGCTTGGATTTAAAAAGTGCTTTGTGCCAAAAATACCATACCTGATTTTTACACTGCTTTACTATCTTAATTTATATTGTTCATAATTCTTCAAAAGCAGTTTTCCTCTATGACAGGGTAAATAAGAAAAGTAGAAACATTTTAATGCTAGCGCTTCCCCCAGGTGACACATATCGTAAAACCCTTTCTCCTATTGCCCCTGTAAGCCAGGTGAGCTCGTGCTGTCAGAGGTTAGCCACGTCCCTAAGAAGGTACAGCACATGGACGCAGTGGTTCAGGCAGTCCTGTGAAGTGTGTGGTGCCTCTAGCATCTTTTGCTGCTAAGAACACAACTTTAAACTTTTAAGATGATGCTGACCATTTTCTAAAATGCACAAAAGGTGATCTAGTAGTCCTAATCCAAGTTAGGGATTTTATAGAGCCCTGCAACTCTATAGCATCCTTTTTGTTTACACATTTTTGTATGGTATTTTATCACTTAAAACTTTCTACAACCTTTGGTTTGTATAGCACTTTCTCTAGCGCTCTGTCAGTATCAGGTACAAAATAATTTTTAAAAGGATGTACTAGGCAATCATGTGTCAGCATAAGCTTTCTGACTTGGGGTAGTAGCTTTCCAACTAAGAGAAGTGCATGAACGCTGAAAACTGTCATTCACCACTGGCTTTGTTTCCAATCTATTAATAACCATTTCAATATATCTGGTTTTTATGGGATTTCAAAATATGTAAAAATAATTTTTCTTGGAAAATGTCATGAAGTCATTTATCATTACTTGTACTAAATATATAATGTTTTATGTATTCCATGTGTATGTTTCATCTTGTCTTTTAATTTTTTTTTAAGTTACCCATCTGCACCACCCTCATCCTTCTGCCTAATGTTAAAAATAAGAAAATTTCCTGGGGAGTGACCTCATTAAGTGGTCAAGAGTGAGTGTTCATTTTTCATAAGATTGAAATAATCTGGCATTAGCTCTTTCAGAGTAACGTGTTTACTTTTATGCCACCAGTTGTCACCATGCCCATTGCTGGCAGTGGGACAGGTGCTGAGGGAGAAGCGTCATTCCTGCAGTGGACACCTGCTAGTACTTCATCTTTCCTACCTTCTCAAAATACATTCCTTTTCATTTTTTGCACAAAATATATTTTGCAGCAAACAGTCTTACTGACCTTATTGGCAGAAAAATCATTCTGTAATGTGTTGTAATTATGTTTCATATTAATTAAATGTGTATAGGCAAAAGTGTTACTTTTCTATATAAAAATGTAATCTCTGATGGTGACTGCAGTTCCCCTAATAGATGTAATCATAATGTATGAGTTTTATGCTTTTTTACAAGAATTGAAGAGAGAACTTTTGTTAAACATTTGTATTTTTACTTTGCACTATTATTTTATACCTGACAGTCATTTTAAATCACTAAGTAGGCCAGAAAATCACTATAGGTGATGTTAATCTCTCAAGTTTATTAGTTCTAAAACTTTCATAATTAGCATTTTTTTCCTCTGAAATGCTTAATTATTTTAAATAATTTTATTGATTCTGATGAAACCATGGATGCTAAAGAAAAACTTGTCCTAGATTCCAGGTTATTATGCATTGCTCTCTAATCTGCTTTTTTACATCGTGGCTAGTTTTTAGCATACAGACATAGTGGTGGAATAATTGCCATATTTCAGAGTGCCTCAGGTTTCCTTTTCCTTTTATCAGCCTATACCTATGAATTAAATAGTATATAGCATAGCCCATATAAGGCAATATAATTATATAAAACAATGTTAGAGAGTTTCCTCTTTATCTGCCCAAAGTTGATAGCACACATGTACTTTTTCAAAATAAAGCTAACACTACCAAAAAGACGATGAAAAATGTTTCTCATCATGTAGTGAGGTTAGATGGTTGAGAAGCTGGCAATGCAATGCTTAGGAAGAACTCAGTAATGCATATTCCATTGTGCCTGTGACTTTTAAGGACTTTACTTTATCAGAACTAATGCCGTCTTAAGTGTTGGACTCTTTCAGTGTAAGATACTGTACATTGTTTGCATCCTTTTCAAAACTTTTAAATTGTTACTGGTGACCTGCTGAAGTGCTCCCAGTGTATCAATAGTGTGCCTGTTTCTCTGAAAACAAAACGAAATGATGGGGTGAGCGCTTGTCTCGTACTGTACAGTCATCCACTGAACCGGTAGACTTGTTCAATTTTAACTACTATGAATATCACACGTACTATTGTCATTCTTTAGATTTTCCCTTATAAAACAAGTAAACCCGTCTTACAAGAGAATTTATTTGCTAACAGAAACTATCTAAAACCACAGTGGACTCTGAAATATCCATTCACCACATACCTGGGTAACTGGATGGTTTGGCTGTAATAATCTTAATGAGGTAGTATTCCTTTTTTTCTGTCTAAATCATCTATAGTGAATTGTTCGTAAATGATCTTTTAAAAATAAACTTTGGAGTAAAAGGAAAACTGAACCCCTTCTATATTTTTGTTACTAATAAATAATGCTTTTGTAAATTGGAATGGAAAACCACCTGTATGTATTGCAGTTATACCCTAAAATTAATCTAAAAATTTCATGAAAGATGAATTCCAATAATCAAAAAATAAATACATTTCAAAGCTAGAATTTTGTGTGATGTGTCACTAGTGTGGAATTAATAAAATATTTAATGTGACCTAAAAAAACCAAAAGAGCTTAAAATTTCAGATATTTTTTCAATGTTTAGCATACTTATTTTATTGACAGTTATTGAATGTAACACGGCACTGTGGCTTAAATAATTTTGTTTTGGAAGATTTATATCAGTATCCGTTTGTTTTATCAATTTGTTTATCAGTTCGTTTTTGGTCTTGAAGCTATTGGCTTCCAAATCACAACACATCTACTTTGTCCTGTGGTATAAAATGGTGGTGCAGATGCATTTAAGAAGTGCTTCCTATAGGTCAGCATCTTGCCTGAGGTCTGTCATGTGCACTTAGTATTTTTTGTGGGAAACAACATTAATATTTTTTAAGGAATACATGTATTTAATATATACAAATTTGAGAACATGGTGATTCTTCCCTGCCCTACCTCCCTCCCACCAGTACTCCCACCTTTCTTCCTATTCCTCCTTCCTTTTCCATTCTTATTTTTTACCGAGATCAATTTTCAGTTAATTTTATACTCATAAGATTAACCCTACACTAAGTTCACCAAATAGTATGATGAAAAAAGAAAAAAACAAAACCAAAAAGAAACATTATTCACCTGACAGGGCTGTTCAAAATCATCACATCTCAAGGTGTCAGTTTCGCTCCTATAGATTACATTTTAAGTATTTTAGTTACCACAGATCAGAGACCATATGGTATTTGTAGGAGCATTTTTCCTTCTATTTTACTGTTGGGGAGGCCAGGGCTTAAGGGGCACATTGTGTGACATGAGGCCCTCTGCTGGTAAGAGGCAAGGATGGCAGCTCGTGCCTGCAGTGTTGTCCTGTGCTTTGGGTTTTGTCCATTTTCACTTTGCTTGCTCTGTATGCACAGACGCACAGGCACACACTAACACCCCCACACAGAGGTTAAGCCCAGGCTCACTCATGTTCCTGTCTTAGCCAAGAATCTCAGTTCTTTTAATGTTTCTGAGTAACTGTAAAAACCAACCTTCAAAAATAGCATCACATCAGTTATGTTAGCATTTCTGACAGCTGATAATTTGAAAGGGATGAATAAACAGATGTTTCCTAGTTTAAATCATTGGGCCTTTTTTAGTTTACCAAATCATTATTCTGCTGCTTCTGTGTCGAGTTCTTTCATGCTTTCCAATTTTAAAATGTTGAGGCAGAATTTTCCATTAGATGATAACCTCTTTAGTGCAACCAGATGCTAGATGGAACAAGAACCAAGCCTCTACTCACTGTTATGTCTTTAATATACTGTCCATAGCCTACTGGTTTTTTTAGATTTATTTATTTATTTGAAAAAATTACACAGAGAGAGGAGAGGCAATAGAGAGAGAGGTCTTCCATCCGATGGTTCATTCTCCAATTGACTGCAATGGCCAGAGCTGAGCCAATCCGAAGCCAGGAACCAGGAGCTTCTTTTGGGTTTCCCACGCGGGTGTAGGGGCCCAAGGACTTGGGCCATTTTCCACTGCTTTCCCAGGCCATAACAGAGAGCTGGATAGGAAGTGGAGCAGCCAGGTCTTGAACTGGCACCCATATAGGATGTCAGCGCTTCAGGGCAGGGCATTAACCCGCTGTGCCACAGCACCAGCCCCCATAGCATACTGTTAGGAGGTATGCATCATACCTCATTTTGGGACCAGCACTGTATTGCAGCAGGTTGAGCCACTGTATCCTATACGGGTGCTTGTTCAAGTCCTGGCTGCCCCATTTCTGATCCAACTCCCTGCCAGTGTGCCTGGGAAGGCAATGGAAGACGGCCCAAGTGCTTGGGCCCCTGCAACTCATGTGGGAGACCTGAATGAAGCTGCTGACTCAGCTTTGTCCTGGCCCAGCCCTGGCTCTTGCAGCCATTTGCAAAGGGAGTGAAACCAGCCAATGAAAGATCTCTCTCTGCCTCTCCGTCTAACTCTGCCTTTTGAATAAATTCTTAAAAACAAAAGCATCTCACTTGGCTAATGTCTTAGGCTGCTCACATAGGATACACTGAGGATGGTGTCCACTGTGGAGTTTACAACACTGGAAGTCAGTAGTTCATTCACTACTGTGGGTCCTGCCCACTCCTGTAAGCTTTATTATTATTTTTTTTTAATGTCAGGGACCCTAAGTTAAAACATCACAGGCCAGCGCCACGGCTCACTAGGCTAATCCTCCACCTGCAGCACTGGCACAACCGGGTTCTAGTCCCAGTCGGGGTGTGGGATTCTGTCCCGGTTGCCCCTCTTCCAGGCCAGCTCTCTGCTGTGGCCCGGGAGTGCAGTGGAGGATGGCCCAGGTGCTTGGGCCCTGCACCCCATGGGAGACCAGGAGAAGCACCTGGCTCCTGGCTCCTGCCATCGGATCAGCGCAGCGCACTGGCCACAAAGCGCCAGCCGTAGCGGCCACTTTGGGGGTGAACCAATGGAAAAAGGAAGACCTTTCTGTTTCTGTCTCTCTCACTGTCTAATTCTGCCTGTCAAAAAAAAAAAAAAAAAATCATGAAGGTCAATTCTGTACTTTTCACTGGGCTGGATTTTCACTCTGTTCTCCACTGGTGAACTCAGTGCTGTCAGTTCCTCTGCACGTCCTGCGGGCCTTCACACGTCAGGGAGCCTGTCCTTCAGCGTGAAGGCAGACCAGGCCTCAGAAGAGGCAGCGAAGGGATGGGAACAGTGCCGGGAAGCAGGCTAGCCGCAAACTGTACATTACATGCTAGGAACAGTAGAGTTTGAGTAGGGAAGACACATACTCTAAATGCCCTTATGACCTAACTATAATCTATAGAAAATATGATCGTTTAAATGAGGGCCAAACTGTCATTCTTGGGGAGTTTCATTATTTAAAAATAAATTGTATTTCTAATTTTATAAAGAAAAATCTGTTAAGAATCCAGACAGGACGTCTGGCACAGCAGTTAAGATGCTGCTGGGGAAGGCTGCATGTCTCTAGAGTGCCTGGATTTAAACCTCAGCTCTGCCGATTCCAGATCCCTGCTGATGCACATCAAGGAACTGGCTCTCTGTCACCCACGCAGGAAACCTGGTTTGACTTCCTCACTCCCAGGCATTTGTGGAGTGAACCAGCAGACTGGAGGTCTCTCTGAAGAATAAAATAATTTTTTAATTAAAAGAAAATGGGGATCAGCACTGCAGTGAAGTGGATTAAGCTACTGCCTGTGGGGCTGGCATTGTGGCGTAGCAAGTAAAGCCACTGCCTGTGATGCTGGCATCTAATATGGGCACCAGTTTGAGTCCCGGCTGCTCCACTTCCAATCCAGCTTCTTGCTAACTGCCTGGGAAAAGCAGCAGAGGGTGGCCCAAGTGCTTGGGCACCTGCCACCCACACAGGAGACCTGGAAAAAACTCATGGCTTTAGCCTGGCCCAGCCCTGGCAGTTGCTGCTATCTGGAGAGTGAACCAGTGGATGGAAGGTTGATTTCTGTCTTTCCCTCTCTGTAGCCCTGCCTTTTAAATAAAATACATTTTTAAAAAAAGATAATTAAAACACATAAAGGTCCTTGACTCCTAGCTGTGCTCACTCTGGAGGCTGGAGACAGGGCGTGAACCCCAGGCAGCTTGGGAATGGTGGAATGCAGCTCTCTTCTATGGTAAGAAAAGAATAGCTTCCCATAAAATGCCACAGCAGAGAAAATGAGAAAGGAACCATGCACAGGATACAGGGATCACGAGCCAGAGACTATTTTGTGGCAGGAAAAGTCCAGGCCTGGTGAGTGGGCGATGGGGAGGGATGTACTTCCCAGAACCGAGGCTAATACAGATGCTGCGACACTTGAGAACCCAGAGAAAAACTTAGCTGTCCATTTCTTAAATCTCAAAAAGCTGGGAAAGAAAAAGATGGCACACAAAATCTTCATCTGACAGTGAGCCTAATGATAGCAAATAGCCTGCTGGCAAGCCGTAGATAGAACCAGTGTTTCCATGGAATGAAAAGATTTAAATGAGGCATAGTTAGGGACAGCACAGAAAGCAACCATGAATACTCTCAGATTGTAATTGCTTTATATAAAGAGGGACTAACTTGGCATCTCTGTGCAGAGAAGCCCAGCACTGCTTGCATCTAATCAAGTGTATTGTGAGTTGTGTTTTTTAGTGTGAGGAATACCTACATCCTAATGAAAGCCGTTCAGTGTATTCATTTCAAAGTTGTTTTGAGGGTAGTTGTTGAGGTTTTTGTATATCGATAGCATTAACTACTTTGAACACATGTGTTCTATAGTTTCGATTCATTCCACAGATAATCAGTACAATGGTTGACCTTGTTAGTAAATAAAAAGCAAACTACATCAAGGTGTTTTATATCTAACGTTAGAAAAAGTTTAATGCTCAATGTTGGACCAATTTCGGTGAAATGGCTACATTTTAATTACTAAAGATAGTATAAATTGATAGAACTGATACAAAACATTTGGAAATGTGTGTCAGGCCATGAAAATGTGTATACCCTTTGACCCAATAAATCCACTGCTGGGATTTATACCAAGAAAGTAAAAAAAAGAAAGAATGATAAAGCTTTATGTACATAATCTGCTGCAGTAATGGCAACAAAGCGGAAACAACCTAAATGTTCAATAAGAGGGAAGCAGGTAAGTGAACTGTTGTACAACTGCACAAAACAGAGCTTTTCAAGTGACAAGTAGGCAGACCTACTAGCAGCATTTAACTTAAGGACAACCAAGTTACAACACTGTAATTTTAGAGAAGTTATGCATCTGAGAGAAGATGAATGGATATAGTATTGATCACAGTGGTAAAATTACAGGTGACGCTCTCATACTTTGTCATGTTCACAAACCACATATTATCCACATATTATGAGGTGCACAAAAGTTCAGAATAATTTGGTTACAGATGCCTTAAAAAACAACTGAATGGGAAAATGTAGGGAAAGCCTCTTGTTGTGTGATTCCTTTCGTCCCGCTAAGCAGGGCTGAGCTAACACTAGGGAAGCAGTACGCTGTGTGCTGCCCAAGGGAAAGCACGCCGAGGCAGATGCCCCAGGTCCTTGACAGGGAAAGTGGTTCCTTGACAGGGAAAGCCTGGGAAAGAGCAGCGGTGGCTTTGCCCCCAGCTCAGTACTTACTGTCCCCCACGCCATACTTTGTATTCATACACAGAACAGGAAAAACACAGAAGTAATGTGCTAGATCCTAGTACAAGAATTCTATATAAAAACTTCTAGATAATTAAAATAGTTCTAGTTTTAATTGGTATTCACAAAACTGATGGCACTGGAAATACTTTCCTCATCCGAAACAACTATCCGTATCAAATAAGTGGTTATGTCTAACATAAAGAACTAGTTTTCACTTAAAATAGTACTTTACCATTCCTACATCGTTATTTGTAAATGCTCTTAGGTTTAAGGACTAATTAAATCTGCTTTCGGCATTTTGTTGCAGAGTTTTGGAACCAGCTCCTTTAGAATGCTCTAACAGCTTGATGGCCTTGTCAGAGTTTTCAATGTTTCTAAGCAGAGTCTCTAATCTTCTCTTAATTTTCTTCTGATCTTCAAGAGCACAGCCGATTACTATGGACTGAAATTTCTGATCAACTGGCCCTGGTGGCACCTCAGACGAGCAGGCACTGTAGAGTGACATTAAATGATTCTTAGCATTTCCCAAATCATCCAGAAACTTATTGACCACATCATCAATAATCCTTGTGGCATGTTTTAGGGATTCTTGCTGCTGTGGGTTTCGAATTGTTTCTACTGAAACTTCAACAGTGAGGGTTCGTCCCATCAAGCGGTTTGCAGTCAGATTTAATTCTTCTCTTTCTCCTAGACAGAAACAGTTTTGAAATGTCATCAATATGAGAGACAGACTTAACCGTGAAGAACACTGAGGCACGTGTGGCTAAATTTATTTTCTATAAGCACTTCTGCTATGAAATGTTTTAGAGTTAAAAGCTGAAACTATAACACATATAAGACTGATGAATTGTCTGAGATTCTAGAATAAATGTGCATGCTAATCAGAATATTTTGCCCCAAATTTTGCCTGAAAAAAAGTAATAATGGGAGTGGAGGATAAGCTGGCCTCAGAAGTGGGCCATGGCTGGGGCCGTGGCTCCATCCCCTGCAGGCAGAGATAAGCAGGCCCTTGATCTCAGTCTTGGCTAGCACAAGGAGGCAATCAATGATGGTCAAAAGAGCTCTGTTGTTAATCTTGGGTAAAAGCCACCTGGTTGTCCTTCATTGACTTTGCTCAGGAAGCTGAAGGGCAGACCAGACCGTGAGCCCCAGTAGCTGTGGAACAGCTGTGGCTGGACTTAGACTGTTCACATTCTCACCAGCTACCTGGCCCACAATTTATCCTGTGGAGCGCCAAGTAGGGAGTCCAGTGCCAATGAAAAAAATCCCAAGTGACCCATTCCTCCATACTCATGCTCTTCATACGAAAATGATCGCACATTCTGAGACATAAGTGGGCTTTTTCAGCCCCATAATGTAACCTTTTCTCTGCATTTTGTTTGCATTTCCTCTCTTTAAGTCACACCTCAGTTCATCTCTGCTTCTTTACTTCCCTGCTTCCACTCCTCACCTTTTGCTTCTGCTCTCACCTTTCCTGCGGTCCAGTAACTTACAAGCACCAAAGTTAGAATGTGGAACTGTGGTGAACAGGTGGCTTCAAGCTTGGGGCCAGTCCTGCAGCTGGTAGGGCTTTGCCGTTCGCTCCATGCTGCGGCACAGCGAGCATGCTGGGAGTGATCTCTGGGGAAGTGGCATTTCTACAAACTGACAGCTACAGCTGCTCTCTGCAGCATGCAATAAATGCTGAAGCCTAGAGTACACACGCCAGAAGTCAAGTACAAGCTGCCCACACTTCACACACACCCCTTGAAGACAAGCCCCCTTCAGTGGAAATGGCGCTCACCGTCACTGATCTGCCTCATGTCCTGGCTATTTTGGATACTGTGGATCATTTCCAGAAGGATTTCTTTCTCTTGCTCAACAGCACTGGCAGCTTCTCTCAAAGCTTCAACCCTATGTAAATTGGAAAACAAAGCAGTTATTACGGAGGATGTTCTTCGTATTGATCTTCATCTCTCATTCAATCCAACTCAGGTTTACAGACCATTAGGAACACTTCAAAAGTTCCTTGTTCCGCTTCTAATTCTTCCATTTTCTATTTTGTTTTTATCCACTTGCCTCCCTTCCATTTTCCTCCTTGCTTACAGGGCAACTGTTCCATTTTATTTGTTCCCACAAACTCTATTGTTTGTTAAATTGTGTACTTTTAAAAAAAAGATTTATTTGAAAGTCAGTATTAGAGAAAAAGAGAGATAGTGAGAGAGAGGTCATCCATCTGCTGGTTTACTCTGCAGATGGCTGCAATGACCAGGGCTGGGCCAGGCCCAAACACTTAGGCCATCTTCTGCTCTTCCCAGCCAGCAGCAGAGAGCTGGATAGGACACCCAGCAACTGGGACACAAACAGGTGCTGACATGGGGTGCTGGCGTTGCAGGCCATGGCCTTATCACCACACTGCAATGTCAGCCCCTACTGTGTACTTTTAATTTATATCTCATTCTGGTTTTTTTTTTCATTCAGCACTATATTACTATGAACCAACGAGGTTTCTGTGTGTACAGTGCATCTAATTGATAGCTTCTAGGGGAAAGCACTTGGTATAGTAATTCAGACTGCTTGAGATGCCCACATGCCATACTGGAATACTTGGGTTCAAGTCCTGACTGTTCCCAGTTGTAGCTGGCAGCTGGGAGTCAGCAGGGGATGACTCTAGTAGTTGGGTCCCTGCCCTCCACTCTATTGAGTTCCTGGTTCCCAGCTGGCCTGGCCCAGCATGGGTAGTTGAAGGCATTTGGGGACTGAATGAATAGACAGGAGCTCGCTCGCTCTCTCTGACTTTCATATAAATAAGTTGAAAAATTTTTAAACACAATTTTTAAAAAATCAGCAGCTTCTAATGATACAATATTCCATGTGTATACACACCTGATTTTACCTCCCCACTCTCCCAGAATGGATGCCTAGGGTGTCCACCAACTGCTGATTACTGCATATAGTGCTTCAATGAATGCATGCCACCCCCCTACCACCCCCAAGTGAGAATTTCCTTAGGCTACGTCCAGGCCACAGCTGCAGTGTATGTGTACTCTAAATGTGGCAGGGAGCTACAACTCTTCTCCAGAGTAGCTGTACCATCCCTCCCAACGGTGAAGCATGGAGTCCCTTGTCCCCACCTCCGTGGGCACGGAGCATTCCAAGCTTCTATGTGTTGCCAGTCTAATGAGGGCGCAGTGATATCTCAGTATGTAAGTGCATTTCTTTCCTTATTAATAATGTTTGATAGCTCTTCGATATCCACAACAACCTGCTGACATACTTTGCCCTTTTTTTAAGGTTCATTTTTAATTTATTTGAAAGGCAGAAGGACAGAGAGAAAGGGAGAGACAAAGGGAGAAAGAGATCTTTCATCTGTTGGTTCACTCCCAAAATGGCTGCGATAGCCAGGGCTGAGCCAGGTCAAAATCTGGAGCCTGGAACTCCATCTGGGTTTCCCACACGGCTCACAGGGGCCCAGGTTGTCAGCGATCATCCACTGCTTTCCCAGATGCATCAGCAGGGAGCTGCACTGAAAGTGGAGCAGCTAGGACCTGACCCAGTGCTGACATGAGATGCCAGCCTCCCAGGCAGCAGCTTAACCTGCTGCACCATAAATCCGGCTCCTTTGTGTTTTTTTCTTTTTTAAACAGGAGTTCCTGTCTTTTTGTTGATTTCCATACTGGAGATATTAATTTCTTATTGATTACAGACACTGCTGTCATAGATGAACTTTGTCAGGATCTCCTTCACTAAGCAGAAATCCTTATCTTGATGAAATCAAATTCATCATTTGTTTAGCCTTTTGGTTAATGGTTCTGAAGTTTTGTTTAAAGGCCTTCTTCACCTCTGACCATGTGATATTTTCCTGTACTAACTATACAGTTTTAACCTTTCTTGTATTTGTATCTTCAATTCATTTGGAATCCATCCTTATGTGATTAGCTAAGGTTTTTTTTTTATTTTTCTTTTCCCTGCTGATCTGTATAATCTTTACTGCATACATTAGCATATTTGACTGTTCTTAACCCACATACACTTTAATATTTGGCAGAGCAGTTCCCCAAGCCCCAATCTTCTTTAGAAGAAGTGATTTATGGCCCATTATTCCTCCATATAAACTCTAGCATAAGTTTTTGGGTTTCTCAAAGAGTTGAGGGAAATCAGACCTCTTTATAGTATTTTCACTACATTCAGGGACATGACGCATCTCATCACTTACTCAGATCTTCTATATTCTTTATTAGAGTTTTGAAGTATTTTTCATTCTAGCCTTGCGTACTCCTTTTTGCTTTTTTTCTTTTTTTTAGGCAGAGATAGAGAAAGAAGGGGAGAGAGAGATATCTTCCGTCTGCTGGTTCACTCCCCAAATGGCTACAATGGATGGGGCTGGGCCAGGCTGAAGCCAGAGCCAGAAGCTTCCTCCGGGTCTCCCATGTGGGTACAGGGGCCTAGGCAGTACTTGGGCCATCTCCCACTGCTTTCCCAGGTGCATTAGCAGCAAGCTGGATCAGAAGTGGAACAGCCAGGACTCAAACTGGCGCCCATGTGGGATGCCAGCACTACAGACAGCAGCTTTGCCCGCTACGCCACAGCACTGGCCCTGTCTTGTGGGCTCTAAAGTGTTCTAGATTCTTAGGTACTTTTTGAATATTATTACTATTATAAATAATTGCATTTTCTACTCAATTATTGCTGATTTAATAAATGCTGTATTTCTAAGTTCCTTTTAAAACTGGCAACCTCAATTTACACATTAATTTTAATGGCCAGTCTCTTGTTTTTAATGGTTCTTCTAAGTTGATGATCACATTATCCGCCAAAAATAATTTTTATGTCCTCCTTTATAATCATATTCTTATTTTCTTCTTTAGTCTTGACTAAGGTCCTCTCTAGAACTGTATTTAAAAGTGACAGCGATGGGGTCATCTTTGTTTTTCCCAACTTTAATGAGAAAGCCCCTGTAGATTTTTGGTAGAAAGTTCTGATCAAACTATAGGAGCGTCACCTTCCCTACCACTCCCACTGCACACACATGCACCCACCACACATATACAAGAACACATCTAGTCACTGCAGAACTAGGTTGTAGAATCAGGAGGGCAAAAGAATTTAAAAAAATTCTTGCACATCTCAAAGTGTTATATTGCGAGATCACTGTCTTCTTACAGATTACAGTAACTATGTCACCAACTTTCACAAAATGAAACAGACTTATCCCCAGTATTTAAATGGTCACAGAAACACAAGATCATGGGAGCATCATCAGTGGACTGGGTGACCTGGAGAGACCTAACGGGAAGATGAGGGGCTGACGCTGTGGAGTACTGGGTCAAGCCATTGCTTATGAACCGGCACCCTGTATCAGAGCACTGTTCTAGTCTCGAGAGCTCTGCTGCAGAGGGAGCTCCCAGCTAACTCGCCTGAGAAAACAGCAGAACATGGCCCAATTATTGGGCCCCTGCCACCAACAAGGGAGAACAGCATGGAGTGCCTGGCTCCTGGCTTCAGACTCGCCCAGTTCTGGCCATTGCAGCCATCTGGATAGTGAACCGGTGCTCTCTGTCTCAGTCTCTCTGTCTTTTAAATAAATAAATGAATCTTTAAAGAAAAATGGGAAGGCAATTTGGTAACTTTCTGAAAGAGCCAGGACATGCCCAACACCTGTCTGTGATATCAACTGCTGGCTTCTGGACTCCAGGACAACACCCAAGCCCCTTTTGCTTGCACTCAGGCTTTTTGGTCACTGAGACTCATATCCTTAGCTTCTCTTGTACTCAGGCCCTTGGACTTGATATCAACATCCTAGGTTCTCCTTGAAGATGTCCTGTCACGGGACTTCTCAGCTGCCACAACTGTTTGAGCCAAACCCCTAATAAATTTTCCTTCCTTCATATACTTAAAAAAGAAATACTAGATCATGGAAGGTCTAATGCAGAATACTGCCTTAAGTGGGCACAACAGGAACAACCTCATGTCAGTTCCAGAAAAGGATCTCCCCTTCTCACCCCAATCACACATAGGCCTTTTCCCCATTCGTCACCCACCTGTTATACCCCAAAATAGCACTGATAGAGTATGAAATCACAGAGTAACTTTATTCTTCAAGATACTAAATATATGTCAAACTTTGTGTTTATAAAAGCCAGGAAAAGCAAAGAGTTGGTAAGGGTCTTATGTTATAAATTTGGCTGGAAAACACAATAAAATATGAGTACAATATTCTACAAATCTGATCCTCTTCCAGCACCATTCACTATTTACTTAAACATTTTACATTAGCAAACCCTCATAGGTAATCTAGGGCCCAGTACAGGAAAGAGACTTGAGTTGGCACTAATATGAAATATTTAGGCTAAAAATGTAAAACATGACTCCAATGTTAAATACAGAAGAAACATGTGACTGGTAAATGAGAAGATGCTGAAAGAAAAGATTAATTTTTAACACTCTTGAGCATGCATTCAAATAAATGTAAGATGATAAAGAGAACTGAATTCTGTTCTAAAAGGCTTCAATTTCAGTACATTACAATCATAAATTCATGGAGTTATCAACAAAATTGGTTAAAAAGAGACATTGAGAAAAGCATATAACCTATCATATAAGGAAGACAGTTTGTCATTAATTGAGACCAACTGAAATCAGAACTTTTAAAAAAGTTCTGTGGGATTTTCCAGGGTTGCCAGGCGTTGTCCTTGTGAAAGAACTGATCTTTTCTGCATTTTTAATGCACAGATCTCCCTCTTCATAGCAAAGGTAAAACATCATTCTTCAGAATGTGAAGATCCTAAGGGCTTTTTTGGCACCGTGGGCCTTTCACATGCTATCCTCTCTTCCTGCAACCTTCTTCCTCCCGGACCGTCTACTGCGTGATGTTCTCCAAAACCCAATCCTTCAGGCAGGAACTACTGTTTCCTTACCAGCGTCCCCTCCTCTTCCTTGAGGTCATGACTGCTTCCCATGGCACTGTTCATTCATTTAATGCAGGGACTGCATCATAATTTTAAATTTTTTTCTTTTACCAAACTGAACCTGGATCTTTATTCAAATACTATTTGTATTTTTTATCAGCTATTGCTATTCTTAAAATTAACTCACATAAATTTTGTCTGTAACTTTCTCATAAAAAACTTTCCCATCAAAAACTGTTAACCACTGTATTTTTTAATATTGCCTGTCTCTCTATTATTCATCTTTAGAACTCTGGTTAGGCCAGTGAGGGGCCGTCTCACTTTATGTTTCACGTTTCTGAATAGCTCTCTGACAACACTGCTCCTGGCAGAGAAAGGGCAGTTCTGTATTTGCTAATAGATCCTAGAAGCAGCTACATGTCCAAATTGGGAAAGAACTTTCCCTCACATCAAGGCTGGCCTGCCTGGTGCTCCTGGAAAACCGTCTCCAGGAAATCACACTAAGCAGGCTTTGACAACACAAGCTGAGGACAAAAGGACAGCACAGGCATCCTCAGCTGGTCCAGCTGCCCCAGAATAAAGAAGCAAAAAAACACCCTGTTGGGAGACTTAGAAGAGATACAACGACAATTTCATCTAGACTGGCTACTATTGATATGTCTGCTAATAGAGTAGGCAGTGCCAACTGCATGGGCACTGCCACTTGCTAGCCGTGTGACCTTGAACACTTCCTCTCTTCCTCAATTCCTCACCTATGAAATAAGGCTAAGAAGGAGCTGACGGTCATGACTGAGGTGAAGCAGGTTAACACAGTGCCCGACAGAGCTGCAGCAGTATTGTTCGTGTGAGCGACTATGTGTAATGTGCCCAGAAGGTATTCTATACTTACCATTATCAACATAAACTTCTATCTGTTAGTAACAAGAACTTGTGTTTTCACAAAAGGAAGGAAAATGGCAAATGCCCATATGAGAGAAATGACTTCTGAAACAAGTTCTTCAAGTCACAGCACAGTCCTGTTCTGCTTCAATATTCCTGTTACTGTTATGGGAAAACGGTGGTGGAGAACATACCTGGGTTCTTTGTCTCACATGGAAGAATATTTTCTAAGTGGGTAAGCAGAGAGATTTAAAGATTTATTAGAGTCAAAGACCACCATCCAGAGCAGCATGGAGGGGGGCTCCCAAGAAAGGAAAAACCCCCAAAGCACCCTGTGGCACTGGGGTTTTTAAGTATAATTTTGGGATGAAACTGTCAATCAATAAGGTGGGGGACAACCCCAACACAGGACCTTATTTACAATTCTTCATCCTGCCTGGCTTGTTCACAATAAAACAACCATCACAAGGGTGCGATATCTAATTTGTTTTCACAATAAACTGGAGCTCTGAAGGGTAGAGTCACCACTCCCTTGCTATTTTCGTGATAAGATTGGAAGCTCCCAAGGAGTGGGCAGGCAGACACTTCTGACCTTGCTAAGGATAACTTTCTGGGGGGAACATTTTCCACCCTCAGTTTCCAGACTGCCTATTAAACCATTTGACTCTTCACATTATCAGAAGAATGCTACAACAATCACTTAATATTTTAAGCAATGCAAAACTTGGAAGGATTTTCCTAATGATTACCAAAACGATAAATTACATTCACTATCAAAATACTCTCCTGTAAAAAAGGGACGGGTGTTTTTAGTGTTAAGGCACTAAGTCAGGAATGACAACAGCCTTGCGCAAGCCACTTAATTCCCCTGGACCTCTGTGTTCTTACATTTCTAAAACCGATAACATGGGCCCTCTTTCTACCTCAAAGGGTTTTTGTGAGTTTCAAATGACAGCTTGGAGGCAAAGTGTTCTTTGAAATTACAGGCTGTTTTTACCATAATAACTATGAAGCCATCTGCCCTGGAATGCTAGTACCACCTCACAAGGAAACTGAAGCAGATGAATTATCCATATAACCCCCGACCCGGGACTTCATTTCCTGTGGCACGATAAGCACAGAAAATGGCAGACAGGAGGAGGGAGGCAGCCATTACATGATCAGTTTTGGGAAATATGTGAGCAGCCCATCTCCCAGTCCTATCATTTTGCTCTCTGACAGTCTCCAAAACCCATTCCTCAAATATTTTCCTTACCATTCTGAGCCTTCTGGGGTCTACCCGGTATCTGGCAGATCCCGGGTGTTTAATATTTACTGAACTAAAGGCTACTTGAAAATGCATTTTCCTGTCAGTAAAATCATATCATTTCTACATTTAAAATTATGATGTATTTAAGAGAATTAAGGCATGAAGTCTTAGAGCCTTGCGAGCCAGACTTCCTGTGTTCAGATTTAAAGCACACTACTCTCTGGTGGTATGACCTTGGATGAGTCTTTAGTTTCTAAGCCTCAGTTTCTCATCTGTAGAGTGCAGATTACAGTAATTTCCACACAGATATGGAGCCTGACATGTAAGCTGTATTATTTATAAATGATAAATGTCTAAAAAGATAATTAGCAGAGTAGCTTGAGCTATTGACAAATGTAAAATTATATTCCATTCAGAAATCATGAAAACCAGGAGAGAAAGGAACTGCCTCTTTGGGGACGCAATCTGGAGACAAAATGCAGTCAAAAAAGCAAGGCTTGTGTAACAATCAAGTATCAGAAACAAACTGAAGAAGACTGCCAAACATTTTACAGCATTTTAAGCATCAGGAAGGCCAAATATTCCAGGTCATCAAGCACTGGGTATAATCCTGTTTTTGGTTTCAGAGGGAAGAAGTTTCCTTCCCAAACATCAAACTAGCATTAGAGAACAGTACATGCATACTTCTAAGTACAAGCTAAAATGCCTCACTCTACTAACATAACTACTTTATTAGTGTTACTTAATATGACCTCAAACGATGAGAATAAATTATATATGAATTTCATGTTTGAAAACTCGACCTCCCTCTAGGCACGATTCTAGTTTTCACTGGTACAATGCTCTGCACATTGCCTGCATGGTATCATCCAAACTTCAGTTAGGATCAGCAGTAGCATTTTTCTCTATTTTTGCGAACCTTCTGAAACACTTGTTTAGTTTTCAGTATTACTCTTTTTAAAAGGAAGAAACAAAACTCTAGAATTATTCGAGAAGCCCTTGAAATGAACAATTAACACACATATTAATCAGACTTTCCTCCTTCAGCCCAAGTGGTAATTAAGCAACTTGTAATTTAATCACTTATGTGCAGTAATCAGAATTCATTTGACATTCACCAAATATCAGAAATACAGTAATACCCCAAATCAGAGGCCTTGTTTTAGAAGAGGAGCACTTGACTGCTTTTGTGCCTACCACATGTGAGGACAATGACTCAGCTTGTCATTGGAAGGAAGGAAGGAAGGAAGGAGGGGGAACATGCTCCTCATTCCTATAAGAGAAAACCTGTTCTCTCTGACTGGGGGAGAGAGGCTAGTAGAGAACGCCTGGAGAGAAGTCTAAGGTACTTACTAAGCTGCTACACAAAAGAAATCCCATTCCTTAGAGGGGCTTGGAGTAGCTGAGGCCACTGTAGTTTCACTCCACTTTCTCTGGGTGTTGAACCCAGGTTTGCTGATTCTGTGGCAATCCATAAGGAAGCATTGCTTCTCTCTTCAACTTGTCGCACCCTAAGTGAACCCCAGTACCTGGCTTAGGGCCCAGGTGGCTCTGTTGCCATCCCTGGAATTGTGAGTGGAGAATTTCACACTTTCTGGCGATTTCCTCCCAGTAGTAATAGCGAATCTTTTTTTACTAGCAGACACTGTGGTTACTGGTATCTTTTCTGGGCAAACAGACACTTCTTCATGTTTTGCTATATTAATGGAGGGAGAGAAGGACACACAATACAGCACTGTTTACACTTTGGGGCTTCCACACTCCTTTGCGCCTTCAGAGCTTGGCAGAAACTACTGAACCAAATCCTATGTACAGTGTCAGGGGGCTATGCGTGTCTCAAGATTTTCACCTAACTATACCTGCACACAACCACAACGCAGACACTAACTTCAGACACAAATGTTCATAGATAGTACATATACGTTTTTATACACTGTTAAAGGAAAAAGCCATTTCCAAAACTTATTACTACTTAGACATTCTATACAAGCCTATCACTATCTTACTTACTTAAAACTGTCATCAAGGGAAAAAGGAAAAACTGTTGACTATCTTTTCATGCTTTCGGGCCAGTGACTAGCACTTTTAAGGTCTCAGCAGCATCTTTTATGTAAGGTAATAAATATTAAGAAAATAAATACTGGAACACAGTATGTGGGCTTAGGAGAGCAAAGGCAGCCATAATGTCTTTAATCCACGAGGTACAGGACCCAGTTACTGTTCCTCCTACAGCCCCTCCCTTGGCCTACTGCTCTACAATTTTTGCTCTTAGATGCATTCCTGGGGTCCCCCCCCTTTCTGCTCTGAAGTGCTTTGGAACAAGAAAACTTCACGGGGTGGGGTGGGGAGAACACTTTAATCTTTTTCCCTTAACTCGCAACCTTGGGGGGGGGGGGCTTAAAGATCTTTGGGACCCCAGAGAAGGTTCTGGAAATAATCTCCATTACCATCACCCTAACTTTTATCTTCTCTGGGTATTCGCTAAAACACACAGGTGTGTTCACGTGTCCATCAATAACGTGCTCACAGGTTAGCTGGGACGGAACGCGTTTTCTCTCAGCGAGGAGAGGAAAACCTGCCAGGACACAAAACCGCACCGCCTCCATCCACACCACCCCAACAAGCAACTTCTCTCGCCGCCGCTTGCCCCAGGCGGGGCCTCCGCCCGCCGGCCGCCCACGCGGCGAGCAGGACGCCCGAGCCCGCCGCGTGCCCCTCGCCGGCCCGCCGGCCGCTCACCTGAGCTCGAGCTGGTCCAGACTCTCCAGCAGGCGGCTGGAGCGGTCGGCCATGGAGGAGGAGCGGCAGAAGCGCCCCTCGTTGGCTTTGGCGTTAATCTTCGCCTGAGCCATCTGAGCCTCTGAGGCGGGGCGGCCGAGAGGTCACCGGCCTCTCCCGCGGTGGCGAGTGGAGCGCTCCCGGGCCGCAGGCGTCGCCGTCACCGCGCGGGGCGCCCGCCTCTCTCTGACGCCCGCGGGGGCGGCTCGCGAGGACGCGCCGACTCCGCCGCGGCTGCGTGGCCAAAGAAGGGCAGGCGCGGCGCGCGCGGGCTGGGGGTGGCGGGGCCTGGAGGGGGCTAGCTGGCCGCAAAAGCTCGAGGGTGGGCCTCAGGAGCTAAGGCCTCCGAGACTCTGGGATGGGAGGACCCAAAAAGGGGAGCACCTAACGTAGTCGGCTGCTCTCTGCTCCTGGAACAACCCGAAATCGGCGCGGAGACCCAGCGAACACCCAAGCCCCGACTCTTGGTGCAGCATAAAAGTAGCCAACTCCCCCTATGCGGAGTTACCATACCACACGGTGGGCAGGCTGTGGGTGCATGGCTCACCGATGGTTTCGTTTACTTCCTTTCAGCACCCAGAATTCAAAGCAAGAACGAAAAAACATTCAGGTTTCTGCCGACAGGGAGAAAAGGTCCCTTTGCAAAGCAGAAGACATAGAAGGACACCGCCTCCTCGGCAGTCTGTACTTGACCAAGTCACTTTTCTGAGAATAACAGCCTGGACCACACTGACGCTACTGAGAAAGAATGAAGCAGCTATCCCGTCTTTGCCTGTCTAGCTCCAGATGCGAAGCAAAGTGAATTTAATTCCCACACATTCCAAGAAAGGGAATTTCACTTTTATGCCTACAAAAATTTTTTCTGGTATTTTAAATAGTTGGTAATGGTCACTTCACACCCAACGTATTAAATCTGTTAACGACAACAACAAAAATCCAGTAAATATCAGTAAAAGATGGAGCAGGGCCGCTGTATTTAAAATATTGTGCTTTGCTCCGCTCTCAGGATAGCTCACGTTACAAGAATGTTCGTATTGCAAGTATGAAAACTGAAGGCATGGAAATGGTAATAACAGCTTTGAAGCTGAATCACAACCTTTCATCAGTGACCATCACCACTTAAATACTTTAGCAGAGAGGGAACTCTTAAGCCTGGATCCCAATTCCATCTGTACTCATTCTAAATACTAGTAAGCTTTTGGTATAGGGTGTTATTTGACCGATCTCATTAAACATATTTTTGCCAAACATTAAACTCGATATCCCAACACATTTTGTGAATGGCTTGATGTCTCTCAAGAGACTTTAGATTCACCTTGGACTTTCTCTCATGTCCTAGATCCAGTCCATCAGTAATCACATGAATGCTACCTTCACAGTATGTCCAAGATTCTTCCCTCAGCTCCATTTCCACTAGGTCCACGTAACCTGGTCAACTTGCACCTGGATCATTGAGCGTCCCTCTTTGGTTCATACTTCCACTCTTGCTTCTCATGTGTATTCTCAACTGCAATAATCCTAATTAAGGTGGATGACAGCACTTACTCTCAGAAACCTTCAGTAGATCCTCAGATCAGCATAAAAGCCAAGGTCCTTAGAAAAGCCTCAAAGTTGATCATTACTCTCCTAGCCCATGCTGCTTCAGACCTACTAGCCTTCTTGCTTTTCCCTGAGTATACCAAGCACCCTTCGAGAACTTCTCATTCACTTGGAACTTTTCTCAACCACAGATACTTCTTTTTTTCCCTAAGATTTTATTTTGAAAGAGAGAGAGAATGAATCTTCCATCCACTGGTTCACTTCCCAGACGGTCATTAACAGCCAGGCCTGGGCCAGGCTGATGCCAGGAGTTTCATCCAAGTCAGCTGTGGGTGGCAGGGGCCCAAACACTTGGGCCATCTTCTGCTGTTTTTGCAGGCCATTAGCAGGGAGCTGAATCAGAAGTGGAGCAGCTGGGACACAAATCAGCACCCATAAGGCATGCTGGTGTCAAAAGCAGTGGCTTTAACCACTATGCCACAACACCAGCCCCTTCAATACTTCTTGACTTATAATGGGTTAGTCATAATTGTATTCATAATTTTAAAATATTCTAAGTCAAAGACACTTTTTTTTAAAGATTTATTTTATTTGAAAGACACAGAGAGAGAGGTAGAGACAGAGAGGTCCTCCATCTGCTGGCTCACTCCCCAGATGGCCGCAACTGCCGGAGCTGCGCGGGTCTGAAGCCAGAAGCCAGGAGCTTCCTCCAGGCCTCCCACATGGGTGCAGGGGCCCAAGGACTTGGGCCATTTTCTACTGCTTTCCCAGGCCACAGCAGAGAGCTGGATTGGAAGAGGAGCAGCTGGGACTAGAACCAGCACCCATATGAGATGCCGGTGCTTCAGGCCAGGGCTTTAACCCGCTGCACCAAAGCGCCAGCCCCATCAAAAACACATTTGATATGTTTAATCTATCTAACATAGCTTAGCAACAGCACACTGTAGTGTTTAAGTTGCTTATTCTTGGTAGCTTACCAAGAACTGAGGCTTTCTGCCACTCCCCAGTATCTCAAGAGAATATAGTTCCACATCACTAATGAGCAAAAAGATCAAAATTCAGGATTCAAAGTATGGTTTCTGTTTCCTCACACTATTGTGAAGTCAAAAATTCACGTCAAACTTTTGTTAAATTGGGGACCAATGTATTTGCAAAGCTTATCCCCGTGCCTTCTTCAGGTCACTGTGCATGTTCAATGTTCAACTGAGCTGTTTTCTGACCACCCTTTTAAAAAAAACAAGTCCCAGGGCCAGTGCTATGGCACCAGCATCCTTATAGGGGCCGATTCATACCACGCTGTTCCTCTTCCAATCCAGCTCTCTGCTTTGCCCTGGGAAAGCAGATGACCCAAGTGGTTGGGCCCCTGTACCCACGTAGGAAACCCCGGAAAAAGCTCCTGGCTTTGGATCAGCCTAGCCCCAGCCATATGACCATTTGGGGAATGAACCAGCGCATGGAAGACCTTTCTGTCTATAACTCTACCTCTCAAATAAAATCTTTAAAAAAAAAAAAAAATTACAAGTCCCCTTAACCCCTCCATCTCTGAACTATTCCATTCCTTCTGTATTTTCCTTTATTACACTTATCACCATATTTGCTATTTTATTGACTTTATTTATATTCTAACAAACTGTCCAAACCCCTCTGCCATATTGTGCACTGTGAGGGCTTTGTTTTGCCCACTGGTGTATCTCAAGTGTTTAGTATATTTGCTGACATGTGGCAGGTACTCAATATTTTATGAATGATGTAATGAAAAGATAAGCATGTTTGTGTTAAATATTTACTTGTGATAATCCATAAACTTTCTTTAATGTCATACACCAGTACCTCCTTATTTCTACATTAAGTTCAAACTATGAAAGTTCTAAACTTTTTAAATTTTTTAAAAGTAGAAATACAATCAGTGATAATTATCCATGAAAAGATGTAAAAATAACCAATTACCTTAAGAGTCATGATGAAATATCCCTCCCCTGTCATATAAAAAGCTTAAGTTACTCTACCACATCCACCATAAAATTCTCCTAATTTGGACTGTGTATACAATATGTGTGTGTAATCTCTGGCAGAGGTGCCGTTTCATCTACTTATTGGCTGAATCATTCTTTCTGGCATGCTCTTTCTATTCCTCATTATTTAGCAACTACAGCAGATATGTATAAGACCCAGCACAGTGCCCTGAAAGCTTTGGTTAGGGGCCGGCGCTGTGGCACAGCAGGTTAAGGCCCTGGCCTGAAGCGCCGGCATCCCATATGGATGCCGATTCGAGACCCAGCTGCTCCATTTCCGATCCGGCTCTCTGCTATGGCCTGGGAAAGCAGTAGAGGATGGCCCAGGTCCTTGGGCCCCTGCACCTGCGTGGTAGCCCTGGAGGAAGCTCCTGGCTCCTGCATTCGGATCGGTGCAGCTTCGGCCGTTGCGGCCAACTGGGGAGTGAACCATCAGATGGAAGACCTCTTTCTCTCTGCCTTTCCTCTCTCTGTGTAACTCTGAATGGAAAAAAAAAAAAATAAGATTTGACTATCATCTTAACATAAAAATTAAGCACACAGTGGTCACTTTGGAAAGATGACTGGTAAATTCTCAAGCTACAATGTCTACTTCAAGAAATGAAAATTAGGAGAAAGAAAAATAAACCAAACTGGTTTCTAATATGGTTGAAAAGATACTAATTTAAAAAATAAAAAATAAAAAAACCTGGGGCAGGTGCTAAGGCATAAGAATGCCGATTCGATACCCAACTGCTCCACTTTCCATCCAGCTCCTTGCCAACGCACCTGGGAAAACAGTGGAAGACGGCCCAAGTGCTTGGGCCCTTACACTCATGTGGGATACCTGGAAGAAGCTTCTGGCTTCAGATCAGCTCAGCTTCAGCCATCGTGGCCATTTGGGAAGTGAACCAGCGGATAGAATATCTTTCTCTTGGGCCGGCGCTGTGGCTCACTTGGTTAATCCTCCTCCTGACGCACTGGCATCCCATATGGGTGCCGGTTCTAGTCCCGGTTGCTCCTCTTCCAGTCCAGCTCTCTGCTGTGGCCCGGGAGGGCAGTGGAGGATGGCCCAACTGCTCGGGCCCCTGCACCCGCATGGGAGACCAGGAGAAGGCACCTGGCTCCTGGCTTTGGATTGGCGCAGCACTGGCCATGGCGGCCATTTGGGGAGTGAACCAACGGAAGGAAGACCTTTCTGTCTCTCTGTCAAATAAATGTCTACCTGTCAAATAAATAAAAAAGAAAATTAAAAAAAAAAAAAAAAGAAAAACTAGTCTAAATTCAGTAAGGCAAGACATAATGCCATGTGGAAAGTGTTAGTGAAACTCTCTCACTGTCTATAACTCTGTCAAATAAAAAAAATCTTTCTCTAACTCTGCCTTTCAAATAAATAAATATCTTTAAAAAAAAAACTAGGAATTCCCTTCACACTAAAATAATTTAATACTGGAGAAAAAGAGCGAGATTCTAGCAATATCTTTGTCTTCAAGGAAAGCTTTATATTTATAAGGATATTTTTAACTTTAATAGACAGTATAAGTCCTGTTGTTCTCCCATTTATGTAGTGTTTTTTATTGTTCAAAATGGAGTTGCAACAATTAAGAATGATATATGTACTATCAAAGGTAGAAAACTGACACTCCAATGAACAACAAAATTGAAGATATTTTATATGAAATAAAAATTTTACAGTTAAGGAAGATTATTCCTGAGTAGACAATTTGACATTATTTTATCTTTTTATTGAAAGCCAGAGAAACAAACATATAGACAGAGATCTTCCATATGCTGGTTCCCAATTGCATAGGCAGAGGCTGAGCCAAACTGAAGCCAGGGGCCCACAATACAACTGGGGACTCCCATGTTGGTAGAAGGGAACCAAGTACTTAAACCATTACCTGCTATCTCCCAGGGTACACATTAGCAGGAAGATGGAATTAGAAAAGGATCCACAACTTGAACCCAGGCACTCCAATAAAATATACAGGTGTTCCATGCAGCATCTGAAATGCTGGACAGAATACCCTCTCTGGTGTTATGAAAAATATATTTACACAAATATATAAAAGGACTAATGTTCTTAAAAATAAATTTAATTCTATGCAAATATTTTGGCATCACTCTGAAACCTCATAAAAGTCACATAAAAGGCTAAACAGGTAAAAGTATTGGAAATGGTTTCATTTTAATTATTTTGAAAAAGCTAGGGTGTGTTTTACTTTAGCAACATGTTGCTTGAATTAAAGCCAAGAATATACATCTGCATGATACAAAGAATATTACTGGCAAAAATTTTAATCTCTTTCATGATCAAGTTGCATTACTCTCTTCTAATAATCATAAAGATCTCAAAGTTATTATATATTAATGCTATATATAAGAAGAATTTACAGAAAAATTGAGCTATGATATCTTTATTTATATTCATTATCACTCCTAAAAAAATAAACTAGAGTCATCTGTACAGTACAAATAAAATTAAAGAACCAATGCTATCTGGGAAACATAGCAATAGTTAAAAGCGATGTTTTGTTTTCCTTAAATTCTTTTAACCTAAATATAGGAACACAAAGTTAACCTGGAAACTGTTATGTGTATATTAGAACACATGACTTACATTTTCACTAACATGTATTCTCTTCCTAACATACATTTTTGCACAATAGCACAAAAATACAAAGCAAATATCAGATTTTGAACATATGAAAGCAAAAACATGTTTTCAAACACATTTGTACTGGGTTTCTGGTCTCCTTTAGAAAACAAACAAGAATTCATTATCCTGAGTCTCTTCAAGGCCACTTGATGTTGAATGGTAATATCTGTAATTACATTTCCTCAAGACTTCTTCTAATAGCTTCTTCTAATTCCACATCTGCATTTAAAAAAATAGAATTTTAATATTTAGTGCTGAAAACTAATCAATATTTGCTTTGTGTAAATTTCAACAACTGTACATCCTTTCAAAAGAGAGGAAAGCCAAAACAAAAAACACAGGATAACTTGGTTTCTCCATCATAAAATATTTTGAAATATAAGAATCCAGATATTATCTCAAATTCAGCCTCATAAACATATGAACTTAAGTGTTAAGGAACATCCAAGAAATATCCATTGAGGGATGCAGAATGTCAGCAATTTTTTAAAATTACTGACAGACAATCACTTGTTTCAACATTTTCAAAAGTTTGTGTCACTTATTTCCTAAAAGACTTGAGGTAATGAATTTAAGATAAAGTAGAAATATTAAGGAAACACCATGAAATGACAAAAATTCACTAACTATTAAAAATTTAGTTTTTTTGGTTATTTGTATCTCAGTAGAGCTGGAAAAAGTTTTAACCTTTCTTAGCATCTAAGGCAGAGTGAAACATGGCTACATAATGTAACATGAGAAGCAAATCACATAATCCATGAACATACACATATGCAACTCATTTAACAAACACCCAATATTCACTGTATACAACAAATAGGAATAATATAGCAAACAAGGCATTACTAGGTTCACAAGTCCTTCTCCATCTCCTTCCTAGGAATGATGCTAAAAGCCAGGAGTGTAGAATGAAGTGTTGATTTCTTGGCTTTCACTAGCTTCTCATACCAGATTTATTTCATTCCATGTGGTCCAGTCTCAGAGCCTACTTGGTTTACAGGTATTGGTGATCCCTCAAAGATGCAGCTGCATTTTCCTCTTAGGAAGGACACTGGTATTATGTTGTTTGCAATTTAAAGCACCACAAGTCAGTATAAACTGTGGATTAAGTTAAAGCTACATCCTAGCACCAGTAAGTTGCCCTAAGATGAATGAGAAAATGCAAAGGAAAGCCAAGATACCCAGCAAAGAACAAGGTGACAAGAATTATATAAAATAGGGAAACTTACTATAAGGTTAAGATTGTAGTACTAGTGCAAGAATAGATAAGTAGACTAAAAGAAGAGTATAGATAGCTCAAAAACAGACCTATGCAAACATAGATACTTGATATATGACAAAGCACAGCAAAATGGTGGGGAAAAGTGGTGTTTAAAATAAATGGAATTAAATCAACTGACAGCACCATTTAATGACTAAACGAAAAAGTCATAAAAAGGGAGAAAATATCTGCAATACCTGGAACTTGTATCTAGAATTATCTGAAAGATTTAGCACAAAAAAAGAATCAATAAAAGATAAGTCAATAGAAAACTGTCAAGATATTAAAAAACATATTCACAAAACATTTTAAATGACCAATAAACATTACTCACCAGAAAAATGCAAAATAAACCCAGAGAGAAATCCTAGTACATACTCATTAGTGAAAAGACTGAATGATTTCAATGATTAGTGAGGATGTAGATCAATAGGAATTCATACACACACCACTGGAACTCATGAATTTGGCACAACCACTATGGACAAAGTTTGGTACTAGGTCTACTACTTAGGCTGAACAAAAGCAATTCCATTCCTAGGTATATACTCCCAGAAATGTGGACATGTGTGCATCAACGTACATGAGAATATTCATGGCAGAATTATTTCTAACAGTCAGTATAAACAAGTCAAATGTCTGTAAATGACAGAATAGGTAGATTGTGGTATATACACAGAATACTGTACAGTACTAGAAATATAGAAACCAAAGTAACATGCTAAAACAGATGAATCTAAAAAAATGCTGACTGAAGGAAACCAGATACAAAAGAATATGGCCCACACATATATATTTAAATATATATATATGTAATATGAGACACTGAAGATATGTGGCTGCCTAAGTTAATTAAAATTAAATGAAATTTAAAATTTTTTTCAAGCTACATTTCAAGTGCTAAACAGCCACATGTGATAAGTGACAATCATACTGAACAGTGCCTATAACTGAACATTTCCATCGTCATAGGAAATCTATTGGACAGGGATGGTCTACACGAAACCGTTTAAGTCAAGCACTACTAAACTACTGTGCTTCAATTCCCAACAGTGATTACTAATCTTTCTTTGGAAAGAGGGACAGGGGAATTAATTGGAAGAAGGCATAAAGGGGATACTTCTAGAGTACCAGTTGCTATGGATGAAATTATGTTCCCTAAAAAAGTATGTCCTAACCTCTGTGTCTTAGTCCATTTTGTGCTGCTGTAACAGAACACCTGAAACTAGGTAATTTATGAAGAAATTTATTTCTTACAGTTTTGGAGGCTGGAAAATAAAAGGACCACATTGGAAGAGCGTGTTCTTGCTGCAACATCCCATGGTGGAAGAGAACACAGAGGTTGCCATTTTTTAACAATCTACTCCTAAAATGGTACACTCCTTGGATAATTCACTCATGAAAACAGTTCCCACGCCCTAATCATCTCTTAATACCCTATCTCTTCATCCCATTACAATGGCAGTTAAGTTCTGGAGGGGACACTCAAACCCTGGCACCTTAGTACCTATAAATGGGGTCTAATCTGGAAATTAGGACCTTTGCAAGTTAAGATGAGGTCATCAGGGTGAGCTTTAATTCAAAATGACTTGTGTCCTTGTAGGAAAAGAAAACTACCACATAAAGAAAGACATAAGGAGGTCTGGGCCTTTAGTCAAGTATTTAAGATACTTACATCCCAAATCGTGGCACCTGGGTTCAATTCCCAGCTCCGGTTCCTAATTGTAGCTTTTTACCAATGCAGACCCTGGGAGGTAGCAAGTGATGGCTTAAATAATTGGGTCCCTGCCACCCATATGGGAGACCTAGATTGAGTTCCTGGTTCCCAGTCTAGTTCTGGCCACTATGAGGATTTGGAGAGTGAATCAGAAAATAGGAGCTCTGTTTGACTCTGTCTGCCTCTCCATATAAGAAAAAAAGGCATGGAGAAGATGGCCACATGAAGATGGAGGCAGAGGCTGGAGTGATGTATTCATTAGCAAAAGTGCCTTAAGATTGCCAGTAATTACCAGAAGACAGAAGATGGAGCACGGCCCTGCTGACTTATTAATCTAGCCTCCAGAATTGTTTGACAGTAAATTTCTGCTGTTTCAAACCAAGTTTGTAATACTTTATTATGGCAGCCCTAGCAAACCAATACAATGGAGGTGATCTACTTTTAATATGAGAGGTGGTTACCTTCTTTGTATTTTGTGTATCATTAAAATAACTGACTTATTTGAAAGGCAGAGCAACAGAGAGAAAGATTTTCTGTCTGTTGGTTCACTTCCCAAATGGCCACAACAACCAGATCTGGGCCATGCTGAAGACAGGATTATCCAGGGTCTCCCATGGGGGTGGCTGTGACCTACTCACTGTCTCCTAAGGTACACATTAGCAGGAAACTGAAATGGGAAGCAGAGCCACGACTTGAAACCAGACACTCTGATATACAATGCAGGTATTCCAAGCTATGTCTTAACACTATGCCAATCATTAAGTTATAGCTATAACATGGTAAAATAATAGAAATTAAGTATATAACTTACAAACTAATTTTTTAAATGACAAAGCTACAAATGAAATAACAGAAACAAATACAAGTTTATCAATTATCTATAGTGAGCTTACCAGTTAAAAGATGTATAAAAGAAACCAAAAATCTGTATGGTTCTACTTCCAGTAATAGTGGAATAGCTTATATCGCATAAACAACCTCCTTCCCCAGTCCCCACTCCCAGCCTGGACCGCCACAGACAAAATTATGAACTATTTTAAGGCACAGGAGAGCAATCAAAAGCAGAAACAGGAAAGAAATTGACACTTAAAAGAAGTGAATTGCATAGGGTTAAATTTACAGCTTTTTTTTTCCTTTTTTTTTTTTTTTTTTTTTTTTTTTTGTCTTAGGGTACTTATTTTTTCCTTGTGGGAAAAGATCGCTAGACTTTACTAAAAATCCAAATTCTTTGTGGCTTGAGAAAATCAAAAGTCAGGGTGTGGGTCTGTCATAAAAGCTAGGGGGAGGGAATCCGAGGAGAAACATGAAGTAACAAAAAGAGAATAGCCGGCGCCGTGGCTCAATAGGCTAATCCTCCACCTAGCAGCACCGGCACACCGGGTTCTAGTCCTGGTCAGGGCACCAGATTCTTTCCCGGTTGCCCCTCTTCCAGGCCAGCTCTCTGCGGTGGCCCGGGAAGGCAGTGGAGGATGGCCCAAGTGCTTGGGCCCTGCACCCCATGGGAGACCAGGAGAAGCACCTGGCTCCTGGCTTCGGATCAGCATGGTGCACCGGCTGCAGCATGCCAGCCATGGCGGCCATTGGAGGGTGAACCAACGGCAAAAAGGAAGACCTTTCTCTCTGTCTCTCTCTCTCACTATCCACTCTGTCATATTAAAAAAAAAAAAAAAAAAGAGAGAGAGAGAATATCCCCTAAATCTACATGTCCTTGGTTGATCTGTAAACTGCATTGTTACGAAAGGACTCAAGATTCTCACTGAAAAACAACAGTTGAGAAGCTGAAAAAAGTCAGCAATTCTAGCTGTTGCCTATTTGGGTTATGTATGGGAGAGAGTTTGAAGTTTGAGTCTAACAAGTTAACTGCCTACAAGGAAAAAATAATACTCTTCAGATGAATATAATAGAATAAACAGAATCTGCAATCATGTGACCTGTGTAGGGGTTTAACAACTCTGAGCCAAAGATCATCAAATTAAACCCATGGAAGGAAGGAAATAATGAAGAACAGAAACCAATTAAATTAAAAACAGACTAAAAAGAGGAAATTATCAAAGGTAAAAAAGTTGATTTTTTAAATTAAATTTAATGAAAGTTGATTCTTATAAAAGATCAAATTGATTTAGTTCTAGTTAGATAAAAGACAAAAAAAATTACCAGTCTTAGGAACAAATAAGGTATAATTTTAGATCATGCAGAAATAAAATGGAACATTATAAAGAATTTACATTGGTATATTTTAAATTTTAGGCTAAATAAAAATTTATTTCTAGGTCTTTAAATTTTATTTATTTATTTCAAAGGCAAAGTGACAGACATGGAGTGACAAAGAATAATATCTTCTGGGGCTAGAGTTGTGGCATAGTGGGTTAAAGCCCACCACCTGTGACATCAGCATCCCACATGGTTACCACTTCTCATCCAACTCCCTGCTAATTGTCTTGAAAGTGCAGCAGAAGATGGTCAAAGTGTTTGGGCCACTGCCACCCATGTGGAAGACCCAAATGCTTAACCTGGCACTGGCCACTGTAGCTATTTGGGGAGTGAACCAACAGATGGATAATCTCTCTGTCTCTCCTTCTCTCCTTGAAACGTTAAAATAAATAAATAAATCTTAAAAAAGAGAGAGAGAGAGAGAGATCATCCATCCAATGATTCACTCCCCCAAATAGCTCCAACAGCAAGGGTTGGACCAGGCTGAAGCCAAGAGCCATGAACTCCATCCAGGTCTCCCCCACGGGCAGCAGGGACCCAAGTACTTAGGCCATCATTCACTGCTTTCCTAGGCAAAACAGCAGGAAGCAGGATCAAAAGCAGAGTAGCCATGTCTCAATCATGCACTCCAATATGGGAGGCTAGAGTTGTAAACAGCAGCTTAACCCACTGTGCTGCAATGCTGGCCCCTGGAAAATTTAGGTTGGTGAATAACTTTACACTGTACATTTGAGGATTCAGGTTAAACAGAAAAATTTCTTGAAAAATACAATTACCCAAACTGATACAAAATGAAACCAAAAAGCTAGACATCTAAAGACGGATATAAATTAAATTTACATTTTGAAAGAATTCACATGAGACTTCTAGGCTCAGATAGCTTTACCAGTGAATTCTATGAAACATTTAAGAAATAAATACAAACCAACACAGGAGTGAATTCAACAAAATGGTATGGGCAGGCATTGTGGCATTGAAGATGAAGCCACTGCTTGGCATTCATGCATCAGAATTTCTAGGTTGAGTCCCATCTTGACTTCTGATCTAGCTTCCTGCTGGTACATACCCTGGAAGGCAGTATAGATGATGGCTCAAATACTTGAGTCCCTGTCACCTACATGAAATCCGGATGGGAGTTTCCAGGCTCCTGGCTTTGGCTGGGCCCAATGGAGTAGGAACACCTTATGCGTTACCATTTGCCAGTTGCAATCTGTGTGGGGTTATCTGAAGGACCAACACAAGGCATTCATTCATGTTTTGCCTAACTCAGAACCCGTTCAAGGCAGAAAAGTGGTGTACACTGCTGGAAAACACTGGAAGGCAGATAAAAAATCCAGAGGCCTGGGGCAAAAAAAACACGGTTATATGTATATACAATAGAAAACTTAAAGCTTGCCAGGAAGATTTCTTTGAGAAATCTGAGCATTCAAAAGTACCTTTTTGTATTGAGTTTAGAAAGCCAGGCATATCCCCAGAATAAAAAGCTTGTTTACAAAAGATCTGAAAAGACCCTAATCTTCACCACTGCCTTATCTGTGTGCTTAGTATAAACTGGCTAAATGTTGAAGGAGGGCCCCAGCACAGACTCAAGCGGCAAAGCCTGGCAGAGATGTTTGTTTTTAGCTCTTAACATTCAAGAAAATCTATCAAAACATTTAACTGAACACCAGCTAAAGGAAGAAAGACTTTGGTGACCACATACAGCAAGGAATATAATTTCTATAAAAACAGTTGAGAAAAGTAAATAAAAGATGGACAATTAGAGCATTCAAAAATCAAGAACAAGGAAGAGGTAGAATCTGATATCCAGAGGTAACACATTATAATATTCAAATAACCAGTTTCTAACAACCAAAAATACAAAGATTACAAACAGGAAAGTATGACCTATTCAAAGAAAAAATATTGATAAAACTATTCCTGAGAAAGCCTAGACATTGGCCTTATTAGACAAACACTTTAAATCAATTTTCTTAAATATGTTCAAAGACTATAGGAAACCACAGATAAAGAATTAAAGGAAATCATGAAACCACCGTATGAATATTGAGACTATCAACAAAGATATTAAAATTGCATAAGTCCATCAAACTCTAGAGTTGAAAAGTACAGTAAGTAAAATAAAAAAGCCATTAGAAGCTTTAATGAATTTGAGTACACAGAAGAAAGAATGAGTAACCAAAACAAAACAAACACACAAGAAGAAAAGCAAACCAAGTCAAATGGACTTGTGTGGGGCCAGCCCTGTGGCACAGCGGGTTAAAGCCCTGGCATCCCATATGAGCACCGTTCTAGTCCTGGCTGCTCCTCTTCTGATAGCTCTCTGCTATGGCTTGGGAAAGCAGTAGAAGATGGCCAAAGTCTCTGGGCCCCTGCACCCACGTGGGAGACCAGGAAGAAGCTCCTGGCTCCTGGCTTCGGATCAGTGCAGCTCCAGCCATTGCAGCCATCTAGGGAGTGAACCAGCGGATGGAAGACCTCTCTCTCTGTTTCTACCTCTCTCTGTAACTCTTTCAAATAAATAAAATAAATTAAAAAAAAAAAAAAAAGGACTTGTGTGACATCAACAAGCAGACTAACATCACATTATATGAGTCAGACAAGACAGAATATTTGAAGAAATAATGGCTGAAAAAGTCCCATATTTAAAAATGGGAATCAATACATGTAATAAGCTCAATTGAGTTCCAAAAAAGCATAAGATGAAATACATTACTCACTGCAAAAGTCAAATACAATGAAAGCAGCAAGAGAGAAGCAACTTATCGCATATAAGAGATGCTAAATTAACAATAGTAAATGATTTCTTGACAAAAATGGCCAGAAGGTAGTAATACAATCTGCTTAAACTGTTGAAAGGGAAAACAAATAAGTCAAGGATTTTATATCTAGCAGAACTATTCTTAAAGAATGAAGACACTAAGACATTCACAAATAAAAGCTAAAGGAGGTCATTACTAATGCCCTACAAACAACACTGAGGGGAAAGCTTCAGACTGACGTGGACTAGACAGTAACTTGAAGCCAAAGGAAATGTGTCTTTGTTTTTCTATTCTGTGACTAGGTATATGTTCCTCTAGGTCTCCTTTCTCTTTGCTTTAATTTCACTCTCCTTAAGATAATTATGGCAGAATAAGAAAGAACCCAATAATAGGAAGTTAGAAGACTTTACAGGAATAGGGCTCCAGTCATTTTCAAACTGAGAATCTGAGGTCAGAAACCCATTTTGAAATAAAATGAATATTTTGACTTTCAAGTTTTAAGATTAAGAGCAGTTTTGGAATTAATTTCATAAACATTAACTGAATTTAAAAAATGAACAGGCTAGTCTCTCTTATCCTTTCTTTGCTCTTTAAAATACCAACAATAAGGAATTTTAGTATCTATGTCACACGATGGGTCTTTACAAAGTTCATGGAAAATGCTTCTTATGAAAAAATGAGGTGGATCTCAAAACTTTTTGCAATGAAATAAATTATCTTTTAATTCAGTAAAATTGCCTGCAAGTGGGCATTCAGCTTAGCTGTTAAAATGTCTTTGTTTCACACTGGAGTACCAGGGTTTGATTACTCCTAACTGAATGCAGACTCTGGGAGGCAGTGGTGATGGCTCCAGTAATTAGGTACCTGCCACCCACCAGGAGACCTGGGTTGCATTCTTAGCATCAGGCCAGCCCTAGCCACTGTAGGCATTTGGGGAGTGAACCACAGATAAGAACTCTTTGTTTATCGTTTTTCTGCCTCTGAAATTCATTTTTAAATTGTCTACAAAAATGGTAATTCTATATAGTTCAACCTAAGAGATGACATTTCAGCTAGATATTGGGTGAAGCAGAAACAGGAAAAAACAAGGGTTTTAGAGGAAAGTACAGATAGCACATCCCTTAACTTACATGGAACACTGTTGTGCTCTTCACGCTCATTTTATAGAAGGCATTAGGAAATAAAACACACGTTTCTTGGAGTCAAAGCATTATGCTGTTGCCATAACTTTTACTGAATTCTTTAACAATAATTCTTTTTCCAAACTAAGAATCACAAAAATATAAAATTTTAATCTCCAAACCACAGAATGTACTGCACGGATAACAAAAAGGGTAGAAATTCTGGTATATATCTATTTTTATAAATCTCAGATTTCCTGGATTAGCTAGAAGCCCACAAAATTTTCCAAAGTATGGTTAATTACAATTTTGACTGGTATTAGTTCATGGAATTAATCCATGAATTAGCCATAGGGTGGCAAATAAAGACTGCAAAATCTGAACTCCTAACTTAGGTGTTCAATGGTATTTATTTTCTAGAGGTCTTGATAAAAAACTGAGCTGACAGTTTTTGTTTAAAACTCATGAGGCCGGCGCCGCGGCTCACGGCCTCACGCTGCGGCGCCGGCACACTAGGTTCTAGTCCTGCTTGGGGCGCCGGATTCTGTCCCGGTTGCCCCTCTTCCAGGCCAGCTCTCTGCTGTGGCCAGGGAGTGCAGTGGAGGATGGCCCAAGTACTTGGGCCCTGCACACCATGGGAGACCAGGAGAAGTACCTGGCTCCTGCCATCGGATCAGCGCGGTGCGCCGGCCGCAGCGGCCATTGGAGGGTGAACCAATGGCAAAGGAAGACCTTTCTCTCTGTCTCTCTCTCTCACTGTCCACTCTGCCTGTTAAAAAAAAAAAACAAAAAAACAAACAAACAAAAAAAAACAAAAAGCAAAACTCATGAAAGTATTTTCGTTTGTTTAACTTCTCATTATGTGGATACTAAGCATTGAGCTAGACCTTCAAAGATCATGTTGGGAAAACAACTTGGTTAAAATAACTGCTTCCAATTAGGCTGTAGATTCACTGCCAAATTTGTTTAACTGACAAATTTTCACACAAGAAAGAAAGATTAGAACTCTGCATCAAATGGATGAATCAATTCCACTATAGAGACTCAAAATTCCCAAATTCCTGATGGCACAAAGCTCTTGTATGCTCTTAGTCACACTAATTGCATTATATGAAATCAAGTAAATACACAGAAAGAAATCGACTGGGTCATTCCATGTGTGTGTGCTTTACCCACATTTCTTCTGTTTTCTAGTCTCCACATTCCCACCCACAAATTTCCAACAACAAACAATACTGTACTGAAAAATACAAGAATAGTTCTAGTGTTAGTCTAGTTTTAGTACTTTTAATACTACTCAAAATTTAAAAACAATAAATTAAACCTAGTGGTTGGCAAATGTTTGCTGTAAAGCATTAGAAAGTATCTATGGGGGATTTGTTCAGAGACTTCTCCACAGGCATCAAAATACACAGGTTCCTTACATAAAATGCCATATGATTTACATGAAACCTAGGCACATCTTCCTTTGTACTTTAAGTCATTTCTAAATTGCTTATAATATATAACACAATGTAAATAGCTGTTACATTGTATTGTTTAGAGAATATGATAAGAAAAAAAAAGGCTGCATACATTCTGTACAGATGTAATACTTTTTCCCAAAACTTTTTTTTTTTTTTTTTTTGCCCAGAACATTTTTTGCTCAGTGGTTGGTTGAATTCACAGATGTGGAAACCATGGATAGAGGGCCAAAAGATGGGAGGAACCATACTGTCTTTGTCATACTTAGTCAAACTTGTTATTGTGATGTGAAAGCAACAGCAAAGACAAACACAAAAGACTATGTTCCAAAAAACCAACACATAATGCCTAACTAGGTGGTAGACTGGATTTGGTCCATGAGTCATATTGGCTAACACCTGTTCAAACATAGCCTTCTAAACTAGTCTAATCCCAGAATTACCTTATATGAAAAAATGCAAGCAATTCTGTAAACTGAAAAAAACTTTTAAAATTGGAGGATGGAAGGGTGAGACAGGAAAAAAAAAAAAAACATACAGATATAGTTAAATAAGGAAAGGATTAACTCTATTAGGTTACCTTCAGAGGATCTGAATTCTTCTCCTTTTGAAGTACCTTTTGTACCCATATTATCATCACTGTCACATTCTGTAAGAAACAATCAAGAAATGCAAATACATTTCTGAAAAGGTTATTGTGCCATAATTTGTGCATTCTCAAACACATGAATGACTTCTCTCATATAGTTAAAATTCATTAGTAAGCAATTTTTCCAATAGGTTTTTGTTTGTTTTTTGTTTTGTTTTGTTTTTTTTTTGACAGGCAGAGTGGACAGTGAGAGAGAGAGACAGAGAGAAAGGTCTTCCTTTGCTGTTGGTTCACCCTCCAATGGCTGCCGCGGCCGGCGCACCGTGCTGATCCGATGGCAGGAGCCAGGTACTTCTCCTGGCTCCTGCACCATGGTGTGCAGGGCCCAAGTACCTGGGCCATCCTCCACTGCACTCCCTGGCCACAGCAGAGAGCTGGCCTGGAAGAGGGGCAACCGGGACAGAATCCGGCGCCCCGACCGGGACTAGAACCCGGTGTGCCGGCGCCGCAAGGCGGAGGATTAGCCTAGTAAGCCGCGGCGCCGGCTTTCCAATAGGTTTTTAAAAAGTCTTACTAAATGGTGACAAATTAAATTCTCCTGTATTCTGAAAATCATACATTAATCTCTATAGAGATAACACCACAGGTTTTAATTGACAATGCCTCTGTATGTATGTGTGTATTATTGGTTTTATATAAGTAGTCTGCTTATTTTCAAGTGGAAAATGTGCATTTTGTTCTTCCAAACTTTTAGAAGTACCTTTGTATGTAATATTGTATATTCATGTTTATTTTACAATGCAGAGGGTACAGAAAGCTTTCAGCAGATTCTCACAAAGGTCCACTAACCCCTGATCCCCAAATCATGCTGCCTTAAGAAAATGATTGTGAAATCTTTAGATAGGAACACTATGGTCCACTAAATATAAAGAGCTACATCCTGGCATTCTGCTGACAACCAAAATTACCTAAAGGCCCAATTAGAAATATTAGTGAACACTGAGAAACAGATTCTAAATTCTAATATATACTAAATATCATACTCCAACAGAAACTATTACTCTGCTATCCACAAATACCTTTGTTAGGAAAAGTGGTGGAATAAAGAGCTACCCAAGAAAGTGATTTTTCTTTGACGTCTTACCATAAAGTTCACTATAAGGCAATTTAATGTCTACAGTAAATACTCCATAAAGAAAAAATATCTGTCTTCAATAGATAACTACATTTGAACATACTTACAAATCAGTTTAACTTTGAATTCTAGTTACAAAAGTATTACACAATTCACTAGATAAAAGATAAAAACCTCTTGATTTAAAAATTCTAGATTTCTCTGGCCACTTCATTTTAACTATTTGTTACATGAAAAAAAAAAGTAGAGGCTAAGAATCACATTTATTTTCTATAGTGGTAATAATAAGATAGCTACTATTTGTTGAGTACCTAAACATGCTTTTACAACCTTATAGACATGAAAATGAAGCTCAGAAAAAGTCAAGTAACTTGCCTGTAACCGCACAACTAAGAAGCAGCAAAGTTAGCATTTGACAAAAGACCATGCCTTTCTTTATGCACTCTGGGATCTCTGCATTTCACAAAAATCCAGCATAAACTATATAGTGCCTCAAAAGGGCAATAAGTTCACATGAGTACTGGATGTGAATGATTTATTAAGTTCATATGAGTACTGAATGTGGATGATTTAAACACATACATACATACACACACACACACACACACACACACACACCCCTATAGCATAAGGGACAGTCAGAAAGGCTGATCAGCAGATATTAATAACCTGTATCTTAATCATAAACCCTAATATATTCATGTACACATACTCATATGCAGCTCTTCTTACAAACAGAATTTAAATAGAGACAAAGCAAGCCATAATAGGTTTCACACTGTAACTTATAAATGAAATGTTCCCCAAAACAGTAGCATAAAAGAAGGAAAAGAATATTAGACTAGTATGATAAAAGTAAACATTTAAGTATTTCATAAGATATTAAATAGATGTTGCCAAGGTTTGGGGAAGGAATGGCAAAAGAGTGAGGTGGGGGAAAGCTTTTTAAGTAAGTTCAAAATAAAAAGTAGATGAAAAATTACAGAATTAGAAGGTAACATTCATTATTAAAATATAAGTATTATATAAGGCTCATTTTCCTTTATAATCTTGCACATTCCTTTAAAGAATCCAGTTGGGCTAACAGATCTTTGACTCCTAATTTCAAGATAATCAATCCATTATAAGTGATTAGAGCAAAATTTTTCATAATGGGCCTTCCATCAAAATATGGTGCCAAATATACAGAAAGAAAAAATAGCGTGGAGGGAAGCAGAGTTGGAAAAGTGAAAGGCAAACAATAAAAATGACAAAAAGTAGCCACTATTTTTCATTGTGGTCATTCATCAATTTCTTCCATTCTTATTTATTTGTGGTTTCAAATACTAATAATTCAAAAATTAACTATTCTTATATTCTCTTATGCTCAAATTCCTTTGAGAAATTATGAAAAACAAAAACTTATGAATCCCTAGAATTATATCCTTTCTTCAGTACTGGTCAGTGAAACTGGTCATCAGCATTCTTTTCATGGACCCATTCCACAAAAGAGGAAAAGAGAGTGCCAGTCCCAGCAATGTAATAAGACAGGAGCTACTCATCCCTTCCAAGAACCTAAAAGCCTATCAGAACTTTACTTTCTCACTATCAACCTCTTAAATGGTCTTTCTCTTTTCTTGGTATTGCTATATTATGACTTATTACTTTTTGGTTTTCACCTAAAAGACTTTGCTTTCTAAAAAACTAATGGAATTTCAGGAAAAAAATAAAATCTGAATTGTAATATATATTTCAACCCATCAATATCTATTTTATATACCAATAAATATAATTTTATCTAATAGCTTAAAAAAATCTCCAAAACATTATTGTGCATTAAAAGCTTTCCTCTAAAACACTAAAGAATGAAAGCGAGATAAGGAAAAGACCAGTAAGATAGAAGCATGTGAGCAGGCAACTGTTTACTAGTGGACAGCAGTTTATTGGTTTTTCTCAGCAGTGAAGTCTCCTCCTCTTGGGCGGTTTGCACTGTGACTGCGGCTGCATACCTTTGGTGGTATCAGATATGCTATTTAACAAGGCACACATCATATCTCCCTCTAAGTGGTGAGGGTTTAGTATATGAGCTGGCCTCTGAGTCTTCTTAAATTGATTCTCTAGTTCCAGAAAACCTTGATCTCCTGAGAGGATGGTGAAAGGAATTTGCTTGGGTAGTTGTTCATCTAGACGGCCAGCCTAAGTTGGAACAAATGGCATAGATTGATAAAAATCAGCATGAGTCTCAAATCGCTTAAATCTATTTCATAGTGAACACATACCTAAGAAGGCAAATTAAGCTAGTTCCCTACCTCCCACAGAGTTTGATATAAAGACCCCTTCATTAATGAAATGTCACATTTAATTACATATAAGCATCCAATAGTTATAAAATAAACTACTTTATCTGCCACTAATAAAAAAAGAAAAACCTAAAATAGAACTCCCATAGGAGGGCTCCCACATTAAACTGGAAAGCCATAGTAAGTGTAACTAAGAAATAAATCTGCCATAGAGGAAAAAGTAAGCAAAATATTTTGCATACTTCAATCTTGGTACTGGATAAGATGGAAAGAAATCTCTTGCAATTTAAATCATAAGCAGCAGTCAACAAGTCTGCAGAGTAAATTCACATTAACAGTGTGACAAATGTAAGCTCTCAAGCAGAGAGTTTAATTTAAAGTACGTCTTGGGTTGGCAGTTTCTCTATGTGACTGGCAGACAGAAATAAACATCAACATTAGCAGTGACTGTGAAAGTATCTCTAAATTTCAGAGATGTTAAATTAAAACTGTCTCAGTACACGTTCAGCACAGATTATCTTTTATTTACTCCTAACACAGATGACAGTCTATTATGCACAGTGGAAGGTCAGTGGAAGGTCTGCTAGGAGTTGGGGACAAAGCAGCCAAAAAAAATATGCGGGGCTTGTGCAGCAGCGTAGCGGGTAGCACCAGCATCCCGTACAGGCACCAGTTTGAGTCCCAGCTGCTCCACTTCCAATCCTGCTCCCTGTTAATGCACCTGGGAAAACAGCAGAAGACACCTCAAGCCCCTGCAGCCACATAGGGGACCCAGAGGAGGCTCCTGGTTCCTGGCTTCAGATTAGCCCAGCTCCAGCTGTTGTGGCCATTTGGAGCCTGAACCAGCAGATGGAAGATTTATCTGTCTCTCCCTTTCTGTAATGCTTTCAAATAAATAAAATCTTTAAAAAAAAAAAAAAAAAAGGAAAAATGCCATGGGCTCCTGTTCTCACTAGTAGAATACTGATACAGAATGTTTTATTACAAAAATATACTACTAAAGAATGATCTACACATTGTCATTACAATTCAAGTGGGAAAAAAATTTAAGGAGGTCATCTTAGATTCCCATTAGATTTTGAATAAAATAATGACTCACATGCATACATATGGCAAAATCAGCAGCATCTTTTCTTTTACTACAGCGAGGATGAAGGAAGAAGCATCCAATTCTGTTCAGGTAATTATAAATTTTACAGTTGAGTGGAGGCTTCCAATTGGTGTTTCCTCCTGTAAGTTTTAGAAAAGGCATAAGTGACAGTAAAACAGGAAGAAAAGACTAAAACTAGTATCAAATGAAAACTTAAACTAAAAAAATATCTTTCTAGAGGGAAAGTACTAGATAAAAATGTAGGAGAGGCTGGCGCTGCGGCTCAATAGGCTAATCCGCCTGCAGCACTAGCACCCCGGGTTCTAGTCCCAGTCGGGGTGTGGGATTCTGTCTCGGCTGCCCCTCTTCCAGTTCAACTCTCCGCTGTGGCCCGGGAGTGCAGTGGAGGATGGCCCAAGTTTTTGGGCCCTGCACCTGCATGGGAGACCAGGAGAAGCACCTGGCTCCTGGCTTCAGATCAGCGCGGTGCACCGGCCGCAGCGGCCATTGGAGGGTGAACCAACGGAAAAGGAAGACCTTTCTCTCTGTCTCTCTCTCTCACTGTCCACTCTGTCAAACAAAAAAAAAAAAAAGAAGAAGAAGAAGAATTCAGTCTTAGCAGAGAAATCATCATCCTGGGAAAGATCAACTTCCCTGAATCTGCCTTCTCATCTGAAAATTCATGGGGATACAAAACAGAATCAAAAGGAATGAGTGTGAGAGTGTATGTGTATTTCTGTGTGTGTGCAAGCAGGTACACATGTGTGTGTGAAAATTCTTGAACAACCATTAACATTTTGTTATTTTATGCCAAGGCTGTTCTGTCAATAAAAACACAGGAAATCAGCAGAGCTAGACTTAAAACATTATAATGGCTATCTTATCTAGATTAGTATGTTTCTATCTTTAATTCCAATCCTCCTCTTTACATGCTACTGCCTATCACACATGAACTATATCAGATACTCACATACTAAACCTCTGTAAATCAATGGTTTGTAAAAAGATTTGGATTAGATGAAGCTGCACACTACAAACAGCAAGAATGAACTGTGGAAGCAGTTGTGGCATGTTGAAAATACTAATGGTCCTGTAGCTAAGAAGCCAAAGTTTTAAATCTAACACTGTCATTTACTTTCTTCTACTTTAAAAGACAAAAAATGATAATTGATATCCACGTTAGTACCAAGCAACAGTGCTGGAATACTATAGGTATATTTTTAAAAACAATTTTTTATTCATCTATTTGTTTATTTGAAAAACAGCTAAAGAGAAAGAAGGAGAAGACAAGATCTTCCATCTGCTAGTTCACTCCCCAAACGGCTACAGTGGCACAAATGAGCCAAGATGAAGTCAGGGGCCTGGAACTCCATCTAGGTCTCCCACGTGGGTGACAGGAGCCCAAGTACTTGGGCCATCATCTGCTGCTTTTCCAGGCACATTAGTAGGGAGGTGAATTAGATACCGAGCAGCAGGGACTCATAAGTGTGGCAGGCAGCAGCTTAAACTGTTCCAAAGCCAGCCCCAGTGTAGGTGTTGAATAAACCCTTTTATAATATATATCTTAAGATCTGCAAACCATTGGTCAACAAAAATAGAGCTAATGTTAACTATGGAGACATGTAGAGAATATGCTAGGAAAGTAACTACATTGCAAAGTCACAATATTCTATTTATGGTCTTATGATCTATTCAGGAAAGTTCAAGAGGAGTCTTTTAAAGTTAATCATACTGTAAGGGTGATAGGGGAAAAGGCTTTTCTTATTAATCATACCTTGAAAGCCCCAAATAAATGTTCCTTGGTTAAGATGCCCTGGTAGATGACCAAAGAAGTTTGACCAGTTATCAAAATCTACAAAGACAATATGAGTCATGGTTCGCAAGTAATCCAAATCTGGAAGCTCAACAATTTCTTCTTCTGAGAAAAAGGAAACATTAACATGAATTCAGTAAAAGTTTGGTATAAACATTCTAATTCTCAAATCTAAAAAATATTAGCATAACAGGCAAAAACTATTAACCTTACAAGTGATTCATCTCAATTTAAACCTTTTCATTTTACCTGTATCTGTATAGACATAGTTTTCACTTAGATAATGTTGAAAGCACTTCAGAATTTTGATTATATATCTTTTCTACAAATATCTGCCATTGATGCTAAAGCTTTTAAGTAGTCATTTGTAAAAGAAAATTTTTTTTAAATTAATGTACTCTAGGAACTAGAAGATCTATTTTTAAAGTTAAATAACCAAAAACTTGTATCATTCATCAATGTAAAATTCCAGGGTTACTTGCTAAGAAACTTCTTGCCACCGGAATTTTTTTTTTCCCAATCTATACTGATTTATTAATCTAGACTGACTCTATGATTAAACACCCAAGAGAGCAGAAATAAGAAAACCTACAACATTGTTGCCATAAAGTGGTGCTAGAAATAGGTGCCAGTGGCACATTAACATCTCCCACCATAAACATATCTTGGTTCTCTCAGGATCTCAGTTCATCTTCCCTCATTCTCCAACTCTTTCTCCCTCCTCTTTGCCTTGCTTCATACTTTTAGACCTTGACATGGCCTTAAAAGTTTCCAGCCACAGTAGTGCAAACTTTAAAAAGATTAAGTTATTTTTAAAAAGAATAGATTCTATTATGCCTAATAGAGGTTCCTTCAAATATACTCTCTCATTTCTAAGCTACCTTACATCCTTTCTCCCAGTTCTCAGCAATTATAGATTTAGAGATTCCAAAATCTCTGTCAAACAGATTAACACAAATTCCCAAAAGTACTCAAAAGAGCTGAAAAATGCATTAGAGAATATAAAATGGTGTGACCACTGTTTGGAGTGGGTCATATATGACTTAATTCTTTCTCACTGAAAACATACTTTAATTAAAGGTGATGCTGAGATCAGATATGCTAATGAGCAAAGTTACATAAATTCAATGGTTCATTGTATAACTCACTGAATTAAAAGTTACTTAAAGGATACAGACCTAAAATTATAGTCTAAACAAAAAACAGTTATCTTCTAAACAAAATTAAAACATTACACTCTTCTAGACTTATTAACCTATGACATGGAAGAAGGAAAATCAGATTAAGTACAAGAGAATTCAAATCTGTTTTACCCATGATTTCTTACTACTACTTTTAACTCTACTTTTAATTGTTATTTTTAACTATATTGTTAAAAGCTTTGCTTCCAAATAAATCATAACAGAAATATATACAAATGCCAAAACTGTTTTTGTCATATTTAAAGATAAGGACAATAGAAACAAAAAGAATTCATCAGGTTATCTTTTTAATATATCTAAATATTTGCAAGATTTTTAAATATATCTGAACAATGTAAGATTTTTAGAAAAATCTAAGTGATGATAATGACCAGAATAACTTTCAAATCTGACTTTCAGTAAGATTATCAACTTCCTTCATCTCTCAAAATCTCCTTTTGTAAAAGAAAATATCTATAATACATTACTTAAACACAACATATACTATGTTTAGAAAGTGAAGTAGTAAGACTATGTACCCCTAAAAAGTATATACCGCAGAATAATTAACTGACTAAAATATCATCCTCTCACGTATCTGGCTTCACAACTGAATCATCAGCAGTCTCAAAAATGATGGGTCCACTGCATGTACTTTTATATATTAGAAAGTGAAATTTCTAGAGTTGTAAAGCCATACCTATATTCTGACAGCTTAGGTCATTATCAGTTCCTTTCTCCATGTCTGAATTTTTAGGATGGCTTACTGCCTGTTTCAATTTTCGCTCCATACGTGAGGCAGCGGCAGTAAACTTATACAGGTTTGCTTTTTCAGATCCAAAATGAGACACATTGGGTTTCTTTAAGAAGCAATGTTTTCTATGGAAGTGCTGCTGAGCACTCTCAGGATCATGAAATGCTTTGGTGCAGGTGCCACATTTGATCATGTACTGCTGTTCCTCCCCATCGTCATTCTTTTCTTTCCCATGCACTTGATGGATATGAGCATTCATGTTGGCTAAATTCTGTGCCGTTGCTGAACACGAACTGCAGCGAAACCACAGTTTACCTTTGTCCAGCATCATCTGGAGACATCTACTATAATCTTTTCTTCTGTTGACTTTACAGATGTAACTCTCATGACAACCACAGGTTAACAGGTTGCTGGTCTCTACTACTGGAAAATCTTCCTCAGTTTTAATCGAAGTTTCAATTTTTTCTGACACAAACACATAATCTATGCTGTGACGCTCTTTATAGTGATTCAAAAACGCTTCCTCCACATTAAAGACAAGATCACAAAGCCCACAGAAGTATTTAAGCTTTATATCATTGTCATGTTCATCTTGGCAATGTCGGTATAATGTTTCTACCTTATGAAAAGTCTTTCCGCAATGGGCACAGCTGTATCTATGAAACTGGTGACTTGACAAAGACATGCAATGCTGTTTTACACATTCTTGGGAATCAAACATATCTTCACAAATTCGGCATTGCCATTTGCCCCTTGGAGGACTGTTTGATGGGGAATGATCAATAATAGTAATAGCTGAAGAAGGCTTGCTTTCAGTCAAATGATTCACTAGTGTGACAGAGGATGATGGCAAAGTTTCGTCTTCCATCTCATCCACCTCATAAAAGTATCTGTGTCCATTATGAAATTCAGTCACATGTGCCATGATAGCATCTTTCTTTATTAACTCTGTTTTACATGTCCGACACCAGAAAAGAAAATTATTCAAATGTGCCCCTCCATGAATCCGGCTCATGTGTAAACGGATGACCCCTGAATCTTCACATACCTTTCCACAGACCACACACTTGTAACACATGGTATTTGCTGCAAAAACGTGTTTTTCCACTGCATCTTCACTGGGGAATCGTTGGTTACATTCACAAAACCAGGTTTTAACTGTTGGCTTTTGTTTCTGGGTACAAACCACACTTTCATGGCTTTTATCTTCTAAATTCATCTTCTTTTTTGGAATGGTACTGCAATCCTCTGAGCTAGATCCTTTAATGGACACAGTTCTCTTAAGTGATGAAAATTTGGGTTGATCTAACAATAAATCCAAGTCAGAAGGGGGTTTATTCCCTTCACTACTGTGGCAATAAAGTAAGAGTGATTCTTCCATTGAGTTAATGACTCGGATTTTGTGTCCTGAATTCTCCTTATGAGCTTGGGTGCTCATTTCATCCACAAAGACTTGATTGCAATTTGGACAATAACCTCTTAATATGAATTTCTCTGCAACCTGGGTAATACTCTTCTCAGCTACAGCTACAGGACCAGCATTTCGACAACGAACTCTAAATTGGATAAAAACAAACAGAAACTCTTTTGTAAGTATTTTCTAAATATGCTGTATCTTTTTATTGCAGTAATTTAAAAAAAAAAAAACAACAACGTATAAATAAGCACTAAGATAGCTTTTAACAAAGATGCAGGTTTAATGGTATTTATCACCTCAAGATAACTTAGTATTACACACCTATAGTTTATCTATTTGTAAACTCCATTCAAAAAGGTAAAACTAGAATCAGAAGATCAAAAAAACTCCAGTAAACTTTGGAAAATTAAAACCTGTGTCAAATGCATTGACAGAGGAACTTATCAGATAAGAAAATTATTACTCTCTCCAAAGTAACTAAACTATAAGGAAAATATTATGGTAAGATTCTAGATAACCTAGTAATTGGTCTTATTTTTTTTCTTTTTCCTTCTTCTGGAAAGGCAGAGGGAGGTCATGAGAGGGGGAGAAAGAGACAGAGTGAGTGAGTGAGTGAGAGGGCCAAAGAGAACACACTCCCATCTGCTGGTTCCCTCCCCAAATACTTGCCAATGGCCAGGGCTGAGGCAGGCAGAAGGTGGGAGTTAGGAACTCAATTCAGGTCTCCCCACACTGGTGGCAGAAACCCAACTATTTGAGCCATCACAGGCTGCCTCCCACGATGTGCATTAGCTAGAAGCTGGAACTGGAAATAGAGGTGGGAATCAAACCCAAACAACAGTCTGATGTGGGATTCAGGTGCTCCAACTGCTAGGTCAAATGCCTTCCCCAGTGTGTATTCTTTAACTGATTAACTTTATGCCAAGAACATGCCATACCAATAGCAGTTTTGCACTGAAGAACTAGGCTCAATAATACTACACACTATTCCAAAAATTAACTTCTCTAGGGAAAAGAAAAATGGAATAATGGGGTTCCAATTGTCTTCCCTTCATTATTAAACTCCAAAGAGAACAGACTTGCTGGCACTCTACATACATTTTAAAAGAGGGAAATTATACAAAGTACAATCTCTAATTATAGTGGAATTAAAGGAGAAATTAGAATAAAGCCTCCTAAATACTTAGACATTCATAAATCTTTAAAAGTTAAACAACACATTACTAACAAATATATGTCAAAGAAAAAAACCAAAATGGAAGAGACACAAATTTTTAAAAGTATACTTTAAAAAGCTTTATTGGATATAATTCACATACCACATAATTCACACACTCAGAATGTTCAATTTCAATGGCTTGACATATATTTACAGATAAGTGCAATCATCGCTACAGTCAATTCCAGTACATTGCATCATGTCAAAAAGAAACCTCACACCTTTCAGCTCTCTTTCCCCCTGCTTCCCAACTTGAAGCAATCACTGAGCTCTAAACAACTAATTTCTGTTTCTGTACTTTTCCCTATTCTGCAATTACATATGAATGGAATCATGTAATAAATGAACTTTTTTGACTGGCTATTTCCCTTATCAGAATGTATTCAAGGTTCTCTGGGATTATAACACACACATCAGTGTTTCATTCCTTTCTACAGCCAAATAAATTCCTTTGTGTGATTATACTTTCTTTTTGTTTGGTTATTCATCTGCCAGTGGACAGACATGAGTTGTTTGCAATTTTCAGCTATTATAAATCACGCTGCTATAAAAAATTTGGAAAGCTTTGTGTGTACCTAAGTTTTCATTTCTCTTGACTGTATTCCTGGGAGTAGAACTGCAATGTCAAATGATAATTCTATGTTTAACTGCTTAAAGGAAAAAATAATTTTAATTTAACACAAACTAAAACATTAAGTTATCAACATCTTTATGATACAGGTAAAGAAGTACTTAAAAGAAAATTTACATTTTTAGATATTTATAATGAAAAAGGCCAAAATTCAATGTAGGCCTCCACCTAAAGAAGGCAGAAAAAGGTAAGCAAATTAAAAGTTTAAAGATCAGAAATTAATGAACAAAGAAATAAGCAAAA